>NC_086325.1:154177721-156659388 GCF_036172605.1 Pelobates fuscus | reverse complement strand
GGTTAGGGATTGCGATTAGAAAAAGAGGTTAGCATTTAAGATATGAAATATTAAAGGAGCACTACAAACACTATAACCACTACACCACACTGTAGTGATTATGGTGCCTTGACTGCCCCAGTGACCCACATATTGTAAGTAGTCAAAATGATTGACGTCTTACCTGGGGTCCACTGGGCTCCACTCCCTGCATTCTGTCAGCTATCAGGATAACCAGAAGCTCCGGTAGCTGTCCTGAGTGAAGCCCTGTAACTCTGACGTAGCTCCATCTCAGCCAATAAGTTAAGCTGTGCACTGCCGGAAAGCTTCCAGTTTTCCTGTAAACTGTGGTGTAGGCAGTGAGAGCTAAAACAGTTTGATACTTACATTGGTGGCACCAGGGCACCAAAACCTGTAGTGGTTATGGTGCTCTAGTGGTTATGTGCTTGAAGTGTTCCTTTAAGGTTACAGGTCAAGGTTGTGTTTCGGGTTCTGATAGAGTTTATGGTGCAAACCATTTGGGTTTAAGCAGGGAGGTGTCTTCCACGAGGCAAATGCGGGCAGCGAGGGAGAATACTCACCTGAGCTCTTCCTGCTCAGCTCCCTCGCGCGCCGCTTAATGAAGCCAGGAGCCGGAATATGACATCAGATCGGCTCCCAGCATCACTAAGCAGTGCGCGAGGGAGCTGAGCAGGAAGATTAAAGCTCCCTCGCCACCTACTCAGCCTGTGCACCCCCTGCCTGCCCGACCAGCTGCCACACGGGACCGCAGGTAAGCAATCCACCCCAGCTCTCCCAGGGAGGCTGGGTGGATTTAAAATAAGATAAAATAAAATAAATATTTTGTGAGTGTTGGGAGAAATGTGTATGTGTCTGTAAGTGTGTGTGTGTATGTGTCTGTAAGTGTGTGTGTCTAAGTGAATGTGTGTGTGTGTGTGTGTGTCTGTAAGTGTGTATGTGTGTGTGTGTCTGTAAGTGTGTGTGTCTATGTGAGTGAATGTGTGTGTGTGTCTGTGAGTGAATGTGTGTGTGTGTGAGTCAGTGAGTGTGTATGTGTCGGTCAGTTAGTGCGTGCGTCTGTCAGTGAGTGCGTGGCGTGCGTCTGTCAGTGTGTGTGCGTCTGTCAATGTGTGTGCATCTGTCAGTGTGTGTCCAAGTATTAGTGTGTATGCCATTGTTTGTCAGTGTATGAGAGATTGTGTGTCAGTCAAAGTGCGGCCTTGACAGGAAGGGGTGGGGAAAATTTAAATTAGGGGTGGCGGGGTGCCTGAGCACCGTCCTGCCTAGGGCAACCCAAATCCTAAATACACCACTGGGTTTAAGTTTGAGATTATGGTTAGAGGCGTTAGAAAGAATTTAGTATGCTGGGGTCAAACATTGCTTAGAACTACTTTAAATCCTATAAACCTACAAGAGATCAGCAATTATCTGAATATAGTTGATTTGCCATCTTTGATTATCTACTTTTTCATTTCCCCCCGACTTAGGGCCATCAAGATGGATTTAGACTGAGAGTGCAGGGTACTCTGTGAGACCGCTAGTGAAGTTTAGATGCCTGTTTTAAAAACATATTCAAAATATGAGGATTTATTGACAAACTACAACTGTGTCCACTAGGTGGCGACAAACACTTAGAAGCAGCGGAGATTAGTGCCAAGCAGGGGTATGCGTCAAATTCTGCATTCACCACGAACGTAAAATTATATGGTGTGATTCGTAAATTCTATCCACAACTAAGCGTTTGGCACAAATAGCCAATGGGCATCTAGTTAATAACAATGTGTATGGCTACCCTCTGCATTATCAATTTTCACGCCACCATTTACGGGCCAGCAGTCAAATATTGCCATTTATGAAGTTAACAAATTTCCTGTATTTAATTATTAGTGAATGAGTAGACCACACCATGTCCTTCTTGTGTGATGTCACTGTGCGTGGTGCGTTACTGTAGGCCATCATTAAAATGTACATCTCATTTTTTTAAACATGTTGCGAGCATTACGACATTAAATTGGATACAGTGTTTTCATTAAAGGATCATTAGTTTGCAAATTAACCCAACCGATGACTCGTTAAATGAAATCTGGTGTAGATCTGTTAACATCAGGCTCTGCTCACCATATCTCTTTCTGTAACAATAATGTCATGTGTTCACTCGGTTTACACAAAAAACAAATGGATTTTGTAGGGGATTTTTTTATCTTATAACCCAGTTCTCTCATCATTTTGACAATTCGGCTATTCACTCCAATCCTAGGTGTAATTTAGAAGAAAAATGACAATCTCGTAAATCCTTAAATTTACAACTTCCTTTTTTTCAATAGCGTTACAGGGAAAATGAGCAATACAGCACGTTTTTCTGCTCTATAAAGTGCTACATTGGAGTTTTGATATATTGTTTTTTTATGGCTTCTCTTGTGCAATCTCTGTAACTATAAAATCAGTGATAAGTAAAGTTTGGAGAAATGTCTGCATTGCAAGAGAGGTCTGATATCTAACTATACAAGTTGTGATCTTCCAAACAAATGACATATATGTATTAAAGGAAATTTAGAGAGCTTGATCTACTCTACACGGTCATCTTGACATTGTTTTTTAGCGTTGTTGAACGGGGCAAATAAACACTAATTTCACTTAAATGATAACTAATACTTCAATGACAAAAATGGGAGCAGAAAACCCACCATGCATTTATGACCTTTGTGGTTAAAAACATTTAGCCCACCAATACCTGTGAATAGACCATCCTGATGACTACCACATAGCGGTAAACACCAGTGGCATCTGTCACAAATCGATCTCCGACGTAACAAATAAGAGAACCACCTACCGCCTGGAGAACCGTACCACCCATACTTACCCTACTAAAACACTATGCACCAATTAACTCCATTAGCACCAGTAAAGGTAACCTCACATACAACCTACTCAGGCTAGGCCCGATAACCCCAGGACGATCGCCCACAGACTACGTTCATATACCGGCCCGTACCTCGGTATCAGATTGTGCAAGCCCTGCCGCAGATGCACTACAATGAAGCCAGGCAACCTGGTATGTAATTCAGTAAGCCTTTTACGTGCGGCTACTTATACCTTTGCTCCACCCAATATCGCAATGTATAATTACTCACCTACAGAAGTTGATAATTTTGTTGGAACTAGCATTTTTTGTTTCTAACTATACTGTCTAATCTAATGGTTTGACTGTTCTATTTACCGACACTTGTAATGTAATATTGCATTAACTTCTTTCTAAATTGTTGTTATGAACTTTCGCTCTCTAACAACATATGTAAAACAGAAAACATACAATGAAAAATAAAGATTGTCAAAAATAAATAAATAAATAAAAACATTTAGAAGGATTTTGTTGTCGATTTAATGATGTGTCACTCTTAATTACTCTTTACAGATTAATCATTCTTCTTAGATCACGGTAAAATAACAATGGATAAAATATGTCGGGAAATAAATGCTGAATCATCTTTTTCACTTTGTTAGTCATCTTGAATGATTTTGTAAAGATTGTATTCCGTCTAAATCACTGGAATGTGTTTTTATTTTCATGTATTTTTGTTGTTCCAGCATATTTTATTTATTCTAAGTTGTGTAAATCGTTGTGCAATTTGAATAAATGATAACCAGATTGGCAGCGGTGACATGCTTGTTCTGAAATTCTCATAGACTGAAGTTTTCAGCTTGCTTTGTGACTGTTTGACTGTTGCAAGCGGTGACCCCTTTAAACCTTGGTAATTTGTGCAAGAAATGATTCATACTTGGAACAAGTCCCGATTTGGCCTAGATCACTACTGACCTTCTGTTATGACCCCTTTAACCCCTTAAGGACCAAACTACTGGAATAAAAGGGAATCATGACATGTCACACATGTCATGTGTCCAGTGGCGTACACACAACCCATGGGGCCCCGGTGCGAAAACTGATCCGGGGCCCCCCTCCCCCCGCGCGAGCGCTTACTCTGCGCAGGCTGGGGCCGCAACACATGGCGGCGGGCACCTGGTCGCAGGGCTGCGACCCGTGCGACCGCGGTATGTATGCCAGTGCATGCATAAACACATACACTTAAAGACCACTACAGACACCCAGATCACATCAGCTCAATGAAGTGGTCTGGGTGCCAGGTATCTCTAGTTTTAACCCTGCAGCTGAAAACATAGCAGTTTCAGAGAAACTGCTATGTTTCACTGAGGGTTAATTCAGCCTCTAGTGGCTGTCTCATTGACAGCCGCTAGAGGATTTTCTGCGATTCTCACTGTGAAAATCACAGTGAGAAGACGCTGAACGTCCATAGGAAAGCATTGAGTAATGCTTTCCTATGGGCGGTTTGAATGCGCGCGTGGCTCTTGCCACGCATGTGCATTCGGAGCTGAGGGGCGGATGGGGACGGAGAGATCCCCAGCGTTAAGGGAGTCCGGCGCTGGAGAAAGGTAAGTGCTTAAGACACACACACACTCTCATGAACAGACGCACACACACATTTACTGACAGACACACACTCAGTGACAGACGCACACAAACATACTCAGTAACAGACACACACACTAACACACACTCTAACACTAACACACACTCTAACACTAACACACACACTCACTAACACACACACTCACTAACACTGACACACTCACTAACACTGACACACTCACACACACAAACACACTCACTCACTAACACTAACACACACACTCACTAACACTAACACACACACTCACTAACACTAACACACACTCACTAACACTAACACACTCACTAACACACACACTCACTAACACACACACTCACTAACACACACACTCACTAACACTAACACACACACTCACTAACACTAACACACTCACTAACACTAACACACTCACTAACACTAACACACTCACTAACACACACACTCACTAACACTAACACACTCACTAACACTAACACACTCACTAACACACACACTCACTAACACTAACACACTCACTAACACACACACTCACTAACACTAACACACTCACTAATACACACACTCACTAACACTAACACACTCACTAACACACACACTCACTAACACTGACACACTCACACACACAAACACACTCACTCACTAACACTAACACACACACTCACTAACACTAACACACACACTCACTAACACTAACACACACACTCACTAACACTAACACACTCACTAACACACACACTCACTAACACACACACTCACTAACACTAACACACACACTCACTAACACTAACACACTCACTAACACTAACACACTCACTAACACTAACACACTCACTAACACACACACTCACTAACACTAACACACTCACTAACACTAACACACTCACTAACACACACACTCACTAACACTAACACACTCACTAACACACACACTCACTAACACTAACACACTCACTAACACACACACTCACTAACACTAACACACTCACTAACACTAACATACTCACTAACACACACACTCACTAATACTGACACACTCACACACACAAACACACTCACTCACTAACACACACACTCACTAACACTAACACACACACACTCACTAACACTAACACACACACTCACTAACACTAACACACTCACTAACACACACACTCACTAACACACACACTCACTAACACTAACACACACACTCACTAACACTAACACACTCACTAACACTAACACACTCACTAACACACACACTCACTAACACTAACACACTCACTAACACTAACACACTCACTAACACACACACTCACTAACACTAACACACTCACTAACACACACACTCACTAACACTAACACACTCACTAACACACACACTCACTAACACTAACACACTCACTAACACTAACACACTCACTAACACACACACTAACACACACACTCACACTAACACACACACTCAAAATTTTTTTTTTTTTATTTAATCCCCCCAGCCTCCTTACCTGTGGGAGAGCTGGAGGAATTCCCTGGGGTCCAGTGGTGTTGCTGGCCAGGCTGTCACCCGGCTGGCTGGCGGGCGCGCGAGGGAGCACTGTCCCCTGGGTGCTCCCTCTTCAGCTCCCTCGCGCACTGATGCCGGAGCCGGAAGATGACGTCATCTTCCGGCTCCGGTTTCAGTGCGGTGCGCGAGGGAGCTGAAGAGGGAGCACCCAGGGGACAGTGCTCCCTCGCGCGCCCGCCAGCCAGCCGGGTGACAGCAGGGCCAGCCTCGGGGGGCCCGGAGGTGGCCGGCTCCTGGGCCCCCCAGCAGAAGAGGCTGGCCCTGTGGGTACATACCTGGGTCGCAGGGCGGCCGGGCCCCCTGGTATGTACGCCACTGCATGTGTCATTAAGGGGTTAAAAAGTGATACAGAGGAAAGTGCCTTTATGGAGACTATCGGTTCTATACTAGAGATAGTTAACCTGGGCAATGCAGATGCCAGTGAAATACATTTCCCATAATTATTATTATTAGTAGTAAAAAGCCAACAGATTCTGTAGTGCTGTACAGTAGGTAGACTTACAGACAAGCATGTGAAACAAGACAAGTTGGATGCACAGGAACAGAGGGTATGTGGGCCCTTCTCAAACGAGTTTACATTCTAAAGGTGCGCCCCTGTTTTTAAAGCGTAGATTATCCATCATTGCTGCTTCCTGTGAAATGGGCTGAAACCAGTAATTTTCATATTGACTGCTCAATGTGCGCATGCACCGTAGTAGCATTTGTACGGAAATCTGCTATGTCATAGGAAGGAGACAGTCACTTTCGTAGGCATTATGAAGGTGTGAGTAGGGTGACATGCTTGTATAACGCAAATATGAACAGCACCCGCACACAGTGGTTGTTTAGAAATATCATATTCAAGTATGAATCATGAAGTACTGAAGGTGAACTCAAGGTGAATTGAAACAATTAGGCAAATATAGCTAAATGGAAAAGTTCCCTAATGCCTTGTTTCCACTGAGCGGTATGGTTCGGGTCGGTACGGTCTGGAAGGGTTAGAATGGTCCAGCCTATTCAGGTGAGCGTTTCCACTGCAAGTCAGACCGCCACGGGGCATGCGGGGTTTAGACCAAAAGCCTAGCGTGGCATTTGTTGTGAGCCTTGACGTTTTCCTGTCCGCCAATCAATGGATTGTATAGTGTGACGCCAGTAGCTCCGCCCTAACCGTACCGTACCATTTCCTATGGACATACATCTGAAGGAATGTTGCGGTTTGGTTCGCTTGTATGGGAAACACTCAAAATAGCGTACCAGACCGTACCGACCGGAACCGTACCGCTCAGTGGAAGCGGGGCATAAGTCAGCTATGTTTCAGCTCAGTTACTTTGGCATAAAATGTGAAACTCCCAAAACGAATGAACCGTGACACCAAATTCAGGTACAGAGAGTGACACAGTATATTCTATTTCTATGCATTTGCTGGGGAGTCATTCAAATATCTAAAGCTGCCAATTCCTCTTTAACCGAAATGTTTTTCCCAATTACAGAATGAGTTACTCTTTCCTAAAACAGGAAGTTCACCTGCCTTCAGAAGATCCCATTTTGTCTAGTTCATATAAAATCTTCACTAGGATTCATTCCACAAAATGTTATATCTCCCAGTTTCCCTGAAAATAAATTACACTCTCGCTATATAATGTTAGTTTATCTCTTTTCTCAGATTTTAGATGGATTCTAGAAAACTGTGCTTAGTTCCATTTGTTCTGGAACATTATCTTATGAACACTCTAGAAAATGTCCATGCTCCGAGAGATTCTGGAATCTTGAATCTCTACTTAAGAATCTGTTTCTAGTGATTCTGTAAGCTTCCACTTCATAAAACTTTACCATATCAATAAAGTCTAAAATCTTACTTCTGCTCCTGAAAACGTTACCAAATCCAGAAATTCTAGAACCCAGTCCAGAAACCCCAGAGTTGATATATAGGATTGTCCTCTGTGCCAAGCAGGATTTACACCTCTTTTATTTGGGGTTTCTGCGCCTCTTTAACCTCATTTACATCTTTTCTAAGTAAATGTAAGTTTTCAAATCCTACAGTTCATAACAGCTAAATGACTTGGCTCCCTCGATATGCAGATCAGTTTTCCAAAATCTCTCCTACACATTTTCTATATTTTACTCAAGATTTCGGCCTCTCCTTGTTTCCTGTCCCTTCCACCCACCATTAATTCCAAGGCGGTGTTGGACACCCTTCTCTTGGGCCTCAAGCAGTGAGAAATTTAAACCTAAGTTGATCTGAAAAAGGACTGTCCAGGAACGGCCCTCCAGTAATGTTTTTAGTGCTATTTTAGGCATGGTTTGTTTGAAGTATTGTGAGAGGCTACAAGCTGATAAAAAAAGCTGATTTTTATATAACTGTTCGGGGTTTATATTGCAAAGTAAATTCAAAGTGAATTTCAAGTGGTGTCAAGTGTATTTATAGTGTATAAGGACATCAGAGTTTAAAGGGACACTATAGTCACCAGAACCACTGCAGCTCAATGTAGTGGTTCGGCGTATATAACCTGTCCCTGCAGGGTCTGCAGTATCAACGTTGACTTTTCTGAGAAACGGCAGTGTTTACATTGCTACCTATGACCACCTCTAGAGGCTGTGAGGATCAGCACTACTATAAGGCGCCACAGTTGGCCGTCTTAGGGCGCGGCGGCGGCTCGGAGGGGGGCGCAAATATCCGAGTGACCGGCAGGATGGAAGCACACAGCGCTCGTCTCCTGCCGGTTATTTCTTGTAGCGTGGCCGAGCACCAGTAGCTCAGCTGCTAGGTGACCCGCACAAGCACAGGGGGGCCAGCGAGGGAGCTCCGCTCTATATCCTCTCTTCATGTACAGCTCCCTCGCGCGCCCTGCACTGGTGTCTCCCAGGATCTCCACAGGGCGCACGAGGGAGCTATACAGCGACAGGAAATGCTGATACACAGGAGCGCATTGGACCCCAGGATCAACTACCAGTTCTCCAGAAGGTAGGGAGACTGGGTGGAGATTGTGTTTTCTCTAAGCCCTTTTTTCTGTAAGCTCCACTCACCTCAAAACTGTCCTGTTCTCCCCCAAAATGCTGCCCTAATCACCCAAAATACTTCCACTGCCCCCCAGTACTGTCCCTATCCCCACACAATACTTCCCCTGTCCAACAATACTGTCTCTATCCCCCCACAATACTTCCCCTGCCCCATAATACTGTCCCTATCCCACACAATACTGCCCCTGCCCCATAATACTGTCCCTATCCCCACACAATACTGCCCCTGCCCCATAATACTGTCCCTATCCCACACAATACTGCCCCTGCCCCATAATACTGTCCCTATCCCCCCACAATACTGCCCCTGCCCCATAATACTGTCCCTATCCCCCCACAATACTGCCCCTGCCCCATAATACTGTCCCTATCCCACACAATACTGCCCCTGCCCCATAATACTGTCCCTATCCCCCCACAATACTGCCCCTGCCCCATAATACTGTCCCTATCCCCCCACAATACTGCCCCTGCCCCATAATACTGTCCCTTTCCCATAATACTGTCCATATCCCACACAATACTGTCCCTATCCCATAATACTGTCCCTATCCCACACAATACTGCCCCTGTCCCATAATACTGTCCCTATATACACACACAGACACACTGACAGACAGACATATACACACACAGACACACTGACACACTGACAGACATATACACACAGACACACAGACACACTGACAGACACACAGACACACTGACACACTGACAGACAGACATATACACACACAGACACAATGACAGACAGATTCAGGAGGGTGGCTTACCTGGGATCTAAGGTACTGCCTGAGGTAGTTGGGAGTTGGAGGAGCTGGTCCTGCCCAGCCCCCCTCCTCTCTGCCTTCTCGTGCTCCAGTCTTCTTGGGAGGACTTCCTCCCATGCTGAATTGAAGGTGGCCGGCGGTAGCTCCATCCCTGCTGGGCACCAGCCGCGCTGTGTGCTACAGAGGGAGCAGGGATATGATGTGTTCATATCCCCGCCCACTCCACACAGTCCGCGGCACTGCAGCAAAATGCATCTTCACCTGTGTAGCCAAAAATCCTTGCACCGGCCCTGACCGCCACTAGACGAGCTTCCTGAGTTCCGTCCTGCAAAGACTGCAGGACCGACGTTTAGCGTCTCTAAGTTCTTGATTTCAAATATTAGGCCACAATAGCCAATTTGGTAAAAAGTCTGCTTTTTTTTTATTTTGACTATTTTCACCTAAAATTTGAAATTCACTTTTAATTAATTCTGAGTTTCCAACAATTTACTAAATGATCCTGTGAGGTTTTTTTATTCAAACAGGACACAATAAAAGTTCTTCCTTTAAGACCTTAAAAACTCAGTGAAATGATATATTTTGGCCTTGACAAATTACTGTTTCTATGATATCCCTTATAGTTAGCCATTTGGCTATTACAAGGTTAATATTTAAAAGAATATTTCTGTTCCTGAGTCTAGAAAGGCCCCAGTGTGGTTCAGCCTATGTAGCTGTGTAGAACAAACATTACCTTCAGTAAATACTACTTAAAATACTGATAAGACAGAACATTAATCACATATTAGGAAATTAACCCTTTCCATACTAAATAGCAAGCATTACTGCAAGCATGTGATAGAACCCTGCCCGGGAAAGGGTGCCGAAGGAAATTAGCAATGCCGTTGAGTCATTTTCTGCACCTTGGGAGGTACATTGCTAATCACACAAAATAATGAAAAATAAGCAAATATTGGCTCTGGGTAGCGACACAGTGATTAGTCCAAATCCTTTGAATTGTCTGGTCTCATTAGGAATCGGAAGTCTTTATTCAATATTGAGTAAGCGATGGGTTTTGCTGATTTGGGGACACAATGTAGGCCAGAATAGCGGAATTATGAAATACATATAGAACCCTGATTTTAGACTTTTCCAAACTCTACTAATTGTCATCAATTTTTTGTAACTCTCGTCAACTCACCCCGATCTATTGTTTATTGTCATTTTCAGTGTCTATCGTGTAAAGTTATATCCATTGTCCTATTAAATAAAAACTGTAAAACAAGCACTGATTAGCCCATTAATTCTTTATAGCCCAGTGGTGTGACAATATTTTGATGGGTTGGCGTTCTGAGACCTGTGTCATAAATTCTTCACTGTCCTAACGAAATTTTGGCATTCATTACTATTTAATATGAAAACGGATTAGCCTCGCGGGATAGTGAACAACCATTTTACCTTGGACTGCTGTCCAAAATGCCATAAAAATTAACTGACTGTTTTATAAGCCAAAATAAATATATTGATTTTTTTTATTTTATTTATTGAAGACTCTCTTTAGACTGCAAAACTATTATGCAACTGGGTACCAAACCGTGAGAAAGAAATTTCTTAATGTTGGATATTTTGAACCTATTTTATCGCAACCTGTTTGGTTACTCCTGCTATCCAAATTGTGTGTGATGTGATTGATGTGCGTGCAGACTCATTAGGAGCACATTAAACACAGAAAGCATTTCAGCTTGCTTTCTGTACTCATTTTTTGACAGGTTATAAAAGTGCAGATTTCTTCAATAAATGAGGGCGGAAATAGTTTTCTCCCTCTGCAGTTAGCTCCACAGGGTAGAGCGAGTCTGCCTACCCTTTTTCTAAAATAGCTGTACTACAGCTCATTAAAGGATCACTATATAGTGTCAGGAAAACAAACTTGTTTTCCTGACACTTTAGCATCCTTAGGACCTCCCCACCCTCAGAGTCCACCTCCCTTGCCGCTGAAGGGGTTAAAACCCATTGAGCCACTTACCTTTATCCAGCGCCGGGCTCCCTCGGCGCTGGTGACCTCTCCTCCCCCGCCGACGTCAATGCGCATGTGCGGCAAGAGCCGCTTTCTCTGGAATTGCTATGTTTACATCTGAAGGGTTAAAACCTGGGGGACCTGGAACCCACACCACTTAATTGCGCTGAAGTGGTCTGGGTGACTATAGTGTCCCTTTAAGAAGCATCGGAAATCCAAGATTGGGTTCATGTTTGTAGCATGCCTCCCAAAAGTCACGATTTTATCAGGACAGTCCTGATTTCATGTTCCTGTCCTGCCGTCCCGTTTAAGAATTATCCCTGGCCGCACAATGCAAATGCATCATTAAACGCTATTGTGCTATGTGCTACTAGGAAAATGCAAAGAGGTTTTAGCAGCACTAACTGTCATACCCCTTAAGTGGGTCAGCCTACCCCTTCTCCCCCCCCCCCCCCCCCCCCAATCCCTATATCAGAACTCGCAATGTTGATTGGTATGGAATGAGAAGCCTCTGACTGGTGTATTTCCTTGGTCAGACTGAAAGTCTCTGCTGATGATAAAGGGGAGAGCTTTCAATGGCTGTAGACAGTAGTTCTGCAGCTTTTGCATGCTGTTTTTCTTCCTAATACTAATACTAATATAACTGTCAGCCGAGTGTTCCGTTAACGTCGTGCATACGGATGATGTAACTAATATGAAAGAAATCGTCTGAATATAAAATAGCGGGTTTGGAGAATGTTTCCAGTTCTGTGATTTTGGTCTGAAATTAGCAATTTTTCACCATTTCCAGCTTATAAGGTTTTTATTACTAAATAGTGAATGATCACGAATTCATATCTCCCAAGTGTCCCTGTTTACGAAGGACAGTCCCTATTTTGGACCCAAATCCATCTGTTCCTCTTTTCTCTCCTAATGTCCCTCTTTTCTAGGAACTTAGTATTCTTGTTTCACAGCAATAATACGCACACTACTGTGGCTTCAAAATACAAAAAAATGTGTTTTGAAATCAGTCTGTTTAAATAAAATAAAACATTGTTACATTTTGTTACATTTTAGTTAAAGAAATAGTTTTTAGTAAATATGTATTGAAATCACCTGAAATCTCCCAGACTATAAACATGCCTTTTATACAAAGCCAAATAAATACAGACATATAGAGAATTGTCCAGAATTCTAAGTAAACCTGACATATAACGTAGCTCCTTTTTTTTTTAGATTTTTCGAGATCAACCGGAAGGGAGGAAGTGGGAGTCTCAGATTAGGCCATGTATAGTAAGAAAAAGAAAGGAAAACATGACATTTCATTTAATGAATTAATTATAATTGTTGAATGGGTAAGGCAGTGGCTGAGTGACAGGCAACAGAGGGTTGTAGGCAATGGAGTATATTCGAAGCTTGGGCTTGTCACCAGTGGGGTACCTCAGGGATCTGTACTTGGACCCATTCTCTTTAATATTTTTATTAGTGATATTGCAGAAGGTCTTGATGGTAAGGTATGTCTTTTTGCGGATGATACTAAGATATGTAACAGGGTTGATGTTCCAGGAGGGATAAGCCAAATGGCAAATGATTTAGGTAAACTAGAAAAATGGTCAGAGTTGTGGCAACTGACATTTAATTTGGATAAGTGCAAGATAACGCATCTTGGACTTAAAAACCCAAGGGCAGAGTACAGAATATTTGATAGAGTCCTAACCTCAACATCTGAGGAAAGGGATTTAGGGGTGATTATTTCTGATGACTTAAAGGCAGGCAAACAATGTAATAGAGCAGCAGGAAACATTAGCAGAATGCTTGGTTGTATAGGGAGAGGTATTAGCAGTAGAAAGAGGGAAGTGCTCATGCCATTGTACAGAACACTGGTGAGACCTCACTTGGAGTATTGTATGCAGTACTGGAGACCGTATCTCCAGAAGGATATTGATACTTAGAGAGAGTTCAAAGAAGGGCTACTAAACTGGTTCATGGATTGCAGGATAAAACTTACCAGGAAAGGTTAAAGGATCTTAACATGTATAGCCAGGGGCGGGCTGACCGGTCGGGCACTTCGGACATGGTCCGAGGGCCCGGCCGGGAGGGGGGCCCGCCATCAGGGGGTCCAGCGGCACACTTTGAGGGGGCCGGCCGCCCCTTTAAATGCTGCAGCCGCCTGAGCGCTCTCTTAAGAGCCTCAGGCGGCTGCAGCTTCTCACCTCCCCTCCCCTGTAGCGTGGCCGAGCTGCACTCCGGTCCGCGGTGCCCGGCCGGAGTGATAGGAAGGTGCACACTGAGTGTGCACCTTCCTGTCAGTCCGGCCGGGTACAGGAAACAGAAACTCCTGTTCCCCTACAGGGGAGGGGGTAAGAACAAAGAGGGAGGGGGGGGGGGAGGAGGGGTAAGAACAAAGAGGGAGGGAGGGGGGGTAAGAACAAAGAGGGAGGGGGTAAGAACAAAGATGGAGGGAGGGAGGGGGGGAAGAACAAAGAGGGAGGGAGGGGGTAAGAACAAAGAGGGAGGGATGGGGGGTAAGAACAAAGAGGGAGGGAGGGTAAGAACGAAGAGGGAGGGAGGGTAAGAACAAAGAGGGATGGGGGTAAGAACAAAGAGGGATGGGGGTAAGAACAAAGAGGGATGGGGGGTAAGAACAAAGAGGGATAGGGGGTAAGAACAAAGAGGGATGGGGGTAAGAACAAAGAGGGGGGGTTAAGAACAAAGAGGGAGGGGGGTAAGAACAAAGAGGGATGGGGGTTAAGAACAAAGAGGGAGGGGGGGTTAAGAACAAAGAGGGAGGGGGTTAAGAACAAAGAGGGAGGGGGGTAAGAACAAAGAGGGAGGGGGGGTAAGAACAGAGAGGGCTGGGGGGGGTAAGAAGTAGGAGGGAGGGGAGTAAGAAGAAGGAGGGGGTGTAAGAAGAAAGAGGGGGGTAAGAAGAAAGAGGGGGTAAGAAGAAAGAGGGGGGGTAAGAAGAGAAAGGGAGGGGGTAAGAAGAAAGAGGGAGGGGGGTAAGAAGAAAGAGGGAAGGGGGTAAGAAGAAAGAGGGAAGAGGGGGTAAGAAGAAAGAGGGAGGGGGTAAGAAGAGAAAGGGAGGGGGGGTAAGAAGAGAAAGGGAAGGGGTAAGAAGAGAAAGGGAGGGGGGTAAGAAGAGAAAGGGAGGGTAAGAAGAGAAAGGGAGGGGGGTAAGAAGAGAGAGGGGGTAAGAAGAGAGGGGGTGGTAAGAAGAGAGAGGGAGGGGGAGTAAGAAGAGAGAGGGAGGGGTGGTAAGAAGAGAGAGGGAGGGGGTAAGAAGAGAGATGGGGGGGAGTAAGAAGAGGGGATGGGGTAAGAAGAGGGGGAGGGGGGAGTAAGAAGAGGGGGGAGGGAGGGAGTAAGAAGAGGGGGGAGGGGGGTAAGAAGAGGGGGGAGTAAGAAGAGGGGGGAGGGGGGGTAAGAAGAGCGGGAAGGGGGGTAAGAAGGGACCCCCTCCATGGCCCATTAGCCCCCTCAATTGTAGACTCTACTGGGGCCTTGAAGGGATTATTGCACTTTTGTTCCTGGTGTCTAAAGATTGTGTAGGGTGTGGCTGGAGGCGGTGCATGGAGGCGGGACATGGGTGGCGCTTGCTGCGGAGTATGGGTGGGGCCTGTAAGGGGGCCCTTGATTTATTTTGCCCGGGGGCCCTGAGGGTTCTCAGTCCACCCCTGTGTATAGCTTGGAGGATAGACGAGACAGGGGGGGATATGATAGAAACATTTAAATACATAAAGGGAATCAACACAGTAAAGGAGGAGACTATATTTAAAAGAAGAAAAACTACCACAACAAGAGGACATAGTCTTAAATTAGAGGGACAAAGGTTTAAAAATAATATCAGAAAGTATTATTTTACTGAGAGGGTAGTGGATGCATGGAATAGCCTTCCAGCTGAAGTGGTAGAGGTTAACACAGTAAAGGAGTTTAAGCATGCGTAGGGATAGGCATTAGGCTATCCTACCTATAAGATAAGGCCAGGGACTAATGAAAGTATTTAGAAAATTGGGCAGACTAGATGGGCCGAATGGTTCTTATCTGCCGTCACATTCTATGTTTCTATGTAACCTAAAATGTAAAATTCACCTTTAATTCCCAACATGTCACGCTTTAGTGAACAATTAATAATGAATTAACTTCCACCTCATTGTGAAAAATTAAAAAAAAATGTTTTTCCCACGAAAAATAATACAATATAAATATTATTATTAATAATTTGAATACTTCCCCTTATAAAAAATCTAATGAAAATTTGATTTTTATTCTCATAAAAAAAAATACTATAAATATAAATATTAATAAACGGACTACTCCCTCACTCATAATGCATCTTCATAATTTTATTTCCATAAAAACACATAATATAAATATTATTCATAATAATTAGAATACTCCCCCTTTCTCATGAAACATCTTTTAGACGTTTATTTCCATATTAAAACATTATATAAATATTATTATAGCAAATCCCCAATCTACTATATATTGAGTTTGTGAGGGTGAAGGACTAGGCTGGGATCCCCAGCCAATCCGGCACTGAGGGCAAGCTAACTGAGTGCCAGATGTAAGCAATCACTGCTCTGTGCTGGGCTGAGCTCTGGCCACGCCCCCTGTCCAGGACCCAGCCCCGTGCGCGCCCCCTGCCTGTAGGAGAGTCGTGAACGCGCTCTGAATCAGAGCAGGGAGCGCTGAGGCTGCTGAGAGTGGGGCAGGGGGAGAGAGAGCAGCAGCCTGGGAGGGGGACAGTGGGACTGCAGGGGGGCACAGGAGCCCAGACTCAGCCCTGGGGTGCAGACTAGCAGCTCCAGCCTTGCTGTGACCCTGCAGATCCCTGCCCTCAGCCAGCACACAACCCCTTTGTTACTGCTCAGGACAATGCCTGGTAGTGATGGGCTCTGGGTGAAGCCTGGCTGCTAACATCCCACCCCAGCCTGGGTCTGCCAGGACAAAGAAGCCAGCATTGCCACATTGTGCTGGGGAGAAGAAAGTGCCAAGAGTGGGCTGCAGCACTGGAAGATTCACTAGCCACATTGCCAGCCTTGCAAGCCATACAGACATCCTGCAGAGTCCCCTCTACCATGGCTGTTTCTCCAGGACACATGTGAGGAAGGAGCAACCTCAGCTTGTGGTGGGATTCTATCCCTGGAGTGTGATCTGATTCCCAGCAGGGGTGGTATTTTTAAAAAAAATAAAAAAAAATCATCATTTTAAATTTATTTTTTTTAAACCTTTTTTCTGGATTCCTAGCCTGAAGCATGGAGGAGTGGAGGCAGTGTGGACGGTGGCTGATTGAGTGCAAAGTTCTCCCACCAGACCACAGAGTGGTGTGGCCCTCAGCTGTGGTTTTTGACCTGGCCCAAGCCCTGAGAGATGGGGTCTTACTGTGCCAGCTTCTGCACAACTTGTCCCCTGGATCTATAGACCTCAAGGATATCAATTTCCGACCCCAGATGTCACAGGTAAAGAGGTGACAATGTGACAATGTGTGTGTGTGAGATGTTGGCTGTAGTCCTGTATAGTAGGACCTTCTTCTTCTGAGTCCTGCAGGTTCTCTTCCCCTAAACAATGCTCATTGCCTTTCCCCTCATTGTCCATCATTTATTGGAATGCATCATTTAATCCAATTACTCTCATCCCCATTCACACACTGTATATCCTGCTGGGTAACCTCCTCCCCCAGATCTTCTACCAGGTCCACATGGCTAGTGCTGGCCATCTCCTGGCTCCCAGGGTATTGGATTTGGCAGCTCTGAGTGTGTCTGGATACAGTGTGTCTCCTGTCCCTG
This sequence comes from Pelobates fuscus, assembly GCF_036172605.1. Taxonomy (NCBI): domain Eukaryota; kingdom Metazoa; phylum Chordata; class Amphibia; order Anura; family Pelobatidae; genus Pelobates; species Pelobates fuscus. Next base: position 156,641,872 of record NC_086325.1, on the reverse strand, counting down.
CTTTGTAACATGCCGCACTGCAGGATATTAACCTCACACAATCCAAACATTTAAGATTTTTTGTATTTAGATTATTGAATTGGAAACCCCAGTCCTGCAGTGTATCTGCAATGCTATCAAAATGTATATCTCTATCTAACTGTCTAATATATAACTGTATTCAAATGTGCAATATATATCTGTGTGTGTGTGTGTGTTATATGTATATGTATGTGTGTGTGTGTGTGTGTGTGTATATATATATATATATACACAATATAAAATCTCATATTTGAGATATTTAAGCACACCCTCTCACCCAAACATAAAAAATCTGAAATTTGTATTTTTCTGCAATCGTTGAATTGTAGAGAACAGCAAATCGTAGAAAAAGCCTAATTGCAAAATTCAGGCTTAAACAGTCAAGCTGGGGAATTTCTCCCAATCGCCTATTATGGCCTGAATACTGCAATTTTGTTTTTCAGTTCTGTACAATTCGCTGTTTAGTAAATAAACCCCATTATGTTTCGTTGATAGAGTAAAAGTTTAATGTTATGGCAAAACTATACAAAGTAAACCACAAAAGGCGCTGGTTTCCCATAAATGATAAATATATTTCCTTGCCGTATCCATGGCAACTCTACAATGGCTATAGCTCCTCCCATTTCCAAATTAAATAATAATGCCCCCAATCTTTTTTTCTGTCTGCTTCTGGTGGACCTGGTTACATTTTGCATCTCCTCATGCTTTTTGTGGTTACTTGGGTTTCTCTCCAGTTTCCCTGGGAAACCATGGAAACCCCAGGATATGGCCTCTCGCCAAGGGTACCCTCCTAGAGTTGGGATAGGGAACCTTCGGCACACTAGATGTTGTGGACTACATCTCCCATAATGCTGTTACAGCCGTAATACTGACGATGTAGTCCACAACATCTGTAGTGCCGAAGGTTGCCTAACCCTGTCCTAGAGGATTTGTCAATCGGCGATCAGGGGATCTGTTGCAGTGACTCTCCTGGTAGCTGTCGGATGGTCCAAAGGCCTCCTATAATGGTAGTTAATTTCTTTGGTTCACCTGCTGTAAGGATGGATATCTGGGGCTATTCCTCTGTATCATGGTTGCCCTATCAGGCTCTTTGGCTCACTTGTTTGAATTTTGCTCCTCTTTTCGGAGATTGGACTCGTGTGCCTGAGAAGGAAGAACACCGGAGCCTGGCCTGTTTGGTGACTGGGAGAATCATCTTTTAGCCTCTTCAAACGCTTGGAAACATAGCCGGAATTTGTGCATGCGCATTCACACATATTTCTGACTTATTTATTTTAAATCTTCTTTTTTTTTTTGTGTGCGTGTGTTTGTGAGAATTTTACACTTGGTTACCTTCTGAGTTTCTTACCTTCAGGCTCAATTGTTTGACTTTCTGCTAATTTTCGTATAGGACAGTTCCTCATACTTTCTTTGACCCTTTTAAAATTTTTTATTATTGGGATATTTTTAGGTTTTGAGAGGAGTGTTGAATTGGTATATTATGGTATGATTAAGGTAACATATGGCATATATGTACCTGAAGCCTTGCATTATTTTAGATACTTTCGTTTTGTAAGATTCAGGCATACAATGTCAGAAAACCTGAAGGAGCTAGGAAGAGCCCATAAGAAAGATAGATCCCTCAGATGGAGTCAATTATGGTGATGGATGAGGGCAGCTCTTTCATATTCCCCTCCAGAATCCTTTGAGAAAGTACTCTTTTTATACATGATATGTTCCTTGGACCTTAATGGATACTTCAAGCAACATACCCACTAGAGCTGTAACTGTAAGTGCCAGGAGTGACATTGGGCCCCCCCATTGTCAAACCTTTTTTGAATGGTATGACTTCTAACCTGGCATCCACCGGGCACAGTCCTCTGTTTCTACTACCAACGCAGGGGAGCTGGAGGTTCCCAAGCATGAACTTGTTAGCTATCCTGAGCTAAGCCCTGCAGTGAACGGCTTAGCTCGTTGGCTGAGAACGTCAACTGATTACTCTTAGCCAAAGAGCTAAGCTCTGTACTGCTTAGGAATTTCCAAATCTTCAATGTTGGTAGTAGAAGGAGTGAGCTGTAGTGTTTATGGTGCTGTCAGTGTTCCTTTAAGGAGGCGAAGTTGGAAACGATTCTTAGGAAATGCACCCCTTTCTTCCACCTCGGATTTATAGTAGGTCACGGCCACTAACTGTTCAGTGGAAGAGTTCTTTGGAAGAGAGTTACCACAGATTCTTCTTAGGCTGGTTTGGGAGAACATCTAGAAAGGGAATATGTTGAGAGTCGATGGAGACATTCTCAGACATATGTCCATTAGAATAGGCTGGAAGTGTACAAAGGTTTTGTAAACTGCGTGTAGCTTCAGAATACTCAGTTTTGGCAGTAGGTGAAAGTCAGTCAGTCAACACTTCCTCAGTTAGAAAGAACCAGGCAGATGGTGGAAGTTCTTCACCCTCTGAAGGGTAGTAGAAACAGAGGACTGTGCCCGGTGGATTCCAGGTTAGAAGTCATACCATTCAAGAAAGGTTTGACAATTCTTTTTCCAGTTCATATGAGTGTGGTTGCAGATTTCTTCCGTTTGATCCAGGGGGTGGTCTCTGTCCAAACAAGCATTTCATACCATAGTCCAGAGGTGTGGAGTCTTCCCAATGTAGACAACATGGCATGAGCACAGAATCTAGAAGTGGAGAGGTATTTGCCATGGCACTTTGACATGGAAGACAAGATGCCCTGAGGTCAATGGCTGCCTTTCAGCCTGGGGTATATCGTTTCTTCAGTACCTCTCATTTTCCCACTTCTGAAGAGGATTCATAAAGATAAGTTGGTTATTTTGGCAGTCATTCCCTTTTTTTGCCATGCTGACCGTGGTTTCTCCTTCTCAGTTGTCCACGTTTGGAACCTCTATTATACCTGGCGAATCATCAGTACTTTCTGCATCAAAGTTGTGTGTTCTTGGTTCCCTCCGTTCCTGAGGTTGATGGTTTGAAAACTTAGAGGCAACGTTTAAAAGAGAGCTCTGACATGGAATATCTTCTTCAGGCTAGGAAACGTTCCGCCTTTTCAACCTATTACTGGGTCTTGCATGTATCACCTGGCCAGATGTGACCCGTGCCACTAAATATTCATTCATCATATATTGACTAGTACCCTAGAAGATGTCATCAGAACCATCCGTTCTTCCTTTGGCACTGACGTTCTCTCTAATGCTCTTTCATTTGATTTTTGTTCACATTAAATATCCTTTTGTATTTTTTTTTTTCTCTGATGTCTGATGATTTAGTTCTCCCATCCTTGTTTTACAACCTTGATTAATTCCCCTTGTACTGCTGCCATGGATCTGGCCATAAAATTAGAAAATTAAAGGGTTCCTAGAACCATTTTCACATTTAATCTTTGTTTTTTGTTTTATTAAACTTTTTCCCTACCACCATGACCACCCTTTAATCCGTACATATTGATAGTTTATTTTCAGACTATATGCCGTGGCAGCACTTTGATGCGAGCTTTATTTGTTCCCTGGAATGTGGCTTTGATATTAGACTGGCGGCATAGGGGGTGCAAATTCCTTTTTATTATTTAATTAGGAGGTATTTCTGTCTATTTTTAAATTGGTTCCCCCCCACCCCAAATCTCTGCTTTAGTTAGGAATTCTTAGATAAAATGTTGTGTTTTTTCAAAAGAGACAAGTTCTTCATACCACGATTGGTAAATTAAATTCTGTATCCGAAGCATAAATAAAATTGCAAGATATAAGAAATCTAATAAATTTTTCAATGTAATATTACTCAATATAAATCTGAGCTGAATAGGGTAATCCTAATGGCTCCTATATTTGCAGAGCAGATGCCTCTTACTGTATTAAGCTATATCAATAATTGGGAGGCTTATAGTAAAACATATTCCATAATAGAAGCATATTGAAGCCTTAGCTGTAGTGCCATAGACGGCAGACACACTGTGGCAGCCAGTGCTATGTATTACTTGCGGTGCTCATTACTCCCATCTCGAAGGGTTAAATTTTCCGCAATGAATGTTTAATTGTTCAATTAGCATTGTAATTGTGAAGTGACCTATAATTTGGATGATCTGTGTTTAAGATGATCCGTAGTTAATAATTCCTCCTTGGATGGTTTTACTGTGACTAAAGCTCTGGGAAATATATTCTGTTTCGAATTCAGCAGGTGTGAGACGCGAATGCGCTCTCTTCTCATTGGCTGTAAGATTTTCATCCTTTTTTTATTTATTAATAATATTCCTGTGCCAAGGATGTCTTTTGATTTTTATTTATTTATTTATTATTATTATTTTTTTTTTTTTGGTGGAACCCCAAAAGCAATATATTACAGGATCCAAGGATCCTACACAATAGAACAATTTTGGCTAATCTTTGGCATCCTCGATGTTTGAGGGGCTGTTTCTTCTAGTACCCAGACAGCCTATACTACAAGACTGGCCAAGCGTCGTGGGAAAAGAAGTCCACAGACACCTAGGGTGCCACTGTTGGCATGTTCTGGCATGCACTCTTTAATTGTTCATTTAAAACATGCTAAAAAGCGATGCTTCGGAAATCCTACATTAGATGAGTGCTCATATAATTCATTGTGGCTGGGTACATGTAGACACTTCATTAGTGTTTGGTGGCAAAATTGGAGATGACCTACTGGGCCAATGACAACCCTGTGTGCAGCGGGAAACACTGGCAAACAAGACCATTGATTGGCTGTATGGTGTGCGTGTTAGGATAATACAGGCTCCTCCAATAGTAAAGGACCACTATAGTGCCAGGAAAACATACTGATTTTCACAGTGAGAAGCGCGGAAGCGCCTCTAGCGGCTGTCAATGAGACAGCCACTAGAGGCTGGATTAACCCTATTATAAACATAGCAGTTTCTCTGAAACTGCTATGTTTATAGAATAAAGGGTTAATCCTAGCTTGACCTGGCACCCAGACCACTTCATTAAGCTGAAGTGGTCTGGGTGCCTATAGTAGTCCTTTAACAGTAATCTAAATTAAGAATTATCTCTTTCCTGGAGGCATAGAAACATTTATTGTATCCGCCTTTACCACTGCCACGGGAAGGCTGTACCATGTTCCCATTACACTTTCTGTGAAGTACCATTTCCTCCCATTCACTGTAACAAATATATATTTGTCGATTGCATATATCTTTCATGGTTTCTATGATACAGTAGGCAACCTTTTAAAAGGAACACTTCACACATCATAATCACTATAAACCGCTGTAGTGGTTATGGTTACAGGAGTGTTCTGGTCACCTTCCAGAGTGATTAGTAAAAGGGTTTTAGAAGAATCTGCATGGAGAATCTGGTCTGTTCCACTGCGCTAAGCAGGAGCATGCGTTGACATGCCCATTGGCTGAGAGCATCAGCCGAGTGGATCTGTTTAGCTTAGCGAAGGATACAGCTTCTACTGCTGCAGAAAACCAGATGTGGCGCAGGTGATCACAAGTTGTCAAACTGCTCTAAAACAGATTGACAATTCACTCTGGGAGAGCGCAAGGGCGCTGCTGCCACCATAAACACTACAAAGGACTGTTGTAGTTATGGTGCCTTGAGTGTGTAAGAGATTCATATTTAAAAAAAATAATAATAATTATTTTTTGTTTCCATTAAAAAATGTATTTGTCTTTACTATATTTTTTTAATGAGTTCTGTTTTAATAATATTCTATGGTTATGGAATGATATCCTAATTGTTCTCCTCAAATTAAAGCATTCCAACCAGACAGGGTAGATTTTTTTTTTTAGCTTTTGCTAGTTTCCAAGTACATCCTCAAGTCTCCGCATCGGGAATATTTAAAAACATTGGCTTCTCTTCCTGTTATCACTTTCAGAATATTGATGGACTTCCCCCCTCCCTGTAAGTTTAATGGATGAGGTCACCCAACAGTCAAATAAACATGGAAGCTAGTTTTGAGGGGAAGTAGGGTAGCAAAACTTTTAGACGTTTTCCCACAGAAAGAAAGGCCGTAAGGTAAAATAAAAAAAATAAAAAAAACACAATAATTTAAATAAAAAAATAAAAAAACAACACAATAATTGAAATGTAAAAAAAAAAAAAGTGGAAATCAGAATACAGTAAGATTGCATACAGCACCCAAGAATATATATATTATTAAGCTGGCGTAACCACTCCTACATGGAACTGTTTGTGACAGTCAAGTGGTAATAACGTCGTTTTGGCTTTGAAACCCACTTAAAAAGCACACATATGGGCCCTTTTTATTATTATTTTTTTGTAAAGCCAAACTACGGAGAATTTAAGTGATTTTCAGAGCATGGGAATCGTTGAATGCAGTGCAGTAAATCTGTTACCACATATCGGCGCTGTGTGTGAGATATATTTAAATTTTTTGTAAATCTACTGTGAATAGAATTTTTGTGCTAGTTTGCTCCGCCTCCGTGGCTGAGCTCATCAAACTATGCTTCCCATAGATGAGCAAGGAGGATCTGACGCGCATGCACAGAGCGTGCCGAACAGGCATCCAATGTTTTTCATAGCAAAGCATTGAATCCAATCCGGAAGCACCTCTAATGGCTGTCAATATGGCCGCCACTAGAGGTGTGTTTAATATAAACCTTTCCCTTCCTGCAAAACGACAATGTTTTACTTTAAACAAACAAGACCCCGATACGTTGAGATGACGTCTGGGTAACTTAAGTTATCCTTTAATCAGTGACTTAAAAAATGGCCATTGATATCTCGTATTATTTTTTATTTCTATATCACAACATATTCTGTAGCGCTGTACAACAAATTCTAAAGAGAATTAAAAAACTCTCTGTTCTGAGTGGAAACTAGGTGAAGAGGCAAACATACTATATTTGGAATTGCTGTTGTGCCTCTTTGGGATTTTATTATGGTTTCTTTAATTTTTGAGTTACGGTCAATGTGAATCGTTTCCTCGTTTTGATACTTTTTCTACTATAACTTTTTTCTGTCCTTTTTGTTACCGAGCAAATATAAGCCATCGGTTTGGTGACATGAAAGAGAAATCTAGATTTGCTTAACACCTTATCTCTCACTGGCTTGTGCTTTAAAGTGAGAATTGCTGGCGATTGAAAATAGTCACCAAGGACACTTCATCTCAAGAAAGTGGTCTGGGTGCAGTGGTCCTATAGTTTACACCCTGCAATGTAGAAGATCAGTTGTTCGTTTTTATTTATTTTTTATTTTTTTATAGAAACTTCTATGTTCACATTGCCGTATTAAACACACACCTAGTGGCTGTCGTTGATAACCACTAGACAGGCTTGCGGATGCTCCCTTGATTCAATGCTTTTCTGTGGAGAAGCTTGGATGTGCACAACACTTCCTGCGCATGTGCATCCGCTACCCAATGCTCCTCTAAGAGATTATTTGCATAATCTATACATTGCATTAAAAACTTTAGTTTTATTTGTTCATGACCTCCCTCCCACCCCCCTCTTGTTATTGCTCTTCATTGATGCCATGGACATTGTTGTCAAACACTGACCAACTCTGGATTGTAACAAGACAAATTGGGCATGCCTCCCAACATTTGATTAGGACAAAGAAGGAAACTTTCATTTTAGCAGTGTGGCCAGGTGACAGAACAATTTATGCAGTTAAATTGTAATTCAGGACAAGAACAATGTATCTTATTTACACAGACCAATTTCTAAACACATTTATTGGTTTAAAGACACATTACTGGGAGTATTATTGCTGTGGGGCTCTGTTATACACGCAGACACAATACTGGGAGTATTATTGCTGTGGAGCTCTGTTATACATGCAGACACAATACTGGGAGTATGATTGCTGTGGAGCTCTGTTATACACTCAGACACATTACTGGGAGTATTAATGCTGTGGAGCTCTGTTACACACTCAGACACCCCAACAATATGGGGAATTTGGACAGAAAAGAGGGACAGAGAGGGGCGGAGCCTGACTGCCGAGCGGGATAGACTCACAGTGGAGCAGCTCCCGACCACAGCGACATATTTAGGGGCAAATCACCCCAAAAATCCGAGCCAATATTGTCAGGAAGGCATGCTGCAGACAGGGGAAACCCGGGGGCACCCAACGAACCCGAAAACGAGAAGCGCATTCCCTGGGAACCCCCAAAAGACACTGAGGCCTACTAAAGACCACGCCGGGGAGAGGCAGCCACTCTCCCGCTAGCAAAGCCTCGTACGGTCCCCATGGCGGACTTGCCTCCTACCCCCCCCCCCCTGTGGACCGGTGGGGGATATCCCGGTCCCCCCTGACCAACAGGGGCAGCTTATCAAGACCCCACAACACGCTGGAACCTGCATTACAGGGGGGCACCCCGACACGAGACGCCTCCAAGATGGCGGCGGGCGGGGAGGCATCCAGGATTGCTAAGGACACAGAGACCCGATTGGCCGAAATCTTCAACTCCTTTTGGGAGAAGTTGGAGGCCTACATGCGACCCAGCCAAAAGACAAACTTCAAAATCCGGTACGACGGGAAATAAACACACCCACAAGCACCAAGCGCCAGAAGGGCAGACGCGGCAGGGGGCGCCATCTTGAGAAAACACTGCAGGAGCCCCAGCAGCGGCGACCTGCAACCGACCCACGGGACCAAGAACCCAGCCAAAACAGAGCACCCCTGCCCCCTTCACCTCCAAGCAGCGCCCAGCAAAAGTTCCGGCGAGAATACAGCTGCACTGGGTCAGACGAGGATCGGCAAAAAATGGGGCCCAAAATGGCGGAAGCACCAGGTCAGACCAAGAAAGATGCACCGCTACGAAACAGGGCACATCTCGAGTACAAGCAGCGACTGAGACCGGAACCCACGTGGGCACCTAAGCGGTACCGGGTACTGCCTATGACAGGTGTTGGCTGACCAGGACACTTGCCACCAACGTTGAGTGGATTGCCAAATACCTCACACTGACTCCGTGGCAGAGACTGTTGGCGACCGACTGTTTATGTTTGATTTCACGTTATTTTTCACATTAAAGTCTTGCGCTGGCTACAGTGGCATACATATTCCAGGTAACACACGCATACATGCTACCACAATACTAGCTGCATCCAGAGTCTCATTCCCACGGGAATACACGTCCCTTCAGCCTCACACACACCCTACCCACTGGAGCAGCGTTATAAGCACTGTGTTAGATATGAGTCTTGTTTGTGAGTTTGAGTGCACAGATATGAAGGACCACCCAACTACTGACTTAAGCTTGTATATTTATAGTCCGGATATCGATCTATAACTAATCATCCCTAATTCCATTCATCGGATTGTTCATAGCATAGTTTTGGCACAGTCATAACTTAATTGTGTTCTCAACCTACGTTTAAATCTACCTGTTTAAGCCTGATTAAAACAAAAATTGTGCCTGTTATACATGTGCCCCGCATGTTAAGCGTGGGAAAAGCCAGAGGACTGCTTTTGGGGCACCTCTTGCCAGCTTGTATTGTATATTCTGCACTGCAAAAATAAAGAATTAAAAAAAAAAAAAAAAAGACAAAAAAAGAGGGACAGAGAGATTTGGGCCCAAAATAGGGACTGACCCTTCAAATTAGGGACACTTGGTTGGTATGAGTTGGGCTATAAAAGGGGTTGCCAAAAAGGATTCGCTTCCCCAATGTTGCCGAACTACAATACACCTGCACTCTGTTTGAATTCTTGGGTTTGTCGAGTCAAGGTACGTCCTTCGGTAATGTTTGTACGTCCTTCGGTAATGTTTGTACGTCCTTCGGTAATGTTTGTTTAGCTTCTAAAGAAGTTGCTACTATTGTTACGCTGCAGTGTTGTTTGTTTAGTAAGACAGACATTCTCTGTAATGCTGTCTTGTTAGTTACCATGAATTATATAATCAGATTTTTGGATCTTCACATCTTGAAACAACTTTTTAGAAGTTTCACACTTGCTCTGCCAGACCACTAAGCCCACGCGGTAGGAAAAATGTAAATATTTTGGCGTCGTCTCTTTTTTACTGTTTTTCGTGCACATTTTTATTTGCAGAGTTTTAATGAATGCCGTAGATATACATAAAAAAATAAATAAGAATAAAATGTAATTAAAGCATTGCAAAGTCAAACAGTTTAAATACAAATTGATCATTTGTATTAATTATCGCAGGCCGCCGCGTTCAGCAGCACTTGCAGTGTACACAAGTGACAAAAAAAAATCACTTAGTTTGTAAGCTAAATATCATTTAATGTTTTAATAAAAATATTATCATTTTCAATCATTAGGCAAAGACTCCAGTAGCAGTTGCGTTTCTATTTATTTATTTATTATCGGCATCTATATAGCGCCAACATATCCTATATATCCTATAATTGTCTAACAATAAATTAGAGAATTGCAAGGAACAATAGGTTGAATAGGACCCTGCTCAAACATGCTTATTTATCACGTACAATGCTGACCTGGCACAGGCCATGCAAATGTATTTAAACCCTAATGGTGCCGTGGAATGTCTGAGCCGAAAAACCTAGTGCGTCGCAGTGACACTGGTGGCATGTGTTTTAATACTCCGGAGGTATGTGTGCTTTCTTCTTATCTCTGCTGCACTTCACAATCCAGTAATCACTTCAGTAGAGTGTATTGGTGCAAATGTTTGAGAACTGTCATTAGAAAAAAATAAATAAAAATGACCGTCCCTTTAAGCATTAGTCACGAGATCGAATAGAAGTAATAACAAATCCCTTTCGCAAGTTGCCTTTCTGCCTTAGGACAACTCAAAAGTTAATATATTTAGTAGTCGATCTGCTAACTCTTGTAATAGTTGATCTTTCAAACAATTTTGAACCTCCGCGTCAAAATAGTCTGTAACGTGCAGGAATAACTTCTGTCCCTTTAAGAGACTAAACATGGTTTTGTTTGGCTGCTGGGGAAGTGACTATTATTCCTGTAAAAACAATGCGCCTTGTTACATCAAACAATGTCAGAGTATCCTAAAAGAAGCGGTGTGGGTGGTTGTCATAATATTGTACCTTTATTGACGGTGTTCGCTGTTCTTTAGCGTTTTCAATTACCCCGTAAGCCGGTCTGTTATGGCATTTGGAAGCTCTCCTTTTTTTCTACATCTGCTCCTGATTTACTATTTTGGGTAGCGGCATTGTTTTTGTAATGTCCAATTCGCAAGTAGCTGTATAGAGAGACTGTAGAAAGTATTCACTAATGTGTGGACTTTCCGGGAATTCGAAGTGAATCCTAAATTTTAGAACAATGGTAAAAGCATAGCTGTTATGGAGAATTTTATTTTTTTTACAATTCAACTATTTTTGCCTAAAATAAAATTCACTCGGATTTCAGTGAATACGCCTGTGTAATGTTGGTCTCTCTACCTGTTCTAAACAATGACTGGTTTTATTTATTTTAAGTGTTTTAAAGAGACAGACAATATTCCACAGATCTATACATCAGATCCTGATTTAGGGATTAGTCTTCCGTGAAGCTCTGGACTTCATGGGGAAATGTTGTACTTTACTTGTTGGCCTTCATCAGACTAGGGGGTCCTCTCAGAAAGGAACGTTCCAAGGACAATATGGCGTATTGTAATTGTATATAGCACATATAAATCATTCTGCGTGGCCAAAAGCATACCTCACATTAGCTGAAAAAAATAAATCTACTATGATGCTGGGTGTCTATTTTGGCCATTCCTGCTTTTAAAGGGACACTATAGTCACCCAGACCACTTCAGCTTAATGAAGTGGTCTGGGTGCCAGGTCCCTCAGGTTTTAACCCTTCAGGTGTAAACATAATTTTTCAGAGAAACTGCTATGTTTACAAGCAGGGTTAATCCAACCTCTAGTAGCTGTCTTCCTGACAGCCGCTAGAGGCGCATTTGCAATGCTGGATGCGAAATTCGCATCCAGCGTGCAGAACGTCCATTGGAAAGCATTCCGCTCCACTCGGGAGCTGACGTTGGCGCGGGAGGAGAGGTCACCAACGCCGAGAAAGCCCGGCGCTGGATTAAGGTAACCTGCTAAGGGGTTTTAACCCCCTTCATCCAAGCGGGAGGGGGACCCTGGGAGTGGGGCACTCTTAGGGCACTATAGTGTTAGGAAAACCGCTTTGTTTTCCTGACACTATAGTGATCCTTTAAAGGGAATCTCCATTGCCAGGAAAACAATCAGTTTTCTTGGCTCTGCAGGATTCCTCTCCCTCCCACCCCCCAATCCCCAGTTGCTGAAGGGGTGAAAACCCCTTCAGTGACTTACCTGAGGCAGCGACATGTCCCACGTCGCTGCCTGCTCCTCCCCCGCCGCTCCACCTTCTGCCTACGTCGGCCGGTGGGCGAGACTGATCCCGCCCACCGGCCGAGGAGACCTAATGCGCATGCGCATTAGCACACCCCATAGGAAAGCATTGAAAGCGATTTTGAATGCTTTCCTATGGGGAATTGAGCAACGCTGGAGGTCCTCACACAGCGTGAGGACGTCCAGCGACGCTCTAGCACAGAAAACCTGTGCTATAGAGCAGGAAGTTCCCTCTAGTGGCTGTCTAATAGACAGCCACTAGGGGAGGACTTAACCCTGCAAGGTAATTATTGCAGTTTAAAAAATAAAACTGCAATAATTACACTTGCAGGGTTAAGGGTAGTGGGAGTTGGCACCCAGACCACTCCGATGGGCAGAAGTGGTCTGGGTGCCTGGAGTGTCCCTTTAAAAAGATATATTTTTTTTATTTATTATTTGTTTGCGTATTTACTAACTCACTCTTTTACTGTTATCCCTCTAACCCTCCATAACTCTCTTGTTATCTTTTCTTTGCCCCACTAGTTTCTGGGTAATATCTGCCCAATAGGTCTGTTTTTAGTGTGTAAACCAATTCAGGAGAATGGATTTTGAAGGACATTATTATTACTAGAAATACATTAACATTCTACTAAATTGGCTTTTATCGGTGCGGGCCGGTTACTGAATATTTTGGGGAATTTTCCGCTAAAACACATGCCAAGTAGTATTTTGTTTTGCTCACAGTGGCGTCCAAGTAGAACTATGGAAACCCCCCCCCCCCCAGACGGGCTTCAAGGTCTGTTTGTGCAGAAACGTCAGGGGAGCTTTCTCAATGTCCCATTATATCCCTTAAATAAACTTCACAGAATTACCAGAAGTCCACATCCTGAAACTCCGGCTCCATAATCCGTTACGTGCCGGCTTCTGTCAATCTGTCTAATCTATCATATTTTTTTTGTCCGCATTCTTAAGACCATAACCACTGCAGCTCATAGCAGTGTGTGTGTGTGGAACAAAAACACCACTTTTCTAAGGAAACGTTTCCAGACGCTTTGACATAAAACAGGACTTTCCCTGTTCTTAAACCCAGGCCCTGCTTATTGTTTGTGTTTGTATAATTGTCGAGTGCATGTAGATACTGTAAGGAGTAGGATAAGTGGTGCTTAATGATCTAATAAAAAAATCTTATTACCCATGGATCGGTTTAGTGCAAACAGTCGCTGGTGGGTCCTTGTGATGTTTACTTATAAATAGAAAAAGAAAGAACTAGGGATGCAAACGGGTGTAAAAGGGGTCTCCACATGCAACTCAATATTTCATCTAAGAGCCAGAGCCTATTTGCACCATAACCACTTCAGTGAGCGGTAATGGTTTCAATGTAAAAAGGCCAATTTAGGTATTTTATGTGCATTATAATGTAATAAACCTATGTTCATGTTTCCACTTTCTCTATAATAAGCCAATCTGTTTATGTACTAAAGCAGGGTTTGGCAATCTGTGGCACGCAGGCTGTCTGACCCAAACAGGCTGGCTGGGGAGTTCAGCGATTCTCCCCATCATCAGCCTGATGGGGATCCCAGTGGGAACTATGGCTAATGGGGAAATCAAAAGGGGCACATTTTGGCGGGCTCCTCCCCAGCTGGTATGTTTTTTTCTTTTCATTTTTGAAGTGTGTATTGAGTTTTGTGTGTGTGTGTGTGTGTGTGTGTTTCTGACGGTGTCTGTTGGTGTCTGCGTGTGTGTATGTGTCTGAAATGTGTACATGTGTGTGTCTTATCGTCTCTGTCTGGGAGCGTGTGTGACATGTACACACAACTGTGCATGCAGATTCCCCAACACAAATACTACAAACAGCCAGCACACAAACACACACAGCTGTACAGACAGCCTGACCCTAACAGCACTAACTGTCCACATACACCCATCCATCCAAACAAAATAGGACCAGTATTCCAAAATACTTCAACACCTTGTTTTGGCACAGTGCCCTTAAAACCTTAAAAGGTTGACTACCACTGCACTAAAGTGTCGAGGTCCCTTTTAAAGATAGAGTTGAACAATGAATGGACCTCTAGAAATAATTGTATCTGTATTTTGTCAACTATACAACAGATACATTAACATTAAATACTTCAAGTCAAATTCTTATATTGGCCGCTCTTTCCCTGCCATGTTGTCTGAGTTGTCCAAAGAGCAAAATATTGTGGGATGAATTATAAAGCATTCTGGGTAAGGTACACATGTGAATTAATTGAACATACATGTCACTCCACCTGTTTCCACCATTATAACATTGGGTATTTTTCCAATATCTGGGCACTTGCTAGCCATTTGACTAGCACAGTGTGCAGATAAAATTACTTTGTAGATCATTACGGGACTCTGTCAAGCTATGCGTGACATGAGTCTGGTAATCACGCGCTGTCCATCTATCAGTTGTTCAGATAATACGCAGTGCTTCTAAATGTTAAAGAGACATCCTGTCCGGAGAGCTTTGAACTTCTGCCAGTGTCTGCTTTCTTTCGTTATTGTCTTAGAAGTGAAGTTAAAAAACAAAAGTAAGTTTTCTTGAATGGAGTCAGATATCCGATTTGTTCCCGGCATCAGGTCCCCGGCACGCATTCCTTGAGCTTTGAAAGAAGGGATGATCATATCAAAGCTGCATTATAAGAAATCCCGCCGGTTCTTGTATTTTATTCCTCTCAACATCACAAGAACTGACTAGCTGTTTCCGAAAGAGGAATAAAAACGCACTTTGCGGTTTCTTGTATTGCGAACACCGAGTCCTGCTGCTTGTCATTCAGAAATATCCTCCAGAACAAGCAGCTCTGTGATAAATGAAAAGCTTTGTGTCTCTCTTGCCTCGCAGTGACAATCTCCTTGGCTGTTGTTCAACACTTATTTTATTTAATTTTTTTTCTGTGCTCTTTTCCATATTTGAATGTTTTAAAGGAGAAAGCGTGCTTTTGTCTGTCCTATCGTGGTATAACACATTGTATTATTTGTAATTAACCAGGGGGGAGAATTTGTGATAAACGCTAAGCTGGTCCCTATTTTCTTGTTAATATATTGTAGATGCTATTCAAAAGAGTCATCGAGAGCAAGGTTCTCCAACTCTGGCTCTACAGATGTTGCTAAACTACAACTCCTATAATCCTCTGGCTGTCTGTTTCATTCAAAAATTATGGGAGTTGTAGTTCATCAACATCTGGAGGGCTAGTATTTGGAGAACCCTGGTCTAGAGCGTCCAGCAATCTAGAATATATTGTTGTCAAATTTTGTTCCAGTGAGCACATTGATAAAACTTTGATAGATGGTAGTATTAAAGAGGTTTAAGGGACATACAAAGCACTATAACCACTACGGTTGTAGAATGTTATGGCAGATAAGAACCATTCAGCCCATCTAGTCTGACCAATTTTCTAAATACTTTCATTAGTCCCTGGCCTTATCTTATAGTTAGGATAGCCTTATGCCTATCCCACGCATGCTTAAACTCCTTCACTGTGTCTTTCCTCCAAGCTTTAGATGTTAAGATCCTTTAACCTTTCCTTGTAAGTTTTTTATCCTGCAATCCATGAACCAGTTTAGTAGCCCTTCTCTGAACTCTCTCTAAAGTATCAATATCCTTCTGAAGATACGGTCTCCAGTACTGCGTACAGTACTCCAAGTGAGGTCTCACCAGTGTTCTGTACAATGACATTAGTACTTCTCCCTTTCTACTGCTAATACCTCTCCTTATACAACCAAGCATTCTGCTAGCATTTCCTGCTGATCTATTACATTATCTGCCCACCTTTAAGTCCTCTGTGATGCTACCAGGAATCCTGTGGCGCTGTCCATATGTAAACTATCCAACAATTTAAGAATGGTCTGACTCTTACATGCCTCGATCGGGCACCTGTCTGTATCCTGTTTGAGCTGGTATGCCAACGCCATCAGCTGACACTTTCAACCAATGAATAATGTTGAATTCTGGTATGAGTTGAAGATCTATCCTTGGAGATGTAAAAACATTTTTCTCCTATCCTGGCAGAGTACAGGTTACGGCCAGAGGCGTAACTAGAAACTACAGGGCCCCAGTGCGAAAATAATTGCACTGGGGTCCCCCATACATCTACCTCCTACCCCACACGTCCCTGCCCCCCCCCCCCCCCCCCACACACATGCAGACAAACTGATACACATGCAGACACATAGATACAGACACATACACTTAGGCACCCACACATACAGACACACACATACACTCAGAGACACACTCACAGACAAACACATACACACACACACACACACTCAGACACCCATATACTTACAGACACACAAGCTGCGTCCCTTGCAACCGTGTTAGGTACGCAACTGGTTACGGCATATAGAGGCCCTTTGTCAGTGTCGTCTTGCACATGTTTGTTTAGAACTGCAACAATTTGCCCAAATCACTGAAGCTATAATCCCACCTCACAATGCTTCCTCCTGCATTATTTACACACATAATCATTATATTAATTTCATTATCATAATCTTAATTTACGTTGTATGCCAGACTGTGACTTGTAGTAATTGTAATGGGGCAAGCAAATGAAAGGTTTGCTGTGGAATTGGGCAGTACTTTTGATACTTTATTTTTTTTAAATGTAACATTTTGTGATAAACACTGGGCATGAGACCTTAAAACACACAAGCCCAACTCTATCCGTCCCGCACGTTTCGTGCCAAAGCACTTTGATCAAAGTACACGAGTGAAGACAAAACAAAAATATCCAGCACGTTTGTTATAGTACTACATAGAGACAAAGAAACCTAATCTGCTGGAAGTGGTAGACATTCATTTATTTATTTATTTTTTATTTTTTTGCATTTTCATGAAAGGTAATTGAAATCGGAGGCCAATAAGTGGATCATCTGCTGCTCGAAAAGATTAAGAAGAATTGTAATATAGAGAGGAAATTCCATAAGAAATTAATTTGCATTTACTTTTGATAGGGATTTAGAGGTTAAATCCGGTAAACTGCCATATTGAATAAATATTTGAAGCCATATGGTGATTGACATCTGAGTTTAACCCCATCTTTCCCAAAGACATTAATTGGGTTTGCTGCAGCCGGTCCAGCTGAATTGGCTACTAAGCGGTTAAATAACTGATCCGATCCATGCCTTGGTTTAATATTTGTGCTCATGTTCGCTTTTAATCACAGCTTTGCATAAAATCCGATTTCAGAGATATAAAAAACAAACAAAAAAAAACCCCTCCTGCTTACCACTGTGATGCTGTAAAACTGTCGAAAACATTTTATATTCCAAATTCAAGGTCACTAAAGTAATTTGAATTGTTCAATATTTAAATATATCCGTATTAGAACGTAGGGAGGTCAGAGTGGCAAACCCTGAATATTACCTTACAGTCTCCCGAAACACGGGATAAAAAAAAAATCAAGGAAAATATATAACTGTATCAAATTAGGTTGCTGTAACCTTAAATGGGCACATCCAATGTTTTTCAGAACCGTATATACCCTTCGTCCCAAACCAAAACTTTTATCGTGCAATAATTTTATTACAAATGGTTTTAGATATTGTTTAAAAATCTCATTTTGCTTTAATACACGATTTAACTGGTGTAGGTTTATAAACGTGTCCCGAATTACCCAATAGATATAGGACAAAGTTTTACAAGTGGAGCGGTCACCATAGAAACCAGTACAATGTTCATGTGGATTATGATGGTTTCCTAGGCAACTGCTTCACTTTTTAAAATGGGCCAAACTTTTTATTTTTTATTTAATTTTTTTATATTGGCGACACTTATATTTTCCACACATTTCTGGCTATTTATCATAAATGTTAATGCAGATTTATGAGGCTGTTGTAGGTAGAGCGAATACGTTTTGCATTTTTTGCGAATCTCTGCCGTCTATTTTATTTCGCTCTCGTTAATTGCTCCAATCTCATATTTTCTGTCGCTTCAGGAATGCACAAAATATATGTCCTAGTAGGTACCTCTGCTTGCACTGATGTCCGTGATGATGGGAGATATTGGAATAGAAAAATGATAAAACTCTGTTGTCAAAGCGACGCCGGCAGCTCGCTAAATCCGTTTTTTATTCAGATTTTATTTGATTATGTGACTGGAGGAAATTAAATGATAGATCTGCTTCATTATCCTCCTTTGGCATCCTATTGTGCTTAAATAACGGGATTTTCACAAATGATGATAAAATATAACGTAGAAATGTTTTATGATATTGCTAAACAAAACATGCACACGCTCTCTAAAGGGCCACTCTAAGCACCGTAATCACTATAGACTTTTTAGTGTTTATGGTTCAAGGAGTTTGTGGGTGCAGTGTCCATGGGTTCAGATTTAGCGAACAAGAAGACTTTCATTATTGTCGAACCACGGAAATGGTTAACGTGAACATATAGGTAAACTGAATTCACTCCTTTCAGTGATACTTGTAAAAATCGTTAAGTATTCTATAATCTGTAAGTTATGTTATTAATGTTGTGGTCTAGATTTAAGTCTGTAACTTTATGCTTTACACAAAGGTATATCTCAAATTATGAATACGGTATGATGCAGTGACAACATACCTCCCAGCTGTCCCAGAATTGGCAGGTATTCAGAATACATGCAAAATCTAGGACAGCTGTGAGGCATGTTGACACTGCATACTATAAATTCCTACACAGATTGCCAACGGGTTTATTTGAGGTTTAAGAAAAAAAAAATATATATATATTTGTGTACACTTATGGCTTCCATTGCATATAATGGAGTGTTCAAAAGCAACATAAAATGTACATATTGCAAAAAAATTTAAATAAAATTAAACAGCTGAGAATTCAACTGGAAATTGTTGCTGTTCTTGTGGTTTGTAAGGGATTCTGTGCTTCGCACTCTAAGCACCATTACTACTGCGTCTGTTTGTAGTGATTATGGTGCTAGCAAGATACTGACTGCATCGCACAGTTCTGTGTCAAACTGTTTTTGCACGGGTTGATACAGATGGTCCCATATTCGCTGGTGGCTCAGCGTCTTTCATTGCTTATTACTGACGTGGAAGATACTTTGCCCATATTTGGATGGCATTGATTGGCTGCGCATGTCCGTTGCATTGTTACCACATGCCCCCTCTCTAGATGGTCCTCTGTTGTGCCAGAATTTTGTGGCTGCTGTGGCAGGTGAATTTCCGTTCTTTTTACATCCTCTGTTGACATAGCTCCAGGCTCAGAAAAGATGCTAAGGAAATGATTTGCTTCGATGAGACTCCACAGTTGCAGTCCACGTCAATAAAATATTATCCTCCTCGTAGAACTCATTTATTGGGAAGAACTTTTATTTATTTTTATATAGCAGAGAACAGAAGCAGAATAAAATGAATACGCCAAATTGCAGCTGGTTTTAAAGGCAGAGTGATTACTGCAGTGACTCATTGTCTCCACAAATGTCTGAAGATCTCTGTTTGACTCTGAATGAGGGCGATTGTAACTTTTGGTTAGATTAATAATGGTGTGTGGCTGAGAATGGCTTTAGTGGCCTTTCATATTAATTTCACTGCAAAGGTCCCGCCACTTATAAGATTTTGTGGGTTTCCTCTCATTCATAACGAATCTCTTTTGAATTTTTTTTTTTTTTGGAATTTTTTTATTTTTTTAGAGCATTAGCTCATTTGGAAAATCCAACATTAAATGTCAGAAATCTTTTGTCTTATATTTTATTTTTCCTTGTAGATTGTTCCAAGAATCATCTAATTGCCCACCGCCAGTGTAAGCCCCTGACATGCTCTTAGTCGTCTTTTTGGCATAGCCTTACATTACCTGACTTACCCCCCCTTCCCAGAAAGACACAGACACTAAATTAAAGTGGGTAAATGTCACGGCTTTAATAATTAAAAGAGATATATATATATATATATATATATATATATATATATATTTTTTTTTTTTTTTTAAAGTTTTTTTTTTCACAAAGGGGTCATTGTCAGACCAAACTCTGTACATATGCCATTAACTACATCCCCAACCATAACTTAACATCCATAATCAAACCAGTATTAAATTGCATAATACAACACACACAGCCACAACAGGCAACGTAATATAACAGTTTTAACATTGTAGGGGTATACTGAGACATCCTACACCACCAGGTTGAGAGCCACCAATGGGCTCTAACCTACCAAATACCAAATCCAACTAAGTGAATATTGGTACAGAACTTCAAAGCTTCCAGCTACCATTCCTACCTACCCCCAATATGTCTACATCTACCGCCACAGCTCAGAGCTTGAAGCCTCAAGCTATCTGAGCACCCCACCTATGCATAAACAATGCTCGTTGTAAGCCTTCCTGGAAACCCATGTTGAGGAAATCGTTACCAACGTCAGAGAGGTGCACCCCATCCCACCTGTAATAACCAGGAATCATCGATTTCAAGTCCACATGCCTACCTACCACACCCCTAGTACGCCTTATAAAAATTGACACCAGTTTATTAACCTTACCCCTTCATTCTGGCCACTGCCCCCGGATCCCTGGCATGCCTCCACTGTAACCTAGGCACCATCTCTGACCAAATAATAGAAGCGCCCGGGACCAGACACCGCAACCTTTCCACATTCTGCTTTATACTTTGTACCAGCTCCCTCTGTGGCAACTGCCCTGTGTGGATCAGTAACAAATCAGGTGATTCCCTGGAACCCAACCTCCTAAAAATCTCACCACATACTTCCCTCCAACTGAAACCCCTATAACCAAACCAACATAATTGTACCAGGTGCCGTAGAAAGCCCAGCTGTCTTCCTTGTTGCCGAACTGCAGCCCTCTGGCACGCCCAGTCGATGTATGAGAGGCCCACGAACCAGGCGACCCAGCCTACAAAAGAAAAATACATATTACCAAATACAAAACAGAGGAACCTACCGCCCCGTTTTAAACCAAACAGTCCAGCCTACCGTACGACCTGAACCGCACAGACTCCCACCGACCGATTCTTTTCACTAATTCGTCTCCCAAACCGAGTCGTGCTGCCTCCGTCGCAGCCCCAATCCTAAATGAATTTGTCCCGAACTGCATTGGATCCAAACCCAAGCTGCCTAAGCTCAGCCAAAAAACCTGGAGAAATTGATATCGCGACGGGAACGACCCATCAACATGCATCAAAAAGGAACCCGGCACCTTGGGGCGAACTTCCAGGTAGGCAACAGCACACCAAACCGGACATAACCGTGAACCTGGCAACGAAGTTCCACCATACACCCTTTTCCAAAGACGTACGTTTTCAGCCGTCAAAGCCGAATAGCCACCCAGCCATGGCCCAATTCCACATCCTCCGACTGAATTCCCTCCACCTGCTCGATTACTACTGACCAATTCACTTACCCTAAGGACCCAAAGAAAGCCCAGACAAATGCTAGTGTGAACAACCATATCTTGTGGTGAGAAAAATACAACAACAGAACATAATTGTACCTCGGGTGAGTGATGTCTCCCTGCGCAAGCCCATGCCTTGTCCCATGCCCTCCATACCTTGACATACGCTGTCCAGGTACTCGGCGCCCTGGAATCCCGTATCATGTGTCCAGGCAGGAGGTCCTGAACTGCCACACGTCGTCCGGGTAGACCAGCCCCTCCAGCTGTGCCCCAGGGGCCACCAAGCGGAATCTCTCCCACTGCGAACGAGACAACACATTGGCAATAATATTTAGTAACCCAGGCACATGACGTGCTCTAAAGACAATATTGTATTGCATACAGAGGAGTACAAAGCGCTGTAACAAGCGAATAACAGGAACCAAGGACGTAGATAACTAATTCACTGCCCCCCACCACTGACCTATTGTCCGTGAAGAAAATAACCTTTTTGTTCTGTAACATAGGACCCCTTATAATGCCAATTAAACCACTAAGGGAAATAGTTCCAGAAACGCTAAATTGCGGATGATAGGATCCGCTTTCCAACATTCCGGCCATGGTTCCGCACACCATTGACCGTAGAAAAAGTCTCCGAACCCCACGCTCCCTGAAGCATCCGTAAATAGTTCCAATTCTGGAGAGGAGACCGCCTTTTCCTGGAAAAAGACCTGGTCGTTAAAATCTCTAAGGAAAACATCCCAAACCTCAAGATCCGCCCTCATCGTAATTCGGACAAAGTGGTGCGGAGAACTGTTCCCACAAGTAGCCTTTGCGAGAAATCTACTAAAAACTCGTCCAACTGGTACGACACGACAAGCAAAATTCAGACGACCTAACAAGATTTGCAGCGTAACCATCCATGCCATCTGCACTTCACTAATCGCCCTCCAAATCGCCATCAACTTGTCAGCCGGTGGGCAACATTCCCCTGCCACCGACTCTATCTCCAGACCGAGAAAACTGAGACATGTAGCTGGTCCACTTGGGGAGACTGGCAGGTCGGGGAGGAGCAGTGACCCATCACTCCCAGCCTGCCTGACTCCTCCTGAGCCATGCTGCTCCTGTGTCGACCTCCTAACATGCTGACCAGAGGGCAAGGGAGGGGAATCACTACCACTGCTGGGCTGCCCAAGTTAAGAGAAGGGGGACCCTGCCGGAGCCCAGAGCCCCCCCGGTTTGTGCCGTCCCAACCCACTGGGGGCCGACTCACCGGGCGCTGAAATGCTTCCTCCGCTGAAAGTCCAGGCCTGACAGTACTCCTCCGCCCCCAGGAGCCTGCCGGCGCTCCAGCACTCCTATAGGCCCCTCCGCTTGACATGTCAACTCACTTAAACCATAACCCCTTATATGCCTATCTCCTAGCTATGTCAAGGCCCATTCCACTTAGTTTTACTGCTCCATCGGCTACAAAAAATAACTCATTGCCTGCACCTAACGTTCTTGATGTCATGTCAATAGTATTACTCAAACGTTGAATAAATCATAATAATCATGTTTGTGACGAATGTAGGTATTCCCTGTGGCATTGAAACCCCATCAAAATAGCAGTCTTATGGATCAGTATAGACTTAAACATTGAAGTCCTTGTTTTTGGACTTTTAATACCGTAGGCAGAGCACTGTGTCATTAATAGAAATTTGGGCACAATGTCACCATTCTAGTCCCTTGGGCAAAGACGTATTTTTCTTTCTTTTTTTTTTACAGCCGTTGCCTTCATACAGAAATCAAATTACTTCATGGTCTCATTTTTCAGAGTGAAAGAAACAGCAAAATGATGGATCTCTGATAGTTTTATTTCCTCATAATATTAAAAAATACTTCTATTCCAAAGAACTCCTGAAAGGTCGACTGCATGCTCCACTGTATTGGACCTTGAGGAGCTGGGGCTGAGGTCAGATCTGTGGAACATGTTAAAAGACAAGCGGTCACATTATAGAATAACGTGATAATGTATTCATGTCAATGTTCTCAGGCAAAAAAAATTTGGGGGTGAAAATATTTATCATATTTATATTTCAGTGTAGGTTCATGGCTAGTATAATTCAATATTCTGTGGAGTCAATATGGAAACTGACAGAACATTGTTTTCCTATAAAGAAATGAGATAGTAAAAAAAAAAAAATGTTTTTAAATATATAATGTTCTTTCTACAAAAACACATTTTTCAAATATTTTCTTTTGTTTATGATTCTCTCACTGTTTTCTGCATTTTACAAGGACATTGGTGGCCACCAAGATCAACTTCCAATTTAAAAATGGTGGTCAGCAGATGCCATTTAGGACATTTGATTCTAGAGATCCAATTGGGCCCATTCACCCCACCCACTTTGTGTCAATGTATTGCTTGTTTTTGTTGAGCGGTTTGAGAAATATGTTGGTGAGCATTATATGGCGTGGGAGTCTGCATTCCCCAACATGTGCGAAATTCAGTGTATTGCCGTTAAACCTGGGTGATAAGCCACTGCTATTTTAATATTTATAATTCTGAATATTTAATGCTTCGTAAACTAAATTTGGGCTGACGAAGCTTCACCTGTTAAATGTGAAACGCGTGTGTTCCTGTTTAGTGATGTCCCCATGTTATTTGCTTAGCCTGTATTTAGATTTATCTTCCTTGTACATTATTTTGTATACTGTATACATTATTTTCTTCCTACAATAAATAAGCAACTATTATGTATCCCTGTGCATATATTCCTCATTCTTTTTATTCATCTGGATTCCCATCGGAACATTGTTAATTTGTACTGGGTCATCAATTTATTTGCATATCCAATTGCATTGTGAGAATGTTTTTCATTATTGTCTCCTTAATTTTGCGTCCCCCTCTTTTCCCCAATATGCATTGGGGAAGCCGCATGTAGTAGTTTTACATTTATTTGGAATTAAACACTGACCTAATTGCCTACCTTGTTTTCCCCCACCTTGATGTCAGGTGGGTTGATCAACAGTGTAACTATAGGGGTTATGGTGACAGTACACCTAGTCTAAGCAGTAGTGGTTATGGTGCCAGGTGTTCCCTGTCCCTATTTCACAGTAA
This sequence comes from Pelobates fuscus, assembly GCF_036172605.1. NCBI lineage: Eukaryota > Metazoa > Chordata > Amphibia > Anura > Pelobatidae > Pelobates > Pelobates fuscus. Next base: position 156,617,200 of record NC_086325.1, on the reverse strand, counting down.
GCATATTCTTTACCTATGGTTTGACACTGATTGTGTTGGGTGCATGCAGTCCTTCCTGTCTTCGCTGATATCTAAAAAAAAAATATATATATATTTTCATAGTTCGTAGCTTTTGTATTGACATAGCAAATTTGGTCATTATATATTGGCTGAGCCAGGTAAGTGTTAAACCGTTCGTAAACGGTGTGTCAGGTTAACAATTGCACTGTAGTGCTTACAGTTTACATTTAAAGGGATATTTGCATATTTATACATTATTTTAAAATGTATTTTTGTGTTTTTTTTTTTTTTTTTTTTTATGAAGGGCTTCCATTTTAATTTTACAGAAATTGTGGTGCATGTTTCTATAAAAAAATAAAATATCTGGATCAGTCATTCTTTCGTTGATCCCGTTATGTAATGTTTAATTATGGAAAATAGGTGTGCAGTGAGAAGATGCTTTTATAGTACCAGGCCATGAATATAATGTGCATTACGTACATTAATATTGTATTGTTGAAAATCTAGTGACGGGCCTTAAAGATGTATCTCCTTAAGCACTATTGAATCTAGGTTAACCCGTTCAGTCAGTGGTGACTTGAAGGCAACGAGAGGCCTGCAACATGACATTTGCACAGTCGTTGTTCGGCATGTGCTATAAACCTTAACTTAAATAAGACACAGACACCGTTTCTACTGTTGGAGTATAAAGTCCACAGCTTTATTAAATTATTATAAATTAACATATTTAGGGTCATTGTCTTAATAGACATTATGTTACTATCCCCCCGCACAATACCCCTGACAATGACCCTACCACTTGAACAATAAATAACAAGCAAATAACATTTAACTTGAAACACACGGCCTACCAAAGAGGCCCCATATCATAAGGTTAACTGCAGGGGTGTACCCACCCCTACACCCCCAGGTTCGTAGAGCTAGAACCTACCAATACTTATTTCCATCTGGCCTACTCCAGCCTAGACCTTGGCCTGTCCAGTTCCAATTCAACGCCAAATTCCAACATAACTACGCCCTGTTCCCGCCGCTGTGACCAAACGGGAAATAGCTTCCACACCTAGGGAGGGTGGGTGGGATGATTAACAGGTAAGTGAAGCTCAGATTAAAATGGCCCCTATCTAAAATGGCCATTATTTAACCTCCCCTAACCCCACCCCCAAGCTCCATTGGCTTAATCCAGCCCCTAACTCCATGCACCTGCCCACTCCCTGGCTCTGTCAAGGCCCACTCCTCCATTGCATTACTCCATGGGCTTCAATATGGTATGGCTGAAGAATGGCATAGTTCAACGCTCAGAAAATTGCTGGTAATGAGGAAGTAAAACTCACTGTGACTGAACAGGGAGCATGCTTAGAGTGACATTTGGGAGGTCTAAAGTATCTTAAATAGAAAAAAATAAAATTCCAATTTAAATAAAACAGTCTATTAAAAGCAACAACTCCTAGAATCCTCTGCTCTGATTGCATTCTCTTAGAAAAATATGAAAATAACAAAATCTGCTGAGTTTATGACAAAATATAAAAATCAAAGTGTTCTACAAAAAAAAAAAATGCAGCTGCGATTTTAAAATGAGTACATATTATTTTTAATTTAGTTTTCCATGTATTTAAAAGCATAATCTGTTTTAATATTTCAGAAAATAATCCTGGGTTAACTTTAGCACGCAGCGTCCTTCCTTGGATATAGGCGTGTGGAATACCTATACCCCGATGTACTATTACATTAGCTTATAGCTATGCTAATTTTTCCTACATTAAAATGACTGCCATAGAAGCAATTATACCAGCTTATAATGGTTTTATGAACTTACATGTTCCAACAAAGTGCCATTTTATCTTTTCTAACAATGGTCTATCTGATATTTTATCGTTAAACTGCTAATTGATTCAACGAAACTAATGCTACTATATCCTCCCTGCTTTAAATCTTTTATAGAATTCTGTTTTTCTAACCACTCTCTCTTTCTCCCCCCCCCCCCCCCCCCCCCCCCCCCAAAAAAAAATCACATCAGTTTTCTTCCCTTGACATTCGGTGGAAAAAAGTAAAATTGCAGCATGAAATTGAGGCACAACCGCAATAAAGTTAACTGCGCCTTGACCTCCTCTTTTTATCCCCCCCCCCCCTTTATTTTTTTGACAGTTCTCGTAATAAATACCATGGGGGGGGACTTTCCCTCCTGCTAGGAACCCAAAGACGTTTAATTATTGTAATTTATTCTCTCTTTCCGTCTAAAGATTAGGTAATAAAACATGTGAACAGACTATATATGCTTTGTATAATTTAGCATTATTTTATGTGTTACATTTCTTGGTTACATTATCACTTGTACAGTATATTGGTTGCTTAGAGCGGAGGTATTCCAAAGTTTGATTCCGGGTTGAATCACCTGGGCAAGACACCTAACGATATATATATATCGCCTGTCTCAAATCCTCGTAGATTGTACGCTTGTTTGAACGTTTTTTTTCACCTCTTTCTATAATTGTAAAGGGCTACGGAATATCTTGGCACTATGTAAATGCTAATATTATTTAAAGGGACTGTGATAAATCCCTCAATTATAATTCCTTCACTGTCACTCTGGGATATTTCTTTTAGAACTGTTACGCAGCTCTTCACGTTGTTTCAGCTTTGAACGTTATGCGTTGGTATGGTGGACATTTTGAGTCCTATATGTTATGTATAATTCATTCGCATAGGCGTTCGTGCATGTTTAATATTAACGAAAGATTTTATGAAATATTGCTTGATCGAGCTATGTTGCAAATTTTGTTTTGCCGTAACGGGTCAGAGTCATGATTTTGACCAGGAGCACGAAATTATCTCACGGACACATTTTATCAATTGTAATACAATATAAAGCAAAAAAAAAATTCTACAACACTCCTTTATTAGATCTTCCCCAGTATGGGAATCCTGTCTGTTGCATTGGGAAAGGTCTGATCAATGTGATTTGCCAACTCTTTCCACTAGGGACCCTCTAAATTTATATAAACAACGCAACTTGGATCCAGAACCAGAGGAAGAATTCTTTTTCATACTATTCCCTTCATCTGAATGAAAATGAACTCTTTTTATTCATGAGTCAAGACTTACATTTTCTTTCAAATTAAAAGGAACTTTCATTTTTCATGATTTTTTACATTATATTTACTCATCCCCCAAACTTCAGTAAATAGTTGTATGTGATGTGTGAAAAAGAAAAATTAAATGTCGAAAAAAGGTAAGTTTATTTTTTATCGATGGAAAGCTACCGATTGGCTTAGAGCGTCAGCTGAATGCTCTAGCCAATCAGCGTCACCCCATGCCTGGTGACACTTTGCACTTCCTGTAACTCATATTCAGAAGCCGGATGCCACCTGGGGGACCTGGAGATCGATAACGGTTAAACCCCTTAAGGTAATAGTGCAACTGGGGGCCTCCTGGCATCATAACAACTTAATTTAGATGAGGTTGTTATGGCGACTGGAGTGTCCCTTTAAGGTACTGCCATACCTGCAGGCATACCCTTCAGCCTGGGGAGAGGGATTGGCTAGAACACCCATAACTCTTTCTAGATCAGGGATAGACAACCGTCAGCACTCCAGATTTTGTGCCTCCATCTCCCCTGATGCTTTTCGAGCATTATGGCTGGAAGCGGATTATGGGAGATGTAGTTCATAACATCTGAAGTGAGGAAGGTTGCCTATACCATTCTAGATCAAACAGATTATTGTGATCAGATCCTTCTGGGCCTCGATTCCTTCCCTAATGGTAGATAATTTCTGTTTTAAGTTCGCAGTGTGTTACTGTATCTGCTTTATCCAAGTCCTGATTGGGTTATGATACAGAGATTTGGCCTCCTACTCTCGTACAGCAGCAGCTGTTTTTTTTTGGTTTTTTTTTTTCTAGTTTATTTTTTATATTTTTTTTCTGGATTCCTCAGAATTAAACTAAAATCTGTACACGGTATATTTAGTGTGAAACCCATTCACAGGAAAGCTGCAAACAGCTGCCGAATCATATTGAGATTGCGCCTGGTCGTTCACACGTATCATTTTAGAGGACCTGTCACCTGTGCGGTTTTTGTACATGCATAAAGCAAACTAAACGTGAGCGAAGGATCATGCTACTAATTTATTGAAATCTAACAAATTGACTACATTTTAAATGTACCTGCCCTCCAGCTACGGCATGTTAAATAGTCTAACCCCCGTAGTGCTGTGTCTATGTACGTGACATGCTATGGGCACTACTGAAAGAATGCCTGTGTGTGCAGGAGGGCGTATTTAATGTCAAAGTCATAATGGGACAAAGTCACCTACAATGCAGAGAGAAGTTTGTTTGTTTTTTAAATATTTTTTTATTTTATATTTTTCTCATCCTTTCCTTAGCTTTCATCCTGGTAAACGCTTGGGTGAGAAAATAAGGGACTGCTATCACTTCCAGAGAAGGGACCATTTTGCTTTAAAGGGTGGATTCGAGCACTATGCTCACTTCACTGTTTTGAAACGTTGCTGCACATACATTAAAGGGACACTCCAGGCACCCAGACAACTTCTGCCCATTAGAGTGGTCTGGGTGCCAACTCCTATCACCCTTAACCCTGCAAGTGTAATTATTGCAGTTTTTATAACTGCAATAATTACCTTGCAGGGTTAAGTCCTCCTCTAGTGGCTATCTATTAGACAGCCACTAGAGGAACTTCTGGGTTCTTAAAACACGAAAAGTGTTTTAAATGACGCTGGACGTCTTCACGCTAGGCTTGAAAGCATTGCCACGCATGCGCATTAGGTCTCCCCCCGCCGGCTGACGTCGGCAGAGGAGGAGCGCGGGCGAAGCCTGACCCAGTGCCGATGGACATGGGAGGTGGGAGGGAGGGGGCACTGCAGGACTCTGCAGTGCCAGGAAAACGGATTTGTATCCCTGGCACTGGAGAGTCCCTTGAAGCCCTTAGCTGCAGAGATGTGACTCTACCTCCAGCAGTGTCATTAGCCAGCCCAGAAAAAAGTACGTTTTGGGAAAAATTTACTTCTAATGCCAGCACGCACAGCATGTTGTTTAGCTCCACTGAGCCAAGCAACCTGGAAATAACAGGACTGGCTGTCTGCCAGCCAGGGGGTGTCCTCAAATATTATGATTCCGAAAATCAAGGAAAAAATGCATATAATACGGGCTGTCCTGAAATATTATTTGGTGTTTTTTTTGTTTTTTTTTTTGTCTTTTTTTTTGCTTGAGACAAACATGTGAAAATAACAAAATCGTGGAAAAATGCATATAATAAGTATTTTTATTAATAGACTGGAAAGGCTCATTTGGTTGCCTTCGCTGCACACCTGGCAGCATTCACACTGTAAATGAGGGTTTGCTATAGTTTTGAAGCGTCTGTATCTTTGTACAATATAGAGGTATGGCTGCATTAACTTCTGTTTGTATCTCTTCACTCTAATCTCTGGAGATTCATAAGGAGACATTAGCTTTGGCCTGTCTTTCTCATTTAAGTCTTTCCTGTGTTCAAGCCTAAACTGCCAGTGACAGGTAATGTCTTCTGCTCAGGAGCTTGGCTGGATAGCAGAGTGCTAAATTGTCAGCAATTATTTTGCTAGATGTTCGTGTGCTGGCTTTTATAATCCACATTATATTTCTGCTTCTTACTGTGGGCTTTCTTAAAGCTAAACTGCTGCTGAAATAAAAAATTCCAAACGTACATTGCAACCTTCAGCAGGATCCTCAGGGGTGTGTCCTTGTTATAGGGCATGCCTTCACATATCGACTGAACTAACCCCTCCCCTTTTTATGTATTGAGTGTGCAATATGCGCAAGTGAAATAAGATAACTTTGAATTCTCCTTGTTTTAAAATCTGTAAATTCTCCAGGGACCCTGACGTAGCTGAGCTTTCTGTAGTGTTTATAGTACTTGTAGTGTCACTTTAAAGGAAGCTCTGGACACCATAACAACTTCATCAAAATTAAGTTCTTATGGTGCCACGAGATCCCTTGCGCCAGTGGCTCCTTGCAAATCGTTCATGAAGGGTTTTTACCCCGATTTCTGTGTTTCAGCGACGGATTGTTCTGCCCGCCTATTCTCCCGCTATCTGAAATCCTAATACTCAGACAGGGGGGCCGCCTATGGGCTTCGAGCTGATGCTCGATCAGTAGAACCCTATTCATAAAAATGTATGATTTATCTATATAATGCATACACATAGTGGTCATTTTTTACCGGAAGTTAAGCAAATACTAAAAATGTGTTTATTTTATTTCTATGTATTCTGTATCATTCAATCCCATTTCTGTCCCCAATTCCTAACCATTTATGTTGGTGTTTTTTTACTCATTGACATCTGTAGATGACGATTTGATGTGGAAAACAAAAGACAAGATAGAATGCGTCTGCCTCAATCTGGGTTCAAACCTAATTTACAGTTGATAGGGGTATGTGCTTTATTGATATAATCTCATGTGGGATCATATCTCTTCATCGAATATCTAAAATGACTTACTAGTGATAACATACTGTAAGTGATGGTCTGTCATATAAAACATTACCGTTTACACTGTAACCCATATAGTCTGTATATTGTTTTACATCCTTTGTGCTCCGTTCCCAAATTCTCCATATTTTAATTCCTGTTTCATGACTGTATGATAGCAGAGCTTGAAGGCAAACATCCAGTATCAGACCTGGCACAATGGTCACTTATGTTGAATTATAATATTAGAATATAATCTACATATTAGAAATCGGCACCACTGTATTTACCGCTATCCTGCGACTGTTTCCATTTTGGCTCCCTGTCAGCCATTGTTATAATATCGTTCCATTTGTACCCGTTTTCTTCTTCTTATTTGTATAATGTATTCCCTGTCTGTCTATGGACTGAACTGGATTGTAATATCATTTGCTAAATTGTTTAATTTAAATTTCAAATTAAAGTGGGGAAAAAGTTACAAGGGATTTATGATGTATATTAAGTGGTGTAATTTCAAGAGAAGTGACCGATCCCCTTTAAATCCCTGGTTGGTAGGTCGATGAACCCCATCTTTCTATTTCTTAACAATTCCTGTCTGTTTCCTAATATTGTACATAAGCTAAGGCTGTTTAAACCCTGTTTGTATTCACTTGCGTATACATACATTCTTGCATACATACACTTTTTTTTTTTTCTTCATGTAGAACTTCCTCTTAAAATGAATGACTAAAAATTCTTACAATTTAACTTCGACACAAAAAATATGCGGAAACACTGGCATTTACTGGACGAGCAAGGTTCCTTGACCTTTGATCAGGAGCACAGAGAAGACCGTATGTATTCAGTGTACCACAAGGAAGTGTTCCCTGAAGGCAAAGTTCCTGTCATATCTTTAAAGGGATTCTATAGTTTAAGGAATACAAAGTTTTATTCATACCACTATAGTTCCCTCAGTCCCCCTCCCGTATGGAAAGGGTTAACAAAACCCCCCCAAAAAACCTTGGTGCACTCACCCGATTCCTTTAATGGAGTCAGGGATATCTCTAATCTTCACATTGCTCTGTCATGTCTTGTCTTCAAGTTGGTCCACTTTAGGTTGTAGTGAGCGCTTGCATTTTATCAATGGGGAGCTACTGATTGGCTTATAGCCTTAGAGCATCAGCTGACCGCTCTAGCCAATCAACCGCGCCCCTGCTGGTGGCATGCCACACTTCCCGTAACTCAGATTCAGAAGCCGGATGCCACCTGGTAGACCTGGAGATCGGCGCTGGAGGCAACCTTAAGGGTTAAACTGCTCGAGAACGGTTGAACGCTTTAAGGTCGAGAGTGAGCCCAGGGGCTTCTTGGCACCATAACTTAATTTTGATGAAGTTGTTCTGTGACAAGGTTTCCCTTTAACTTACCGTCTTTGAGTTTGTTTTGGGTATTCCAGGAATGAACGTGCATATCAGGTGGATCAGCTTCACAATGGAAGTGAGATTCTGTCATGTTCGTTCTGACATGTTTCCAGATATCTCCAGAACAAACTAAAAAATATGAAGAGTAGGAGACTGGAAAGTGTTTGTTACAAAGCCATATTAGGCTGCAGACTGAAACGTATCTATAATTTAATTTCCCCGTAAAACAGCCCTCCGTGTAGAGGTTAATCCAGGGTTAGGGATTATTTTTCGGAGCAGGCAGTAAGGCACATGGTATTTCAATGTGCTGGGATAGGCTTTTAAAGAGACGCTGCCTCTCAGAGGATTGACTTAGATTAGATTAGGTGTATGTGATAAATTGCATCTGTTCCAGGAGCTTTAAATCTTCATTTTTACTGGGGTTAAAGGAATGCCCGGGCAATTCACATCCAAATGGAAGACTTCAGCGCATGGCGATCACATCTGTGTTTGCGCAACATTGGTAATTACTGTTTTCTAATGTGTAGCCTGAGAATTATACCTTTCACAGCATCCGTGAACCTTTTTTCCCCAGTATTGAGGGAATTTGCTTAAAAAAATATTAAACTACAAGTAAAATGTGCAGAGTGTTTGTATTTTTGCATTATACTGCTGTTTTGTGACGTGTCTTGATTTTAATAATTTTAGATACGTTTTTCAAATATCGCCATGCAAGAATTTTTATTTTTTTATTTTTTTTATAATTTACTTACCGAAGTCACCATTAAAGGGACACCATAGTCACCAGAACTACTACATCTTAATGTAGTGGTTCTGGTGTTTATAGCATGTCCCTGCAGGTTTTTCAATGTTTACATTGCTGCCAAGTAACACGTCTAGTGGCAGTCACTCAGATGGCCACTAGAGGTGCTCCCTCGGTGCAGCATCTACGTTCAATGCATCTCTATGAGAAGATGCTTATTGGTGGAGATTGGAGAAAAGCTGTGTAATATAACCTTTTAACTTCACAGAGAGGGGGCCGGTCACAAACACTTATTCCTAACACCATAGTGTTCCTTTAAAGTCTATGGAATTTTTTGTAGATAAATCATTTGAAACGATTTTTCTAACATACCTTCAGATAAAGAAGATTTGACAGGCTCGATAGCAGTAGATAGACAGGTTGCGCTATATATTTACTTGTTTTCTATTTAATTTGTTTTTATTAAAACAAAAAACAAAAATCCACGTTTCTGTTTTTAGTAAATTTGGCGACTGGTGTAAACGGAGAAATGTGCTGTCTGTTGAGGGAAATTGGTTTATCCTCAGATAACTTGTCTCCTGGGAGCAGATGGTCTGATTGTGCTATAATCTCATTTATTTGCTGTCACATCCGCATTATTGGCACCCATGGCTTTTCATGTCTCCGTTTTACTGAACAAACAGATCATCGAAATACTGTCAAAGTCCAACCGACAATTCTTGGAATAATGTTTTTGCAATCCAAGGATTAGAGATCACATTCTGAAACACTAGGAGGTCCCTGTGGGAAAATTAAAATTTTCCTCCGTAAGATAGCATGCTCTTAACCCCTTAAGGACCAAACTTCTGGAATAAAAGGGAATCATGACGTGTCACACACGTCATGTGTCCTTAAGGGGTTAAAGCGGCACTGCTGTGCCAAACTTGCCTTTCTTTAATCGATTCTTCTTCTCTCCCTCTGTCAGGATCTGTTCTTCATTTCCTCCGGTCTGCTCTAGTTTTCTTTAAAACTTAAGACAAAGTAGGGACTATTTCTCTTATGGAGGTTTCCTACGCCTGACCAGCTATGACCAGCGGAGGAGCAAAGTGTGCTTCGTTTCCGGTGGTCAGAGCAATTTCCCCACAATTCTCACCTTTGATCCATGATCCCTGATGCTTCCTTTCAGTATTCCCGAACGTCATGTCACTTAGACAGAACGCCTGCAAAACTGCCGAATTTCGTCCTATCAGAATAAGAACAGTTTCTCCATTCGTGTTGGGATGCAATTCGGGACTTTGTGCGGATCGGAATTTCATTTGAATGAATGAAACTGCGATCCTATTCGTTCCCCGGCTGCATCTTGCAGTCGCTTAGTAGATAACTCCCTAATTCCCACGAGAAGAGAAGCGAAGGCAGAGTCTGACCCAGTGGCAAAACCACGAGCACTATAGGCTAGAAATACAATTTTGCTTCATCCCAGTTGGCATCCTACAAACTTTTTAATTTTTTTATTTATTTAAAAAGCAACAAAAAATATAATTCTAAAAATGCAAACCGCTAGATGACCTTTCAGCCAATCAGAACCTCGGACCTCAGTTAAGTGGATGAGCTCCTTGCTCTTACCATTACACCGTGCTAAGAGTGGAATTTCAATATTACCAATGCTTATCAATAAGCTCTTAAAATACTTAAAAAAATGTCCATAGTTTAGAAATCCAAATTATAATTATTATTGTTATTGTTCATTTTGGATCTCCACTGCCCACTTCTGATGGAATCCTGCATTTATGGTGAATGCCAGCAGCGACAAAGTTTGGCAAAAGTCGCCCAACTATAATTGTCAGGCAACTTGCAAAAGATTTGATCTACAGATCAAACACTGCCTATACAGCCTATAATCACGTAGAGCTGACCAATCATGGTAGAGTCTACATAGCCGTGCAGCCAATGAAAGATGTAAGACTTTGTTAGTGGAAATAGGCAAAACAGATTTTGGAAGTTTCCATTCTTTAATACCTTTTTAATATAATTTCTTGCTACAAGTAGGGGTGGCCAAAAGCTAACTCCCCAGCTGCTGTAGTGGGTGAACACCTGGAGATGTACTTTTTTTGGACTTCCTAGTCTAGGGTTTTGGCACTTGTCTAATTTTTTTTTTTCCCATTTTGTTTCAAACCGTGCTTGTGGTTTGGGCTTTCTTTATGTCTGCCCAAGATGCTGCATATATTTCTTGGTCACAAAAGAGCGCGGTGAGTTTAGAATTTCTTGGCTGTTAGTGATTCTGGCATCGGTTTCTGATTTCCTCTGGGAGTTCCACCTAGATGGAGCCGTTAATGATTCATGGGCATCCCCAGTGGGAATTTGAGAATTCCTAAACACCATCCTATTTTTCTGCTGGTTTTGTGTGCCGGCTGCAAGTTACAGAGTGAAGATTTATGCAAATACACTGAGCCCCTATTGAATTAGGACATTATTAATATTAATCATGACTGTTAACCTCTGTTTTATTTTTTAATGTCAATGAAGGCTAAAGCTTAATTTCGTTCAACATTTTTCAGCACCGCGAGTTTCCTATCTTTGTGAAAATTCTGAGATGTTAGCCATGGCTCTCTTATCTGTCTCACCTGCTTGTGCAAAGTTATTTATGTAATCTACCAAATTCAAAGATAATAAAGGAACACTATAGCATTAGGAATTAAAAAAAAAAAAATAATAATAAAAAAAAATAATAATAAAAAAAAAAAAACGCTTTCCAGTGTCGTGACTTGTTCTGCACCGTTATCTACTACACCTCTCGTCCCACAGGCTGTTTAACCTTCTCATCTAATCCAATGCTTCTCATAGAGAAGATTTGGGGCAAGAAACGCAATATCGACGAGTGCCTCGCTCGTCTAATCCAATGCTTCTCATGGGGAAGCATTGAAGCCAATACTTCCCTATTATCAGCATTTGATGACGTTCAATGTTGTAGTAACATGACCGAGTCAAACTTCGTTGTATCAGAGGAAATACTCTTTGGTGGCTGTCTGGAAGACGGTCACTGGAGGTGTGGGTAGCCCTGCAATAAGAGTTTTCAAAAGCAGGACTAAAATGACAGGGCCACGGCACCAGACCACTTCATTGTGTTACCCCCCTCACCCCCAAAATGTCTCCAGTTTTCTATAGGTATGAATTTAATGGACTGTTTAATATCATGGGCATATCTTCCTGGTGTGGGTATGTTTCTTCCATGTAGCTTGGTCATTGAGGTCAGCCAACAGTCAAGTAATATTAAATGAGTTGCGAAAATAATAAGTGATGAGGGCTTGAGAGTGACGATCGGAAACTGGACCAGTTCCATATTAACAATGGGAATCTTCGTTCTCTTTTTGTCATTGGTTCTTTGCTCATTGGGATGGAACTAAATGTAAGCATGGCAATTTTGTTCAGGCGTTACCAGAAGTTGTCTTGTTTTTCACATTGAAATAGACGGAAAAAAAAAGGTCTGTTTAGCATTGTAAAAAAATACAATATATATATATTGTTTTTAAATATTTTCTTATTTTTTCAAAGAATATCCTACCCTCATATTTCTATTGGGTTAAATTAGGGGTTAATATACCTTAATATACCTTCTTTCTTAAGGATTAGATTTAATATTTTTTGAAAGCTACAAAATAAACCTATGCTTTAGATTACTTTATTTAAAAAAAAAAAAAAATTACAATGTAAAGATAAATGCAAATATGTTTAGCTCTTTTCATAGACTCAGAAATGTTTTAGGAAATTACCAAGAATATTTAGAATTTTTAGTTAAAGATTGCAGAGGCTAACAATTGTGAGAATTTTTCTACCCCTATTCCTGCTCTTGGAGATGGCATGAATGTTCTCCGTTGGTAGAAAGTTGACTACCAACACTTTTTTTTTCCTCTTCCTGTAGAAGCAAGAGGTGTTATGTAATAATTACTGTTATTTAAGACTTGTATTTCCTGTCCTGGGCACCATGCGTGGCTCTGACCTGTTTTGGACTCCCCTATTGGCAGGGTTGATACCTAGCTGTCCTACCAATAAATCATGGCTTTAGGGACAATCCGGTTCCTGTAAAAGCAGCTATGGTAAAATTACATTTTGTTCAGATAAGGGTGTCAATTCTGTACCCTACAGGGGAACCTTGTGAGGAGGACAGCTTTCCATCTCATTCTATTTTAAAAGAGTTGACCTTTTATTATGATTATTATTATTTTTTTAGTATTATTATAAACGAGCAAACTGCGGTATTGGTTTTATTTCTTTCTGAGTTAGCCCATATTTTCGGCCTTGTTCTTCTGGGCAGGCCTCCAGATGAAGGCCGTGATAATTTAGTCATGCTAAATCAAGGAAGAAACATGTCCCCAGGAAGGTGAAAAAAATATAGAATTGCAACTGAAACTTGACTTGCTATTCTAAGAGTTGAGAGGTTAAAATGGTGAGACTGCCTAGTCCCTGGGGGAGATGTGTGCAGGTGACAGTCCTGTTCTTTGTGTTTGTCTGAACAATTTTCAGTGGTTAGGGGGTGTGTTTTGTTACGCAGGATGTTGGATTAGTAGCTGCAAACTGTCGAATCTTGTGTTTTTATTTTCGAGACTAGAAACGTACTTGCCTCCTGACTTTGGAATCTTAAAGGGATACTACAGTGCTAGGAATATAAAGCTGTATTCCTCGCACTATACTTCCCTCTGGGCCCTTAATAAACCATTACTGTACTCATCCGATTCCAGCACTGATTCCACCTCCTCATACTTCAAAAGATTGGGGGGGAGAGGGGTTAATGCGCATGCGCAACGTGCGTGCAAGTGCATTAGGCTGTCCCCATATGAATGCATTGCTGCAATGCTTTACTATGGGGATTTAGCTGACGCTAGATTTGACGCAGAGCGTGATGACGTCCAACTTCAGGTAACCAAAAGTGGCCTAGCAAGCAGGAAGTGCCTCTTGAGGCTTTCTGATTGACAGCCACTAGAGGAAGTCTTAGTCCTGCCATGCAATTATTTCAGCTTCTTAAAAACTGCAATGCTTTACATTGCAGGACTAAAGGGGGCAGGGACACTGCACCCAGGCCACTTCAATGAGATGAGGTGGTCTGGGTGCCTATAGTATCCCTTTAAATAATCTGTGCTGAGAGGGAACACCCTGCTTGTCACCTTGAAGAATTACTGCTGCATAAAACAACGACATAAGCTCACGAGTTTCAATGTCATTAGCCCATAAAAGGTTAATAGACAACAGGGGAACTATGCAAATTTTCAGGAATTTATAGAAAACACACAGGATTCACGCTTGAGTACCTCGTTGTCGTTCCCTTTCAGACAGACACTTATAGATTACATCAGCCCAGGCAGTTTCACTTTGAATTTTATGGGGAAAATAAATTTTGGTTTCCTCAAGAAGTAAAAGAACATTGAGCGACTATTCACCTTCTGTGCAGCAGACTAGTTTACTCTTCACTGTATTACACATTTTCAATTTTTTTTTCTTTCTTAATCTGGAACTACATTGTATATCTTGATCTTGGTAAGAATCTTACCGTAACCTCCTAAACCGCATATATCTACCGGTAAAGTTCAACCCCCCCATGGACCAGAAGAAGTTTTGTAAATTGACATAGTACCCGGTCTGCACCTCTGTAATTTAGTGTCGAGAAAAAACACGTATGGTGTGTGTTTCGGAATCTAGAATTCGTGGTAGGGCCACCTTTCAGAAAATGTTTGTACACAAATCAAACGCACCAGGACTCTTATAGATGTAGGAAGCAAGTAATATGGTCCTGTTTTTTTTTTCTGTTATTTACATCTTCAGGGATATATGTTAGAGAAAAAAAGGCTTTCATCATGTATTGTCCAATGGTGGAGGGACCATAAAGGAATTGGTAGTATGGGAGTCATTTGCTTACTTGATTGCTTTGTATGGTTATATAATAGCCAAGGGTTGAGACTCAGGGATCCCCTGGACTGTAAGGAAGGGGAGGCATGACTGCTGCCACACAGTAAGGGGTGTGGACTGATGGGATACAATTGTGGCAATATGGGGGACAGTATAAGTATGTATGCTAGGGGAGGGTACTCACCATTCCTGAAAGAAGGCTGGAACAGGTTTTTCCCTATTGTTTCCTTTCTTTCCATATACTAAAAAAAAAAAAAAAAAAAAAAAAAGGGAAATTTCAGGAGATTTTATTTATTGCCTTACCTGATTGTTGATTTTAAGATGGCTGCAGTGTCTAAGGATGCCCTGATTGGGATGCTGCAGGCTTACCGTTCGTCTCATGGAGCTGGCTCTCTGGCTGAAGTAATGGCCGGTTTACCCCAGGAGGTGAGGTGAGAGGAGAGGACCTGCTGGATGCTGAGAGCCCATCGCTGGCGAGTGGTAGGAGACCTAGGCGGTCTAGGCCTCCTACTCGTCTTTCTCCAAGCCCAGTGAGACGAGGTGGCGGTGAGGTGGCTGTTCCGGTCGGGAGAAGCACCAGGATCGTTGATGGCGTGGTGAGCGGTGGATCCCGGGCTGCCAGGAGGCGGCCGCGGGCTGCAATGATGTCGGTGAGTCGGGCCCAACATGGCGGAGCGCGGGAAGAGCGCTCGAGGAGTCCTCCTTCTCTTCCGGCCGCACCGGAAATTACGCGCTCACTCAGGATGGCGGGAAAGAGCGTGGTCAAGTAATGCAAGACAAGGCTTTGGGGAGTCGCAGCTGCCAGGGCTGATGGCAGAAGGCAGACTGTACGGACTCTTGGAATTATCCGGTATATCTGTCTGTTGGGTAGTCCCCCCAACAGCCGACAGGTGGTGATAAAGCTGGCTGAGTTGATATGTTGGTATAATAAAGCTGTGGCCGTTGCCCTTATCCAATACTCAGGTGTCTTGTCGTTATTGGGGGGCAACGGGTATGTAAGTGGTCTGCAGTCATGTGCACCACGTGGTGGGTGTAAACACGGTTCACCCCCACTGCCCCCTTATTTGGGGATGATAATGGTTCCATATACACAAACACACTCAAGAGTGGTATAAGTTATCAGAATGATGTCAAACACCATTTGTGGTGTCCAAATCGGCATATCTTAACAACAGGATATACCTTTTTGGGAAGTTCTCCAGCTATACTTAGAGCGTACATTTACGCATCCTTCACCTCTTTTGAGAACTGGAGGCCTAGTTTGTAACTTGTTTGACCGCATTCCTGGAAGAACTGAAGGTGACGTTTGTCCTTGCTTCTTTCAAACCCTTTGTGTTAAATAGTATACCCATATCTGTCTTTTTCTCTGCTTACCTGCATTTTTAACATTGACGATGTGCATCCATAAATACCCCCCCCCCAAAAAAATGTTTCTCCTTAGTAGTGTGAAAACTTTTTGGGGTTCATTTGGGCCTGCACAATGCACAACAATTCCCCAAACATAAGCCTGAGGGGAGGGGGAAGGCCTACTTTGGGGGTTTCTGCTTTTAGGTTATCCTGACAACAATGCTTTTCCACGATGGAGTCAAGTTCAAAGGCCTTTGGTGGGTCTGAGACTGACGGGATGAATGATTTACAGGAGACGTGTAAGACGGGGCATGAAGCCAAGTCCTGTGTGTGGGCTCCTAAAAAAACTCTGTAACCAGTGAAACGAGTGTCCTCTTCTACAAAACAGATTGGGCTGCTTCCCCTCCACTGTTGCTTTACACTGTCTCAAATTTCTTTAGGTTTATCTATTACCTTTCAACAACCTTCTGGAGTGGAAGATCAAAGTGCAAGGAGACCCGGACCAGCAGGGATGGTTCTGTAACAATATTAACAGGGAACCTTCAGGAAAAAAAACATTTGATCTATTGTGGAAGATCTCCATATATATATATACATATTAGCTACTTTGCAGAATTATAATGTGCAAATCCCTCGTACATCACAATTGTCAAACTATAATGTCCAGATCTTAAGGGGCCCACATTTCTTTCTTTTTTTGAATTTTTTATTTTATTGCAAGAAAGTATGGCGGTTGTAATCCATCAGCATCTGGGGATTCAGAGTTTGACAACCCTGCCTTAGATTACAACATATTGGTGCTGATTGAAGGAACACTCAAAAAACCATAACCACTACAGCACACTGTATGGTTATGTTGTCTGGAGTGCCCTAGGCCTCTCTCCTTGTAAGTAGTCAGACCATATAAGAATAATGGACGCTGCTCCCTGCCTCCTCTCCTCCCTGGAAGAGGTGGAAGCTCCTGCTTAGAGCTTTCCTAAGCTCTTCTCAGCCAAGCCTTTTACTGCAGGGCTAGCTAATTGGCTGAGAGCTCAGCCAATCGCTCTTTCAGTGACCTAAGCACTGCACTGCCGGGCTACGCTCAGACAGAGAGCTATCGGCTCTCCTGTGCGCTCTAAGGGAGGCAGAGTGGCGTAGGTAAGAAGTCGAACCATTCTAACATTAGAGAGCGCCAGGACCCGTATGGCTCAATAACCACTATGTTTGCTGTAGTGGTTATAGTGCTTGGAGTGTTCCTTTAAAAGCCTCCTTCCCGGAATATTCTACAGACAGCACTCGATCTGTTCGGATCAGCGGCAGCAGCAGCCTGATATGCAGTGCTTAGAGGGGGGACCCATACCCTCATTCACCTATAATGGAGAGGCTGATTGAGGGGATAGAACCTTAATATAAAGTAATAAATATACACTTAAATAAAAGTTAATTTTTGTGAACATTTCATTAATTTCAGGGTTAATTCTCGTAGCTTCCACCCGTAGGAATTTACTGCACAATACATTAAGATAATGCAATGTGGTTTTTTTTTTTCCTTCCTCTCTCTCTCTCGAGATGTTTTAAATATTTTCTTTTTCCTTTTATTGAGAGATTTTGTCAAAACATGTTTTTTTTTGCATTTTGAATTTCAGAAGGTTTTTTTTTTTTTTTTTTTTCCTGTCTGACTCGTTATCCAGGATCCCAACATACGTCTTTCAGGCATGTGGGCCAGAGTTCAGAACTCTATTATTTTGGGTCAGCTGGTTCCTGTTAACGTGCTAAATAAATATATCAATATATTCCCCCCCGTTCCCCCACCACCACTTTCTTTAGGATTAACTTGCAGAATGTGTATTATCTCTTTGGAGATCATCAGAGCTCAGTGATTGCATATTACATGGAGTCAAAAGGATTTATATCCTATTTATGTGCGATCTATAATATTTATGCTAACCTTTACATACAGCTTGTTGTTCTTGTTTTCTTTCACACTACATACACAAATGTTCATTTGTTGGTTATTTTATTTTTTTACATTTGGTTTAACCCCTTAAGGACACATCACATGTGTGACATGTCATGATTCCCTTTACCGACCCTTATCGAGCGTCGAACTGCAGAAAAATTAACAAATGGAACTATGACTGGAGCTGAAGCACATATTGTGAAAACCGCTGTTGGATAGTTGTTTTCAGGATAGGAAAAAATAAAAGCCCTATAGATAAGAATGCTAAAGCACAAAAACAGTGCCACTCGCACATCAGGGAAGATGTAAAATAACACAAGCAATTCTCCAGAATTCTTCATTTAACAAAATAAATGAATCTATTGCAAATGGCAGCATATGGTATTTGTATCTAAAATCTGTTTAATTTGACCAAATTTTTAATTTTTTTTTTTTTTTTTTATTGGCATGTTTTTTTGTAAAACACAGGATATATAGTTCTTAAAGGTGTGATCATGTTTTGAGAGTCTGAACAGATTGATATAGAAGCCTAATTTTATGTAAGTTTGTTTTTTTAACATCAAACATTTTTTTTTTACTTTATCAGCTTTAGAGCCGTGTGTATACATTATATCAACTGTTCTCTGCAGAAATCTTAACAAATGCATAGTCATGTGATTCCCCCCGTCACCCCCCTTTTTTCTGCATATTTTCTTTATATTTATATAAAATATTTTTTATATATATATTAAAATGTATATTGCAAATATCACCCTCCATTTTTTTTTTTCTTCTTCCGAGCGACTCTCATAGCTATACAAACCATCATGTCAACAGCATTTCTTCAACGTAAACATCTCAAGGTCATTGTCTTTTAGTTGTCTTTATCATCAAAGCTTTCTTCGTCCTTAGACTGCGTTTTCTCACTTAAAGGAGTAGCCCACAGCTTCAACCGTCAATAGAACGTTGCGATCAGACTTGATACATCAAATTTTTAATGCACTCTTTGAGTCTTACTTTGTCATCTTATCATCTTAGTAGCACACTCTGATTTGTACGGCACTTGCAAAAACAGTGATAAAACCTGTTTCATCTCTCAAATCATTTACATATATATATATATTACACAGTAATACAGAGACTTTAACACAGGTAATATTCTATTTTTAAAAATTAAAGGGACACTACAGATACCTGAACAACTACAGCTTAATGTATTTGTTCAGGTGAGATCTATAGCTCCCTGCAGGCAATCTAATGTAAACACTGTATTTTCAGTGTTTACATTGATTGATAGGAATACCTCCAGTGGCCGTCACTCAGATGGCCACCCGAAGGACTTCCTATTATGCAGGGCCCTTAAAAGGCCCTGTATACGTCAGACGTATTACGATACGTCTGACGTGTGCAGGAGAGAGAAGGCACTGTGTGCGCGCCTTCTCTCTCCAGCCTGTCAGAGAGGAGAGGGGGCGGGCAAAAACCGCGAGCTGAGCTGTCAGTCAGCTCAGCTCGCGGCCGCGCACACCGCGCGGTAGTGCGTTCAGGACTTCAGAGGGCGGCATGAATGCCGCCCTCTGAAGTCTGTGCGCATGTGTGGCGAAGTCGCGCATGCGCACAAGGGAGCAATGACGCTTCTCTCAGAGAAATGTCCTATTGGGCCCCGCGATTTCGTAATTTTGACGAAAAAGGGGGCGCGGCATGGCTGGGAGCTCGCCGCTGGAACGGAGGTAAGTTTTTAATATAAAAAAGCATCGAAAATTATTTTTTATATTTGAAAGTACATATAAAAGCAAGAAGGAAGGCTGGGGGACCTGTCTTTCTTGCTTTTATATGTAGACTATAGAGTCCCTTTAAACATTTGACCCTTTTTCTTTTAGAAGGATGGGGAAAAAGGAAGTTTTCGCTTCCTTCATTGCGTCTGTGAGTTTGAAATACCGATTGAAATACCTTCCCTCATCATGTGAAAAACCGAGCAATACTTTACCCCTTAAGGACCAAACTTCTGGAATAAAAGGGAATCATGACATGTCACGCATGTCATGTGTCCTTAAGGGGTTAAAGGGATACTCCGCTGCCCAAATAAATAAAAATCACCGTTTAGTAGATTTAGAGATTTGTGTAGGTGCCACCATATGTCTCTGCACTGGAACAGCTGTAATTTCTAGCACTTTAACTACTGCATCGAAGTATGTGCTTAAACCTTTGGGGCTAATTTGAAATGTTACCTCTCAGGTTTATTAGAATTGGACGAACGTGATCTGTAAGTGAGAATTTATGCTATATAAAACATTGCCGTGTCAGTTGTTTTTTTTTTTGCACGGCAAGTGCACTTTAAATTTTCAAGGGATTTTTTGAAAAGGAAGATGTCCTGGCCCTGGGGACACACATGCAAATGTTAACGTAAATGTAGTGTTTACAGTTTCCATAACTCACATGGCAGAACATTGATTTATTTGATAACATTAATGATTGACAGGTGCCTCTTAGGGAGAGATCAAGCCTTAACTGCTTGTGACTCCTCTGACAGCCATATGGTCTCTGGGCTTGATTTAAGATTTTTATATTTATTTTTCAACTATTAAATCATTGAATTTTGCCCGTAACGTTATTGATGTGTTATGTGGCGCATAGTCTGTTTAACTTTTTTTTTCAATTCTTTATTTTTGCGTGCATAAGGTAGTAATGGTAACAAATACTTTTGACATGCCCCAACAGCATTGATCACAGGTCAACATTTAACATCGAGTAACTAATGCATGACATTGACATACATTGCACATTTTTATAATTGGACCCAAGTGTTAGCCGTAGGTATTAGTAGTCTTAAGCTTAAGAAAAGAACGGTACATGAGAGGGAGAAATTATATGAGAGTTAATAGTGTGTCCGTGATGCGTATTTTTAAGGTGCGTCTCTCAGTGTGTGGTTGTTGTTGTATTATAACTGTGTTACTGCATGCCTTCACCCGCCAACACTCCACGTGCCAACCGGCTATACCTTTTGGTCGGGTATTCAGTTTAGAGGAGGGACCGGTTAAACGCAGGGTGAGGGCAGCGTGCAGGGTTATCGATTACATGGACTCCTGTATCACAGTACAGGAGATCTAGGGTGTATGCACATTACCGTGCTGTGGTGAACGTAGTAGTACCTCAGTTTTAGAGGTTCTGCTCAATAACCCCTAAGCAGTGTGGGGGGGTGGGTAGACACCGAAATGGTATCTCCACTTTGTTCTACATGGTATGTGTGGACCAGCATATCTTATACAATAAAAATTAAGCTGAAAAAAAACCGTAAAACAGGAAAAAGAAAACAGTAAACCAATTGAACTGGTAGCTAGAGTGTCATTTGCGGCCCGATCAGAGCCCACGTCCGGAATTTCTGGCTGCCCTCAGCCGGTGTCAGCAGCGGCTCTTGGGGTGAAGGGTACTACCTTGGCAACGTCCCATGTGCTGCGTGGCTCGCTTCCTGAGCCTGTGGGTGGGGGTATGCCCAATTTCTTGAGAAACTCCTCGGTGTCGTCCGCGGAGGTGAGTGGGTAGGTGCGGCCGTCTTTGGTGGCTTGAAGAGTTCGAGATGGGCCCCATTTATAGGTGATGCTCTTAGTGCGCAGGGTCTGTGTAACTTCTTTGAGGGATCCCCTCCATTGTAGTTTTGAGCGGCATAGATCCTGCAGAAATAGTAGTTGCATGTCCTCGAAGCCAAAAGGCGTCTTGTTTCGTACTGCCACTTGTACCGACGCTCTGTCCCGGGCAAGTAGAAAGCGTACCAGGACATCGCGGGTAGCTCCAGCCGGAGTCCTGTTGGATTGTGCTAGGCGAAAACAACCGTCTAGTTGTAGATTTTTTGCTGAGCGCTGCGGCATAAGAGAGGTGAAGAGGCGCCTGAGGAAGTGTGGCAGCTCTTGGTCATCGACCGTTTCAGCAATACCTCTTATTTTGAGGTTGTTGCGTCTTCGAGCGTCCTCCATATTGTCCCGTTTAATCTGTAGGGCCCTGTGGGCAGCTTGCAGGGTGCGAATCTTCTCGCTGTTGTCTTATTGGTGGGTTACTGTGGAGAGGTGCTCTTCCATTGCCCCTACTCGGCCCGTTACCGCAGCGATGTCCTCGCGAACAATGTCGAGGTCCGCATTAAAGAAGGCCCGTATGTTATTCAGGAGGGCCTGTATGTCTCCTTTTGTAGCCGGAGCCGACAGGTCCCCCACTAGCGGTGTGGGTAGCTGGCCCGTAGTGTGTGGTATTTTATCCAGGGCATCCATGCCTTCCTCCCCGGAGGAGGTGTGTAGGGAGAGTCAAGTGGCGCCGCCATCTTAGGTTTAGGCCTCCGCTGCAGGAGGTCTTCAATGTTGCGAGAGCCTTCCCCAATCAGGGTTTTCAGCTTTTTAGCCTTCTTCCCCATCTCGGGTGGAGTTGTTAGGGTCGGCGGTCGTCGATGTCGTGGTAATAAATCCCTCTTTGTCTATTTCTATGTGCTTTACAGCGGGAGCTCAGCCGCCATGCGTCTGCTCCCTTCGGTGTCCAGGCCAAAAATTTTAAAGAGACATGTTCTGCTCTTTTACAGATCCTAAAGCAATGATTTAAAAAAAAATAAAAAAAAAATAAATTAATATATATATATATATATAGTTATAGATGTATAGAGATAGATGCAATAGATCTATAATATCACAGATTGGTTTGTAGTTGTTACGGTGCGATGAGTTCCCCAGGTGCAGACTTACCTCAAGGAGGTAAACCATTAACAAAATTTCATGAGTGGGGAGAATGGCAATCAGCAGCCCCGCTGTCTGATGCTTCCTGATTCTAGCCTCGGACTGCGAGGGAGGTTTTTGGACAGAGCATCGGTCACTGTTTCTTAGCGGGGGGGCTTCCTCGCAAATTAACAACTTTTATTCCAATTAAGTCGTTAAGTGCCTGAATAGTTCCTTAAACTGGGACCTAGTTCTTTCAGTGGGTCCTTTATGGTTGAACTGTCATACTCTGATTCCTGGCTTTTGCCCACAGTAATTTGTAAAGTCCAGTAAGACTCGGTAAAGATTGTTTTATTTCTCCTTTTTTTTTTTTTTTTCTTCTCTCGATACTGACTGCCAGGAACTTTTATAACAATAATTGACGGAGAGCTAAGATGGAGGCACCCAGTTGCAGAATAAAGAGTTGGGAATTTCTTCATTTATAGGGAACCTGTAGTCTTGAGAATAACAATAGTTTTTTTTCTTGGGAATATAGGTTCCATTCTGTCCACTACCTTTGGTGTTACAAAATGACAGTTAAACATTGATTGCCTGCCTAACTTTCAGTGCCGGGACTTCTCTTCTGTAGCTGCCCGCTCTGTGTTCAAAGACGTCGGCCTGCCTTGCTGATGTCATCGGCGATCTGCTTCAGTCCATAGAGAAGCAATGGATTGGGTATGTTCAGCCAGATGCCGCCCTCCTCCAAAAGATATCAGCACCTCTAGTGGCTGTCTGGAAGGTCTCCTCAATCACATGCTCCTTCTAGAGTAGCATTTGATTGGCGCAGTGCAGTTGATGTGTCGCGCATGCACACTAACTACTCAATGCTTCCCAGTAGGTGCGGCCACAGCAAGACCAGTGGAGCAATCTGAAAAGCGTAATAATCGTCTATTAAACCCTCACACGTGATTGGTGTACACCAACAGAAGTAGAGTAAAACTATAGCGTTGGGAATACACATTTGGATTGCTAACACTCTAGTGTTCCTTTAAGTTTATCTTTAAGTTGTATCCTCCCCCTAGCTTAGTGAGGACCACCCTTGACACTGCTGACGTTGGTGAAAGGCATGTCCCATGATGGTTTGCCATGTGTAAGACTAGCCGAGCATCCGCAACTTCTAGGATGCTATGTTAATGTTACGTAGGTTTACAAGATATGTTATTTAGAATTCTGCTAATTGTTGCTAAGCTCTGGTATATAGCAATCTAACCCAATAATACGTGTTATAATATTGTGTTAACGGTTTACAGATCAGATTACGTATCAAAACTTTTATCCAACAGAGGTTTCATGTCTAGATTTAATGATATATCTTTTGCAAGATATCAAGTATAATCCATTTTTTTCCCCCCATTACACCAACCATCACTAATTTAGAAAGTTGTGGTTTTAAAAAATAATCTTCCGGCTTTCAGACGCTGCGTTATTATAACAATATATCCGTTTCAACGTTGTGTTCCCAAATTTTTGTTTTAAAATTTAGCCCTGGTATATTTTTGCAATATCGCGATTATCAATAGTTTAAAGGACCACTATAGTGCCAGGAAAGCATACTCGTTTTCCTGGCACTATAGTGCCCTGAGGGTGCCCCCACCCTCAGGGACCCCCTCCCGCCCGGCTCTGGGGAGAGGAAAGGGTTAAAACTTACCTTTATTCCAGCGCCGGGCGGGGAGCTCTCCTCCTCCTCTCCGCCTCTGATCCTCCCTTTCGGCTGAATGCGCACGTGCGGCAAGAGCTGCGCGCGCATTAAGCCGGTCTCATAGGAAAGCATTTACAATGCTTTAATATGGACGCTTGCGTGCTCTCACTGTGATTTTCACAGTGAGAATCACGCAAGCGCCTCTAGCGGCTGTCAGTGAGACAGCCACCAGAGGATTTGGAGGCTGGATTAACCCTATTATAAACATAGCAGTTTCTCTGAAACTGCTATGTTTATAAAAAAAAAGGGTTAATCTTAGGGGGACCTGGCACCCAGACCACTTCATTAAGCTGAAGTGGTCTGGGTGCCTAGAGTGGTCCTTTAACACCTGTATGCCTTTCTGAATACCCATACTAGTCTATCTGTACCTTCCTTAGCGTCCCTCTTTTATGGGAATTCCATAAATTCGGTGTCCAAGTGTTAAATAGGAACCCACAGCAATAACCTGAGCTAAATGAACATTCCAAGCACCGTAAACACTCCAGCCTGTCCCATTCCTAGGGCTATAGTGGTTACGGTACATGATGTGTTTCTTTAAATGTCTTTTAAAAGAGAATTGCTACATACCAGAATTTTTTTTCATTCATTAATTATAAAGGATAGGTATTAATTATAAATTTGTATTTGTATCTGGCAGTAAGCATAGAAAAAGCACAGAAAAAGAAAAATGTAACCATATTTCTGTTCTTTCTACTCTGACGCAATATGTGCTGGGGCTGAACTAGATCACAATGTTACTGGCTAAATCTTTATATATATTTAAAAGAAAACGGTTTAATAACACGATCAAACATTTAATACAAGTTATATAGGTATTTTTTTCAAAGGTGTATTTTCCAGAGGGGTAATGGTTCCCCCTAACGCTTACAATAAATGTGTTTTAGAAATTCCTTTATCTAAATACTTGTAGTTCCAAATTCCATTTTCTTACATAAATGACTGATCAGTTAGGTCATGAATTCCCCTAAAATGCCTCAGAATAACTCTGACCCTGGTTACACCTGCAGCTACACACCCTAAAATTAAAGTGTCAGCCTTTGGTCATTTGAAATGTTGGTTACCTGCAGTGTCTTGGCACCCCTCAGTCTAAATAGTGTTTTAGATCAGTTTGGCTTCTTGCCTGCAGTGCAGGGCTTAGCTCATTGACGAAGAGCGATCAGTTGCTGTTCTTGGCAAAGCTAGACTCGAAGGGCTTAGCTGAGGAGAGCCAACAGTAGCTACAGCTTAGGAGCTTCTAGCTTTCTATTGGAAGTAGTGTAGGCGGGGAGCAGACCCCAGGTTAGAAGTCGAACTGTTCTAAAATGGTTTGAATACTTTCAATAGAGGGCACCAGGTCACTTCTGGTACCATAACCACTATAGTTCACTCTGTGCCTTTTTAAAATTCTGGTCTTACCAGTAGGTCTAGCAGTGCGGTTGAAGTGAGAAAAGGCATGTACCACTGGCATACACAAACTTAAAAGCTTTTAACTTGTTGCTTACAGAGTGGTCTTCTGTTTGTACCCACAATGCACTGGGTGTAATCTCAAATTACATAGCACCAGTTTGTACATCTTCTATTGCGAAGTAGCTCTAAATGCATTGTAGGTACACATGCTTCCGACATCCTCTGAAAACAAAATGCGCACATTCACTCAAGACTATAATTCAATGTGTAGACCGGGCCGGTGCAAGGATTTTTAACTACACAGGCAATGATGCATTTTCACCTGTGTGTCTTTGAATTTCTTACCTCTTTTGTCCACTACGGTATTTTATTCCCCCTTTAGTGTGTCTTACAACACCCTTTGTATGTCTCTTACTTCCACCCCCGCCCATTTGTGTGTCTCTTACCTCCAGCCCCTTTGTGTGTCTCTTACCTCCAGCCCCTTTGTGTGTCTCTTACCTCCAGCCCCTTTGTGTGTCTCTTACCTCCAGCCCCTTTGTGTGTCTCTTACCTCCAGCCCCTTTGTGTGTCTCTTACCTCCAGCCCCTTTGTGTGTCTCTTACCTCCAGCCCCTTTGTGTGTCTCTTACCTCCAGCCCCTTTGTGTGTCTCTTACCTCCAGCCCCTTTGTGTGTCTCTTACCTCCAGCCCCTTTGTGTGTCTCTTACCTCCAGCCCCTTTGTGTGTCTCTTACCTCCAGCCCCTTTGTGTGTCTCTTACCTCCAGCCCCTTTGTGTGTCTCTTACCTCCAGCCCCTTTGTGTGTCTCTTACCTCCAGCCCCTTTGTGTGTCTCTTACCTCCAGCCCCTTTGTGTGTCTTTTACCTCCAGTCCCTTTGTGTGTCTCTTACCTCCAGACCCTTTCTTTGTCTCTTACCCCCAGACCCTTTCTTTGTCTCTTACCTCCAGACCCTTTCTTTTGTCTTTCTTACCCCAGCCCCTTTCTTTGTCTCTTTCTTACCCCAGCCCCTTTCTTTGTCTCTTTCTTACCCCAGCCCCTTTCTTTGTCTCTTTCTTACCCCAGCCCCTTTCTTTGTCTCTTTCTTACCCCAGCCCCTTTCTTTGTCTCTTTCTTACCCCAGTCCCTTTCTTTGTTTCTTTCTTACCCCAGTCCCTTTCTTTGTTTCTTTCTTACCCCAGTCCCTTTCTTTGTTTCTTTCTTACCCCAGTCCCTTTCTTTGTTTCTTTCTTACCCCAGTCCCTTTCTTTGTCTCTTTCTTACCCCAGTCCCTTTCTTTGTCTCTTTCTTACCCCAGTCCCTTTCTTTGTCTCTTTCTTACCCCAGTCCCTTTCTTTGTCTCCTTTTCTACCACAGTCCCTCGGTGTGGCTCTTTTTCCCCTCGGTCTGTTTTGTGTGTCCCTCCCCTCCAGATCCCTTTGTGTGTCTTTCCTCCCAAGCCACAGGCACACAGTCATAAAGGTACACAATCAAAGTCATACAGGTACACTGTCATACAAACAAACACATAATCATACAGACACACAGGCAGAGACATTCAGACAGTCACGCAGAGACATACACACAGAGACATACATACATACACACACAGACAGTCACAATTATATCTGGTCCCTGGGGTGCATGGTGTCCGGGTCTGTGGAGTCCCGTCCTTCAGCCCAGCCCCATCGCTGTCCCCGCCCCCTCCACACAGCCTGCGGCACACATCAGTGTAGGAGGCTAGGCGGGCGGTAGAAGGCTGGGCACCGCGCATGGAAAGCTCTAGGCTGCGCTCGGCAATGATTCAAGAAGTAGCCGGCTGCAGAGGAGCGCAGTGCGCTGCTGGTCAACCTGACATTGCGCGCACAGGGCAGATGCGCTCTAAGTCGGCCGCCTGAGCCGCCTTATGGTAGCACCGGCCCTGTGTGTAGACTTGATAGATTGCATTTGAATTACATTTATTTTACAGACTTTTTTTTTTTTATATACATTTTTACCACTGAATTAGGTATATTCAGTGAACACGGTATTGTGGAGATTTTAAGCTGAATTGGAAACTAAGTTGTGATGGAATACATTTCTTAAATGGCAATTTTAGTCTAACACGACCGATTTTTCATCAATTATTTTCCAATTATAAAAAAAGAAAAAGTAGATCTGCCGTCCACAAAAAAATTGAGGATTAAAATGCCACCTTCGAGTAATTTCTAATATTTTATTTATTTAATTGTTAAAATGAAAATGTGAAAGATACTAACTGAAGTTGCCAAACGGGTCGTTGCGTGTTGTCAGTGATGAGCGCGATATCCCACTATACAAAGTAAACAGACTCCCTACAAGCATCAGACATGTATGTATTGGTGCCAAAGGCATAGAGACATCATCTGAAATTCTGATGTACATTTTTGTTCTTTATAATACCAAGTGATCAGATGCGTTGTGTCTTCGCCGCTTATCTAAGGCTGCGTTCTGCGTTATTGCTGGCAGCTGTTCTCTGCTTTATGCCTCGTCGTTACATGAGAAAATTTGAAGTTACCTACTGGTCATTCCAGTCTTTGAATTATTCATTGTTTGTGCAACTCAGGAGATAAAATATTCCAGATCTTGAGCTCTGTGGGGGGACGGCTTACTCTTAAATTTCTAAATGTGCTCCCTGGGTAGTCTGACATTGTAGAAAAATGTATTTTATATTTCTGATTTAACCCCTTTCATGTCAATGCTTAGGTGATTTAAGGGTTAATAATGGTTATTAACGTTTGCGCCACCGCTCCCAAACACGCGCACCCCATTTCCTATCTTTTTCTTTTCTTTGTTTTCATTTTTTTTTTTATCCTGTGAGATTTTGTGGTGAATAGGCTGTTGTCTCTAAATGGGGATCTGTAGTGAATTAATAAGGGAAATGTATGTAGTTGTTCTAGTGAGTATTATCATTGAATGCAGGCCTTTTGCTGTAAACACTGTCTAGGGATACCTCCAAGTGGCCACTCCTCAGATGGCTACTGGAGGTGCTTTCTGGGACAGTGCTGCACAGTAGGCAGCACTGCCGTTCAGCGTCTTCACGCTCTGCATGGAGACGCTTCCTTTTTCTCATAGAGACAAAAGCATTGAATTGGCTAAAAATGGGCAATTCTGATGATGTCACCAAGGAGGCGGATCGGGGACAGGGCCAGCGTTGGCGGACCCCCGCGGCGCCTAAAATAAGGTACGTTTTAACATTTTACAAGGGGGCTATGACGGACAAGCCACATAAATGGTGGGTTAAAGGATCACTATAGTGTCAGGCAGGGACGTATTAGCTGCGAGGCAAACAAGGCATTTGCCTTGGACGGCACTTTCCAGGCGGCGGCAAAAAAAGCCGCCCCCAAATTCCCAGGCAAATGTCTTGTTAGCCTGGCGGCTAACTGACAGTCCAGGCGGGCGGCGTTGGCGAGGGAGCACTGATTAGTGAGCTCTCTGCTCAGCTCCCTCGCGCGCCGAAGAGTGATGCCGGGAGCCGGAATATGATGTCATATTCCGGCTTCCGGCATCACTCTGCGGCGCGCGAGGATGCTGAACAGGAGGATCAGTGCTCCCTCACCGCCTGCAGTCACCGATCGCCCAGCAGCCCCACTGGACCCCAGGGAAACGAGAATCCACCTCAGCATTCCCATAAGGTAAGGTAAGGAGGCTGGGGGGGGATTTAATAAAAAAAATAAAAAAAATGTGTGTGTGTGTGCATTTAGAAGGCGGGGAAGTAGGGGGGTGGCGGGAGAAGGGGAGGTGGGGGGGGGAGGGGGGAGGAAGACAGCCACTAGAGGCTGTATTAACCCTGCCTCTAGTTTCTCTGAAACTGCTATGTTTACAGCTGCAGGGTTAACACTAGATGGACCTGGCACCCAGACCACTTCATTGAGCTGAAGTGGTCTGGGTGACTATAGTGTCCCTTTAAACACTATAGGGTCCGGAATACATGTTTAATGTTCCTGACCCTAGAGTGTTCCTTTAAATATAAAAGCTGGATGCAAAATGTAGCACATTTTCTAACAAAGTCCTCCATTTAATTTGCTTAAATCAGAAACTATTCCAATCTGTTTGAAAAAACAAACCAAAAACATTTAAAATTATTTATCTACAAAAATTGCCATGGACTTTAATGGTGATTTCAGTAAATGCATAATTTACAAAGTTCATCTAACAAATTAAATTGAGACCTATATTTTATCAAAACATAATTTGTTATTCCATTCGGAAGGCTTAACAGTTCATTGTTTAGTGAATAAAGTACTGTAATAGTATGCCATGACGTTTAAGGCTTTATTTTTCTTCCCGTTAAGTTAACGTGCAAAATGTGTGTTTCGTAGAGATTTTACTAAGTTTTTAAACAACTTTTCTCCCTCTCAGAAGCATGTTTACCATAACTGTATCCTTGGGAAAATGATATCACAATGTCTAATCAATATATATGTTAGCCTTAACATGAAAAGTCTTTGTAGCAACGCACAAACCTTGCATCCACAAAGAAAGCCCAGCTTGGCAACGACTTAGAAGGGCAGTCTAAGCACTATTACCACTTCATGCTGTTGTAGTGGTGTCATCCCTTTGTTCTGGGTAAAACAGATTTCAATTGCTTCAATCAAATCCCGGGGTCACCATGGTTCTTTCGCTCCTCGTTGGAACTGCTTTGTCCGTGGCAAATACATTTAATCCATATTTAAATGGCATTGATTGATTGAGTGAGCGAGGTGACTCAAAAATTTTTTTGTTGTTGTTTTTTTAAATTAGTTTTTTTTCCTTCCTATGCTTTGATGACTAAGACTCTAACCATTCATCTGTAGACCTTGAGAATCTGCTCATTCAATCTGCACCTTCATTCTGAGAATCTGCTGATTCACCCCACACCCTGAGGATCTGTCCAGTCACTCCACACCTTGAGAATCTGCCAATTCAAACCCTAGGGCCACAGAATCTGCCCATTCACCCCGTAATCCCAGAGAATCTGCCCATTCAAACCCTAGGGCCACAGAATCTGCCCATTCGCCCTATAGTCCCAGAGAATCTGCCAATTCAGTATGAGATTCTCAAGTATGACCGTATCTCCTGGACATTTACAGGAGTTTATTGAATTTTGCTGTTTTGGAAGTGATCGCTAGAACGCCACTTTCTTCCTTCAATTCTTTAATCAATTCTTTTTCTCTTTGCAGTTTTTGTGCCTGAAAAACATCAGAACATTTTTAAAAGTTTGTCACGACAAGTATGGATTACGGAATTGTGACCTCTTTGACCCATTCGACCTTTTCGATGTGCGAGATTTTGGAAAGGTAAGACTATTCGTGTACGAAGAGACATTGTGGGACTTATTCTAAATTGTGTCCACAGGAACAGCCTATTGATTTTGTGAATTTGTAATTTATTTGAAAGCCTAGCTAACCCAGGCTCAATCAGCTCCTTTTGAGTGATGTTGGATCGAAGAACACCTTTGCCTCCTCTATGGCACTCATGGGATTTAAATGCCCTATTCAATTACTTTAAAGCTTTGTTAAACACTTTCATTAGTTTGACATTTGTTTACAAGCCCCTGTGGTACTTAAAGGTGTACAGCACTAATACCAAAGTAGGGTAGTGGTTGGGGGGGGATGACTGATTGTAATGAATCTGTGGAAAGTTAATGGTTTGGTTTGGAAAAGTGTCTCCTGGGAGGGCGGGGGTAAACTCTTTCCCTGAAATTTAAAGTGTTCAGGATCTGATGCCCAATACAAAGCCATGATTAACACAGTAACAGTAAAAAAAAATTCAAAAAGTAATCTCAATTCTTAAATGTGATTCGTTGCAATGCCTCTTGGCAGTATCTCCAGCCCTCTGTAGGGGATGTAGGACAGTAGTTCCCAACCCAGTCCTCAAGTACCCCCTAACAGTCCAGGATTTAGGGTTTACCCAGTTGAGTCCAAGGTGTTTTTAGAAAGAAAATAATACACTTTAGACACAACAGGGTAATCCCTAAATCATGGACTGGTAGGGGGTACTTGAGGACCGGGTTGGGAACCACTGGTATAGGAGAAAGGTAGGGACTGCAGGACTATAAGAGACGCAAGATTCTTTTTTTCTTCTAACACACATCTTTCCCTAGTAAATATCATGCCAGTAGATTTGATCATTTTATTTATTTTTGCAACAAAAAACAAACCCTTTTTTTCTTTAATGAAGAACACTTGTTTAAATCAGTAGTGTGCTATTAACGATACGTTTGGAGGGAAGGCTGTGTTAGAATGCCACAAAACTACAGGTCTGTGATGCACAGAAAAATCGATGTATTCTCCTTTCCTTAAACTTTGCTTCCTATTGACCGGGGAGAAATCTTGAAATTGCGTAGTCAATAAAATTGTCAGAAACGTTGATGCTAAAATATATACTATTAATGCCAGGGACAGCTGGCCTTTGGCACTGAAGCGCTGTTGTGAACTTCATATTCTATGATACTCCCTAAAACGTGTGGATTAGTATATTTCTCATGAATCACAGCCATGATGCCTGCCTAGGCATCATGGGAAATGTACTTAACTGCTGCAGTGTCAAAGGCTAAGCATCACTGATCAAGACAAAGTGAATCAATGAATCTGCGATCTGACATTACAAGGAGACATTTATATACGATATAAATGCCTGTAATCTGTCATTTATTTAAACCCATTCACTCCAACAGGAGAAAATTGCTGGCCCTTTAAGATAAAATCAATACTTATTTTGAATTTGTATTTTTGTTATCTTTTTTTTTTTTTTTTTTTATAATTTTTTCACCAAACTTACTTTTGTCGTAAAGTAAAGACAGACTGGGTCACTTTGCAGCACACGTATAGGTTAGTGGGTCGTTGCTTACATTTAAGAATATACGATTTGCAAAATTGAAATAGTTTTATGTTTAATGTATCTGATTTAAAATGTTATAAAGCGTTCTGTTATAGATTTACTGCTGACACGGTTACTCTGGGTTTGTTCACGTAATTGGAATATGTGGACTTTTGACAAGATAATTGCGTTTTAAACTGCAGTAGGTGGGCTAGAAAAAAATATCCGATTGAGGTAGATTAGCCTTGCATTTGTGCCGTAGTGGTTATGGTGCTTAGAGTGTGCATGTATTGGTATTGCTTGGATATGTCATAAGATGTGATTTAAACAGAAAAATTGAATTAAACCGTATTGAAGACACAAGCTGTGTTTTTGGATTTTTTTTTTTAGAACGGTTGAAAGATTTTAAAGGTTAACGCAAGCGACATGACTAGTTTAGACACCATGACCACTTCACATCACTGAATTCTGTATGTGGAGCATTTAGCTTCGAAACGTAGCACGTACGGAGTTTAACCCCTCAGCTGCCATAGGTTTAACTCCACCCCTGGTAGCGTCATTGGGACGTCATTAACCATACTTCTACAGGCAGGCGTAATTCATTAGATGAGAATGGAAGCTGGATGTGGCAAAACGGCGTGCAATGGAGGTCATCTGGGCATCATAACCACAGCAGCGGGCTGGAGTAACCATTTACGTACTCTGTAAAAATACATTTTATATCTATGCAAGCAACAACTGTTACTGTCTAAGTTGAGTAACTATTTTTAAAATTTTATTGTTGTATTTCTCATGAATATGTTTACCGAGTTTAACTAAATATTATTGTAAGTGGGTTTTAATTTTTTTTATTTTTACAACTCAAATATTCCAGGCAGATTTATGTGAGCAAATGTCTGGTCTTGGCTTTGGCGGTGGGCCCAGTCATTAAATGGTTTCTAGAACAGAGTTTGACCGGCTTGACTGCGAGGTCAATGTGAATCGCTGGCTTGAGGATCATGGGCCACGTAGTTTGGCTAGCTGTTGTAGATTGGCTGATTGGCAAAGTATCATGGGAGTTTAAGTTCTGCAACAGATGTTTGATGTCTGCTCCTGTCTTACCTTAATTTGTACACTCCATATACCTTAATAAATAAATAAAAATGTACTTCCAGTGTCTTATCCCCTTCTCACCTCTTTCGTGATTGGCTAGCTGTGCGGTTTCTCAACCTGCGGCCGGTTCTTCCTCATGACAGATGCACTTGGTCTAATGAGCACAGAGCAGTTTGCTCTTGTGATTTTTACGACTACTGAGCAGTAGAAACCCGTCTCGCCACGCTTTGCTAGTTTCTTGTGTTGCTTACTGGTAGTGAGGGTATATTTTACTTTCCTGGGATTTTTCAAAAACCTGTTACGATGAATTTCCAGAATTCCCCAACTTGCTACTGAGGCCTCCGAAGCTCTTCCAAATGAAACAAAAACGTAGCGAGTCGTGCTGGCAAAGCATTGTGAGTGTTGTAGTTCCACAACAGCTGGTGGCCTACCTTTGCATTGACCTGCCCCAGAAAGATTCAGGTGGATCATGGGAGTGAGCTCATTGCTGTGGCTGTCTGCCTTCGTGGTTTTATAATAAATTTTTTTTTCCATTTTCTTTTTTTAATCTGTAGCCAAGTGTTGTTTGTAATTCAGAAAGTGCCCTGTACTCGCTGCAGGTCTCTCGTTACAATAATATTGTATTATTCATGTGTCCTGCAACGGGGGATAGAGGTATGCCGCAGGAGGACATAATTAGGCCAAGGCTTTCCTGCCAAATACAGGCTGTCATTCTCGTGACACTCTTCACAAGAAGCTGGGAGAAAATGTATAATGAAGGCTAAGGGAAAATACAAAGTCTTAACTTGCTACAAGATTTGTCCCTACTCATTGCTGACTCTGTCTCCGAAGCAAATATAGTAGTCCGTAATTACATGTTCTGATATCCATACCTCCCAAGTCTCCCTAGATAATAGGGACAGTCCCTATTTGTGCCCAAATCCCTCTGTCTTTCTTTTCTAGGAGCTCCATATTGTTGGTGTGTCTGAGTGTATAACAGAGCTCCACAGCAATAACACTCCCAGTAATGTGTCTGAGGTTATAACAGAGCTCCACAGCAATAATACTCCCATCAATGTGTCTGAGTGTATAACAGAGCTCCACAGCAATAATACTCCCAGTAATGTGTCTGCGTGTATAACAGAACTCCACAGCAATAATACTCCCATCAATGTGTCTGAGTGTATACCAGAGCTCCACAGCAATAATACTCCCAGTAATGTGTCTGAGTGTATCACAGAGCCCCACAGCAATAATACTCCCAGTAATGTGTCTGAGGGTATAACAGAGCTCCCCAGCAATAACACTCCCAGTAATGTGTCTGTGTGTATAACAGAGCTCCACAGCATTAATACTCCCAGTAATGTGTCTGAGCGTATAACAGAGCTCCACAGCAATAATACTCCCAGTAATGTGTCTGAGTGTATAACAGAGCTCCCCAGCAATAACACTCCCAGTAATGTGTCTGTGTGTATAACAGAGCTCCACAACATTAATACTCCCAGTAATGTGTCTGAGTGTATAACAGAGCTCCACAGTAATAATACTCCCAGTAATGTGTCTGAGTGTATAACAGAGATCCACAGCAATAATACTCCCAGTAATGTGTCTGAGTGTATAACAGAGCTCCACAGCAATAATACTCCCAGTAATGTGTCTGAGTGTATAACAGAGCTCCACAGCAATAATACTCCCAGTAATGTGTCAGAGTGTATAACAGAGCTCCACAGCAATAATACTCCCAGTAATGTGTCTGAGTGTATAACAGAGCTCCCCAGCAATAATACTCCCAGTAATGTGTCTGAGTGTATAACAGAGCTCCCCAGCAATAATACTCCCAGTAATGTGTCTGAGTGTATAACAGAGCTCCACAGCAATAATACTCCCAGTAATGTGTCTGAGTGTATAACAGAGCTCCACAGTAATAATACTCCCAGTAATGTGTCTTTATTCTACAATAAATGTGTTTAGAAATCAATCTGTGTAAATAAGATACATTGTTCTTGTTTTTACTTACAATTTAGTTACATATATTATTAGTAAGTCACCTACAATTTCTCAGAACAGCCCTGCCCCTGGTCACAATGTTATTTAGTATTTTATATCCCTTGGCAAACATGACACAGCACATTTTTGGTGTATATTTGTAAGGGTGTCTGTTGTTACCAGTTAGATGGATAAATTGCTTGGGTAGTTAGATGGGTTGCTATTGCATTTTCTGAATTACTTATTTTTTTAAATGCATTTTTGTTGTTTTCAATGTTTTTTTTGTTTGTTTTGTTTTAAGAACCAGGAAGCAGACATGACTGATATTAAACAGACATACAAAGTTTATAGGCTACATCACATGTTTACACAATATAAAACTTAAATATGACGTTTAAAGCCGTAATAGGAATTCTAAATTATATATCGTTTGGTTTTAAGGGATATATATTTATAAGAACGTAATGGCAACTTACTAAAACGCCACAAGCGAAAATAGAAACTCCACAGAATTGGGGTTTTCCTTAAAAAAAAAAAAAAAAAAAAAAAAAAAGCCTCCAAGGTTATTGTTTAAGAATATAAACAAATAGACATATCTGAATAAATTGCATTTACCCTGCAAATTCCACATATTCCCCCAATTTGGAAATCAACCCCAATTGTCGCTCGGAGCCCTCGCTTCTCCCGAGTAAATGGCTTGATAACTGAGGATTATCGAGCAGAGGGATGTGGAATATATGCTTCATTAGACTGGGTTTTGTTATTTTATATGCATTATTCATTCTGAAATTTGTACAAATCAATAAAGTATTCAGAGAATGAACATCTGACAGCAAGCGGGGATTGTGGATGAGCTGCAAGTATTGTAGCTGGGACAAATGATTCGTATGGGATATTTATGGTCTTGACTTTACCTGCTGGGCAAATAATCTCAGCAGGAGATAAAGAGATCAGAAGTATTCTAGCAACCCAATGTTTGAGTACCTGGCAGTTTTTACTACTGTGCTGGCAAAATATCCAGGAAGTAATAATTATTATTTGGTACTTAAATTGCGCCAGCATATTCCACAGCACTGTACTATTAAGGAAATAATGACAAATAAATACATATTGATACAGGGGAAACAGAAGACACAGCCCGTGAGCTTACAATCTAGCAATTACATTGTTTAGTAAAGTGCTTAGCAAAGTAACTCGTGAGCTTACAATCTAAAGGTAATGATGGGGAGTTGACACACAAGGATTTCAGGGGTATTCAAAGTAATGGGCAGAGTTTAGGGCGTAGACACAGAGTCAATGTTACCCTAACTTGAGATTTGATTCTTAAACGGAGTGCTAGCTTGTGCACTCCGAGAATTCAGAGTGTGACTGAGGATATTTTGGCAATGTCGAACCTGACTGGTGATTATTAATGACCACGAGCAGTATTTGGGTCTGATCTTTTACATTTGGGAACTATTTGTGGTGCTGATTTTTAAAACCTGGCTCTAACTGCAATCCCTAACTTTAATCTGAACCTAAACTCCATGCAGAACATTAATCTAGAACTCTCTCTCTCATCCATAACCTTTAACGCTACTGTGTCATTTATTTCAGTTCTTGTTCTGGTTAAAAAATAAAATCATGTCTCAATACTGCTCCATTCCAAAGTGGTCTATAGTGTTTAGAGGATACAATAGGGGCCACATTTATTGTTTAATCTCAATGAAGTACCCTCTACTGTAATGTTTGTACATATAATCAACATTATTTGCTTCACTGGTCAGTGATCTTAACCCCTTAAGGACTGGACTTTTTTTGCGATGTTGTACATTTGCGACCAGGCATCTTTTTGACACTTTTGTGGTGTTTGTGTTTAGCTGTAATTTTCCGCTCTCTCATTTACTGTTCCTATACAAATTATATATTGTTTTTTTCAGGACAAAAGGGGCTTTCTTTACATACCATTATTTATATAATCTCATCTAATTTAATTTAAAAAAATGAAAAATCTTTTACTCATCTACAAAAGCGAATGAAAAAAACTGCTAAATAGATTCAAAATGTTGTCCTGAGTTCAAAAATACCCAGTGTTTACATGCTTTTTGCTATTTTTTTGCATGTTATAGGGCTATAAGTACAAGTAGGATATTGCGGTTTCAAAACATACATTTTTAAAATGTATCAATAGTGACATTGTAACACTGTTATCTGTCATAAATTGCTAAATAACACCCCACATGTACATATTTTTTTAAAAGTAGACAACCCAGGGTATTCAATATGGGGTATGTCCAGACTTTTTTAGTAGCCACTTAGTCGCAAACACTGGCCAAAGTTAGCGTTCATATTTGTTTGTGTGTGAAAAAAGTAAAAAACTAAATTGAACGCTAATTTTGGCCAGTGTTTGTGACTAAGTGGTTACTAAAAACGACTGGACTTACCCCATTTGCAATACCTTGGGTTGTCTTCTTTTGCAAATGGTATGCCATCATGGGGGTAATTCTCATTCCTGGGCTACCATATGCTCTCAAAGGCAACGTAACCAACCTGGCCATTTTCAATGTAAAAATATTTGACCTATATATTTGACCCTGTAACTTTCAAAAACGCTATAAAACCTGTACATGGGGGGGTCCTGTTCTACTCAGGAGACTTTGCTGAACACAAATATTAGTGTTTCAAAACTGGAAAATGTATCACAACAATTATATCATCAGTAAAAGTGCTGTTTGTGTGTGAAAAATGCAAAAAAAGTCACTTTCACTGACAATATCATCGCTGTGATATGTTTTACTGTTTTGAATCACTAATATTTGTGTTCAGCGAAGTCTCCCGAGTAAAACAGTACCCCCCATGTACATGTTTTAGGGTGTCGTAGAACGTAACAGGGTAAAATACAGTGATAGCAAATTAAATTCTCTGGTCTTTCGGCCTCGGTTGGCAGGCAGGTCCCTTAAATTGCAATCACTAAAATAACTTAATTATGTAAAAATATTACCTAAATACGCACGTAGAATTTAAATATATATGCATATTTATATATTTGAAGTCTACGTGTATATTTATATAATTATTTATGTAATTTTGTATATCGACATATGAATAGTTCGCATTCTTTTTATTTATTTAAATATACATAGATATATATACAATTTCATTCCAAGTGTATTTTGATATAAATATATATATATATTAATATCAAAATACAGTTAGAATAAAATTTCGTATAGATATATAATTTTTTTTCAATTTTTTATTATTATTTTTAATTTTTTTAATTTAATTTAAATTATTTATTATTCGTATTTTATAATAATATATATATACAATATATATAGTTATTATATATATTATATATATACGTGTGTAAATTAATTATAAGTGTATTTTTATATTAATATATGTACATATTAATATAAAAATACACTTAGCATGACATTATATATATGATATATAGACATATATTATATAGGTATAATATATGTCTATATATCATATATATACACATATATAATAATATATTTTTTTTTTATTAACTATAACTTTAAATTTTTTTATGATTTTACAGTTGCAGGGAGACTGCCTGTCAGCACAGACAGTCCCCCTGCAGGCAGAGTCTAGGACACCTATTGTGACCATGTGGTCGCCCTGTTGGGTGATCACATGGCCCCAGGGGTCCTAATTCGCCATGGGGAGACTGTCTGGGCTGCAGGCAGTCTCCCCACACCGGGAGCACCGCCGATCGCCGCCGGGGGAACGACGGCGATCGGGTAAGTACATTTTAAATTTAGGACGGTTCAGGACCGTCGTCGGTCGGCAACGCAAAAATGCCGATGACGGTCCTGAACCGTCCTGCGTCCTCAAGGGGTTAATGTTGTGGCTGATCAGTGTATATAGCGTTAACAGGTGTATGCGGTACTTTACAGGTTACATTACAGTAGAGGGAGGTACAGTAAGTGCAGTAGGTATACTGTGTATGTATATTTTATTTATATAGTGCTAACAGGTGTACTCAGCACTTTACAGGTTACATTACAGTAGAGGGAGGTACAGTAAGTGCAGTAGGTATACAGTGTATGTATATTATATTTATATAGCGCTAACAGGTGTACTCAGCACTTTACAGGTTACATTACAGTAGAGGGAGGTACAGTAAGTGCAGTAGGTATACAGTGTATGTATATTATATTTATATAGCGCTAACAGGTGTACTCAGCACTTTACAGGTTACATTACAGTAGAGGGAGTTACAGTAAGTGCAGTAGGTATACAGTGTATGTATATTTTATTTATATAGTGCTAACAGGTGTACTCAGCACTTTACAGGTTACATTACAGTAGAGGGAGGTACAGTAAGTGCATTAGGTATACAGTGTATGTATATTTTATTTATATAGTGCTAACAGGTGTACTCAGCACATTACAGGTTACATTACAGTAGAGGGAGGTACAGTAAGTGCAGTAGGTATACAGTGTATGTATATTATATTTATATAGCGCTAACAGGTGTACTCAGCACTTTACAGGTTACATTACAGTAGAGGGAGGTACAGTAAGTGCAGTAGGTATACAGTGTATGTATATTTTATTTATATAGCGCTAACAGGTGTACTCAGCACTTTACAGGTTACATTACAGTAGAGGGAGGTACAGTAAATGCAGTAGGTATACAGTGTATGTATATTATATTTATATAGCGCTAACAGGTGTACTCAGCACTTTACAGGTTACATTACAGTAGAGGGAGGTACAGTAAGTGCAGTAGGTATACAGTGTATGTATATTATATTTATATAGCGCTAACAGGTGTACTCAGCACTTTACAGGTTACATTACAGTAGAGGGAGGTACAGTAAGTGCAGTAGGTATACAGTGTATGTATATTTTATTTATATAGCGCTAACAGGTGTACTCAGCACTTTACAGGTTACATTACAGTAGAGGGAGGTACAGTAAATGCAGTAGGTATACAGTGTATGTATATTATATTTATATAGCGCTAACAGGTGTACTCAGCACTTTACAGGTTACATTACAGTAGAGGGAGGTACAGTAAGTGCAGTAGGTATACAGTGTATGTATATTTTATTTATATGCGCCAACAGGTGTACTCAGCACTTTACAGGCTACATTACAGTAGACACACACACACCTGTAAAGTGTTGCGCACACCTGTTGGCGCTATATAAATATACATACACTGTATAACTGCTGCACTTGCTCTACCTCCCCCTACTGTGTGTGTGTGTATCTTTCTCAGTATACAATATATATATATGTATACACACGCCTATAATGTG
This sequence comes from Pelobates fuscus, assembly GCF_036172605.1. Lineage (NCBI taxonomy): Eukaryota > Metazoa > Chordata > Amphibia > Anura > Pelobatidae > Pelobates > Pelobates fuscus. The sequence continues at coordinate 156,576,525 of NC_086325.1, read as the reverse complement.
GTCCTGTGTATTATGACATGCCTGTAGCCCTGCACCCAGAGATGAAAGTGATATTGTATCTATCTCTAAGACTTGGATTATAATGCTTACTGCGAGAGTTTCCTTGCTTTGCATATATTAGATAAGGCGAATCTCTCTTCGTATTTCCGCCGTGCCCTTTGCCCTTCGTATTGCTCGAGCACACCCGCGTATTGCTGATGCTCACAGAACAATCAAGGGGTTATTTTTTTGTTTTTCCTTCTTCCTTGGGATATTTTGCGAAGTAAGAATTAAATGAAGTATGGCATGCATCCGAATTAATTCAGAGAATCAGCCTAGGGGGAGTAGTTTAAATGGTCTTTTCTTTATTGTCTGTTTAAACTCTTGTCTAAATTAATCAACTTTATAACTTTTCACATTCTGTGTATTAACCACCCGCTATCTGAATAAAAGCAAATAAAACACTTGGGGCGCTGGGGGTAGGTGGTTGTGGCTATGGATCAGATGCAAGAGAATTCAAAGCAGACAATATAGGGGCCATACATTGTATCACTTCGGGTATGTTGGTATCGGAACTTTGCCACCTATTTTGCCAGCGGTAAGGCTGGTTTAGAATCATGGGAGTTGCAGTTCAACACCTGAGGATCTTCCTTTTCAGGGGAGGAGGAATTATAGAAAATATATACTACAGAATTGTATTACAATCAATATTAACTTGATGAGTGCATCTTATATTTATTCATTTATTGTTTGATCTTTTTTTTTTTTTTTCAAATTCTGGTTATATTATGGCAGTGTGTGCCTATTAGTTGTTCGCTGTGTTCACGTCCGTCTTCTACTCGCCCTGAAAGCACGACACGTTCCACCCTTTATTACGATTTGCATTTATATAGCGCCAACATATTCCGCAGCGCGTTACAATTCTAGGAAGGGGATATTAAGAAGTAAAGCGGTCCCTGTTCAAATGAGCTCACGCTCTATAAGGATTTTATAACGTTCGGTGTTTTGCCCAGTGACACTTACTGGTGAGGTGGTCTGACCGAGATTGAAGATATTCTGTCTCCCCTAATACTGCAGGGAAGCACTTTTTATGCACTGCCCGTCTGCTTTGAAGCAGTTCTGTGTGTCCAGTAACTTATGGTGGTCTTATAATGCTAGGGGCAGCTAATCAGCTGGATCACCATATGTTGTGTCAGTTGGCAGTCGGGTGGAGGGGCGGAGAGGCGTGTCTGACCTCTGACCTTGGGCACTCCAACTAATTGAGAAAGGCACACAGTTGCTTTGATCTTTGCTCCTCTGATGCTCTTCGCTACTGTCTTGCACCTGTTCGGCCCAGCATCCATTACCTGACGTGACGTTTAATTAGCTGAGATTTAGCCGAGCGATCATGCATTACTTATAGTTAACAAAGAAGCATATGAACGGTGCACGTCCATGTTTGCGTTTTTCGGTGCCATGCTCGGCTGACTTTGTATAGTAGGATTTGAATTAAAATCGGTTATTTAAAGCTGGGTAAAAGACAAATTAAATAATAATCAAAAAAAAATGCTCAATAAAAATGTAGCGCGTGTTGCGGGAGCCAGAACGAACAGTATTATAGCTTAATAACCCTGTATGATACTGTTTTTTTTTACGTGAACCCATTGCACATCGCCCTGGAATGTGTTACAACTTTAAAAACAATAAAAAAGAAATCTTTGATGCGTTTTGGGGAGAAAAAAAAAATTTTGTTTTTTTTTTATTTTTTTATTAACCTGATATTTATTGGTGTGCTTTGGAAGGCTGCTAAAGTACCAAGCAGGGGAAGCTAATTAGATGTGCCATTTTAAGCGTTCTGTAATAATATTCAACAAAAGTATTTAAGAAGCTTTTCCTGCTACCATGGGAACTAGGTCTCTCAGCCTATCAATGTCCTTTTCTTCCGTCACATGATCAGCATTAATTAGACCCTAGGGGAAAATATGGTCTCGAAGGAAATTGGATTTAATAAAAGAAATAAATAATCTGTTCAGGATTTGGATATAAAAAAAATGCTGCAGGATTTAGGGTGGCTGTGTGCATCTTGGGAAATGTCAGTGACAAATAATTGCAGGGACTATGTTAACCGTTCATGCTGGATTTGTTGTTAAATGTTAGTCCGCACCTTAACAATAATTACCAACAGTCCTGAGTCTGGTGGGTCAGTCCTAAATTTAAACCCCTCTCCCATAATGCTCCACGCTGGAGCATCATTTAATGCCCTGGTACTGTGCATGGCCAATGTGTGAATGCTGAATTTTTTTTTAGATCCGTTTTAGAAGTCCAACAACGTCCCATAAACACAATTCCATAATTATTTGCACTATTTTTATATAGCGCCAACATATTCTGCGGTGCATTACAAGGGCGTATTAAAAACCGCAAGTTAATGACTAACAAGTTAAGGTGAATAGATATAAGATGCGGACGGTCCTGCTTTAATGAGCTGCCGATCTAGAGGACACATTTATGAGAATCTCGTGTTTTCGTGAATCCGTAGCTGCCATCCTATTCCTAATGACTGCAGAACAAGATTAATGTGTGGGTTTTGTTCAGCTGGAGACAGCCGCTCTCTTAGCACATATGGGTCTCTATTCTGCCTGACCATGTCTTCCCACTGCTGCCTTATTATAAACCAACGTTATGGATAGATTTTCCCTGGTTCCTCCATTAGATCTCATCACAAAAAGGCTAATTAGTGATGTCACTGCTTGCTATAGTTTACCGTAGCAATTAAGGGATGAGGATTGCAGTACTGACCAGTGACCGCTAACCCCTGTGATTTCTGCATGTGGGGAACTGTATTTTATGTAATATACAGCATGTTGCAGCGATATGGGGATATCCATCACTAGCTAAGGCAGCTGAGGATTGTGGGAATTGTAGTCCAGAACTGCTACAGTCTGGATCAGACCAAGTGGAGAGCTCCACTTCAAGGACACAGCTCAATGCAAAGTTTATTATGCAAAAACTATGGACTATTTTCAGTTATTTCTCCATAGGAAAGCATTGATTTATTTATTTTTTCCTACAGGGAGGGCCTAATGCTTGCGGCACTTGATGCGCATGCGCATTAGCGCCTCCTCGTCGGTAATGTTGGAGGAGGCGAAGACACGACCCTGCGCCGAGGATCAGATAAGTAAATAAAGGGTTTTTATCCCTTTATTTACCATCTCGTGGACGTCTAGGGAGAGAGGAGGCCGAGGGAGCTATAGTACCAGGAATAGAACTTTGCATTCCTGGGACTATAGTATCCATTTAAATAAATAAAAAATAAAAAAAAGTATGTCTGTATTCTAATTTCTGTATGTTGTGTCATCAGTCTTTTCCACATGGATAGTGCGTTCGCACAAAGCGTCTTTGCAGGAATATTTGCTGAATTGAAGAGAAGCTGGGCCCATGAGGACGGTGCTTTGTGCTCAGAGTTTGAACAAGACTCTTTGAGGTGCAAATCATCGAGAAGAAAGCGTTCTGCAGACCCTACAATTCTAAATGCGTTTGGCTAGTGTAATGCTTTAAAACCTTTGATTTCTGAATTAGCCAAAATTTGTAACCTTAAACCTTTACATTTATTGAAGTACAGTATATAACGTGTATATATATATATATATGTATTATTTTAATTTTTTTTTACTGACTTAAGTCAGGCCTTGGAAGGTTTGGGCAGAACCATCTGAAACCAGGCAATGCATGCTTCTCTTAAATTCCATCTGTGAAGTAAGACAAACTCACTAAATCTCCCATGATTCCATGCATCCATATATGCACATCACTACGTATGGTGTAGTCTCCATTTTTTTCTTCTTTTAAATACATAGTTTGTTTGCCATCAGCCTTCCCTGTCCCTTTAAATGTTCACTCCATACTTACTAAGCCCATCACGTATGGTGATCTAAGTCAGTCGAACCTAGGTTTAACTGGGAGAATCAATGGCGTATTCTACATTTCAGAAAACAAGACTTGATTAAAGGTCATGGAATTAGCCGATCTTGCTGTCAGGGACCCTCTGGCTAAACGTTGTGAACATAGACGTGTATATAGACATTAATCTGTTTCTCCACTCCAACAGCTATAGATCAAAGGGCAATAATGGCGCACGCCAGGCTGATTTCATGTCCGATTAGCGGACCCTGATAAAGTTACTGACAGCGGATTGAGGGAGATGAAAATAAAATGCAGAACAATTCAAGGACTTGGTTCACACATTCGGAGGTCAGTGTGAGGTTTACGGCTAAATAACAAAAAACAAAATTAGATAACCTCATTCTCTCTGCGACCGCTTTAAAAAAAAGCCAAACACCTATGTTTACATGAAGGCCGCTTCAGATGAGGTTATTTGGTCAATTATTGTATTTATCGCACCTTACTCGAGCAATAAGGGCACAAATGAATGCAACCGTGAGTAAAAATTTAATTTTGCTGTTATTTCTACAGTATTCTACAGCAGAGGATAACCGCAGCTAGGAAAGGTTTTGAACAACAACTCCCATAATTCTAACCCAGCCATAGGCATGAAAGAGCATTGTAGTGCAATAGCGTCTTGGGTGAGGGCAGTTCGACACCTGCTACACAATGTTCCAGGTGAAGTGCACCCAGCTACGGCTTATTTTGGCACGTCAGACTTTGTGACTACATTTCCCATCATGCAATAAGCATTAATTTCTAATTTATTGTTTCGCTATATATAAATGCACTTATGTAAGATGCACTCTTACATCGAATGCATTTTAGAGCAACTAATAGTAGGAGAAATTTTGACACAGGATATTGTTACAATATATTGTTCTAATATATTTAAACCACTATAGTTAATGTTCATTCAAGATCACTCTTAAAAGGGACACTTTAGTCACCTGAACAACTACAGCTTAATGCAGTTGTTCTGGCGAGTGTAGCCAGTCCCAGCAGGATTTTAAAAGTAAACACACATTGCTTCTTGGGGACACCCCCAGTGGCAGTCACTAAGACGGCTGCTGGAGGGGCTTCCAGGGTCAGTAATGCACAACGTGCAGCACTGACATTCAGTGTCTCCACACTCTGCATGGAGGCGCTAAACTTTCCCCAAAGAGATGCTTTGAGTCAATTGGCCAATGAGATATTTTGGAGTGTGTGCAATAGCCTCACAGTGCTTTTCCTATGGGAAAGCATTGGATTGGCTGAGATCATCAATTCTGATGATCTCAGTGAAGGAGGCGGATCCGGGCTGGGCCAGAACTCTCGGACCTGAACGGTGCTGGAAATTTTTTTTTTTAAAGTGGGCAAGAGGGGTAGGCCACCTAAATAGTGTCTTTAGCACTACAGGGTCAGGAATGTGTGTTTGTTTTTCTGTTTCATTCACAACCTTCAGTTGTGAATTTAACGGCAAGAATAGTTTGTCTCGCAAATGATGGAGCTTGCGGTTTTTACTAGTAACAGTTTTTTATTTTAATTCTGGGCATGGGAACACAATCACCAGGGCCCACTGCAGCCGCCATGCTGCCCAGAAGTTCCCCAGCATTAGTATTCTCAAGTAAGACAACAACACTAACTGGTCGAGCGTGCTGGCAACAGATTATTCCAATACTCTCAGCCAATCTGTGCCGCCCAGTCTAAGTTAAACCGACAGCGCAGAAGTGCCAGCTCCGCATCACCAGCCCAGCCTGGATGCTGGTGGTCCCTTAGTGCCAAGAACAGACAAATTCTACATTAACCTAAGCTAAGTAACGCTCACAGGATTATTTCCTAAACCAGGAACTGCCCACAGAATTTAGAATTTTAGTCTAAAATAGCAGATTTGAAAATAAAATCTTCAGCTGGTCTTTGTTTCCAGCTTGGCTGTATAGGCCTGTTCAGTCCAGATACTTCACGATATAGTGAGTGACCCTGCGCCTGTTTATCGTGGCAGCCCTGATTTCCTTGCGCCACCTAAACACAGGACGCAGTATTATGAAAACATCAGATGTGTCCTTGGATCTAAACCTCCCTCTGCTCTATCCACACATTAGACTTTTCCGTCTCCCGCTGAGTTGGCCACGGTACGGCATTCTGGCACACGCCGCACATTAAATGAAAATGGACTGTGCATCGATATTAATGGTGTGTTTGTTATTGAATGAGACTGTGTCTGTCTATTCATATTTTTTTTTTTTTTTGGTCTTTGAGCTTGCCCATCCTCCTCCCATGCTATCTTCCTGTTTTTTATTCTTTTTTTTTTTCTCTGAGCCTGGTTTAACAGGAACGGTCAGCGTCAGGTCAGTTTATATTTAGCAAGAGATGGATTTCAGTGCTTAATATGTTGAAGTTGACATTTCCCCTCTTCATGTCAAGCCACGGCCTGAAGCCCCCTCCTCCCAAACCCCTTATAATATGTCTTTGAAGTCTGTTCTACCTTGTTTGTAACATTTTTTGGTAATTACTTGCAGAAGCCCAGCACACGGCTACCTCTGCACTCCCATACACTGGCTCTTGTCTTCCGTTTTCTGTCCAGTTCTTATTATAATTATTTCTAAAGAGCCAACAAATTCCGCAGCGCTGTACAATAGGTGTTCAGTTCTCTTGAAACGGTTCTGCCTCGCACCATGGAGTATATATTCCTGCATGGCTGAGATCACTTCTGAGTTATGCATCCTGCTAGCTCGTTACGATTTCTGTCTACAATTTAGGTGACTTTTAAGAACCTGTTTTTTTTTTTTTTTTCTCTTTTTCTCTAAGAACATTCTATCACGGCCTCCCCTAGGCCTGACGCTTCTCGTACAAGCTTACATTGTAAAAGATGAAAGGACTTGGGAATAGAAAATGGGGGGGTGGTGGGGATGACTTTTCCATCACTAAATGGGGAATCCCGTCTGGAAAATTAGTTTTTGTATTTATATAGAGTCTTTTATTTTTTTTTACTTTTCAGATATTTGTTTTTGTTTTTCTATCCCTAGCTATACAGACTCTGATTCAAGGTTTCTCCTTTACTGTACTGAATACAAGTGAAAGGTCTGCTTTTTAAGAAAACTTTATTTAATTATTTTTACCCCAAACCTATTTTTCTTATTTTGCTCGGCTTTTAGAAAGCCGCACATTCAGGGATTACTGTTGTTAGTCTTGGCTGTTTTTTTAAATGTTTTTTTGTGGGTTTTTTTTTCTTTTCTTTTTTTTTCTTTTATCTTTTTTTTTTTTTTTAAATTCTTTATTTTGGCGTGCGTAGTGATGACAAACATGCCGGCACTGCCACAACAGCAGGTACCGGCCATTAATCGACATAGGTTACATCTGCACATTTTTTGTTATAAGTGTCATGCTTGGTTCAGGGTTAAACTGTAGCTATGTCAGTATAACAGGCAACAGAAAACATTGAGAATCAGGATATATACTGACATTAAAATTAGGTAATAAAACAATACAAGTACTTGCTGGTCAGGCTAGCATTAAGTGTTAAGGTTAACAAGAGTGATTAACTTAGTAGTCGAAGGAGCAAGGGCGTAGGTTGTCGAGCTAGTTCAGCTGACTACATGCGTGGTATTTTCTATTCAGTAGCCTTACATAGCGTGGTATTTCTGTAGAGACTTTGCTAGTAAGTAGTGAGGGTATCATGCTAGTTGTGCTAGAAATTCCATGTTACATAACAGATATGACAGCTATATATATGTTGAGAGTTACAGTATGCATTACTATCTGACTTTGAAAAGGACAATGATACCTCGACTGTGCTGAATACATTAACAACAGTAGTAGTAGGTTTTACGGCAATGGATGGGCACATTCTATATTACAGTGGTGGCTATAGGGGCTTAGCGCGGATAGAGTTGAATGCCTTAATATATTGACCCCCCAACCGCATTAAGGGTAGGTAGATCATGCTCGCAGAGGGCATTCACAATGATAAGAGGTGATTGAGCAAGGCAAAGGCTTAAATAATAAATTAAATAATGAGCAGAGTAACTAAACAAAATAAGAAGAATGGCGTGCAGGGTCTGCAACAATAGAGGGGAGAGACTAAAGGCATAATGGCTGCAGGATTGTGTACAATTTTATATTATAGGTAAGCAAAGTGGCATTAGGGAGCATATAGAAGCTGTTGGGTCTAATAAACCTGCAGCTCTGATGCAGTCCATGAGTTAGAAAGTTCAGCCAATGCCCAGGGAAGGGGGGTTGCTTGCGGGTGGATGCTTTAGTCCCTCTCCGTTGTCACCCCTCGGCTTGCTTGCTTTGCTTCGACTGGTTCTCGGTTTGTGGGGGTTATGTTTCTCCCATCTCTCCTGCAGGGCTTCCAGTTGCGTGTCGTTTAGGGTGCCCCTCGGTCGGAATTTAGCTCTGATGTTAGACCCCGGGCTGGGCCTCCAAGTTAGGCTGCTGTGTGTCGCTGGGGCTGTGGAATGTGGGGGTGCACCGTGCTGGTTCCAGGTTCTGGCGCTGTGGGAGGTACACGCTGGTTGGGCCCGCCTGACGCTCCAGCTCCTGTGATCGTGGGAGCGAGTGTCGGCACTAATGCCATGCGGCTCCCCTGCCTGCTTCGTCGGTCGCTTTTGCCTACCCTGCTGGGTGGTCGTTTTGGGGATTCGTGGTAGGGGCCCATAATAGCGGCGCCGGGTTACCGGTCTGATCCAGGGTGCCACCACTTTCATCGCTCGTCTGCGGGTCAGGCCCTGGTTGCAGAGGATCGCCCAGAAGCTTTTGCACTGTTGATCAAAAGCCTCCAAGGGCCATGTGTTCGGCTTAATGTTTGTGTCCATTGCTGTGGTTTGCCGCTGGGCCGCCATCTTGGGTGCGGCTCCTCCGCGTGCAATACCTCTGTTTCCAGAGAGACTCCGGGGTGCCGGCCAGCGGGGACCGGGATGACCCCCACCGGTCCAGGGGGGGGGTAGGAGAAGAGTGGGTCTGCTGGGCGTACTAGTCGGTACGGAAGTCGGCCGCACTTCCCCCTCGTAGCCGTCTGCAGGCCTCAACTCGCTGCCGCGGTTTCTGGTACCGTAGGCCTTGGGGAAGGGTGTCTGCCGCTTTATCGTTGTGTGCCCAGTTGTCGTAGCCCAGTGTGGCATCAGTCGCTGTGTGAAACCTGGGTTTTTTCCCCAAAAAGCCAGATCAGCGGTCGGGAGCTCGTGCGGCACACGTCCGCTCAGCTCCGAGGTCAGGCTCCGCCCCCTTCTTTTATCTTTTTGAGCTCCCAGGTACATTTCCAATACTTTAATAAGACAATGTGATATTTCATCTAAAGTGGGAAAAACAATTAGAGATCTTTAATTTGGAATAGGACACTAAATAATGCAACAGCTGCTGTCTTAACTGCCTGTCTGGAATGTTCAACTAATTCATCAAAATATTTCACAGTTATGCCTTTCTTGGAAGTCTCCTTGTGTATTTTCTACTTTATCATCTCAGCTGTGTGAATTTAGCAGAATATCTCTGCTTAAAGGAGCACTCCATTGCAAAAAACAAACCAAAAAAAAATATTTAGTAAATATACCTTAATGAAAACACAAGCGTTTAAATATAAATTGAACCTTTTTATTCTTTTAATTGGGAAAAGTCTAAAACGAACTTGCCAAAGCTACAGATGTCTTGTCTGCATCCTTAGCAAGGCCTACACTTTTTTTCCTCAGCACAGACTTTGTACCAGGAGATGCTCTAATCGGGGCCTATTATTAAGAAGCCTCTGTGCTAAAGCATGTGATCACAACTTTCCGATGCTTGGAGACCTCCATGGAGTGAGAGGGAGAAAAAAGGTGGGTGCAGTAGCATAGTGCTTCTGTCGATTCCATTAGCTTTCTGGAGTTAAAGGAACACTATAGGGTTAAAATCACCATCTAGCCACCTGTCCCTCATTTGCCTCCCTTAATATATAGTAAAATCTTACTTTTTACAAGTCTGCTGGCTCTGCCCCTGATCTGCCTGCTTGCCTGACATCTTCAGAAGTGATTCTCTCAGCCAATCACAATGCTTTCCCATAGGATTTGCTGAGACTGTCAAGGAGGCAGATCAGGGGGAGAGCCAGCACAAGTCAAACACAGCCCTGGCCAATCAGCATCTCCTCATAGAGATACATTGAATCAGTGCATCTCAATGAGGAACATTCAATGTCTGCATGCAGAGGGTGGAGGCTCTGACTGGCAGTCACACTATGCAGCACTGCCCCAGGAAGCACATTTAGCAGCCATCTGAGGTGTGGCCAGTGCAGGTATTCCTAGGTTATAATATATACACAGCATTTTCTCTGAAAGCAGTGTTTACTGCAAAAATTCGGAAGGGAATGATTCTACCAGAACAAATTCAATAAGCTGTATACCATACAATAAGTTGTAGTTGTTCTGGTGACTACAGTGTCCCTTTAACCCCTTAAGGACACATGACATGTCTGACATGTCATGATTCCCTTTTATTCCAGAAGTTTGGTCCTTAAGGGGTTAAAGTAAGTGGAAGGAAACCTCCCTGGCTGTCTGACAGTCAGGTAGGTGTTGAAATCTGTACTTTATTCCTTTTTATTATCTGTCACAAATATGACAGATTTCAGAGTGTCCCTTTAAGTAATCTTTAATTTGTCCAAGACACCACTGTAGATTCCAGAATCTGTGGAGGGTATGGGGAAGAGAACGCTTCTGTGATATCAGAATTGCTTGTCATGTTTTCTTCGAGGTATAGACCGCTAATCAGCTGGTAGAGGTGTGATAGCCAAAATTGGACCTTGTACTCCACACAGTTATATGTGACAGGTCCGAGTCCGCATGCATTGCTTAACATATTTCGCGAATGTTTCTACTGTGGAAAGATTGTATCAACCTCCCGGTAACCCAGGAAGAAGGAAGTAAGACAACATTCTTCTCTCTAGTGTAAAATACCGATTACCAAGTCAGGCCACTGAGGAATTAGAAGATTGGGCACTATTTACTGTTGAGACCTAATGAAGCAAAGTCTCTCCTGTCAGATGGGAAAACCCTTCGGAGTCCACCGTGTCATTTTCTCCCATTGATTGTATAATTATGTGGTTGACTCTTGACGTTTACAATAAAGAATCTATTTGTACTTTTTACTTTCTCTAACTTTTAGCTTCCTCTGTCTTTTTTTAACCCCTCCTTCTTCTTCTCGTGTATGTTCTCCCCTTCCTCACCGTTAACCCTTCGTATTTTTTCCCCTTCGTCTTCCACTCTTACTCCCAGACCATCTGTTTTTTCTCTCTTGCACGTTCTCGTCTCTGCTCGTAACCTCTTCTCTGTATCTGTCTGTTTTGTGCATGCGACCGTGCTGTCACATCATTCAGCGTGTCCCTTGCGTGCCTCTATCATAGCGGCTCCTGACCGTTTCATCATCTTGGGAACTTGCTGCGTTCAGTTGAAAACCCAGTGTGTTAGGGAAAGTTCAACAAACCCTTGTTACTGGGAGCAAAGCTCACTTTTACTGTTATATTACATGTTTATAATAACAAACTAGGAGCCTCCCAGAGGAAATGTAAATCGTACACTATCCCCTTTTCCGTGTTGGTTAGGGTGCTGAAGCTGAGCAGCAGCGTTCTCCTTAGTAATTCCTACTTTAGCGTACGTTTGTCTGCTTGATGCCAGCCTGTTATTGGCTGCCCATCTCTTAACGTACAGTGTGGGGGGTATATGTCTGTCACTGGCTGATATTCACACAAAAACAGTCAGAAAACTGCTCTCGATGTTCCTTTAAGACATGGAATGAATTCCCGTTGAACTCTGCAAACGGTTAATTGGTTTAGCCACCATGAACCGGAGTTGAACCCAGTCTGCCGCTTCTTTTACATACCTTGGTGAACAGACCTTGTGTAGAATGCATTGGAAGGGTTGTCACCTCTCTCCCTGTTTCTCTCCCTGTCTTGTAATATTAAAGTACTCAACCAGTGAAAGTGACGTTGTGCGCGGGGGGAGCCTCTAGGATACGCTCTCTGTGTCCCTCCCTTGGTCGCTGTTTGTTTACGCTTCACTCGCCACCAAATCGCTTTGCATTTGCTGTAAAGGGAGAGAGACCTATCGGGCTTTTTTTAAATATGGATGAGCTGCTCCAGGAAAGTGAAGCATAGGGGAAAGGCGAACAGATGCAGCGCATCTGACAGCTCTCTTCTGCTGCTGTTTGAGGACATTAGGCTCCCCGTCCTTCTGATGGCAAAATCCCAATTCTCCATCAGATAAGACATGATGAGGATGTGTGTGATGCCAGCCCAGCTCATATCGCTTACTAATTCAGGGTTATTAAAACCTGGGAAGCTGTTCTGCAAATTGTAGAAGTGCTGAATTTCTGATTGTTCTCATCTGACAGTCATATTTAGCGGGACCATTCTTTGGGACTGCACACCTACATGTATGGGGTCCATACGAATGCCGATTCCGCATTTCGAACGTACGTAGCCGAATCAGTCTGTGAAAACTCTTAACTAATGTTACCGGGGCGTAACTAAGAATCACAGGGCCCCGGGGCAAGAATCAAAGAAGGACCCCATTACTGCCCTCCTTGCTCCCCCCAAGCAAACACCGTTTCACCAACACACACTTTCACTGACAGACACCCGCTTGGCTCTGCCTCCATAGGAATGCATTGGAAGGCTGTTGCACATGCACAGCAAAACCCACACGCTGAACCAATCAACATCTCCTCATAGAGATGCATTAAATCAGTGCATCTCTATGGGGACCATTCAGCGTTTCTATACAGAGCGGGGAGACTCTGATTGTAGGTATTGCACGTTGTGCAACAATGACCCAGGAAGCACCTCTAGTGGCTGTCTGAGTGACTGCACCTAGAGGTGTTCCTAGGCAGCAATGTAAACTTACATGAATATTCCTGCAGGGACATGCTATAGACACCAGCACCATTACATTAAACTGTAGTTGTTCTGGTGACTCTAGTGTATAAGTATTTTATTCCTTATCAGTATTACAGCCTTGAACTTCTTAAACAAAGGGGTTTTATTTTTTATGTTTACAATGGACATATCTTGCTACTCCCACCGGATTAGAAATGTATAATATCCTTCTCTTGCCTCTTTTGTATTTTGCTAGTAAATATAAACTACTTCCGTGCAGCCGGGCATGATATTAATTAACAATGTTTGGCGAGCTTATGCTGTACATATTTTTTGTGACATTTTAGTGTCCCTTTTAACGACACCAGGTAATACTGTATGGATTTCCCACGGGTGGCTGAGCAAGGATTAAATGCCCTTCACACGACTGTTTGTTTCACTGTCATAATACGGTCTTTAGAAATCATTACTTGTTTATGGTGTGCATAAACCAGTGTGTTTCAGAGTTTGGGTCAATAGCAGATGTGATGGCAATCCCTATTGTAATGTCCTAATCTGCTGTCCCTTCGCTGCAACTCATAACATTGCGCCATTGATCCAAACAAAAACCAGGCAGCGCTGACCTTAATTTTAATGATGGGTATAATAATAACCGCAAATCCTTCCTTCTTTACACGTAAAAAGCGGCTTGTCTTATTTTTTTATTTATTTATTTTTTTTAATTCTTTATTTTTGTTGTGCGTAAGAAAATAACAGTAGCCTGTGAGGTACCCCAAAGGTAGTCCTCCAGCATAATACAAACATCTGAACAGTGGGGTACAGGGTAAATCCAGCACATTTTTATATTACAATGGGGGTGGTCTAGCTTGACGTTGTTTAGCGTGACGTAACATATTTTACTCATATGGTTTGCATTTAACGCTTGCATAAAATGGTCGCACGGAACAGGTGCTTACATCAGTTGCATTAGGACGGTTGCATAGTTTAGTAACAGAAAGATAACATAAAAATTAATAATAATGACGTTTACTTGTGACAGTTGCCCACCACTGAGTGCCGAGGTTTAAGTACCATCAATTAGTGTTAGGCTGCCAGTGGTTAACCGAGCAGGAGCGAGAGCTTTCGGAGGAAAACAACAGTAATTATAAACATGTGGCTTATATCTAAGGTGACCTACATGTCTAATGGTGAGCACGGCATGGTGTCGAGCCATTCTCGGCAGCTTCCTGTGTTACACAGTATATTAGACGTTAGGTTAAAGGCTTTTGCGGCATATTAAAACAACAAAAGAGACATGAAACAAAACAAAACAACAAATTAAAGTCATAATTACAATGTTCAATAGATTGCTTGGCTGGGGAGCACAGCCTGCTTGTAGGGTTAGCGGAGGTTATCATGCTATTCTCATATCTTGGCAGGAACTGGTAGTATGCCACTAGGGACGAGTGCATTCAGACATATCATGATGAACATTTCTGTGGCATAGGAGGTTGTACCTTCTATATATGTACATCTATATCTAGGTAACAAGCTTGGCTGGCCCTTTATATTATTAAAGTAATCTTGTAAGTAAGTCACATTTAATAGTGCTAAATTGGCTATGCCATTGTGGTTATGTAGAGAGTAAACTGTTGTGTCAAGGGTTAACTGAGGCATTAAGTCACTGGTGATTGGTGTCGATATATATTCAGCTTTACCATACCGGTAAGGGCGAGGGTGAGGGTGCATTATACATATACTCCTAGGGGGGAGGGTTTTCATGTTTACGTGCATGGTGTAAATCGACTGAGCACTACCACCATACAGTATTGCCCCTAACCGTTGCACCCCAGTGTAACATGCTTGACATTGCCCAAACAAGCCCAAAAGACGCTTGCTTAAAAACACGCTTTAAATTAAAATAAAATAAAGTATAAAGTAAAGATAAACAATAACGCTTTGAGAATTGCCTGGCATATAGTGATGCGTTCCAATAACAGGATCTAATGATGCTAAGGCTAACATACTATGTAGTGAGTAGTCCAGCGCTTAGGCTTGCTTAGCCGATGCCTAATGATGGCAGGCTGCCAGTCCCAGGTATCGTAAGTCCACCTGTCAGAGTACGGTGTCGCCGCCATTTTTGCTTGCCTGTATGCTCCTGCATCTCCTCCACGGACAAGTAGCAATGTCTCTTAACCGGACCCGGGCCTCTCGATATTTCAGGTGCTCGTGAGTGTTGCCACCAGGGATATGCCATTCGATCGGGCGGCTTGCGAGTACGGACTTGTCTTCTTCCAGTGAGTTCTCGCTGTGGACTGCTTTCTGCAGGAGTGTATGGCTCTACCGCCGCTAGGTGCTGGTTGTTTGTCGGTGGGGCAGCTGAGTGCTGGGCAAGTTGGGTTTTGTTGCGCGGTTTGAAATCTTCTGTTGCTTCGTGTGGGAGACCCGTTGCTTGTGCCCGCCCTTTAGAGTTTCGGCTCCGCTGCATCCTGGAGGCCGCTCTGGAGGCATGGTGTGGGATCCCTTGCAGACTCCTCCAAGTGGCCGGTCGGAGCCACGCCGTCACCTCTCTCATAGCTGCGTGGTAGAACTGTCTCTGGGTCTTGAGTTTTGCCCATAGGTAAGTACTGAGACGGTTGATGTACTCCAGTGCGTGCTTGGGCGGTTCAATTAGTGAGGGCCTGGGCCTGTGCTGCGTCTGCGCCGCCATTTTGGTTGGGCCCAGTAAGTCTCGTTTGGTCGTAGGTTTCTTCATCCCCATGTGGGTTCTACTTGTGTGTTTGTCGTTTGGTCGGTTGCGTGTGCCGGGATATCCCTCACCGGCAGGGGGGGGGGGGGGTAATCAGGTTCTGTAGCGTTGCAGTTTCTTCCCGCTGGTCCGTCGGCGGGGAGGTCGGCCGCCTCTCCCACACCAGCGTGCACTGGTAGGCCGCAGATCTAATTCTGCTTCAGAGTGCCACTTTGAGTCCGGTGAACCGGTCAGATAAGTCCCCTGTTGCCACCGTTGCTCTGCTGTGTCTGGTTATGAGTCTCACTGTGAGTTTGTGGTTAAAAGTCGCTTGTTTGCAGGGCTTTCTCACGGAGCTCCTGTTCAGTGCGACCAGTCTGCTCAGCGGTCAGGCCCCGCCCCCCTATTTTTTATTTTTTAAACAAAAAACAATTCTTACATTTTTGCCTGCATGTCTGTTTTTTTGCTTTCCCCAATGTGTTATGTAAATGAAGGATTTACGTTACCTTATGGGCTTTTTTTTCCTGGTAGAATTTTCGGGATGTTAATTGGAATCCCTTGCGGCATTGCTGTGTTGATAAATGGCTGGAGTCAACCAACACTTGAGTTACACAGTGGATTGGGAGGATTGGGAGAGCATGCAGATTTTACATTACAATGTCTTCAGGAAGAGAAAGAAAATGCGGTTAAAGGGGCCATAACCACTGTATTGTTAATTATCTGCCCAAATTATGATAGCAAGGACAGGCTAGGAGCAGGCTAGTCCACCACTTCATCATCGAAGTCCAAGGTCCCATAAATAATGAAGCAGTTCGCGTTTCTTTGCCATTTATCATTCTGTAATTTACAATTTTTATTTGTCAAAATATGAACAATGGAATCTGCCCTGTTAAATTGGAGCTAAAAACAAACAAACCGTGGTTGGTTAGTGTGTGTGTTAGGTGTGAGGTGGGAGTTTGGCTCTTACTAGAAAATAGGATTGATGGAATAAGCAGAATACTTTATCGATTCATACGGCTTTTAACCTTGTAGGGTTCATAAAGTGGGCAATATTGAGCTGGACAATAAAAATCATCAATACTCAATGAAATGATTGAAAATCAGATAAAATCATCACGTAACCCTCCTGGTCGAATACAAACCTGCATTCCAAACACTATAATGTTCTCCTGTGCCTTTGGTACAAGCCACCCCATCTAAATGCCGAGATCCAGTCCCTGCAGCCTATAGATCTGCAGACTTACACAAACTCTTCTTGTGGTCCAATCCATGCTCCTCTGAGAAGTATAGGGGACGCTAGTAGTGCATGCGTGGCCAGCAGTACGCTTCTTCAATGAAATGGAGATTGACTTGGTTCTAACAGCTGAAGCGCCTCTAGTGGCTGTCAGAAGAACAATCCCTCTTTACCCTTGCAACATAAGCATTGATGTATCTACTAAAAAACAATAATTTATATTACAGGGTTAAAACTAAATGACCACTGCACCCAGACCACTTTATTAGGATGAAGTGGTCCATGTGCCTTTAGTGACCCTTTAATGAACATACCCTTGTATACATTAGCGCTAGTTAATATGGTAAATGGTAAAAAATACTATTGATAATGGCTATTGATTAATCATTACGCTGTACTTTTTAAAAAAAAATGTTTTACACTGCTTTTTTCCCCATGTATATATTTTTACTTTTACAGTTCTGTACGCATTCTGCATTTTTTGTACTAGAGTATTCGATGTTCTGCATGAAATCTAGCTAAGGAAAAATGATCGTACCATGGTTAAATCTATTTTTTTAACCCTTCCAGAATAGATGACCTGCCAGAATTGTCGTTATATAATGGATGTTTCCTAGTTGCGTGTCACATAAAGGAGTTCATTTTTTTTTTATTTTAATGCCACGGTCTGAGACCCAGACATTTTTTCGCCTGCTAGCTGCTGATTTCTTTGTAATATTTATTAATTCGGAAGTCATTCATATTGTTAACATGATAATTTGGCAGACGCACTCTGTCATTCTGTGTCACGGCAAGGTGACGCTGGAGAACTCGCGAGCTATTGTATATCCCAGCATGTATAATCTCTCGGTACAGAGTCTCTCACAGCTGAAACCTTGCTTACATGCGAATTGTCGAAATTAAAGATAAATAAAATAAACTCCAGTCATAATTCAGCTAATCGTTTCTCCAGTCTCCTTCAAACTGTGTCCAATTAGCCCCGAGCAGGTGCCTGTGCTGTGTTAGAGAGTGAGAAAAAAAAAATGAACATAAGTTCAATGCATCCGAAATAATGAGATTTAAGCGGTTTGAATGCATTCTATTGAATTTAGAGGAAATAAATGAAGTATTTCTGTAAAAACGTGATGCCGTAATTGGTTATCCATTGTTGACAAAAGAAAAAAAATCTAGTTTTAGTGCTGAATACACAAGTAATGGTTTGAAAACAATTTAATAGTGTTTTATGTTTAGTAATGCGTTGTTAATTGTACCTGTTTTTTTACATTTTATACACCTTAACACACTTTGAAAATTATAAATGTGAAAATCAAGTCGTAAAAATCCCATAGAATCTCCCCCCCCCCCCCCCCCAGATCGCAACATTATAGAATGTGGCAACATTTAAGAGCAGTCAGTTGTTCTGCAAGGCGCACTCTATTTTGTAGCTTACCCTTTTTGTTGAGCCCCCAATTAAACCCAGTTTCCTAGCGCAGTGAAAACCCATTTGCTAAATTTTTTCCCAAATAGTTTAATATTGAAAGTGTCTTGTTTGGTGTTTGCTACAGCTTAGCTACGTGAGCCTAACGTTATCAATTTGGTACATAATCTTGATAATTGCAACTTTTTGAACCCCCCCCATTAATATTCAGTGTTGGGGGGAGCGGGAGCGGAGCTTTTTGCCGAGTGGGTTTCTCTCTTGTCCTTATGATATTTTATGTGTACCTCTATAGTAAAAGTTACTCATGGACAGGACTTGCTATAGGGACAGTATAAACACCATAACCACTGTTTTATTTTTATGTATTTTTTTTTCCTGGGGGAGGGTTAAGACATTTGTTGAGTTTGACAAAAAAAAACAGGGATTTTCACAGCACTCGGAGACCACCAAATCCTCACCCGACTTCATAATACAGAATTTAAAATTGCCATGTAAAATATATCAACTGCATGGGGGCAATATCATTCGCAAGAAGTATTGCGTAAATTGAATTTATTGAGTGTATATTCAATGTCTGATCATTCCATATCCTATACATATTTTGTGGGGTGATGATACCTTTTCTAAAGTACCTACAAGTCCTAAAATTAGTAGGGATTTTTTGTTAATATCTAGGTTTCTTGATAAGTGGACGCCTTTATTTGTCTTCAGTGACTTTTTCCACGTCTTTGCGGAGAGGTGTCGAGCTGGGGATTCATGGTTTGATATATTTTTTAGATTTCTCTATTTTTACCATCAGGACTTTTTATTGTGCTGAGTTTTGGTAATACACCACACAGAGTTTGTCTATTTCTTTTGCAATATACTCTCTGGCTGATTGCGACTCCAGCTGACCCAGTTACACATTGATCCTACACAGTATTATGATAATGTCTGTTCCTTGCGTACTGTTAAAGGCCGTTTGGGACAGCATTAAGAAGATTAGATAAAAATATCTTTCTATGCGTGGACTTGTGAATTGTGAGTAAAGCCCAAGAAATGTTATATTATACCCAATGTGCACATTTTCAGAAAACTGCAGAATGTTCTCAAACAAACAAAACAGGAAGAATTAATCACTTGGACCCACTTAGGGAACTCTATCTTCTATAACTTCTGTCTGTTTATCTAATCCCCCCTGAAGGTGGCCGTCACAGTACTGGAGCTCACTCTCCACTCGACACCATGGAAGTCACCCTCCTGCTGGCAAAATGGTGGGTATCTAGGAGAGAGCCTAGAACAAGCTACGTGTATTTCAGTATTTTTGCGTCAGGATGTGTTTGACAGTGTGTATCTGGTTGTGTGTGTGTACCCAACAGTGCATACCTGTGTGTGTGTGTGTTTGTATCTGTTTATCTTGGAGCGTGTTATTGTCTGGGAATGTATACACTGATCAACCATAACATTAAAACCACTGACAGGCGAAGTGAATAGTATTGATTATGTCGTTACAGTGGCACCTGTCATGGAGTGGAATATATTATTCAACAGTCAGTTCTTTAATTTCATGTGTTTGTAGCAGGAAAAATGGGCAAGCAAAAAGATCTGAGTGACTTTGACAAGGGCCAAATAATGATGGCTAGACGACTGGGTCAGAACAACTACAAAGCAGCAAATCTTGTGGGATGAACAAGGGGAACAGATGGCAGCAGGATGCATTATGGGAAGAAGGCAGGCTGGGGGAGGCAGTGTTATGCTCTGGGCAATGTTCTGCTGGGAAACCTTGGGTCTTGGCATTCATGTTGATGTTACTTTGACACGTACTACCCACGTAGAGACTGTTGCAGACCACGTACACAACTTTATGACAATTGTGTTTCTTGATGGTAGTGGCCTCTTTCAGCAGGGTAATAATGCACCTTCCCATAATGCAAGAATTGTTCGGGAATGGTTTGAGGAACGTGACAAAGAGTTCAAGATGTTGACTTGGCCTCTAAATTCTTCAGATCGCAATCTGATTTAGTATCTGTGGGACGTGCTGGAAGAGCAAATCTGATCATGGAGGCCCTATTTCACAACTTGTAGGACCTAATGGATCTGCTGCTAATGTCTTGGTGCCAGATACCACAGGACATGTTCAGAAGTCTTGCGGACTTATGGAGAAGGGCTTATTCCAGTCATGGAAAATTATACTCACAGGGCTGTTTTTACCAAGAAGATATCTATGGCAAATTTCTAAAAACAGAGCGATCATCGTAGAAACCAATGGAATATTGTTGTTGATTGCTACACATGTTGCTCAAGAATATTTTTTTATTAATACGTTTCATAATGCTAAGAATGGTCTGGCGTTCTTTACAAATCTCCTCTGGCTAACTGGTGCTCCTCCACGATAGTCATCGTGTTAGATGTACGGCTGGGGTTAAAACCCGTCTTTCCCGAAAACCAATGTAATACAAAGTAGATTATACATTTGCTTTGAAAATTGAAAATCGTTATTTGCGGTCATGAGTAGGAAAAGTGTATGTATTATTTATGTTTTCTGTATTGAAAGCAGGGGATTAATCCAATTTATATTACATCTCTGCGGCAGTTCATACAAAATCCTTCTATTCAACACATTTCATATTCTATATTCTTCATGTAGAGATTGATCATACGACTACCCCAAAGTTCTGCTCCTAAAACCACAATCTCCACTTATGGATATCATGAAAATCTGATTGTTTCCCATCACATCGGCAGTTTATTTCATAGTTTCAGCTATCTGGAAATCTGAAGGGTTGGTGGTAGATCTTGTAAGTTGAAGTCCATATGTGCCCACAGTCCTGACAGCAAGACTTGTATCCAGTTACTACCTTCTTGGTTGGCACTTGACGTACAGATTATGGCCAAGCAGTGGAGTTGAGGCCATTCTGTAGACCATACTTGTCACCTCGACATTTCTCAAACCCCATGTCTCTTAATTACCTGCTCATTCACTCTCTATGTCCATACACTCGTACAGATGGAATCAAATAAAATAAATATGTGCAACAAAATATTTTGCTATATATTGGGGAAGAGGTACTCTTATCTATATTTTAAGTAGCTGATGACAAAATATACAGGATGCCTCCATGTATTTGATGAGCAGAAAAACCATACAGTAGGCTTTTATTTGACCAGCTTTGAGTACTACAGCAACACGCTTCACGTTTTCGGAAGCTGGTATGATGAAAGCCCTTGAGTGAATTTACGGCGCGGCATACAGTGGATATTAAGTACGATGAAGTGTGTGGACTTCATGCTGTTAAAATAAAGGGTTCTATTGTCAGAGCACAGTGTTTGCACAAACTCTCGTCACCGGGTGCTGTCATAATAACTGTAACAAAGGATGGTAGCGCAGTAGGCAGACACAACCGTCTTAACCCTGTGCGGCTGGGCTGTAGGGCAGATATTTGCATTATATTTATTGCAATAAAAATTGGCATTTGCTTGTGTCATTTATTTTTTTGTATCTTTATTTTGTTTAGAGGACCACCTGTGTGCTAAGATTGACTTGCGGTTTGTTTTCTTTGTTTCTTTAATTCTGTACAGAAATGATGCATAGAAAATGCAAAAAATATAAATTAAAAAAATACAAATACTCCCCTTTATTTTTCCTTTGATGTCTCCGCTGGCCCTGGTCCTTGCAGGATATGTTCTAACCCCCCTGCGCATATCCCATAATGGATACTAAGTTCATGTGTCAAGCTTCTATTGAATGCTCTGCATTGTACAGCAGACCTGGCCACCATACCTCCATTCATGTAAATACATCAATAAGCTGTAGTGGTTTAAGTGTTTAGAGAAAGTCTATAACTGTGTGTTATACACTTAGTTGTATTTTCTACAAATCTGTTGCAAAACCCCAGTTTTGATAAAAACGCTCAAAAATGTTTTGACCCAGAACCAAAGGTCAATGCCCACAGCCTACGGACACCATAACCACTGTATGTGTATGTAGTGGTTGGGGCGTTGAGTATCCCTTTAAATATCTGAATCTTACTGCTACTGAATCCTGCCTTTATGAAAATTCTGTTCAGTTCGAAGCGGGAGATGTTGGCGCACAGACTTTCTCATTACCATTACAATGCAGCATGTTAATTATCAGAGAAATCGCAACTTTCTACGCCCTCAGGGTATTAAATCTGACTGTAATATACTGTTACACTTACACTGTAATAGAAACACATTATGATTTATTTCCCCCCCCCCGCCCTCTTCTCTTATGGAACAGATAGTACATCAAAGGAAATGATGCCATTCTGCGGGTTTTTAAAATAGTACGTTTTGAGTGACAGATACATTATAGGTTTCCTGCGCGTCGATTATTTTCCGACACATGGGATCTTCCCTCATTCATTACAGAAAGAAACCGACAACGAACGGGTGTGTTGTATGATTTTTTTTTTTTTTTTTCATTGTGCATACTGCGTTTTACATTTTAATATATCAAGCTGTATCAGACATTTATTAAATCTGTGACACTTAGTTCGTCGTTGACACCGGATTAAAAAATACGGTTTGGAATTATTTGGTTCGTCATCTGGAGAGCAATTTGTAAACAGAATCTAAAAATCATTGGAGTTTGTGCTTTCTGTGTGTACTGCTGCGGTGTCTGAACTATTTTTTTTTTTTATAGAATGAAAAACATTTTAATTTAGAGATTATTTATTCCCCTGAAAAAACACGCTCACTGCATCATGCCAGCTATCGTACCTACTCTATGAAATGCCCGGGGCACATACGCTCTAAAAACAGCGCTAATATAGTCTGCAAAATAATGACACAATATTCAAAAAATATGAATGACCACAAAAGGGGTACTTTCATTTTAAGGTAGGTGACTGGAGGTGTAGTCAAAGTCAAGGCTATTCTTTAAGGTGACTTCATGACGTACTAATAACAATTTATGTCACTAAAAATGTTACTCAGAATAAGCCGGAACTAGCTTACTGATGCAGACTTTGCCTTTTAGTCGTTTTAAAGTCCTATTACTGTGAGTTTTAATGCTTTGTTATACACTCAGACACACCAACAATATGGAGTGCTGATGGTCTCTTCTAAATAGGGCACGAGGGAGGTATGTATTTATCGTTAAAGAGACACTATAGTCACCAGAAATACTACAGGTTAATGCAGTTGTTCTGGTGTCTATAGCCCGTCCTTGCAGTCTGAGCACTGTAAACACTGCCTTTAAAGAGAAAAGGTACGGTTTACATTGCTGCCTGGTAACACCCCTAGTGGCAGTCACTCAGACTGCCACTAGAGGTGCTTCCTATCTCTCAGATGCACGGTGTGCAGCACTGACGTTTGTCTTCCAGCTCTGCATGGAGACACTGATTACTCCCCATAGAGGTGCAAGCGCAGTAGCCTCCCAATGCTTTCCTGTAGTAAAGCATTGGATTGGCTGAGATTATCAAGATTGAGGATCTCAGCCATGGAGATGGGACCAAGGACCATAGTAGATAGTCCAAGACTATAGTGTTAGGAACTCATCTTTGTGTTTTAAGCGTATCGATCACTTTAGGGGTGCCTTTTATATTTCTAAATATTTTAGTAATTGGAATTCTTGGCTTTATTTATGCGCGTAATGATTCTCCATGGCAGAATCATAGGCCCATCACAGCATGGTCCCCAATGCTCCTCTATGCGGAGAATTGGATTGAACTTGACATAATGTGTTTTAATTTGTTGTGTTTTCGTTTGTGTTTTGCAGGCTGGTGGGGCATTAAAACAAAGTAGGAATAGTGTAGCATTAGGAATACAGATATGTGTTCCTACTGCAAAGTGTTCCTTTAAAAAAAGATGTTAATGCGGATATTTTTGATCCGGGTTAGTTTGTGAACGATCTGACATTTTAGAACTGATCCATTTGGCAGCTACCAGGAATTTTATTCAGACAAATTGCTTACATTTTTTTTTTTTAATACAAATGTCTAATTAGAATATAACCAGTATGTCTGATGTTGTTTTTTTGAGAATTGTAAAATAAACACGTGAAGACAAACGACTTTACAAACCGTCACACTTGAATGCTGGTATCTGCAAACTGCTCAGAATGGTGCAAAACAGGACAGAACATTCCCGTGGTGCATAAAACCAGCCGAAAAAAAATGCTAATCAGAAGTGATGGACCTTAAAGGGACATGCATCACTTGACAATTATTTATTATTATTTTTTTTTCAAACCAGCAAGAAAACACCTTTATGGTGGATTCATAAAAGAAAAAAAGAGAGCGGGAAACCAGACACCGGATCTTGCTCTGCATGGTCACAGTGATGAGACTACCTCACTTCTCCTCCTGTCAGGATGTTGCAAGGTGAAGAGATCTCCCAACTATCTGTCAGGCATTGCCAATTCACTTTTCCAGCATTCCTAGGGATTGGGCACTGATTGGTTTAATGCCTTTAATCTAATTTTAGGTTGTAGGTTACTAAGGTGAACATTTAGTTGAGAGTCCACAGGAAAAGGATTATTTTAACAGTATTTCAACGCTCTTTTAGTTTGGTCAATGACAGTGTCTATATTACTAACTCCAATGTGCCGATGCAATGTTATCTGTAGTTATGCAGGCTGAAAGGGACTTCAAATTAAAGTGGTATATAATAATAATAATAATAATAATAATGCCTTGACATTGAAGGGGCCCTCCAATCACAGAAGTGACACGCATTTTTAATATGTTTATATAATGCATAAAACATGTAGCAGCAGACAGCCCGTCCAACATCATGAAGTGGCTCCTCCAATCAAGAACCTTTCCTTCTGGTTTGTGGATTCTAATCTTATCCCCTGAACCCTTGTCCAAGATGGATTTATGCAGGGCCGGCGCATCCATATGGTGGCCGCGGCGCACCGGCTCTGGGGGCACAAAATTCCAGTGACCAGCAGGAGGGAAGTGCTCCCTCCTGCCAGGTCACCTCCTGGATCCCCGGCGCGGCGTGCGGCTGAATTGGATTCCGAGGCGGCGAGGGAGCTCTAATCTCTCTGATCTGCTCCCTCGCAGGCTGTTTTCTGATGCCGCGGGAGCTGGAATATGATGTCATCAGTAAACAGCCTGCGAGGGAGCAGATCAGAGAGATCAGAGCTCCCTCGTTACCTCGGAATCCAATTCAGCCGCACTCCTCCCAGCAGCCCCACTGGACCACCAATGAGAGACCCACGCCAGCTCTCCAGGTAGGGAGGCTGGGTGGGAAATTTAAATTAAATTTATATTAATTACTGTGAGTGTGTGTATGTGTGTGTGTGTGCGTGCATGTGATTGTATCTGTCAGTGTGTGTGTGAGTATGTGTGTCTGTGTGTGTGTGTGTGTGTGCATGTGAGTATGTGTGCATGTGAGTATGTGTGCATGTGAGTATGTGTGCATGTGAGTATGTGTGCATGTGAGTATGTGTGCATGTGAGTATGTGTGCATGTGAGTATGTGTGCATGTGAGTATGTGTGCATGTGAGTATGTGTGCATGTGAGTATGTGTGTCTGTGAGTATGTGTGTCTGTGAGTATGTGTGTCTGTGAGTATGTGTGTCTGTGAGATTGTGTCTGTGAGTTTGTGTGAGGGTGTGCATGTGAGTATGTATCTGTCAGTGTGTGTCTGTGAGATTGTGTGTCTGTCAATGTGTGTGTGTGTGTATGTGTGGGCATGTGAGTGTCTGTCAGTGTGTGTTTGTCAATGAGTCTGTCAGTGTGAGTGTCTGTCAATGAATGAGTGTGTCAGATAAGTGAGTCTGGCTGTCAGAGACATCTGTGTGTTTGTCATTGAGTGTGTGTGACTGTCAGTGTTTATACACCCCTGACTGTAGCGTGGCCAAGCGGAGTGTACCGTGGTACAGGAACTTCTGTTTCCTGTACCTGGCAGGACTGACAGGAAAAGCTCACTGTACCGGGATTCGCTCCGCTCAGCCACGCTACAAGAAAGGTAGGAGGCACACCAGGAAGGGGGGGGTGGGTGTGGGTGGAGCACCAAGGGACAGGGAGAGGAGTGGGGGAGATACCCTAAGATACAGGAAAGGGGGGGGGGGGAGGGAACACTAAGCGACAGGGAACAGAGGGGGGAGGGGAGAGGAACACTGAGGGACAGGGAAAAGAGGGGAGAGGAACAGTAAGGGTCAGAGAAGGGAGGGGACAATTAAGGGATGGGGAGAGGGGCTGGATGTGAAAGAAACACACAGCGGGGCTTGAGAAGGAAAGAGACACAAACAAAGGAGCTGGGAAGAGTAAAAGACACAAAGGGGGTGGGAGGAGTAAGACACACAAAATGTGGGAGGATGTAAGAGTCATACAAAGAGGAGAGATAGGAGACACACAAAGGCAAAAATATGAGATAAAATACACTAAAGGGAGTCAGATCTTTAAAAGACTGGATAAGAAACACAAAAGGGAGGTTAAGAGGCACACAGGTGAAGATGTTTTTGGGGGGGCGGAAAAATGCATCTTCGCCTATGTACCCAAAATTATTTGCTCCCGCCCTGGATTTATGGGATATGTAGTTCATTCACCATCTGTGTCTCCACTCATATGACCTCATGAGTGAAACTGCTCATTGAGCCACCATACAGCCACTGGTAGTCACAGACTGCATATATGTACTGCTGTAGGGAGGTAGAGATTCACATGACATATACACAATTTGTATATAAAAAACGAAATAATTTTTTTTTCTTTAAAGGGTCACTATAGGTACCAAAACCACTTCAGCTCATTGATGTGGTCTGGGTGCAGTGTCCCGGGTCCTTTAACCCTGCAAACCCTACCTGAGGGTTAACTCTACCTCTAGTGACTGTCTACCAGACAGCCACTAGAGGGACCTCCAGGTCTTGGACGACTTTTGGTCGCCTAACTGATGCTGGACGTACTCATACTATGCATGAGGGTATCTAGTGTCACCCAAAACCCCATTGCAGTGCATGCACATTAGGTCGTTAGGAGCGGAGGTGGAGACTGAATCAGGTTGGTGGAATCCGGTAACCCCTACGCAGCGGGGGGCTGGAAAAAGTGTTTTCCTGGCACTATAGTTTCCCCTTAATCGATAACTTTTTATTAAAAAAATGATTTCTAGCTTCTCACTTTACCACATTATTTAGCGCTATTTCACCAGAAAACATTGTACGCTCATTTTCTCTTAGCGTGTCACGAGAACTGATGTTAAAAGCTAAAGTTAGGCCATAAACTTCATTCTTGATTTGTTTCAAGTGTGGAAATGGATCGCAAAGTATTTCCCTCTGGCTCCCGGCCACGGTTTGGTTGTTATTCCTAAGGCCATCTCACCTGTGAGTGTAGTGATAGGTCTCTTTTTGTGTGGCGGACGCCGTCTGCTGTTACTTTGAAACTGATAGATCTCAGAACTCCTTAAGCTCAGTGTCTCCCCACAGGCGAACGCAGCCAGAGCCCCATTTGCCGAAGAAGGAAAGTTGATTTGAGTGTACAGCGTTCTATCTGCAAAATGTCTATCTATCTCTCAACGAAATCAATCAATTCACTCAATGGTCTTTGCACTGGAGTGATCCGTTACTGCTGAGAGGAAGCTTCAGATTCCAAATGGTCTAAAAAAGATAAAAACATTTTAAATAATATTTGTTATTAAGATTTTTGGGCCCCCAAAACTGATGAGATCTGTGCATTAATTCCTTGTTTTTTTACAGGACATTATTGCACAGGGGACCTGCGGTATGGAGTGTGTATGTATGATTGCCATGGGATAGCAAGCACACATTGTGTCAAGTCTTTACAGCCGTGAACTTGATATACATACAAATAAAGAGTTTTGGTTTTAAATGTTTTTTTTTTATATAAATACTATAAATAATTGTTTTCCCTTAAATCTTTTAAATGTATTATTATTTATTTTTTTAAATGTGCTTTATATTTGAGAGCATTCTCTGACATTTTCCACTCCGAGAGAGGAAAAGAAAAAAGTGATATAGATATGTGTCTCCTCATCAAATTTTGTAATTTTGTCTCATCTATTGTTAAATTCCCCCCTTTATAATATTGTAAAGCACTACAGATTATAAATGCCGGTAGTAACATATATGTGTATTGTTCTTTCTTAGAAAAGAAAAATGTATCTTTTTAAAACCGGTGCTGATCTACTTATCCCCGACCGTGCTTTGTACCATTTATACCATTATTGCATTTTTGGAGAATGGGGTTTAACAATATTTTCACCCCCTAGCTGTGTAGAGTATCTCTTAGAGCGCCATCTGAGACGCGTTTGTAATAATGTAGCACGCGTAAGAAAAGGGAAAAAAAAACCCATGGTGTAATAACTTAATCCAATATATCCATCAGATAAACGTTCCCTCGCTGCCGCGCTCCCCTTCATTTCCTGTTCAGCACTGTGGCTGACAACTGCGATTCTTGTTTGTTTGTTTTTAATTGCAATTCGTCTTAACCCTTTCATTGCTCCGTGGTCGAGAAATTCTCTGTTCAACCCCCAGATATCAAAGTTTTCACGGAACACCGAAATCCAGGAGCAATTGTTCAGGTGACTCGTTTTGGGTATCTAGCGCTTGTCCAACCCAGCTTTTAGATTTCATATGGTTGGCGATATTCGGCACATATGATGTTAAGTTGCGCCATTGCTGTAAATAAAACAAAGTCTTAATGAGCGCTCTTGTAAATATTTAACATTCTATAAACCGAGACCTGTGTTAGACACAGCTTTCCCTTATCATCTTGGTAATGGTGCCTGAGACAAACAATCTCTTCTGTACTTAGCAGAGTCCTGTGGGATATGCTAGAATCGACCCGCCTGTGGCAGGCTTTGTACAGCTGTACCATTTGTAGTGTGTGGATACTCTGTAATCCCAAAGCTTCTGAGGAGCACCGTGCAGCACTAGGCCTCCTCCCCTCTCTCCATTCATAAATTGAGGTATACTCAGCTTGGCCGTCATACTCAAATCTCCAAGGAGCTGGACGCCGGAGAGCAAAGCATTAACTTTCCAATATCGATAGTGCATTTTAAATTACAGATACATTAAGGGAGTCTAGAAGAAGGATGTGCGGCAGGGTCAAGTTCTAAAATTGGAAGAGTCTCTGGGCAATATTAGTCGGATATTGGCATAACAAGGAAGAGTCATAGCTCTATGGGATATGTGCTCTACAGGATAGGCGGAGAGTTTTCAAAGCAGGCTGGAGGTGCCATGATTGTAGAATCCCAAGGATTACATTATCCTGCCTACACATTGATCCATATACACCTGTTTTGGATACATTTGAGGAGGATGATAATACTATGCAGGTTTCTAATAAGAAATGAGACCATACATCCCTGTATGGAAAATAGCAGATAGGGAACCTGTTCTTCAGGACAGGACACCAGCTGACAGGTCTTGATAAATGGTGTCACGGTTTAGCTCACATCTGTTAGAGCAGAGCTATCAGGATATATGTAGGTCTTTCTTAGACACATTTAGGGGTTGATCTACCATTTTGGAAACCATGGAATTCTATGTAAAATATTTAAAATAAATAAATAAAATAGGGTCACTTATTAAAATAATTGCAGAAACCCATCCTTGGCGGAGATACCTGATTCCATTAGCTGGTCATTTTCCAGGCCGAGGAAAAAGGAAAGAAGGGCTTGCAAAGGCGGCAGGCAAGAGATCTGCAGCTATTGCAAGCTTATTCTAAATATACCCTCAATCAATGCATGCTGCATGTGTTCATCAGGGGTATATCTACTAAACAGTGATTTAAAAAAATATTGTCCATGGAGTGTTCCTTTAAATGTCAATTTGTGTAAGATTGAGAGCTAAATGTAGGTGTTTTTGTTAATACAACAATCTTTTCTCTCTTTTTTTAGCTTACACTTTTCAATTTAAATTCGTAAACCACCATAATTTTGCTGTTTAGTGAAATATGCCCCTAAAGCCTCACACTGCAGCAGGTTAGTATGAGACTTTGCATTCTGGCAGGACAACCAACGTAGAATCAAACCACAAAGTTTCCACCCTGGTCAATCAATGTTCGCCTCCAGGCGTCCATCTGACGATTTTTGGGAGATTGCCTTTGTGTCTTACAGTTGAGTATTTGGTCGATCCAGATGGAATAAATAAGATTTATCCTCTGTATATCTCTCGCCTATCAGCACATTCAGGATTTATTGACACCCAGAATGATCTAAAATGGTTTTCAGCTGCCACTCGCCTCCCGAGACAGATGGTGGTTTCTGCTTTTAGATTGCCATACGCTCAAAATTCTATCTCGTGTCGGTTTTGCCCATTATTTACCCTTTCTGTATATTTTTTCATTTTTTTTTACTGTAATCCATTCCCTATTGTATGACTCGGGGTAAAGCATTACACATGTCTAGCTTTATAAACAGACAATTTACTATTTAGAAAATATCAGGTAAGGGAGCTGAAGTGCATACAGTGAGGGGGAAAAAGTATTTGATCCCCTGCTCATTTTGAACATTTGCCCGCTGACAAATGATCAGTCTGTAATTTTAATGGTAGGTATATTTTAACAGTGAGAGACAGAATAACAAAAAACATAAAAAAAATCCTGAAAAACGCATGTCAAAGTTTTATAATTTGATTTTCATGTCAATGAGTGAAATACGGATTTGACCTCTTCAACTTAGTACTTGGTGGCAAAACCCTTGTTGGAAATCACAGAGGTCAGACGTTTCTTGTAGTTGGCCACCAGGTTTGCACACATCTCAGGAGGGATTTTGTCCCACTCCTCTTTGCAGATCCTCTCCAAGTCATTAAGGTTTCGAGGCTGACATTTGGCAACTCAAACCTTCAGCTCCCTCCACATATTTTCAATGGGATTAAGGTCTGGAGACTGGCTAGGCCACTCCAGGACCTTATTGTGCTTATTCTTGAGCCACTCATTTGTTGCCTTGGCTGTGTGTTTTGGGTCATTGTCATGCTGGAATACCAATCCACGACTAATTTTCAATGCCCTAACTGAGGGAAGGAGGTTCTTACCCAAGATTTGATGGTACATGGCCCCGTCCATCGTCCCTTTGATTTGGTGCAGTTGTCCTGTGCCCCTGACCGTTATTTTGTGTTTCTTCCATTTGCTAATAATCGCACTAACTGGTGTTACCTTCTCACCAAGCTGCTTGGCGATGGTCTTGTACCCCATTCCAGCCTTGTGTAGGTCTACAAACTTGTCTGAAATCCTTGGCCATAGTGGAGAGTTTTGAATCTGATTAATTGCTTTTGTGGTCAGGTGTCTTTTATACAGGTACCGAGCAGAGATTACTCTGTTTAAGAGAGTGCTCCTAAGGGGGCGGGGCCTATCCAGCATGGCCGACAGACGTGCAAGGGGTGAGCTCCTCACACAAACCAAGCCAAACCGGGCACAAAACGGGATGTTAACCCCAAAACAGCAGCCACCGAGAGTGCACACTGTACCTAACCGTTGGGGCACATTTTCGGATGATTCCGGAGACTCGCCCGCCGATCTGCGGCTGAATGCAGCTTCTGAGGCCTATTGGCGCGGAGATACTCATGGGGGGAGGATGCGGCCGATCCTCCATCCTGAGGCCGCAGGGCTACAGCAAGCAACCCGTTCCCCCCCCTCTGGACCGGTGGGGGTCATCCCGGTCCCTGCTAAGGAAAAGGCAGCCGAGAACGGCACATTAAGCAATGCCGCAGCCTCCAGCTCGTGGGCCGCAACCAACATGGCGGACGGAGAAAGGGACCACCCTGCAACAACCTGGGAAGCCAAATTTAACGCTGAATTTGACAAGCTATGCACAGCGTTCTGGGACCGGATCGCAGCCCGAGCAGGGCGGGCGCACCCGCCCTTTACACATACCTCACAGATCCAGACCGGTACCACCAATCTAATAAGCCCAGCCACTCACATGGACGAAGGTACAGTCGCAGCCACTTTCCCTTCTTCTGGGCCGGGCACTCACCTGGAGACTACCCTCCTACGCCAGCCATACACCCGGGGAGCCACCTGTGAATCGGGGATGCCCTGGGCCCACAATCCTCCACACGGGATTCATGGCAAGACGGCGAGAGTTCCCTCTAAGGCCTCAGGCAGAAGACACGTGGCACACAGACATCGTAAGTCCAGGAACCGCTGGAAGCAACCAACAACCAAGCCAGCCAAAAACCCATCTGCTACGGAAGGATTACCTGATGGCTCACTGCGATCCAGGTGGAAGATAAGAGAGGAAGAAGGGAAGCAATTGCAGCCACAGAACCCATCACTGCCAACTCCAGCAACAAGCCTACAAAGTCAAGCAATGTGGGACTATGCGATACCAGTTAAGGGGATAGGCTGATGGCATTATATTTTAGCACAAGCTACTTCCACGGCTGACCCAGCTCCCCTTGGCTACCAATCTCTATATATGTTTTTGTTGCTGAATATGTCATGCCACCAGTGTTCCTCTCCTTCATAATAATTAACAGCCTACGTGATATAGCCTATTGATGCATAGTATACTGTGTTCCCTTTATTATCCTGTTATCCATGTCTAGCCTATTATGCCAAAGACAGAATAAGCTAACACTCACCATATCTATGTCTCTTACAAGTTATACTGTTTTGCATTTGCCTAACATTTACACAGGATTATACACCCTGCTAAATACTTCAAGAATTGACGGCAATCTTTTGAAGTTATGCTTGTACCGCTCTGTTGTAATATCCGCCCTCTTCCCTTCCGCTCTAACACACTCAGACGTCCTAGCTTGCAACACTAGCAACACTGCCACAGCTCACCTCAAAGCCTCCCTCACGACGCACACTAGATACGCACTACCCATGTTGGAACGCTACACAGGTTCACCATATTAGAGGTGCTGTACTCCTGCCTATATCATAGGATAGTCGAACAGGATTTCATTACAAAGCCTGTACCTAACTTACTTATCGACTACCAAGTTAATTACTCTTGTTAACCATAACATTCAATGCTAGCCTGTCCGGCGAACACTTGTATTATTTTATTACTTAACCTTCATGTCAGTGTACATACTGATCTTCAACGGTTTATATTGCCTGTTATGCTGACATAGCTGTTGTCTAAACCTGAACCAAGCATGAATCTTATAACAAAAATGTGCAGATGTAACCTATGCCGATTAATGGCCGGTACCTGCTGTTGTGGCAGGGCCGGCATGTTTGTCATCACTATGCACGTAAAAATAAAGAATTAAAAAAAAAAAAAAAAGAGAGTGCTCCTAATCTCAGCTTGTTACCTGTATAAAAGACACCTGAGAGCCAGAAAGCTTGCTGATTGATAGGGGATCAAATACTTATTTCACTCATTGACATCCAAATCAATTTATAGGTTTATTGACATGCGTTTTTTCGTTTGTTTTTCTGTCTCTGTTAAAATACACCTACCATTAAATTTATAGACTTATCATTTCTTTGTCAGTAGACAAACGGTCAAAATCAGCAGGGGATCAAATACTTTTTTCCCGCACTGTCCATTTTTTGACTCCCCGTTTTAACTTTTCGTGTTTGGCTGTGCCTGCCGGACTTGCCCAGAATACCAGGGTACAAACTGGCACATAAACGGGCCCCAGTAAGAAAAGCTTGACTGATTTGGTTCTTCTTTTGCTTTTGCAGCTTAATGAATTAAGTCTTTGTTTGGAGCAATTAGTTCATTTCCAGAACATGTTAACCCTTAATTAAACAAAGAATCTCAAGACTTGGAGCAGTTAGAAGCATTTTCTGTTTGTCTTTTAAAATCAAAAAGTTCAAATTTTTTTGTTTTGCAATAGGCGCATTTGTTTTTAGATTTTCGTTTTTTGGGTTTTTTTCAGACTTCGTCTTAAAGGACCACTGAAGTGACCCAGACGTCCTGTCGGTCTAACCACTCTGTGTAAACGATTGCTGTATTGTAGAACCAGCAATGTTTCCATGGAAAGATTAAATCCACCTCTAACGACTGCCTTCCAGGCAGCCACTAGGGGCGCTCCCTCCCCCAGAACAGAGTGAAATAATGTCCTGGAATTTAATGCTTCTCAGAGCTACAATTGATTGGAGGAGCATGGCATTTGGCTGTGCGTGTGTATCTCCAATCCAATGCTTCTCTGTGAGACACACACACTGGATTGGAGAAGATCATAGATGACTTGAGCAGGTATCTTTGAAGCCATAACAGGTGACTGGCGTGGGTTAGTGTTAATGCTGGAAGTAAGCTAAATAAGAGTTTACTTAATTTTGTCACAAGCAAAGAGGGCTGGACAGAGAGGAACCTATCGGATCCTTTTAAACTGAATGCTTTGAACGGAATGCTTCGAAATGAGATTTGAACATTCACATGTGCTCATCAGCTGATTACACAAACAATGAGCTTTGTAATTCTATTAATTAGTTTTCAATACCCAGCAGAGAATTCCATCTGTGTCTCTGCATCGTTGCATATCTGTCACTGATATCCTGTGATACATTCATTCTGCCTACTGGGGGGTATTTACTTACTAATACGTGCCTAGACAGTATGTATCAATATATTGAAATGGGTTTCATACCAGAAAACAATATGGGGGTTTATTCTCAAATTTGCACCTTTTCATTTTCCAATTTGGCCTGTTTCTTTGTGAGGCATGTAATGCCAAATACAGGATGGCGTACAACTGTAGTGCATCAAAGTGATCTAAAAAAAAAAAGTTTAAAACAAATATAACAAAATAATGGCTTTAGTTTTCTGTTTTGCTGCTGCAGGCTCATCGGTATGTAATTCTTACTGAACGGTTTCATTTAACAGTTGTAGACACTAACTCTGTTGAACTGAAAGTTTCAGCCTGACGGCCATTCGGTGTCATGGGGGTTGTTGCCGTTTAACAAAGACTCCATGATTTATTCTCATGTTCGAGATTCAGACGTAGTCCTTGGGAGCCATTTACAAATGGCTGCAGTTCTGAAACCAGTCTCGGAGCCGCAGATAAATCATGGCGTCTTCGTGAGTTGGTGCAGTGTGCTCAATGCACCACAAACTTTTTAAAGATGCAGTGAAGTTGGGATGGCACTTGGAGTGACTCTTGTAACAAAATTTGTGTTTTTGAGGTCTGAATACAAAAATGTACAAATCCATAATTTTGTGTGTTTAGCACCATCTTGGAACGGAGTGCCTTCTTGGTTTACTGTCGGTCTTTTTGACTTTCTGTTAGTCTTTTCTAAAAAAGTGGTCTAGAGTGCTAAAATTGAGGCAGTCACTGTGTATATTGGTGGAAGCAGCAGGTACTCCATTGGTGATTCCTACCTTTTTATATTTTTCAACCATTTTCTGAACACGAAATCTTGATCATTCTTCCTTTTTTTTATTTTTTTTTACCCGTGTCTTTTCATCCAACACAATGTGTACCCTTGCTGATACTGGATTGTCATGTCACTTGCTAAATCTTCAATGTAAATTTAAAAGAAAACTGGGCATCATTGGAAAAACTTCAGCTCATTGACATGGTGGGTGCATAATGCCAGGTCCCTTAACTCTGCAAAGGTAATTATTGCAGTTTTAAATAACTGCAACTGACACAGTTGGACAACCATTTCTTGAAAAAATTTTTTTAGAGAGGGTTGTTTTGGTTCGTACATGATGTCATTTGATGCCGAAGCATTGTCCAGCAATGAAGTAATTAATATTCGGTGGTCCTCGTTGGCTGCCCCTCCTCATTTTCCCTCTGGTGCCCCAAGAATTGAACGTGCACACAGTCTAGCAAGTTAAGGGGAGGGAGTGTAGGCTGAACCTCGGTAGAGGTTACAGAATCCCAACCAGTTCTCCAAACACTGTTCCTATTCATTGTGTCCATCTGACACCTCTTGAAAATGCCAGCCTCATCTCAATGGGGCTTCTGTTCGATGACACTTTGACATTCACCTCTCTGAGCTATTGCTCCCCCATTCGTTCCAAAGAACCAGGCCTTAGATGTGTTTTTGTTTTTGCCTTTGTTTTTATTGTGCACTGTGATGACATTTGTTGGGGCACTGTCCAATACCATACACCACCTCTCTTATAAGGAATGAGATGGATGTTTGGCAAACAATATACATATTCTAATCTCCAGACCCTATAAGGAATGTTGTTTGCTGGAATAACTGCATGTATTGCTTATGTGTAATTATCTCAGTCCATATTCCACTTGTGAAGGATCTACCTATGCTTGAGGCTTCCTGTTGTGTTCCGTATTCTTCTAATCTAAACCATCTCGATTTGTGGATGGTCTACTGCTACTGAAAGGGACACTGCACTCCCCAAATAAACACTGTTTAGTAGATATACCGTCAATGAAAACGTGCATCTATTTATTTATGCATTTTCTTTAACTGTGGGGGGGGGGGGTGTTAATCTAAAGAGCCACCAAAAACTGCATATCTCTTGTCTGCAGCCTTTGCAAGTCCTCCTCTTCTAACCCGCCCCAGACTTTCTCTGGCTGTCCAACCACAGACTTCCCAATGCAGCTCAATGAGCAGTCTTTGCAAGGCAGGTACTCTGGGGAGTTTATGCCTCTTGAGTTTAGCTTTACTGAGCTAACCAAACCAGGAAGTAACCGGTGCGGTTGCCGGACAGCCAGGAGGGTGTAGCAAAGGTATGCACTTCGGGGTCAAGAATGCACAATCAACTTACATCCTAAATGGTAGTGAATTAGGGATAACAACACACAAGAAGGATTTGGGAATTGCTATAGCAATGTGCAATGTCAATCTGCAGTTGCTAAGGCCAGTAAGGTTTTGTCATGTATAAATAGGGGCGTAAATTCTATAATATAATTTTGCCTCTCTATATATCACTGGTAAAAACACACCTTGAATATGCTGTGCAGTTTTGGGCACCTGTTCTAAAGAAGGATATTATGGCACTAGAAAAAGTGCAGAGACGAGCTACAAAATTGATAAAAGGAATAAAGCATTTTAGTTACGAAGAAAGGTTAAAAAAATTTAAATCTCTTTAGTTTGGAAAAACGGCGTCTCAGAGGGGATATGATAACATTATACAAATATATTCGGGGCCAGTACAAACCTTTATCTGTAAATCTATTCATAAACAGGGCTACACATAGGACACAAGGTCACACACTTAGGCTGGAAGAAAGGAAATTTAATCTAAGTCAAAACTGTTTTTTTTACAGTAAGAGCAATAAGGATATGGAATTCTCTGCCTGAAGAGGTGGTTTTATCAGAGTCCATACAGATGTTTAAACTGCAATTGGATAAATACTTGCAAATACATAACATAAAGGGATACCATTTCTAATTAGTGGGGTAATAGCTGCTTGATTCAAGGAGACATCTGACTGCTATTTTGGGGTCAAGAAGGAATTTTTTCCTAGTTTGTGGCAAAATTGGAAGCGCTTCAGACTGGGTTTTTTACCTTCTTTTGGATCAACAGCAAAAACAAATGTGAGGAAGGCTGAACTTGATGGACGCAAGTCTCTTTTCAGCCATGTAACTATGTAGCAAGGTTGTGTTATAAAAGTGCCAATTTCTCTTGAAATCTTGAAAAGGACAGACTCTTAACACATGAAGCACTTCAGCATGCTAAAGTCCTTCAGTGATCTGAAGTGTCCCTATTAAGATGTCTCATTCTCTCCTGTAAATAATCTATCTACACTAGTGTGTATACTGAAGGACCTTGCTTGTTATGTTCCTTTTGTGGTCCTGATTATAATAGTCAGGGCTTGTAGGTACAGCTTAGTGGGTGGTGTAGTGTGGGAAGTAAATGTAGGGATTGGCCTGAGGTGCCATAACAAAGTGGAATTAAATTGAAGCTTAATTTTAGAGAGGGTAACCTGAATCCTCCCATTTTGACCTGTTTCTTCATGGGCCTGATACTCTGCTGTTGGGACACCACTCCCATTTGTAGATTGCCTCCGTGACTTACGATTTTGGGCAAATGTAAGAGAGAGATTGAGTCAATGCATCAATAGCATATTTGTTGAGTGCTATGAAAGGATTGGTGGTGCGGTGATATCGAATAATCGAAGCAGAAGGGCGTCTATTATCGATATGTAGCACATCTTTACTGCATTGTAATTACTAAGATATAATGTTTTATTTATTTGCATTCTTCATGGCAAATGATGAACCACTAAAGCTAGTCAGTCAGACATGTATTATTGGCATGGGCTGCAATATAACACAGGTTGAAATGTTTTCGCTCACAACAAACATAATATCTACAAGCATCCTATATAGTGTGCTTGCTCAGTGGCTAGTTCATCTGCTGTTTGTATGGGGCAGCGCAGGAGCTGTTTTCCACTTGGGAGTTACCTAGAGGACCTCACGAACGTTAGTCACATCCGATTGTTCAGGTAACGCGGTCCTGTGATGTAGAGGTATATCAAGCAATAATGTTTTATGGCTAGCAAGCCCAAAAAATAACAAACCCCAAACATAATGGCTGAAACATAAAATAGAGGAATACTGTACATATGGCAGAATCCATAGACATTGATTTTATTAAGATAAATGACGCTGAGCGACTATTGTCGTCCATATCTGGCTTCACATCCAAGCCCCTGAGATGCTTGTTATTGATCTGAAGGACATGTATCGGCTGGTCAGACTCTAGGTTTTGACAGTAGCACTTAGGCGATCTTCATCAACTGCCCTTCTTTACCAGCCTAGTACACTATTTACCATTTACCTTTTGAATTTAAAATAAAATTTACAATAAAAATTTTACATGAATGCTGCAGGTTTTCTAAGGCACAGGTACTATCAGAGGTGCACCTTCTATTTGGTTAAGTGGTTAATATGAGAGGTATGGGGGGGGGTGCAGAAAAAGCACAAAGGGGGCGCTGCTGAGAAAAGTAAATAAAGTGGCATGGGCATAAATGTATTAGATAAACA
Source organism: Pelobates fuscus (assembly GCF_036172605.1). Classification (NCBI taxonomy): domain Eukaryota; kingdom Metazoa; phylum Chordata; class Amphibia; order Anura; family Pelobatidae; genus Pelobates; species Pelobates fuscus. Next base: position 156,537,670 of record NC_086325.1, on the reverse strand, counting down.
TACATTTTAAGTGATCTGGGCGATTTGCAACCCATGGAAGGTTGGGGAAATAAAGGAGTCTTATTCAATAAACTAGGAACTGTGGAGAATTTTCTTAGAAATTGCAAATTTTAAGCCAAAAGTGGCCAATCTGGAAAAATAGCCAAGTTTGAGAATTTTCCATCCGTGCAATCTTACTTTATTTTTTTTTATTTTTTAAATTTGCAAATCCTTTCTCTATTCTTCCCTATTCCCAGTTTACTGAATAAACTCGAAGATTATCTTCTTGGCACTCATCTGTGCTCAAGCAGGGGAGTGCATGTATCTGCATTTGAACCAAGCTTGAGTATCCAAAATATAATCTTTAATTAAAACACACATTTTGTGAAACATATCACCACGAGTAGTCCTCATTTTTCACCATTTACAGAAGGAACCACACTGAGAATCCTGGCTTTTCTCACTCCTTTGGCTGGTGATGGGTATTTCTCCAAGTATGTTTGATACGTGTTATCAGTAGATTGGTCTTCTCTGTGACTTGTACAAAGCATGTCTCACTCTTCCGATAATGTCAGATTCTGTGGACTGTAAGACGCCCGCTGTGTAACTCAATGAGACAGATGTTACAGCTGATCCCGTCTTGCAAAGGCTGGTTGGAAGATGTCATCCGACAGATAATACCCTCTGGGAGTGCACGGCAGGAAACCAGAAACTGGGCGACAAATGCTCACACAGGAGATGTTTCCAACTCCAAACCATTCCAATGGTGGAATTGCCACTGAAGAAGACCTTATACACCATGGAACTTTGGAACTTCAAATTAAGATTCATGCAATAATAGGTCTTCAGTGTTAAAATGTTCACAATCTTTGCGAATGTTTTTTTTTTTTTGTAATCTGCCAAATTCATTGCTTTGCTTTGTTACCCCATTAACTGAATATCAATCTGTTTGACAAAACCAGGTTCGACACACACATCCTTGCCTCTCAACATCTTAACTGCTCATATAATGTATTACTTTGGTTGACACAGATTGGCTGTGAGACTTAGTCTACCTTTCCTTCCTAGGTTGGACAACTTTGGAAGGATAATCTGCACCAGAACACTCCTTGCACCATACCCGCTGAATAAACTGTTGTGATGATGGTGCTTAAGGCTCCTTCAAGTAAAGACAGACCTACCTGGTTTCTTGGGGAAAATGTATAAAATCGTATAAACCCACAAACATAATGTAAATGAGCCACCTTACAAAACAGGTGGCCAATGGATAGATTTCCAAATTTTTTAATTAAAATTCTTTATTTTTTCGTGCAAAGATCATACATGTGGATTCGCACTGCCACAACAGCTAGGGCAATCTGAATTGTATACATGCTTAATCACATGGCAGTAAAGAGAATCATGGCACTTTTTTTATGTTTTTGAGCTTCACAATAGCAATAAGAAACATTTGCTTGGTTCCTAGTACAGTAGTTAGACTACAATATGCTTGTTAGAATAGTGATTATGGTTAAAACTTAATAGGTACGTCCAATGCGGTAGGTCACGTTTAGTGTAGCAAGGTTAAAACATTAAACATACATTTATGCTTGAATGTGTAAGAGTGGGCATTCAAAATTAAGGACGAAAGGTCTTGCTAGACTGGCAACACTTTATATTTATGAGTAGACACATAGGCTAAGCTACAAGAAGGTGTTTAGGTGTTTACAGGAGACACATGAAGGCGTTAACGTTGGTGATATACATTTGTAATGAATGCAAAATTGATGGGCCAATAGTGTGTCAAACTGGCAGGGTCCCATTTTATCATTAGTCATAAGCTAGGTGTAAGCTAAGTGTCCGGGTGCCTGCCTAGTGTGTGTGGTACAAGATTTATGCGAATGCTTTTGCAATAAGACTGTATATGTACGTTTGAGTCACATGTAGTGAGATCACTTTATAAATGTTGTCACCCTTGTTGATCGGGGCGACCCGGGCCGTCCCAGTAAGGTTGTGTCTTCGTCTTGGCGGCCCCGAGGCTACCCCGACAGGGGGGTCCCAGTACTGTCCGGTGCCCGCTCTGCTGTTTCTGTGCAGCAGGGAGTAAGTGTCAAGCAGAGCAGGCATTGCATGCAGTGGTAGACATAGCAGGCTCGCTCGGAGATCCCTGGCGGGAATGGATGCCACGCTGCGCTCCAGCTCCTCAGTGCCGCCGCTGTTCTCTCCTCGTGTGGGTCAATTGGGCTGCTTGATTTCAGCTCAGGCGTCCTCAGGGACCGGTGAATATTTCTCAGACTCACTTTATTGCAGGGTCGGAAGGCAGGAGCCGCTTTGCAAGGTCTCTCCCCTGCCTTCTGCGCACGTGGTGCCTGCCATTTTAGGTACAGCGCTCGGGTTCCCCCTAGCCCCGGTTGCGATTTCTCTGGTTCGGGTCTCAGGGTGAGGACCGGGATAACCCCCCTCCCCCCCCCCCCCCGGTCCATAGGGGGGAAAGCAGGACCGGGTCCGCTCGGGTCTGGGCCCTGGGTTGGGGTCCATGGTGCAGGATAGCGGGGCAGCGGCCGTCCGCCCCACTCACCGCAGGTGAAGGCCTCAGTGTTGGCCACGAGAGTCTCTCCCCCAGGGGACTGAAGCTCAGTGAGCCAGCCTCTCCCTGGATCCAGCAGTCCCCTTGCTCCTGGCACCATCGATGTCGGTCTGATTAAGGGAAAAGGGCATGTTTTTACAGTTGAATAATTGATTTGTTGCGGGAGCTGCTCCTGCTTGCGACCGTCCAGCTCGGCGGTCCGGCCCCGCCCCCAGATTTCCAATTTTAACACGTGTATAGAGATCACAGATTTTGCACTGAAATAAAAAAAAAAAAGGAAAGAAAAAGATTGTTTTTAAAGGGGTGCACAAGACAAATAGGATTATGCAGAAGGGTAAAAGGTCAGCTACATATTCCGTGATGTTGCTACGCTTGCTGATATCCCTCCTGCGCATGTAGAGTTAAATGTAAGACCCCGCAGGGAAATAGAATTTGCAAGGCGCAGTGTGTTAAACAACCTTGGGTGTGATGAGTCATGGTAATGTGGTTTTAAAGAGCTTAATTAGCCAAGCAGTATAGGGCACAGCTGTCATAGATGGGCCCATCGCTCCGCACTGTGTTAACCAACCCCTGCCCCCTGCCTTTTGATGACTTTTTGCAAGTGGGGTGCACTTCTCATTTCGGGGGTAATGATGTGTGCTTTAAAACAAGTTTCCCATGCTGCCAGATTATGGATTTGAAGACACAGGAAAGTTTACGCTTGACACCCAAAATATCGTTCTTTCGTTATTTTTTTTTTTGTTTAATAATACCGCAGGTTTAAGATGGGAGAAGGAAGTAAAATCGCTAATTCTTAATATGCGTCTTAAGCCCTGCTGGTATTAAAGGACTTCATCTTTTGTCTCCGTCCGCACTCCTCTGGGGGTAGCCACTTGCCATAAATCAGCTTTTACTCGCGATAAACCGTAAAAGTGGCTTCATGTGTCATTGTTACTGCCTGCACTCATTACGAGGATAAAAAAGAAAATCTCAGCTGGGTACATTATAAAGCAGACAGTTGGTACAAAAGCCTGCATGAATAATTTGATTAGACACTATTAAAAATGATAAGGTTTGTGTTTTACCAAGGAAGACCCAGCCTGCGGGCCCCGAAGGATGCTCCACTGAGCACGCCTTGCCTTGCCTGCCGAAATGGTCAGACGGTTTAAATGAATGGACCATTGCTGCGAGCATATGTCTGTGGTCCACCCAGCTGGTTTGTTTTATATCTGACGCAAAGGAAGTAAGTACTCTATACGGGGATATTAACTAAGCAACGGCCTATACGTATTCGTTGGGTGTATAAACGTACTGTTTTTGTTTTTGTTTTTTAGGTTTTTTTTTCGTTCTTTTGGATGTTGCAGCCCCTTATCTCCTCGTCTGCAACATTTAGATTTATAATTTCCTGCCCTGGAAATACATAGGTCAAATGTTCTGTATTTTCATAGATTTATATAGCTGGAAAGAAAAAAAGCACAACACATTATTATTGAAATTTCTATGCTGCTGAGGACAGCTGCTACGATGCTGAGGATTGTGTGGCTGCCTCAAGCCATCTTGAATTCTTCCTATGAGTTTTTACCGCCTCTGCCGGTTGGTTGTTCCATGCATCTGAACTGGTCAATTTCGTCTCTGATTTTGTGACCGCCTTTAATTTGCTGTGTGTGTTTGTTTATTTATATAAATGAGTTCTCTGATTTTATGAGATTTCCATCTACCTGCTGTGCCACTTATTATGTTGGAGCAATGGTAGGTTACATATTAATAACCCCCCCCAGTTTCCTGCCCCAGTTACAAGTAATAAAGAACTAAAAAAACAGCAAGTAGTACGTCACTTTAATGAATCTTTTAATCTCTTCACTGCTGGTCCCATTACTTTTATTTTGTTTGTTTTTTGACTTGCACATTTTTTTATTTATTTTTTGGTATGCAGGGGGTGTACTGGTTTACAGCCTGCGTGGTGGAAGGCTATATTTCATTGTATGGACCAGTGATGGACCGCTGTGGGCCTGTGCACCCTTTTTTTTTGTATTTACTAAATGTTTTCTAAAGCCACGCTGAGCACCGTGGGAAATGCAGGCCACAAACACGGCACACCAGGGTTATCCATGCCTAATTTAGACTCTCCTTCTGTACCACCATCAGCTCTGGGAAAGCTCTCCGGGCCCTGCAATCCATCACTTACTTCTGCTTTTTAAATGACAAAATCCACATGCTTTATTTGCTTTGGGTCACCAGATAAGGAATCACAGCGTCCATCTGGAGTCCTGATTTATCTTGTGTGTGTGTATATATATATATATATATATATATATATATTTTTTTTTTTTTTTTTGTATTTTATTTTTTTTCATTTTAAGCTTTCTCAGTTTTGATTTCCTGCTAATAGGGTGAGCCAAATATAGTCTCCCTTAAGAACCCAACATAAACTACTGAAACCTCAATGCAACCTATCTCACGCTTTATTTTTAAGGGTTTACTATCACTCCTAAGGTACACCATTGAATCAAACACTGAAAGTCGCAATTTTTTTTTTTTTCATGTAATACCTTGTTTTCTATTTATACGTACGTACATTAAATGTTTAGCAATTGGCATTGTGATATAGTTCAGTCCTGCACAGTCAGGACACACATTGCATTGGAGTAAGAAAAAAAACGAAACATTGTTTAATTTCTCTTATTCTCTGTATCCATTCTCTATGCTGGCTGCCAGGTGGGAAAGGCAGAGGTTATATCAATGATTGACAGGGAACCAAGATGGAGGTGCCCAGTTCCAGGATAGAGCTAAAGGTGGCGTGGACTTCTACATCAAATTTTGTTTTCCAACTTTACACATAGAAACATAGAATGTGACGGCAGATAAGAACCATTCGGCCCATCTAGTCTGCCCATATGTTAAACATATGTTAAATATAGGAGAAGAGTTAGATGCATTCAAAATACTGGTGACAGGACGTTGTCCCTTTAACTCTGAGTGCCAGTTACATATGGGACCGATACCCGGGTGGTCTGTCACAGGCCTAACCTTAGAATAGGTTAGTGGTGGCTAATGTTGGTAGCTTGCATTGACTTGACTTTCCTATCCCATCCGGCATTCGTGAGGTTAATATTTCCCGTTTGTGCAAGATCAGTAAGGCCAATTATTCCTCTCAACTCCCTGTTTGATCCTAAAAATTACACATCAAAATTTTAAATATCCTGCAGCAAGGGGTGGCACAGCGAGACGTACATCAATATCTCATGCATAGCCGTCTGGGGATTACTGACAGCCAGAGCAAATCATGCTAATTGATACAAAAGGGAGGCGCTGAGATTTAACTGTGAAGTGCCTGGAGGAGATGACAGACAGAACTCGCTGTCCTGCATTCTTATGAGATGTTCTAGGATTGTAATTTGTATTTGTTGAGTTAACCAGTTCTGCAGTTCACTCGTTCCTTTCACATGAAAACTTCTAGATTTTCGAGGAAACTTTCTTTGCTATTTGTATAGGACATTTTGATGTCACACTAGGAAAAAAAACGTACATTTTTTTTTTTACTTTTTTTTAATTTAGAAAATGCACGTGGTTCTTTTTTAAAAATATATATATATTTTTTAAAACACGTATAAAATTATAGAGCACGATATATCTTCTCTATTAAAAAGGACTCTCAAAGCACAACGTATGGTGAAAGCTGGTTCCTCTCCCCCCCTCCCCCCCAGTCCCTAACTCCCTTTTGCCTATAATAGTAGCAAGTTGAAAGAATTGCTGCAGATGTAAACATCACTCCTCTTAAAATTTAACAAATACACCAAAAATCCCCCAATCTGTGTGGCCTGGAGAGTATGGAGCCGCATCTCCTAATCAGTCGGCAAAAATAAAAGCAGTATTTACCCCTTGTACACCTGCGCCTGTAAGCAGCTGCCTAATCTGCATATAGACAAACCCAGCTGTGTAAAGTGGATTTAAAACAAGTCCCCAACTCTTCAAACATCTAAAACCCCTTTCTCTGTTGCGGTCATAGCTGTGCGCATGCATGCTGTGGCATTTTTTCATTACTCACCATTGCACATAAAGATCAGAAGAGGGTTCAGTTTTTTAACATATCGTCTTTTGGGATTCCACAAAGCCCAGAAAAGCCCGGGCCAAGGGGCTGTGGGTATGGTTTAACTCCTTTCAGCCAATGCTAGCCATTTTATCTATTCACAGCCGCACGCCAGGTCTGGGTCTGCTTCTTTCCTGTCCCCAAAACTTGGGTTCAAATTCTGGCACACTGATATATTTCTAAATCAATTTAAAGAGAATAATATATTGCAATTCACAGCAGAAAATATCTGATGTTCCTTATACATTATTACATTCAATAATTGGCGTTAATAGAGTCTATGCCTATCTCATAGGTAGGCAAGCAGCTGGCGTGATAGATTGAGTTCTTCAGTTGGTGAATTAACGAACCATTTACACCCCAAAGTTTCATGCTGTATCCCTGTTAGTCTGTCTGTCTGTCTGTCTATCTATCATCTATCCATCTCTTTATTTAGATATTGAATGGTGCAAAACATACAGAAGTGACTGTTACACTTTAAACCATACTCTTGTATCCTCTTGTTCCCATTCGGCTATATTTGTTGTAATATATTTGTCTGTTTTGTTGATTTGTCGTACTGCTTTGCGGAGTATGTTAGATATTTTAAATACAAATAGTGGTCCAGCTCTGGTATTGTTAAATGATTTCAGAAGCTAAAATAGAATAATAAAATGTGTTAGTCCCTTGGAATTGCTGCAATAAGAGGTCTCAAGATTATTTTTCTTGGTTCTTTAATTCCCCACACCCCAGAAAGTTAGGGCCTCTCCTTCAATACAAATGTAGCCAGTTTTAATACCCTGTTGTGCTTGTTTCCATAGTGATCCTTCGTCCTGGTGTCTGGGTGGCAAGGTTTATGCAGAACATGAACTTGGCGTGAGCGAAGCAGGTCGCAGTGATTCTGGTACATAGTCCAATATCATATTATAGCGGAGTTAGAGGGCAACCTGTAGTGGGATGGAGGATTTTTAGTAAATCCAATAAATCCAACCAAGTCTGGGGTTGTGGCTTTTTTTTATCTTTCATTTTTTTTTTTTTTTTAAGTAAATCCTGTAAGGCTGCCCAGCTGGAATACCAGAAGTTGGCTTTGGTGGAGACCTGGAGAGATGGCCATAGGTCTTATCATATATCACATTGCAATTTTAATGGAGTCTAAGAGAATCGTTATTAATGGTCGTTTCACTCACATTGCCGGTTATTCAGTATTGTTATCCCTGACTGTTGACTGTAGTATTCAGTAATATGTTTGGGGCTATCACTGAGGCCTGCAGTAACCCATAGTATGTGTGAGACTATCGCCGAACCCCTAAATAATGTTCAATGTGTGTTAGGGAATTATTTGAGCCCACTCTATTTGCATTGTTTGAGGTCACTCGCTAATTTGCACTGGATATAACATTTTTACATGTTGATGTGGGTGGCTTCTGGTCAGTAGCTGTAAAAATTGAAAGGGTTGAAGCCACAGTTCTAAGAAAATCCTGTTCCCCCACCAAACTTAAAAATTCTAGTGAAAATTTACACAAAATGATAGTACCGCTTTAAAAGCTGAGGTGTTTATAGTTTATAGCATATGGTATAAATGGAACATGGCACACTCTGCTTGCTCCCGCAGAATGACGGGAATGCTCTGTCGTTATATAATCTTTGAATGCAAAAGCATGGATACAAACATTGCTTTTTAAGATGCACAGCCATGGTTCTTCTCTGCCTTTTCTTATATTCAACACCTGTCGTGGAAAGCAGTGAGGATTCAGAAATACAGAAAACTCTTAATCTCCTCCTCTCCACTTGCAACATTGTTCTATATCTCTCTGTATAAGCTAGAGACCGGCCATGGTAGTCTTGGCCAGAAACACAATGACCACATATGTCCTTCTCCAGGTTAAAGCTAGAGACCAGCCATGGTAGTTTATACCAGAGACACAATGACCACATCTGTCCTTTTCCAGGTGTAAGCTAGAGACCAGCCATGGTAGTCGTTACCTGAGACACAATGACCACATCTGTCCTTCTCCATGTATATGCTAGAGACCAGCCATGGTAGCCTTGGCCAGAGACACAATGACCACATCTGTCCTTCTCTAGGTACAAGCTAGAGATCGGCCATGGTAGCCTTAGCCAGAGACACAATGACCACATCTGTCCTTCTCTAGGTACAAGCTAGAGACCAGCCATGGTAGCCTTGGCCAGAGACACAATGACCACATCTGTCCTTCTCTAGGTACAAGCTAGAAACCAGCCATGGTAGCCTTGGCCAGAGACACAATGACCACATCTGTCCTTCTCTAGGTACAAGCTAGAAACCAGCCATGGTAGCTTTGACCAGAGACACAATGACCACATCTGTCCTTCTCTAGGTACAAGCTAGAGATCGGCCATGGTAACCTTGGCCAGAGACACAATGACCACATCTGTCCTTCTCCATGTATAAGCTAGAGACCAGCAATGATAGTCTTTACCAAAGACACAATGCCCACACTTGTCCACGAAAGGGACACTGTAAAGAACTCTATATATATTTTGTCTAAAATATATTGGTAGTTTTTAATAAATGTGTAACCCATACTTTGCAAAACATTGGAACAATGGAACCATGACCTCTTGACCATGTAAAAAAATAAATGTAACCACTACATCTGTTGAAATCTGAGGTGGCCAAATGGTAGACTTTCAATATTTCTACAACTCCCATGATGCTTTGCCAAAATTTAGGTTAACCAAACATTATGGCAAATGTAGTTCTAGAACAGTCTGAGGTCTAGTGTATGGGTAATTCTTTCTGCTCTCAAGCTGTTTCACAAATTCAGTGTTCATCTTCATATTGTGGAGATTGAGATTTAAGTCTTATTAGATTAGTGTAATGTAGAAGGCTTATCAATAAACTGCAATCTTTGAGTTTGGATTCCAATATTGTTGAATGGGTAAGGCAGTGGCTGAGTGACAGGCAACAGAGGGTTGTAGTCAATGGAGTATATTCGAAGCTTGGGCTTGTCACCAGTGGGGTACCTCAGGGATCTGTACTTGGACCCATTCTCTTTAATATTTTTATTAGTGATATTTGCGAAGGTCTTGATGGTAAGGTGTGTCTTTTTGCGGATGATACTAAGATATGTAACAGGGTTGATGTTCCAGGAGGGATAAGCCAAATGGCAAATGATTTAGGTAAACTAGAAAAATGGTCAGAGTTGTGGCAACTGACATTTAATGTGGATAAGTGCAAGATAATGCATCTTGGACGTAAAAACCCAAGGGCAGAGTACAGAATATTTGATAGAGTCCTAACCTCAACATCTGAGGAAAGGGATTTAGGGGTGATTATTTCTGAGGACTTAAAGGTAGGCAGACAATGTAATAGAGCAGCAGGAAATGCTAGCAGAATGCTTGGTTGTATAGGGAGAGGTATTAGCAGTAGAAAGAGGGAAGTGCTCATGCCATTGTACAGAACACTGGTGAGACCTCACTTGGAGTACTGTACACAGTACTGGAGACCATATCTTCAGAAGGATATTGATACCTTAGAGAGAGTTCAAAGAAGGGCTACTAAACTGGTTCATGGATTGCAGGATAAAACTTACCAGGAAAGGTTAAAGGATCTTAACATGTATAGCTTGGTGGAAAGACGAGACAGGGGGGATATGATAGAAACATTTAAATACATAAAGGGAATCAATACAGTAAAGGAGGAGACTATATTTAAAAGAAGAAAAACTACCACAACCAGAGGACATAGTCTAAAATTAGAGGGACAAAGGTTTAAAAATAATATCAGGAAGTATTACTTTACTGAGAGGGTAGTGGATGCATGGAATAGCCTTCCAGCTGAAGTGGTAGAGGTTAACACAGTAAAGGATATTAAGCATGCGTGGGATAGGCATAAGGCTATCCTAACTATAAGATAATGCCAGGGACTAATGAAAGTATTTAGAAAACTGGGCAGACTAGATGGGCCGAATGGTTCTTATCTGCCGTCACATTCTATGTTTCTATGTTTCTATGTAGTTAAACACTTGCAGATATTTTTTTTTGTCAATCTTTCTTTTATTGAGGCATATGATTATGGTGGTACAGAATAAAGAGAGGGAGACTTGCAGGGGTTATACAGGCTAATATCGTCATAACAGGTGACAAAATCTCCTAGATTTATCAGCCTCATTTTATATATTTTTTTTAAACAAGCTTAATACATTGAGGTATTCAAACAGGTGGGTTATAATGTATGTCTCGGTTATCTAGCTTAATTAACGTAACGTTGAAACATCGATATACATTATGTGTAAAAAACACTGCGATATCAGGCTTTATAAATATGATTCACACTATACATAACATTGCTATCATTGAACAGTGCTAAAACATGTTAAATCTTCGATGCCTAATTGTTAAGAGAAGAGGGGTAGATCATGCTAACAGGGCTAGCTATCCTTGCACAATGCTAGGCTATGAAAAACATGCTAATGCAGGGTATGCTAGTGGGTGAGAAAGCATTCCTGGTGCTGCAACGGTTACTTAGCAGGTAGTATTAAGGACGGTGTACTTATTGGAACATATCACATAAAGGCATAAAGGTACGATCAGATAAGAGAAATTCCCGTAGTGTCCCTCAGGATGGGGTCGGGCAGGATAAACTGGTGGTTGCTGGCTGTCCCCATGGAGGCGTGCTCGTTCATGAGGCACCGAGTTAGTCCTTTTAGCCGATGCCCACTGCTGCTACTTGTGTCTTGACTGTGGTGTTCATCTCAGGGGCGCTTCTGGACCGGGAGTCAGCTCTCTCTGCATGCAGTGGAGTGTGCAGCTTTGCGGCTCCTCGCTTTGCAGCAGTGGCGTGGAGGGGATGACAGGAGCCGTGTCGAGCACCGGTTCCCGAATCAGGTGAGAGGTTTGTGTGGAGGACAGGTTTTGTCGTGGTCACCTGTGATGTGGGACAGTCCAACAGCATAGCTGAGGGGGCAGTGGAGATCGTGTGGGGTAGTCGGAGGGGGCTTGGAGTGTGCCTTTTCAGCTTCCTTGATTCCTCCGGTTCCCGCCTCCGGGCTATAGAATGTGGGGGTGTGCCATGTTGGTCCCCGGTTCTAGTTTCCAGTAAGGTACACGTTTGTTGAGCTAGGTCGATGTTCCAGCTGCTGTGGGTTTGAGTGTCGGCATGAGTGCCATGTGCTTCCCCTGCCCGTTTTGTCGGTCGCTGTTGTCTGCTTTGCTGGGTGGCCATTTTGGGGATCTGAGGCAGAGGTCCATAGTATCGGCGCCGGGTGACCGGGCGGACCCAGGGGGCCACCGCTCTCGTCGCTTGTCTGAGGGTTAGACCCCGTTTGCATAGTATCGCCCAGAAGCTCTGACACTGCTGATCGAAGGCATTCAGGGGCCAAGTGGCTGGCTTGGTGCTTGTGTCCATTGCTGTGGTGTGCCGCCGGGCCGCCATCATGTGCGCGGCTCCTCCGCGTGTGATGAGTTTATTCCCAGAGAGGCTTCGAGGTGACGGCCAGCGGGGACCGGGATGACCCCCACCGGTCCAGAGGGGGGGGGGTAGGAGTAGAGTGTGTCTGCTGGACGCACCAGTCGGCGGGGAAGTCGGCCGTCCTTCCCCCTCCTAGCCGTCTGCAGGCCTCAACTTGCAGCCGTGGTTAACGGTACCGTAGACTTTTGAGAAAGGTATCTGCCGGTTTGTCACCGTGTACCCAGACTATTTAGCCCAGTGTGGCATCAGTCGCTGGGAGATTTCTGGGTTTTTTCCCCAAAAAGACCCATCTATCGGTCAGGAGCTCACACAGTACACGTCCGCTCAGCTCAGAGTTCAAGCTCTGCCCCCCACTCTTGCAGATATTAACCATATTCTGGGATCTCTAAACTCCTCTAGCAGATATTAACCATATTCTGGGATCTCTAAACTCCTCTGCTGTTTGGATACAAGTTATTCCTGGGGTTATGACCGAATAACACAACCATGAATGTCCTTGGATCAATACAATAATGAACTAAATATTTCCTACACCAGGGGATGAATGCGAGTAGTCACACTAAAAAAACAGAGGATGCCTGCTAGAGTAATGGGGTCTGTTACATAGTGGATGTCCATCCTTAAATGGACAGAACTCGTGGAGAGTGGACTGGAAGTCACTATTACGTGTTTACTTCCTGGTCATATACCATTTGACCAATGGTCCAAAAATGAGGTGTCAGTGGGGACAAGTATCTCAAGTTCAGTTACATAAGAAAATTGCTACTGAAGTGTATTGAAATTAAATTAAAATTTAGAGTAAAAGTGGAGCAATCACCATGACAACCAGTGTAATCTGCAGGGGCATTCCATTGGCGATTACTCCGCATTTTGAATTTTGCAACTCTTTTCAAATCGCAATGCGCACCTTGTCAACACGTTACCCATCCATGAGATCTCTAGCAGGTGTTACACTCCACGGAGCCAATTCTCTGCCGGATGCCAAAACACATTTCCTGCTGTGCCAATTCAGAAGACTGGTAGCTGTGAGAATATCATAATATGGACTCAACTTAATATGTTTGGATAAGAAATCTTTCAAAAATGTATCTACCAAAGTCACCATTAATTTTTTTTGTAGCTACATAATTTGATTGTGATCATTTGAAAAATGTATTTGAAGATATAAAATTAAGGCCTAAGTATCATATTCACACAGTTACTTTAAACCTATAGAAACGGAGGTCACTTCTGATTTGGCACTGCAGGAAATGTTATTTTCTATTTGCATCTGGTAGAGAATTGGCTTTATTGCATTTGTAAGAGATCTCATTGGATGGGATCATTGAGCACAGCTCTGCATTTGGTTTAAGTAACCCACAGGAGATTTTGTGATGGTCGATTTGGAAAAACTTCATCCGTTTGGCATTTACAAGATTAGTCTGTTTTTTTAAAAAAGGATTTCATAATCATAATCGAATTGTACATAAAACCCTTTTTATAATTTTTCTGGGGGGGGAGGGGGGGGGAGGAGAAGGGATTAAATCCCGGTACAGTTGTAGTGTGGGATCCTATGATTTTCCCTAATTTTCTGAGCTGATTTCTCCCCCTCTTTCACCCCCACCATGCTGCTTTTCCAGCAGACATCTTGATCTGTATACCAAGTATCCTACGCCGGCTAAAGCCGCTCTCGCTGTGTGACGTATAAAGATGCAAATTCAATGATTTCTCAACTGGGGTCTGCAGCTAATGCAATGCCCCTTGGCAATAAGCTCCAACAGTCTCTGGTCTGTCACCTCATTACTAGGGAAAACACGGGGCCATTGTTTGTGCAGAATAAATTAATGAGATTTCCAACGCAGTCTATTCATTACCACTATTTTTATGCTCTGAGAGAGAGAGATATGGCCCTGCTGTGTTACTAGAATGTCTAGGAAGAGGGAAATAATGGCCGTAGGAGGTGAAGCGTTCTTATAAAATGTAGACCAAAAGAAAAAAATAAATGTAAAACCAAGTTAGAACATTAACCCTTTAACAATTGAGTAAAGCCCTACAGCTCCGACTTTCACATGGACTTATAGTAAGTAGACAGATTCTCAATGTCTGTGGGTGAATTGGCACATTCTCAGGGTCTCTGGATAAAGGGGCAGATTCTCAGGGTGCATAGGTAGATGGGCACATTCTCAGGGTCTCTGGATGAATGGGCAGATTCTCAGGGTCCATAGGTAGATGGGCACATTCTCAGGGTCTCTGGTTGAATGGGCAGATTCTCAGGGTCCATAGGTAGATGGGCACATTCTCAGGGTCTCTGGATGAATGGGCAGATTCTCAGGGTGCATAGGTAGATGGGCACATTCTCAGGGTGCATAGGTAGATGGGCACATTCTCAGGGTTTCTGATTAGGCAGATTGTCAGTGTCTTTGGATGAATCACCAGATGATAAGCATCTCGGGCAGATTCCTAGCATTTCGGGGTGAACTAGCAGATTCTCAGTTCCTTAAGATGAATAAGCAGGCTATTGTATGCACAGATTCTCAGTCTTGGTAGGAATCAACATATTTATAGGGACACTGTAGTCACCCAGGCCTCTTAATCTCTTTGAAATGGTCTGGGATCCATGTCCCTGTCTGCTTGCTTCACCCTGCAAATACAAACATTGCTGTTACGCAGGAATGCCAATGTTTATATTGCCAGGTTTAAACGCCTCTAGCGGCTGTAGCTCTGAAAGTCACTATAGGCAATTCCTCAGAAATAGCCGAGTAAAACTGTTTCTATCAGATATTCTCATAGAGATCATCTGATTGGTGCAGTGTGACTTTTTGCCGCGCATGCGCACTTGCCTCCCAATGCTTTCCTGTGGGAAAGCATTGGAGTGGCTGAGATAATCAGTCTAGATAATCTCAGCCATGGAGGTGGGACTGCAGCACGGAGACTGTGAGAAACGGGAAGTAAAACTTATATATTTTTTTTTCTCTTCTCCTCGGACTGGTGGTGTTCTGGGCACCTAAGAGACTAACAGGGCAATTCACATTTGTATTCCTAATGCCGCGTTCTGTAAAGGCAGTTTCTCCGGGTACTCATTCTCTGAATGTGTAGCTATGATGGGTAAATGGGGATATACATGGGCAAACTTTATGGATTTGTGGCCTTCATTGCTCTTGGACTGGTCACTTATGTATGGGAAATCTATTGGAAGCTGGTGATGTTTACTGCACACAATTTGCATCTGTAGTGGAACCATTTTTATAAACATGACTTCTGCTCGTTCCATCTTATTGATGGGTTATAAAGTGGCTCTTGGGTACAACTTATTGCTAACATTGCCATAATGAATATATCAACAAAGTTCTCAAAGTGGAGAAGCTGGGATGAGGATTCCTTTGGTTCCATGGTGACTGCTTTACATTTAGAACTTCACGCCAGGACTACCCTTTCATACTACCTACTGTGCTGTGATGAGCGGTCAGCACACCAACATCCTCTGGTGGAAAATTCGCTGCTGCCCCCTGCAGTAAATACCTCTGGCTCAACACTGTTGATCAATTCTCAACAATTATCCAAAGATCTTATCACCACCCTGAACTCATTTACGGACTCTACAATATTTTAGCTTGTGTGGAAGGTAGCGATGTATAAGATTTGGTTAAAGCTCCATCACTCAGATAGCAGAGTCCGTGCCTGGTGCAGTATCCTTTTGTCACAGTCAGATATTATTAATTCAAAGCGTTACTTTTCAAAGAAAGCCATCCGACCACAGCAAGTGACTGATGGCAAGCTTGATGTGTCCAGTGATTTTCCGTAGGATTGCTGACTTCCTTGGGGGAGCAGAGCAGCGGGAGAGCTGGAAGATAGGTTACAATACAGTGTCTTTTCAACGTGATGTTTATTTAAGGATCTGAGATGTCCCATTTACACCATCTCTGGAGCATCTCTCATTCTGGTGACGGCCATGCCTGACACCCTAGATTATTATTATTTTTATATTATAATTATTATTCGCATATATAAAGCACCAACATTTTTCTGCATCAAATAAGAGAAACAACAAATGTTAATAGGAACAGACTTTCCATGATCTTCATCTTACCCAAAGGCTTACAGTTTGTACCAAATTGTAGGAAGGGTCTGGCAATGATATGGTTCTTGTGTGTAAAAAGTAAACTGTATATATTATAATGTAACAAACTAAAAATGCACCACTCTAAATTGTGTTAGGAATAAGCACTTACTTTTTAATATTATGACTGTCAAAATTCTATCGTCTCTGAAAAAATCTGGAACTGCACTCCTCGCAAGAGTCAGAGAACTGATCCGTGGGCCAGTACTACCCCAACACATAGAGCAATACAAAAAAAAGGTTGAGCCGAGCAACGTTTCCACCCACAAATGGGTCTTTGTCAAGCAAAAAGGCCCATTTATGGGTCCAAACATTGCTCGGCTCACTGTGTCCTAATACATTTTCTTTTCGAGCCTTGGTGTGCCCAACCTCTTTTTTTTTTTTTTTTTTGTAGAGTCAAAATTCTAAACTTAAGCCAAGGCCGAAAGCTTTAGCGTGTACAGGTGCAAGGGGAATCACTGTACGCTCCAAAATAAACACATTAAAAGCAATTCTTTAATGACTTTTATACATGGCACATCATTTCTATTCCTTCCCATGTGAATTTGGAGAAAAATACATTTACAGTAATGGCCTACGTGTGCATTTATAAGTTCTCTGCTCATTTTGATAAAGCTATCCTACACTAGACTATGAAATTCGGATTGGTCAGAGCTGAAATTCGATTGATTCTGTGTCCTTTTGAATCTCAGGATTTCAAATCTAACTTTGATTGAAATTCTTCAGAACCAAAAATTTTTGCAAAGTAGAACCGTGAAGTCTAGTAGCCTTTTCCACTTCACGCCAACTTTGAATCTCTCATTTACAGCTTTAGAGTTGTTTTTTTTGTTAAAGGGACACTATAAACACGTTCCCCCTTCATTTTAGGGCTTCCCTGGTACTTTTCAGATTGACCTGAAATTTTTCAAATCCAATCAAACCAAAAAATTTTACAACCAACATTTTTCAGAACTGTATCAATTCAGGAGAGCTGGACATTTTGGCCAGGGACGAGTCTACTCAACATAGCCTTTGCCAAAAAAGGGGATGGGCTCCTTTAAATTTCCTTATCAGTTGAACATTCTGTCATATGGTAACTAAGCTTGAAGCTTTACGATTTAATTGTCCTCGAGGATCCTCTTGTGAATGAGCAATGAGTGCTCAGCGCAGCGCTTGGTACGCTGCCCTTATTGGACATCGAGATATACGAGGCAGTGAGATGGACTTGGGGTCATCCGTCATCAAAATTATTTTTGCACCTGCTGAGTACCACTGTGATGGATGTGCTTATGGGCCATAAACCTCATTGTGGAACTCGGTATCTAATAAAGATAATGCATCATGTCACAAAAATAATATCTTATAAAGCTGAGCTGTCTGGTTTTCTATATTAGCCATAAGGCTGCAAATATAGCTTAAAAATGCATCACTTATTTATTTATTTTCTTCCTTTTCTGGAATTTTCTTTGTGTTTCTGCGTTAACGTTTACTAATTTAACAAACTAGCAATTTTTTCCTCATCTATAGAGATATACATTTTATTTTTACACTCATGCAAATGACATTTCCATATGTAAGCAATATACCGAAAACGTGTTCCATAAATAAATCCGTCTTCCCAAATGGGGGTACATCAGTAACTGGTGGGAATGCTGGTGCTGTACTGCACTGTCTGCCACTTTATACCCAGATGAAAGAAAGCCTTATTTTTTTTTAAAGGGACACTATAGTCACCTGAACCACTTCAGCTTAATGAGGTTGTTCAGGTGAGAACTATAGCTCCCTGCAGCCTTTCTCGTGTAAACACTGTATTTTCTGAGAAAATACAGTGTTTTACATTGAAAGCTAGGAACACCTCCAGTTGCAGTCACTCAGAGTGAACCAGAGGGACTTCGGAGTTGATGGAGGCATAGTATGCTTCCATCCACTCAGATCTGCTGTGCACGAGCATCCTGTGATTCAGTATCTCCTCCCACTGCATGCAGACACTGAACTTTCCTCATAGAGATTCATTGATTCAATTAATCTCTATGAAGAGATGCTGATTGGCCAGGGCTGTGTTTGAATCATTCTGGCTCTGCCCCTGATCTGCCTCCTTGTCAGTCTCAGCCAATCAATGAGGCATGAGGTGCCCAGGGGGGCTAAATGGTCATGTTAACACTATAGGGTCAGGAATACATGTAGTTGCACTGGTGACTATAGTGTCCCTTTAATTTGTCTAGCAAAAGGATCACTCCATGCACCATGACCTCTTTAGTGATTTGAAGTGGTGATGGTGCCTGGAGTCTGCATTTTCAGTGTTTCAGTACGGACAAGAGTTTCAGACTGGCTAGTGAAGCGAGCAGTCAGCTGACATTCTTGGCCAATGAACACTAACTGGATCGGCTTACGCAGTTCCGCAAGAGACCGAAGCGTGTCACCAACACTATACTGAGCATCGGAGTCGGGCGATGGCCCATGCAAGATGTCAAACCGTTGCTTAACATTACCGGGCCGTAGTGGTTTTGCTGCTTGGAGTAAAGCCTTTAAAGCAAAGCTGTCACGTTTCTAATATTGACAGTGCCTCAACTACTCACCTCTGTAAATGTTTTTGAAGCACGGCAAAGAACGGTGGGGCTTAAAGTAATTTGCATTCTTTGCCCTCGCTGTGCCAAGGTAGCCTGACACACAAGTTTGTTTGTCTTATTTTATTTTTATTTAATTTTTCTTAAAAGCACAACATGATTGCAGACACAAGCTGATTGCAGCTGCTCTGTGGATGCTTTTAGAATGATTTGCAGTTTCGTGATGACATTTGACACACACAGTAGTGGCACTACACATGCTCACGGCCATAGTTCAGTCTTTTTCACCGTGAAGAATCTTTCAGAGTAACTGAATGAAGTTATGTTGCCAGGAGGAGAAGTGTTACATCCAGCGCTGGTTAGCTCTGCTCCCCTCCTTCCACTTTTGACCAAGGCTTTAATCCGAAAACCTCAAAACGAAGCGTCACTGATTGCCCGAGAGCATTGCCTAAGCCAATCAGTATTTCCTCATTCATAAAACCACTTTTTATTAATTAAATGTGGCGCTATTTATTGACCTAGAGCTTCAGATGACGCTCTCAGCCAATCAGCGGCACCCATATCATAGGCTTGACAAAAGCGAAAGGAGAAGGGCAGTGCTAACCGGCACTGGATTCAACACTTTGTGGTTAAATTGTTTAAGGATTTAAACCCTAAATGTAAGCTGACACCAGGACCTTCTGGAACCATAACAACTTAATTCTGATTAAGTTGTTACAGTGCCCGTAGTGTTCCTTTAAGCCATTGCTTGCTATGTATCTGCTAAAAAAAAAACCTGCTACTCTGAGGTGGTCTTGTCCGTATATGCAATTCGTGTTAAAAAACTAACATTTTAATTTTGCAATGCTCATCCTTTCTGTAAATCAATGATTTTGTGAATTCCGTTTGAGAAACTTTCTCACAGTTGATCAGAAAACTGAGAGATCAGATGTTAACAAACACAGACCGAGTCCAGTTAATTTTACGCCATCATTCCGCCCTGAACTCTGTTGGTTTACAAAGCGTGAGCCAAAAGTAAAGTGGGGGAAAAAAGAAAGTTAAACAGAAAAACTATGTTTTTATGGGAAAAATTACGCAAAGATTGATAACTGTCTTGTGTCGTAAAATGTGAGTAAAATAGTTTTTTTGAATGTCATACCGAGACAATGCAAGTTGCTGTTTTGCAGCATTGATTTTTAATATTATTATGAAAGATTATTATAATTGAAACATTGTTTTACATGATATATAATTATTATTATTATTTCTTTATTTTTGACCGTTTGTTTTCCGTTGCGTCTAGTTTGTACACACCTGTCTGATCTCACCAAATCTTCAGTTTTTGGAATAACCAAGATGGCATAACGCCCACCTGTAAAAAAAAAAATACACTTTCTCTTAGCTGCTATTGACTGTTGCCTGGGGCACATGGGAAATATTTCATTTCTCATGTTGGGCTTCACTTTTGTTTGTAATTCTAATAGAGAAGGAAATCCCAATCGTGCCTGGGGCAGACGCAGGTGGCTGTCAGCGATGGCCAGTCTGTTCCTTTCTATTCTGTGGGAGATGGCTGGGTTAGGAGTAGGACGAATGGCTGGTCTGCTCGGATCTTTGAATAATAGTGACTCTGTTTGCAGTAACGGATTTCCTATTCGGATGTGCATGCACGTGTCAAGAATTTAAGTGTTGCCTGGCTACACTTAAAATATGAAACTTTTTAACTAATCTGGGGAGGGGGGGGGGGAGGGAAAGACTCGTGAGACCTTGCTAATGATATGGATTCTCAAGGTCTTATCTTTACAAATGACAACATACACTCAAAATTTCAGACGAAGAATACATATTATAGCCACGATGTTGGGCTGCAGAGCACAGTGTGTGATGTAAATCTACAAATATATCAATCCAGCAAATTTGTTTATTATAAAATTAATAAATTCTGGCTGACATTGCGCATGTTGCATCATCAGAGCGTACGAAGGACAAGTTCCTATTTCCTGCGTAGTGGATTGCTGGGAGAAACTCTACAAATCCCAGAATTTGATTGGTGAGTCGGTCTGATATGCCCAAGATGAAGAGCGGCATGAAACACATTAGGCGGTTTGCGTGGGGCGATTTTTCAGCTATTTCTACACTTTGCCGGAATCATTTTAGAATTGGATTCTGCTTCTGGTAAAAGGGAATATTTCCCTCGACCATGTGTATTCTGCACATATGTGCGGTTTACAGACCTCAGCAGTGAGCAGATGAGAATCACAGAATCCTATCCCCCGCTGGCTAAGCTCATCATATTATGGGATTTCATGTGATAAGGCCGTTAGGTATATGGACCATGATGGGAGCACCATCATCGCCCTGGAGTTCTCTGGTGCCCCTTGGCCGCTCTTCCAGATGAGTTGTCCTGCAGTTTCTTCTGTTCTGGAGCTCCCGCCTGGTCTCTGTGTATCTCGTTAAATGTTGCATTCAGCTCCAATTAAAGGAGCCCTTGTAATGGGAAATGGAATCACAGCAGATCGCAGTTATTTCTGGATATCCCT
The DNA here is from genome assembly GCF_036172605.1 of Pelobates fuscus. Lineage (NCBI taxonomy): Eukaryota > Metazoa > Chordata > Amphibia > Anura > Pelobatidae > Pelobates > Pelobates fuscus. Next base: position 156,516,473 of record NC_086325.1, on the reverse strand, counting down.
TTCCTGTATTTTTAGGTCCTGGCTGAGTCCAGTGGTGGCTGCGTTTTCTTCTCGCTAACGGATCAAAATCAACATTTTTTTTGGCACCTCTCCCCGTCTACCTTGTTTGTTCCTTTTGTGCTGCCTGAGCTGTTATTCTTTGTTAGGGAATTGCAAACTAGCTAATTATGGCTTTTTTTCCCCCCCTCCACTTCCAGTGTTTGGGAATGTGAACCTAAATCATGAAGAGGATGAAATAAATTGATGTGGATAAAGCACAAATCCGTGCTCTGTATAGGAGTATTTATACATCTAACTATGTGTCTGTGTGTACTGTACATATATTTTGTGTGTGTTTTAATATATATGTCAAGTCATTTCAGCAAACCACGTGTAGATGGCTGTGCTAAACAGTAGATGGCTATGCCTATAGGCACACTTCTGTACGATTGCTTTTCTAGACACCGATAATGAGATTTATAAATCTATAATTTATGTGTATGTAACACTGTGCATACTTTCACCTCTGTGATAAACAAGGTGCTAATGAAGGAGTTTCTCCACGTCCAGTCCTGTAACAGTACATTAATCATTTACTGCCTACAGTGCATTAAAGTGACACCAAAACAACTTTATCTTAATGAAGCAGTTTTGGTGTATAGATCATACACCTGCAGTCTCACTGCTCAATTCTCTGCCATTAAGGAGTTAAGTCACTGTTGTTTCTGCCTATGCAGCCCTAGCCACACCTTCCCTGGCTGTGACTGACACATCCTGCATGATATGATAAACTGGTTTTATTTTTAATCAGATGTTAACTTGCTTCAGAAGTTCTTATCTCCTGCTCTGTAAATTGAACTTTAATCACATAGTTAAGTCTAGCAAGATATTAATAGAACAGGAGATAAGAAATTATAAATTAAAGAGACTGTGCAATAAAGGAAGTGTACACATTAGATCTCCCTTTACAGGAAGTGTTTAAGAAGGCTGTGGAAGTCACAAACTACTTCTTTAAGGCAGACATTCCCAGTCTCCTGGTAGTGCTGAGAGACTCCCGCATGCTGAGTGCGGCTCCCTGACACCTGCAAGTCATACACAAAATCCCAGAAATCACCCCCTAACACCCCGATACTACCCACTAATCAGGGGTCCATCATGTGATGGCCTTTTAAGAGCCGACCGAGACCAAGTGATCTCTTCCTGCAGGGAGGAAGTGACCGCTACTTCCTCCCTGCTTCACAGAGAGCTGCCCGCCCGGGAGGACTGGAGGGAGGAGGTAGCAGCATGGAGGCAGGAGGCAGCATAGAGGTACAGGAGAGGCTGGAGTGAGCTGCTGCTGCATGCTCACTCCCATCAGCCTCAGCCAGAACTCCAAGCACGCCACCCTACTGGACATAAAGGTAAGCTAACAGGAGTGTGGGTGAGTGTCAGTGTGTATATCTGAGTGTATGCATCAGTGTGTATGTTCTAGTTTGTGTGTTTGTGTCAGTGTGTATCGGAGTGTATGTGCCAGTGTGCTTATCTGAGTGCCAGTGTGCGTGTTTGTGTTAGTGTGTATATCTGAGTGTATGTGTCAGTGTGTATCTGAGTGTATGTGCCAGTGTGTGTTTGTGTTAGTGTGTATATCTGAGTGTATGTGTCAATGTCTATATGAGTGTGTGTGTCAGTGTGTATGTGCCAGAGTCTGTGTATGCGCAGGTACATGTGTGTGTGCTGGGGAGGTTGAGCGCATGGGGGGGAGGGGGGGAGGGGAGAGGTCAGTATATTGGGAAGAAACCTCCCTGAAATGCATTTTTGCATTTTTGCATGTTGGGATGTCTGTTAAGGTAAAATAGTTTTGCTGACTATAGTGCCTTTTAAGTAAAGATATAAGGGATGTGGATCCTAAAATGGGACGTCCCCTCTCCTGGTCACTTGAACGGTGTGTATGTCTGTTCAATTATCCCGAAATGCCGAAATGCTGGAATTAATGGGTAGAACTGTAGACAATGGCAGTTGTATTGTGCTAAAACAAATTATTCCGCCTTGTTTTAACAATAAATGCCGTATTGATGGAAGTTTGGGATTGTCTTTTGTCTCTCTTTTCTCTGCTGCTGTTTCTGATAAAATCTATGCGTACATGAAACTTCCAAGTGGTGCAGATTTTCACACACCCGTCCCTGAGAGAGTCTGTATTGACTTGTTCAAATACAAAACACACAAGTGAAGCTTCTAGGCAGGTTAAAAGAAGCGTTAATGGGTCAGTTGGCTTCCGCAGTAGATTCTTGTCGATCATTTCATGAATGAAACTACTCGTAACTCCTGAATTCCATATCCCCAAATACTCTGCTGGCAGGAACTTATTGATCACATAGTGCTGGTGATTAAATACAGTAGGTGAGTCAGTTTTTTCTTGATCAATGTAGCCCCTTTTTTAACTCTGTAAAAGTTGTACACCTTTAATAAAATAGCCAGGGTACTCTAAAATCAATTTATATTTTAGCTTAAGCATTTCCCCCTTTCATAGACCGTTCCGTTCTGTTATAAATTCAATCTTTGTTTCCATATTACATTACATGACATCTCATTAGCTGTACCCTCTTAGCAGCTGGAGGGTTAATAATTTATGACTTTGCCATTAACCCATAAAGTGTTATTCTCCGTCAGTCGGAGAGCATGTAAAATTGTGCAGCTTTATGTAAAAACAGATGACTGTTCGATGGCAGCATTTTCGAAATGTCAGATTTAAGCAGACGAGCTCCTGCATCATCGCTAGTTAAGTTGGGTATGCACGCGACCGTTCTGAACATCCAATCCGATCAGATGGACCTGGAGGGTTTCAGTAGCGAATCCAGAGCCCATATTGATTTCTTGTAGAGAGAGAGAGATGAGAAAACACATTGTAGCAGGCAAGTTAATCTCACCAGTGTGTTTTAATGCACTCATGAGATCATAAGAGCCTGGGTAATTGCCAGTTGAGTCCCCAAGTGGTTACAAGTCTACACAAACAGATATGGAATGGCTTTGCTATAATTATCTTTCCCTTTGCAGAGTATAAATGATCCCGTCTGCAGTGCGAAAGCAGTGCTGATTGACCGTGAAAAGGAATTCAGCAGTGATGTGTTTCCGATAAATACAAAATACTTTATTAACTACAATCCCCCCCCGTCTGGTGCACGGTTGTATTGGATAAAAATCAATTTTCCAGTCTCACGTGCTGCATCTCCTTAAAAAATACTTCATTATATGATGTATCGAGAAAAGGAAGCAGACGTACCTTTTAGTTATGGAGTTTCTGAATCGTATAGAATTAAAAGGAAATCATTTTCCCGAGAGTTAGCTGGATAATAGCTGTTGATGACTGAGCTGGGGCTATTGGAGACCTGACAAATGGAATTGACAGGAGTGTATGGAAAATATACGTCCATCTGTATCCTCTTTGAGTCCATCACTCCAAACTTATATATGTACATTTATTTATTTTTACTTTTATATTGCCCTATTGGTGCCCTTGTAGCTTGCTCCCCCTCCCATTGCTTTTCAAAACCCTGTTAAATTAAGTAAAAACGTACCTTGAATCCAGTGTTCTCCTCCATCATTTGAACGCTCTGTGCGTTGTCACACCGCGTCACTTCTTTCCTCTCCAATGTCCAGTCAAATGCTTCTTCTGTTTTCTCGGGATCAGAGCATGTGTATGCTGAGGGTGGGAACCCTATATCCCAATGTAGTAAAGTCAGCTGATAACTCTCCGACTATAGGGACACTATAGTCATCAGAATCACTACAGCTTAGTGTCTATCGCAAGTCCCGGCAGTCTTGGCACTGTACGAGAAAGGCAAGTGTTTACATTGCGGCCTAGTATCACCTCTTGCGCAGTCACTCAGATGGCTACTAGAGGTGTTTCCTAGTGCGGTGCTTCACAATGTGCTGAACATTCCTTATTGAGATGTATTGATTCAATGTATGTCTACGAGGAGATGCTATTTGGCACAGAGCAGCATTTTGCAGCGCATGCGCAATAGCCTCCCAATGCATTGGATTGGCTGAGGGCATCCAGACTGATGATCTCAACCATGGAGCCGGGACCAGTCGCGGCAAGACAGACGTGGCGGTAGAGAAAGGGTAATTAGGATAGGAAGTGGACCTAAATAGCCACCCCAGCACTGTAGTGCCAGGAAAACATGTTTGTATTCCTGAAACTATGGTGTTCCTTTAACCTTGTCCAGGCTGGGCCGACATTGGATCTACAAATCCTTTAGTACATTCTGCTGTCAGTATGTGTGGAGTAAAAGCCCCCAAGACAGTATCTGCTCTTTTGCAAACATTGGGCATTAAAGGAAGAATTGTGATTTCTCCTCCTCTTCCCCAATCGTGCCCCTAGCCTAGCTCACAACGTGGACCAGTATACTGCAGTACAGAGGTTGAAAATCACAGTATGTGGGATTTGGAATACAGTGGCTTTGTCACCGGTTGATCGAGTTGTCCTGTATTGGTTTATAGCGAAGTTCTGTCCCACTACAGATGAGTGGTATAATAATAACAAGGCATGGTGTTTTTTTTTTTTAAATTAACTCACAAATTTACAGGTGTGAAACGCACAAAATGCGTTGTCAGTTGTATTCCAACGCACAAAATGCGTTGTCAGTTGTATTCCAACGCACAAAATGCGTTGTCAGTTGTATTCCAAGAGGCTAAAAGACATAAGGTTAAAATATCCACTTAACTGGGGGCGGGGCGGGGCCGCCAAGCTGGATGGTCGCAAGACAGACCAGCTCCTGCAAAATCTAAACCACTAAGCCACAAAACTACGACTTTTGTCCCTTATACCAACCGGCAACAGCGGCCCTCGATGGGCAAGAGGGCACTGCATCCAGGGTGAGGCTAGCTCAACGAGCTTTAGTCCCCTGGGGAAGAAATCTCCGCTACCAAGCTGAGGCCTACCCGGCGGTGGGTGGAGCGGACGGCCGCCGCCCCACTATCCTGCCTACCAGTGCCCAGTCAGGAGCTCAGACCCTCGAGGACCGGCTCCGTTCCCCCCCTCTGGACCGGCGGGGGTGATCCCGGTCCTCACCCTGGTGCCCCAACCGCTACGACAGAGATGGAGACTGAGGCCTAGCAGCGCTGCAAAACTGATCTGCAACCTAGGTGCCGACCCTAAGATGGCGGATGCCGCGCAAAACAGCACAAAGAACAGAGCGCATGAATGCCGACCCACCACATCCACCGCAACCAACGTGGACCAGAAACACCAGCCGATCTGACTCCCACAAAGAACAGAGGCAAGCACCCTAACGGGACACCTACCTCTGGAAGCTCCACACAAGCTCTCGGCTCCGTGAAGGAGATGGGCCAGGAACCGGCAGCAGAGCAAGGGGCACAGCAAGCCAGCGTTTGCCCAACAGCAGGATCCATCAGACCGCACTCCGCGACACTCCACTCTCCGGACACGCCGGGGTCCAGGTCGATCGAGCTGGTTGCCACATATCACTCCCGGACTGCCATGCAACACACGTTAACCAACCCCACGGGAGTCACAACACAGGCAGACTGTCTGACAATGGCGGGAACGCGCGGAGCCCACGGAGGGCATAAACTAAACGGTCACAAGCAGACTCTCTGAAAATGAACCCACTAGTCTTAACTTGTATTAAACGGAACATGGTAATATTGATATTACACCTGCCATAAAGCGCCAACCTTACTAACTTCAGTCTTGTGTAGCTATGGGGGTCTAAGGGGTGATGTTTTATCTTTTACTTCTAAAGCCTGTATCCAGCAAATAGTAACCAAAAATGCCTGCATGTAATCCAAGCTTGTACTTAATATACAAAAAAATGTGCACTGCCTAACAAACCCTAATTGTTATCTATGCTAAGAAGCTCCAGGAATGCCGTTGGGGTACCTAGAGCCAGTTTGTAATCCTTATCTGCACTGCAAAAAAAAAATAAAAAAAATATCCACTTAACTCTAAATTTTTGTGAAAAGAAAACCATAAGGCAAAATTTTAAAAAATAAAATTAAAAAAAATGTGAACAAATAAAAATTTTAAAACTGCTCATCTTGCAAAGTTCTCAAACTTTCAATTTACTACAATTCAGGGGAAAATAACTCCCCTTTGGGAGGAAATGGCATGTTTTAACCCCCTCCAGTCCTGATACGTCTGTGAAAGGGTTAATAGTTTACGGCAAGGTGTCTAGGCTGTCTGTCTGTTCTCAAGGAGTGTGCTGAATCATTGTACCATGTACTCCAGACAATTGGGAGTTTGTTCCATATAATGAGAAGTCAGGGCCTGCCAGCGGCGAGGGGAGCAATAGATGATTACAGAGGGCTTTTTTAGTCCGTTAAAAAAAGAATGTTAAATTAGAGGGAATGGTTTGAGAGTGATGTCATCCCGGGAGCAGGGCTTATTTCTGGCCTGGCGATCGCTCCTGCTCTATGAGTTACAAGAATAAATATGGTGCTTTTTAATATTATCCAGTAGGTCTAGCTTTGTTCTCTGCATTTTTCGGTGGAAACACGTAGACTAAAGAATGCCAGTTCAACATCACCTTCTATCAGTCTCAACGTTCAAATCTCCGCTTTTGGGTCAATGAAATAGAGAGAGGAGGTGCGCATATGTTTGATGTAAGTATTATTAAGGGAACACATTTTTGTTTTTTAAGTGATCGTGTGTTGGTCTGACTTATGCTGGCACGTGCGCACTGGCTAACTCACAGAAACACAAAAACACTGGTCAACACAACAAGCACAAGTATTCTAGCCCTGCGAGTACAGCTGCTGTCCCAAGTCACACAATCAGACGTACAGACTGTCTCGTTCGAAATTACAACAATGTGTGGACTAGGTAGGATCCCACGAGACCCTCCGCAGACAGAGTGAAAAAAGTGATAAGTGCTCTCTATCCAATAAAGCAGCTATTCACCAACAAGGAGTTCCTTTTACCTTGTGAACAATAGAACAAAACAAGCAGGTAAATTAGGTGGACAGCGCTAAGAATTATTATAATAAAATCATACATACACAGGTAGCAGCAGATTTCGCAATTGTGTGTCTTACTGTTTTCCAGAGCTTATAAAGCTCTATTTTAGGAGCCTGGACGGAACAATCCCCGTCTAAGGATTTCTTTTTGCTGGTATCAGATTCCCAAGGTAGTGCGATTCATCATATGAAAAAAATAAGGATGTATACCAATGGTACAGTACGTATGTAAAAGTAGGATAAGTAAATAATATTTGGCCTACTTACATTTGCTAGAGCAATGACCTGCTCTAGTGTATGGAGCTTTAGGTGGAACAATCCCCACCTAGGGATATATGTAGATCAGGAACAGCAGAGTGATGGTGAGAGTATAAGGAGCTCAAGAATGACTGGGTATTAAAACAGAATCTTTATTAATAAACAGAATAAATAAAACTATTTAAAAGTGAACTATATAGTAAAAAGAAGTATAAATAAAACCAGTCCTTTGTAGGCAATCCTTAATCTCCACTTGACATGTTTCGCTTACAGCTTTCTCAAAAGTGAATGTCTGCTGTTCAGGTCAGTTGATGTTTAAATAGTCTCTTAATTTCTCTATTCAGTTCTGGTGTGTATAGTCTGTAATTCTAATTCCAGGTCATTTGTTACATCACTTCCGGTTTGGTGGATATCTCCATGATGATATGTCCAGGAAATGATAGTAGCGCCATTTTGGATAAGGGCAAAAATCCAGTTAACTAAGTGAAAGTAGCGCCATTTTGAATAAGGGCAAAAGTCCAGTAAACTACATGATAGTAGTGCCATTTTGGATAAGGGCAAAAGTCCAGTAAAACAAGTCTGTATTTCTGGTTTCAGGTCATTCGTTACATCACTTCCGGTTTGGTGGGTATCTCCATAATGGTGTATACAGGAAGTGATGGTAAAGCCATTTTGGATAATGGCAAAAGTCCAAGAAAAAGAGGGGTTAATATAAAAGTAAATTAAAACAAACAAATCAAGGTGTAATCTTGCATATTTTCTGCATATATAGTTATAGAGATTATAATAGTGCTAAATGCTGAATAGGGATCGCCGTATATCACATGTATTTACACAGCGATCTCTTTTAAATAGTACTAATAGACATCTGGAACAAGTCTGGATGTATATAATAGAAATCCAAATTTTTTTTTTTTTTTTTTTTTTTTTTTTTTAAAAAGTAACCAGTCGAAGGAAATTTGGTTAAAAAAGGGGGAAAAAAAAATTCATATACACAAATGAATTATAAAAAACATATTTTAAAAAAATCTAAATTCTATATTGTTCCAGATGATAGTACAATTTTACAATCCAAACATTTTATGATTGATTGTACATAACTTTAAAAAGAGTGTATTATAAAAAGGATATTATAAAAAATGTATTAGATCGAATTCTATATTGAGACCGCTTGGGTGGAGGGTGTCTAGGCGATGGACCCATTCCATTTCTAGTTTACTTATATTTTTAATATTGTCACCTCCTCTCCAATGAGGTTTATATTTGGCGATTCCTATGAATTTTAATTGACTAGGGTCTTTATTGTGCAGTATAAAGTGGGCGGAAACAGAGTGGCTCATGAGTCCTTTTTCTATATTTCGACAATGTTCGCTTATTCTCACTTTTAGTGGTCTAATTGTCCTGCCAACATATTGTAGTCCGCAAGGACACTCTAACAAATATATTACATTGGTACTGTTACACGTTATTACATCACATATGCAAAAAAATTTGTTCCTATTCATTGATTTAAAATTTGGGATGAATTTGTCATTTTTTTGCGTTTTCTTACATGCTGCACATACATTACATTTAGAAAAACCTTTCTTAGTGTTTAAAAAATTCTGTTTGTTTTTTTCCTGTGTATGTTTATGTTTAGTGTAGTTTTTAGTAAGTTTCATTTTTAGATTGGGGGCGCCTCTAAATATTATAGTTGGTTTATCGGGTAAGATCCTTTTTAGTAGATTGTCCTCTTTTAGTATGTTCCAATGTTTATTTATTATTCTTTTAATCTGTTTGCTTTTATTGTTATAATCAAATATCAAAGGGAGGGAAAATTTATTGTCTGGTCGAATTTTGTGATTTTTTTTCGTTAATAATGATTCTCTATCTGTGTTACCTATTTGTTCTATTTCTTTGTAGACCCTCCGCAGACAGAGCCTTAAACCCAAAGAACAGTGTTAATTTTGTCGACTAACAATTTTATTTGCCTACATTTTTGTGATTTAGCGGACTAAAACTACTCTAAAACTGAAACATTTCAAACAATTCATACGACTAAAATACGACTAAAACTAAAATGGCTTTTTAGTAAAAAGATTAAGGCTAAAACTAAATAGAAATTTGCCGTCAAAATTAACACTGCACTGGGGCTGTGAAAGGGGCAAAAGTGATTGACCAGGGCTTGGGAGAGAGAAACCTAGAGGACACAAAGAGACACGGAGAGGCTGGAGAAGAAGGGACAAACGAGACAGAGGCTTTAACTAAAGCCATTAGATTTTAGTTGTGTCAACTAAAATTGACTGGAGACTTAGTCGACTAAAACTATAACCATTCAGATAACTAAAATACGACTAAAACTAAATTGAAATTTGCATGGCCACAGACATAATTTGTAATGGCACTGTTGACCGATTAACTTAATCTTTTTTTTTTTTTTTTTGTCAACTTTTGTCTCTGCTTTGTCTTATGCGATCTTTGGATTGAGTTGGAATTTCACTGAAATTTCAACACAGACTGGATCAGTATTATCTCTTTATGAAATACCGAAAACTGAGCATTCCACTTTAATGTTTTACTCCTTTTTTTTTTTTTCAATAGATTGACACTAAACACACAAACCCAACTGGGTCCCTCACACCTCCCAAATAGTGGATATAGTTCCTCCATCATTGGTACACATTTCAGTTTAGATCCTTGGACAATGTCAGGCGGCGGTGTCTATACACATTTTGAAATCTGGCCTTTACGCACTTTAGATTTCTAGAGAATGAATCCGAATAATGTAACAAGAATTGCTTCAAAGCACCCGATCCTTTCATTCCGTTCTGAGAATATTACAATAAGATGGATATCTGCGTAATACGTCTCTGTCACCTGATGTGATGTAATTGCTTCATTCCAAAGTAAAATAACAGGCTTAGTGTCAAGCAAAATCACCACTTTCTCAGTCTTTCATTATCTGGATTTTTCCTTCTTTTGTGCTTAAACAAGAGAACAAAAAAAGCAATCGATGACTTTTTAAGTAGATGTCACTGGATTACTGTAGTTAAGTAAAACCAGGTGTAATTTTACCGTACATGTAGTAAATGAGAGGGTCTTTGTGTTTCACGCTGTCTTACGTATGAAACCCCTATTTAATAGTTACAAGGTTTATACGTATAGCACACGCATTCAGAAAAGGTGTTCTATGTTCTATGTTCTATGTTTTGGTATTTTCAATAGGCCGAGGAAGACGGAATTACTCGTACTTCCTCTTGTATCTCGCTTGAGGTGACTTGCCATTCTGAAGTCACTTTTTCTGTCGAGATAACGAAACTTTGATATGCTTGTATTAGGGATCGACCGATATTGATTTTTTAGAACCGATACCGATAATCTGTTAACTTTCAGGCCGATAGCCGATAACTTGCCGATATTCTGTACATTTACCATTTTGAAAAAATAAACTATTTCTATGCACAAAATAAATAAACAAAATGCACAAAATAAACAAGCCACATGCACTGGATGCAGTGTGTTTAGACAGTGGAGCTGTGTATATTTGTGTAGTGTGTGTATATAATGAATGCAGGGTGTGTTTGTGTAGTGTGTGTATAGTTAATGCAGTGACTGTGTAGTGTGTGTATAGTTAATGCAGTGACTGTGTAGTGTGTGTATAGTTAATGCAGTGACTGTTTGTGTAGTGTGTGTATAGTTAATGCAGTGACTGTTTGTGTAGTGTGTGTATAGTTAATGCAGAGTGTGTTTGTGTAGTGTGCGTAAAGTGAATGCAGTGTGTAGTGTGTATAGCGAACGCAGTGAATGTAGTGTGCGTATAGTGAATGCAGTGTGTTTTTGTAGTGTGTGTGTGTGTATATAATGAATACGGTGTGTGTGTTTGTGTATAATGCAGTGTGTGCATTATACACACACACACCACACTATATACACACTCTGCATTATATACAGAGTGTGTAGTGTGTGTATATAATGCAGTGTGTGTGTGTGTGTTTTCCTGAAGGGTTGTGATTTATGTAAAATGGGGGGCAGGGGGGAATGCATTTTTTAATTTAAATTTTTAATGTTTGTTTTATTTTAATTTTTAATATTTATTTGTTTATTTTTAATATTTGTTTATTTTTAATATTTATGTTTAATATTTGTTTTATTATTTTTTGTTGTCCCCCCTCCCTGCTTGTTGCCTTGCCAGGGAGGGGGGATATGACCGTCCCTGGTGGTCCAGTGGCATTGGCTGAGCAGTGAGGGGGCCCGCAGGTAGCGTTTACTCACCTCCCTGCAGCTCCTCCAGCTCCCCAGTGTAAATCTTGCGTTCTGTGTGCCGCGCGGAGCGTTGCCACGGCAACCCGTGGCAACGCTCTGACGGCCGCGGGTCTCGCAAGATTTACTCTGGGGAGCTGGAGGAGCTGCAGGGAGGTGAGTAAATGCTACCTGCGGGCCCCCCCAGGACCGCCGGGCTTGTAATGATACCGATATTGCCGAAAATACCGAATATCAGCCAATTATATCGGTAAAACCGATAATCGGTCGATCCCTAGCTTGTATATAGTTTTTCTATATCCTGAGTGTCTTTACAGTCGTCTTTTATAGATAAGTGTGTTTTAGCTTGCTTCTTTTGAACTTGCTGTTGAATTTGGCAACTGCGTTGTTGTTGTCGTCGTCGTCGTCATATATCGCAGCTCAGTTTATTTTCATAGGGGATTTTCTTCAATAATTTAGAGTTTCAAATAATTTTTTGTTTAATTCATTTTATGTATTTAAAGGGACACTACAGTCACCCAAACAACTACAGCTTATTGTATTTGTTCTGGTGAGTAGAATCACTACCTTTATGGTTTTGCTGTAAACACTGTTTTTCAGACATTACAGCCTAGGGATAACTCCGCTGGCCACTCCTCAGATGGATGCTAGAGATGCTTCCTGGGTCAGTGCTGCAAAGTGTGACTGACATTCAGTGTCTCCACCCTCCGCATGGAGACACTGAACTTTCATTAATAGAGATGCATTGATCCAATGCATCTTTATGAGGAGGTGCTGTTTGGCCCTGTCTCCATCCCGCCTCCTGGATGGTTTCAGTCCAATGCTTTCCCAATTGGGACATGTATAAAATATACATACACTGTATACCTACTGCACTCACTGTACCTCCCTCTACTGTAATGTAACCTGTAAAGTGCTGAGTACACCTGTTATCGCTATATAAATATAATATACATACACTGTATACCTACTGCACTTACTGTACCTCCCTCTACTGTAATGTAACCTGTAAAGGGCTGAGTACACCTGTTAGCGCTATATAAATAAAATATACATACACTGTATACCTACTGCACTCACTGTACCTCCCTCTACTGTAATGTAACCTGTAAAGTGCTGAGTACACCTGTTATCGCTATATAAATATAATATACATACACTGTATACCTACTGCACTTACTGTACCTCCCTCTACTGTAATGTAACCTGTAAAGGGCTGAGTACACCTGTTAGCGCTATATAAATAAAACATACATACACTGTATACCTACTGCACTTACTGTACCTCCCTCTACTGTAATGTAACCTGTAAAGTGCTGAGTACACCTGTTAGTGCTATATAAATATAATATACATACACTGTATACCTACTGCACTCACTGTACCTCCCCCTACTGTAATGTAACCTGTAAAGTACTGAGTACACCTGTTAGCTCTATATAAATAATATATACTTACACTGTATACCTACTGCACATACTGTATCTCCCTCTACTGTAATGTAACCTGTAAAGTGCGGAGTACACCTGTTAGCGCTATATACAATATACATACACTGTATTCCTACTGCACTTACTGTACCTCCCTCTACTGTAATGTAGACTGTAAAGTGCTGAGTACACCTGTTAGCGCTATATAAGTAAAATATACATACACTGTATTCCTACTGCACTTACTGTACCACCCTCTACTGTAATGTAGACTGTAAAGTGCTGAGTACACCTGTTAGCGCTATATAAATAAAACATACATACACTGTATACCTACTGCACATACTGTATCTCCCTCTACTGTAATGTAACCTGTAAAGTGCTGAGTACACCTGTTAGCGCTATATAAATAAAATATACCTACACTGTATTCCTACTGCACTTACTGTACCACCCTCTACTGTAATGTAACCTGTAAAGTGCTGAGTACACCTGTTAGCGCTATATAAATAAAATATACACTGTATACCTACTGTACTTACTGTACCTCCCTCTACTGTAATGTAACCTGTAAAGTGCTGAGTACACCGGTTAGCTCTATATAAATATAATATACATACACTGTATACCTACTGCACTTACTGTACCTCCCTCTACTGTAATGTAACCTGTAAAGTGCTGAGTACACCTGTTAGCTCTATATAAATACAATATACATACACTCTATACCTACTGTACTTACTGTACCTCCCTCTACTGTAATGTAACCTGTAATGTGCTGAGTACACCTGTTAGCACTATATAAATAAAATATACATACACTGTATACCTAATGCACTTACTGTACCTCCCTCTACTGTAATGTAACCTGTAAAGTGCTGAGTACACCGGTTAGCTCTATATAAATATAATATACATACACTGTATACCTACTGCACTTACTGTACCTCCCTCTACTGTAATGTAACCTGTAAAGTGCTGAGTACACCTGTTAGCTCTATATAAATACAATATACATACACTCTATACCTACTGTACTTACTGTACCTCCCTCTACTGTAATGTAACCTGTAATGTGCTGAGTACACCTGTTAGCACTATATAAATAAAATATACATACACTGTATACCTAATGCACTTACTGTACCTCCCTCTACTGTAATGTAACCTGTAAAGTACTTAGTACACCTGTTAGCTCTATATAAATAAAATATACATACACTGTATACCTACTGCACTCACTGTACCTCCCTCTACTGTAATGTAATCTGTAAAGTGCTGAGTACACCTGTTAGCGCTATATAAATATAATATACATACACTGTATACCTACTGCACTTACTGTACCTCCCTCTACTGTAATGTAACCTGTAAAGTGCTGAGTACACCTGTTAGCGCTATATAAATAAAATATACATACACTGTATACCTACTGCACTTACTGTGCCTCCCTCTACTGTAATGTAACCTGTAAAGTGCTGAGTACACCTGTTAGCGCTATATAAATAAAATATACATACACTGTATACCTACTGTACTTACTGTACCTCCCTCTACTGTAATGTAACCTGTAAAGTGCTGAGTACACCTGTTAGGGCTATATAAATAAAATATACATACACTGTATACCTACTGCACTTACTGTGCCTCCCTCTACTGTAATGTAACCTGTAAAGTGCTGAATAAACTTTTTTAGCGCTATATAAATATACAGTTTGTCACAGTGTACATTCTCTGCCCTCCACAGCTAGTTTTATATCAGATAATTTAATGGCTCTGGGAGTGAATACAGAAATTAGTTCTTTCCTTTTGAAATGTCAAATCATTCGTATCGAGTTTGTTAACAAATTAGATGTGATTTTTTTTTTTGGTGTAACTTCGGATGTAAATTACCGAGGAATATTTTGTAGATGTCAAGATCCATCGAAAGTGTTAGCAAGATCTGAGCGTTCTGTACGGAACTGTTTTATTAAGTGTTCTGTGTTCAGATGTCATTTTATGGGAATCATTAATTAAATGGACGCTCTGATCACCAAAAGACTCGGGGATTGGAGGCTGTTAATGTCGGTTATGGTCTAGTAATTTGCAGGGCGCTGGACATCCAGGAATAATCTAATCAAGCGAGGCTCTCAGCGGAGCACATGTGAGAGATCTTGTTTAATTACATTGGTATCTGCTGAAATTTGCCTCGCATTGCTATGGGGGTCGGGGGGAATAAACCCAGGGAAGAATTAAAGAAATGCAGGACAAAATAGACACATTGGAAAAATGATCCAAGTCAGCTATCATTTCTGCCTACTTAGGGCTAAAATTTGATTTCCCAACAGTGGTTGGAGACCTGCCTTTTTGGTGCAACTGTATAACTTACACCGCAACCTTACCCAAAGTGTTACATTATCTTCAAAGGAACATTCCAAGCATATGTAACCACTACAATGCACTGCCACCTCCGCCCCCGCACCCCACCTGTTTGCTACTGGGCGCTGGTCACTGAATCTGTGGAGAGCCAGAAGTACAGTGGCAGCCCCAAGATAAACAACCCCGTGAAGGGCCAGCTCATTGGCTGAGAGCGCCAATTGGTTGATCCTCTCAACCAATGAGCTTAGTCCTGCACCATCGCTCAAAGTAGAGAGCTTTGGTCTTTCATAGAGTCTGAGACTGGGCCAAAATTCAGAGTAGGGCTTGAGGAGACAAGAACTTTTTTATTAATGAACCAGTTTTAATGATATTACATACACTGAATGCTTAACATATGGAGATTTGTTTGACTAGGTACAGAAGAGGACATCTTTTAAATGAGCTTCATATGCCGCCTCACATCGGACTCGTTTAATTGCATTGTATGTAACACTAGTTAATGTTTGAGGGTCTAGCACTCGAATTTCTGCACGGATTTTCTCCTTAAAGGGAAACTCCAGTACCAGGAAAACGATCCGTTTTCCTGGCACTGGAGGGTCCCTTTCCCTCCCACCCCCCAATCCCCGGTTACTGAAGGGGTGAAAACCCCTTCAGTCACTTACCTCAGGCAGCGACATGTCCCACGTCGCTGCCTGCTCCTCCCCCACCGCTCCTCCTTCTTCCTCCGTCGGCCGCTGGGCGAGACTGATCCCGCCCACCGGCCGAGGAGTCCCAATGCAAATGCGCAGCAATGCCGCGCATGCGCATTGGCGCACCCCATAGGAAAGCATTGAAAATGAATTTCAATGCTTCCCTATGGGGAATAGAGCGACGCTGGAGGTCCTCACACAGCGTGAGGACGTCCAGCGACGCTCTAGCACAGATAATCTGTGCTAGGGACCAGGAAGTTCCCTCTAGTGGCTGTTTAGTAGACAGCCACTAGGGGAGGACTTAACCCTGCAAGGTAATTATATCAGTTTATAAAAAACTGCAATAATTACACTTGCAGGGTTAAGGGAAGTGGTCTGGGTGCCTGGAGTGTCCCTTTAACCCCTTAAGGACCAAACTTCTGGAATAAAGGGGAATCATGACATGTCACACATGTCATGTGTCCTTAACCCCTTAAGGACACATGACATGTGTGACATGTCATGATTCCCTTTTATTCCAGACGTTTGGTCCTTAAGGGGTTAAGCAGCTCAAGTGTATGCGGTTTGTTCATGTACACACGCTCCTTCAGATAACTCTCACAGGAAGTAATCAGGAGCTGAAAGGTCGGGCGAGCATGGTGGCAAATTAATCTGAGAATTTCTTAAAATAGTTCCACTCGCTGAACAGTTATCTCGGGAGGTCCATGGCCCTGACAGTAGCCCCATCCTCCTTTAACCGCGTTTCAGGACAGTTTTCCTCTTTGCGTCAAAATAAACGACCGGCCATTTTGAAAATAGAAATCCACAATTGTTTTGTTTTTTTATTTCTTAAAATTACCAATGATAAATCTCCCAATATATATGTATCTGCAACAAAAACAATTAAACTACTAACTAAAAGTTATTTACCTGTCATATCCTACTCTGAATTTTGGCCAAAGTCAAAACCTATCCATAATAAAGCTTAAAAAAAAAAAAAGAAATTACGGTACCTTTTTTTTTTTTTTTTTTATTATCGCCTTTTAGCCCCCATTCTATTTTTGTCCATCAGACAGTGTGTCTGTGTCATCATATAACGCACCTTTAAGTCATGCAGAGCTTTTCTTCAGCTCCGCTTACAAGCTTAATAGATGACAAGAGTCTGCATTGATCAAAATAGTCAGACTTTGCTGTTTTTTGTCCAACAGAGCGCGGTCGGCGCAGTCGGTGGTATTGTCTCTTTACAGCAAAGGTTTCTGTGCTCATTAAGTTTTAATGCCTCGTGGATAGCTGGAAGTTGGAATTCTATGCAGCCCTCGCCGTGGCCTTGAAAAGATTCGCTTGCAGCCATTCCCTGTCTGTGGGTTCACCCTGTGTGTCTTTGAACTCTCCTCACCCTCTCTTCTGCCTGAAATCAATATACATATTGGAAGCATCCCCTCTCCCAGCTGCCAAACCCGTTTAATCCTCTTTCACTTAGTGTTTTCTTTAGACATCTTCATTGCCAGGGGGAACGCAGTTGGGGGGATATTTCATAAAAAAATGTTGTATCATCATATTTTAAGTCTAAACACAGCAAATTCAGATGGAGGGAGGAACATATTGATCCAGTTTAAGTAGGAATGAACACCTTTATTTTGTCAAGTCGTGGGAAGAAGTCCTGTCTATCCGTTTAATGACATGGACCACAGATGTTATCCTGTAGACCTCTGGCAGTAGAAAATGTAAGCTGTCTGTACTAGTTTGTCATAGGTCATTAAAGGATCTTATCACCTATAAATGCATTTTTTAAAGTACATTTTTAAATTTTCTTAACAAAATGCATAGACTTAAAGTACGTAGCTTTTATTAAAACTTTTTGAGTCTCTTAAAGGGATACTCCAAAGACCAAAACCACTAAAGTAGTGGTCAGTGGTGGAACTGCTGTAGAGAGGGCCCTACTGCAAGAATTTGGGGGGGAGAGCATCTCTAGCACAAGCATGGCCAAAAGGTAGATCCCCATCTGTTGTACAATTCCCACAATGCTTTTCCAGCTGGGGATCTACCATGTGCCCATCCTTGCAGAGCTGTATTTGTGGCAGTGTTTGTGTATGAATGTAAGCATGTTTTTGTGTGTTTGAATGTAGTGTTGGCATTTGAAAGCAGAGCGATACTTTTGTGTTTGTATGTAGGGTTTAGATATATGCACTGCCCTACACGCACACTCGCTTACACGTACACTTGCGCAAGCGCATGCGTACACTCGCGCAAGTACACTCGCGCAAGTACACGCACACGCGTACACTCACACGCGTACACTCACACGCCCACACTCACACAGATACCACATATATACACCGATCACAATTTACATATTTTAGCGATTTTCCCCTCTGTTATTGGCTGTGTGAACAACTCTTAGCAGGATTTACCTGCTCTTCCAACAGTAAAGGAGAGGCAAGGACCGGTGTTTGGAGTACCCCAGGTAAGAAGGCAAACCGTTAGCTAATGGTTTGACTCCTTACACTGGGAGAAAGAAGAGTAGGGATTGTGAACAGCAAGCTGATGTGGTTATGGTGTTTGGAGTTTTCCTTTAACATGAGGGAAGAAGGGATGACATTTTTCAATTATCCTCAGGCAACCCAAAGGATTTACAACTTGGAGCTATGACCTAGGGGATGTTGCCATGGTGACTGCTATACTTTTAGAACTTTGTTCTACTTTTCTGATCGTAACACTTTGATGAATCTCCCTGTTGCATATTAAAAATTATAACAAATCTTCAAGTATGTAATTTTTAAGCGGCATGGGAGCTACAGCGTATTAACATGAGTATCGCAGTAAATGAAAGCGGTTTGGACTGTGCATCACTTGTAGGGATATGCTCTGTGTCATCATCTCTCCTAATTGGAGTGGGAGTTTTCCAGTGAGTCTGTAATGAATTAGTCTGAAACGGTCTCTCTAGAGCCAGATGCTTTTACAACCACGCTCTCATCTGGAAATGCATCAGAAATGAAAGGGTCTTGGCTTATAATACTGGATGATGTGTATTCAACACCCTCTCCCCTTAGTTCCCAAATACGAAGGTCGAGCACGTAGTTTACACACTCTGTTTTAACCCTTTTATCTCTGGAAAGGAGAATGGCAGAGACGAGTTATATGTACCTTTCAGTCTTCCTGTTAAACCGTTTTGAATGCTCACTATCCCCAGCCAATAAGATCCAGCTCTTTCGTCTGTTGAGCGGATTAGCTGGGAGTCTGGGAAAGTTTCCAACCATAAAGCGAAGTCAGAATTATGTAACAAAGAGGGTTGTAGAAAAATATTATCCGGTAAAATGTTTAAACTAGATAAATATTATTTTATATTTATATTTAATTAATGTGGTTAAACGTCAGTGGGACTTTATTGAATAAATGTTTTTCCACGTTTTCTATAGTAAAACTGCATGTCTTGAAGATATAATTTATATTAAAATATACAGTCTGTGTAACAAATGTAATGGGATATTTAAAGAGACAGAAATGCTAAAGCGGTACCTAACCCCCTCGTCTCCTCTTTAAAAAAACAAACCCAAAAAACTGTTATACTTTTTTTTTTTATTTCTCCCAAACATTTAGGGAGAATACATTGATTTATTTTGGGGTCTGATGTTTGAAATGTGTGGGCTATCCCTAAAATGTTTGGCATAGGGTCACTAAACATTTTTTTTTAATGTCAATATTTTCATTGCTTACATTTTACTTTGAACATTTTGGGATCGAA
Organism: Pelobates fuscus; assembly: GCF_036172605.1. Classification (NCBI taxonomy): domain Eukaryota; kingdom Metazoa; phylum Chordata; class Amphibia; order Anura; family Pelobatidae; genus Pelobates; species Pelobates fuscus. Next base: position 156,496,842 of record NC_086325.1, on the reverse strand, counting down.
CAGATTAGAGAGCTCTGCTTTATAAAGATATCTGTGAGCTCCATTTGCCATAATGTTTAGATACTCTTTGAGATATTACTCCAGCAAAAAAAAAAGTGTTTTACAAAAATGCTGTTTTTGGTCAGAATAACATTGACTGACCTGCTGATGACAGACTCCAACTATGCATAGAATTTATATTAGCCAGCCCGGAACTCTCTCTTACGTGATAAAATAATGACACCCCTATATGCTATGATGCTGGCGGAGGTGGTTAAAGAAACATATGTCCAGCTTTTTATTGTTAAACCCTGCACATACAGACTCTGAGCTCCATGACCAATTCAGATCACTGAAGTGATTATGGTGCTTGGATTAATTTAGGAGAAATTTCGGGGGAAGCGTTCACAAACCTCTGCGTTACTCCCCTGTCAATCATATAAGCTCCGCCTTTTGCACCTGGCAGTCAGCAATGTTACTGTTGTTCCTCTTCCGATGGAATGTGTGCCTTGGCAATGCCAGGATTCATCTGGATTGTGATATTAATGGCTGAACTGTTAATATATATTCAAAAGAAAACAGAAAAAAAAATAGTTAACAAAAAGGATAGACAAATTTCAATATTTTATTAATTGGTGATGTAATTTCCAGAAAAGTAATGGTTCCCCTTTAAGAAACCATATTTTTAGCACTGACCCTGCGCACTAATACAGTAAGATTTATCCTCATGTATAATGTATGTTCCTTCTGCCCCACGGGCCGTTCACCCCTCTGGCCTTGAATATATCAGTCTTCCAAGACACCCAGCTAAGACCACGCTTTGATGTGAGCTCTTTTCTTTATAATAAATGGCCCATCATCAAGGAATTTATTTCAATCCCCAGAAACAAGCCCTTTGAAATCTTTGAGTGGTGACTTAATCGTGCTGTACAGATGGACGGGATGGGGGGTCTGTGTTTATATTCCTACTGTGTTACGGTTCTTTTCTGACAATGTTGTCACAGCTACAGTTACAATATGGCTCGGTTGCAGGAAGGACTATAACAAAAACCCGCTACATTGTTCCTATGAGCCAGGAGTCTGGAATTAAATCTATGCGAGGTGCATCATATTTTGATGATCGACTTCCCACCGAAAAAATATATTTTTCCCACCACAAATTTAATGTCTGAACACAGGTAGCCTAAGATCGGAGATGGCCAAAAAGTAGCTTCCTAACTTGTAGACCTATAGATCCTGGATCTCTTGAATGCTTCAAGATTCACCAAACATCATGGGAGTTGTAGTTCGTCAAGAGCTGGTGGGAATGTTTAACCTTTGTCCACCTTTAATCGCTCAGTAGTTCCTACTTTTTAAGGCAAGCTAAGGAGAATGTCAAGAGCTGGTCTTCCCACGTGTCTTTCATTACTTGATACATAGGGCGCGGTATGGAATCTGGGAGTTAAAATTGATAAAAGAAGGGGAAAGTATTTGTTATACATGTGCTGGAATCTGGGAAGATCATAAACTGTGGACTCCTTTGACATCACGGCCCAGGTTGAATTTTAACATCGAAGGTCGGGATATTAACACACTGTCCTGCAGTGGAATTATATAAACAAACACATTCAGGTCCAAAATGGGTTGGTTATTTTTAATGTTTCTTCAAACCCTGGCCTAATTTTAAAGGGACACTATAGTCACTAAAACAACTTTAGCTTAATTAAACAGTTTTGGTGTATAGATCATGCCTCTGCAGTCTCAATGCTCAATTATCTGCCATTTTGGAGTCAAATCACTTTGTTTATTAACCCTAGTCACACCTCCCTGCATGTGACTTGTACAGCCTTCCTAAACACTTCCTGTAAAGAGTCATCTAATGTTTCTTTCCTTTATTGCAAGTTCTATTTCATTTAGATTTTCTTATCCCCCACTATATTAATAGCTTGCTAGACCCTGCAAGAGTCTCCTGTATGTGATTAAAGTTCAATTTACAGAGCAAGAGATAAAATTGTGTAATGGACCACTATAGGCACCCAGACCACTACAGCTTAATGAAGTGGTCTGAGTGCCAGGTCCATCTAGGGTTAACCCTGCCTGCTGTTAACATAGCAGTTTCAGAGAAGCTGCTATCTTTACATATGGGTTAATCCAGCCTCTAGTGGCTGTCTCATTGACAGCTGCTAGAGGCGCTTCCGCGCTCCCCCTGTGATTGTCACAGTGAGAAGACGCCAGCGTCTCCATAGGAAAGCATTGAGAATGCTTTCCTATGGACTGACTGAATGCGCGCGCGGCTTTTGCCGCGCATGCGCATTCAGCCGATGACGACCGTAGGAGGAGGAGAGTCCCTAGCGCCGAGGGAGCCCGGCGCTGGAGAAAGGTAAGTGTTTAACCCTTTCCTCCTTCAGCCCGGCGGGAGGGAGGCCGTGAGGGTGGGGGTGCGGGGGGGACCTATTAACACTATAGTGCCAGGAAAACAAGTTTGTTTTCCTGGCACTATAGTGGTCCTTTAAAGTAAATTACATCTGATTATAAGTGAAACCATAGCCAGAGGGGAGGTGTGGCAAGGGCTGCATAAACAGAAACAAAGTGATTTAACTCCTAAATGATTTATACACTAAAACTGCTTCATTAAGCTAAAGTTGTTTCGGTGACTATAGTGTTCCTTTAACCTCTTAAGGACACATGACATGTCATGATTCCCTTTTATTCCAGAAGTTTGGTCCTAAAGGGGTTAACAAGGTTTATAGAATTTTCTTAAACTACCAATAACACATGTGCCTTTTGGATTTCACAGCACAGATATTACTTATCAAGCTCAAATTAATTTGCTAAAACCCATAAAGTGTGCTTGTTTTTCAATCAATGCTTTTTATTTAAAAAAAATATATATATAAAAAATGTTGGGTTTGAAAGCCAATTAGTTATGTGTTGGGCAACACCAAAGTGTTAATAACTTCTCTGTCCCTATATTATTTTATCTGTTATCTGATTACGTTTTCATGGTGTCTGGACATCCTAGGCACCGTCTTACCTTATGGGATTTAGCTGTTTTTGAACAAGTTAATCACAAAGAGCTCTTGACGGTGCTTGTTCCCTATTCTACTGGCTCTGACTCCGAAGCGAACGTCTTTCCTATGGGCACAAGACATAGACTGAGAGTGTCAATTGGGGCTGGTGACTTATCACTGGTTTTCCTTTGAGAACATACTTTAGAAAGGTACGCTAAAAGGTACGCCTTGCTAAAACATTTGGCTCAATTTGCAGCCAGTGAGAGACTGAGAAAGTCCTCTCCGCATTTCACTGGAGTCTTCTGGATTGCCGAGCGGAGGGGCACTGTCAAGAGGACTGTTTGAAAACAATTTAGCCCCATATGATAAGACTCCGTCCAGGACCTCCAGACACCATAATGACTTAATTCATGTGAAGTGGTTATTGTGTCTGGAGTGGTCTGTTAATAAAAATAAAAGCACAACTTGTAGCTAAATTGTAGTTACTATGTGGCTTTGGTAAAATCTCACTGGTGGCCGTTCTGCTCTAATTACTGCCATGGTATGTTTTTGCAAGAAGCAAAGATTATTGAATAATCTATTGTGTGTATGTGCTTGATTGTATTTCGTAGAAAATATGACGCTATAAAACGATAAAATACTCTTGAGCTTTTATTTTTATAGGCACAATCCCTGCACATATATTCTCATTTGTATTAGTAATGCGATTGTTGCTGTACAGCCTTGTTGGCCTATTTTCTAAGGGAGAAACTCACAGCTTCCACCCAACGCCTTTGACTCTCGGCTCTGATAAGACATACTGATGAGAAAGTGCTAGACGGGCATCAAGCTGGGGTTCGCCATGTCCCACCTCTAATGATAGCTTGTAAATTGTGTTATCGACATGAGACCTGTTTTAAAAAAAAAATATTTTATTATCTCAAACACACAAAAACACTTCAAAGCAATGGGACCGAAAACCTAGCAACTAAACATGTATATTCATATATCTTGTATCTATACTCTGTATGTCTCATGCTACACCCCCATATAGAAATATTTTCCTTTATCTTACAAAATTTTTTTTTTTTTTAATTGGGTTGCCTTGGAATGCGATACCCATCAGTCTCCGGGAGAACAGGTATGGTCTGGTGCCACTAAGATTGATGGATCCTGCATTGCACTATGGGTTTTATTGCATGGTGTGTTAATTGAAATAACGGGCAGATGGTGTTTATGATATGTATCACAATGAAAACTACAGTATAAAGGGCTCCTGGAACAAGATCAGACAATTTTGTAGGTGATCATATTATCCAGTAAAAGTCAGTGTATTGGACCCAAACATTGCAGTGACTTGCAGATAATTGCATAGTTCAAATCGCAGCCTTAAAATATGTATGTTTTTGCAAGCAGGCAGTGCAGCGTTGATTGTTGGGTTGGACGAAACGTCTCTCAGCTTTGGAAAGTTAATTGCTGGGAATAGTACTGGTGGTCATAGGCCAGGGCAGCACTGAAACGTATGAATGACGCTAACTGCATCACCGGCATGCCCCTACGTGACATTGCCCCTTCAGTCCTCACGGTGGCAGTGAATATACAGTGAGTTTATACATGTGTATCAGTATATGTTACAAGAGACCAGAAAAATGGGAATATCCCCGCAAAGACAGAATATTTGGCAAATGTGCACCCAGAGATTCCTGTCCAGCACAAGGCCATCCCCTCATCTCTGTGCTTAGATACATACCCCCCTCCCTCAGCTTTATTGCAGGCCTATCTGACCCTCACATGCCTTCCTTCCACAGCCTGATATCCAAACTTTCCAGCCCCATTACTGCTGCAAGAAAGTCTGATACCCGCTCATTACTACATTTATAGATCGTCTGTCACACCCAAATTGTAGATAAGCAGAAACAGCAGGTGTACACACTGCCTCTTATCAGTACTCCCCTGCACTTTCTTAACCCCATAAACTTAATTTTTACCCTTCCTACTCCTGTTTTTGATATTTCAGGTTTTTTTTTTTTTTTCCTCCAAATTGACTTTTTCCTAGCTTGGCAATGCTCTGTCTTCTCCTCCTCTTCATTCCCTCCTTCTCCCTCAGTATCAAAATATCCCTTTACACCCACTTTCCTCATCCTACCAATAACCTATACATTTCCCCCCTCTCTGCTACACTCCTCCCCCCTTCTCTCATCTCATGCCCTGCACTCATTTTACTGCTCCCTCTCTCCTACCTAAAATCAATCTCATCCTGGACCCCGTGCACATAAGACCCACTCACACCTCTTTTGTCACTATATCTCCTCCTTCTTCTAGCAGCTGGTGATGTCTCTCCCAACCCAGGGCCCTTCGTGTCCTCTGCACACACTAAGGCAACCAGAAACCACTCAAACCTCATCACAATACCCTGCCCTTTACCCTCATTCACCAACATTCAGTGTGCACTCTGTAATGCCCGCGCTGTCTGCAGCAATCTGAAATTAAGATTGACCGTTTCATCTCAAACTCTCTCACCCTTCTAGCACTCACAGAGACCTGGCTGATAGTCTGATAGTGCTACTCCTGCTGCTTTATGTTTTGGTGGGCTTCCATTCTCCCACACTCCCAGACCCAACAAACGTAAAGGAGGTGGCGTAGGCATCCTTCTCTCCCTTCAATGTACCTTTCAACCAATCTCCCCTGCCCTATCCTTTACTTCCTTTGAAGTTCACACTGTCTATCTACTTAAACCCACTCCTTTAGGAATTGCTATCACTTTTCTTCCTGGCTACCTAACTTCCTCTCCTCTAGCACTCCTTCCCTTATACTTGGGAATTTCAATATCCCAATCAACAGCCCCAACTGCCCTGATGCCTCTCGTCTGCTCTCTATAACCTCCTCCTTTGGCCTCACGCAATGGTCCAATTTAGCAACCCATACAGCGGGAAACACTCTTGATCTCGCATTCACCAACCTCTGTACTGCCTCTAATCTCTCCAATATTCCTTTTCCTCTATCTGACCACCATCTGCTGACTTTTGACATCAGCACACCCAGGACACAACTGACACCACCATCTGCATATCAACATCACAGAAAACTCCAATGTATTTACCTCGAGAACTTCTCCACTAACCTCCAAACTCCACTTACCTATCTCAAACCTCACCTGCCCTAGTTCTGTAATCTCCTTCTACAATTCCACCCTCTCCTCTCAACTAGACATCATGGCACCTCCTACACCTAAACACATGCAAGCACGCCCAACTACAACCGTGGCACACCAAGTTGACTCGATATGTCCAAAAATTTTGCTCTTTCCTCTGCAAAAATTAATTACTTCAATACCCTCATAACCACACTCTCCTGCAAACCCAAACGACTATTCCACACTTTTAACTCTCTTCTTCGCCCTGCTCCTACCGACTTAACTGCCACAACTTTGCAACTCACTTCACTGACCAGATCTCTACAATCAGGATCTCTCATCTCTCCTTTCCCTTACAATACTTCCCCCAACCTCACTCCCTCTGCTGTTCTATGCTGCTTTGCACCCGCTACGGCGGAAGAGGTTTCTGATCTGCTCCGGTCCTGTCGTCCCACCACCTTCTCCCTTGATCCTATTCCCTCGCATCTTATCCGTACTCTGTCTCCTTCTCTTGCTTTGCCTCTCATTAAAATTCCCAATCTCTCCCTCTTCTCTGGCATATTTCCATTACCCTTCAAACATGTAACTGTAACCCTGATTTAAAAAAAAAAGCCCAATCTTGATCCGAACTCCCTGTCCAACTACCGCCCTATCTCGCCACTGCCTTGTGTCGATCCTTGAAAGACTTGTGTATGTGAGATTGACAGACTTCCTTGAGTCCAATTCTCTGCTCGACCCACTTCAGTCTGGTTTCCGTGCTCAGCACTCTGTGGAAACGGCTCTGACCAAAGTATCAAACGATCTACTCGCTGCAAAATCTCATGGTCACTACTCTATCCTAATTCTCCTTGACCTTTCCGCTGCTTTGATACTGTTTATTATCAACAGCTTCATCTCCTCCTCCGTAATCTCGGTCTACGAGATATTGCTCTGTCCTGGTGCTCTTCCTACCTCTCTAACTCTGCCTCTTCCTCACAACCTCTCTCTGTTGGTGTCCCCAAGGTTCAGTCCTTGGTCCCCTATGCTCTGCCGAAGACCTGCGTCTGTCCTCTGTTCGTACTCCAAACTCTGATGCTCGTATCCAAGACTTCTCTAGGGCTGCACCGTTCCTGTGGAACTCCCTTCTCTTTTCCGTTAGACGCTCACCCAGTTTCCACTCCTTCAAAAAAAAAAAAAAATCCTAAACACTCACTTTTTCACAAAAGCATATCAATTAAACTATTAATGGCTCAAAAAAAACCAAAAAAACAGTCTTCATTGAATACTATTCTATCAATTTATTTCCCTAATACTATCCTTACCTTTTGTGTCCCTTTACCCCACTCCCTCTAGCATGTACGCTCATTGAGCAGGGCCCTCAACCCCTCTGTTTCTGTGTGTCCAACTTGTCTGGTTACAATTACATGTTTGTTAGTCCACCCATTGTACAGCGCTGCGGAATTTGTTGGCGCTATATAAATATAATAATAATAAAAATTGACTTTCAAACACAAAGTCTTCGGGGCAGACTAAGGATATTGCAGATAAATTTGTTATAGAACTGCATATTGTGGGCTATGTAATATACAAAAAAAAACTGATCATTTTCTTTCCTCTGGCTTGAGTGATGTTCGTTTTAAAATCGTGCCGGGCTAAATGTTTTGTTAAAGTTTCCTTATGCAGAGTTGAACAACACGTTGCATACATGTGACAAATTAAACGTATCTCACAAAATTTGTTTGTCAAACCATTTCACAGACTGAAATGCCACCGTTTTACTGGGGGCAAGAATTAGTCTTTTAAAAGCATTGCTAAAACTTCATACTATTCAGATTATATCTCAATTCTTGACATTAAAAGGCTTATTTTTCCATGACGCCTGAATCTGCATTAATATATAAACTAAACTCCTTGTATTACCACTATGTGAGCGTTCACTGTAAAAAACAAATCCTCTCTTAGTATATGCTTTAATTCAAAGATTTACTGAGATTGGCAAACTGATGGAAGTAGATTTTACTGCACTTACGGTCAGCCGTCTTATAAAAACAGCGATTGTAATATTTTCTTTTTAGATCTTGTTTCCCATTATATAACCGCTTTAAAAAAAGAAAAAGATGGATTTACGAGACTGGTTATGCTATTAATTAAAGTGACTCTCGCTTTGGAGTTTTCCGTGAAGATAGAATCTTCATGAAAAGATATTCTACGATATAAAGTAAAAACGACTTTGTCTTATTTACACATTTGGTTATGGGGATAATGTGGTGAGAGGCGAACAAAAAATGCAGAAACCCAAGAGGTGGTTGTGTTGTTAAATAGGGGAAGTCCAGTAACCATAAGCACTGTAGCTCACTGCGGTAGTTATGGTGATAAGTCTATTGATATAGATCCAATGTGATCTTTGGTATATTCAAGTGCACTTTGAGAAGCTTACTTTGGCACTATCCCATATGTTTTTGCCAATGTGCTTGTGAATGGTTTAACAAGAACCTCCTCCACATCTCCCACCGATAATGCAGTATTTACCCTTATGCATTATCTGTGTCAATTCTGTTCAACCTGGACAATGATGGTTGTCTGAGAGTGCTGGGGATGGGTTTACCTGCTGTCCAAGTTTTACAGAATTGTTATTGGAAATAGGGGTCTGTGAAGCACTAGTTTCGTTCTGCATAGTCGGTCCTAATGTTGATGACAAAGATGAGGTGTGAGTGATAGCGGGGCCTCCAATCTTGGGGGGGGTTTGTACAAATAATGTCAAAGTGAAGACTCCCTTTTACTTACTTTCTGGTCGGAGCAGAAGTGCTGGGCTTTGGGTGAGTGGAGAGAGAGAGAGAGATTTTTTTTTAAACTACTTGAAAGTGAATTCACAAAAAGCTGCCCTCTAAGACTCACTGCACCATAACCACTGCAATAATCTGTAATGATTATGATCGTGTCCATTTAATTTATGCCAACTGTAAGATTTCTGCCTTGCCCAGCAGAGAACCATGGGAAATATAGTTTCATGAAAATTGGAGAGCAAAAATTGCAGGCTTTGGATCCAAGCCATTCTTTGGAGTGTTTCTCTTTTGTGAAGTCCTCTTGGGATTTTTTTTGAAAGTCATTAATTAGAAGATCGCGTTAGTTATCACATTCAGTAAGATATAATTACTAATTGTACTCCTGTTCTTCATCTTAACCCCCCCCCCCCCCCCCCACTACTTCTCCCTCCTGTAAGGGGAGGAAAACATTAGACAGGAATTCTAATCCTTTCGCCATCGTTCTAGAACATTAAGACCTCGAAATCCAGGTGAACGTATTCATTACTGAAAATCTTATTGATCGGAGACCTTGCTATTCTAATATTTTGGATTAAACGATTCTTTCTTGTTGTAGCTGAAACTAAAATGTGTCTAATATTGATAGACTGGTCTGTAGTAATTAGATTCTCTGTTTGTGTGTATAAGATTGTGCGTTTGTTTTTATTTATTTTATTCAGATTGTATGCCAGGCTGTCAAGGCACAGCTAGAGCTTACCAATAAATACATTTAAAGGGATACACCAAACACCATGACTACTTTAGTGCTTGGAGTCTGGTTCTGCAGCAATTTGCTTTGAAGCGGGAAGTGCATCACTGGACAAAGGACAAATCTGTACTTCACTCCTTATCTAATTACAATATATGTAAACCAACATGTACATTATATACAGCATACCAGAAGCTGTTTTTCCCCCATGATATCGCCCCTTTAAATATCTCTTGTGGTTCTTGTGGAAACACTGCCTGGTGAACTCTTTATACTGTAAAATACACAACAAATATCCACATTTTCTTAGATAAGAAGAAATGCAGCAAGAATTCAGTCTGCCTTTATCTATAGTGATGGCTTTTATGAGGGTTCAGTAAAATTAGCAATTCTAGGGTAACGTTCTAAATCATGCAAAAATCAGTAGAAACAATCCATTGGTTTCCACGGCAACTGCTCAGTTTTTAAAATGTTGCCATACAACTTCTCTTAATACAAATCCCCATAGTCTCAACACAATACAAAATCACATATTACTGTGTAGACCTGGTTGTGTCTTCTGTAATAGGGGACAATAATGCACATCATGCTGGATAATGACAACTAATGATCCATGCTACAATCACTCCCAAAACAAACTACGTAGAACACAAACATCCTACAACCTCCTCTTTCTTTGCTTTTTTTTCTGTAATTTTGTGTTACATTTGTAACTATTTGTAAACTCAGCTGTTTGTATACTCGATGGATGAAGCATTTTTTGTCACTTTGCATCTTAGATATAAAAAAAATAAACCAATCGTCAAGTTTTCACAGCACATCAAAATGTTTTTTTATATGTACATATTGCGACTGGTATGGTAACATGTCCGAGGTCTCAGATCTGGATCTTGATTGGACAAGGAAAATTAAAATAGTTATCCTTACTTTCTTCCATGATCTTTGATTTCCATAATGGGCAGTTAGAATTCAATAATACATTGCCAATTATTTGTTTAGTGCTTTTACGTTGAAGCACTGGGTGATGGTTTCTGTGTGATGATTTTTTTTTTACGTTTATTCTTGCACATTTGTGATGGTCCTACGTTTAGGCCATTTTGCATTGATTCGATCTTGCGGTTCACCCATTGTGTTGCACTGTTTGACCTGTGATCTGTCCAGATTTGGAAAATTCCATTTCCTCTTGAGGCTAAGTAAAGGCGCGTAATGCCCCGTGTCCTCGATGTTGTGGACCATTAACTTTGTTAATTTGTCAACAAAAGGAATAATTGCCAGAGTCGTTAGAAAGTCACACGGTTGTTCGCTGGTGTGTAAATTGTAGGGAAATCAAAGTAAATTTAAGATTTTAGCCTAGAACAGGAAGATTGCAAAAAATCAGCCTGAGATGTAATATTTCGCTTCTGTACCAGCTCAGTGGAGTTTATTGTATACACAATGTTTAGTTGACGTGACTTGTATTGTTACTATAAAACAGTTTAATACTATTCTGAATATGCTGGATTCTATAGCAACGCTTGACTTCAATAGCCGTTAAATTACTCTTTCCAGAATTCTTTAACAACTATTGGCCTTGGCTAGTCAATGGGTTATTGGAAAGTTAACTCCACTAACCTGTATTAATCTACCTGCCCTACTCTACTCATATAGTGGTTTGCACCCCAAAAGTATTTTTTAAATAGAGAATGTTTATTGTATTCCAGAATGGTAAGAAAAAAGTCAGTCTGTGTCTGTCTGTGTCTGTCTGTGTCTGTCTGTCTGTCTGTCTCTGTCTGTCTGTCTCTGTCTGTCTGTCTCTGTCTGTCTGTCTCTGTCTGTCTGTCTCTGTCTGTCTGTCTCTGTCTGTCTCTGTCTGTCTCTGTCTGTCTCTGTCTGTCTCTGTCTGTCTCTGTCTGTCTCTGTCTGTCTCTGTCTGTCTGTCTGTCTGTCTGTCTGTCTGTCTGTCTGTCTGTCTGTCTGTCTGTCTGTCTGTCTGTCCTGAAAGTCCTTCATTACAAGATATATTTTCTTTTGTTTCCTAGGTTATCTCTGCGCTATCCAAATTGTCCTACCATGTTATTTCTCAAACGAAAGGAATACGGTAAGATTTAATAAACCATATCGTATGATCAGTGGGATTAAATTGCACTGCAATGCCTTTTGGGAAATCATAAGATTTATGCTAAAACAGTAAAGATAGAAATATGGTGGTTTTGGTCATTTTGTCTTTGATATTGCAATTGTTTGGTTATTATTATTTTTTATTATTATTATTAGCAAATGTACCTGTTTAGAGAACAAGCTATATAGAGGTAGTTGTGCTTGGCTAATTATTGTGGGTATATCTATAATTGTAAATGGTAAATGAACCGTGGTCTTTGTATGTAAACAGTCATTATTTTTTTTTACAAATATGGATCGAAATTCTCCGGAGATGTAATTACTCAGACTGCATTTCGGAGTTAGATTTACACGACTTGTAGCTAGACATAATATTCTGTCAGTTGAGAGACCACACCTTGATGTTTACACATAGTTCTGTAACGTAATCCACCCGAATAGTTTGCTTTGGGATCATTCCCCACGATAAGTAACTGTCTCGGTTTCAGAATTGTGTTTTAGCAGCTGTGATGATTAATATGCTATATTTGTGTGTTAAATGTATTCTCCCGTTCAGCAGTTATTGCATTGGAATAATATTTACACAATACACCTGTTGCCCTCCCAAGAAGTGGCTGTTAAAGGCACATACCAAGCACCATAACAACAAGCTGTGTCGATCCTTTCCCCAAATTACCTGCACTGCCTCGCTGTATTTTAATATGATTGTTCCATGAACTGAGAAGTCCTGGTGGTGAATTTCAAATTTAAAGGGTTACTCCAACATCCATGACCACTTCTGCTTTTATTAGTGGTCATGGTGGTAGGATTATGTTTATGCAGCATTTCTGCTTAAAACACTGCACATCCACAGTTATTTGCACTTTTGTGCTTTGGGCTAGTTACACCTCCAGCACACGTGACTGTCCCTGACTTCGAAATGTCAGTTCTGTGCATATTTTATATCCGTCATCCACGCTCTCTGCAAGCAGACATCAGAGGTAATCATGAGTGTTTCTTCCCTCCCTCAATGGGTGCAGTCTACACTCCTCCCTATCCGCTCCGCAACACTTCCCCGTCCCATCGCCAGCTCAAAATAATGCCCCAATAGGGAATTATTATATTTTGCTTTTATTTATTTTTTTAAATGTTAGAATCGTTGAAGCAACCCTTTAAGGTACAACTAGCCAAACTGCAAACATTCTCTGTTGACTGTGCTTTCCGTTTGACTACTCTGGCCTTAAATTTTCAATTCACTTTGAATTCTCCCTTTTACAAGTTCTGTTCGCTGTGTACCTGCGCCCTTCCTTCTGGCTGTCATCTAGCTTTTATTATCTTCAGTTCTTGATATTTATTTATTTCCTGCCTGGTGTTCCGTTCCTTGGATTAAGCGTGGCCAGTGAAAGCCACCGCAGGGGAATATTGCGTGGAAGCTGCCAGATATTAGATTGTTCCAGGTCACTAAGAGGCCATGAGTATTTCCAACAGGACTTCCAAAATAGTTCAATTACAGATGTTGGATATCGTCTGAGACACGTCGGGGAGATTAACGCAAAGTGTTCTGTATCTCAAGACCGTGCTAGGTCTTCGACTAAAAATTCCTGCACTGTCTGACGCGCGTCTGAACAGCCACCAACTCAGGCGTTCGACCTGCAGCCAGCTTCTGCACTTGTATGATGCCACCTTATACCATGGCGTACTGCTAGATCGAACCAAAAGTTTCCCAGCTACATTTCTCACCCTATGCTCAGCCAAGCAAATCACTTCTCAAGCTGCCATTGTAAAATGTCCTTGCAAATAATGTATCTTGATGTTGCCCACAGTCCTCTGCAATAATTGTAGAGGATTCTGGGAAATGTAGTCTTACTGATACCGGAGAAACTGACGGAAGCCAAGCACAGAGAGATGGACACAGGTTTCTTCAGGAAGGAAGAGATTCTTTATTGGATCACCGATCGGGACTCAGAGGGACTAGCGTCACCAAAATACAGCAAAGTCTGAGTACGGAATACATAGAGTACATTCCTTATATAGCACTGTAGCTCCTCCCACAATTAACTACACCCACACATACCCTTAACCTATTTAATGAATAGAGTCTAAACTCATCCATCCGGTCTAACCACGTGGCTCATCTGATACAAAGGAGAGGGACGCGTAATTCCAGTTCTTACATTCCTGCACCTGGTCAGTACAGTGATGACAGTATCTTAGCTACGTGTAATTAACTAGATACTACAAACACATATACATACATATGCCTTGTGGCAATCTTAGCCTGCTAAACTTGTATTTTACTGGAATTACATCACATTCCCCCCTTTGATGCCTCTGATATTTCACAATTACTTGAGGCATCACTTAACCTTGGTTTGCATATACCTCAGGTTACCATGAACCAGACCAGACTTATCTTATGATGTGAATCTTCAACATTCATCTTCTTGCATTGGTTCTCCCTGATCTAGAGCCTTATACTTATATATCGCCATTATCTGTGCAGCAGCCTTCCTCTCTGCTATACTTCCTATCAGGCTTTGCACAGACCTAACTACTAAGGGTATAAGACACGGTAGGAGTAGACACAACAGTAAAATCAGTAGGACTCCACCTACCACTGCCTTAAGCCCTCCAAACCACTCATACCAGCTACCAAACCAACTACTTGGATTGTACCCTTTCCATACCTGAGTAGGCACATGCGCTAGTTTAACCATATGGCTAGTAAGCTCAGCTATTGCTTGCCCTTCGTCATCTATTTGAAGACAGCAATTGCTTAGGTTAAACTTCCCACATACACCTCCCTCTACTGCCAAAAGGTAATCCAAGGCTAATCTATTTTGGTAGACTGCTGTCCTCATCCTGGTGTTATGCTTCGCTAGAAGATTGAGCGCTTGTGATGTCTCATTTGTGATAATCTCAACCACCGCCTGTAATCTTATAATACGGTTGAGCATATAAATAGGGGTTCTATAACCAAAGGTACCATCCTCAGCCCACGTGGCTGGCCCATAGTAATCTATAATACGCTGGGGAGGCCATTCATCATCTTCCCAGGCGCCTATCTCTATGGGTCCCCTTTTCTTCCTATGATTCACATCATACACTTTAACACCTAAAGTCTCACCTGTTTCAATCGGTAACAAGAAGAAGGATGGTTTGAGCATACCCAACACACATGCCCCTTCCCAGTCCTGTGGCAGCTCCGAATAGGCTTTCTTACCACAGATCCAGTACAAATTTGCTGGGGCTCTCCAGGTAGATGTGATGGATAGATCAAACCACACATCCTTTAAATTGGCATATCTAGCAAACGGGTTAGATGGTTCTGAGACATTTGAAGCCGACCACCAAGTTGTATTCTTTGTATCATCATCATAAGCTTTTTGCCCTAGACAAGTTAATTCTCCTACAGAAGTATTATACATTATTCCTTTCCTTGCTATGCAAACATAACCTATGATGGAGGTCTTTAATCTCCACTCAGATTTACCTCTAACACTCATATGATAATCGGCTTGTGTAGATATTAATTGGTCAACTGCCTCAGAACCGGACATTACCTCCTTTGCTTCCCAAGGCCATTGGTCTCCCATGTTAGTACCTCCACACACATAGCAGTTGGTAACATTAAGACTACCGGCAATACTTTCAGCTAAATCGATGAACAGGTTTTTAGCATTATGGGGGATCTTATTATCTATACTCATCTCTTCGTAAAAGGAATGGTATACTTGATGAGTCTGGGAGGATACCGTATCAGTCTCTATTCCTATAAACAATAATGTCCCAGGATCTAAACCCGTCCCGTATATTTGAAACCCAAATAAATTTCCATACTTATCTAAGAACTTGTCGGGGTTATTAATGAGTATATGGACTGGATTGCATTCCATAGACTTACAGTATGGATTGGTAGGCAACTTAGTCACTATCATGTCTTTGTCTACTGTCTGTCCCCAAGTCGCCCACCCCACACAAGACCAATATGGGCAAAAGTTATAATCTCTATTTGGGCATCTAGGACTTACATATTTATTTTTGCTACTGGGACAAATATATTTATCGTTAGACCCATACGTCCTCTCCCATCTAAGATCCCCACATACATTCCACGGCTTTCTACCACTCGATATCGCTTTACACGCATCAAATAGCAGAACACCCGAAGAATGTACGGATTCTAACACCGTTTTATTAATTAGGGTCCCCTGAGGATCTCCATTCCTGAGAGTCAACCAAATTGTACGAGGTTGATACTCCGGACTGAAGCACTTAGGTTCTCCTACTCTTAAATGGCACACACTATAATCTATATTTAAGTATCTACATCTCGATACATCTCCTTTACACTCGTATTGTGAATGCCAGATTAGGGTTTGGGAAATATGGTTACCTGTTCTCGTAGTCTTAATGCATACCTCACAGCTAGGAGTGTCGGTACCTCTACCTTCCTGAATATAAAAACACATATAAATAAACACTATCAAAAGCACATCTTTCGCCGTCATCCTCAGTCTTCGTCCGTGCGATGGAACCTCAGCTTCCAGGATGTGAGGGCTGCAGGGAATGGAGTTCTGCTCGTCTTCACAGGTGTCCCTTCGAGACTTTCCTGGCTTATACACTATGTGATGGTAAGCGGACAGGCTTTATTATGGCCTTCTCACTCACACCTGTAACAATAAAATTTGTAATCCACAATAATTCCTCGTTACTCCGACTGAGTAGTGCGTTTTAACCGGATCTTGCAGGGATTCTCTGGATCTGCTGTAACTTGCCAAGAATCGACTGCTGCTGGTTTAACCCTGGAGTGATGTATCCACGGAGTCACTTCTGCTACTTTTATTGCTGTAGGGGTAGACAAAAGAACAACATAAGGACCTCTCCACTTGGGCCCTAACGGTACAGTATTCCACTCTTTAATCCACACTTGATCTCCTGGATGATAACTATGAACAGGGGGATAAATATTCACAGGTAATCTATCTTGTACCCATTTCTGTACCTCCTCCATAGTCTTACCCAACTCTACAACCTGCTGCCGGGTAATTCCTTCTCCCAACTGACTCAAGTCCCCCCTTAAGTTACCAAGTACGGGAGGTGGTCGCCCATACATGATTTCAAAAGGAGAGAGGCCCATCCTTCTGGTAGGGGTACTGCGGATTCGCAATAAGGCTATAGGTAAGAGAACGTTCCACTTAAGTTGGGTTTCCTGACACATTTTAGCCAACTGGTTCTTTATAGTTCTATTCATTCTCTCTACCTTACCAGAACTCTGGGGTCTATATGCAGTATGAAGCCTCCACTTTATACCAAGCATATGAGTCAGTTGTTGTAGGCACTGGTGAACAAAAGCTGGACCATTGTCCGATCCTATAGAACAGGGTAGTCCATATCGGGGTATTATTTCTCGTAGCAGGAATCTCACAACTTCTCCTGCTTTCTCTGTACGAGTAGGACATGCTTCTACCCAGCCTGAATAGGTGCACACAATTACCAGCAGGTAACGATGTCCACCCGATTTAGGCATCACTGTAAAGTCTATTTGTAGATCGGACATGGGGAGTCCCCCCATAAACTGGACTCCTGGTGGCTTTACTGGTCCTTGTCTTGCATTATTCTTAGCACACGTTACACATCTACGTACAATGGCCTGAGTCAAGTTGGACAATCTTGGTATGTAGAAATGTTTTCTAAGAGATTCTTCAGTACTGTCTCTCCCAGAATGTGTCCCGTTATGATAGTTTTGGACAATTTCTACTGCTAGTGATGCTGGTATAACTATTCTTCCATCTTCTAGCTGATACCACTTGTTCTCCAAATACTTTCCCGGTTCAGTCTTTAACCACTCCTCTTCTTGAGCTGTATAAACTGGAGTCCATTGGGACAGTGGAGTTGGTATTAGAGCAGCTATATGCCCCACATACTCCTGTCTTCCTGATTCAGCGGCACGCTTGGCTGCACTATCTGCCATCCGATTTCCCTTGGTTACATCACCATCTCCTCTCAGATGCGCTCGACAATGTATGATACCGACTTCTTTCGGCTCCCACACTGCTTCCAATAGTTGTAGGATTTCAGCTGCGTACTTGATTTCTTTGCCTTCTGAATTCAGTAGTCCTCTTTCTTTATACAAAGCTCCGTGGGCATGAGTGGTTAAAAACGCATACTTAGAGTCCGTATAGATATTTACTCTTAAACCTTCAGCCAATTGTAACGCTCGTGTTAGTGCTATTAATTCTGCCTTTTGTGCTGATGTTCCTTTCGCCAGTGGCCGAGCTTCTATCACCTTGTCTATTGTTGTCACTGCATATCCTGCATAGCGGATCCCTTCTTTCACATAACTACTGCCGTCGGTGTAATATTGAACATCGGGGTTCTGGATGGGAAAATCACGAAGATCTGGTCTACTTGAGAATACTTCATCCATTACTTCCAAACAATCATGTTGACTTTCAGTAGGTTGTGGCAAAAGGGTAGCTGGATTTAAGGTGTTTACAGTCTCTAAATGCACTCTTGGGTTTTCACACAACATTGCTTGATACTTGGTCATACGGCTGTTACTAAACCAATGATTTCCTTTGTAATCCAACAACGTCTGTACTGCATGTGGGACTCGTACATAAAGTTCTTGACCCAGAGTGAGTTTATCGGCTTCAGCTACTAGCAGGGCGGCTGCAGCTACGGCTCTTAGACAAGGTGGAAGTCCGCTGGCCACTGCATCCAGTTGCTTAGACATGTAGGCAACAGGTCTTTGCCATGATCCCAAGTACTGTGTCAATACTCCCACAGCCATTCTTCTTTGCTCGTGTACATATAAGTAGAATGGTCGTGTGTGATCAGGTAGACCTAATGCTGGGGCACTCATCAAAGCCTTCTTCACATCTTCAAATGCCGTTTGCTGTTCTTGGGTCCATAAGAAGGGGTCGTGCTCTGTACCTTTGATAGCTGCGTACAGAGGTTTTGCTAGTATCGCATAACTGGGAATCCATATCCTACAGAAGCCTGCTGCCCCCAAGAATTCTCGCACTTGTCTTCTATTCTTGGGTATTGGTATTTGGCAGACAGCTTCTTTTCTCTCTGGCCCCATAATTCTTTGACCTTCAGAGATATGGAACCCCAGATACTTGACAGTTGGCAAACACAACTGAGCCTTCTTTCTAGACACCTTGTATCCTGCCTTCCAGAGAATGTGTAGTAGATCGTGCGTTGCTTGCTGACAGATTTCTTTTGTAACTGCTGCTATCAACAAGTCATCTACATATTGTAACAATACACACTCTCCTGGGATGGACTCGAAATCCAATAGATCTTGACTTAGGGCTGAACCAAATAGGGTAGGTGAATTTTTAAACCCTTGGGGCAGTCTTGTCCAAGTCATTTGGCGTTTTGAGCCCGTTACAGCGTTCTCCCATTGGAAAGCGAAAATACATTGACTTTCTGCGGCAATTCGGAGGCAAAAGAAGGCATCTTTGAGGTCTAAAACTGTGAAGTAAGTAGCCCCGCCCGGAATTAAAGCAAGCAGGTTATATGGATTGGGTACAACTGGATGTATACTAACAACCGCATCATTGACTGCTCTTAAGTCCTGCACAGGTCGATACTCATCTGTGCCGGGCTTTTGAACAGGCAGCAATGGGGTGTTCCAGGGGGAAGTACAGAATTTTAGGATACCATACCGTATGAACTTATCCAGATAGGATTGGATGTTCTTCTTAGCCTTCTGCGGAATGTGATATTGTCTTAGGCTCACTGGATAAACCCCATGTTTCAGTTCAATTTTTATTGGTGGAATATTGCGGGCCAGTCCTGGTGGGTTGTTCTCTGCCCAAACTCCTGATATGTTAAACAATGTCTCATCACTCCTAGGGTTTTGGCTAGTCAACACTGTATAAAGTCGCCACTCTTCTTCCTTTGGTACGGATAAAGTCATAATACCTGAAGGTCCATTAAACTTTAAAGATGTTGTTCCATCTGGTAGGAACGTAATCTGCGCTTGTAATTTGGATAGCATATCACGTCCCAGCAATTGGACTGGACATTCAGGCATATAAAGGAATTGGTGTTTTACTACGTGGCCTCCCAATGTACAGAGTCGACTTTTAAGAACCGGTCTTTCAGCACTTCTTCCAGTTGCTCCTATCACAGTAATAGTCCTTCCAGATGGAGGAGCAACTAGATTAGTCACCACTGAATGTTCAGCACCAGTGTCGATCATGAACGCACTCCTTTTCCCCCCTATTGATACATCGACCATAGGCTCCGCTCGACCAAGGGGGATGGAGCCCGGTCGGTATCAATAGTCCTCCATGACCGTGTCAGCCAATCCTACAAAGTCCCTACCTTCTCTATCGCGAGACCTTTGCGCTGCTGGAATATACCTGTCTTCCCTAACACTTCCTCTGTTCCCATTACTCCCTCTATAACCATTACTCCCTCCGGGACCTCCTCTACCTCTCGCTCTGCCTCTAAAGTTTCCGTAGCCTGCCCTGGGTTGGTCTCTCTCGTACTGCTCTCTTTGCGGACATTCGTTCCTCCAATGCCCTTCTTCCTTGCAATACGCACACTGATCCCTACTCAAAGGCTCCCTACTCCATCTATTATTGCCTCTATCTGGGCCCCGTTTATCTACGCCTGCGATCGCTACCGCTAGCATATCAGCCTTTTTACGCATCTTGCGCTCCTCCTCTTTCTTGCTTTCTGTTTCCCTATTCATATAGACCTTATTAGCTACCTCCATTAGTTGGGAGATTGACATACCTGCAAACCCTTCTAACTTTTGTAGCTTGCGCTTAATATCTCCGTAAGCTTGGCTGACAAAGGCGGAGTTCACCATTCGGGAATTGTCTGCGTCTTCCGGATTAAAGGGGGTGTACAAGCGGTACGCCTCCAATAATCGGTCATAAAAGACACTGGGCGCTTCATCGCTTTTCTGAATCACCTCAACTGTCTTTGACATATTAATAGCCTTCTTTCCTCCGGCTTTCATGCCAGCAATTATAGCGTCTCTATAGGCTCTGAGTTGAACCATATCAGCACCATTTACGTTCCAATCGGGATCGGTGTTGGGATAGTGTGTCGCGGCCCATGCTGCTGGATTAGCTTGGTTCAAAGCACGGGCTCTATCCTCTAATGCTTTAATGGCTGCTTGATTTATTCTTGTCCTTTCCTCATTGTTAAATAAAGTCATTAATAACTGCTGGCAATCAGCCCATGTCGGATTATGTGTCTGTACTATTGAGGTGAACAGATCAGTCATGGCTTGTGGTTTCTCAGTATACGAGGAATTGTGGGTCTTCCAGTTTAAAAGATCGGTAGTGGTGAAAGGGACATATACGAAGACAGGGTCAGCGTGTGCCATTTGACCTGCGGCATCGATATAAGCTGACCCGGGATTCAGACGAAGAGGCATCTGATAGTGTCTCAATTGTTGGGCACCGGTCAACTGTCGGGTCTGTATGGGGCTACGTGGAGGGGCGTCAGTCATGGGTTCCGGTCGGGGAGAGATAGGGTATGGGGATGTGGGAGGTTGGTTTTGGGAAAAGGTGGTAAATAGAACACTTCGGGCCGAGCTAGATGAAGCTTGACCGGAAGTCTGAAGTGGCGCCAAATCAGGATATTCGTTTCTAATGGAGGTTGGTCTATCTGGTTCCGGAAGGGGGGATTTAGTACGAGGGGGGGTGGATCCTGTACTGGAGGAGGAAGCGGAAGTGGATGAGGGTAATGAGGGAAGGGTTACAGGACTTCCTGTATTTGCGTCACTTCCTCTTACCGGAAAGTAAGGGGGCGGCAAAGGGATCTCGGACTCAGGGGGCGTGTCCAAAATGGGCCTAACACCAGCCCTAGTGGACGAACAAGTCCTAGCTACCATGAGGCGACACTGTTCCTCGTGGCATGTCCGGAGCCATTTTGGCGAGTCATTTACGGCCTGTCTCCAACAATCAATATAAGGAAACTGGCCGTAAAGTTCAGGCCTACCTGATACAGCCACGTGTAAGCGCTGTACCAGAGTTGGATCCAAACTGCCACGTGGCGGCCATGCCGCAACCAAAGTAGGCCACTCCCTAGTGCACAAAGTGACCAAACGTACAGGGGACATCTTAACCCCAAAATCACAAACTTTGAATCCCTTTTTAAAATTCTTAACCATACATCCTAAGGGATCCGGAATCGTTGACTGCGACGCACCCATATTTAACAGTGGAACGTCGTCGACAACGATTACTATACACGCGTACTATTCAACAGTCACACCCGTTTCCTCTGGCAACAGCACCACGTGGTACGGTTACCAAGTGAAACGTACACAATAACAATAAACACTCAGGGAATTCCCATACACACACAGCTGCTACACCAGTCACTATATAATCAATATTATGCCCTTTGGCGTAACTACACAGTCACCCACGCTATAATTCTCTATATACGAATTACCCGTCTATAACACACCCCAGTAACATCGTCTTTTACAAATAGCGGTTACAGTACGGTTAGCATAGGTCAAAGCACAAGTTAAGGTCACAATACAATTATTAGTGGTTATGGTGTTAAACATGCAATGGACGACAATGATTAGTACTTATTATACAGTGTCAGTAAATATACAGGGTTATGGTACCGTGCACTATAATACAGCAACACACTATTAACACTCTCGCTAGACGGCTGAGCTCGCGCTATCTAACAAGATATACACTTTACTAAAACAATCGTTTAACACATTTACAATTCCCAACTAAACTATTGGCCAGTACCTTGAATGGACTACCTAAAACTATATACACCCGTTTTGGTTAGCCACACTGCCCAATCACCACATATACATAGCGAGCTAGAGAACCGAATTTACACAGGCGCCTCTTAGTCGCACTATACAACGAGCTAGAGATCCGAATTTACACAGGCGCCTCTTAGTCGTACTATCAAAAGTCTAGTGGGTTCCAAATTTACACGCCTTCCCACTTAGCCCAGATAGGATGAGAACTAGCGAACCGAATTTACACAGGCGCCGCTTAGTCTCCCGGTCCCTCCGACCTAGCGAACGTAATATACACCCTAGAACGCTAGTCTAGACAAGACACCGGTGTCCGGCTAGGGCTATTTACACCAGGACCCCGCCTGACTAACCAAATCAAACGGTCTGACTAAAGAGCGTTCGATCGAGCGGTGCGCCTTCGCTCCTTCCCTCCGACAGAGGGGGCAGATACAGATTCAAAAACCCCTTTGGGCCTACCGCACAATCGGTATACCCCTAGCGGGTCCTGCCGTCTAAAACAGCAGTTATCTTACCTCCTCGTTCCTGAACCTGAGTTCACACTCATCGACGGGGACACCCCAGCACTTCTTACGTAGAGGCCGATGATCTCCTGGACAACAGACCAGTGGCGCCGAGACGAAGGGAGGTCCACGCAGAAGTTCAGGGGTGCAGCCGTAGAGAACGTGGGCAAAGATAGACCGTCTCACGCCTCTGCCTCTCAGCTACCGTTGAACGATGAGCTTCCCGGCCAATGCACCAAATGATACCGGAGAAACTGACTGAAGCCAAGCACAGAGAGATGGACACAGGTTTCTTCAGGAAGGAAGAGATTCTTTATTGGATCACCGATCGGGACTCAGAGGGACTAGCGTCACCAAAATACAGCAAAGTCTGAGTACGGAATACATAGAGTACATTCCTTATATAGCACTGTAGCTCCTCCCACAATTAACTACACCCACACATACCCTTAACCTATTTAATGAATAGAGTCTAAACTCATCCATCCGGTCTAACCACGTGGCTCATCTGATACAAAGGAGAGGGACGCGTAATTCCAGTTCTTACATTCCTGCACCTGGTCAGTACAGTGATGACAGTATCTTAGCTACGTGTAATTAACTAGATACTACAAACACATATACATACATATGCCTTGTGGCAATCTTAGCCTGCTAAACTTGTATTTTACTGGAATTACATCACATTACAGCACCCTGATATTAGTTGTTTTTCATTTTTTTCATTTCTTTTTTTTAACATGGTTTTGTTTGTAGCCAACTGGTCTGGAAAATAACTTAACTGCCTCTTTTCCAAACATTCTATTGTTGTGTGTAAATGTTTAATAACGCATTTTACGTCTCTTGCAGAGTATCTTGTCTATTGTATCCTTGTCTTTCTTCACACTTGGGATTTGCTATTTTTACACATTGTCCATTATCCTCAGATCTCCTGACTCGTCTCTCGCGCTGCCTCTCTTTACACCTCGCCTGTGTCTGTCACATTAAGCACGACACCAGCAATTATCACATTTTACAAAGCTGTGAAGTATCCCCAAGAAGTCCTACCACTGACCTAAATAGCCAGTCACTGCGGCCAGTTCACTTCTTGGAGCCAGAAGACTGGATTACGGGTGTTTTAATCACTTAATCCCGTTACGCCAACAGCATTAAATAATTCACAGGAAAGGCATACAATTTATATAGGTTTATTCAAAAGAAGATTTAATTTCTCCAGTTTAACCCTTTCACTACTAAGTTCTAAAATGCATAATAATTATTTAAGACAGATTTGTGTATAGGCCAATGATCACAAATTTGCACAATATTAAAGGATCACTATAGTGTCAGGGAAACAAACCCGTTTTCCTGACACTACAGTGCCCTAAGAGTGCCCCAACCGTCAGGGTCCCCCTCCCTTGGTGCTGAAGGGGTTAAACCCCTTCAGCAGCTTACCTTTATCCAGTGCTGGGCTCCCTCGACGCTGGTGACCTCTCCTCCCCCGCCGACGTCAGCTCCCGAGTGGAGCGGCATGTGCATGCGTGGCAAGAGCCGCGTGCGCATTCAAACAGTCCATAGGAAAGAATTTCTCAATGCTTTCCTATGGACGTCCTGCACGCTGGATGCAAATTTCGCATCCAGCGTCACAGACGCGCCTCTAGCGACTGTCGGGAAGACAGCTTTTGTTATGTAGAGCGGTTGTCATAAAACTGAAAAATATGCTGCTGTTTGGTATTTGCAAGGAGCCTGATGGTGTTCTGGGATTGGGAATAGAAAAAACGTGCCCATATACAGTAAGTACATTTACACCCAGCGTCTGCACTAGATAGGGCATTGCAGGGTGCTCTTGCAGCTTTCAAGGAATCTCTGTAGTGTACCCTGTTTGATCAGAGCCCTCCTTTCATTCCACTCCCGGGTTGCTACAGGTTTAGCCATAAAGCTTTATCTACAGAAGTTGCTGTAGAAGGTACAGAGTAAGGGAATGCCATTTAAAGTCCTTTTACAGAGATCCAGAACAATTGATTGGAGTCCTGGCAGAGTAATTGGCTTCTCCACTGGGTGAGAATCACCACTGGAGCAAAGGGGAGCAAAGCTTATTGGGCTAAATTTTGTTTTGCATTGCAAATCAAAAGTCCAGTCATTGACCACACATTACCGAGAGAGATGATCGCAAATTCAAGATATGCTGCATTTGACATTTACACTTGCCGACGTGCATTGTACTTATAGCATTTAAAAGCTGGAGGAAAGGGGGTAATATTTTATAAACTAGCATCTGTATAAAAATACAAAATATATTAAAATATATGGTATTTATTCTGTCGTTAACCTCTGTAGTGACATTTGGGGATCTTGCCTGATAAGATCAGGACTGACTGCTTTGAATCAAGTCTAGATATTTATTTTCATGGCCTTACCAAAGGTCATATCATCAGTGCCACGTCAAAAATAATGGCAATATTTATCATCTCTAAAGCCGTCTTGATTCGTCTTGATATGAATACATAATATATGCCACCTCAGTTTCCCAGAATCCTCCTTGTCCTCACGGAACAAAACAACAATATTTCAAATAGAATTAGAATACTGGATATCGAAATAAATCTAGCTTCCCAAGCAGGTATTGCTGTACGTCAAATTAATATATTCTCTCCCGTGTGCAGCTTGTAGAGCGGTGACATTTAAACCAGCACGGTTTGCTACATGCCACGCACTTGCACGCACCTGCCTCCTGTCCAGCTTTACCAGAGCGAATTGCATGATCTCCCTACTTTATCAAATATTAAAACGCTGTTATTATATCACGTCCCAATTAGCACCATCGCTTCTCCAAACCAGGCTCTTGGCGTTGGACATATTTCATATCATTTTGTAGGGAATCAGGTTAGCAGATATTGTGTGTTGTTCTAATTGTGTCTGCTTGTGTGTTGTAGACTGTGCAATTTTCTGTCAGGTGCATGTTCATGCTTTTGTGGAGACCATTTTTTTTTTTTTTTGTGGTGCATAAGATATTACAAGCTGGCGAGAGGTGCCCCGAAAGCAGTCCTCAAGCTTAACATGCGGGGCATAAGGTTAACAGGGGCATTTTATATAGTGGTTAAGTTTTAGCAATCGATTGTAAAAGTAAATGTAAATTATAATGTAAGTTATGGTTAAGTTATATTTAGACAGTATAGCTTCAGCTGTAAATATACATTTCTGCTGTAGACAAGCTTGGTCAGAGTGCAAGTTTAGGTAGTAATAGCATGAGTAATACAGGTATGAGGCAAGGTTAGCAAAGTAAAGAGGGTCCGTTTGTAGGGTCATCTGCTCGACAGAAGTGGGTCGGTTTGGATGGTGTGAAATACCCCAGAGGGCCATCTATGTGCTATGTGGCAATAGTCAGTACTATGCTTATCAAGGGGTTTGGGTGGTCAGCGAAAAACGGCAGTCCTGCCAGCCTATGTGAGTCTCTCAGGGGGAAGCTGCACAGTAAAGCAGGCAAGTGTGCAATCAGGTGTGGGTGTCTGGCTTCACATTTACCCTAGGGAGAGTCTCCCTCCCGCGATACCGTTTAGCCGATGCCTCGTGTGGGCAGAGTGCAAGCCTGCGCTGGAGGCTCTCGTTCCGAATGTGCAGAGGAGTGGAGTGGCGGTGAGGGTCACAGGTTCGCCTGGTGAGTGTATTGAGGTCCCGGCAGTGGATTGTGCAAGTCGGTGCGGTCGTTTGCCATTGCCGGCTCGATGTGGCAGTGTAGTGGTTTCTGGGCAGACTAGATGGGCCGAATGGTTCTTATCTGCCGTCACATTCTATGTTTCTATGTTAGAGTGTGGGCTTGACCGTCCGCCCTCCCCACGGTCCGTCTAGGCGAGCTTTGCTCCTCTTGAGTCCGATTGGACCGCAGCTTTTCGGCCTTTGGTGTGGAATCTTGGGGGGTCCCCTTAGCTTTGTGGGCTTCGTGCGGTCTGAGTCTGGTCGCAGCTTTGCTCCGGTCGGGTGCAGTTGGGCCGGGCCCTTTCTTATGAGTGGCCATTTTGAGAGTGAGGGGTGTCCCATCCATCTAAATGCTCCTTTGTTTTGGCCTCTGCAGCATACCGCCAGGTGAGGCTTCCGCTTGCGGGGACCGCAGGAGAACTTCCAGCTTTTTCCATAGTGCCTTGAATATGCGGTCGTACCGGAGCTCAGTTTCCTTCCTGATCAAGTACGTGTCAGTGGAGCTTGGGCCTGCCGACATTTTGCCGCCCTCGTATGCGGCCTCCGGACTCTGTGATCCTGTCGCTTGGGTCTTGTGTGACCGGTTAAGCTTGGGGGGTTGAACCGGGATATCCCCCGCCGGTTCGGGGGGGGGGGGGGGGGGATGTGGGCTCTGAGTCGGTCTCCCCTCTAATCCTGGCAGCGTCCACCATGCCAGTAGGCCTCACCGGTGTGTATGGCGTAGGTCGGGACGGTTGTCGCTTGGAATGTATCGTTTTGTGTGTCCCGACGTCCCCCATCTCTTGGTGGCCCTTATCTGGCGTTTGGGTGCCGTTTCAGTAGGGGTATCACGCTTTTTTAAATGCTGCTCGCAGGAGCTGTTAAGGGTTGCTGCCGCTCAGCTATGCGGTTCCGCCCCGCCCCCCGTTTTTTTCCTTTTCCATAGGGTATGTTAACATGTGTATTTTTTGTTTTGTTTTATGTGGGTATGGACACATTCTGCATTTGTGTGTTATGGTGTATTAAAGGGTAGATGTGTGTGTTTTGATTTGTAGAGTGTGTGTGTGTGTGTGTGTGTGTGTGTGTGTGTGTGTGTATGTAGATTTGTAGTTGTGTATAGGCATGAGTGTGCACACTTGTTTCTCTATGAGCTGAGTTTTTGATATTTAGGTTTGTATTTCTGTAAAGGTTGTAAGATTTTGTGTTTTTCTAGGTTTTTATACTGGTTGTTTGTCTTGTGGGATGTTTCTGTTTGTGCGTTGGGTTATAGGTTATGTATGTCAAGAGTGTGTAGATGTGTCAGTGTTTGTAGGGGGCATGGGTTGGTTTGTATTTGTGTACAGTGTGTAGGTAGATGTGTCAGTGTTTGTGGGGACATGGATTGGTTTGCATTCGTGTACAGTGTGTAGGTAGCTATGTCAGTTTCTTTATGGGACATCGGTTGGCTAGTATTTGTGTACAGTGTGTAGGTAGATATGTCAGTTTCTTTACGGGGCATGGGTTGGTTTGTATTTGTGTACAGTGTGTAGGTAGATGTGTCAGTGTTTGTGGGGACATGGATTGGTTTGCATTTGTGTACAGTGTGTAGGTAGCTATGTCAGTTTCTTTATGGGACATCGGTTGGCTAGTATTTGTGTACAGTGTGTAGGTAGATATGTCAGTTTCTTTACGGGGCATGGGTTGGTTTGTATTTGTGTACAGTGTGTAGGTAGATGTGTCAGTGTTTGTAGGGGACATGGGCTGGTTTGTATTTGTGTACAGTGTGTAGGTAGATGTGTCAGTGTTTGTAGGGGGCATGGTTGGTTTGTATTTGTGTACAGTGTGTAGGTAGATGTGTCGGTGTTTGTACGGGGCATGGGTTGGTTTGTATTCGTGTACAGTGTGTAGGTAGCTATGTCAGTTTCTTTATGGGACATCGGTTGGCTAGTATTTGTGTACAGTGTGTAGGTAGATATGTCAGTTTCTTTACGGGGCATGGGTTGGTTTGTATTTGTGTACAGTGTGTAGGTAGATGTGTCAGTGTTTGTAGGGGACATGGGTTGGTTTGTATTAGTGTACAGTGTGTAGGTAGATGTGTCAGTGTTTGTAGGGGACATGGGTTGGTTTGTATTAGTGTACAGTGTGTAGGCAGATGTGTCCGTGTTTGTAGGGGACATGGGCTGGTTTGTATTTGTGTACAGTGTGTAGGTAGCTATGTCAGTTTCTTTACGGGGCATGGGTTGGTTTGTATTTGTGTACAGTGTGTAGGTAGATGTGTCAGTGTTTGTAGGGGACATGGGTTGGTTTGTATTTGTGTACAGTGTGTAGGTAGATGTGTCAGTGTTTGTAGGGGGCATGGTTGGTTTGTATTTGTGTACAGTGTGTAGGTAGATGTGTCGGTGTTTGTACGGGGCATGGGTTGGTTTGTATTTGTGTACAGTGTGTAGGTAGATGTGTCAGTGTTTGTAGGGGACATGGGTTGGTTTGTATTTGTGTACAGTGTGTAGGTAGATGTCAGTGTTTGTAGGGGGCATGGTTGGTTTGTATTTGTGTACAGTGTGTAGGTAGATGTGTCAGTGTTTGTAGGGGGCATGGTTGGTTTGTATTTGTGTACAGTGTGTAGGTAGATGTGTCAGTGTTTGTAGGGGACATGGGCTGGTTTGTATTTGTGTACAGTGTGTAGGTAGATGTGTCAGTGTTTGTAGGGGACATGGGCTGGTTTGTATTTGTGTACAGTGTGTAGGTAGATGTGTCAGTGTTTGTAGGGGGCATGGTTGGTTTGTATTTGTGTACAGTGTGTAGGTAGATGTGTCAGTGTTTGTAGGGGACATGGGTTGGTTTGTATTTGTGTACAGTGTGTAGGTAGATGTCAGTGTTTGTAGGGGGCATGGTTGGTTTGTATTTGTGTACAGACTGTGCGTGTGTAATTTTTGTGGGGTGTGGACAGGTTTGAACTACTGTATGGAATGTGTATTTCTGTGAAGCAGTATATAAAGTGTTGTAGTGGTGTAAGGGTGTGTGTATGCAAGGAGGGTGTAAATGATTTCATTTGGACTGACCAAAAAATAAATATAAATCTGAATGCTGATTAGGAGTTTGTTGTCAGGCAGTTGGAAATCTTTGAGATTTTGAAAGTGATACTCTGTGTTTGTAGCCTCAAAATTAACCTCTTACTAGTGACATAAAGGTAAAGACGCGAAGAGACTTCTATGCAAAACTAGTGTATTTACATTTACAAAATATTTTTTTTAAATACCTAGACAACAGCATGGAATAAAATGATTTTTAAAAAATCTTGGATTTAAAAAAAAAAAAAAATTTTTTTTAAAAATGCAGAAATATTTATAAAATGTACCGCGCTAAATGTCTTTGCCCATATTATGCTGTCTGTCACTTTTTAATTAAAAAAATGATATTTTCTGCTTCGCCAACGAAGAAGTTTATTCACCAAACAGGGAGGTGAGATGACTTTGACAACCGAGCATAGATTAAACCAAAATAGTCCACACGTCAAAAAATCTCTCTCTATCGCTATCTATTTCACAGTGTTCACCTTTGATATGAATTTGGGTGGCAGCTTGCCATGACTCACCCCTTAGTCAATAATCCCTATGTTAGTAAAGATCATACATCTCTCCTGCATCCTGTCCACTTGCCGACCTTTTTATTGTAAATGTAATATAGTGAGGATGCTGGGGGTGAATGGGCTACAGAGAGGGGCGTCTGTAAAAATTTATATTATTTTTTTTAAAATAAAGTGTGCTCCTGCCAAAAAAAAAAATATTTTGCTAATGGAAAAAAATTTCTACTCAGCCATTTGCATCCGAGACCTATCTTGCAGCCAAGGATATGTGCTGGATAGGATTCGTGGATACGCGTTTCCTCCCACACAGGCTCGGTGTGAAGCCTACAATCTGCTAATGCTTTCAGACTACAGGGAGACCCAACTGAGGATTTAATAGCATGGTAAACAAGAGCCAGTTTGGAATATACCCCAAGAACAATTCTAAGGTGGAAAATCTTCCCGAAAAACAAACTGCAGGAAACCTTTTGTCCTGAGAGCATAGAAGCCCAGCCCATAATTACTTGGCTCTGATTCTGAACTCCAGTTGCAAATCTGCTCGATTTGCAATGCTATGAGTGTTATTGGCGTCACTGGCGTGATCGCTCGGAGGGCCCAAATCTCTCCCGGATACATACTATGAGCTGAGCAGAAGGTCCTATCTGTCTCCTGGAATATCGAAATGACCTAAGACCTCGCAGAATGCAATCCATAACAAAAGTATTTTAGGATTTTTTTTTTCTAGTGGAGAGTTAGAGATAAACATAATTTTAGTTAAATGGACACTGTAGGCAGTACAACCTTTTCATCTCATTAAACGGGTTATAGTTCCTTGAGTCCTGTCCCAGTCCCTCCATTAAATGTGCAACTAAAAGGGTCCCTGCCCATCCAATACCCAGCCCCATCTGGAGGTGTGGCTAAGGCAGAGATTGCATATTTCCTTCTAGCTGTACCAATTTATACCAGCAATGGCTGCTGTGATAGGCTGAAAGGGATCAGCTAACACTCCACCAATCACAGCTGCCAATTGCTGCTCAGGCTCCCTAGCCAGTAGGGATGGGCTGTTGGGGACTCAAGTTTAGCTTTAAACCATTAAACATGTTTTAACGCCAAATGGAACAATGGCACCTGCCAGGGGACTCCAGACACCATAACCACTTCAATGAGATAAAGCAGTTACACTGCCTATAGTAAGATGCTGAGTGCAGGCACGGTCTAAGATACATTTAACTGCAGCTTCCTTATCCAAAGAAGTTACATTGATCTGCTGTCATATATGACTGGTATTTAAAAAAAAAAAATGCTAAATACTGCCTTTGGGTAAACTCGCAAATGTATGTAGAAACCGCTAAACCCACCCAAAGCAAATCACCCGGAAATTCTCCTTTCTAGATTTTTCTAACGAGGCTATTGACCTCACTGACCCTTTCTGTGACCTATTAACCAAAATGCAATCTCCCGACATGCAGAACGATCCACTATATATCTATTTGCAGGTGTAGAACGCTTCAGAATTTCCGTTCATATTTTGCGCCGGTGAACGTCTCAATTTGACGTGTTCATAGTTAATAACAGAAACCGAAAATAGACCATCTGCCAGACACCAGGGCTGCCTTTTTGGAAGCATGAAAAATTAATGAAACGCATAACAGGATGTATCTGTCACCAGTTTTAGTGAGCAGATCTGCACAGCAGCAGAGAGAACGGAATATCAGACTAGGAAGATTCTCCAAACCCCTGACGTATACAGCCATTTAATAGAGATTTGTTAAAGGTATAGGGATGCATGCTCAAAATAGATCAGACAGAAGGAGTAGAAGACTTGGTAGACTATAGGGGCTGGCAGGACCAAAGCTCAGACTCTTTCTAATAGCAGGATGTTTAGCCTCGGGACTTCGAACGGGGACCTCCTGTATGGCTTCAGCAACAACCGCCACCGTTTTATTTTCAGCAATAGGTTAGCAGAGCATTGTGGTGGTTGCAGTCTATACTCGGCCTGTATCTCTGCCTAAATGCAGATCCATAAATCACAGTATATTTGACATAATTAAATGCACACCACAAAAAACATCCTTAAAGGGTAACTCCAAGCACAATAACCGCTTAAGTGGTTTGAAGTGGTTATGGTGCCTATAGTCAGTGCATTTCACTACCAAATTCTGCGTGTACAGAGTTTATCCCCTATGCTGCCGGGGTCGTTATAATCCAATATTGGTCAGATGATGCTTTTAGCCCACTGTAGTTGTTATGGTGTCAGCATGCCACTAGTGTTTACCCAGGGTTCTGTATTAAGCTGTTCGCCAGAGATTGGACACAAACAGTGGCTACCCCACTCAGACGGAGGACTGGCATCTATTACTAAAATATCCTTAAAGTCAGTTAACCGTTTGGAAGCATCTTTGTACACCAATCACAAAAACTAAAAACAAATATATACTTTAATCAAGCAAGCATAAAACACTGGTTATTTGCGCTAAGACGCTCAGATTTTTAGTGTCAAAGAGCTGTATCCTTCTTCGGAACTCTAAGTAGAATTCACAGTTCTCTGTACTGGGAAACAGTAGCAGGGCCCGGGGCTTGGGAAACAAATCTTACTCACTTCCTTTTTGTGTGCTGAAAGGATTTGCTGTAGGGAACAACAGTATGTGTCTAAAGCCGTGGAAATTGCCCTAATTAAGGACACTTGCTCCCTTACACATGCACGCAGAATTTATTTTTCCTTCGCCTCCTCCACTGCTTCTGAAACAATAAACCTTTTCTTTTGGCTTATTTATGTCTGCAGAGCTCTCTAGCAAGCATTTCCAGACAATTCCTTCTACTATTCATTTGGAGAAGCTATGGCATTCTTGGTCCAAAATGGTACCCTACTATGGGCGCATGGAAGCCATATAACAAGAGGCATCTGGGATCAGAAAAAAGGGGCGCAGATGATTTTTTTTTTTCCATTTCCTCGGAAATGTCAGAAATTAGTTTTAAAAAATAGTTTCCTGTTTATCCCCTTGTCAATATTTTTGTTTTATCTCTTCCTTCAGAGAGTACGTCCGATATTCACAAATTTTCCATCTTTACTAGGGTAAATCCAGTTCCTATGTTATTAACAAAAAACAAAAATAGCAACAACAAAAATAAAAAATAAAAAATTTAGACTGTATAAAAAAATTTGGGAAAAAAACCTCATAAATTTCAATATAGGTATTTTTTTCTTTGTCTTTTTAGTATAGGCGAAGGGTACATCTGTCATCTTACATAATGTTCATGACAAATAAGTGCATTTCTATGAGGTAGAACATGCTGCGTGCCTGTATTAAGAGCAGATGCATTCCGAATGTTTGTGTCACCTGCTCTCAGGGGACATCAAACCTCATTCTTTTTGTTAACCGAACTGGAAAAAAACTCTGTCCTGAGTGGACCTCTTAAAAAGTCCCTGATGTCATGCGCACACATATAGAATGCTGGCAATCATTACTAATCATTAGTGACATCATTACTGGAAGGATTGTGGGTCAAGGTTACTAATAAAATCTGGTGACGTATGGGGCTTTAACAGACCCCCTAGACACTAACACGTTTTAGGGGCAATCTATTGAATGGACTACAGTTGGCAATACTGGGTTTATGTTGGTTTTTAGAAGGCGATTTATCTGCAATTAAAACATGTACAAATCTTTACAGGAAGAGAAAGTCTGGATGGTAGTGGTGGGCTAAGATTAGTCGACCAATTCTTCCCAAGCACTCTCAGCCAGCCATTGCTGTCCAGGTTGATACTGCTAACGTGGACGTGTAAATTCTCAGTCTCTTTTCACTATAGCTAATATTGATACCTGTAACGGATCCACTGGCACCCCGACTGGGTACCTCCGTTAATGGATGCTCCTAGCGCTTCCAGAGGACTCCAAGCACTCCACCAGACACCATAAGCACCGCAGGCTGCAGCTATCTCCCTTCAGAACGAAGCAGGAACAAGCTCTTACAAGAGCTCAGTGATTATAGCAAGGGAATATGCCTAGCATAGCAATCCCTTGTAGCAGATTCCCCCAATAAGAGACAGGACTCAAGTTGAGGGTAAAAATAGAACTCTCTGGCTGCTAGCTTGCAGCCCTTTTTATTAGGTGCTCCCATGAAGGGGAGGGACACACACAGTAACGTACATTAACCAATCACACAATAGTTACATCCCACACATAGCCCTCCTCTCTACCTGTGAACTAATTTTCTGTACACACAGGAAAATACAATTATCATAGGTAGGGAAAATACAGTTTTTACACAACATTCATAACTCCCAAAATATACATCACATTCGCATAAAAATACATATTCACAATCAATCCATTCAGGGGAACAACATAATCATACGAATTGGACCAGGGGTTCAAAAGTTAGTACAAATGTGCATTTGACCTTCTGGAAGCATGGTTTTACAGGGCCCTCTATCCTGGAGACAATGGGGGGAAGACTCCATTAACCACATGGTTGCAAAACGACATAAAACACTTTAAAATACATAAAGTCACATTTTACACATAACACACAGACATTTCACATATCCCCAGATAGCTCAGGTCTGAGTGCACATTATTAGGTGAATGGCACTCAGACCAACCGAATACAGTTTAATCGCCATGGAGCCAAAGTCTTTAATCACACGAATAGGCTCCATGGCATAGCTATCTGGGTTACCACAGCTCACACAGGGCAAGTACCAAATGACCCCACTGTATTTAAAGGGCCAGAATGAGTGACATACACTCTGGTATGGCCGAATACTGTTTTTAAAGGGCCCAATCTCCCAGGGCCATAGTCCAAAGGCAGCAGGCGGGCAGCCAGGCTTCTCCAATGCAATGTGGCGAGATTGCTCTCGTCACAATACCAAATGTTGTAACCTTGGTAGATTCCTGCTTAAACCTGCTACTCGATTGCCACCGATGTAACAGGTCCCCATATCGCACCTTAGATCCACTGAGTTTTCCAGTGCCCTTTTTATGATTACTGATCTAAAATACACCGCATAGTGGTGAGGCAGGCACGGATGGCCCAGCTCGTGTCAGACCGTTTCGTTGGCCAGAATGCACCATTTTTATTGCACCCTCTCATGCGTAGTTCCTGCTTCAGAAGAGTCAATGGAAGTTCAAGCTTAGGAACAAAGTAGTGGAGGCAGGCAGTGGCACCCGTGGATCCCAAGTAAGAAGTCAAACCATTTAAAAATGCTGCAATTACATGTCATGGTGGTGTCAGGGCAGTGTTCCTTCAAATGTAGGTCAGAATAGCCAGGTTGAGGATATTTCCATATTATCTGAATTGGCCTAAATATATCAGGTTTGATTTTCCATTACGGTGTTTATTGAATTAACTGTTTGTTTTCTATTGCCTTTATACCTACATTGATTGTGTTTGATGGCTTTGGCACTGTTTGATTATTTGGGTTGATATCCATGGAATATTGATGAATATTAATTGATCCTACAGATCAGATTAGGTTGGCTTTTTGATTTTCAGAATTTGTTACATAGAATTTTACTGCTCTTTAGGTAGATGATCCACAAATCTGACAAGTACAACAGTGTTTGGAGTAATAAGTCTCTGCCTTGTCTACTTTACCGTTATTTGTTTTGCTTGGTGAAAGCCTTAATTGTTGCTATTTCTTCGTTCTGTCTTACAGGCCCTTCCCCTCGGAGGATACGGCAGAGAATGATGATGATGTGTACAGGAGTCTGGAGGAGCTCGCTGAGTAAGTGTTTGTCTTATATATGTCTTAACCTGCAATTCTCTCCAGGCGCCTTCTTATAGAGGACCTGACATTTCTGCAGTAATATCTACATAAGCTGGAAGGTTCTCACATAATGTGGGACCTGAGAACTGAGGTCTCTAGATCCATCACACGGAAATAGAATTATTATTCCATCAAGACAGACTCTTAATTCAGTGAAGTTTATTCGTTCATCCCAGAGTTTGACTTGACAATTCCTGGTACCCAAACAAGGATTTCGAAATGATTTCCATACAAATTTAAAAGGCTCCATGATTTTAAATGCATGCACGCCACCAGTGAGAGCAGATTTGTGCGCATGTATTCATGAGATGAACAGGCTGGTCAGGAAGATGCCAGGTTGAACAGAGCGACCTGTGTTTCGTACGTAGCATCACTGCACACCTCATCTAATGAATCACGTTAAAGGGACACTATAGTCACCAGAACAACTACAGCTTATTGCATTTGTTCTGGTGAGTAGAATCATTACCTTCAGGCTTTTTGCTGCGACCGCGGTATGTACGCCAGTGCATGCAGATACACATACACTGAAAAAGGACCACTACAGACACCCAGATCACATCAGCTCAATGAAGTTTTAATCCTGTTTCAGAGAAACTGCTATGTTTCACTGAGGGTTAATCCAGCCTCTAGTGGCTGTCTCATTGACAGCCGCTAGAGGAGCTTCCGCGATTCTCACTGTGAAAATCATAGTGAGAAGACGCTGAAAGTCCATAGGAAAGCATTGAGTAATGCTTTCCTATGGGCGGTTTGAATGCGCGCGTAGCTCTTGCCGCGCATGCGCATTCGGAGCTGAGAGGCAGATCGGGGTGAAGAGATTCCCAGCGCCAAAGGAGTCCGGCGCTGGAGAAAGGTAAGTGCTGAAGACACACACACACACTCACGAACAGACGCATACACACTAACTGACACACCCACACTCTCTCACAAACAGACGCATAAACACTAGCTAACAGACACACACATTTACTGACAGACACACACTCACTCACTGACAGACAGACACATACACACTCACTTACAAAACACACACTAACAGACACCAGACTCACACAGTAACACACACACACACTCTAACACACACTCTAACACTAACACACACTCTAACACTAACACACACACACACACACACACTCTAATACTAACACACACACGTTTTTAAAAAATGTAATACCCCAGCCTCCCTACCTTTGGGAGAGCTGAGGGGATTCCCTGGGGTCCAGTGGTGTCACCCGGCGGGCAGGCTGGCGGGTGCCCAAACGGAGCACTCTCCCCTGAGTGCTCCCTGTTCAGCTCCCTCGCATGCCACGTACTGATGCTGGAGCCGGAAGATGACGTCATCTTACAGCTCCAGGATCAGTGCGGCGTGCAAGGGAGCTGAAGAGTGCTCCCTCATGCACCCGCCGCCTGCCCGCCGGGTGACACCAGGGCCAGCCTCGGGGGGGCCCTGAGGTGGCCGGCTCCTGGGCCCTCCAGGAGAAGAGGCTGGCCACAGTGGGTACATACCGGGCCCCCTGGTGGGCCGGGCCCGGTCGCAGCCGCGACCCCTGCGACTCTGGTATGTACGCCACTGGCTGTAAGCACTGTCTTTTCAGAGAAAATGCAGTGTTTACATTACAGCCTAGTGATAACTTCACTAGCCACTCCTCAGATAGCTGTTAGAGGTCCTTCCTGGGTCATGGCTGCCTAAAATGCATCCAAACATTCATTGTCTCTTCCCTCTGCATGCAGACACTGAACTTTCCTCATAGAGATTCATTGATTCAATTCATCTCTATGAGGAGATGCTGATTGGTCAGGGCTGTGTTTGAATTGTGCTGGCTCTGCCTCCTTGTCAGTCTCAGCCAATCCTATGGGGAAGCATTGTGATTGGATCAGGCTACCACTTCTGATGATATCCGCAGACTGCTTGTTTTTCTGAGTCAAACAGCATGCAGAGTTACAGCTTCAGGCTTAAATACAGTAAGATTTTGCTATATTTATGGAGGCATGAGGGGCCCAGGGGGGCTAGATAGTGGTTTTAACACTATAGGGTCAGGAATACATGTTTGTGTTCCTGACCCTATAGTGATCCTTTAAGAGTGCGCCATTGCCTGTGATAGACGTTGGTTACCTGGCTGCTAGTGCAGAAACGTAAAATTCCTTGTCGATTTTCACATGCTTGTGTAACAAAAACTGCCACTGACGATCTCTGATGATCCTTGTTCAGTTT
This sequence comes from Pelobates fuscus, assembly GCF_036172605.1. Classification (NCBI taxonomy): domain Eukaryota; kingdom Metazoa; phylum Chordata; class Amphibia; order Anura; family Pelobatidae; genus Pelobates; species Pelobates fuscus. The sequence goes on along the minus strand of NC_086325.1, from coordinate 156,458,742 downwards.
AAAAGCCGGTACATATTAACAGTGGCAACGAGGCTGCTGTCCGGGGCTATCAAAAATGGCATTAAACAGCAGAGCATGGCAGTGACACTTTTAGGCTGTGTAGACATTGTATAAATCAGCCTCACGCCCTCAACCAATGACAATGTCATATGTAGCAACAAACAGCCTGTTCGCCATAGCGGGGAGAGATCACAGGCAAGTTCCTCTCTCCACTGAATATATGTACATGTGCAAGGACTGTTAAACAGATAAAGGTCACAGCCACCTAAGTTAGCATCTTACTCACACTGTTAGGAACAATTAAAGTAGAGTTCATGTAACAGAAGGACATGGTCAAGTTTACCCGTTTCCAGATTTCATTTCGCATGAGGTTTTTTGCAGTGGCAAGTAACTTTAAGGCCAGGCTAGTAATATAGGTCTTTACTCTTTGAGTCTGGGTACTCTGTACCGTACTTTAAATGCCCTTGGCCCCTCTAGAAACTTACAGAGCACAAATTCTGTTATCAGAAAGCTCTCACAAAGCGAGTGGCAGGTGTGGGTAAGCTAGTCGGCTAATGATTACTTAATCATGAGACTCCTTTATGCTTTTAAAAGTGAATACAATATTTTATCTGTGCGGAATCTCTACAGAGGAATGAAATTGGCGTTGGCGTAGTAATTGTAAAAGTGTTATTACATACAGATTGTGGCTTAATGCAAAGTAGTTATTTATTGTCTTTCCGAATTAGTACAGATAGGCTCTCAGAGAGCGCTTTACAGATTTCTTCCTTTGCAAAATAAATCTGCGTCTTGATTTTTGTTTATTTGGTTTTTAAAGGAGATTAACAGTTAGAGACCAAAAATCCTTGAAATCAAGCCACTGCAGGTCTTGTAGTAGTTATGGTGCAAATAGTGTTCTGGTGCATGCCTCGAAATAAAGGTTTGATATTAATTAGGCCAGAGGGATTCACATGGATAACCCTTCACTAGAAGTGTAATTTTATCCAACCTGATCACTTTGATTGGCTGATAGTGCTGAGATAGCTCCCCCCCAGCACTCTCAGCCAATGTCAGAATAGGGATGAATATAATTGATATTAAATTGGAAAATGGGAACTTTCGCTAGAAGAAGTTACCCAAACGGCCCAGGTAGGTTTAAAACTGTTGAAAAACTATTTGACTATTTACCCTGGGACGACATCAGAGGATTCCTGGCACCATCATTTCTACAGCGCTATACAGTCTATATCACTCAAAACCCATAACCACATAAACCAGAACGTATTGGTACTGCAGTCTTTACGTATCTCTACAAGGCACCACGTTAAACTCAAAGGTTCAACTAAAGCACCAACAATGAATATTGATTTAATACAGAGGTGACTGAAAAATAGATCCCAACCATTGTAGAACAACTCCAATGGTGATTTTTCAGACTTAAGGACCGTATTTAAATGGCCACTCCCAGCACCATAACTACTTCAGCTTATTGTAGCATTTACGGTGCAAATTATCTAAAGGCCTGTCTCACGTCTTTTTGTTGTTGTTGTGTGTTTGGTTTTTTTTTGTATTTGTCAAACCATTTGGGAACGGTTTGACAATAAGTGGGACTTCCCTCAGTACCCATGGCCCCGCCTGCTTTTCTAGCTAAACGTATAATACGTTATTTACACTTTTATGTTCCAATATGATTTCTGTCCTTCCTGGATGGAGATAATTGGCTGATAGTGCTGGGGGTGGGCCGTGGGCGCAAGGGAAGGAGAGACATTAATATATGTGTTCTTGCGGCTGTGGGATTTTTCTGCCATTTGAAGCCATTTCTCTGACAGAAAAACAACAAAACGCATAACCATTTTGATTGCTCGTTAATTGCCATGCCTTGATATGAAACCGTTACAGGCTGATCCTTACGGAGGCGTTTATGGTCTCCCTGTGGGAGTTTATTGGGTCTGACACTGCAAGGAATCAACATTTTTATTTCCTTGATCCAAAGATGGATTTGCAGGAGTAAGATAATATCAGCTTAGAGATTCCACCCATTTGACTCCTTTGAGGGTTTCAGACATATTTTACATGAGTGACGGGCTACATTCATCAAGGGATGTGTAAAAGGGTTGATCTTTACATCTCAACATGTATCCAAAATCTACATACGTATTAAGGAGCTTTAGTTCGTTGGCATTTACATCCCATTTAATAACTCCCCAGTGTTGCTATATATAGAAAATAGACAGATAAAAGGGCTTTTATTAGGACTTTAACAGTGTGTTTGCCTGAAACGGGTAGGAGTTCTTCACTAACGTATGAATTGCTGGAGATTCAAAATGAATTAAAAGTAAATTTCAGATTCTGTGCCAAAATCGGCATTAGAGGGGAGAAAAAGGGTAATCGGCCAAGTTTTCAGTTCAATTGTTTTCGTCTAAAATTTTAAATTTACTTTGGATTCCCAACAATTCCCAGTTAAGAGAATAACCTCGTCCTGTTGTGCTTTGTACTATTTTTATTGAAGATTTGAATAAATAATAAGTAGTTTATGCATGCTTGATTAGCTATGTGATGTCGTTGGTCACTGCCACTTTATTTACACAAAACACATTGTATCCATTTGCAACAAAAAGAAAATTAAAGACAAAAAACTAATAAAATGTTCATTAAAACCATTATTTTTATAGTGATCTGACCTCGCTATGTAGTGATGGAATTTTATAGTCTATCCGATGAATGCCTATCATCAGATATTTACGAGTCGGATTTTTACAGTAAAATGAACGTCTGCACTCGTACCACTCTGGTATTCAACTATCGATTCCAAGTTTGTCTTTTTAACATGTTTTTACCTCGAGGGCAGCAAGGACCACGGGTTATGACTTTGTTGCCTGAGGCAGAGTGTAGCATACTGCTGAACAGTTTGGCAGACATAGAAGGGGCTGATAAGATTTACACTTGGGTTGTTGTATGAAACGAAACAAATGATAACATTTTTGAAGAATAAAGAAGACTCGAGATTTCAACCCCTTTAATGCTGGAGTCTCTGAAAAGGCAGCGTTTACATAGGAAGCCTACAGGGACGGGCTATAGACACCAGACTAGAGTGTCCCTTTAAAGATTTTTTTTTATATGTAAGCACTCAAAGGTTGGTGTGCCCAAAAGAGGTGGTCTCATCTTTCTGCAGTCCACCTCTAAATCTAAAATCTACCTACCTCTTTTCCGCTGCCCACCATGTCTAAGGATCATCTAATGTCTTGGTGATCCCAGTGTTTAGAACTAAGAGCTGGAATTTGAATGTATAATGTCTTTTTGGGCCTGGTTGTGTTCTGTGTCTGTGTTCCGAGTCCGTGTGCTTGAGATTTTCTGATAACACATGGCAGTTTATGCAGGGATAGGGACACGCGTTAAACCCGTAGAGTACCCGAGGGAAGAAACTTGATGGATGTTTTGTATCTACTCGCCTTGTTTTTCTTGGCCAGATGGCTGGCTTTGGATAGCCACTTTCAATTAGAAACACAGGGAAGTCAACAGATGGCCGAGACTGGGGGAGATCTCATCCACTGCTACAAAAAAGTCATCGTTTACTTAATGAATGCGCCTGTGGTTTCTGGAGAAGACGCAGTGCAAAAAAAAGAAACATTTATGTCATCGTATTAAAAGGACTTTGGGGACATAAGTGATATTTCTTATGTTTTAAAAAAAAAAGGGGGGTAATATAAGCATTATAAATGTACATTAATTTGACAGAAGTGATGTTTTCCATCATGTTTTTCGTTCTTGTACTCAAACAGCGTTTGCGACAGATGCCGAGAAAACAGCGTGTTGGTCTAGATGTTACGTTAAGCTGAATTCCTCCTTTTAGCAATATTACTACTGTTAGGCTCTGTATCCTGTCCTTGCCCTAACCTGCCCAGGTTTATTTAAGAGGACCAGTTGATAATGTCGGCAATCTTTAAAAAAATCTAATGTGACATATTTAGAAGGACTTACAGAAAAGCACATCTGAGAATTACATTAAAGGGACACTATAGTCACCAAAACAACTTTAGCTTAATGAAGCTGTTATGGTGATTAGATCATGACCCATGCAATCTAACTGCTCCATTCTCTGTCATTTAGGAGTTGAATAACTTTGTTTATACAGCGCTAGCCACACCTGCCTGCATGTGACCTACACAGTCTTTCTAAACATTTCCTCTAAAGAGTCATCTAATGTTTCAAATTCTGTTTAATTTATAATTTCTTATCTTCTGCTCAAGTAAAGCGCTACGGAATATGTTGGCGCAATATAAATGGCGATAATAATTTCAAGTTTAAGTCACAATATTTTAATAGTAGTACTACATTTTAGATTGTATACATTTTTTCAAAGTGATCTTACGTGGTCCTCTTATTTTTATATCCCCTGATTTTTTTTTTTTTTCAATTTGAAGGTGTTTTTATTTTCTTTGCCATATCAATTGGTTGGCGCCTGCTAATGGCGATAATAATTTAATAGCTTGCTAGACCCTGCACGAGCCTCCTGTCTGTGATTAAAGTTCAATTTACTGAGCAGGAGACAAAAACGTTTAAAGTAAGTTAACATCTGATTAAAAAAACAACAACATTTAGTTTTCATGTAGGCTGTATGAGTCACAGCCAGGGGAGGTGTAGCTATGCCTGCATGGACAGAAACAAGTGATTTACCTCCTAAATGGCGGAGAACTGAACATTGAGACTGTGGTGGCATGATCTGCACAACATAACTGCTTCATTAAGCTAAAGTTGTTTTGATGACTATAGTGTCTCGCTAAGGTAAGATTTGAGAGTGAACCAAACATAGACGAGAGAAAATAAAATGGGGAGGTTAAAACCCCATGGCGGTTAGCCATTTTGTATTATTTTCCACAGCAGTGAATGGGATATGCCTTTACTTCCTGAATGATATTACAGCGTGTGTTTTGTTTCTTCGATTGGTTTCAGTATCAACAGCAGACAATATCTGGTATCTCAGGCACTTACTGGTTGAAGTAGACTTATAAAAGGTAGACCAGAGTATGTGGGGGAAAAAAAATATGTATTCAGTGATAATATTCAATGCGCTATATAGACGTGGTTTCCAACCCTGTCGTTGAGCACCCCTCGACGGTCCACGATTTAGGCATTTCTAAGTTCTCTTCCAGTGGGTTACTGACCCGTCCTGGACAGTTGGGATGCCTCGAGGGTTGGACTCCTAGTAAGTGGTATATTACAAAGTTTATGCACGAACCCCAAAAAAGTTATGAATTGAGAATTGAGCTAATATGTGATTGTACAAAAGTTGGAGACTTTTTTTTTTTACTTCTTCTTCAAATTGACTATTTTGCCCTAAATCTAAACCCCCTAAATGTAAGAGGTTTCTAAGATTTAAGCTATTGGTAGCCCTTTAATGAACCTGCAGACTTGTTTGTGGAGTGAGATATCGCTCTGCCGGAGACGGCGAGACATTTTCAGTCTGTGACCTTGCCGCCTCGGCTTGCTTTTGCCTCTCTGTGAAATCACTGTGTGACTGCACCATACAAAGTCCCTGGGCATAATGTCAGCTTTTTCTACTTCCAATTTAATGATCATTTTGCATCAGGCCCGAGCGAGTAAAAATGGGCCTGTAGCCAAAATCACACATTGTAGGACCTGTCACATGTGATATTTCAATTGCTGATTTTGGCCTAAATTAAAAGGTGTTCACACTAAAGGCAGAAATCTGGGTATTTCTTCTCAGCGCAGTGCAACGCTTTATGTTATGGTTATTATAATTAAATAATGAAAAGGAAATTTTGCTTTTGACGCTCTGGAAATAGAGTTAAACTAAAAAAACAGAACTCAGAAGCAGGTTCCCTGATCTTACACTGTTTCAGTTCTATAAATGAATCTGTGCTTAGAATTCCTTAGATCAAGTTTCCGTTTCCTTTTTAGGGGTACAGACAGGAGTCATACCATTGGCTGGAAGCAATAAATATGTATTAAACCCTAATTAGAAACCTAAAAAAGTAGGGTTCTCTTTAAAATATTCACCATTATAATTTGTGTGAACATAATATTTTTTTTGTGATGATGCCTCTTTATTTTTCCCAGTTTTAGGAGGGGTTTGGACAACGGTTATCTTTTAAAAGCATTGTACAATTCTATGAACAGACACATATTCTAATTTTAAAGGGACACGATAGTCATCAGAACAACTACAGCTTATTGTATTTGTTCTGGTGAGTAGAATCATTCCCTTCAGGCTTTTTGCTGTAAACACTGTCTTTTCAGAGAAATTGTAGTGTTTACATTACAGCCTAGTGATCACTCCATTGGACACTCATTAGATGGCTGCTAGAGGTGCTTCCTGGGGCAGTGCTGCACAATGTGACTGACATTCAGTGTCTCCACCCTCTGCATGCAGACACTGAACTTTCCTCATAGAGATGCACTGATTCAATTAATTTCTATGAGGAGATGCTGATTGGCCAGGGCTGTGTTTGACATGTGCTGGCTCTGCCCCTAATCTGCCTCCTTGACAGTCTCAGCCAATCCTATGGGGAAGCATTGTGATTGGCTCACACTGCCATTTCTGATGATGTCAGCAGACAGCTGGCAGTTCACAGGCAAACAGGGGCAGAGCCAGCAGCTACAGACTTGAATACATGTAAGATTTTACTATATTAGGGAGGCAAGAAGGGGCCAGGGGGGCTCTATGGTGGTTTTAACCCTATAGGGTGAGGAATACATGTTTGTGTTCCTGACCCTATAGTGATCCTTTAGGATTGGATTAAAGTTTTGTTTTTCAGATTTGGAGTTTGACTGATCAGTGTTGCTCCTCTGGGGCATTGCACTTCTTTTTGGTCCCTTTTTCTGTATCCATAGGATGGTTCTCTGGAACGTTTTTGAACTTGTCAGGGTTAGTTGGTAAGTCACTACTTAAGCAGGGAATTTAAAAATGTAGGTAACAGTACTCCAAATGGAAATATATTATCCAACACCACTTCTTTTTAAACAAAATACTTTGGCCTGAAATGAGCAATTCTTGATTTACAGGCTAATTCACTGACATGATAATTCAAAGTGAATTTTAAATTCAATGTCTAAGTAGCTAAACTGGAAGCATAGCTGAATTAGAGAATTTTACCAGTTTTGTCTATTTCAAAATTAAATGTAAAGTTCACTTTGAATTCTCAATTTAGTAGATACTCCTGTTTGTGTATAATCTTGATGTCGACGGGTTAAAAACCTAGTCTGCCCATTTTGAAACTTGGTTTTTATATTACCAGATTGATCTTCTAATGGTCAACGCTATATGTACGAGATAAAACGAATGATACAATTAATGTTTATACTACCATTTCTTTATGTTGTGATCTCCCAGAAGGGTAATCTTAGCATATCTACATTGTTCACTGTTTGAATAATGACCTTTACAAATAGTTTGTGATTTAGGGAAAGGTAAAGAAAGGCTGTATTCACTCTTTAACGTTAGTTAATGATTTCATGATTAGATCTCATTTCCCCCAAAGTGCAGGAGAAACCACTATAAACACTGCTCATACAGCGGCACATTGCTCCCGCAGACATGGCCAAGAAAAGATTGATCGCTCTCCATCAGCTTGCCTTGCTCAGCATGGATTCCTTCTGGCTGTCACATGTTCAGCCATTTTTCCAGTGCCAATCTTCTTCGGGGGTTTCGCACGGCTGACAGATGCCATGTGAGCGGGTTAAGAAAGCAGCAGATTGTGGCCTGCCTCGTTCCTTTGTCAGAGAGACCTATATAGCGAGGGCAGCCATGCTTCTGACAGAGACGTGTATGTGTTTTTCTGATCTCTGACTTCCTTCCAAGACGCAATAAAAAGAAGTCACAGTCCAGCATCTTCTAGCACCTCTCGAGTACGCTGCGGCCTGTACAGTCAAGGAGAATAATATATTGTCTTCCTTGACATTCCGGGATGGAAGGTTTTAGTTGGATATTAAAATAAAACATTTGCTTTTCATATTTAGTTTTCCTTTAAAGAAGAGATAAATTATACAATATTCGATTAACATTCAGAGATTTTTTTAATGACAAGTTGTGGAATGGGTTAAACTTTGTTTTTTTTAATGAAATGGTGGTAAAGTATCATGGGAAAAGTAGTTTATAAACATGTGAAGTGCCAAGATTAGCCGTCACAGGTTTAAGCCTCTAACAGCGTTCTCAATCTCCAGGCATCAAGGGCCACAAGCGACTCATATAGCTGTGTTTTTGCATATTATTAGCTCACACTAAAACAATATTATAAAGCAGTTTCCAGGTACATCCTGGGGTATTATTATTATCCATCTGAATGATACTCATTTTATTGACCTTGGCAGAAAGAATGCCAGAAGTCTTATCTGCTAACCTGAGGTTTGAGATTTTATTTATTTTTTCTTGAGTATTAAGTTGTCTGAGTTTACCTTAGTGTCCAAAAAGATAGAGGCTGGAATACAAAGGTGATACCTCAATCAACCCTCTGTTTATGTTCATCTACAACAATATTTTATTTTTATTTTTGTAATACATATATTAAGGTTTAGGGTCCTGGCATGAAAATATGAGTATTTGAAGTCTCCAGATTCCATTACCCAAGACAACCAACAACCTTTATTTCCCTGCCTTTGCCAAACCCTAACCACCTCCTCTGCTGGAAATCTGTTCCATACCTCCTCCAATCTGCATGGATACTATTCAACATTCCATATTAGAATCTCGTTTAGATTGCTAGTGATTAATAATGACATGCCTTGTCTCTGTTATTGAGTAATGAACAATGTTTTTCTATTCTCCCTCTTTTCTTTCAGCGAGCATGACTTGGGGGAGAACGATACGTATGATGTCCCTTGTGAAGAAGATGACATTTACGAAGACATCATCAAAGTGGAAAATCAACAGCCCATGGTAACTATTAGCAGGACACATCAGTACTTAAACATGTATTACAAATAATACAATTTTAATTTACTTCATTAGCATAAACTGTGCCACCGAATGATTTTGGCTAGTTCTCTGAAGGTCTGTGGGGCTAGAAGACCTGACCAGTGTATGGGTAAAAAAATAAAAATAAAATAAGGCTCAGAACGTGTATTAAAGAAAGAGTTGCAGAATTACCTCCATTTCTTTCCACAAATTTGCATGCGTGTTACAGAAAATCTGCCTATTCTCTATTGAGACCCTGCGCGTCCACCCATGCATCTGAGATACTTAGAAATACCAGGCCACCAACATATCTATTCTTTCACCTGAGACGTTAAGAATCTCACCTTTTGTGTGAGATATTGAGAATTTGCCCTTCCGTGTGAGACCATGAGAATCTGTTCCTCCACCCGAGCTACTTCGGATAGTTCCATGAAGATTAATATTACTGAGCCACCCAAGATTCCATCTAAGACCCTGTGAATCTGCTCATTACCAATACATCCTGCATATCTGCAGAATTTGCCGGTTCTTTAAAGCAATCTGTTGAATCATCCAAGACACTTAGAGTCTGCTCACCCATCCTAAAATTAAAGCTAAACAAATTGGGACAAAATTGGCCCAAAATATTACTTAAGTCCTCCAGACAGCCAGCGGAACGTCATGAGATTCCCAGCCCAGCTGAACAGCAAGTTTTGGCCATCACTGCCCTGCGTCTTGTTTTATCGCAATCAGTTGTTTGGGATAAGTGAGAGTTCTTGTTTTTCCGTGCCCAAGATAGCATGTTTAAACAGCCCAGTAAGTCATTTTATTGCCCTTTAATTTAATCTAATTAGCATCACACTCTGTAGGTTGTCTATTTCTTCCACCTTTTTGTGCTCCTTTCTTGTTGAAGTGATTTCACGTTTAGAAAATGTAGACTTCAAAACCTCCCCCTCATTTCAGGCTACCTGCCAGATACAACATCACGCTGGCCGGTTTTAGCTTTCTGTGATATTGAGTTATGTACGCTGAGATATTTATAAGATTCCAGAGTGCAGGAGTCAAGGTGCCCATCCTGTCTGAATTTATGGAGTGAAGTGGATGACTTGATAGGATCAAACACGCCTGTTTCACAGTCAGAACATGCTTGCATCCTGCCCGCCCTCAGGGCGTATTTTTGGGACCAGATACACGTTATCACTACTCTGAGTTTATATATACCGGCTAAATAAAATTACTCTTGTTAAAAGTTAAAGGGTACAGGTCTTGGGAAAAAAAAACCTCTAACCATTAAAACAAAAAAGTATGGTAGTTACTTATGCATACTGAAAAATAAAATATATAAAAAAAAAAGAAATACGTGGAGAGAAAAAACACACGCACATACTGACACACACACTTACTGGTTATTCTGTGAATGGCAGACCAAAAAGCTCCTATCCTTAGTTAGGTGGGTCCTTTCCTTTTGAAATACAGAATGAATATATCTGATAAATAAATATACAAGTATAAATAAAAAACAAAACAAAAAAAGTATGGTAGTATAGAATCTTGGTTTTTATTCTGCAAATGTTTAAAAGTGATTCAGCAATTCTTATTTTTTACATTAAAAGAAAAACTCTTAAATGTCCCATTCCATAAACTAATAACGCCCAACTTATTGACCCTTTTTGTAACTTGTGCAGTACTCAATGGAATGGAGGTAAGGCGGCTTGTGATAGATTTCATAATGGGTAGGTTGAAGCATTAAATACATTATCCTAAAATCTGCTGAACTGTTTCAAAAATCTTTAACGCAACAAAAAGTGCATGTATTTTTTTTTGCGTGCAGTGAATAATGTACTAGTTTATCGATGTGTTGGCCCAGGTGAGACCCTAAAGCATAAGTAGCGTGAAATGTAGAACTCTATGCAGTGCGGAGTTCCTCTGCACCCTTACTGTCCTTTCGCAGCTGCCTTGGGCAGACACGTACGTCTGCGATGAACTGGAAATATAAAGACTTGCTGCTTGGAAAGCTGCCATATTCCTTGGAGCTGACAGTTAAGGAAGAGCTCGTAAAGGGCAAATGTTAAAGATGAAGATCGGAAAATGTTGACTTTCCGCACGCCGCTGTTTTTTTTAATACTTTAAATCATTTTGTCGGAAGCTGCCGGCCCCTTGTCATATCTAGAGCCCCCAGGCTGCCGGCTATTCCACTCTTTAAAAATGTCTTCGAATATGCCACTTGTAAATAAATAAATTTTAAAAAAACTACTTAGCATTCTCTCACTGGTTCCTCACCGCCACCATCACCCCGTTTTAGTCTTTTAGTTTCTGACACAGAAAGCTCTTATTATGCTCTTTGTTTTGCTACTAAATAAAAGTTTGAACTGCTATGACTAATAACTGTAATAATCTGTGACTTGTTTCCCTATGCTTCAGATAAGGTATATGCAGGTAAGGCTGACTCTCAGAGTCGAGTCCCACTGGACACCATAATCTGTTCTACTGCTTGTCCATCACTGCTTCTTGTCTTCTTGAATGCATTCCATCAGAGGTGTAATACAATGTTGCAAATACCTACTGCCTTGTCCACTGACAATGCATGACATTTTGTGAATTAAAGAGCTATCCGCTATATTGGTAGAATATTTTTATGGATATTTTGCTTTATTTAAGGGACACTATAGTCACCAGAACAACTACAGCGTAATATAGTTGTTCTGGTGAGTATAGTTAGTCCCTGCAGTCCGTTTGCTGTAAATATTGCCTTTTAAGAGAAAAGGCAGTATTCACATTACTAACACAAAATAAAGCACCGCGCTTACAGCAGCAGTAGCTTAGTATCTACCAGCTCAAACTACATAGTAAAACCAAAGAGAACGTTACCTGCGCTCTGGCCTAAATCCCCATGTACATTTAAACAAAATGGAGGCTCTTTAGTTTTATTCCAATGGCCATTTGAATATATAAGCTCACCTGCCACGTCAAGGCAAGCCTCAATAGGGGAGTTCCTACACTAGCCATTAGATATGCTGATATCAGCCACGAATCTCCAGTGAGACAGGAAGGGGCATTTTATAAACCCTTTCATATTTAACCCTTTATGGGGCTTCTACACATACAATAAACTTTGCTGGTATCAGACAAAGTGTAAACATCTCTAATGAGACATGAAGGGGTGTTTTATAAACCCCTAAATACTTATTAACCCTAAATAGGGCTATAACACAAACAAATTACCATGCTGGTATCAGCTAAAAGGCACATTTCTCTGATGAGACAGGAAGGGGTGCTGCCCCTACATACTTATAAACTCTTGATAAGACAAACATGGGGTGGCTGGCAGCAATGTAACATAGCTGTGTGATACAAAAATCGTATACAAGCACAAAATAAAGTACAGAGCTTAGAGCAGCAGTGGCTTAGTATCTAACAGCTCAAAATACATTGTAAAAACAAAGAGAAAGTTACCTGCCTAGGCACTCCTACAGTGGCCTCTCTTCAGACGGCCATTAGAGTTGCTTCCTGGGGCAGTGCTGCACAGTGTCTCCACACTCTGCATGGGAATGCTGAACCTTCCCCTGCTGAACATTCCCCTATGAGGAGATGTCGATTGGCCAGCGCGGCTTTTGGCTCCGCCACCGCCCTGCCTCATTGACTGAGATCATCAGAATTGACAATCTGAACCATTCCAATGCTTTCTTATGGGAGGCATTGTGATTGGCTGATATAATCCATTCTGATGATGTCAGCCAAGGAGGTAGATCAGGGGCAAAGTCAGTGCTGGTGGAGTTAGTGCAAGCAGACCCAGCAGTCTCTTCTATTCATTGTTCAGACAAGAGCCAATCTGCTTCCTTCAAAGAAGTGGAGGTTTAATCAGTAATGCACTTAGAATGGCTGACCTGAATTAATTGAAAGCACCCCTCTCTTTATTTAATTCATCTCCTCTTCAGTGATCATGGACTGCCCCGATGAGCCATCACATCCTCTACTTCTCCCCGACTCTTAATGTCCTTACAGCATTCCCTTAAAGAATCCCACCCTTTAACCCCTGACATGTCATTATTCCCTTTTATTCCAGAAGTTTGGTTAAAGTGACACTTTAAGCATCAAGACCACTTTAGCTTAATCAAGCAGCTTTGGTGTAAAGATCAAGCCCCTGCAATATCACTGCCATTCAGGAGTTAAATCACTTTGTTTATGCAGCCCTAGCTACACCTTCCATGCATGTGATCTACACAGCCTCTCTGCAGATTTCCTGTACAGTGAGATCTATTTTTTTTAAAAACTTTATTGCACAGTTTGTTTATAATTTCTTATATCCTGCGCCGAACCTCCTGTATGTGCTTTAAAGTTTAAATTACAGAGCAGGATATAATAAACTTCTAAGGCAAGTTAACATCTGATTGAAAATGGAACCACTGTTGCAGGATGTTTGTCAATCACAGCCAGGGGAGGTGTGGCTATGGCTGCATGGACAGAAACAAAAGTGATTTAATTCTTAAATGGCAGAGAATTGAGCAGTGAGATCTCTACATCAAAACTGCTTCATGCGGCTAAAGTTGTTTTGGTGCTAAATGTATTACTGGATATTTAGCTCTATATTTCTGACTTTATTTAATCAACCAAAATCCATTACAATGTCTATAAAATATATGATATAGAATTGTTTGTGGTACGCAAAACAATTACGCATTTGCTGGTGTTTTTGTGACTTTACTTCTTAAATGTTATAAAACAGAAATGTGCTCAGGTTATATTTTTACTGTTAGATTTGTTTTTTGTTGGTGTTTTTTTTTGTGTGAGATGCGGCTTAGTACTTACATGTGTTCACAACAATTTTAGTCTATTTCAGAACGGAGAGAACACATGTCTGTTTGTTTGTACTGGCGGTAGAAAATAAAATCAATTTCTTACCTGGCTGTGTTCCTTCTCTGGCGTAACATTCCTGTTTAGATACTGAAATACATTTCTTTTCTTTTCCTTAGAAAATGGGCATGACCGAAGATGACAAAAGGAATTGCTGCTTATTGGAAATCCGAGAAACCGAAGACCGGTACTACAGAACCTTAGATGATATCAGAGCTGTGAGTCTCAGGTCTATTGATGCCGTCCGTCCACAATTAAGTGGGTGCTTTGAATGGCGGGTGAATGGATGGATTATTTCTGCCGCTGTGAGATATTCCGGCAGCATCAATCCCGTTTGCACGGCACAGTTGCTCTAAATTATTCATAGCATATTGCCATTCGCTCCTTTAAATTTAATTTCCATCTATTTTCTCACAAAGCTCTTCCCAGTGCATTGAAGGTTTAAAATAGTCCTCCTGTGCTTTGCACTGACTGACTTAGCACTTTATATATTACATCTTGACAGTCCACTCTGTTCTGGGGCGCCAAGGTGACCCATCACAGGAATTAACCCACAGTCTGTCTGTTAGATTGTGAGGATGGGATCTGTCAGACATATTATGCCAGAAAATATATCCCACCATTATCCTTACAGAACGCAAAGCTGGCCAGCACTACCATATAAGTGCCTTTAAACTTTTTTTATTTATTGTGGATGTTTCCAACCCAAAATCAGAAAGTTTGTATCGAACGTCAGATCATAAAAGCCGTGCCTATTAAAGGGAAACCGTTCCTTCTCAAGATTTTTATTATTATGCTTACTTATGCCCTATTTTTGGCAAATATGTATTTATGAGGTATCAATAATAACATTAAATGTAGAAATCCATACCCCTCTAACCTGCAACGGGGGGCTTCCATCTTGGTTCCTGTCAGTCATTGCGATAAGCTCTGTCTTTTGAACCTGGCATTGAGAAAGCAAACAGAGAAGAGGAGAAATTAAACAATGTTTCTATTTCACTTCCTTCTCATTTGCAAGATGTGCCTTGGCTATGCCTTGTCTGAACTGGAAGTCAATCGTCAAATCTTTAATGCACCTTAAAATGGCAACAGAATATCACATGAGAAAAGGCTAAAGTAACTTAAAGGTGATTTTTAAAACATATTTTATTCAGTAGTGGAATTACCAGAGAAGTAACAATTCCCCTTTAAATGCAACAAATCAGGATTTTGTAATGGAAAAAAGCTGTAAGTGCACACAGACTATTAAAGAGACACTAGAAGTGCCAGAATACAAAGTCAAAGTGACGTCAGAGAGAATTAAAATTGTATGTCCGGAATAGGTGAATATGGGAATATTGTCCAAGTCTGCTATGTTTTCACTTAATCTATTCTCACCTAAAATTTGTAATTCACTGAATAAACCCTGAAAATATTAAAACAAGAAGAGCGATACAGCCTAGTGCAACAATGACGCATTTAGGTAAATTGTGGATCAGCTGGGCATCATGGGAATTGCCATTTGTAAACACTTGAGGTGTTAGCCAGGACTAATTGATGGAGATGTAGACTTGGGGAATGTTATTTTCTGTTTCAACAAGAGTAGCTATCACGGCCCTGGTGGACAAAACATGTTCATATTTTATTTCCTCAGCTTATGGTAGGATAATCTTCCAGTTCAAGGATCACTAAAGGGTCAGGAACACAAACATGTATTCCTGACCTTATAGTGTTAAAACTGGGCCCCTCATGCCTGCATAAATATAGTAAAAATCTTACTGTATTCAAGCCTGAATCTGTAACTCTGCATGCTATTTGACTCAGAAAAACAAGCAGTCTGCCGACATCATCAGAAGTAGTAGCCTGATCCAATCACAATGCTTCCCCATAGGATTGGCTGAGACTGACAAAGAGGCAGATCAGGGGCAGAGCCAGCATGTTTCAAACACAGCCCTGGCCAATCATCATCTCCTCATAGAGGTGAATTGAATCAATGAATCTCTATGAGGAAAGTTCAGTGTCTGCATGCAGAGGGAGGAGATACTGAATGTCTGGATGCATTTTAGACAGCCATGACCCAGCAAGGATCTCTAACAGCCATCTGAGGAGTGGCCAGTGAAGTTATCACTAGGCTGTAATGTAAACACTGCATTTTCTCTGAAAATAAATGATTTCATGTTTACTGCAAAACGTCTGAAGGGGGAATGATTCTACTCACCAGAACAAATTAAATAAGCTGTGGTTGTTCTGGTGACTAGAGTGTCCCTTTAATACTGCAATTAATTTTCACAAGTTCCTCTTCACCCGTCCCCGAGCAAGCTGTCGGGAAGCAAACTGAAATTTTACATTATGCTATATACACACTCCGTGTTCAATAGGTCATTTGGGAACCCAAGAGATCAGACGATACATCAATCTGTGTGTGAAGCTGGTATGTTCACTGTCTCAGGTAATGGTAGGAGACTATAGGGTGTGGATATAATATAGAGATTCATTTCAGATTCATTCTATTCTTTACAATTCCCCTTTTGAAGGCTGTGTTTGCTTTGATATATTTGTAGGGCATCATTAAACGTCACTTACCTCGCTGCCCCTTGAAGTGTCTGTATCCGATTTGTGATTACTGAATAAATGTATGCAGCATTCTTTAATATGAAAACCATCAGTCAAACATTTTGCTTTTTTTTTTCTTCTTCCTATATTTCAGAATTACATGATTCCTCTGAAACCTTTACTGAACGCTCAGGAGATGGCCACCATCTTTATTAATTTAGAGGTAAATTTATTGAAAAATGATATGTCCGATATTCTGTAACTATTAAAAGGACATTCTAGTCACCAAAACAACTTTAGCTTAATGAAGCAGTTTTGGTGTATAGATCATACCCCTGCGGTCTCACTGCTCAATTCTCTGCCATTTAGGAGTTAAATAACGTTGTTTATACAGCCCTAGGCACACCTCGCTGCATGTGACTTACACAGCCTTCCTAAACACTTCCTGTAAAGAGCCATCTAATGTTTATACTTCCTTTATTGCGCAGTCTGTTTAATTTGGAATTTCTATTTCCTGCTCTGTTAATAGCTTGTTTGACCCTGCAGGAGCCTCCTGTGTGTAGTTAAAGTTCATTTTACAGAGCAGGAGATAAAAACTTCTCAAGTAAGGAAGATCTGATTGAAAATTAAGCCATTTTGTGTTCATGCAGGCTGTGTCAGTCACAGTTAGGGGAGGTGTGGCTAGGGCTGCATAAACAAAACAACAGTGATTTAACTCCTAAATGGCAGACAACTGATCAGTGAAACTTCAGGGACATGATCTATACACACAAACTGCTTCATCAAGCTGTTGTTTTGGTGACTATAGTGTCCCTTTAATAGTTTGGGTTTCTTCTTCTCTAAACCAGGAAATGTAAAAAAAATGCCAATAAAATTACAAATTGTACACCAAAATAGCCATGCCTCAAATATTGTGGATTTTTAGAACTATTCCAGCTCTTCTACTTTGACCTAACATGTTTCAGTTATATTGTTAATTCTTTACACTTTGTGATTCTAAGAGACTTTTTTTTTTTACTAAAATGCAAAGGATCATTGACAATAGTGACATGAATAAGATATAAAGCACATTTTTGTTTTCTAATTAAATAAATTACTTTAATGCATTCACAATGACCGTGTAAGACAATGCAATCTTTTTTGTATTCTTTCTTATTTGATATTTGTTTCAATCCTGCCATAGGAGCTCATTAAAGTTCATTTTAACTTCCTACGAACCATCGAGCTGTCAATCATGTCCGGAGGCAGCACCATCGGACAAGTCTTCTTGGACTACAAAGAAAAGTAAGGAACGAGCATCTTTTGTTGCATTGTGGGTGATTTCCGCAGTGTATCTCGGTGTCCTTACAGTGTTCAGCCGTCGCCCATGTGCTCTTGCAGAAGGTGATGGCAAAAAACACGGAGACCTCATATGTTTTTGACTACATTTCCCATGATGTAAAGCCAGCCTTATAATTCGCAGAGCTTCATCAGGAACATAGTACATGTACAAGCAGATGCTGTCACTGCCTTATGAAATTGGGTGTTTGATCGTAATTAATTTCTGATGATATTGTTAGTGTTTACAGTCCCCACTTTTTCTGTTTTTGTTTTATTTTTAAATACCACTCAGAAATCGTGGCAAAAATAGTCCACTTTTATACCTAGCGCGGCTGCAGTACGATAATGTAGCTGGACTGCTAACAAGAAGAGGGCTGGCTGCTTTTATTGTATAAAAGACCGTAAATAGTGGGCTCATCCCGTTTGGAATGCAAAGGGTTAAGCAGTTGGTACATGCGATTGTGTGTTTGCTCCAGAAACCACACAATAGTATGGGAATGCATGTACTTTTGACGTGTTGAGGTTAATCTCTGAAGACCTGACTCATGCACGAATTATGTAGCTTTAAGGTGAACAATATAACATTCTAGACTAGTCTAGACTGCGATGTACACCTCAGCCTGCGAAACTGGAGAACAAAGGTTTAAATTCCAAATCTCTACTTATACCACTCTATGCAGGTATGTAACCGTATAATGTGAATTAAAAGAATTTAGGGAATGACGTACCTTGATTTGATGCAAAGAAACCACACGGAGTCATCTTGTAGGGAGCCTGTCGCTGCCTGGGAGACGGGTGTATGGGAGAATATTCTTATCAGGGATACCAACTGAAACAATAAAATTGTGCCAGAGGACTCTAGGGACCATAACAACTTCAATTAAATGAAGTGGTTGTGTTGCATAATGTCCCTCTAAATACTAGAGTGCAGGGAATGAGGCAGAGGAGTGGTGATGCGCACAATAACCACGGCCTTTTGTCTGACCCGAGTTCCCTCAATTGTCTCACATTCTGCCTCCTCTCTGCCCTTATGTTACACTTTGTACTTTGCAACAGTTAAAACCGTTCTCTTACTTAAAAGGTTTAAAACGCCACTGTCGAGTTGAATTCTGTGTAGCCCTTGAAGTTCCCAGCACACCTGAGGTCTGTTTGCAAATGTCACCTGCGATTGCTTCCTCGCAGCGAGTCTGGTGGAACTAAAGCAGAACTTTAAGTGTGCAGTCACGCTCTCTTATCATCCGCAGTCTGCCTGATGGCTCCCTGCAGCTCTGAAACGGCTTCCTGATGCAGAAGAGCAGATCATGGCATATTTATCCTTGTTGTTGTTGCTCTTTTAGACCATGTAGAACAATGCAGGTAAAAATTTTAATTGCTGCATTACATTTTCCAGAGGAGAATTTATAGTACCGGTTGCCAAGAGACATACACACATTATTTTATGGCATGCCGTTGATTTTGTTTTTTGGTGTTTGACCCACAATGCTTTGGGTACCCACTAGAACCTGCTGTTCATGTGACACTGGTCATAATAAAGCTTGATGAGAGCCCTAGGAGGTTAGCTGGAGTAAATGGTTAGATTGGTACTGATCCAGTTGTGTGGGAGTTGTCTTGAACAAACCAGGGGAATTGTAAATGTTAGGCCCTTTGTAACTAAACTGGAGAATTCAGATTCAGTTAGTTTGACCCTAAATGTGAAATTTGCCTTGTAAATTCCGATTTGGTGAATAAGCCTGTCCGTACTGTGTATGAGACTGAGCTGGGCCCACTGAGAGCGCAGACGAGATGACCCGTTTGCAACCCTGTAGGACTGAGCTGGGGATTGTTACCGCATATAAGCTCTGAGATATTCCACAAATAACCACATAAAGTGACAGAAATCCCTCTAGAATGTGTCTGGCTAACCTGACTGCTCGCCTTGAAAGCATTACATCTCTTGCTAAAGCCAAATCGACCTCCTGGAGAGGTCTGGGATAAGCTGTCTGGCTGTAGTTCGAGCCGTGAGGAGTTTGCAGGTCTGGGACTGTTTTAGTCCGCAAATGGCATGTATTACGAAGATATTCCACTGCCCTTGTATCATGAGTGAATCCATTCTCTTTTCTGACCCACCCCCCCTTTATACTCTCACACTGAGATCTGTGCTGATCAGCTGGGGACATCATCCCTATAAATCTGTAACCCGTGTGTATAATATACATATATAGGATTATTCAATAAACAAAGAATTGGGACAATGAGTTTAAAAGCACATTTGAAAAATAATTATACCATTCTAACATAACCACGTCTCTACTTTGGTGTAGTCTTATCGCTTCTCGTTTCTTGGTTTGCTAGATATCTCTAACTATGCATTGTTTCACAAAAATAATAATCTATAAATAAAGCTATGAGACAAAAAAACATATCTATTTTTGGAGACGTTGGTTTCTAAGGTGATTAGAACCTGGCCCTGATTTACTCTGGTTTGTGTTCTGCTAATGATGTCTAGGAAGAACCCCATTAGTTATTGTTGAGGATGTTTATTATAAGTAAATGGATAGGGGTGTCTTAAAGGGGGACTCTAAGTATCATGACCAATAGCTCGCAGTAGTGGTTATGATGTCAGCAGTATTCTGGTTTGGCTCCCCTCTGGGCTGTGTGATGGTCCCTGGTGATCCAGTGACACGCTTCGGACTTTGGCAGAAGCCGCGACCGTTGCCATTCATTGGCTGAGAGCCTTAACTGATCACTCTCAGCCAATGACTGATGTCATGGTGTAAAGTAACGTTTGTTGCACAGAATAACTTCAAATCATTATATGATTATTGGCCTTTAAAAATAAATGACATTAACCTCTTGTGGGCCAACAATGCTCTTTCCAAAATTGAAAGTACGTACTACCCTATATAGCTCCCTGTCCTAAACAAGGGGCCTTCTGGAAATATAATATAGGAAATATTGGTCAAGGAGTGCTTATGGGGATGTTGATCTCCAACCTGCAAACAATGAATTCCTCATAATTTATTAGAGATACAGTGAAGGCCTAAACTCAGAAAAATAAATCCTAATAATGGGAGACCAGTCACCCCAGCAGTACTGAGTGTAACAATATATTTCTGTAATAGGTAGACACCACCTGTCCGTCCACCATCTTTATGGTTTGATCTGTGTGTCCTACAACACTGTTACATAGTAACCAAAATAAGGCAAAAAACCCACCTTGGAACAAATTCTTCTAGACAACAAAATGACTGTAAAATGTCTCCTTGGATGTAAAATCTGTTACCCAGCAGATGTTGAGGTGATAAGCGGTGTATTCTTCTAACACGTCTGACCTACGGTTGGCAACCACCAGTGCTTGTGTACATGCATATATTACCCCTACTCTAGTCCCCCCATTTCATGCCATGTCATATTGGCATAGTGCAATCCCTATAGATTGACTTAATCTCAATTAAGTTGTTATGGTGGATGGGAGTCCCTTAAATCTATTTTGAACCATCTGTGTCCTTGGGTGCCCGTCTGCACTGCTGCCTCCTTGTAGGAAGTAATGGCTTGGGGGCTTCCCTATTTTGGGTTGATTTCTGTATATGAAATGATTTATTTTTTTTGCAGTTTTGTGTATATTTATTATAGTTTTATTTAATACAAATCGCCCATATTTCAATATAACTCGTCTTACTTCTCGATCAATGCTGTCTGGCTATGTGTGGATCGCCATCTAGTGGTTTCCTTAAAAATATCACATTTGGGCAGTCTGTGTCTTTATTATTTAATGTTTGTTTTTTTAATAATCCTTTTAATTTGTAATCATATTACATTTTTAGCCCTGCATTTATCGTATAGCATTTGTGCGGAATTTATTATTTTATATATATATATATATAATTATACAAGCTGCAGTTTGCCCCTTTTTTTTGTCGGATAAGATTATGCAATGAAATCTTCTTTCCCTTTTTTAAAATAAATTTAGATCCCATACATAAATGAAAAATTTATTATAATATAAAATATGCAAAAGGTCACTACAGGAGAGATAAATAGTATTATATTTTCAGTTGCAGTAAGTGCAGTCACTTGCATTTAGCATTACTGTCACAGGAAAGTAATTTCAATATTATCGCTAACATAGTTAATTTAGCCAATAATAGGTAACATAGTTGGCAGACAGCCAGTGCTATAATCTGTATATCTCTGGAAGTGTAGGATATTGCACAGCCCTGCTTTAGAGCATACAGATTACTGTAAACAACCTCTCTTGGGGCCCCCTTTAAAGCCCCTAAAACAAGGCACGTAGGCCTTGACTTAATAAGCTTGCCAAGTTATTCAATACTGTTCGAAAAATTCCCATAGACGTTAATGGTGATGTCAGTAGATAAATAATTTGCAACGTTTTTCTAACAATATTGAATTATTTGGCAAGTTTATTAAATCAAGGCCTACGTGCCTTGTCTTAGGGGCTTTAAAGGGGGCCCCAAGAGAGGTAGTTTACAGTAATCTGTATGCTCTAAAGCAGGGCTGTGCAATATCCAATACTTCCAGAGATATACAGATTATATCACCAACTTGTCTGGTTACAACTAAATGTCTGTTCGTCCACCCATTGTAAAGCGCTGCGGAATTTGACGGCGCTCTATAAATATCATCATAATAATTTGTAAATCGTATTAAATTGAGGCCATGAACTTTTATTGTGGGGACAACTGGGCTTTAACTCGGGCCTCAATCTCCTAAAAAAAATTCCGTCAAATTAAATGCGTTTGTTTGTAGGGTAATATTATAGTATTGTGTATAAATATAGGCAAGAGTTGTGCAAAATCAGTGTAGGAATTTCTTATATGGGAGGATTGGATACTGAAATGACTAATAATACTTTTGATAAATCACATATATTATCCCCCGTGGCACTCCATGAAAAGTGTTTATGAACAAAAGTCCACACAATTTTTGTGTATACATCATTTTCGTTACACTGTTCTATCCCACATGGTTTAGCTGGCTGGTTCTATTGATTCATTTCAGCAGCACAAACCGGGTGCAGTATACCTCGTAAAACATACTCCGTGGTGCAGTCCGTCACATCTGCATGAGCTTGATTAATAATATACTCTGCGGAAACAAACCTGTAAAATCAAGCTGGTAATATTTGTTTTTACAAAGTTAAACCCATTCTCCGCACTAATCTTTCTCCAATTATCTCCAATATCCTTTGACAGCTTCATAATTAGACTCTTTGTTCTTGTGTGTATTGCAGGAAACGAGACTGCGTCTTATTATCTCGCCAGTAATGAGCGCATTCGTTGTGATATCATTATTATTCTATGACCCTTTTCTTTTTAATGTACAGAAGTTCGCGGTTTACGTTTTTCCATTACATCAACCTCAGAATAGTTTGAGATCTCCCGTGACGATTTCGAAGAATTTTTTTTATTTTTTTTGGTGTAATATTGATGAATGAAATATACATTTTTGTTCACCAAGGGGTTAAACTCTGTATATGCAGGTTTTCAAAGAGAAATGACCAATTCAAATCACTGCAGTGATCGTGGTGCTTGGTGTAAATCTTGTTGCGGTTTGTGACTGTGTTGTAAAAAGAAGACTTGATTTTTATTTTTTTTGTGTGTGTGGGTGTTTTTATTTTCTTGTTTAATCGACAAAATTGTAATTTATGCTACATGGAAGATCAAGGGTAATTGCAGTGAACATTTGTACGAGACCCAGAACAAAACATTGCAGAATTAAAGTCTATAAAACACAGAAGGTTGGGATGAAAAATATAGTGTTCTTGAGCCAGGAACTGTGCCAGCTCGTTAAGAGTGAGAATGCAGAAGCTGTCATTTATTGGCACTTGGTAACGATGTGTTTTTGATCCACATTCAATGTACAAGATGCTTTATTACACCACAGCGTATGAGATGCTTAATTATAAGAAGGTTTTTTTTTTTTCTTTTTTGACGCGGGCAATAGTACGTACTTTGCTTTTTACATTCAACTTTTTGGTGTCCTTCCCAGTTTGTTCATTTGAGCTTTGGAAGATGAACAGTTGGTTTAAAATTGTTATTTAAAAAAAAAAAAAAAAAATTGTTATTAAGACCCACATTTAGTTCTTGTAACTGTTTTCTTGGATTGGCTCACTGCCTTGCGATGTTTCCAGCATACAGAGAACATGCTCCCTTTCCATATCCTGATCTGTGTTTAGTAGAGGGAGGAGATCACTTGGCTGCCTCTTCTGCAACAGACAAATTAAAATTGGTCATCAGACCTCCCCCAACAGGGCTCCCAAAGCGTGCTGAGCTTGCGTTTTGTCAAAGCAAGAAGTTGAACACTTAACTCTTTGTCTGCCGGTGGGTTTACACCTATCTCCTCTCCAACACCCCATGAATTGAAGTATTGTATGCAATGGTAAAACGTGTCCAACTGAATGAATGATCCATACATCTGAATGTTATGCCTTATTTCTGTTAACTAAAACATGGTCATCAATTTAAATAAAACCATATTGTAGCTTCATACCAGATCTTACCTTTCTTGTCAATAGCACACCTTGCCGCAAATTGAGATGTTGGGGGAGGGGGAATAAATACTAATGAAATGCGTGGGATGCCCCATTTAAAAGAGAACTTTAGAATGATATGGTTAGAATTTGGAACTGAATATGTATGTTTGGGGTAACAATGAAAAGTCTGCGCGCTTTACTAATCTGTTTTACTTTGTCTTCAGGCTGCTAATCTATGGTGAGTACTGCAGCCATATTGAATATTCCCAGAAAACATTGGACCAGTTGATGGCGACTCGGGAGGACATTAGGCTAAAGGTCGAGGTGAGTCCCAGACAAGGTCGCCCATTAGTAACCAACTAATTATGGCTCTTGTCAGCTAGCAGGATGGAATATTTATTATATTTAAAAAGAGTTTTGCGCAGAGTAAATATATGAGATTGAATTGGTTTGTCTATGCTTTTAAAAACACCGACCTCCATAAAAGATCACAGACTATCTTGCAAGGTGGGCAACAGGTATATAGATTGAAAGTCAGACTTGTTTAACTTGTTCTGTCGTGTTTCAATGAAAGCCAAGATGGAACTTTGTTATTCTCTCATGGAGTACATCATTTGCTTATAGGCCTGTGCAGGGATCATTTCTCTTTTCACTGATAAAATAGGTTTTAGAAAAGAAAAAAAAAAAAAATGATTTCAGGCAAGGTAGCATTAATCATATTTGTAAATTTGTATTGTTACCCCAAAATGTTTGTCAAAGTAATCCGTCCTATCACTAGTGTACCTCTAACATTTCTGTCTAACTAATGTTTCTTTTCATATACCTCCACCAAAATTGGGACAGCTATAGTATAAATCTGTAGCATTAAATATAATGACAATAACTCCTTATTACAATTTGAGTACGTTATATAGTTTGTCTTGTTTAAGGCTATTGGGTATAAACTATATATGGGTATAATTTCTGAAATCTCGGTATTCTGTATGTACAAACTATGCTCACTTTCTGTTTCTCTGATATCCTAGGAATGTTCGATGAAGGTTCAAGATGGGAAGTTTAAATTGCAGGATTTAATGGTGATCCCAATGCAAAGGGTGCTAAAATATCACCTTCTACTGAAAGTAAGTCTGTAATTCAGAAGGGAAAATTTATTTTTGTCTGGTTATAAGTAGAATAAAATATCATAATTATGTGCTCATTGATTAGTTTAAATGTTTAAAACGTTATGAAAAATGGAAAAATAAACAGAAAAAGAAAAAACCAACACCTCACAAATGAATTACCAATGAAAAATAGCTGTAGACGACCATCTTTTCTTCCAACATATCCTCACTAGTGATGTACCGAACGGTTCGCCGGCGAATAGTTCCCAGCGAACATAGCGTGTTCACGTTCGCCACAGCGGGCGAACACATGCGCGGTTCGATCTGCCCCCTATTTGTCATTATTGAGTAAACTTTGACCCTGTACTTCACAGTCAGTAGACACATGCCAGCCAATCAGCAGCACACCCTCCCTCCCAGACCCTCCCACCTCCTGGACAGCATCCATTTTAGATTCATTTGGAATCTAATTATTTTAATTTTTAATTAATTAATTAATTAATTTATTTTAAATTATTTATTTTTCTAGTGCATGGAGGTATAACAAATGAGCATGTGGTACCCCAACGGCATTCCTCATGTTTTTCAAGTAACAATTGTAACAATAGGGTATATGTTAATACCCTAGTCTGCGCGGAGCCCTCCATGGGTGAAGATGGATTCATTTTTTTTTTTGCGCTCGGGTTTTTTATTTTATTTTTAAGTTCGACGGGTATGATGGCTTTTTATTTGGCCTTTTTGGGGCTGAAAAATGAAGATTTTAGAAAAAAGAAGACGTTGAATACTAAGTTGAATTTTACTTTACAGGGTAGTAATTTTATTCCCCCTCACTATTTTTTAGGGTGAGGGGGGTAGGTAGGGGCTTTTTTTATTTGGGTGTGTGACTAGGGGCTTGGGGACCCCTAGTCACCTTTGATGGGGGTGGGGGGGGATTTTCATTTAGGACCCTTACCCGCAGCTCAGGGGTGGTGGCCGGGGGGAGTAGGTGTCATCCCCCCCCATTATTCTTTTATAGGGCCCCCCCCACCCGCAGCTCAGGAGCCAGGTTACTCTGTATATAGAGGGAGCCATGTTTACACTGTATATAGAGGGAGCCATGTTACTCTGTATATAGAGGGGAGCCATGTTTACACTGTATATAGAGGCAGCCATGTTACTCTGTATAGAGAGAGGAGCCATGTTTACACTGTATATAGAGGGGAGCCATGTTACTCTGTATATAGAGGGAGCCATGTTACTCTGTATATAGAGGGAGCCATGTTACTCTGTATATAGAGGGAGCCATGTTACTCTGTATATAGAGGGAGCCATGTTACTCTGTATATAGAGGGAGCCATGTTTACACTGTATATAGAGGGAGCCATGTTTACACGGTATATAGAGAGAAGCCATGTTACTCTGTATATAGAGAGGAGCCATGTTTACACTGTATATAGAGGGAGCCATGTTTACACTGTATATAGAGGGAGCCATGTTACTCTGTATATAGAGGGAGCCATGTTTACACGGTATATAGAGGGAGCCATGTTACTCTGTATATAGAGGGAGCCATGTTACTCTGTATATAGAGGGAGCCATGTTACTCTGTATATAGAGGGAGCCATGTTTACACGGTATATAGAGGGAAGCCATGTTACTTTGTATATAGAGGCAGTGGCGTACTAAGGCGGGGGCGGTCCGCCCCGGGTACCACTCACTAAGGGGGTGCCCGGGGCAAACTTTCGCAGGGGCGGCGAAATGCCAGCCCTGTGTCTCGTGTAAAGGGACCAGCCGCTAATAAGACTATCTACCCGAGTTTCCGATACAGCAGCAGCAGGGTCCTCTGTTCTCGCGATCCGCGAGAGCGTTGCTGTGGGTTGCCATAGCAACGCTCTCGCGGATCGCGAGAACAGAGGACCCTGCTGCTGCTGGATGGGAAACTCGAGTAGATAGTCTTATTAACGAGCATGGAGAATACTGGGCCCCTCCAAACTGCCCAGTGATGCTGTGCCACCGGACCACCAGTCGAGGAGGACGGGAGGGACAGGTAAGTGGCAGCACTTATTCCACACAACATACACACACACTCTGTAGAGTGTGTGTAGTGTGTATGCAGTGTATGCAGAGTGTGTGTGTATGTTGTGTGGAATAAGTGCTGCCACTTACCTGTCCCTCCCGTCCTCCTCGACTGGTGGTCCGGTGGCACAGCATCACTGGGCAGTTTGGAGGGGCCCAGTATTCTCCATGCTCGTTAATAAGACTATCTACCCGAGTTTCCCATCCAGCAGCAGCAGGGTCCTCTGTTCTCGCGATCCGCGAGAGCGTTGCTGTGAGTTGCCATAGCAACGCTCTCGCGGATCGCGAGAACAGAGGACCCTGCTGCTGCTGGATGGGAAACTCGAGTAGATAGTCTTATTAACGAGCATGGAGAATACTGGGCCCCTCCAAACTGCCCAGTGATGCTGTGCCACCGGACCACCAGTCGAGGAGGACAGGAGGGACACGTAAGTGGCAGCACTTATTCCACACAACATACACACACACTCTGCACACACTGCATACACACTATACACACTGCACACACTCTACAGACACTGCACACACTCTACAGACACTGCACACACTCTACAGGCACTGCACACACACTCTACAGACACTGCACACACACTCTACAGACACTGCACACACACTCTACAGACACTGCACACACACTCTACAGACACTGCACACACACTCTACACACACAGTTAAACGGGGAGTTTGGTCTGTCACTGTGAAGCGGGCGTAACCCTTACACTACCTGATCGATACAACATCATACCTGATGTTTTAAAGCACGTTATTCCAAACAATTTAGGAATGTTAGGTGATTTATGCCCTTTATGGATTAAAACCAGACTCTGCATTAACTATGTAATTTTCCAATGGAGTTTTGCCATGGATTCCCCTCCGGCATGCCACAGTCCAGGTGTTAGTCCCCTTGAAACAACCTTTCCATCACTATTGTGGCCAGAAAGAGTCCCTGTGGGTTTTAAAAATCGCCTGCCCATTGAAGTCTATGGCGGTTCGCCCGTTCGTGAACATTTGTGGAAGTTCGCGTTCGCCGACGGAAAATGTTATGTTCGTGACATCACTAATCCTCACTTTACGTCTGTCATCGACTTCACAAGGGAGGCACAACCCATTGCTAACTGGAATATATTATATTAAGAGTAAAGACCGTGTGTTTTTATTCCTAAAGAAAAAAACAAAACTTTGGTGCTGATTCACTTTTCGAGATGAATGGCAGTAATGTACAGTGTGCAGCACTAGCCCAGGAAGCATCTCTAGTAGTCATCTGAGGAGTGGCCAATGGAGTTATCCCTAGGCTGTAATGTAAACCCTGCATTTTCTCTGAAAATAAATGCTTTAATGTTTACTGCAAATAGCCTGAAGATGGAATGAGTCTACTCATCAGAACAAATACAATAAGCTGTAGTGGTTCTGGTGACTATAGTGTCCCTTTAAGTGTCAATGGCATTTAAAAAAAAAAAAATCTCTTTATGTAATTTTGAAAGCGCAAAATCATAGCAAATCCTTAGCTTGAACCTAATAAGGGAACCTATTTTTATTTATAACCCCTACTAGACCCCCGGTGTTGCAGGCAGTGGGTGCAGAGTTCCTGGGTCCAAATTTTAAAGACCTGATCAGCAACCCTTTTTGTTATGCTAAATACTGCATTTAAAGGATAGGAATGGGACTGCATTGGTTAAATTGGTAACCTCTGGGACAGAACCATGAAAGGTGCTGGAAACAGCAGGTGGAGTTGCAGAGATGCGATCTCCCTGCAGGTAGGTAATTGAACGTTGCTGTATCTACGAGTCGGCTATCTCTCCCGTACATACAGAAGAAAACAATCCCATTGAGAGTGAAGACTTGCACAATGACTATATCCAGACTTGTAGCCTTCTGTGTATCTCTGTATGTGTATATTGGTTTTGTCATGTCGAAATGAATGGTTCTAGATTATTGCCAGATGAGTTGGTTCCTGCAGGTGCCTGGGGAAGATGTCGATTAACACCAGACCGTGCTCTTTGTACGGATGTGACGGCTTAGATTGTGAATCACTTCATGTCTCTTTGCAGGAACTCCTGAGCCATTCAATAGACTGCCCCGAGAGACAGACGCTAAAAGAAGCTCTGGAAGCCATGCAGGTAAAAAATACACAGCCAGCACGTTTCAGAATATCACAATAGAAATGCAGCTTCCTACTGTATAACTTAATGCTTTCACAGCCAGAATGATGGTGAAAACAAAACATATTCCCTCTATCTCGCAGGATTTAAAAAAAAAAAAAATCAGACTAGTCAAGGGGGACATTTCTGGTGGCAATCCAGTTCCCATAATGTTTTGCCAGATGTGGCGGACCACTTAGTGAAAATTGAATTCATTAATAACGTTTTATAACTAGAAATTGCTGGTTATAGTCTTTCCTGGTTTTGTATTGTCATGCATTTTATATAAATTAAGGAATGCTAATTTATCTTTACATGAAAACAAAGAAAAACAAGCTATAGTTTGGATACATTTCTAAAACATGTCAATAAGCGCAATTTGTTGGAATATAGAACTGACGGTGTGTTCCTGTTTCACCTGACACAATGTTTTGTTGTAGGACTTGGCTATGTATATTAACGAGGTTAAAAGGGACAAAGAGACATTGAAGAAGATCAGTGAATTTCAGAATTCTATAGAAAACCTGGTGAGTTAACACAACCGTGGGTGCCAAATAAATAAATAAATCCACAAATCTGTTCATTAATTTGCTGTGTACCAAGTGTGGTGCACTGAACCTAACTGCAGCAGGGGGATCTTACCGTCATAATTTAGACCAGCTTCAGAGGAATTTGAGGGACTTGGCTCTGCAGAAGAATTAAAGGGAGATTGCGTGGAACCAAATTCACAGGAGATCCCTAGCAGTGCCATGTGCCATTTGAATTTGCTAGGTCATATCTATGAGAGGTTCTGGCATATTGATGTGAACATTTTAGACAAGGTTATAAAAGCCATATTTTTCACTGATATATTGTAGTGGTCATGGTTGCTGGAGTCTGCGTGTGAAGCGTTTCGCAATAAAACATTAGACATCCCGAGTTTAACCCCTTAGCAGCCGGCAATTTAACACCACCTCCAGCAGCATCTTTGGGGGCGTCACAAGCCAGTGTGGAACTTGATTACCTGGGCTGTCCAATGTCAATTCTGTGCATATTTTCATGCACAAAGTGGCATTCATTGGCTGAAAGCGGACAGCTGACTCTCTCTTCCAATGAATGCAAGTCACCAGGCAAGGAGGGAACCTCGGCGCTGGGTGGGAATCCAGGTAAGTGGGCAGGCCATTGCAAAACTATGTGCTCCATTACCGGGAAACAAAGCCAGTACTTTGCACATCAAAACCACTAGAGGTTTGATGCTTGGAATAACCCTACAAGTGTTTTCTAATTTTGAGATAGATGGCACTACAATTCATTTTCCACCTGTCACTTTGTCATGTTTAAAATTTGGTTTTAGATTCACTCAACTTAATTTCCTCTGTTATCTTTTCATTAGCAAGTAAAACTGGAAGAGTTTGGGCGACCGAAGATAGACGGGGAATTGAAGGTCCGTTCCATTCTCAATCAAGCCAAGCAGGACAGGTGAGAAGCGAGGAATTGGATTTTTCATATACACCGTTTTTGATTTGATGGAATGTAGTAATGATTATTCTATTTTCCCATGCAGGTACCTGTTTCTTTTTGACAAAGTTGTAATTGTCTGTAAACGAAAAGGCTACAGTTACGAGTTGAAGGAAATTATCGAGCTGCTCTTCCATAAAATGTCAGATGATCCCATGAACAACAAAGACATCAAGAAGGTACACATTCCATTTGATACTCTTCCACATACGGCAATGATTCTCATACCTGTTCTCGAAAGGCTAACACGATAAGGGATTTATGGGTTATCCAGTTATATTCAAAATTCGATACTTGCCTAGCGTGTCCACTGTCTCCTCTTCACATACTAGTTTATGGTACCCTTACAGTACCTCCCTAAAATGGCACTGTTATTTGCCAGTAACTGTAATGACATTTTCCCACGTGGCTGTTTACGTCCCATCTTTATCTGGCTGTAATGAAGTATTTAAGGATCACTGACATGGCAATTATGACAGTCCTGCTTTGTAGTAATGCAAATTCTGTTTATACATTTTGTTAGCCAAAACCATTTGACTCTGTGAAACCGTCAGTAAACTTTTAGTGGCAAGCGTTCCTTAAAACCAGAAAATATACAGGTTTGGCCACCAGAAATGGATGCACACAGAGTGGCCAGATGCCACCTAGAGAGTGGCAGACATGATCTTCAGATACATAGAATTTTGAATCTTTATATCCGACAGACATTCTGTGACCCCATTTTTTGACATTATGTATATATTTACTTTTTCAATGCTAGTACATTTCTATACCTGTCTAAACTACTAATACGCTTAGATTGCTTTATACGTATTTAACAAGTTATTTCCACTTTGTTTCCATTCACGCTTTCCTAGTCCTATGGGAAAATGGTAAGATGTCAATAAAATGTTTTGTCTTCAAAGTGTGATTGTGGTTCCCATCACGTTAGCAGAGATCCTTACATTGTATGGCTCAGAAGGTATTTCAATGTAAGGCTTTCATTTCAGATCTGTAGTTTTGCTGTCAAAGGGGGAACTGTTACTTCACAGGGATTTGAAAACTTTTTACAAAAGTTGTTCTGCTAAACGTAATATGACCTATTGGGCAAAAGTGCCGGGCAAAGCTCATGCCTCTTCTGACATCAGCAAGGGCCTTGCACAGGCCAGTCTAAGGCTTTTCATAGAGAGGTCTTTGACTGGACCGTTTTGCTGGCTCAGATGACACGTGCGCTCCGAGCTCTAGGTGGGAGGGAAGGAGTAGGGAGCGGATTTAAATGTAAAAAATGTATATCAGCTGTGGGGGGAGGAAAGCAAGAGCAAGCTTCCCCTTGCAAGTGCGCTGCCTACAAGGTAAAAGTTAACATCTATCGCCAGTGCGCTGATAGGAATAGCTTTTCCCCAGGACTGATATTAGGCAGCCTGGGACAGAGTTGCGGCCTGTCCACATCACGTGTGCCGGGGTTATAACTAACCCCCTGCACAAAAGTGCAACCAGAAACACTGCATTTCAGATTCCTACCACCATGATCACTTCAAATCACGTGCGCAGTCAAGGTGGTTGGAGTAACCCTTTAAATGTAGGAATCTACGGTGTTGTATTTCCTGTAAGTGAGTGCCTCCATCTTGGATCCCTGTCAATCATTGATGTACATTTTGCCCTTTTCTCTCATTTAACATAGCAAGTGAAGGAAGAAAAACAGACAGAATGTATCTATTCCTCTTCCTCCAGAGCAATGTGTGCCTTGGCTGTGCCAGGACTGAACAGGATTGAGATGTCAATTACTAAATCATTATTACACATTGAAACTAAATAACTAAGACACGTTCTAGGTGATTTTCAATGTTTTATTCAATTATGTAATTTCCAGAAAAGTGACAGTTCCCAGTAAACGTGACCCTGTCATGTCAGGTTATTTTTCATCGATAACCAGTCCTAAAGCAATGAACATATAATTAATCATAAAGATATGCTATGTTTGAGGAACACTATAGGGTCAGGAAAACAAACATGTATTTCTGACCCTATAGTGTTAAAAACACTGTCTAGCTAGCCCCACAGCCTCCCCTTGGATTGGCTGAGATTCTGATGATCTCGGCCAAGGAGGCAGGCCAGGGGCGGAGCCAAACGCCATCCTGGCCAATCAGTATCTCCTCAGAGATACATTGGATCAATGTGTATCTATGAGTAAAGTTTAGTATCTGCATGCAGAGGGAGAAGACACTGAATTTCAGTGACACTGTGCAGCACTGCCCCAGGAAGCACCTCTAACAGCCATCTGAGGAGTGACCAGTGGAGTTATCACCAGGCTGTAATGTAAACACTGACGTTTCTCTGAAAATACAGGGTTTACTGCAAAGAAGTTGCAGAGAATGATTCTACTCACCAGAACAAATAAATTAATCTGTCCCTGTAATACTCATGTCCTCTCAAGGATTGCCACCCCCAGCACGACACACTGCCCCCAATCTTCTATTTACAGAACCTCTGCCGCACGATTGGACGTGCTTGGAAACACTTCTTAAAGCAGGGCAAACTTCCTCCCTAAAACCAGCATGCTGGCTTCATTACCAGCTCATTGAAATCAATCACTTTGCGTTTATACTCCTATAGCAAGTTAACCCTTTAAGACCGGAGGGCGTACTATTACGGCCTATTTTAAGCGGCTCTAAACGCCGCCAGGCGTAATAGTACGCCCTCCGGTCTTTTGTTACTTACCCGGTCGCCGGCGATCGCGGTTGGGGGGACTCCCAGGGAGCCCCCGCAGCACGTCCATCCTCCTTCAGCCCCCCCCGGGCCATTTGAGAGTGAGGTCCTTGCGAGGACCTCACAATCACATGGCCGGGTTAGCTGGCTCAGGCATTGCCAGCAGGGGGACTAACTGTAATGACAGTAAGTCCCCCTGCTGGCTGGAAATAAAATAAAATAATCAGTGTAAAAAAAAAAAAATATATATATACTTAGATCATGGTATATATGGTAGCCCAAGAATGAAAATTACCCCTATGATGGCATACCATTTGCAATAGTAGACAACCCAAGGTATTGCAAACGGGGTATGTCCAGTCTTTTTTAGTAGCCACTTAGTCACAAACACTGGCCAAAATTGGCGTTTTTTGCATTTTTCACACACAAACAAATACGAACGCTAACTTTGGCCAGTGTTTGTGACGAAATGGCTACTAAAAAAGACTGGACATACCCCATTTGCAATACCTTGGGTTGTCTACTATTGCAAATGGTATGCCATTATGGGTGTAAATTTTATTCCTGGGCTACTATACAGTCCCAAAGGCAACGTAACTAATCTGGCGAATTTTAATTTCAAATGTAACGTTCTATATTTGACCCTGTAACTTTCCAAAACACCATAAAACCTGTACATAGGGGGTACTGTTTTACATGTGAGACTTTGCTGAATACAAATATGCGTATTTTAATGCAGTAAAAGCAAACAGTATTATGACATTGACAGTTAAAACGTCATGTAGAACTAAACAAATAACAAAATGTCTTATTTTCTGCCATTTTTTTCATATTAAATTATGTTTCATAGCTAAATATTCGATATTAAATGAAATCCCTGTTTCCCCTGAATAAAATGAAATATAATAAGGGGGGGTGTATTTAATATGAAAGAGGTGAATTACGGTTGGACAGACATATAGCGCAAATGCCAGGTTTTGTTTACGTTTTGTTTTGTTCACAACGTGTACATTTGGCTCCGTCCTTAAGGGGTTAAAGACTTAAGCTTGTTAGAGTTACAATCACAGCAACTACAGCACGTTTGATGGATAAACCTGTAGCACTCCTGCTTACTTTGCACTCAAATGTCAACATATAGAGCCGCGTGCTTTCTGTATAAAGTGAGAAGGTACCATATTTTTTGTATATTTGTTACATATGTGCTTGGTGACTGCATGTTATAATCCATGGGAGGGATACCTGTTTTTTTAACTAGCCGTGAAATACCCATATCTGCAAGGAAATGGTGAAATATTACCAGCTTGTTCTTTATTGCAATATGTGCTGCGACTAAACAGTGCAGGTTGCCTCAAGCTTGACTTTTGGTCCTTTTTCCTCAACAGTGGTCCTATGGATTCTTTTTAATTCATCTACAAGGGAAGCAGGGTTTCCAGTTTTTCTGTAAGACAGACGACATGAAGCGGAAATGGATGGAGCAATTTGAAATGGCAATGTACGGAATATTAACATCTCTATATCTACACATCTAGAATTGGAATAATCAGTGCATGCATACCAATGTTATAACCTAGTACTCTGTGCAACCAATGGGAGACGAGCAAGGAGAAGGGGTATCCTACTATTGGCTGCAATAAGTTATACCTCAAGCCGCCTCTATATGCATTATCCAATCAGAATCCCAGGACGGTAGGAGTTCCTATCGCCATGTTGTTACAAATGTCAGGAAGCGGTGTTCTTTCCATACGTTGATTTAAAAAAAAAAAAAAGATACCCACAGCATGTTTTACAAATGCTACTAAATAGGTATCCAGAGGGGTCAAGAAAGTAATATATATATATATATATATATATATATATCTAAAACGGACTGTAAAATTACGCTCTACACTTTGTTATAATGTGTATTTTATAGCACATACATATAATTTGCAAAGGGTTGTTGAAATACGGATGTTATGTTGGGGCTGTTTTAACCTTTAAGTGAGGACAATGTTATGAGCCGTTTAGTGTCAGCGGTCGTTTCAACATCATTACTCTCGCAATGCATCACGCAAAACATCAGATAGAAAGGAATAAAGAGCAGAGGGGAGTACAATTTAATCTCAATATCCCTCTTTTACTTATTTGTTTTGAAGGTTTGTTTTATTTTTTCTATTTTTCTTTTAGGTCGAACATTAAACCTGACAAAGCCACTGCGAATCATCACAATTTTCAGATGTTTACGTTCGACAAAACCACAAACTGCAGAGCGTGCAAGATGTTCTTAAGGTGAGAGATTTTACACCGAGCATACGCCATTTGCATCTGGTCAGCCAACCAGTTTTGTGATTTAAGAGCAGACGCAAGCAGCCTCAGCCCTCCAGCTGGTGTGAATTAATACTCATATGACTCTTAGCATGTTATAAGTGTGGTAGTCCACAGCAGCTGGAGCACCTTATGACTGACTTTGACTGCATTTATAAGGAATAAACTAGATTGGTTCAAGAATAAGGCCCTTCAGATTCAAGCTTTTGATGTAGATGAACTTGTTGTGACCCTGCTAAGTGCAGTAATTAACATTAATTACGGCAATATCAGAAGCCCTGGTCCACTTCTCTGCTCACCGATAACCTCTGCAATATTGATTTTGCTGGAGGGATTGCCCTTATCGGGTTCCTAATGATCTCCGTGACTGCTACAATCTGTACACACTTTGCTGGATCCATTTTCATTTACAGTGTCTATTGTAAGATGTATATCGCACACTACTTACACAGGAAATGATCAGGAAGGTAACTAGATTACTGCTTTAATTAGGAAAATTATATGGGAAATTAATACTTTGTTCTCACCTCTACATAGAGGTAATGGCATTATAGTTTGACATGAGTAGTTTATTAAAAACATTACAATGTATTTTTGATCCAAGAAGTTTCTGCATATTTTTCTCATGCTGTTGTTAAGTTTGATCCTTTCACGTGTGTAACATTCTCCCACGCTCTTTTCTGGGTCAGTGTTCTACCTCGTTCCTGAGGCTGTTATGGTCTTTGAACGGTCTTGAGATTTCATATGTGTTTCTATCCTTTTCCCCTGTCCCATCACTTTTGACATTTTCTCCTTAATTTTCTAAATGGTTATCCAAGTGCTTTATAACGTCATGTTTTACAAAGTAAAAGCACGTATTGTCTAGGATCATTATCCAGGTACATGTCACTAACTATTGCCATATTGTTCCACATTATGCCATTTAGATACGGCAGTACCTACTGGTTTCTGACTATAGAATTGGGAGAACAGTTGGGATCAGCTGTTTATATTTATTTTGTGTCTTACAGGGGCACATTTTATCAGGGATACTACTGTTCAAAGTGTGGAGTTGGAGTTCACAAGGAGTGCCTTGAGACGATACACCCATGCAAAATTGGTAAGTGAACATAACAAACACACTATACAAAACATGTACACAGACACAAGACTATAAGACATAGTGCACCTTATAATCTCTCCCACTGATGATTCTATCACTGTATACTTGATTCTTAGCAGTTTAGTCACAAAACGGTTGAAATGGAAATCAAATTACAATATTTGGGCTAAAATAGTCCAGCTGTGACTATAGCCAAGATGGCGAATTTTTAAAAATATATATATTTTTTTGTTTGTTTTTGTTTAAATGCAGCAATTTGGTTTTCAATTCAGAACCACTTTGTGTTTACAGAATGTATTTATTTTATTACTGGCATTTAAAAAGCGCCAACGGGGGGTGGGGGGTTGGGGGGGCCAACAGAGATACTGAACAGACGTGCATGTGTGCTGCTCCTGCTTGAAACATTGGGAAAAAGACGTTAGCACCAGAATTTTAACCCCAGAAAACTACCTTGAAGCACCTACAGCCTCACAGAATACTATGGGGCGCAAACACAAAAAAAACGCCCATTCGGAAAGTGTAACCCACTCAGATATCAGACTTACTTTTGACCGGCCCAGGCCCGCAACAAGGTGGCGCCGGACAGACCGCATGGCTCTAGTGACTGCAGGCGAACAGCCCCCCTATAAACATTAGAGCCCTTCCATGCCTTTCCCACAACTTTTACTCAGAGACATGGAGAATCATCGGTTTACGCAGAGAGTCCTGACTAACGACGACATAGATGGAGACCATACTTTAATAACCACACTGACCCAACATACACCCCAGAGGACGACAAAACACTAACTACGAAAAAAAGAAAGCGTCCCTACTCCCCCCCACTCCAGAGCGGGCCCCAAACTAAACTACGAGCGACACAGTCAGAGCTCATACTACATTGGCCTTTTCACCCTTGACTGATTATTTTCACATTGCAATATTCCGACTTATTATTTACACGGGTGGCTCTATTGCTATACACCACGAAGACGCTAGGTTATAAAACCGTTTGTAATTGTATTCTGTTTTTGAATTGTAATCACCTAACAACATAATTCGTATTAATATGTTACTTTAGCAAAATGTGCAACTTCATCTTTTGTTCTCTCAATGAATGAATGCCTAATCTTGCCTGCTACTGCTATTATGGCACTTCAGACATGTCTGTCAAACTTTTCTGCACAACAAAAATAAAGAATTAAAAAGCGCCAACATATTCCGCAGCGCTGTGAAATTGGGCAAAAGACCATACAATATAAACAGACCAATACAAAAGATAAAGAGGGCCCCTGTCTG
Organism: Pelobates fuscus; assembly: GCF_036172605.1. Lineage (NCBI taxonomy): Eukaryota > Metazoa > Chordata > Amphibia > Anura > Pelobatidae > Pelobates > Pelobates fuscus. The sequence goes on along the minus strand of NC_086325.1, from coordinate 156,420,536 downwards.
TGAGCGGAGATATGGCTCCTGAATATCTTTTATACAGGGTACATTTGCTAGATAGCCCATGAGCTTACAATCTAAAGATTAAAATGGGGAGATGGTAAAAGAAGGAGCAGGGGGGATTTGGAGGTGATGGCAGAGAGAATTAGGGAATAAGGAGGTGATTGACTGAGATGTCAAACAGCTGGAAGAGCATGCTATATTTTTAGAAGGAACCAGGGTGGGTTGTGCTTAGTGGAAATTAAGTGGGATTCGGCCTAAGGAATAGAGATACAGAGTTATTTGAAGTATTTTACAACAAGGATTAGGGGTGGGGGTAGAGCAAAGGAGAAATGTCAAGACTGATTTTCTTTAAATAGTAGAAAAGTCTTCTCCCACAGGGAATTAAACCATTTGGGAAGTATTATCTATGCACAATAACCTATCCGAGTCCAGAATTGGTGAGAAAATTAGGTTTTCTTTACATTAAGAAGTTACTGCATCGGGGCAGACCTGGACCACCGACGCGATCGGTCGCATGAGCCTGTAGCTCTGAGCTTCACACAGTGAAATCAACGACTAAATTGCACCCTTACACCCCCAAATGACAGTGGGGACTCCCCAAGCCACATGGGACGCAAAACTAAGTAAACCGTATCAGGCAAGCCTACCTTGGGGCTGACGATCGGCGACATGTGGAGACAAGCACACGGCGCTAGCGGGCCCAACATGGCGACTCTCCATGGCAGCTGCTCAGATTTCTCTAATGATTTCTCTGGGGACATGGACGAAGAGTACTTACCTGCTCCAGCCTGAACACAGATGGCAAGACACAGTAAGACAGGTGCAGACTCTGCGCCAGTAACCACTGTGGTCTTAAAAACATTATTGGCAGACTTGCAAAAGAACATCCTCGCGGTTGTCACAGTGCTCGGAGGCAATTTACAAGGCCTGACAGGCCGCTTTAGCACGCTGGAGGGATCCTCCCAAGCTAACAACCAGAGCATTTCCACACTCCAACAGGCAGTGCACGACCTGCAACAGCAGACCCAGCTGCATGAACGCTGCTTCACGGCTCAGGAGGACTCTAGATGGAGAAACAATCTAAAGGTTAGAGGGGTCCCAGAGGCAATACCAGAAGCTGAGCTGCCGCACGTAATGAGGCGCCTGTTAACGGCCATCCTGCCACCCAGGCAGGCCAAAGCTATTAATCCTGAAGACCTCTTTCGGATCCCCAAGCCTGCAAGGGCGCCAACCGCGACCACAAGGGACATTATAACAGAAAAGACAAAGCAGCAGTCCTCACTGCCCTACTGAATAAAAAACCTCTCCATTTCGAAACCATGGAGCTGACCTTCTTTGCCGACCTGTCCGGTGGAACTCTAGCATGGCGCAGGTCACTCTGACCACTCATCTCCCTGCTCCAACAACACAAGATTAGCTACCGCTGGCGGCTCTCCCAAACGCTCATCGTACAACATTGAATGGACTTACACCAAATCCAAGACACAGCAGCCCTGCTGCGGACTCCGGGCCTACCACAGGACTCGCTCACAATCCATCCTCTCCAACACGCACCTGGGATCTGGCAAGAATCAACCCGTTCATCCCCCTACATATTGGTCACCACCTAAGTGGAGACTTTGGGCAACCCACATGGTTCTCTAATGCATCCTTTTAGTGCTCCTTTTAGTTAAGGTGTATAAACCCAGTTTGGTACCCCTGGAGTGTACGCTTGACCAACTTTATACCTGCCGCAAGAGCTGACTTCATGTTGAGCACCTGATTTAATTATTTTTCTTCCGAGCTGTCCCCACAGTGTAGAATCCCCATGATCCCCCTATAGATCAGGGTGGTGCAGTAGACATTGCTTACCTCGATTTCAGTAAGGCTTTTGACACTGTTGCACATAGAAGGCTTATCAACAAACTACAATCTTTGAGTTTGGATTCCAATATTGTTGAATGGGTAAGGCAGTGGCTGAGTGACAGGCAACAGAGGGTTGTAGTCAATGGAGTATATTCGAAGCTTGGGCTTGTCACCAGTGGGATACCTCAGGGATCTGTACTTGGACCCATTCTCTTTAATATTTTTATTAGTGATATTGCAGAAGGTCTTGATGGTAAGGTGTGTCTTTTTGCGGATGATACTAAGATATGTAACAGGGTTGATGTTCCAGGAGGGATAAGCCAAATGGAAAATGATTTAGGTAGACTAGAAAAATGGTCAGAGTTGTGGCAACTGACATTTAATGTGGATAAGTGCAAGATAATGCATCTTGGACGTAAAAACCCAAGGGCAGAGTACAGAATATTTGATAGAGTCCTAACCTCAACATCTGAGGAAAGGGATTTAGGGGTGATTATTTCTGAGGACTTAAAGGTAGGCAGACAATGTAATAGAGCAGCAGGAAATGCTAGCAGAATGCTTGGTTGTATAGGGAGAGGTATTAGCAGTAGAAAGAGGGAAGTGCTCATGCCATTGTACAGAACACTGGTGAGACCTCACTTGGAGTACTGTACACAGTACTGGAGACCCTATCTTCAGAAGGATATTGATACCTTAGAGAGAGTTCAAAGAAGGGCTACTAAACTGGTTCATGGATTGCAGGATAAAACTTACCAGGAAAGGTTAAAGGATCTTAACATGTATAGCATGGAGGAAAGACGAGACAGGGGGGATATGATAGAAACATTTAAATACATAAAGGGAATCAACACAGTAAAGGAGGAGACTATATTTAAAAGAAGAAAAACTACCACAACAAGAGGACATAGTCTTAAATTAGAGGGACAAAGGTTTAAAAATAATATCAGGAAGTATTACTTTACTGAGAGGGTAGTGGATGCATGGAATAGCCTTCCAGCTGAAGTGGTAGAGGTTAACACAGTAAAGGAGTTTAAGCATGCGTGGGATAGGCATAAGGCTATCCTAACTATAAGATAAGGCCAGGGACTAATGAAAGTATTTAGAAAACTGGGCAGACTAGATGGGCCGAATGGTTCTTATCTGCCGTCACATTCTATGTTTCTATGTTTCTATGGGCTCACAGCCTAACTACAGGGGCATTAATTTAGATACTCATCATCGCCCCGACTGAGTACATCACCGTTACAAGCCATAGGCCCCATGCTTAGCAAACCGAACCTATTACATAGTTACATAGTTAGATAGCTGAAAAGAGACTTGCGTCCATCAAGTTCAGCCTTCCTCACATTTGTTTTTTGCTGTTGATCCAAAAGGCAAAAAAAAAAAAAAAAAAACCCCAGTTTGAAGCACAATTTTGCAACAAGCTAGGACAAAAAATTCCTTCTTGACCCCAGAATGGCAGTCAGATTTATCCTTGAATCAAGCAGTTATTACCCTACATTGAAAGATTATATCCTTGAATATTCTTTCTTTGCAAGTATGCATCTAGTAGCTGTTTGAACATCTGTATGGACTCTGATAAAACCACTTCTTCAGGCAGAGAATTCCACATCCTGATTGTTCTTACAGTAAAAAAAACTTTCCTTTGCCTTAGACGAAATCTTCTTTCTTCTAGTCTAAACGCATGGCCTCGTGTCCTATGTAAAGTCCGGTTTGTGAATAGATTTCCACACAATGGTTTGTATTGGCCCCGAATATATTTGTATAATGTTATCATATCCCCTCTCAGGCGACGTTTTTCTAAACTAAATAGGTTTAAATTTGTTAACCTTTCTTCATAGCTGATATGTTCCATTCCTTTTATTAATTTTGTAGCCCGCCTCTGCACTTTTTCTAGTGCCATGATATCCTTCTTTAGAACAGGTGCCCAAAATTGCACAGCATATTCAATATGTGGTCTTACCAGTGATTTATAGAGAGGCAAAATGATATTCTCGTCCCGAGAATGAATGCCCTTTTTCATGCATGACAATACCTTACTGGCCTTGGCCACTGCTGATTGACATTGCACATTGTTGCATAGTTTGTTGTCTATAACACGAAGCTCGTATGCTTATAGCATCTTTTCAAAGCTCATTCAGGCCGATCGGCACTCTCATGTGTACCCCTAGTTATGTATTCTCATTATGGTTGACTTACTTTTTCTAGTTATAAGGATTGTTTTTAACGCTATAAGCAGTACAGTTATATGCAGCTGGGAATTACCTCCCTAGGGCATTGGCTGCCTGCCTGTAAATTGACAGTTTTACTATGGTGCAGGCTGTCCTGGCAACCTTTGAGCACACCAACTTCCAGCGGTGATTTCCACTACCTGCAATTCACATGCCTATAACACCTTGCTGATTACACTTCCTGCTTTCCTGGGGTGTAGTGTGGGCAGTTAGCCTACTCGCTAGTGTATGTGCACACTGGGTATTTTGAATTGCTGAGCATACTTGCCCGAGAGTAGCCCAACCTCACAGAGCCTAGTCCAGCATGTATCTCCGTGTAGATCGCTAATCAGGGCTTATTTTATCCAATCACGAGTCCTTACAGCTACCCACTTATTAGACATGTATGATTAGTATCATTATTTACATCTTCAGTTCCATGTTTATCAATGTAATCTAAGTCTGGCAAGCTTCATAATACAGACACTGGCAACACCCGTTTTAGCCGTTTAACCAGTAAGTCCTAGCAGTACACGTGTTCTGCTATTTAGCTGTGTGCTGATAGCTCGGTACTAATCAACCTAGCTCTGAATATAGCCTGATTATACTGTGATGTTGTGGTTTTATTTATTTTTTTTAAATAAAATCGACCTAGGAACACCTAGCCTGACATACCTTGTCTCTAACAAGTTTATTCTCTATTAAATGTCTTGGCATTTAAGCTGTCTAGCAACATGACTATTGGTACTATCTTGTTCAATATTGGGGGGGTGGTGGGGAGGGAGGCGGCTAAGCTCACGGTTATAATGTAAGCTACAACTGTGTACCTGACGTACTCATCTGCTATTACCTATCTTCTTTATTCTGTATCGTTATTCTTTGCCTCAATGAAAGAAAGATTGACAAAATAAATAAATAAAAAAAGTTATTGTGTCAAGGTGATTGGGAACAAGATACTCTAACAAACCAGGAAATAGCACAACTATGTTAAACAGAGGAAAGGAATTATTTACTAACGATGTGCTTTTCTTGCTTTCTGATTTCAGGGCCTATGGAAGACCCGGTAAGATAACTTGCTCTTGCTCTTGGGTTTCTGGCCTAAGTGTCTATTGTTTTAGGGCAGGTATAGCCAAGATAAATCTTCTGTTATTGACATGCATTTCCCATGAAGTTTTGCTAGCCAAAGCCTTGATGAAGGTGTTAATGAGCAAAATCTGGATAGTAAAAATATAAACCCACCCAATATAACTAACTGTAACCTAACGTGTGTGGGAGCCTGGAGTGTCCCTTTAATAATATAAACCCACCCAGTATAACTAACTGTAACCTAACCTACACAGTGCACCTAACGTGTGTGGGAGCCTGGAGTATCCCTTTAATAATATAAACCCACCCAGTATAACTAACTGTAACCTAACCTACACAGTGCACCTAACGTGTGTGGGAGCCTGGAGTGTCCCTTTATTAATATAAACCCACCCAGTATAACTAACTGTAATCTAACCTACACAGTGCATCTAACGTGTGTGAGAGCCTGAAGTGTCCCTTTAATAATATAAACCCACCCAGTATAACTAACTGTAACCTAACCTACACAGTGCACCTAACGTGTGTGGGAGCCTGGAGTGTCCCTTTAATAATATAAACCCACCCAGTATAACTAACTGTAACCTAACCTACACAGTGCACCTAACGTGTGTGGGAGCCTGGAGTGTCCCTTTAATAATATAAACCCACCCAGTATAACTAACTGTAACCTAACCTACACAGTGCACCTAACGTGTGTGGGAGCCTGGAGTGTCCCTTTAATAATATAAACCCACCCAGTATAACTAACTGTAACCTAACCTACACAGTGCACCTAATGTGAGTGGGAGCCTGGAGTGTCCATTTAATAATATAAACCCACCCAGTATAACTAACTGTAACCTAACCTACACAGTGCATCTAACGTGTGTGGGAGCCTGGAGTGTCCCTTTATTAATATAAACCCACCCAGTATAACTAACTGTAACCTAACCTACACAGTGCATCTAACGTGTGTGGGAGCCTGGAGTGTCCCTTTAATAATATAAACCCACCCAGTATAACTAACTGTAACCTAACCTACACAGTGCACCTAACGTGTGTGGGAGCCTGGAGTGTCCCTTTAATAATATAAACCCACCCAGTATAACTAACTGTAACCTAACCTACACAGTGCACCTAACGTGTGTGGGAGCCTGGAGTGTCCCTTTAATAATATAAACCCACCCAGTATAACTAACTGTAACCTAACCTACACAGTGCATCTAACGTGTGTGGGAGCCTGGAGTGTCCCTTTAATAATATAAACCCACCCAGTATAACTAACTGTAACCTAACCTACACAGTGCACCTAACGTGTGTGGGAGCCTGGAGTATCCCTTTAATAATATAAACCCACCCAGTATAACTAACTGTAACCTAACCTACACAGTGCACCTAACGTGTGTGGGAGCCTGGAGTGTCCCTTTAATAACATAAACCCACCCAGTATAACTGTAACCTAACCTACACAGTGCATCTAACGTGTGTTGGAGCCTGGAGTGTCCCTTTAATAATATAAACCCACCCAGTATAACTAACTGTAACCTAACCTACACAGTGCACCTAACGTGTGTGGGAGCCTGAAGTGTCCCTTTAATAACATAAACCCACCCAGTATAACTGTAACCTAACCTACACAGTGCATCTAACGTGTGTTGGAGCCTGGAGTGTCCCTTTAATAATATAAACCCACCCAGTATAACTAACTGTAACCTAACCTACACAGTGCACCTAACGTGTGTGGGAGCCTGGAGTGTCCCTTTAATAATATAAACCCACCCAGTGTAACTAACTGTAACCTAACCTACACAGTGCATCTAACGTGTGTGGGAGCCTGGAGTGTCCCTTTAATAATATAAACCCACCCAGTGTAACTAACTGTAACCTAACCTACACAGTGCATCTAACGTGTGTGGGAGCCTGGAGTGTCCATTTAATAACACGTTTAGTTTAGTTCTTTACCAATAACAATAAAAGTCATTGTAATAATTGGAATTCAGTATATAGATGCAAGGTTATAAATGCATGCTGGGAATGTTGTAAGCACCAGAGTCAGATAACGTAATGTGTTTGTGAAATTGTTTAACCTGGTTTAAATGTTCATATAATTGTTGCTGCGTTAGTTGCTGCTTCTCCGTTTCATTTCTGATTATTTTTCTATTTGGTAATGAACAGGTTAATTCATGTTAATCATCTGATGTATTTTTTGTTTTAGGACCCACTCATCACTCTGTCCGGTAGGTTTATGCTTGTCGTATAAAATCAACCCTTTATGTATTCTGTGCAGTTAATGTAAAAACATTTTATTTTGTTTTTTGTAAAACAGGTTTTATAGAGTCAGGATAAAATAACAGTGCACGTAGTATAAAAACATTAAGAATCATTAGTTTTTTCCTCAGGATAGGTGGGGGAGGGAGATTATGTGGTAAATACAACATTTCAACAAATATTGGGGTAATTATCTAAATCTGCTATTTTGACACTAAAATGTGCAATTCTCGTCACTGCTTAGTAAAAAAAAATGCCTTTAAATGAAAAATAAAATAAAAATAGCTGTAGAGAGAATTTGCTTTAAGTTCTTTCTATAGCTGGATACCTCTTCTAATTGTGCTATATATTCTCTCTGCCAGGACCTAAGATGGTTGCCGTACAGAATTACCATGGAAACCCAGCCCCTCCAGGGAAACCCGTCTTAACATTCCAGACCGGAGAAGTGATTGAGCTTCTGAGAGGTGACCCAGATACCCAGTGGTGGGAGGTAAGCATGAATATCAAGACCTTGTTGTAATGTAATAACTCGGCGTGGCCCTAATGACCACCTTGTCCATCTCTCTCTCTCTGCAGGGTCGGTTATTACTCACAAAGAAATCCGGCTATTTCCCAAGCTCCTATGTGAAGCCTTGTCCAGTAGACAGCAGGGTAGGAAACTGTGTATATGAGAAGGGCTGAGGCCAGTTGTGTGGGCATTAGAATACATAGTTAAGGCAGGACTAAACTCTGACTCTCCAGGTTTGGTTCCATTAGCCCAAGCCAGAGAGGGCTCATATCCCTGTATACAGTTACATTTCTGAACTCACACAGCCCTATTTTTACATTTTGGGTAGTTAAGATATTTTAGAATAGCACTGCAGGATGTTTTAACCCTAGAAACTGCTCCCTTTGGGATCAAAATTGTTAAAGGAAAAAAAGATTTTTTAGTAAGCAGTTTACATGACTAAATAGGAGTAATGTAAAAAAGACACCCTTGTGCTTTAAATCTAATTGTTTTATTGTTTATTAAAAGATCACTATAGTGTCAGGAAAACAAATCGGTTTTCCTGACATCATAGTACCTTGAGGGTCCCCCTCCCGTGGTGCTGAAAGGGTTAAAACCCCTTCAGTTACTCACCTTCTTCCACTGCCAGGCTCCCTTACCTCTACTCCCCGCCGACGTCAGCTCCCCCGTCTGTTGTCAGCGTAGCGGAATGCGCATGCGCGGCAGTGTCTCGCACGCATACAAAGTGTCCATAGGAAAGCATTTTTTTATTAAATGCCTCCAGCGTCGCAGATGCGCCTCTAGTGGCTGTCCAGAAGACAGACACTAGAGGCTGGCTTAACCCCAAATGTAAACTGCTATGTTTACAACAGGCAGGGTTAAACCTAGAGGGACCTGTCACCCAGACCACTTCATTGAGCTGAAGTGGTCTGGGTTACTGTAGTGTCCCTTTAAGGAAATTGAAGCAGCAGGCTTTGCCGCCAGCATGTCATTGTTTAACATTCTCTGAGCCAGTGTGGATTGGACCTTAAATACATAGCTTCAGTGGAAAGTAATAAAGAAAACTGTGTCAACTATTACCTATGTAATAACTGAACGTCTTGCTGCTTTTCAACTTGCTGTTTAGTGAATATAACCTTTACGTTAATTTTTTTTTTTTAATGTACACTCACTTATCTCCATAACCTTTCTAAAAGATAAATTGATGAGATGAATTTCCGTGAAAATTCCTGCTTTACTCTAATTTATAGGCTAATAGATACGCTCCATAGGGTAACCTAGGAGGGGGAGGTTTAATATAAAACTTGGATTAAAGGAAATTTTAAATAAATATCTAATAATTTGTTTTAAAATCCACAGCCTGCGAATCGGACAGAGTACAGCAAATACCCATGGTACGTACTATGTTTATTTTTTAACGTGACTTGTTCCTGGTGAGAATCATATTATTACAGAATCAGTTGTGATAGAGTCTTGCTGATAATAGTACCGTATCACAAACCTGGCATTAAACTGCATCAAATTTCAACTAAATTAATGTTAAGTGTCCCTTCTGGGATTTGCCTGTATGCCCATTGCTGTGCCCTGACTCCGTATGACATGACTGCCTCCCACAGCTCTTCGGATGTACCTGCACTGCTAGAACTAGTGGGATGCAGCTTGGCATGTTAGGAGAGGAGGAGGTCAGCAGGACACTGTGTTCAGGTTAAAGGGAAATTGTCACCTTTCCTAACCCTTTAATGTTGTGTTTATCTATGAATATATTTAATAAATAGGTTTCTGTGAGGTGTGAAAATAAAATGAAATGTAGAAATCCACACCTCTTTATCCTGCCATTGGGTCCTCCATCTTAACTACCTGTCAATCTTTTTTCTTATAAGCTCTGTCCTTTACAAGAGAGAAGAGGGGATATTAAACCATGTTTTGATTTACGCTCTTCATTTGCAGTTATTGCCCAGGCTTTGCCTTGTCTGAGTGGGATTATGATCTAATGTGATACATCTTTATTATATATTTAAAGAAAACCGCACATAGCCATAGTTGATTTTCATTGTTTTAGTTAAGTGACCATTCCCCTTTAATTATACTTTTAATACATTTGCTATCACATTCTACGCACTGAATATATGTCATACATGCAGATGACTTGACTTGTGGATGATAAGTTGGTTTATAACTATAGAGACCCATAGTAAATTCAATAGGAAGTGAAAAAAGGATCTGAATACATCTTACTGAGTGCTCCTGCTTTTAGATATTTAATACTCCATGACTAATACTTGGAGTACCCTTAACCCTCCGTACGTCTCTGGCTGTACATGTTTTGCAGTGTTACATACATCCATAAACTACCGGTAGAGTTGTTTGTGCTATAAAAAGAATATACTAAAACAGATTCATAAAGCCACATTTATTTTGTGTAGTGGTGATTTAGTTATACATGTGGCCATACAGGGTTAATTCGGGCACTGCTTTCAGTGGATTGACCTTGTAAGAGCAATCATTAGGTCAGCACCTGAGGGAAAACCGGCTATATAAGCGGAGGCAAGCTATACACCACATGGCCATGTTAATATGACTACAATATCCCACTAGGAGAGCTGTTTTAACTCCCTGGTTGAGACTTCAGACGGGAATAGCAAAATGTAAGGCCAAACTAGCCACGTTGGAAATATTCTCAGTTATTTTTTACACTCTAATTTAAAATGTTTTGTCTCTTTTCTCTTTGACCTGGTTTGCTAAATAAACTGCATCACCCATTGATGTTGATTCTACAATGGACAACTCATAATTCAAAAGAGAGACTTATGCTGCCAACTATCTGCTTCTATCTCTTGTAGGTTTGCTGGAAACGTGGAACGACCACAGGCTGATAACCTCCTCAAATCCCATGTCAGTGGCACGTACCTGATCCGAGAGAGACCAGCAGAGGCCGAGCGTTTTGCCATCAGCATCAAGTAAGTGTTGAAAGACCGTTCCATGCTCCAATCTACCAAACACAATAAAACATTAGGGATTAGTTTTCTGCTTAATTTTATTCTCTTTAAACGGCCCATGAGGGGATTCTAACACCATATTTTTTCATGCAGATTTAATGATGAAGTTAAGCACATAAAAGTGGTGGAGAAAGACAACTGGATCCACATCACAGAAGCAAAGAAGTTTGAGAGCCTTTTGGTTTGTACAAATTATTTTGGGAGAGTATTTGGGTTGCCACTACATAGCCCTGTAACTAAAGTGGCCTCCGTGTTTAGCTACTTTGTTGGCAAAAAATCATGAGAATTGTAAGAGTACGATAGCAGATGGGTTAGTTTTATTTTGATGACCTCTTAATCTTTATGAGACTGGTCTTACAATAAACTTTAATGTATAGAAGATGTAGATTGCTGTTTACCTAGTGTGGCTTTAATTCACTGGATATGAACTACATGTTGATTTAAGTACCTGCAACTGTGTGTGGCCTCTTGCCATTCCCTCACAAATATACAACTGAGCAACATCAACCGAATTCTCTCTCCCCGAAAATGAATACGTTCAAGGTAAAGATGTCCCGTTGCTGAGATACTTAACGCATTACATCACCGGCCGTATGTAAAAACACATTGAAATGTAACCGGTGAACAATCTAATCAGATAACTGGGAATATCTCATTGTTGATCACACAGGAGCTTGTGGAGTATTACCAGACACATTCGCTGAAAGAAAGCTTTAAACAACTGGACACAACATTAAAATACCCTTTTAAGCAGCGGAGTGGCAGCAGTTCTCGCACAGCGCCACGATCCCCAGGTAAGGACACTTCCACCACGTACTGTAAGAATGTGTCTTAGAGCTTGAATCTACCATTGGCAGCTTGTATTATTGTCTGTTACCCATTTCTTAGATATAGCTTGTGCATATGAGGAAGGACATTAAATATGTTGGTTCCTGGCCTTTGAACCAAACTAGGTACCAATATTTCAAGCATAGACACAGAGCTCTTCACAAGACAATGCTCGTTTAGAAATTAAGTTATCCTGAACCTGTAATGTAAAAATCAACCTATAACAAGTTGTTCCCAAATGCTTTGAACATTTTACAAAGGTACACGACGGCTTCAGAGTAAAATATTGAGAAATACTCATCACTCCTCCGTTCCAGTACCGCCATCTTCAGAGCTTCAAGGTTGTTACTCTTCCTGTAACACCCATCTCTGGCCCACCTTTGTTGCCAGCGAATGAATTGCGTATATCGCAATACTCACTAGCCAATGCCAGCAGTGTTGGCTACTTAGTTTACATAGCAACTGCAGCGCATGCACCGTGGTTGCTATGCTCGAGAAGGACCACCTGTTGGATATCTTTTCTGTGCTCCCTTTTCAGTTATATTGTTTGCATAGAGTCTACACCAAATATGTGACTGAGAGACCTATATTTAAAGGGAAACTCCAGTGCCAGGAAAACAATCAGTTTTCCTGGCACTGGAGGGTCCCTCTCCCTCCCACCCCCCAATCCCCGGTTACTGAAGGGGTGAAAACCCCTTCAGTCACTTACCTCAGGCAGCGACATGTCCCACGTCGCTGCCTGCTCCTCCCCCGCCGCTCCCACCTTCTTCCACCTTCTTCCTCCGTCGGCCGGCGGGCAAGACTGATCCCGCCCACCGGCCGAGGAGTCCCAATGCGCATGCACGGCAATGCCGCGCATGCGCATTGGCGCACCCCATAGGAAAGCATTGAAAATGAATTTCAATGCTTCCCTATGGGGAATAGAGCGATGCTGGAGGTCCTCACACAGCGTGAGGACGTCCAGCGACGCTCTAGCACAGATAATCTGTGCTAGGGACCAGGAAGTTCCCTCTAGTGGCTGTCTAGTAGACAGCCACTAGAGGTGGAGTTAACCCTGCAAGGTAATTATTGCAGTTTATAAAAAAACTGCAATAATTACACTTGCAGGGTTAAGGGTAGTGGGAGTTGGCACCCAGACCACTCCAATGAGCAGAAGTGGTCTGGGTGCCTGGAGTGTCCCTTTAAGCAGGTTTTTCTCCCAATCTAAATACATTTGCTAGCAGAACTGTACAGGTAAAATGTCATGCATTTTCAAAAGTGCATGAATGGTTTGGGGCATCGCATGTCCCCTCCTTTAAGATCGACCGACTTGAAAGAATATTTTGTAAAATAAACTAATCTGATTGATTCTACCCCTTTTCCAATCTTGAGGTTTGCAATTACATTAACAAGGAAACAGCGGAAACAATCATCTCATGTATTTAATACGGAGAGAAAGTTAGCACCAAGTAAAGATTGCAACACAAAATAAGACAACATTTAAGAGCTTTTTTTGTTGAAGATTTGTATCCCTGGACACGGAACCTATTGGACACAGCATGACACACAGTTTGACTTATGTCCTATCCCCTCCTTTAAAATGCTTTTTTCCCCTATGATAATGCTACAGAATAATTTCTTCCCCTTTGATTTTGCTGCTCTGCACTGCTTGGAAATGTTTTACCTCTTTTTTTTTCTTTTCTTTTTCCTTCCCTGTTCTTTTCTACCTTTATGTTTTCTCTGACCTCTTTGCAGCCTCCTGTGCTTCCTACAACTTTTCTTTTCTCAGTCCTCAGGGCCTCAACTTTCCTTGTCAGAACCCGTCCACTCCATTCTGGTCAGGTACTGCCATCTTTCTCACTTTGTGTACTGGTGGCAGAGTGTCACCTAGTGGTCATGTTTGGGCACTGCATGCGTTTCAGGTCCCTGTGTAGGTTTTTTTTTTTCTTAGAAATTATATAAAACAACAACAGATCAGGATGAAACTGGGATAAGTTAACTGAGTGCCGGCTGCTATTCCATATTAGTTAGGGCCTTTGTAAATATTCAATCTCAGACTGCCAGGTCAACTTTTAGTAATTTTCTCTGTTCCTAACACTGTCATTATTTCTCCTTCAACCACTCATTTTACCTGGGTTACGCTCTGCCATGGCATTTGTTGGGCACAGTCAACCATATATTCACTCATTCCATAAACCGTTGGGTCATCCTATGCCATTTCTCTCATATGGGAAATACTTACCTTTGGCATGTTATTGTGCATGCCTCCGACACATAAAGGGTTAAATGTATTTATCTGTTCACAGATCCTTTTACTTAATTGTATGTCTTTAGAAAATGTTAATTCCCCCATGGTTTAGAGGGAGTTTAGTCTGTTTTGTGACGGCTAGTCTAACATCCAAAGAGATGATGATCTTTTCTCCTCCAGAGTTTAGTATAGGAGGGGTAAATGTCTGTCAGCAGACGAAACAAGACTTTATCAGTTATTTAGTAAAAAAGAGAATAAAAAGTGAATTTCTACTTTCAGGCCAGAATAGCCGACTTACCGATTTGTTCACAATTTCGCTATTTTGACCTTAAATTAGAAATTCACTTTGAATTCTCACTTTAGTGATTTATTGGGTTGAGTTTCCCTGTGTGATCGTAGATTACATTCTCATAGACACCGATCAATCATCTCACTGTGTACAAATTGTGATGTACGTGCTGTCATTAAGTGTTTCATTGACACACAAAGCTCTTTACAAAGTGAATGCCCATATTCCAACATTCCAGTTCATAGAATATCTAGAATTGACTTGGGATGAATGTGAAGTGCAGTCTGCAGGGCATTTCCTTATTAGCCGTGGCTATCCAGTGTTAGGGCCAGTGGAATAAAAGCCAGCAAGATGGAAGATAGTGTAAACAGGGCTCTAAACCCATGGCAAGCCACTTTTAGGGCTGTGTAGTAGCAGAGAACTTGAGGAAGACTGTAAATGTACTAAAAGCATTCATTGCCCTGGTCTTCTATTGAGGTTAAACCCTTTACATGCTGTAGACTTTTCATGGCTTCGACCATGGATTGACTTCTGTTGTATTTATTTCCCCCTGTAGTGTTCACGCCACGTCCTGTAGGAACTGCTGTCGCCAGGTACAATTTTGCCGCTAGAGATATGCGGGAGCTCTCATTACGGGAAGGAGATGTGGTCAGAATCTACAGCCGAATAGGAGGGGACCAGGGATGGTGGAAAGGAGAGACGAACGGCAGAGTAAGTACACTTGGACACCGATCCTGGCATGCGCACAACTTTGCTTCAGTGTTTCTTTTAAAAGAGCAACTCCTGCCATTCATTACCCATCATCCCATCACAAGAAATTAAAACGTCCAGCAGCAGTGTCAGTTTTGTAAATTTTCATATCCCCAACCCCCTTTCCTGTAACATAGCAGAGGAGAGAAGGAAAGTAGATATATGTCCCGGTATTGGCTTCCATCTAACAAACTCAACCTTTTTTTTTTTTATACTCGCGAGCGTGTACAATGAGATGGAATAAGTATCTGTTATGCTTCATGCCATAAATCCCTGTTGCAAGTAATTGCTTATGGGAAATGTTGGCAAAGTTCCTGCCATTGCCACATTTGCCAACAATGGGGTCAAATATGAAGCAGCGTAGTCCCTATTTTGTCCTTTGTATATCATCTGATCCTGTTTAGAAATTCGTTGAAAGCTAAACAGTTTTAGGAGTTTTTCATGAATATTGTAACTTCATGAAAAATGAAATAGTGACAGAGCTGCGTTAACCGTTCTGCTGTGAAAGTGACAAATCTTTGCATGAAATAGGTGATCGCTACCCTGCAGCTGTTTTACCCCTTGTGGTTATCTGAGCTCCATGAAATATCTGGGATGCTTTAACAATGTTGGCCGTTAACTTACTCTGTGTGCTGACATCCATGTCCTTCCTACAGATTGGCTGGTTTCCTTCAACCTACGTGGAAGAAGAAGGAGTCCAGTGAATTTTCCCATTCTGGACCAAAACGTCCCATTTCCTTCCAGATTATTTTACATTTATTTGCACAAAAGACTACGGGACTATTCCCCCGACCCCTTGGTGAAAACCTCCAGCATTCCAGCCCACGAATCTGTGCAGACCAATCCTCACCTTCTCAATCCGACTGTGGACCTGGAATTGAGTGGTCTTCCTTGCCGGTATTAATTGTATATAAGATTTATAATTCTGACGTATGGCAATCGTAACAAAGAGGAACTCTATGTGGAATTGTTGGCGTTGCGTATTTTGAAAGGAATTAAATTCATTCCAACTCTGGCTACCTTTTTTTTGTATCTTGGGTTTTGTTCTTTTTCTTGAAAGTGTTTTGTATCAACTGTAGACCCGGGAGTCTGCACATAGTGTCACTAATAGTCTATACACAGTTGCCAATCTGTGTAAATGGCAATCAAATTTTGATGTATCAATATTCCTATTGGATGGACGTGTCAGAATAAATACATCACATTGGAATCCTGCTAAAAAAAAAATAATCCTTTCCCACGGGCTTGCTTTGTTGATCATGCTATAGAAGCCAGTAGGCCCACACCATCTCTGGAATGATCACAAGGCATTTTATAACAAATCTGCCCTGTACCGCCAGCACATTTGTTGCCTGCTGTGATGAGTAGGTAGTTTGCTACTAAAGGTTACTGCTGCTTTCTGAAACCTGCTGTGACACAGATCAAGGCTTCAGCTCTATATACAATAAGACAGAGAGCATGAGTCATTTTCCAGCTATTTATTAACTGATGAGAGAATCATAGTCTGTCTTCAACTGTATTGTTTTCTTGGATGGGGGGGAATTATGTTATGATGTGGATACTTTTGTGTTCGTGACTGGTAGCAGCACAGCAGGTGCATGGATACGTGGGTTTAAATAAAATTATTATTGTATGTTGAAAGGTACATTGAAGAAAAAAATCCCACAAATCTCTGATTAAAGGACCACTGTAGTTCCAGGAAAACAAACTTGTTTTCCTGGCACTATAGTGCCCTGAGGGTGCCCCCACCCTCAGGGTCCCACTCCTGTGGCGCGGAAGGGGTTAATCCCTTTTTTTCCCAGTGCCGGGCTCCCTCCTTCCTCTTCTGATGTCCCTGGCTGAATGCGCATGCAGCCAGTCCATAGTAAAGCATTCTCAATGCTTTCCTATGGATGCTGGCATCTTCTCACTGTGAAAATCACAGTGAGAAGCGCGGAAGCGCCACTAGCGGCTGGATTAACCCATAGGTAAACATAGCAGTTTCAGAGAAACTGCTATCTTTTCAGCAAAAAGGGTTAAACCTAGCTGGACCTGGCACCCAGACCACTTCATTAAGCTGAAGTGGTCTGGGTGCCTATAGTGGCCCTTTACACTACTAAGTAAGGAATGGCATGGATAGGACTCTAGCAGCAAAGGACCACACGTCCCAGATGCCAAGGCAGCAGTATGGCTCAGCAATACAAGCACTGCATTCCTTTATAATGTGTTGATGGTGAAATTCGCACACATTTTGTTATTCAATAAAGTGTGATCTAACAAAATAGTAAAAATGAATGCAGAAGGTTAAAAACATCAGAGCTGTTTACCTTTATTATTACTGGAAATTCAAGGCATTAGTGCCATGCTGTAAATGCCACAGGACAGGAATCGCGGTACATCCCACTTCTTGGAAAGGTTCATCGATGGTTAGACCTCTGATGGTAGAGTTTTATGGTCATTTTGGCACCTGGTAAAATGATATAAATAATAATTCATTACTCCTGGATGTAAGTTACAGCAATAACGCAGCAGAATTTTCAACAGAATGCAAAAAAAAAAAAGTTAGTTTGGGATATATTTAAAAAATTAGAGTGGAGAACATGGAAGCCTGAGCATGTAGAATTATCCCATACAGCGTACAACAAGATAATGAATAGGAGTAGAGTGTCAGATCATATAGGGTAAAACAGTAGGAAAGGAAGAATGGAGAATTGGATCACATACAGCAAAATGTTAATAATATAGATATGCCTCCTCCATGATAGTCCAATCAGATGTTACTAACAGTGGAGCATTGGGGACCTGATGCGCAGTGAGAGCCACCTGCGTATCCAAGCTCATTGAATCAATGCTTTCCTATCGGGGCTTCCGCGTCATGTGACTTGAGTTTTATTCAGTCAGTGATGCAGAAGCGCCTCTAGTGGCTGTCTGTATGCTAGCCACTAGAGAAGGATTTATCCCCGCAATGTAAACGTTGTGGTTTCTTGTTTTATATTGCAGGGTTAAAAAGGACAGAATCACTGCGCCCAGACCATTTTGAGATGGGTGACTGTAGTGGTCCTTTAACACATGATATTGCTCGCTTGTGGCGGTTTTATCTGGTTCATTAAATACAATATGAACTGCTAGGAATGCAATGCCCTGTGTGTTATCCTGAAAACCTAGTTTGTCTGCAGTTTGAGATCTCGGTAAAAAAAACTTTCTGTATTAATAATTAATAGCTCATCAGTCTTAACCACTCTCAGTTATTGAACACCTGAACCTGCCCAACACGTGACAGGTGGCCATCGGAGTATGGCCAGGGTTACCCTACAGCAGGACATTACTACTCAGGGTTAAAGGCTGAAGTGAGAATTCAAAGTGAATTTCAGATTTAAAGCCAAGGTAGTCAGACTGGTAACAGAGCTGATTTAGAGAATGTTTGTCTAGTTTTTCCTTGAATTTGAAATTTACTTTGAATTCTCACTTTAGTGGATAACCCTGGCATTGTCACGTTTAGGTCCATACCTGCAATTAATGTGCCAATTTGAAATAGCTCAGCTGGTTGAAAAGGGAACATTTATAATACAACTTCATAAATTATTACTGGATAAATAATCATGTTTGGTTCATTTTGAAATTTGTATTATAACGTATTGGTAATAAAAGTTAAAAAAAAAAGTGTAACAATGTCTGTTTATTTGATAAACACTAATGACCCTTTTTCAGCCGATGAGCTGGATTTTCAATAAATACCCAAATATTCAGTAAGTAGTGCTTACACTAGAGAAATGGAAATGTGCGGCACAGACTAGTCTGGAAATTTCAGGGACATTGACAAGGGAACTGCAATGTGTAGGTCACAATAGCTGACCTTCAAACATTCTCCATTCCTTCGCCAATTCCCCACAATTGCCAATTAATTTAAAAAAACAAAACAAAACATTCTGTACAGGTGTGTTATCCTCTACTCACAGCACAGAGGTCCAGCCCATCCTGTGTGCCACTTTGATGCTATCTGATACCTAACCGCTCTCCTATTTCCAGCACATTGAAAACAAGGATCAGGTTATCTTCAAAAAGTAATTTTACCTGCAAAGCCCTCGCCAAAAGCAGCTGGTTGCAGGGTTTAGGGGGTACAATATCCATCGACTGAAGGCACGTTATATTACATGAAAATTCAGCTATAAAAGTCATCTGTGCAAGTAATTTCTTCTTACAATGCAGGTAAGTGTGAATGTCATTTAGCTAAAACAATACTTTATGGCAGTTCAGCAGAGAGTGTAAAACTTAAGGATGGGGGTTGCAGCTGAATTCTGAGAGGTTGATAAAACAATCAGATCTTTTAGATCGGAAATTGATTGCTCACTAGATCAACTGACTATGTCCTTTCAAATTAATATGAATGTAGCCTATAGTATTATATAGAGGCTGTCTAAAGGAAAATGTCACAGTGCAGTGCAACAATCCACAACAGAAACTCTGTTTCCTTTCTCTTATTGTTTTGTCTTAACAAGTTCATGGCTAACATACTGTATTAATATGCAAATTGGCAATTAAAGAGTTCCAGTTAATTCAGCATGTCTCATTAGCCTACTGCTAAATGAATTCACAGACAATTAACCTTGCTTACCATGGTGACCGTTTAAAGGGCCATATACACATTAAAAGAAATGCTTTGCATTCTTACAAGTCAACGTTAATCTCCATCTAAAATTCTAGTTTCTTCAATACTAGAAAAACTGTACATGAAATATTCAAAAGGCCCAGCTCATGTGACATTGGCATGGCATTATGGGGATTGTAGTTTATAAACATCTGTGGGGCCTTCTTAGATTAACCTCACGAATTCTTTAGATGCTCCATATTCATACATATTCACAAAACCCAAAAAATCTTTTACCTTCCATTGTGCCAAGTCTTGGGATTATTAGTATTTATGTATGTAACACACGGCAGCATTCGCCAAATACCAGAATTTAATCAATATTGATACTGATTGAGATGGGGAGTTTAGTGAATGGGCCATTTGCAAATATTTTTCTAAATCAAATGGGGAGTTCAGTTAAAGACAAATGTGAAATAGTTGTAAGATTTTTCTCATGTTAAATATTGCATACCTTTAGGTAAATTCTGTTAAATACATTTAATCTTGTCCTGTCCTAGGTAACATTCTGCCGGCTACGTACTCACCAATGGTGTTTCATCCTATTCAATATTGTCCTCTTCCATGCCCTCCTATTTGGAGCAGACTTCATGGAGGAATATTTTCTTCAGTCTCCTCCCTTTTCCTACACAGATGCAAAATTCATGGAAATTCGAGAACAGGCCAGAAAATTGGACTTGCATCTCATGAAAGACAATATATCCAAGTCATATTTAATTAGTGGTCCAGATGTGTGCTCGGAACGAGATGTCTTCTTGCTATCTGTAGTCTTCTGTAGCCCTGAAAATAAGACCAGGAGGAGGACAATCAGAGATACTTGGGGTAATGTAACAGCCTACAAAGGTAGGGCTGTTATCACAATCTTTGCTTTGGGGATGCCGGTCTCGGAAACCATCCAATCTGAAATTGTCAATGAATCACAAATATACCGCGACATAATTGAAGGAAGCTTTCTGGATACCTATCACAACAAAACATTGAAGATGATCATGATGATAGAATGGGTGGTTACCTTCTGCCCCACTGCTAGGTTTGTTCTTAAGACTGATCAAAATATGTTTGTCAACATAAAAAGCTTGGCTGACTATCTGCTTGGTTTGGAAACAAATTCTGAAGATCTGTACACTGGACGAGTGATCCACCAAAGTTTACCAGACAAGGATCCACAGAGTCCCAACTTTGTCCCAGTATCATCTTACTCAGAAACATACTACCCGGATTACTGCAGTGGGGCTGCCATGGTCATGTCTCAAGATGTGGTCCGTAAGGTCTATCTTGTGTCAGAGCTGGTCACCACTTTAGTACCATCTGATGTCTTTGTTGGCATTTGTGCTCTAAGAGCAGGAATTCTTTCTACTCATAGTTCTCGATTTTCAGGCGCACGGCACATCAGATATAACAGATGTTGCTACAAATTCATTTTCTCTTCTTCCATAGAGGATGACAGAGAACTGTCTTCTGCTTGGAGAGATATGAATGAGGGAGAAGACTGTACCGTGATGAAAACGTACTATGGCCTAGTGTCCTGTAAAGTCTGGACATACATAGATAAGCTCAATTATTTTAACAAGGACATAAAGGATAGTGCATTATCTTTCTAATTTGCCTCCTTGTGCAGAAGTTTCAAGCAGTCATTGGCCAATGAAGAAAGACAGAGAAAATACTTAGCAAACACATACAACCAGGTGTATCTGCTCATTTCTTCCACAATAATGAGAATGTGATTAGCTTTTTACAAAATTAATTCTACGTTAGTGTTGCACGATATCTGTGTATGGTATAGGATAGAAAATCGTGATTTTACCAGAATGTATTTATGTCTTAAAACTTTGGATTTAAGAAAAATAAAAAAATAAAAAGTATCAGTTTTAACAGATCGCAAAACACACATTCTTATTTAAGAAGACAGCATATGTTTTAGCGGGAGAAAGAGTGTTACAGAAGTCAGTAAGAGTAGTTTGATTTTGATGGAAGGTTTAAGGTGAGAGATGATGAAGAAATGTTAATGGTGAAAACAGAGGGAGTAAAGGATGGCAAGGCAGATAAAGGCACAAAAGCAAGAAGGCAGAGGTGATAAAATGAGACGCATGGTGACAGAGTGGAGTGGTGTATCAGGGGTGGCAAAAGGGGGGTGTTTTTAAGCTGTTTTACTGGAGCCATATGCTGGAGCTTAGAATAATGGTTATTTTAAGGTACGCTCTCAAATGCCTAGCCATAAACCGAATGCCAAACTTCTAACCTCTAAGAACTGTGTTTGATCTAATTGCTTAGGGTTAAATGCATTTTACAATTTCAGTTATTCCATCACGTGAAAATGAACATAGCAAAAGGTGAATCATTGGAAATGTTAGGATCAAATTGCCAAATTGGGAGCATTCTCCACGTCTGACATGTTTTAAAGCAGCACTGTCACCGTCTGGGGACTTTGCATAATTTGCAAAGACCCCCAACAGTGACATTGGTAGTCCAGTGGCCGGAGGGGGCAGGTAAAGGGGAGATTTACTTACCTGAACCTGTCCCTTGTGGGCGCCGCCATCTCTTTCCAGACAGTCTTCTTCCGTCATCACTGCTGTTCTTTCGAGCATGCGCCTCATTTTGTTACATGTGATTATCATTTTTCTCTCCCTTTAGCTTATTAATAAAGTCTACAGTGGCTGAGAGCACAAAGAACACAAACAGCTGTGGAGGACTTGTGTAATGCAATATGTTAAAAGTGAGTGTAAAATAAATCCTTGCTTTTGATGTTTCTTTAAAACCACAAACTTTGCAGCTCCTGCAATGACCTCCCACCATAGCAGGAAGTGGCTCAGCCAATTCTAATGCCCCCATATTTTACTATAGAAAATCAGCACTTTTATAATTGAGGGTAGACACACCGCCTCTAACGATAATAAAGTTATGGAAGTCTTACAGAGATTTCGGGTAAGTAAACCTCCCTTGCTTCCCCAACACCATGCCTCCCTGTAAGTCGCCCTATCCCCTGAGTGGTAGCTTTGCAAAATATACACACCACAACACAATATAAAATCATGATTTTACCAGAATGTATTTGTAGCGGACTACGGGTAACCCGACTGGTTACCTCTGCTATTACCTTCCTTTAGCCACTCTGGAACCATCAGCACAAGTAAGTACCCCCCCAGTAACCAGATGAAACATAGTCCTGGGAGTCAACTGGAATGAACTGTTTAATGGGACATGGTGCAGTCAAATTATCCACAGATCCCCAGCAGGGGGTCTCCATACAATTCTACAAAACTTTCACCAATGGAAATACATAACAGGTACCAGAGAAAGAACTACAACGCAACAAAGTGATTCCTTACAGTAGTTACTACCTCCCCCTGTGCCAATACACCATGACAACAAAAGCTTATCTTGTTTGGAACCCCTGTCTCTTCAGGGCAATCTCTGGTTACATCAGCACAGCCCTTTGCTGTAGTAGATAGACTTGCTGGCTCCTGCAGCAGGTGGTCACTCCCAGCGCAGCATTTAACTTGATTAAGACACAGAATACATTTCACACCTAACTATACTTTATAGAGCTGCTGCCCCCGCTTTGTTGACCCACAGCTGCATATACAGACACACACACTGCTCTATGTAGAATACAGGTACACGATACAGCGATATCTAGATACATGGAAACCCGTCACAAAAATGGCACCGCAAGCTTGTGGCTTGCGCAAAACAAATCAGGCCATCCATCACATATATCCACCATAGAAATAGACAGACTTGTGGTCTTTGTGGGGTTCTTGGTTCTCAATGTGACTGGACAAGAGTGGGGGCACACGTGGGCATGGTACTCAGTGACGGCGTTCCGTCACAGTATTTATATCTTAAAACTTTGGATTTAAGATACCGTATATAAATTGTATTTGTAAATAAAACTGTAAAAGAAAAAAGTATCACAGTTTTAACAGATCACAAAACACGCACCCTGATTTAAGAAGGCAGCATATGTTTTAGCGGGAGAAAGAGTGTTACAAAAGTGAAGGCAGTGTTACAGTGCTGCTTTAACTGTAACCTACACTTTGCAGCAAACATGTAAAGACCACTTACTGTTTATGGAAAGATACAATGTGGAAATTAGTGACAATACATAAAGGAGACATCCTACACGTTCAGGATTGGCTGAGAGATCAGAAGGATTTACTGCAAAAGAAGGGATTATTTTCTATTTCTTGGGGGGGGGGACAGAAAACAAAGGTGGTGAGCAATGAGATAAATCAGTTATGCGGATAAAGCAACTACACATTACTTTGGGAATTATTAGGCTGAATACAATAAGGAATAGTCAACACTAGACATGTTATATGGAAACTGGATTACTCAGACTCCATAAAACAGATACAACAGTACAGTGGCGTAACTACAGTCACTCCAGGGGGCCCGGCTGACACTACAAGAGAGTCTGTAGGGGAGGAGGGGGGGGGATGGAGAGTCTGCAGGGGGGGAGGGGATGGAGAGTCTGCAGGGGAGGAGGGGGAGGATGGAGAGTCTGCAGGGGAGGAGGGGGGATGGAGAGTCTGCAGGGGAGGAGGGGGGATGGAGAGTCTGCAGGGGAGGAGGGGGGGGATGGAGAGTCTACAGGGGAGGAGGGGGGGATGGAGAGTCTGCAGGGGAGGAGGGGGGGATGGAGAGTCTGCAGGGGAGGAGGGGGGATGGAGAGTCTGCAGGGGAGGAGGGGGGATGGAGAGTCTGCAGGGGAGGAGGGGGGATGGAGAGTCTGCAGGGGAGGAGGGGGGATGGAGAGTCTGCGAGTGTGCAGGTGAGGGGGAAGAAATGGAGGGTCAGCCGGGGAGAGGGGGGGGGAGATAAATGGAGGGTCTGCTGGGAAAAGTGGGGGGAGATAAATGGAGGGTCTGCTGGGAAAAGTGGGGGGGATAAATGGAGGGTCTGCCAGGGAGAGGCGGGGGGAGAAATGGAGGGTCTGCAGGGGAAAGGGGGGGGGAGGAGAAATGGAGGGTCTGCACGGGAAAGGGGGGGGGAGAAATGGAGGGTCTGCACGGGAAAGGGGGGGAGGGAATAGAGGGTCTGCAGGGGAAAGGGGGTGAAGAAATGGAGGGGCTGCAAGGGGAAGCGGAAGGAATATGGAGTCTGCAGGTGAGAAATGGCGGGTCTGCCGGGGAAAGAGGGCGGAGAAATGGAGGGTCTGATGGGGAAGAGGGGGTGGAGGAATGGAGGGGCTGCAAGAGGAAGCAGGAGGAATGGAGGGTCTTTGAGGCTGCAAGTGAGGGGGTGAGAAATGGAGGGTCTGCTGGGGAAGGGGGAGAGGGAATGTTGGGTCTGCAGGGGTGGAGAAATGGAGGGTCTACAGCGGAAGGGGGGAGAAATGGAGGGGCTGCAGGGAAAGGGTGGGGGACAGAGAAACTACAGAGGAGGGGAGGATGGAGAGAAGTGGAGTGGCTGGAGGGGGAGGGAGAAATGGAGGAGCTGCAAGGGGAGAGAGAGAGACATGGAGGAGGAACAAAGACACTCGGAGTGGCTTGTGGGTGAAATGAGACACTTGGGAGGGGGGGGAGAGGGAATGAAACATATGGAGGTATAAGAGTGGAGGGGGAGAAAGACACATTGAGGTGCCTGGGGGGAATGAGACACATAGAGGGTCTATGGGGGGATAAGACACATTAAGAGGCTTGGAGGGAATGAGACATGTGGAGGGGCTTGGGGGGAGGAAATGAGACTCTTGGGGGGGATGAGACACATGAAGGGGATGTGGGAGGGAATGAGACAAATGGGGAAATGAGACATTGAGGGGGCTGGGGGTGTCCAGGGCAATATTCGCACTGGGGCCCAAGGGTTTCTAGTTACGCCTCTGCAACAGTGGTACGTAGACAAGTTTAGCATTCTACACCAAAATAAGTCCTGCGCTCAAACTCCCACTACTCCTGGGTGGCAGCAATGACGTTGACGAACACACCCTACTTAAAGAGTGTGCGTGATGTAGTTGTGGTGGTGAAGGGTTTAAAGTTCATTATTTGTCTGCATTAGACCAGAAATAATGATAAAATCCCACTTAACACCACCCACACTTAAGCATAATAATATAAATATTACTATTTTAACGCTGCCACCACCAAGGCAATTTATAAATGGGGTGCCTTGGTCAACTAGGTAAATCAATAATAAAAAAAACATCAAATGTAACTTAGCATAATATCTATGTAATTGCAAAATTCTTACTAGTCTCTTCAGGTAACGTGATTCTTTACCAGACAAAGGCAGAACTTAATAAAGGAATATTTATTATGAGCAAAAAATAGTCACAGTGGGGGAGCGGAGTCTAGCTACTGAAGCGATCAGACGCATGGCCGAGGAGCTCCGGGAAGAAAAGAGCAAAAACAATCGATAAAGGTGGAATTCACCCCCCTACCCACATATCAGAGGGTACCCCTACATCACCCAATCCACATGGGCCGCAAAACGAAAGCCCGCCAAACCTCGGCAGGGCATGAACATTGGGGACTTATGGAAACAGGTCCTGAGCGCCCCAGGCCCCAATATGGCATCCCTACATGGTGGCTGCTCCGACTTTGAGGATGGAACATCGGACGAAGCAGAGGAGGAGTACTTAGCAGAGCCACGGGGGCCCTCAACGGCAAAACAGATACCTCCACCGCCCATGGCGGCCTCCACGCCGGTAACAATGGAAGCGATCGGCAGGCTAATGGAGGACCACCATCGAAAAATTTCGGCAGAGGTGGCCGCAATCCGAGATGACCTGTGCGGTCTGTCTAGCAGATTGGGAGTGGTAGAAAACACTCTGACACCCAGGCCACCCATATCAAGGAGCTGCAACGGGCGGTTTCAGAGCTTCAACAACAAAACCTCCTCACGGAACGAAAGCTCGACGCCCAGGAGGATAGACGGCGCCAAAACAATCTGAAAGTGCGGGGAGTAGCAGAAAACTTCTCAGAAGCTGAACTACCGCACTTCACTAGACGGCTACTAACTGCACTTCTGAACCCCAAAACGGCTAAAGCGACCCAAATAACCGGTATATTCCGTATACCAAAATCAATCAAGGCACCAACTTCAGCTCCTGGAGACCTGATTATTCAATTCCTCAGCCGCACGGACAAAGCAGCAGTACAAGCAGCCATCAGAGGCCAACCAACCTACCTCTTTGAGGAGATGGAGCTCTCCTTCTATACTGATCTCTCGGGAGGAACGTTGGCTTGGAGGACAGCACTGAGACCATTCACCTCCCTACTGGGCTGGGGCCCAGCCAACACACTGCCCGTCACCAAAGGAGAAACAACGCATGTAATACACGACATGCAAGAAGCCGCAGCAGCACTGAGAGACTTAGATCTCCCTTTGGACTCCCTCGGAAGGGCAATACCTGCAACCTCTCGAGGTCTTGACCCAGTACACGCTGCTGAATTCAAGCCTAGACAGAAAGCCACAGAGACCTATGCGGCAGCCACGACTTGAGCCTGACAGGCCCCTCACCGGGACACTATTTTTATATATATATTGCATAGTCGAATTACGACCTTATTGTTATTATTTTATTACAACTTTAATTTTATTTTCTATTTTCTATTTTTATTTTACTTTATTTTATTACATACAAAAATGAAACCAAGTGGGGGATCAATAGGACGACGGAGGGCTCACACCCAGGCTACACTACCGCCATCACGACCCCGCACCACAAAAAACAGGACCGGAACCCGACCCGGACCACACAGACAGTCCCCTGGCAACATCGCTCACCCCCCCTACCGTGCCCCGAGGTACCCCAGACGCAGCATATAACAAGAAGGGGCCCTAAACCCGTCTGGCCAGAACTAGACGGACAGACACTCACTACTGACCCATATAGCCCAGCCCCAGACCGGTTAACACTGCCTAACACGACTTTCTAACCCGGCCTTACTTTAACCTACCAAACGTCACAGAGACCCCAACGTCTACTCCTCAACAACTGCTTAACTTCTAGAAGTCTTATCACATGCTACAATCGAAATTAGAATGTCCCCCCATAATTTACAGCTACTGTAAATATTAACATGACTCAGGAATATTTCCAGCCCTACAGAGCCCTACAGCCCATGTAGGTACAGCATAAAATACTTATCTCTAGCCCAACAGGTCCTATGCAAGAGACACTCACGACCTCTAGTCACAGAAAACCTGGCAGGCGAGAGTCTCACACAATGCCTTGCACATATTATAAGCACGAGAAATGAATCCAGTTTACTCCTATAGTATTCAACACCAGACCAGGTGCAATTTTGTACAAGTTTCAGGGAACTGCTGTTTGCTCAACCTATATGCATGACTACTTTAATTTGTTTCACGTAGTCGAACTACATACTAGCTACTCGCACTAGAACGGACCTCACTTTTTATTATAAATTGTGCAAAAGTTTCCATATACCCCATTGTAATAACTGTCGTTGAAGCGTACTTGGATTGCCGTTGGGGCACCACATACGCGTTGTTATATCTATATGCACTACAAAAATAAAGAATTAACATTTTTTTTTTTTTAAATGGTCACAGTGCATACAAAAATATAGATGACAATCAAAATTATTTACACCAACAACAGATAAAAACAAAAGGGATGAAATTACAGAAGTCCTAATTACTTACTCAATTTTTCAAAGTAACACTTCTGCTCCAGGGGGTCTTTAGTAAGAAAGATGGTGACTTACTTAGAATTTGATTCTGGCCCCTCACGCAAGTACAAGGCACACTTCAGTATCACTAGAGATATACCCTGTGGATTACCACGCCTCACCCAGAGGTAATGTTAGGGCGTATCTATAGAGACACTAAGTAACTACACCCTTGTGTCCAAACCCACATCAATCCAAATGGAAACATTTGGTTCTATCTTCTCTTATGTACCTGCTACAGAAATAATAATTGCATCTACGAATTTATTATTTTTCCATTCCACAGATATGTCACACTCCTTACTTGCGACCCAATATAGCAGACATCACAATCCCTTCCCATATGGTTAAACTATGCTAAACATGTTTGGGCTTGTTAAGAAGATGGCGCTTGTCACATTCCAAATATAGCAAAAAGGAGTCTTAATTATTATTCTGTGGGTAAATATTTTTGGATATGATACTGGAACATGGCTAATGTCTATTAACATATCAAAGAGATTGACCCATCAATTAAGAAGTACAGGCCATATGGCTGAAGCCAGACATTCAGGCTTTTCAAGTGTAAAATCTCACACCTTGCAGAGCCTTTGATTAATCACAGAATCCATCTTTCCCTTTTCATATTACTATGCAATTTACATTACCCCTTTGGTCATCTGATCTCTGTGGGGGCACCAGCTTCAAAGACAATATTCCATAGTGCAATAATGAGTTATGCACCCTTGCCGTGACAATGACCATAGTACACATCAGCCCCAGTATGTACAATAAAAACCAAAGAAAATAAGTTACTTGCCTACTATTCCAAGTCCCTGTGCATATTTATATAAATTGAAGTTTTTAGGTCCACTCCAATGGCCATTAGATGTAAGCCCACCTGCCACATCAAGGCAAACCTCTTAGGTGGGTCCTACAGTAACAATTTACCTTGCTTGCTTCAGCTTAAAGGATCACCATAGGGTCAGGCACACTAAACATGTATTCCTGACCCTATAGTGTTAAAACCACCATCTAGCCCCCCTGGGCTCCTCATGCCTCCATAAACATAGCAAAATCTCACTATATTCAAGCCTGAAGCTGTAGATCTGGATGCTGTTTGCTTTAGAAAAACAAGCAGTCTGCTGACATCATCAGAAGTGGTGGCCTGATCCAATCACAATGCTTCCCCGTAGGATTGGCTGAGACTGACAAAGTAACAGATCAGGGGCAGAGCCAGCATGATTCAAACACAGCCCTGGCCAATCAGCATCTCCTCATAGAGATGAATTGAATCAATGAATCTCTATGAGGAAAGTTCAGTGTCTGCATGCAGAGGGAGGAGACACAATGTTTGGATGCATTTTAGGCAGCCATGACCCAGGAAGGATCTCTAACAGCCATCTGAGGAGTGGCCAGTGAAGTTATCACTAAGCTGTAATGTAAACGCTGCATTTTCTCTGGAAAAAAAAAGATTTAATGTTTACAGCAAAAAGTCTGAAGGTAATGATTCTGCTCACCAGAACAAATTCAATAAGCTGTTCTGGTGACTATAGTGTCCCTTTAACCCATTAAGGACACATGACATGTGTGACATTTCATGATTCCCTTTTATTCCAGAAGTTTGGTCGTTAAGGGGTTAAGGCCGTTTGCCTTAAGCTGAATCAGGCAAGGTGATGTCAAAGTGAAATTTTAGGTTAACACAGAAAAGTCAGTAAATTATGGAAAATACCTATCAAGTGTCCCTATTTACTGAACAGTCAGTATTTTGGTCTTAAATCTCTCACTATTTCCTATGCTAATCTTTCTCTCTTTTCTAGGAGCTCCTTATTGTTGGCGAGTGTATAACAGAGCTCCACAGGAATAATACTCCCAGGAATGTGTCTTGAAACCAGAGACATACCTAGGTTACATGCCACCTAGAGCGGAAAATTATTTTGGCACACATTTCCCCCGGAAATAAATAAATAAAATTGCGGTCTCCGTCTGCACCACCCACAATCCCCTTTTGTTCGGGAAATAAAACGGATCTCTCTCACTGACTGCCCAGCTACCTGTCGCTCTGTACTATTGCCAGGGCTGGGATAGTGTCATATCCTGGCTAAAGCAGCAGTACAGAGAGTTCCCAGCAGTCCCCTCAATGCCCCACACCCCAGCATGATGGCCACAGAGAAGGCACATGCTGAGAGGCACCCCCCTGCAAGCAAGTGCCTGGTAGGCTTTGCACGCGCATGCCGACGGTCACCCGATGAGGACGCCCAAGCCCTCCCCTTTAGTATGCCATTGCTTTAAACTACAATAGATGTGTTTAGAAATCAGTCTGTGCAAATAAGAGGCATCATTTGTTCTAAATTACATTTTAGTTCCATAAATTGTTATTAGTGAGTCACCTAAAATTTCTCAGAACACCCCCGTCCCTGGCCACACCCCCAATCAAACCCCTAAAATTAAAGTGTCCCTCTGTCCAACTGAAACGTTGGGAGGTATAGTTTTCAGTTCCCTGTTTTGGCCTCAAATTTGAAATTAACTTTGATTGCTCATAGTGCACACTTTGTGAATAACCGTGTGTATCATCTCATGGACAACCACATATGTTCAGATTTGGGTCACCTGGTTGGCTGCAGGAGCACAGTTTGTGAACCCCGTGGACTAGTTCACAGTTACGCACAAATGGCTCATTTTACATTAGTGGATATAGAGAATTTATGTTGAACCGGAGAAGTCCTGCATTGTGAATAGATGACTAAATACCATTTGTTATCAGGATGCATGCCAGATACTGACAATCAGGGGAAGCAGTGCATGCAAGATGATTGGGAACAATGTATAGGAATTCAAGCAGAGAAAAAAAAAAAAAGTATTTGCATCTTGTGTCTCAACAAGCTCTTAGCAACCAGTTAATGTCTTGCTGCTCGTCTTGGCACGGTTATCAGAGAGGACACATTACACTCATTACACAGAGAGCGCAGAGCAGGGAACAACAATGAAAACCTCTCTCGACACAAATTCTGAGTTTCTCAAGAACTGTCCGTGGGATGTAAGTAGAGAAGCATTTTCATTTTTAAGGACATTTAATCTGGGAGGGTCATGTTATGTAAAATGCATACTTGGATAGATGATGATGATGATGATGATGATGATAATATTCTAGGCTCCTTCCTATTCAGTCTCTGTGATGTGATGGCTCTGTGTTTATTGGGTTAATTTGCCCTTTGCATTTATGCCCAATGAAGTGAGAACAAGGGGAGAAGATAGAAAGTTAGGAGCAGGAGACCAGAATGAGTTTTAAAATGTGCTAAAGTAAGGGGGCTTTTCAAATATGGATTATTTTACTTTTTAAAGCCTCGGGTCTGAATAGTCATGTCTTACACCAATATTTACCCTCTCTTGTCCTCTCCCTGCTGCTAGAATGGTAGCAAAGGCTAATAGGAGTTGCAGTCTATTGAAAGTGCAGCATGCCTCTAATGACATCAATACTTTTTTTACTATTTGGGTGAGCACAAATAGTACGGTTAAAAAATTCTGATTAGGGAAGAGTGAAAATATACTCAAACAAAATAATTGAAAATAATTGCTCTAAACATCAACTCGTCTGACCTGCCCCATATCCTCTCTGACTAGCTTATCAGGACACTATAAATTAGATGCAAAAAGATTTAAGATGCAGGTGCCGGAAGCTCCCTGTTTATTTCTTCTCTCTAAAAATGAGATGATACAAATTAGGGGGTACTGCTACTTCTCCCTGCTACTTTCTCTTATCAATTAGATTATCCTTTGGGGTGATACATTGTACCTGGCGCGTTTGATTATGGCATACAGTTAACAGAAGAGGGAAGAGATGCATAGAGTGGTAAGCTATAGAGAGAACAGATCTGAAGTTTATTGTTGCAGAATGTAGAACTCCTTCGGCTAGTGAAGGTTAAAGGGACACTGTAGGCACTGTAAATGCTTCATCTCATCGAAGTGGCTATGGTGTCTGGAGTCCCCTGGCACCAGCCTTCCATTAAATGGTTTTTAATGTTTAAATGCTAAACAAGAGCCCCAAGTAGCTTGTTCCTTTTGTGGTGCTTACACGAATAAGGAAGCATTAGCCTGAACAGCAATGGGTGGCTGCGATTGGCTGCTATTGTCAGCTGACCGTTTTCGGCCTATCACAGTGTCCATTGCTGGTACAAATCAGCATCGTTATAAGGAAGTGTGTAATATCTGTCTTAGCCAAACCTCCAGTAGGGGCTGGTCTGTGGGAATCCAGGGGCCCTCATTCACTGGAGAGACAGGACTATTATCAATTAAGTGAGATGAAATGAGTGTAGTGCCTATAGTGTCCATTTAATCTTGCCCCCCCCAGATATGTTGGCCCTAAGCCTTGCACACTGTCAGAATCTATCCTATGCCAGAAAGCACTTGATATGGCAAAATCCCAGCTGGGAAGGAGATAATTACTTGTCAGATTGACATGTGAGACCACCTAATAAACTTCGACTTCTGCCTTCTGCACGCACCAGCTCATGTTGCTCATCTTTGAAGTTATTTTTGGTTCCCCCTCCAAACTGGAACACTGGTAGCGCAGAATGGGCTGGATCGGTTACGTACACAATTCTGCCAGGATGAGATTTTTGGAGACCTCTTCTTACAGAGGATTACATGCCAGATCTCACAAGGTGTCCAATTAAGGCATTGTTCACACACAGGGCCTATGAAAATGTCAACGTGAACTAGTATCTTCATATATAATTCAGAGGGCACATTAGCGTCTTGTAAGCTTGCCCTTTAGCAGACGGTCGGATACTGTATCTTGCAATGTCTCGAGTTTCTTAGACGTGAGCAGAGGCCAGCAAGGTCTTCTGTACTTGAATCAAGGGGATAAATATGAATTCTTACTATGGGATTCTTTCTACAAGCAGTGATCAATGTTTATTCCGCAAACACTGTACATGTTCTTACTGAAAACTTAATTGATTGTGCCAATTAAGCTCTACATTTGACAAGACTGTGGTTGCATTCAATGTAATGTTGGTACCAAAATATATGCCAACTATGCTAAAGTGTAGGGTTTATTGTTTTTTTTTTTTTTGTTTTTTTTTTTTTTTTTAACTTTGCTACTCAGTCTAAAATCTGTAATTTCATTGTCAGTTCTGCTCAATTTCCAGTTCAGTGAATAGTCCGTAATTCTGAGACTATCAGGGTACCAGTGGGGAGTTATGTCTGATGTAACTGTTTCACTTTTGGTGACACCAAGTCGTGCTTTGAGAAAATGTCTGCAGGAGATGGACCTCAATTGATAGAAGATTTCCCTATAGATTTCTGGAAGTAAAACTAAGCCTTTACTTTTCGCACTCATCATACAAACCGGTATAGGCAAGGGAAAGAAAAATATTGACCATCAAAGTCACCCTTTCTACTTGGCAGCTGAGTACCATCTGAGATTTAATGTGCAACAGCTGGACCATGCCTAAGATAAATGGCTACCTGACCCCAGATCATCTCTATTACCGACTGTTAACTTGGAATTGGCAAAATTAGAAATGTTAATGTTTAAAACATGTTTGAAATATTATTTATAATGATTTTTTTATTTTTTTTTATTTCAGGCTTCTATGTGGTTGACACACAAGGGCAGGAGAGAGATTAGACCATTATCTAATTTCCCACAAGTTTCGCTGAAATGTACGTCAATGATTCTAGACACAGTGAACTTCAGTATTGACTATTCATCACCTTTCATCCCCAGCGTATATAAGAGCCTGCATAACACCGAGGTCTCAGGAAGTATTTTAAATTCTCCACCATACAAAACAGCATATTCGATCTCAGAAGACCAGGTAAGAGAAAGCATTTATCTTACAAGTTCATGATGTATGGCAGAGCTTTCGAAACTGCATGTCGTGACATGTTAGTAGTGTGTCGGCTGCAGTGTGTAGGTGTGTATCGCGTAAATAAGGTGCTGATTACTACGCTGCACTAGTCCAACCACGGTGTGCATGCACGGACACTACAGAAGGGGAGCGCACTGTACAGCTCTCCCCTCATGCCGGTAACTGTGTCACATGTAGCGTGGCTGTGCAGGCAGACCGCAGTAGAGGAGTTTCTGTATCCCGGGTACAGAAAACAGAGGCTCCTCTGCTGCAGACCGCCCGTTCGGCTTCATCACATTGAGGGACATGAGGCTGAGCTGGCAGGGCGAGGGGGACAATTAAAGGGAACAGGAGGTGAGGGACAAAAGAAGGGGAGACAACAGAAGAACACAGGAGGGTAGGGGGCAAATAAAAGGCACAGGAGGGGAGAGGCAACAGAAAAACACAGGATGACTGGGCAAATAAAGGGCACAGGAGGATGGGGCACAAAGAGACAAAAGAACACAAAAGTGTTCGAGAAAAAGAACATTGTGTGACCGCCGCTGTGTCGCAAAACGATGTGTGTCTGAAAAGTATGTCATCATCATGAAAGGTTCGGAAAGCTCTGAAGTATGGTATGTAAGTATGTATATAGTGTCAAAGTGGAGATTTGGGAGAATCTCCCTTTCTCGAGACTAAAGTATTTAGGTACTAGAGTGCTAGTAGAAATAGTATACTAACACTCTGGGATTGCAAATAAAATTCTTACTTTATTACTTCAAAAATACCAAAGGTTGACGTTTCAGTTCCTATTCAGAACTTTCTTAAGGGCAAATGGTGTAAGTATGTATATATACATACATACACTAATCAGAGACACCACAAAACTAAATACACCTGCCTAATACTGTGTATGTCCCCTTCGTGCTGCCAAACCAGTTCTGATGCATCGAGTTATGACCTCTAAAAGACCTCTGAACGTGTCCTGTGGTATCTGGAACAAAGACATTAGCAGTAGATCTTTTAAGTCCTGCAAGTTGCGAGGTGGGGCCTCCATGGATCGGAATTGTCCTTCCAGCACATCCCACAGATGCTCAATCTGACTGAGATCTGGAGAATATGAAAGCCAAGGCAACACCTTGAACTCTTTGTCATGTTCCTCAAACCATTCCTCAATTATGCAGTGTGGAAGGGTGCATTATCCTGATGAATGAGGCAATTACCACCAGTGAACACCATTGCCATGAAGAGGTGTACGTGGTCTGCAACAATCTAAGTAGGTGGTGCATGTCAAAGTAGCATCCACATAAATGCCAGGATCCAAGATTTCCCAGCCGAACATTGCCTCCGCTGGCCTCCCTTTTTCCCCATAAGGCATCCTGCTGCCATCTCTTCCCCAGGTAAACAACGCACACACCCAGGCCATCCATCGGATTCAAAAGAAATGTAATTTATTTGCCCATTTTTCCTACTTCCAACAGACAAAATTCAAGAACTGACTGTTCACTTGCTGCCTAATATATGCCACTACTTGACTGGTGCCATTGTAGCGATATAATGATTATATCGCTACACCTGTCAATGTGTGTGTACAGATAGATAGATAGGTAGATAGATAGATAGATAGATACACACAAACAGAACTGGCCATGCACTAACTTCTCCCATGAACTTGATTGCCCGGTTGCTAAAACTCCAACCAGATACATAGAAACAATTGTAAGAGTGCACTCATAGGGCTTTGATATGAGGCTTTTATTACAGGAGTCAAGAACTAAAAAAATAGCATCAACTATTTGGTCTTATAACTGAAAAAGTCCAGTTATAGAACTGAAACATTGACGCTGTTTTGCTGGGGGGAGGTTTGCACTTGTAAAAGCATATCTTAATATGCATGACATCAAAGTCATGTAGCTGCACTCGCTTAATCTCAAAAAAAATTTTTTACATATATCACACAGACACATAAAACCCACACAAAACCCGTCATTCTCTTTTAATGTAACTATGTAACCCACATCCTGCATCTTTCCTCACCATGGCAGCCAAAAAAAAGAAGCAGCAAAGTCTCCATCTCACTAAACACTCAAACAAATCACCATTTACCTCCTCCACTGTATCAGTTTCCCATAAAACTCCCACTGATGCCCAAGGGGTAATCTTTTACATGCACAACTGCTGGGAATGCAGTATGCTCTATGCTACAGAGACAATAAGGAATCCTTAAATCATTTGAACACTGATTCAAACTGCATTCTATTGTCAGCTTCCACAAGCTTTTTAATTCCATAAACTGGTCCGTAAATGTAAGATAGATTGTTACTCCATCTTAAATAAAATTTCTGCAGGACGTGATGATAGTTTAGTTTTCTGTCATTTTCAGGATTTACAATCCATTAAAAAAGCTGATAAAAGAGCCCAAGAGCACACAAATGTGCACCTTACAATGCAATACCTAGGGACGGGCTTCTCGGTCACCAATGAAATTGTAAACCCAAAGGATGAAGTGAGAATGTTTCAACAAGCCTGCGGAGGGGAGAACTTATGTGTGTATAAGGGCTACCTGAGCCCTGGAGGTGAGTTATGGTGGTGAATGATGCTTGAAGGTAAGTTATGGTGGTTAGCTCCGTAGGTGGGTTACTGGCTAGGCTCAGTTTGCTTACCCTGGATATGAATTATGGAGTTTTCAACTAGTATATCCTGCATATTAGTGCTAATGGAAGATAGGTTTGCACAGTTTACATTGGATGTGACAGTAGAGAGATGGACTTGTTAGCACACAAAGTCCACAACAAATGAACCGGCAAATCTTCCTGACAAGATGCTTAGTTAATATTCCTCCCAACTAATGATCTATGCTTGGATAATTCAGAACAGGCTAAGGTCAATGCTGGTCATGTCCAAGTATGCCCAGATATCGATGTCTGGTTGGAGAATCGAATTACAAGTTGATCACTGTATCTAGTGAAGCTGAACAAGCACCGTAGTCTTTCTTTATATTCTCATTATGAGTCTTTCTGATGTACTATTGTAGTGTAATGTGATGTGTAGTGATGCGCACGATAAACAGCTTATACACTTTGCCTTGTCCAATTTTAAACATTGATTTTGTTTTATAAAGAGACTTTCCAGTTTCTATCCAAGCGCCAACATGGATTTCCATTCAGTGCTAGCGTGTATATCAACGGACTCATAGTCACTCGATTAAGTTCCTGTTGCGAGTACAGGTACCACGCAGGATTTCAACAGGGCAAGCGGGGCTGCTTCAGAGTTACCCAAATCAGTGGAGGAACGCCTTGCTACAGGTACCACATCTAAACACCTAGTTATCATTAAGATGTGTTCTCTTTTACTGTGCGTTCTCCGAACATGTCTGTGGCGAGAATAACCCACACCTGTCCTAAATAACAGGTCAGAGTGTGGCATTACTCACACTGCTGATATATGTACAATGTCTATCCATGACAAATTTACCATCTTTGCAAAAGACATTCAGGTAACAATCTCTGTTCTTCCAGGTGTACTGATTTCCACAATCAAAAACAGATCCAAATAAAACCCAAAGAGGTTCCGGTGATGGGAAACGAGTACCAGGGATTGGCCAAGCGCAGTGAAAGCGGTATGTTGTGTTTTAACTTGTTTCTCTACTTACACACTACACTAAGCAAAATTCTAGGGAGGAAGAAGTTAGATTTGAACATATTGTATTTGTTTGGCAACGTTTTATAGGAGTTCAATAAACAACAAACGGTCCATACTTGGTTACTCTAGTCTTCAGTCTCATTGCCTTTTATTTTAAAAGCAATAATGATTATAGACTTCATAGGGATTTGGTTTCAATAACACACAGGTCTACTTCTGGAGATTTTATACTACATCTCCACCATCGTTGGGTAATACTAATGTCACAACCAGCTGTAACTACGATTTGTTTCACTACCTGATTAAACCTGCAAGATTGGTAGGGACTCACTAAGGGCTAAAGCAAAACAAACTTTGCACAGAATTCACATTAGACAGCTGGACCGCTTGTTCAGGGCTGGATAATGACACCTCAATAATGCAGCCTGAGGTGGAGTTACACCTCCAGCACTAGAGGGGTTAACCTCAGTATGTGCCACATTTTATAGCAAAATGCTGCACATACAGACTAAAAGAACCATAACCACTTCAAACCAGTAAAGTGGTAATGGTGCTTGTAGTAGTCCTATGTATCACTGACACAACTAGTACATATTTATTACACAGTCTTTCCAGAGTATCTCTATCTGATGTCTGCAGAGATGTTGGGGACATTATTACTCCTTAATTATGGAATGACATTTACATCATTAGGAGTTGGAGAAGAGAATAAGGGAGGGTGGTGGAAAATGCCCAATGGCATAGCCTGAATAAGAACTGGGATTAGATACACCTAGGTTTTTCTACTTAATTTTAAGAGACAGAATCCTTTCAGTTTTTAGAGAGAATCAGTTGAAAGACTGCGCTCAAGGATCCGGGCATCTTGTGCCAAGTAACGTAGAGGATTCCGCAATTAACACTTGGAACATCAGAAAACCATATCTGGGGTCAGAAATACCCGGAGGAATACCCCATCAGAAACCAAACTTGCGACCTATCCAGGTAAATACTGCCAATCAGAGAAGAAGGCGAAAGAAGAAGAGAGCGCCAAAACAAGAGTCTGACTCTGAGCAAGAGAATATACAACGTATCAATGATAGGAGATACAGGAAATCAAAGACACGTCGACCAGAAACAAGAGGTAAAGCAAACTGTGTATCACGTGTTTGAGAAATCCAACCAAGTAGGCAGTCCTGCAGCTTACCCCTCATTACAGTGCATTAAACGTTTATCCTCTATTAAACGCCTGGCACTCCGATATATCCAAGAAAGGTTACAAATGATAAAGACTGCTCACCCAAAATAAAATAATATTAAAGAATAATGCAAAATCTAACTGAAATTTTTAAGGGAAAATAGACATGCCCCCCATACAAGTAATTAAGGTCTTAATTTAATATCGTTGGTTAAGGTTTTTTAAAATGATTTAATATTTTATAAAATATTTAAATTTTGTAATATTTTGATATGATTTTTTCTTAATTTTTTTTAAAATTTTGAAAAAAAGAAATAATTTTTA
Source organism: Pelobates fuscus (assembly GCF_036172605.1). Taxonomy (NCBI): domain Eukaryota; kingdom Metazoa; phylum Chordata; class Amphibia; order Anura; family Pelobatidae; genus Pelobates; species Pelobates fuscus. Next base: position 156,381,355 of record NC_086325.1, on the reverse strand, counting down.
AAGTTTAGCCAAAAAACATTAAATAGTTTTAAAACCCTATCCAACAATATTAAATTGAGGCCTAAGTATGTTATTAAGTATTCACAGCATGAAATAACATACAGTGCTCTGTATGGCTCTCATAATGCTGATTCAGCTATATATCACTATTACTATTAGCACTATATCAAGACACTATACATGTTAAATCCGAGGATTTAAAAAATGTCTCACTTTGGATCATTATCCATGAAAAGTATTGTGGGAATTTTTGTTGACAGAGTGATTGTTTCAGACTAACCGCCGTAGTTCATTCCCCTAGTCATATGGGTTAGGATTACATTAATAATCTTTGAGCAAGGGCTGTCTTATCACCCTAATTCCAGATCACAGGAGAAGTAGCAGAACACGGTCCCTTAGTGGATGTAGAGAGAGCAACAATGAAACAAAGTATGTTCAATCAGGAGGGGCAAAAGAGAGGTTTATCATCCCTTTTGAAGAAGACTTTGCAACCGTGAGAGGCACAGGTCAGATACAATGTAACAGCAATCCAGTTTATATACTTTTAGATGACTGCAAGTTCCCCGGAAACCTCCCAGGGGGCTGCATGGAAAAACTTATGGAAGATGAAAAAGCCATCAATCAAGAAAATACCGATCCAGCATCTTTCCGAAAAACAAGAACAGAATGTAAATTATCTGAAATCTGTAAATCTAACCCACCCCTTCTGAAATCTGTAAATCTAACCCACCCCTTCTGAAATCTGTAAATCTAACCCACCCCTTCTGAAATCTGTAAATCTAACTCACCCCTTCTGAAATCTGTAAATCTAACTCACCCCTTCTGAAATCTGTAAATCTAACTCACCCCTTCTGAAATCTGTAAATATAACGCACCCCTTCTGAAATCTGTAAATTTAACGCACCCCTTCTGAAATCTGTAAATTTAACGCACCCCTTCTGAAATCTGTAAATATAACACACCCCTTCTGAAATCTGTAAATATAACACACCCCTTCTGAAATCTGTAAATTTAACGCACCCCTTCTGAAATCTGTAAATATAACGCACCCCTTCTGAAATCTGTAAATTTAACGCACCCCTTCTGAAATCTGTAAATATAACGCACCCCTTCTGAAATCTGTAAGTCTAACGCACCCCTTCTGAAATCTGTAAATATAACACACCCCTTCTGAAATCTGTAAGTCTAACGCACCCCTTCTGAAATCTGTAAATCTAACGCCTAACGCACCCCTTCTGAAATCTGTAAATCTAACGCACCCCTTCTGAAATCTGTAAATCTAACGCACCCCTTCTGAAATCTGTAAATCTAACGTACCCCTTCTGAAATCTGTAAATATAACGCACCCCTTCTGAAATCTGTAAATATAACGCACCCCTTCTGAAATCTGTAAATATAACGCACCCCTTCTGAAATCTGTAAATCTAACGCACCCCTTCTGAAATCTGTAAATCTAACGCACCCCTTCTGAAATCTGTAAATATAACGCACCTCTTCTGAAATCTGTAAATATAACACACCCCTTCTGAAATCTGTAAATAACGCACACCTTCTGAAATCTGTAAATATAACACACCCCTTCTGAAATCTGTAAATATAACCCACCCCTTCTGAAATCTGTAAATATAACGCACCCCTTCTGAAATCTGTAAATATAATGCACCCCTTCTGAAATCTGTAAATATAACCCACCCCTTCTGAAATCTGTAAATATAACCCACCCCTTCTGAAATCTGTAAATATAACCCACCCCTTCTGAAATCTGTAAATATAACCCACCCCCTTCTGAAATCTGTAAATCTAACGCACCCCTTCTGAAATCTGTAAATCTAACGCACCCCTTCTGAAATCTGTAAATATAACGCACCCCTTCTGAAATCTATAAATATAACCCACCCCTTCTGAAATCTGTAAATATAACCCACCCCTTCTGAAATCTGTAAATATAACCCACCCCTTCTGAAATCTGTAAATCTAACCCACCCCTTCTGAAATCTGTAAATCTAACACACCCCTTCTGAAATCTGTAAATATAACCCACCCCTTCTGAAATCTGTAAATATAACCCACCCCTTCTGAAATCTGTAAATATAACGCACCCCTTCTGAAATCTGTAAATATAACACACCCCTTCTGAAATCTGTAAATATAACGCACCCCTTCTGAAATCTGTAAATATAACCCACCCCTTCTGAAATCTGTAAATATAACCCACCCCTTCTGAAAAAAAACTATACTAAAAGCATGGATGTGAAAATCATATAACAGGTAGTAGCATCGCAAACCTTCTGAAACCATTAAACTTTGAGAAATCCCAAACCATTATATGGTTTAGGAGGAAGACTCACACTTTCTGTAGGCTCAGATGTTCTGTAACTGCAGACACATATCCAATGTCCTTAATGCGTTGTTTTATCCAGCCATAAATTCACTCAAGGTGCTTTCCTTAATGGGAAGATAATGCAATGGTAAGCATTTATACGAAAACACAAACACAATTGTTATAAAACACAGGAACATACCAGAGTGACAATCCCAACCCCAATCCCATGTGGCGCCCACTCTCCCCCCATTAAATAGAAAGCATAACGTTTTAGTGCAGTAGTTAAGTGAGGGTGCCTTAAGGTGCTGCCACAACATAACTAGCTGAAGGCCAAGGTATAGGCTCCTCTGTGTTAGAAACTCTATTTTCATGGTTCTATAGAATTTAATGAAGTTGACTTTTCTCTTACCAATGACAGACAGGCCCATACACACTAAACTCGAAGCAGCTTTGGCAGAGGGGGACGCCCTGTGCTCTGAAGTTGAACTGAGTGATTCCAGTGACAGCAGTGAGAATCGAAGCACTGTAGGTATGTTTCGGAGTTCCCACATCCCATATGATGAATTCAAGTTTAACTTGAGAAAATCGAAAATGACCAGAATTTCTGTCAACTACTATTGTCCTGGCGAGGCACCCACAACATGGGTGAGAGAGGTCAAATATATTAGTCCTCATAATTATATTTATATAGGACTGTTATTTTATGTTTTCAAGTTATTGTTAATATATCAATATGAATCACTTTACCTGGCTTGAGACGTCTTGGTAGGACTAACACTATACATTGGTTTCCCCAGCTGTGTTACTCCTAGTAAATAAAAAATAAGGATGTTTAAAAAGCAAGAAGCTAATTAAACATGTACATCGTTTTGACAGAAGAGATGCCAATAAGGTAAAATAGTCCCAACATTTGTCCCATAAATAGATAGAAAATATCACACCTAAGAAAAGGAAAATGAACACAGAATGGAATACAAAACTAGACCTATCGATTTGATCAGTCTAATTTATGTATCTGATACTTAAACGTCTAACTTGATCTTCCATGTATATGTTTTTATGGTAAACAAGCACTGGAAATTGCAGATTGTCAAATCAGCAACACAGAGAGAGCAAACATCGCATTGCCAGTCACTGACCTGCAGGAGGCAGCAAAGTCACATGTAAATGAAGAAAATGTATCAGAATTTAAGGGACCTGAAATTGGTTTGGAAACTCCAGAAGGAGAAGAGGAAAGAAACTCCCTCGTTAGCCAGGTGGGCTTCAGAATAAGTATATTTAATTACACATATAGTTTGCTATTCCAAATTTTGAGCATAGGGTACTCTTACTTGGTATAAAATCAGTGATGTATTCTATGGTTGCCATGGAGACATTACAGTGGCTCCATCACTCCCCCTCCAAAAAACCAAAACAAAACAAAAATGGAAATGCTCATAAGGAATGAGTTGAAATATAAAAAAAATCATATAAACACTGATCAAACATTAAAACCACCTGCCTAATACCCCCCCCCCCCCTCCCCCATGCTGCCATAACAGCTCTGATGCCTCAAGACACGGATACCAAGACATTAGCAGCATATCCTTTAAGTCCTGCAAGTTGCGAGGTGGGGCCTCCATCAATCGTGTTTTGCTATTCCAGCACATCGCAAAGATGCTCAATCACATTGAGATCTGGGGAATTTGGAGGCCAAGCAACACCTTGAACTCTTTGCTGCTGCTCTCTCTTACCCGTGTAAACAACGCACAAGCACCCAGCCATCCACCTGATCTAAAAGAAAACGTGATTTATAAGACCAGGCAACCTTCTTTCATTACTCCGTTGTCTAATTATGACACTCCGATCTTGCCCATTTTCGTGATTCCAACACAGGAAATGCAATAATTGGCTGCTCACTTGCTGCCTAATATATCCCACCCATTGGCAGGTGCCATTGTAACAATATAATTAATCACTGTTATTCACTTCACCTGTCAGTGGTTTTAATTGTGTGGCTGATCAGTGCATAGGGACTTTGTCCTACGTATTTTATCTATGTTTGACAGAAGGCAGAACTACCCTTTGTCAGGCCCTCAGCCATCATTAGTGAGGGATATGGGGTTGAGGAGTCTTTTTTTGGAGGATCCCGCAATCTCACAGGATTATAAATAGATATCAGTGTTGTACACGTGTATGAGAGCACATTGCAGACCTCGGCTCCTGGCGCATAAAATTACAGGAGCCGAAGAGGACCTTGCGGAAGAAGATGGAGGCACCCACGGGGGACAGGTTCTGGTAAGTAAAAACTACCTTCCCACGGAATGAAAGCAGAGCAGTCACCATGTAGGATCTTTGCAAAATTTACAAAGACCGTAGGAGTCAGAGACGCTTTAAGTGAGAAACCAAAAAAAAAAAGCCATAAACGATCAAATATAAAATGAAACCATTTTTATTTTACCAAAAAAAAAAATCAGAGGTCAAGTCATGAAGTGCCTTCAAAACTCATTGATCACTTGTTTGTCCTACTGCTCTCCACTAGTAAACAGATCCTATTTTATATATTGTGTACCTGCCTAAAGTCACTGAATGGATTATCTCTTCCCAGATTTCAGCATTGAGCTCTGTGCTCCAGGACTGTGATGAAGTCAATGAGCTCATTCTTAGAAACACGGGAATGACAGACTCCTTGCTTCACCTCCTCACCACCGCCATCGTCAACAGCAAGTCCCAAGTGGAGAGTGTTAACCTCAACCTGAACGAGATTGGCCCAGAGGGAGCAAAGACTATTGTCCACCTACTAAAGGAGAAACCGTGTGTGAAAAGCCTGCTGTAAGTCACTAAATGGACAGGGTTGTCATATTCACCAAATTTTCCTCACCATGCCGCTATTGTGTGCAAATAATGAGGGCTTCAATATGCATAAAGGATATCTTGCAAATCAAAAAAACAGCTGATCTAAGATTCTTAATAAATGTATCTACTCAAGACTTGTGACTCCTTTAACTATACATACGGACGCAAAATACTGCACACTCATACAATAATATGGTGTAGCTTTCTCTTTAAAGGGACACTATAGTCACCAGAACAACAGCTTATTTGTTCTGGTGAGAAGAATCATTCCCTTCAGGCTTTTTGCAGTAAATTCTGTCTTTTTAGAGAAAATGCAGTCTTTACATTACAGCCTAGTGATAACTTCACTGGCCACTCCTCAGATGGCTGCTAGAGGTGCTTCCTGTGGCAGTGCTGCATAGTGTGACTGACATTCAGTGTCTCCACCCTCTGCATGCAGACAATGAACTTTCCTCATAGAGAAGCATTGATTTAATACATCTCTATGTTGAGATGCTGATTGGCCAGGGCTGTGTTTGGCTCTGCTCCCGATCTGCCTCCTTGACAGCCTCAGCCAATCCTATTGGAAAGTATTGTGATTGGCTCCGAGCAACACTTCTGATGTCAGCCAAACAGGCAGATAAAGGGCAGAGCCAGCAGACTTGAACACAAGTAAGGATTTTATTATATTTTGGGCAGCCAGATGGTGGTTTCAACACTATAGGGTCAGAAATACGTTTGTGTTCCTGACCCTAGAGTGTTCCTTCAAATGTGAGTGAAATATCTACTCTCAAGCATATGTTAAAGAAGTGTCTCTGCAATTTCTAACATTTTTCTTTTTCTTTCAGATTATATGGGAATAAGTTTGGAGATCCTGGGATTAGGGAACTAATGAGCAGTCTATCGATGCTAAACAATTCCAAATGGGGAATCACGCCGAATATACGACATTTAGAACTCACGGAATTGGACATAGGAGGCAACCAGCTTAGTACTGAAGGACTTCGGAGTGTTGCATTTTTTCTGAGGCTTAATCCAACGGTTAAATACCTGGGCCTAGCTAAAATCAGTGTAAATGACTGGGAGGCCTGGAAAGAATTGTTTGATGCAATGAGAAACAATACAAATATTAACCATGTGTTGCTGGATGAGAATAACCTAGGAGACAGAGGGGCTACCCTGCTGGCTCAAACTCTACAGATTAACCAAAGTTTGGTCAAGATCGACCTTGACAGCAATGGCATAGGAGATCGAGGAGGTCAGGCCATTGCTGACAGTCTGACATCCAATATGTGCAGTGCGGTTAAATGCATAAGCTTGGAAGACAATCCGATCAGCACAGAGATGATGGACAAGATACAAACATTACTAGAAAATAAACAAGTCTGCTTAATTCCTACTTGAAAAATATATATATATATATATATATATATATATATATATATATATAATATTGTCCATCTAATAATATATTGTTTTTATTAGTTGGACCCTCAGTTTCATGCCAGATTTATAGAAGAGTCACAGAGTGTTCTCTCCTGTGTCTTAGCAACATTTTTAAGACGACAATAAGAAGTCGATCCCCACCAAAAGAGAGTGCAGAGCTCTAAAACTGCCTGTCCATATAGATCAGAACAAGGAGAACCAGCTAACATTTCATAAGAACTTGAGACTTAACTCTTCAAATTTGCCCTACTGACACTAATCTCTAATTCAAACCCACTTCCTATTTCCCTAATCTTTAATAATGTTTGCATTAATGCTCCTTTTATAATTCCTAAATACATAAATTGTTAGATTTGGATTGAACCTCATTGTTTCATTAAACTCAGCCAGAAAATCCCAAGTTATGTGGAGACCCTGAGACATAAAATCGGCGCAGTCACCAAAATAAACATTATCTAATCTGTTTCTATATAACTCGCTGTGTCTGAATCTCATTTATTTTTTTCCTGAGTGCTTGTTTTTTCACAATATACTTGAAGGAAAGCAGGGACTAATTTTCCTTATGGATATCAGTCAGGTTGATCAAATTTGACAATGGACAGAGCTATAAAGCCAGGTTCTGTTTCAGTCACCAATCAAATTGACCCACAATACTTCAGAAGGGCAAACAACAGACATCATGTGCAGATGAGAACAAAATGGCTGCATCCAGATATTGAGATCTGGCACCAGGAAGATTTTAAGTATAATGGCAAGTGTGAAGGGAGAAAGTTTGATCATTAAGGTACAGGGGGCATAAGCCAAGGGAGGGGGGGTGGGGGGGTAGACAAGAGCATAACAAGGTAATTTTAAGAATCTTGTGAATACCTAATAATTATCAACCTTTAAGTTCTCAGGTCCCAGTGCAGTGATAAGTAAATACATCACTTTGAGATCTTTCCTCCTGATATTAATTCTCCATATAGATATATATATATAAGAAAAATTAAGTAGATCATGTGATATAGATATAGATATTTATATTTATATTATACTGAATTATCATTGTGTTCTTTTAATGCAGGTAATAACCTATACCTTCTCACGTGTTGAATTACAACTCATGATGCTGTGTGACGTAATACAATGAGATGAGGAGCACTTCCCTATAATAGGCACTTTAGCAAAAAAGCCTTTTCCTTTAGAAAGAAAATCGTACTACCTGGTGCTAAAAAAAAACACGTACTTTTTAAATATCTACTGCACCAGTCAGCATACGTGTAGTACTAACTAATTTCTATGATATAAATTTTACTTGCAATCTGTTGTGCTAGCTTACCCATATATTCATAGATGTATGTTATATATCTTTACCAATGGTAGGTATAAGAATGGGAAGGGAGGTGATACGGCTGGAGAGAAGGACTGTCAGTAATGCAATGTGCATCAGTGGAAGCTCTATCACAGAGGAGGGGTGTCATCCTAGAATGAAGCCAGCTAGGTGTTAGCAATGGACTCACACAGCCACCACTTATTCATTTGCTCTCTCAAACAGTGGGGCAGGAGGACAGTCGGCGGAAAAGTACACAGTATGAACTGTGTGTATCCACAATGAAGTGAGATGAGGCAAACACAATAAGTAAGAATATCATTTCATTTGATAGCATGATGAAACATGGCCAAACATTTGTGTATGACAGACCCGTTAAAATGTATAGGATACAAAACGGATCTGAACATTATAGGACAATCAATGAAAGACAAGCAGGAAAAAGATCCCACTTCCAGTTGGCAGTAACAATACTACGGGTCTACCAGCTTTGCCCATGGCAATCCCCATTGCCTATCTGTCCCATGCTAAAGTATACACCCGCATGCACCAGGATTCTGGAGAATTCACTTCAATTTAAAACATCTAAGCAACAGTCACAGTGGGAAAAAAGGAGAAAACCAAACAAACTGTAATTCCAGGCCCTAACAAAGTAAACTATCCAGTAGTATATTTAAGGTGGAAATGGGTCCTCCATGTTATTTAAGTGCTTTTTTTTTTTGGTCGACCAACATCTGGTTCCTTCATTTGACTGCTGTGCCGTGAGATGTCCGTTTAAAGGGATGGCGGAGAATGTCAGTTTGGTTAGGAGTAGCACTACCTATTCAGCTCCTTCTACTGCCACAGTAGAGATGGCTTTGACATAGTAAGGGCCATCTCGTAAATAGCCACGCAGCCTCAGGTAATGCTGATTGCCAAAGATTTCTGCAATGGTTGGGGAATTCACAAGCGCCTTGACAAGTTCGAATTTGGCGTCCTTGGATTCTTTATCTGGGTCGACTGTCCGGTCTACAATGTATTCAATAAACCCAGGGCTGCCAATCATTTGTTTCTGAGCCCACGGTTGATTTGCAGTAGCCTAAGAGGAGGAGAATGAAAACGAGATAAAGTTATTAAAGAGCTCTCCTACAGCTACTGAAAGCCTGTGTTCATAGAAGTTCTATCTGGAGATTTCACCTTGTCAACATGTGTGTTATTCAAACAATCAAGCCACACACCATTTATAGAAACACCATACCATATGCTATTTTTCAGTGATTACATGCAGTCTTCTGGTCTCAGTTGCTTCAAACTGCTATGATTTGAACAGCTTACAGAAGCTAAAAAAGTCTTTCCCACCCTCTTACTCAACTGCCTTACAAGCATCACTTACAGTGAAGACTTTGAGTGCTCCGCAGTGCAGCTCAGGGAAAGGTTGGCTGACAATGCTCCGGAAGAGATTGATTGGCTGGTCTGATAAGGCAACAAACCACGATTCAGTCATTGCCAAGAGATCTTCTGTATGATCCTCTACCTGAGAACAGGAAAACATACACTGAATTTATGTTGCCTGCAAAGTAAGTTCACCTTTAGGCGAACGGAGTTTTTGTGGTCTACATATTCCATAATGATACACTGAGATATCACCTAATAGAGAAATCTAAATGAGAACGCCTTCAACGAGAACTACAATTCTCATGGATCTTTGCCAGCCACCTTTTTTTTGTTTTTGGCAAATATTTTTGATATGAGTAGTAGTAGTTTTTTGCAGACAAAAAAAGAAGGAAAAGAAAATGAAAATAAATAAAATGAATTTAACAAAACCCTTACATGACAGCTCTGCCTCATCTAGTTCTTGCAATATGTATAGAATGAGATACACAAGATATTAATAGACCAGGTCATTTTTACTGGAACCTTTAACTAAGACATACCAACCTGCAAACATTGTAAAAATAAATAAAAAATTTCATTTAGTCTGGATGAAATTGCCAGAACAAATTACCATTTGCATTCAGTTAAAGGGTTTCAAATACATGATTAAGACAGGACAGCATACGCATAAAATATTTTACACATTTTTTTTTTTTTTTTTAATGACCTAAATTTGCTAATCTTACCGGTAGGAACATGAGAGAAGAGACTGCATCCAAACATCTTACTCGGAGATCATTGTGAGCATTTTTTGCATGGTGTCCGAGTCGCTTGAAAACGTTTTGAAATCTGCTGCCTATGGAAAGAGAGATGCCCAGGAAAATAATATTAAGCCCATCCTGGGATAAACATGGGTTGCTAAAAAAGAAGACATTATATTAAGGTAATGGTGTCCAGAAAATCATGCACATGGTACAAAACATGTCACCTGTCTTATGTAGAACTTGTTTTCCTTCAAGGTTTGAACCTAGGACACCGAGCGTATCCACAGCCACACCAATCATGGTAGTCTCGTGGCCCTCTGCCATGCTGAAAACCTTTTCAAGGAAAGCTGGATAGTGTTCACATATCTGCTGAGGGCTGTCCATGACAGCAAGGTTTCCAAAAAACTTTACCAATCCTGTCCAAAAAATAGAACGGGAAAGCCACCATGACAAAATGTACATAATCTACAATAATGACTATACTTTGTGTACGTATGCACTTATAGAAGCTAATGGGGAAAACATCAAGATCATATTGAAAAAAAAAAACAACTACATTTGAAAGCTGTACAGGTACAGGTTATCATTCGTAATCAGACTACAATTCTCATGGATCTTTGCCAGCCACCTTTTTTATTTTTGGCTAATATTTTTGATATAAGTAGTAGTAGTTTTTTGCAGACAAAAAAAAAAGAAAATGAAAATAAATAAAATTAATTTAACAAAACCCTTACATGACAGCTCTGCCTTATCTAGGTTCTTGCAATATGTATACACTGTGTGCAGAATTATTAGGCAAATGAGTATTTTGACCACATCATCCTCTTTATGCATGTTGTCTTACTCCAAGCTGTATAGGCTCGAAAGCCTACTACCAATTAAGCATATTAGGTGATGTGCATCTCTGTAATGAGAAGGGGTGTGGTCTAATGACATCAACACCCTATATCAGGTGTGCATAATTATTAGGCAACTTCCTTTCCTTTGGCAAAATGGGTCAAAAGAAGGACTTGACAGGCTCAGAAAAGTCAAAAATAGTGAGATATCTTGCAGAGGGATGCAGCACTCTTAAAATTGCAAAGCTTCTGAAGCGTGATCATCGAACAATCAAGCGTTTCATTCAAAATAGTCAACAGGGTCGCAAGAAGCGTGTGGAGAAACCAAGGCGCAAAATAACTGCCCATGAACTGAGAAAAGTCAAGCGTGCAGCTGCCAAGATGCCACTTGCCACCAGTTTGGCCATATTTCAGAGCTGCAACATCACTGGAGTGCCCGAAAGCACAAGGTGTGCAATACTCAGAGACATGGCCAAGGTAAGAAAGGCTGAAAGACGACCACCACTGAACAAGACACACAAGCTGAAACGTCAAGACTGGGCCAAGAAATATCTCAAGACTGATTTTTCTAAGGTTTTATGGACTGATGAAATGAGAGTGAGTCTTGATGGGCCAGATGGATGGATTGGTAAAGGGCAGAGAGCTCCAGTCCGACTCAGACGCCAGCAAGGTGGAGGTGGAGTACTGGTTTGGGCTGGTATTATCAAAGACGAGCTTGTGGGGCCTTTTCGGGTTGAGGATGGAGTCAAGATCAACTCCCAGTCCTACTGACAGTTTCTGGAAGACACCTTCTTCAAGCAGTGGTACAGGAAGAAGTCTGCATCCTTCAAGAAAAACATGATTTTCATGCAGGACAATGCTGCATCACACGCGTCCAAGTACTCCACAGCGTGGCTGGCAAGAAAGGGTATAAAAGAAGAAAATCTAATGACATGGCCTCCTTGTTCACCTGATCTGAACCCCATTGAGAACCTGTGGTCCATCATCAAATGTGAGATTTACAAGGAGGGAAAACAGTACACCTCTCTGAACAGTGTCTGGGAGGCTGTGGTTGCTGCTGCACGCAATGTTGATGGTGAACAGATCAAAACACTGACAGAATCCATGGATGGCAGGCTGTTGAGTGTCCTTGCAAAGAAAGGTGGCTATATTGGTCACTGATTTGTTTTTGTTATGTTTTTGAATGTCAGAAATGTATATTTGTGAATGTTGAGATGTTATATTGGTTTCACTGGTAAAAATAAATAATTGAAATGGGTATATATTTGTTTTTTGTTAAGTTGCCTAATAATTATGCACAGTAATAGTCACCTGCACACACAGATATCCCCCTAAAATAGCTATAACTAAAAACAAACTAAAAACCATTTCCAGAAATATTCAGCTTTGATATTAATGAGTTTTTTGGGTTCATTGAGAACATGGTTGTTGTTCAATAATAAAATTAATCCTCAAAAATACAACTTGCCTAATAATTCTGCACTCCCTGTAGAATGAGATACACAAGATATTAATAAACACTGACTATTGGGTAACTGGACAGGTGGAGCTGGGGGGGGGGGGGGGGGTAGGTGGTCACGATGACATAACAGCCTCGGTCAGTCCTGCACATGCAGCACTCTTTTCGAACTCAACCATGAAGCACTTTAATATCACACTTTAAAGAATCTGTTATTTAAATGTGTCACCTGGTAAATAAAACCCAGAAAAGGGATCGGAATCTGCTCCAACAATCATGTTGGAAATTTTATCAATCACGCCTTGCTGTAACAAATACTGACGTCCGTGTAACGTGCTGGCCAAAGAGGTTATCATCTCTGCGCAGGTTACTCTGCACAAAAGAAAAAAGGCATTTAATCCACGTAAACAGGCTAAAAGTATAAAAAGAAGACGAAGAAATTTTAAAATAAAACAATCAAAATAGAATCGATATAAAATCTATTCCCAGGGATGTGGAATTTGTATCGCCCGATGCCGGGACATGCAGTTTGTTTGGGCATTTAGCCCTGCTGCAGGTAAGCGGCATAGCAACAAGTGAGAGGACAGTGTTTGGGACAGGGATCGCCAAAATTGTAGACCAATGTACTGAATCCACTGTTATTTAGTGAGTCAGAGTCCAAGCATGCACAGACTCCAAGCATGCACCCTGACTCAGTGAGTGCCAGAACAGCAAGGAGAAAATGGAGTCCAATTTGGCTTAAAGTTAGGGAAAGCAGGAGATCTAGCACACACCACACTATACAAAGACAACACACACACCGACCCTACAGTCAGTACACACCAAACACACATCCTACAGTCCGTACACACACCACACACCAGACATACTCGCACACACTCGAGATACAAGCACATCATACAGTCAGCAATCCCCAGACTCACACGCTCTACATACAGCATGCAGACAAACACCCTACAGTCAGTACACACCAGACACACACACAAACACCCTGCAGTCAGTACACACTAGATACACACACACACCCTAATACAGGGCCGGCGCTTCCTATAAGGCGAACTAGGCAGCCGCCTAGAAACTCCTGTACTGCGGACCAGAGAGGAGCTCGGCCACGCTACAGGGAAGGGGAGGTGAGGAAAACAGGGGAGGGGGGAGAAGAAGATATTAGGGGGGGGGGGGGGAGAAGAAGATATTACGGGGAGGGGGGGAGAAGAAGATATTACGGGGAGGGGGGGGAGAAGAAGAAGATATTACGGGGAGGGGGGAGAAGAAGAGATTACGGGGAGGGGGGAGAAATTACAGGGAGGGGGGAGAAAAGATTATGGAGGAGAAGAAGAGATTACGGGGGGAGAAGAAGAGATTACGGGGGGAGAAGAAGAGATTACGGGGGGGGAGAAGATTACAGTGAGGGGGAAGAAGAGAAGATTACAGTGAGGGGGAAGAAGAGAAGATTACAGTGAGGGGGAAGAAGAGAAGATTACAGTGAGGGGGAAGAAGAGAAGATTACAGTGAGGGGGAAGAAGAGAAGATTACAGTGAGGGGGAAGAAGAGAAGATTACAGTGAGGGGGAAGAAGAGAAGATTACAGTGAGGGAGAAGAAGAGAAGATTACAGTGAGGGAGAAGAAGAGAAGATTACAGTGAGGGAGAAGAAGAGAAGATTACAGTGAGGGAGAAGAAGAGAAGATTACAGTGAGGGAGAAGAAGAGAAGATTACAGGGAGGGAGAAGAAGAGAAGATTACAGTGAGGGAGAAGAAGAGAAGATTACAGTGAGGGAGAAGAAGAGAAGATTACAGTGAGGGAGAAGAAGAGAAGATTACAGGGAGGGAGAAGAAGAGAAGATTACAGGGAGGGAGAAGAAGAGAAGATTACAGGGAGGGAGAAGAAGAGAAGATTACAGGGAGGGAGAAGAAGAGAAGATTACAGGGAGGGAGAAGAAGAGAAGATTACAGGGAGGGAGAAGAAGAGAAGATTACAGGGAGGGAGAAGAAGAGAAGATTACAGGGAGGGAGAAGAAGAGAAGATTACAGGGAGGGAGAAGAAGAGAAGATTACAGGGAGGGAGAAGAAGAGAAGATTACAGGGAGGGAGAAGAAGAGATCAAAGGGAGGGAGGAGGGAGAAGAGATTACAGGGAGGGAGGGGGGGAGAAGAAGAGAAGATTACAGGGCAGGAGGGAAGGGAGAAGAAGAGAAGATTACAGGGGGAGAGAAAAAGATTACTGGGGGGGAGAGAAAAAGATTACTGGGGGGGAGAAGAAGAGATTACAGGGAGGAAGGGGGAGAAGAAGAGATTACGGGGAGGGAGAGGGGAGAAGAAGGGAAGATTACAGGGAGGGAGAGGGGAGAAGAAGAAGAGATTACAGGGAGGGGGGAGAAGAAGAGATTACAGGGAGGGGGGAGAAGAAGAGAAGATTACAGGGAGGGAGGGGGAGAAGCAGAGAAGATTACAGGGAGGGAGGGGGAGAAGAAGAGAAGATTACAGGGAGGGAGGGGGGAGAAGAAGAGAAGATTACAGGGAGGGAGGGGGAGAAGAAGAGAAGATTACAGGGAGGGAGGGGGGAGAAGAAGAGAAGATTACAGGGAGGGAGGGGGGAGAAGAAGAGAAGATTACAGGGAGGGAGGGGGGAGAAGAAGAAGATTACAGGGAGGGAGGGGGGAGAAGAAGAGAAGATTACAGGGAGGGAGGGGGGAGAAGAAGAGAAGATTACAGGGAGGGAGGGGGGAGAAGAAGAGAAGATTACAGGGAGGGAGGGGGAGAAGAAGAGAAGATTACAGGGAGGGAGGGGGAGAAGAGATTACAGGGAGGGAGGGGGAGAAGAAAGGATTACGGTGGGAGAAGAGGAGAACACGGGGGAAAGAAGAGGAGAACAAGAGGAGAAGGGGAGGAGAACACGGGGGGGAGAAGAAGAGGAGAACGGGGGGATGAGAACACAGGGAGGGGGGGGGGTTGAGGAGAACGTGGGGGAGGGAGAGACCAATAAAGGAGGGATAGGTGGTGGAGAGACCACTAGGGGAGGGGGGTGAGGAGAGACCACTAAGGAAGGGTGGAGGGAGAGCAGAGAACACTAAGGGAGGGGGTGGAGTATAGACCACTAGGGGAGGGTGGGGGGAGAGTAGAGACCACTAATGGAAAGGGGGCGTGAGAAGAGACCACTTAGGGTGCGGGGGAGACCACTAATGGAAAGGGGGGGGGGGAAAGAGGAGAGACCACTAAGGGAAAGAGGGGGCAGAGGAGAGCAGAGACCACTAAGGGAGGTGGGGGGGGGAAGGGGGGGAGAGTAGAGACCGCTAAGAGAAAGGGGAGGATCTCTAAGGGACGGAAGGGAGAACTCTATAGGACAGGGGGCAGGACAGGGAGCTCTTTCACACTACGCACGCACACACACACACACACACACAATGCATCCCTATACATACTCAGAAACACACAATGCATCCCTACACACACAGAAACACAACACTCTTCCCTTACAAACAGAGAAACACACAATGCATCTATTGCACACACACACACACAATGCATCCTTTGCACACATACACAGAAACACACAATGCATCCCTTACACACACATGCAAACACGCATTGCTTCTCTTACACACACACAGAAACACAATGCATCTCTTACACACACTCAACGCACCCCTTACAGACAGACACACACACTGCATCCCTTACATACACAGAAACACACTTTGCATCCCTTATGCATACAAACACAGATTCACACAATGCATCCCTTACACAGAATGAGAAACACACAATACATCTCTTATACACAAACACACACTGCTTCCACTACACACAAACACACTGCTTCCACTACACAAAACACACTGCATCACCTACACAAACTGGTATCCCTATCCACTACACATTAGATCCTCTACCATAACACATCCCCTACACACTCCACCTCCTGTGAGCGAACATATACCTTATGGGCATACTCACCGTCAGGCCCTGGGGCCCAGACCTTGAGCTGCTTCCCATTCTCCCAGAACATTGAATTTTGTGACCACAGTTACAAACAGCCTCCAGAGATCCTGTTCTACACAAGGCCAGTTGAGCCAGACTGCAGCCAGAGCCCATCACCATCCTCATCTGGTTGTAAGTAGGCAATCTAGTATATTATTAGGGACACTAATCTCTAATTTACCTCACATTAAAGGGATACTTTAGTCCCCAGAACCACTGCAGCTTAATGAAGTGGTTCTGGTGTCTATAGTTTGTCCCTGCAGGCTTTTTAATATAAACACACACTGTGTGCAGCACTGGCGTTAGTTCACATGGGTAGGGCATTGTGATGTCACTGTGGGGGGCGGCAAATCTTTATTTTGCCTAGGGCGGCAAAAATCCTTGCACCGGCCCTGCCTACAACCAACACACATTAGACACAGACACCCTACAACCAACACCCCCCAGACTCACACACGCCCTACAGTCAGTACACACCAGACACAGACCCTCCCTAAAATCACCAGACACAAACAAACCATACAGCCAGCACCTCAGAAACACACACAGCAAAGCCAGCACACACAACATACAGACAGCACACACCAGCACAACATAAAGCCTGCAAACAAACAGCCATCACACACCAGACACACCACAACATATAGCCAGCACACACCAGACACACACACACACAGCCATCAAACACCACCATAACATACAGCCTGCGCACGCGCACACACACACACACACACACACACACACACACATTACTTACAGACAGCCTGCACCACCCACATTAAATACTACCAGCACACACATTACACCCTTACAAAACACACCACACAGACACTATAGGGGAGGGCAGAGGGCGAGACACTAAACTTAACCAAATTTTTTCAACTTAAATCTGAATGGAATAAACGGTCTGTTGTGATTGTGGAGTATTTTTGAGTTGGAGTATTTTTCCTGATCACCTATTATGGACTCAGTTTTTTTTTCAGATTTAATCTGTGAAAATTCAACGTTTAGTGAATAACCCTGCCAATGTCCAAGTCTAAGAATCGGGGTCCCCAAACTTTCTAATTTTTTTGTCAGGACAAGAAGACGGTCATGGCGGACAAGTAGATTTGGCTACCATTTTAGTCCCTTGGACAAGTAGATTTTTTTTTTTTTTTTTTTTAATGTTTTTTTGTCCACCCCCATGTAATTCCGACAGCCAGAATACATGGCCGAGTTATACAGGTCTTATTTTATATAAAAAAATAAATAAAGTTTAAGAAAGGAAGCAGTATTAATCAGGTTCATGTTGTTTTCCAAATTACCGGACTAGTATATCATGTCCTGTGAGCTCCTGCAGTAATTGAGGTACTAGGTCGCTGTTCACACAGTAATTCAGAGACTCCGCAGACATGGAAGCGATTCCAACCACCAACTATTCAGGATATACATAAGACAGAGTAAAATAATAAAAAAAAAAAAAAAACACACATCCACCACCCCTCTCCCCCTCAAAAACAATCCAAAGCACAGCTATTAAAGCAAAGGTATTCAAAACTAAAACATTTTCATCATGGCCTGTTAGCACAAGGAAGGTTTAAAACCACCATATGGTTACAGTTATAGTGAGTCAGCTCCCCCGTGTTTCTGGTGAGAGGGAAAAGCATGCTGTATCTGCATTCTCCTGTGACAGACAGAGTCAGGTCTTCCATCCCAAGAACTATAATCAGGCATACCTGGATGGCCAGTCCCCTCCTCTTGGTCTTGCCAGTGGAAGAACAAGAGGCAGGAGCTTTCTCTGCTGGTGGTGAATGTAGGATGAGTCTGCTCCCTTGCATATCCCAAAACCAGGGAGCTGATCAGGGAAGATGTTCTGATCTCTCTTTATTGACACCAATTCTGCATTGGTTGAGCCCTGATCTCAACATGTAAACATGATAAACTGAAACTAAGCCTTAATTAACCAGGAAACGGCCACACAACTGTCTTTACTAGAAAAGGGCAAAATAAACCCCCACCAAGACTACATTTACTCCTTACCTCATAAACTCTGTAACGCACAATGTCACTGATTGCCATGACGTCCTTTAAGTCTTTTAACAAGTTGCTCCTGAAAAGTATATCCAAGCCTGATGTTGTTTGAGATATTTTTGAAAGACATGTAATTGCCTGAAATAAAACAAAGCAAAGAGGTTTGCTCACGTGGTACGTCACATGGTAAAATGGGTCTAGGAAATGGAATATAGACAGTTATTAATGCAGTCTCTGTCTATAGAGAAATATGCTGACAATGCATTAATGAGTGGTGCGTGCACAAGAGACTTTTGGCAATCACAGGTTTAGTTGAACAACATTTCTGCTTGTGAAAGAGCCTCTCAAACCGGCTAAAAATATATACTGTAAACCTACTGCACCTACCTCTATTTTAATGTAACATGTAAAGTGCTGAGTGTGGCAAACCTAGCCACTTTAGGTCATATTGCAGAACATTTAAAGGTTGTCTGAAATAGCTGTGTTAACCTGGTGTAAAAATGTATTGGTGGGTTTTAGAATAGAGAGCATGCATAGGCTAACAGACGTGAATAAAATTGTCAGTTGACTCCCTGAACTGTGTTTCGTCCGGTTACTGGGAGATTTGGGATATTGCCTTCTTTTCCAGTGCTTTACTTTGGATTACCTTCTATACCAGCGGAGATCTTGGGATTTAATATTGCAGCTCCGCTACAATTGGTGGCAAGCGACGGGATCCAACCTTACAGCCGAAAAGCGGTGTTCGGGTAATTGAAACTACCGAACAGGAAAGTGAATGGCAATTCGGATACAACAAAGAACCGAACACAGAGGTGAATGGAGACAGACTACACTGCATTGAAACGGCAGACGTTAAAGGAACTATTGGAAGCCAGGGGTAAGATCGTCAGCAATAAGCCAAAAGCTGTGCTGATTCCCGAACTGATGGAGGGAGACAGAGCTCGCAGCGTTACACCCCCACCAGCCATGGAAGAAACCCCCATCCAAAAGGAAATGAGGACCAGGATGGAATTTTTACCCCAGCCAGTACCACTGGAAATACTGACAGTACTGATAGCGGATGTGCAGGAGTATGTGATGGCACACGGACCGCAGGATGCTCCTCCCAGAGCAGAGTCTATTACTGCTTCAGTCGTCAGCCAGGTAAAGCCTAAGATCCCATACCATGCGTTTAAAATGTTCTGTGAAGAGAAAGACGAGATTGATGGGTATCTACAAGACTTTGAGAGGCTATGTGACCTGCATGATTTGGAGCAGGCAGTGTGGGTACCTTTACTGGCAGGCAAACTGACAGGTCGGGCAGCCGAAGCCTATCGGGCTGTACCAAGGGAGGACAGTAAAGATTATGCCCGGGTAAAACAGGCTATACTGGAAAGATACGCCATTACCCCAGAGGCATACCGGCGCAAGTTTCGAGGGTTGCGCAAACCAGAGAAAGACTCCCACTCAGAGTGGGCCCACAAACTGGACCAAGCCTCCCAGGGGTGGATACAAGCCAGTCAAGCAACCACCATGGAGGAGTTACGTCAATTGCTGCTGTTAGAACAGGTTTTCAATGGTCTGTCCCCAGAGGCACAGGAATGGGTGAGAGATAGAAAACCCCTCACCCTAACAGAAGCTGCAAGATTAGCAGACCAGCACTATGATGCCAGGAGGCATCACGGTAACCTCAACCGAGGGTACCCTCGACTCACCGCTCAACCTCATACAGCTACCCCTACTGCACCTACAGAAAACCCATTCCGGCCAACCCCGGGGGGGCACACTCCACCCTCCAGGTATAATGGCAGAGCGAATATACAGTGCCATACGTGCAAACAATGGGGCCACATGGCGAGAGAGTGTACCCAGAACCGGAGCCGCCAAGCATGGAGCCAGGTACGGCAGAATCCATCACCAAGAGCAGCCGCCCACCACTACCAAGCGGAGCCAGCAACCCAGGAGATACTTTTTAAATCACATCGAAGAGCCCCTGGGGATACTACACGATGTGATGTCGGTACAAGTCACAGACAACAGGCAACACCGGTCTGCTTATGGACCTACCGCCCCTCTTCCAGCAGTGACCACTTCGGCCCATCCACGACCAGGCATAAGCAACAACTCGTACCCTCCCAGGTACAATACACGACCGCCAACCCGCTGCTATACCTGCAACCAGCAAGGACATATTCAAAGAGATTGCCGACGGAACAGGAACCGACCAACCTGGCATAACCAGGGGCCACCACCCCATAACCGAGCTGCGGGACACTGTTACCAAAAAGAACCCTTTGTCCCACACACGACAGCCATATCTGTAGAAGAACCCCTGGGAACCCTGCACGAAGTGAACCCCATACAAGCAGCCTCAGACAACCGACAGGGGCACCGCCAGGTGGTACACATGGAGGGAAAGAGTATACAAGGATTACGTGACTCTGGTTCCACCTTGACTCTGGTCCGCAATCATCTGGTTCCAAAGAACAATCTCACTGGGGACTGTGTGGCCGTACGAGTTGCAGGGGGAGCAATTTACAAAGTCCCCACTGCCAAGGTACATTTGGATTGGGGAGTGGGGCATGGGAATGTGGAGGTGGGGATTATGCAGGATTTGCCAGCTGATGTGATCTTGGGCAACGACTTGGGGGAGCTCACATCCGCCTTTGTTTCCCAACCCACCGTCCAAGAAGCATACCCTGTTAATCGACAGCAGGCCTACACCACGGCTCCATCCGATCACTCGGAGGCTCAGGTAGCGTGGCTGTGTTACACTAGGGAACAGACCTTATTGGTATCGCCAAGACGGGCACAGGGAAAACATTAGCATACCTACTTCCAGGTTTTGTTCACCTGGACCTTCAGCCATGTCCTAGAGATCAGCGTGGGGTGGGCCCTTAAAAAGCTGCAACCCTATTTGTATGGGTAGTACTCCGGACATCCCCAAGCCGATCCGTTGGGATCAGACTGTGTATGCCGGCTTGGTTCTGGGGGAGCATTGTGGCAAACCTAGCCACTTTAGGTCATATTGCAGAACATTTAAAGGTTGTCTGAAATAGCTGTGTTAACCTGGTGTTAAAATGTATTTGTGGGTTTTAGAATAGAGAGCATGCATAGGCTAACAGCCGTGAATAAAATTGTCAGTTGACTCCCTGAACTGTGTTTCGTCCGGTTACTGGGGGATTTGGGATATTGCCTTCTTTTCCAGCGCTTTACTTTGGATTACCTTCTATACCAGCGGAGATCTTGTGATTTAATATTGCAGCTCCGCTACACTGAGTACACCTGTTTGTTCTACATATGCAGACACAGTTAATTTAACTGCATTTACTGTGTCTACCTTTACTGAAATGTAACCTGTAAAGTGACAAATACAGCTGTTGGATGTGAAATAAAGCAATACTGAATTACTCCATTATTCCTCTTTCAGGTAGTGATATAAAGGTACAACCATACATACACCAAATCCATGCACCATAGGGTTAAAATGTACCGTATAAACAACTTAACTTTCACAAACAGCTTCCTGAGATCACCATCACCTATAGTGACCTTAAGCAGAACAAGGCTAAACTGATAAAACACCAAGGATACAGCTGTATACGTTTATGTCTTGCCCGGTGTAGCGGAGCCCTAGTCCTAGCAGGGACTCTTCTCTGCTGGATCCACCAAAATATAATCAGGAACAATAAAATCGGACAACACACAGTTCTGGGAGTACAATTGAAGTTTATTGACACATACACGGCTTTTATTCCCAGTCCCATGCAAGGGGTTTTACACACAAATATGCAGGGTTTTAATCCCAGGATCCACTGTGCATTGGAGATAATTGCCGGTGAAAACTCCTCTAATTACATTATCTCCCAGGTACAGAAAATCCAACAAAATATCTTGTACCCCAAAAGTACCTCAACCATACCACAGAACCCCACGAAAAGTAAATTTCCAGATAGCCCTGATCTGAGTGTCCAACATATCCAAGAATCACTCAGATCGGTTTGGCAGAATGGGAATGCCATTGTGGTAAAGTTTTGACCGCCAGACACGAGGCGCCAGCCCAAAACAGTTCCAGGGAATTAGGTGTCCTGGCTGGTGTCCGTTCGTGAGGTTCTTCTGAAAATACAATACAAGGGAATCTCTTTATTTCAGGATACAAATGCTCCCCATTCGGTAGTTCATATCTCCCGAACGTCATTTGTGCAGGTGGTCAGGAACTGGAACGGGCAGTGGTCTAAGGTTAACCGGTGTTCGCACAAGTGCCTAGCCGAAAAGAGTTCCAGGCACTCGACGACCAAGTACAGCTGGCCACTTTCGGGAGATAAGATGGACGCCATTCTCTTTGCCACGTGTTCGGTTATACGAAATGGCGGCCACCCAGGGGAAGCACTCATTAATTGTTTCCCTTGCAGTTTCGCATTTAAGTGGTTGGAGTCAACGTTCTAATGGGGCACAGAGGTGGTCCTCGTTCGGGAGACGAAGGTATTCAGTTTGTATGAAGTCTGCCGAACAGCCAAAGTGGAACCACACGAAATAACAGGGGGAAAACACACGAAAGGTGGAAGTTCTGCTACGGGGGTACGGAAAGCCGAAAAGGGGGAATAAAAAGTGCCTATCAAGCATCCATTGCACTACACCTGGATGCTAAAGCTAGTTTTTCTAGCCCTACTCAATATATTGAGATGGTCTAGAAAAACTAGCTTTGGCATGCTTGGCAAGACATAAAAGGTATAAAGCGGTATTTTTGTTGTTGTATCATTTTATCCTTTTAACTTTCAGATACTGAGTGAAGCTTAGAATATTCTCCACCTCATTTATTCTACCTTTGTCACCATGTTATTATTTGCTAGCATTGTTACCATTTACACCTGTACTTTGCAACTGTAATTTTCTGTGCATGCAGTTTTTCACTGCTATTCTCACTGAATGTATTCCACCAATATTTAATGTGCATATAGTTATTAATATTCCGGGAAGAATTTGGATGGTAAACATTTCAATTGTATACAACAAATGTTTGCTCTACTCACCCCCTCACTCTCCATCATTTGTCCCTCCTGGCTATAAATACATTTACATAAGTGTCAAATGTGTCTCATCTCCATACTGGTTACTTAGGTCATAGTTCAAACACCCAGATCCAAGCAATACTGCATCTCTCAATTTTCTCTAAGCACCTCCTGCCCACCTACTAAATTTATAGCATGCTCCTGCAGCTGTTTGAGATATTTCTCCATTACCTCATTCCCTTTACATTTTACTAGTAGCTGCAGCTCTCCGTTAAATTCCTTTGGCCATCACTTTCAAATTCCCCATGCTACCTCAGGTCTCAAAACCCCATTATATCCGTTAGATTGCTAGTCACAGGCTATCTAACTAAGCACTTTGTACAAAAGAGTTTCAATGGCTAGATCTCAGCTTTTGTATTGGTCTATGCATTTGGTACAGTCTCCCCAAATTGTACAGTGCTGTGGAATTTGTTGGCACTTTATAAATGCCAGTAATAAATAAATATATAATATTTACATGTTACTTTCTATTGAATAAGACTACATGCGTGTACAATACAAACACCCAGAAAAGCAAGGCTGCAAGACTCACCTCCTTGGCTACAGATATCTTATCTCCCCCGATGCACAGAATTATCTGCCTTAATAAATCCAGGTTGTTGAGAATTTCAGTTATTGCCTCGGAACTTTCTACAATTCGCCCAACCTGAAATAACAAAATCGTTGTTCTTTTTTGTGACAATACAGTAGTGTTGGGATTACCTTTTCAGGACGAAAAAAAAATAGTGAATTTGTTGTGGTAAAGAAACATGACAAGTTAAGAACTGCTAGCAAACGTGTGTTGTGTAGGAAGTCATGCATAGTATTCCTTCATTTAGTATTATTAAATTGGGTAATAGTAACAACCCCTAGATGTTGGGCTAAGGTAATGTCTCCAGGACGTACTTGAAAACTAGAATAATCTGAATGTACCTTTCCTGGCTAAAAACGTTGTTATTATTATTATTATTATTGGTTGTGTAGTCATTTTATCTACTACTGTGAGGATAAAGCTTGTTATAAATAATACCGGACTACCAAGCAACCACAGTGCCCACGCTAGTCAGAGGCTTCAGGTAGGTGACAGAAGAAACACATATTATATGAAGACATTACAATTTGGTCTTAAAGGGACACTATAGTTTTGCTTAGTGAAGCAGTTTTTATGTATAAACCATGACTCTGAAGTCTCACTGCTCAATCCGCTGCCATTTAGAAGTTCAATCACTTTTTTTCCTGGTTATGCAGTCCTAGCCATACCTTCCATGGCTGTGACTGAAACAGCTTGCATAAAAACAAAATGGTTTCATTTTTAATTAGATGTAACTCACTTTACAAGTTTCTATCCCCTGCTCTGTAAATTGAACTTTAATTACATACAAGAGGCTCCTGCAGGGTGTAGTAAGCTATTAATAGAGAAGGAGATAGGAAATTCTAAATTAAACAGAATTTTCAATAAAGGAAGTGTAAACATTAGATGACTCTTTACAGGAAGTGTTTAGGTTGGCTTGTAGCGGTTACCCCGGTGAGTAGAAGGGTTTCCACCGCTGGAGGGTGGCCTTCTCCCCATGAGTTTAGCCGAACTCATGGAAGGTAAAAGTTTCAGCAGTGTTCGTGGAAAAGGTAGCCGAAAATAGTTCCACGCGTTCAACGACCAAACACCGCTGAGTGCGTTCGACTAAACAAAATGGCCGCCACGTGTTCGTGTAGACGAATGCCGATCACCCTGTATAGCAATTAGAATGATGAAGTGTTTGCGGTTTTTAGAGGTGTTACCCGAGTCAGGGAGGTTAATGAGTGCCACACTCCTGTTCTGGGTGGTCGGTCGTTCGGTAGAAAAGTCGTGATTCGAACGGCCCTTGACATAACAGAGAACTCATGCAATTTAAAACGAATGGTTGAAACGAATGGCTGTTCTCAGATTACAGATCCTAGACAGAGGGTCTGTTACATGGCTGTTTTTGTCATATACAGGGATGTGTGATTAAGGCTGCATAAATAAATTGTATTAAAGGATCACTATAGGGTCAGGAAGACAAACATGTATTCCTGACCCTTGTGTTAAAACCACCATCTAGACCCCCTGGGCCTCTCATGCCTCCATAAATATAGCAAAATCTTACAGTATTCAAGCCTGAAGCTGTAACTCTGCATCCTGTTTGCCTAAAAAAAAAAAACAAGCAGTCTGCTGACATCAGAAGTGGTGGCCTGATCCAATCACAGTGCTTCCCCATAGGATTGGCGGAGACTGACAAAGAGGCAGATCAGGGGCAGAGCCAGCATGATTTAAACACAGCCCTGGCATCTCCTCATAGATATGAATTGAATCAAATAATCTCTATGAGGAAAGTTCAGTGTCTGCATGCAGCGGGTGGAGACACTGAATGTTTGGATGCATTTTAGGCAGCCATGACCCAGGAAGGATCTCGTACAGCCATATGAGGAGTGGCCAGTGAAGTTATCACTAGGCTGTAATGTAAACACTGCATTTTCTCTGAAAAGACACTGTTTACAGCAAAAAGATTGAAGGTAATGATTCTACTCACCAGAACAAATTCAATAAGCTGTAGTTGTTCTGGTGACAACAGTGTCCCTTTAACTCATAGAGATGGCAGAAAATTGAGCACAGAGACTGCAAGATCATAATCTATGCACCAAAACTGCTTCATTAAGCTATAGTTGTTTTGGTGACTACAGTGTCCCTTTCATCACCAGCAATGTATGTTACACAAATATTTCTGTATTTTATTTAAAGCGGCACTGTCATTCCAAACTTACCTTTCCTCAATCTCTTCCTCTTCTTCCCCTCTCTCTGGATCTGTTCTTCTTTTCTTCCTGTCTTCTTTAGTTTTCTTTAAAATCATAAGACAAAGTAGGGACTCTTTGCCTTATGGAGGATTCCTCCGCTTGACCAGCTTAGGAGCAAAGTGTGCTTCATTTCCGCTGGTCAGAGCAATTTTCCCACAATTCTTACCTTTCCTCAGTGTTCCCGCGATGCTTCCTTTCATTTTAGATGAAACTGCCGAATTGCTTTCTAACTGAATGAGAACAGTATGTTCGTTTGTTTTAGAACGCAATTCGGCACTTTGTTCGTATCGGAATTTCATTTGAATGAATGAAACTCCGATTCAATTCGTGCTGTGGCATCTTGCAGCCGCTTAGTAGATAACTCCCTAATTCCCACGGTATCAGGGAGTTATCTACCAAAAGGCTGAAAGACCTAAATTGGCCTTTTAGCCAAATTTATTAATACTAAAGTAAAAATTACTTAGTATTAGTAAATAATATGCCCCTACTCGCTATACCACGAGTTGTCTAGTAAGCAGTGGGGGCCATAAAGATAATGAGGGGGGGAACCTACTGCCCCCCCCCCCCCCCCCCCCCGAGTAGGGGCATGTCCACTAAACTGTTTAAAAAAAAAAAACCCTACTATCCGGCCCCCACCCCTGTGCGGGTGGGGGCCCTAAATAACAATAAGAGGGGGGGCGGGGACCTATTGTCCTCCCCCCGGCCCCCACCCCTGCGCGGTGGGGGCAATAAATTACAATGGGGGGGACACCTACTGTTCTCTCCCTCGGCCCCCACCCTTGAGCGGTGGGTGGGGGCCATAAATACAATGGGGGGGACACCTACTTTTTTTTTGTTTTTCGTCTGTTTTTTTTTTTGCGCTCTGGTTTTTTATTTAATTTTAAGTTCGACGGGTATGATGGATTTTTTTATTTGGCCTTTTTTGGGGGCTGAAAAATTAAGATTTTAGAAAAAAGAAGACGTCAAATAGTAAGTTTAATTTTTCTTTACAGGTTAGTTATTTTATTCCCCACCTCACTATTTTTTAGGGTGAGGGGGGTAGGTAGGGGGTTACTTTTTTTTTGGGTGGGGCGGCTGGGTGACTAGGGGCTTGGGGACCCCTAATCACCTTTCATGGCAAAAGAGGGATTTGTCTTAGCCCCCCCCCCCCTCATTATCTTTATCTTGAGCGGTGGGTGGGGGCCGAGGAAGAGAACAGAAGGTGTCCCCCCCATTGTAATTTATTGCCCCCACACACCACGCAGGGGTGGGGGCCGGATAGTAGGGTTTTTTTTTTTTTTTTAAACAGTGAGCAGCCACAGAGTGAGGGAAGACATGGGAGGGTTTAGGAAGTGGCAGGGAGCACTGCTCCCTGCCGCTTTTATCTTTACATATTACAAGGAGGGAGCTGCGTGCCGGTAGCTCCCTCCTTGTAATAAACTGAACGAACAAACAAACATTGATATTCAGTGTTTGTTTGTTCGTCTGACATTTCTATTCATTCATTCAGCTTTCTGACGAATGAATGGATGAAATTCCCGTTCGCATGTCCAAGTGTTTAACTGGGCATGTGCAGGAATCTCACATTGCTATCTAGTGTGGGCAGATGACGTGTCCCACAGGGACTTCCTCTACTTCCAGTTTGGTGTGCCCCTTTAAGGGGTCATAGGTATGCACCTCTGATGTGTAAACTAACCTCCAAATTAATTTTCTTGGGTTTAGGAAAGAAAGGACATGCTAATAGAAAGTGAGCCTATCAAACAACAGCTTTGGTGAATAATATTTTATTTATTTCTTGTATAATTACTATACAGTGCTGGAATAGAGAGAGAACAATTGTGAAATCTTTGCTCTTTGTTAATTCTTTTAACACCCATGCTAGAATTTCTACTTTACCTGTGCTATTGTCAGTAATTTCACAGAGTCTTCAGGGTGATAGAGTGCTCTTTGAAGTTCTTCTTTATAATTCCTGGCTACATGTACTGGTTCCAATGCTTGAAGAAGCCGTTCCAAGATTGCAACACACAAGGCGACCTGTTCTCTGTAAACACATGACGCATTAATAAGCTAAGTCAATCATACCCCTTGCAATGCAAGTAACTGTAAGGGAATATGTATATAACTATTTAACATTGGTAATGTTACCGGTCGAAATATCAATTGCACCCAACGCTACTACTTAGGAGGTGCCTGAAAAAAGGAAAAGATGGCTTTTCCCTCTAGTATTCTAGTAACACTCAACTGGGTTCACCAGGACAAAGGTGAAAGTGAACGGAACATCATCAGTTGCCTTTAGATATAGTCTATTATTCAAGTACGTGTTTACCTTGCTTTGAAACGTCAGATTCAAGCAAGATATTCAGATTCATTGCCTTATCATGTATTTGTGAAGTGGACCATAATTTGCACATCAAACAAATGTTAAAAGCGGAGTATTAGTAATATATTTCAGATTATAAAACAGGGATATTTAACCCCCTAATAAACGAATGACTAGCCAGATCTGTACTTTAAAATGTTTAGTATATCCGTGTATAGAAATGGTTTCTTACTGATAGTTGTACACTTTTTCTGTTCAAGTACATGCGCTATACTTTTTACGGGATGACGCATAAGATTGTGTTTAAATCTATTACCGGTATTCTGGTACCAGGACAGAGTCACTATTCTAACCAACTTCCACACATCAAATAATAATGTCCTCTAATTACAAAATTATCCTTTTTAGTTAAATATTTATACTTAAACACATTTTATGTACACGTTAGTTAACATGTATTCCTGGTACTATTGGTTTAAAAACACATTTTAGATGCCCGACTCCTCGTGTCTTCCTTTTTTCTGGCAATGTAAACATTAAAAAGTCTGCAGGGACAGGCTGTGGACTGCTTTAAGCAGTAGTTGTTCTGGCGACCATAAAAATACTAGTGTACACTTAAGTCTAGGTTGGTAATTACTAAGTTGCACATTTAAAGGGACACTATAGTCACCAAAACAACTTTAGCTTAAGGAAGCAGTTTTAGTGTATAGATCGTAATGCTGCAGTCTCACTGCTCAAATCTCTGCAATTTAGGAGTTAAATCCCTTTTGTTTCTGTCTACCCAGCCCTAGTCACACCTCCTCTGGCTGTGACTCACACACCATGCATGGAAAAAAAAAAAAAATGGTTTCACTTTCAATATGATCTAACTTACTTTACATGTTCTTATTGCCTGCTCTCTAAACTGATCTTTAAATCATACACACAATGCTTATGCGGGGTCTAGCAAGCTATCAACAGTGCAGGGGATGATACATTTTAAATTAAATAGAATTTGCAATGAAGGAAGTATAAACATTAGCTGACTCTTTCCAGGAAGTGTTTAGGAAGGCTGTGCAAGTCACATGCAGGGAGGTGTAGCTAAGTTGCATAAACAAAATAACTCCTAAATTGCAGAGAATTGAGCAGTGACACTGCAGAGTCTGGATCTATACACCACTAATAGTAGGTGGGGTGCTCACAGCGTGAAGCTATGTTTAATAAGGTAATAGGTGACAGGTAATAGTAGGTGGAGTGTCACACTGTGAAGCTATGTTTAATAAGGTAATAGGTGACAGGTAATAGTAGGCGGAGTGTCCCCACTGTGAAGCTATGTTTAATAAGGCAGTGACAGGTAATAGTAGGTGGAGTGTCCCCACTGTGAAGCTATGTTTAATAAGGCAGTGACAGGTAATAGTAGGCGGAGTGTCCCCACTGTGAAGCTATGTTTAATAAGGCAGTGACAGGTAATAGTAGGCAGAGTGTCCCCACTGAGGGGCTATGTTTAATAAGGCAGTGACAGGTAATAGTAGGCGGAGTGTCACACTGTGGGGCTATGTTTAATAAGGCAGTGACAGGTAATAGTAGGCGGAGTGTCACACTGTGAAGCTATGTTTAATAAGGCAGTGACAGGTAATAGTAGGCGGAGTGTCCCCACTGTGAAGCTATGTTTAATAAGGCAGTGACAGATAATAGTAGGGGGAGTGTCACACTGTGACACTCCCCCTACAGGGCAGAGTACAGAATATTTGATAGAGTCCTAACCTCAACATCTGAGGAAAGGGATTTAGGGGTGATTATTTCTGATGACTTAAAGGTAGGCAGACAATGTAATAGAGCAGCAGGAAATGCTAGCAGAATGCTTGGTTGTATAGGGAGAGGTATTAGCATTAGAAAGAGGGAAGTGCTCATGCCATTGTACAGAACACTGGTGAGACCTCACTTGGAGTACTGTACACAGTACTGGAGACCCTATCTTCAGAAGGATATTGATACCTTAGAGAGAGTTCAAAGAAGGGCTACTAAACTGGTTCATGGATTGCAGGATAAAACTTACCAGGAAAGGTTAAAGGATCTTAACATGTATAGCATGGAGGAAAGACGAGACAGGGGGGATATGATAGAAACATTTAAATACATAAAGGGAATCAACACAGTAAAGGAGGAGACTATATTTAAAAGAAGAAAAACTACCACAACAAGAGGACATAGTCTTAAATTAGAGGGACAAAGGTTTAAAAATAATATCAGGAAGTATTACTTTACTGAGAGGGTAGTGGATGCATGGAATAGCCTTCCAGCTGAAGTGGTAGAGGTTAACACAGTAAAGGAGTTTAAGCATGCGTGGGATAGGCATAAGGCTATCCTAACTATAAGATAAGGCCAGGGACTAATGAAAGTATTTAGAAAACTGGGCAGACTAGATGGGCCCAATGGTTCTTATCTGCCGTCACATTCTATGCTTCTATGTTTCTATGTTTAATAAGGCAGTGACAGGTAATAGTAGGCGGAGTGTCACACTGTGAAGCTATGTTTAATAAGGCAGTGACAGGTAATAGAAGGGGGAGTGTCACACTGTGAAGCTATGTTTAATAAGGCAGTGACAGGTAATAGTAGGGGGAGTGTCACACTGTGAAGCTATGTTTAATAAGGCAGTGACAGGTAATAGTAGGGGGAGTGTCACACTGTGAAGCTATGTTTAATAAGGCAGTGCCAGGTAATAGTAGGGGGAGTGTCACACTGTGAAGCTATGTTTAATAAGGCAGTGACAGGTAATAGTAGGGGGAGTGTCACACTGTGAAGCTATGTTTAATAAGGCAGTGACAGGTAATAGTAGGGGGAGTGTCACACTGTGAAGCTATGTTTAATAAGGCAGTGACAGGTAATAGTAGGCGGAGTGTCCCCACTGTGAAGCTATGTTTAATAAGGCAGTGACAGGTAATAGTAGGGGGAGTGTCACACTGTGAAGCTATGTTTAATAAGGCAGTGACAGGTAATAGTAGGGGGAGTGTCACACTGTGAAGCTATGTTTAATAAGGCAGTGACAGGTAATAGTAGGGGGAGTGTCACACTGTGAAGTGATGTTTAATAAGGCAGTGACAGGTAATAGTCGGTGGAGTGTCACACTGTGGGGCTATGTTTAATAAGGCAGTGACAGGTAATAGTAGGCGGAGTGTCACACTGTGAAGCTATGTTTAATAAGGCAGTGACAGGTAATAGTAGGGGGAGTGTCACACTGTGAAGCTATGTTTAATAAGGCAGTGACAGGTAATAGTAGGGGGAGTGTCACACTGTGAAGCTATGTTTAATAAGGCAGTGACAGGTAATAGTAGGGGGAGTGTCACACTGTGAAGCTATGTTTAATAAGGCAGTGACAGGTAATAGTAGGGGGAGTGTCACACTGTGAAGCTATGTTTAATAAGGCAGTGACAGGTAATTGTAGGGGGAGTGTCACACTGTGAAGCTATGTTTAATAAGGCAGTGACAGGTAATAGTAGGGGGAGTGTCACACTGTGAAGCTATGTTTAATAAGGCAGTGACAGGTAATTGTAGGGGGAGTGTCACACTGTGAAGCTATGTTTAATAAGGCAGTGACAGGTAATAGAAGGGGGAGTGTCACACTGTGAAGCTATGTTTAATAAGGCAGTGACAGGTAATAGTAGGGGGAGTGTCACACTGTGAAGCTATGTTTAATAAGGCAGTGACAGGTAATAGTAGGTGGAGTGTCACACTGTGAAGCTATGTTTAATAAGGCAGTGACAGGTAATAGTAGGTGGAGTGTCTCACTGTGAAGTTATGTTTAATAAGGCAGTGACAGGTAATAGTAGGGGGAGTGTCACACTGTGGGGCTATGTTTAATAAGGCAGTGACAGGTAATAGTAGGGGGAGTGTCACACTGTGAAGCGATGTTTAATAAGGCAGTGACAGGTAATAGTAGGGGGAGTGTCACACTGTGGGGCTATGTTTAATAAGGCAGTGCCAGGTAATAGTAGGTGGAGTGTCACACTGTGAAGCTATGTTTAATAAGGCAGTGACAGGTAATAGTAGGCGGAGTGTCACACTGTGAAGCTATGTTTAATAAGGCAGTGACAGGTAATAGTAGGGGGAGTGTCACACTGTGAAGCTATGTTTAATAAGGCAGTGACAGGTAATAGTAGGGGGAGTGTCACACTGTGAAGCTATGTTTAATAAGGCAGTGACAGGTAATAGTAGGTGGAGTGTTACACTGTGAAGCTATGTTTAATAAGGCAGTGACAGGTAATAGTAGGGGGAGTGTCACACTGTGGGGCTATGTTTAATAAGGCAGTGCCAGGTAATAGTAGGTGGAGTGTCTCGCTGTGAAGTTATGTTTAATAAGGCAGTGACAGGTAATAGTAGGGGGAGTGTCACACTGTGAAGCGATGTTTAATAAGGCAGTGACAGGTAATAGTAGGGGGAGTGTCACACTGTGGGGCTATGTTTAATAAGGCAGTGCCAGGTAATAGTAGGTGGAGTGTCTCGCTGTGAAGTTATGTTTAATAAGGCAGTGACAGGTAATAGTAGGTGGAGTGTCACACTGTGAAGCTATGTTTAATAAGGCAGTGACAGGTAATAGTAGGGGGAGTGTCACACTGTGAAGCTATGTTTAATAAGGCAGTGACAGGTAATAGTAGGGGGAGTGTCACACTGTGAAGCTATGTTTAATAAGGCAGTGACAGGTAATAGTAGGTGGAGTGTCACACTGTGAAGCTATGTTTAATAAGGCAGTGACAGGTAATAGTAGGGGGAGTGTCACACTGTGAAGCTATGTTTAATAAGGCAGTGACAGGTAATAGTAAGGGGAGTGTCACACTGTGGGGCTATGTTTAATAAGGCAGTGCCAGGTAATAGTAGGTGGAGTGTCTCGCTGTGAAGTTATGTTTAATAAGGCAGTGACAGGTAATAGTAGGTGGAGTGTCACACTGTGAAGCTATGTTTAATAAGGCAGTGACAGGTAATAGTAGGGGGAGTGTCACACTGTGAAGCTATGTTTAATAAGGCAGTGACAGGTAATAGTAGGGGGAGTGTCACACTGTGAAGCTATGTTTAATAAGGCAGTGACAGGTAATAGTAGGTGGAGTGTCACACTGTGAAGCTATGTTTAATAAGGCAGTGACAGGTAATAGTAGGGGGAGTGTCACACTGTGAAGCTATGTTTAATAAGGCAGTGACAGGTAATAGTAGGGGGAGTGTCACACTGTGAAGCTATGTTTAATAAGGCAGTGACAGGTAATAGTAGGGGGAGTGTCACACTGTGAAGCTATGTTTAATAAGGCAGTGACAGGTAATAGTAGGCGGAGTGTCACACTGTGAAGCTATGTTTAATAAGGCAGTGACAGATAATAGTAGGGGGAGTGTCACACTGTGAAGCGATGTTTAATAAGGCAGTGACAGGTAATAGTAGGGGGAGTGTCACACTGTGAAGCTATGTTTAATAAGGCAGTGACAGGTAATAGTAGGCGGAGTGTCACACTGTGAAGCTATGTTTAATAAGGCAGTGACAGGTAATAGTAGGGGGAGTGTCACACTGTGAAGCTATGTTTAATAAGGCAGTGACAGGTAATAGTAGGCGGAGTGTCACACTGTGAAGCTATGTTTAATAAGGCAGTGACAGGTAATAGTAGGGGGAGTGTCACACTGTGAAGCTATGTTTAATAAGGCAGTGACAGGTAATAGTAGGCGGAGTGTCACACTGTGAAGCTATGTTTAATAAGGCAGTGACAGGTAATAGTAGGGGGAGTGTCACACTGTGAAGCTATGTTTAATAAGGCAGTGACAGGTAATAGTAGGCGGAGTGTCACACTGTGAAGCTATGTTTAATAAGGCAGTGACAGGTAATAGTAGGGGGAGTGTCCCCACTGTGAAGCTATGTTTAATAAGGCAGTGACAGGTAATAGTAGGCGGAGTGTCACACTGTGAAGCTATGTTTAATAAGGCAGTGACAGGTAATAGTAGGTGGAGTGTCACACTGTGGGGCTATGTTTAATAAGGCAGTGACAGGTAATAGTAGGTGGAGTGTCACACTGTGAAGCTATGTTTAATAAGGCAGTGACAGGTAATAGTAGGGGGAGTGTCACACTGTGAAGCTATGTTTAATAAGGCAGTGACAGGTAATAGTAGGCGGAGTGTCACACTGTGAAGCTATGTTTAATAAGGCAGTGACAGGTAATAGTAGGGGGAGTGTCACACTGTGAAGCTATGTTTAATAAGGCAGTGACAGGTAATAGTAGGCGGAGTGTCACACTGTGAAGCTATGTTTAATAAGGCAGTGACAGGTAATAGTAGGGGGAGTGTCACACTGTGAAGCGATGTTTAATAAGGCAGTGACAGGTAATAGTAGGGGGAGTGTCACACTGTGAAGCTATGTTTAATAAGGCAGTGACAGGTAATAGTAGGGGGAGTGTCACACTGTGAAGCTATGTTTAATAAGGCAGTGACAGGTAATAGTAGGCGGAGTGTCACACTGTGAAGCTATGTTTAATAAGGCAGTGACAGGTAATAGTAGGGGGAGTGTCACACTGTGAAGCTATGTTTAATAAGGCAGTGACAGGTAATAGTAGGCGGAGTGTCACACTGTGAAGCTATGTTTAATAAGGCAGTGACAGGTAATAGTAGGGGGAGTGTCACACTGTGAAGCGATGTTTAATAAGGCAGTGACAGGTAATAGTAGGGGGAGTGTCACACTGTGAAGCTATGTTTAATAAGGCAGTGACAGGTAATAGTAGGGGGAGTGTCACACTGTGAAGCTATGTTTAATAAGGCAGTGACAGGTAATAGTAGGGGGAGTGTCACACTGTGAAGCTATGTTTAATAAGGCAGTGACAGGTAATAGTAGGGGGAGTGTCACACTGTGAAGCTATGTTTAATAAGGCAGTGACAGGTAATAGTAGGGGGAGTGTCACACTGTGGGGCTGTGTATTATAAGGTGATAGTAGGGGCAGTGTGCATTATAAGGTGATGGGTGGCAGGTAATGGGGGGAATCACTGTACCTGTCATTAACATTGAGCTGGGAGAATATGGCCCCCAGGGGGATCTCAGGGGCCCTCTCTTTCAGGGTGCTGAGGGGCAGAGCCAAGGCCGCCATTTTCAGGGCCTGTAACACATCAAACGGCTCCTCCAGCCCGGGCAGGGAAGCCACCAGCTGCTCTATGGACTCCGCCATCTTGGAGGGGAAGCGACTCTCGCGGGACCTGCGGCGCTGCTATGGCAACGCCGAGCTCGTCTGCACATACTGAGCGATGAGGGCGGCGGGGAGCCAGCGGAATTCTGGGAGCTGTAGTTCTTTTCCTCCGACGTCTTTGGCATTTGACCAGAGACAAAACTACAGTATCCATGATGCTCCCGTCCCAAAGCTCTATTGAGCTCTCCTTTATCATTACAGCATTTCAGTGGAGCATTTCACTGGGGGCTTTTATAGTGTGTCCCACCAGAGCCTCCATGTACAGTGAATACATATACAATACAAGGCTGCTGGGCAGGGCAGGAAAAGTGCTGCCCTGCATTATATAGAATTCCCATACTGCAATAGGGGAAATAAATTGATTAGTTATGTAATAATTAATGCCAGGTGATAGGGTTAACCATTATTGCCCCTCTTTGCCAAGCAGCATATTATTATTATTCATTACTTTAATTTTAATTTGTGGTTGTGCAGATATAATATTGAGATTGAAAAGACATTAAATAAAGCGCAATGAAGTGGTAAAGTGTGGCAATAAGCAAACATATCAACAGCGCCGCTATACATCATTTTAAAAATAAATTATAGACGGGAGAAATGAACTCAAACAGACTAATATACAGCCAAACCAACTATTTGGGAAAACTACAGATTATCAAGTGAGGTATATGAGGGAGACTATGAAAGTCTAAGATGGGTGATTAATTTCAAGCATTTTTTTTAATGAAATAAAGTCAAAAAGTTACGGAAGCTTTAAGGCGTCCTTTCAGCATGGAGGTCAGATCCCGGAACCCCCCCCCCCCCCCTCGGAATATGAATGTTATTATTATTATTATTTTACTATTTACATAGCGCCATCAGATTCCGTAACGCTGTACAATGGGTTATATACCGAGAGCTGCATTTTCCATCTCATGTCCAGCAGCATGAAGAGCGAATGTGCGTTCACGAAAACATGGTGATTCTGGCATCCCTACCCCTCCATTAGATTTTATGAATGTATATAGATAGACCTCGATTACATATTAGCCGATCACATGTATTGGCAATTTTCTGCTCCTGATAAGCCATTTAATGGTATTGATGTATTTAGTTTTTGTTTTGTTATTTTGTTACTAATTGACCGCTGGCAGTAAATTTCCACGCAAGTCTTGAGAAAATACGATTTCACTGTCACAGTGCTCAGAATAAATCCCATTCCCATAACGTGGAGAAGCCCTTTGTAAGAGCGTTACCTGCCATACAACCTCAGTCTGCGCTAAACCCGCTCAGGGCGACGATGGATTATTATTACATCACTTTTCTTTTCCAGCATTTCTATTTATGTTTTTACAATCCAGTTTTTGTTTTATCTTTTAAAAGTCTCAGCAGGACTTAATGTGTATTTATTATAAAGAAGACTTCTTATAGTAAGTATAATTTTTTTTTACAGTAGTCCCTCGTTCATATTCATTTTTTTTAATGAATGGGGAGCTACTGATTGGCTTAGAGTCGTCCCTGTCGTCCCTACCCAGCGGCAGACACTGCTTTCTGGATCAGCGGATGTGGACGGTTACACGAAAGAACGGCCCTGGAGAGCCAACTTAGAGAATGGTTTATCCCCTTAAGGTAAGGAAGCGCCAGGGGGTTCATGGCACCATAACAACCTCATTTCAGTGACATTTTTATCATGCCTACAGTGTTCTTTATCCTTTTGCATGTGACCACTTATCTCCCATCCACTCCCATTTCCATACCTCTCAACAGTACAAATGGACAAATAGGTACCATTTTCTTTTAGGTGTGTGAGTGGGTGTGGGGTCAAGGGCAGACTGTTACATTTTAGGTGACTTACTAGTAACCATTTATGGAACTAAAATATAATTTAGAAGAAGAACAATGTATCTTATTTACAAAGACCGATTTCTAAACACATTTATAAGTTTAAAGACACATTACTGGGAGTATTATTGCTGTGGGGCTCTGTTATGCACTCACACACACCAACAATGTGGACCTCCTAGTAGGGAGGGACATTAGTATTCGTAAAAGAGACAGAGGGATTTGGACCCAAAATATGGACAGTCCCTCCTAAATAGGGACACTTGGGAGACATGCAATTCTATCCTATACTACATCACATTATTTCTTTACCTGTTCAGATTACACCAGAATAACCTAATTTCCACTCCAACTATCCTTATTCATCACTTGATCCTTCACATACAACCATTCGCCTCCAAATCACTACCCCAAATTTTAAACCCATCCTGTACAGCAGGCCATTAATGCTCAATTCTGTACATTCCCCATAAATACTTCCCACACTGCCAGTAACTCCCCCATCCACTCCCCTGTACACAAATCCACCCTGTTATTAATACTATCTACACTTTACAGTCTCTACATTAACCCTTTGCATGCAGCAAGTTGCTTCCCCCATTATAATCAACACAGTTCCATCTCAATATTTACCACAGCTTATATAGTCACTATCGTCCACCTGTGCAGACCTAACATAAGGAGTCACTCTGCTGAAGGATGAAATATAACAATGTATATATAGCTAGTTTTTCAGTGTATTCAAATAGATTCATAGGAACACTGGCTGAAGAGACAGACATGTTTGAGACAGTCTGTACTGTATGGAGAGATGTGGGCACACTGTACATTATTCAGCCTGGGCGAAGGTACTCTAGGTACAAATTAATTTACCTTTCATTCCTATGAAAATTTTTAGCATATGTAATTATTTTATGTAAGTGGGGGAATAGGCCCACCTGTGAGGATCTCAGACACTGAACGGAGGAAAATGGGTACATTGGAGATGTGAGAAAATAGAGAGGGGTGATAGGCAGATGGGATGGGATAGTGCCGGTGACATGGCTTGTATTTCTGGAGCACCTTACAAAGGAAATGGATAGTGAATGCCTTAGCGTGGAACTTTCACAATTATTATTAATTAAATCCACCCTTAGAAATGGGTTATGTATTATACCACAAACAATATTTTATTATTAATAATGAGCAGTAGTAAGTTATAACATTTATATTAAAGCAAAATATATTAGTAAAGATTATGTTAGTGTTATACTGACGATTTATCCAACCGTCCCTCTTTCTGTCTGTCTTTTGTTTTTAGGGTATATTCAATAAATACACAAATTAAATGTCGTTTTACAAAATTCAAGCTAAAACAGACAAGCTGTAAGTATAGCTGTTGTTTTTCCAGTACAGCTGTGTTCATTTAACATTGGGCTTTCATTTTACTACAATTGTGGCACCCCTTGTCCTATGTAGTTCAGATTTGATCAACGTATTTATTGGCTTATTTCATATGTTTACCTATTTGCCAAGTAATATACTTATCTTGTTACATGTCTGTCTGTTCAGTAAAATGTGAAAAATATTGCCAAATAAAGATTGTTTTAAAAAAAAAAAAAGTGGGGGGTGTGGCTTGGACGTCGGCCGGGATGGATGCTTGAATTGTGAGCTCCGCTCCACCGGTCCTCGAAAAGCCCTACTAATTAGCCCTTATTAGCACTAATGGGACGGAACCGTAGAGGCGACCCTCCCAGGACCCCCAGGGGATCTCAACCTAGCCACTCACTTGGGCCGATGGATAGTTTTCTGCAGGCGCCGGAGGATACCCGCGCCGAGGCCGAAGGCCCCAAGATGGCGGCTGCCTCCTCTACACCCGGAGAGGCCCCTGCTTCCACCTTAGAGGGCATCGGGGCAGAAATACGCACGATGGCGGCGGCTATGGCCACGAAAGCGGACCTCCTGGTCCTCACCACAACTATTCAGGACGCACTGCGAGCTGAAATAGCCGGGCTTCGGACGGAGGTCACAGCGCAAGGGAGCCGCGTTCAAGAGTTAGAACACTCCCAGGAGGTCCAAACAGCCAGATTAGCGGCAACCGATACAGCCCTGGCGAGACAAGACGACCTACTCCTACAGTTAAGAAGGTCAGTTGAGGATCTCGACAACCGGGGCCGCCGGTGCAACATACGGGTACGTGGCATGCCGGAGGCGGACGGAGATGAGGATTTAGAAGAGGCCCTAACAGCCCTATTCCGCATGATTCTACCTAGCGACACGCCCTGCTGCATCCACTCCTTCACTACAAAAGATGCCATCATGAAAGCGGCCAGATCGCGACCCACTTGGGAATACCGTGGAGCGCTTATTTCGCTATTTAACGACCTGTCTCCGGTTACCCTAGAGGCTAGAAGAGCACTGCGGCCTATCACATCGCTACTTAGGGACCGCAATATTCCATACAAGTGGGGCTTCCCGTTTGCCCTGTCAGCTAGACACCGAAATGGTTGGATATCGATCAGATGGCCAGAGGAGGCTCCCGGATTCCTGGAGGAGTTGGGACTCCCGCCTACGCATATCCCAGACTGGATCTTGGGCCCGCTGGGAGCAGGTCAAAGGCAACAACGTGCACCCCGCCGCCGCGGAGGACGGTCGCCGCCAGGTCCAGCGCACCGCCAACGAGAAGCATGAGAAGACCGGCACTGGCGGCCACCCCCCTGATGTGGCCAACCCGCTTAACAGGTACTGTCCCCACCACCCTGAAACAGCTCAGGACTAGTCACTGACCCGCTGCCCCCTTTTCTTCTCTTCCTGGACCGTCCCTCCCCACTTTGCCGCATATATCTATGCCAACCTGCACGGCAACCAGAACGGGGGGGTTTACACACCCTTACATTTTGGGTGGGACACAAGGTGAACTGCGACACCCCCTACCTACTACCCAGGCTGCACATCTGAGCATCTTGCCCACATGGGGTACACATATGGACTGTGAACAGATAGAGACGTCCATTACTCTGCTCGAGCCCCCTAGTAGCTAACACCCGCATCTCCCTTTTATATTTTTGGGACCTTGGCAGTGGACCTGCTCACACCGACATGGAACCCCCGGTTGGAATTTGGGGAGGGGGGAGACAGGGGTTGTGGTTGAAATGTTCCCACCTCCCTAACTGTGCGACCACGGCCAGCTACCTACGATCCCGAAAGCCACGTGGCCATAGACTGAAACCCCTCTAACAACCGAAAGAAACGTTCGATATGTGATGACAAATCCACCTCAGAGCCCCTCTCATCCTGATAAGTAACATCCCATATGTAGTTTATGATTGTTTATAGGAGCTAATGATGTGCTATGTATGTGGTAGGGGAATGCTGGGAGGTATGCTAGGAACTATAGTTGTATACTGCGGGCTCTTTTAGGGACGAGGCAGGGATAGGGAATGGAGCGGTATAGGAGAGGGGAGTGGGTATAGTGGAAGGTTGGTATACGCTACATTTGCTACAACGGTGCCACAGCCCTTACCCATGCGGTCTATATATGTGGTAATAGATGTGCTCTCCCCATATTCAGCACCCACACTAAAGAGACTAAGGGGCGATAAGACAAAAACACTGACCCCATACGGTTTGAATGGCCAGATTACCCACAATGCACCAGGCCCGCAAACCCCGGGGACAACATGAAGGGGGGAAGGGAGGATATAATAGTCACACTAGACCTGTTCTGAGGAGTAGGGGAGAGGGGGACATGAAGACGTGAGGCACGGAAGGGAGGGCGGGAGCTGCGTAACTGCATTTCACCCTTATTGTTGTTTTAAGTTTATGTTTTGATCTTCCTGTTTGATATGCCACTGTTTCAATTCTAGATGGATACTACCTCCCTAGTCTACACGCACTTGGGCTAGGACTCGGTCGGGGCGGGACAGACCGGAATTTATCTCACACACACATTCGTTATACCACCCCTGGCTTAGGCCCCAACCACAGCTCTACACGTTTACTCGCGCGAGATTCTCGGTGGAGCCTCAGGCAAGTCTATCCATCAACCTGGTTGTTGACAGGACACCTGGCCACTCCTGCTGAAGCGCAAGTACTCCTCCTTTTCGAAGGAGATCCCGGGGCGATACCACTCTCTGACCTGCGGGGACAACACCCGAAGGGGAGCTCACACCGCCCACCCTTGTTTTAACCACTCTGACTACACTATCTGTTCCACACTAGTTCGGCTCACCTAAACACACACACAGATCCATCCATACATACACCACTCTTCTCCACTACAGTACACACTTAGGCTTGGCACAGATATCGAGAGACGTCATCACCTTAGACACCTGCACATAGACGACAATAGACGTGTCACATTTACATAGATTGATATGGAGCGCAACTGCAGATTTCTTAGGACTTAAATTGATGATAGGAAAATTAGAGAATAATATAGGAATTGTATTTTTTAATATAGGAAAATACAGGTACTGTATCTTTAATTACTTCGCTGTTGGTTTAATTGGAGTAAGCAGCT
This sequence comes from Pelobates fuscus, assembly GCF_036172605.1. NCBI lineage: Eukaryota > Metazoa > Chordata > Amphibia > Anura > Pelobatidae > Pelobates > Pelobates fuscus. Next base: position 156,339,429 of record NC_086325.1, on the reverse strand, counting down.
TCCTATATACATGCAATCTAGCACATTGGTGTTTGCAAGTTTTAGGGAAATGTAGAAAGCTTAAATTGAAGTTGTAACAAGAGAGATTCGTTTTGGGGTTAGAGATAGCAGGCCAGGGAGCAGCTGGTGCCTGAATGCGTAACGGACTTGAGAGCAGACTATGGAAGGAATGCTCAGCAGGCTTGAAAGAGGGAAAGCTCTTATCACAGATAAAACAATTGACTTAGCTTCCAGAGGTTAAAAATCAGGTTCCTGGAGTTCTCCTCCGGGGAGGTTCTTTCTGAGACAGGATGAGAGAAGTCCTGATACTAGCCGAGGTCGAGGAGAGGAGAAGGAGGTTAGTTTGAGTTCCAGTCCGGTTCGGTAAACAGGTATGTTTGCAGAGAAATCTTTTAGCCGGTTTGATATCGCGGTAACGCTGTTCATTAATCCAGCGTCTTGTATCTGGCGCGGTCGCATTATGTAGCGTGGCGAGACCGCGTCAGAGAGGGGGTGTGGCTAAACTCTGTCAACCCGGAAGAGACAAGGAATTACCAGTAGTTGGGGCATGACAAAAACCTTGTAAAATAATCATGTAAACTAAATTCATCTAAATTAATAAACAAGATCATGAAAAAAAAACTAGTAAAAAGAATCATGGAGAATAAATTATTATAACCTAGTAAAAAGAATCATGGAGAATAAAATATTAAAACCTAGTAAAATAATCATATATATGTATAATAGCATACAGAATCATGGAAACTAATTTTTAAATCATTACTTGGAAAAATGATTCATGCAATATAATTTAAAATAACCTAGTAAAATAATCATGTAAAATAAATTCATACAAATTAATAAAAAATCATGGAAAAAATATATAACCTAGTAAAAATAATCATGGAGAATAAATTATTCTAACCTAGTAAAATAATCATGTAAACTAAATTCATATAAACTAGTAAAAAGAATCATGGAGAATACATTATAAAAACCTAGTAAAATAATCATGTAAAGTAAATTCTAGTAAAATAATCATGTAAACTAAATTCAAATAACCTAGTAAAAAGAATCATGGAGAATAAATTATTAAAACCTAGTAAAATAATCATGTAAACTAAATTCATATATATATATATATAGCATACAGAATCATGGAAACTAATATTTAAATAATTACTTAGAAAAATGATTCATGCCATATCATTTAAAATAACCTAGTAAAATAATCATGTAAAATAAATTAATATAAATTAATAAAAAATCATAGAAAAAATATATAACCTAGTAAAAATAATAAGGGAGAATAAATTATTAAAACCTAGTGAAATAAACATGTAACCTAAATTCATATAACCTAGTAAAAAGAATCATGCAGAATAAAGTATTAAAACCTAGTAAAATAATCATGTAAACGAAATTAATCTAAACTAATAAAAAAATCACGAAAAAAACCTAGCAAAAAGAATGATGAGGAATAAATTATTATAAATTAGTAAATATAATCATGGAGAATAAATTATTAAAACCTAGTAAAATAATCATGTAACCTAAATTCATATAAATTAATAACAATAAAATCATGAAAAAAATATATAACCTAGTAAAAAATAGTCATGGAGAATAAATTGTTAAAACCTAGTAAAATAATCATATAAACTAAATTCATATTAACTAGTAAAAAGAATCATGGAGAATACATTATAAAAACCTAGTCAAATAATCATGTAAACTAAATTCATCTAAATTAATAAAAAAAAATCATGGAAAAAATATATAACCTAGTAAAAATAATCATGGAGAATAAATTATTCTAACCTAGTAAAATAATCATGTAAACTAAATTCATATAAACTAGTAAAAATAATCATGGAGAATACATTATAAAAACCTAGTAAAATAATCATGTAAAGTAAATTCATATAAATTAATAACAATAAAATCAAGGAAAATATATATATATCCTAGTAAAAATAATCATGGAGAATAAATTATTAAAACCTAGTAAAATAATCATGTAAACTAAATTCATCTAAACTAATAAACTAAATCATGAAAATAATAAACATAGTAAAAAGAATGTGGGAGAATAAATTATTCAACCTAGTAAAAATAATCTTGGAGAATAAATTACTAAAACCTAGTAAAATAATCATGTAAAGTAAATTCATATATATATATATATATATATATATATATATATATAATAACATACAGAATCATGGAGACTAAATTTGAAATCATTACTTAGAAAAAAGTATAATGAAATATCATTTAAAATAACCTAGTAAATTAATCAGGTAAACTAAATTCAGATAAATTATTAAAAATAAAATCATGGAAAAAAATATATAACCTAGTAAAAATAATCATGGAGGATAAATTGTTAAAACCTAGTAAAATAATCATGTAACCTAAACTCATATAACCTAATAAAAATAATCATGGAAATAAATGATTAAAACCTAGTAAAATAATCTTGTAAACTAAATTATTCTAACCTAGTAAAATAATCTTGTAAACTAAATTATTCTAACCTAGTAAAATAATCATGTAAACTAAATTCATATAAACTAATAAAAAAAAATATGGAACATAAATAAATATACCTTAGTAAAAAGAATCATGAAAAAAATTATATAACCTAGTAAAAAGAATCATGGAGAATAATTATTAAAACCTTGTAAAATAATAATTTTAAGTAAATTCATATAAACTAATAAAACAAATAATGGAAACAATTAATATAACCTAGTAAAAAGAATCATGGAGAATAAATTATTATAACATAGTAAAATAATCATGTAAACTAAATTCATAGAAACTAGTAAAAAAAATCATGGAAAAAAATAATCTAGTAAAAAGAATTATGAAGAATAACTTGTAAAATAATAATGTATACTAAATGAATTTAAACTAATAAAAAAAATCATGGAACATAAATTAATATACCCTAGTAAAAAGAATAATTTAGAAAAGAATAATATAACCTAGTTAAAATATTCCTCGAGAATAAATTATTAAAAACGTGTAAAATAATCATGTAAACTAAATTCATATAAACTAATAAAAAAAATCATGGAACATTAATTAATATACCCTAGTAAAAAGAATCATGGAAAATAAATTTATATAACCTAGTAAAAAGAATCATGAGAAATAAAAATAACTATGAAAATATAAAAATAAAGTAATTAACCAAAACTAAATAATCATTTAAATTTAAAGTTGTGTTGTTATTTTAAAATTAAAGAGGCATCCCAGGCATTATAACACCTCCAACTCAGTTTAGAAGTTATTAAATAAAAAGTTTATGGATGCCATCTATAAGCGAACATTCTGACAGGCTACACCTGGTACCCATTGATAACACAATGGCCAGCCACCTTCATAATGCAATTGAAACTTGTGCTTTTCAGTATTAATTCCCTCTAACATGAATGGCAAAAAAAAGCTCAGAGCGCCCTATGGTAACGGTGCTTACTGCTCATATTTCCTATTAAATTCTATATAATTAAATCATGTGATAGAACAATAAATTTCAATAAACTTATGTGTCACTGAGATAAATATCCAGTCAGTCATTCTTGAAACAACAACATTTCCATTAGAAGTCTGGTTTGAGTCTTACATGAAAAGAAAATACTTATTTTATAGGTAGAGTAAATATGCAGCTTGGTTTGCTTCTAGTATACCATGCTTGCGTGTGATAAGTCCATACTGTGTAACCCTGCACTCCTGATGCTGCAAACCAATAAGAGCTCTAGAAGAGAAGGTAATGTGCATGCTTCTCTTTTTGGGTATCCAATACTCGATGTCCCAAGGGAAAGTGAAAGGGTGACATCAGAAACCCCTTCTGGGAGCAGATTGAGCTTGTATGACATCAAAACTCAGAAGGGGTGCGTTTCACAATTTCCCCAAGACCTTGACATGTCCAGTTGCTCTAAACAGCATCTCCATATAGCCATCAACCAGGTGGATGGGAAGTTGCTGAACTGGTATCATCAAACAGATAGATGCAACACTTTTTTTTCAAACATAAACTAAGTGTATGTTTATGTTTTTTGTATACATTTTCAAGTCAAACCCCCAGGAAACCCTGCCCCCTATGTTGTACCTCTCCCCAAACGTGTACAATCTGCTTTCTGCTGGACAATATACATTTTCCAGTTAAAAAGCTTTTTTTTTTTGACAATTTTTATATATCAAATTTTTTTTCTTAAACACAAGGATGAAAAATAAAAATACAAAAGACAATGCAAATCCGGATACTTGAACAAAGTACGTAAAGCCCAGTCATTAAGTAAGCATCCACATTAGTGAACACATCTCTCACCTATGATAAACTTAAACTGTTAGGGACTCCATGTCGTAGACTTGGCTTTTTTTCCATTCCTTATTTTCTTTTATATTTTTGAATAACGCAAAGAAAAAAAAAACAACAACAAAAAAACATTATTGCCAATAGATTTTTAGAAAATTTTTATTAAACAAAAACTCATTGGTCCAAGAGTCCACTATTGTTAGCTGAAGATAGATGAGTTGACATCAAATCCTTCACGTCCTGCTGGAAATCAGAAAACCCAGAAAGCAGAACAGAAGTCCATCCTAGACAGTAACTGAAAGGTGGGTAGACAGACATTTTTTTTTTTAATAACAGCAGTCTAAGACCTTTTTGTTTTTATCTACAATTTTACAGTTGTTTTTAAATTATATCAATTACTTTATTTGGTTTAGCGCTTTATTTCAGTTTATTAAAAATAACATGCTAAGTTAATTAATAAATTAATTAACTCATTTTATTAAAGCCAAACCAGTCCTCAAGGCATGCCTACCAGTGCAGGATTTAAAGATTACCCAGTTGTGTTTAAGGTGTTTTTAGAAACAAAATAAAAAAACCTGGACAGAACTAGGTAATCCCTAAATCCTGGACTCGTAGGCGTGCTTTGAGGACTGGTTTGGAAACCACTAGTCTAAGGGGTTAAGATGTGTGGTTTCTGGGAAACGAACAGAGTCAAAATTTGTAAATACTGTATATCTTATACGTACAGTGTGTGTATTTCTCTCAAATATTGTTCACAATTCTGTCTAAATCTGTCTAGTGAGCACTTCTCCTTTGCCAAGATAATTCATCCACCTCACAGGTGTGGCATATCAAGATGCTGATTAGACAGCATGATTATTGCACGGGTGTGCCTTAGGCTGGCCACAATAAAAGGCCACTCTGAAATGTGCATTTTTACTGTATTGATGGGTTCCGGGGGTGTCCACCATTTGCCTCATGCATTGCAACATATCTCCTTCGCATAGAGTTGATCAGGTTGTTGATTGTGGCCTGTGGAATGTTGGTCCACTCGTCTTCAATGGCTGTGGGAAGTTGCTGGATATTGGCAGGACCTGGAACACGCTGTCGTATACGCCGATCCAGAGCATCCCAAACATGCTCAATGGGAGACATGTCCGGTGAGTATGCTGGCCATGCAAGAACCGGGATGTTTTCAGCTTCCAGGAATTGTGTACAGATCCTTGCAACATGGGGCTATGCACAGATTTAGACAGATTTGTGAACAATATTTGAGAGAAACAGGCCTTTTGTGTACGTAGAAAAAGTCTTAGATCTTTGAGTTCAGCTCATGAAAAATGGGGGCAAAAACAAAAGTGTTGCGTTTATAATTTTGTTCAGTGTTTGTATATATATATATAATCTCTGAAATGTTTGATTTGCCTATATCCAAACAGGTGGAAGACCTTTGACACGTTAAAGAAAAAGACTCAGGCAATTTCCTTTGTTTAGCAAAACCAGCTAGAGATCAGACCATGCGAAGAAACAAAGTCTTGGCAAAATGAATAGTAAATTGAGAAACAGATACTACGCAGGACAGATTCAATGATAATAATCCATCTACCCTGGTTTTAATTTAATTTTATAATTCAATATATTATTATGATCAATACACATTTTTATTTTTTAAATTCCAAAATCCTGCACCAAATTATTAACCCATCGCTTCTCTCATTCATCCGGGTGATATTAATATTGCCATTTAGTCATGTGATGAGCCTTAATGACACTGATTGGTTGTCACCTCTTTTTTTACCTTATCAGGAGAAAATACTTTTACTTTATTATAAACCATCGGCCACAATGAAATTGAACTTTTCCGTTATTTTTGCTGTAACTTTACAAAATTACATTATATTGTTATATCTGATATTCTTATCTTCAATAAAATTATTAAAAATAAAAAATTAACATGTCCGCAGTAATTATTTATGTGTACAGGAAATGTATATTTTTTTAATAATTATTACATATACGCACACTGTTTATATTTCCTTGCCGTTTAGAACTATAACAATTATTCACTAAAATGTTACTGTAACGGAGTTCCAGTACGCCAACCGAGTACTTCTGCCAAGACTGCTCCCTTGTAGCTATCAGGAACCCTGGAACACTTCAGACCCAGATGCCGAGGCTTGCCTGGGATCACTTAGGGCCTTTTCCACCCTGGACCAAACAACAGACTACACATGGTGAAGGTTAAACAGCAACTCTTTAATGACTACAGCACACATAGTTTAAGCCCCCAACAACCTTATTTACATACAATAGGTTGATAAGAGCACTACGGTACATGGAAGGGTGGGGTCAGACAATAGCAAGGGCTGATGGGAGATTGAGGAGGGACAAGCAGCTAGTTTAAACTGGTCTGGCAGTGTCCCTGTGACAACAGCCTGCTGGGGAAACAATAGGACAGGAAAAAGGGGGGAGGGGGAGACGCACAGACCAGCAATACATTCAAAATACCCTGCACAAATAATGGGCACAGAGTGACAAAAACACAAAAGGAATTTGGGGGCCCACACATAGTGTCTGTCTTCCATTGACAGTGACGGTGACTACCGTCACAGTTACCTGTTGGGATTTCAAATAAACTCATACAGGCATATTCACTAAAACTAGAATTGCTGGGAATTCAGAGTTAAAGTGAATCTCCAGTGCCAGGAAAACGATCCGCTTTCCTGGTACTGGAGGGTCCCTCTCCCTCCCACCCACCAATCCCCTTCAGTCACTTACCTGAGGCAGCGGCGATGTCCCACGCCGCTGTCTCCTCCTCCGTGACGCTCCTCCTCTGCATTGCGTTGGCCGGTGGGCGAGACTGATCCCGCCCACCGGCCGAGGAGACCTAATGCGCATGCGCGGCAATGCCGCGCATGCACATTACGTCTCCCTATAGGAAAGCATTGAAAAATAATGTCAATGCTTTCCTATGGGGATTTGAGCGACGTGAGGACACAGCGTGAGGACGTCCAGCGACGCTCTAGCACAGATAATCTGTGCTATGAAGGAGGAAGTGACCTCTAGTGGCTGTCTAATAGACAGCCACTAGAGGTGGAGTTAACCCTGCAAGGTAATTATTGCAGTTTATAAAACGCTGCAATAATTACACTTGCAGGGTTAGGAGTAGTGGGAGTTGGCACCCAGACCACTCCAATGGGCAGAAGTGGTCTGGGTGCCTGGAGTGTCCCTTTAATTCCAAGTGAATTTCAAGTGTGAGGACAAAACAGCCACACTGAGCACGGAATTATGTTGGAGAATTTTTCTAAATCAGCTATTTTGGCCTATATTGTAAAATTCACTTTGAATTCTTGCCAATTCTTACTTTAGTGAATAACTTTGAAAGTCTATTTCAAGTCAAGGCACAAATAGACAAAAAAAATAAAAAAAATAAACAATATGCAAATTGTTGCCATTTTAGCTATATTGGACTAAAGATAAACACTGTCCACAAATTCACAATTTTGTGAAGAATCCCAACAGTTTGACTCCACAAACAGTCACAATTATTGCTGTGTATGAGGGTGTGTATATAGTATTAATAACGTATATGTACATACTTAGGATTACCACCACTGTCTCCCTGTCTCTCAGTGTCTTTCTGTCTCTTAGTATCCCCTAGTGTCTCCCAGTGTCACCATGTCTCCCAGTGTCTCCATTTTTCTCAGTGTCCCCATGTCTCCCAGTGTCCCCTAGTGTCTGTGTCCCCATGTCTCCCAGTGTCCCTTAGTGTTTCACTGTCCCCGTGTCTCAGTGTCACCATGTCTCCCAGTGTCCCCTATTATCTGTGAACCCAGGTCTCCCAGTGTCCCCTAGTTTCTGTGTCCCCATGTGTCTCCCAGTGTCCCTTAGTGTTTCACTGTCCCTGTGTCTCAGTGTCGCCATGTCTCCCAGTGTCCCCTATTATCAGGATTGTTTGCTTCTCATTCACCTTAATAAGCCCTTAAACCAGTTGGGGGTCTCCCAGGGACATTCTCATGTTATGTAATGCTTGCTCGTCTCACACTCTTGTTTTAAATATTAGTTACCTGTACTTTAAAGGGACACTATAGTCAGACAGACCACTTCAGCTCAATGAAGTGGTCTGGATGCCAGGTCCCTCAGGTTTTAACCCCACAGATGCAAACATAGCAATTTCAGAGAAACTGCTATGTTTACATTTGGGGTTAAGCCAGCCTCTAGTGGCTGTCTTCAGGACAGCCACTAGAGACGCATCTGCGACGCTGGAGGCAATTAATGCCTCCATCATGCAGAGCGTCCATAGGAAAACATTGAAAAATGCTTTCCTATGGACACTTTGAATGCGCGCGCGTCATTGCCGCGCATGTGCATTCCGCTCCGCTGACATCAGACGGGGGAGGAGAGGTAAGGGAGCCCAGCGGTGGAATAAGGTGAGTAACTGAAGGGGTTTTAACCCCTTCAGCACCACGGGAGAGGGACCCTGAGGGTGGGGGCACCCTCAGAGTACTATAGTGTCAGGAAAACCGATTTGTAATGATCGATTAAGTATTTATTATCACAATCACCATGTCTAGCTAGCCTCCTTCGTATATAAGCTTAGCTATTGATCTCAGCTTAGACATGTGAGTCTAGCCTGCTTTAGGTTGTTATTAATATACATTAATATACAAGTACATATGTACTCTCTGTATATCATGTTTTGACCCTTATATTGCATCTTATGTCATTATATTTATCTCAATAAAAATAGATTGACAAAAAAATAGATTTCACACTTAAGGGTTTATTACTAGACTTTTTGGCAAACACAACTTAATGCATTTTGAACTAAATTAATGAAGTACAAATTGCTACTGTTTCCCTCTTTGTAATGTAAGCAGCGGCCTTTTGAGTGTGGGACATGGGGTTAAGAATATGTATTAAATTGGGAGGGGAGGGGGGAGACCTGGCCCCCAACCAGAGGTGTGAGAGTGCTCTATTCCCAGTTTGTAACAGAAGTGCAACTCCTGTGGTGCTCAACCAGCCCTGCTGGCTGTACATCAATTCGCGATGCATTAATGACACAGCAGTGGAGAAGCTTTGAGTCAAGCTAATCACCAGTTATAGCAGAAATACCAGCAGTGCTGGCTAAGAATCATGGGAGTTGCACTTCTGTACATTACACTAAGTTCCCCCCATGCCAACAGCCCAAGCTCCCTTCCAGTTCCATTTTAAACCCCTCACATGTCAGCAATAAATAAAAGGTTAAAAATAGAATTCAGTTTTCAGAATTTTGCCTGCAAATGAATATTTACAAGCAAAATTTACAAGGTCTAGGCCAGGGGTAGGCAACCTACGGCACTAGTGCCATGCACGGCACTCGAGGTGTCTTTGCACGGCACTCAAGGCTGCTAGAGCCAAACAGGCTCTGTCCTATCAGGAGTCTCAGTGAAACTTCAGATATCTGCTAATACAAAGATGTAGTTAAGGACCATACTCAATTTATGCATTGCAGCACTTAGAGGAAGTGATCACAGATCACTTCCTCCCAGCACTTGTGAATGGGAATCCACACTGTAGTAGAGCAGCTCACAGCTGATGTTGCAGCTCCTGTCCTTGACCTGTACCTGCCCAGGCTGGTCCCCACTGGAACCCAGGGAAGCCACCCACACTGCTAGATATACACAGACCTGCAGAATAAACCTCCCCTCATGCAAATAATACAAACAGCCCACACCCAAACATACACACAATCCCCACAAACTCAACACCACTAACAATGCACATACATGCACACAATCCCACATGCAGCCTCTCACATGCAAAACCACAAACAGCCCCCATACACTACCTAACACACAATGTGACATATCCATCTACACACAATTCCACAAGCAGCCCTCATACACAGCCCACATTCATATGTATCATACACGATACCATAAACTACTAATGAACATATACAATATAATAGCTCATATACGCACAAATACAACAATACAAAGCAATTACAGTATAAATAACACAAGCAGAATACGGCAGCACACACACCTCAATTTAAAAAAATAGGATCGGCAGGGCCGTTTGAAGGAATTTGGGGGCCCCAAGCAAAATGGACATGGTGCACCCCCCTCCCCCCCCTGCACGCAAAGCCTACAGGAACCACAGCATAGCCATACAGTTTAAGTTCACCCACACTTTATATAAGTAAAAAAGGTTTACAGTGCAAATACTGCTGTTGCATATAATGTGCATAAAACTTGAACATTTTCAACAATGTCTATAGAGCGCTCAGGCGGCTGCAGCGTTATAGAAATGGCCGGCCCTGCTTGGGGGCCCAGGCCAGCTCGGGGGCCCAGGCCAGCTCGGGGCCCCAAGCAATTGCTTGGTTAGCTTGCCTGGTAGCGACGGGCCTGAGGATCGGCACGCTACAGGACATCACAATCCTATATCGGCACAGTGCTTCTAAAAGGTTGCCTACCCGTGGTCTAGGCACTGGAGTTCTTTTACTGACAATGTTGACCAAGAGACATTTCGAATGTAGTTAGAGGCAATAGAGCAATAGATCTTAACCGCCAACCTTACAGGAGGAAATTGGAGTCCTCAATTAAATAAAAAATGAACTTCACACTACATACAGACTTGTCTTAACTTGGCCAAACACTGACAGCCAAGGTAAATAATAGCAAGAATTTCCTCTTCAAAGGATCTGCCTCAATAAACACTATTCATCAGACTGGATATCAGATGGATCTGCCTTCCTGTATGTGTCATTCATATGCATTCTGTGTCTAGACTAGGGACAAATTGGGTTAACCTGCTGAATGCCTTTGCAGAATACCAATATACTATACTGTCTCCAGCGCTGTAGCACAAGACTGACAAGGCATTTGCCTTGGGCGGCAAAAAAAACGCCCCCCAAATGCCCTGGCAAATACCTTGCCAGCCTCTTGTCCTGGAGGGCCCATGAGCTGGCCGACTGGGCACCTCAGAGCCCCCCTGGGGCTGGCATCTCTTCAGGTATGTGGCGGGTATGCGAGGGAGCTCTCCCCCCTGAGCTCTCTCCTGCTCAGCTCCCTTGCGAATATGACGTCACTCCGGCCCTGGCATCACTAAGAGATGTGTGAGCAGGGGAGGGCTGGCAGCCTTAGGCCTGGGGGGCAAATCCAGTCAAGTGGCCCATTGCACCAAAAGGAGAGTAAAAACACCTTGCCCATGTGATTGAAAGTGTGTGTGTGGGGGGGGGGGGGGGGGGAAGCCGTCACCTAAACAGACAATCAATGACAGGCACACACACTTGCTGATTTGGCACACACTAAAAAACACACACTCACTGACAGGCACACGCACACACTCACTGACAGGCACACAGACACACACAGAAAGACACATTGTTACAGGCATACTGACTCACACAGACAGACATACTGACATACACAGGCATACTGGCTGACACAGACAAATTGGCACACACACAGAGACATACTTGCACACAGACATACTGACACACACACAGAGATACATACTGTTACTCACACAGAAAGACACACTGTTACAGGCATACTGGTACTCACACAGACAGACATACTGACACACACAGGCATACTGGCTGACACACACAGACAAACTGGCACACACACAGAGACATACTTGCACACACATAGACAGACATACTGACATACACACAGACAGACATACTGGCACACACATAGACAGACATACTGATGCACACACACAGACATAATGATGCGCACACACACAGACATACTGACGCGCACACACACACTGACATACTGACACACACAGACATACTGACACACACAGACATACTCATACACACACACTCAAACTTTACACTTTTAAAACCAGTGGACAGGGGCTGAGTAAGGGGACAGGGCTGTAATGGGGGACAGGGGGTGGTAGTGGAGGGTATAAGCTGTAATTGGGGGTTTAGGAAATGTACGGGGGGATAGGGGCTGAAGCAAGTTGATGGCTACAATTTGGGAAAGGGGCTGTGGTGTGGGTAATATGGGTTGCAATTGGGGGAGAGGAGCTGTAGTGGAGATGTTATGGGGCTGTGGTGGGGGGCATGGGGCTGAGGAAGGGGGCAGGAGCTGAGAGGGGGGAAAGGAGCAGGGAAAGGGTGGGACAGGGGCTGACCAAGGGGACAGGGTCTGAGGTAGGGGACATGGGCTGACTAAGGGGACAGGGGCTGAGGAGGGGGGACAGGGGCTGAGGTAGGGGACAGGGGCTGAGGTAGGGGACAGGGGCTGAAGTAGGGGACAGGGGCTGAGGAGGGGGGACAGGGGCTGAGGAGGGGGGCAGGGGCTGAGGAGGGGGGACAGGGGCTGAGGTAGGGGACAGGGGCTGAGGTAGGAGCTGACTAAGGGGACAGGGGCTGACGAAGAGGAGGTGGGGACAGGGGCTGAGGTGGGGACAGGGGCTGAGGAGGGGACAGGGGCTGAGGTGGGGACAGGGGCTGAGGTGGGGACAGGGGCTGAGGAGGGGACAGGGGCTGAGGTGGGGACAGGGGCTGAGGAGGGGACAGGGGCTGAGGTGGGGACAGGGGCTGAGGAGGGGACAGGGGCTGAGGAGGGGACATGGGCTGAGGAGAGGGCAGGGCTGAGGAGGAGGCAGGGCTGAGGAGGGGGAAGGGCTGAGGAGGGGGGGCAGGGGCTGACTAAGGGGACAGGGGCTGAGGAGGGTTGACAGGGGCTGAGGAGGGGTGACAGTATGTGTGTCAGTATTTCTCAGTGTATGAGGAGAGGGCAGGGCTGGGGAGGGGGGACAGGGGCTGACTAAGGGGACAGGGGCTGACTAGGGGGACAGGTGCTGAGGAGGGGGGACAGCGGCTGAGGTAGGGGACAGGGGCTGAGGAGGGGGGACAGGGGCTGAGGTAGGGGACAGGGGCTGAGGTAGGAGCTGACTAAGGGGACAGGGGCTGACGAAGGGGAGGTGGGGACAGGGGCTGAGGTGGGGACAGGGGCTGACTAAGGCTGAGGTGGGGACAGGGGCTGAGGTGGGGACAGGGGCTGAGGAGGGGACAGGGGCTGAGGAGGGGACAGGGGCTGAGGAGGGGACAGGGGCTGAGGTGGAGACGGGCTGAGGTGGGGACATGGGCTGAGGTGGGGACAGGGGCTGAGGAGGGGACAGGGGCTGAGGAGGGGGACAGGGGCTGAGGAGGGGACAGGGGCTGAGGTGGGGACAGGGGCTGAGGAGGGGACATGGGCTGAGGAGGGGACATGGGCTGAGGAGGGGGCAGGGCTGAGGAGGGGGCAGGGCTGAGGTTGGGACAGGGGCTGAGGAGGGGACAGGGGCTGAGGAGGGGACATGGGCTGAGGAGGGGGCAGGGCTGAGGAGGGGGCAGGGCTGAGGAGGGGGCAGGGCTGAGGAGGGGGGGGCAGGGGCTGACTAAGGGGACAGGGGCTGAGGAGGGGTGACAGGGGCTGAGGAAGGGTGACAGTATGTGTGTCAGTATTTCTCAGTGTATGAGGAGAGGGCAGGGCTGGGGAGGGGGGGACAGGGACTGAGGAGGGGACAGGGCTGAGGAGGGGAATACAAAATAACACTAAAGTGTATTTCCCCCCCTCCCTGAGTCTTACCTTAGGCCAGGGAGGGGTGGACAGCAGCCAACAGGAGCAGCCAACAGGAGCAGCAACCAGTGAAGTCGGCCTTTCCTGATGATGTCAGGAGGAGGGGGCGTGGCTTCCTCTGCTCTTCTCCCAGACTCCCCAGCGGTCCTGTGAGAAGAGCAGTGGAAGTCACACCCCCTCCTCCTGACATCATCATCAGAGGCCGGCCCACTCCACTGGCTGCAGACTGCAGGAAGAATGAGGTAAGGTGAAAAATCTGAGTCCTCAGCCAGAGGCAGGGGATTCAGATTTTCCTTTTTTTGCTGGGTGTGGGCGGCCCTGGCCCCTGGGTTTAGGGTGGCCTGGGGGGCAATTGCCTCCCTGCCCCCCTTCCCAGCCCGCCCCTGTGTGTGAGGGTACTTCCGAATGTCTGAATTGCTGAATTGTCGAAGTGCCAAAGTTCCGAAGATGCCGAAGTTCCGAAGTGTCGAAGTGCCGGAGTTCCGAAGCACAGTATTGCCGAAGAACTAATATACTTACCCAGTGGAAGAATGAAGAATGTTAAACTGTATACAATTTTAAATAAAAAATATACAAACATAGCCAGGATTCAGCTGTAAGCATTTGCAACACTTACAACAATCAAGTAACATACATTCATATAAAATGTAAGTTACTTAGCCAGTCAATGGAATGACAGGAATGAATAAGTAGATAACTCCCTACTTTCCACGTTATTAGGGAGCTATCTACTAAAAGGCTGAAAGACCTAAATTGGTATTTCATCCAAATTGACTAATACTAAGTAAATAGTAGGGGCATGTTTCTGCTCACTTAACAAAAAAAACACCAAAAAAACTCCCCCCCTCCAAAGCCCCCACCCGTGCCGTGCAAGTGGGGGCTTCTAACCTGAAGGGGGGACCTATTGCGCCCCCCCCGACCCCCACCCCTGAACGGCAGGTGGGGGCCCTACAGTAAAATAAGGGGGGGGGACCTATTGTTCTCCCCCCGACCCCCACCTCTGAGCGGTGGACGGGGGCCCTAAATTAGAATAAGGGGGGGACCTAATGTCCTCCCCTCCGACCCCCACCCCTGAGCGGTGGATGGGGACCCTAAATTAGAATAAGGGGGGGACCTAATGTCCTCTCCCCTGGTCCCCACCCTTGAGCGGTGGGTGGGGGCCCTAAATTAGAATAAGGGGAGGGGGACCTAATGTCCTCCCCCCTGTCCCCCACCCCTGAGTGGTGGGTGGGAGCCTTAAATACTAATAGGGGGGGAAACTAATGTCCTCCTCCCTGGCCCCCACCCCTGAACGCTGGGTGGGGGCCCTAAATTAGAATAAGGGGGGACCTAATGTCCTCTCCCCTGGCTCCACCCCTAAATACTAATAAGGGGGGCCTAATGTCCTCCCCCCTGGCTCCCACCCCTGAACGGTGGGTGGGGCCCCTAAATTAGAATAAGGGGGGGGGACCTAATGTCCTCCTCCCTGGCCCCCTCCCCTGAGTGTTGGGTGGGGGTCCTAAATACTAATAATGGGGGGACCTGATGTCCTCCCCCCTGGGCCCCACCACTGAGCGGTGGGTGGGGGCCCTAAATACCAATAAAGGGGGTGGACCTTTTGTCCTCCCCCCTGGCCCCTACCTCTGAGCGGCGGGTGGGTGCCCTAAATAAAAAAATAACCCCCCACTCCCAGGTGACTAGGGGTCACCAAAGCCCTAGTCACCCCCCTCCCCCAAAAAAACAACTAACCCCTGCCTACCCCCCTCACCCTAAAAATAATAAGGGGGGCCCATTAACTAAGTACCTGTAAAAAAAATAAAACTTACCATTTGATGTTTTCTTTCTTCTAAAATCTTCTTTTTTCAGCCCCAAAAAGGGCCAAATAAAAAATCCATATTAATGACGCACATAAAAAAAAAAAAAAAAGAGCACAAAAAAAAATTAATCCTGAGTGGGGCCGGACCACCATGCTAACCGGTCGCATGCAGGAGAGGCTCCAGAGACATCTAGCCTCTTAAGCTGCAAAACGCAGATTAAGCACACAAAACAGAGCCCACAAGATCCCCACGGCTGTGGGAGAGGTTGCAGACCCCGAGATCAGGAGGTTTGGACCCCCTGGAGGGAACACAAGGCTTCGAGGACTGCGGCCTACTCGGGAGGGGAGCGAGGTGGACGGCCGCTGCCGGGTCTCCCTTCCCGGCTACCACAAGCCGACTGCCAGAGCAGCTTGCTGGCCCCGTTCTCCCCCCCCATTGGGCAGGGGGGGTTATCCCGGTCCCCACTGAGTGGAGTCTTGAGCTGTGAGGAGACAGGGGGGCATGGAACATCTGAGGCCTACCTCGCAAGATGGCGGCGGTGCACAGCACCTCGCTATCCAGTCCTGCACTACGGAGCCTTTATAAGCTAATGCCGCGCCAACCGTGCTGACTGAGGCCCCAAAGCAAGATACTCAACGCATTCAGTGCTGGTGGAGGGAAAGACCATGTGAGTCACTGGATTCCCAACCGCAAAGGAAGCTCCCTGGCGGGACCGGGTGCAGGAGGACAGCCACAAACCCTGACAGCAGCACGAAACAGCTAAGTGATCTAAACCGCATACAAGCAGGACAAACGCACAGCACCAGCCCAAACAGCAAGCCTAACAAGTGCAGATCTATCACACACAGAGCACCTGAGACATCTGTGGAGACCGGAGGATCCCTACTTCTCTTATGACGGCTGAACTATTGGGTCACCGGCAGTGGTGTATTTTGGATTTGTGCTGCCCTAGGCACAACCAAATTCGGGCACCCCCAAAATCTAAATTTGCCGCCCCAATTTTGTGTCAAGGCCATTTTTTTGACTGACAGACACATGCCCTCATTGATACATGCACTGATATACACTCACTGACAGATACACAGTCATTGACACACACATACAGTCATTGACACACACTGTTTAACCAACACACACTTTCACTGACAGACACACACTGACACACCCACTCACTGACAGGCACACACTCTCAGATACACATAAAATGACATACACACACTGACACACACTCACAGGCACACCCATTCTCACTCACAGACACACACTGACAGCTACACTCACTCACTCACTCACTCACAATAAAGTGGACAGCCCCAGAACACGAGGCAAATAAGGCGTTTGTCTGGGAGCTTGGGGTGGCATTTTTTGGCCGCCCTAGGCAAATGCCTTGTTTGCCTTGTGGAAAATACATCCCTGGCCTGTAGCCTGATAGATAAACTTATGTGCAGTAGAGATAACATACGTTTACCTATGTATTGGCATTGATCTGATAAGTGAAGAGTGGCTCTGCAGAAACCCCAGACCTATACCAGGGAGTAACAGCGTGATTTATGAGAAGAGTGACAGCAGGTCACGGAAAACAAAGGCATAAGGCTTACGCTAGATAGATGTTATTTGCGGTGCTATAATGTAGTGTAGGATTAGCTGGATCATACATGTCTGTGTGTGAGAGCATGTAGGAGATTCACAAGCAGAAGGAATCAGACAAGGAGGGTACAAAATAGCATGGTCGAGTAAGTAGACAAGTCAGTATATGACCGCTGGGAGTGAGCAGAATCCTGTACGATAATCAGACTCTGTCTACAGCTGTATGACCTCTCCGAATGCCATTGCAGTATGTATTAACTGTTAGTTAACCATACCTTCACTATACTGTTTATTAAGCTTTTCAGAAGAAAAGGGCTATAAAGGGCTTTGCTGTGTTATCTCTACTTCACATACTGCACATAGGCTTATCTATCAGACCACAGCTGTATGATCCCTCTGAATGCCATTGCAGAGTGTATTAACTGTTAGTAAACTGCAACTTCACTATACTGTTTATTAAGTTTAAAAAAAAAAAAAAAAGTGCTGTTAATAATTGCCATGATATTGTAAAATATGTATTGTTTAATCGGGTGTTAAATCTAAGCACTGCAAAAATAAGGAATTTTAAAACAATAATAATAAAAAAAAATAATCCTTCTTCACCCATGGAGGGCTCCGCGCAGACTGAGCTCTACAGGGCGGGGGAAAGCTTATAAAGTCTTGCCCCGCCCTGCAATTAGGCCCAGAGCACTCTGCTGGTAAGTGTCTACATTTACCTGTCACAGCACTCCGATGGGTTCGCTTGAAAACCACCAATCAGAGTGCTTTGTGTCATTTTTCACAGCATGGGAAAGTTCTTTGGAATTTTCCCACGCTGTGTAATTTGACTCATAACTCTCTGATTGGTGGATTGAAAGTAACTGTGTCGGTTATTATGGATTTTTTATTTGGCATTTTTTGGGGCTGAAAAAATAAGATTTTAGAAGAAAGAAAACATCAAATGGTAAGTTTTTTTTTTTTTTTTTTCAGGTACTTAGTTAATGGTCCCCCGCTCATTATTTTTAGGGTGAGGGGGGTAGGTAGGGGTTAGTTTTTTTGGGGAGTGGGTGACTAGGGGTTTGGGGACCCGTAGTCACCTGTGGGGGTAAATTTTTATTTAGGGCCCCCACCCGCCGCTAAGGGGTGGGGGCCAGGGGGGAGGACAATAGGTCCCCCGCTATTGGTATTTAGGGCCCCCACCCACCACTCAGGGGTGGGGGCCAGGGGGGATGACATTAGGTCCCCCTTATTAGTATTTAGGACCCCCACCCACTGCTCAGTGGCGGGGGCCAGGGGAGAGGACATTAGGTCCCCCCTTATTCTAATTTAGGGCCCCCACCCACCGCTCAGGGGTGGAGGCCAGGGGGAGGACAATAGGTCCCCCCTTATTCTGATTTAGGGCCCCCACCCGCCGCTCAGGCCCCCCCTTATTCTGATTTAGGGCCCCCACCCACTGCTCAGGAGTGGGGGTCAGGAGGGAGGACAATAGGTCCCCCCTTATTCTGATTTAGCGCCCCCACCCGCCGCTCAGGGGTGGGGGACGAGGGGGAGGACAATAGGTCCCCCCATTATTTTACTTCAGGGCCCCCACCCGCCACTCAGGGGTGGGGGTCGGGGGGGGGGACAATAGGTCCTTTTTTTTTTTTTAACAGTGAGCAGCCACAGGCTGCTCACTGTTTAATAGACATGCCCCTACTCACGGTATAGTGAGTAGGGGCAAAATTTACTAATACTAAGTAATTTTGACTTAGTATTAGTAAATTTGGCTGAAAGACCAATTTAGGTCTTTCAGCCTTTGGGTAGATAACTCCCTAATACCGTGGAAATTAGGGAGTTATCTACTAAGCGGCTGCAAGAAAAGTCCCGAAGTGCCGAAGTCCCGAAATTCCGAAATGCCATAGTTCTGAAATTCCGAAGTTCCGAAGTGTCGAACTTCCGAAGTGCCGAAGTTGCCGAAGTTCCGAAGTGTCGAGCCGAACCGGACTCTTTCTCTTTTCTCCTTTATATTTGAACATCATCCAACATACACATTGTATGTAAGTAAAATATTTGTTATAAAATCACTGAAGCGCTCCACTATAATATATGCCCTATGAGAGGTGGGTATCCAATCTAAGGCATATATTATCTGTCACCATTATTTTTTTTTATAGTGCTCTCCTATCAATTAGTCATCTCCCCTCCCCTCCTGTCCCTCAGTATTCTTCCCTCCTGACCCTTAGTGCTCTCTCCTCC
Source organism: Pelobates fuscus (assembly GCF_036172605.1). Classification (NCBI taxonomy): domain Eukaryota; kingdom Metazoa; phylum Chordata; class Amphibia; order Anura; family Pelobatidae; genus Pelobates; species Pelobates fuscus. Next base: position 156,319,978 of record NC_086325.1, on the reverse strand, counting down.
CCTCTTTACCCTTAGTGCTGTCCCTTGGCCCCCTGTCCCTTAGTGATATTCCCTCCCCTCCAGTCTATTAGTGCTCTCCCCACCCGTCCTGTTCCGTAGTGATCTCCCCTGTTCCTTAGTGATCTCCCCTACATCTCCATCCTTAGAGCTCTCCCCTGCCACTGTCCTTGTCCCTTAGTAGTCTCTCCCTTCTCTTTCCTGTCCCTCAGTGTTCCTCTCCCCTCCCTGTCCCTTAGTGGTCTTCCCCCCCCTCTTAGTGGTCCTTTAACTCCCCCCTCTCCCCCCTTAGTGGTCCTCTCACTCCCTCCTCAACTTTAAGACCCTTAGTTATCCTCCCTCTCCGCCTCTTTTAGTGGTCCTCCCTCTCCCCTTCTAGTGGCCCTCTCGGTCCTCTCCCCCCCTTAGTGGTCCTCCCTCTCCCCCAACCCCTCAGTGGTCCTCCCTCTCCCCCCACCACCTTAGTGGTCCTCCCTTCCCCCCCTCTCCCAAACCCCTCTTCCCCATTGGTGGTCCTCTCACTCCGCCCCCTTAGTGGTCATCCCTCCCCCTTTTTGGTCCTTCCCTCCTTAGTGGTCCCCCCGTCCTCTTAGAGGGTCCTTCTCCCCCTTAGCAGTCCTCTCCAGTCCCCCCTCTCCCTCCTTGGTGTTGCTCTCACCCCCCCCCCTTGTTGGTCCTCCCTCTCCCCCTTATTGGTCCTCCCCTCCTTAATAGTCCTCCCCCCCTTAGTACTCCTCCCCCTCCTCCCCCCTCCCCACCCTTAGTGGTCCTCCCTGTTGTGCCCCCTACCTATGCAGCGTTGCCGGATGGCACAGACCGCGATACATGAACTTCTGTTTCCTGTACCCAGCCGCCGGCAGACTGGTACAGGAAACAGAAGCTCCTGTACCGTGCTTCCCAGCCACGCTACATTGAGTGACTGGCAGGAGGGAGCGCTGTGCACTTCCCTCCTGCCGGTCATTAACAGAAATTTTATTTTACTTTTTCTTTGTTCCTGGCACTTCACAAGAACTGTAACATTGGCAGAGACCTTCTAATCCTCGGTGGGGATCATATCACGAACGCTTGAAGATTTGAGCTCTTACAGTTGCAAGAAAAAGTATGTGAACCCTTTGGAATGATATGGATTTCTGCACAAATTGGTCATAAAATGTGATCTGATCATCATCTAAGTCACAACAATAGACAATCACAGTCTGCTTAAACTAATAACACACAAAGAATGAAATGTTGCCATGTTTTTATTGAACACACCATGTAAACATTCACAGTGCAGGTGGAAAAGGTATGTGAACCCGTAAACTAATGACATCTCCAAGAGCTAATTGGAGTGAGATGTCAGCCAACTGGAGTCCAATCAATGAGATGAGATTGGAGGTGTTGGTTACAGCTACCCTGCCCTATAAAAAGCACACACCAGTTCTGGGTTTGCTTTTCACAAGAAGCATTGCCTGATGTGAATGATGCCTTGCACAAAAGAGCTCTCAGAAGACCTATTGTTGACTTGCATAAAGCTGGAAAGGGTTATAAAAGTATCTCCAAAAGCCTTGATGTTCATCAGTCCACGGTAAGACAAATTGTCTATAAATGGAGAAAGTTCAGCACTGCTACTACTCTCCCTAGGAGTGGCCGTCCTGTAAAGATGACTGCAAGAGCACAGCGCAGACTGCTCAATGAGGTGAAGAAGAATCCTAGAGTGTCAGCTAAAGACTTACAAAAGTCACTGGCAAATGCTAACATCCCTGTTAGCGAATCTACAATACTTAAAACACTAAACAAGAATGGATTTCATGCGAGGATACCACAGAGGAAGCCACTGCTGTCCAAACAAAACATTGCTGCACGTTTACAGTTTGCACAAGAGCACCTGGATGTTCCACATCAGTACTGGCAAAATATTCTGTGGACAGATGAAACCAAAGTTGAGTTGTTTGGAAGAAACACACAACACTATGTGTGGCGAAAAATAGGCACAGCACACCAACATCGAAACCTCATCCCAACTGTGAAGTATGGTGGTGGGGGCATCATGGTTTGGGGCTGCTTTGCTGCGTCAGGGCCTGGACGGATTGCTATCATCGAAGGAAAAATGAAATCCCAAGTTTATCAAGACATTTTGCAGGAGAACTTAAGGCCATCTGTCTACCAGCTGAAGCTCAACAGAAGATGGGTGTTGCAACAGGACAATGACCCAAAGCATAGAAGTAAATCAACAACAGAATGGCTTAAACAGAAGAAAATAAGCCTTCTGAAGTGGCCCAGTCAGAGTCCTGACCTCAACCCGATTGAGATGCTGTGGCATGACCTCAAGAAAGCGATTCACACCAGACATCCCAAGAATATTGCTGAACTGAAACAGTTCTGTAAAGAGAAATGGTCAAGAATTACTCTTGACAGTTGTGCACGTCTGATCTGCAACTACAGAAAACGTTTGGTTGAAGTTATTGCTGCCAAAGGGGGTTCAACCAGTTATTAAATCCAAGGGTTCACATACTTTTTCCACCTGGACTGTGAATGTTTACATGGTGTGTTCAATAAAAACATGGCAACATTTCATTCTTTGTGTGTTATTAGTTTAAGCAGACTGTGATTGTCTATTGTTGTGACTTAGATGATGATCAGATCACATTTTATGACCAATTTGGGCAGAAATCCATATCATTCCAAAGGGTTCACATACTTTTTCTTGCAACTGTATATTTTGCTGGTACTCCAAGTACTCTGCGTCATTGACGAAAACCCAGGACTGGGAGTGGACTGTTAAAGTGATATGAAACCGAGAGGCAGACCGCAATGCTCCCCCACTGGACACCATGGATCCTGCTCCCCAGTGTGTTCTCCCCTAAACCACCTAGTGGGGAGAGGGGGTTGGGGGATAAAAGGGGAAAGATGTGTGGGGAGGATCACACACACTCAACCTCCTCTCATAACACACACAACACTCCGTCTACCACATATGACACTCTGGTGCTCCTATTCACAGAACAGAGCAAAGGCTAATGTACAAGGTATGCACAGTAAGGGATGAACAGAGTATAGATTGCAAGATTATATCTGGATGATTTACACCACAGGCAGGTAAATATTATTAAATGGACATTATAGTCATCAAAACAACTTTAGCTTAATTAAACAGTTTTAGTGTATAGGTCATACCTCTGAAGTTTCACTGCTTAATTGTCTGCCAGGAGTTATGTCACTTTGTTTATGCAGCCCTAATCCCGCCTCCCTGCATGTGAATTGCACAGCCTTTCTAGAGACTTCCTGTAGAGAGTCATTTTATGTTTATACTTCCTTTATTGCAAGTTGTTTAATTCAGAATTTCGTATCGCCTGTTCTGTTAATAGCTTGCTAGACGCCTGCAGGAGCCTCCTGTATGTGATTTATATATAAAATGTTATACTGTCTGTTAACAGTAGGATTCCGTCTCCCTCTGCTGGATACACTAGTGTGACAAGACCAATCTCGCCACATTGCATTGGAGGAGGCTGGTTGCCCGCCTGTTGCCTCTGGACTATGGCCCTGGGAGATTGGACCCTTTAAAAACAGTATTCTGACATACCAGAGTGTATGTACTCCTTCTGGCCCTTTAAATACTGTGGGGAAGGTTTGGCACTTTTTATATGGCACTTCAGATGCAGCCGAAGTGCCGAAGTCGTCGAAGTGGCCGCCATTCGACAAAGGAACACGTGGCGGCGGCCATTTTCATTTAGTCGAACGCGGTTAGTGGTGTATGCTAAAGAATCTATGGAACTAAAATCGCAACGCAAATACACGAACACCGCTGACCCTTACGTCGCCTCCACTTCGACACTTCGGTTAAAGTCGAAGTACGTTCGACAATTTGAACATCCTGTTGCAATGTGCTATTTGCACAAACGGACCCGTTCGTGCATTCGAAGGGGACTTAGCCGTTTTTCTGCAGGAAATTGACCGACCGCACAGCCCAAATCTATGGAACTGTTTTGGGCAGGAAAATGATCTTGCGGTCGGTCATAAAGGACTTCCACCTAACTTTTTTTTTAATTCTTTATTTTTCTTGTGCATAGGATAACATACAATCTTGCAGAGCCACGACAGCAGATGCAAGCATTTCAACAATATTTATGTACGTGGCAGAAAAACAGCACATTTTATAGATATATATATTGAGAATATCAAGCTTTGATGCATTAGTAAAACATAGTGTTAATGCCTAGCTACACAAGCTTATGATAATTATGGTTATGCTTAGAGTTATAGGTGTGTGGCATAGCATTTATGAGGAGAGTAATCTTGTTACTTCATTAAGCAGGCTGAGATATGTGTATGTGGAGTACGTATGAGAGGTTAGATTATGTGCTTAGATTGAGTGTACTCCTATGGCTATCGCATGGTACATCATAGGTTTAACAGAACATAAGATTAATAATGCAAACGAAAAACGTAAAGTAATATAATAAAACAAAATACGAAGGCTATAGCATATGGTAAAAGTATTATGCATGTTATCAAGCTAGGATCAGGCTAACACAAAGCTATTAAAACTAAGCGGGTAAACCTCCGAATCTGTTGTTACAAGACTATACAATGCTTGTTCCAGGAGTGAGTAAGGCCATCGGCTAGGAGTTTAAGTTTAAAGTATCATGTTGTATGTGCCAATGCGTTTTATGTAGATAGGAGCATACATTGTAAATTGGGGTGCTCTTGCCTCTGTCCTTAGGGAGAGAAAGTCTCTGCTCTGTAGACAGGGTCGCGGGCTGTGGGCCCCTCAGTGTGTATCAACCTATGCCCATTCTGGATGCCTTGATTGCGTTCCCGGGAAGGTGATCTGGTTGCGCTTCTCTACATGAGTTAGCTGGGTGCTTCTCTCTCCATTGCTGCCTTGTAGCTGTGCTTCCGCCGGGGCTGGGAGCTGTTGACGCGGGTCGAGTGGTTGCTGTCGAGGTGGGTGACCCTCCGGCTTCTGGGGGGTGCTTCGTTCACGCTTTGTCTTTCGCTGGCGTCTGTGTAGCCGGCTAGCCGCTCTGGTGGCCTGATGCAGGGGGTCATAGTGGCGGCGCTGGGTCTCTGGACGGATCCATTAACCCACTGCTCTCACCGCTTGACAATGAGATAGTCCTCGCTTGTGGAGTATCGCCCAGAAGCTCATACAGAGCTGGTCAAAAGCCTCCCTAGGCTGCGGTGGTCGTTGGGTGCTCATGATGTTTGATTTGGGCCTTTGCTGGGCCGCCATCTTGGCTGTGTTTTGGCCGTGCAGCGTGGCTGGTAAGTCCGTCGTCGGGCTTGCTTTGTGTGGCCAGTGGGGACCGGGATAACCCCCACCGGTCCTGGGGGGGGGGGTATGTTGCTTGCCCGGTTGCTCCGGAGTTCCGTGGTCGGGGGGAGCGGCCGTCTCTCCCTTGTACCGGTTCCAGTAGGCCGCACCCGGCTTTCAGTGCTTCGGGTCCCGACGGGTGTTGGAGTTATATCTCCCACTTCTGGAGTGCAACCCCAACATGGGTAGTGCACCCTTTGAAGTCTTTGGGCTTCGTAGCCTCCGCTATTTCTCCTATTTTTCTCCCGCCGGACTGGAGCTCCTGGGACTCACATCCACACCGTTTGGTGGTCAAGCTCCACCCCCTCCACCTAACTTTTTATCCACTGGAGGGATTGGTATGATTTTTGAGAGTGTTTTTGCTTAAAGTATGCTGAGTTCAAATATGTATTTTTTTTATGGAGATTGGATGTATGGTTTTAAAGTTACAGGGTATGTGTAAAAACTGTATTTTTACTGTCTGTGATAATTATGTTAACCCATTGTGTAACATAATTATATCACAGGCAGAGGGGAGGATTTTGTGTGTAATTACTGGGAGTGTTTTCTGTAATGTACGTGTATGATTGGTTGTTTTGTAACACCCTGTGGGTGGTCCTATCTAAGGGAAACCGTCATAAAAGAAGGTTCTTTTGGTGCCAATAAACAGACCACTACTTGACCCTCAAAACGGAGCTCTGTTCTGTCTTTGGGGGGGATTTACTGTAGGCTGTTAGAGACTGATTGCCAGGAGTGTAAGCTGATTGTCTGCTTTTCCTGTTCGTCTGCTAGCAGCTATCCGGGAGGTTCCAGTTCGGGAGTTGGAGTGCTATTTTGTATCCAGTTCGGGAGCTTGGTGTTCTGCAGTAGCTGTGCCTGTGTCTCTGGAAGGGAAGATCTACTAAACGGCTGTTAACCCCTTTTATGCCTGGGGGTGCCGTTACAACTAGATTCTAATTAATCCACTAGAGGGAGCCTGAGACCTACTGTTAGTCGACAGTTATAAGTATTTGGGTATAAAATGGTTAATTTGAGCAATAATTTTATTGGTTTTCTTTAATTTTCCTTTCTATGTAAGTCGAACACTTTCACACACTTATTCTAATGATGTATATAAACATTTGTAGTTAGTTTAGCGAATACAAGGTCCGAGAATCTTCTCGCGGTTCCTGAGATTTAGAATTGACTTGTAAGAAGCCAAAATATTTTCTTATCTGACGAAACACATTTTGTTTTCTAATTAGTTTAGGATTTTGATCTTATACTTACATAGGAAGGTTAATTTTAACTGTTACTTCAGTACAATGACTAGATCATTACGCTGTTACGTAGAACGCCATATTTGATTTAGCCTAAGTTAGCATAAGTTGATTAGCATAATTAACTTACATATCCAATATTCCAATGTATTAGTATTAATGAATTACTAGTCTTTATAAGGAATCTTAAGTATAAACAGTTTGGATCATATCTTCTCATTGACCTCTCTGGAGAGATACTGAAGCTAAGATTGGCATTGGTATGTTATATTGTATTTAGTTTTCTGACAAGCATTTATATTCTAATAATTACTCTACTTTTTCCATTTGTAACGTTTACTTGTTTTTTTTTAAATAAATAAAATATATCAACATTTTTGTTTATGAAATTTTATTACTGCTGTTTTCTGAAAATATTGTAATATAGTGGCTTATTCTTGATTTATAAAAGAAAGGACAATTTCCTACACACAAGACATCGGAGTTTAATGCACTAGCACGAGTTTGTCGGTAACAATTTCTCTACAAGACATTGTGTGGGACAGGAAAGGTGAACCCGTTACAGAGTCTAATAGTAATACATCATCGCTTGAAGCATATAAACTCTTTTTATATATTTTTTAATATTTCTTTCTTGAAATTTTTTTCTTCAACATACACAAATGTTAGAATAAAATTAAAACTCATCTAAATATATTTTTACAATACAATGATGTATGCGTACACATACGCATATGTATACGCATACATCATACAGCGAATCAGATAGCTTTGTGGATTCGCTGTTTGAGGACGCGGAAAAACTTGCCATTCCATAAATAAATGCCACGTTTTATGCTAGGATTGAAATGTTCCAATAGACTTGTGCGATTGAATGAAACCTTTCTTTGATGAGAACTGTATTAGCTTCACACATGCAGACTTTCACTACTGCACCAGTCATCTGACAGAGCTTTGGGCAATCCGTGCCAAAATAAATTCACATTGAAAAAAATAAAGTGTGTCTTAATATGGACTTCATGTGCTTGAGGCAGCGGATACTGTAGTTATTATATTAACCTGTAAAGAAGAAAGCAACAACAAGATCTGTATAGTGGGAGAGATGTACATAGAAAAACAGAATTTGGATAGTCAGGTTTCTATAAACTCTGGCCATCCAGATGTTGCTGAACTATAACTACAATGACTCTCTGGCTCTCTAGTTTGGAAAACCCTGGTCTAGAACAGTGAGCTAACCTTGTGATCTTCCCACGATGATCCGCCAACCATCAGGGGTGTTAGCCACTACTACTGTAGAGCATGGTGCTTTCCCCTGACTCTAATTGTACTTAAATACTCAACTAAATATGTTGTTACACTTAAATATGCAGGACCGGCGCATCCTATAGGCGACTTGAGCAGTCGCCTAGGGCACACCGACCCGGTGGGGCGCAAGATTTAAGTGACCCTGCAGGAGGGAAGTGCACAGCGCTCCCTCCTGCCAGTCACTCAGTGTAGCGTGGACGGGCAGTGCAGACCGCGGTACATGAGTTCTGTTTCCTGTACCCGGCCGGACTGAAAGGTAGTGCTCTCTCAAGGCTCCTGAATGCGGTCCGCGCCGCCCAGTTAAGCTACAAAGAGGCAGCACAACAGGGAAGGGAGGGGAGGCGGCACTAAGGGACACTGGGGGGGGGGGGGGGGGGGAGCCGAGACCACTAAGAGAAAGATGGGGGAGAGTAGGAGAGACCACTAATGGAAAGATGGGGTTGAGATACCACTAAGGGGTAGATTGGGGGGAGGAGGGACCACTAAGGGAAAGATGGGGATAGGAGAGACCACAAAGGGAAAGATGGGGGAGGAGAGATCACTAAGGGAAAGATGGGGGATAGAGACCACTAAGGGAATATACATACACAGAAACACACCTTGCATCCCTTACAAATACAAACACAGATTCACACAATGCATTCCTTACACACACACACACACACACTGCATCCCCTATACACACACGCTACATCCCTTACACAAACTGGTATCCCTATACACTATATTCCATAAGAACACACACACATTACATCCTTTACAATAACACATAACACATCCCCTACACACGTACACTCCACTCCCTGTGAGCGAACTCATGGGTGGGGCATGTAGGCCTACTCACGGTCAGGCCCTGGAGGCCCAGACCGTGATCTGTGTAAGGGGCCCTAAAAATTGGAGCTGCTTCCTGTTCGTTGATTGTTGTGAGCACTATTACAAACAGCCTCCAGAGAGCCTGTTTGAACACCAGACCCGTGGAGCCAGACTGCATCCTGAGCCCATCATCATCCTCTTGTCCTCATCTAGTGGTAAGTAGGCAATCCAGCATATTTTTAGAGGCACTAATCCCTAATTTACCTCACATTATAGGGACACTATAGTCACCAGAACCATCTACAGCTTAATGTAATGGTTCTGGTGTCTATAGCCTGTCCCTGCAGGCTTTTTAATGTAAACACACACTGCCTTTTCAGATAAAAGACACTGAGCGCAGAACTGGCGTTGGCCCATATGGCAGACCATATGGGGGGGGGGGGCATTGTGATGGCAAATTTTTGTTTGCCTAGGGTGGCAAAAGTTTCTTGCACCGGCCCTGTAAATATGATTAAAGTACCCTTTAAGCTTCCGATTCACACTTTTAGTAAAATAATAAGTACATTAGAAATTCAGCATCCCTAAGCATGATGGGAAATGTAGTCCACAAACATCTAGATTAGCCATTAAATAGTCGATGTTGTATGCAGTAGTAGATGCACTTATCTACCACAATGAATTTCTGTTCCTGCATTTGTTGATGGATCTTACTCGATGTCTGCCAATTGCCCTGATCTTCATGGAACATGGTATTATTACAGTAATTATCTTTTGTGATGGTGATCCTAGCCATGTATCTACTACTTCGTGTAAAACAGACTTCTTTTTTTCCCAGCATCCTCTATGTTCGGAGCAGTCCCAGTTCTGCTGCTCTGACGTACTTCTTTTTTAATTCTGTTTGAACGCCATGACTCAGGAACAAGTGTTGTTTGAAACCTACCTGTCACCTGAGATGTTTAAATAATAAATAGTGATGTATCAAATACAGGATTCTTTTCCATTACCCCACATAGTTCACAATATACACAAAGTGAACTGTATGGCTTTTATTTGGAATGCTATGGGACTGTAAAATCTTAATCTGTACAATTTGTAGATAATCATGTAGAAAAAGCAATATATAATATCATTAACATAGGCAGGGAATCCTTCACAGACAAATAAACGAGTCATTAATGATACATGCCAATCAATGTTTTTGTGTGTATTTGTTTTGATATTGAATTGTTGTTGAAATCCTGCCAGACAATTTTTGGGGGGATTCAGCGTAAATGTATTGCTATACGTTATGTGTGTTTTGGTTATGTTTTATTTTTTTCTAATTTATATTGAATGGACATTTTTGCTATCAAGGCACGGCAAGGCAGATGATGCAAATCTATGCAAATTTCTTTCCTGCAAACTTGCGCTGGGTGGCTGGTTAGGGTTCCCCCTTGCGAATGTAATTAATATAAAATGATATTCTAGACTGGAAACTTTCCAGCATGATTAACTAGTACTTTAAACTGAAAAATCAATGCTACCAATTACCAAAAACATTGATTCGCTTAGTTACTGGTCTTTAAAATGGCAAAGGAAGAAGCACAGATGTCGGTGCAGAACATTGTGTCTACAAATGACAAAAAAAACAAAACAGGTCAGTTTGTTTACGAAGCGAAAAACTGAGATGAAGGTAAATGTACAAAGTAATTTTTTTTCCCCGTCTTTTCAAACTAAGTGTTGCAAAGGGTTATCCCTTCCGCTGTTTGGCGTATAATCCCCTTAGAGTTTTAAGTACCCCCCTTCGTGTTATCTACATGGGGGGGTGAAAGGGCCAGTGTTAGTACCTAGAGAAGGAGGAGAATACTTTAAACAGACGGGGAAAGAACAGGATCATTCTGTGTGCTTGGCTACAGTTATTGCTTGTGATTGCCTTGATACACAGTCAGAAGAAGCCACATCCCATCCAGTCTCTGTCGTAATGAAAAACCTAAAGACATCAGCTGTCTCCTGATCATGGCCTGTTGGTACCAGCGTTGTCACTTACCCTCTCCGAATTTGCCTCGTCCAAGCTGGGCAGTGGTTCTCCTGGTAAGTTTTTAATTTATAAAAAAAAATGTATTTCATGCAATTGTTTTTTTTTATAACTGATTTGCTTTGCAATACTATTAAATGTGTATAGAAAATGTAAATCCCTGCTTCACTTTTAGGGAAGAAACTGCAGTTGCTTGGTTTGTTTCTCTAACCATTGTACTGCGCTGCAGACTATGTTGGTGCTCTTTAATTAATATTAACATCAATGACCACACTAATATTTTAATATCAATCTGCATAATATTGAATGCACCACAATTTACCGTTCAGTAAATAAATAAATACTCTTATTGTTTTTATGTTAAATTTAAAAAAAGGTAAATTGAGTTACACACTCACAAATCTGATTTGATGGCGTAGTTATTTACCTGTTTTACAAGATAATAGAATATAGTTATAAACAATTGAACATTATATGTTTTAACATTTAAATATACAATTTTTTATTTTTTTTACACTTTATTAATCCATTGAGTGCTGTGCAGTACTTCAAGCAGTAGTTCTTAGAGAAACTTGACACAATGATATTTCTGAACTACATTCACGTAAAGATGTTTCCAAACTACACTTCCAATGAGGCTCAGCCAGCTAATGTCTGCCTGAGCCTCATGGGAAGTGTAGTTTAGAAACATCTTGGACATATCACAGTGAGCCATCGTTATTCTATTAAATTCTATTTATTTAGTGGTCTACATTAAAAAACAAAATAAATGCACATTTTAAGGCAAAAGCAGGAAAAAAAAATCATAAAGTATACATTTTTTAAAAGCATATTTTGCTACCTACGTAACGTACGTATGCGAACAACCTTTTGAAATCAAATAGTCAAATGGTTTTGCCGTCATAGATTACAGGACTGGTATACAACAATGATCTGCCTTCCCAGTAATTTCATCTTGCGTTCCTTCCTTGTGGATTGTGGTTGAAAGACAGCGGAAATTGATAAAGGAAAAAGTACAATAGGGTCATTAGCGTCTCGATGATTCATTTAAGAGATCCTTTTTACAACCATTTGCAGTCTGTCGTCAACCCCTGATGTGGCTGGCATCTGGATAATTGAATCTGAAGCACCCGTAAAGAAGTCAGCCATGCAGAATATGCCGGTTTAATCTACTAATACAGTTATAGAAGGATGGCACCGCTAAACGGCGGAGCACAGTGAGCTATTTGCAGAAACCAGGACAAAATAGCTGATCTGTAAAAATTCTCCAGTGTTGCTGTAATCGTAGCTCGGATATTTGAGTCTGAATTCTGCAGTTTGTTTTCTAATTCACCACAGTATACTGTTCGGTAAAAAATTGGTACCATCGGTAAATGCGACGTTAGCAGTATCTAAAAAAAGAGAATAACTACTCTCTCGTGGGTAATAACTATAGTGTGAATTTGGGATCTCAAAGTGAATTTCAAATTTGAGGCCAAAAAAGGCCAACTGAGAATTTAGCAAATTTGGAGAAATTTTCCCAATTGGTAATTTAAATCTAACATTTTACATTTACATCGAAGTCACTATAAATTTTTGACATTTCACACTTCGGTAAATTATTCCAAATATTTGGTTCCTGTGTCAAGGAACAAGAAACTGCAAGGAAGGTTTGTGCCTCACTCCTGGTCTCGCATTGTTTGTGATGAATTCTGGGAAAGATTAAAGTGGATGTTTGGCTAGACCAATGGTAGACAACCTTCAACATTTGAGATGTTGTGGACTACATTACCCATAATGCTCCTACAGCCATAATGCTGGCAAAGCATCAGGGTAGATGTAGTCCACAATTTCCTGAGTGCCGAAAGGAACCAACCTCTGGGTTAGACTGATGCTCACAGATTGAGACTTTTGTGTGGCTTGTATGTGACTAATTACTGGAATTCAAACAGGAGGTTAGATTATATTTTAAAATATCTGCCAATCTATTCGTCAGCCACAGCTGCGACCCCTGCAACCGTCAGCCACCACAACTTCAGGGCTGGTGCATAGTGCATTGACGCACTAGCCAGGAGCCCATGGTTACCAAGTGACCGGCAGGAGGGGAGCACAGTACTGCACCCCTCCTGCCAGTCTCTGTGTGTAGCGCGGCCGAGCGGATTGTGGTTTCACAGGAAGTACTCAGTGAGTGAGAGAGCACTTCCTGTCAGACCGGGTACCGCTCTGACACACTACACAAAGTCAGAAAGTACAGAAGGGGAGGGGGGAGAGAGGGAATGACACAAATGGAGGGGCTTGGGGGGGGGATAAGATAGGAAATGAGACACATGGAAGGGCTGGGAGGAAAATGAGACACATGGACGGGCTGGGGGATGTGAGAATGATACAAATGGAGGGGTGGGATGGAGAGGGAATGAGACAAATGGTGAGGCTGGGGGAGGAGAATGAATGAGACACAGGAAGGGGCTGGGGGAGAATGAGACACATGGGGGCAGGGCCGGTGCAAGGATTTTTGCCGCCCTAGGCAAACAAAAATTTAGCGCGGCCGAGCGGTTGTGGTCTTACAGGAAGTGCTCAGTAAGAGACCACTTCCTTTGAGACTCGGTACCACCCTGACACACTACACAGAGTCAGAGGGTACAGGAGGGGAGGCGGGAGAGGGGTGAGGGAATGACACAAATGGAGGGGCTGGGGGGATGAGAGAGGAAATGAGACACATGGAAGGGCTGGGGGAAAATGAGACACATGGAGAGGCTGGGGGGAAAAGTAGATACATGAACAGGCTGGGGGGAGAGGGAATAAGACAAATGGAGGTGCTACGGGGGATGAGAGAGGAAATGAGAGAATGAGACAAATGTAGGGGGGGGGGAGAGGGAATGAGACAAATGGAGGGGCTGGGGGTTGAGAGAGGAAATGAGACACATGGAAGGGCTGGGGGGAAATGATACACATGGAGGGGCTGGGGGGGGGGGAAATGAGACACATGGATGTGCTGGGGGGAGAGGGAATGAGACAAATGGTGAGGCTGGGGGAGGAGAGTGAATGAGACACAGGAAGGGGATTGGGAGAATGAGACACATGGGGGCAGGGCCGGTGCATGAAAATTTGCCGCCCCCCCATATGTTCTGCCCCTCATGTGACATCACAATGCCCCACCCATATGATCTACCATATGAACTAACGCCAGTGCTGCACACAGTGTGAGTTTACATTAAAAAGCCAGCAGGGACTGGCTATAGACACCAGAACAAATACATAAAGCTGCAGATGGTGACTATAGTGTCCCTTTAATTTGAGGTAAATTAGACATTAGTGCCACTAATAATATATTGGATTGCCTACTTACCACCAGATGAGGACAAGAGGAGGATGATGGGCTCAGTCTGGCTCCACAGGTCTGGTGTAGAAGAGGCTCTCTGGAGGCTGTTTGTAACAGTGCTCACGAAATTCAACGAACAGGAAGCAGCTCCATTTTTGGGGCCCCTTACACAGCTCAAGGTCTGGGCCCCCAGGGCCTGACCGTGAGTATGCCTGCCCATAAGTCCATCTACATGGCCCACCCATGAGTTCGCTCACAGGAAGTGGAGTGTATGTGTTTAGGGGATGTGTTATTGCAGAGGATGTAATGTGTGTGTGTTCTTATGGAATGTAGTGTATAGGGGTACCAATTTGTGTAAGGGATGTAGTGTGTGTATAGGGGATGCAGTGTGTGTTTGTGTGTAAGGAATGCATTGTGTGTTTCTGGGTGTGTAATTTAATGCAGTGTGTGTCTATACGGGGTGCATTGAGTGTGTGCAAGAGATGCAATTTGCTTCTGTGTTTGTAAGATAAGCAGTGTGTGTATGTGTGCGTAAGGGATGCATTGCGTGTTTCGGAGTGTCTGTATGTGAGTAGGGATGCATTGTGTGTTTCTGTGTATGTGTAAGGATGCATTGTGTATGTATGTAGTGTAAAAGAGAGGGTTTGTGGGCTAGGATAGGGGCTGAGAGGGGAGCAGACCTTTTTTTTTTTTATAGTGCTCTCCCCTCCTATCAATTAGTGATCTACCTCCTGTCCCTCAGTGTTTTCCCCTCCAACCCCTTAGTGGTCCTCCCTTTCCCCCCACTCCCAAACAATTAGTGGTCCTCTCCAGTCCCCCTCTCCCTCCCTGGTGGTCCTTTCATTCCCCCCACCTCTTAGTGGTCCTCCCTTCCCCCTTAGTGGTCCTCCCCCCTAGTGGTCCTCTCCAGCCCCCCCTCTCCTCCCTTGGCGGTCCTATTACTCCCTTCCCCCTTAGTGGTCCTCCCTACCCTCTTAGTGGTCCTCCCCTTCTTATTTGTCCTCCCCCCTCCCCCCTTAGTGCTCCTCCCCCCTCCCCCTTAGTGGTCCTCCATCCCTGTTGTGCCTCCCACCTATGCGAGCACTTCCTGTCAGTCCGTCGGCGGCTGGGTACAGAAAACAGAAGCACCTGTACCGTGGTCCGCACCGCCCAGCCACGCTACATTGACTGACTGGCAGGAGGGAGCGCTGTGTGCTTCCCTCCTGCCAGTCACTTAAATCTGGCGACCCCTGGGCCGGTGCACCCTAGGCGACTGCCTAAGTCGCCTATAGGATGTGCTGACCTTGCATGGGGGCCTGGAGGAAATGAGACACAAGAAGAAGCTGGGGGGAGGGAAGAAGACACATTGAGGGGCTGGGGGAAGGGCAGGAGACACAAGGAGGGTCTGGGAGGAAGGAACAAGACATGGAGGGGCTGGGGAAGGAAATGAGACACATGGAGGGACTGAGGCATTGAGCCTATATGATGTGCTGACCTTGCATGGGGGGCTGGAGGAAATGAGACACAAGAAGAAGCTGGGGGGAGGGAAGAAGACACATGGAGGGGCTGCGGGAAGGGCAGGAGACACAAGGAAGGTCTGGGAGGAGGGAACGAGACATGGAGGGGGCCGGGCTGGGGAAGGGAATGAGACACATGGAGGGCTGGGGTGGGAATGAGACACATTAAAGGTGCTGGGGGGAGTGGATTAAACATATGGAGGGGCTGGGGATGATACATATGGGGGTAGGAGACAAAACACCTTGGAGGAGGAATAAGAAACATGGTAATGTTCCTTTTAGTCTGTATGGTTATGGAACACTAATATCAGCCTCAATTCAGGCGGAAGTGCCAAAAACAAACCGCTGTAGAGGGAGGGGGGAGGGGGGGGGGAGAGAGACATGGAGTTGGCAGAATTTTAACTGGGAATTGCTATATCTTTTTCAGATTCCATTATAATTGATTTGCACCCAGAATGCATTGCAGTTCCTTTGAAATCAAAGTAAGACAAAGTTTTTGATTTACTGAAACCATTTTCTGAAAGTCAGTTGCTTTCCTCTATGTGCATTATTATTTTGCATTTGGCAATGGAGCATAGAGACGCTTTGGGATAACAGATATACAGACAGACAGTCTTTTGTCCGGTTCATTTTGATGCTTCAGATATAGAAAGGGCTCTCCGAGGCAACGGTATCAGTTTTCCTCCTTGATGTATTCCTTCATTGTGGGGTTATTTAAACAAAAAGTCCAGAACAAGTCAGTCTGCTTTGAGATCAGGACTGGCAAAATCCTGACCCCGGTCGGCTACAACTATGAACATTCAATTGAATGGACGTCAATATTCTTCAGATTTGCAATATGAATCATTAAGATGACAGAACCAGTTGGTTGTAGGCATGTAGCCAAAATATTTTATTTAGCTTTAATTGAGTCATCTGAATCGAAGCAGGAACAACTCCCGTGTTGTGTGACCTCGAATATCTTCCAATTCACATAAATACACAACTCGTCGTTTACAGAGAATACGCACATTCACACAAATAAACTGTCCACTTACCCTGAGAATCTGCCCATTTGTGCCCATTTATGCATCCAAACCAAGGCAGCTCAAAGAAGAACAGAATCGGAATCCAGGCGGAGTGAAGGACGGCGACAAAGAGTAACACCCACGAAACGGGGCTGGAACTGAGGAAAAGGGAATAAATCTCTATATTTTACATTGAATACACTATGTATGTTTATGATATATGATGTATTCAACGTATATGGGATAATTTAAGGTAAGTTTAACTGTTCACTTTACCTATATTCTTCCAGCATGTGTAAGGCAGGTGTAGGCACCCTTCGGCACACCAGATGTTGTGGACTACATCTTTCCTGATGTTTGCCAACATTATGGAAGATCTAGTCCAACACATCTGGAGTTCTTCAAGTTGCCTATGCTGCAACTGCATAGCACAGATCGAGGCTGCTACAATGGAGATCAGAGGAACTGTAAGGGGGTTCTACTGCTCCCACCATTACTGAATTGCATATATTGTTACACCCATCATATTGCAAAATTGATGTTCTAATCCACGTTGAGATGTTTATCAGAAACCTTTTATTTTTTTTTCTCCAATGTACATGTGGCAGAACTACTACTCATTCGCTTTTTCCCCTTGTTCGCAAATCATGTTTGGGCTTGATTAGACTATTGTGTTTGTCCCATTCTAAATGTAATAGAAATGAGGCATAGTTATTAATCTGTGGGTAAGTGTCTTTAATATGATACTGTAGCACAGAGGGTTTTCTCGAGGGCTGATGACTATTTATATCAAAGGACACCTTATCTAGGAGGAAATCGGGAAACATGGCAAGGGAGAGAGTTAGTTTATACTGAAGCCATACTTCCAGGCCAACTGTGTGTGACTTCTCACACCTTGCAGAGTGGCTCAGTTGGGGTCCCAGCATCAAAGAGGAATTTTGATTGGAAGCTCTGACCTCCCATGCAATCAAATAAGCCCCTTCTGAAAATGTATTTTTGGAGTGTTTTCGAATATGGTATATTTTTCTGTAGAGCATCC
This sequence comes from Pelobates fuscus, assembly GCF_036172605.1. Taxonomy (NCBI): domain Eukaryota; kingdom Metazoa; phylum Chordata; class Amphibia; order Anura; family Pelobatidae; genus Pelobates; species Pelobates fuscus. Next base: position 156,302,475 of record NC_086325.1, on the reverse strand, counting down.
TGGGAGGAAAAGCCCTGTATTATTGTGTGGGTGACCCCATTTAAGGGTCTTTGCATAAAAGCCGTGTGTTTCCAATAGACCTCGATTGACTCCCAGAACTATGTTTCGTCTGGTTACTGGGGGAATGGATGTCTGTATGCTTTAATGGTTCCAGAGTGGCTGAAGGAACCAGTACACAACCCAGATTTTTTTTACATGTCTAGAATTTTTATGTTGTCTTCAGATTCTGCTAATAGTTTCAGCAATGAGTTTTGTGCCCTGGGCATATGCCAACGCAGTAATACTCCAGTTTGAGCTCCGATACATTTCCAGGTACAGTAATGTTCTCGGGAGTAGGTTTCTCGAGTTTTCAGAATGTCATATGGAAAAATGTAGGTCAAGCATAGTACACTTCTGAACTTTACTGAATCTGCTACTGCGAATCTGGAAATAGCACGATGGGCAAATAAAGACATTGAAAATCCCAGGCATTTTATCCTGTTTCTATAGTCAGGAAGTAGCGTTTGCACTAGTGAGACCGATTGATTCTCCTTATTAATTGCTGGCCTGTTTTACGAAGCATATTCTGTAATACTAACAAGTCGATCCAGAAATCTCTCCCACCTGGGATTTGATAAGATAATGCACTCGGATGTGATTCACAACATTAGTACCAGCGAACATAATGGAACCTATTAATATTTAACAAGCAGACATCTGCGAGCAGAAACGAACACGATTTCAAACACATTGTAGTAAATTCACTAGACTGGGAATGTGGAGAAATGACAGGGATTTCAGATTTGACTCCAATGTAGCCGAACTGGCAAAATCCCCCATCTCTCAACATTTCAAATGGACTAAGAGAGACACTTTCATTTTAGGGGTGTGAATAGGAGTGTGGCCGGGGGCAGGGCTATTCTGAGACATTTTAGGTGATTTACTAATAACAATTTATGCAACTAAAATCTTACTCAAAACAAGAACAATGTATCATATTTACAAAGACTGATTTCTAATCACATTTATTGTAGTTTGAAGACACATTACTGGGAGTATTATTGCTGTGGAGCTCTGTTATACACCCAGACACATTACTGGGAGTATTATTGCTGTGGAGCTCTGTTATACACTCAGACACATTACTGGGAGTATTATTGCTGTGGAGCTCTGTTATACACTCAGACACATTACTGGGAGTATTATTGCTGTGGATCTCTGTTATACACACAGACACATTACTGGGAGTATTATTGCTGTGGAGCTCTGTTATACACTCACACACATTACTGGGAGTATTATTGCTGTGGATCTCTGTTATACACACAGACACATTACTGGGAGTATTATTGCTGTGGAGCTCTGTTATACACTCAGACACATTACTGGGAGTATTATTGCTGTGGAGCTCTGTTATACACTCAGACACATTACTGGGAGTATTATTGCTGTGGAGCTCTGTTATACACTCAGACACATTACTGGGAGTATTATTGCCATTACTGGGAGTATTATTACTGTGGAGATCTGTTATACACTCAGACACATTACTGGGAGTATTATTGCTGTGGAGCTCTGTTATACACTTAGACACATTACTGGGAGTATTATTGCTGTGGAGCTCTGTTATACACTCAGACACATTACTGGGAGTATTATTGCTGTGGAGCTCTGTTATACACTCAGACACATTACTGGGAGTATTATTGTTGTGGAGCTCTGTTACACACTCAGACACATTACTGGGAGTATTATTGCTGTGGAGCTCTGTTATACACTCAGACACATTACTGGGAGTATTATTGCTGTGGGCCTCTGTTACACACTCAGACACATTACTGGGAGTATTATTGCTGTGGGGCTCTGTTATACACTCGGACACATTACTGGGAGTATTATTGCTGTGGGGCTCTGTTATACACACAGACACATTACTGGGAGTGTTATTGCTGTGGGGCTCTGTTATACACTCAGACACATTACTGGGAGTATTATTGCTGTGGAGCTCTGTTATACACTCAGACACATTACTGGGAGTATTATTGCTGTGGAGCTCTGTTATACACTCAGACACTTTACTGGGAGTATTATTGCTGTGGAGCTCTGTTATACACTCTGACACATTACTGGGAGTATTATTGTTGTGGAGCTCTGTTATACACTCAGACACACCAACAATATGGAGCTCCTAGAAAAGAGGGACATTAGGATAGAGAAGAGGGACAGAGAGATTTGGGCACAAAATAGGGACTGCCCCTACAAACTAGGGAGACTTTGGAGTTATTTAACCCTTCAACTTTTTTTCCCCGCATCTCTAAATATTTTGGTCTAAAATCTATGATTCCTTTGCCAGTTCTACACAATTTCAGGAACCAAGCCGATCATACAGAAATGCAGACAATGACAACGATACAAATACAGACAGCCTTATGTTGTTAAAATATACACATACATACGCTCATGCGCAAACACAAGCACACAGACACTAACACACATGCATAGACATAAGCATGCAAACAGACACCCCGTATGGAGATACATTAGGACAAGGACACACACAGACACACATACTGACATACACAGACACACACAGACACACATACTGACACACACAGACACACATACTGACACACACAGACACACACAGACACACATACTGACACACACACAGACACACATACTGACACACACAGACACACATACTGACACACTTGTGCAAAGATAAAGGCAGTTTAAAGACACGCTACTGTAGATTTGTTAAATTGTTACTATGAGTCTCTGTTGCAAAGTCAGACAGAAAAAATGAAGACACTGAAAATATTACGAATATTCGTTAATTGTCGGGAATTCAAAGTATATTTCCGATTTAAAGCCAACTTAGCCAAACTCAAAGCGAAGCTAACATAGATAATGTTTCCAATTCGTCTACTTGTGTCTTCACATTCAATTCACATTGTATGCACTCCGAATTCCTAACCCTAAACGAGTGCTGGGAAAGAAGAATGTTAGGGTAGAAAAGAGGGGCTGTCTCTATTGAACAGGGTCACTTGGGAGATGATATGCTTTGAGTAACTGGCACATTTATTTTACATTTTAAAAAAAAATTCAAGGTGTTTATTCCACCAAATACTATTGGTGTGTACGGTTTTGTCAAGTAGCAAGCAGGAGTGTTTATAATAGTTCTACCTGCCACATCCAGCTATTAGTGATGCGTTTTTAATAATAAACGTTCGCGTTGCTTTTTCTTTGGTATGTGGGATTTAACATCTGCTCCTAATGCAAATCTGACGGGAGACTTCATCTTCTTACAAAACAACAGCAAAAAAAAATAATAAATAACAATTTCTTCAAATGATATCACAAAAAGATAAGTCCTGCGCTCACTCCCATATATTCAAATGATATATGTACAGAAAATTGGAAGATTCAATTTAAAGTAGGTCACAAACATTCGGTGATGGGAGTCGGACACCCAAGTACTGATATATGGTTGCTGCTCCAGGAGCTACACTGTACGTCAGAAATACATTATTCGAATGCAATAATAATAGGTAATAATAAGTTACCTGTCTGTTAGTCATTATTACCTCCCAACGGTGTCGGACTAGTGAGAAAGTGTTCTATTAGAACCTCTGTTCCACCTGGGATTCCACCCCCTCAAAGGTTTGACATCTACACGACGAAGGATATGTCAAGGCCATCACAATGTAAGGGACTGCAGCTCTGCGTATGCGCAGCCCTGGTTGGTGTTCTGGTTTGTAGAATGTAAGCTCATCGAGCAGGGCCGTCCACCTCTCTGTTCCTGTACGTCCAGTTGTCTGGTTACAATTACATGTCTGTTAGTCCACCCATTGTACAGCGCTACGTAATCTGATGGCGCTATATAAATAATAAAATAATAATAATAAGGATACATGCCAGTTCAGTAATCTGCCAATTTCTATTTTAGGGGTATGTCCCAATCACTGGGACTGGAAACATCCCATAAATTGTACCAATCCCTGCAAATTGGAATATACCATATTTGCAACACAATTAGTTTCTGTCCACCCCGCTATTTGCACCAATTTTTGAAAGCGGGAATGGCCAATTATATTTCACAAATATTCTACTGTGCTGTCAGACTATTTATTTACAGACTCTGTATGATATTATGCGATTAAATTGTATTGGGCGCATTGCATGCTGCGAATTCATTATTAAACAAAACCCTTATTGCTGTGTTTGTATTGCAGGTGATGATCAGTTCCTGTTTAATGTACCCCGTCTTTAAAAGCCTATACTTTCAGATTCACTCATCGCTCACTGGAAGCTACATCCCTGGGGCCCACTCTCTAGCCTATGTCAACTGCCCGAACGAGCAAATTGCAAAAGATATTGGCAGGTACAGTGGATAATAAATATTGGCAGGTAAAGTGTTAATAATAATTACATGATAATTAATGATTACAACGTTTATTCTTTCCTATTGTAGTCCTCGGTCGGAGTACATGTGTATAAATTAAAGTGCTACTCCAAGCACCATGACCACTTCAGTTTTTTTTGACCAACTACAGTGTCATTAGCCAGCCCAGTTAACAACTTTCGCTTAATGGGGCAGTTCTGGTGTATAGAGCACACTCTTGAAGTCTCACTGATCAATTATCAATTATCTGCCATTTTGGAGTTAAATTACTTTTGTTATATTCCTTGTAGCCCTAGCCACACCTCCCCTGACTGTGACTGACACGACCTGCATGAAACAATGGTTTCCTTTTCAATCAGATGTTAACATGCCTTAGAAGTTTTTTTTATCTCCTGCTCTGTAAATTTTACTTTATTCACACACAGGAGGCATCTGCAGAGTCTAGCAAGCTATTAACATAGGAGGAGATAGGAAATTCTAAATTAAACATAATTTGCAATAAAGGCAGTTTAAACATTAGATTTCTCTTTACAGGAAGTATTTAGCAAAGCCGTGTAAGTCACATGTAGGGAGGTGTGGCTAGCAGTGGTGTATTTTGGATTTGTGCTGCCCTAGGCATGACGAAACTCAGGCACCTCCCTAATCTAAATTTGCCCCACCCCTTCCTGTCAAAGCCGCACCTCTTCCTATTTAGGAGCAACACGCACTTTGACTGACAGACACACACATACAGACACACTTACTCACTGACATACACCCTGAAAGACACACACACATTCACTGACAGACACCACACTAAAAGACACACTCACAGACATACACTGACAGACACACACATTTACTGACAAACACAGACACTCACTCACCAGACATACACTGGCAGACACACACACATTCACTGACAGACACACTCACTAACAGACATACACTGGCAGACACACACACATCCACTGACAGACACACACACATACACACATTCACTGATACATACCCTGATACTGACAGATTCACACTCACAAGCATTGCCTCACACTCACAAATGATTTATTTATTGTATTAATTTAAATCCACTCAGCCTCCCTACCTGTGGGAGACCTGGAGTGGATTCTTTCCCTGGGTCCAGTGGTGCTGCAGGGCTGTCTGCTGCTGTCTCCTGGTGCCGTCTGGAAGCTGCTGGGCTCATGTGCAGCAGAGTGGATAGGCGGCCAGTCACTGCAGGTAGTGAGGGAGCTGTAATTTTCCTGCTCAGCTCCCTTGCATGCCGCTGAGTGATGCTGATATGATGGAAGGACATCATATTCCGGCTCCAGCAACACCGCTGGGCACGCGAGAGAGCTGAGCAGGAAGAGCTCAGAGGACGGCTCTCCCTCGCCACCTGCCCACAATATTGGCAGCTGCGTGCCTCTGGGGGACTCTGAGGTGGCCAGCTGGCCAGCTTTTGGGTCCTCCATGAAATAGGCTACCAAGGCATGTGCCAGGGCACTTATGGGGGTTGCGTTTTTTGCCGCCCCCCTTAAACTGCCACCCAAGGCAAATGCCTTGTTAGCCTCGCTGTAAATACAGCACTGGTGGCTAGGGCTGCATAAACAAAGTAATTTAACACCTAAATGACAGAGAATTGAGCAGTGAGACTACAGAGACACGATCTAACCACCAAAACGGCTTCATTAAGCTAAATCTGATTGGGTGCCTTTAATATTCCTTTAATTATATGCGGCTAGTTTAGCCCAGGTTAATATATATTATGCTACTCTAACCGGAACTGGTGTTTTCATGGGACACTGGTTTTTGGTTGGAGTACTCCTTTAAGAAAGAGAGTTGCTCATAGCAGGCACTCAAGGTGGTGGAGTAATCTCTTTGAAACAGGAAGAGAAATGTGTCCAAGCGCTAAAACATTCATTGTCTCTGTTTTCCATAGGGGAATCTTGGAAAAACGCTTGGCTGTCAGCGTAAACATTATGCCAAAGTCTTCATCCCTGTAAGTAACGTAATAAACGAAATACAGAAATCTATGGCACACTGCAGGACGTGAGGACTCTGATCATTGTATGGATTCTGTATAATGTTTTCTAACCACACGTACGTTAGGAGTTCAGTTATTACATTAATTGTGCCGACACAGAACTGTTATGTGAGTGACAACTGTCTCGTGGAGTTTACAGGATAAAAAAACAAGATTAAACTCGGACTATTCACCCAAAGTACTTAGCTCAAGATTCAACAGAAATTATTGATTTAACCCTGGCATTAGATATCTAAAAGAACAGTTTCATAAATTAAAGGGCTAATGCAATGTAATTGTTTTTTTAAACAGCTCAAATCCTGGGGCCCGTGGTCACAATCCGCCCCCCACTAATGCAGTGTGTGTATTTAATGTATGCAGTTTGTGTGTGGATACAACCTACACTGATCAGCCACATCATTATAACCACCTGTCTAATATAATGTAGGTCCCCTCTGAAAGGGTTAATCGATCCTTCTCCCTTGGAAGCGCTTCTCGCCTATCTCAGCGTTTGCTGTCCGCCACTTGGAATATTCACTGCTCTGTCTTCAATATTGAGGGAGACCATTGAAAGCACCTGTCTAATGTAATGTAGGTCCCCTCATGCTGCCAAAACAACTCTGATGCGTAGAGGCATGGACTCCACAAGACCTCTGAACGTGTCCTGTGGTATCTGACACCAAAACATTAGGAGTAGATCCTTTAAGTCCTGCAAGTTGCGAGGTGGGGCCTCCATGGATAGGATTTGTTGTTCCAGAACATCGCACAAATGCTCAATCGGATTGAGATCTGTGGAATGTGATGCCAAGGCAACACTTTGAACTCTTTGTCAGGGTCCCCGACACATTTTTGAACATTTTTTGCAGTGTGGAAGGGTGCATTATCCTGCTGAAAGAGGCTCCTGCCATCAGGGAATATCACTGCCATGAAGTAGTGTACATGATCTGCAACAAGCTCTAGGTAGGTGGTACATGTTAAAGTAACATCCACATAAATGCCATGATCCAAGGTATCCCAGCAGAACGTTGCTCAGAGCATAACACTGCCTTCACCGGCCTGCCTTCTTCCCATAATGCATCCTGCTGCCATCTCTTCCCCAGGTAAACGATGCACATGCACGGGGCCATCCTCCTTATATAAAAGAAAGTGTGAAATATCAGACCAAGCAACCTTGTTCCATTGCTCCATGATTCAGTTCTGACTCTCAAGTCTTCATTGAAGGCACCTTCACCGGTGGACAGAGGTCATCATCGTCACTCTGACCAGCCCCATACACAGCAAACTGCGATGCACTGTGTGTTCGGACACCTTTCTATCATGGCCAGCATCAGTGGTGTATCCTGGTTTTGTGCTGCCCTAGGCAGGACAAAACTCAGGCGCCCCCCACCCAGCCTTCTAAATACACACACGCATGACAGATACGCATACATTAGCTAACAGACACACACACTCACTGACATACACACACACACACTCACAGACATATACACACACTCACACACTAACAGACACACTCACTAACAGACACACTCACACTCACTGACATACATACACACACTCACACACTAACAGACACACTCACACTCACTGACATACATACACACTCACACACTAACAGACACACTCACTAACAGACATACACGCACTAACAGACACACTCACACTCACTGACATACATTCACACACTCACACACATACATACACACACTCACACACTAACAGACACACTCACACTCACTGACATACATACACACACACACACTAACAGACATACACACACTAACAGACACACTTACACTCACTGACATACATTCACACACTCACACACATACATACACACACTCACACACTAACAGACACACTCACACTCACTAACAGACACACTCACACTCACTGACATACATACACACACACACTAACAGACACACTCACACTCACTGACATACATTCACACACTCACACACATACATACACACACTCACACACTAACAGACACACTCACACTCACTAACAGACACACTCACACTAACTGACATACATACACACACTCACACACTAACAGACACACTCACTAACAGACATACACACTAACAGACACACTCACACTCACTGACATACATTCACACACATACATACACACACTCACACACTAACAGACACACTCACACTCACTAACAGACACACTCACTGACATACATACACACACTCACACACTAACAGACACACTCACTAACAGACATACATACTAACAGACACACTCACACTCACTGACATACATTCACACACATACATTCACACACTCACACACATACATACACACACTCACACACTAACAGACACACTCACACTCACTAACAGACACACTCACTGACATACATTCACACACATACATTCACACACTCACACACATACATACACACACTCACACACTAACAGGCACACTCACACTCACTAACAGACACACTCACTGACATACATGCACACACTCACACACTAACAGACACACTCACTAACAGACAGACATACACACACACTAACAGACTGACATTGCCTGTTTTTAGCAAATGTCATGTGGAAGATTAAAAGGCGAGAAACTTTTTAGTTTTTTTGCTTTTTCTCAAAACTATATTAAAACATGATTTATTAATCCAAAATGTTTTGAGGTGTGAATGCAGAGATAAATATTCCTTATTAAAAAGATCAACAAATGACCCGTTTGATAGGATAAATGTCAATAAAATCCTATTTGAAAAAAGAACACAGCACTAATATCAAAGAAACGTATTACGTCATCTTGAGTTTTCTAAACATGTCACTTTTCAAACCTTATTCCAACTTGTTGTGATTGATATTGCAATTGTGCAACTGCGCAATATTATTGCTTTCCTCTTTTCGAAGTAGCATTTAAAACCCACTTATAAAAGGCATCATTTTAAATGTATAACCCCCCAGCCTCCTTACCTTTGGGAATGCTGGGGGGGTTCTCTATCTCCCTGGGGTCTAGTGGGGCTGCCGGTTGGGCTGCTGGGCTGTCTGCTGCGCGGCTAGCGAGGGAGCACTTCCCCTGAGCTGTCTGCTCAGCTCCCTCGCGCGCCGCAGAGTGAGGCTGGGAGCCGGAATATGACGTCATATTCCGGCTCCGCCTCCCAGCCTCACTCTGCGGCGTGCGAGGGAGCTGAGCAGACAGCTCAGGGGAAGTGCTCCCTCGCCAGCCGCCCTCTCGCCAGTGCCGCCCGAACGCCCAGCAGCCTGCCTTGTCAGTTAGCCGCAAGGCTAACAAGGCATTTGCCCTGGGCATTTGAGGCGGCTTTTTTTGCCGCCCCCTGGAAAATGCCGCCCAAGGCAAATGCCTTGTTTGCCTCGCGGCTAATACGCCCCTGGCCAGCATTACGTTTTCAGCAATTTGAGCTACAGTAGCTCTTCGGTGTTATTGGACCAGACATGCTGACCTTCGCTACTTAGGTGCTTCAATGAGACTTGGGTACCAATGACACTGATTCACTGGTTGATCTTCCTTGCACCACTGTTAATAGGTACTGCAAACTGGGAACACCACACAAGACTTGCCGTTTGGAGATGCTCTGACCCAGTCATCTAGCCATCGCTATTTGGCCCCAGTCAAAGTCATTCAGATCTTTTCTCTTTCCTGCCTAATATTTCTTTCACCTTGACAGGTGCCATTGTAATGAGATAATCAATGTTATTCACTTCACTTGTCAGTAGTTTTAATGTTGTGGCTGATCAGTGTATATGTCAAGGGACTGTGGAGTTGCATTGAGTGTACACACACACTTACTAACAGACACACACTCTCACTGATTAGACACACACTGACAGACAACACACTGATACTGACTCACTCACACACAAGTTCATTTAATTTATAGTTTTTAATTTATTTTGAGGTCTCTATGAGAACCCTTTGATTGAAACTCATGACGACTGCTGTGACATGAAACAGGGAGTGGAGCGCAGAGCCCGGAGCTTTGCCAGGGACGTTTTAGGTTATTTCTTTAAGTTATTGTTTCTAATTGCTGGGATACAGTTAACGTTTTTATACTTTGTGTTCGGCCTAAGTATTCATTACCCACAGGGTAAGGACATGTGGGAGACCCAGGTGCAGTCCAAGTACCCGTGGCTCTCGCTCAGTCAAAACACTTTGAATATTGACTATATGTCTGGTAGCTCTGATGTTCAATGAGTTTCCTTATCGATAACACTTTGGGCAAGATCTTTAATCAGACTCATTTGATTCAACGTAGACTGTTGGCAGGACTAATAATGCAGTTGCATGGATTTTGGCAGGTCCTGAACTCAGCAGCACAGATCTACCCCCATCCTCCCTGACAGCTTACACTAGTCTCGAAATATTTCAGTATAATTGCTGATAGCTGATTTAATGGAGAGGGCAATTTGATAGTCACAAGGTAAAGAAACACTCCAATCTCCATAACTATTACTGCGCGCTGTAGTGATTTTTGACATTATGAGTGTCATGGCACCATAACCACTATAGTACACTGTAGTGGTTATGGTGCTTGGAGTGTTCCTTTAGAGAACAAGGCAATAGTTTGTCCTGGTTCAAATTTTACACTGATCTGGGCAATCTGGAATAAAATCTCCAATTCTTCTATATTTGCAGTTAGGCTACACTGGCATAAAAAGTTACATTTAGCCAATTAGGATATATCTGACTATCGTGACATCACCATTCACCTTTCAAGTGCTTGATGGCATATATCATGTGTTTATTTTCTAGATACATCTGGAAGGGGGAAATAGAAGAATCTACTGAAATTCTTTTGGTAGGTAAAATGGTAGATTTCTATAATACATTGTACTTGTGTATTATTATTATTATTATTATTATTATTATTATTATGTCCAGCAATGTTTGTGGCACATTGGAATATGAGTAAAATATTCAGCCACAAGCGGTGGTCTTCTAACACAACCCCCATTTGGCGATCTTTGTATGTTTTGGGGTACCTGACTGACGGTCTACCTTCCCCGCTCCTTCACACTGATCTCACACAGGGACGGAACCACCAAACAGTGAACTGGAGTGAGCCGAACACCAAAGTGGAACATTTAGACAAAAATAGCCGGTTTGGACAAATTATCGAGCTCAGTTATAGTCACAGCTCGGCTATTTTGGACAAGCCCCATTATAGTGAAAAAAGGCACCAGGTATTCCAGACTGCGGCCATCTTTATGTAATCCACGTCACGCTGATTTAGGCCAAAGGTTTGTTTATTTTGTTTGATATGCATTGATTGACTTTATTTTTTTTATTTCACTCTGCGTAGTAAATTCAAGCATTTATTCACTATTTGAGGACAATTTAAATATAGGTGTTTTTATCAACTGTGTATTAGGTCCTTGTCTTATTTTTTTTTTTATTATTATTATTATTTATTTTTTTTAGACGCAAAGCTACATTTTGGCAAAAACAGATCGTTTGGAATCATGCTCCAGCTATTTTTGCTTAAATGTTGCAATTTACTTTTCAGTTCCATCATTTTTTGAATAATTGAAACATTGAGATTCTGTTTCTGTACTTTTCTCCCAGAAGCTAGACGTGACGTTAGTGAAGAAACCCTCGTGGTTAATTCTAGCAGGTCAGGAGAAGGGCTTTAGATCAGGTGACAGAGATTTAGGCAAACGGTATAACAGCAATCCCCCATAATGTCCTTTTTAAATACGTAATGTCTGTCTTTTTTTCTGGTTGTAGGAAACACAAAATAAAATTTGCTTTAAAAATATGCAATAGCAATTTGCAAATGTCAAGCAGAATTAAACATGTTGTACACAGTCTATTGTACTTAAAATCTGTAGAGGTGGGCGGGGCCTAGCCGTCGAGCAAGCTGGTCGCACTACACCTGAGCTCCGAGCAGGAACCTGCAAAAAAGCAACATAAATCTAATATATCGCGAAGAAAATACTATTGGGGTGCACCAGCAAATCGGCGTTACCCTGAAACACATTTAGGCGACCAGCCGGGCTCGGCGAGCAACGTTGAAGCTAACACACCGTGGAGGCCTTCCAGCGGATGCAAGCGTGGGAGAGGCGGCCGACCTCCCTGCGAGCAGCCAAGCAGGAAACGCTGGGAACCCCGTTTCCCCCCCTCGCCGGTGAAGGATATCCCGGCACAATCGTTATGCATACAGACTCGACGAGACGAAAAAAGGAACCAGGGAACTCACCGGATCCTGTCTCACCAAACTACTACACAGCCAGAGCTAAGATGGCGGCTGCCATGCCGACGACATACGACCTACTAGACAACTATGAAAAGCGGCTGGATGAACTCTTCGGAGCCTTGTGGCAAAGACTGTGGGGCAGGGGGACGTGGACACAGGTGAAAAAGAAAGCGACCACCAAGCAGCAGACCTTGACACCTAGTGGCTCGTACCACGAGGCTGATGGGCCGCGGAGCAGGCGCCTAGGCCCCAACCCACGGAAACCCAGGCATGAAGGAGCCGGCTTGACAGTAGCACCCTGTCCATTACTGCCCACCGCACGTTGCCACCCATCAGGATCGAGAGCCCAACCAACGAGAAGACCAAGAGGCCGGCGGTCCAAGAGAACGGCAGCCACCGTTAGGCAAAGGCGTTCTAAAAGTGGGCCCTCCCGTAACCTATACAGACGGGCCGCGGAGGCCACCCTGCGCCTCACCACTCGGAGTATCCAGCAGCCCCCAACGGACTACCTACAGGCCTCATCCACACACCGAGAGATCGACCCTCATTGTGGTGGGCAGGCAGGCCTACACAGCGACCCAAGGGGAGACAACCACATACCAGCAGCTGGCGTGGGTTAAGTGACTCTAGTGAACTCTACATTAACTGCCCTACTTATGCCGACCTACTCACTATTAGTTAGCTTAGCACAGTTGATTTTGCCTTATAATTTTCTATGACTCAGCCATAATGTGTTCCCTGGCACACCTTTAAGTTGCTTCTTGAAACGTGATGTAAACCTAAGTACCAACATGATTTATTTTTGCCCTAATTGTCTATATGCCTACTTTATACCAAACCTCCTCAAACATATGCTAAGATGTAGCTTAGAATTGTTTTCTCTTATTTGTATAGCTTTAAGTACCAAAGCAGTCAGGAAGCTGCAGACAAACCTACTCTCAACTTGATTGTTATCGCATAGGCATATCTACTTAAGTAACTCTACCTTTAAAAATGTGCATGTTTCTCAAGGCCACTGTTTAACATACCTATGTTCCCATATTACTGAACGCTGTTGTGGCACAAGTTTATATTCTGTACCCACCCGCACTACAAAAATAAAGAATAAAAAAAAAAAAAAAAATCTGTAGAGGAAATATTACATAATCAGTAAAAGGAACCCTCCAAGCACCATAAGCTTGCCGTAGCGGTTATGGTGCTGAAAGTGACCTGGTGCCTACTTTGTATTTTAAAGGGACACTCCATTGCCCAAGTACCAAAAATATATAAATATCCCTGTTTACTAGATATACAAGAAAACCAACATACATTTAATTATGCATTTTTTTTTCAATGGGGATATATCTAAAAGCAGCTTATAAAAGCTGCAGTTCTCTTGTCTGCAGTACTTGCAAGCCCTCCCCTTCTAACCCCGCCCAGACTTCCTGTGGCTGTCCAATCAAACACTTCCCAATGCAGCTCAATGAGAAGTCTTTGCAGGGCATGTGCTCTGGGCAATTGTTGCCTCTTGAGTTTAGCTTCACTGAGCTAAACAACCAGTAGGTAACAAGTACATTGACAGCCAGGGGGATGTAACAAGGTTCATTTATAAAAGTGATCATTTTAGCAAATTGCTTTCTGAAGTGCTTTAGCGATCTGTAGTGTCCCTTTAAGTAATTAAACTGTTTTTTTAAATGCTTTGACTTCCTGTAGTGGGAACCTCTGCTAGGTCTCCTGAGCCCTGCAATGCAGGGTTTAGCTCATAAGCTGAGGGTGATCAGCTGACTCCCTCAGCCAATGAGCTAACTCTCAGGCATTAGTAGTGGAGGTAGGGATTAGCACTGTAGTGGTTATGGTGCTTGTGGTTCTCCTTTAAGATTATAACTTAAATTCTAGATATGGCAGTGTACAGCTACAGCGGACTTGGTTATAATATTGACTTCTCACTTTATAAGATTGGCATTTAAGAAGGTATTTATATAAATTAGTATCCCATTAGTATAATTTACTAAGCGTTCCACCATGATAACTTACACCTTTTGTCTTTTTAAAGGATAATGTAATTAAAATAGTTTTTAACCACTAGAACACATTTTTAAGCGCTGTATAACACTTTTTTGTAGTCACCTAATTTATCCACTAAACACAGAAATCCAGTGAATTGAAAGCAGAATTGCAAACTGTACGCCAAAATAGTTAATTTGGAAAAATTCTACAACTCGGCTATTGTCTTTCACAATATGGTATTTTTACAAACAAACTCTTTACACCCAGGCTCGCCTACAAAAGTCCTGCCTTTCTGGTATGATGCTGCCATCTAGTGGTAAAAGTGTATAAACTTGTCCCTCATATTTATACTTTATTTTCTCTTACAGGTAGTGAGAACAAAGACAGACAAGATATCCGAGCTATGTGCTTACATTGGGTATGTGTCATTGTGTGAAACTGCAGTATATCACAGCCATAAGCGATATACAATAAATGCCCTCAATAAATAGTTTTGTCATTATACATACAACAATGACTATGACCAAGTCACTACATATGGGGATCACCGGTTGCGTTGGTGGAAACAAAAAATTAAAAAAATCAGTTCTGCCGCGTTAAGATCCTTTAATGAATATACAGTTATAGAGTACATTTCAGCATGTTTTCTATTTATGTAGTGTACATGTGCCTAATTAATTATATATGGGTTACATTTAAAAATGATAGATTTTGGGTCTTGTCATTTTAGCCTGGTCCATCCATTTGAAATCCCTGATATTATCAGCATTCCCATAGAGAGAGGAAACCCAGGTTATTTAAAGTCCATTGAAGAAGCGGTGGAGAACAAGTCCTAGTGGCAGAACTTGGACAATGGTGTGTGTGGACCTCTATTAAACGATAATGGTTTTATACGGATTGAAGACTACTTTCATGGTGTATGGAGGTCTGGTGATGGAGCGTTCGGATGGTGACTAGACCTTTCAAGTCTACAGAGTTTGTTGTCATATTGAAAGGATGGAATTATGAAGCTGTGAAGAAATTAGCAGATCACTAGGACCTATCGCTGTGATTGGGGGCATAAGAAAGGATAAAGCCATTCTGACCATTTTCAAAATGACCAACAGAACTGGGTAGATGGTCAATCTGTTATTTAGTGGACTGCCACTGAAATTTCTAAGTATAAGCTAAGAACTAGTAATATTTATTCACAATCAAACGTACATTGGAAATTTGCTGGTGATAGAATTATGACAGAGGCTCCAGCGTTAAACCACGTGATTTACACTAGTCAATAATCAATAACATGGCTGGTGCTAGGAGGACTCTTTTCAGAGCAAATTGAGCATGTCTTATACACCAGTTCTACATATCTAATGTCGCTTGTACAGTCCCTCCGTGTTGCTCAGAAACAGCTGTTTTATAGTAAGGACAAAGTGTTTCTGGTTAAGAGGGGACGAGTACGGGTGGTGTTTAATGGGTCATGAGACAGAGCCTTTTAGGGCAAAGGGTTGAGCTTGTTGAGGAGTCAAGTGATTTTAGGGGGACTCAATCTCTAGGTATTTTTTGGACTCGGGCAGTTCCTCTGATGTACAGCGTAAACACATAAATGGAAGACTCCAATATGTTTGGCTCTTAGCACTGGGAAGTTCATAAAGGTTTGGAGAGATTTCCCAGTTCAGCTTTTGCACTTAATTGTTGTATTGAATTGACACTTGAGTGTATAAGATGTGTTTACTGAGATAGTAAATTTGACTTTGTGCAAACTGAAAATTCGGGTGCCCAATTTTAATTAATTTCTTTACACCTTGGTTATTTAACTTAGTTGTTTTATCAACTTGGCCAGTAGTAGAATTGCAGTCAAATTCACTTTGTCTTTGCCAATTTGTAGACCTTTGCCTAATAACTCAATTCTTCTTTGCATGTGAAGCCTTTGCTCCAGTGTATCCTCATTTCCACTGGCTATGATAGTGAGGGCATGGAGTTATAGAAGGGGCTATGATAGAGAGGGCATGGAGTAGTAGAAGGGGCTATGATAGAGAGGGCATGGAGTGATAGAAGGGGGTATGATCGAAAGGGCATTAAGTGGTAGAAGGGGCTATGATAGAGAGGGCATGGAGTGGTAGAAGGGGCTATGACAGACCGGGCACGGAGTGGTAGAAGGGGCTATGATAGAGAGGGCATTAAGTGGTAGAAGGGGCTATGATAGAGAGGGCATGGAGTGGTAGAAGGGGCTATGATCGAAAGGGCATTAAGTGGTAGAAGGGGCTATGATAGAGAGGGCATGGAGTGGTAGAAGGGGCTATGACAGACCGGGCACGGAGTGGTAGAAGGGGCTATGATAGAGAGGGCATTAAGTGGTAGAAGGGACTATGATAGAGAGGGCATGGAGTGGTAGAAGGGGCTATGATCGAAAGGGCATTAAGTGGTAGAAGGGGCTATGATAGAGAGGGCATGGAGTGGTAGAAGGGGCTATGATAGAGAGGGCATGGAGTGGTAGAAGGGGCTATGATAGAGAGGGCATGGAGTGGTAGAAGGGGCTATGACAGATCGGGCACGGAGTGGTAGAAGGGGCTATGATAGAGAGGGCATTAAGTGGTAGAAGGGGCTATGATAGAGAGGGCATGGAGTGGTAGAAGGGGCTATGATCGAAAGGGCATTAAGTGGTAGAAGGGGCTATGATAGAGAGGGCATGGAGTGGTAGAAGGGGCTATGACAGACCGGGCATGGAGTGGTAGAAGGGGCTATGATAGAGAGGGCATTAAGTGGTAGAAGGGGCTATGATAGAGAGGGCATGGAGTGGTAGAAGGGGCTATGATCGAAAGGGCATTAAGTGGTAGAAGGGGCTATGATAGAGAGGGCGTGGAGTGGTAGAAGGGGCTATGATAGAGAGGGCATGGAGTGGTAGAAGGGGCTATGATAGAGAGGGCATGGAGTGGTAGAAGGGGCTATGACAGACCGGGCACGGAGTGGTAGAAGGGGCTATGATAGAGAGGGCATGGAGTGGTAGAAGGGGCTATGATCGAAAGGGCATTAAGTGGTAGAAGGGGCTATGATAGAGAGGGCATGGAGTGGTAGAAGGGGCTATGATCGAAAGGGCATTAAGTGGTAGAAGGGGCTATGATAGAGAGGGCATGGAGTGGTAGAAGGGGTTATGACAGACCGGGCACGGAGTGGTAGAAGGGGCTATGATAGAGAGGGCATTAAGTGGTAGAAGGGGCTATGATAGAGAGGGCATGGAGTGGTAGAAGGGGCTATGATAGAGAGGGCATGGAGTGGTAGAAGGGGCTATGACAGACCGGGCACGGAGTGGTAGAAGGGGCTATGATAGAGAGGGCATGGAGTGGTAGAAGGGGCTATGATCGAAAGGGCATTAAGTGGTAGAAGGGGCTATCATAGAGAGGGCATGGAGTGGTAGAAGGGGCTATGATAGAGAGGGCATGGAGTGGTAGAAGGGGCTATGACAGACCGGGCACGGAGTGGTAGAAGGGGCTATGATAGAGAGGGCATGGAGTGGTAGAAGGGGCTATGATAGAGAGGGCATGGAGTGGTAGAAGGGGCTATGATAGAGAGGGCATGGAGTGGTAGAAGGGGCTGTGACAGACCGGGCACGGAGTGGTAGAAGGGGCTATGATAGAGAGGGCATGGAGTGGTAGAAGGGGCTATGATCGAAAGGGCATTAAGTGGTAGAAGGGGCTATGATAGAGAGGGCATGGAGTGGTAGAAGGGGCTATGATAGAGAGGGCATGGAGTGGTAGAAGGGGCTATGACAGACCGGGCACGGAGTGGTAGAAGGGGCTATGATAGAGAGGGCATTAAGTGGTAGAAGGGGCTATGATAGAGAGGGCATGGAGTGGTAGAAGGGGCTATGATCGAAAGGGCATTAAGTGGTAGAAGGGGCTATGATAGAGAGGGCATGGAGTGGTAGAAGGGGCTATGATAGAGAGGGCATGGAGTGGTAGAAGGGGCTATGACAGACCGGGCACGGAGTGGTAGAAGGGGCTATGATAGAGAGGGCATGGAGTGGTAGAAGGGGTTATGACAGACCGGGCACGGAGTGGTAGAAGGGGCTATGATAGAGAGGGCATTAAGTGGTAGAAGGGGCTATGATAGAGAGGGCATGGAGTGGTAGAAGGGGCTATGATCGAAAGGGCATTAAGTGGTAGAAGGGGCTATGATAGAGAGGGCATGGAGTGGTAGAAGGGGCTATGATCGAAAGGGCATGGAGTGGTAGAAGGGGCTATGATAGAGAGGGCATGGAGTGATAGAAGGGGGTATGACAGACAGGGCATGGAGTGGTAGAAGGGGCTATGACAGACCGGGCACGGAGTGGTAGAAGGGGCTATGATAGAGAGGGCATTAAGTGGTAGAAGGGGCTATGATAGAGAGGGCATGGAGTGGTAGAAGGGGCTATGATCGAAAGTGCATGGAGTGGTAGAAGGGGCTATGATAGAGAGGGCAGTGAGTGGTAGAAGGGGGTATGACAGAGAGGGCATGGAGTGGTAGAAGGGGGTATGACAGAGAGGGCATGGAGTGGTAGAAGGGGTATGACAGAGAGGGCATGGAGTGGTAGAAGGGGCTATGACAGAGAGGGCATGGAGTGGTAGAAGGGGGTATGACAGAGAGGGCATGGAGTTGTAGAAGGGGTATGACAGAGAGGGCATGGAGTGGTAGAAGGTGCTGTAATAGACAGGGCATGGAGTGGTAGAAGGGGCTATGATAGAGAGGGCATGGAGTGGTAGAAGCGTGTATGACAGACAGGGCATGGAGTGGTAGAAGGGGCTATAATAGACAGGGCATGGAGTGGTAGAAGGGGCTGTAATAGACAGGGCATGGAGTGGTAGAAGGGGCCATGACAGAGAGGGCATGGAGTGGTAGAAGCGTGTATGACAGACAGGGCATGGAGTGGTAGAAGGGGCTATGACAGAGAGGGCATGGAGTGGTAGAAGCGTGTATGACAGACAGGGCATGGAGTGGTAGAAGGGGCTATGATGACAGAGAGGGCATGGAGTGGTAGAAGCGTGTATGACAGACAGGGCATGGAGTGGTAGACATGGATATGCAGTTGTGGAAGGGGATAGTTATGTTTGTTTGGGAGGGAGGACTGTGAGAGTTTGTAGGAAGGACGGACTAGAGTGTATGTGGGGGGGGGGGAGTGGATGAGGTTGCATAGACAAATGAGTTGTGACAAGAGAAGGAAATATATGTTGCACTTGAGGGGATGAATTTATTTGTGTTAGGGAGAGAACTGAATAAGAATGAATGTGTGAATGGTGTGCATGTGTATGTTATCTTTCTATGCACAACGGAGGGCATATTGGATAATTTATGTGAGACGGTTATAGACTATGAGGGGGAAATAGTCTATTCGATTTATTTACAGCTCTGTTTCCTTATATATAACAGGGTGTAACATATTTTTTGCAAACCACTTTATATAAATTGGCAAGGACAAAGTTAACAGGACAGACAGTGAGGAAAGCCTTCCTCATTTTTACTTCTCATACAGTAAAGACAGCTGTTCCAGATGCAGACCTTTCGATTTAAATACACATAATTCCATGTGTGCCAGTTTGATACTTTGGTAGTCTGTCAGATTCTCAGTTCATTGGGTAGATAACTGGATGTCAAAGGAACACTATAGGGTTAAGAACACAAACATGTGTTCCTGACCATATAGCATTAAAAACACCATCTAGCCTCCCTAAATATAGTAAAATCTTACCTTTACTCCAGTCTGCTGCTGCAGGCTCTGTCCCTGGTCTGCCTGCTTGGCTAACATCATCAGAATTGTTGTTCAATACCAATCACAAGCTTTCCCATTGGAAAACATAAGATTGCTAAGACTGTCAAGGAGACAGATCATGGGCAGAGCCAGCACAAGCCAAACAGCCCTGGCCAATCAGCATGTCCTCATAGAGATACATTGAATCAATACATCTCTATGAGGAAATTTCAGTGTCTCCATACAGTGAGTCACACTGTGCAGCACTGCACTAGGAAGCACCTCTAGCAGCCATCTGAGGAGTGGCCAGTGGAGATATCCATAGGCCAGTGATGGCAAAACATTTGAGCTTGGTGTGACAAAATCCGTAAAAAAAAACAAAAAACCTAGCTTAACTCAGGTGCTGTGTCACGTCTACAAATATCCATCATTTTGTGATATTTGTAGCTCTGTCTGTCCTATGTTACCCCAGTAAGCATGAGGCAAGTTTGCAGCAAAATGCAAACTGTCTATGGCACGGTTCTCCTGGTCTCTTCTGTTAGTTAGTTAGTTAGTTGTCAGCATACAACTGATTGATTGACAGGGAATGGTAAGGGGTATATTTATAAACAGATTTTTTTCAAGACAAGCCTTTACTAATAATTCTGCTAGTACGATGTGTACATTATTTTTATTGGTTTACAATTGGTTTACAATTACAATTACAAAGTTTTCTTGATGGTGGAGCGATTTCACATTATTTTCAGGAGTCTAAGGAGAAAGCATTCTCTGCACTGCCTTTTGGCATAAAACGTGTTATCTTTTATTTCGAAAATGCACAATTTTCTGATGCAGGGTTGGTTTAATGTCAGTAGAATGAAGTGTGCCTTTAAGAAACAGCAGTCTGGGGAGTAAAAAAGAGCTCTGTCTTTGTCCCTTTAAACTTGTGTGCGTATTGCTAAACTTACTTACAGTTCTCCAACAGGCTCAGCAGGACCAGTGTTCTGGGCTCAGGGTTCAGGGCGGATTCGCGGAAGGAGTGTTGGAAGAGACCGCGCTGCGCTATAACCCAGGGTTCACCCTAGCGTTGCCGTGACACGCAAGTACACACAAGCAAGAAGCGACCGGAGCACGTACAAAGTAAGCGCAGCGCGTGTTAACTGTTCTTGGGCGATGATCGCCCGTAAACAATGCGTGTCACCCAAAATGTCTTGGCGGGTCACCTTTGACACACGTGTCCTAGGTTCGCCATCACAGTCCTAGGCTGTAATGTAAACACTGCATTTTCTCTGAAAAGACAGTGTTTACTACAAAAAGCCTGAAGGGAATGATTATACTAACCAGAACAAATTCAATAAGCTGTAGTGACTGTAGTGTTCTGGTGACTGTAGTGTCCCTTTAAGATAGTCATGATCATTGATATGCTACTAACAACCTCAATAGGTTAACTCAGCTGGCAACAAATAAATCATCCATATTCCACTCATCACAGCAGTTGCCATCAGTGACCTAATAAGTCTTACATAAAAGCCACACAGGCCATCGGCTATTAGTAAAACTGTCTATAAGAGGGATAATTACTTTCATGTTTTGCCTAAATCCTGAACGTGCCTTACCTTCATTTTCAGCGATGTAACTCTCTTGGCTACAAACATATTTGCCGTTGCAGCTCAATGAAATCAAACGCTGATGCCATTTTATCTATTGCTCTAATTTTGAAGTAACACAATAACTAAATAAATCAAACCAAAGAATGTCATCCAAACTCCTGTTTCAGTATTCTTTTCACGGAGTATCTGGTAATGCAATTCACCATTCAATGACTAGGAAAAATTCCTCTTTATTTTATTGAAGTGTAAAAATCTTTCAGTCAGCTGTTTTGGCTTTACATATGAAATTCACATCACATTATAAAATAACCCTAATGATGTTCAGCAAGGGTTCAAGGTACCACTTCTCTTTGTTATCACTGTTTGGCTCTACCAGCTCAAGCAAGGTTTTAGAAGCCAGGTTTATTCTTAAAATAATTTGACATTTCATTATGGTTTAAAAAGGGACACTTCAGACACAAAAAGGGACACTCCAGACACAAAACCAACTTCATCTTAATGAAGTTGTTATGGTGCCAGGAGGCCCCTGGAGAAACATTTACTTCAAGGGGTTAAACAGCAGCACCCCTGCCGGGTGGCACTCCGCACTTCCTGAATCTGAAAATTCAGACACCGGATGCTGCTTGGGGAGGAATGAATATTGTCACTGGAAGCAACTTTAGCGTTAAAACGGTTTGACAGTTCAACCCCTCGAGGTAATAGTGCCTCCAGGGACATCCTGGCACCATAACAACTACGTTTAGAAGTTGCTTTGGTGCCTGGGGTGTCCCTTTAATAAAGAATAGACTTACTACACTTATAATACCAAGAATGCAAATTTTCATGGAGTGCCCAACTTTAACAGACCCCAGTAGGTTGTCCAAGTTGTATTGGGCATCCTGCATCTAACATGCCATTAGTAAGTAGCAGATTTTAAGATTTTTCTCCATGAACTGCCATTTAACAATTTGGTCAAAGTCAGAAAAATTTGGCCCTGAGGTTTGAGAATCAGAAACCCCTTTCTCCTCTGCCTGATCGAATTACACACACAGACATAAAAAACAAAACAAAAAACACAACACAACAGAAACGATACATTGTCTCCCAATAATTTATTATTTTTCTGTTTTTGGTGTTCAACTTGTGGGAAATGTTACATTCGATACTGATTTTCACAGTGTGATTTTATGACAAAAAAACCCACAAAATAAAAAATGGGGATTGACAATATGAAAAAAAATAAAATACAACAGAGCATAAAATTATACTTTGTCAGAAATACACAGTATATATGTCAGAGAAGATGAAGGAGCCCTAATGAAAAGCAGCAAATTAAAACACAAAACATAGATTATCATAACATAATCTTTCTAGGAGACAAAGTTTAAAGGTCTCATTCAGACCTGCTTGGAATGATAAGGGAGAAGGTAACAGTTTGATTGAGACACTGCCCCTACGGATAACTTTGTTTGGGCTCAATTTAAAAGAGAGAGATTTGCATGTTAATCTAGAACTATCCCTCTGTTATCCTGGAAGTTAAAAACATTAACAATCTAATGCCAGTTTTAGAGGTTAGCTGATGGAGATATGAGCAGAGACCTGAATGCTGACTGCACTCATTCGGGTAATCCAAAGTGCAAATAATTGAAAATTCTGAATGAATTTCACATTTTAGGTCAAAACAGCCAAATTGCAAGTAAATTTCCCAAAATCAGCTAAGCTTTCAAATTGACACTTTTTCCCCGCAATAATTTGAGCTTAGTTTACAATTCCAGACAAATCACACTTAAGTAAATAATACAATGAGCGAGAATATGTGGCAATCAAATCCACAGTAGATTCAAGCTGCAGTTGCAATTTGTCCCGAAATATACAGGTAGATCATAGGTAGAATTCGGTGAACATGTTTAAAAACCCATAGTAAAGGGGCACTAAGCACTAGACCACTGAGCTCTCCCCAGTGCCTGAAGGCCAAGCATGGACTGTGGGTGCATGCGGAAGGCTCGGTTTTTGAAGGGCTGCAAGAAATGGTTTGACACAGAACCTGTGGATGGTGCCAGTAGCATTCTCTGCCTAGTGGTTATAGTGCTTAGAGTGCCCCTTTAAGAAATAAAATAGTCTGTATGAAGGCCTCTCCAACCTGGACTGACCTGAAACAGCAACATTTACATAACTCTTATGGTTATGAGGATTAAAGAATAATCTACTGAAATATTTGACAAGGGCAAGTCAGCATTGAGATTTAAAATCAGAAAAGTTGAAAAAATGTGAGTTTCCATGGTAACTGCTTCCTTGTCACAACTTTGCCTAGAGTACAAAACATCGGGGACATTAGATTGAAAGACAGCTGAACTCAGCAACTGAATTCAGTAGCGCCTGGATAGAAACAGCAGTTCAGTTTTGTCTTCTGAACCGCGTTTTGTGTCTGGGAAGAGTAGAGAACAAAACAAGAAAGTACAATATTTGGAAAACAATCTCTGACTATATTATACACCAGCTTGGGAACTTTCGTAAACAGATAAGAGAGTCTCAAATATGCGCAAAAATAGCCAAACTGAACAAATACTAAAAATCAGCTATTTTATTTCATTAGTAAGTTTTCTGCATTTTTTGGCTTTACAATTTGGGCCCAACTCTTCCACTCTTTGTTCACTCTCTAAAGATTAAACTGCTTATATTTTTACATTCAAAATGACAGAGTCTTGCAGACCATTTCAGTTATAAAATGTACAACTTCTTTCTCGCGTCCATTAGTGCAATGTATGTTCCCAAGAAGTATGCAAGAACCCAAATTCTATAAATGACCAATAAGGGAACGTTGGTACTTTACCACTAAGAGAAACCGATGCCACTAATGGACATTTTGCAGCTGATTATGAAAAAACCCAAAACGTTATTTACAAAACTATGAATGGTTGATGAATGGCAAGGGAACGGCAAACCAAAACATGGGTTCGATAACTCCTGGTTCAATAAATAAATGCCAATAGTGTTGTAAAATCAGTTCTCTTATCTTGAACAGTTTTAAGAAGGTTTTAGGACATCTGTCATCATTTTATGAAGCTGATTATTTTTGTCCTATTTACTAGTTTGAAAACCATTTTCTAGAATGACTTGTTCGAAGTCAGGTTTATTCTTAAAATAACTTGACATTTCATTATGGTTTAAAAAGAAAATCCCCTTCTACATTCATAATTAGCAAGCCTACTGCTATGTTGAGCATGACCAAAGACACACTGTTTTAAATTGATAGACGTGGTTATAGATATGCAAATCTGCTTCTAATATGCTTCTTAGATTAATTGAATCTTCTATCATTCCTGAAGGCATCAGTTTAATACCTAGCAGGCACGGATCCCCAGGTAGAGAAAAGTTCATCTTAAATATTTGTCCTGCTAAAAAAAAAAAGAGAAACAGAACAGCTTTGTAATGTGTAGCCGACTAAGCTTACAGATATATAAAATATGTCCATGGTACATTTAAGGACACCTATCTCTAAATTCAAACAACTGATTGAATTTTGCCAATTGGCATATAAAAAAAACCAAAACTATAGAAAGCATTTGTTATGATCCATCAATGCAGAATGTGTCACAGGAGAAATGGGCTCAAAGTTAAAACATATCTGTAAAGCCATACGCCCCTTTAAGAATAACCTATACCGTTGGTTAATAATTTTAAATGTATATTATGTATAGCCAGCTAATCTAGATTTCATGTGATTTTATTCCCCCCCCTTTTGACCTTCTCAAACAAACGAATACTTGAAACAAATTATTTCAACTCAGGATATCCCAAATTCTGATTGGCTGCTGGCATGGTAGGCTCACATTAAACATTTATTTTGAACAAAAACTGCCCTTGAGTGGATCATCTAGCAGACAGTACAGGTTAAAGTGTGTTTAAACATTAAAGGGACCCTATAGTCACCAGAACAACTACAGCTTAATGTATTTGTTCTGGTGAGAAGAATCATTACCTTCAGGCTTTTTGCTGTAAACACTGTCATTTCAGAGAAAATGCAGTGTTTACATTACACCCTAGTGATAACTCCACTGGACACTGCTCATATGGCTCCTAGAGTTGCTTCCTGGGGCAGTCCTGCCTAGTGTGCAGCATTGCTATTCAGTGTCTCCACCCTCTGCATGCAGACACTGCATTCCATCTCTATGAGGAGATTCTGATTGGACAGGGCTGTATTTGAATTGTGCTGGCTCTGCCCCTGACCTGCATCCTTGACAGCCTCAACTAATCCTATGGGGAAGCATTGTGATTGGCTCAGACCACCATTTCTGATTATGTCAACAGACAGAGGTAGTTCACAGGCAGAGTCAGCAGCTGCATATTTGAAAACTAGTACGATTTTACTATATTTAGGGAGGGAGAGAGGTGGCCAGATGGTGGTTTTAACACAATAAGGTCAGGAATACATGTTTGTGTTCCTTTAATGATTAAAATGTGATTTGTTGCAGGCATAGCTTTTAGGGCTTTTAGGTGCATAGTATGCTATAATATACAATATAATCTTGCAATGATTGTCGATATATCATACATGCACTCAACTCCTCAAGAAGAATTACTTACAGTCAGAATCCTACCTACATTTTGTACATGAAGCAATTCTGAGTACAAAAAGGGGGGAGGGAGGTTAATAGATACAGTTTTATTAATAGCAGCATTATAATCCGAACTATCAAGAAAAATACAATCATTACTGATAGAACGTAATGTAAGTTTGTAAAGTAAACACAAGTTTATATTGTTAAAAACAAGAATACTAACTAGGGATTATAAACTCAGGTATGACATTATTTTCAGAATAGCCTTCCTTATACAAAACATATATATGCTTGGGTGTTTAAATTTAGATCTATGCTTATATGTACACAGGTTCGTTTATATATATATTTAGTAAATATATATTCATATATAAAATGTATATATATCTTACAATGTCATATGTATAGCTGTACTAGACAATTTCTGTAACCGCCATTTAAAAGACTAGCTAATCATCATCCCTTATTAAAGGGTCTTGAGTTATGGTGTATGTTTGGAGCAAGTAAAAACACCAATTCCATTGGTTCAAAAGTGGGCACACAGCGAAGTGGATTAAAGGGACACCGTACGCACTGTATCTGCTTCATCTCATTAAACTGGTTATAGTGTCTGGAGTCCCCTGGTACCCTCAGTTCTTTCAGCATTAAACAGTTCTTAATGTTTTAATGCTAAACAAGAGTCCCTGGCAGTCCATCCCCACTGTGATGCTTTGGATAATAAGGAAGTATTAGCCTGAGCAGCAATGGGCAGCTGTGATTGGCTGAGAGTGTCAGCTGACTGTTTTTAGCCTATCAGAGCTCCACCTGACGGTATGAATGGGTATGACAACAAGGAAGTGTGTAATCTCTGCATTAGCTACACATACAGAAGGGGCCGGAGTGTAGGTGGCCAGGGACTCTTATTTTGTGGCATACTGCACGAACATGGTGCAACACTGAATCAAGGGATAGTGCCAGGGAACTCCAGGCACTATAACCAATTCAAAGAGATGAAATGTTTATAGTGACTACAGTGTCACTTTAAAGTCTACAATGAAAGAGACATCATTAGTACTGATAAAGTTTTGACATAAAATTTGGGAGTATTATTGTTTGCAAGAGATAATATTGTTTTATATTTTGCACAGTCCTTCCTTTTTATTTTACATTGTACCTGCATGGTAGGTTAGAGGTATAACCTACTTATAGGGCTGCTGCCCCTAGTGGATTACATACAGTATAACACTATCCTAAGTTTATTTGATATTGGCTTTTTAACACCCCTTTGAATAGAGTATGTGTATTACACCTTGACTCGACTTTGTATTTGGGGTTGTGCAAGTCTTTTTTTTTTTTTTTCTTTTTCACTCCAACATAAGATTTAATTCCATTGGTAGAACTAGGAGACAATAGAATTGTTCCATTGATATGTACTAACTTTTGTTAACATGGAATAAGAGCATTGGTAATTTGCTGGTTTATTGGGGAACATTTTCAAAAGGGAAGCAAAACCCCAAAACACAACCCTCAAATTTTAAATTAACTTTTCACATAAAGGAAAAATGGTGCCAGGAGGTCTGGCGCACTCTTAACGAACGGTTTAACCCCAAAGGGGCCTCCAGCGCTGAACTCCGCTCCCCCCCAGCAGCATTCTGAAATGTAACTTTCAGGAAGTGCGGAGTGCCACCAGACTAAGAGGAGCCAGCTGATGCTCTTAGCTTGTCAGTGACCCCCCATTTACAAAACTGGCTTGGAAATTTAAAGCCAAAACCGCTGAAAAGGAAGCACTTGGGAGAATTTTTTAATTTTGGCTTTACTGGCTATTCACTTTGAATTCCTGACAATTATAACTTTACTGAATAACCCGGCTAGCTTTGAAATCCAATTTTAAATTCCCCACAATGCACTGTTTAATGATGAAACTCTCTTATCTTACATTTTCGCTATGGTTTTAGAATCACATTTGGATTGGAAAGGAAACTGATCTAAAGAATCATTAGACATGTATAGAACATGGGAGCAGTGTCACGCACTGTAAGAATAAGTGGCTTTTATGTGATTGAACGAATTGTGTAAAACGCCTCACTGCTACCAGCCCTAAACAGTTACTGACCACAGATCACTTAAAAAGATAGGGTTATTCAATACTGTGAGAATTCAAAGTGAATTTTCAAATTTAAGGTCAAGATAGAAAAATCTGTCAGTTGCGTAGCAATATAATCCAGGGTTTCAGCTTGGCTACTCTGGCCTTCAATTTGAAACCCACTTTGAATTCTCGCTCTGATAAATACCCCTGAAAGCTATATGAACCATTCGGTACTCCAGATGTTGTGGACTACATCCCCCACAATGCTCTTACATGCTCTTACAACCATAATGCTGGCAAAGCATCATGGGAGGTGTCGTCCAAAACATCTGGCGTGCAGAAGGTTGCCTATGCCTGGGCTAGTGTGTTATAAAAACATAGAATGTACTAAGGTGCTCTACTCACTGCTAACCACTAGAGGGTGTTTTTTCTGACTATTACTCTGAAAAGGCTTTGACGGAAAGAAATTGCACTGCCTTTGCCATGAAATTGCTACACTTAATAAAAATAAAAAGTTCAACGAGATACATTTACTTTTTGTACATTCTTAATAGCCATTAAAATTTTACAAAATGAAACACTTGCTTAATTATATAAATTTCTCTTCTCCCTTTATTTATTTTTTTAATATATTTTTTTTTAGTTTGGCATTATTTAGAATAATACTTAATTATTATTATTATTTTTTAATTTACAGACGTTTTTGCTTCTAAACCAATACTATAATTTTTAACTTTAACCCCTTAACCCCTTAAGGACACATGACGTGTGTGACACGTCATTATTCCATTTTATTCCAGAAGTTTGGTCCTTAAGGGGTTAAGGACCAAACTTCTGGAATAAAAGAGAATCATGACATGTCACACATGTCATGTGTCCTTAAGGGGTTAAATCAGCCAGGGAATCTTTACTTACAGGGTTAAATCACTTACAGCAGTATTTACTAGAGTCAGAATTTAAAGTAAATTTCAAATCTAATGCCTGAGTAGCCGAAGTGGAAGTATAACTAGCTTAGAGACTTAGATACTATCCAGTTTTGGCCTTAAATTGGAAATTCACTTTGAATGATCGATTATAACCCTGTAAAATGGAAACTGTGGAGAATCGAGAGGGATTTTTAAAAAAAAAATTCCATCACAAAACACCACACAGGGAAAAATAGCAGAAAAAATACAAAAAAACCTCTACTCTGTTCATTTTGAAACAGAAAAAAATGCATTTTTCCCCCTCTGATCAGCTGACAAAAAAGACAGATAATCGTTTGTAACTAAACATTCCATGGAGTGCTTAAAAACAACTGTTTGTTTTATCAAGAAAATGTATATCTGCAGATAAAGGGCTCTTTTATAAAGATTTTTTTTTTTTAAATAAAATATTTTTCTTTTGCCGTTCTGAGAAGTGAATTTCTGATTAAAAAATAATTCACAATTCAGTGAATAACTGATAAAAAAAAAACCTGTTTGATTACACTATCAATCAAAAAAATAAATGTCAGTTTGTACAGGAGAGGCTGTGCACAAACTGGCATAGACCGCGATTTACTAAGTGCTTTGAAGGGTGTGTGACTTAAAGTACTAATTTCATAAGATTATTAGGAATATGATTTAATTATTATAAAATCTGGTATTCTTATCCATATTCTGTATCCCAGTATTTAGAGGGATACAATTCAGAAAAACTAAGCCGATATTCAAACACCAGACAGAAAATATCAAACTTTGGGCGCACAGGTAATATTGACATTTACTACAATTCCCATAATCCTCTGTTGTCATAGTGTGGTGGAAGACACTAGAAGCACAAGCTTGAGGAGGATGCAGAACTAGATTTATGAATTTGATATATGAAGGAATTAGCTAGTGGTGCGAACAGGCTTTAAGCCACCCTACATCAAGGTCAATGGTTCACACTGCAATAGATTCCAAAGATAATTTCTACATTACTGTGGCTCTTTGCAGATCAGCAATAGGGCTGCCTTCAGCTAACATGTTCCTAAATGATGCCAGGAGACCAGAACACAGGTAAGCTGATGCTGTACTGCGCAATTATGATGTGAATCCTCAATTTTGCTCATCAAAAGCAAAAAGCTACACACTGGACATCATAGGAATCATGGTGTTTTTTTTTTCTTTTTTCTACTGAACCATCACAAATTTAGGATAATCTGTTTCTGAAGATACTTCCATACCCATCCCAAGGCTGACTTGCTGTGATCAGCCCATGGAGGCTGTAGAGGAGTTTACCAAGACTACTTATAAAAATTCTAATTTTTCCCATCTAGACCAGTAGTTCCAAAACAACAGTCTAGGATATATGTGTTTCCCTTTTACAAACCCAAGATTGTTGCTGGACCGTGAGGATTGGTTTAAGATGCACGGAACTAGAATCTTCTACATATAATTCAGGGTTAACGGGGGTTGAACAGAGCTGGGTGTAAATGATAAATTCATGGTTCTCTAGTTTACCCTTAAATGTGGCCTTTTCATTTTGATGTGAATTTGAATCTCTGATGGGGAAGAAACTCACAGTTGCACATGTGACAATAGAGGTCAATAGATTTCCCACTGGCGAAGTCCCAGGTATAGATTCAGTTACGGGATCCCACCTGACACTGCCATGAGTTTATCACCTTCATTACAGACTGAAGCCAGCTGACTATAAGCAAAGGTGGCCTTGACTTCCCCATTGTACAAGGTTATTTAATAAAGTGGGAATTCAACATGAATTTTAAATGTGAGATCAAAATAGGCAGTCTGAAAAAAGTCAGCTATGCTTTCAGTGCGGCAACTCTGGCCTTAAAATGTGAACTTGACTTTGAATTCTCACGTTAGTAAATAGCCATGTTAGTGTACTACACAACTGTTTTTCAAAATGTACCTTAAAGGGACACTATAATCACCAGAACAACTACAGCTTAATGTAGTTGTTCTGGTGAGTATAATCATTCTCTTCAGGCATTTTCATGCAAACACTGCCTTTTCAGAGAAAAGGCAGTGTTTACATTGTCTCTAGGGACACCTCCAAGTGGCCACTCCTTAGATGGCCACTGGAGGTGCTTCCTGGCTCAGGGCTGCACAGTAGGCAGCTCTGCCGTTCAGTATCCCCACGCTCTGCATGGGAAAGCTGAATTTTCCTCATAGAGATGCATTAATTCAATGCATCTCTATGATGAGGTGCTAATTAGCCAAAATGGTGTTTGGCCAGGCCCCCTTGCTGATTTTAGCCAATCCATGATTTCTCCATGGGAAAGCACTGGATTGGCTGAAAATCGACAATTCTGATGATGTCACCAAGGCAGTGCTGGAAATAAGGTGAGTTTTTTATAACTTTTAAGGGGGCTGATGCGGGGCAAACCACCTAAATGGTGGGTTTTGCACTATAGTGATCCTTTAACCCCTTAAGGACACATGACATGTGTGACATGTCATGATTCCCTTTTATTCCAGAAGTTTGGTCCTTAAGGGGTTAAGTGAGCCAGGTGCACCAAGTGTAGCTATTTACTCCTTAATGCAGCAATGATTGTCCATCCTTGTTTGCAGTTTTATTACCTGCAATTTTACATTCTTTTTGGTGGCCCTTAAGCCAGCAGAACATACAAATCACAAACATTCACTATTTCCATATATCAAGTCACCACTAGAACACTGGTATTCGAGGACTCGTTTTTTTTTACATTTGCATTTGAGTCAAATTTAGCTGTCAATTATATTTAATTAACTGATTTTGTTTATACGAAACATCCTTTATGATAAAGTAATCATATCATATCAGATGATAAAAAATAAAAAAATCCTTCTTGGGCACACACCGTAACAAAACATTCGGCACACGTCTATAAAATTATGGCAGTGCAGGTTACATGATCCTGGCAACAAACCTATGCTCTAGATTTAGAATTTTAAATACATTCTATAAATTTTTACAGCTTTTATAAAAAATATGTTTAGCTCGGTAAATGACCTAGAAATTTGTTGGACTAAATATTTAAAATAAGTAACCGTATGGTTGCAGGGATGCAAATGCAAAAAGTATCTACAACAAAACCTTCTGGGGCAAATATATGATAATCTAGCCTTGCGGCACATCCCCAAACTGCTCGTGTAAAAAATACCTTTGTGGCATTTAATAAAAATTTTTTAAAAAGTCAGTTCCAGCGGTATGTTGGTTAAAAAGGTACCAGTATAGCAAGTCCATGTTTGTACCCTGTTTTAAGTGCTTTCCTTGTCGGCAGACGTAGGTGTCATATTAGTAAGTGTGTATATCTCAGCAACGCCTACATAGCCTTTCTCCACGCCTACAATACAACCTACAGATTACAGCTTTTTCCCCTCTCTTTGGGAATATATACTGCACACAATTCTGGAGCTCTGCTCAAAAACATTCTTTTTTAATTTTTTTTTCTTTTAGAAAAAAAAAAATCCTTTGGTTCTTTTTTTTTTTTTATGATTGGTCCTAACGTAATACATGTTTGGGTCAATAAGGAGTGGTTCCTTCCCACTCGACCAAATACTGAACTTTGCCCTCGGGCGTTATCCTGCGGGCCAACACCTGATATTTTTCGCCGCATGCCAACCTCCCAGCCGCTCCGAAATAACTGGTGATGGAAGATTTCAAGTGGGAGAGGCACGTGTCATCTTCACTGATGCTTTCAAAGGTGTGGCTGTCGACACCATTATCTTGAAAATCAGAGGTCCTGGGATATTCTAAGGATTCGGTCACACAGCTGTTCTGCCTCTCCGTGTGCTCCAAAGCTCGTTTCTTCGACTCCACGGAGGAGTACATTTTGGTGGCCAACTTTCTCTTCCGGCTACCAACATTACCCCTGTAATTGAGAACCAATAATATTAACATCATGGCATACACTGTGTCTGCAGTTAGAGCTCAGCAGACCAGGAAGCTGCTCAGCCAATCCTGTCACTCTACGCTTTCTATGGAAGTGCTAAGCGCACCTTCTAAACCCCAGCAACAGAGCTGAAGGTTTCCGTAGGTTAAAGGTCAGCAGTCAGCTTAATCTGCAGAATTAGGATCCACAAAAACCCACACTGTGCAGCCGCTCAAGTTATCAAATATAGCTATATTATTGGTGCAAATTGGGAAAGACTGCCGCTTGGGTGGGCTTATAGAAAAAACAATTTATTCATTTTATTTAAAGAGAGCAGGGAGCCTCCAAATACTGACTCAGTTTTCTTTGTCAAATTATTTTTAATGGGACTGACAAAAAATGGGTGTCTCCCAGAACACATAACCAAACCTCTTGACTGCTATTCAGATAACACAGAAACTTCACTTCCATAGTATCCTTTTAAACTTAACAGTAACAACAGGCTGCGAGTGCACAGGGGGAGCCTAAAATAAAATAGGGGAAAATCCCTTTCCCCATAACCGCTACAGTCAGCTGTAGTATTTATGGTACCTGAGTGTTTCTTAATAAAAATAGAAGGAAATAAAAATGTAAAAAAAGACAAAGACCCCACTGACCTTGAAACAAGTGACATGTGTTTAACAATGAATCAGGCACAGCACAGCTGCATGTTACATACCTTGACTCGTAAGACAGGCTGGTGGAAGCAGATCCAGATGTGCTGGCTGCATCATTAGAATCTAAGTCCGAGGTGAAGTTCTGTCCTGAGCTTGCGCTGAAACACATCAAAAGTTGGTAAATAATACAGGTAATGTCTATTTTTACAATACAGGAAGGTAGAGGAAAGCGCATGCAGTGTACAGACAAAGAATACGCTACCTTAAGCTACTGGTTACACATTCTAATATTTTCAGATGTGAAGCAAAATCACTTTACACATGAATGGCCACAGACAGCTTAGCAGATAAGGGCAACATGTATAAAGAGAAATTCTGGAGCAAAGTAAACAAATGAAGCAGTTGTCATAGAAACTAAAGTAATGCTTCTGCTGATTGGCTCACTTAGAGCTTCACACCATTACTCAGTAGGGGAGATTTCATCGGGTTTCCATGGCGATTGCTCCACTTTTACAACTTTGCGCAACTCTTCAAATTACCATCAGATACATCTTGCTTAATGCTTTTAGAAGAAGAGAAAGATTCTCCCCTCCCAAATATGGAATTTAAAATGTCTTAAAGTGTATCTGGTATGGGTTTGTTTTTGGCTTAATTCTTTACATACCGGACTTTTTAACTTTTTTAAGGGGCTTCATTTCCTGAATGTTAATTGATAATCCCTACTGTGTAACTTGCCCGATAACGGAGGTCAGCCAAGAGATAAATTGTAAGTAGTGAGGTGCCAGAAACACGATTAGAATTTAAGAATCTAATATTACGACAAAGTCTTGGGGTACCTTCACAAAAGGTAAGGAAAATAGTCTCTTCGACAAAACAAATGGAACATAACCTGGTTGATTATGATAAAGAATTGCATTATGATATAAACAAAAACAAGATAGATTGTGCTTATAGTTTTTCAGACTGGTATAAAAATAACTTGTTTGCTGGCAGACTATACATTCGTGCCATCCAGTTTACCTTTTCAAACTTTGGATTTCATCCAGAGTAAAGTCAAAGATGCTGGCCAGATGGTGGTTTGTGCTCCAGGCAGATGTAAAATCACTCTGTAATTTAAAGAGACAGAGTAAAGGAATAAGGTGTGTATTATTATTATTATATTTTTTCTTTCTTTTAAACTGCTGGTGGAGGGGACCCTTTTAATCTACTATGATATCAGAATCAGGGTCTGAGATGTGTAACAGTCTGTCTCCCGTTCCAAAAAAGACTTTGCCGACATTAAGAAAGCCAAGTTTTTTTTTTTTTTATATTCTTTATTTTTGCAGCGCATATGAGGGTAACATACAGGCATGAGGTACCCCAAAGGCAATCCACATGCATATTTCAAAAAACAAAGGTTACATAACATGGAGAGCAGTGGGATATGGTTGTACAATGCACTAGTTTTTGTTTTACAAGCAAGCTGAATACATGTTATTTAAGCAGGTTATAGATTGAGTTTCTATCAACGTGAAGTATTATAGGCTAGCTTTGGTAGGTAATTCGGTTGCTATAACATAGTTTTAACATGGAGTCTATACATTTCTAAAGCAATTTGTTATGTTTAGCGTTTCAGCGATATCAGGTGTATTAACTATTGACATTCAGATTTTCATGCTGGTATTTAGAGACAGTGAGTTGATAGTCTAGGGGTGTTGTGTAAAATCATAAGCTGGGCAAGTTACAAGTCGCTATGGCAAGGCTGCGGTCTGTGCTAAGTGTGGTGTGCTGGGCGACACCTGGCCTATCCCTACACTGAGTGTAGCCGGCTAGTGATAAATACAGTGCTTAATGATAAATACAGTGCTTAAATGGCCCTGCAGTAAACAGATCTTAATCGCCTCAGCAGTACACAAAACGGACTAGTGCTTAAGGCATAGGTGTAGTACAGAGGTGTAATGTTCAGTGTCCACCTGGGTGTCCTGATGCTCAATGTGGCTTGGTGGGGCAAGTTTGCCGTCGGTGGCTTGCTGGTGCGTGGACATGAGGCCCCAGGTATAGTCTCTTTCAGCCTATGCCCCTTTGATGGAAGCGGGGTGTGTTTGTCGCTGGGTCTCGGCGTCTTGCAGCACTGTGCTGTGCGCGGTGTCCAGGTGGGCTTCGTGATGTGTAGGCGAGTATCCGGAGTGGCATTGTGCCCCAGGGCAATTCGCTCGTCTGTAGCGTGGGTAGATTGCGTAGGGCTGCCAGTTGCCGCTCTATGTGAGTATTCCAGAAGCGATTTTGTTGTGCCGTGATTCTCTGTATGAGCTCCGTCCTATGCAGCTGTGTCGGCCACGTGGTCTTCATGCGTTTCCCGCTGCCCGCCGCCATTTTAGGTGTGCCTTGTAGGGGCTTGCGTTCTTGTGTGCCTGGAACAGGCTTGTGCTGTTGTCTCTGCCGGTTCTTTTGAATGTCGAGTGCGGGCCGGGATGACCCCCGCCGGCCCGGGGGGGGGGGGGGAGGAAGGCGAGTGCATCTGAGGTCGCGTCTGCGGTGTTACCAACCAGGAGAGCGGCCGCCTCTCCCTGGCTCGGCCGCATGTAGGCCCTGTGTGCTTTATCTGGGATCCCAGGTTTTGAGAGTCTCGTTTGTGGGTTCCTTCAGTGCCCCCGGGTTTCCCCAGCTCGTCCTGTGTCCTCTGCCTTGTGGGTGAGTCGGTGTTTGGGGTTTTTAACCCCATTATCGCTGTTTCTTGCAGGAGCTGTTTTACCACACGTCCACCCTGCTCGGCAGCCAGGCTCCGCCCCCAGAAAGCCAAGTTTTTGTTTACATTTTTACAAGGAAATTGTTTTCAAATTGCAGTCCAACAAGTGCTGCAGTGCCAGCACCCAAATGACAGTCCTCTTCAATGCTCTTATTTTTAGAATTGTAAAATAACTTCAGATTCTAATAATCCAGCAAATTACTATACGTCTCATTTAAAAGGGGCCACGCCACATAAACAAAACTTCACACCAATGGCGCAGAAAACAAGGCCCATTCAATTCACACCACCATCTGATTTCTGCAGCAGTTGTAAAACCAAATTAGAAATAAAAATTAAAACTTTTCCATCATTTTAATTTCATTCTAAAAACAAAATCCAGCCCGACTACATGAATCCACAGTTTCGAGGACACAAACACATACACACACCCACACACTCAGTCTCTGCAGGTGGCAGGATACAGTTGTCTCAGGAGAAGACAGAATTAGCTAATAAAGCAATTGGCAGCAAGACTGACCCTCTGCGGTCTTCACAAACTACGAAAGGATGTCGTTAATGGAAATGTATATATTGTTTGTGAGGCAGTCGGGACGTACACATCTGTGAGCAAACTCTTGTGCCAAAGATTTGTTAAACATGGATAATAGTGAACAGATCTGCATTTAATCATTGGAAAAGATGCCATTATGATGCTTTTCAACATTAAACTCTAAGCACCAAAACCACTACAGCTTAACAAAATGGTTTTGGTACATAAAGCCAAGTCATTTTTGTCTGGCAATGTCAAGCATTGCTGTTTCAGAGAAACAACCTTTACATTTGACAGATCACGCCTCTTGCGCCATCAAACTGACAGCCACCAGAGACTTTTCCTCCTTAAGACCCCGATTTAAAATAAATAAAATATCTAATTTCCACGAGAAGCATCCGATTGGCGCAGAGCACTAATTGCAAACAGGAGATTTTTTTTTTTGCGGGAGAAGTATAATCAAGCCGGACACATGAAAGAAGACTGCAGAGGGAGCATAGGTAGGTGTTACAGAAGAGTAAAGCTCACAAATCATCTCAGAATATGGTGGCGCTAAATCGGAAGTAATGGTATTTCTCGAAATTTGACACTGAATACATCATGTATCTCTGTGATATATGTATTTACTGCGTTTGGTTTGGGATTTATGTTAAATGGAATCTGTCGTGACAGGTTGGGTGTGCACGGTGGGCAGTGTATATTTTTTAAGTCTATTTTATAAAACAACAAAAAAAACTGAAATCAATACTCACGCTTGGAATAGCATCTTCCAGAAGAAATTTGGCTGGTTTCCTTCGAATACCTCTCTTTTTCTGCCGCTGACATTCATGTGGCAACAAGCTGCAAGAGAACAGAAATAGAAAGCAAAAATGTAAAGGTAGTGGTAAATGGAAATTACAACATTTTCACTGCACAAAATAATCTCTAGCAATAGCATCTACGTGATAACTTGGAATAGAACATTTGGCTTTCGCTTCTTTCCTAGTAAGTATTAAGGGCGTTATTATTACACAACTTAAAGATTATCATGTTATTAACCTTAACAGGATACAAAATCCGAGCTGACCTTTGCTGGGAATCAAACCTGTGACTCTAACAAGTTTTAACTAATGTAAAAATTCATGGTGAATTCCAAGAGTTTCCAATTTAAGGTGAAAATATCCAAACTGGAAACTTTCTCCAAGTCAGCTGTGCTTTTTAGTGTCAGCCCTTAAATTTGAAATTAACTTTGAATTGTCACTATAGTAAAAAACATCATGATATGAAGTACTAACCAGTGAGCAATACCATCTCATCATTTAGACAGAGAGAGAGAGGGAGAGAGAGAGTACTTTGACTAAACTTGAGTATTTTGCTACCAGTCTATTTAAAGCGAGGTGAAGATTTGAATGCACATGGAAATGATTACTGACCATGTCATTTCAAATGTTAATATCTAAAGCTATTAAATATGTTAATACCTAAAGCTTGTTAGGGAAGAATAAACTTTATTAAATCTTTGTCTGTCTCTCCACTAATGGTACTCTACATGATACACCGGTTCTGCATAGTTCTATATTATTAGAAAGGCTTCAGACACTGTTGCCATATTAGCCAAGTCCAGCTTAGTTTGTCTAATTTCTTAACTGTGCTCAAACCTGATCTGACAAAAGTCCATAATTGTTCATAATTTGCTATGATCTTGTTAGCTTCACCCTTATTTCTCTTCATGTCACCGTAGTCAGTAAGACTCCTCTGTCCTGTACTCTTAATACAGTCAGTGTGCCAAACTCCATATAACCTGACCAAACCAGGTTGTGTAACAAAAATACCACTCAACGACTTAACAGTAGGTACATCTTTTCAGATTCCACTTAACCCCTTAAGGATCAAACTTCTGGAATAAAAGAGAATCATGACATGTCACACATGTTGTGTGTCTTTAAGGGGTTAAAGCACTTTAGCTTGCTGAAAAGCTTTATTTGTGACAAGTGTGCCCTATTTTTTTTTCATGTTGGAAATAGTGCAGGTTCTAATAGAAATCAACACTTTTATTAATTGTACTGGTTACACCCCTTGCATATTCAAGCAGACAACTGGTCATGTTACTTCCTAGTTCTTTATTTTATTTGCACTGAACTCAAGAGGCAGTAATTGCCCAGAGTGCTTGCCTTGCAAAGATTTCTCATTGAGCTGCATTGGGAAGTCTGTGATTGGACAGCCCCAGAAAGTATGGGCGGGGTTAGAAGGGGAGGGCTTGCAAAGGCAGCAGACAAGAGTTCTGCAGTTTATGTAAGCTATTTTTAGATTTAATTCCAATGAAAAATTACATAATTAAATGCACGCAAGTCTTTATTTGGGGTAAACAGTGGCGTTTTACATTTATTTAGGCAGGGAGTGGCCCTTTAATTACCAAGGCTATAAGTTGTTTTTGTTTTTACTTTGTACTTGAGTACTCTCAGAACAGAATGCAATACCAAAAACTGGTAAACAAGGATATTATTAAACACAAATATCAATCAAATGACAGACCTCATGAGATCAATCTACCTGTTCTTATGGGAATATTTGCTTCTTCCTCTCTTCTTCGGGTCAGTAGATCTGCTCTCTGTCTGAACTGTCCCCTTGTCGGGAAGCAGCTTTCCTGGTGGACTTGGAGGCACACGGATTCTCAGCCGGAAGATGCACTTCTTTCTTTTTATTTCTTTGCCGCAAAGGAACCTAAAACCAAATGAGTTACAGAAACAAGTATGGGTGTAAATTCTACACCTGAAAACATTGGTAAATATCCTTCCTCATCTTGAGAGGAAGAGCAATACAGGACAACCTTGGAATCTTTAGAAGGCAGAGAAGAGACTCCTGGGCATGGTGTGTAGATGCACCACACGCACAAACAGGCAAAGATCTGTGTATTCTGCCACATTGAGCATGTGCCTAGTTCTGGGATTTTACAAACTGGGTACTCACCAACTTTTACAATTAAAAAACAAACAAAAAACAATTAAATACAAACATGCATTTTTAAATCCGAACACATATATTTTGCCATTATGTTTGTTGAGGTCAACTATGACCATGACATGTGTCTTGTGTATCGCTCACCATGACATGTGTATATAAAGTTACCGCAATGCTAAGTCAGTTGCTAGCTTGTCTCACCTGCTCTTATAGCTGTTTAATGCTTCCAGCAGATGTTGCCCTCTATCTTCTGCTGGGGCGATTGACAGCTAATAAAATAAAATTATTGGATTATCATTAAAACATCTGAATTATATTAATAAAATATACAAAAAAAAGTTAATACGACAGCAACAGAGTTGTCATGCAAAGTGTGACCTGCAGGAGGCGCTCAAGCCATCGCTAATTTATATCATTTCCTTGTAAAACTGAGGCTCTCCCAGGGAGTATAATACATTACAGAAATCCTAGAAGGAAGAACCCTCCAGACATAAGATACACAAGACAAATTCTAACAGGATGAAGAGCATACAGTAACACAAGCATGACAAACTATGTAACCGGTTTGGAAATACTGACAAGACAAACGATTGGTGACTCAGAATACATCTATTGCTGAATGTAAACCCATGGATGCTTTTTCAAGATGCATATTTTAGAAGTGTGACCCACTAACGGTAAGGCTGGTCAATCAAAGTATGTTGCACACCCCACTTGGCAAACAGAACGCCACCTACAGTTATAATTTCAGCTTGCTCCTGTGAGGCATGGGAAATTATCCCGTGGCCAAAAGATTTTAATCTCACTTTTTCCCCCCTTGTCTTTTGGCTTCTGTAACAGTCCCAAAATTCATAGATCACAGACAGTCTAATCCCCCCCCTTTTTTCCAACATGAGCCTCTCACATGCCCACGTTTTCATTTCCCAGAAACTGGGATCCAAAGGGATATTGTGTTGCTTGCTTGCGTTCTTACAAATGACAAGCAGATGGAACAGATTGGTTGGAGCCCATCCTTGATTGGTTACAGAGTGGAGGATACAACTTGGGGAATTTCAAGCCAACTGTCCTATTTAACCCATCCCTGGCCAAAGAACTGCATCCTCACTGATCTTTAAAACTCTACAGGGCCCCTTGTGTATGGAAAAATGTACTCAGACCGCAGAGTTAACTAATCATCCCACTACATTGTGAAATATACATTAAAACATAGGATTGTTCAGATATGGGGGAGAACGTGATGTAACGGACCACACAAGGATTACATGATTTATAAATGCAAAAAGTAATTTATCATTTTACAGTATGAAGAACCATATTAAAGGACCACTCCACACGTGGGGAAAAAAAGTAAGAAAAAACTCCACAGTTTAGTAGATATACCCCCAATAAATACATATATGCATATTTTTATGTATGTAGGCATTGGGGTTATATCCAAAAACAGCTTGCAAAAGCTGCAGTTCTTATGACTGCAGCCTTTGTAAGCCCTCCCCTTTTTCACAGGAAGTGACTTTTAGTCACTTCACAGAGAATTGTCCAATCAGTGGCTTCTCATAGAGAAGCCTGTTTCCATTCTATTTCTCCTCCCCTCATTCTCACCATGTGTTTAATCCCTCCTCTCCATGCGTCTCATCCCTTATCCCCTCTCTGTGTCAAAGTCCCACTTCCCCTCCCTGTGTCAAAGTCCCATCTCCACTCCCTTCCCTGTGTCAAACTCCCATCTCCACTCCCTTCCCTGTGTCAAACTCCCATCTCCACTCCCTTCCCTGTGTCAAACTCCCATCTCCACTCCCCTCCCTGTGTCAAACTCCCATCTCCCCTCCCTGTGTCAAAGTCCCACTTCCCCTCCCTGTGTCAAAGTCCCACTTCCCCTCCCTGTGTCAAAGTCCCACTTCCCCTCCCTGTGTCAAACTCCCATCTCCACTTCCCCTCCCTGTGTCAAACTCCCATCTCCCCACCCTGTCAAACTCCCATCTTCACTCTCCTCCCTGTGTCAAACTCCCATCTCCCCTCCCCATGTCAAACTCCCATTTCCCCTCCCCTCCATGTGTTAAAGTCCCCCTCCCCTCCTCTCCCTGTGTCAAAGTACCACCTCTCCTCCTCTCCTTGTATCAAAGTACCCCTCCACTGCTATCCTCTTCTTGTGCCAAAGCCCCCTCCCCTTTCTGTGTCAACATCCCACCTCCCCTCCCGTTTCTAAGTCCCGCCTACCCTCCAGTGTCAAAGCCCCCTCCTCTCCAGTATCAAAGCCCCCTCCTCTCCTGTGTCAAAGTCCCAATTATTTCCTGTTTCAAAGCCCCCCCCTGTTCCCTCCTGTGTCAAAGCCCCCTCCACTCTCTTACCTGTGTGAATGTCTCCCCCCTCCCCTGCCTGCTGACCTTGGAGTTGCCGATCTGTGGGTAGAGGATCTTTAGTTTCCTATGCCCAGACTGACAGGAAGTGTTCTCACTTCACGTCAGTCTGGGTAGAGGAAACTAAAGCTCATCTACCCGCGGATCTGCTAAGGTGAGCAGGCAGGGGAGGGGGGAGACTTTCGCACAGGGAAGGGAGTGGAGGGGGCTTTGACAATGGGAGGGGAGGCGGGACAGACCCTGCAAGAACTGAAGTGCTTCCCCTACTGCCTGTCCCCTGGGCAGTTCTTGCAGCCAATATTGTAATGCAGGCACGCTCTATTAGAATGTGTCTGCTACTTCCGTTAGCTCAGTGGAGCTAACGGAAGTAGGAAGTGACTCTCCCCAGCTGTTTGATTGACAGCTGGTGAGGCGTTTCTTTTTTTAAGTATCAAACTGCTAATTTCACATTAAAATTTACACTTTTATTAATGGGAATTTTAAAGGGATACTCCACATTCAAATAGCAATTCAGCAAGCTGAAGTGTTCTATGGGAGTAGAGTGCTCCTTTAATAAAGAACAATTCTGGTACAAAGTTCTGAAAGTGGAGGGTCCGAAAGAACATTCCACTGGTTTCCATGGTAACTGCTTTTGGCACT
The DNA here is from genome assembly GCF_036172605.1 of Pelobates fuscus. NCBI lineage: Eukaryota > Metazoa > Chordata > Amphibia > Anura > Pelobatidae > Pelobates > Pelobates fuscus. Next base: position 156,259,342 of record NC_086325.1, on the reverse strand, counting down.
TTGCTCAAACAGCTGCTCTACTTTTTGAAATAAAATATCTCTGTGATAGTTGTCGACCCAGAAGCCTCTGAAATTAAGGTATCATGCAATTTTATACCAGTTCTCAAAATCTGTAAATTCTGCTTTATGAAACAAGTACACAAGCCTTAATTTAAATTATCAATTTAATACGATGGCACGGCCTATAAATACAGCGATTTACATATTGCATAAGATGGTTAACTGTTGCTGTACTGAAGCTTTTCCAATTTGAGATCTACTTGTTCCAAGTCTTAGACATAAGATTTGTGCAATGATAACTACATTATTGCAAAGCAGAGTTAGAGAATGTTTTTAAATGTTTGAAAGCAAGTTTTCAAATTACCTCAACTCACAGTTTAGTGAATAGACACCATAATGTATTCTCTGTAGCCAGTTCCCAAAAATTGTGGTTATTTTTAATAAACCAGGAGTATATATCTTTCTCTCATATGCGACCTTTGTACTATAAACAAGCCTAACATTCACAGTCTTAAGCTTTCTATTCCCCTCTACGTACCTTCCCCAGCTGCAAATGGAACCAGTTTTCATTCACAAAATTCAGGATCTCTTCGAAGTCAAAATATTTCTTTTTGCTGAGTACTCCCAGGTTGTACAAGGCAAGATGTACGAGATCTACCCTGTGAATTGCACAAAACAGACGCAGAATATTTCCATCAGATGTTGTGAGTGAAATCAGACAAAGCAAACTGACCCGTGGCAAAAAAATAACCCAGAAACAAAGCTATCCTGGATCTACAATTCATACAGTAAAAATGTAAAAAATGTTAAAGAAAAGTATTCCTCGAGATTATGTTTTGGCCTAAAATCTACATTTGCTTTTAATTCTCGACAATTGGCACTGTGATGAATTAGTCGTGTTAGTCTGACATTTCAGAGTGCATCACACATGTCCTGTATTTCAGCATAAGGCAGGGCTTTCCAAGCTGCGGCCCCCCAGATGTTGCTGAACTACAACTCCCATGATTCTTTCAATGAAACAGATAGCCAGGGAATCATGGGAGTTGTAGTTCAGCAAATTCTGGGAGGCCGCAGGTTGGACAGCCCTGGCATAAGGGATGAGATTTTTTTTGGCCCCCACACAATGAACACCTTCATCTGTGGATTACTCAATCCTCAGAACTGTCGCTTAAACTTGCCTGCAGTATTAATAGACTGAACTAGCATTCGAGGATCTATCGGTGGCCTGGGGCAGAACCCAGCCTGCTCTACTTTCTGGTGAAAGACACACTGCCTGTGTGGTACGCTAAGTAAACAGGCTTGTAGACGAGGTTTCACACCTTTGCAAAGTGTTTGTTCCAGTAACAGCTCTGCTGTTCACAGTTTGCACATGCTCTTCAACAGGGTCGGGCAAAAAACAAACAAAAAAAAAAGACTCCCAGTTGTTGCAGATGTGCAATTCCCACAATGCTTTGCCAGTCTTAAAGTGGTACTGTCACTTGTGCGGGTGTCTTTGTTTTTGCACAAAACCTTACATGAGAGTATCTGAAATTATCCCCCTTTATTTGGCTCTGATAACTATCAGTTCAGCCCCATCTTTAGTTTCTGGCAGATGAGGCCACTTGATAGATCTTGTAAATCTGCAATAAGAAATAAGATGACGGCAGGAAGAGTTGGTCTGTAACTCTGCCTTTTGTCATATTTTGCCAAAAGATTTTATCTTGTGATACCTTTTGAGTGTGTTTTGAATTTCAATGAAAATACCATGGATACTATATGAGTTAGCTCATACATGTTCCATCTTCATGAAATACGTTAAAAGTGGCATTGCTACTTTTTGCCACTTATGCTTCTCAAAGCTGAAGAATAGGCGGTAAAAATGTATAGTTGATCACACTCTGGGTGGACTGCGGCTCATCAGGGGAAGCCGCAGACTGGCAAAACGCACGTCCGGGCTCTAGACACTCGGTCCTCTTTCGTGTTACCCTGATATGTTATGCTATTTTGCATCTAGATGTCCGATTTCCATATCAATAATCAGCATCCAGGTGCACCATAGGACCGGCTCACAGACCGCTTTACTAGATGAGTTAGCCAGTTAGTTTGCTAAACAGCCAGAGACAGGTGCCCTCGAAGGCACAGACTAGTGTACTTGTATCCCGCACTTTTGGGATAACTGTTACCCTTACCGATTACTCTGCAGAGGCAATCATTTAGATCTCTCATACAGATAGATGCCCTTGAAGGCATAGACTAGTCTCTTTCCTCCACCACCAACACGCTCGATAATCACTTGTCCATTCCAGGCGGTTATGTTTCGGGTTCCCCTGTAGACAGCTATTCTACTGCTCATTATAGAATACGCTGCCGCTAGACTATCCCAGTGGATACACTTCCTTGCTAGTACGTTCAGACTTATGACACTGGCAACCAGGCAGAGATTCTTGCGTACTTTATGCTTTCTCACTAGACATTGTATCAGTGATTGAGATCGTAGGGATCTACATATCTATAGCGGGTACTTGCTTCAGAGCTACGTGTATGCTCCACTCTCTGCCCGATTTATCGTAGCTTGATGTTTTATTTGTACTGGGTAGGGATCCAGTAAGCTGTTCACATTTCATTGGGGACTATATATATTTTTGAGGATCAGATCACGGTACTGCACCGATTTTACTGACACGGCACTTACCGTTCCGAGTATCTGTGAACTAGACTCTGTCATATTAGATTGACACATTTGTATCAGTCTCTAGATACACACACACTGTATTACAATTTAGACAGATACTGCACTCGATCTTATTTTTTTATTGTGTATCCTTCACCTTACTTTGTGCATAGGGCAACGAACAGCCACTTCCCTTGGGGTGCATTTCTGAACCCCAGAGTTGTGTCCCTACTCAGACTCTGTCAGTGTATTTGTTTTCTTCACTCCCCCTCTTATTGTATATTGCCCTCGCAGTTTAATTAAAACTGATGTTTACATATTTCGGATTTCCAAAGTGGATTCAATTTTAACTATATTTTGTTTTCTAAAGTCTAACATTTTCACAAAGTAATGCAACATACACGTGTTTCCACTTAATGTCTCAATTCTCCTTCCTTAACTTTTTCTTGTTTGTTGTTAGTGCTTAAAATAACCCACCTCCCATAATGCAAAAATATGTAACAAATTCCTCTTATTTACCATCTCAACGGCAGCCGCTTCAGGAATTCGGAGCCATCGTTACACACAGAGCAGAAGAACAGATAAAATCTAAGAAAGAAAGAAAGATAGATAAAAAAAATGACTAAATCAATAGTAAGTAAATAAAAAAATATCATAAAAAATAAAGCAACATATGCCTGGATACTTAACACAACCTCATCATTCAGGTATGATTCATACAATGTAAGCAATAGATCCACCTTAGAATAGTCTATTTATTTTTAAAAACCAAAACAATGAATTTTGGTAAACGGTAAAATCAAACCAGAATTTAGACCAATATACACGGTTTTGTAAAAAAAAATAAAAATAAAATAAACATTCCCAACCACAGTTTGGCTTTTTTAAAGCTTTTATTCTGTAATTCGATTTTCAGTTCAGTTTAGAGAATAGTCCCTTAAATGGATCCTATAGTGCCAAGAAAACAAAGCCGTTATGCTTTCCTGTGGGGAAAATCTGAAGCTGGAGGTCCTCATGCAGAACGTGAGGACGTCCAGCATGGGATAACGGACCAAAAGTCTGTTTGGATTCCGGAAGCACCTCCAGTGGCTGTGTGGTACACAGCCACTGAGGGCAGACTTACAGCTGCAATGTAAACATTGCAGTTTCTCTGGAACACCAATGTTTTACATTGCAGTACTAAGTGCAAAAGGGACACAGCACCCAGACCACTTCAATTAGCTGAATTAGTCTGGGTGCCTACAGTGTCCCTTTAAGAGTTCACAAATGTATTGAAAAAATAAATAAATAAACAAGTCAAAAACCAATGACATACAGGGGTTTATAGTAATTTGAAATGCCAACTGTGAAATTGAATCTGATTTACAGAAAAAAACTAAAATATACAAAATAAATTAAAACGTAGTAACAAATCTTGATCTGGAATAAAATCATTTTTTTTTTTCTCAAAGTGACAGTTTCTCTTTATCGATAAAACCGTCAGAAAAGTACCGGTAATTTAAAACAGTAGTCGTTTACAGATTATCCAGGACTTGGCAAGCGATTCCAAGGAAGACCCGCTATAAAGCACTTTATTTAAAAATAATAATGTACTATAAAAAAAGAAAAGAAAAGACAATATTGTAAGGCTATTAGTTGTCTGTGAGATTTTTTAGAAACTCATGTGAGTGAAACAAAAACAGTAGAGGAAAAAAAAAGGTTCAGAGGAATTATTTGGATGGTCTCTATGCAGAATTGCACCTGTAAAGACAGATTTACAGTTGCGCAGTGGGAGCTGCACAGACTTTTGGTTTTAATTCATTCATGACCAGCGAAAATAGAGTCTAGCAGGAAGTGCTGTATCCAGCCGGCAAAAGAGGCTGCAAGCAATATGTGTTTTTATAGAGAGTACAAATCTTTTTTTCTCACGCACTTCACAGCACAATGCTTTATAGGGCTCTGCAAAAATCTGAGGAATGGGGCCTCTCGGATGTGAAAACCCATATGCCACGCATTTTATCCCGCCCGTGTTTCTGTGACAAGTATACCAGCAAGACTGGATGAAGCGTGACTGTAGGGGTTAATGCAGGGAATTTGCTACTTGCTAAATAGAGAAATGTACACTGGCTCTCCCAAAACAGCCTCCCAGGAATGTTTTTAAGAATTTACAGAATGTCACTGAGTGGAGGAAACCACAGTGATTTTTTTTTCTGAGAAAAAAAATCAAGAGGTTTTCATTTAGTCTGCATGTACATTAACGCAGTAGTCCTGCCAGGGAGAGGCCTACCCTAAACATCTCCAAGTAAAACACCCAGAGCTGCCAAGGGACAAATAAACAACTCCACCACAGCTAAGGCTACATGACTCCAACACATTATTTGGAGGTCCCAACCTTTTAGTTTTGCAGAGAAAGGAAACCAGTGTGGTCCTGTCAACGGCATTGCAAACCCTCTTGCCAGTGATGGGGCAATTAAACTGAAGCAAAATGGGATATGCAAAGCCAATAACTTTAAACTATCAACCGGCAGGGATGCAGTCAACAACCAACTGCTTTGCACAACATTTTGGGACGGTTGGTAAAGCTGCTGATTAAAACATGGGAGATCTGAACTTATTTGGCCATTTTAGATATGGTCAACCAGAGCCATGATTACAATGAACTGTTGGTATAAGATGAAGCAAAATGAAGGTGTGAAGATCCTGCTTATGAAGACAGACAGAGCCAGGTTGTCATGGAAAGTTAATGAGAAAATAAACACTGACTGCTATGTATACATAATCACACGACAGTGTATATATTTATAGACAAAGACACAAACATATTTTATATGTTAGAACGAGTCAAAGAGTTATCTGTGAACGGTCTCAAACCTTAGACTGCACTGAATGAAATGAGTTGGTAGATGAGCTAACAGTCTAAGTACACAGTGGGGTTTGGGGTAATGTGCAGATAACATTTTGGCTTGTTCTGTATGCACATTAGTCCATGCAACTGCCCAGAAATGTCAGGGGAGAGCTGAATTTAAATGGCGGCAGCTGCTGTCCTGAATTGTAACTCCCACTAATCTCAGGACGACCAGGACATGTATGTCCCAGTGCTGCCCGAAGTAAAGAATTCCCAAAATGTTTTTCACACATATACACATGCAGGGATACAAACACATGTGTATTTGTAAACTGCTCAGAATTTAGACAAGTGACCCATTGAACTGATCACTCCTTTACGTCTAATACACACTAGTTTCCTTGTTGCTAAAGAAAGGACCCCTGTATCACACATTCCTCTCGCAAGGTCTCCCTGCACTAGCACTAAGGAAAGAAACTAAGTTGTTTTCATAGCCCCCTCCAGTACAATTTACAATAGTAATAAGCCGTCAGCACGACCCATTTACTGGCTGTTAACAGCTAACAGAGCTGAGTGTTAACATCCAGGAGACTAAATAAATAAACGGCCCATTTCCCACACTGCAGGGGGGTTGTGGAGATGACTGTAGTTAGAAGGTTATGTGCGATTTGTCTGAAGATATTCAATCTCAAATGGTAAAGTGACAATGTACCTGTCCCCAAACATCATGGGCTCGTTAAGGCACTGGATGCAAGCTTCATGGAACCACTGGCTGCACCGGAAACATTGGATCATCTTCAAGTACCATCTGTCACGAAACCAGAGATAATTCACAGAATTAGACAGCAATTGTAATGGTGAGATACAATCTCGATCTTCACATTTCTAGTTTAACAATTCATCAAAATGATAATTAGTTTTCTCTTTAAGCTTTTTTGCACTAATTGGTATTGTATGAAGTCACCGTAATTAAGACTTAAAAGGACACTCTAAGTACCATAACCAAAAAGTAATACAAAACAACTTATAGTCAGGCCTCCAAAGTTCAGCACATCTCAAACAATTGAAGTAGAAATGTCAATATGCACACAGCATGTTACCATACCTTTTGAAAAATACAATTTGGAATGTGCATTTTTATTAAAAAAAATAAATAAACATTTAAAAAAAAAAAAAAAAAGCATATCCAGAGAAGTTATTTGTTAAACAACTGTTTTGGATCTGCTTATTTCTACTTTTTAAATACATTAATTGATATATGTTCTACAATTTCTCACAGATTGTTACTCTCATTGCTCAAGGAATATTTTTAGAACACATGGGGGTCATAAGCTTATTCTACCTATATATTTTGTGGTCACGGACCAGGATTTGAATTCTGGTTGGATTACAACACTGATAATCCAGTCACAATACAGCTTAGATTTCAATGCACCCAGTTAGTCTAATCATTGCAGCTCTCACTGCAAGCGCTTTCCAAAAACGCAGAGCTCCCCGCAGCAGTAAAATACAAGCCCCAAAAAGGGTTGCTAGCAAAGCAAAGTGACACAGTATGCTTTGCCTAAAAAGGTTCTTCTCAATAAGGTCCCACGGGAATCTATATTACTTTACTTAGTCTTATATTTAAAAAAATATGTATTTGTGAGGTTTGAAAAAGAAAATTAAAACATAGAAATCCACACAGCTGTATTTAGCTCTATCCACTAGGCTCCCGCTCAATAATTGTTATAAGCTCTGTGCTGTGCACCTGTCCTTCAGCATGAAGAGGAGGAAAAGGAAAAAAAAACATGTGTTTCTATTCCTCCTTTTTTGATACAATGTGTGCCCTAGCTCTGCCAGGACTGAACTGGATTGTGATGCCAATTACTAAATGATTAAAGTAAACCTGTCATGACAAATATTGGTTTGCAATTTTCTAACAACCTTGTTTGACTCATGATATACTATTAAGCATGTCTTATTTCCATTCCCACTGTCTCCTGCTGAAAGTATCGATCATGTTTCAGGGGGTGTAACACTTGATGCAAGGCACACTTCTCCTGCACACCCATGTTTGGAAAGTACAGACTTGCTTTCCATGAAAGGCTAAAAGTCCTCAACACTTTAAGTTGGCTTTGTGTAAATAAAACATATCTGTTCTCTCTCTTCATTCTCAGATTCCCTGTCCAAATGATTAAATTAGCTTGTTTCTCTCCTACCTCTGTGCTGCTTCTGCTGCTCTCACACAGAGCCTCTCCCTCCTCCCTACTTCCCCTTACAGACATTTCTTTATGCTGTATTTAAGCAGGAGAGATGTCCGAGGGTTGTTACCCTGATAACAGACATGCAGAGCACAGCTTGCTGTTTTTTTAACCTATCACTATGAACCATTAACCATAAACACACACACAAAAAACCCAAATCACAAAAAAAGAAAACGGAGCATTACATAAATTTGCACAAGTTACAGGTGTTACATGGTTTATTCAATGGTGTAATTCCTGGTCAACTAAATGATAATCAAAATAGCTAAACACCATAAAGACATGAAAGTTGTGTTGGTGCAGAGAATAAAAAATAAATATAAATCTGAAATAGTGTATCCATTCAGGAAAACTCCCAAACAGACCACCAAGAAAAACACCACACAATAAACAGAAAACACAAAAACCCAGACAATAAATCAATACATACATCAAATTAATCAACAATGGACAAACGGAAAGGAAAAAATCCATTAAAAAAATCATGGCACAATAAATGTATTCAAAGATCACACAATAAAACGAAAAGAAAAGCACTCCCAAACATGCCTGCACATATATTTGTCAAATATGTGAAAAACGAGCGTATAAGCCTATAAGGGCTAACACAACCCTCCACTGAGTCCTCCTGACACTGCAGGGGAAGAGCCTACAAATCCGATGTCCGCGACCTGGTTCCCCCCCCCTCCCCCTTTTATTTGTCCGCTGTTGATGAATTTGGGGTATTAATTATTTGGGTTTTGGCGCTCCCTGTTTATTGTGTGTCACTAAATTATAAATTAAATACAGAACATTTTATTTGGACACACCAAGACAGATTCCCAAGGCACCTCTATAAAATGGTACTCTGGGTAAAAGCCCCGGATATTGATGGGATAAGGGAGAGACAGAAAACCGGTCCTTACTCTCCGGGTCCTCCGCAATAACAGTAACACTGTTGCTGGTTCGTTCTGTGTGGTGAATCCCAGTCAAGCTCGTCAGGGTTGTAAGTCAAAAACATTTTTACCGCCTGCAGGGTTTTTGCGATTGGCCCTTTCTTCAAGGCGCCTCCTTTCTGCAAATAGAGAGCGCAATTAACTTTATTCACAAAAAGCATAATTTGTAAACAGCTATTTTGTTCATTTTTTCACGTGTTCAAAAGGATACAGACACATACTACCCATTCAGAGAACACTTGGCACATGAGCCACTTTAAACATCTCCGACTATAGCTTAAAACTGACAGACGGCCAATGTGAGGGGCGGCATCCAGTGGCACATGGCAATATCCCGCTAGGGTTGCCCATTTTCCAATAAGTAAGTTTGCCTATTAGTGAGAGCTTCATAGTCTAATTAGGGAGACCAGACAGGCTGTCTAAAACCAAATATAACAAAACTATTTTTTTACACACTAATATTGCATGTATTCATGGTAAATTCATGGAGACGCAGAGTTTCCTGAGCACACTAGCAGGCACCAACGTACCATGTTACATGCACTAATGTAAAAGGAGGATTTTTCCAAAGCAACCCAGTGTTGGAGAAGAATTTGAGTGGAATCTCCCTGCTGACCTAACGCAAGCCAAAGAACTTTTTTCCATCTTGATTCTGGTGAAGTAGACACTATATCATCTTGAAGCAATAAATGCTTTTTCTTTTTAAACTAAGACAGGATTTGGCAGGCTTTTGAGCCTCAGTTCACAAAAAAAAAACAAAAAGCACGACAGAATCCCTCTGGACCGGACAAAAGCCTGTCAAATCCTTTCGCCTGTAACCACAGACCCATTGAAATCACTAAACTCAGCATATTCTGGCGGTGACGGCAATAACCATCCGTCTGGGGGATGAGGCAGAGAAGGGTGCTTGTGATTTATTTATTACTTGGAAGGCGAGTTTGATCCACGTTTAGTACTGTGCCAATTCTCTATGTATAAGCTTTCAGTCGCCACGCAAGTAAATCACTAGGCCACAAGGTTAAAAAAAAACAAAAAAAACAACAACGATATAATCTAAAGTGAGATCCTGTAACAAGCTTGGTGAATCAACATTCTCCTTTCTGCACATTTGCAGCATTTTCTGAACCTCTCCTTGTTCTAAAAAGAAAGTGGCTGCAATATTAGCGTGAACCCTGTCTATACCATTCATACAGTGTGAGAATGTTTGGAGATACGTGTTAACATAATGTATATCTCCAGTGCAGTTATTCAGTGGTTCCTCCATAGAAATGAATGTGTTCCTCTCCACTACATACAGTAAGACACCAGAGTTTTTTCACTAAACAGCTGAAAACCACTCAACTAAAAAGCACTTTGCAAAATGTTATCTAAAATAGCCAAGCTATCACTATGGCGAAGTTGAGGAATTTTTCAAAGGCAGGTATTTTTGCCTATATTTTGCAATTCAGTTTACAGTTCACTAGAATTCACTGTTTAGTCAATAAACCTTCTTGCGAATGGCTTTGCATTGAAACATAAATTACTTGTGTCCTGTAGCCTTCTTTCAATAACTTTATTAAGAACGGCAATTGTATAGATTTTAATGTAAATCGTTTTTTATACTTATTTATTTACCGTATTTATCGGCGTATAACACGCGCCGGCGTATAACACGCACCTCTTTTTCAGAAGGAAATTCCAGGAAATTTCCACCCCTCCCATAGTATTCCCCCCCCTCATCCCATAGTGTTCCCCCCCCCTTTCCATAGTATTCTTCCCCCCCTCCCATAGTATTCTCCCCCCCTCCCATAGTATTCTCCCCCCCCCTCATCCCATAGGGTTCCCCCCCCTTCCATAGTATTCTTCACCCCCTCCCATAGTATTCTCCCCCCCATAGTATTCTCCCCCCCTTCCATAGTGTTCCCCCCTCATCCCATAGTGTTCCCCCCTCATCCCATAGTGTTCCCCCCCTTCCATAGTATTCTTCCCCCCTCCCATAGTATTCTCCACCCCCCATAGTGCCCCTCCCATAGTGTGTCCCCCCTCCCATAGTGTCCCCTAGTGCACTTTCCCTCTGTCCCATATTTACTTACCTGTCTTGAAGCGTGGGCCGGCTTCACAGCGCGCACCGCGGTACTGGAACTTAAATTTCAGGTTCCGGTTTCCGGCGGGACTGAAAGGAAGTGTGCACACTATTGTGTGCACACTTCCTTTCAGTCCCGCCGGTTGTGGAACTTAAATTTCAGGTTCCGGTTTCCGGCGGGACTGAAAGGAAGTGTGCACACAATAGTGTGCACACTTCCTTTCAGTCCCGCCGTGCACTTTCCCTCTGTCCCATATTTACTTACCTGTCTTGAAGCGTGGGCCGGCTTCACAGCGCGCACCGCGGTACTGGAACTTAAATTTCAGGTTCCGGTTTCCGGCGGGACTGAAAGGAAGTGTGCACACTATTGTGTGCACACTTCCTTTCAGTCCCGCCGTGCACTTTCCCTCTGTCCCATATTTACTTACCTGTCTTGAAGCGTGGGCCGGCTTCACAGCGCGCACCGCGGTACTGGAACTTAAATTTCAGGTTCCGGTTTCCGGCGGGACTGAAAGGAAGTGTGCACACTATTGTGTGCACACTTCCTTTCAGTCCCGCCGGTTGTGGAACTTAAATTTCAGGTTCCGGTTTCCGGCGGGACTGAAAGGAAGTGTGCACACTATTGTGTGCACACTTCCTTTCAGTCCCGCCGGTTGTGGAACTTAAATTTCAGGTTCCGGTTTCCGGCGGGACTGAAAGGAAGTGTGCACACAATAGTGTGCACACTTCCTTTCAGTCCCGCCGGAAACCAGAACCTGAAATTTAAGTTCCAGTACCGCGGTGCGCGCTGTGAAGCCGGCCCACACTTCAAGACAGGTAAGTAAATGTGGGATATCGGCGTATAACACGCACCCATGATTTTCTCCCTATTTTCAGGGAGAAAAAGTGCGTGTTATACGCCGATAAATACGGTATTTATTTTTTTAATTCTTTATTTTTGTAGTGCATATGAGGGTAACATACAGGCACATGGTACCCCAAAGGCAATCCACATGCTTATTTCAGAACAGAGAGTACATAGCATAGAGAGCATTAGGGTATGTTAGTACGGTGCACCATTTTTATATATATATGATCACGTTTAAGTCACGCTGTATAGGCATTGTATAGGTTAAGATTCTAGTAACATCAAGATAAAATACAGGAAAATAGCTCAGCATTAGAAGTATACGGTTACATGCAGTTAATATGTTTGTTTTAGGTAAGTGAAGGGCTTACTGTTTGTACAGTAACCTTAGGTCTCATTAGCCATAACAATTACAAGTTATATAAGAACTGAACAGGACAAGCTTTCAATAGTAGTGGCATCACATAAGGTTAAGCACCGTAATAGCAAATAATGTTTGGCTTAAGACTGTGGTGGCATAAGCTAGGGTGAGCTAGCAATAACTTTAACGTTGGTAAGGTCGCTAGTTGTTGGTCTAATAACACAGAAGCAAAATAAGCGCAAATCTAAATAACAGCCCACTATAAAATTCAAAATAACAGGGTTATACATTCTCGCCTTATCTGTCTCACCCCCTGTCTGCCCTCATCTAACACAGTAATGGAGTTAGCTAAATAAAGCATATTACGCTGGGGGGGGGGGACATGAGAACACCAGAGACAGTCCGTTGGTTTTTGCAGGGGTTCAGTACCACAATAGTGGGTTACGGTAATGTGTGCTGGGCAACCAGTCCGAGTTCAGCCGATGCCCACATGCGGAAAGTACCTGAGAGAGGTATGGGAGTCACTGTGTTTTGCAATGTCGCAGCTCAGTTGTGTCATGTTCCTCTGCGGGCTTCTGATGTCAAACGGGTCCGGGTTTGAATCTGCGTATGAGGTTCGGTAAAAGCAAGGGAAGTCCACCCTCCGACCCCTAGCTGGTTCCAAGGCCGACCTCTTCATTTTACAGGCCCAGTTTTCCCATTGTGGAACTCCGTCTTCGTGCCGGTTAGCGTTCACGCTGTCGGCATGGTTCCTGGGTCGCAGGGACGTGTAGCCGCGGTTGGGGGCTTTGAATGCCGCTGGGAGGTAAGGTCGGGTGTGCTAGCTCCTGGTGTTTAGTGTGTTCCACACGTTGGTGCCTAGTCGGTCATAAAATGCTAGTGTGTGAGAGGGTGGCTTGACCGGGCACCTGTTCGTTGCAGGTCGGACCTGAGGCGCCATCTTGTGTAGGCCCTGTCCGCCCCAGGCTGTCGCCGCCATCTTGCTTGGGCCTCGTGGGTCCCGTTCGTTTGTTGTTTGGTTTCGTCGTTTCACAGGGGTTGTCATCCCCATAGTGGACCGGGATAACCCCCGCCGGTCCAAAGGGGGGGTTGCAGGGCTGTGCTCTTGTCTCGCTTGTGAGCGGGCTTCGAGTCGGGGGATCGGCCACCTCCTCCATGCTCTCGGCCCCTCTCAGTATTAGGCCGCGGGGCCGGTTTGGGCTTTCCCGTGGCGGTTTGGCACCGGGCTGGTACCATTCTGCTCCGCGTGAGGTCCCGGTTCAAGAGCTGGGTAGTCTGAGTAGTTTGCTTCATTATATCAGGCTGATTGGGTAATTATGTGCCCTCTGGTGAAGGAGCTCTCACAGGACACGTCCGGCCATCTTGGCTGTCAGGCCCCGCCCCCCCCTTTTATACTTATTTAAAATAAAAGATTACATGTATTTAAGAATCTCTGTATAGTATGTAAAACATACATATTAGTAAATAACTTTTTTCAGTTCATCTCCTTGCTACATTGGGGCGCCCGTCATTAAAGGGACACTGTAGCCACTATAGCCATTTCAGCTCATTTATTTCATCATTTTTAATACTTATACAAAACAAATGTGTTCATATTGGTAAGTACCCCATTGTACAGAGCTGCGAAATGTGTTGGCGCTTTATAACTAATAATACAACAATATTAATTTAAACAAGTTTTGGTTTCACAGAGCATGCCGAGTAACGTATTGATGAGTGTTTGTGCAAGACGCACTTCAATACGTCCTGCTACTCAGCTGTGAAAAGGACTGCTGAATGTATGTAGAAATTATATGCTGCATGAAGGAAATCCCATTCCCTGCCAGGATTAACAAGGATTAACAAGCACTCACCAAATTCACACGTTTGATGGCTCCACAATTAATTTTTTGTGTTTTCTAGGAAGTTATGTATGTGACAGCTTTCTTTAAGTCAATGTAAGCCACCATGGGGCAACTTAAGTCCTTACCCTGACAGCCAGAACAAAGATACATCTCCTGCAGAACCAGGGGTCAATAAGACAACTGTCCGTACTATCCACAACTGGAATGTGGCACTTCTGGTGATAACCTGCAATAGGAAAGCATTTTTTTAAATCATTTTTAATATTTATACAAAACACATGTGTTGATATTGGTAAGTACCCCATTGTACAGAGCTGCGAAATGTGTTGGTGCTTTATAACTATTAATACAACAATATTAATTTAAACAAGTTTTGGTTTCACAGAGCATGCCGAGTAACGTATTGATGAGTACGGAAACCATGTTTGTGCAAGATGAACTTCAATACGTCCTGCTACTCGGCTGTGAAAAGGACTGCTGAATGTATGTAGCAATTATATGCTGCATGAAGGAAATCCCATTCCCTGCCAGGATTAACAAGCACTCACCAAATTCACACATTTGATGGCTCCACAATTAATTGTTTTGTGTTTTCTAGTTATGTATACATTTATTTCTATATCAGTTCGTATAAACAGTACATTATTTATGGACAAAGATCAATATTTTTGTATCTTTTTGCTTAACCAACTGTGAAAAGGGGGGAGTGAAAGAGACTTAAAGGGGCGATTTCTCGTTTTACCTAAAGTACATAAAAAAAAGTTTTCCAGTCTCTAGAACATCAAGTGGTATTCAAGCTTGAGAATACAGATGAAATATAATTTCAATGTATACTGGCGGCTAAGTTGGTAATAAATAACGCTTGTCGTGTCTTCCTGTGAATCAATTATTTACTTTTTTTGTCCTGTCCAAGCAGTTCAGACAACTGACACATGCTGCAGGACTCAAGCCTCCCTGCATTAAGCACCGGGTTTCAGCTGAACTGGCAGATCCAGGAAAACACATATGGAAATGATTAAACATCAAGCATACTCATTTAAAGTATCAGTTATGCATATATGACAGTTTACGGGCAAAAAAAAGCACAAAAAAAGCTGACATGAGGAACTTGATTCCTTGCATCGATGTTTCCCTAGGTCTGTAAGACTGAGTGCCTGACCTAAATGGAAGCAAATCTTCCAAATAAAGCTTTGTGATCCTTGTTCAGCATCCTGCAGGATTTTAGAGTTTGAAAGTCTGTTCCTATGACAACAGGTTATCCCATGAGATTGCGAAAATAGAGACTAAAATTCCGGCAAAAGGAAAGGGTCTTTACTGTAAGGAGAATAAACATGTGGAATTCACCATTGGTTCCAACTCCACAATGAAAGGAACATTCAAACATCAAAAATAAAGTTTAAAGTTACAGTTAGTATTTCTTTTTCAGTTTAGATTACTGCCACTCCCCCTAGCTTAAAAAAAAAAATAAAAAGTTAAAGGAACACTCAAAGCACCATAACCACTACAATGAGCGAACAGAAGTCCCACTTAGGCACTAATGCTCTTCGGCATTAGTAGAGAAGGCAGGGAGCGGCGCCCAGCTGACCCCAGGTAAGTAGTCAAACTGTTCAAAAACTATTTCTCTACTTACAATGGGAGCAAGGTTATGATATTTGGAGTGTTCATTTAATACAAGTTTACACTTCCCTGTAATCCAGCCGCAGCATCTCCACCCACGATTTAATCATCAGTTGTGATAACTTGTGTCCAATTCAATGCTTATTATAGAGAACAAAATAAGCAGAATTCATGACAATCTGCTAATCCAATATTTTTCACATATTGAAGCCAATGCTTCTTGTTGAGAGGCACTCCGCACATTTAGCATCATCATATGGGGTGTGATGACTTTGAACATGAAGACCTTTGAAAATCGAAAAGACTCACCCACAGAGAGACAGCTTGAAGAGGATCGGCTTAAGCAGAATGTACATGGTACCTTTTCTCAGAACCATTCATGTATGTTAAAAAAAAACAAAAAATAAACTGCACCGAGAAGATAAAATGGTTTTGGTGTTTACAGTGTCTCTTTAGGTTTGTCTGATTTAACCTTAACCTCTAAAAGCAAATTCTGTAAAAGATTCTTCACGAGGCAGATTTTAATCCTATACCCCAGTCATGTTTAAGACACTGCTTATGATTAAGCAACAAAACTGTGTATGCTGGCCCCTCAAAAATGTGTGGTGTAATATAGGTTTAGGACTATATTTGCCATATAAGTTGACCCCCAAAATGCTGCACTAACTTGTAAGGCAGGATATAAGGAAAATTGTGATATAATTATACAGTGTATATATAAGGAATTGTATGTACCATAAAATGAGCAGAAGGAGTTGAAAGCTCTGTGTACAGACTCCCCAGCCCTGCACAAAAAAACACGCAGGCGTTTACTGAATTTCTGGTAATTTTTAGCCACATGTACTGAACACTGTACATTTAAAAAAAAGTATTAGGTGTGTGCTTTATTTATTACACTGGATTGCCTGAACATTTCTCAAGAAGAACTTGCTTTCAACTTTACACCTATCCCGATAAAGTACCAACCATGCAACAGTGCCGTGAAGCTGTGAATTAAGTTTCATCTTAAAATAGCAATGGTTCTCTTATTTTTTTTTGTACTGAACACTACGTCCTTCCATGGCATTTATAAATGAGCTGCATAGTAGACACTGACAAAACCAGTAACTACATGTAAAATTCATAGGCGGTAATTAGCAATTACTAAATTAAGTCCTGCGTTCAAACTCCCACTGCCTTGATGTGGCAGGTGAGGTTACACTTAAATGGCCATGGAGATACTAAGGAAGTACAGAAAGAAAGAAGCAAAACAACTATCTTCCTAATAGAAATTATTTTATAAAACTCTGGTATGTAAAATGATGATGTAAAAAATATGTTTAATTATTCCAACTGAGCAATCCTTTCCCCGTTCTCTGCAACACATCAGTAGTCAAAAACTATCTGTTAATAATACGGTCTTAGCTCTAATTAACTGCTAGGAGAACCCTTCCAGGCCAACATAATTAGAAATTTCTTGTTAGATTGCATATATTACATAGACAGTTTTGCATATATTTTGTGTGACCTCTTCCTCTTAGTTCTTTTTATTTGCTGCAGAAGGCCTATAGCCAGATGAACTCAGTCCATATTCAATAAAATTAGGCATCACGGTACAAAGGCCGCGAACAGATATCCTGTCTGTCTGCAGATGATCTACCAGCGCCAGTCACAAGCGAAATAAATCTCACCCTCTATTCTACAGCAAATGGCCCATGTCCGGGACATCGTGCCAATTCTATGACACATATCTGGCCTCTATGAAATTAATAAGCCAGAACGCCAAACTATAGCAGAACTGAAAATCTAGCTAAAATACATTTTCCATTCATCTGAAAATTTCTAACAACTCAAACATCATAAATAAATTTAATCTCAATTTAGCCTTCCTGCAAAAGGAACAACATGTTAACTTCTTCAGGGTTGCTGGCAGGTGAATTAACCCTCTAGTAAGAGAAATATCCATCTCTGTGCTTCTCATAAAGGGGGTGGCCAAGGGTTACCAGAGAACTAAATTACTTTAATTGATGGGCAGTGCATGAAAAGTGCTACCCCACAGTATGAATACTTAATACGCTAAATTAAGGAAATAGATTCCTCATTAATCAAGGAGAAATCCCAGTGAAATTGCCTTGATTAATTAGGAGATTTCCCCACTACAGTATGTGCTCTGCTCCAGACTCACGAGGAAATCACAGTGGACCTGGCAACCCTATGTAGGTCATGGGTTGACAAACAAAAAGCACAAATAATAGCATCAAGTGAAGATCTGGCTTCTATTCAAGACTAGTAATCATGACTTAACACAACACTAGCCAAATATCGAGCGCATCCGGTGAGAAAGGACGGGAGTGTGCCAAGTTCCACATTGACGTTTTGTTAAAGAGAAACTCCTGTGAGAAAAAAAAACGTGAATATGGAAGGCAGATGTGTTGCTGGTTCCAGAGCACCTGTAGGAATTGTATTAAAGGGTTTGAGAATCTCAAGCAGTCTTCTTTGCTCATTCAAGTCCCAGCAAACTTTAATAAGAGAAAAGTGACACGTAAAAGAGCAGACAAGAGTGCAGCTTTTCTTCCAGCTATGGATCCCACACTCATCATCCGAACATCTGCTACTTCCTCTGTGCGTACCAGACACCCAAAGGACACGAAGAACACACACTGCTCGCTTTTTACATAAAAATGCAATGTGCTTTGATTTCACAGCTAGGCTATACAGCAGGTACCGGCAATAAAATTAACCTCCCTGCAAAAACACAAAACAAACACTACAACCAATAAAAACTAGCTGTGCTGAGCATATCATATTGTGCTATTTATACAAATGCTTACTTCCTGCAGCTTCAGTACTCTATCACTTAAAGGGTCACTCGGGCCCCATAACAAATTCACCTCAATGAAGTAATGGGACCTAGAGTTCTCAAGCACAGCCTTAGAGCATTAAACCGCTTTGGAACAAACTTCTGTCTCCAGCCACCTGTCACGCAGCCTCCTCTCCTGAGCCACACAGCTAATAGGAAAGTACTGGTTCAGACACCCAGTGATGGGTTGAGACCATCAGTTGACAATCTCAGCCTTTCACAGGCTGCACATTGTAAGTAATAGTAAGAACTCTTGTGTGACAGGTGCCTGGAGATCGAACTTTGAAATGAAGTTATTATAGGCTCTTAGTGTTTCTTTAAACAATACTTTTTGTTGTTGTTATGGGCGTTGTTTTAAACTGATAGCCAGCAGCATTGATATATCGGTTTATTTAACTGTTAAGGCTTAATTTAGATATACAGGAAACCCAATTAATTTCCTCATGATACTCCATCAGTTTTTACACTGGCTGTGCGTGATGGTATTATGTAGCCAGCGAACATCTGCACTGTGACGAATAGCCATTGTTTGTCGACAATGTTTCTCTAGGTATCAAAGAACAACCTTCTCCAAAACAGAATGCAAACATGATGTGGGTTCTATTACTCTCTGCAAATAGTTTCACCCATGGTTTTCCATGAATGACACTAACTGTGGCCAAGTCTGCCACGTGAGCTACAGGCGATCCACAAATCTCATTAACCACTGCTGCATGAGAGCGGCAGGATTGGCTGAGCGGGATCGGCTAGGACTTCAACTGCAGGAGTGAACTGCAGAATCTGCAAATTCTGTAAACTTCAAGCAAAAGCGAAGACATCAAAATGGGTACCTTATTTTAAGCTGAAAAAGCATCATTGGCGTTGAGTTTTTAAAATAGTTGGGATCTACCTTTTACCATGTGTTAACCATTTTCATCAGATTTACCCATATGTATCATACTCATATACACTGAAGATAAACAAGCACAGCACATGCTGACAGATTGGATGGACAGAGTCCAAAGGCCACTTACTCAGCATTGATAATATATCAGAAGGATGGTGTGCGCTCGTGGTTACAGCACAATGGTTTCTCAATGAGAAACATCTGATTGATGCATTTCCTGGGACAGAAAATAATTATCTTATAATAGTAAAATGTATAAGAAGTGGAGCGATATAAAGTGAATAAGCCCCTATCACCAAACAAAGATAAATTTTAATTTATACTTAGACTTTGCTGGATAGGATTCAAATTTCAAATGCAACATGCAAAAAAAGATCAACAAGAGATCATAGCACAGATCTGTATGGACTGATATAAATTCATATACGTATGTATAATATAAAAATTAACAATTTATTGTATACAATTCATAAAACAGCTAAAATGTAGCTAAATAGCAGTAAAAAACAAATTCCTGCTTACTGGAAATGATGGTGAGCATAACGGTATATGTTCCCGTTTGCTCACAGCAAGACTGTCCCACACTGGGTGATGTCTCCTGAATCACACGAGTTTGAATGGAGCTCCTGTTATTGAAGTCGGGTCGGCAGGCGAGTGTAAGCTCGTTCTCTACTTCCGTGTTCCCGGCTCGTATTTTGGCTCCGCCTCCTCTTTTGCGTGATTGCGTGTTTGTCACGTGTCTGTCTACGCGTTTCGCCGTTCTCGGACGGCTTCGTCAGGACGTGATGCGCTGGAGTCGGTCTTCACTAATGTGCATTTTTATACGAGTGATCCAATGCCTAATTGGCTTAATTTCTTTCCAGTCCGCATTTGCCTATGTATGGTGTCCCAGATAGATCAATTGGATTAGCAAGCACATCCTATTGTAAACGGAAGGCTGCTTTTCCTTCATTTATTGTGGGATCTTCATTTCTTATGTACTACACATATACATTACATGTTTAAAATAAAATATTTATACACAATCAAAAAAATTTAATTAAGTATTTATACATAATCATAAAAATCCAATGTAATTGTATTTACAAATTTACACACTTTATATGAATTTCTTTTTTACTGTAACGTGTTTTTCCTTTTGTTACATATCTTATAGAAAGAAAGAAAGAAAACAAAAATGTGCATGTTAATGCAATTGGATTTGTTATATATTTTGACAGATATTTTTCTCAAATATTTTTCTTTCTTATTCTTATATAATTTCCTATGTGGAAAGCGGAGGGGAAGCAGAAAATTATAATGCTGCGCTTCCAATACTGACATTTCACCATTGTGTTTTCTTTTAACTTATCGTGATCAAGTTAATATATCGTGATTTAACCCCATTTACATACATACATTTGCAAAGTAATATAGTAAAGTCCTATCAATGTGCATGTAGATAGCTACTCCCTATATTGCATATGAAGGTTAGGTATACTTCAATCTACAGTTCTCAGGAATCTAGAAAGTGGCAAATCTCAAAGTCATTGTTTAGTCCGTTGGGGATGAGGGTGTTGAGTTCAAATATCCACCTCATCTCCATTCGGCCCAAATTTTGAATAGGATTGCCTCCTCTCCAGTTTTTCTTTATCTGTTGGATTCCCATAAATTCCAAAAGGGAAGGGTCAGAATTGTGGAACTCTTCAAAATGTAGAGAAACTTGATGTTGTGGAAATTTTCTCCTGATGTTATATGCATGTTCACAGATTCTAGTTTTCAATTGCCTAGTGGTTCTGCCTATATATCTTAGGCCACAGGGACATTTTAACATGTATATTACATTTTGGGTTTGGCAGGTAATGAGTTCTCTTATCTTATGTGTCTTACTGTTTACTGTAAATTCCTTAATGCCCTGTTTGTCACTTTTTGTGTTACGGCAGGCATTACAGTTACCACATCTAAAGAAACCTTTTAATTGGTTCAAAAAATTGGGTTTGACTGTGTTTCTATCTTGGATGTTATCTGTCAAAATTCTTTTCATATTCTTGACACCTCTATGGACAATTCTAGGAGTGGAGGGTAAGAATTTTGCTAGAGTTGGGTCTTTAAGTAACCAGTGCCAATGTTCAGAAATTATTTTTCTGACTTGCTTGTTCTGGTATCCCGAGAATTGGCAGATGAATGGAACACACACTTCTTTCTTAGAGTCTTCTCTCTCTTTTTGAACCCTATAGGTTAACAGGCTATCTCTATCAACATTATCGATGTCCTCTACAGCTTTAGCCAAAATGCGGTCATCATATCCTCTTTCTCTGAAGTCAGAGATGATCCAGTAAAAATAATTTTATTTCTGTATAACCATTAACTCCCTTATTTACTGTTGAGCAAATATATATAAAAGAAACATCCCAATATGGATGTATTTAGCAAACGAACAGCCCGATGTATAGACATGGATGACAAATTCAAAAATATGTCCTCCAGTTTTTCTAATCAACCAATAAAAGAGGATACATTAGGGCTAAAATTAATATGCCGCAAATTGGAAACATTGTTAACAAAGGAACTCAAAATTAAATTAGAAATAGCAACCTTAGAAAAATATATCACAGAAAAAATAGTCCCAAAAGGCTTAAGATATGGGAAGCTTCCTGCGTTTGATAGAGAAGATGGGGAATTTATGGATGAGTGGTATGCTCTAATGGACAATCTCTCTTTCCAGACAATGACCTTCATCATCAAACGCAGGCAGCTGACCCTGCGCAAATTAGACAGAGATATTTTAGAACTTAAGAAAGAATGCGAAAAACTCAAAAACGAGAAAGAATTCATAGATAAAACATATGTAATTGGAGAAAGAATTGACAAATTAGAACATGATGTGATACTAGTTAAACAGAAGAAATACTATCGTGACCAAAAAGACTATATGACCAAAACAGCCTACACCAAAAAATATGAAAATGGTAATGAACACAATAACTCTACAAGAAATGGAAATAACAAATTCCATTTCAACAAAAACCTAAGATCCCCATATAAGAAAGAATATAGAAATTACAACAGTCCCCAGAACCCTCCAATGAATGCCTCTAGGGGTTTTAGAGAAAATGACTTTAGAAGAAAACAGGGAGATTCCTATGGATTCCAAAAATGGGAAACCCAGAAAAGAAAACCCTATAGTCAGTATAAAGGACAGAGACATGAGAGCTTTAATTTGCCCACTAGAAATCGTTTTGAACCTCTAGGAAAAACAAATGAGAATCCCACTACTCCTTTTTTAGAGAAACGCAGGAGGAATTGGGAACCGAGTCCTCCCTCTATGTACAACAAAAGAATGAGAAGGAGAGAAGGAGAAAATGTAGAGGGGGAAAAAGAACTAAGAGAGGCATAAAAGACAATACAGCTCAAATAGAACCAGTGGGCATCTTTAATCTATCAAACAAACAATTAAACCAAGCCCACATTTCACTATTAAATAAGGGCCTAAAGTTCGCCCCCACAAGAGATCTAGATAAATTCCAATTCTTTGTGGATTTAAATAAATTCACGAGAAACCTTTGTTTAAAAAAGCATTTTGATACCAGAAATATGGAAACACCTATAGTTTTGGATACACAACGAGAGTTGATGGATGAAGAAGTAACACACACTTCATTAAAAGAAAGATCCTTATTCCATCCTAAATGGCAAATGTCAGAAACAATGACCACTTTTCAAAATATGGTCAATTTAGATATACAAAAACTAAAACCCTCAAAAAAAAGATTCCAATCAAATTTAACTCCCCAAGAACATGCAGCACTCAGAGACTTAAGACAGGATACCGATATAGTAATCAAACCTGCCGACAAGGGGGGAGGGGTGGTAATTATGAATCACGAATATTACTTACAGGAATCTAATAGATTACTTGGAGATGATACCACATATAAAAAATTATCCCACAATCCAACACAAGAAATCAAGAAGAAATTCTTGGAGTTGGTTGAGAGAGGATATGATGAAGAGGTACTAAATCAGAAGGAAAAAGAGTATATAGAAATTAAATTTGAAAAGATACCAGTGTTTTACTTTCTCCCGAAATTACACAAGGACAAAGACAAGCCTCCAGGAAGACCTATAATCTCGGGAATTAATTCTATATCTTGTAGACTTTCAGAATACGTAGATCACCTGCTACAGCCTTTGGTAAAGACCTCTCCATCATATCTAAAGGATACTACTAATATTTTACAAGAACTGCAGAATATTAAGTGGGAAGACCATTGGCTATTAGTAACAGCAGATGTAGCCGCATTATACACTAATATTGATCATAAACTTGGAATCCAGACGATAAAGAGCACTCTGGAAGAAAAGTCTTCCTACCCGAGTAGTCAAATTAGATTTATTGTAGACGCCATTGATTTTATTTTACATAATAATTTCTTTTGGTTCAATCAGGACTTCTACCTCCAGATATGCGGCACGGCTATGGGCACCAAGTTCGCCCCCAGCTACGCAAATCTTTTTATGACACGCTGGGAGTCCCTCCATTTAGGAGAGGGCAGTGGCTGGGAGGCGAACTTGGTGCTTTACAAAAGATATATCGATGACCTATTCTTCATTTGGAAAGGAGGGGAAGATCATTTGAAATCTTTCATCCAGTACATCAATCTGAACAAATGGGGAATAAGTCTATCTTTTGACTACAGCACAAAGGAAGTCAATTTCCTAGACCTTACGGTATACATAGAGGAAGGACAAGTTAAAACGAAATCTTTCTTTAAATCTATTGATGTGAACAGCTATATAGATGTAGGCAGCTGCCACTACAGTCCGTGGCTTATGAATATTCCGAAAAGCCAACTAACTAGAATAAAGAGAAACTGCACCGATCAGATAGTGTTTTTAGATCAAAGCCAGCGGATCATCTCTGACTTCAGAGAAAGAGGATATGATGACCGCATTTTGGCTAAAGCTGTAGAGGACATCGATAATGTTGATAGAGATAGCCTGTTAACCTATAGGGTTCAAAAAGAGAGAGAAGACTCTAAGAAAGAAGTGTGTGTTCCATTCATCTGCCAATTCTCGGGATACCAGAACAAGCAAGTCAGAAAAATAATTTCTGAACATTGGCACTGGTTACTTAAAGACCCAACTCTAGCAAAATTCTTACCCTCCACTCCTAGAATTGTCCATAGAGGTGTCAAGAATATGAAAAGAATTTTGACAGATAACATCCAAGATAGAAACACAGTCAAACCCAATTTTTTGAACCAATTAAAAGGTTTCTTTAGATGTGGTAACTGTAATGCCTGCCGTAACACAAAAAGTGACAAACAGGGCATTAAGGAATTTACAGTAAACAGTAAGACACATAAGATAAGAGAACTCATTACCTGCCAAACCCAAAATGTAATATACATGTTAAAATGTCCCTGTGGCCTAAGATATATAGGCAGAACCACTAGGCAATTGAAAACTAGAATCTGTGAACATGCATATAACATCAGGAGAAAATTTCCACAACATCAAGTTTCTCTACATTTTGAAGAGTTCCACAATTCTGACCCTTCCCTTTTGGAATTTATGGGAATCCAACAGATAAAGAAAAACTGGAGAGGAGGCAATCCTATTCAAAATTTGGGCCGAATGGAGATGAGGTGGATATTTGAACTCAACACCCTCATCCCCAACGGACTAAACAATGACTTTGAGATTTGCCACTTTCTAGATTCCTGAGAACTGTAGATTGAAGTATACCTAACCTTCATATGCAATATAGGGAGTAGCTATCTACATGCACATTGATAGGACTTTACTATATTACTTTGCAAATGTATGTATGTAAATGGGGTTAAATCACGATATATTAACTTGATCACGATAAGTTAAAAGAAAACACAATGGTGAAATGTCAGTATTGGAAGCGCAGCATTATAATTTTCTGCTTCCCCTCCGCTTTCCACATAGGAAATTATATAAGAATAAGAAAGAAAAATATTTGAGAAAAATATCTGTCAAAATATATAACAAATCCAATTGCATTAACATGCACATTTTTGTTTTCTTTCTTTCTTTCTATAAGATATGTAACAAAAGGAAAAACACGTTACAGTAAAAAATAAATTCATATAAAGTGTGTAAATTTGTAAATACAATTACATTGGATTTTTGGATTTTTATGATTATGTATAAATACTTAATTAAATTTTTTTGATTGTGTATAAATATTTTATTTTAAACATGTAATGTATATGTGTAGTACATAAGAAATGAAGATCCCACAATAAATGAAGGAAAAGCAGCCTTCCGTTTACAATAGGATGTGCTTGCTAATCCAATTGATCTATCTGGGACACCATACATAGGCAAATGCGGACTGGAAAGAAATTAAGCCAATTAGGCATTGGATCACTCGTATAAAAATGCACATTAGTGAAGACCGACTCCAGCGCATCACGTCCTGACGAAGCCGTCCGAGAACGGCGAAACGCGTAGACAGACACGTGACAAACACGCAATCACGCAAAAGAGGAGGCGGAGCCAAAATACGAGCCGGGAACACGGAAGTAGAGAACGAGCTTACACTCGCCTGCCGACCCGACTTCAATAACAGGAGCTCCATTCAAACTCGTGTGATTCAGGAGACATCACCCAGTGTGGGACAGTCTTGCTGTGAGCAAACGGGAACATATACCGTTATGCTCACCATCATTTCCAGTAAGCAGGAATTTGTTTTTTACTGCTATTTAGCTACATTTTAGCTGTTTTATGAATTGTATACAATAAATTGTTAATTTTTATATTATACATACGTATATGAATTTATATCAGTCCATACAGATCTGTGCTATGATCTCTTGTTGATCTTTTTTTGCATGTTGCATTTGAAATTTGAATCCTATCCAGCAAAGTCTAAGTATAAATTAAAATTTATCTTTGTTTGGTGATAGGGGCTTATTCACTTTATATCGCTCCACTTCTTATACATTTTACTACAATACTTTATATCTGGTGAAGGGAACACCTGTAGAAGTGTGGAAGCTGCTCAATTGAAATTGTATATAAATATATGCCTAAATAGCTCTAAATTCTCACCCATAATAGAGCTTGAATACACCAAATTGCTCCAGTAAAAATAATTTTAATTATCTTATAATAATTATGTATATTATCTTTGGGGGGAAATACTGACTAAGCTGTTAAAAGAAAAAAAAAATAATCAATAGTGTGTTCCTTTAACCCCTTAAGGACACATGACGTGTGTGGCACGTCATGATTCCCTTTTATTCCAGAAGTTTGGTCCTTAAGGGGTTAAGGTGTTACTCCATGCACCATGACCACCTTAGGTTTTTTTAAGTGGTCATGGGGCTCGCGGTCTGTATGTGCAGTGTTTCAAGAATTCCCGGCTGGCTGATGTCAATTCTGCAAATACATTTCTTTGCACAGACACTCTGTTATTTGCTTGGAGCTTTCAGCTGACACTCTTGGTCAATGAATGAGTGCCAGGATTGGCATTCGGATTCTACAACCCTGCAAAAACTGGACTTGGTTAAACCACCATCGTGAAAGCCTTGGCGCCTAGCAGGACCAAGGTAAGAGAAAAAACGCTGCTAAATGATTCGCCCCATCACCAGGAAACAGCGCAAGGTTACGTCTAACATCATAACCAGAACAGCAGACTGTAGTAACAATTTAATATTTTTTAAATATTTAACCTCGTCAGCAACAGATACTTTACAGTATACAGCCGCACTGTTAACTGTGCGTTCGAGTGACTGTTTTTCAATCTTTCTCAATGCAGTAACTTCCTCATTAAGGAAGAAAATTTAAACTAAATCCATACAATGAATGCAGATGTGATAGTGTAAAGTAAATTCACATAAACAAGCATTCTATAAATAGCTACACCACATTGTAACCTAATATAGTGTTACAAAAAAGAATTAGCCTTTTTTTTTTTTTTTTTTTTTAAATCTACATTTATCCTGAATCCGACTTGCCAACCTTCTTCTTTTAATTACTTAACATTGTACCGTGCAAAATGTAGGCCAACACAGCAATTTTTAACTTTAGGTTTTTTTGTTTTGTTTTTTTATCTGAATATAAGCCTTGATTCCTCACTGGAGAAATATTGCTGGAGCAAAATAATAGTTTATTACAAAACCAGGAAGGGGCCGGGGGCGGAACTGGGAGTGATGGGTGTTTATAAATACAGCACCGTGGGAGAGCTTTTGCATTGGCTGAAGTGCCTGGAATCCGCCTCATGCAAGAGGTTTATAGACACGCTCCGTCTCTTTCACTGCGTTTTGGGGAAACACTAAAAGTGACAGGAACAGGAATATAGTGTAGTGACAACAATCCCATAAAAGGACTAGTCAGCAAAAAAAACTGGATAGTTTTGTGCTAAGGAGCTTTTTGATGTTTCATTGTGACTCAAAACACATATAGCACTTCATCTTGCTCAAATGCTTTATTTGTCTGGAGTCTGTCATATTTGTGACAGTTTCAGGGGCGGACTGAGCGGTCGGGCACTTCGGACACGGTCCGAGGGCCCGGCCGAGTAAGGGAGCCTGCCGCCGGCTCTGTGTGTCTGGCACTTTCACACTACTATATTGACACCGGTCACTAGAGTCCGACGCGCAATAACCGCGCCGTCCTCGAGCCCGGTGAAGCAGTGATTACATGAAGCGGAGATGGGGCCCGGCAGAGCTGATGATGAATGAAGCCTAGTGCACGGAGGCGCGCACCATCACGTCACGTACTTACGTTGATGTGCGCTTCAGGCATGGGCCACTCCAATTAAAAGAAAAAAGAAAAGTTTAAAAGATCCAGCGTGTCCGGTCCCTATGTATTGCTGCTGGGTTGGGGGGGGGGGGGGGGGGAGACCAAGAGAAAGCACCAGAGGAAGGAGAGCCTAACTCCCATCACATTCAGCCAGATGCCACTGGACACCAGGTATGAAAGCAGGAGGGATGGTTAAAACTATGTAATGTTATCTGTGTGTCTATGTGTAAGGCTGTTTATGTGTATTGTGCTGTATAGAACGGCTGTGTGTATATCTTCTTCTTTAGAATACCTGTAGAGTGCCCCCCGTATTCTTACTCTTATAAATAGCGCTAACACGATTTTCACATATTGTTTATAGGGAATTGGGAAATTTCTGATGTGTTTTAGCTGCTTTTACAATTTCTTTGAGTTATTTTGATTGGATATTGATTTTTGCGCTCTCTTACTTGTATACATTTACACACATACTGCATTCAAAAACATGCTTACATATAAACATACAAACACTGCTCAGTGCTAAGTACAACCCTGCAAGGATGGGCACATGGTAGATCCCCTGCTGGGAGTTGTACGACGATAAGGGGTATCAAAAAAATTCTTGGACCAGGGCCCTATCTATTTTAGCTCCACCACTGAGCGCAATGCAGATTATCAACTTTAAAAAATGGTACACATAGAAAACAAAACATTCATATAGCAAAGCAGGGAAATAATAAATCAGAGGCAAACTTAAATAGACACTATATTCACCAGAACAACTACAGCTTAATATAGTTGTTCTGGCCTGTATAGTAGGTCTCTGCAGGCTTTTTAATGTAAACACTGTCTTTCCAGAGAAAAGGCACTGTTTACATTACTGCTTAGTAATCCCTCTAGTTGCAGTCACTCAGACGGCCACTAGAGGACTTCCTGGTTCAGTGCTGCACAGTGTGCAGCACCTACGTTCAGCAAACCCAAACCACCCAACCCAAACGCTACAGGCTCTATCCCCCAGTTGCATCCCCTATACCCACTACAGTCTTTCTTCCCCCACTACATCCCCTATATCACTACTACAGCCCCTACCACCTCACTACAGCTCATGTTCCCCATTACATCCCTTATCCCCAACTACATCCCCAATTATAACCCCACTACAGCTCCTTTTCCCCCATTAGAGTTCTTATTTGTAACACAAGAATGAACATGTGGACAGTGTGGGGGCGCAATGTATATTTGTGTAGCTTGCAAGCTGGTGGGTACAAGCAGGGCCCGTGATCTTCTATTGCCCAGGGGCCCCATGAGTTGTCAGTCTGCCCCTGGACAGTTTGTAAAAGTGCTAATTTAAAAAGAAATGTTAATTTTTTTTTAGTGGGGGTAGAAACACTTCCCTCCTTGCTACTCAAACAACCAGGGAGGTTTTGTTTAGTTTCCGTTATCTCCACAGTGCTAAGAGTGGGCCCCTATGTACCATACCCACTACAGTGAGTTGTTGTAGTGGTTATGGTGCTATGATTCCATGAGTGTTCTTCCTCCTTTTCCTGTAAACTTTATTGGAGCAGTTTGTCAAACAGCGTCCCTTCCTGTTACCAATTGATTAGTCTGTGTGTACAAGCTCAAAATATGGGGACATTCCAATTCCACATTATCTGTGCCAATCTGTTCACTCTGCCAGCTCACAGTTCAGAAGCTCAACCCCTTTTTTTTTCTGTCAAAGGGTGTAATTTGCTGTAAAAACCAGTGCACAGTACCCACAGTCTAATGATAAAGAGATATAGTAGTCATTGTACTTAGAACATCGCCTTAACATGCACGGCTCTTGGTATTAAATGATTCTCCTCTTCAGAATATTTCATCCTAAACACTAAATTAAAGGGACACTAAAGTCACCAGAACAACTACAGCTTATTGAATTTGTTCTGGTGAGAAGAATCATTACCTTCAGGCTTTTTGCTGTAAACACTGTCTTTTCAGAGAAAATGCCTAACTTCACTGGCCACTCCTCAGATGGCTGTTAGAGATCCTTCCTGGGTCATGGCTACCTAAAATGCATCCAAACATTCAGTATCTCCTCCCTCTGCATGCAGACATTGAACTTTCCTCATAGAGATTCATTGATTCAATTCATCTCTATGAGGAGATGCTGATTGGCCAGGGCTGTGTTTGAATCATGCTGGCTCTGCCCCTGATCTGCCTCTTTGTCAGTCTCAGCCAATCCTATGGGGAAGCATTGTGATTGGATCAGGCTACCACTTCTGATGATGTCACCAGACTGCTTGTTTTTTTCTGAGTCTAACAGCATGCAGAGTTACAGCTTCAGGCTTGAATACAGTAAGATTTCTATATGTATGGAGGCCCCTCAGTGGTTTTAACACTATAAGGTCACTCTCTCTCTATATCTATATATATATATATATTTGCGGTAAATTGACAAAACATAAAACCACATACCTAAACCGCACTTTCCGCAGATAAGAATTTCATCCAGAGGGACGGATGTATTTCCCAAACATATGTTGCACTTTGGCTCTTCTCCAGGGATGCCAGCTGTGGGAAGAACATATTAGTGGATTAACAAGAAAATAAAACATCATAAAAATAATAGGGTAATGCATGGATCCCCCAAACTGGCCCTTGACTTACATTGCATATTAAAAAATAAATACGTAGAAAGAAAGAACACTAGTAAAACATAAACAGGTTTGGTCAATAAAAGGGAGTATTTACTATTTATAAAGCACTAACATTCCAAAATCCATTGGGAATAACTGCCATTGAGGTGCCTATGAGAGAATGTGGGGGCTACCTACCTCCCACTTATTCTGAAATCTGCAAATGATGTTAAAAGGTGCATTTATTTAAAAAAAAATAATCAATAATCAACTGTTGACAAATTATAAAAATAGACTATGTTGATGACATTAAAAGAGCCAAGATCACTTAACATATTTTGGGAATAACAGCTAAGACACCTATTCACCAACACGTACACATTTGTAATTGTAGGACAGACTTAAACATCCATAAACCAAACCCCTTTGATTTTATGTTTTTTTACCAGCTGACAAACCAAAGAAAACGATTGTGCTCAGGTCATATATAAATATATGATTTAATTATTTTTCTTTGCTACTATCCGCAATACAAGTATCAATTGTGACTAAACTACGGTATGCGTAATTTGTGCGTTTACCGACCTGGGAATGAAATGTACATTCTAAATTCTAGAACCCAAAAATAAAGATAAATAATGAATGGGTTAAACTTCAAGGGAGCCATGCAGATGTCAATGCAAAGTATAAACACAGCTATTACGGGTCACTCGACTTTGAGGGATCATGCTCTGGAATTGACTCAGGCAGAGGGAATCCCCTCCAAAACTTGGAATGCTGACTACGGGAATATAGTCTAATGTTCCAAGCACATTTACAACAGCAAGGGCTGAACGAATTTGCAATTGGAGGCTAACAGGGCTTTCTACTAATGTGAGAATTCAAAGAGAATTTCAAATGTAAGGCCAGAGTAGTAAAACGGAAAGAACAGCCGATCTAAAGAGTGTTTCCAGTTCGGCTATTTTTACCTTAATTTTTAAATTCTCTTTGAATTTCCACTTTGGTAAATAACACTGTAAGCTTATCAATACATTCAAATTTAGAAGAATTGTGAGGTTTCAGCATCATCTTAGCAGCAATAAAAGGGGATAATTTTTGCCAATGTGGAAATCATTTTTTGTTGTTGTCATATTGCTCAAAATTTGACACAGGGCGTCATTGGTATTTAACAGGTTAAACTTCTTAATGGATTGTTTAAAAAATTGTCCTGGCAGCAACCTTTCAGATGCCCCCATTGCCATTCCTATACCACAGGGCTTCAAAAATCTGCATAAATATTTAGGAGCCAGCTTGTTGGTTTCCAGGAGCTGGATAACAAGAACATTTGTAGGATTCTACATACCTGGCTATGAATCCGGGGGTTCAACTGTTTGTATCAATATAATGCAACGCAAAGCGTGACTGAAAGGGTATAATATTCCTTTAAAAGCTTCCATAACAACCTTTCATCTTTCCTGGACAGAGACACTGAGACAAGGCGGGGTGATTTACTGGGTGATAAATGGCAGACAGATATAAATGAGTTTGGAACAGTCTCTACATTGACTTCCTTCAGAAACCTCAAAATAACACAAATGCCTTCACTGACTGTCTGCTGGCTCAGAAACAAAGCTCTTAAACAACAAGGGTCCTTTAGTAGCCTCTCAATACCAAGCTCTTACAAGCTTCATTCAGCCTTAAACCATAGAATTCCTTCAGTGCGATTTCACGAACCACCTTTAAAAGAACAGAATTCCTAATTTCATGCTAAGCCCCTTGTTTCCCAACATTGAAGAACAGAAAACTAACAGGGGGCAGGGATAGGAAGTTTTTAACATTCCAGTTATTGTAGGCAACATGACCCAAGATCTGTAAAGTGCTGCGCTTTCCTTAAGTTGTGGTGCAAGGAGATCCCCTGTCTCCCGGCACACAGTGTATTATAACTGCAGACATCAGCCACAGATATTGGAAGAAGAAATTGTCTGCTTTCTTCTGTTAGTACAAGTACTTGTATGTTGTGAGTCTGTGGAGCGGGCTCATGTGATGTGCACCTCCGACAGGCTCTTTAACAGCTTTCTGTGATAGAACTGGAGCATCCAGTCATGTGGAACAGCTCCTGAGTGGTGGAGTACATCCCTATAATATATGCTCACCATCTGTGGGAAATAATGGGAAAGCTGGGATAGTCTGATACATGTCTGCTATAGTGTGGCCATATTCACCATGTCTTCTTGGACACATATCACTTCTTCATGTTAAAGAAAGAAGCCGCCTTGTAGTATACAGCATTCACACACTGCTGGGGGGAAGGGATCAGGTACAGTTACCATAAGTTCCTTCATGATTAAGGAATTAAGGAAAACATACAGCAGGGAAGCACTTCTCAAGCATCACACAAGGGAACACATTACGACTCTTCCTCATTACTTATCAGGTCCATGCTCTGTCTCTCCATGCTTTCTCTGGAAGGCTTTCACCTTCTCTGACATAAATAAACCAACACACATTCATCATGATTTCGTTTAGTTCTTTAAAGGAAGACTATAGAATCACGAAGACAAACGTGTATTTCTGACCCTATCGTGTTAGAACCATCATTTAGCACTGACCCAGGAAACACCTCTAGTGGCCCTCTTAGAAGTGGCAACGAGAGGTGTCCTAGGGAGAAATGTAAAGAAATGTTTTTTTCTCTGAAAAGGCAGCGTTTACAGCAAAAAGCCTGCAGGGACTGACTATAGAAACCAGAGCAACTACATTAAGCTGTAGTTGGTTTGGTGACTATAGGGTCCCTTTAAACCTCCAGACACTCACCAAATTCTGACACTGATACTCCCTGCTTTACGGTCTTAAAGCAGCCATTAACGGATACTGCAGTCTAGAGGTGACCCCTGCATTGTCATCAATTATATAAAACAATTCATATTGAGTATTCTGCCTATGCTACAAAATCCACATACTTCATAGCATCTACAGTGGGCTCAGGTCAGATCAGGAAATGGCTGAGCCAGTCAGCATGCTCCCATTATTTTCATTGGAGCTGGGCACATTCCTTAAACTGGTGGCCAGAAGAGGAATATCCAATGTGTAAATACGCACTCTGACGCCAATTCCATTCATCTCACTGGATCAACAGAAATGCCACCTACCAACTTACGGACGCTCCATTCAGTTTTGGGAGTTGCCCTGTCAGACCGTTGAGCACAGTAACAACTCAGGCTCCTTCACTGCAAAAATACCCAGCAGGGAAGGTAGGAGTGTTCGTACACTGTACAAATATGTGAATATGTGGAGAAGGAAGCAAAGCATCCTCCTATGACATCTACCACTAAGGGGTGGTGACTTACATCCTATCCATTAGTTATACCCCCATGGGAGGTTTAATTTAAAAACTATCACAATGTTTACAAGTGCAGTTGACCCCGAACCTTGGGTTGTTTTCTTAAAAATCGAGAATACACTCAAGGTGTCTGACTAGTGACATCCACAAGTTTATTCTCCAAGTATGTCCTGTATTATGGATGTGCTTTGCAAAACGTTAGAAAACAGTGCCTCTGTCCGAAGCAGATACTAAATTTGGCATGTTCTCCAAGTGGAGAAACTTACAGCTGGCATAAACAAAACTTCTGCGCTTGTTTTAAATATGTGGCACCCTGGATTGGACATGTTTGCCTTTCCAGGAATGAATATTAACCTACTGGCATTGTGAGCGAATGGTGGTGGGAGATTTGTTTGAGGGTTTATTGGGGAAGCTTGTTTGGAACACTAGTCTTCATGGTATCTTCATACATAAGGCATTACTGTTAAGACAAGCTAGCTTGAGACTTTTTCTTGTTATACTAATAGCTATGTTGCGTAAAAAATAAAATAAAAACCAACAAAAACCAATAAAGAACAATATCAGTGAATGTGGGGGACAGAGGGCCTCTTTGCATTGTAGGCGTAGGTAGGTACAGTACTTGAGTGGATACATCATATGGAGTTGTTATTAATGTTTTAAATTTCCCAACTATTTGAAAAACTTAATAAGCAGCAAATTCTCATTTACATTTCTGGTTTGATTTCTTGTCGGGATTCAACATCTGGATAGTCTGTTCCAGTAGCCTGTTACCATTTGGCTTTCTCCAGTCATTGCGTCACCGGGAGTACAACTTGACACCAGAGCGTTTGTGGTGAATAGATTAGACTCAGAGGTTTTACTGAATGACATAAACAGGAACAGTCTTCTCTGCCTGTCTAAACACACCCCTAATCTGATCACTCGAAAAGAACTTGTTAAGTGATATCCAACAATCTGCTAATACATTTGTGAGAAGGGGGGGAAAAAAAAACATCCCTCCAGGAATCAAGTTACCCAGCATATAGGCCCCACAGATCTGCATGTTCCAACAAAATTGCTTATTCTTGTCACTACTGTTGACTTGAAAGAACACAGAAAACACACTGTTTGAAACTGGACAGTAGCATTCCAGGAGCTAGTAACTAATGAAAGTGAACTATAGATGCGGTTGATAAAACTGAAGGAGTTTTGGCATATACAAGTTCAGTCTGGTCCTCTAAGTTATTAGGGTATTTCCACACTCTGTGATAAAATGCATTAGGGTCAAGAAGGCATCAATTAAGAGCGGAGCTCTCTCACTTTAGACATAAATGTGTTGTATTATGAATTACATGCAGCTGTGGCTCATTCTTAAAACGACATGGTCACGTCACTACAGTGATTTTATCTTGACTGGCTGGATGTATGTTTCTGATTCAGTTTAGTTGTTCCTACAGAAAGCGGTAGTTTTAATTTTTGTTACAAAGCAGTCGTTAAACACTTAACACCAAACAGCTGGGAGAGATTTGGTGCAAAACAATAACGACAAGTTTCCATGGTTGCATTTAACGTCTTCAAGCTTCTCACGTCTGCATCCAACGATACCGACCACTACTTTGCCCGTACGGTTTTAAAAATTGGATATATGTCAAGAAAAAAGTGCGTTTTCATAGTCATTGCCACGGCACATTCGCCAGGACACTATATCAAGGTTCACTCCAATTATCTGAGAAAGCATCCCTTGTTATTGTTATACATCTGATTTACCAACGTCATATGTATTTAGCGAAAAACAAATAGCCATGCTTATAGATGGGCTGTAGTGTTTAAAGGTACCCGCTTATAAATGATATACTGGGAGTTTGCAGTCATTAATGTGTCTTTCTTTTTTTTTCACATTTACATAAGTATTTTTTATGTAGTTTGTATGAGGTGATAATTTTTTTTATCTAGCATGGAAACAAGGTGTTAATTAATAGTTTGTCTCTCCTATTATTCTATGTGATATGTTCACATTTTCATCAGTCTTTAATTGTCACGTTTTGCACAATGGAAACAGTCGGTAATCGCTAATGATCGTGACAAGCATGAAGACAAGGCCAGTGATTTCCCCGTTATATACTTACCATGCTGAATGTCTTTCCAGAGGACCCAGTATTTTGAATTATCTTCAAATGTGACAAGACAACTCTGCTTAGAGCTGCTGACCTGCAATAAATTAAAATGTATTATGTCAGGGAATGTTCCTAGTAATTTACAGCAATTGCCATTTAGTGACTAATAACATTGCAGAAATTCATTATGTTAACTCCTGAATAGAATTTTTTGTTTTTTGTTTTTTTTAAACCAAACACACGGGCTGTTAATGACCTAGTAACCTAACCGGGAATTTTTTGGTGCACTTTATCTGGAGATTTTTGTCTTTATGAACGTAGTCGTTGATCTATGCAAAAAGGGTCTGGACTGCCCAGAATGAGTTCATTAACTCCCTTTAAATTTCCCATCCCCCAGAACCCAGGTGAAGATGCCTAAAACCAGCATCCATGTCCTGCCCATTGGCACTTATCAATCACGTGGAAGAAACTAAATAACTGACCCATCAAAATTCTCTTCCCAGGACTATGAACCTAAATTCCTCATTTGAGGTGATCTGTATAGATATAGTAAGGTTTGAAATAGTTACTCGTTTTATCTTCCCAAGGTAATACAATCCATCTGTCCATCGACACAGCACATATTGTCCTTCAGCCTGACTGGCCATCAACTCCGTACACCCGTGCCCATTCTTCATCGAGGACTCTGGGACAGCTTGTTGCCGGTGACTGCAGGTAACACAAACATCTCTGAGCGCAGGGTCCAAGTTGGTTTCTTCCATCACCTCTTAAGGACCACTGTAAACAACGCAGAAATCTCAGCTAATGCAATAAAATTGGAACTACTGTGACAACGGCAAACATCTTCATGTCCTTTCCAAGCAACAGCAAAATAATATAATAATGTAACACAGAATTATTAGCAAACGAACGTCATGTCTCCTACAGAAGTAAGAGAGAACATTACAGGACTCAGATCTGTTTGACAAAAAGTATTTGGTGATATCAGTTATCTTGTAGGCAAGGAAGCTCAAAAGCTATTTACTTAGCACCAATAATTTGTAACTTTATAGATGTGAACTCATACTCCCCATACAATATATTGACATTTACAGCATTATATCATAAGTGGAAAATAGAGAGAGAAATAACAGTCCTGATTTGAACACGCATTTGAAGGAAAACAGAATATCACATGAAAAAAGATTAACACAAGTTATATGTAATTTTCAATGTTTTTTTTTTTTTAATGATGTGATTTCCAGAAAAATCATGATTCCCTTTTAAATGTTGCACTATAAGAGGGCCACTATGACACTCACTCTTTAGAAATTACATTTAATGAAGACGTATTTAAAAAGTGTATCTTCACATGCAGCTCAGGTTCCTAGGATTTTGACCACGAAAAAGGTGCACTTTTCGCCTGATGCTTCAAAAAGAATTCCCCTGCACTAAAGGTAATTAAGATAAAATTCATTTTCAGCTTGTGACATCACCAAACCAGAAAGTCAATATTTGAAACAGAAACACACTTCGTATGTCCAAGTCTCATCTTTTGCATTTTACTTTTTTTTTGTAAAATTTTAACAGCAATCTGTCCATGCCATTGCCGGACAGAATATTGTACTGTGTGCTGTAAATAGGATTTTGTCTTCCTCGCCCTGAGTCAGCGAAAATGAATCACATCGCTTAGCAGACGCACTGCAATTAAAAAGAAAGTTTTATCTGTCTGCTGCTAAGACTGATTTGCAGTGAAGGAGGGAGGCAGAGAAGGCTCTGTATGTGTTAATGACAGGTGTAGGGTGGAAGTGCTTGAGCTGTGCTTTTCAGGAAATGGTGCTCCCCTAGTAAGGACCATTTGCTAGATCATGGTTATTTTATAAAAAAGTAATAAAATAAGAATATAGAATGGCGTTATTGTGGCCGGGCTGGGAATAATGGGACTTGCAGTCAAGAGATGGAAGGCCAATTGCTGGTTAGCAATGCAATTCACTCTCAGGATGAGGTGGTCAAATGTGTATTGTCAGCTGATCCCTTGATGCTTAGCTGTAGTTCTGAAGCAGTAGGACATACAGCATTTGGCCATTCCTGCCCTAGGGTATCTGAATAAAAAAAAAAAAAAAAAAAATAATAATAATAATAATTAATTATATGTGAATCCAAACAAAAAAGTTTGAGCTATTACTGGTCTTATTTGGATTCTATGTAAACTATTTAGATTAATATATTTTCATTCTGGCTTCACCACTGACTTCTACATGGTGGCCCATAAGTCCCTACCCATCCATGTATCTTATGTATCCAGTGTATCTGTGTGCTGGATGGGTAGGGACGTATGGGCCACACAGTATATAAAAATATAGTTCCCATGACCCCTGAGACCAAACCGCATCAACATCTGTCTCTAAATTTGCAGAGCAACCTCCCCAATATAAGAAAGTGGATTAATCAGGCACTATTACAAAATAAGAAAAAACAAAAAAATAATTTAAAAAGAGATATTCCGGCCCGGAAATCCTATGCTAACTGTGTCATTTACATTTCCTCTCTAAAGCAAAGTGAAAAACCTCAAAACAAGCGCCTCCCTCCACAAGAGCAGGCTGTGGTCCAACTTCTCAGTTAATTCACCCAGCCAGTGTGGTTATGAACATGTACATTAGCAGCATTAACCGTTCCCCATGCTTAGAAGACTCCTTTAAGGGTGTGGAAGAGTTAAAAGTGTTCCTTATGAGTCTGGAGTTCATCAAAAGAGCAAATCCATATAATGATGACTATTTAATTAAGACGACAAACCTCTTAAAAGCATATTAATGTGTAATGATTATAAAATATTTGTATTCAACTTGAAAGCAGAGGTTTTTTTTTTTTTGTACAGACAGCACCTTGCCAGAAAACCTCTGAGTTCCTTTCTATTAGGTCATTAAAATGAGACACTACAGCAACAAGGGATTATGGGAAATTTATGTCTCTCTCATAGGATTCTCTGAGAGATGTGCAGGTGCTGTGCGCATGTGCAACACAGAGTGTTTCTTCTTTGGGGAAAAAAGTGAATGAAGCTCACGTGGCTCCCATTTACAGGTGCAAGCAAAATTTCATTCATTCCCATTTTCTCCAAGAGAATTTCATATTTTAGGCCAATATTGCTAAAATGAAAAACAAAGCTGACTTGGTGATTTTTTTCAAAACTGACTAGTGTGGTTTAAATTTGAAAAATCACATAAAACTACTGATATTCAGTCTGTAGGGAATGGCCACGAATAATTAACTCTACTTCACAATCATTGATGTTTGCATGCAGGTAAAAGATGTCAGACCAAAGTGGTTCTCAGGACTTCCTACTACAATCAGGTTTACAAGGCTTCCTGGTATGTGAACAGGTGGGTTCAATCAGGAAATGTCAGCCTCACCTGTGCTAACAAATGAGTCACGGAGGGGCTTTTTCTCAGAAAAGTACTGTGAAAAAATGAGCACAGAGAAATTGTCTTTGAGAACATTTGACCTTAACCCCTTAAGGACCAAACTTCTGAAATAAAAGGGAATCATGACATGTCACACACGTCATGTGTCCTTAAGGGGTTAAACAAACAGAACACAACCGTTGGCAGGAAATCTGATGACCACTAAAATTAATACCTGCCAGGTTGGCAGGACATCACGGGCAGTGATCACCCGTAGTAATTTGGGTACAAATTCTGCAAAGGTAAAAGTGGTCTGAAGCTGTGTCTGGTATAATGCAGTTATTGACAAATGTTATCTTAAAACTCACAGAATCCCCTATGCCTTCTGACATTTGGGCAACTGTCATGGATATTGTGTGTAGTTGTCCAATGTGGGTTCCAGTTCTGGGCAGGCCTAAGGTGAGATGATTTGTGTGAACGAGCAGCGTCAATATAGATAACTTAACTTGTATATATTATTAATGGAAAACTGTGAAGTGAAGCAGTGACTCTCTTCGCATGGGAAGTACATATAAAAGACATAGGTAATAGGTAAAGTGGTAATGTTTTGCAGGAGAGGTGCATCCCAAGTCATTATTAAAAAAGTACTCCAAGCACCGTAACCACAGCAGCTCACTGTAGTGGTTATGGTGCAAAGAATGCCTCAGCCATAATCATTAAAGAATGGTTTGATAACTTTCTTGGAGTCTACCAGGCATGCGAGGCGATCCCCTTAGCTCTACTAATCCCTGCTGTACTGCGCAAGCTCATTGGCTGAAAGTGACCATTGAGTGCTCTCAGACAATGAGCGCTGCCCCTGCGCCTGGTTCAGGGCCTATTGTCAAACAATTTTTAAAACAGTTTGATAACTTACTCTGATCGAGTAACCGGTAACTCCTGGCACAAAACCATTACAGTGGGCTGTAGTGGTTATGTTGCTTGACGTGTTTTTTTTGTTTTACATTTTTAGATTTAAGTGTGGCTAATGCATTTTCTAAGGCACTTCTTTCGTACTGAAGAAATTGTGAGCAGAAGGCTGGCTAAGCATCATGAGAAATAGTTCTCACACCTCTGTGATGATAAGCAGGGGAGGTCTGCTATGGTGGGCCCTTGCCCTCAAGTGGCATTCATTGTTTTGAATAATAGAAGTGGCAGCTGTGAAGGTAAGTCTGTTGGTAGAAGAAAGGCCGCAGGCAGGAATTATGTCAGGCTTTTACTCACTCAGCACTGAGGGTTTGCGCATGGGCTGGTGGCCACAATTTTGATATTCTCTAGGCTTGCAATTACCCACTGGGTATTTCCCAATGGATGGCAATACCTGGAATTGTCCAGACTGTCACACTATGATAAGTACCTGTAATGTGGCGCTTGCAGTGACCACAGTGTTAGATGAGACATTGCTTATGACTTTCATTATAAACGCTGGTTTTCATTGATGGCGATCTAGTGGTGGGAAAGAAACTCTGCGTCTCTTAGACTTGCACAGATCTCTTTGAAGGCTTCGTCATGCTGGGTCAGTACTAATGGCTGATACAGGGATATATAATTTCCCAGTACTCGAGCACCCTTCATCAATCAAACCCGCATCTTACATGAGCATGACCAAGATCAGCCACACAGAGATCTTTTGGACACTTATAATTTGTCCTTCTCCCCAGGCCCATTGCTGCCAAGGAATCCTGCATCCCAAAAGTGTAGGCTTCAATAAACAAGCTGTTTGTAAAGAGAGAGTTGGAGAGTGTATTTTTCCAATTCACTACAATTTGTTGTATAGTAAATAAAGCCACTAGCTTCCAAGAACAAACCAAAACGATCACCTTCCCACAAAAAACAACTATCATTTTAGCCATCAATAAATCTTTCACGTCTCGAAAGATAAATGTTTGTAAAGTACTTTTAAAGGGATCAATCCATCTGATGAGTCAAGCCTTACTAACAGAATAAAATGAATCACCTTCAGACTAACCAAAAGGCTGGTTGATTATTTGACTCTTTCAAAGGCTGCAGGTTTTAACTCAATCAAACTATAGCTACATTTTAAAACACAATATTGGTAAAATCTACTACAATAATGGCGATGCCAGGTCGAAAATAAAAACCACTAACAGACTCTGTGATTTTTAACGCAGCTGAAACCTGCTTTTAAACACAGCTAAGACACATCGCACTTGCCAAAAAAATTTGAAATTCAGTTGGAATTCATGTTCACTTTCCAACAATTCACACCGTTCGTGAAGGTGTTGCAATAATTGATCTCCAAAAGCATTTAGCATTTTACAAAGCTGTACCGGTTAACTTAAAGTCCAATGTTAACTGTCTCAGTGCTGAAGGGCATCTTATTAGGGGAAACAGTCTCTTAGTTACAGTAGCTCTGATTGCACACATAAAGGCTTTATTGATGCAATGTCATGCACACGCTTTTATAAGTTAAATAAATAAGAATGTAGCTAGACTAACATTGCCCATATGAAAAGGAACCTCTTAGTGACTTTTCGTCTGCAAATAAAAGAGTAAATGTAAAGCAGGCTGTGCTATATAATAAAAGGTCACTAGATAGAAAACAGAAGAGGACTGTGGAGAGATCTGCAAACCTCCCCCCTCCGCCCCCTCTCTAAATACCCATGCTTCCACCAACCCAAGTACTGTCATGCATGTCTTCAAAATTTTGCATATTAAAAATGCTATTCTGGACACCCCTTGGTTAAGGGGGGCCATGGAAAAGATCTGTGTACCAGCACTCCTCATTGCACATGAGCGTAGCAATGCCTGTAATGACATTTCCTGTAATGTGCCCCCACCCTGTGGTTGCCCAACTACTGTACACTAGAAACTGAAGTTACAGTTAGACTCCTATTTGTATCCCTGCAGCACCTCCCCTAATCCGTTACAGTAGGTGTCCCAACAGGTCCATCAGGCAGTCAAGAGTTAACATAACTGCATCGTCCTCTGCCGACCACTGATTGGCTCTTTCAAAAAACCTCAAACATCTTTTAGAGGAGGCAGTGATCAGTCATAAGAAAAAAACTCACAAATCAACATTAAAAACTGGCTTGTAGTCCACTTTCCCCAGGCTAACAATCACTGTAACAGGGCTAGGAATAAAGCAGGTTTGGGTACCAATAGAATCATCAGCAGATACATTGTAAGGAGAATAAATCATTTACTGACATCAGAAAGGTTACAGATTGGAATGTATATAATAGAGTGCAATCAGATAAAGTATTATTATTTTTATTATTATGATATTTATAGAGCGCCGTCAAATTCCGCAGCGCTTTACAATGGGTGGACGAACAGACATGTAGTTGTAACCAGACAAGTTGGACACACAGGAACAGAGGGGTTGAGGGCCCTGATATTCTATGCCACAAAGGAGTAGGGTCTCTGGGCACAATGAGTGCACTCATTGTGCCAACTTCATGTCACTGGGTACCATCATACCATACTCACCTTACAATGAGTGCACTCGCACTGTGCCAACGTCATGTCACTGGGTAACATCACACCATACTTACCTTACAATGAGTGTACTCCCCTGTTGTCACTGATTGCACTTGCACTATACCAACTACATGTCACAGACTGCACTCACACCATATTCACCTCATGTCATTGAACACACTCACATGGTACCTACCCGTTCACACTTAACACATCCTGTGCCCAAAACGTCAGTAAGTGCACTCACATTATACCCACTACTTGAAGGCGGGTGTACAAACCAAGCACCCACCCCCTGTCACTGAGTGCATGCTCACTGTACCCACCCCCTGACACTGAGTGCATGCTCACTGTACCCACCCCCTGTCACTGAGTGCATGCTCACTGTACACACCCCTGTCACTGAGTGCATGCTCACTGTACCCACCCCCTGTCACTGAGTGCATGCTCACTGTACCCACCCCCTGTCACTGAGTGCATGCTCACTGTACCCACCCCCATGCTCACTGTACCCACCCCCTGTCACTGAGTGCTCCCTCACTGTACCCACCCCCTGTCACTGAGTGCTCCCTCACTGTACCCATCCCCTGTCACTGAGTGCACTCACACTGTACCAAACCGCTGTCACTTATACTGTACTCACCCCATCAACGAGTGCTCCCTCACTGTTTCCACCCACTGTCACTGAGTGCATGCTCACTGTACCCACCCCCTGACACTGAGTGCTTTCTCACTGTACCCACCCCATGTCACACTGTACCCACCTCCTGTCAATGAGGGGACTCACACAGTACCCACCCACTGTCACTGAGTGCTCATTCACTGTACTACTACTACCCCCTTGTCACTGTGTGCTTCCTCACTGTCCCCACCCACTGTCACTGAGTGCATGCTCACTGTACCCACCCCCTGACACTGAGTGCTGTCTCACTGTACCCACCTCCTGTCAATGAGGGGACTCACACAGTACGCACCCACTGTCACTGAGTGCTCATTCACTGTACTACCCCCTTGTCACTGTGTGCTTCCTCACTGTACCCTCCTCCTGTCAACGAGTGCTCCCTCACTGTACCCACCCACTGTCACTGAGTGCACTCACACTGTACCCACCCACTGTCACTGAGTGCACTCACACTGTACCCACCCACTGTCACTGAGTGCACTCACACTGTAAACATCCCCTGTAACTGAGTGCACTCACACTGTACACATCCCCCTGTCACTGAGTGCACTCACACTGTACACATCCCCCTGTCACTGAGTGCTCCCTCACTTTACCCACCCCTGTCACTGAGTGCACTCGCACTGTACCCAACCACTGTCACTGTGGGCTCCCTCACTGTACCCACCTGCTGTCACTGAGTGCACTTACACAGTACCCACCCCCTGTCAGAGTGCACTCACACTGTACACATCCCCCTGTCACTGAGTGCACTCACACTGTACACACCCCGTCACTGAGTGCTCCCTCACTGTACCCATCCCCTGTCACTGAGTGCACT
Source organism: Pelobates fuscus (assembly GCF_036172605.1). Taxonomy (NCBI): domain Eukaryota; kingdom Metazoa; phylum Chordata; class Amphibia; order Anura; family Pelobatidae; genus Pelobates; species Pelobates fuscus. Next base: position 156,215,115 of record NC_086325.1, on the reverse strand, counting down.
CACACTGTACACATCCCCCTGTCACTGAGTGCACTCACACTGTACACATCCCCCTGTCACTGAGTGCACTCACACTGTACAAATCCCCCTGTCACTGAGTGCACTCACACTGTACATATCCCCCTGTCACTGAGTGCACTCACACTGTACACACCCCCTGTCACTGAGTGCTCCCTCACTGTACCCATCCCCTGTCACTGAGTGCACTCACACTGTACACATCCCCCTGTCACTGAGTGCACTCACACTGTACCCACACCCCGTCACTGAGTGCACTCACACTGTACCCACCCCGTCACTGAGTGCACTCACACTGTACCCATCCCCCTGTCACTGTGGGCTCCCTCACTGTACCCACCTGATGTCACTGAGTGCACTTACACAGTACCCACCCCCTATCACTGAGTGCACTCACACTGTACCCATCCCCCTGTCACTGAGTGCACTCACACTGTACCCACCCCGTCACTGAGTGCACTCACACTGTACACACCCCTGTCACCGAGTGCACTCACACTGTACACACCCCCTGTCACCGAGTGCACTCACACTGTACCCATCCCCTGTCACTGAGTGCACTCACACTGTACACACCCACTGTCACTGAGTGCTCCCTCACTGTACACACCCCCTGTCACTGAGTGCACTCACACTGTACACACCCCCTGTCACTGAGTGCTCCCTCACTGTACACACCCCATGTCACTGAGTGCACTCACACTGTGGGGCCCCTGGGGATGTTAACCCCTTGCTGTCCGGCTCTTACCTTGCTCAGGGCAGCCAGTTCGCGCCTTCTGACAGCAATAATAGTAATAGAAAATATTAATCCAGTCAGGGATGGTGAGGCTGTCAGTCAGGGATGGTGAGGCTGTCAGTCAGGGTTGGTGAGGCTGTCAGTCAATGTGATCCTCCTGTAGTAATGGATGATGAGGATGTCAGTCAGTGTGATCCTCCTGTAGTAATGGATGATGAGGCTGTCAGTCAGGGATGGTAAGGCTGTCAGTCAGTGTGATCCTCCTGTAGTAATGGATGATGAGGCTGTCAGTCAGGGATGATGAGGCTGTCAGTCAGGGATGGTGAGGCTGTCAGTCAGTGTGATACTCCTGTAGTAATGGATGATGAGGCTGTCAGTCAGGGATGATGAGGCTGTCAGTCAGGGATGATGATGCTGTCAGTCAGGGATGATGAGGCTGTCAGTCAGGGATGGTGAGGCTGTCAGTCAGTGTGATACTCCTGTAGTAATGGATGATGAGGATGTCAGTCAGGGAAGGTGAGGCTGTCAGTCAGTCTGACACAGCAGGCTGGAGCTCTCTCGCCATGTTCATGTTCTCTTTTTCCCGCGAATTATTGACGTCTTCTCTAATTAACCGAGTCATCCACTGCCCCTCCCACTCCACTCCCCACCACTCTCAGCCCTCCCCTCCATGCCTGCCCACCACTCTCAGCCCTCCCCATCATGCTTCCCCACCACTCTCAGCCCTCCCCTCCATGCCTCCCCACCACTCTCAGCCCTCCCCTCCATGCCTTCCCACCACTCTCAGCCCACCCCTCCATGCCTGCCCACCACTCTCAGCCCTCCCCTCCATGCTTCTCCACCACTCTCAGCCCTCCCCTCCCTAGCCTGCCCACTACCCTCAGCCATCCTACCAGACTGATCCTTCCCTTTGCTATCCTCATCTCCCATTCCCTCCTACTCCCAGCCCTACTCACCTCCCCATCCCTCCTTCCCACCTCCCCATCCCTCCTTCCTCAGCCTTTCCCACCTCCATCCCTCATCAGTTTTCCTTCCCTCAGCTCTCCCAGCACAGACACTGGACAGACAGACCCTCACTTTGCCTCCCCCAACCCTTACTGAGTGCTCACTACCTATCTGTACACTCCCTGTAACAGTCTGTACTCACTGTAAATCAGTCTGTACTTACTGTAACTCAGTCTGCACTCACTGTAACTCAGTCTGTACTCACTGTAAATCAGTCTGTACTCACTGTAACTCAGTCTGAGCTCACTGTAACTCAGTCTGTACTCACTGTAACTCAGTCTGCACTCACTGTACAGTCAGTCTAAGCTCACTGTAAATCAGTCTTTACTTACTGTACATTCAGTCTGCACTCACTGTAAATCAGTCTGCACTCCCTGTACATTCAGTCTGTACTCACTGTAACTCAGTCTGCACTCACTGTAACTCAGTCTGCACTCACTGTAAATCAGTCTGTACTTACTGTACATTCAGTCTCCACTCACTGTAAATCAGTCTGCACTCACTGTAAATCAGTCTGTACTTACTGTACATTCAGTCTGCACTCACTGTAACTCAGTCTGCACTCACTGTAACTCAGTCTGCACTCACTGTACGTTCAGTCTGCACTCACTGTAACTCAGTCTGTACTTACTGTACATTCAGTCTCCACTCACTGTAAATCAGTCTTTACTTACTGTACATTCAGTCTGCACTCACTGTACAATCAGTCTGTACTCACTGTACATTCAGTCTGTACTCACTGTAACTCAGTCTGCACTCACTGTACGTTCAGTCTCCACTCACTGTAAATCAGTCTGTGCTCACTGTACATTCAGTCTCCACTCACTGTAAATCAGTCTTTACTTACTGTACATTCAGTCTCCACTCACTGTAAATCAGTCTGTGCTCACTGTACATTCAGTCTCCACTCACTGTAAATCAGTCTGTGCTCACTGTACATTCAGTCTCCACTCACTGTAAATCAGTCTTTACTTACTGTACATTCAGTCTGCACTCACTGTAAATCAGTCTGCACTCACTGTACATTCAGTCTGTACTCACTGTAACTCAGTCTGCACTCACTGTACGTTCAGTCTGCACTCACTGTAAATCAGTCTTTACTTACTGTACGTTCAGTCTCCACTCACTGTAAATCAGTCTTTACTTACTGTACATTCAGTCTGCACTCACTGTAAATCAGTCTGCACTCACTGTACATTCAGTCTGCACTCACTGTAAATCAGTCTGCACTCACTGTACATTCAGTCTGTACTCACTGTAACTCAGTCTGCACTCACTGTACGTTCAGTCTGCACTCACTGTAAATCAGTCTGTACTTACTGTACATTCAGTCTCCACTCACTGTAAATCAGTCTCCACTCACTGTAACTCAGTCTCCACTCACTGTAAATCAGTCTGCACTCACTGTAAATCAGTCTGTACTCACTGTAAATCAGTCTGTACTCACTGTAACTTAGTCTGCACTCACTGTACATTCAGTCTGCACTCACTGTACATTCAGTCTGTACTTACTGTACATTCAGTCTGCACTCACTGTAACTCAGTCTGTACTTACTGTACATTCAGTCTCCACTCACTGTAAATCAGTCTGTGCTCACTGTACATTCAGTCTGAGCTCACTGTAACTCAGTCTGTACTCACTGTACATTCAGTCTGCACTCAGTGTACATCCACTGAATGTACTTACTGCACACTCACTGTATACTGCATTTGCACTTAATATAAACTTAATTTTATTGTATATATTGGGCCGATGTGAACTATAGTCAATGCTGCCGCCTAGGAGTAATGAGAGTTTGAACACAGACCTTAATTTTCCACGTGTCTATTTGCTTTTGTATTACACAGCTATGTTACAGTGCTGCCGCCCACCCCAGGAGTTCCCTATAAGTGTGTAGGGGGTTTAGAAAAATACCCCTCTTTGTCTCATTACAGATTTTTACCTTTCACCCAAGAGGTTTTGCTTTGACATGGCAGATGAGCTTACACTTAAATGGCCATTAGCCATGCTAAAAATCTCAATTATTTAAATGTGCATAGTGTGTAAGTAACTATTTTCTTTGATTTTTATTGTATATATTGGGCTGGTGTGTACTATAGTCATTGCTGTCACCCAGGAGTAGTGGGAGTTTGAGCACAGGATTAATTTAGTATGTTTGTACACAAAAATTATGTTTGCACCTGGGTACATGTTGAGTGCCCTTTCTAGTGATTTTAAACAGCCCTATGCATTGGGGCATTTAAAAACATGCCTTCTTAATATGATGGGGACCCTGTTAAAATTAGCTAAAAGCCTGCCTGTTAGAACAGTAGTCCCAACGAAAGATAAATGGCAAATTTAATTAGATTTGCATAAGGAGTCCATTTTTTTTAACATTAATAATTTAATATGGCTGCCAACATGATGTGGTTCACCAGACAAGAGACAACTTATACAATATAGAACCGTAAATATTTCTAATTAATTTCAAGCTTAAAAAATATAAGGATTTCTATTACTGCTTCATTCAGTTTATTAAAATTTCTTTTAAAAATAAAAAGGTTAAAAATATATGCCAATGCAAAATGTGATAATATGTTTCTTTAAAAATGCTAAAATTATTTTAAAATATATCAACTCAAAATATGTATTTAAAAAAAAAAAAGCGTATCGAATAGTCTTAGCTGTTTTTGTGGTATGTTTTCTTTAAAGATAATAAAAAGGGTATGTATCCCTTGTGGCCAACAACATGGAGAGTATTGAAAATGGACAGCAATTTTTTTTTTTTTATTAACAAATGTGACAACATTTAATTGATTTTAATTATTTATGAAAAATATAGTTTTTAAAGAACAGCTGTAGTTTAAATAATTTATAAAATAATGTTATGGCTTTACAGTTAGGAGTAATATATATTTTTTTATATATATTTTCATTACAAAATAGACACAGATTGGCTAGACAGACAGACAGAGATTATATTTTATAACACAGTTCAAAAAAAGTTTGTTTAATCCAACAAGTTAAATATTTAGCTTGATTCCAATGCCTTTATCTGTCTGTAACATGCATACACACCACCAATCATAGCTCATAAATAAATATTGTTGTACCCATAATGCCCTGCTTAAGGCATATATGCTTTGCAGACCTATAAAAAGTTGCTGTATGATTTTCATAGTCACTTCCTGGTATTCTGGTTCTCACTGTAGAAGCTTCAATGAGTGAGGAGCTACATTAAATACAAGAACTTCTAATGTATCTTTTTTGAAATTATTTTAGTGGAGTGTTTTTGCACATATATATATATTTTAGTACTATATCTATATAATTAATTTAAACAAGAATTGGTCACCACCTGCATGGAGAGTCAATGTAATTTGGCCTGAAATTATATTATAACAACAACAAAAAAAGAATTAAAAGCTCCTAGGGTTAAAATTATTTATTGAGCACTTTACCGGCTGTCGCTGGCTTTTTTTGAGTCTGTTTTGCCCATCATTGCTGCTCCATGGTTTTACATCTAAGTATAACATTGCATCCTATTGATAAGCATTATATAATTTAAAAATAGTAAAAAAAAAAAAAAAAAAGCCACCTTATATGGCACCCCTCTTGTGTTTTGTGATGGCATGTTTATACCTGTTTGTGATACTGGCATTGCAACTACAAAAATAAAAATTTGAGGGAAAATAATTGATAAAGAAATCGAAACAAATGTATTTTTCCTGCAATAGAAAATAATATAATTAAGCATTTGTAAGTTAAAAAAACAAACAAGTCATTGCTCATTTTCCATACATCAAGTTAGTGGGGGCATTGGCTAAATATTTGAATTCAATGTTATTTTTTTATGATACTAAGTAGCACTTCTGCGGGGTACGATATATGGTATTTTTTCCAATGCGATTTTAAAGTTTTATGGTTTTTTTTTTCCCAAATGAAATTGATTCCATTTTTTTTTATCTTTTATTATGTGTTTCTCATAGGGTTGCAAGATTCATCATTTTTATTGGATATAAATGTCCACGCAATGCTGTGGTTGATACTAGAAAAGTCTTCTACCTATCCTTCCCATATACCCCAATCTCAGGACTGTCACACCAAACTTGGGACAGTTGTGAGGTATGATGTTTTCTGTGAGAACACTGCAGAATACTTAAAGCAGGACTGAGCTAAACTAACTGAATATTAGTTATTGGTTGGGCTAAATTTTATATATTTTATTAGTTTCTACAATATTGTGGATTTTCAATTTACATTGTACATCTGGGTGTTGCTTCATACCAAGTGCATACTTTGCAAATTAATTAAATAATTTTAACCCTCACAGTGTTGTAAGCCCGGACACATATCCGCATACGACATTAAGAAAGGAATGTCTGAGCACACATTAAAATAAATACAAAAATATTGCATTAGATCGAATTATAATTTCACATATGATTTTTTAAGGCTGCTTTGAACAGCTATCTACCTGAAAGCTGTTTGCTTGTTTTTATCCTGTTTGTATGTGCTATATGTACATCCCTATTTTAAACTGTCATACTAACTTTTGCTTTTTAATGCTAAGGATTTTTGGTAATGAAAGGGTTAATCACAGCAGCCATAAAGCATGCATCATCTAGCACCCTCATAAATTGTCTATTGCAACACACATATATATGCCAGCAGAGCATTAAGAAAGTTGCAATTCTGGAATAACTGCGATAACTAACTACCTGTTTGTTATCACTAATTTGGGCCAGTGATTCATTTGTTGAGAAATTCACTGGAATTCCAGTATGATATTTTGCAAACCATATTAATATAGATCTATTACAATTTACGTTATGAGAACGTGCTGTAATGCCCTACCATCGTTCCCTCCCCTCCTCTTCCCAACACTTCCAATCATGTTTTTGAATTTCATTGTACAGACATGTACCCCATGTGAATAGTATTGATTCAGAATTGTTATCCCAAATTTAAGGCCAGAGCAAAGGAATATAAAGCTCTGGCCTTCCAGTTCGGCTATTTTGAACTTAAATTTGAAATTCACTTTGAATTTATCTTGAATGCTCACTTTTCTGAATAACTCTGTATATGGTAAATTGTGATCATTTGAAAAACTCATGATAAAATAGTCAACCTATGCTGTGAATTTTTCCAAATCCCTTATTTTGGCCTAAACTTTGCAATTTGTCTTTCAATCCATGATTCACTGTTTAGTGTATAAACCACTTTGTTGATAAAAACAAACAGCATGCTAACGTTATAACAGAGCTATAACCGAGCTATTTACTTAAAGCAGGAACTGAAATTCAGAAATTCAAAACATATTTTAAATTGTATTTCACATCAGCTAAAACTGAATCACTGCTGAATATTTGAAATTTGGCTATTGTGGACTAAATTCAATTTATTATTTACCATGGAACTAAAAGGTTCCAATGTTCTCTTATACTAGGGAAATTAAATGTTCCAGTTATCTTTTATATTATGGAATCAAAAGGTTCCAGTACTCCTCTATACTAAGAAATGATAAGGCTCTGTTACTGTGCGATACTAGGGAAGTACTGTTATATTAGGGAAATAAAAGGTTTCAATACCCTCTTATATTATTGAAATTAAAAGGTTCCAGTACTGTGTCATACTGGGAATTAAAAGGTTCCAGTACTGTGTCATACTGGGAATTAAAAGGTTCCAGTACTGTGTTATATGTGGGAATTAAAAGGTTCCAGTACTGTGTTATATGTGGGAATTAAAAGGTTCCAGTACTGTGTTTATATGTGGGAATTAAAAGGTTCCAGTACTGTGTTATACCGGGGAATTAAAAGGTTCCAGTACTGTGTTATATGTGGGAATTAAAAGGTTCCAGTACTGTGTTATACCGGGGAATTAAAAGGTTCCAGTACTGTGTTATATGTGGGAATTAAAAGGTTCCAGTACTGTGTTATACCGGGGAATTAAAAGGTTCCAGTACTGTGTTTATATGTGGGAATTAAAAGGTTCCAGTACTGTGTTTATATGTGGGAATTAAAAGGTTCCAGTACTGTGTTTATATGTGGGAATTAAAAGGTTCCAGTACTGTGTTATATGTGGGAATTGAAAGGTTCCAGTACTGTTATACCGGGGAATTCAAAGGTTCCAGTACTGTGTTATATCGGGAAATTAAAAGGTTCCAGTACTGTGTTAGACTGGGAATTAAAAGGTTCCAGTACTGTGTTATACTGGGAATTAAAAGGTTCCAGTACTGGGGGCGTGGCCTGACCGTCGAGGAAGATGGCAGCATAACTCTGCAGCTCCCGCTTCCCTGCATCTTCAATCCGCTACCATCCGCGTGCTCAACGAGAGACCCGATCACGGAGAACACATAAACCGCTCTACTTAGCCACCTAACACCCGGCAGGATGGGAGGAGGAAAACAAAAGAAGGAACAGAACCCATCGGTCGCCTCCATGTTCCGCCCGCAGCAAGAACCGCGACAGCCATCTTGCCACCAACTAACTGAAGAACCCAGCACAGAAGCCGGTGAGTGCGGACACCCCAGGGCCCCTGACGCACCCCTGACTTTACATGATCTGCAATCCATGCTTAGAGAAGCCACAACAGACATAAAAACACATGTGGCAACGGAACTTGACAAAAAACTCTCTGGCCTCAGAGAGGAAGTAGAGTCCCTGACACACAAGGCCGACCAAATAGAGACAAACATGAGAGACCTCACCTCCACCTCCCAATCCCACACACAAGATATAACATATCTACATGCCAAAATAGAAGCCCTAGAGGAACATTTAGAGGATTTGAATAATAGATCCCGAAGAAATAATATCAGGATCCGGGGCCTACCTGAGGTGGTCACGGCAGAAGGCCTACAAGACACGCTGACAGGCCTGTTCAAGACCATCCTACCCGAGGCCACCACACAAGACCTCCTCATAGACCGGGCCCACAGAGCCCTCAGACCGCCAGCATTAAATCCTGACGCCCCAAGAGACGTTATAATCCGCCTACACTTCTTCGCGGTTAAAGAACAGATCCTCCAAGCCACCAGGACCACCCCGCCACAATTTAAAGGGACCCGCCTGGCCTTTTACCAAGACCTGGCCCCCTCTACCCTGAAAAAACGGAGGGACCTTAAACAACTTACTAATACACTTCACCACCAGGGCATCAGATACATGTGGGGCCATCCATTTAAATTAATAGTGAGGAAAGAAAATCAAACTCACATCCTGACCAACCCCACTGAAATGATTCCATTTGCGGACTCTCTAGGCCTTGCCCTACTGCCCCCACCGTTCATGCCAACGACTGGAAACGGCGGCATACGGAGAGACCAGCGTGAACGATTCTCCAGATCCCCACGCCGCACTCCTCGCAAAAGAGCCCCACCAGCCTCAGAGAATGGGGACTAAACGCAACCAAGCCCCACCTGTGAGCTACCTCTTGCACCATGGAAATTAGAAACCACAGTGAACCCCCACACCAGACCAAGTAAACGCGCACCCAGGGGACCCAGCCTCAACCCCAAGGACTTCACACCACAAACAACACGTTACCTGCTATAAACAAGCCGCTGCCTCAGACTGGGAAGCAGCACCCACCACGAACCACCAAAGACCACGCTCTCCGATATCCTCATACACTATTCACCGTGGAAAGCCCAACAGGACAATCACCGGCCCCCACTTACAGAAAGCGTATCAAGACACGTACTCGAAACCGCAAGGCACACTGCGACCACGGAAGACCTACAGGAACGAGTCTGAAGCAACCAGAGATAGCAGACACCCCTAAACACAAATCTGGACTTGGCAGAGACTGGTAACATTCAACTGTCCTGCAATCTGCTATAACTGACAATACCCACAGGAAATGTCTAGGCACCTAATGTCCTCATCGAGGTAAACTGTCATGTATGATTAGAATAATCATTTCTAAGATCAACAGGGACTATATGTTTGCTTCACGAACTAAGTCTAGATTGCTCCGGACGCGCCTTGAGCAAAATGACATACACACAATCTAGCGATGATCTTATGTTATGATGTATGTTGACACTAAATGGATTATTGTTATTTTATTCTATGGTATACTGTATGACTAAGACTTGATATACCCAGGCCTTGGGATTTCCCTGCTTTAAGATTTTTACCATGACGTATCTACCCTGGGTTCTTTGTGTCACTTAAGGACTGAACTAAGTCCAACCTACACCGAGAACACGATCCAAACAAGCCCCTTCGGTGAGCCCATAACCAGAGGTGGTAAAACACTTACAAGTGATGCGACGTGGGCGTGATCGGGGGCAGGGAAATCCTAGAGGCCTTTCCACTTGATGTTTCTGTCTCCCCGGTATTTTACCCTGTTTTCATTTTCATCCTTATCCTTGTCTAATTTAAATGGTAGTTTTTGCTCTTAGCTGCCTCTCCAGTTTTAGGCATAGGCCAACTTAAAAGGCCACACACCCCTAAACATACCGAATGTAACATGTACAACCTAAATGTAATCACACACACGATACATAGCTAAAGGGGAAACACAATAGGACAAAGAGGGACACCACACAAAGACAGATGAGACACCCCACTCAAACCTGTCGCACCGTACCTCAGAGTTACCCCGCAGGACACACCCGGGTTCACCGCAGGTAATAACCGGGGTAGAGGCAACTAATAACTAACAACCCCTACACACAGGGCCACCCCACACCTTGCACCCCCAGGCACAGGTGTGAGCAACCCCCCCCAAGGGATTAAAAGGGACACAGAAAAAGGAGGGAAAGGGGAAGACGCCCCTAAAGGACTTCCACAACACCTCACCCACAGATCGAGAGGGAAACCTACCTAGCTCACAGGGGGACCTACCTAGTAAGCTCACATGTATTTTAAAATTTCTTATTTAATAATATTTAGTTCTATGTTATATTATATCAGGACTTGTTATTATATGATATGTGTTGTTTATTGATATATGATGTTAAGTACAACTGTTCCACACATGAACAAGCCTACCATAAGACACCGCCACAACACCAGACGTAATTACTACACCTGACACTATACTATGATGTGGCGCACACCCACCTCACGCCTGACAACGGACACAAGGTGGCACCACGGCCATTCCCACTGGAAACCGAGAAACCAAAGCGACAACTCACCCAACACACACTAAGTAGCCCTTACGATACTATTGTTAACTACTAATAGTTCTCTACCCACAGACGCAGAACTAAAGCGCACTCCAGCACTCAGATGCTCCGGGAAGGGGGAGACGATGAAGTAGACGCAGACACACGACTGTCTACTCACTCCCTCCACTACCCACCATCCGTTCAACCTCGTTGGACAACCGAGAAACCGAACGGACTTTCCAGGCCCCCAAGACGACCCGGCGACATAGACATAAGACCAGGTTAGCACACACACCACATCCCTACATACCCCCCAACACCCCCACCTTTCTCCCCCTCCCACCTCCCTCCCCCCCCACCCCAGATCCACTCCACCTCTCTCACCACCCCTTCCCCCCACTACCCCCCCCTCATGGCCAACGCGCACCCCACTCCCCCCCTGAAGCGGGACCCCATTGGCAACCATCAAACAACACCCCCACGACCCCAGAGGAGCCCCCCCTCAAGGCCAGGTGACCAGAGCAACACCAAACCAGCTAAAATCACATGCACCTCAATCAACTGCAAGGGTCTCAATAATCCAGCCAAAAGGCATCGCCTTCTCCGATGGGCCAACCGCTCCGACGCCGACATAATTCTACTCCAAGAAACCCATTACGAACAGACAAGGGCATTTCCCCTCCTGAGCAGGCACTACAGAGAGTGCCACCTAGCAAACTCGCCACAGGGTAAGACAAATGGGGTAGCCATCATGGTACGCAAAACCTGTCCCCTAACCTTCACGCGTAAAGTCACAGACCCTCAGGGCAGATACATAACAGTGACAGGACAAATAGGGCCTCATAGATATGCCTTCTCTTCGATCTACGCCCCTACCCTACCTGACGCCCAATTCTGGAACACCTTCCAAACCCACCTACGCCTTTTCTCCTCTCACCACATGATCATAGGAGGGGACTACAACGCCACCCTATCACCCGAACTAGACAGGAAACGCCGAAATGCTCCATTCATGAAGCCAGAACCCCCCACCCGCAATGACAAAATAGTGCAAACATTTACCACCCAAACGCAACTCATAGATGCCTGGAGGATCCTCCACCCCACCGAATCTGACTTTACGTTTTACTCAAACCCGCACTCATCATACTCACGCATAGACATGTTCCTTACTTCACCCTCCTTACTCCCATACATCACAGACGCGACAATAGGTTCAATCACCTGGTCAGATCACGCGGAAATCACCCTCTCCTTTACACTCCCGCACGCGACCAGGAATTGGACCTGGAGACTTAACCCCATCAACCTACACAACAAGGCCATTAGAGAACAACTCCGATCGGACATAACAGACTACTTTAACACCAACAAGGGGTCTGTCACATCCACATGCACCCTCTGGGCTGCACATAAAGCAGTCATTCGGGGAAAATTGATTGCGGCAGCTTCAGCACATAAAAAACGACAGTTGCAGACACTAGAAACACACCTCACTGCCCTTAGAACATTGGAACATCAACACAAAAAGGACCCAACACCCGCCCTACTGACCCAAATACAAACACACAGACAGGAGATACAAAAATTAATGGCACAAGACTCCAAGAAGGCCCTTCAATGGACCAGGCAGAAATTTTACGAAAAATCTAACAAGGCAGACACACTCCTGGCCCGCAGACTCCATAAAAGGACACACAACAAACACATCTCCCAAATACAAACACCAGACGGGAAAACACACACACTCCCGAACCAAATCGCGAAAACCTTCCAAGACTATTACTCCTCTTTATATGACCACAACCCCGAATCAAGGCACAACCCTTCCCAAATAAGAGACAGAACCAACTTTTTTTTACGCCAAATCCCGATGCCCACGCTCACTGACGCAGGAAAAGAGGCGCTCAGCACACCCATCACACCTGAAGAAATAACACAAGCCATGAAAACTTTAAAACCCAACAAATGCCCGGGACCAGACGGATTCTCCGGACTCTACTATAAGACGTTTTCAGCTACGCTCCAACCGCACCTACTGGCCCTGTTCACAGCCCTAATGAATGGGGATGCCCCACCTTCGGATATGCTCCAAGCCAATATATGCCTACTCCCCAAACCCCACAAGACACATACCGACCCCGGACACTACAGACCGATATCACTACTGAACACCGACATTAAGCTATTCACTAAAATACTGGCCAACCGTCTACACCCTCTCCTCCCCAAACTAATCCACCCAGACCAAGTCGGTTTTATCCCTCATCGTCAAGCATGCGACAACACTAGAAGAACCTATGACCTGATCTGGACAGCAAACCACCGACGACAGCCCACTCTCCTCCTCTCCCTAGATGCCGAAAAGGCATTCGACCGGATCCTCTGGCACTACCTGTATGCCACCCTAGACAGAATGGGCTTCCCCGATATATTCATAGAGACCATTAGAAATATATACTCTCGCCCCACAGCGAACCTCCTTATACCAAACACCCAACCCCCATCCTTCACAATACACAATGGCACACGACAGGGCTGCCCCCTCTCTCCCCTCCTTTTCGCCCTATCGCTAGAACCTCTCCTCCAAAAAATCCGCCAAACAGAAACCATATCAGGCATCCGAATACGAAACGAGGAATATAAAGTAGCGGCCTATGCAGATGACCTACTGCTCACACTGACAGAACCCGCCACCTCCTTACCACCATTAATAGCACTCCTAGACGAGTATGCCAGCATATCAGGATACAAATTAAACCTCGAAAAAACCGAAGCCTTACCGATCAACATCCCCGCAGAAGCCCTAACGACACTAAAAACAGACTACCCGTTCCGCTACGAGACACAAAGCATACAATATCTAGGAACAAGTATTCCGGGAGACCTACAGCTCACGTACCAACTGAATTACCCCCCACTACTAGCAAAAGCCACCCATGACTTAAACACCTGGCAAAACATGACCATCTCATGGTTAGGCAGACTGGCTTCAGTAAAGATGAATCTACTACCGCGCTTCCTCTACCTCTTTCAGGCCCTACCCATACCCATTTCCAGAAATGATTTCAAAACCCTCCAATCTCGGATTGACAAATTCATATGGGCAGGGAAGAGGGCGAGAATCAAACGCGCAACACTTTATATACCGCATAAAAAAGGGGGCCTGGGGCTCCCTAATCTTTGGGACTACCACCAGGCTGCCCAACTTGCACAAATTCAAAATCTACATGCCCCGGCGGGACTGAAACTATGGGTTGACATCGAGCACAATCTCTTCGACCGAGACTTCCCTTCCCTATACCTTTGGCTACCAAAGCACGACAGACCACAGATACCCCCCACAACCCCAGCACTCCATCCAACTCTGGGACAGGGCGATCCGAAAATTCAATCTCATCAACACCCCATCCCCATTAACACCCATCCTCCGGAACACACAATTCCAACCCGGGATGACGCCCCAACACTTTGCGAGATACGAGGACAATGGCCTGACCCGATTCTACCACTTCTTCCGCGGCCAACACCTCATGCCATTCACAGACCTACCCAACAACACTCCATTCACGACCTTTGACCACTTCAGGTTCCTACAAATCAGGAGCTTTCTAACTCACCCACCCAACCATAAAACGGCCACCAGCACACTCACTCCCTTCGAGAAAATGTGCATGCACACCCCGACACAAAGAGGCCAGATATCCACCATATACAGCATCATACACCACACCAGCACACCCGATGCCATAGCGTACACCGCAACATGGGAAAGAGACATAGGCCCCCCCGCAGACCCCTCAGACTGGCAAGAAATATGGGAATCCACAGCAGCGATCTCCATATGCGTAACACACAAAGAACAAGCATACAAAACCCTGCTCCGCTGGTACATCACCCCTCTACGATTGAAACAAATGCGCGTAACACTCTCTGACCGATGCTGGAAGGGGTGCGGTGAGCAGGGCACATACATACACCTATGGTGGAGCTGCCCTCGTATAGCCCAACTTTGGCAGGACATGATCCAAATGGTCAATAGGGCACTACACAGCAACCTCCCTCACGACCCATGGATCTGGCTCTTATCTAAACCCCACCCAACCCTAACGAGAGCCCAAAACAAAATGTCGGCTCGGATCGCGCTGGCCACTCGGAGAACCATTGCCAAATACTGGGGGAGCAACACTGTCCCGACCACTTCAGAGGTTCTGAAAAAAATAGACGAATCTGTGGAAATGGACAAACTATCAGCATTGGTCCATGACACCACAAACTCACACCACAAAATATGGGACCCGTGGCTAACCAGGACTATACTGGCACCCTAGCCACCGCCAGACCCATGAAACGACCCCTACGGCTAAGAACGGCCCTCTCCTCTCTCCAAACTTCGCCTACCCCCCCCGTACCCAACCCCCCCACTACTCCCCTAGACCCGCCACGCACCCTCCCAGCCGCTTCACCCCCCTCACACCTACCACCTCCACCCCCTCCACACTCGGGGCTGACCCCCTAAGGTACCCAGCAGACAAATATGCGAAACAAACCACCCCGCCCTAACGACAGACAATTACTACACCAAAACCCCTCCACCACCCCGCCCCTACCCGAGAGGGAACACACTACAGCAAATCACCCCACGCAACAAGACAACGACTAACACGGTCAAAAAATGCATACGACCACAAATCAACAAACACACCCCCATCCACAAGCCACATAACGAAATTACAGCTCTTGAGACACAGGACTTAAGACGAGAGGCCCCAAGCCTCGAACTACAGGACCTGACCAAAAAACTCGCACCGACCTCCTCAATAGCAACGTAAAGTTACCACGATACAACTATGCTGATCAAAATACGATGACAATTACACATACCAAAGACACACCAAAACGGTGACTATTAAACTAACACAACTACGAAAGGTGACATAACACACACAAATAGGAAAGATTAAATGTATACCATGATAATGTATGCACCCTTTGTTTATCTGCAGCACTCATCCCCCCCTCCCCAGTTTTCTTTTCTGTACCCCCCCCCCCCCCCCCATGAAATTGTACTACAACTCTGGAAAATACCGTAATGTATCGGACTACGCAGACACTATAAAATTGTTACGCAACTAATTGTTACCCACAACTGTTACAGATTTTGGTATTGCAACTGACGAATTGTGTGCAAGTTACCATACTCCCGAGTTCCACTTTCTGTACCCCCACCCTTCACATATTACCAAAAATTTAAAATTTAAAATAAAGAATTCATAAAAAAAAAAAAAAGGTTCCAGTACTGTGTTATACTGGGGAATTCAAAGGTTCCAGTACTGTGTTATATCGGGAAATTAAAAGGTTCCAGTACTGTGTTAGACTGGGAATTAAAAGGTTCCAGTACTGTGTTATACTGGGAATTAAAAGGTTCCAGTACTGTGTTATACTGGGGAATTAAAAGGTTCCAGTACTGTGTTATACTGGGGAATTAAAAGGTTCCAGTACTGTGTTATACTGGGAATTAAAAGGTTCCAGTACTGTGTTATACTGGGAATTAAAATGTTCCAGTACTGTGTTATACCGGGGAATTAAAAGGTTCCAGTACTGTGTTATACCGGGGAATTCAAAGGTTCCAGTACTGTGTTATATTGGGGAATTCAAAGGTTCCAGTACTGTGTTATACCGGGGAATTAAAAGGTTCCAGTACTGTGTTATATTGGGGAATTAAAAGGTTCCAGTACTGTGTTATACCGGGGAATTAAAAGGTTCCAGTACTGTGTTATATTGGGGAATTAAAAGGTTCCAGTACTGTGTTATATGTGGGAATTAAAAGGTTCCAGTACTGTGTTATACCGGGGAATTCAAAGGTTCCAGTACTGTGTTATATTGGGGAATTCAAAGGTTCCAGTACTGTGTTATACCGGGGAATTCAAAGGTTCCAGTACTGTGTTATATTGGGGAATTAAAAGGTTCCAGTACTGTGTTATACCGGGGAATTAAAAGGTTCCAGTACTGTGTTATATTGGGGAATTAAAAGGTTCCAGTACTGTGTTATATGTGGGAATTAAAAGGTTCCAGTACTGTGTTATACCGGGGAATTCAAAGGTTCCAGTACTGTGTTATATTGGGGAATTAAAAGGTTCCAGTACTGTGTTATACCGGGGAATTAAAAGGTTCCAGTACTGTGTTATATGTGGGAATTAAAAGGTTCCAGTACTGTGTTATATGTGGGAATTAAAAGGTTCCAGTACTGTGTTATACTGGGGAATTAAAAGGTTCCAGTACTGTGTTAAACTGGGAATTAAAAGGTTCCAGTACTGTGTTATACTGGGAATTAAAAGGTTCCAGTACTGTGTTATACTAGGGAATTAAAAGGTTCCATTACTGTGTTATACTGGGAATTAAAAGGTTCCAGTACTGTGTTATACTGGGGAATTAAAAGGTTCCAGTACTGTGTTATACTGGGAATTAAAAGGTTCCAGTACTGTGTTATACCGGGGAATAAAAAGGTTCCAATGCTGTGTTATACCGGGGAATTAAAAGGTTCCAGTACTGTGTTATACTGGGAATTAAAAGGTTCCAGTACTGTGTTATGCTGGGAATTAAAAGGTTCCAGTACTGTGTTATACTGGGAATTAAAAAGTTCCAGTACTGTGTTATACTGGGAATTAAAAGGTTCCAGTACTGTGTTATACTGGGAATTAAAAAGTTCCAGTACTGTGTTATACCGGGGATTAAAAAGTTCCAGTACTGTGTTATACTGGGGAATTAAAAGGTTCCAGTACTGTGTTATACCGGGAAATTAAAAAGTTCCAGTACTGTGTTGTACCGGGAAATTAAAAGGTTCCAGTACTGTGTTATATGTGGGAATTAAAAGGTTCCAGTACTGTGTTATACCGGGGAATTAAAAGGTTCCAGTACTGTGTTATACTGGGAATTAAAAGGTTCCAGTACTGTGTTATACTGGGGAATTAAAAGGTTCCAGTACTGTGTTATACTGGGAATTAAAAGGTTCCAGTACTGTGTTATACCGGGGAATAAAAAGGTTCCAATGCTGTGTTATACCGGGGAATTAAAAGGTTCCAGTACTGTGTTATACTGGGAATTAAAAGGTTCCAGTACTGTGTTATGCTGGGAATTAAAAGGTTCCAGTACTGTGTTATACTGGGAATTAAAAAGTTCCAGTACTGTGTTATACTGGGAATTAAAAGGTTCCAGTACTGTGTTATGCTGGGAATTAAAAAGTTCCAGTACTGTGTTATACTGGGAATGAAAAAGTTCCAGTACTGTGTTATACTGGGAATTAAAAGGTTCCAGTACTGTGTTATACTGGGAATTAAAAAGTTCCAGTACTGTGTTATAACGGGGATTAAAAGGTTCCAGTACTGTGTTATACTGGGGAATTAAAAGGTTCCAGTACTGTGTTATACCGGGAAATTAAAAAGTTCCAGTACTGTGTTGTACCGGGAAATTAAAAGGTTCCAGTACTGTGTTATATGTGGGAATTAAAAGGTTCCAGTACTGTGTTATACCGGGGAATTAAAAGGTTCCAGTACTGTGTTAAACTGGGAATTAAAAGGTTCCAGTACTGTGTTAAACTGGGAATTAAAAGGTTCCAGTACTGTGTTATACTAGGGAATTAAAAGGTTCCAGTACTGTGTTATACTGGGGAATTAAAAGGTTCCAGTACTGTGTTATACTGGGAATTAAAAGGTTCCAGTACTGTGTTATACCGGGGAATTAAAAGGTTCCAGTACTGTGTTATACCGGGGAATTAATAGGTTCCAGTACTGTGTTATACCGGGGAATTAAAAGGTTCCAGTACTGTGTTATACCGGGAAATTAATAGGTTCCAGTACTGAAACCACGGAGCAACGCAGGGAGAAGTGGGCCTTGACAGAGCCAGGAGTAGGCAGGTGAAGTTTAGGTCAAGGGGTTGTCCTAAGGTTTGTGCTAGGGGGCGTGGTTTAGAAGGGATGTTAAATAGCGGCCATTTTAGGGTAAGTCCATTCTAATTTGAGCCTTTCTTACCTGTAAATTGTTGCAGGTCGGCTGGGCTCTTCTTTTCTTCTTTTTCAGGTGCAGCATGGCTTCTTTGGAAGAAATCTTGTCGGGTGTGCGGTCTGTGGTGAAGGAGAAGGGTATGGCGTGGCTGCAGGAGCAGTTGGGGGTTCCGAGCACGTCTGCTCCCCCCCATGCGGTTCCGGATCGGAGGCCGGAGAGGAGAGCCAGGCCGCCTCAACGGCTGAGTCCTGGAGCGGGTCCGGCTGCACGACGGAGGAGGAGCTCAGCGGGCAGCAGTTTGAGGCAGGCCGTGGCACCAGCCGGAAAACAAGGACGGGGAGTGAACCGCCGGCCGGGACCGCCAGCCGGGCGCAACGCCGGGGCGGTGAGGTTGCAGGCCAGGAAGAGGCCTCCCTCGTCGAGCGCCCCCTGCCGGAGGGAGGCGGGGGGACAGGCCAGTGCTGGAGTGGACATAGAGGACTCGGTGGAAGGGTCCGATGGAAGCCCAAGACGTCCCGGTGAGTCGCCCCCTGGGGGCAGAGCTGAGGGGCAGGGGAGGGTGCATGGTACTGGCAGTGACAGGGCAGCGGTCTCCCAAGATTTGGGGGGGGACCAGGTCAGCATGAGGCAGCAGGCAGCGACTGGAGCTAAGGACAAGAGGGATGGTGCTGTAGATTTACAGGAGCGGAGGAGCGTGACCAGGAGCATAGGAAGAAGGGGTGACGGACGCAGCAGTGGTGTAGCTGGGGTCTCTAATGCAGCAAGGAGCAGTAGTGTGGAGCGCAGTGGAGACAGGCGTGCAGGTGTACAGAGGGGGACGACGACAAGCGCAGTGGCCACAGGACAGCGGGTGGCTGGCCGGAATGACGGTGGCACCCAGGACAGCAGTGGGCGGGAGGCCATTAGGGGTCGCTCCCAGGATCAGCGGGATAGGAGGAGCGCCAGCAGTGGGAGCAACGGTGGACGTCAGCGTGGAGGAGCGGAGTGTAGGGACAGCAGGCGGAGATCTGAAGACAGACGGAGGCTAGGGGACAGGAGCCCAGTGAGGAATCGGAACAGGGGGAGGAGGTCTGTTTCCAGGGACAGGTGGAGGAGGCGCAGGCACAGTGAGTCAGGATCGTCAGAGAGGAGTTATGCTACTCGGAGGAGGAGGAGAAGCGAGCAGGAGGGACGTTACAAGCGTGGGAGTGGGGATGTCACGTCTGCTCACAGGGATGAGGGGCGGGTGGGACTGCAGTCGGACAGTTCACCCAGGCTATATTCTCCTTGCAGGTCGCTGTGTAGGACGCCCACGGGAGCGAAGCACGAACAGGCGGGCAGGAGTCGGCGTCCACTGGTTCCTTCTGGGTCGGCTGATGCTGTGGACAAGATGGCGCCCCCGCGGCCAGCAGCGGCCGGGGGCTCAAGCGGTGAGTCTCCAACTGCACCACACTCGGGGAATTTACTGGGGTGTTTGCGATCATTGTTAGAATCATGGTCGGGGGACGGGGGGTCACCGACGCAGTTTGAGAAGGTGTGGGTCGCGGATGGCGGTCGGGAGGCGGGGTCGAAGGCCGCAGCGGCCGCAGCGCTGAAAGGGGGTGAGGCCAACACGAAACCGGGTCAGGGACTGACTGGTGGGGAAGGAGATCTTGTCGATCTCTGCGGGGAGGTGACGGATGCGGCGCGGCAGAATGTTCATGTGTCTTTTGCAGGGCCGCTGGGGTGCCACTTAAAGGTGGAGATTAAGGATAAGATATGGAGAGGGGAGTTTGTGGAAATATTTTCCCTGCTTCCTCTGGAGGAGTTTTTGGATTTGAAAGAGGAGGATAAGAAGGATGCTAAAAAGGAGGAGGAGGAAAAGAGGCGGAGGTATCGGAAGATACCCAAGTCCTTTGGGAACTGGTTGAGAGCCTTTTGTATTTTGGCGAGCGTGATCGGGGAGAAATACCCTGATCGCTGTTCGCAACTGTTTTGTTATTTAGACGGGATTGGGGACGCGTATCGAACCTACGGGGGTTTGGCGTGGTGGAAGTATGACGAACAATTTCGTCAACGCTTAGCGGCTAATCCGTCCATGCGGTGGGACCAGATGGACCTGCCTTTGTGGATGAGGCTGATGATGGCACAGAAGAGTGCCCCCTTTCTCGGAACAGCCGGCGCGGGCTCGGGTACCGCGTCGGCGGGACAGAAGAAGGGGTTTTGCTGGCTCTACAATGAGAGCCAGTGCAAGTGGGGAGCGTCCTGCAGATTCAAACATGAGTGCTCCGGTTGCGGGGGCAATCATGGAGTTTCCAGGTGCTTTAGGAAGGGTAAGCCGAGCGTTGGAGGGGGAGTCGCCGGTGCATCCGCTGCTGCGTCTGCAGCGGGGGGCGTCACCGGTGAAGGTAGGCGCGATGCTGCCTTGGTTAAGAATGTACGATAACCAGGAGGTGGCGAGGTTTTTGCTGCTCGGTTTTACAGAAGGTTTCAGGATTCCGTTTCAGGATAGGGCTTCGGGAACGTTGTGTAAAAACTTGCGGTCTGTGGGGGAACATCCAGGGGTAGCTCGAGATAAGTTATGTAAGGAAGTACAATTGGGGAGAATGGCGGGGCCATTCCCTTACCCGCCGTTGGTTGGTTTGCGAGTGTCTCCACTCGGGGTAGTCCCCAAGAAGGAGGTGGGTAAATTCCGTTTGATACATCATTTATCGTACCCACACGGGGCTTCGGTTAATGATGATATCGATGAGGCCCTGTGTTCTGTTTCCTACACGTCATTCGACAGGGCTGTTGAGTTGGTTAGGAAAGCAGGTCAGGGGGCACTGATGGCGAAGTTGGATGTGGAGGCAGCTTTTCGGCTGCTTCCCATACACCCGGATTGTCATCACTTATTGGGGTGCTATTTCGAGGGGGGGTATTTTGTGGATTTGTGTTTGCCTATGGGTTGCGCCATATCGTGCGCTTACTTCGAAAGGTTTAGCACCTTTTTGGAGTGGGTCGTGCGGCGGGAATCGGCTGGGGGTGCAATAGTGCACTACCTCGACGATTTTCTGTGCGTTGGCCCGCCTCACACGGAACGCTGTAGTCAGGTGTTACAGACCTTTCAGTGGGTGGCGCAAACATTTGGGGTGCCGTTGGCTGAGGACAAGACGGTAGGGCCCACCACGTGCCTAAGCTTTCTGGGGTTGGAGATCGACTCGGTGAGGAGAGAGTGTAGGTTGCCAAGGGACAAGCTACACGCCCTTCAGCGGCTGGTGGTCACGGTTGAGAAGGCAAGGAAGGTGACCTTGCGTGAGCTTCAATCGTTGATAGGTAGTTTGAACTTTGCGTGTCGGGTCATTCCGATGGGGAGGGTGTTCTGCAGGCGGTTGGCACGGGCGACGAGTGGTGTTAAAAAGCCGTCGCATTATGTCAGAGTTTCGGTGGACATGAAGGAGGATTTAAGGGTTTGGGCTAGGTTTTTGAGTGAGTTTAATGGGAGAGTGTTCTTTCGGGATCCGGTGGGATCCTCCGCGGATGTGGGTTTATTTACGGACGCATCGGGTAGCGTCGGGTTCGGGGCGTACCTGGCTGGAAAATGGTGCGCGGAGGAGTGGCCGGAGGCGTGGAAGGCGAGCCCTTTAATTAGGAACTTAGCCTTTTTGGAATTTTTCCCAGTTGTGGTGGCGGTGTCGTTATGGGGGGCGGAGTTAGCCAATAAAAGGGTAGTGTTCAATTCGGATAACATGGCGGTGGTTCAGGCTATTAATGGTTTATCTGCTTCCTCCTGGCCAGTGGTACAGCTGTTGCGGCAATTGGTCCTCTTGTGCATGTCGTGTAATATTGTGTTTCGTGCTCGGCATATTCCGGGACTCGACAATGTTGTTGCTGACGCGCTGTCTCGCTTGCAGTGGGAGCGCTTTCGGGAGGCGGCACCGGAGGCGGAGGAGGACGGCCTGGCCTGTCCTGCGGAGATGTGGGAGCTCGGGACGTCCTGCTTGGGGAATACGTAAAGAAGTCTCTGGCGCCTGGGACATGGTTTTCCTATGTTAAGGTTTGGCAGGTTTGGGAGGATACTATGCAGGAGGTTGGGGCAGGGAGCTCTGAGGATGCTCGGCTGGATGTACTGTTATGGATACTGTGCAGGTTGTTCGCTAAGCAGGCGTCGCCGTCAATGGTGGATAGGCACTTGTCGGCTTTGGCGTTTATGTTTAAATTTAATGGATGGGCGGATGTCACGAAACATTTTATAGTGAGGCAGGCAGTTCGGGGTTTTAGGAAAGGTAAAAAGACGAAAGATACGAGACGACCAGTCTCGTTTGCAGTGTTGCAAGGGTTGTTGGGCATACTGCCGGAGATCTGTTTTTCCGGGTTCGAGGTGACGTTGTTTACGGTGGCTTTTTCGTGGGCCTTTTTTGGGGCATTCCGGATTGGGGAGTTGCTTAGTGCCAACAAGAAAGGGGTTGGCGGACTTAGGCTGGAGGATGTGACGGTTGGTGGGGACAGGGTGATGATCCGGCTGGTTCGATCGAAGACGGATGTCTTCGGGAAAGGTTTCACGGTAACGTTATTTGAATTGCCGGGGTCAGGGTTGTGTCCGGTGGCAAGCGGGCGGGGGTTTTTAGTACTCCGCCCAGTAAGGAGAGGATGTTTCTTCATTCATGCCGACGGTACGGCGTTGTCTCGGTTCCAATTTGTGCGGGTTTTCCGTTTGGGATTACAGAGATTGGGTCTGGAGCCCATGCAGTTTGGTACACATTCATTCCGCATTGGTGCAGCGACCGAAGCGGCTCGCTTGGGCTTAGGGGATGAGCGGATAAAAAGGATTGGGAGATGGGAATCGCTTCGTTTTCGCTCTTATGTACGGCCAGATAGGCTGGTTTGAGTTGGGGGTTGAAAGTGGATGTGTTTTGGGGGGTATGTGCTGCTTCATCACTGTTATGTTTCCTTTTAGGTTGGACGGTGTGGATAATCGGCCATTCGTATATTCACTGGGCACGGAGGAGGGCCGCAGTTAGAAGAGACGGAACGCAGCTGGGCTTTCCTGTGGACCGGGTGGCACTATTCTGGTTTGGTTATCGGGGGTTTGATTGGCAGCACATATGTACGGCACTGTTTCGTAAGGTAGCAGAAGGGGCCTTACCGGATGTGGTGGTAGTTCACGGGGGTGGGAACGATTTAGGCTTGATTCCCCAGCGTGATCTGGTTCAATGGATGAAGCGGGATGTGGATAAATTGAGGGGGCTTATCCCTGGCGTGAAAGTGGTATGGTCGGAGATGGTACCTCGTTTATGCTGGAGATACGCCAGGGATGTGAAGGCTGTTTCTCGATGCCGTGGTAAGGTGAACAAGACCATGTCGACGTTCATTCGTAGGCTAGGAGGAGTGGTGGTACGGCATCGGGAATTGGAAGAGCGGTTACCTGGTTATTTTCGGGCAGACGGAGTGCATTTGTCAGATGTGGGCTATGACCTTTTTAATCTAGGTTTGCAAGATGGGATAGCACAAGCCCTGTTTCTGTGTGGTGGGGGTCGCACATGTCCTTAAGGGGTCAAGGCAAGTGCTGTGGCGGAAAAGGTCTTGGTTAAACTGGAAGTTTGGTGGGTTAAGAAATTGGTAGGCCAAGGTCTAGGCGAAAGTAGGCCGGAAGTTAAAAGTTTGGAGGTAGGTTCGAGCCCATCGGTGGCTACGAACCAAGGGGTGTAGGGGTGTCTGGGTACACCCCTGCAGTTGGACAAATGGAGGTGGGGCCTCTTGGTAGGCCGTTGAGTTACATGTAAATATTATTGGTTATGTTAATGTTTATTTTGGTAGGGTCATTGTCGGGGGTATGATACAGGAAAGAGCGTAACGAAAGGAGTACTGTTGACAATGACCCTAAATTGTTAATTATATATATATTCATATTAATTAATAAAGCTGTGGACGTTATACTCCAACAGAAAACTTGGTGTCTGTGTGTTATTAAGGTATGGTTGGCACATGCCGAATAACGACTGTGCAATAATGTCATGAAACCACGGAGCAACGCAGGGAGAAGTGGGCCTTGACAGAGCCAGGAGTAGGCAGGTGAAGTTTAGGTCAAGGGGTTGTCCTAAGGTTTGTGCTAGGGGGCGTGGTTTAGAAGGGATGTTAAATAGCGGCCATTTTAGGGTAAGTCCATTCTAATTTGAGCCTTTCTTACCTGTAAATTGTCCCTCCCACCCACCCTATGTTTTGGAAGTTGTTCCCGTTTGGTCACAGCGGCGGGAAAAGGTCTTGGTTAAACTGGAAGTTTGGTGGGTTAAGAAATTGGTAGGCCAAGGTCTAGGCGAAAGTAGGCCGGAAGTTAAAAGTTTGGAGGTAGGTTCGAGCCCATCGGTGGCTACGAACCAAGGGGTGTAGGGGTGTCTGGGTACACCCCTGCAGTTGGACAAATGGAGGTGGGGCCTCTTGGTAGGCCGTTGAGTTACATGTAAATATTATTGGTTATGTTAATGTTTATTTTGGTAGGGTCATTGTCGGGGGTATGATACAGGAAAGAGCGTAACGAAAGGAGTACTGTTGACAATGACCCTAAATTGTTAATTATATATATATTCATATTAATTAATAAAGCTGTGGACGTTATACTCCAACAGAAAACTTGGTGTCTGTGTGTTATTAAGGTATGGTTGGCACATGCCGAATAACGACTGTGCAATAATGTCATGTGTTAGACTGGGAATTAAAAGGTTCCAGTACTGTGTTATACTGGGAATTAAAAGGTTCCAGTACTGTGTCATACCGGGGAATTAAAAAGTTCCTGTACTGTGTTATACCGGGGATTAAAAGGTTCCAGTACTGTGTTATACCGGGGATTAAAAGGTTCCAGTACTGTGTTATACCGGGGATTAAAAGGTTCCAGTACTGTGTTATACCGGGAATTAAAAGGTTCCAGTACTGTGTTATACCGGGGAATTAAAAGGTTCCAGTACTGTGTTATACCGGGGAATTAATAGGTTCCAGTACTGTGTTATACCGGGGAATTAATAGGTTCCTATTACTGTGTTATACCGGGGAATTAAAAGGTTCCAGTACTGTTATACCGGGGAATTAAAAGGTTCCAGTACTGTGATATACCGGGGAATTAAAAGGTTCCAGTACTGTGTTATACTGGGAATTAAAAGGTTCCAGTACTGTGTTATACCGGGGAATTAAAAGGTTCCAGTACTGTGTTATACCGGGGATTAAAAGGTTCCAGTACTGTGATATACCGGGGAATCTCAGTATATTTCTTTATTAAATTAAATTAACACATTTTAGCAGAAGTAACTCACTAGTGAGCTCAGTGTGTAAAGAAAAAGTGCTTTACAATTAACTTAGTAGATAGCTGCTTTTAAACACCCGTGAGGGGATACCTTTCTTCCCTCACCATAAAAATATACCAAAACAATGATTAACAAGATAACAACTTATAATCAGGGAGTGGAGCGCTGAATGATAGACAAACATATATCGGTAATTGCTTCCCCTTACTGAAAGAGTATACAGATCTCAATATGGGGTAATATGACAAGAGAAAAAAGTAGAACGTTTCTAGTGCAGATGGTACTTAAAAAGTGCTGGTATGCAAAGAAAATCCAATATTCAGAGCCTGAGGATCTATAGTAGCGCAGATGTGCTTTTATAGGTAGCATCCTATGACAGCGACTGTACCTCATCCATAATAAAATTGTGTTAACCTTCAACTATGAAAAATAATATATATTTAATTATATATATATATATATATATATATATATAATTTTAAAAAAAATGTATTTATTTATTTTTCATTAAACGCCCATGTTTTGCAGCAAAGCTCTAGGTTCCGATCTCTTCAACCATCAAATAGCTGAGATCTCGTCTCAGCCAATGCAGATCGCACACATTTCTGTGGCAGGACTGTACGTCTCCATGTGAGAAGTTACTGGTAAAGGTAGAGAATTAAGAGAATGTGCAGTTTGTCTGCGGACTTTCATTCACATTCATTCATTCTCTGAAACTGCTATGTTTACAGCAGGCAGGGTTAATCTTAGATGGACCTGGCACCCAGACCACTTCATTGAGCTGAAGTGGCCTGGGTGCCTATAGTGGTCCTTTAAACTCCTTCACTATGTTAACATCTACCACTTCAGCTGGAAGGCTATTCCATGCACCCACTACCCTCTCAGTAAAGTAATACTTCCTGATATTATTTTTAAACATTTGCCCCTCTAACTTAAGACTATGTTCTCTATGTCCTATACTGTTCTGAATATATCACTGGAATCCTATATACCGGTAATTACCTTTTTATATAGTAATTTACTTACTTTATTGATGTAATTGTATTTATATATTTATTTATTTTTGCACAAGTCTACCTAAAGCTATGTATCATGCTGAGAATGTCTCTTTAACATAAAATTAAAAAGAGCAAAATATATGGTTTTTTTTGTTTTTTGTTTTTAAAAAAGACTGTATGACTCACAAAACAAAGAAGAGAAAAAACGTTTTTAAATGAACTTTTGCTGCACATATACAATATTTTCCTTTTCCTGGAGACACTTGTCTCTTTACAGTGATCCCGTTATTGGACCTTTTAAAAGAAATCGCTGTCAAGTTCTTTCCTGTGTTTACAATATTCATGGTGAGTTAAACAATTGCACAGAGCGAAATGACGTGATTTCAGGGAAAAGAGACCATATTCCCCGATGTTAATCTGTAACCCCTTCAAATATTTCAAATAGCTACATGACCGAATTCCTGAGATCTTTGCTAATTCACCATTGGGGCATGGAACAATATTAATGTCAATTTTTTTTTTCTCCCTGGAAAAATTGTAATGTATAATTCAGATAAAGGGCTTTCTTTCTATGAGGCGAGTGTGGTGGGGCCAGAACTAGGAAAACAAAATTATGTGTAAATCTATTTTTTTTTTTTATTAATAACAGACTTGGTAATAGAATGGTATGAAATATGATAAAATTACATCATAACTCTATTATTCTACTCTAACAATTTACACCTGTCTAAAAAAAAAAAAAAGTTGGTTCTTTACAAAAACTGTAAAATAAACATTGCCTTTTGTTAGTTATAATGTTATTGGGACTCTCAAAAAAACAGCAAAAATTAAACTAGCATTCATTTTGAAATCAATCTAGTTGTATTGTTTTTGTTCACCAAATACACAAAGTACTAAGTAACGAAGATTTTAAAAAAACAACAACTAAAATTAAAAGTGTGTTCATATCACTTGGAGCATGATAATACCATAATCACTATAATGGGCTGTGGTGGTTAGGGTTCTTGGAGGGCCCCTTTAAAAAGAAACATTATACTAAAAGGATAGTACAGAGTGGATACATATACAGATGCTGTCCTGAGGAAAGTCCCGACCTGGGACTGAAACGTTGACACTTTATGGCATCATTATTTGTACTTTTATGTGAGCAATAAAAGTTATGTTTTAAAGGAAACCGTGAGTGCGGACCATCACTTCCATTTATATATATATATATATATATATATATATATATATATATATATATATATAATATATATTAAAAAAATTGGCCCTTTTTATTCTAGTCCAATGGAAATATAGTGCAGATCAAATAAATAAACACTATATATTAAATACATATGTCGTTTTTAGATGATGTGCCTTAACTAGTTGAAGGCTGTTGATATATTGACATATTTTTACAACATCCGCTTCTCAGGAGAAGTCCAAAGTCTGTGTGTATGGATTTACACATCTTGCGCGACGTGACCCTGTCACCTACACAACTTTTCTTTTTTCACTGTAGATAAGTATAAGTCATGTAGATAAGAGCAACAAAGTGTCCGGCTAGAGGGATAGATAGTTAGATTATAATCTACTGCATGAGTGCTGAGCTACAACGGAGTCAAATGCTGAATGCCACTCTAATATTAACTTCCAGACACTCATCCATTTCCCCCTTGTGTTATATTTTTTAGTTTTTTCGAGATCCATCCAGTCAGCTACCTCTATCTCTTTCTTCCATAAACTCCTGAAGACCCACCACTAAAGCATTTCTGAAACACTCCTTAACCCCTTAAGGACGAAAATTCTGGAATAAAAGGGAATCATGACATGTCACACATGTCATGTGTCCTTACGGGGTTAAAGTAGTCCTTAAAATGGCTTTTGTCCTGAGTTTGCTGAACCCCTACCAATATCTAAGTGAAATTCCTCATTATAGGCTATGG
Source organism: Pelobates fuscus (assembly GCF_036172605.1). NCBI lineage: Eukaryota > Metazoa > Chordata > Amphibia > Anura > Pelobatidae > Pelobates > Pelobates fuscus. Next base: position 156,186,093 of record NC_086325.1, on the reverse strand, counting down.
TTTGGAGGATGATACAGCTTTGTTTTACATTTTTTAGAGAAATTACTTAAAAATGTTTTGATATAAATAAAATGGAGGGGCTGCACTAAAATACGTATTTCACAATAACCTCTATAGCAAGCTGCGAGTGGCTGAAATGTCCCTTGGAAACAGCTCTGCAAACGTACCATCCCTCAATCGATTCTCCTTTTCTCCCTGTCCCTAAATCTGTTCTTATTTTTCTAAAAAAAATACATAAGGCAATTAAGGACTACTTTGCCTTGTGTATTTTCCTACTCTTGACAAAACTTGACAAATGGTGGTGCTTAAGAAAAGCTCCACTTCCTTCATCGAGACAAATGTCTTTATCATACGTACCTGCTCGTTGGATTCCTTGGGCTCAAATCTCGTGATTCTCCATCGTCTTCCAACAAGCTCTGCGCATGCCCAGTACAATCTACTAGCCTCTGGGTCGTGGGTATGTGCACACACCGCTATCGGTATCAATGGCAATTCAAAGTGCAGGGTAAAGGACAGTAGCGACATTACATCGCTGCCAGGCTCAGAAAGATGGCAACAGATAGGAAGAAAATCCAACGCCAAATTCAAGGAAGAATTTGAAGATTAAAAACTAGGGGCCAAGTACAAAAATATACTTTGGGGTGACATGTAGGCCATAGAGTCAATGGACGGGACCTAAAAAAAAAAAAAAACAGCTAAGCCCATGACAGCACATACGTTGTTGGCGTAATTGCTAATTTCTGAGATACAACAGAATCTACTCTCTTGTTTGGAATGTTTTCAATGTTGCTTCAGGCAGGTGCATGTTACAACGCGGAGCATTGTATGTGTGCGTAAAGCAACATCTTATCAACTTCAACTGAATGATATACCATTTTAAGTGCACCTACCGTTATCATAATTTTGGAAACATGAGGCAGAAATGCAATTTCCTGTGTTTCAAAGATCTGCTTTCACTTTCGTATCGTGCTAAGGGAACGTCAAATTAAAGCAGCACAGTCATTCAGAGAGAGAATCTTTGGTAGCTTGGAATTCTATTACATTTCCAGAACCATCAGAAGTTACATGAGACAAAATAAGTGCTAAAATGTGGCATAATGTGAGAAAGGTTGGAACTTCAAACTTATACTGCCACATCTTACCTTATTACAAATAAAAACAAAATTATACTTTTTCTCCATTTTTAGAGTGCCATCATTTTGTAACTTTTTAAAGCACCATGACCACTTCATTGATATGATGTGACCATGGTGCAAGCACCCTGTATGTGAGTATGAGCAACTGCACATACTGAGATATTTGGGTTATGTGCTGGAGGTGTAACTTCACCTTTGGTAGCGTAATTAGATGGACCAGAATGAGCGTTCCAAACTGGCTAATGTCATTTCTGTGCATAGATGCTCATTCATTGACTGAGAGAACTCGACTGATACTCAGAGCCAACTAATGCATATCAGGCTCTGCAGAAGACAGATGAAGTTCAGCTGCTAAGGAGAAAGGATTGGCGCCTGGCGGGACTAAGGCAAAGAGGCAAAGTGTTAAGAAACTATTGGCCCTATTACCGAGCAGGTGCAGATTAAGAGCCCAATGGGCCCTGTGCTGACGATTATGATGGGCCTAATTGCAGATTCTTATCGACAGAAAACACTAAAACAGTTATAACTCACGAACGTCATGTGTCTGGTGGAGGTGGCGTTGGAGAGAAACTCACAGGACATAGCTATCAGAAAACACATACCCTATGCTAATCTCTCACTTTCATTATTATTATTATTTATATAGCGCCAGCAACTTCCGTAGCGCTGTACAATGGGTGTTCATCTTTCAAGTAAATCCATACCCTATAAAAGCAGCGTCTGGTGAAGCAGGATTTCGGTGGGCGGGGTAAATGGGCAGGCCACTGATGTGAATCATGTAACCAGAATCGCCCAAAGGAACAAACATGCCCAAAAAGGTGTCGTGTCTCCATGTAGAATTAGATTGCCAGCCTGTGAATGCATGTCAGGCTGTCTGCTAATAATGCAGGATGACCAACCAAGGTCATACTGTGCAGACAGCACCCTGAGCCTGGCATAAATGTGTCTAATGATGCACTCGCTCCACGCTTTCTTAGGACTGTCTAGACAGCCACTAGAGGGACTTCCGTGTTCTTAGAACACGAAAAGTGTTTTAAACAATGCTTGATGTCCTCACGCTATGTGAGGACCTCCAGCGTCGCCGAAATCCCCATAGGAAAGCATTGAATAATGCTTTCCTATGGAGAGGTCTAATGCACGTGCGTGGCCATTGCCACGTGTGCGCATTAGGTCTCCCCCGCCAGCTGACATTGGCGGGGGAGGAGAGTAGGTGGAGCCTGACCCAGCGCCGAGGGACATCGGCGCTGGACTCTGGTAAGTCACTGAAGGGGTTTTAACCCCTTCAGCAACATGGGATCATGGGATGGTGGGTGGGAGGGAGAGGGGCACAAATGTTTTCCTGGCACTGGAGATTCCCTTTAAGCAAGAGCATGTGCGGAGTAGTAAAAAAAAAAATGTTTCTTTTTTTTTTTTCCAATCAATGGGCCTATTCTATAGTCATAGGCATGGGCCTGGAGCTGCAACTCCATCAGCCCCTGTGTTAATCTGGCCCTGTTACCGAGAAATGGCACCAGGGTGATTCTAGCATCATAACCGCTACAGTGGACTTGCCATTGCCGGAGACAAGTGATCTGCAGCTTTTGCAAGTTACCTAAATGAAAAAACGCATAATTAAATGCATGCATTTTTTTTATTGGATGTGTATCTACTAAATGTTGTTTTTTTGTTTTTTAGGCAAAACTAAATGATTTTGAAAATTTCCAAACTCAGTTAAGGTCACAGCTTGACTATTTTAGGCCTAAATTGTAATTTGGTTTTCAATTCATTGAATGCATTGTTTACCGAATAAACCCCTCAGTGTTAGGGGTACACTTGCACTAGATCAAATAGCCAAATTATACAAAATCTACAACTGACCTATGTTTCCAACATGATTATTTTGGCCTGAAATGTTAAAATTCCCGGTCAATCAATTTGTGACAGTTCCCGGATTAATGAATAGACCTGTATGTGTTTTAGACAAGTTCCAGATTAGAACTGAAATCTGATCGCTGTATTTAACTGGAAATGTTGGAACTCTCTAGAGAGAATATTTCTCAATGAACCTGAAATTCCGCACATACTTACAAGGAAGTGTTCTAAAGCTTAAAGAAACTACAGGACAAGTTTTAGGTGTAATAAGTCCTTTCTTGTTTTTTAATGAGCCACAACCAGTGTTTTTCAAACTTTACTTGTGTTGTGAACCCCATTTATGTTCATGACATTAGCTTGGCTACTTATTTTTCATCTGGCAACTTACACGGGACCCGTTTTTATTTAAAAAAAAAATAGCCATTTGTACATATATATACTATTTGAGGTGGCGTAACTACCAAGGTGGTAGCAGTCGCAGCTGCAACCGATCCGTTACTCCACAGCTGCGATCTTTGCAACTGTGCGCCATCATAACTTCAGGGCGGTGAGCAGGTACAGGAGGGGAGGGGGGAGAGACACATTGAGGGGCTGGCATTGAGGAGGAAATAGAACACATAGAGGGGCTGTGTGGGAGGGAATGGGACAAATGGAGGGGCTGGGGCCCTGGGGAGAGAATGAGACAGATGGAGGGGCCGGGGGAGAAGAGAATAAGGCACATGGAAGGGCTGGGGGGGAATGATACACATGGAGGGGCTGGGGGGAGAGAATGGGACACATGGAGGGGCCTGGGTGGGAGGGAATGGGACACATGGAGGGGCCTGGGTGGGAGGGAATGGGACACATGGAGGGGCCAGTGGGGAGGGAATGAGGCACATGGAAGGGCCGAAGGGAATGATACACATGGGAGGGAGGGAATGACACACATGGGGGGAGGGAATGATATACAGAGAAGGGCTGTGGGGGAGAAAATGGTGCACCTGGGGTGGAGTGGGGAACTGAGACACATGGAGGCACTGAGGAGAAGGAGGGAATGGAACACATAGAGGTGATGGAGGGGGGAAATGAGACACATGGAGGCACTGAGGGTGACGAGGGAATGGGTCAGATGGAGGGGCTGGGGGGGACAATGAGACACATGGGGGGTCCCAGTGGTTTCTTACTCTGCCTCTAGCTGTTTGGGTGATTGATGGAATTGCCGGTTTCGTTGTGGGTAAAAATAACCCAAAGATATGTTCAAGGGAAACCAGATTGTAAATTTGAGCGCTCAGCAAATAATCCTCCACAGTTTCCAAACCACCATATTTACAAAACAAATGGTCTGATCAATGGACCTGCATGTTCCTTTGATTTGTGATTTGGAGTTCTGCCTGTCGTCAAAAAAAATAAGATTAATGTATAGAGGACAGCCACTAAATGTTCATTTTATTCTCAGATCAAGTGAGAAGTGACCAAGAGCATTAAAAAAAGGACGAGTAAAAAAAGAAATAAATCTATATTTATATATGCAGTACGCTGATTGGCCCCTTTTTGCAGTCTGATTCATTTTCCCAAATCTTTTTGGACAGACAAAACTCGTGTTGAACCACCACATGCACAACATTCGGCTTTTCATTTTGTAATTTGTATTTTCAGATAAAGAAGTTAAGTCTAAACAAATGTTTCTACTGCGCATGATTCTAAAAATACTAGTGACAACCAATAACATTCTGAAATTCCGTTGGCGGATGCTGATTGGCTGATATTGTAAGGAGCAGGTGGATGTCGGATAGTGTAATTCTGCAGAGTCTGTCTGTAAAGGTTATAGCTAGTTTGACATCACTCCAGAGGCAACCTAGCCTTTATCAATAAAAATCCCTCAAAACTGCCAAAGTCTTTTGCCTTACTTTTTGACCAGTTCGGGAGTTTAAAAAAAAAAAAAAGCAACAAATAAAAACCATTTGGTGACTTTGCAAACTATCACGATGATTTTAGTTTGTGTTGTTGTTAGTGAGAGGTTTGCATGTAACATGCATTTTGCACGCTTTTTAACTTCTGCCCAGCATTGTGCGTTATTGGTCTGTAGGTTTTCAAGTAGATAACTCACCAAAATTATATATGCAGAGCACATTGTCAATGCCTTAAACAACAGATGTTTGTGAATTGTTTAACAGGGCTCACAATGTCCGTGTCATTTGCAGATAGTCTGTCCCCCTCCCGTACTCCCATGGGCATCAGGTGGAGGACTTTAAAATAAATAATGAGACTGTGTCAATCCAATGCTTTCCCATAGGCTATTGCTAAAGCGCGGCATAGTGCTGTGCTGCGCTAAGCAGCATCTCCTCATAAAGATGCAATGAATCTACACTGAACTATACTGTACACTGTGCAGCACTGAAATAGAGAGCACCTTTTGTGGCCGTCTAAGTAAGACCCACTAGAGGAGCAATGAACACGTCTTTTTTTTTTTCTGAATCTGGCTAGTTCTACGTAGCCAAGCAGGACCATACAGAATGTAAGCTCATTGAGCAGGGCCCTCCACCTCTCTGTTCCTGTACGTCCAGTTGTCTGGTTAAAATTACATGTCTGTTAGCCCACCCATTGTACAGCGCTACCGAATCTGATGGCGCTATATAAATAATAACATAATAATAATAACAGCGGGCGGTAGTGGTTATGGTGTTTACATTGTTCCTTTAAGAAAGAGGGTCCCGTTTTATAGCTTGTTTGAGTGTACAGATATTAGTGAGATCTGTGATTCATATGATTCTATGACTCACAGGGGAAAAAATGTTTTATGTGGAAAAATAACTGAAGGTAAAATTGTTTTTATTTTAAACAGCGAGATTTTGAATTTTAGATGAATTTAAAAAAAAAAAAACTAATTCTGCTCATATGACGTGTACTTCCATCCATCTGTCTGTCTATGTATTGTCACTGACTGTGTAACAACCTACACATTCTGTCTGTCTACGCAAGCTGTCTGTCTAAACTTTGTTTTTTCTTTGTAACCTCAAATATGTGATTAATAAGTCCATGAATTATGCATGTCCAATTTCTTTCTTTTTTTTTTTTAATGTGAATTCCAATATATTTATGTGGTCTGACCACTAAATGTAAAAAATAAATAAATAATTAAAACAGCACCTTGTGGAACGAAATACAAAAGCCAATAGAACAGCTGTTACATTATTTCTTTGTTTAAACAGAAGCCCATTTGCATTGCATTCCTCTGTTTGGCAATTCTCAATACTCACGTCCTTCTGCAATTACTAGATGGTCAATGTCATGGTCAACAAGCCGCATGTGGCATCAATCAATGTTTGATTTGAAGGGCATGGGAAAACATGCTTTTGGAAGCTGGTGCAAGTGTTTCGGAGAAATTGTAGGACTTAAAACTACTGTAGTGCGAGGTTAAAAACTCGATTCCTTGTCAATTACGCTCTCATGGCAATCAAGCGTTGTTAGGTGACAAATTACGAATTTATTTATTTTTTGGCTTTTTCTGCTTCATTTTAAGTGATGGTATGATTTTAGCTAAATGTGTGCTATATTAAAAAAGTGATCAGAAAATATACACAATACAACACTGCTAGAAGGCGTGTATTCAGAACACATTTAGTTAAGTGTAGTTTGAAAGTGGTCTTTATTTGATAGGTTTGAGAGCAACGATCAGGCTACATGCAATGTAGAGGGTTTTTATCTCCTTGGCATGGCTCTTCTGGGTTGAACAAATTCTTCGTCTCATGGTCAGGGTGGGAGGATTTAACGTTTTCATTTTTTTACACCCTTGCTCCCCCTGGTTTTGAAAGCTGCCAGCTGAGGTTAACATTGGAATCACATGCTGCTGCGTGACTGTTCTGCCCAGACTCTGACGGACTGAGAGTGATGATAGTTTTACTGTAACAGCTGTTCCGTGGAATTTTGGCTGGTTTCGAAAAAATAGCGTAAAAGAATACTCATTTGAATCTGGTTTTATTATTTGGAATATTTTTTGCTAATTCATGCTGTTGGACTTGAAATTTTCAGAGAGTGTTGGATGTAGGGATGGATGAATGGGTGGATGGGAGGATGAATAAACGGGTGGATAGATAGTGTAGATCACTCAGAATATAATTCCTGCAGAATCAAAAAAACACCTAAATCTTAAAATTTTACAGCTGGAAAATAAAAATAATTGTACCCCCCCAATTAATTCTACATTAACCATTTCCCCCCAGTGATTATCATCAGATTTTGCTTAATAAATAAGGAAAAAGTAATAAAAAATTAAGACACTCGGGATGTGCGGGCTGACAGGGAAAGGATCAAATGTGAAAAATGTATTTTGATCTTCATGAATTCAATTGTCACGTCTTTAAGGCTCTTGGCATTTATTCCACACATCTGTTTAGCGCGAGAATTAAGCAGGAGAACTGGTTTGAGAATACAACACTTCCTACACATATCACAACACCCAGCCCTCATTCACATACGACCTTTGCGAAATCCTGGAATGTATTACTTACATAAAGTGTAGAGGACAATATATTTGCACTGGACATTTGCGGAGCGTGTACTCTGTACATACAGTAATCCCTGTAATATGAGGATTTTTACATTATAATTCAAGAACTAAATAGTATGCAATGCGTATCAGAGGGTCCACTGAGAAGAATACATATGAGGTTTAAGAGTAAAATGTCTCAGGATAAGTAAAAGATGAAGTGTTACTTCAAGGATCATGAACACTATGGTACGCTGTAGTCATTATGATGCTAGGACTCTCATAATGGGCCAAACCATTTTTCAGTGGTCCCCCCCCCCCCATATCTAGGACCTGTCAGGTGTCAAGGAGGGTTCCGTGATGATGTCCAAAGATGCAGAAGCTTTGTGCTGATCCCACTGCTCAATCATTGGCTGAGATCTTCAGTTGAACTGACTCAGACAATAAATTACCTTCGATGAATAGAAGTTGAATAGGACAATGAACGTTTTTACGAATGAGGCTGCCGGAGGTGGAGCATTATGGGACATGTAGTTCATAACATCTGCAGTATCGAAGGTTTGCTACCTTGGATTAATCAGTAAATAGTAAAAAAAAAAAAACATTTTTAAATATTATAACTCTGAATCATAAAATGTATACAAAAAAATGCCAACAAAGTTAGCCGAAATTTGGCCACTTGGTTTTCTGTTTGCTGAATTTGGTGTAAACCTTTTATCTTTTCACGTAATAAAAAGAATCCCTGGTATGTGTGCCTGCGTATTTCTGGAAAGTTGATAAATGCAGAAAAATATTGTAAAAAGTTTGTGTGCTGGAAAACAAATGCAAACTATTCAAAGCATAAAATCAAGGCCAGCGATTTCTCACGGTCGCTATCCAAACCAATATCATCCAAACAAGTTGTAATTTTCTTTGTAAACCTGTACATATTAACCCATCATTCTTTTCCCTGACGCTGACATTAGCTTGAATAATAGTTTGGAGTTTTGTTCCTCGTGGGTTACAATGGTCAGACATTTTGGCGCAGTAAAACAGTGTCTAACTTGGCCTGTTTACGGAGGCTGCAACTCAATTGGTTTTGGTGCTTTTTTCTGAGGGCTATGATGTTGGCGTGGTCAGATTCCTTTTTGGTGCTATTCCCGATTGTAGTGTCAGCCAAGCTCTGGGTCTCAGCTTTGGCAAAGAAGCAGGTTCTTTTCCATGCAAAAAACCTTAGTGTGGTTCATATCGTTAACCAGTTATCTTTGGGTTCTCTTCTGGGATGGGCTTTATTGCGACGGTTGGTTCTGCATTGCTTGGAATTTTATATTTGTTTGGGTGCAGGTGCCAGGTGTGTCTAATGTATTGACGACTCTCTTTCTCGCTTCCAGGAGGATACATTTCAGGAGGTGACTCCAGAGGCAGAAGCTTGTGGAGGGCCCTGAATTCTTCTGGAACCTCAGTTTTGGAACTTGACTGACTTGATTGAGAGATCCCTGTCTCCTAAGTCTTGGGCAGCATACTTGACGGTGTGGGATCAATTTGGTTGGTCTTCTTCAGAAAGTAGGTTGTTATCCACTTAGCCTTTCTTTCTGACTTGCGGCATCGAGGGACATCTGTGTCAGTGGCACAGGGTATGTCAGCTCTTTCAATCTTAATGCACTTCATGTGAGGGGAAGATGTGACTAAAGCATTTGTGGTTCAGCGGGTATTGCACTGTTGGAGACGTAAACTGGTGGCGGTCGTTAGGCATCCTGTATTTGTGCACTTTCTGGTAGACATAGGTGGGATCCTGCCTGCTATTTATGTTTTCCCATTGGAGGCAATTATTTTTTCGGGTAGCCTTTTCTGTGTGTTTTTATGCAACTCTATGCGTCGGCAGATTGGTGGAGTTCTAGAGCTCAGTCACCCCTTTTTAGGAAGGAGGTTCTTTAGTTTAAAAAATAAGTGAAATTTCTAATTTGTAGTGGTAGAGTGATTAGGATTGGAGCGTCCATAATTGGAGATACGTTCCAGTGCATGCATATGGGTTATTATCCATTCACTAGAATGTTTATGTTGGTGTTGTGCTCGTTAGGAGTGGATTATACTGTATTGCGCTTGTTAGGAGTGGACTCCCAAACAAAAATAAAAAATGATAGTGGTTATTCAAGTCATTCATTCTGCATCGGTCTGACTCTGCAGGCAAGCAGGTTAGGTCTGTCAGACTCTTCCATTTGGCTGCTGGGTCGGTAGGAATGAGCAGGTTTTCGATTGTATGTTCGGTCTTTAATAGGCGCCTGGGTATGGTTAATGTTCGGTTGATTTCTTTATTGCTAGATATTCTCTATATGTTTGGATCCTTGGGCATTCTTTTATTCATTGGGCAGCTTGTCGGGTAGACCAGAGGTCTTGGGATCTTGGGATTACTCATCACCAGGTCAATGTTAGGTGGTGTGGGATCAGGGGGTTGTGCTGGCAGTAATTTTATCTGGAGAGATCGCTTCAGCGATATGTGATGGAACCAGTTATACTGCTGATTCTGCTGATCCACGCTGGTGGTTATTACCTGGGTCAAGAGCGCGCAACGCAAAAAGGGATATAATGAGGTGGATGCCGCTTCAACATGACAATATCACGATTTGTACAATGCTTGGGTGGATTGGTTCCTCATGTTGAACTAGAAGGAAATAACCATAATGCTATGCATACTGATTTGGTACATCTTACTCATGTTGGTTTGGATACATTTAAAATGTGGTTACAAGCAATAATGACACAGGCGCTGGCTTTGGGAGACGCATCCCCCTCCGTCTAGTAGGGGTGGGGTCTGCGGTGGCGGGTTTCCTGCGCCAGCAAGTTTGGTAAATGAATAATGCCCGGACGGGCTTGGGGAGTCGCAGCCTGAATTTGGTTGATGACGAAGGACAGGCTGAAGAGGCTCTGGAAGAAGTTTTAAGTGTACCTGTCTGCTGGGTAAAACCAGCAGCTGACAGTATTTGGTTATGCTGGTTTAAATAAAGCTGTGGCCGTTGCCCTTACCCACTTAACATGGTGTTGCGTTACTTATTGGGAATGGAAGGGTAACGGGATTTGGTGATCGAAGAAGTCAGCAGTCAAGTAAAATACATCACACACAGCAAACTGTGTGTGCAGTAACATACAGTAATATATATTGTTTGGGTTTTGCTTTTTATTTTCAAAAACTGAACATCTGACATTATGTTTTAAAGGGAGGACAAATATGTAGTCCTAATGTTAGTTTTTTTTTAGTGTTTTAGATTTCAACTCCTGTTAACCAGTAAAATAAAGATTATTTGATGTTTTATTTATTTATTTAATTTTTGCCGTGCATAGAGGTACAATCAGGCTAATAGTGCCTGCCACAACAGCAATTATATTGAAACATGAAGCCTTGTGTTGTAAGGCACAACAGAAAACATGCACATTTTTGGAGTAAAATAAAGATGAGTTTCACTTGCCAGCTCAGGTGTAGATAAGTAATTTAGGTTGCACTTTTCACATAGAGCTGGATTGCATATATATCGTAAGAGTATTAATATAATGGGTGGTTGGACAGCAAAACCCCGGGTAGGAAACTAAACTACATGATATCAAGGATACATCAACATAAAAAAAACAAAAAAAAACCAAGAAGATTAGTTTAAACATAAACAAGGTTAGAATTATGCATCAGTGCGGAGGTGAGTATGCCCGCAAATGTCTCAGTCTCCTGTCAGTCTATCCCCCTCTAGGGCAGATCTTGGACCTGCTTTTGTCAGGTAGAACAGCCCAGATGGAGGCCGAGCTGTCACGTTGTAGAAATGTAGGGGTGAGCTAAGGCGCTGCTTCATCTGCCCCTGTGTAGGAGCAAAGTAAGGCTCATGTTTGTTCAGGCCTGATGAGACCTTGCAACCGATCTCCACCGCTCCAATCCAAGTAAGGTGTCTCTGCCTCTTTTGGTCAGGATAAGTTGGGCCCCCTCCCCTCCAGCTGACGCTTGATGCAGTTCTTGTTGCTTCAGTCGGGAGAACGGCCGCCTCTCTCTTCTTCTGTGCTCCCCAGGCCGCAGGGAACTCAGGACTGCTTGCAGCTGTCTGGATCCCTAAGGCTTGTTTTTCGTCCTTCACTTCCCTGGATCTGCGTGCTATCTCTCCAGTCAGTTAAGCTCATTCTTCAGCCAGTGTACTCAGTATCTGGCTTGTGTCTTCCTGTCTTGTCTCTCAAGAGACCGATTTCCAAGTTCAGACCGGTGAGGATAGTGCACGTGGGCTTGCTCGGCTGCCATCTTGCGATGCTTCTTGAGAGGCCTGTAAAGCAGCAAACATCTCCACAACATGATCCCTACGGCCTGCTGGTTTTATAAGGGTCTTGGGTGATGTTAGGCTTCACGGCAATTGGGTTTTACAGTTTTCTAGTGCAGATTTTAGTAATGCGGTGCAGAAGTTCTTCAGTTATAAAGCCATCTTGGTCAGTGGACAGACCATGCCCCCAAGACAATTAATTTTGATGATCTCAGCCAGGGAAGTGGAGTGGCCGTGCCAAGAACAGCGCAACAAGTAAGGAACTTTCTAACATTAAAATATATATATAGTTATTTAGGATGTTAGAATGTTCTTTTGAGATTTTGTGGTTTTGCGTCCCTTTAACTATCTGCTATTGCTTATAAAATCATTTTGTTAAATTTTCAATACAAATCGTTTACAGACAAAAAATGTACAGAGCAGAATCCATCGCACAAAGATATCGGCTGGACAACACTTTTCATCTGTCACTCAATGGCTTGGAGAAATCAGATATGGCCACTGAAACTTGATGTATCAATTAAACTTAATCCCAGAAGTGGCATTTATTTAGAACCCCTTCCTATGTTAATGGAAGCTAGTTTCCTTTTGCTGAAGTGGGAAGGGTGATGCTGGGAGTAAGTAATTGTGCTCTTTTGTTACATGATATTCCCATAAAGGGTCAGTAAATGTATAAATGGTGGAATAAACAGAGAAATCCATTGGAAGAAAATGATAAATAGGGGCATTCTTGCAGCCATGAAAATCCCTTAATGTTCAATATGTTATTCCAGGAAACCTAATATTCAAATAGAGTTTTTATGCAATTTATTACGCAAGTCAATTTCTCATTATACGGCAATTGAAAGATTTTCTATTGCTTAACAGAGTTTGCTTTAATGAAATGAGGCTCCTTTGCATAGTTGAAAATTCCTGATTTAGAGGCGGGATACTAAAAGTACGGAGGCAATGTATGAGAGAGAAATAGATAGAAGGTCAGAAGATTGGGGTTAAAATACAAACAAGTTGTGGTCATTTGTGAGTGAAGAGACAATTGGCTTGGTCAGACAGTGACCAGAGAATGTCACAAGATAAATATAACAATATAACAAAAAAACAAAACCACTAAACACCAAGAGTTGATTACGGTTGTGCCTATGACTGTTTGTCCATGTAGTAATCGCAGGAGGGTTAACAGATAAGGTTAACAGTGATATGAGAACATGGTAAAACTCAATGAAATGGACATGAAGGTCCATCACAGAAGTGAGTCAAGGTATTCTACAAGTTGAAAAAGCATGTAGGTTACCAGATGGTCCGGTGTCTGTAGGAATGACGTGCAAGATACTATATGGTGCTCGACGGTTGTTCTAAAACAAGTTAGCAGTAAGGGTGCGAGCAATGGACAGGAGAAGGTCCCCGGGAGAGCGGAGAGACAGAGAAGGGGTGTACCTACAAATTTGTGAAGAAATGTTACAGGGGCTACAGTTGGTTAGAGTTTTATAGGTAAGGGTTAGTATTTTAAAATGACTCTTATTATGTACAGGAAACCAGTGTAAGGATTGACAGAGGGGCGAGGTGGGAGAGGAACGACAGGAGAGAAAAATCAGCCTCGCGGCAGCATTTATTGCAGTTTGTAGCAAGGCAGTGCAGCTTCTGGGGAGACCAATTAGGAGAGAATTACAGTTATCAATGCAAGAATATTACAATGGCAGCATGAACAAGTTCCTTAGCAGCATCTTGTGTAAGAAAAGCAAGATTTTAAGGTGGAAATGTCAGTATTTGGCAATGTACCCGATGTGATGTGCAAAGCTGAGATCAGATTAAAGATAACGCCAAGACAGCGAGCTTGCACAGACAGACTGATCGTTACACATGGTTTTTGATCGGATAAGAAGTGCATTAGACCAAAGAGGACCAAAACGTTGGCTATCACCATGCAGGAAGGGAAAACAAAAAAAGATGCCTTAAAAAAAAAAAAAAGGCTATTTATCTGTTGCTATTACAATATAATACACTGTGCAATAATACATGTCATCTGTTGTTTAAAACGATAATTAAAAGGAAGAACAGTCCAGGTGTCCTTTAACAATACCCTGTTACAGTTGCTCGTTCCCACTATGATCGTTCTGTAAGATTTACACAAGTAAATTAATATCTAGGATGTTCCATTCACAGTCACTGAGCCAGGCTGAGGCCCGAACAAGGAAAACTAAAGCCGTTATGTACGTCAGTAGGTGACGAGCAAACAGGAGCAAAGCAAGCATGACTGCAGTGAGATCTCCTTGCACATTGTTTAAAATCCTCCAGTACGAAAATACAAAACAACCCATGGAATAAAACACCAAATTCAAGATAATTAAGTAAATACCCATGTGAGTATGACCCTGTACTGTTAATAAAGTCTCTGACAATTATCGACATAGTACTATAAGTAAATATTTAGAACAGAAAAGGGGGCCAAGCACAGCGATAAGGTGAGAACCAGGAAAGGAAAAAGCTATGAAGGTCAAGGGTGGGAAGAATTTGGAGAAGGAGACTGTGAGCAACAGTGTCAAAAGCCGCAAAGAGGTCTAGAAGAACTAATATTGAGCAGTTGCCTTTCCTTTGGATTTATCCATGATTAGATTATTAAACGGTTTAGTTAGAGCAGTTTCCGTGCCAGGTAATGGGACCAAACGGGTAGGTTGTGGGGTGAGAAGAAAGGAGAAATGCGTACACTTCGTGTTTAATAATTGGTTGGATTGTAAGCCTGTAAGTAATGAAAAACAGAGCAAAAGTCTGGTTGAGAGGGAGAGGAACGAAATGGGGAAATTTCCTTCCACAAGTGATCTTGTCAATAAAACTCCTTGCTAAGATAATTTCTGGGAAGTTAGTATGAGGAGACGTTACGGCTAGGCAAAGTACGGTGTTTAAAGTATCAGTGAGGCACTGGAGACAAGGTGGGACAGAGGACAGCAGAGATGATTGAGAGTGGAGGCTGGAGATTAGCAGAGAATCTTTGAAGAGTGAGAGAATTTAGGTTTCTGCTAAGTTGAGGAGAGTTACGCCAAGGATGTTGGGTGAGGGAAGTATTGAGAACAAATGTCCAGAGGTGGTCATCTGCGAGAGTAAATTGAGTTTTAGAGAGATTACAGACTGAGCATGCATTTCAAAAATTCAGGTCAAGAATACTACCGGGTACATGTGTAGGAGAAGTAGCCCACTGAGATGGTCCAAACGAGAGGGGATCCAGCGGAGCAGTTTATAATGGCAATGGCAAAGATGGGTTTCAGATGGAGTGAACTTCAAGCGAGGACGAGAGGGAACGGTATGGGACAGATGGGGAAAGCGCAAACCCTACACCTTCACTCTTTCTTTCACATAGTCTGTGGGTGTGAATTAACTGAAGGCCACCAAAGGATAGCGAGCCTTATCGGAGGGAGAGAGACAGGTTTTAGTGCCCACAAATTTAGGGAACGTGAAATGTGTGAGAAAAAAAAAGTTGCAATAATGAGTCCTCTATGTATTTTTGTTCTTTATTCATTAACTGTCAAATGAAAGGAGCTAAATAAACTTGCATGACAAATAGAAAATTCTAATTCAAATGGGAAATATCACACACATGAAATTGTGTGTAAACGGACCACAGAACATCTTTAGCATGTGATCAGTGGACATGCTAAAATAGTTATTTCTAAAACACTAACCGCTCAGAAATCAAAGCAAACAAAACAAAAAAAGACTTGTTACATAAACATTACAACAAATTTAAAGAGGCAAGCCTCGCAACTGTTCTGTTGTGGGTGATCTTGTTCCACCATCGAGTGTTCGGTCATTGGGGACCCACATCTGTGGACACCGGAGACAATGTCTCCAGCTCATCTGGTCTTACAATGCTCTTATTATTATTATATTTATATAGCGCCAACAAATTCCGTGGTGCTTTACAATGGGTGGACTAACAAACATGTAACTGTAACTAGACAAGTTTGATGCACAGAAACAGAGGGGTTGAGGACCCTGCTCATGGCCAAAATGTATATATTTTTTAGTATTTTATTTTATTATGGCTTAAATATTTAGTTTTTTCTAAATGTTTTTAGTGAGAACACTGCGGTACTTGATCCTCTGTTAATGTGAAGTACTGAGAATTGATAGGTACACATTTCCTAAGAAATCATATTGAGGTAGCTAAGAATAGACATACATAATGGCTTGGCTTTATTGTGAAGCTAAAATACTTACTGCATGAATCACTCTTTGGTTGGCCAGCTGCGAGTATGTGACATTAATTGATAAACTCGTCCCGTAAATGGGTACTTGTTCATCGTGAAAATATTTACGAGCACACGAGTTTCCTATATCCATATATCCATTTCAAAATGTTTTTAAAGCTGACCTCTCATTTATATATATATATGAAAAAAACATGTATACAGTTCAGCACAGCATAACATTCTGTGTGTTCATTATTTGCCGTTAAAGGGACACTATAGTCACCCAAACAACTTTAGCTTAATGAAGCAGTTTTGGTGTATAGATCATGCCTTTGAAGTTTCCCTGCAATTTATGAGTTAAATCACTTTTGCTTCTGCTTATGCAGCCGTAGTCAACCCTCCCCTGGCTGTGACTGACAGAGCCTGCATGAAAACAAAATGGTTTAATTTAAAAGTTTTTATCTTTTGCTCTGTAAATTGAACTTTAATCAAACAGAGGAGACTTCTGCAGGGTCTAACAAGCTATTAACAGAGCAGGAGACTAGAAATTTTAAATAAAACAGACTGTGCAATAAAGGATGTGTAAACATTAGATAACTCTTTACAGGAAGTGTTTAGGAAGGCTGTGTAAGTCACATGCAGGGAGGTATGACTAGGGCTGTATAAACAAAATGATAAATGGCAGTGAATTGAGTAGTAAGACTGCAGGGGCATGATCTATACACCAAAACTGCTTCAATACGATAAAGTTGTTTTGGTGACTATAGTGTCCCTTTAAGATATTGAGGCGTATTCACTAAAGTGTAAATTGTCAGGAATGCAAAGGGAACTTTCAATTTTAAGCCACCATAACTGAAAATTCAACTCACACTCAAGTCAGACTTAAGTGAATACCATTGACTATCATTATTGCCGTATCTTTAGAACGTGATAACTTAATGCTACTGGACTCCTCTACCTGACTTCATTATCAGTCAATGAATATTAGTGATCAAGACAACCTGCAGTTTTGTTAACTCCTTGCTCAATTCCTCTCAAATTCAGGATTCTTTAAACTAGTCGATAAAAGCAGGAATAGCCCTTGCTGATGATGTGTGGTAGAAGATCTGCCAAAAAAGGGGTCGTGTAACCTTTGCAATCAGCCAACCATTCCTGTTTGTGAGCAGACTGTGACTGATGTGGTTTTGCATAGTCTCGAGCGCCTTGTTTAAACATATACATTTTGCATGATGAGGATTCGTGATGCACTCGTGTTGTGCATTCTAAGGCCTATAAAACCCCTGGATAGCATACCCACCAGGTGTCACCCTATTTAGAAGACAGTCCCTACTTTGGGTATAAATCCCTCTGTCCCTCTTTTCTATCCTAATATCCCTCTTTTCTAGGAGCTCCATATTGTCGGTCTCAGAGCAGAGGCGTAACTAGAAACCACAGGGCCCCGGAGCTAAAGTTGGCATGGGCCCATCGCCCATACGTCTACCCACCCACTATATCCCCCCATACGTCTATACTCAAACTGCCATATGTTCCCTTCCCACCATCGCATACCTCTATCCTCCCCCTTCCATACGTTCGTCACCCCCACATACCTCAATCCTCCGCTTCCTATACGTTTCCTCCCCACACACACATACATACGGACACATACACGCATACATGCATACACACATACATACATTCAGATACACATTTATACAGACACACATACACAATCGCACACACATACAAACACATACACAAAATGTTTTGACTTCCCTGGGGTCCAGTGGTGGTTCAGCCTGATGGGAGTCAGAGTTCCCACTCTGTCTCCCTCCTCTTTCCTCCCGCGCGGGCTCTGTGTGATTGCTGGGAGGAGTGACCGGGGCTGTCACTTCCTCCCAGCGGCTGACGTCATCACAGCGTGCCCGGTCGCGTTGTTAAAGCTCCGCAGCGCTGACCGGTCCCCCTAGATATTCATTGCCATCGGTGGCCTTAAAAGCAATAAAACTCCCAGTAATGTGTCTTTAAACTATAATAAATGTGTTTAGGGGGGGGCGGTGCCTGGACGTCGAACAGAGCAGACGTGTCTGCCACGAGCTCCGGCCAAGCGGGCAAAAACAGGGCAAAAAGCGGGGGCAATATGGGCCAAAGTTCCACACGGGTGCATCACCCACGTCGGGGGTGCCCCGCTGACTCGACAGACACTACCCTGGGGCCCGTTGGAGCACGAAAATCCAGACACGGCCTACAGGGGCAGGGGAGAGGCGGACGCTTTCCTTGGCACCGAGGCCCTCCAGAGACCCAACTTCAGCCTATCCCGGTCCCCGCTGGACGCACCGGCCGGGGCGGACGGCGGACACACTGGCCACACGACAGCCAGGGGCAACGGGCCTAAGCAGCACTACCAAGATGGCCGCCCACAACGGAACTCGAGAGCAGAGCACCCAGAACAAGCCATCCCCACCAACGCGGGAGACTTTCGACTGGCTCTGTAAAAGTTTCTGGGGAATACTGCACAACAAAGGAGCTACTTACCGCTGTGCAGAAACCCTGGTGGCCTTGTGGATCCGATCGGCGAAAAGACGCAGTCACTACGGGCACACACCAAGAGAATCAAAAGCTGCAGTCCGGCAGCGCAGATACCGGCAGTCCATAAAGCGGGAAAAAACACGATGTTTCCGAGACACAGGTACCAGCCGGCGACCACACAAAAGTGAGCCCTCCCTACAAGCGGCACCAACAAAGGCCTCTCCAAGCAAGCTTCCCTGCGCTCGACACAGCATGACCTAGCTCCCTGCGACCAAAGCAACAAAGCGAGAGACCGAGCGGCTGCATGGCCAGCGACGTCGCCACAGACTGGGTATTGGGTGACGAAAGGTGAAGACCTGCAATGCCTGATGGCATACCGCGGCGATGCTGCTGGCACAGAGGACATTGCAGACCATATTCAATGTGGTGGACTCCAGCTCCTAATCGACTAGTATAATCTGACGTAAATTTTTACAATTCCCTAAGACGAAAACACAACCTAACAGATTACCAGTTAAGCTCATATGCACTGTTAGATTGCAAAGCGATGCTACTTTATTTACCAGCATGACATAGCAATGTTTCTTGTTCTTCAGAGCCCTGCAGCCTATGTAGGTACATCATACCATATCTATCACTAGCCCAGCAGGTCCTACACAAGTAAGACCCACGATCACTCTACTGTCACAGAAAACTAGACATGCAACATAATACTTTGTTTATACCATATGCACGAAAAGTTAACCCTGTTTATTCCCATATTACTTGTAAACCTGCTCAGTTACAATCTTATACATGTCTGAGGGAACTACTGATTGTTTAATCTATATGCATGACCTTAATTAACTAGTGCTTATCTCACATACTCAATCTATATAAACTACTCGAAATAGAACTGACCTCGCATAATAATATAAAAAGGCGCAAGTATTCCGTGTACCCCACTGTTATAACTGTCGTTGAAACACATGTGGAATGCGGTTGGGGTACCACATAAGCGTTGTCATATCTTTTTGCACTACAAAAATAAAGAATTTAAAAAAAATAAAATAAATGTGTTTTGAAATCAGTCTGTGTAATAAGATACATAAATAGTTATTAGTAAACCACCTACATTTTTTTATAACAGCCCTGCCCCTAGTCACACCCCCACGAATACCCCTAAAATTATAATTCTTTATTTTTAGTGTGCATAGGGTTACAGGTATTTGCATTTCGCCACAACAGCGTTTGCCATCATCACTTTGTCACATAGGTTCAGTCTGTCATACAGCAATTGTGAGTACTGAATTTTTTTATTTTATGAGCTAGAAAGCTGTCGAGTGAACAGGTGTTGTTGGTAATTTGTGAGCTGTGTCAGACGTAAGTAATCTACATGTTATAACAGGAGTGTTATTTGGTAGCCTGTGAGTGTTGGTAGTTTGGTTACACGAGGAGGCTAGTGCACCACACGCAATAGACCCTACTGCGTAGGGGTTACAGCCCGTGTATATCGTAGCTTATAGCGGAGGGGAGGGCGCTTACCCATCGTTGAGGTCAGACCTCTATGGGAAGTGTGGAGTGTCTACTAGCGTGCAGTGAAGCGGGGTTTAACCCCTTAAGGACACATGACATGTCTGACACGTCATGATTCCATTTTATTCCAGAAGCTTGGTCCTTAAGGGGTTAAGAGCGTAGCCTAAGTGCGTGGTCTGGAGCTTAGTGCCTCGTATTTGTATCTGTATTATCAGGGCGTCCCTGAACCGCTTGGTGTACGTACTTTTGTGGGTGTGCCCCTCTGTTCTCGGGGAGTGTGTTAGGAACCTATGCTGTGGGTACGTGGGACCTATAGCGGCCGGGTGTGTCACTCTGCCTTCTAAGGGGTGTGCTGCAGGTGTGATGGTAGTGCCTGCATTGAGTGTGGCCCAATGTGAGTGAGGCCTATAACATAAGCAGAGAGTGTTACATAAACTAAAATAAAACAAGCTGTTTTGAACTCATGCGATTAAAGTAGGAGGATTGGTGTGTGGCTTTTTCCAGTGGCTGGAATTCAAGTAGTGGCAGCCTTGTAAGTGTCCACAGAGGAACTTCTCGGTACAAAAGGAGCCGTGCTGGCCGGGTCCCATACATGTGTTGCGGCCGCCGTCCTTGCCCCTCTGTTGGTCAGGGCATCCGCTGCCCCTAGGATGTCCGCTGCCCCTTCAAGGTCCTGTAATGGGTGAGGAGTGGTGCCTTGGAGGACAACTAGCGTGCGGGATCCTCTCCATCTGTATGGTTTCGTTCACGCAGGAGCACTGTGAAGGGCTGTAGGGTTTTGTGCCACACCAGGGTGCCCCCTGATAAGTCAGTGAAAAAGGTCAGTAGTGAGTTTTCACAGTTGTAGGGTTTTTTTCCCTTTAGCTTTTCCCTTTAGTCCAAGAACTGCTGCTTTGTCTTGCTCTGATTGAAATCGGACGATCAGGTCTCGTGTCGCCGTGGCAGGTGCCTTTGTGTGTTTCGGGATACGGAACATATCATTGAGTGTCACTGCTTTTGCCTGTTTAGGGGGCAGTATTGCCATTAGTAGCCACCTTATAAGGTGCGGTAGCTCTGCGTCGGGGACCGTTTCAGCTACTCCCCGGATTTTGAGGCTTTTGCTTCGTCTGGAGTCTTCCAGAGCTGCAAACCGCTGTTCTGTGGTGGTCTGTTGTTTTTGCAGTGTGTGAACCTCCTTTTGTAATTGGGCGAGTTGTGCCTTCACATTATGGGAGTTGCTTTCCGAAGTTCCTATGCGGCCAGTCAGGCCCTGTAGGTCCTTGCGGAATGTCGCCATGTAGTGTGTATGTCTCTCCGCAGGCCCGCCAGCAGCTCCTGCATGTTGGCCTTGGTGACTGGGGTTGAGTCCGGCTTTGGGGCCGTTGGTGCCGGGTTCTTGGTTAGCTCTCGTGGAGCAGGTAGGTGGAGGTCCCCGGTCTCCAGACTTTGGTTGTCCCAGAAGTCGGAGCTCTCTCCCATGCAGGCGGACATCTTGGGCATTGAGGTGCCATGTGCCTGCCGCCATAGGTCCCCGATACTCGTGCCCAGTTTCGGCTTGTCTGTTCTCTGTTTTTTTATTTTCTGACCCATGCCGACATGGGCTGCCTAGAAGTCCAGGTGGGGTCGAATTGTGTTGGGGTTAGGGTCGCTAAAATCCTGGTCACGGAGCTCATCAGGCGTGCAACCATTCCGTTCAGCAGCTAAGCTCCGCCTCCAATACCCCTAAAATTTAAGCGGCCCTATTTCTCCATATGAAATGTTGGGTGGTATGGGATAGTGGTATATGGATCCCGCATTGGGACTGTCCTTGTACATCTAGGACCATTAAGAGCTACATACATTTGCTTAGTGCAATTGCTAGTAATTTTACAGCTATGGTATGTTTTATTATCTGTTAAATAATGCCATTTTGTTTTAATTAAAAATCCCCTTGCATTTTGCATTGCCAGGCTCAATAAAGTGCCCTCACCAGCCAACGTTTTTTTCATATGCCATGTGCAACTGACTGCTCATTTTTACTAAGGGAGTATAGATGATTGGCTTCCAATCTGAAATGGGACAATTTCCATGCCCTAATAGGGACAGGCAGCAGAGGATTTGATAGGATATCATCAGAAAGGGGGTTATGTGGTTAGTGGAGGAGGGCTGATAATGAGTCCGGCACAGGTCTGGCCCAAAACATTCAGTTGTCTGGGTCCAAGGATGAAACGCTGACCCACTCAGGGTAGGAGATGCAGTGTGCATTCTATGCAGTGTGTGTAGTGAATATATTGTGTGCGTGTGTATAGTGGATGTAGAGTGCGTGTTTGTGTAGTGAATGCAGTGTCTGCATTTGTGTATTGCATGCAGTGTATGCAGAATGTGTGTGTGTATAGTGTGTGCAGAGAGTGTGCTTGTATAGTGGATGCAGTGTGTGTTGTGAATGCAGGGCCAGTTCAAAATTTTTTGACTATTCAGGCAAAGATGGAATTTGCTGCTCTCCCTTCCACCAAAAAAATGCATTGACTTGTGTGTCTCTTAACCCCCTTTTTCAATTTCTTACCCGTTTTGTGTTTTTTATCTCATCATTTTAATGTCTTACCCCTTTTGTGTTTTTTATCTCATCATTTTAATGTCTTACCCCTTTTAGTGTATCCGGTGGCGCAGCATGCTTGTCCTATGAAGAGAGTAACCAGAAGTCTAAACTTCCAACACAATCATTTCCTCTTGCGAGCTGCTAGAGCGTTGCAATGGGTTGCGTATCTGTAAGGGGTGCAGGCACAGCAGTTTCCGAAAGCTAACCAATATATATAATTTTGCCCATCCTATATATGAGAAAGGTAATTTTTGTTAGTGGTCTAATTCTGTAAAAACGGATAGAAGGAAGGAAGGGATATATTAAATTTGTAAAGAAGGGAGATGTTTTTTGTGGTTTTAATCCCAAGATATATATGAGATAATAGTTGCCATGATAAAGGGAGTTCATCAGGCATCGCAGGAGGAGACCCGGCTCCCAGGTGAAGTGCACTAGATTTGGACCAGTTGATGACTAGATTGAATAGTAATGATGATAAAGGGCACCCTTGTCTTACCCCTCGTTCCAGTGTGAAGTAAGAGAAGTTGAAACCATTTATCGCGACACAAGCAGTTGGGTTGTTTTGTAGTTTTTTAATAAAAATTACTCAAAAAATAAGGTGCCGAAAATAGCGTAGTTTCAATACGCAAATCGGATGTTGCCAAGTGATACTATCAAAAGCTTTTTCTTTTTTTTTTTTTTTTTTGACAATCTTTATTTTCCAAAATCAAACGTGTTCAGTACATGTGAACAAAATGAGCTGTAGGGCACACCAATCATCATAGACCCAAAAGAAAAACTCCGGTATGTGGCATAGGAATTTACATCATAGCATGGTTATAGCAAAAGTGAGCCCCAGGTAGAGCTCCCCAGATAGAACATAGAAAGCAACTGGTTAACAAGCTAGTTAGTACATTTGCAAGGAGCCACGATAACCTGCTTGTGGTCCGGAGTGCGCAGTGGTAGACAGATGTGGGTGACTACGAATCGTTGGAGTGTACAGAGGTAAATCAAGAGTGGGGTGTACAATACAAATAGGGTCTAGGGCGGGAGGATGCCAACGTTAAGGAGTTTCTGTTAGGGCTAATGACTTACAACAATAAAGTCAGGTGAATATCACATGTGGGCAATTCAGCTTAGTCGTAATATGGGTCGTGATCCCCTTTTACATGAGCGTAGACTGTGACGATCAGCACACGGGGTATGGGGTACAAAATGATGGGATAGAGGCGTGCGCCTGTTTCGCGATACCCGGTCGAGAAACGGTTACGGGGTAGTCTGGCGGGTATGGGCATGGGTCATCCGTCACAGCGGTCTAGGGATCTGGTTAAGTCAGAGTCCGTCAGGCCGGTCAGCTAACGTGAGTGGGGTAGTATAGTCCAAGATGCGAGGGGTCAGTGACCCTGTGTCTGAAGTCTGGTTATGAATGACAGGTGTCCAGGGTAGGGCAAGGTCTGAGCGGTATCTGGATGGTATTTCAATGTAGGTGAGCAGGGAGAGGAGGGGAGGGGAGAGAGGGTGGGGACGAGGGGGGGGGGAGAGGGATCCACGGTTCCCGGCCCCGTCCATCATGAGGTACCACAGCCATGGCATCCAGGTACGGTCGCACCTCTCCAATCTGCCCTGTAGGGCTGCCGTGAGTGATTCCATGTGGTGTATCTCCCCTATTCTGTCTAGCCACCGCTGGAAGGTGGGTGCACCCTTTTGTCTCCACTGGGCGGGAATCAACGCTATGGCTGCAGTCAGGAGGTGTCTGACCAGGGATAGCTTTTTCTATATCCAGACTGATGAGTGACAAACAGAGCCAGCCCTCTGCCAGGTGGCGCCCATGACTGCCACTATTGCCCTCCAGACACCAGTGACCATCTGTCATCCCATTACAAAGTCCAATTGGTGAGCTGTGATTAATAAGGGCAGAAATGCCTGCTCTCTCAGTGCAATGATTTGAGGAGTTTAAGATCATGGTAAAAAAGACACTATAGGCTCCCAGACCACTTCAGCTCATTGAAGTGATCTGGCTTCATATACCATGTCCCTTAACCCCTGCAAAAGTAATTATTGCGGTTTTTAAGAAACTACAATAATTATCTTCGTGGGTTAACTCCACCTCTAGTGTTCGCTATGCATCAGGACTTTCAGTGTCACCTGAAACCTGATACATTGTATAATGCTTTCCTATGGGGGAAGTACTAATACATGCACGGCGTAAAGTGACCTTTTTTGCACCACAAGAGGGGGGGCTTGACATAGGGGGGGCACTAAATTAACTTTGTTCTCCTGGCACTATAGTTTTCCTTTAAGTAGAGATATCAGACAATATGATGCCAAAGCTTCAACTTCTACCTGGTTTGGGAAGAACAGTGCGTGCCTGATGAAGGGTGTCTATTGGAAATCCCTCCAAATAGATCTAAATAAATAGGGCACTGAGGGTAGCACTAATCTGTTGTATCAGGAGTTTATAAAATTAATCAGTATAGCAAACTGGGCCCGGTGCTTTGCCATGTTTAAGAGATGCAATAGCTATATGATTCTCTTTTTCAAGATATATTCATTAAGGATCTCCCCACGGTCCTCATCCAAATGACTCAGTTGTAGGATTTTTAAGAAGGCCATACCCTGTTATTGACTGTATGTCGGTGCTGTTGTAAGTTTTCAGAAGTGATTGTAGAAAATGTTACTAATGGCTACATGAGAGGTAAGTCCGATCCCTCAGGAGACACAAATGGAAACAGATACATTTATTTATAGGATTGGCCATATGGGTCAGTAATCTCCCAGACCTTCCACATCATCTGAAAAAGTGTTATGTTTGGAAATATATTCTGTTATTTTGTCGATGAATCCTAGGAATCTCACTATGATGGGTCATGGCTTGGAGGCTCTACAAGATCTGTCCGGGCCAAGTCCATGTGCCCGTTCAGTAATGAGAGTGGAAGCGGGTGTGGTGGCAGTCTGGAGAGTGTCTTGTAACCAGGTTGAATGGTAGAATGAATGTCAGACACTTTCAAGGACTCAGGGAAGCTCATAAATCTTAGATTGTTTCTTCTACTTCGGTTTTCAAGATCATCTAATTTGTCTTGTAAAGATGCCAAGGTATATTGTTGTTGTCATATTGTGGATTGCAGTTGGTGTAATTCGTCTTCAGTTGTGCTCTGTCTAGTTTCCAGTGAGGTGATCTGGTCGGAATGAGATTTAAGTAAATGGACTGCACTATCAATAGATTCTTTAATGTGCCTAAATTGTGATTCAAAGATCAATTTAGGAGGTACGAAACCTCTTTAGCTGTTGTTGAGAGTTGAGGCTGAAAAAGGTTGGGAAGGGTTCTCTTCCACATCAGAGTATGCTAGTGAATGGGTTGACGTGTTAGAGAGGTGAGCATTTATGTGTCATGAGAATGGGAGCAGTTGCGAGGCTGGTGCAATCTGGCTGTTGAGGATTCGTTGGGTCAGTGTTATGCTGAAAAGGTTGAGCCTGTCAGTATGAGAGGATGTGGCCTAGAATGATGGATCGGGGTCCTAGGGGTAAATATCCAGGCAACAATTTTAACTATGGGTCATTGAGTAAGGAGCAGTATAGTCAGTATGCTAAGGGGAGGGAAAAATAATCCAAAGGAATGTAAGAGGTATGAAAATGAGGAAGTGCAGAAGCAAGAGATAGGTATGTGTGAAAAAAGAGGAAAGTCATGAAAGAAAAATAGTAGGAGATTGAAAATTGCAGAGGAAACCAAGGTCCAACAACCGGAGTGTGCGGAATTGGTCATTTCCATAAACCGGGTGAAATAGAGGTCTATAGTACTTACCTGTTCATTCACATCTCCAAGTTCAGCACTCTTTATCCGGATAGTGTTTCCATGAAGATGTTAATCCCCCTAGTTGGAACAGGTGGAGAGATAGATGATGATGAAGGGCAGAGATTAGTCCGAACTTAGTAGAAGATAACCAAGATATATACACTAGAGACAACTGAAGGTCAGGACAGCTCTGCGGGTAGAGATAACCAGACTGTAGGCTGGGTCAGTGTGTGAGGGCCACAAAGCGAAATAAAAAGAACAGCTTCAGTTTTGGCCAGGTCAGTTGACATAGGTATTATTGGTTAGGGTTTTGTAACAGCCATTAAAAACTTGATCTGTATCAGGCCATAGAAATAAAGCACTGTGTATGTGTTGTGGGATTGTGGTCACCCTGACAAAACATCCACAGATCCATCAGTGACGGAAGGGATTCACCCTATTTAAAGAACATTGGGGAGAGGGGAAGATAGTCTGTATTTTCATTCAAGGGTGTTTGCTGCATGGTTTTATAATATATTACTGTCCCTGAGGAAGTCCACATTCCATGTTTTATTGATTTGATTGGCATTATTTCTTTTTTGTTATTTTTTTTTTTTTGTAAATCTCTTTTTTATTGAGGCATAAAGTCATGTGGGTACAGAATGTAGAAAGGGAGACAATAAGGTTTTCAAACAATATGGGGGTAATACCATGCAATACATATCATCTCTGTACGGTGTTAGCCTCTTTTTTTGTAGATATTATGTTCATTATTTCTTTTCTGTTTGTTTTTTGTTTTTTCAATCAAGACGTTTGTAGCTGTGAGACTCGCAGGTCTCCATAATGAGTTATACACAATTTAAATCAACATTAACAGTTTGGGCCCGCAGGCCCGCATTGTTGTAGGTTTCGCAAATCACTAATGTCAATTCAGTCACGTTTCTGGTTGGGTAAGTAGTCAAGTGTGTGTTAGCTGTTGTCTCCCCCAGTGTCTGTGTGGTTTGGTTGTGTTTGGGAGTCAGGTAGAGTGAGCGCCACCATAAATGTTGGAGCGTAGTTTGTGGGTAACTTTCTTCAGTAGGTGTGTGAGTTAGCTCCTTCCCCTCCTTGTTTTCCTTATTCCCTTACTGCGGTTGGACCCTCCTATGCTATGTCTGTCCCCCCGAGGGGTTGAGTGAGTTGGTAAGTCCGAAACTTGTTTGGTTCCTTAGATTTCAGGGTTGTATGTAGTGTTGGCGGGGGGTCTACGGTGGCTGGGTAAGCTCTTGTTTAGGGTCTGTCGTTTTCCCTTGTGTTGGTGCGTTCCTGGGGGCTGAGGCAGGAGTGTAGCTAGGTCAACAGGGGGGGGGGGAGGTGGGAGGGGGGTGGGTTGAAGGTGTGTCGGGTAGAAGAGGGGGGTCGGGTGCGTCCTTCGTCCGTCGTCCTCAGTCGTGTTTGTTGTGGGTTGGTCTAGTCTGGCTGTGTCTCAGTTGGCGTTAGTTCTGATGGTCTGTTGGAATCCTTCTTTTGCTGTCTCAAGGATCCAGTGTGTCCAAATGTCCAGGTAGGTCTTATGGGTCTGGTTGGCCGTCATCGTCAGTTCCTCAATTTTCCTAAGGTCTTCCATTTGGCTAAACCATGTCAGCAGCGGGGGTGTTGTAGTTTGCTTCCAGAATTGGGGGAGCACCTGTTTGGCTGTGTTAAGTATTCTAACGGTTATAGATTTTTTGTATTTGGAGTGTGGGACAGTTGTATGGTGTAGGAGCATTGCAGCCGGTTCCAGGGGGGGGGGCGCATCCGAGAACTTTTCCAGGACCTTGTGTATTCCCTCCCAGTATGTTTTGATTTTCTCACAGTCCCACCATATGTGTTTAATGGTTCCCACCTCTTTTTCGCATCTCCAGCATTGGTCAGAGTGTGTTGGGTCAATTTGGTGTAGGAGGTGTGGTGTTTTGTACCATTGTGTTAATAATTTGTATGCTGTCTCTTGAGTTTTACTGTGTGTTGAGCAGTGGTGTGTTAGGTAACAGATGGACTCCCATTCCTTATCCGTGAGTGTGGTGCGTAGGGCCGTCTCCCATTTACCCATGTAAAGTGGTGTGTCGGATGGGGTTTCTAGTTGTAGCATGGAGTATAGATAGGATATTCCATGCGGGAGTGGATCTGGGCTTGCGCTGACCGCTTCTATTGTGGTCAGGCCCCTAGTAAGCGCCGGGCCTTGCGGTAGCGTTCGGATAAAGTTAGTCAGCTGGGTGTGTCTGAACCTGTGCATGAATGTCATAGGTGTCTCCCCTAGTAGGGCTGTCAGTGGTTTACATTCACCTGCTTGGAGGATGTGGTGTAGGCGAGGGGTCTCGTCCGGAAGAATGTTGCGAAGTGCTTTCGGGTCTAGTCCCGGGGGGAAGTCGGGATTATATGTAAGGGGCAGAAGGGGGGAGGGGAATGGCGACATATTGCCGGTCTTGGAGGCTCTCCTCCATACTTTCAAAGTGTGCCATGTGTATACGGACATGTCTTTCCCATCCGCTGCCTCCCGGCCCCAGGGTAGTCCGGAGAGCGGTCTGCCCACTTCTGCCTCCTCTACTGTTTTCCAGAGCTTCCCGACGGTATCTTTTGACCACTCCACGATCCGCAGTAGGTGCGCCGCGACGTAGTATTGGTAGAAGTCTGGGAGGGCTATTCCCCCCCTGTTTTTGGGGCGAGTTAGTGTGGTGAATTTCAATCTAGGTCTACCCCCGTTCCATACGTATTTGGTCATCTCCGATCTAAGGGACCCGAAGAATGTCTTTTGGATCGCTATGGGGATGGCCTGGAGGAGGTAGAGGAGACGTGGGAGGAAGTTCATTTTCAGGACCTGGACTCTTCCCAGCCAGGAGATGTATGGGAAGGACCATTCTCGCATGTCTCTTTGGAATGATTGTAGTGTGGTCGTGAAATTTTCTTTGTATAGGTCCTCACTATGTCTTGTCAGCCATATCCCTAAGTACCTAATTTTGTGTTCGGCCCATTGGTATGGGAAGCTGTTTCGTAGGGGCTCTGCTTGTGTAGCATTTAAACTGACGTTGAGAATGAATGATTTCCCGTGGTTGATTTTTAGATTTGATATGCTCCCGAATTCCCTTAGTTCTTTCTGCAGGTTTGGAAGGGAGATCTCGGGTTTGGTCACCACAAAGAGCATGTCGTCCGCGTACGCGGCGACCTTGTGGTGCACTTGCCCTGTTTCCACTCCGGTGATGTCTGTGTTGTGTCTAATGTGTGAGAGGAACGGTTCTAGTGCGAGAACAAATAAGAGTGGGGAGAGGGGGCAACCCTGTCTCGTGCCGTTGTGTATGGTGAAGGTCTCCGTGGGTGCTCCATTAACTATTACCTGGGCCGTCGGTTCCCGGTAAAGTTCCTCTATCCACCTTCTCAGGTGGGGTCCTAGTCCTGCTTGGGCCAGCACTTCGAAGAGGTACACCCAACAGACCCTATCGAAGGCCTTCTCTGCGTCAGTTGACAGGAGAAGAAGGCCTTCCCTCTTACCTGTGCTACCGTGCATGAGGGTAAGCGCTCTGATGGTATTGTCGCGGGCCTCGCGTCCCGCCACAAACCCCACCTGGTCCGGGTGGACCAGCGATGGGACATGTTTTGTGAGCCGTGTGGCCAGGATCTTGGCCAGTAGCTTGATGTCGCAATTGATGAGCGATATGGGCCTATAGTTACTACATTGTTCCCTGTCTTTACCGTCTTTGGGGATTATGGAGATATGCGCCGCTAGGGCCTGTTTAGGGATATTGTGTCCCTCCCTGACTGCATTAAAGGCTTCTACCATTGGTTGGTATAAGTCTTCAGCATAGGTCTTGTAGTATTTGGTCGGTAGGCCATCCGGCCCTGGGCTTTTACCTGTCTTAGTTTGCTTAATTGCCATCGCTAATTCCTCTATCGTGATAGGCACGTCTATCATGTCTGCTATGTCTGGGTCCAAGGTCGGCAGTGGGTGTTCAGCTAGGTATTTCCTGATCGCTTCGCGCAGGCGGGTTTTCGCCTTTTGAGTATGTGGTTGTGGCAGCGTGTACAGGTCCGAGTAATATGTGCGGATGGTGTTTTGTATGTCTTTCGGGAGATGGTGTAATTTCCCTTGTTTGTCTCGAATCTTGTCAATGTAAGTGTGTTGTCTCTGTTTTTTTAGCATCGCGGCTAGGAGCTTGCCGCTTTTGTTTCCCTGTTGTGCAAAGAGGGCCTTATGTCTTATTGCTTCTCTGTGGTGTTTGGTGTGCAGTAGGGTGGCGAGCTCTCTCCTTAGTTGAAGAAGTCGTGATTGGTGTGTGTTGTCAGGTGTTAGTTTGTTTTGTTCGTCAACCTTGTGGATGTTGGACAGTAGGTCGTTTAACCGTGCCTCGGTCCGTTTCTTCAGTAGTGCCCCCTGTTGTATGTAATGTCCCCTTATCACGCTTTTGTGCGCTTCCCAACGGATTGTCGGGGAGGTCTGTTCGGCCGTGTTGAGTGTGAGGTATTCTTTTATTTTCTCGCCTATGAAGCCCGAGATCTCCTGGTTAGCTAGGAGGTACTCATTGAGTCTCCATTTCGGGTTTGTGGGGCGGTAAAGTGGTGATGTCAGGGTCAGTAATACTGGGGCGTGGTCCGACCAGGTGGCCCCACCGATTGTGACTGTAGTCACCAGGGGAAGGTCGTGGTGCGTGGTATAGACATGGTCTATCCGAGAGTAGGAGTTATGTGGTTGGGAGTAGAAAGTGAAGTTCCTTTCATCTGGGTGGTGGGCTCTCCAGCAGTCAACTAGGCGCTGGCTACGGAGAAGGGATTTGATGTGTTGTAGGTGTTGTGTGGGGACATGGGAGACGCCCGATGAAGTGTCCCATGCCGGGTCTAGCGCAATATTAAAGTCCCCCCCTAGAATGAGAGTCCCTGCCGTGAAGTGTTGGAGCTTGCGTAGTGTCTGTTTGAGAAAGCGCGCTTGTTGTTTGTTTGGTGCATAGATGCATGCGAACGTGTATTGGTGTCCCGCAATTGTCCCTTTGAGGAATAGGTATCGACCTTCGTCGTCGGTCATGCATCCCCCCTCCTGGAACGGCAGCCTTTTGTGTAGGAGTATCGCTGTCCCCCTGGCCTTGCCACCATGGTAGTCGCTGTAATACCCTTGGCTATAGTGATGGTTTGTTAGTTTGGGTCTTGCCCCTTTTTTGAAGTGGGTTTCCTGAATCATGACTATTGAGGCCCTGTGTCTGTGGAAGTCTCGTAGGGCCCCCGTCCTCTTTTCCGGTTTGTTTAATCCTTTAGCATTTATTGTGAGGACACGTAGTTGGTCGGGAGTCAGCGTCATGTCGTGTGGTCGGTTCGTGTCCGGACGGGTTTAAGGGGGGTGTCTCCGTCCGAGGTCTCTGTCTGTCGGGTAGGCACGTCGAGTCTCGGGTGTGTCGGGGAGGGTACGGTCAGAGGAGTGGGCGTTAGGGTGGGGATGGAGGTGGTATGGGGGTCCGGGTGGAAGGGTGAGTGGTGGAGGTGTGGAAGTGCCTCCGGGAGTCTCGTCACTACCTAATGACGATGAGGTATAGGCGTCGGTGAGCCTCACTCCACCGCACCTCCAGAGGTGTCAGTGGGCGGTTCGTTACCTGGTTGGCGCCTCCCTGTAGGGCGTCGGTTGGGCGTCCGGTGTGTCGAGTCGGTGTCCCTGTGGCGCGTCGGGTCACGTGGCTTCCCTATGTGGCTCGTCTTTGTTCGTTTGATATGTGCGTTTCTGTCGTCCCCGCCTCGGGGTGTAGTGGCCTTAAGGCCTGTATGGGTGCGTGTCGTTGAGTGCCTTAAGTCAGCGTGTGGCTGGTCTGTCATGTGTAATAAGGTCGCATTAATATAGCAGTGGTATAACAGGTTACATATCACAACAGGTGAAAACAGGTCTAAACAGTTCTAAACAGTTTGTAAACTTCACTAGATCGTGTACATTTCGCCCCCCCCCTCCCCCAAAACCCACACAATTCCCCCACCCGGTGATTGAACATAACAGGGACGTCTGGGTCAGGTAGTGCTCGAGGTTCTGGGCCTCTCTATCCCGTATCGTGAGTGGCACCCCCGACTGGGTCTATGCGTGTGGAAGGTTGGGACCGAATTATGGGTGTCTGAGACCCAGGGCGGTTTTAGTAGGGAAGCAGTACGGGTGGTTTGGCCACGCTAAGAGGATAATCACCAGGGTGTATGCCCTTTGTTGGCCCCGTCCCCTTCCCACATTCATAAAGCAGATATTCTTGCAATCCCCCCTTCTAGGTCTTCCGTATCACCCGTCTACTCATCGTCTGTTCTACAGAGTTTGGTCGTTTGTTCCTCCCCTCCCAGGTGTGCCCCACCAGCGGAGCCCCCCGCCTGCTCCCCGAGGTTCGTCACAGGTCGGGCAGGCTCCGGCGGTGGGGCCCAGCCGGGATACGGGGCTGCCCTATGTTATGCCATCTAAGGTTGGATAAGTTTGCGAGCTTGTTCTCTTCCCAATAGTGGCCCTCCCCAGTTGGACCCTGTTGTCCCTGACTATTCAGCTAAGTGGTGGAATCTGGAGTCCGGAGCAATGTCCTGGTATCGCATTGTCCTTTATGCTCTGCGGGCAGAACATGTCCGCCTGTGTCTCTAGTTCCCTGTGGCCCTGTAAGTTCTGATTGTCTATCGCCCATTGGGCTGTATACTTGCGTTTCAGACGTGTGGGGTATCTTTAGTCTCTCGAAGTGGGGGTGGGCGACTGTGAGCTTGGTTGCGGTCGGTCTCCCGTGGGTTCCGGAGGTGGAGGGTTGCGGTTGTCTTCTTATGCGTTGGCTCCCGAGGGACGAGTAGCCTGTTGCCTCGTCCTCCGGGTTCTGGGAGGTTGCTGTGCCTGGCGGTGTGTCTCAGGAGCAAAGTTATAGAAGGCCAGTGGGTCCGGCCAAGTCATGTGTAGTGGGGGTAATTGTAGTTCCTTCATGAGGTCCCCTAGATCTTCTTCTTTCCTCGCCGTGAGAGGGCCAGTCGGTGTGGCGATTTGAAGTCCTGTTGGGAAGTTCCAGCGGTATCTGATCCGGTTGGCCTGTAGCACGTGTGTGAGTGGGCGCATGGCCCGCCTGTACGCCAATGTTGCCGGCGATAAATCAGGGTATAGCTGTATGTCGTGGCCATTATGTGAGACTTGTTTCTTGTCCCTAGCGCTTCTCAGGATGTCTTCCTTTTCTTGAAAGTGTTGTAGGCAGCAGATAACATCCCTAGGGGGGGAATCTGGAGGTCCCCTAGGTCGGAGGGCTCTGTGGGCCCTGACAAAGATGATGGGCGTCTCGGTTGGCCTCTGCAGGAGGGAGTTAAATATTTCAGTTAGGGTGTCGCGTATTGGGGCAGTTTGGTCTAGATCTTCTGGTAGGCCCCTAATTCTTATGTTTTGCCGCCTCCCTCTGTTATCTAGGTCTTCAACGTGGAGGGCCATTTGGCGGATTTGGGCTGCTTGCTTCTGTATGATGTCTGCGGCTGTGTTTTGCGCCGCCACCACTTGGTCACACTCTGCCTCCAGTTTGTTTAGCTTGTAATGGATTCCCTGTATATCCTCTCTTAGGGCTTGAAGTTCACCCTTTAAGGAGTTATGTAGTGCCGTGTTGGCCTCTTTTAAGTCGGCTTTAGTGGGTAAGCTGCTAATTAGTGCTACCCAGTCTGGCTGGAACTGGGCCTGGGGCGGATTAATTCCGGGCTGTACCTGTTGTGAGTGTTCGCCCTGCGGTGAGGACGGGCGTGGTAGGCCCGAGGCTTCTGCGCCGCCGGAGGCCTGTGCGGTGTGGTCGGCCGGGGCAGTAAGGTATTGGCGCATACCTGCCGGTTGAGAGTTCCTCGGTGTGCCGGTGGTTGAGGCAGCCTGCTGTTGCTTGGTGTTTTTCCCCATTTTTCCGTTGATTAGTGCTTGTTTAGCGGGTTTTAGCTGCGAGCCTGAAGGGAGCCCTCGTTTCACGCCGCCATCTCGTCCGGCGTCCAGGCCACGCCCCCCCTTTTTTGTTATTTTGTATACAATAAATCCTTTGGGAGTTTCTCTGAACCATAAGAAGGTCAAGACGATGCTGGCCCCAAAACTTTGATCAGGGGAGGTCCCCTAAGGTGCCAAACTCTTATGTTTCCTGTGAGTGCATTTCTGGAGTGCAGAGTTAACTGTGTTTTTACTGTCCGTCACTTATATGGTTTCTTTTTATCCCTTTACATATGCATAGCTGAATCCTAAATATTGTGTGTATCTGCTGATCAATAGGGGGTGGTAAATTGGGAAAAGCCACCTGGGAAGCTGAATCATTTACATAAGTTGAGTACCACTGTATTTGGGTGTGTTTATGGTAAAATGGAATAATACACACCTAATTTGTTTTGTTTTGCATCAGGTAAGTAAAAGTCACCTTTTGCCTGCCCCTTCCCGTCCACAGGACCCCCAGCTAATTCCTTTAAAATAAGATACACTGTATGAGCAAAAAACCCAAACAATACGAATCAGGAGAACTATATAGAAATGCAATTAAATGACCCTCTTTAAAAATACTGAGAGCTTAAAACCAGAAACACATAAATGATCATCACTTATTCGGCAAAACGCGTCTGTCCCTTTTTAATTTTTTTTTTGCGGTTTATGGATCACGGCCAAATCTATGTTATGATGTTCAAGTGTGTTCTTGTTAGATCGAATCTCTGGAAACAACCTTGAATACATGCTGAGAAGGCTGCGTTCACACAGGCCCTCGGTGATCTGCAGGAGACAGTGGATTACCCGCTCGCACAGTTTAGCTGTGAATGAAATTAAACAAGCCGTGGAAATCTGACACTAATTGCTATAGGAATTACAACTTGTCCACCCACCATCCAGGTTTTTTTTTTTTTGTTTTTTTTCTCTCTCTTTTTTTTTTTTAAGTCAAGGTATTTGAAAATAATAATTCCTTGTAAACTCGCTTGAAATCAGTCGGAAACCACACATTACTGGTTTACAGAAAATGCTGGCAAAAAAAAGTTAACTTTTACTCTGGAACAAAACCGGAACAGTTCACGCAACTGTCACTCAATAAAATCTTTGTATTTCTTGAGAATAGATGTAAGGCTCATTCACTAAACACAAAATTCTGGTGAAAGCTGAATTGCAAAAACTAAGCCCAAAAAAATAAAATAAAAGAGTTTATTTGGTAAAATTCTCCAAGTCCGCAGTGGTCACCGCTTGATACTTTCTGCGAGAATTTTGCGTTGATTTTCAATTCACTACAATTTACTCTTTATATATCAGCAATAATTGTTTGTCCTCTCCAAACTTCCTAAAATCGCAACTGCTAAATACTTTGTAACCAACGTCTCACTTTTAGAAGAAGCGCAATTGGGGTGATTTATCAAAGTGTCAAGTTAGAAAATGTGGGGCAAAGTTTCAAAATTGGAGCAAACAAATACATTCCAGTGGCGATTTCCCTCTGTTTTTCCACATTTTCGCATATTTTCTAATCTCAGCACTTTGCCAAATTTCCACCAACTGATCAAATATTTTTGTCACATCAGTTAAAAAAAAAATCCTTAGAATGAACTGAATTCTGCAAATTTCATAGTTGCCAATATTTAAAAAAAAATATATATTATCCGTACTCTTTGTGGCAAGTACACATTCAGATGCACACAAACACACACATGCACTCACAGAGGTACATGCACAATGATACACAGTGGCACACACAGTTATACACACTGACATACTGACACACAGAAAAAAACAAAAACATGCTTCTATGCGCCTTCCTCTGGGCCCTGGGGCGGCTGTGCTGGCTATGGTTCCATTCCTGGAATGCGTTAGAATCCCTGGAACTCATTGTTGTTGGGACAGGAGCCCAAGCCATGGATCTATCCCGGGAAATTCAGGCCAGTTGGCAACTATGTAAAAATCAGACCTCAGGGACGGGTGATGGCATGCTTATTTAGGGGATAAATTATTTTGACGTCACCGATTCAATTACACCATTAAAATGCACTTTCACATGCATGCCCCCATTGCCTTTTCTGTTTTGTGGTCATGTCACCTCTCACATGCTGTGAAAAAGATTAGTTGGCCTGTGGAGGGGCTTGAGAGCTACCTCCAATGCCCAGTAGTTACAGGCCTTCCTATGGACTCAGACACTCAGACAGCCAAACCCAGGGCCGTGTAAACACTACGCCTGACGTCTGTATGAATATTGTGTTGCACAGCACCATCTGCTGGTGAAAGGTCACAGCTATGTTCACTGTGTATATATTTGCATGTTGTGAATGCTGGTAGAATCATATTTGATTTTTATTTGATTATTATTTGATCCGAATTCCCCTACCCTTCCAGATGGTGATATGTTCTTGTATTTTGATATTTTATACTTGTCCCCTTGCTCTGTTATATTTTATAGATTGCTTTGATTGTGTCACTGTAAGATTAACCCTTGGGTTCAATAAAAATATTGTATGGGTATTCTGAGTCATTTGAAAATTATTTATTTCTAGCAAGAGGTGCGACTATTCCGACTATGGCCGCTGATATAGCCTTGTTCTAAGCAAGGGTGTTGATTGACTATGAATACTAGTTTTAGGTTTTTTTTTTTTATTCTCTCTTGTGTTCCTTATTTTTTCCTGTTAATATTGTCTTTTCTACATCCCAGTTGTTTTGAATACAGTTCTTAAAGGGACACTTAAGGCACCCAGACCGCTTTATCTCAATGAAGTGGTCTGGGTGCCATATGTCCCTCTCATTTGTTAACATTGCAGGGTTTAACTGCCACTAGTGAGTGTCATACTGATTGAAAATGCTTCTGCACAAATAGCAGAATGACAATTTTAATCAGATGGTTCTCATAGAGTTTTGCTGCTCTCTTATTAGAAGTAGCAAAGCTGTGAAAGATTTTTATCTGAAAAAGGAAAGCAACTGAACGACCACAAAATATATGTTCACAAGTGGCATGTCAAACCTGGTCCCAACGGTTAAATCATTTTCCACATGGAAAACAAAAATAGATATTGATAAAGATTTTTAAGACATTTGCATATACGGCATCAGATTCCCACACGTAAGTTAAAAATAAGTGCCAGAAATCCGTAGGCACCCTGTACGGAACGTCTTAGAATGACTAATAGAAATTGTTATAATAGATTGCACGCATAGGGCATGGTTTTTAACCCTTTATGTCCTAGATGTTTCACTATTTATCACTTTACTTTGTGTCCATTTAACCACTACTGCAGTGGCTCTTAACTTTTAAGAGATGTAGTAGAAGCATGGAACGGCACTCCAGAAGACATGGTAGGTGCTCAGGGTGAGTTCTAAAACAAAGCACATATATGCATACCGCACTCTTTTATCACTTAAACAAATGTGGTTTGGTCACTCCCATATATGCTATCTTTTATGCAATACATCATCACCTTGATGGCAAACTCTTTATTATCATTTTCTGGTGGTTTCAAGAGCGCGGTATGGATATATTAGTATTACTGTTTATAAAGCGCCAACAAATTCCGCAGCGCTGTACAATGGGACTAACAAACAAGTATTTGTAACCAGACAAGTTGGATTCAGAGGAACAGAGGGGTTAAGGGCCCTGCTCAATGAGCTTACATGTTAGAGGGAGTGGGGTATAGTGACACAGTAACAGAGGGATTGAGACCCTGCTCAGTGGTGTTTACATGTTAGAGGGAGTGGGGTATAGTGACACAGTAACCGAGGGATGGAGGGCTCTGCTCAGTGAGCTTACATGCTAGGAGGGAGTGGGGTATAGTGACACAGTAACAGAGGGATTGAGGGCCCTGCTCAGTGAGTTTACATGCTAGAGGGAGTGGGGTATAGTGTTATGTATTGAGGTTTATGCAGTCCACCTTCCAGTAGATGGCAGCATAGTGAAGTTATGCACTTGTTCTATTGTGTTTAGTCTCTTTGGTGTTATGTCATTATATGTGTGTGTACTGAAGTAAAGAGAAGTTTATTTTACTACAATGTCTGAGAGCCATTTGTGAATATATAACATGCTAATACACTAAACTGGCGACGAGGATGGGATTATAATAAATGGACACTGCAGAATATATATAAAGGAAATGAAATCAGCCTGAGTGAGGAAGTAAAACTTTTTTTTGGAATTCTTTTATCTACAAATATTTCCAGCATGGCTTCTCTGGGACACATGAGGAATTTGATCTGGCTAATCCAGCCTCATGGGACTCATATGCTGACAGGTTAGTGTTTTTCCTGGAAGCTAATAAGGTGGTGGATGCTATTCATAAGAGAGCTGTGTTACTGAGTGTTATTGGGTCCAAATCATTTGATATTGTCCGCTCACTGATATCTCCTGCTAAACCACAAGACTACTCATTTGAAGAAATACTGGCACTGTTAAAACATCATTTAGCACCCACCCCATCTGAAACAGTGAGGCGTTTCCATTTCAATAGAAGAAATCAGAAACCAGGTGAAAGCATTGCAGCATACATTGCAGGACTGCGCAGGCTGTCTGAAAATTGCAATTTTGGTACCAGCTTAGAATCCTTGTTAAGGGACAGGCTTGTGTGTGGGGTGCAAGATGAAGCACTGCAGAGGAGACTGCTTGCAAGACAGAATGTAACTTTTATTATTGCACAAGAGGAAGCGCTCGCAAATGAGGCTGCATATGTCCATTCAAAAGAGATACAATCCTCCAGCAAAGATAACTCACCTGAAGTAAATCTAGTGAAGAAGACTGATGTTAAATCAAAACACTGTTCACCACACACTGATGTCACAGCTCCAGTTAAAGGAACTTGTTAGAGTTGCGGTGGAAAACACAGGCGTAATACATGTCGTTTTCGAAATGCAGTTTGCCACACATGTAAACGTACAGGTCACATACAGACAGTTTGCCAAAGTCAAGCCAGTGGAATTCAGACCAAATATAAGAATGTGAATAAAATACAAACCACAGCGCACTCTTTTAATACTCCACAAACCGTTTCAGATAGTGAAATGACTGCAGGTGTTTACTCAAATGACTATGTGAATAAAGTGGAAAATTCACCATCAGGACTGAAGATTTACACTGAAATTGTGCTTCAAGATGTTCCGTGCAAAATGGAAGTAGATTCTGGGTGCGCATATTCTTTGATTTCAGAAGAGACATTTACATTGTTATGGCCTCATAATTCTCCTTCAATAGTACCTTGTGATATTCATCTCGTGGACTACAACAAACAGGCTGTGGATGTTAAAGGGGTTTGTTTTATACCAGTAAAATATGGTAAATTCAGAGGACATTTACGTTTAATAATTACTAAGGGACAAAGAGCAAGTTTGCTAGGTAGAGAGTGGTTTGAACCCTTAGGAATTTCATTAACTGGAGTTAATAATGTATCCACAGATATTCTACAGAATGTGATTGATAAATTTAGTGCAGTCTTTGAAGAAGGTCTTGGCATGTTTAAAGGCCCTCCTGTTTATTTTGTATTAGATTCAAAAGTACCCCCAATTCGTATGAAGCCTCGCAAAATTGCATTAGCTCTCAGACCAAAAATAGATGCTGAGATTACACGTCTTGTGGAACAAGGCATACTTGAACCCATAACACACCCAAAGTGGTGTACACCCATAGTTCCGGTCATGAAACCAAATGGGGATGTCAGAATCTGTGCTGACTACAAATGTACAATAAATAAAGCGTTGCAAGAGCATCCCTATCAAATTCCAGCTGTTAATCAAATTCTTACTACTTTGGCAAAAGGAAAAGTATTTGCCAAGTTGGATATGGCTCAAGCCTACCAGCAGTTACCTGTGGATGATGAGGCTGCTGATGCACAAACGATAATAACACACAAAGGAGCTTTCCGAGCAAGACGTTTGCAGTTTGGAGTTTCCATTGCTCCTGGCATATTCCAGAATTTAATGGAGGACCTCTTATCTGGACTTCCAGGTGTAGTGCCTTATTTTGATGACGTTCTTATTGGAGCAGATTCTATACAGTCATTGGCTGCACAGTTACAACTTGTTTTACAACGTTTTCTTGATGCTGGTCTAAAACTTAAAAAAGAAAAGTGTGTTTTTGGTGTAAGCAGCGTGGATTTCCTTGGTTACCGAGTTGACGCACAGGGCATTCATCCAACTGATTCTAAGGTTGAAGCTATCCATAGAGCTCCGGTTCCAACAAACAAACAAGAACTGCAAGCTTTCCTAGGGTTGCTTAATTTTTACCATTCTTTTCTGCCTGATAAAGCCACTGTTGCTGAACCTCTGCATCGTCTACTAGATAAAGATGCTCCATGGAAGTGGACTGACGTTCATACTACCGCTTTCAGCGCTGCTAAAAAACTGTTGTCTTCTGACAGTTTGCTTGTACACTATGATTTGGAGAAACCGCTCAACCTCACCTGCGATGCTTCTCCGTATGGCATAGGGGCTGTATTGAGCCACACTTTGAGAAATGGGGTTGAGGCTCCTATTGCATTTTATTCACGGACTTTATCTACTACAGAGAGGAATTACGCCCAAATTGACAAGGAGGCTTTAGCTATTGTGTCCGGTGTAAAAAAGTTCATGACTATTTGTATGGGCGGAGGTTTACTATTATAACAGATCATAAACCTTTACTGGGTCTGTTCACCAGCAATACTCCCACTCCTCAAATAATTTCACCACGCATGCTCAGGTGGTCCCTTTTGCTGAATGCCTATGATTGTGAGTTCAAGTATCGTCCTGGCAAGGATATGACACATGCTGATGGATTAAGCCGATTACCTTTGCCTTCTGACTTCCTTGTTCCTCCTATGTCTGAGGTCCTCATGTTGGAATCCATTCCAAACCCTCCGTTACATGCAAGTGACATTGCTTGTATGTCTGCCAAGGATCCTTTGCTGTCCCGTGTGCTCAACTGGGTTTGGAGGGGGTGGCCAAAATCAAAAGTGGAAGACAAGTTCAAACCATTTGTAGTGCGCCAACATGAACTATCTGCCTATAAAGGGTGCCTATTATGGGGAAACAGAGTGGTAATTCCAAATGCAGGACAAGCTCGAGTATTGCATGCTCTTCATGAAGGACATCCTGGAATAGTTCGCATGAAAGCTTTAGCCAGAAGTTATGTTTGGTGGCCTAAAATGGATGAAGTTATTGAAAAGTGGGTGAAGAACTGTGTACCATGCCAATCTACTCGTCATGCTCCACCTAAAGCCTCAGTACATCCTTGGGAAGTGACTAGGTCACCTTGGTCCCGTTTACATATAGATTTTGCTGGCCCTTTTCACGGACAGATGTTTTTTTAGTTGTTGACTCCTTTTCAAAATGGTTAGAAGTTGTTCCAGTTACATCTGCTACCTCAGTCACAGTCATAAAGATTCTAAGGAGGTTGTTTGCTACACATGGGTTGCCAGATACAATTGTGTCTGATAATGGAACACAATTTACCTCATCAGAATTCAAAATGTTCATGGCAAGTAATCTTATTCGACATGTTACTATTGCACCATTTCACCCATCATCAAATGGTCAAGCTGAGCGTATGGTTCAGACTACCAAAGACTCATTAAAGAGAATTATTGAAGGAGATTGGAATCGTAGACTTGCAAATTTCCTTCTGCAACAACATGTGACACCTTGCTCAAGCACCGGTAGTAGTCCAGCAGAGCTCCTTATGAACCGGCGTCTTAAAACTTGTTTGGATCGTTTACATCCTGATTTGACAACTGAGTTACAAGAGAAGCAAGAATTGCAATTCAATAAGAACTATAATGCTTCTACTGTCAGAGTATTTGCACCTGACAGTGATGTCTATGTCAGGAACTATGTTTCTGGGCCTAAATGGATACCTGCAAAAGTACTTATGGCCACAGGACCTTTGTCATACAAAGTACGAATTCCTGATGGTAGAATATTACGAAGGCATGTCGATCAGATTCGGGAACGGAGTGATGAGATTGTGCCTGCTGCCGGTCCCAGTCATACTGGGTTTTCTGTGATACCAAATGATGTGGAACCACTGGATGATACAGGTCTCAGTTCTCCAGGAGTTGTTATTGAAGAACCAGTTCTGTGCGGTCCATCTGACAGAGCACAGGAAGAAGGGATGGGCACAACTGAAGGTCCAGGTGAAGCAGTTCCAAACACGGTTTTGGGGCGCCCAAGATGAAATATTAAACCTCCCAGTTATCTCAAAGACTTTGAGGTCTAGGGGGGAGGAGTGTTATGTATTGAGGTTTATGCAGTCCACCTTCCAGTAGATGGCAGCATAGTGAAGTTATGCACTTGTTCTATTGTGTTTAGTCTCTTTGGTGTTATGTCATTATATGTGTGTGTACTGAAGTAAAGAGAAGTTTATTTTACTACAATGTCTGAGAGCCATTTGTGAATATATAACATGCTAATACACTAAAATAGTGAAACAGTAACAGAGGGATTGAGGGCCCTGCTCAGTGAGGTTACATGCTAGAGGGAGTGGGGTATAGTGACACAGTAACAGAGGGATTGAGGGCCCTGCTCAGTGAGTTTACATGTTAGAGGGAGTGGGGTATAGGGACACAGTAACCGAGGGATTGAGGGCCCTGCTCAATGAGCTTACATGCTAGGAGGGACTGGGGTATAGTGACACAGTAACAGAGGGATTGAGGGCCTGCTCAGTTTGTTTACATGTTAGAGGGAGTGGGGTATAGTGACACAGTAATAGAGGGATTGAGGGCCCTGCTCAGTGAGTTTACATGCTAGAGGGAGTGGAGTATAGTGACACAGTAACAGAAGGATTGAGTCTCTGCTCACTGAGTTTACATGTTAGAGGGAGTGGGGTATAGTGACACAGTAACAGAGGGATTAAGCGCCCTGCTCACTGAGTTTGCATGTTAGAGGGAGTGGGGTATAGTGACACAGTAACAGAGGGATTGAGGGCCCTGCTCAGTGAGTTTACATGCCAGAGGGAGTGGGGTATAGTGACACAGTAACAGAGGGAGTGAGGGCCTGTTCACTGAGTTTACATGTTAGAGGGAGTGGGGTATAGTGACACAGTAACAGAGGGAGTGAGGGCCCTGCTCAGTGAGTTTACATGCTAGAGGGAGTGGGGTATAGTGA
This sequence comes from Pelobates fuscus, assembly GCF_036172605.1. NCBI lineage: Eukaryota > Metazoa > Chordata > Amphibia > Anura > Pelobatidae > Pelobates > Pelobates fuscus. Next base: position 156,142,874 of record NC_086325.1, on the reverse strand, counting down.
CACAGTAACAGAGGGATTGAGGGCCTGCTCAGTGAGTTTACATGTTAGATGGAGTGGGGTATAGTGACACAGTAACAGAGGGAGTGAGGGCCTGCTCAGTGAGTTTACATGCTAGAGGGAGTGGGGTATAGTGACACAGTAACAGAGGGAGTGAGGGCCTGCTCAGTGAGTTTACATGTTAGAGGGAGTGGGGTATAGTGACACAGTAACAGAGGGATTGAGGGCCTGCTCAGTAAGTTTACATGCTAGAGGGAGTGGGGTATAGTGACACAGTAACAGAGGGATTGAGGGCCCTGCTCTGTGAGTTTACATGTTAGAGGGAGTGGGGTATAGTGACACATATCAGAGGGATAGAGGGCCCTGCTCAGTGAGCTTACATGTTAGAGGGAGTGGGGTATAGTGACACAGTAACAGAGGAATTGAGGGCCCTGCTCTGTGAGTTTACATGCTAGAGGGAGTGGGGTATAGTGACACAGTAACAGAGGGATTGAGGGCCTGCTCAGTGAGCTTACATGTTAGAGGGAGTGGGGTATAGTGACACAAAAGGTAAGGATGAGAGTAGAAAAGTAGGTTGGTAAGATAGTAGTATTCACTGGGGGGGGGGGGGGGGAATTATGACTGTTGCAGGAGAGGAATCAGGGTGTGGGGGAGTGACAGCTATTAACAGTTTAATTGATATGTTTTTCTGAAGAAGTAAGTTTTCAATGATTTTTTGAAGGAATGAAGACTGAAATCTAACAGAGAAAATATATGACGTTTGTATCATTTTATTGCTTAAAGGGACTCTCCGGACAGAGTAGTTTACTCACCTGGTGCCTTGTGAAGTCAAAATTCCGAAATAGGCGGGTGCGAGCAGGGAGCAATCAGACCATTTGGAAGCGTCATTGCGCCCTTGTGCGCATGCGCGGCTTCGCCGCACATGCGCACATACTTCATAGGGCGGCATTCATGTAATTTTGAAGTCCTGAGCGCACTACCGCGCATGTGCGCGGTTTGCACGGCCGCGGGCTGAGCTGACTGACAGCTCAGCTCGCGGTCTTTGCCCGCCCCCTCTCCTCTCTGACAGGCTGGAGAGAGAAGGCGCGCACACATGGGCGTCCGCAGGGGGGGGCAAGGGGGGCCCCCCCCTGGATTTTTCAGCTTGTTCTGCTAATTTTCGTGTGAGATTTAAAATGACTGCAATACCGGCGCCGGCCAGTAGGTGGCGCTGTGTATGGAGAGAGACAGGGATAGGAAGCTGCATCTATCCCTGTTTCTCTCTGCTGAGTGAAACCTCAGGAAAACAACACATGCAGCCAGAGACAGCCTACAGATCAGGTAAGTGAGGGATGGGATGAGGGGGGTTTAAAATAGCCTATAGATTAGGGCAGTAAGGCATGGGGGGGGCAGCCTATATATTAGGCAAGTGAGGCATGGGGGGGGCAGCCTATATATTAGGCAAGTGAGGCATGGGGGGGCAGCCTATATATTAGGCAAGTGAGGCATGGGGGAGGGCAGCCTATAGATTAGGGGAGTGAGGGATGGGGGGGGGCAGCCTATATATTAGGGGAGTGAGGGATGGGGGGGGGGGGAAGCCTATATATTAGGGGAGTAAGGCATGGGGGGGCAGCCTAAATATTAGGCAAGTGAGGCATGGGGGAGGGCAACCTATAGATTAGGGGAGTAAGGCATGGGGGGCAGCCTATATATTAGGGGAGTGAGGAATGGGGGGGGGCAGCCTATATATTAGGGGAGTAAGGCATGGGGGGGGCAGCCTATATATTAGGGGAGTAAGGCATGGGGGGCAGCCTATATATTAGGCAAGTGAGGCATGGGGGGGAGGCCTATATATTAGGCAAGTGAGGCATGGGGGAGGGCAGCCTATAGATTAGGGGAGTGAGGGATGGGGGGGCAGCCTATATATTAGGGGAGTGAGGGATGGGGGCAGCCTATATATTAGGGGAGTAAGGCATGGGGGGCAGCCTATATATTAGGGGAGTAAGGCATGGGGGGGCAGCCTATATATTAGGGGAGTAAGGCATGGGGGGCAGCCTATATATTAGGCAAGTGAGGCATGGGGGAGGGCAGCCTATAGATTAGGGGAGTAAGGCATGGGGGCAGCCTATATATTAGGGGAGTGAGGCATGGGGGGCAGCCTATATATTAGGCAAATGAGGCATGGGGAGGGCAGCCTATAGATTAGGGGAGTAAGGCATGGGGGGCAGCCTATATATCAGGGGAGTAAGGCATGGGGGGGGCAGCCTATATATTAGGCAAGTTAGGCATGGGGGGGCAGCCTATAGATTAGGGGAGTAAGGCATGGGGGCCAGCCTATATATTAGGGGATTAAGGCATGGGGGGGCAGCCTATATATTAGGGGAGAAAGGCATGGGGGGGGGCAGCCTATATATTAGGGGAATAAGGCATGAGGGGCAGCCTATATATTAGGGGAGTGAGGCATGGGGGGCAGCCTATATATTAGGGGAGTAAGGCATGGGTGGGCAGCCTATATATTAGGGGAGTAAGGCATGGTAGGGCAGCCTATATATTAGGGGAGTAAGGCATGGTAGGGCAGCCTATATATTAGGGGAGTAAGGCATGGGGTGGGGGGGGCAGCCTATATATTAGGGGAGTAAGGCATTGGGGGGGGCAGCCTATATATTAGGGGAGTAAGGCATGGGGGCAGCCTATATATTAGGGGAGTAAGGCATGGGGGCAGCCTATATATTAGGGGAGTAAGGCATGGGGAGGCAGCCTATATATTAGAGGAGTGAGGCATGGGGGGCAGCCTATATATTAGGGGAGTGAGGCATGGGGAGGCAGCCTATATATTAGGGGAGTGAGGCATGGGGAGGCAGCCTATATATTAGGGGAGTAAGGCATGGGGGGAGCAGCCTATATATTAGGGGAGTGAGGCATGGGGGGGCAGCCCATATATTAGGGGAGTGAGGCATGGGGGGGGGGGGAATGAGGCAAAGGGGGGCAGCCTATAGACTAGGCCAGTGAGGCATGGGGAGGGCAGCCTATATATTAGGGGAGTAAGGCATGGGGGCAGCCTATATATTAGGGGAGTGAGGCATGGGGGGGGGGGAATGAGGCAAAGCGGGGCAGTCTATAGATTAGGCCAGTGAGGCATGGGGGGGGGGGCAGCCTATAGATTAGGCAAGTGAGGCATGGGGGTGGGGTGGGCCTAAATGAAGAGTCAGCAAGTAGCAGGAAGGGTCTGCAAGGAGCAGGGGCAGCATGGAGCATGAAGGGTCTGCAAGGGGCAGGAAGGGTCTGCAAGGAGCAGGGGCAGCATGGAGCATGAAGGGTCTGCAAGGAGCAGGGGCAGCAAGGGGCAGGAAGGGTCTGCAAGGAGCAGGAAGGGACAGAAGGAGCACAAAGGTAAAGGAGCAGAAAGAATCAGAAGGAGCACAAAGCTAAAGTAGGAGAAGGAGCAGAAAGGAATCAGAATGAGAAAGGAGCAGAAGGGCGCAAAATAAGCAGAAAGGAGTAGAAAGGTAAAGGATCAGAAGGAGCCAAATATAGAAGACAGTGTCAGAAGAAAATAAGACTGTCAAATGAAGGAGAAGAAAAGGAGATTGGAGCAGGAAGGACAAATGAAGTGAACCCTCCACTTTATTCTGGACACCACATCATAAGGCTTTGGTACCTGGGGCTGGCAGGGAAACTCTGGACCTTCTCATCTCTCCAGGTAAAAAAAAATATAATTGTTAATGTGTTCACTTTTATTTACTGAGTGTCAGGAAGCACAGAGTGCCGCTGGGTAGGGGTGTTGCTGATTGGCTAGAGCGGTCAGCTGGCACTCTAAGCCAATCAGTAGCTCCCCATTCATAAAAAAGTTTTAAAAAAGTTATGAAACGGGAACTGGCGATTGGCTTAGAGCATCAACTGTCAACTCTAGCCAATCAGCGGCACCCATGCCTGACGTCAATCTGCACTTCCTGACACTCCGTTTCAGATGCTGAATACCACTGAGGGACCTGGAGCTGGAGGAAGCCTTTGGGGTTAAACCATTTGAGAGCAGTTTAACCCCTTAAAGGAAAGAGCACCCAGGGGCTTCCTGGCATCATAGCATTTTCATTTAGATTAAGTTGTTATGGTGACTAGAATGTTCCTTTAATTTGCTTAAAGGAACACTATAGTGTCAGGAATACAAAGAATGTATTCCTGACACCATAGTTGTGAAAACGCTATTCACCCTGGCTTTATGTGATAATGACTATGCTCCTCCCCTTCATGACACTGTCAAAAAGGGGCCAAGTATAGATGTCATTACAATTATGCCCTCCCCCTGGAAAAATTCCTGCGGACGCCCATGCGCGCACACAGTGCCTTCTCTCTCCAGCACACGTCAGACGTATTTTAATATGTCTGACGTGTACAAGGCCTTTTTAGGGCCCTACATGATAGGAAGTCCCTCTGGTGGCCGTCTGAGTGACGGCCACTGGAGGTATTCCTATCAATCAATGTAAACACTGTATTTTCTCTGAAAATACAGTGTTTACATTAGATTGCCTGCAGGGAGCTATAGATCTCACCTGAACAAATGCATTAAGCTGTAGTTGTTCAGGTGACTATAGTGTCCCTTTAAATTATGAAACAGAGACAGCTGAACCGAAGACTTCCAATGTACACAGCAAATGAGTGAGTAATGCATTTAACTTTCATTCATGTGGATTTATCTCATTTTCATTTGGGGTAGCAGCACATTTTTTTATTTCGATATCCAGAGTAAGTTTTAGAGTAGCAACATCTCGTTTTAAATAGCAGGTCTCCTCTTGGGGTGTTAAAATACAATTCCTCAATTTTCATTGTTAACTCTGAGAAGGTTATTAACGAACGTGAGAATTGAAGTGCATTCAAAATGAATTGAAAGGGAAGTTCATATTTAAGGCCAAAGTAGCCAAACTAGACTAGAGAATAAATCCAGTTTGGCACTTTTGGCTTGAAATTTGAAATTCCCTTGAAATTCGATTTGAATTTTTGACAATTTTCCCTTTTGTAAATTACCCTGTTAAGACTGTCTCTTTTTCTCTGTGACCGGTGTCACTTTTAGTCCGGTGGAGGAGGAGAGAAGGACAGCACTTGGCCGAGGCTTGACTGTAATTAGGAGTCAGTGAAGATGAAAAACAACGACTTGACTTAAATCTTAGGAATAAGGACTGTGGAAGAACAAGGGATAGCTACCTTTGGTTTCCTAGATAAACTACATTCCATTCATTAATGGCTGGTTACCTTCAATTGGAAATTTAGTTTAAACGATCTCGGAGGTAGAAGCTTTGTTAAGGTCCAAAAATACCCAAAATGTGGTGACCCCTCCGAAAAAGGAATAGTACCGCATGATGGCCCCATACTCTTCCAATGATTCTCAAAGAGAATGACTTGATTAAATGCTTCTGATTGGCCAAGTGCAGATACTGTCACGTACCCGCTATAGGTCTCCAAAACTTTTTTATCAGACGCATTTGATTGGACTGAGGAGAGAAGACTGTCCTGGCGCTGAATTACTGGTAAGTTTAATGGATTTTGTAAAAAACGTTTTCACTTTTTTTTTTTTTTTAAATTCTTTATTTAAGAAAGGACAGATACAAAAAGCCTGTTCACAGCAAAATATGAGATCATTCCATCCCACAGATTTAAAACATTCAAAAAAAAAACGAAAACTTTTTACAGAAGAAGAGAATAAATCAAGAAAAGAAAGGGTCGTAACATTCTGTCTTAAATCTTACATTACTGTATATAAAAACATATTATCAGCAAAACTCCCATCAGTTGGCCTCATGCCTGTATGAGTAATTGTATAAGTAATAAATATATATATGCACAATGTGGCCCGGGAGTCTATTGGTTCCCACACCGCTATTTGAAATTCATATACAGGCAACAAACAAAGATCAGTAAGGGGGTCACACGAAAAGGAAAACAGAGGAAAGGAACAGAGGGGTGGAGAAGGTCAGAGCCATGGTGGTCAGTTTGATGACTAACTCTAAGCTCTGATAATCAACTCAAGTTCACATATTCCTCCCAGATAGACCAAGTGTTAATATTTCTGTCTTTGCTTGCTCTTTGTCTGTTCTTCATTGTTGATTTTTAGGTTCTTCATTGTTGATTTTTAGGTTCATTTATTCTCTGGCACCTTGACTCTTAAGATGAACGTATTTCATTAACAGAGCAAGCTATAACCTTTTAAAACACAAAAACCTTTTAACTATCTACCATAAATTGTAAATACCTCAATACGTTCCATTCTGTTCTCCAGGTTTCATTGGAGGCACCAACTGTCTTGAGGATTCCAACCTTGATTGGAACCTCCAGTCTACAAGTGGATTGCATCCTCTTCTCCAACTCTTCTCCAAAAGTATTACAGCACCCACACAAAGAATATAATCACAACTTTATTCTTTATAACACGGACAATAGATAATAATAACAAAAGACAATAATACCATACTTGTACCTTAGAACATTGTATGTATTTTGGATACCCTTGCAGCAGGAGGAAATAAAGTCACTTGATAAATATTACTGTAAGCAGCAGATGACACAGGCAAGACGTCACAGTAACAGTCCTAATCAGTTAATGTTATTACCAACTGTGTTACAGCTTCATCTTCGTAAGAGGACAATGAAGTAAACGTAATCTAGACAATCACATGACACGACAAAACAAAAATTAAATATATGTACAAACTATAATATATTATTTCCTACATGTTTGTTGGGTTTCCAGTTTTCGTCTGGTGACAATGTACCACCAATAACATGACCTATGTTGTTTTGTAGTAATCTAGGGGTTGGACTCTATTATACACCGGATGAACATGGTGTCCTCTTTAACATAGTTATATGTGGGTGAGTGAAGTTTGGCGAGAGGGCAGAACAAAGGGCAACCACTGGCAATGTTCATGTCTGCTACAGGTCGCTGAAATGAGGCAGACGTGTAATCGGGCCGGAAGGCGTCAAGTATGTGCTCTCGATTGCTCTGGTCTAGGAGCATGAAAGTGACCTGGAAAAGTAGACACCAAAGAGTAAAAATTAACAAGCAGTGATCAAAGTAATTATAGGACTTTTTGTAAAAAAATTAATGTAATGATAAAAACAAAACAAAGGCACAACATGTTCTCTGTAGTGAGCCGAATGACTGGGTGCACCAAAAGGCACCTGTAAAGGTTTAATGATATGGAGGCCCTAATAATCTGGCTTCTGCTGTTTACAATAATAAGTTCAACGGTTATCCCATATATCTAAACCCAGACACAGCTTTGGCCAATATTGGCTCTCCTAGTGTGAGATGCTCATTGTGCAGTGAAGGCTCTGAATAACCACATCCACAAACATACCGTTTTCAGAAGTTGTCATTGTGACAGATCACCATGTCCCTGAATTATTGTTTTATATTGAATGGTTCGGTATACGAACACCACCAAAACAAATTACCCCATTTTATTCGTATACCGAACAAAGTACCGAATGGACAGACCACCCACAACAGTCGTGTGCCGCTCATTGACTACTTGACCTCATTCAGACCTTCACAAACCGATTAACCCTAACATTCCAAGCGGTCGGCTGGGTGGCCGCCATTCGTTTGAACGAAAACAAGGTGGAGGCCATCTTTTGTTACCCGACCCCCTCCACAGGAAGCTTACCCGGTCGTCACCCGTCAACAGGCTCGCACCACGGCACCCCATATCGACTCTGAGGCTCAGGTAAGCCCGAACCCCCCTGATCACACTGTGTTACCCTGGGCTGCCCCATTAGAATTTGGTAGCGAGGTCGCCCTGGACCCGTCCCTACAAGTTTACAAGGACCGGATAGATAAAAACCAGACTGGCATAGAGGGGGAGAGATATGCTTGGGATAAGGGGTTATTATACCGGTATGCAGAAAAGGTAGTAGCCGGATCGATTCCCGTACCCATCAAACAGTTAATTGTGCCTCAAAAGTATAGACAAGAGTTAATGCGAATCGCCCATGACATTCCCCTGTCAGGACACCTAGGGATCAGCCGAACCAAACATCGGCTGCTGCAGAATTTCTTCTGGCCAGGGATATCACAGGATATTAAGCAGTACTGTAATACCTGCGATACCTGTCAGAGAGTGGGAAAACGGGGGACCGATACAAGGCCAAACTACACACCCTGCCCATAATCGAAGAACCCTTTAGCCGGGTAGCGGTAGACATCATTGGACCGCTGAAACAAAAAAGCCCGTCTGGCAAGAAATACATATTGACCGTAGTAGACTACGCCACTAGATACCCCGAAGCAGTAGCCCTGACGAATGTACATGCTGAGACCATAGTAGACGCCCTCATGCGCATATTTACCCGTATGGGGATCCCCCAGGAGATCATTTCGGATAGGGGTACCCAATTCACGGCCGAGGTCACTCACCAGCTTTGGAAAGTATGCGGGGTCCGAGCTATCCTTAACTCCCCATACCACCCCCAGTCCAATGGCCTCTGCGAACGGTTCAATGGAACACTAAAACAAATGATCCGCACGTTCGTAGCAACCCAGAAAAACTGGGAGCGGTTCTTACCCCATCTCCTGTTCGCCTACCGAGAGGTGCCCCAAGAGTCCACGGGGTTCTCCCCTTTCGAATTGTTATTCGGAAGGCGAGTAAGGGGACCCCTAGATCTAATCAGAGAACACTGGGAGGGGGGAACGACCATTAACGGCACCCCTATCGTACCCTATGTGTTGGAGTTTCGGAACCGCTTGGAGGAATTGACCCGGGCTGTGCGCAATAACCTCCAGGCGGCCCAGACATGCCAGCGCCAATGGTATGATAGGGGAGCCAGGGACCGCAGTTTTCAGGTCGACCAGAAGGTACTAGTCCTACGACCCGTCCCTACTGACAAGCTGCAGGCTTCCTGGCGGGGCCCATTCAAGGTGGTAGAGCAGGTCTGCGATACCACCTATATAATTGGCCCCTGCGCCGGGACCGGAGACAGACGCATGTTCCATGTGAACATGCTGAAACCCTACCGCGAGCGCACAGAGGAAGTATCCGCCATCTGCGCCTCGGCTGCGGAGGACACAGATAACCTACCCCTCCCTGACATGCTAGCCCGAGGAACCCTGCAAGAGGACCTAGCAGCTGTACAGTTAGGAGAGCGCTTAAATCCTCAGGAAAGAGCTCAGGCCCAAAGTCTAATTAGGGAAAAAGGAGCCACTTTTTCCAACCTCCCGGGATATACCCCGTTAGCTACCCATCGAGTAGAAACCCTAGATCCGACCCCGCTCCGTCAACCGCCCTACCGCATTCCCGAAGCAGTGAGGGGGAACATGTACAAGGAGCTGAAGGAAATGCTGCAGTTAGGGGTAATTGAGCATTCGGATAGCCCCTGGGCATCCCCAGTGGTACTCGTGCCGAAGCGGGATGGAACTACCCGCTTCTGCGTAGATTACCGGAGGCTCAATGATAAAACCGTATCCGATGCCTATCCCATGCCCCGGATCGACGAGCTATTAGACAAAATGGCCAAGGGCAAATACTTAACCACAATTGATCTTTGCAAGGGTTATTGGCAAATTCCTCTAGCCGAGGACGCTATTCCCAAATTGGCCTTCGTCACCCCATTTGGCCTGTACCAATTCAGGGTCATGCCATTTGGAATGAAGAACGCCCCGGCCACATTCCAGAGAATGGTGGACCGACTATTAGACGGGTTTCAGGAGTACGCTTGCGCTTATTTAGACGACATAGCCATCTTTAGTTATTCCTGGGCAGACCATCTGGACCATATCGGGGCAGTACTAGACCGCATCAGAGAAGCCGGACTGACCCTCAAACCCAGTAAATGTCATATAGGGATGGCAGAGGTCCAATATCTAGGACACCGAGTAGGCAGCGGCCACCAAAAGCCCGAGCCAGCCAAAATAGAGGCCGTAGCTAAATGGCCAACCCCCCGCACTAAAACCCAGGTACTAGCCTTTTTGGGGTATTACCGAAAGTTCGTACCTAACTACAGCGCCCTAGCCAAGCCCCTTACCGACTTAACCCGCAAGAACCTTCCTAAATTAGTAGTATGGGCCCCAGAGTGTGAACAGGCATTCCAACTCCTAAAAAATGCTCTTGTTAATGCCCCTGTGTTAGCTGCTCCCGATCCAACTAAACGCCTTCTCGTTCATACAGACGCTTCAATGTTTGGATTGGGAGCAGTACTGAGCCAGATCGGAGCCGATGGCGGTGAACATCCGGTAGCTTACCTCAGCAGAAAACTTTTACCCAGAGAAGTAAGCTACGCCGCCATCTAAAAGGAATGCCTTGCCGTGGTGTGGGCCCTCAAGAAACTGCAGCCCTATTTGTATGGGCAAACATTCTCGCTGCTCACAGATCACAACCCGTTGGTCTGGCTGAACCGGGTGTCAGGAGACAATGCCAGGCTGCTGCGCTGGAGCTTGGCGCTGCAGCCATTTGATTTCAACATCCAATATCGCCCGGGGAAGCTAAATGGAAATGCCGACGGGTTATCTCGACAAACTGAACTGGACAAGTGATCTGTGGGCACTCCTCCAGACATCCTCAAGCCGATCCGGCTTGTGTATGCTGGCTTGGTTCTGGGGGAGCATTGTGGCAGAAGCAGCCACAACAGACTGTTACACCAAATGCTACGTTATAACTGGATTGCATGTACGGAATGTTACAATGTAATTTAAATGCATGTTCATGTAATCGGTTCCCGAATCAGCAACTCTTAGCCGGTTCGGGAACCGATATAAGTACCGAATGAAAGACCACCCTGTTGGGGTCGTGTGCCTCACCTTAATGGAAGGCAACAATGTTGCAAATGTCCGTAATTGGGTTTGTGGGTGGCCGCCGTTCGCATAACGCCACGTGGCGGCGGCCATCTTAACTCCCGAACAGCGGTGTTTGGTCGTCGAGCGTCTGGAACTAAAATCGGACACTCGACTACCCAGACACCGCTCAGACCTCCAGCACCACGGAATCGTACGATTCAAACTACCGAACGGCCCGCCGTTCGGTAGGATGAATCCCCCAGACTAGGGGATTCATCCGAACGTAAGATTAGAGCCGGATGGCTAAAATGTTCGGTACTTTTTGTTCATTGAAATAGACCGACCACAGGGCCAGAATCCATGGAGCTGTTTTCGGCTACCGAATCCCTGTGGTCGGTCAAATCTTTAACTGTCTTTAACTCCCGAACCCCTGGTCTGATCTGGGTGAATTTTGAGTATGTTGCTCACCCAGAACAGACCTACCAGGGGACCCCTCATTTGTCACCGTACCCCCTGTATTTAGGGGACATCCAGAAACTGGGGGAAAACTCTGTTCCCACTAATGAGTTTAATTGCTAATCTAAGGGGAGGAGAGGGAGAGGAGGTGACCACGATGGGATTGGATATTTTAAGTTACCTCCCTTGCATGGGAAAAAGACATAAAAGCAAATGTGTGAATAAAGCTGACAGTTGACCTCCAAGCTATGTGTCGTCTAGTTCTTGGAGGGAAGGGATTGTAACTACGCTACCTGTTTTATACCTGTCTTGGATTGCTGTTCCTGTCTACCAGCGGAGCTACCTTGGATCATACCTCTACTCCGCTACAATAGGTTTAGAAAACACAGAGCTATTTATTAATCTAACTCTCAGTGGTGCAAGAGTGTATCACAAAGCTTCAACATAATAAAGCTCACAGTAATGTACAGTGTGTGTGAGTGTATCACAGAGTTCCCCAGCAAATAAACAGTAACATATTTTTCTAATGAATTGTAAAGAAATATTATTACTCTAAATTACAGGCAACATATTGAAAGGTTTAAAACGCAATATGAGATCATGCAAAGCCGAGAACTAATTACTGTAATTCTGTTAATTTTTAACACGGGAATTTAAGTTTTTTTTTTATTTCCCGTTTCACAATGTTTAGGGAGAGTCAGAGATTAACTATCTGTCAGAAAAAGAAGTGACTGTGTGGGATATTTACCTTGTGCTTGAAAGGCCAAAATAGAAAAGCATCATATTCCCCCTTCATGACGGCGAAGAAAAGAGAGACATGAGTACCCCTTCCTGCTCCGTCTCCATTTAAATAAATCCTCAGACACGCTTTATAGCCGTACTTCGTAGAGTAGAATGCTGGAAATCAGAGAATGCGGAACACTTAGTGCCCAATCACAAAATCATAAAATATTGCTAAACTTGCATCGATATTAGCATTGCAGAGACTAGTTTCCACAACACTCCCAGAGTGCCTTGCACAATATGCAAATGAGCGCAATGTCACTTTTACATTTCCAATCCTCGTTTCTGTAGGTTCCCTTAGCGACATTCTACTCTGCTCATCAAAACCCAACAAACCATCAGGGCTATTCATTAAATTGAGGATTTAGAGTGAATTTCAAATTTAGAGGCAATGTAGCCTTTGGATAATATAATTTAAAATTCAACTTGAATTCTCTATTGAATAAATCTGTATATATTTTAATACATAGAACTCTATCATTCTATGTTGAAGAATTTGTTGACAGGTAGGGAGGGTCCTATCCGTTATCCCTACAGTAAATATGTTTATTAGATGGAATTTTACTGACTTTTAATCTATACTTCTATACTGAACAAAATTATAAACGCAACACTTTTGTTTTTGCCCTCATTTTTCATGAGCTGAACTCAAAGATCTAAGACTTTTTCTATGTACACAAAAGGCCTATTTCTATCAAATATTGTTCACAAATCTGTCTAAATCTGTGTTAGTGAGCACTTCTCCTTTGCCGAGATAATCCATCCACCTCACAGGTGTGGCATATCAAGATGCTGATTAGACAGCATGATTATTGCACAGGTGTGCCTTAGACTGGCCACAATAAAAGGCCCTTCTCTCTGATCCTTGACCTAAAGAAGTACTAGACGCTAGTAGCGCATATCCTGAACGTCGGCCACTACAGCCCATTCCTAGCCACACCACTGCTGTTGCTTTAAATTCATGTGCATTCCAGTTAAAACACACTTTCACAATTTGTGGCCTTAGTACCTGGAGAGTACAGACTGGTGGATTGTCCATTTATAGCATCCTGACACCTCTGAGTTAGATTTGTAATTCTCCATACAAGCACCCCGTCATACGTTGCTTGCTCAAGTGCCTGCAGACGTAGGCTAAGCTCGTTTATCTGGACATTCTTCACTGCCAGCGCTTGGTGATAGCTGTCAATCTGTTCAGACGAAGAATATGTCAGTGCTTACTTGGGATTGAAAAAAAAAAATAAGGGAATATTTTTGAGATGTAAGTAAAAGAGTAGTCATCGGATCAATTGTTTAATTTGATTATTTGTACACTTTAAAAATAGTATAGAAGCTTACCTCTTGACTTAATTAGTATGATGGGAATTTGAAGCCAGTTTTGTAAGGCCACAAATGACCTGTCTCTGCTATTCGTTCTGGTATGCACTAACTAGTGAATTAGGAGGATCTGATGGGCAAACTGAAAAATTCAGGGTGAAATGAGCACGTTAGGAACATTTCCAATCCAGTTAAACTGAGATGGATTTTCATCCCATGTCTGCTATTTTAATCTAAATTCAATACCTCATTTTTGAACGCGCTCTAATTTGCTAATATGTAGCAGAAAATTTGCGCCAATTTGTTTATTAAGCCTCCTTGTATATATTACAGGAGTGGCTTCCCCCCCGGGATAGAATAATAAAACTTCAATAAAGTATGGTTACATGGGTCCCATTTTAAAGTTGAGAGACTTACAGTCATGGGCTTCCCTTCCTCGCTGATTTATATCTGATTGATACCTGAGCTCCGGCAACACGTGTTACAGTTAATTAAATAAAAATAGTCTTCGATCAATCATCAATAAGGGCTGCAAAGGATGTCCATACATACCAGGGGGTCTAGCCCTTGAACTAGTATGGAAAATGTCAATATCCAATAGTCAGGAGGCATTCCAGTTTAGGCTTGGAAAAGGGCCAATTTCTGCTGGTCTGCTCTCATTAAAAGTATTTACATTTCTTTTCTCTCTGAAATACGTATTTACAATGTTATTGTTTTAATCCACCGTACCACGTGGCCACTTAGGGGGCTTCATCTAATATAAATTGCACACATTTGAAGAGTTACTCCAAGCATCATAACAACTACAGCACACTGTATTGGTTATACGTCTAGGAGTACACTTTTGCTGTTGTCCGCTAAGGGGGCAAACCATTCTGCTAAGGTTTGCCTCATTCCTGAGTTCTGCCTCTAATTGCGGCTGTATAGCATTTGCTTCTGCAAAGTTGTCGATTCTGTCAGTCATTCATTAAGTCACTGAATGACCCTCCGGATCATGCACAGAATTGACATTAACAAATGCTGCTGCAAGTGGGTTCACACCCAGCAGCAATATACTATTTTGCAGTATGAGCAGCATTTGAAACTGAAATGAATACAGGGTCCTTACGCCATGACCACTTCAAATCACTGGTCAGTGGTCATAGTGCTTTGAATAACCCTTTAATGCTTTCTTGGCTGTACTTTTTTTTTGCTATACTAATTGCCAAGTTCATTAATACAAATATGTACAGTAAGTAATTTTGGGTCACTCCCCAAGGGTGACATTTTATACAATGCCCTTGGTGTTACTGCAATGTTGCCTAATTTCTTTGCTAAATGTTGAGAATGTTCACCATTGTGTCGAACACGTCTTACAGATTTTACCTTGTGCTCCATAGCTCTCATTTTTCTCTGCCTGACCTCGTTTTGCTCCCTCTCGGACGCGAGCTGTGCATGCATGTTTTCCATCTCTCTGTTCAACACGGTGAGAATATTCTCGGTTACTTTAATTCTTTGTTCTAGCTCATCTGATTGCTGATGAGAGGTATCCTGCAGATAAAAAAAAAAAATGAATGTCACCATCCCCAACCCAAATCCAAATTTAGACCTATTTTTGTCTATGTGCGAGGAAAAGGATCCGAGGCCGCAACCCAAATGTACCTTTTGTTTCTTGCTTCCCTGTTCTGCCACTACAGAAAGTAGCAATGCGAGGTGTACTGAGCTCGAGGACTTTTCATGTTCCTTTAACTTCTCTTTGGTTCCCTGTAGAAACAAGGTTGAAATGTAATTGAATTCTTTGTAAGCAGAACTGTAACAAGGGTATATACTAAAGTGAAAACTCAAGGTGATTTTTTTTTTATTTAAAGGGACACTCCACTATCCAAACAGAAAATGAATAAAAATCAATGTTTAGTAGATATATCTCCAAATTAAAACATGCATGCATTTTGTTATGTATTTTGTAATTGGGGGTAAATCTACAGCTTGTCTGCTGCCTTTGCAAACCCTCCCCTTCTAACCCGCCCAGACTTTCTGAGGCTGTCCAATCACAGACTTCCCAATGCAGCTCTATGAGAAGTCTTTACAAGGGCAATTGCTGCCTCTTGAGTTTGGCTTCAGCGAGCTAAGAAAACCAGGAAGTTAAATGACCTGCTGTCTGCTTGAAAGCCAAGGGGGTGTAACCAGCTTAATTTATAAGAGTGTCCGTTCCTATTAAAATCTGCAAACTGAAAAAGAGGACACATTCTTCACATTCACATTCTTCATTTTAGCAAGCTAAAATGCTTTAGATTTTTTTAAGGTCAAAATAGGTGAACTGGAAAAATTCAGCAATGTTTGTAGTTTGGCTCATCTAGCCTTATATTTGAAGTTTACTTTTTCCCACTTTAGCAAATACCCCTGCATATTAAATTGTACCTGTTATAATATGCAAACACGTAAAGAAGAATTACTATCAAATGTATAGATTTTTAAGAAATTAACCCTTTTCAAATATGATCTCTCCCCTCACTTTTTAATCAGCTATTGATATTTTTTTGAGAGTGGAACATGAAATATGGGGATCACTGAGATATGTCACCTTGTCACAAGAGATTCCTTGCCCTCGAGGGTGTAGTTGGTGGAGAAGTTCAACCTCTCACCCATCAACCGTTTTCTGGGCCAATCAACTTCTCCACTTTGTGCAGTCTTATTTATGTACCCGTCCATGGGGGCATTCTATCTTCTGTGAATCTCTTTGCAGACCGCTATAGAAAATGTCACGGTTGATATATTCATACTTCATCTCCCAATATACCCAGATATGCCCATAGTAATCTCCAAAATGGGAGGTTGACTTGGTGGAGACATTGGAGGTGGAAGACTGGTCAGACTTTGTGACCAAACAATGGACAATGTCAAACATATTGTTTCAAAGGTATTGGTGCGCTGCTATATTCTTCACTATAGGCTGGCTAAAGTTACACTCTGTATGGTTTCCACTTGATTCAAGGGTGAGAAGACCTTTTTAGGAGTCTATCACAGTGTTTTGATGTGTGTCTCATCCCATACCCATAGGTTGAACTTCTAAACTGAGTCTCTACTCTGGCTTCCCTCTCTAGGTTTGCACACAAGCTCATCTTCCAAGGTCAACCCTGTATTTGACTTGGTGCTAGAAGTCATCTTGAGAGTGGTGGAGAAGTATGACCTGTTAAAGCTGCTCTAAATATATGTTCTAAATAAAGATGTGAAAATAATGTAAAAAAAGCCAAACAAATGTATGATAATGTCTGCATTAAAAAAAAAAAAAAAATAAGGGAAAAGACCCAGAGTAAAACACACTTTACTTGCCAATGCAATGCCAGCCTCTTCCCTTTACTACAAGGCCTGCCATCTCCTGTGGGTTATGGAGTGGTACAAACGAAACATACACAAACTTTGGAAACAAGCGGAGAAGAGTGAGGCAGGCACACCCGTCGCATTGCTGCCATGGCTACCCCCTGGAACGGTGGGAAAGGAGGGGATAAGCTCAATGCCTTGCAGGTATGGCACCGTACCATGGGGAGACATGTAATCTTGACATACCCCTTCCCCCCTACTTCCCCTGACAAACAACGTGAGGGAAGCGGAGGGTGCTGTCTGTGTCTGAATGTGCTGAGGGTCTGTGTCTGAGGGCGCTGTGTGTGTGAGGGCGCTGTGTGTGTCTAAGAGTGCTGTGTGTGTCTAAGAGTGCTGTGTGTGAGAGGGTTCTCTCTGTGTCTGAGGGTGCTCTGTGTGTTTGTGAGGGTGCTGTGTGAGTGTGAGGATTCTGTTAGTGTGAGTGTGAGGGTGCTGTTAGTGTGAGTGTGCTGTGTGTGTGTAAAAATGTTTATTTAAATATGTATTTATTTATTCTTTTAGCCTGGGAGGATGTGGAGCCATGCTGCCATTCCTGGTGGTCTTAGTGGTGAGAGTTAACCACTGCAGGGCTAGAGTTCTCTCTCGCGAGATTAGAGCGCTGCCATGGTAACCTCGGCAACGCTCCGACCTCACGAGAGGAACCCGGCAAAACTACTGGCTAGAGCACCCCGAGTGCTCTCCTACCTCCCTCCCGCCGCATATCAGTGCCTGTGGGCGGTGAGGGAGATCTTTGATCTCCCCACTGGCCCATGAAGGCACATAGCAGGGCTGGCGCTCGGATAGCGCCGGCTCTGCATGGGCTGACAGGGGAGATCCTGTGATCTCCCCTGCCGGCCTCGGCCCATGGCCATCGTGGCCCGATGGCCATTCTGGTCCTGATCATGGTTCTCCCAAATAGAAGAGCTCAGATCAATTCCATACCAACACAGCAGGCACACACCAACCATATATAAATACATGGACACACTGGCTGCTCTCAACTAGGCGAGCAGATTTTGCAGACAAACTACAGTATTGAACAACATAGACAGACTATGACCTTACTTCCTGCAACATTGCATGACATTGACAGTACCCCAACATCCTTCCCCCCTTTTACCCACTATCCCTAATCCTAGACCAAGGTTAAAAGTCGGCCGCCGGGACCCGATTGAGAGCTCCCTGTGACGGCTCCCATTTAACGGGAGAATGTGGAACACCGTTATAAGAGAACACCGGGACCCAAGACATGCTTGGTGAATTCAATAATATGTACTGGGGAATGATACAGGACCTGCAAGTCCTCGGTTGAATGGGGCCTGCGAGTCCACATGAAAACCCACCATATCAAACTATAACTGTGCTTTAAATGTTATGCTCGGGACCTGTGCATCCCACATTGGTCTGTTACTGCAGAATATACTCATGTTAAAACCAGTAACTTTTATATTTACAAAAAAAAAAAATAATAGTGCAGTCAAAGTTGACTTAGATTTGCACTTACCCGATACGAGCATCCGACTTGAGAAAAAACACACGTCTCTTTTCCAGAGCCAAGCCCATTCTGTAACAATACAAGAATTTTAGAATTCGTAGCCTTACATTTTTCTAATTCAGTTTGATTTATTTTGCTGATGTGTTTTTGAAATGAGATTGGCACCAACAGAATTCGAAAGTATTCATTATTGTTATTAATTATTTATACATATTATGAAAGATTTTTATTCCTTAATACTGTGTAGAACATAAAGATTAGATTAGAGCATTAATGTAGGCATTGCTTATTAGCAAACTAAGGGGCATTTCTAGGTGGCAAAAGGACCAGGGGTTTCAGCCCAAGGGTAAATGTTATGGCCTCTCCCCTATGTATTGACTGAATACCCTCCTAAAATCATCCCTATACCAAGTCTAATCTAAAACGATAGCATGTTATATAAATCACAATGTCAAACAAATTGATGTACAGGAACACTTTAGTGTCAGGAACATAAACATGTATTCCTGACATAGTGTTAAACAAACTATTTAGGTACCCCCCCCTCCTCACCCCCCACCCCAGATTACACAGTGTTTTTACTCACCTATTCTACCACACCGTGCCAGTCTCGCCACTGAAATCATCAAATTTCATAAGAGCCAATCCAATGCATTCCCATAGGAAAGCATTGAGAGACTATTGCACATGCGAGTCATTCAGCATCTTCTCATAGAGATACATTGAATCAATGCATCTTGATGACAAACTGAGAGACTGCCACTAGAATTGTTACTGGGCAGCAATGTGAACTCTGCCTTTTCTCTGAAAAGGCAACGTTTGCATTAAAAAGGCTGCAGGGACGAGGGGCGGGGCCTGACCGCCGGCGGGATCAGACGCGCCTCGTCTGAGCTCCCGCTCCAGGGCCCAACAGACGGTGCAAATTGGAGGTAAACCGGGACCACCAAGCCACGCCAAATCCGCACTGGCCCCCAGGAGCTGGGGCGAACCCGGAAACTGACTACCCAGGTGCCGACAGTAACCCGACTGGGGCCCGGAGCTGGATGGAGCTTGAGCCGGGTTGAGACGGCCGCTCTCTCGGGTCTCCGGCCGGGGTCGTGCTCCCCCCCCCCTCTGGACCGGGGGGGTCATCCCGGTCTGCAAGGGCATCGAGCAGTGGGTCACCTCGGGGCCTAAACACCCGCCCTGGCGAGAAATGTTCATCGCTGACAATCAACAAAATGGCCGCCGCACACCAGCCATGTGCGAGAGCTGCTGGACCGATCAAGCTGAGTGGGGGGACACCATCATCAGACCACCAGGATGGCTTGACCCAGACCCCTGCTGCAGAACAAAGCTGGCAAGACTAAGGTACAGGCTGTAAGCAAGTATTAAGGGGAATCCACAAAACGGGACCCTATTTAACCGCCCCTATACAGCAGATCCACAGAGGTCACTAGACCGTAGCACTGCCAAACCTGACAAGACAAGTCAGAGGGAACAGTGAGACACCCACCCTGCATCCATCTAGACATGATACATCCTACCAACCCTGTCCCACGAAACCACGACTACCGCTACAAGCCAACGAACAGCGCAGGACAAATAACAACTGCACCACCAGGTCACAAGCAGCACTCAGCAGGCAAACGCAGAACAGCAAGAGCCACAGGAGACCCTCCCGCTGGCCAGCCTCGGTGCCGACGCAAGCACAGACGACCCCACAAACCCTGCTCAACTTAAATGGACTCATGCAACTTTGCTCAAACCCAGGGACATTGAACTATGCTCACCCATAGTATTACTAACTCCAACTGTGCTCAGCCAGACACACTGCATTCCACCCATACAGCATGCTTTACACACTATATTAAGCGAGGAAAACAATCTAGAATGCCACACTAGCAAACATTAGGGCTCAGGCACCCACTTTGACTCATGACAAACGTCACCACACTTAACCCTAATGTACAAACGTATAAAACATTGAATTTGAGGCATTCCAATAATCTGCTAACACGATCAAACTAGAGCCAATCACTCAGTGCCCAGGGCACACACGTCAGTATAGATAACCTGCTAAGCTATGGAGATTTTCTCAACTACTGACAAATAACACTCTACTAGTACTATCCGTTTGATGTTTGGTATTACACCTTAAAAAATGTGCACAGTTACTCATGACATTACATTGTATTTACCTGTCAACTAAATTCCTGGCGATAGCTATTGTGGCATGGCCAGAAAAATGTTATCTGTATAATCTATGCACACAAAAATAAAGAATTAAAAAAAAAAAAAAGGCTGCAGGGACAGGCTATAGACACCAGAACATCTACATTGAGCTGTAATAGTTCTGGTGGCTATAGTGTCCCTTTAAGTATTACATAAACCTCTATTTATAAACCCCACATCCACTGTAGCAAATTCAAGCCATGCAGTGCTAATTAACCCCGCACCTCACTGCATTAAAACACTACTCCCAGAGGAGTACCACACTGTGCTGTATAATTCACTAGAATATGGTGCATTAAAGGGATACTGTCACCAATTATATAACTAGAGGTGTTAGTTCTCTCTCACTATTACAAAGGACTCAAGACTAATAATTATACCTGGGGCTTTATATGACCCCACCCAGCCCCGTTAGCCTCCCCCCCACAACGCCCACGCTCACTTTCTACCAGGGGACACAATTTCTGTGTATACCTGCCCTGTTTTGTTTCTGAATGTTTATTTTCTTTTGTTACATGATGTACTGCCCTTGGCGTCACGGAAACTCCATACCTCATGTTTAATATGCTGCTGTTGTGTCAAGTTGTGAAAAACCAATGAACATTTATTCACTTTAGAGTTACAGCAAACACAAGTGGGTTATTGTGACATTGAAAGGACATTCAGAGGTAGGTGTTTTCATTAGTTACTTTAGGTTTTTGTATCAGATTCTTCAGATAACCGTATCTCTTCTGAATAGCAACACCCCTATATATAAGTGTATCTCCCCTAATAGAATCTAGCACACAATCTAACTGGTTGAAGCCCTCAAGTGTCTTCATATAAGGCTAGGGCCGTCTTTAACGCAGGGCAGTTACTCCTGGGGGGCGAAGGCAGCTGCTCTGTGGGCCTAGCTCTCCTCAACAATTTTTTTTTCCCCCGTCCTCTAAGCAGTCCCACCGGGTGGCCCATGCACTTAGGGCCACCCAGTGGGCTTGTATCAGCAGGGACCCTTGCTTTTTGGCAGTATGGGAGGAAGTGACAGTCGCAAGTCACTACCTCCCATAAAGAGAGCAGCTGCGCGGGAGGGGGCAGGAGGAGTCGTGTGGGAAGGAGAATGCAACAGCAGCGGCAGTGAGCCTCAGGCACCACACTGGACCCCATGGAAGCCACCCTCCAGGAAAAGGTAGGAAACTGAAGGGTGGGTTTACAGAGGTAATTTTTACATGTGTGTCAGTATGTCTGCGTGTTTGTGTCAGTATATTTGTGTGTGTGTGTCTGTGTGTTAGTATGTCTGTGTGTGTGTGTGTGTGTGTGTGTGTTACTATGTCTGTGTATGTGTGTGTGTGTGTGTCAGTATGTCTGTCTGTGTTTGTCAGTATGGCTGACAGTATGTGTGTATCAGTATATCTGTGTGTGTGTATGTGTCAGTATATCTGTGTGTGTCAGTATGTCTGACAGTGTATGTGTATGTATGTCTGGGTATGTGTAAGTATGCTTGTGTGTGTCAGTATTTCTGTCCTAGTCAGTATTTCTGTCAGTGTATGTGTGTGTCAGTGTATGTGTGTGTCAGTGTAACTGTATGTTGTCAGTGTGTGTATCTGTGTGTTTATCTGTATATAGTCAGTGTGTGTATCTGTGTATATGCATGTGTGTCAGTGTGTCTACCTGTGCATCTGAGCACCAACATTAAATACAAATACAGCCCTCCATTCAAACTTCAACATTACATACAAACACACCTCTGTGTTAAACACCAAAATTATATATAAACAAACCCCTACATTCAAAAACCAACACTACACGTAAATGCACACTTGCATTTAAACTTCACCACCACATACAAATGCATTCACAAAAACATACTCCATATAAACACATGCTTATATTTAAACACACAAACACGGCTCAGTGCTAAATACAACGCTGCAAACATGGGAAATTGGTAGAGCCCCAGCTGTCAAAGCATTGTTGGAGTTGCACAACAGATAGGGTTCTACCTTTTGTCCAACCTTGCAATTGGGGGCCCAATAAAAATCTTGCACCAGGACTTTTTCTATTTTAGTTCCACCACTGCGTTGGGGTGGATGCCGTGACTGCATGCCAGTGAGTGGGGGGAGGAGGCATGGTCTCAAGGGGCCCAAACAAATGCTTGCCCAGGGTCCAATCATTATTAAAGACGGCCCTGTATAAGGCCCTCGTGAGTGCTCATGGATGTTGCAAGTTGTGCATAGAATGTCCTGTTTGCAGTGTCCTTAAGTTGGTTGCTTCCCCCAAGGGGCATATCTTACACCATAGACAGGAAGCATATCTGAAATTCTATGCATCATTAGCCTATCCTGTCCAGTCTACGCCATTGCTCTACCCCATTCTTGCTTCCAGTTAAATAAAAAAAAAAAACTTTTCCCTGTTAGAGGTACAATACTGGCTATATTCCCAAATTCTCTCACCTTTCCTGTTTTCTGACCTTCTGATCCCCTTTTTGGACACACGTGTCTCTTTAGTGGTAAAGAAAAACAACAGTTACGATTCGGCAAAAGGGACATGACACAAAAATGTATTACAGAGCTATTCGTTATCGCAGGACATTATTATTTGTAAACACGTAAACAGCTCAAAGAAACGAGGCAGCTTATTCATTAAAGAGTGGATTCGCAACTGACATTTTCTGAACCAAGGACAACATATCCAAGTCTGATGTTGGAGTCATTTCCCAAATTAATTTTGTTTCTGTTTTGGTTTTTAATACGTTCATAAAACTGTCCTGTGTTGGATGTTTTCAGTGTTTTTTTTTTTTTTTCCTTTATTTTGTAGAAAAAAATTGTAGTACGTTTGAGAG
This sequence comes from Pelobates fuscus, assembly GCF_036172605.1. Classification (NCBI taxonomy): domain Eukaryota; kingdom Metazoa; phylum Chordata; class Amphibia; order Anura; family Pelobatidae; genus Pelobates; species Pelobates fuscus. The sequence continues at coordinate 156,119,723 of NC_086325.1, read as the reverse complement.
GCAGTTAATTTTGTCGTCAAATTTCAATTTAGTTTTAGTCATAGTCTTTTGACTATCAAGCAATTTTAGTTTAAGTCGTATTTTAGTTATCTTAATTGTTTTAGTTTTAGTCTAGTTTTAGTTGACAAAATTAACACGGTTGAGAGATGTATTCACTGAACTACAAAATGTGCACAATTGATAAAGGAATTGCAAAGTGAAGATGAAATGGATGAGCTGGGGGAATGGGTGAGGTGGATACATATTCTTGTTTAAATACTTTGGCCTAAGAATTGTAATTCTCTTTTAAATTTTCATCAATTCTTCACAATTCCTTTGTGAAAATTAGCATCCACAGGTACAATTAGAAACTGATGGTATAATCAGTCGATCAAGGAAGAATCCAGGCTGGCAAAGTGTCATGGGAGTTGAAGTTCCAAAGCAACTAAGGATTTTTCTACTTTGCCCATGTCTGCTTTAGAGTGTTGGAGACACCTCCAGTGGCCATTCTCAGATGGCTGCTAGAGGTGCTTCCTGGGGCAGTGCTGCACTGTGTGACAGACATTTAGTGTCTCCACCCTCTGCATGGAGACACTGAACTTTCCTCATAGATATGCATTGATTCAATGTATCTCTATGAGGAGATGCTGATTGGCCAGGGCTGTGTTTGGCTTGTGCTGGCTCTGCCCCTGATTTGCCTCCTTGACAGTCTCAGTCAATCCTATGGGGAAGCATTGTGATTGGCTCAGGACACAACTTGTGATGATGTCAACCAAGCAGGCAGATCAGGGGCAGAGTCAGCAGCTGCAGACCTGAATAAAAGTTAGATGTTACTACATTTAGGGAGGCAGGGGGACTAGATTGTGTTTTTAACACTATAGGGTCAGGAATACATGTTTCTGTTTTGGCCCTATTGTGTTCCTTTAAGGCCAAAATAGCTTCCAGTTTTGCTTTTTTTGTGCTAAAAGAAATTAACTTCTAATTCAATTTGGAATCCCGACAGTTTGGACATTAGCGAATAACCCCAACCATGTTTCTCAAACTATCTTTACATCAAAGGGTTAAACTAATTTGCAAAGTTATAAAAGTTCTTTCAGAATGATAGATGCCAGTGAAATCTTCTCATAACCTGAAACTAATGATTGTATCAAAAGGATTTTGCACAGTGTCACGTCTAGGCCTGACAGGAAGTTAAATGAGGTGTTATATGTCTCTGGGCTGAATGACACAGAAAAATATCCCCTATAACTCCTCTTGACCTGGAAACTTTGTAGACTGGGAAAGTCCACAATTATTTCATTTCTCATTTTATTATAGTCAAATGTTTTATTTTTATTCTAGCACGACTGACTTTGTGTAACACCAGCACTTTTTCCTATACACATATCCCTTACACCAGGGCTGCGTAGAAGGCATATCTCCAGATATTGTAGAACTACAGCTGCCTTAATGCTTTGCCAAAGTTTTCAATTGCACAGCATGATGGTATTTGGAGTTCTACAACATATGGGGATCTATCATTTGTCCACCATACCTTTACCCCGTGCTATTGGATGGTATGTGATAAATGATACCCTGTCTGCGCTTCTGGAAAATCCACTAAAGAACAATCTCAGCACCATCATCACTACATTTCCTTGTAGTGGTTATGGTTCAAATAGTATTTGGGTTCAATATCAGTAATGGTAGAGGATTAGGCATCTACTTTTGGATTCCTGTTTAATCTATTGGTCTGAAAAAGAAGAACACAGTCCCGGTGGTCTTCAAATTCCTGAAATGTTGATGATTCTGATGCATTTCTTAGTTTAGTGAATAAAGCCCTCTTTCCCATTTCCACCAGTCAATGCCTCCACAAGGGATGAATGTATAACAAGTAAAATAAATGTATATTTACGTTCTTACTGGCAACTCGTTAGGGCGAATCCTCTGAGAACATTTTGGACACAAGTTGGTTTTATTGTTTGGACATTCATTTTCCAAGTGGTCGGCAAGATGTTTTCGTCTGACCATTTGACCACAGCCAGTGTGACACTGGATTTCGGTGTAATCACAAAGATTCCTGTGATCCTGAAAAACACGGGGTGTGATTGGAAGTGCAACAGATCAACATCAACGTACGAAACATTTTTGAGAAAAAAAGAAAATGGAAAAAAACTACATACAGAGACCAGGAGGACTCATTGGTAGCATTGTAATCTGATCTTACATCAAACTATGTGACAGTTATTGTAAGTAATGCATCCAACGCGTTTTTCTTCTTACACTGGAATGCGACCAAGAGGAAAAAAACAAGGGTTTTAATCAAAGACATTTTTAGGGAAATCACTTTCTAAAATACGGGTTTGGTTTTCCCCTTTTTGTGAACATTGCAGTCTGAACTTTCCTAATCTTCAGAAACCTATTTTTAACGTTCTTAAAGATTGTTGACAACTTAGAATCTTAGTTTGCTCATATTACGTAAGTCTACAAAAATCAACGTTGTCAGCAACAAATGCAATTTTTTAAGTGCAATTGTCATGATAAAATTACTGGTAGCAATGCCTCTAGGGAGTCAAGCCCAGGTATGTTATCATTGATCACTGACACCATACCACACTTTATGGGTCTGCGACCTGTATAATCGCAAGTTCCGGCAATAAGCCTTACTATCTTTCCCACTGTGCCTTTGTTAGAGTGTTGACTTGATGAAGAACCCACCACAGTTCCTGTCCGCCCCTTGAACTCACAGCACTGATGCCCAAATACTTGCATCTTTAAGTTTATGGTGGGGCTAGGCAATCTTCCGAACTCCAGATACTGTGGACTACATATCTCCTGATGCTTTGCCAGGGATTATGGTTCAAGAGCTTTACAGGAGATGTAGTCCATAACAGCCAGAGTGCCAAAAGTTGCCTACCCCTGGTTAATGTATTAAACAAGGAATGAGCTCTCATTTGGTCAGGGTACATGGTGTTAAAATCACAGAACCAAATGAGTCAGAAAGAGAGTCACTTCCAGGGGTAGAGTCCAACTCCTCATCATCTTTAAACTTCACCGGACAACTTGGAGTTCAGTATTTGTATTTAAAAAAAATAAAAAATGGAACAGCCTGGTGTAAATAGTGCAAGTTACATAGTTAATTTTGTATAATGACACATCATACTTACATCATAGTCCTTCAATACCCCGGCCCATGTGCATTCCGAGGTTGCGCAGTGAACTTTTAATTCCGAGATCTCTTTGTTAATGGCTACGTCGCTGAAGGACTGAAAGAGGCAAGAACATATCTCACACTTTGTAGGGAAACAATGTGAACATTTCCAATAGCTTTTGAGCAGGGGAGCTCTAGCGAAAACAAGAATAAGCTTGGTTTCCATTAAATTTCCCATGATGAATCGCTGCTCAAGCTACTAGTCATTCTGAGACCCTCACACAGTGCAGAGCTTCGTGATCCAGTTAACTTAACAAAGCCAGAGCCATGCATAAAGAAACACTCCAGACACTATAACCACTACACTGCTCTTATGCCTCCCATTGTAAGTAGTCAAACCGCTTGATTTCTTACCTGGGGTCCATCAGACTCCACTCTCCACCTCCTCTCAGCCTTCAAGAGAACTAAAAGCTTCTAATTAGGAGCTTCTGAGCTTTACCCTGCAGTAAAGGGCCAGCTCATTTGCTGAGAGTGTCATCTGACTCAGGGGCCTGGCTGTCGAGCTGAATGGATGCCAACTTACGCAGCTCCGGCCGGAGAGCACACCATCTGCTCCATCTATTTCCCGAGAGACGGCTCATATGGACTGATTCTTGAAATATTTTTTTTTTTAGTCTATTCGCCCTGCAAAGCATGCCCCTGTTGTTTTCTGAAAGTTTGATGAAAATCTCAAGTTATTCGACCTAAGGCCTACCACACCATATGGGTCTACTTATTGCTCCTGAATACTAGCCTGGACTGTACTGTGAACCCAGAGCAGGGCTGATATGCAGAATTCCTGCAGCATGGAGCTGTGCGCTTTAAACAGGGTTTAAACATTCTCCCACCCTCCCTTTGTTCTGGGATTCTGGGTCTATGTATATGTTTTGCTAGACCTCCTGCCTAGCTGTCTCCTTGTCTATTGACAACCTGTCTTTTGACAACAATTACAACTTACCTGCTTCCATAATCTCCATTTGGAGGGTGTAACCTTCCTTGCAGAATCTAAAATTAGCTTCAGAACCTGTAGTGGGCCAGCTTGTCGATGCCTCAGATGGTGGACATGCAGCTTGGCACTACCCCTGACTTTCTCATCTTTGCCTGAAAATATTACCCATGTCGCTTTGCGCATGTAGGCCAGGTGTAGAGGGCCAAAGTCGATTGCACGCAGTTCTGTGAGGGACACTGTGGGCACCATAACAACGTTATCAGAATGAAGATGTAATGGTTTGAGGTACCAGCTTTTCTCAAGGAGTTAAACCATTAGTGAATGCTCTACGTCCACTGTAGTCCAAGGCTTGTCTCAGGAAGCCTCGGACAAGGATGCTGCTGATAGGCTGGGAACTGATGGGTGCACCGGAGCATCAAAAGGACTGAGCAGAATAGAAGCGAAGAAAGAAGTGGCTATTTTGGTCAAAATTTGCAATTCCCAATATTCTGAAAAAACCCTCTGCATTTTGGGGGCCCTGTGGGTTCTATGTAACTATATAAATATAGATGATAAACAGCAGGGAATTTAACAACAAGCGACATACCTTTTCTTCTATTAACACGCATTCTTCTGACAGAGATGAAGGGTCTTCTCCTTCCCGGCATTTTGGACATATAGTCCGGTTTGTGCTACTGTTCCAAAAAAAGAACAATTTTATTTTGTTATTCAATATGTAAGGTGTCTAGAATTAGTCATAGATAATAGCTCACACAGTGACACAAATTGACAAAAAAAAGTAAAAAATCTATTTAAAGCTAATTATAGAATGTAAAGCTCCTGAACGAAAATAAACACTATATCATGGAAATGGTCAAAACATAAATTGTCTTAAAGCGGATGGTGACAGACAATGCCTGATTACTCCGACAGTGACATTGCCACTACAGGTCCGGTGGGGGAAGGTAAAGGTGATATTTACTTACTTGAACCTTTCCCTCGCGGGATCGGCCATTTTGATTCAGCAGGTCCACTTTGGAGTGCATGTGCAAGAGTACAGCATTGAGGTCTATGAAGGATCCCGCAAGACCGCAGGATCCTACACAGACACAGCCAATTACCTGCAGCCGTCATTGGTGACAGCTATCGGGATTGACACTTAGACTTCGCCCTGAGTCTAAGAAAGTCAGGCGGAGGAGAAATACAGAGGCAAAGCAGTCCCTTCTTTCTCTCTGTATATCTCATGACTGGGTTCTGGACTCTTTTTCAGGGGTGGTGACAATTCCACTTTAACTAGGCTGTATAGGGGGCATTAAAGGGACACTATAGTCACCAAAGCAACAATCTCATAGGTAGATGCATGCTAAGGTGGCATTGCCCTTCTTCTGATCTCCAGTCAGATGAACTCAAGGAGGAAACAAAAAATAAAAGAAGAGGCTTCAAGTGTTATAAGTTAAGATGGATGTGAAGTAAACAAACACGATTGCTCACCTTATGAAGAGCCTCTTTAACCTGGCTCTATGTGATAGAACCTGTATGCCAATAACATGGGACACAGACCCTTCTTTAGTGTTGGAGCAGATGATGTTTGGAATCCACAGGACGAATTGATAAGATGCAAATACAAATTTATTAAAACATTAAAAGTTAAAAACAAATGATAAAATAAAGTAAGTCCATGGGCACTTCTTCCGAGACGCGTTTCACAGACTACAAACTTTCTTAATCTCTGCTTTTATTTTTTCCTTCCTCCTTGCGTTTATCAGTGAGATCTGAGCCTGTCAGACCTGCTCCATGCGAGTGTATCCGTTATAATTTGAATACACTCTATTTAATAAAAATAAATACAAAATTTTAAAAAAAGTTACACTATATTAAACCATTAATATTCCTGGGTTACTCTTACAAAAAATACAAAAAACTAATCTTTTTTTTATACGACATAAAATGAAACCAAGAGTTTCTATATGAATGATGCCGCAAAAACTTTCAGAAGGGTTTTTTTATGTAGAAAAGGGAAGGGAAGGTCTAATATATGTTTAATAAAATGTGCGAAGTGGGACGAAATTTTATTATAATTATTAATTGAGTTATACACGCATATTTATTTACATTTTTCTTATTCTGTTATATATGTTTGTTTATCTACAACTTTTAATTAATGAAAATGTAAAAAAAAAATAGTTATAAAACGGAGATTAACTCAATTAACTTCTAATTCTTAATATGATTTTTTTTTTACAAATTAAAACTTAGTAGTTGGTGGGTTTATATACTGAACAAGAAACTGACAATCAAAAGGCAAATTACCGAGGTAATTTCAGATGAGTAGGTGGAGAGGGGACAACTAATTTGACAGAGTGAATAAATCCCTTAATTTGGGGATACATTATTCTGATAATGTATGTACACAAGGAAAGGACACTACAACACGTAAAGAAGGGGTGACAATGGGCACCCCTGCCGAGTCCCATTAGTAATGCTAAAAGGCTGTGACCTAAACAAGTGTTTGTAACTCTACCAAGCAAGGGGAAAAAAGTTCTGGTACTCTCCCCAACTGGGGGGGGGGAGGGTAAAAATGTTAGAGTTACTTGCCCAAATGGGGGGTAAAATGTTCGGTACTCTCCCAGATCAGGGTGAAAAAGTTCAGGTACCCTCCCAAATAGGGCGTAAAATGATCAGGTAGTTTACTAACTCACGGAGAGAAAGTTCAGGTACCCTCCCAAATAGGGCGTAACATGATCAGGTAGTTTACTAACTCACGGAGAGAAAGTTCAGGTACCCTCCCAAATAGGGAGTAAAATGATCAGGTAGTTTACTAACTCACGGAGAGAAAGTTCAGGTACCCTCCCAAATAGGGAGTAAAATGATCAGATAGTTTACTAACTCACGGAGAGAAAGTTCAGGTACCCTCCCAAATAGGGAGTAAAATTATCAGGTAGTTTACTAACTCACGGAGAGAAAGTTCAGGTACCCTCCCAAATAGGGCATAAAATGATCAGGTTGTTTACTAACTCACGGAGAGAAAGTTCAGGTACCCTCCCAAATAGGGAGTAAAATGATCAGGTAGTTTACTAACTCACGGAGAGAAAGTTCAGGTACCCTCCCAAATAGGGAGTAAAATGATCAGATAGTTTACTAACTCACGGAGAGAAAGTTCAGGTACCCTCCCAAATAGGGAGTAAAATTATCAGGTAGTTTACTAACTCACGGAGAGAAAGTTCAGGTACCCTCCCAAATAGGGCGTAAAATGATCAGGTAGTTTACTAACTCCCGGAGAGAAAGTTCAGGTACCCTCCCAAATAGGGAGTAAAATGATCAGGTAGTTTACTAACTCACGGAGAGAAAGTTCAGGTACCCTCCCAAATAGGGAGTAACATGATCAGGTAGTTTACTAACTCACGGAGAGAAAGTTCAGGTACCCTCCCAAATAGGGCGTAAAATGATCAGGTAGTTTACTAACTCACAGAGAGAAAGTTCAGGTACCCTCCCAAATAGGGAGTAAAATGATCAGGTTGTTTTCCAACTCACGGGGAGAAAGTTGCTTTCCCAAATAAAAAGTTTTGATATTTTTTTAAAACTTCTACCAGGGTTAAAGGTCAGGTAATCTCTTCTCCAGATGGGAAAAAGAAAGTCTTCCAATCAATCGTAAACAGTTTAGGTACTTTCCCAGTGAAGAAGGAAACAGTTTAGGTAACGCATTCAAGAAGGGAAATGTTTGGGTGTGACTATAGCTGAGTTGAGGGAATTGTTCCAATGTAGGTATTTTAAAAGACATTTTGTTCAGTTTTACATTCACTACATTTCAGTGTTCAATAAATAAACCTCACGGTGTTATTATCACATCTGTGAGCTTGCAGGAAGTCATACAGATTTATTCACTAAAGATAGAATTTAAAATATTAAGATGTAAGGCCAATGTAGCCGAGCTGTAAGCATAGCTGAATTGGAGAATTTTTCTGGTTCAACTGTTTCGGCCTTAAATTTAAAATTCAGTTTGAATTCCCAGCAATCAATTTCATTAGTCACATTTACTGGTGCAGCTGTGATTTTCACTTTTCCCGTGATTTATTTGAGTTGTGTAATATTGGACAAAGCTTCTCATACGTGAGTGCAACAACCAAAAGCCGTGCAACAGGCTATGCCAGTTTCCGTCTGCACAACGTAAAAACAAACACAAACATTTCACTGAACGAAGAAAGTAAACTAAAAAAAAAAAACAAAGATAAACAGCAAGTCAAACTTCCCGCACCCTCACCCCAAAAACAAAATTACAGACAGCAAGGCACAAAGTGTTTATTGTAAAATTCCAAAATTAACATATAAACAAAACTAATTTCAAAAGCAAAAATGCATACATCCCAAGTGTCCCTATGTAGGAGGGACAGTCCCTATTTTCCGCCCAAATTCCTATATTTTACCCTAATGTCCCTCGTTCCTAGGAGCTCCATATTCTTGGTGTGTCTGAGTGTATAACAGAGCTCCACAGCAATAATACTCCCAGTAATGTGTCTGAGTGTATAACAGAGCTCCACAGCAATAATACTCCCAGTAATGTGTCTGAGCGTATAACAGAGCTCCACAGCAATAATACTCCCAGTAATGTGTCTGAGTGTATAACAGAACTCCACAGCAATAATACTCCCAGTAATGTGTCTGAGTGTATAACAGAGCTCAACAGCAATAATACTCCCACTAACGTGTCTGAGTGTATAACAGAGCTCCACAGCAATAATACTCCCAGTAATGTGTCCGAGTGTATAACAGAGCTCCACAGCAATAATACTCCCAGTAATGTGTCCGAGTGTATAACAGAGCTCCACAGCAATAATACTCCTAGTAATGTGTCTGAGTGGATAACAGAGCCCCACAGCAATAACACTCCCAGTAATGTGTCTGAGTGTATAACAGAGCTCCACAGCTATAATACTCCCAGTAAGGTGTGTGAGTGTATAACAGAGCTCCACAGCAATAATACTCCCAGTAATGTGTCTGAGTGTATAACAGAGCTCTACAGCAATAATACTCCCAGTAATGTGTCTGAGTGTATAACAGAGCTCCACAGCAATAATACTCCCAGTAATGTGTCTGAGTGTATAACAGAGCTCCACAGCAATAATACTCCCAGTAATGTGTCTGAGCGTATAACAGAGCTCCACAGCAATAATACTCCCAGTAATGTGTCTGAGTGTATAACAGAACTCCACAGCAATAATACTCCCAGTAATGTGTCTGAGTGTATAACAGAGCTCAACAGCAATAATACTCCCACTAACGTGTCTGAGTGTATAACAGAGCTCCACAGCAATAATACTCCCAGTAATGTGTCCGAGTGTATAACAGAGCTCCACAGCAATAATACTCCTAGTAATGTGTCTGAGTGGATAACAGAGCCCCACAGCAATAACACTCCCAGTAATGTGTCTGAGTGTATAACAGAGCTCCACAGCTATAATACTCCCAGTAAGGTGTGTGAGTGTATAACAGAGCTCCACAGCAATAATACTCCCAGTAATGTGTCTGAGTGTATAACAGAGCTCTACAGCAATAATACTCCCAGTAATGTGTCTGAGTGTATAACAGAGCTCCACAGCAATAATACTCCCAGTAATGTGTCTGAGTGTATAACAGAGCTCCACAGCAATAATACTCCCAGTATAGTGTGTGAGTGTATAACAGAGCTCCACAGCAATAATACTCCCAGTATATAGTGTGTGAGTGTATAACAGAGCTCCAAAGCAATAATACTCACAGTAATGTGTCTGAGTGTATAACAGAGCTCCACAGCAATAATACTCACAGTAATGTGTCTGCGTGTATAACAGAGCTCTACAGCAATAATACTCCCAGTAATGTGTCTGAGTGTATAACAGAGCTCCACAGCAATAATACTCCCAGTAATGTGTCTGAGTGTATAACAGAGCTCCACAGCAATAATACTCCCAGTATAGTGTGTGAGTGTATAACAGAGCTCCACAGCAATAATACTCCCAGTATATAGTGTGTGAGTGTATAACAGAGCTCCAAAGCAATAATACTCACAGTAATGTGTCTGAGTGTATAACAGAACTCCACAGCAATAATACGCCCAGTAATGTGTCTTTAACCCGTTACAGCGTTCTATGGCGTCCCACATTAAGTGGGCTTAAAAGGTGTTACTCTGTAACTGTGTGCGTCCTCCCAGCCTCGGGGTATCTGCCTACCCTTGCGATCGGCTTCAGGAGACTGCCTGACCACAAATGTAATTGCACTGACAAAGTACAATATATATCACATATTTTCATTCTACCTGTATTTTGATATTAATAAATATCTCAATAATTAAACAAATACACATATATATATATATATATATATATATATATATATATATACACATACACACATTTATATTCTACATATATATATATATGTATTATTTTTACATAATTGTAAGATTTTATTAATTATAATTGGTACCTGAGTCCAGACAATTTAATTTGCAAGCCCTTTATTTGACCCTGTTATTTTCCAAAACACCTTAAAACCAGTACATGTGGGATATTGCTGTACTCGGGAGACATCGCTGAAAACAAATATGTGTTGTAAAACATATGATATCGTCAGGAAAAGTGCAGTTTTTGTGTGAAAAATGCAAAAACCAAATATGAATGCTAAATTTGACCAGGGTTTGTCACTAAATGGCTACTAAAAAGATTGGACACTCCCCGTGTGGAGCTATACAGTCTCAAAAACAACACAGGCCCAGCAAACCAATCAGGCAAATTTCAATGTGCAAAAACGGAAAAGAGGAAAGCTCTACATTTGACCCCTGTAATGTTCCAAAACCCAATAAAACCTGTACGTGGGGGACACTGTTGTACTCGTGAGACATTGCTGAACACAAATAGGTGTATTTTATTGTAGTTAAAACCAACAGTATTATGGCATTCACATTTAAAATGCAATGGAGAACTTGGAAAATAACATTTCTTAATTTCTAACCCTTTTTTTTAGATTGTTTTCATATTAAATTATGTTTTATATATAAATATTTGATGTGAAACAAAAGCCCTGCTTCTCATGAGCAAAATTATATATAATAAGTAGGGGTGCACTTAAAGGGACACTATAGTCACCTGAACAACTACAGCTTATTGAATTTGTTCTGGTGAGTAGAATCATTGTGATTGGATCAGACTGTCACTTCTGATGATGTCAGCAGACAGCTTGTTTTTTTCTGAGGCAAACAGCATGCAGATCTAAAGCTTCTGGCTTGAATACAGTAAGATGTTGCTATATTTATGGGGGCATGAGGGGCCCAGAGTGCTAGATGGTGGCTTTAACACTATAGGGTCAATAATACATGTTTGTGTTCCTGACCCTATAGTGTTCCTTTAATTTGAAATAGATAAATTACGTTTGAACAGACATATATCTCAAATTCTAGGGTTTGTTTACATTTTGTTTTTATCAGAATGTGTACAATTGCCTCTGTCCTTAAGGGGTTAAGCTACAACAAATGTGTTTAGAAGTGAGTCTGTGTAAATAAGATACATTGTTCTTAGTTTAAATTACATTTTAGTTGCATGAATTGTTGTTATTAAGTTACCAATAGTGATGTCCCGAACAGTTCGGCGGGAACTGTTCGCCAGCGAACATAGCGTGTTCGTGGTCGCGAACACGCGCGATGTTCGGTCCGCCCCCTATTCGTCATCATTGAGTAAATTTTGACCCTGTACCTCACAGTCAGCAGACACATTCCAGCCAATCAGCAGCAGACCCTCCCTCCCAGACCCTCCCAGCTATGTTCGCAGGCGAACGGTTCCCGGCGAACTGTTCGGGGCATCACTATTGGTAACTTAATAACAACAATTCAAGCAACTAAAATGATAGATTTGAGTCTAAAATAAGGACTGTCCCCACCCAAACAGGATCATTTGGTAGGTATGACAAATCACAGCTCTAGTTTCCATAACTGTAAATCTAACCGCAACTCCCACAAATACAACTCAAAGCTTCCATAACCCTAGGAAACTGAGGGCACTCTAGGCGCGGTGGCTGTCCCCACTATCAGTCTCAGCCAGGCTCAACCTCTGGTACTTGCTCTCCGTAGCATATCTGTGAAATTCCCTAAAACCTGTAGCCTTAGCTTTTATAACTCACTGTCTCTGAGTCTAACACCCATAATTCTAAGGCTTCAGAATCTCCAGTTCTCACTAATCTAAACTTCCATAGCCCTAACTCCCATTAACCTGAGCTTAATGCTTATAATGCCAACATAAATGCCCTGGTACATCCCCTCGTTATGTGTCAAACCATTTTTGAGTAGTTTGAACTGAGGGAACACCAGGAGGTCGGCACATTGCTACAGGAGGAGTTTTTACATTTGAGCAGTCTCAATGTTGTCTATATTGTGATGGTACTAATAGGCTAAGAGTGTCAGCTGACACTTGGACAAAATTGATATTATTATTGAGGAAGTGTAATTCCTGGATCAGAAATATGGCCACGTGGGTTAGTCTCTGAACAATCGGAAATGTTTTGATGTAGAACTGATTGGTGGTGAGATTGATTCATTTTTGTAACTTTTTAAAATTATTTGTAATTTTTTGTTTCTTTACATACATTTTATTAATTCATTACCATGACCTGTTTAATGCATTACGAAAATAACATGTCGCTTGTTACTTGGAGTGGCCTTTTCATTTTATCTCCTATTCATGGCGCTCGTACCTACTGAACCTACTAGGGGTATTCATCAGCACAGAGAACTGTCAGTGCAGATTTACAAACAGCACAAAAGCAAACTGCACATAAATTAAGGGTGTGACACACACTATCCATGCGGACAAAGCAATGACAACACGATCAATAAATAGCAGACTCACAGCTGATCACCTAGCATTCAGAAGCAGAAAGCATGGCTGCTATACTGGACATATCCCATGACCGACTGACCGACCGACCAACCAACCAACCATTTTACTGCCTACCCTCTGGCTTAAAAATAGACAGTCACACAGACGGACCAATACATAGACTCCATCTCTCAAATCGATATATCTCTCACTATACGTGATGTTGCTTTCTGCTTTGTAGATGTTCTCCTCAAATAGATAATATTTGTACCCATATCCTCCTTAAATCAATCCAAGGTCCTATCCTTCTAGATTCAATCTGCTAACTCACTCACAAGGTTTCACAAGCTCCTGAAAACAAACCATTTTCGATATTCTGTACGCATTTTATAAGCATTCTATAACACTCCATAACAACTCCTGAACATTCCATCCTGGGTCATCTCACCTGACCAAATCACCTCAACCATTTGCTCCCAATGAACCCATCACCGCAATCCTTGCAAGTTGTACAACAGTCCTCGTCTGATTCCATCCGATTCTTAATGTTCTATACAATTTCACAATTTGTGAAACCGTTTTACTTACTGTTTGTTTACAATAGTTTTATTCTCAATTTGACTGTATTACTAATCTACGCAAATGGCAGTGGATAAACCAGTGGTAGTCAACCTTTTTTTACCTACCGCCCACTAATGCAACTTTTTGGTTGAAAAAATTTCCTTACCGCCCACCAGTTTTCGCGCAAATGCGGAATATTTTTTAGAAAGGAGGGTGTTTTACAAAAAATAAATGTACGTACATTTATCTTTTTATTTCTACTTAATGCAGGTTTATAAGGTTTTTAACTTTATAAAGTTTAATGAGAAAACAATAAAGTAAATTGAAATTACCTTTACTAGTGATTAATGAGATCCTTGAGGTTGATGCTGCGAGACTAAATATTTGATATCTGGTTCGATTTTCGTAAGGAACAAACGAAGGTCTCTTTCAGTGATATTCAGACGACTTCTCTGTTTGCGCATAATATGATTTCTCATATTATCTCTCTATGATTTTTCTTGTGCGTCAGCTCATCTCCTCTCCCTCCTCAATTCCCCTCCCCACCTTTTTTTTCCCCTTTTTTCTATTTTTTAACCTTCCTTGTAGCAATGCCCAGTAGGAAGGCTGAGCTAGGTAGCCCACTTACTATATAGTCCACTATAACAGACAGACACACGTACAAGACACACGTACAAGACACACGTACAAGACACACGTACAAGACACACGTACAAGACACACATACAGACACACATACAGACACACACACGACACACACACACGACACATACATACACACACGACACATACACACACACACGACAAATACACACACACATACACACACACGACACATACACACACACACGACACATACACACACACACGACACATACACACACACGACACATACATACACACACACACGACACATACATACACACACACACGACATACATACACACACACAACACACATACAGACACAAATACAGACACATAGATACACACACACGACACATACATACACACACACACACGACACATACATACACACACACACACACGACACATACATACACACACACACACGACACATACATACACACACACACACACATACACACACACACACACGACACATACATACACACACACACATACACGACACATACAGACACATGACACATACAGACACATGACACATACAGACACACACAACACACATACATACACACACACATACATACATACACACACACACAACACACATACAGACACAAATACAGACACAGATACACACACACACGACACATACAGACACACACGACACATACACACACACAGACACACATACATACATACACACACACACGACACATACAGGAACACAGACAGACACACATACACACAAGACACATACATACACACACACACAAGACACACATACCAACAGACAGTAACACATACATACACACACACAAGACACACATATATACAGACACACACACACACACACACAAGACATACATACAAAGACACACACACACACATTATATTTAAGTCACCCTCCTGTTTCCTACCTTTTAGATTCAGGAGGGTGACTTTCCCTGGGGTCCAGTGGTGGCTCAGGTGGATGGGAGTCAGAGTTCCCACTCTGACTCCCTGGTCTTCCTCCCGCGCGGCTCTCAGGGTTAGCTGGGAGGAGTGATGTGCAGTCACTTCCTCCCAGCTCTGCGATGTCATCACAGGGGGCCCGGTCGCGCTGTTAAAGCGCCCAGCGCTGACCGAGCCCCCTCACAATCCACATCCATCGGGTGGCCCTGACAGCATGGGCCACCCGATGGACCCCTCCATATGCAGCCCCGGCGGTTTGCCGCGCGGGCCGGAGCCGCAATTTGTCACGGCGGTACCCAGTCGCAGGGGTACCGCCGGCTCGCACCCGCCCGCCCGTCCGCCCGGTCGTGAGGTCGTCAAAACCTGGAAATCCCTACCGCCCACCTGAAATCCTAAAACGCCCACTAGTGGGCGGTAGGGACCAGGTTGACGACCCATGGG
This sequence comes from Pelobates fuscus, assembly GCF_036172605.1. NCBI lineage: Eukaryota > Metazoa > Chordata > Amphibia > Anura > Pelobatidae > Pelobates > Pelobates fuscus. The sequence continues at coordinate 156,104,207 of NC_086325.1, read as the reverse complement.
ATAAACAAATATATAAATACAGAAATAATCAATCAATAAATAACTAAAACAATTCCATTCAAGGAAACACTACCAAGCCACATATTTAGTCTTCTGGGTGACACATCTTCAGTGCTAGAGGCTTGTTAAATAAACTGTGAGTTCTGGAGAACTGATGAAAAAAAAAAAAATTTAGGCCAAACTGAGAAAGATTGTTCAAAATTTAATCTAAAATGTTTTAATTTTTTTATTTTTTTTATTTCTCCACAGTTCTCGATTTAGTAAATAAGCCAAGTATTGGGTTACATTAAAGCTGACGGATGGGGTCTACAAACCTGGCCAGTCGAGACAAGCACTGAGCGCAGTACCTGTGACCGCACATCGTCTGCACTGCTTTCCTCAAGATGTTTTCGCAGTGGCAACAAAGATATTTTCTCTCTGGTACATCATTGCAGATAATCTTTGGGTAGCCATAGTCATTCATGTTGGAGACTGCGCTTTAAGTCTGGATACGTTTTTTCCAAAAATGTTAATCCAGTGAAAATGTAGAGAAATGGGCTGCTTACAAAGAAAAAATGGTAAGAGCCGTATCTACGAGAAAACTTAAAGTAACTGACCAAGTTGAGAAACTAATGTAGAAAGCAATCCCTAGTTACAGTCACGTCCTCTGACAGTCCCCTGTTGAAATAAGCAGAAAACGGAAAGTACACATGAATTCCCCTTTGTACTTTGTAATACTCCTTAGTATCACAGGGGAATTTCTGCTTTTTGTAATTTTAGTTCCTTGCTGCTTGCGTCTGTATAGAATCTGAAAGCGAAACAAGATTACTGCTGTAGTTCAGCAAGTGCGAACATTCTCTGCGAGCTGGCTCGAGATACAATCAGATCTTTATTTCAATTTGAGTTGAGTCATTTAATTCGCTAATATCCAGCGAAAGAGCTGAGAAAGTTTCGCAAGAATTAAACGGGGGGGGGGGGGGGGGGAAGGGGGGGGGACATGAAAAGCGTGGCACAGTGATAGGAAGCAAAAGCAATGTGTGTAATGGGAGTGGGCAAACTGTGTATGATGGGAGTAGGCTGTCTGTGTGTGATGGGACTGGCACACCTATGTATGATGGAAGCTTTGGGCATCACTTTTTAGCTACAATTTTAATGACAGGAAATTTGGTCATGTGAGCGTGCATGTCTGTGTATGTGTGTACACACACATATACAAATAAATAAAAACATATACATATATTACTTTTTTTTTCTCTAATGCAATTATTAAGAAAACCAAAATAAAATCCTGCGCACGTTTATAAATAGACTCAAATTAAACATGGAAGCAACATTATAATATGGCATTTATGCTCCCTCGTGGTCCTCCCACATGTTGTGGTCACATCACATTATTTAAAGAAACCAATTAAAGGGTAAAAGGTATCGACCAGAAAAACTCACCCACAAGAAGCTTTAAATTAAAAAATAAATGTAAAAAATGATGCCATAGAAATTTAATTAATCCATTATCAGATTATTTAGATTTATGAGAGAAGTAACAGATACTTTGAGAATACAGACACACTAAATAAACTACCTAGGCTATTTATAGGAATCAAATAATACTAGGAACTGTTACAGAGCCCCAAAACGGTAATCAAAAAGCAGAATGCTGGGGGGCGGGGCCTGACTGTCATGGAGGGAAGACGTGCCTGACTGAAGCTCTCTACAACTTTCTAAGAAAACGATGCTAAAGGCACCCTTAAACTACGATAAACGACAGAAAATGACCCCACAAGACCTACTGGCAATCAGCCCCCACGGTAAACCGGTAATGCGGACCGTGGGTGGACGACAGACGGCAGGCAGAACCTGCGAGGGCATGAGGCCTGGAGCGCACTGGATGGGAGCGGCGGCCGAGCTCCCAGCCTGGAGCAGCCCGGAGACTGACTGCTGCAAGCGGGTTCCCCGCAACCCCCCCTTCGGGACCTGTGAGGGAGATCACGGTCCACCCATGGGAGTCCTCCCATATAGGGCAACAGTGAAAAGGAAATCGGGCGGAGAGCCGAGAAACCCACCAAAGATGGCAGAGACCATGCGGCCTGACGGCTGCCACGCAGTATGGCAGGGCTCCTTGATCAGCCTGGAGCAAACCCTCACAGACCTCTGGTGCAGCATGGAGCTCACACTTCAGCAGATGATACCGAGTAGGCCTGCCTCAAGCTGCACACCCTGCCGCCCACCGCCTGACCCACAGCAAAGCCCAACAGTCCTGCAACAACCCAGAAAGGCGGGAAGGCGACGGAGAACCAAACCGCCATCTTACCGGCACAGAACAGCAAACCGGAAAAAGCCGCCGAAACCAAGCACAACCTTCACCTTGCGAGCAGCCATACTCCAGCCCAAAGACCCACCGCGACAATTCCAATCACGTCCAGAGACCCGTCGCACTGAGACATCACCGCATGGGAACACATGGCGGGCCGCTGCACAGCCCCAACGAGGCGTCGGACGATCTGAAGAGAGACACCGCACCCCTGGCACTCTGATCCGGAGACCTGACACGGCACACCGCAACTGGATACCGCGAACATGCCTCCAACATGCCCAGAGACGGACTTCAGCCTAGGGGACCCCAGGGGATAATATAGTGCTGTACTAACCTAATATATGGTATACTCCTGACAGTGGTAGAAATCAGATGCCTTATAAATAAAAAGTTCTAGATGTTGTGGTATGAATGCATAGACTACAACAGATCTTGTAAGAATAACCCCAGCTTCTGGAGCTTGAATGCACTTATCACTGCTAGGCTGTTTTATAATATAGAAACATAGAAACATAGAATGTGACGGCAGATAAGAACCATTCGGCCCATCTAGTCTGCCCAGTTTTCTAAATACTTTCATTAGTCCCTGGCCTTATCTTATAGTTAGGATAGCCTTATGCCTATCCCACGCATGCTTAAACTCCTTTACTGTGTTAACCTCTACCACTTCAGCTGGAAGGCTATTCCATGCATCCACTACCCTCTCAGTAAAGTAATACTTCCTGATATTATTTTTAAACCTTTGTCCCTCTAATTTAAGACTATGTCCTCTTGTTGTGGTAGTTTTTCTTCTTTTAAATATAGTCTCCTCCTTTACTGTGTTGATTCCCTTTATGTATTTAAATGTTTCTATCATATCCCCCCTGTCTCGTCTTTCCTCCATGCTATACATGTTAAGATCCTTTAACCTTTCCTGGTAAGTTTTATCCTGCAATCCATGAACCAGTTTAGTAGCCCTTCTTTGAACTCTCTCTAAGGTATCAATATCCTTCTGAAGATAGGGTCTCCAGTACTGTGTACAGTACTCCAAGTGAGGTCTCACCAGTGTTCTGTACAATGGCATGAGCACTTCCCTCTTTCTACTGCTAATACCTCTCCCTATACAACCAAGCATTCTGCTAGCATTTCCTGCTGCTCTATTACATTGTCTGCCTACCTTTAAGTCATCAGAAATAATCACCCCTAAATCCCTTTCCTCAGATGTTGAGGTTAGGACTCTATCAAATATTCTGTACTCTGCCCTTGGGTTTTTACGTCCAAGATGCATTATCTTGCACTTATCCACATTAAATGTCAGTTGCCACAACTCTGACCATTTTTCTAGTCTACCTAAATCATTTTCCATTTGGCTTATCCCTCCTGGAACATCAACCCTGTTACATATCTTAGTATCATCCGCAAAAAGACACACCTTACCATCAAGACCTTCTGCAATATCACTAATAAAAATATTAAAGAGAATGGGTCCAAGTACAGATCCCTGAGGTACCCCACTGGTGACAAGCCCAAGCTTCGAATATACTCCATTGACTACAACCCTCTGTTGCCTGTCACTCAGCCACTGCCTTACCCATTCAACAATATTGGAATCCAAACTCAAAGATTGTAGTTTGTTGATAAGCCTTCTATGTGCAACAGTGTCAAAAGCCTTACTGAAATCGAGGTAAGCAATGTCTACTGCACCACCCTGATCTATAATTTTAGTTACCCAATCAAAAAAATCAATAAGATTAGTTTGGCATGATCTCCCTGAAGTAAACCCATGTTGTCTCTGATCTTGAAATCCATGTGTTTTTAGATGTTCAACAATCCTATCCTTTAACATGGTTTCCATCACTTTCCCCACTACTGAAGTTAGGCTTACTGGCCTATAGTTGCCCGACTCCTCCCTATTACCTTTCTTGTGAATGGGCACAACATTCGCTAACTTCCAATCTTCTGGGACTACTCCTGTTATCAATGATTGGTTAAATAAATCTGTTAATGGTTTTGCTAGTACACCACTAAGCTCTTTTAATAGCTTTGGGTGTATTCCATCAGGTCCCATTGACTTATTTGTCTTTACTTTTGACAGTTGAAATAGAACCTCTTCCTCTGTAAACTCACGTGTAGTAAATGACTCATTTATCCTTTTTCTTAACTGAGGTCCCTTTCCTTCATTTTCATCTGTAAATACCGAACAAAAATATTCATTGAGGCAGTCAGCTAGACCTTTATCCTCATCTACATACCTTCCTTCTTTTGTTTTTAATCTAACTAATCCTTGTTTTACTTTTCTTTTCTCATTTATGTATCTAAAAAAGGTTTTGTCCCCCTTTTTTACTGACTGTGCTATTTTCTCTTCTGTGTGTGATTTGGAAGCTCTTATAACTTGCTTAGCCTCTTTCTGCCTAATCTTATAGGTCATTCTGTCTTCCTCACTCTGGGTTTTTTTATAATTACTAAATGCTAACTTTTTGTTTTTTACTATTTTGGCTACATCTGTGGAGTACCACAGTGGTTTCTTGAATTTTTTGCTTTTACTGACAAGCCTAATGCAATTTTCTGTTGCCTTCAGTAGTGCAACTTTTAAATAATCCCATTTCTTTTGGACTCCATTTAAATTGCTCCAGTCTGATAATGACTCCTTTACACATATTCTAATTTTGGAAAAGTCTGTTTTTCTAAAGTCTAAAACTTTTGTTTTTGTGTGGTGTGACTCAGTCACTGTTCTTATATTAAACCACACTGACTGATGATCACTGGATCCTAAACTTTCACCTACAGTAATATCTGATACCAAATCTCCATTTGTTAACACTAAATCTAGTATGGCCTCTTTACGAGTTGGCTCCTCAACGACTTGTTTTAGAGACAATCCCAGTAGGGAGTTTAGAATATGTGTGCTCCTGGCACAAGTAGCTATTTTTGTTTTCCAATTTATATCAGGAAGATTAAAGTCACCCATGATGATAACTTCCCCCTTCATTGTCATTTTAGCTATTTCTTCAACTAGTAGATTATCTAACTCTTCAATTTGTCCTGGGGGCCTATAAATCACACCTACACGAGTTACTGTGTGATTACCAAATTCTAACGTAACCCAAACTGACTCTATGTTCGCCTCACTAACCTTTATTAGGCTAGATTTTATGCTATTCTTTACATACAGGGCCACCCCTCCCCCTTTCTTGCCTTCCCTGTCTTTTCTATATAAAGAGTACCCTGGTATTGCTATGTCCCAGTCATTTTTCTCATTATACCATGTCTCAGTAACAGCGACTAAATCTACACTATCAGTTGCCATTATTGCCACAAGTTCATGGATCTTATTCCCTAAACTGCGAGCATTTGTAGACATGACTCTAAGCTTATCATTTTTTAACACACTTGCTACAGGCACCTTCTGTCCTTGTTTTGGGGGACAATTGGATTGATGTTTTATCACCCTTTTGCCCCCCCCTCCTAGTTTAAATACATCCTAGCAAAACCTCTGAACTGCTCACTGAGAACATTTGTTCCCTTTTGAGAAAGATGCAAACCATCTTTTTTGTACAGTTTATTTCCATTCCAAATAGAGCTACCATGAGCAATAAAGCCAAATCCTTGCTCCCGACACCATTCACCAAGCCACACCATATGGTAGATATTGTCTTATACCAGCCTGTAACCTAACTGACAGACAGACCTGCCTTATTTTAACAGGTATACTAAATATAGCTTAATGGTACTAAAAGCAAGAATGTCTTATAATCACTAACATATACATTTATATTACCTTTATTAGGATTGTTGCCTCTGCTGGTAGCTATGACTTGCTGTATTAATACTCAGTGTCAGGTCTATAGAAAAGCCTTAGTAACTTTTGAATACCTCCCTCCCACTATGACAATGCTAGCCTTAACTTGTTGCAACTTTCAAGCTATCCACTTCACTGCGATTTAAACGTGACCGTAAATATAAAAAATAATGCATTGTACTACCATACCCTAATGCTTTCCTTGTTATACACTCTTTGTCTTTGAAATAAGCATGCGGATTGCCTTTGGGGTACCACGTGCCTGTATGTTACCATCATATGCATTGCAAAAATAAAGAATTAAAAAAAAAAAAAAAGCAGAATGCTAACAATTTATCAATGGCGCCATGACTTTTTTTTTTTTCAATTCTTTATTTTTGTTGTGCAGATGAACATAATATAACAACAGACGCCACATCAGCGTATTTCAGGTGTCTTAAAAGTTAGACAGTGGCATAGTAATTCGCACAATTTTTTAAGTTTAACATGCTGAACTAAACAGGAGGTTAGCAGAGTAGGTTTAGATATAGTAAAATATAATAAAGGTGTTAGTTGCTTAACATTGCTAGATCACCTATGCTAGAGAAGAACAGTATCTAGTTATGAACAGTGTGACTTAACATTGCCTAGGTATTTTCACGTTCTGACATGACAGTATTATACGGTTGACCTTCAGGCATGCTTGTTAGGTGACCAATACACGCTAAGTACTTAGTGAGTTAAATTGTCGATTAATAGCAGTAGTTTATGATTAATATTGAGTAACATCGCTTCATTGTCTAGGCATTTAGATTGCTTTGTTTAAGAACTGAATACATGTATTTAGGTGCAGAAATAATGCAAGGTCTTTTAAGATTATTAGCTTAAACTGTCGCTGAGACCGTTGTCGCTTGAACATTTGCCGCTTACACCTTGGTCGCCTAGACATTTGTCGCTTACTTATTTAGCAGGTTACATTTGTCACTTCTCGTGGGCCTAAAATAAAAATGATTATGTCTATAGAATATTAACACTAAAGACAATGCTAGAGCGTTTAACAGGCTTAATTATGTTGCTAAGATGCCATTAGGATAACGAAAAACATTAACTAAAAGAGTGTCCATTCTGCCAGTTCGCTAGCATCTGAGTTGTGAACTGCAGGGAGCTATGATGTTTTCTGTGAAATGGGGGCACCTGAGGTAGCAGCCAGTGTCCGTCAGACCCCTAGAGTCCTGCAATGCCCGTGTCTCAGCCAATGCCTTGTGCGATCATTTCTCCTGGTTGCTGTGTTCCAGCCTCAATGACTTCTCCGGTTTGGGGGGCATCTCCAGTGGTTTTCTGTGGAGTGGTCGTCAGTTTGGTGCTCTGGTTTGTCTTCCCATCATGTGGATGCGGGTATGAGAGAAGTCGCTGCAGCCTTTTTCTGGCTTGGTACCGCGGTAGTGTCTGTTGTGCATCAGAGTGGTGCAGAGAGAAGGCCCCATGGTGTCGGTGAGGATCCTGCTGGTCTGAGGGTCTGCGCTCGGGTAAGGTGCCTGAGCTAGAGGGTTGCCCGGCGGGCTCGCTCTCTGTTGAGTGGGAGCGGGTACTTGTGTCCGGGTAGGTTGGAGCGGTTTCCCGCTTTGACGGCTTGTTGTGTCTGTGTGGTCGGGTGGCCGCATGGTAGGCTCGGAGTGGGAAGTCAAAATGGCGACGGCGTGTAGCGGGCCGGAGCCATGAGGCAACCAAACGGGTTGCTCGGCTAGCGGGTACCCCTCTGTCACATAGGGTCGTGCAGAAGCTTAGGTAAAGCTGGTCCAGGATTTCCAGGGGATGCGAGGGTAGATGACCGCCTGTGTACTCCTTCTGAGGGCCTTGCCGGTCGGCCAATTTGGATTGGGCCCAGCGGCACTGTCACCCCGCAGGCCTTGTGGCTAGTCTCCCTTGCCCAGACGTTTAATCCACTTGTCAAGTGGGGACCGGGATGACCCAGGGGGGGGGGGGGGGTAGGAGAGTAACGAGGTCTTGTGGGGGTTCCGATGCCGGAGTGAGCGGCCGCCTCTCTCCGGCTCTCGCTCTAGTAGGCCGCAGCCGGCGGTACAGTCGCTTGGTCCCGACGGGCTCCAGGGAGGTATCACCCTGTAGAGGAGAATACCCCCGGTTCATACAGTGCCCTCGGTGGACGTTTTAGGCTGATTAGCCTCCGTTTGCGCTTGCCCGGCGGGAGCTCTTCTTCCCCACGTCTGTTCGGCTTGGCGGTCAGACTCCGCCCCCGGCGCCATGACTTTTTAATCAGTATTTCGTAGCACACCACTGAAAGGGTGACTCTACCTGTAGAAGGATGGAACGAGGGTTAATGTTTGAGATTCCCTTTTCCCATTGCTTAGGGGAGACCACACAATGGAGATTGGATTCCCACTGGGAGGCAATCCTGGAGGTATGGTATGGAGCGTATGTGAGTAGTAGACTGTACCACATGGAGATCGACCTACAGTGGGGAGGGGGGGGGGGGGGAATTTCCCATTAATGCAAATTTGCTCCCATATTGAAATAGATGTTTGTGGTATATTGTCAGGCAGACACTGCTAACTTAAAACAGCGCCTGTCCCCCCACCCAGCACCTCTGTCATCCCCTCTTAGCTTGCAGCCCCATGTCCCCTCTCATACCCAGCATCCCCTGTCTCCCCCTCTCATACCCTGCATCCTCTGTTTTCCCCTATAACCCAGAAGCTTCTGTTCCACCACCCAGCAGTCCCACCAGGACCCCCCTCTTTACCTCTCACCCAGCAGCCGCTGCCCCTTCCTCTCACCTTGCAGCCCCTGCCCTTCTGTCACCTTGCAGCCACTGTCCCCACCTCTCACCCAGCAGCCACTGCCCCCACCTCTCACCCAGCAGCCACTGTCCTTCTGTCACCTTGCAGCCCCATGTCCCCACCTCTCACCCAGCAGCCCCATGTCCCTACCTCTCACCCAGCAGCCACTCTCTCCACCTCTCACCCAGCAGCCACTCTCTCCACCTCTCACCCAGCAGCCACTCTCTCCACCTCTCACCCAGCAGCCACTCTCTCCACCTCTCACCTAGCAGCCACTCTCTCCACCTCTCACCCAGCAGCCACTGTCCCCACCTCTTACCCAGCAGCCACTCTCTCCACCTCTCACCCAGCAGCCACTCTCTCCACCTCTCACCCAGCAGCCACTCTCTCCACCTCTCACCTAGCAGCCACTGTCCCCACCTCTCACCCAGCAGCCACTCTCTCCACCTCTCACCCAGCAGCCACTCTCTCCACCTCTCACCCAGCAGCCACTCTCTCCACCTCTCACCCAGCAGCCACTGTCCCCACCTCTCACCCAGCAGCCACTCTCTCCACCTCTCACCCAGCAGCCACTCTCTCCACCTCTCACCCAGCAGCCACTCTCTCCACCTCTCACCCAGCAGCCACTCCCTCCACCTCTCACCCAGCAGCCACTCTCTCCACCTCTCACCCAGCAGCCACTCTCTCCACCTCTCACCTAGCAGCCACTCTCTCCACCTCTCACCCAGCAGCCACTGTCCCCACCTCTCACCCAGCAGCCACTCTCTCCACCTCTCACCCAGCAGCCACTCTCTCCACCTCTCACCCAGCAGCCACTCTCTCCACCTCTCACCCAGCAGCCACTCTCTCCACCTCTCACCCAGCAGCCACTGTCTCCACCTCTCACCCAGCAGCCACTCTCTCCACCTCTCACCCAGCAGCCACTCTCTCCACCTCTCACCCAGCAGCCACTCTCTCCACCTCTCACCCAGCAGCCACTCTCTCCACCTCTCACCCAGCAGCCACTCTCTCCACCTCTCACCCAGCAGCCACTGTCCCCACCTCTCACCCAGCAGCCACTCTCTCCACCTCTCACCCAGCAGCCACTCTCTCCACCTCTCACCCAGCAGCCACTCTCTCCACCTCTCACCCAGCAGCCACTCCCTCCACCTCTCACCCAGCAGCCACTCCCTCCACCTCTCACCCAGCAGCCACTCGCTCCACCTCTCACCCAGCAGCCACTCTCTCCACCTCTCACCTAGCAGCCACTCTCTCCACCTCTCACCCAGCTGCCACTGTCTCCACCTCTCACCCAGCAGCCACTCTCTCCACCTCTCACCAAGCAGCCACTGTCCCCACCTCTCACCCAGCAGCCACTCTCTCCACCTCTCACCCAGCAGCCACTCTCTCCACCTCTCACCCAGCAGCCACTCCCTCCACCTCTCACCCAGCAGCCACTGTCCCCACCTCTAACCCAGCAGCCCTGTGCCCACCTCTCACTCCCTGCAGCCTCTTTCTCCCTCACATCCAGAAGCTTCATGACACCATCTCTCACCCTGCAGCCCCATGTCCCTCCTCAACACACTGCAGCCCCATGTCCCCTCTCACACCATGCCCTTGCCTCTCTCATATCCTGTATCCCCTGTCTCTACCTCTCACCCAGCAGCCCCTGCCCACCTCTCACCCAGCAGATCCTACCCCCTCTCACACAGCAGCCCCTGCCCCCTCTCACCCAGCAGCCCCTGCCCCCCTCTCACACCCTGCAGCCTCTTTCTCCCTCACATCCAGAAGCCCCATTACACCATCTCTCACCTTGCAGCCCCTTGTCCCTCCTCAACACACTGCAGCCCCATGTCCCCTCTAACACCATTATTATTATTATTATGTTATTATTTATATAGTGCCAAAAGATTCTGCAGCGCTTTACATGTTTACCATGTCCCCTCTCACACCCTGCAGCCCCATGACCCCTCTCACACCCTGCAGCCCCATGTCCCTTCTCAACACCATGCAGCCCCATGTCCCTTCTCATACCATGCAGCCCCATGCCCCCTCTCATACCATGCAGCCCCATGTCCCTTCTCAACACCATGCAGCCCCATGTCCCTTCTCATACCATGTAGCCCCATGCCCCTCTCATACCATGCAGCCCCATGTCCCTTATCAACACCATGCAGCCCTATGTCCCTTCTCAACACCCTGCAGCCCCATGCCCCCTCTCACACCATGCAGCCCCATGCCCCCTCTCACACCATGCAGCCCCATGTCCCTTCTCAACACCATGCAGCCCCATGTCCCTTCTCATACCATGCAGCCCCATGCCCCCTCTCATACCATGCAGCCCTATGTCGCTTCTTAACACCATGCAGCCACATGTTCCTTCTCATACCATGCAGCCCCATGCCCCCTCCCATACCATGCAGCCCCATGTCCCTTCTCAACACCATGCAGCCCTATGTCCCTTCTCAACAACCTGCAGCCCCATGTCCCCTCTCATACCATGCAGCCCCATGCCCCCTCTCACACCATGCAGCCCCATGCCCCCTCTCACACCATGCAGCCCCATGCCCCCTCTCACACGATGCAGCCCCATGTCCCTTCTCCACACCATGCAGCGCCATGTCCCCTCTCACACCATGCAGCCCCATGTCCCCTCTCACACCATGCAGCCCCATGTCCCCTCTCACACCATGCAGCTCCATGTCCCTTCTGAACACACTGCAGCCCCATGCCCCCTCTCACACAATGCAGCCCCATTTCCGCTCTCACACAATGCAGCCCCATTTCTGCTCTCACACCATGCAGCCCCATGTCCATTCTCACACTCTGCAGCCTCATTTCCCCCTTCCACACTCTAGATCTCTTATTCCACTCTCACACAACATTCCCTATTGTCTCCCCCTCACACACACATCACCTGTCAGCCCCACGCTACACGTGGACTGCCCTGTGGGGTATTCAACAAATGTGCCCACTTTGGAGAGGCATGAATGTCATTGGTGATGACACAACCTACACCCTCTTGGGCTACACCCCTTCGAGGGCTGCTCTGGCTTTAAATGCCCAGGCTGAATGTTTGTCCCAGTCCGGCCCTGTATGCGATAGATACATTCGCAGCACAACATCTATATCAGGCAGGAACATTTTATCACTTTTAGGAGAGTTGGGTATCAGTGGTGACACTGTCAGTACAAATATAGAAAGACCTTGTGCAGGTGTGCTTCAGTCAGAGAGTTGTGTCTATACAATACAATACCGTTGTTAGTTCAAATGGCAGATCATATAGGTGGGGCATTGTGGGGTGGCAAGTTTTTATTTTGCCTAGGGCGGCAAAATTCCTTGCACCGACCCTGGCAGCACGGCAATCATGTTCTACACCCATCAAGTACCCAGATGGTTATTAAGTCCGGTCAGAAATTATTGACTAGGTTCCTTTTGGGTTGAGCACCTCAACCCTCCACTATAGATGCCACTGTGGAGGTGACTTAAGGAAAGTATACATTGAAGAGAGTCTCTGATAGCAGTTTATGCAGTAAGTATTGCAGTTAGCATGTAAATCCCCCATGTTAAAATTAGTGTCAGACACCTTTGAAAAAGGCAGCCAGTAGGTGCCGAAACGTTGGGGTATTGGTGGCTCGTGTTTCTGTCATAGTAGGCTTGTGGAATTTTGGTAATTATTATAGTTTACTATTTTGCCTATTAGTTTTCCCTTTATTTTATGCTTTGTGTATGTAAGCATGTTTTGTTTAATAAAGGCTAAATACATTTTTAAGTGGTGGTTTTAGTGTACATTCTCTATTTTTGTATTCATAGTTGTTTGGGCACTTGAGGGAATATGTTACCATCATATTTATGTTGTCTCTCCGTGCGTTGTTGTTGTTATGGGATATATCACCTACCTTATCGACAAGGAAATAACTAGCTAAGACTGCCTAACTCACTACCTGTGATCCATTGGCAGCTACTCACCTTTAACTTGGCCAAGTTCCGTGTTTTGTTTTGTACTTTCCAAGGGATTAGATTAAAGGAGTCCCCTGCAGCTACCCTCCAGTGAAATGCAAACAACTTGAATTTTCACATTCAAAACCGTCTACATTCTCAGGGCTCTTCTCGTTGTTTTCAGTGCGAACTAAAATATGCCTAATATTTTGACGATCAGGCTGAGATTTTTCTAGATGTTAACTATGACGAAATCTTTCTCAATTTCACAGGAATTTCCCAGTTTTAAAGGGACACTATAGGCACCCAGACCACTTCAGCTCATTGGAATGGTCTGTGTGCAGTATCCCTGTCCCCTTAACCCTGCGATGGTAATTATTACAGTTATTTAGAAACTCCACTAATTACCATTACAGGGTTAACGCCACCTTTAGTGGCTGTCTACCTAATTAACCACAAATACATGCATACATAACTAGCCACTAATTAACCACAAGCACATACATATATAGCTAGCCACAGACACACATATATACATAACTAGCCACAGACACACATATATACATCACTAGCCACTAATGAACCACAAATACATATATACATAACTAGCCACAGACACACACATATACATACATAACTAGCCACTCACACTAATTAACCACAAACACATACATATATAGCTAGCCACAGACACACATATGTACATAACTAGCCACTAATGAACCACAAATACATATATACATAACTAGCCACAGACACACACATATACATACATAACTAGCCACTCACACTAATTAACCACAAACACATACATATATAACTAGACACAGACACACATATATACATACATAACTAGCCACTAATGAACCACAAATACATACATACATAACTAGCCAGACACACACATATACATACATAACTAGCCACTCATACTAATTAACCACAAATATATACATATATCACTAGCCACAGACACGCATATATACATAACTAGCCACTAATGAACCACAAATACATACATAACTAGCCACAGACATGCATATATATACATACATAACTAGCCACTAATGAACCATAAATACATAACTAGTCACAGACACACACATATATATACATACATAACTTGCCACTCACACTAATTAACCACAAACACATACATATATAACTAGCCACAGACACACATATGTACATAACTAGCCACTAATGAACCACAAATACATACATAACTAGCCACAGACACACACATATACATACATAACTAGCCACTCACACTAATTAACCACAAATACATACATACATAACTAGCCACAGACACACATATATACATACATAACTAGCCACTAATGAACTACAAATACATAAATACATACAAGTCACAGACACACATATATACATAACTAGCCACTAATGAACCACAAATACATACATGCGCTAAGCACATACACACATATTTAAAACTATCCACTCACACACAACCCCTGTGTCGCTGGTGAGGAGGGAGCAGAGCTGCACAATGACTGCTGAGCTTCACTTTACAGGGGTTTTCACTGCCGTGAGTATTCAAAGTGAATTTCAAAGGCCAGATTAATTCAACGCATAACAGACTTAGAGAATTCTTCGTTTGGCTATTTTGGTCTTAAATTTTAAAGTCACTTCGAATTCTCTCTCTAGTTACTAACACTGGTAGTGTCTGCCTAATGGAAAAGTAAAAAAAAAGTGGCAAGGGCTACAAAGTAACAGGAAGTATTACAGAGTAACAGTAAGTGGCTACACTGGGCAGTGATGGCATGACTTACAGCTACAGTGATGGCATTAGAGGGAGCAGTTGGTAACCTAATGAGCACTCAGGAATAGTGGTAGCACAACGGTCACATGGGGACAATGACACACGCTGACAACAAAACTTCCAATTAGTATTGCAACAGTTATCTGGTGGGCTGCAGGCTATATAGACCAGGGGTCCTCAAACTTTTTAAACAGGGGGCCAGTTCACAGTCCCTCAGACACTGTTGGGGGCCGGACTATAAAAAATATTAATAAATTCCTATGCACACTGCACACACACGCATAAGGACATAAATACACACATACATACATAAACAGACAGACATAGACATACACATACATATATACGGACATACATACACACATACTGTACATACATACATACAGACAGACACATACTGACATACATACACACACACAGACATACATACTGACCTACATACATACATACATACACAACGATACATACACATACAGACAGACACATACAGACATACATACACACACACTAACTGACACACACACATGCTTTTAAAAATATATATTTTTATTAATTTTATCACAAAGTATATAAAATTCAATTTACATAGAAAATTGTTTACAATGATATTACTTTGGCACATGTTACAGAAATACAAAGACAACAAACTCCAAAGACAACAAACAACTTATCAATTCACAGTGTATGAGTAATCTATAATAACCCAGAATGGGTTATAACCTATACCCTTTATTAGTCTTCACAGATTGACCACTTCCAAATTCTTACCCCAATTTACCCTTTTGTCCTATACTAATCGCAGTCAGCAACCCCTCACCTTAGTTGCCATTAGACCCCAAGTTATGGGGGGGACACCATATGAAATATGCCCATCTTCAATACTAAGGATGGGAACACTAAATAAAAGAGAAAGAGGAGGAATAAAAAGAACCATGTGAGAAATAACTATAAAAAAGAGGACAGCCCCCTAAAATCCCAAAATACCCATACCTCAACATCCACACACATACCACATATAGTGTTCCGAGATTCCATGGGGAGGTGAGCCAACCAGGGGGAATAGCTATGAAGAATGAAGTACATTTTGGGTCGTGCACTTCATATCTGAGAGCCAAATAGAAGCGTCAAATAGTGTGCTTACAGTGCAGTGGTAAACATTCTTATTTTCTGGGTGCTAATCTGCTAAATAGTACATTTTGGGGCATGCACTTCATATCTGAGAGTCAAATAGAAGCGTCTAATAGTGTGCTTACAGTGCAGTGGTAAACATTCTTATTTTCTGGGTGCTAATCTGCTAAATAGTACATTTTGGGGCGTGCACTTCATATCTGAGAGCCAAATAGAAGCGTCTAATAGTGTGCTTACAGTGCAGTGGTAAACATTCTTATTTTCTGGGTGCTAATCTGCTAAATAGTACATTTTGGGGCGTGCACTTCATATCTGAGAGTCAAATAGAAGCGTTTAATAGTGCGCTTACAGTGCAGTGGTAAACATTCTTATTTTCTGGGTGCTAATCTGCTAAATAGTACATTTTGGGGCGTGCACTTCATATCTGAGAGCCAAATAGAAGCGTCTAATAGTGCGCTTACAGCGCAGTGGTAAACATTCTTATTTTCTGGGTGCTAATCTGCTAAATAGTACATTTTGGGGCGTGCACTTCATATCTGAGAGCCAAATAGAAGCGTCAAATAGTGTGCTTACAGTGCAGTGGTAAACATTCTTATTTTCTGGGTGCTAATCTGCTAAATAGTACATTTTGGGGCGTGCACTTCATATCTGAGAGTCAAATAGAAGCGTTTAATAGTGCGCTTACAGCGCAGTGGTAAACATTCTTATTTTCTGGGTGCTAATCTGCTAAATAGTACATTTGCGGACTGCACTTCATATCTGAGAGTCAAATAGAAGCGTCAAATACTGCTGTTACAGCGCAATTGTAAACATTCTAATTGTTTTGCTGCTAATCTGCTAAATCGTACATTTTGGGGCGTGCTCTTCATACCTGAGAGTCAAATAGAAGCGTCTAATAGTGTGCTTACAGCGCAGTGTTAAACATTCTTATTTGACATACATACATACACACACACACACACATACTGATATACATACATACTGGAATACATACAGACAAAGACATACATACATATTGACATACATACACACAAAGAAGACATACATACATACATACTGACATACATACGTACACACACACACATACTGACATACATACAGACATACACACACACAGACATACATACATACTGACATACACACAGACATACATACAGACTGAAATACATACACATACATGCAGATACATACATACACACACAGACATACATACATACACACATACAGACATACATACATACTGACATATATACACACACATAGCTAATTTTGATTACCTTTTTTTGCAGGAGGGTGGCTGTGGCTGATGGGAGTCGGCGTGGCTCCCGCGGCTTGGCTCTCTTCCCTCCTGTGCGGAGGGAGCTGGGAGGAAGTGACCACCGGCCGTCACTTCCTCCCAGCACTACTTTGCAGCTGCGATTTTTAAAGAGGCCCGGTTGCGCTATTGCACGGCCGCAGCGCTGACCGGGCCCCTGAAGACATAGGGCCCATCGGGTGGCCCTGAGTGCTTGGGCCGGGTTCTGGACCCTGGTGGGCCAGACCCGGCTCGCTATGAGACCCAGCTCGCTATGAGTGGCTGTCTACGAGACAGCCACTAGAGGAGCTTCCGTGTTCTTAAAACACTTTTAGTGTTTTAAGAGATGCTGGGCGTCCTCACGCAATGCATGAGGACCTCCAGCGTTGCTGGAATCCCCATAGTAAAGCATTGAATAATGCTTTCCTATGGGGCGGTGTAATGCGCGCTTGCGGCTGTTGCAGTGCGCGCGCAGCAATTTCCGCGCATGGTCAATAGGTCTCCTCCGCCAGCTGACGTTGGCAGGGGAGGAGAGTTGGCGGAACCTGACCCAACGCCGAGGGACATCAGCGCTGGATACAGGTAAGTCACTGAGGGGGTTTTAACCCCCTCAGCAACCTGGGATGGGAGGTGGGAGAGAGAGGGGACCTGCAGTGCCAGGAAAACGGTTTGTTTTCCTGGCACTGGAGAGTCCCTTTAAGAATTGTTACTCCTTTAAAGAGGAAACAGACATCTTCTAACAAACGTTGCTGCCTGCCACCAATTAGAACTCAAGGAGGTGGTGCCATGGTAAATGGAGAATTCGGTGTAGGCCTGGAACAAAATGTAAAAAAAACAACTTTATGGGAATCTAAATAGCAAGACATTATAAGGTCCTTTCATGTATATGAGCTGCTAATGTTTTCCAGTTGACGCTACCAAAAATAAGTATACATTGATTGGTGGTGGGTGTAGTACGATATCGGTGTACATATGGTTTTGTAATGCTACGATTAACCAGGTTTTAGCTTCTATTTGAGGAACGTACAAAGTCTTAAAGCAGTGTATACCTCTTCCTTATGTCTCTCCCCTTTTTATCCTCAACCATGCCTCTCACCACCCATGTTAGCTAGTGGTCAATATCTTGGTGCAACTGTCTTAACCCCTTAAGGACACATGACACGTGTGACCTGTCATGATTCCCTTTTATTCCAGAAGTTTGGTCCTAATGGAGCAATTAAAGTACCATAACCACTACAGCCACTGTTCTTTTGGTATCTTGTTATTGCACAGACGGTTTACAAGAAAACTAAAACAATTGCTTTGTTTTTGCCAAAAAAAAAGGTATATGTAGTGAGTGTAGAAGAAAGGGAACATGCCACAGTGTTAGAGAGACCAAAGTCAGCATTACCTTAACTAATTTCATTGTCAGTCAGTCCACACAAGTTTTGTTCCTCTACATCCTTCTTAAGTTTCCATACTTAAGCAAGAGTATGCGAAAAGTAGTTAGGGTTGCCACCTTTCTTGGCGAAAAAATACCGGCCTTACTAGTTTGCATAATACATTTTGTATGCCTGACATCACATGATGTAAATCACAAGGAGTGACATAAGAGATAATTCTGTAAAATCACCAAAAACTACTTACAGTTTGATTGTAATGTATATATATTTATTGCTCCCAGTGTCTACCTGTCTTAGTCTCCTATGTCTCCTAGTGTATTAGTGTCCATATGTATCACAGTGTCCCCATGTCTCCCAGTGTCCCCTAGTCTCCCAGTCTCTCAGTGTCACCATGTCACCCAGTGTCTTAGTGTCCTCATGTCTCCCAGTGTTCCCTAGTCTCCCAGTCCCCTAATCCCCTAATCCCCCCCGTGTCCCCATGTCGCCCAGAGTATCAGTGTCCCCATGTCTTCCAGTATCCTCTAGTCTCCCAGTCCCCTAATCCCCTAATCCCCCAGTGTCCCCATGTCGCCCAGAGTCTGTGTCCCCATGTCTTCCAGTATCCTCTAGTCTCCCAGTCCCCTAATCTCCATGACATGGGGACTCTGGGAGACTAGAGCAACTGGGAGACATGGGGCCACTGTGTCCCTAGTGTCTCAGGATCCCCATGTCCCCAATGTCTAACCCCACCCAGACTTTCTGTGTCTGTCCAATCACAGACTTCCCAATGCACCCTAATGAGAAGTCTTTGCAAGGCAGATGCTCTGGGCAATTGCTGCCTCTTAAGTTTAGATCATTTAAACCAGAAAGTAGCAGAAGACTAATTTACAAAAGTACCAATTTCTATTAAAATGTGCACTTTTTGTAAAATGAAAAAGAGGACACACTCTTCACACATAAAGCACTTCAGCAGGCGAAAGTGCTTCAGGTGTTTGAAGGGTCCCTTTACGCTGGAATTTATAAAGAAAATAGGCAAAAATGCAGTAGTGGTGTAAAACCACTTTATGAGGCCTTGGGCGAAACTCAAACATGAGGCCCCACTAACAAAAAAGTGAAAAAAAATAGTTGCAATACATGCACACTGTCACATATACACATTGATGCACAGTTTACCTGTGTATGTGCCTGAGAGTGTGTCTCACGGAGAGTATCCTTGTGTGTGTGTGTGTGTGTGTGAATGTATATCTATGTGAGCATCTTTGAATTTTTGTCTGGGATCCTATGTGTATGGGGTAGCTGCTTGAAGTGTGTTGTGTGTATGGGGGTTCTGCCTGTAGCCTTTGTGCATTGTGTTTATGGCAGCTATGTTTCCTGACTGTGTGCGTATGATGAATGTCTTCAGCTGGTGACTGTGACAAGGTGAGTAAAGAGGTACCAGTGGCCAGGAGAGCGTGACAGGGCGAAGGGGGTAAGACATGGTTTCTCTCTCACAACCCCCCCCCCCCCCCCTCACAATGGACAGGGGGTGTTGTGAGAGAGAATGAGGGACAGGGAGTATGACATGGTTTGATGAGGGAGTGTGACAGGGCGAGTGGAGGTAAGTGTGTCAGGGCAATTGTGGCATGGTAGAAGGAACGAGTGTGACAGGATTAAGGGGGATTAATGTGATGGGTGAGTGTGGCAGAGTGAGGGCAGGTGAGTTTGGAGGGGTGAGATTAACAGGATTAGGAGTGGTTCATGTGAGTGTGGATGCATAAAGAGGCTGACAGTGTGTGGGGAGGCTGTGTGTATAGAGGGTGATGGTGAGAGGGACGGGGGTGATGCTGAGCCTAAGGGGGGTGATGCTAAGTGAGGGGGGTGATGCTGAGGGTGGTGAGGGGAGGTGATGCTAAAGGAGGGGGGTGATGCTGAGGGAGGGGGGTTGATGTTGAGGGGGGTACTGTGAGAGGGAGGGGGGCTGATGGGAAGAGGGGGGGAGACAACATACCTTGATTCCCTGGTGGTCCAGTGTGGGCTGCCTGGTGGTCCGGTGGCCATTACTTCTGTATCTCGCAAGACCATCAGAGTGTTGCCGTGGTAACCCATGGCAATGCTCTAATTGCCCAGTTTTCGAGAGACACATGGTCTGCAGCTCTGCACACTGCGGAGCTGCAGATCGGTGTCAGATGGCTGGCAGGGCAGACAGGAGGGGCCTTAGAAGATAGATGTGCAAATGTAAAAAAAAAACATAATGAAGTCAAGGAGTAGAGCCTAAAATATGGAGATCTTGCAGGATGCCCCATAGACCTCAATGCTGTACCCTCGCACATGCAGGAGTTAAAGAGGAGCAGAGCGGCGATCGGACGCATGGCCGCAGAGCTCCGGGACAAAAACGAAAAAACAATCGAAAAACAACCGAGAAAAGGGGTTACGCCACCTCAGACATTCACCGGAGGGACCACTTACCTCACCTGCACCACATGGGCCGTAAGACTAAAAAACAAAAGCCCGACAAACCCCGGCCGGGCATGAGCATCGGGGACCTCTGGAAGCAGGCCCTGAACGCACCAGGCCCCAACATGACATCTCTGCACGGCGGCTGTTCGGACTTCGACGACGAAATGTCGGATGAAACGGAAGGGGAGTACCTACCGGTACCACAGAGGCAATCGCCGGCACGACAAGTACCCCCACCGCCTACAGCAACTTCCACGCCGGTCACGATGGAGGCAATTAGCAAGCTAATGGCGGACCACCACCAGAAAATCTCAACAGAGGTGGCCGCAATTCGTGGCGACCTACGCGGATTGTCCAGCAGACTGGGAGTAGTGGAAAGTACTTCCAACACCCAGGCGGCCCAAATCAAAGAGCTGCAACGAGCGGTCCAGGAGCTTAAGCAACAGAGCCTCCTCGCGGAACGCAAGCTCAACGCCCAGGAAGATAAACGGCGCCAGAACAACTTGAAAGTCAGAGGAGTAGCGGTAGACATTACGGAAGCTGAACTTCCACATTTCACCAGGCGGCTCCTAACGACACTTTTGACCCCCAAAATGGCCAAGGCGACCCAACTAACGGGCATATTTCGCTTGCAGAAACCAGCAAAGGCACCAGCTTCAGCCACCGGAGACTTGGTGATTCAGTTCCTGAACCGCAGAGATAAAGCCGCGGTACTAGCAGCCTCCAGAGGCCAGCCAACCTATCATTTCGAGGGGATGGAACTCTCCTTTTATGCAGACCTCTCTGGCGGAACGCTAGCATGGAGGCGGTCGCTGAAACCGTTCACCACCTTACTGCGCACACATCAACTGCAGTACCGCTGGGGCCCAGCCAACACACTGCTTATTGCCAAAGGGGACATAACACATGTCATACACGACCTACAAGAAGCTGCAGCAGCATTAGGAGGCCTGGACCTCCCCTCGGACTCCTTGGGACAAGAGGCACCTCCTTCCTCTCGAGGCCTGGACCCCGTACATGCAGCGGAATTCCAACCCAGACAGAGAGCCACTGGGGCCTATGCAGCGGCCACATCTTGAATTCTTTACCGCAATGGACTCGCCAACGCCGGACATGGGCGGAACTGCCCGCCACGCTGCCTGTTTTATAAGATACTCCAGACCAGGTCCGGAACGAACTCTGTCTAAAAAGACATACCTGGCCTCCGACTTCTTCCTCCGGCCAAAGGCGCCCTGAACTTCCACCCCAGCACAGCCCTGGCTAACGTAACTGGGTGTGCGGCTGCCCGCTCCTCGCACTCGCAGCCTATACGTTCTTTAGGACTTATTCAGAGGTTCAATACTGTTGTTTTTAACGTTATAGATTTCATTTATGTTTGGCTAACTACTGGTAAACTATTTGTCATTGCATGTAAGTAGATCTATCCCGGCTTACCCTAGCGACACTAGACCACCACGGTACTCCATGATATGCAAACAATACACGCAAACGGTTCACACGACTACCGCAGGCATACATCAAGAGCCAACGGTCTCTACACACATTACATGCAAACTCCAGATTCATCAATTCAGCGCAATCGAAACATGTCATTATTTTATGCAGACTCCCGGCACACTCACTATAAGTAACCACTATGTGCACACGATCAATACGAATCACACATGCAACGACCTTAAGCGACAGGTAAAAGCAAGGGTTTCAATACAAACACTATCCAACCGCTATAGGCAAATACTGGGTACATATGGCCTGGGCAACCTCTATAGGTATATACCTTATGCAACCACACTATGCACCAGTTATAGACAATTATACTCAGCATACATTTTATGCAATTGTTTTCCGTATCTGGTATATGCAGCAGTTATATACAGTCGTTTAATGCCAACGTTATGTGCAATTCCTCCTCAGAAATGTTGCTTGAAATTGTGATAAGCGCACGGTCTCTGTAAATGTTATGTAAATGTTAAAGAAACGTAGACAGGCCTGCCCGAACAACGGGTAACCTGACACCCAATCCTTACACACCAATAGGTACAGCTAGGTAAAGTTAAATGAGCCACCACACAGCATATAAACACGCGACCACCAGGTTACTCATTTGGCACGTAACCCAACAAATAGACGTACCAACACGAGTGCAGCCACTCTAGCATGGTATCACACAACCTGACCCTTAATTTCTCCATCCGCACTTATTGCCACTAACGCCCTTACAAAAGCAGACACTAACGTACCCGTACCCAGAATAAACCATACACGCCCTGGAAGTCAGCAGCGTGCTCAGCTTATGACAGCACATGAAAATTAAGTCCGGAAAATAGCGTAGATAAGCATTACTGGTTTTATATATGTGTTACTCACATTCATTTATACAGGAAAAGAAAGCGAATATGACTCGGAGATTTTTCCCTTCCTTGTCACACACACTTGCTAGTAGCATTCACTTTGTTATAACCACGCTGGAGGAACGGCTAGCAAATGGATGTTAGGCCAATTATGTCATACTAATGCTCCTATGTACCAACTACATTGTTAAATGCTCAACGCATTCAGACTACTACACTGACAACCTGCATGTTTTTATTACCTTGATGTGTTTAAGCTTTCTGCGAAAAGCTAGTTCTATGTTTATAAAAGAAAAAAGTGCAATACATCTTGACAAAACTTGTATCCAACATTGCACGTCTAAAAATAAAGAATTTAAAAAAAAAAAAAAAAAAAAAAAAGAGGAGCAGAGCGAGAAAGGTGGAGGCACCTGCAAGGTACAGGTTCAGGTAAGTGATCTCACCATTACCTGCCCTCCAGGCCACCTGGTACCAGCGGCGATGTCCTGTCGGGGGTCTTGGCAAATTTGGCAAAGTCCCAAATGGTGACAGCGCTGCTTTAAGTTGCTTGGTTGAAGAAATTGTACATGAATCTTTTATGTCCCAGGACATACTTGAAAACGAGATAAATCTCAATGTATCTTTCCTGGTAAAATATTTTATAAATAAATAATGTCTACAAAGACAGCAAAAGACAGTATAAAACAAAGTAAATAAAGGAGAAGCCTTCATTTAAACACTCTGTTTCATAGTTTTCAATTTATAGATCCAGAAGGATTCCCTAAGTTTTAGGCATATGACCCAGGATGTCCCTTCCATGTTGTGTGATTGGCATGAGCAGGACGCTGGACGCACACACAGTAAAGATTAACTTGGCACTGGCAACACAGAACTTGGTTATTCAGGCTCTCTGACAGCCATAATGAGTCATGAGACTGGGCTCAGGGTGCTTGGAGTACATTTTGCAACACTGATTACGGTGCTTAGACAGACTCTTAGTAGTATGTTTGTTTTTTTCTCTTGACTTTTCCTCTGCCTTAAAACTGTCACTCAACGCATGAAATGCAATGACAGAGTGGACAGTGTCAGTGCGGCATAACTGCTGCCACATCCCAGAAAACCCATGATGCCAAGTACTAATAAAATGTAAATGTAATTGTGCATACACTGTTCAATTAACGCAGTATATATTAGACTTATGCATTTATTTAATAAGTATCAAACATATTGTGATTTGTCTGACTTTTGGGCTATCGGCAGTCCTTCTTAACTCCAAAACACTATATGGACGAATCAGACAACGTGTGCCTCCCAACTGTTATGCTTTTGGCAGGACAGTCCCTATTTTGGGGTCCTGTCCTGTCGTCATGCTTCTGATCCCTGGTGTCTCACATTTGGGGACACCATGGAACGGTCCTCGAGCAGTACAGCGTAAGCGTATCATTAGAGTGTTAATGTGCGTTCCTCTTCAGGACTCCGCCCACCCTATCCCCAGTTTCCCAGGCCCTATGTTGGATGGTATGCAATGGACGAACAATACATTCAATTCGTGACATGGAGATCCATCCATGATGCCAAAAAATTAGATGATTGATGGGAAATAGAATGATTTGTATATGTGTATACATGTATATATTTAGCAGTACACTGATGGTGCATTTCTGCCATTTGGTTCACTGATCAAGTGAGAAGTGACCAACACAGACGGAAAAAAATCTAGATTTATATATTCTATTTGTATATACAGGGAGTGCAGAATTATTAGGCAAGTTGTATTTTTGAGGATTAATTTTATTATTGAACAACAACCATGTTCTCAATGAACCCAAAAAACTCATTAATATCAAAGCTGAATATTTTTGGTAGTTTTTAGTTTGTTTTTAGTTATAGCTATTTTAGGGGGATATCTGTGTGTGCAGATGACTATTACTGTGCATAATTATTAGGCAACTTAACAAAAAACAAATATATACCCATTTCAATTATTTATTTTTACCAGTGAAACCAATATAACATCTCAACATTCACAAATATACATTTCTGACATTCAAAAACAAAACAAAAACAAATCAGTGACCAATATAGCCACCTTTCTTTGCAAGGACACTCAAAAGCCTGCCATCCATGGATTCTGTCAGTGTTTTGATCTGTTGACCATCAACATTGCGTGCAGAAGCAACCACAGCCTCCCAGACACTGTTCAGAGAGGTGTACTGTTTTCCCTCCTTGTAAATCTCACATTTGATGATGGACCACAGGTTCTCAATGGGGTTCAGATCAGGTGAACAAGGAGGCCATGTCATGAGATTTTCTTCTTTTATACCCTTTCTTGCCAGCCACGCTGTGGAGTACTTGGACGCGTGTGATGGAGCATTGTCCTGCATGAAAATCATGTTTTTCTTGAAGGATGCAGACTTCTTCCTGTACCACTGCTTGAAGAAGGTGTCTTCCAGAAACTGGCAGTAGGACTGGAAGTTGAGCTTGACTCCATCCTCAACCCGAAAAGGCCCCACAAGCTCATCTTTGATGATACCAGCCCAAACCAGTACTCAACCTCCACCTTGCTGGCGTCTGAGTCGGACTGGAGCTCTCTGCCCTTTACCAATCCAGCCACGGGCCCATCCATCTGGCCCATCAAGACTCACTCTCATTTCATCAGTCCATAAAACCTTAGAAAAATCAGTCTTGAGATATTTCTTGGCCCAGTCTTGACGTTTCAGCTTGTGTGTCTTGTTCAGTGGTGGTCGTCTTTCAGCCTTTCTTACCTTGGCCATGTCTCTGAGTATTGCACACCTTGTGCTTTTGGGCACTCCAGTGATGTTGCAGCTCTGAAATATGGCCAAACTGGTGGCAAGTGGCATCTTGGCAGCTGCACGCTTGACTTTTCTCAGTTCATGGGCAGTTATTTTGCGCCTTGGTTTTTCCACACGCTTCTTGCGACCCTGTTGACTATTTTGGATGAAACGCTTGATTGTTCGATGATCACGCTTCAGAAGCTTTGCAATTTTAAGAGTGCTGCATCCCTCTGCAAGATATCTCACTATTTTTGACTTTTCTGAGCCTGTCAAGTCCTTCTTTTGACCCATTTTGCCAAAGGAAAGGAAGTTGCCTAATAATTATGCACACCTGATATAGGGTGTTGATGTCATTAGACCACACCCCTTCTCATTACAGAGATGCACATCACCTAATATGCTTAATTGGTAGTAGGCTTTCGAGCCTATACAGCTTGGAGTAAGACAACATGCACAAAGAGGATGATGTGGTCAAAATACTCATTTACCTAATAATTCTGCACTCCCTCTATTTTTTTAACTGCTCCTTACGTTTTCCACTCTATTGGTTACTTCTTGCTTGATCTGTGAACCAAATGAAGTGAAGATTTTTCTATCAGTGTACTACAAATCATATAAATATTTCTATTATGTATATATTTTGCAGTGTACACTGATTGTCCTCTCTGCACGCCCTTTTAGTTCGTCTGAATATTTTTGGCCAAAACAATTGGGAAAAAGACAATACAATATGAATAGACCGATGCAACAGGTAGAGGGCCCTGCCTGTGAGCTTACAATCTAAAGGTAAACTGTGGAGGTGAGACAAAAGGTAACAGAGGAATTTGTATGATATGACATAGAGCAAGCTTCTCCAAACTCTGGCCCTCCAGATTTTTGCTGAACTACAACTCCCATGATTCTCAGCCTATCTATTTCATTCATGGAATCATGGGAGTTGTAGTTCAGCAACATCTGGATGGCCAGAGTTTGAGGAAGCCTGATAGCATGTGAAGGTAATAAGGAGGGGATTGGTGATTGTAACTTAGATGAAGGAAATCCGGTAGAATGGCTTCCGATTCTCAGTCTGTACCTTTAAACTGCAGTCTTCAAATTATATCCTCTGATGAAGTGAGACATTGCTCACGAAACACGTAAGGACAGGACTCTTTTCGGCACTTACCGCAAATAACTACCGAGTTGTGTTTGGAATGCAGAAGGGGACAACGGTGACACGCACGCGGCTCCGTACAGTTTCTTTTCCTCTACCAGCCGAACTCAAGGACCCGTGATACACTGCCCCCAGCATAACAGCTTTTCCATGAACACTTGGTATTAGTCTACAAATTGTGACTGCATTTTTAATACAGCAATTTCTATTAAAGCAGTAAACACTATGGATTTCTACTTTATCTCCTTGTGGAACGGAGGCACAATCCACAACTTAAGACCATTATTTATGATCTTAAAGTTTATTAAATGTATATGCAGTGTACAAATCTTTAATATTACAGCATTTGAAGAAGAAGACATTACTGGTTTTGTACTATATTCAAACAGCTTGTTTAGTAGATATGCCCCAGCTGGCTCAATAGCCAGAGATAACTGCTACTAGCTAACATTGTATAAGCTCTATCAACTTCACATTTTGACACTTGTGTCAAACAGAGACTATAACTGTTGCAAATCTCTGGACTTTTATACAGTGGTATTTTAAAATCATTGCATTGATTTTTACATATATATTATTGTTCTTACTCTTAAAGGTATATATCACACACCACTCCTGGATACCCATTAGATTTCATCTAATCTATTTTTACTTTGCACTTTGGGTTTTTTAGTGGGAACCCTGTTATTTCAAGAGTGGTATCTCTATCCACACTATTCACTCCACATTTTGAGACTTCCAATCTCAACCACAACTAGTGGCGTCTCTAGGATTCATTTTTAGGGGGGGGCACATGGTGGGCCAGGGACAAAAGTAGGGGGGCACATTTAACCCCGCCTTTGCCACAGTTTGACCCAGCCTGTGCTGCATGTTAAGCCCCGCCCCCAACACAATGTGTTTATTTATTTTATTTTTTTTTTTAATTTGACAATTTTTATTTTCTCGTAAACAGCAATAGGGATACAGAAAAGAAGGAGGGAAGGGTACCATGTGGACAATGTTAGTTAGTAGCATACAATGCATCAGACATTAGTCTGTAACATCCGAGCAATACACAGTGTGACATTATGCTGCAGCCTGGTATAGCATATTGTTGCATACATTCAATAAAACAATGAACACTTCCTAGTCTTCCCACCCTCCCCCCGAATTCCAGGAGCTGGTGGGCTGACCAGGAGCGCAACGCAAATTGCTAAGTCGTGATTACTCTTGTCCCTAGATAGCCATAGGCTGATGTGGTAGCTACCTCTAATTGCAAGCCTCATACTCCTTTACTGTAGAGAAGGAAAACGGGTATAGACATGGATGGTGGGGGGGGATGGGGGGAACTTGGTGAGGGGGACTAGTCCGCACTGCTTAGTCTGGTCTAATGTTGGTCGCACCTGGTTGCATTGGTTTCGTTAGAAAGTTGGTCCATCTAGCGTGTGCTAAGTTCATGTGTTTCTTTTCTCCAAATTGGCGAGCGTAAACCATCTCATAGGCCCAGTTAAGTTTAATTTGGTTCATAAGGGCTTCTCGTGGTGGGGCTGATGTCTGCTTCCACCTCCGAGCAATGCACATAGCTGCCGATATAAGGACATGGTATGTGGCTGCCCACATATCTTTAGTGAGTGATTCTGGTGGTATGAATAGAATGCACAATTCCAGCGTCAATGAGATCTGTGTGTGTATGATATCTGTTATGATAGAGTGTACCTCCTGCCAGAAGGGTGTAATAAGTGGACATGACCACCAGATGTGTACCATGGTGCCTTTGTGTTGGCCGCATCTCCAGCATAAGTCGGAGGACTGTGGCCATATCTGGTGTATTCTAGCTGGTACTAGGTACCATCGGTATATAAGTTTACGTTGCAGCTCTATATGGGAAGCACATGAGGAGACCCCTTTATGCGAGGAGTATGCTTTAGCCCAATCTTCTTGTGATATGAATTTGCCTAATTCTTTTTGCCAGGCTTGAATGTGCGAATTATTGCCCTGGACATGTGACTGGGTCATCGCTTTATAGCTGATGGAGATTAATTTTTTCGGTGGTTTTTTGTTGACGCACACCTGTTCAAATTCGGTCATTGGCCTGGCAGTAGGACTGGAAGTTGAGCTTGACTCCATCCTCAACCCGAAAAGGCCCCACAAGCTCATCTTTGATGATACCAGCCCAAACCAGTACTCAACCTCCACCTTGCTGGCGTCTGAGTCGGACTGGAGCTCTCTGCCCTTTACCAATCCAGCCACGGGCCCATCCATCTGGCCCATCAAGACTCACTCTCATTTCATCAGTCCATAAAACCTTAGAAAAATCAGTCTTGAGATATTTCTTGGCCCAGTCTTGACGTTTCAGCTTGTGTGTCTTGTTCAGTGGTGGTCGTCTTTCAGCCTTTCTTACCTTGGCCATGTCTCTGAGTATTGCACACCTTGTGCTTTTGGGCACTCCAGTGATGTTGCAGCTCTGAAATATGGCCAAACTGGTGGCAAGTGGCATCTTGGCAGCTGCACGCTTGACTTTTCTCAGTTCATGGGCAGTTATTTTGCGCCTTGGTTTTTCCACACGCTTCTTGCGACCCTGTTGACTATTTTGGATGAAACGCTTGATTGTTCGATGATCACGCTTCAGAAGCTTTGCAATTTTAAGAGTGCTGCATCCCTCTGCAAGATATCTCACTATTTTTGACTTTTCTGAGCCTGTCAAGTCCTTCTTTTGACCCATTTTGCCAAAGGAAAGGAAGTTGCCTAATAATTATGCACACCTGATATAGGGTGTTGATGTCATTAGACCACACCCCTTCTCATTACAGAGATGCACATCACCTAATATGCTTAATTGGTAGTAGGCTTTCGAGCCTATACAGCTTGGAGTAAGACAACATGCATAAAGAGGATGATGTGGTCAAAATACTCATTTACCTAATAATTCTGCACTCCCTCTATTTTTTTAACTGCTCCTTACGTTTTCCACTCTATTGGTTACTTCTTGCTTGATCTGTGAACCAAATGAAGTGAAGATTTTTCTATCAGTGTACTACAAATCATATAAATATTTCTATTATGTATATATTTTGCAGTGTACACTGATTGTCCTCTCTGCACGCCCTTTTAGTTCGTCTGAATATTTTTGGCCAAAACAATTGGGAAAAAGACAATACAATATGAATAGACCGATGCAACAGGTAGAGGGCCCTGCCTGTGAGCTTACAATCTAAAGGTAAACTGTGGAGGTGAGACAAAAGGTAACAGAGGAATTTGTATGATATGACATAGAGCAAGCTTCTCCAAACTCTGGCCCTCCAGATTTTTGCTGAACTACAACTCCCATGATTCTCAGCCTATCTATTTCATTCATGGAATCATGGGAGTTGTAGTTCAGCAACATCTGGATGGCCAGAGTTTGAGGAAGCCTGATAGCATGTGAAGGTAATAAGGAGGGGATTGGTGATTGTAACTTAGATGAAGGAAATCCGGTAGAATGGCTTCCGATTCTCAGTCTGTACCTTTAAACTGCAGTCTTCAAATTATATCCTCTGATGAAGTGAGACATTGCTCACGAAACACGTAAGGACAGGACTCTTTTCGGCACTTACCGCAAATAACTACCGAGTTGTGTTTGGAATGCAGAAGGGGACAACGGTGACACGCACGCGGCTCCGTACAGTTTCTTTTCCTCTACCAGCCGAACTCAAGGACCCGTGATACACTGCCCCCAGCATAACAGCTTTTCCATGAACACTTGGTATTAGTCTACAAATTGTGACTGCATTTTTAATACAGCAATTTCTATTAAAGCAGTAAACACTATGGATTT
Organism: Pelobates fuscus; assembly: GCF_036172605.1. Taxonomy (NCBI): domain Eukaryota; kingdom Metazoa; phylum Chordata; class Amphibia; order Anura; family Pelobatidae; genus Pelobates; species Pelobates fuscus. The sequence goes on along the minus strand of NC_086325.1, from coordinate 156,073,377 downwards.
CTACTTTATCTCCTTGTGGAACGGAGGCACAATCCACAACTTAAGACCATTATTTATGATCTTAAAGTTTATTAAATGTATATGCAGTGTACAAATCTTTAATATTACAGCATTTGAAGAAGAAGACATTACTGGTTTTGTACTATATTCAAACAGCTTGTTTAGTAGATATGCCCCAGCTGGCTCAATAGCCAGAGATAACTGCTACTAGCTAACATTGTATAAGCTCTATCAACTTCACATTTTGACACTTGTGTCAAACAGAGACTATAACTGTTGCAAATCTCTGGACTTTTATACAGTGGTATTTTAAAATCATTGCATTGATTTTTACATATATATTATTGTTCTTACTCTTAAAGGTATATATCACACACCACTCCTGGATACCCATTAGATTTCATCTAATCTATTTTTACTTTGCACTTTGGGTTTTTTAGTGGGAACCCTGTTATTTCAAGAGTGGTATCTCTATCCACACTATTCACTCCACATTTTGAGACTTCCAATCTCAACCACAACTAGTGGCGTCTCTAGGATTCATTTTTAGGGGGGGGCACATGGTGGGCCAGGGACAAAAGTAGGGGGGCACATTTAACCCCGCCTTTGCCACAGTTTGACCCAGCCTGTGCTGCATGTTAAGCCCCGCCCCCAACACAATGTGTTTATTTATTTTTTTTTTTTTTTGAATTTGACAATTTTTATTTTCTCGTAAACAGCAATAGGGATACAGAAAAGAAGGAGGGAAGGGTACCATGTGGACAATGTTAGTTAGTAGCATACAATGCATCAGACATTAGTCTGTAACATCCGAGCAATACACAGTGTGACATTATGCTGCAGCCTGGTATAGCATATTGTTGCATACATTCAATAAAACAATGAACACTTCCTAGTCTTCCCACCCTCCCCCCGAATTCCAGGAGCTGGTGGGCTGACCGGGAGCGCAACGCAAATTGCTAAGTCGTGATTACTCTTGTCCCTAGATAGCCATAGGCTGATGTGGTAGCTACCTCTAATTGCAAGCCTCATACTCCTTTACTGTAGAGAAGGAAAACGGGTATAGACATGGATGGTGGGGGGAGATGGGGGGAACTTGGTGAGGGGGACTAGTCCGCACTGCTTAGTCTGGTCTAATGTTGGTCGCACCTGGTTGCATTGGTTTCGTTAGAAAGTTGGTCCATCTAGCGTGTGCTAAGTTCATGTGTTTCTTTTCTCCAAATTGGCGAGCGTAAACCATCTCATAGGCCCAGTTAAGTTTAATTTGGTTCATAAGGGCTTCTCGTGGTGGGGCTGATGTCTGCTTCCACCTCCGAGCAATGCACATAGCTGCCGATATAAGGACATGGTATGTGGCTGCCCACATATCTTTAGTGAGTGATTCTGGTGGTATGAATAGAATGCACAATTCCAGCGTCAATGAGATCTGTGTGTGTATGATATCTGTTATGATAGAGTGTACCTCCTGCCAGAAGGGTGTAATAAGTGGACATGACCACCAGATGTGCACCATGGTGCCTTTGTGTTGGCCGCATCTCCAGCATAAGTCGGAGGACTGTGGCCATATCTGGTGTATTCTAGCTGGTACTAGGTACCATCGGTATATAAGTTTACGTTGCAGCTCTATATGGGAAGCACATGAGGAGACCCCTTTATGCGAGGAGTATGCTTTAGCCCAATCTTCTTGTGATATGAATTTGCCTAATTCTTTTTGCCAGGCTTGAATGTGCGAATTATTGCCCTGGACATGTGACTGGGTCATCGCTTTATAGCTGATGGAGATTAATTTTTTCGGTGGTTTTTTGTTGACGCACACCTGTTCAAATTCGGTCATTGGCCTGGTGCTTGTTTCGGCCGGTGAACTGGGTTTATTTGTGGTTAGATAAGATTTGATTTGCAAGTAGGCAAAAACTAGCCGGTTTGGTAGGTTAAATTCTTGTTGGAGGTCTGGGAATGACTTTAAACCCTTGTCGTTATATAATTGCCCTATCTCGAGGATTCCCTCTTGTAGCCAAGGTTGAGTGTTTAGAGTTGGTATAACATGGTTTAGTGTGGAGAGTGGGGCTGCCGGTGGCATTGGTAGATAACGTACCATCATACCCTTGGCGGAATCCCATGTATGTAAGATATGTTGGGACGTGGGTAGGAGGTGGCTGGTGTCCATCCTATGTGATTTGGGGGTCCATAGAATAGAGTGGAGCGTCAATGGGTGCGCCCAGCTATTTTCTATTTCTAACCATTGGGGTGCTGTGGGGTGTTGTCGGAGTTGTGGTACTACCATCAGTGCTGCCGCCTTGTGGTATGCTTTCAGGTCTGGGAGACCCAAGCCTCCCTGGGTGATTGGTCTCTGTAGTAGTATTGTCGCTACCCTCGGTTTTTTGTTTTGCCATGAGAAGTTTGTTAGTAATTTGGTTAGTGTTTTGGTATATTCAGTCGGTAGTGGTATCTGTAGTGTGCGGTATAGATATTGGAGTTTGGGTAGTAGCAACATTTTTATAGCCGCTATGCGCCCCACCCAGGACAGATATTTCCCCTCCCATGAAGTTAGCAGGGACTTGAAGGTTTCTATTAATGGTTGGTAGTTCATTTTATACAAGGACATGGGATTTTTTGTCATTTTGACTCCCAGGAATGTGAGGTAATCGTCTCTCCAATCCAAGGGAAACGAGCTTTTAAGAGTTGTCCTCTGTGGCTCAGGAAGGTTGATGCTTAGTGCCTGTGTTTTGGTGACGTTTAGTTTATAATATGAGACTCGCCCATATTCCGTAATGTGATGCATGAGATTAGGCAGAGATATGTGAGGTTGTGTGAGAGTAAGAAATATGTCGTCTGCAAAGAGACTTAATTTATATTCTTTCTGCTGTAATGTTACCCCATGTATTGCCGATTCCGCCCTGATCTTGGCAGCCAGTGGTTCTAGCGCCAAAACATAGAGCAATGGAGATAGTGGGCATCCCTGGCGGGAGCCATTGGAGATGGCGAATTTGTCAGAGCAGAATCCTGCGTTAAGGACTTTAGCCGTGGAGCAGCTGTACAGAGCTGCTACTGTGTCTGTAAAGTGGGGGGGAAAGCCGAATTTCTCCAGAACAGCTTTGAGAAAGCGCCAATTTAACCTATCAAAGGCTTTCTCTGCGTCTAGGGAGACTAGGAGGCTTGCGCACTCCTTTCCTTCTTATGCTATGTATTAGGTCTAAAACCTTTCGGGTGTTGTCAGTACCCTGTCTCCCCCCTACAAATCCCACCTGGTCGTCGTGAATTATAGTTGGGAGTATCGAACTCAAACGTCGGGAATAAACTTTAGCGTACAGTTTTGCATCTGTATTGAGGAGGGAGATTGGTCTGAAATTCGGGCAGTGTGTTGGAGGTTTCCCCGGTTTTGGTAGTGTTATGATGTGAGCTAGTAATAGGTCTTCTGGTAGTGATTTGGTTTGGGTAGCTACATTAAAGAGATTGGCCAAGTGTGGTGCTAGGGCGCTTGCGAATGTCTTATAGTACATATTTGTGAAGCCGTCCGGGCCAGGTGCCTTGTGTTTGGGTAAAGATTTGATGGCTTCCACCACTTCTTCAGGGGCAACTGGTTGTTGCAGTACTGCGGCCTGGTCTTGAGTAAGTGTGGGTAAGGAGATGTCGTGTAAGAAGGACTGTATGTCTTGATCGGTAGGGTTGTGTGTCTGGTCAGACTGTGCTAAATTGTAGAGTTTGTTATAGTATGTTGCGAAGGTGTTGCTGATGTCTATAGGGGAAATTACTTTTACGTTGTCATGGTTATAGAGGTGAGATATTTTAGCATTGGTTTCAGCTCGTTTCAAGCGAGCCGCAAGTGTTTTGCTTGCTTTGTTTCCCTGCGCGTAGTATATAGCTTTGAGTTTGCGTAAATTAAAACCTACGCGTTGTAATGTACGTAACTTGATTTTTTCTGTTACTTCTGTTATAGTTTTTTGTGTAGCTTCTGTTGGTTGCAGTTTATTTTTGTTCGTAAGGTCGATTAGTTGTTTATTCCATGCTATCCATTGCGCTTGGGTAGTTTGTTTTAAGTGCGTAGCACGCCTCAGTAAGAGACCTCTAATCACCGCTTTATGGGCTTGCCATAAAGTACACGCGGATGTGTCTCCTGTGTCATTGAGTGTGAAGAACTCATTTATGGCTTCCTCTATTTGGCCGGTGAAATTTATATCTGTCAGTAGAGATTCATTGAGTCTCCACGGGCTCTTATGTTTGTAGTCGTAATTGTCTTTAATGGTTAGTGTAAGTGGGGCATGATCCGACCATGTGATTTGCCCAATAGAACAGTCCAGGACCTGGTCTAAATGTAAGCTTTCCATGTGAAATCTATCTATCCTGGTGTATGTATTGTGTGTGGCTGAGTGATACGTATAGTCCTTTTCTTGTGGGTGGAGGACTCTCCATACGTCATACAGTTTGTTGTTGTCTAATAACTTAAGATACGATGCACACGTTTTGTGTTGTCTGGTCTGAGGTGCTCTTGCAGCCTGTGATGTCGTGTCTCTAGTGGGGTCTATAATGTGGTTAAAGTCTCCGCAGAGGATCAGTATTCCTTCTTGTATTGGTTGCAATTTAGATAGTATTCTACCTAGAAAGCCTTTTTGGTTTGTGTTAGGGGCATATATATTTGCTAGGGTATATTTAGTGTTGTTAATCGTGCAAACTATTATCACGTATCTACCCTCTTTATCTATTAGTGAGCAGTGGTGTTGGAACGATACGGTGTTACTAATAAAAATTGAAGTTCCTTTAGCCTTTTTCCCTGACGTGGCGTGGTACTGGTTTGGAAATAAGGACGGTTTTAGGGTTGGTGGTAGCTTAAAATGTGTTTCCTGGAGGCATATAACGTCAGGTTGTGCCCTTTTGAGGTCCCTAAAAAGGCAATGCCTCTTGTATGGGGTATTCAGCCCTCGTACATTATAACTTTGTATTTTCATACTTTGGGACAGTATCTTGGGTTGCTAGGTTCGTTTCGCGTGGGCTACTTATAAGGTGGGTTGCTCTAATGGTCATTGTTGCGGTAACTCTGACTGCACACTGCTGGGCATTGGCTTTAGCAAGAGTGTTTTGCTTATCGATACCTTGGATTATCCGCATTTGGTGTGCGGTCAATCCTTGATTCGGTATTGCATTCAGGTGGGTATTTTGGGTGCATATGTTGGGCGGATCTATCCCTCGAAAGAACAGTGGGTGGTGGGTACGGTAAGGGATTGGGGTGAATTCATACTGTGAGCGTATGAACAATAAGGGTGGGAAAACTATAGCCCATTCATGGGCCCTGGTTCCGGATATCGGTACCATTGAGAACGTGGTTATTCTAATGTGGTAACAGTGGTGAAGTTGGCCAACATCAATAGCAATATATCGTGACCATTTGAGATCCTGGCTTGTTTCACCCTTAACCTGGCGGCCCTGCGGTGGGGCAATAATTAGCAGCCGCTCTGGCCTACTGTGGCCTCTGCAATTACAGCTGACTCATCGCTTGGCAGTACAACATCGGGAACTCACAACTCGCAGCTTGGGGTACTGAACAGACAATGATATTGCAGAGAGATTGCAGGGTAAGCATAGAGAATATGGTTATATACATTTTTCTTTGTTCCCTTTTTTTTCCCCCCCATACATATAGGTGAAATATATAAGTTTGTATATACCCCGTCTCCCATCTGGTCTCAACGTGGCCCTTAGGAAGCCCAGGTGTCCCTTGTTCCTATTCTAGCAGTATACCTTCTAATGCTTGTGCCTTAAGTTGGGAAGCGGTTTGGTTCTCTTGGGGGGAGGGGGTCCCTCAGTGTGGCCTAGGCTAGGATAAAGCAATTTGCTAACACGATGCGGTGCGATAGTCTGATTATCTAAGGCGCATAAGGCCCGCTTGGTGACTTGTGGCTGTCGTGTTATGCAACTAATACTGGTTGATCTTGTCCCTGTCCCCAACCTGATATACCTCCCTGGGGATCTTACAGTGGGGCAGGGTTGTTGCATGTGGGCCTATCTGAGGCGCTTAGACACTGAGTTAGTGGCAAAATCCCCCTGGGTCATTGCAGTTCCCAACACACAATACAGTACATTATACTTGCATCATTTCCCTGGTGATACCTCCCCACAGACATCCCCGGACCCAGCGGCTCCACGTGGGCGGCTGTGCGACCATCTTCGGATGAGTTCTGCATTCTCCTGTTCCGCACACCCACATGGAGTGAGGCAAAATGTCCCCCATCCGGCTCACATTTTGTTCACGTCCCAGGGGTAGTCATAAGATGGCCTGTGCCTCAAATTGTCCCAATGGTCGGCTGTTTGGGGCCGTGCTTGTTCCTAATGTGGGTGCTATGAGCTAGACAAAGATGAGATTGTTCTATGTGTTCGGGTATGCTGCTGGGGTTGCAAGGGCAGTAAGGGTTTATCCGTAACCTGTTGTCCTTCCTGGAGACCAGTAGGCCATGCTTACTTAATTGAAACAGTCCCGGTCTTATATTTCCATGCGTCCCCCGGTTTCAGAGGTTGCTGCGGGTAACATATGGCATCTCACGCCATTTCAGCTGCTTGTTATAACCGAAAGTACTTTACCCCTCCAATTAGGCCGCAGGGCTCCGGTGTTAGTTGCGGGCTCTTTTCCATTCAGCGGTAATCTTGCTCGGTTGTGGATCGCCGCAGCTGCGCGCCTGGGTTTGGGGTTGTATGCCCCACTTCTGTAGGAGTTTGCGCCCGTCTGCCAGAGAGGTGATAACATTCATAACTCCGTTCCTATGTATTAACAGACGAACGGGGTGACCCCATCGATAAGGTACCTCATGGTGCCTGAGAGCGTCCGTTATTTCTTTATATTCCTTCCTTTTCTTTAGAGTTTGGGCTGATAGGTCAGTATAAAGCTGGATGGAGGAGTATTGGGTTGGGAGGTCTTTACGGTGTCTGGATGCCTTCATCAGCGCTTCTTTGGCATGGTAGTAATGGAGGTGGGTCAATACATCTCTGGGTGCTTCTGCTGGAAGGAAGCTTGGCTTTGCGACCCTGTGTGCTCTGTCCATAAGCAAGATATCTGCTGGGAGGTCTGGGGCTAGTACTTTAAAATAAGTTGTGAGGTATGCCATTATTTCAGGCTGTTTTACCGTCTCAGGAATTCCTCTGATCCGTATATTCTGTCTCCTTGACCTATCCTCCAGGTCCATAACTTTATTTTGGCAGGACTCCAGTGCCTGTTCCAGTTGGTGGACATGATCCGCCATATCATTATGTGCGTCCGCATATTCGCCCATGCGGTTTTCCATACGGGCTGTTCTGTCCCCCAGCTCCTGCACATCTCTTCTCAGGTCTGAGATTGATTTGTTAAGGCTGTGCAGTAGTTTGTCTGACATTTCACCCAGGCATGCTTGTAAAATATCCTGCGTGACTGGCAGGTCTCTGCTCCCAGGGGAGTCTTGCAGTGGCAGTGTATCGTCGCCATCTTGTTTTGGATCTCCTGTGCTCGGAGTTTTGGGCGGCTGATTGCGGATGGAAAAAAAAGCGTTTTTATCGCTTTTTTCGGGGATTCGCTTCCCCTTACCTTGAGCCATGTTTGAGGGTGAGTTAAGTGCTTATTGCTGGTCACAGTCGCTTAGTTTATCGCTGTATAGGCCAGATCTTGAACGGAGCCGGTCTCACATGCGTCCGTTCACGCCGAGCGCTAAGCCACGCCCCTGTTTTTTGTTTTTTTAAATAATCACTGGTGGAGAATTCATTATTTTCCACCAAGGATTATTAAAAAAAAAAAACACATTTCCCTTGATACAGTCCATACACACACAGAGACTGCTGAGTCCATACACACATAGACACACGGACTGCTGACCACACACACACACAGACACACAGACTGCTGAGTCCATACACAGACACACACACAGACTGCTGAGGTCATACACACACACACACACAGACTGCTGAGGTCATACACACACACACACACACAGACTGCTGAGTCCTTACACACACAGAGACTGCTGAGTCCATACACACATAGACACACAGACTGCTGACCATACACACACACACACAGACAAACAGACTGCTGAGTCCATACGCAGACACACACACAGACTGCTGAGGTCATACACACACACAGACTGCTGAGTCCATACACTCACGCACACACAGACTGCTGAGTCCATACAAACACAGACACATAGACGGCTGAGTCCACACACACGCACACACAGACTGCTGAGTCCATACAAACACAGACACATAGACTGCTGAGTACACACACACAGACTGCTGAGTCCATACACACACAGACACACACAGACTGCTGAGTTCATACACACACACACACAGAACGCTGAGTCCATAAACACACAGACACAAACACAGACTGCTGAGTTCATACACACACACACACACACACACACTGACTGCTGAGTCCATACACCCCCCCCCCCCCCCCACACACACACACACATAAAGACTGCTGTGTTTTTGTTGTTGTTTTTTTTAATAATCCTCGGTGGAGAATTCATTATTTTCCACCAAGGATTATTAAAAAAACAAACACATTTCCCTTGATACAGTCCATACACACACACAGACTGCTGAGTCCTTACACACACAGAGACTGCTGAGTCCATATACACATAGACACACAGACTGCTGAGTTCATACATACACATACACACACAGAGTGCTGAGTCCATACACACACAGAGACTGCTGAGTCCATACAAACACAGACACATAGACTGCTGAGTCCATACACACACACATACACATAGACACACACACAGACGGCTGAGTCCATACACACACACACACACACACACACACACAGACTGCTGATTCCACACACACACACACACACACACACACAGACTGCTGAGTCCATACACACACACAGACTGCTGAGTCCATACACACACACACACACACACACACAGACTGCTGAATCCATACACACACAGACAGACTGCTGAATCCATACACACACAGACAGACTGCTGAATCCATACACACACACACACACAGACTGCTGAATCCATACACACACAGACAGACTGCTGAGTCCAAACACACAGACACAGACTGCTGAGTCCATACACACACACACAGACTGCTGAGTCCAAACACACACACAAGCTTCCTCACTAGCAGAGAGACACACACACACATACACACACACCCCTGAGCATATCAAGCCTACCTGTCACTGGAGGCTGTTGCTGGGGGTCATACAGCCATCTTCCATCCTTTCCAGCAGCAGCATGGTCTGCTGCTTAACGGCGGGGGTGGGGCTTATGTACAGGAGGCGGGCTTAATTTGGTGGTGGGGCCTGTGCCGGGGAAGCTGCTGAAAACACCCAGCACTGTTCCAGCTCCTCTGCCCTGCATTCCCTCGGGCTGTAACACACTGTTACAGTCCGAGGGAATAGAATTTAAACACATGGCCAGCAAGTTGCCGGCATTTGGGGGGGCACAAGTGGGGGGCACAGCACGATTTAGGGGGACCATGGCCCCCTCTGGCCCCCCCTAGCGACGCCATTGACCACAACTTCAAATTAAATGGGGCTTCTTGCATGGCAGAGAAGGTTATTAACTAAAGTACAAATTATTGGGAAGTGACGTTTAAATTAAAGGACAAAATAACCAAAGTGGAAACGCTGCTGGTTTAGAGAATTTCTAAAGTTTGACTAATTTTGTATGAAATTTGAAATTCAATTTGAATTCACGTCAATTCTTACTTTAATAAATAGCTGAGATCCAGCTCAGACAAGGATTAGCTGTTTTGTTTTTTTTCCAAGGGTACCTCTTTTGGTTTTCTTTTCACTGGGTACTGATAATAAATGTCATAATATTCTAAAATAGCCGACTTGGAGGGTTTTATTTTAATATCGCTATTTCTGCTTAAATTTCAACTGTGCACAAACCACCGTTAGGCGAATCAGCCACGGAATTGACATGAAAGTTCTATTATTTACAGCAATTTAGAATTATAGTTGGCAAAGCATCGTGGATCCCGCAAAGCCAGCTGTCAGCCTTCCCTATTCTCTGCGTCTCTTTAATGGAAAGGGACAGAGCTATGGAAATGAAGGGAGCGAATATTATAAAATCTTGATTTTATAAAAGAAATGGGTTCTTGGAGGGGGTTTCCTGCTGATAGAAATGGCTTGCATTACATCACCGAGATTCCATTTATCAACGGAGGTCTTCTGGAAGGTTAGAATCTTTACAGATTGGATGAAACTCTATGCAGCTTACATTTTTAAACAATGTAAACACTTATTTATGGAACTGCGTAGTTGCCAACATTAAAAAAAAAAAAAAAAAACACTTTGAAGGTGATTTATCGCAGAGTTGCTGACACTTTTACGTTTCAGTATCAGCGAATATTTGGGGCAATTTATTCACTCTGTCAGGTTTTTTCATCTATTACCTTCTATCGCAACCTAACCCTCCTTTTTGAAAATATACGCCATTGCTTTCAGACACAATAGATTTATCGGTCTTTTAGATACAACTCTCCTTTTTCTCATTCGAAATCTGTCAGTAATTTCTGTGATAACTGGCGGAATTTACTATGAACTTCCCACAACACTTTAATGATTTAAAAAAAAAAAATGATGATCAAAATAATGATGAATTTTAATTGTCTCTCTCTCCCCTGTTGGATCTCTGCTCCACTTAGTGGAAAAAACTAAGGAACATAGAGCCTCGGTCCTCCCCTCTTCTTATTTAGTAGACTGAGAATTATTTCAAAGTAAATTTCAAACTTAAAAAAGTGAGATATCTCCAAGTCAGATATGCTTCTGGTTCAGCTACTTTGGCTTCACATTTGAAATTCACTTTGAATTTACTCTGAATTCCTGACAGCTCTGACTACATGTGTATGTCATCCCCGTTCTATAATTGTAAAGTGCTGCAGAATATGTTAGAGCTCTATAAATGCCAATAATAATAATTCATTATAATATCTTTTATGCTTTAATGTTTTTTTTTATAGTAATTTAAACATTAATTAAACTTAAAGGAATAAAATAGCCATTACGCGTTTCACCAATATAGGCTTTCTCAAATGGCATAAAAAAAAGTTTGAGAAAGCCTATATTGGTGAAACGGTAGTAATTATTTTATATTGTGTATTTTAGATCAATTAAAGGTTTTTAGTTACTTCATTGTGCCAATTCTATTTTCATTGTATTTTTATTCACTTTTATTTTTTTTATTTTTACTTCCCTGACTTTTTATTGCTGTTCCTGCACTTACAGAAATCCCAGGTGCAGATCATCCCACCAACTCCTTATTTCAGTTACTTTTACTTACCTTTACGCAATAGAGAGCACTATTGTTGCCTCTTTTTCTCCCTATTTGGAGCCTTGGATGACCAGACAGTGTTGACAGACGCACTCTCTTCACATATCCCATAAGCGAGGATTATATCGCTGTACGCCCTTCACACCAGAGCTGGCCATAGCTCTTTTAAATGTGAGTTCTTTACGTTCTACTACTATTTTACCCTCTGGATTTTAGACGTATTGCACTACTGGCTGCCCCGTCTCCTTGTTTTTCATATATGCGAATACCCTGAGACACTAGGACGCACCCACCTCTACTGAAAAGTCTACTCATCTACATTCCATGAAGCATTGTTACTCTAGTGAGACTCTTTCGGACTATGTTACGTTATTTTATTTTTTCTGCTGGCGCAGCCCTACCCCATTTCTCTGCATTTTCCCATTTGTTGAAGGATTTGAGTCATCTCCTTCGTTTGGGTTGCTGCCTACCTTCATATTGTTTGTTATTTAGTGCTGATTTCCTTTTGTATTTTGTGTATTCTCCATATGTAACACTATGACTAACCTGGAAGCTATCTGGGCGGAAGGCCACCCGGGTTGCAACCCCAAAGCACCACCCACGTAACTAGAGGGAAGTCCGGTGCGGGCAGTGTGCTTCATCCTGACATCGATATGCTGCTCTTCTCATGGACTATATGAATATGCACCGGGTCTGCCTGAACAAGGGTTCGGCTAAGTGTTATTCCTGAGATGTCCTATCTTGCAGGCGTGGAGTCCCTGCTATCACTGCAGCTGCCAATCTATTTCAAGTCTCCAACTTATGCGTGGATACGGTACCAGCGGTGGAAAAGCGGCTGCTACACACCACTTTCAAGATTTCTACAATTAATATATGTCGAGTTTCCACTTTGCTTGCTTTATTTACACGCGCTATGCTCTCTTACTGTTATCTATTTTGAGGGCAACCTTCTCATGACAACAGAACAATCCTATGACTCAATGCATGTGTTTTGACCACTCTCTTCCTATTTTCTCTTAATTTAGCTATGCGTGCCATGCCATTTATCTGTCTATGATTCAATATAGTCACAATCTCTCCTCTTGTTACACAATCAGTATTTCTCATGATAACCTATGCAGGGTGCAATAGCATTTACAATCAGAGCAATCTTCATGTCTGGATACACTTCCTAGTCTAAGAACGTAATTAGCCTGATTTGTGCAGTATACTAGATTATCACACATTTGTTATGCTGTGTATTCAGCGGAGCTTGTTACTGCTGTTGTGGCACTGCAAGTTTATTTGTATTCTTATGCACTACAGAAATATATATATATATATTTTTTAAAAGTAAATAAAATAAATAGGATAATACACATTTCTGATGTGAATGTCCCTTTAATACACTGACATTCTTCTGGGTGGGTTCATTTGCCGCCTACGATGAATAGCGTGGAATCATGTTATGCTGCTTTACTAACGCCTGGCATATTATATTACATGTGAGTGGTTCCTTGCTTCATACGTTGGAATATTTCTGTGCAGTTAAATGACCCCCTGCCGTTCTAGGAAAGGCGGTCTTGACTGCTGGCATGTGTGGCTGGCTTAGCAACACACATGCTAGGAGTTTAACAATGTTGTAACTATGTATTCTAATTTACCACTTCCTTCCCAGTCTACTTTCAAGAAGACGAGAGCGGCTCCTCTCCACCTCCCCTTTTCTAATTTGTGTGGTTGGGTTATGTTTTGTTGTTTCGTTGTTGTTGTTTGGTATACTCTTCGTGTCACAGCTTGGCGGTAGTTTTGGTTAGCACATTTTATCAATTAAGCTTGGGCTTGGGGAAGTACAGGCTGCTGTGCGAGTGAATGCAATGGAGCAGGCTTTATGGACTCTTTGAACTCTGGAGTTACTTATCTCTATAGCAAGCAGTCGCCCCGTCAATTAATACTTAAGCTGGCAAAGTTTATGAATGTCGTTGCCCTATCCACTTTAATATAGTTGTCTTGTTTTTAGTAATAACGGGAGGTAGTGGGTGATGGTTAGTAATGGTTAGTTACAGTATCATTTGTCATGTGCACGACGCCCCCTGATTCTTATATGAGACTCCTAAATTAATTTATAACATCTCAGATAGTCCCACTAACCCAAAATGGATTTCTGAGAAACACTGTGTGTAGACTAAAAAATATAATACATACGTATACATAAAACAAGATTTACTAATAAAGTCAAGAGGTTAATTCTCTAAAGACTGAGTTGACAAAAGTGTTAGAACATATTGTCCTATATAGCTTAAGCCTGATTCAATTACAGCAGCTGCAGATGATCTATATTGGGAGTTTATCAAACCCCAAAGAGCCATTTATTGGTTGAGATTGATTAAACAGACCTCGTTAAAAGCTTATCGGAAGCCAATAATTCGAAACCTTTACATATGCTTTTTATTGAAAATATTTGCTGAGATGATTTAATTCACATAGTGACCAATAAATGGTCTTATCGGATTCAATCACTAAAAGTTGTCGATAAGTTTTTTTTTTTACAATTTGCCCTCTGCCATCAGTTTCAGCTAGTACGCAAATTGTCATAAAAGAGTCTACAGGGTTCAATATGACCCCATATTAGAATATAATAACTTCCTCGTGTACCCGGGGTATGTTAACTAAACAGTGAGCAGCCAGCGGCTGTGGGTATTGGATGGAGGCTAAAAATTAAATAATGAGGGGTGGTGGGAGCTCTAATAAATAGAAAAGTAAGGGGGGTATCCTAGTGCCCCCCCAGCCCTCAGCGAAAATGGCCGAATTCCAGTCCAAATGGCAATTCTCTGATTTGTGCTAAACGTAATTCTGGTTAGAATTCAATTAACCTAACTGAATCTGCAGCAATCAGCCAGATGCATGTAGTGTCTGGTTTAAAATCAGTGCTTCACATCCGATCCCTTTACTAAGTGTATGATTTGGAATATTTACAAAGCATCAATTTTACACACAATAGGGTTGGAAGGCATTCAGCAGGATATACATTCACAAATTATCAGTCACTTGCTTTTAGGCAAGAGAACCATACTTTTAAATCCAATTTGCCCAAAGCCAGCACTAGCAGCCAGCGGGTAAATAGCTGGAAAAAAAACTCTTGGCAGTGCTAAGTTAACCACATCATGGCTCGTCCGTGCTTGATGGTGGTGTAATTATGAGCTGCCAACTGCTTATTGAGTTTAAGCTGCTTGATTTTCGGCTTTGAGTACTTTGACCATTGTTTTACAGATAATTTTAAAAACAAAAATCAAAAGAATTGCAGAAAAATATAATTTAGTACCAGAATTGGATTCTTTAATTTGAAAGTTATTAAAATGGTTAAACATTTGTGAACAAGGTCATGCATGCTTAACCTTTTTATGAGTATTCACGTTATTGCAAGGGGTTAAACGCTGATTTGCCAGACTCACTTTTTGTTTAGTAATTGAATTGGTAGCTGCGGGAGCTCCGCAAGCCAAACAAATGTTTCGGAATTTCTCGAAATCCTTGTAAATTCTTCCAACAGGGTTTTATTCTTACAACTGCAGTTTATTGGCTGCCCCTTTCTCTCCAATAAAACGGAGATGTCACATTTCTGAAGTTAATCTAAAGAGATGCTTAAAGGTCTCAATAAGTTCACGTCATAGAAGAGAAACAGCTGTGTAAACCATGCCATAGAAGCTCAAGGCATGTTTCATCTTGATACAAATCAATCTTTGCTGGTAGAAAATTGTGATAGCATCTCCCCAGGGCCCAATATTTACTGCAATTAACAAAAAGAGTGTAACCGTTCACATGCCCAAATTATATTCATATGATTAAAACATTGTGTTTTTTACCCAAGTAAGAAAAATACATATTATTGGAGAAAAACAAAAATATTCCACACCTAGTCACATACACAATGGCACTCATATTAAGGCCGATTTACAAGATTAAGTCACTTTAACATTTTTTTAAATGGCCAGAGTTTATATTGTGTAGGAGCTGGTATGAAATGCAGGTTTCTGGTTGATTTTCTGTTGACAAACATCAAAAACCTGGGTTCACGATGCTGCCCACACCGAGGATGTTAGGACGTTGGTCCCATTTGTCCCTAGAAAGGAATGATGGAGCAAGCCAGCTGATGTGGAAGATATCACTGCTTGGACCTTGCAGCAATGCCATCATTTGCCTTTATTTAGCTTTCATTTGTTATTGGCTTGCAGTACAGACTGCTCTAAGTGCCAACTGTAAGGCTATCTATATAACTAATGCCTCACTTAGTTTACAATACCAGTTCCTAACTATGCAGCTGGTTAGTGCAGTGGTACTGACACTGCCGTAGAATTGGGAAACCCCGGTTTCAAGCCAATCACTCAACCCAGCAAACCACCTTACCAGTTAGTGTACTTAGACAAGACACCTAGTGATAACTAATATCCCTCAAATATCCCTTTTCTAGAATTGTAAAGCACTGCAGAGTATGTTAGCGCTACATAAATGTGAATAATAAATAAATAAACTTTGTTCTATCCCTCCACTGACCCTTAGTTATTTTTATTAATATGTCCTCTTCTATGTTTGTACTTATTACTTTGATGAATGATTGTTATAGATCAGCATTTACAGTCTCCTTATTTATAGCCAAAACCCTCTAATCCTAACTGTCTCAGGCTATTCTCACATGCCGTCCTTTATATAGGATTATTAAATCACTTACAAATGGGTATACCCACACACAGAGGAAGGCTGTGGGAGGGACAGGATTGTAGCGGGGCACTTGCACCCCCAGGCCACTAAAATCGAGAGAATTGTGGGCCGCTCCATTGCAGCTCAATACCAAACTTTATCTTTTATTATTATTGTGTTTTAGTTATAACATAATAAACTTTAATATAGAAGTGGGAAAAGGAGTGTAGATTGTCAAATTGGTTTCACACTGGGCTATTTATTTGCCTCCAGGCCAAATGTAGTCAGCTCTCACCTGCCCACACATGCATGTATTTTATGGACTTGGCGTTTTTGACATCAGCATAATTCTAAGTATTTGTTTTTGTCTATCAGCAGGAAATTTAAAAAAAAAAACTGTTTTCATACCAAGACACAGACAGGGGAATATTGTCTGGGAATTCCAATTGCAATCTCTCTAATGCTCACTAATATGTGCACATTTCGGAAGGGAAAGCTTCAATACTTATGAAGATCTACTACGTCAAATAAATCCCCAGAAAGCCATACAGCCCCTGAATGGTAGGATCAACCTTGAGGGATCACTTTGCCATTTCATTGTCTCCATACATGCATTCCCTCCTATGGGTCATCTTACCAGCTGCATTGATCCCCCTAATCATCTCCCCGTCTTTACTTGAGAAGGACTGTATGAGAACAAAGACTCTAGAATGACCAAGTGTGGGTTATTGTTTTATCCCCCCACCCACAAAGTTTTACCTCATGCCTATCCACCCCTACTTGCCTTACACTAAGTTTCATTATCTTTTGATCTGATCCGATTTACTAATGGTTGGTAGTAAATCCTTTACTTAAATGTATAATTATATTTTTTGTAATTCAATAATTAGACACATCTAATAAAACAAAAACTTAGAGTTAAATTTAAAAGTGGAAATGCAGTTTCAGTAAATCTTTTCGAATTAATTTGATGCAACGTGTAGAAATTATTATTCAATTTCACTCAATAAATACATTCACCATTCTCGTAATACTTTATTTTTGTTCATATGGACTTAAGTTCAACGATAAATGCTACTTGTGGAAAAAATTGAATTATAAGGATATCCATATACTGGCTTATATAACATTTTTGTTTGTAGAAAATGCATTGTCAATTCTGTGTTCTACTAGCTTTGTTAGAAAAAAAAAGAAAATTACAATATTATTAACAGCCGTCAAAAAGGATGCTTTCTGAAAAATCATTAAGGATCGTTGAAAATTTTTCACATTCTTGTGAGTCACAGTTTTCTGGCCACCATTCAACCCAAATGCTGGAGTCCAAGGGGTATTCATACCTTAAAAAAATAAAATATATGATCAGACAAGTTTTTCTTACATTATTGGCTAAGCATGGTGCCACAAGGTCAGGGAGAGTTATAAAGTGTCTAAAAAAAATTTCATTTTATTTTTTGACATTCTTTATTTATTTAATTTTCTTAACGGACAGGTAACATCAAATATGCGGTATAGCTTTGAACATATTTGTAGGAACAATCATATAGCAATTATACATTCGGCTTTTAGCCGTGGACACAGGCAGTTACACGATTGCTAAGCTGCTAGAATAGGATCTTGTTTCCCTGTGAATTAACAAAGAGTGGTATCTGCTTTAGCACGTGTGTAGGCGTATTCGTATTTTTGTGTCCACTTTTGGGGAGGTAGGAGGGGTGAAAATCTCGGGCAGCAATTGAGCTGTCACATGTGCTGATTGTGTGGGTTGCCTTTTGTTTGCAGATAACTTTGGGTCTCCATGTCTGGCTATATTGTAGTCTAGTGTTACCAGGTGTTGTTTGTAGTTTTGTTACCTACGTCATTTTCCTTCTCAGTTTTCTATTTTTGTTGTTGCACCACTTTGACTCTCTGCTTGTATTGTGTCTGTCCCCCATAAGTACGTGTGTTGGTTGTGATTGTGTCCCTTTAAGTGCGTGTGGTTGGGTTTTAGGTGTATGCTATTTATATGGCTGAATCTAGTTGTGGTGTCGTACTGGCCTACTTGGGTTGTGCAGAATGCCTGGTCAGATTCACGTCTGGTTTAGATGAGTTTTGGTCTCCGTCGGGTCAGTTTGTCTTTAGTTGGCTTTGTCATTGTTTGTAGTCTCGTCGTGTTTCTACGTGAGTTTGCTGGGATCTATCCCTAGTGTGGCAGGGAGTGTCCGGTTAGGTGATATAGAATTGTGACCGTCGTGTTTGATTAAGCGCAAATCATGGGGTTGTCTGTTTGTGGTTGTCTGTGTTAGTTGTCTTCCCCTGTAGGTCGGGGGTCCAGGTCCTATTTCAAGTCGTGTTTCGTCCTGTCTGTTACTGCTCCCTCTCTGGTCCAGGAGAGTCGTTGTGAGAACAATGTTTAGTGGTGTTCTCCAAGGTTTTCTTGCGAGTCTCCTCCTGTTTATCCTCCCTTTTGTACTATTGTTGGGTGTCTATTCTAGCTCGGGTTAAATCGAGTTTTTACAGTGTCTTTTGTTTGTATGTAAAACATTTTTTACACATTCAAGATTATTCACTAAAATGAGTGTTGTTGAGAATTCAAAATTAATTTCCCCTCCCTGGCTTGTATAATTAAATTATTTTGTGTTATATAGTGCCTGGTGCTTAGCAATTATTGGTCCTTCTGCAGAGATGCATAGGGATAGAATTGAGTTCTGAGTTAATTTCTCTGCAGAGTGGCAGTGTGGTAGAAAAAGGTTAAGGTGTATGGGACTTTACAATGTTTGTTTTGCACTGTTTAGTAGTAATTTAGCTCAATAACGTCAGTGATACTAAGTGTCTTTTAGGTTTAATTTAAGGAAAGAGATTAAGCTGCCTTATTTGTGGCAAGTAAAAAAAAATAATAGTTTTTATGGTAACATTCCCTTACTCCCTTAGTGGAGGTATTCATCATGACCACTTTTATACTTTTACTCAATAAAAGTTATGTTTTATATGTATATAGTTATAACTCCCACTTCCCTATACACTGTGTAACACACTCCATTGTCGTTTTTTTTGCTTAACTCCTATTTTTTAAGGGTTACCCTCTTTTAGAAGTGTGTACCTAGAAATGAGCTCATTCCTGATTTCTCGAAGTAATAAAAGTATTTATTGTGAAATAAGATGAAAAATGAATAATAGCATTACTCACTGAAATTCAAATCCAGTCCTGATTGAAACTCCGTCTTTTCCCATCATCAAAAACTGATCTCCATTCAATAGATCAAAATCAGAGCAGGTCTTTTTTTTAATAAATTTGATTTTTTTGTTTAATTTTACTAATGCGGTACCTTGGAATGAGAAGATAAGAAGGTAGGTGTATATTTAATAACAGAAGGTTTATAGCAGATAGATTTTAATAAAAGACCCAGAATGATCAAGTGAAACCTTTCATACATCACAGTTGCTGCTTGTTGACCGAAGAAAGGAAACAAATTAAATTGAACATATCTCGGATCATCAAAGGAAAATGTAGAAATTGTTTAAAATGTCTGTATGAGCGCTAAATACATTCTTACACTATCAGTAAAAACCAGATCCCCTTAAAAAAATTATAAACACAAAAGTCTCAGTAAAAATAGGTGTCTTACCTTTATTGAATATGTCTAGAATTGTTGCAGTGTATTTCACAAAATTAACATCTCGTTCGGATTCCTCGATCTGAACTTTATATGCTGTACACAAAAGAAAAAGGATTCATTTTATGTCAATCATTTTAAATATCAAGCAATTCAATTTCAACTTAATTTATTATGCTGGTGCAATAAATAATTTAAATATCAATTTAATTGTTCAGAAAGCATCGGTTTGTGTACATTTTTCAATTTGGCTTTCAATTGCCTACACGTTAGTGTTTAGTGAATAATTCCCTAATCAAAATTTAAAAGAAGCCAACATAGTCAATGAAATATATATTTGCATCAATTATTCATGAAAAAAATAACATTTAAGGAACACCCCAAGTGCACTGTAGTGGTCATGATGCTGGTCACCTCCTTGATGAGAGACAGAAGTTCTCTGCATTGAGCTAAGTCTGGCAGTGCAGGGCTTACTTCATTGGCTGAGAGTTAAACTGATGCTCTCAGATAACAAACTGACTCTGCATGGCAGGACTTGGCTCAGTAGAGCTAATGAAAGCCACCTGGGTGCCTGTAAGTGGTCAAATCCTTAGGAAATGCGCTGCCTACTTACATTAGGGAGCATCAGGCACTCCTGCACCATAACTACTACAGCGTGCTGCAGTGGTTAGAGTGCTTAGTGTGCTTAGTGAAAATGATCTTCCATGCAGGCACAATAATATATTGGATATATTGAAATTATAAAGATTATTTTTCTATATATAGCGTGGCCTTTGCACATAAATGAAAGCCTCTTACCATACGTAAGGTCGCTATTGCATGCCTTTTTCTTTCTTGCGTCTGCCCCAATTGTCAGATCCATTTTGGTTTGGTGTTTCGGGCACTCAGCTGCATTTCGAACACAGAAAGTCACAACAAAGGAAGCTTTAACCACTGACTAACATAACAATTACTTTCCAAAAATAATCCCTAGCACATCAAATAAAAATTAAATGGCCATTAAACAGATTTTCCAACCACCATAATCACTAAAGCGTATTGTAGTAGTTATGGTGCATTCAGGCTATGGGAGCAGATTCTGTGTCTAATTGGTTTCAGTAAAAGTGATCGCAATGATTTGGGCATAGTCGGGGCCGGCCTTAGGGGTGTGCAAGCTGTGAGGTCGCACAGGGCGCCATGGGAGCAGACTCTCTGTGTCTAATTGGTGGCACTAAAAGTGATCGCAATGATTTGGTCATACTGTAGAGATCCATACCCTGCGATACCCATACCAATATTTTGGCCGGATGATTCATTCATTTATTTCTTCTTTGCAAAGTTACATGTTCTAAAGGGGTTGTGTGTGTGCAGTTTGGGTACACAGAACCCTTTGGTATTCCCTTTGGTACATATTATTTTGGTGGCTCGCAACGGTCATACAGATACATCATATTCAGTAAATCCTTGGGAATTGCCCACCAAATTCTTTTTTCAATGATGCTTCTCCTGGGAAGACTGGGTTACTGCAGAAATGTTAAATCTTAAAGGTTCACTATAGTCACCTAAATTACTTTAGCTAAATAAAGCAGTTTTAGTGTATAGATCATTCCCCTGCAATTTCACTGCTCAATTCACTGTCATTTAGGAGTTAAATCACTTTGTTTCTGTTTATGCAGCCCTAGCCACACCTCCCCTGGCTATGATTGACAGAGCCTGCATGAAAAAAAAAACTGGTTTCACTTTCAATCAGATGTAATTTACCTTAAATAATTGTATCTCAATCTCTAAATTGAACTTTAATCACATACAGGAGGCTCTTGCAGGGTCTAGCAAGCTATTAACATAGCAGGGGATAAGAAAATCTCAATTAAACAGAACTTGCAATAAAGAAAGCCTAAATAGGGCTCTCTTTACAGGAAGTGTTTATGGAAGGCTGTGCAAGTCACATGCAGGGAGGTGTGACTAGGGTTCATAAACAAAGGGATTTAACTCCTAAATGGCAGAGGATTGAGCAGTGAGGCTGCAGGGGCATGTTCTATACACCAAAACTGCTTCATTAAGCTAAAGTTGTTCAGGTGACTATAGTGTCCCTTTAATAATGGCTTGCCAAACGACAAGAATAGAGTTCTGATCACAATAAGATTTTAGAACTCTAAGGCCAGAAGTAAAAAGTTTTTATTAAATCTGAGAGATGTTTTAAAATGTTTTGTAGTTTTATTTTTTTAATGATCCCCTGTGGCAGACTGATTTGTGGTTCAGTATTTTGTAATGCATTGTATAACCATAGACAGCAACATTTTAATACTCCCAACGCCTGCTTACCTTCCATACATCGACACTGATCTCCACTACAAACTTTCACCAGTTTATCGTCCGCGTAGGGGTTGTAAAATATTGTACACTGTTGTTCTGGAACAAAAAGAGAAACAAACATTAGCGACAGAAGAGTTTTTTTTATATGTTGTGGGAATTGTTGATGGAAAAAAGTTGCTACAAACATGCCCATGAATATCAGCACATTCTCACTTTAAATGCTGATTATGAAATCACACAATGCCTAGCGTGTGGTTGAAACATTACAGTTTTTCAGACCCCATGTGCAGGTGAGTGTGATATAGGACATGTGCTTCCCACTGAATGAAGCTAAGGGAGGGAGCACTGAGTGTAAAGAGACTGGTGCATGTAATTGCTCATCGATTACTGAAGCAGAAATATATTATTTGATTGATCATACCCCCAACATCAGCATGGATGCCATTAAGCAGGATGCCAGTGGGCAGAGTAATATGGGGCAGTGGAACAGTGATGAAATTTGGAGGGGTCCGCCCATGGAATTGGCAGGTCAGCCTGGAACGAATGCATAAAAGAGGTCAGGACAGTGGGACAGGAGCCTGAAATCTGGGCCTGTCCACTGAAATTGGGACTTTTGTGATTCCTGTGTTATTTTCGGAGAGGGGGCAATTTTATTAAGTTCAAGCCTTGGCTTAATATTAATTACCTGGTGCATGGAATTCATAGACCTTAAAAGTTGCTGGACTCAACATCCCGACTTTAAACATTTGCCTCACACGTACAGTAGTACACACATACACATCAGACGAAATCTACAAAAGACAAAAAATGATTACAGAGAACAAGCCAGGGTTATCATCGGTAAAGAGGTGGGATGTAAAATGATCATACCGAATCAAAATGAAGAATGATACGTCCGTCTTCAAGGCTATAATCAACTACAAACTGATCAACTCTGTTCACGAGCTGCAAATGAAAAAGGGTGCTGTTATTTAATAAATATGTATTAAAGCTACATGTATGTATAACTGATATAGAATGTGTTTAACATAGATATGTTGCATTCTTCTTTTGTAGCCCAATAACATCATTCTCACAAAGGAAAACGGTCATCGTTTCTTATTTTACTTAAAATAAAATATTACACGTAATATAGCTTTGCTGTGTAATGTTTTGTAACTATGGCATTTTCTATTTATGTCCTGTCTTACACGTGCTCTGTAAACCATCCCAGAGTCCAATTATGAGATAACCCGAGTTTGGACAGAATGTCAGGGTTTGTGAACACACACTTGGTCCTCTAGACTGCAAGCTTGTTTGAGTAGGGTCCTCATCAATTGTCTCATGTATTGTTAAATCTCCCCCTTTTTATAATATTGCAAAGTACTGTAGAATATATATAAATAAATGTCAAAAATAATACAAATAATAATATTAGGACTTGATCCTCTAGTCTAGATGGTTTATAGTCAGGTTAATTGTGCCTCTGACAACAAAAAAGACTTTAGGTGGTTCACCCCTTATAGCCATGTTGTACATTGTAGACCTCAATACGATATATATAGTTATGATGATGTATTACGTTATAATTTAATTTAGGACGACAAAAAGCACAGTATCGTTTTAGAAGCACTAATTTAGGAAACGTATAGTTTAGAGGTTATTGTGGGATTTCCTAAAATGTAAGAATCATTTTTTGACCTTTACTTCTGGAAATAACTGAAATTCATATTTCAAACATGACGGAGGTTGTCGGAAAAAAAAATCACCTTATCTAATTCTTGCTCATCTGCTTCTAATCCAGTAACCAAACTAAGTTCCATCACGGTATGGCTTGCTGTCTCTACTTCACCATCCTTGGGCAAATACCTAGAACAAACAAAATTAAAAACATAGATTTTCTAAAATGATTTGCAAATTGTGTTACTTAGTTAATTGAACAGAAACACATTCAATCAAGTTCAACCAAAGTGTCCATACTTCTTGATCTGTTGTAGAAGATGGTCAAAACAAAAATTAAATGAGACCTTTAACAAGTTTCTCCCAAATTTCTGAAAACACACTTCTGGACTCCAGAGAAAAAAATGGTTTGGTTGTTTTCTTAAATCAAAATAATGTTTATATATAGGACTTTTATCCCAATGTGAACTCAAAGCTTTTTAGCATAAATACCCCACCCAACCCCCACCCCTCCTGAAAAATCTTTTTTAAATTCTCATTTCGACTGTGTTGGAAATTCATTGAAATTCCAACCAAATCAAGAGATATTCAGAGACAACGTAGGGACTACGTTGTCTCTGTATTTTTCCTCCACCTGACGGAGCTACACTGTCAAGCCTGACAAACGTCTGCACTCTCCAGTGATGGCTGCAAGTAATTTGCTCTGTCTATGGAAGATCCCATGGTCTGGGGGATCGTCCATAGACCTCAATGCAGTACTCTTGTGAATGCATAAATGTTCAGAGATTACGTTGGTTCATGAAGAGGACCCGCCAGAGGAAGATGGTCATTCCAATGAGGAACAGGTTCAGTTAAGTAAATCTCACTTTGCAAAGACCCCAGAATTGAATTCTGCAAAGTTATCAGATGGTGATAGTGCCGCTTTAACTAACTCAGCATTTATAATAATAATAATAATAATTAGTATTTATATAGCGCCTTTCTCCCAGTGGGACTCAAAGCGTTTTTCAGCACACGCTCTCGGAATTAACCAAATCGCCAGCTGAATAGTAATAGATGTTATTATTACCCAATTGATGGTACTCAGAAGGATGAAGGGCTGAGTTGACCCTGCCAGTATTTGAACCTTTGACCTTCCATTTTTGAACAGGCTCTGTAGTTAGGGAATTTACCAACTGGGCTACCTCACTGGCATTTGATTAAAATATTATATATTTTACTATTACCCAACTTTATAGTACTCATTTGAATGATTTTGGAAGAGTGAAAATCACAGCAGAAAGAGCTTGGACGAGAAGCTGAAGCACAGAGATTTTTAAAAAAAAATTTTTTTTTTAATTCTTTATTTTATTGTGCGGAATTAACACAAGTGCCCACAGTGCCACAACAGCAAACAAAGGCATATTTAGTACCATTTTTCCTCAGTAGGTTGGCATTAGTAAACATTGCACATTTTAATTATTTTATTGTCGTGGTGTCAGCTATTAAGCCGGGCATGACTGGTCCAGAGGGAGCCAGTAAATATGTTGTCCTTTAGTGCAGATCAGGCATGTGTAGTGTTGTGTGTGTGTGTGTGTGTGTGTTTTCTAGGGTATTGACCTACAAGGCGAGGTTTTTGGTGTATGGTATGAGGTCTGTTGTGTCTCCCTATTTTGTCTGTCTGTCGAGTCCCCAGTATGGGAGGGAGAGCTGTCACTGCAGATGTGAGTTGCCTCTGGCTGGTACACATCCCCTATTGGGGACTACCCCCAACCCCTTGTGTGAGTACGTCTGTTTGTGTTTATATGGTTTGGGCTGGGGGGGGGGGGTGCGTTGATGGGTGACCGGTCTGTGGTGATTCCTGCCATGAGTGGTTGTGTGCCTCGGCGTCAGGATCATTTCTAACCGGTGTGTTGGTATGTTGGTGTATGGAGGCTAAGTGTCACATCCTGCTCTGTTCCATGGAGATGTATGGTCTTGGCTTCTGGTATCCAGTACTCTTTTTACAATTCTTGTTTAGTTTTTCTTGTTTATTTGGTTTTCTAGTCTATGTCTGGTTTTCTTTATGCTGGTATTTCTGGGTTCCTTCCTATAGTCCGTCCCTGGGATTCCCAGTCTCCAGGTTTCCTTTAAATGTTTGTTTTATGTTGCCACACCCGTTTGTTTTCTATCATTCCTTTTGCTTCAGAGTTCCTGCAGGCAGCTCCTCAAGGCTTCTGCCCTTTCTTGCAGGTAAGTGCTATATATGTCTTTGGTTGTTTTAGCATACATTAGGCAGAGTAGGACCTGCCGAATATGGGGTACATTGGCGTTGTGGCAGGCTTATGCAATGTATGATCATATAATGTAACTAAATCCCCATACTTTTCATATATAGTGCTTAGATAAGTCTCCTCTTGTTTTGCCTATTATATCTTGTCTTGTTTTATTTTGTAATCCCAGTCCATGTACAGTCCTGTCCTGCCCCTGTTTAGTTATTGTTCCCTTTATGTATTGTGTACATGTTCTGGGTTTAGCTTCCTATCCTTCTCTGGTTCAGGGTTCTGCTAGTTCTGTCTTGTTTCTAGTACTGGATACATTGTCTGCTGCAGAGCCCCCCTATCCAGTTCCTGGGAGGTCTGCATATCAAGCTCCTAGTTCCTGGGATCCGCTGTAGCTGCATCAGGGTTCTGGTATGTGGCCGCACAAACGCTGGTGCTCAATACCAGTGGGCGTGCGGTTACCCTGCACCAGGCCCTGATAATCCCAAGACTCCCACTTATAATCAGGCACTCAGGGGTCCCGGTCTCCGGACCGCCACCCGTGACAGTAAGTCGATTGGGGTCTTCACAGATGTGGTGTAACACATTAATAATAAAACAAAAAACAGAAAATCAGTCAACTTGGGTAAACCAAAGAGTAGATTGGGGTGAAGCTTGGAGGGTATCAACGTTGGAGTCCATAAGGGAGTAGAGCGGAACCATCTTGATTTGGATGTCACATCTTGGAGATTTGCTGTATCAGCAGTCTCTGAGGGTTGTGGCTATATTTTTCCTTTGTGGTAGTCCCTCAGGGGGTCTTTCGTTGGTGCGTTAGACGAGTGGGAGCTCCTGGGATAAATTCAGCCACGGTAGCTGGGTCCACTAGGGTGAGGTCTGACCCCTCCATGTGAGCGGGCGGCAGCAGACCTGCATTGCGTAGGTGTAAGTCCAGTTCGGAGTAGCTCCTGGCTCGGTACATTGTGTCCTGATGGGTAAAGGTAATCGTATTCGGGGACCCCCATTTGTACTGGATATTCTTATTTCTGAGGTGTTGTAGCAGGGGTTGCAGGGTCTTACACCACCCCATAGTGCTTTTGGTCAGGTCCGGGAATATGGACAGCGTGGCTCCCTCAAATGATAGAGGTGTTCTTCTACGTGCAGCCTCCATTAGGAGGGCTCTGTCATGCAAGGTCTGAAAGCGGAAAATTAGGTCGGTGTGTGCCGTGGTCGGCGCTGTTGCAGGCTTTGATAGGCGGAACATGCCATCTAGTCGTACTGCTTTTGCCTGTTTTGGTGGCAATAGGTCCACAAGCAGGCGTCTGATAAAGTGCGGTAGGTCTGTGGGGTTTATAGAGTCCGGAATACCACAGATCTTTACATTCGCTGGTCTTCTAATGTATTTATTCGGTCGTTAGATGCCTGTTGCTGCTGTTTTATCTCTGTTAGTGCTTGTTCCAGGGTCGTTATCCTGGATTCCTGGGTGTTTGATGTGGTTTCCAGCTGTGTGACCCTGGTGGTGACCTCCTCTATTGCCACTTTAATGCAGGCCATGTCGGCCGCTATATTTGTTCTGAGTTCTGCCAGCATGTTTTTAAGTACAGAGGCAGTAACTGGCTCTTCTGTAGGGGTGCGCTGGGGCTTTGAAGTGGGTGGTGGGACATATGCTGCACCTTCCCCGGGGTCTATGGAGAAGTCATCTGAGGAATAGGAGTAAGCTTCCTCACCTGCCGCCATTTTGTCCCATGCTGTCTTTTGCGAGCGCCGGAGAGGTTCCCCAATATCGTGGGTGGTAGGGTCCTTGTCAGCTTTTGTTTTTTTGTGCTTCCGACCCATCTTTGTTTCCCGTGTCGGGTGAGGGTTGGAGTGCCCAGGTAACTTTGCCAGGTAGCCTCGAAAAGCAGCTTGTGCGGTATCTGGCACGGAGCTCCTGGAGAACGCGTCCGCTCTGCTCCTCCGCTAGCTCCGCCTCCTCGAAGCACAGATATTTTAATAGGATATAAAGCTGAGTGTATTAGTCAAAATTCTACATGCCTATATCTTCAAGAACAATACAATACAGAATTGGCTATATAATACCTAATTGTAACGGACCATTTTGCACACAAGAGGTTAAAAACCATTTAGGCGATATTCCCCTTTTCAGATGCACAGACAGCTACTGCAATCACCAATCTCCCGAACTGCAAAACACATGAATTCGCCAATCTCCCGAACTGGGACTAGGGGAATGCTCCAAACTCCCGAACAGGAAACACATGAATGCTGTAAACAGCCGAACAGGAGAACCATACGAACAGTTTACACTCCTGGCAGTCGCACTGTAACAGCATACAATACAATTCCCCCCAAGAACGAGGCGACACTTCGTTTGAGGGTCAAACAGAACTGATTTACTGGGGCTACCTGCCCGGTTTTTATGTAGGTCTCCCACCTGGTGGACAGATGGAAGACTGGAAAACATATTGGACATTGACCAATCACAAGCTTACAATCCCACAATGCATCACAATCTCTCCTCTCTGTCCTGGAGATAATTGGGAAGTAATCCAATTATCTCCAAGGACAGAGGCAAAACTCCATTAACCACATGGCAGACAAAGGACAATAAAATACATAAAATTACATACTGTTACATTTATCACATAGAACATACACATTCTACCTATCCCCAGATAGCTTAGATCTGAGCGCACATTATTACTGAATGGCGCTCAGATCACATACATACAGTTCAATCGCCATGGAGCCAAAGTCTTTCATACAGTATACGGCTGGGCTCCATGGCATAGCTATCTGGGGTAGCATGGCTTTAACAGTCCGCAGAAAGGCACCAACCAGCCTTTCTGCAGGGAAAAAGAACAGTGTTAAACATGGGGCCATAGTCCAGTGGCAGGAGGCAGGCGACCAGGCTCCTCCAGTGGCCAGTGGCAAGGTTGGTTCCGCCACACCTTTACTATGCTTTTAACAATGAATAAAAAATAGCAAAATGCTTATTCCAAAGTTTTGATAGTTCAGAACTAGCAATGCAGAAGCCAGTTGTAGTAAAGATATTTGGTTTCTCTTATGTAGAATTTGAAAAAGTTAATAAAGTAAGTTAAAGTTGTGTGCGGTATTACACATTAAAAACACACTGGTATACACACTGTGGATTTATAATACAAGGAGTGGAAACCGTCCAAATTCTGTGCTGCGGTCTCTCTATTTGAACTTGGTAGTGATGAACTAATGCCAGCACAGCTTTCTAAAAGACACAGTTTAAAGTGTTTTTTTCCATCCATCATAAATTCAAATTTTGGCAATGCTTGCTTAAAACAACCTCAAACAATTTATTGTGCTCAACAGGAAGGTAAACGACTATAACGTGATGTCTTTTAATACCAGTATCCTGTGTAATATCTCATTTATTTTTTAGAGAAATAATGTTTGCTGTTTGGGTAGATCCCCAGTTTTTCTGTTTCCAGCCATTAAGAAGAAGGTTAGATGTTAGAAAAAATGCTATAGCAGCTTCTGTTAATCCATGGGTGCATAAAGAATATAATGGATAATTGCTCCGTGTTTTAGATAAAAAAAAAAAAACATTTCTGCATTATTATGCTCTAGAAATGCAATATACATACATAGATAAATAAATTTAATAAAGCTACAATTAAACAATGCATTGCTGAGTTTTCTACAAGTCCCTGGGATCTGTAGATTGTATAGTGGACTCTCAATAGAGCAGGAAGCATTTAAGACTTCTTATCCAATCCAGGTGCTGACATGCTTCATACGGGAGCTGTATAATATACAGTGAGGGAAAAAAGTATTTGATCCCCTGCTGATTTTGAACGTTTGTCCGCTGACAAAGAAATGATCCGTCTGTAATTTTAATGGTAGGTGTATTTTAACAGTGAGAGACAGAATAACAAAACAAAAAATAAATCCAGAAAAATGCATGTCAAAAAAGTTACAAATTGATTTGCATGTCAATGAGTGAAATAAGTATTTGATCCCCTATCAATCAGCAAGATTTCTGGCTCCCATGTGTCTTTTATACAGGTAACGAGCTGAGATTAGGAGCACGCTCTTAAAGGGAGTGCTACTAATCTCAGCTTGTTACCTGTATAAAAGACACTTGTCCACTGAAGCAATCAATTAATCCGATTCCAAACTCTCCACCATGGCCAAGACCAAAGAGCTGTCCAAGCATGTCAAGGACAGGATTGTAGACCTACACAAGGCTGGAATGGGCTACAAGACTATCGCCAAGCAACTTGATGACAAGGTGACAACAGTTATTCACAAATGGAAGAAACACAAAATAACTGTTAGTCTCCCTTGGTCTGGTGCTCCATGCAAGATCTTAGCTTGTAGAGTTTCAATGATCATGAAAATGGTGAGGAATTAGCCCAGAACTACATGGGAGGATTTTGTTAATGACATCCCCCTGCTCAAGAAAGCACATGTACAGGCCCGTCTGAAATTTGCCAATGAACATCTGAATGATTCAGGGGAGAACTGGGTAAAAGTGGTGTGGTCAGATGAGACCAAAATCGAGCTCTTTGGCATATTCAACTCAACTCGCCGTGTTAGGAGGAGGAGGGATGCTGCCTATGATCCCTAGAACACCATCCCCATTGTCAAGCATGGAGGTGGAAACATTATGCTTTGGGGGTATTTTTCTGCTAAGGGGACAGGACAACTGCACCAAATCAAATGGATGATGGATGGTGCCATGTAACAAATCTTGGGTGAGAACCTCCTTCCCTCAGCCAGGGCATTGAAAATGGGTCATAGATGGGTATTCCAGCATGATAATGACGCAAAACACACAGCCAATGCAACAAAGGAGTGGCCCAAGAAGAAGCACATTAAGGTCCTGGAGTGGTGTAGCTGTGGAGGGAGCTGAAGGTTCGAGTTTCCAAATGTCAGCCTCGAAACTTTAATGACTTGGAGAGGATCTGCAAAGCTGAGTGGGACAAAATCCCTCCTGAGATGTGTGCAAACCTGGCGGCCAACTACAAGAAACGTCTGACCTCTGTGATCGCCAACAAGGGTTTTGCCACCAAGTACTAAGTTGAAGAGGTCAAATACTTATTTCATTCATTGACATGCAAATCAATTTATAACTTTTTTTTTTTTTTTTTTAATTCTTTATTTTTGTAGTGCATATATTAATCACAGGCATACATATGGTACCCCAACGGCATTCCATATGCAGGTTTCAAGACATTAGTTACAGTAGGGGGTAGTTAGACAATGCACTTTTTTTCTTTTGTACATATATTACTGAACGCATTACTGGAATCAAGATTATATAAACATGCCTAAAGTACACATCTAAGCTATGCTTCCGACATAAGTTTGCAAAGGATTAACGCTCTAGATATGCATATAAACAGGTTAAAGTAAATAATTAAAGCAAGTTTCACAAATCTGACACAGAATAGGCTATAATAGCTGAGTTGCAGCAGGGTATTGAAGCAAGGCTTAAGTGGTAGGCCAAGGTTAAAGGCTGTGTGTAGTTTTAAGCCATACACTGCAATATTGTGGACTAGATTTAACATTGAGTCACTTGAGATACAGTGAAAGAGAGTGTCCGTGGGTGCTTGCCTTGCCTTAACCGATGCCTCTTCTTAGCTGGGTGCCCCCTTCCAGTGTGTGTGGGCTCAGGGCTCCTGTGTTGTGCGGCGATGTGGCTGCTTGTTGCGCTGGTTTCTCATGCCTGGAGCTGGAGCAAAGCCCTGTGCTTTTGGGTGCAGGTGCTTTCTTGGGTCTCTCGCCCCTCAGTCTCGCCTGTCGGGTCGTTCGCCTAGGCTGTGTGCGTGTGTGGAGGGGCTCCTCTGTCGGCGCCATCTTGTGGTCACTGTCGGGCGGGAGTTGTTGCGGCCGCGACAGGTACGTGCGGAATGCTTGCTGTGTGTACCGGTAATTCGGGCTGCCGTCCTGTCCGTGCCTTTGGCAGCTCCCAGCTGCTCGGCATTCTGCTTTTGCCAGGAAGCGTCCTGTGGAGGCACTGGCCCTATCGCCTGTGCATGTGGCCTCCGCCATCTTGGTGGCTGCGTCTGGGGTTTGAGTCTTGGCGGCCCTGTAGATTCGCCTGCCGTGCTTGTGGCGGTTGGGTCTTGAGAGTGGGGACCGGGATCACCCCCCCGGTCCAGAGGGGGTGGGTACGGGGCCGGTTCCCCGCGGGTCCGACTGAGCGCTGAACGGCGTGCGGCAGGGCAGCGGCCGTCCGCCCCGCTCGCCTCCGGAGTAGGCCTCAAACGTGTCGGGTTGGATTCCTCCCCCAGGGGACTGAAGCCTGTTGGGCCAGCCTCACCCTGGGTCCAGGGCTCTCTGTCCGTTGGGGGCCGCCGTTGCCGGTCAGTTTTGTGCCAGGGAAGCTTAAATATAGTGCCTGTCAGGCCTCAGGTTGCAGGAGCTGGTCTCACTTGCGGCCATCCAGCTCGGCGGTCCGGCCCCGCCCCCCATAACTTTTTTGACATGCATTTCTCTGGATTTTTTTTTTTTTTTGTATTCTGACTCTCACTGTTAAAATACACCTACCATTAAAATTACAGACTGATCATTTCTTTGTCAGTGGACAAACGGTCATAATCAGCAGGGGATCAAATACTTTTTTCCCTCACTGTATATCAACCTACTGAAGACCAGATGTTTATGGGATTAGCTGTGCAGCCCACATCAGATCAAATCATAATCAGATAACTGAAAAAAAACCCGAATGCAGCGATTACAATGACCACTATTTACGTAGCGACAAAATATTCTGCAGTGCCGTACAATAGGAAACAAGGCAAACATTTCATTCTAACAAAACATGCATGAGGCATGAGGATATTTGGTGCAAATGGTCATTCAATCTAAAGCGATGAGGGACAAATACACAAAGGGAAGTGAGGTAGTCAAGTGAGCTGAATG
Source organism: Pelobates fuscus (assembly GCF_036172605.1). Classification (NCBI taxonomy): domain Eukaryota; kingdom Metazoa; phylum Chordata; class Amphibia; order Anura; family Pelobatidae; genus Pelobates; species Pelobates fuscus. Next base: position 156,040,773 of record NC_086325.1, on the reverse strand, counting down.
TACCCGAGGATGGGAGGGATGTTTGAAGGAGGGACTGTAGGTGGGAGATGACAGGGTTGAAGAGGATGAGGAGTTAAGGGGAGAGCTGTTTCTCTAAAGAAGTGATTTTTAGAAGGTGTGCAGAGATGGGAAGTGTCGGATGTCCCATGTCCCGTGGGAGGTCATTCCATTAGGAATAATTTATTTGTGGTCGGCACAAGTGATCTTTCTCTTGTTAACCCTACAATCCTAAGCTTGGACCCCTGATACTGATACCACGGTTCTCTCTTTATACAAAATTAACTATTTTTCTTTATTGCTATGCAACAAGAGGTTTTGAGAAAGGAATTCACCAAAAGTTCAGCTTCACTGAACTATACATTTAGGTGAGACCCCCTCTCCCTCTCTGTTCTAATTTTTACAACTCAAGAGATCACCAATTGTTACAATTATATGATATACTTTCAGATAGTTACCTCATTTTGATACTGATCTTACACACAAGTATCCAATTGCCTTGCCACCATCGTGAAAGGTATCTATCCCCTAGTACTATCTCTTGTTTAGTACATACTCTTATCCCCTGTATATATTTTCCCTATCCCCTGTATCCCTGAGTTTTTAAGGCAACCAAACCATTTTTAATTATATCTATTAAATGTTACATTTTATTGTTTAGTCCATCTAGTATCCCAACCTATTAGGACAGATGTTGCTCTCCTATTTCTTACATTTAATGTGTGTAGTGGATGTATGAGTTCTTTTTTAGAAAGGCCATACAGCTTCTCAGAATAGCATAGATATATAGAAGTGATGGGAATCTTTTTGAGCCTGAGAGCCCAAATTGCAAAACAAAATCAACGTACTAATCTCAAAGTGCAAATACTGCAATAAAACCCTTTACACAACTGTCTAAACTAATTATTGAGTTGTGGCGAGCTAATTTAACCCACTGTCTCCTGAAAAGTAGGGACAAATCTATTATATAGAAGTTAAAACTTAAACGATCAGTGTAACGATATGGCCCTGGCGTCTCTGCCCTGGCGTCTCTGGTGTAATGATATGGCCCTGGCATCTTTGCCCTGGCGTCTCTGGTGTAACGGTATGGCCCTGGCGTCTCTGGTTTAATGATATGGCCCTGGTGTCTCTGGTTTAACGATATGGCCCTGACGTCTCTGGTTTAACGATATGGCCCTGGCGTCTCTGCTCTGGCATCTCTGGTTTAACGATATGGCCCTGGCGTCTCTGCTAGCAGTTCAGGCACATGATATCTTCCATTGGTTTCTTTGGCTAACATGCACAGCTAGCTGCTATGCTAAGCACTAAGATCCGGTACTTTGAGTCGTGTATGCACCGGCAATGCAGAATATACTGCACTGATAGCTCCAGTTCATATAAGATATTCTATCTATCTACTAGTCCACTGGTAATTCTCTATGAGTAACTACTCTATAGTGGACGACAAACCGCAATATACCTGGATGCTTTAAGAGACACACAAGCTCTTGGTAAATCACAAACACCCTTTATTCTGGTTCATAGACAGAACCATTGTTCTGTCACCATCAGTATCTAAAATATTTATTCACATTGCTCTTTGATGCTGCCAATGTCAACCATCGTGTTTTATTATAAAGTGTCAGCTTGTACAATGAGCAGCCAAAACAAATATATCGGCAACAGGACAGATTGGATAGTCAAGTCAAAAGCTATTTAATTCTGGAATAAAAGGGAATCATGACGGAATATATCCGTCATCTGTCCTTAAGGGTTAAAATGTAAATGTTTAGCTGCAATCACAATTCCAACAGGTATGGAATTCTTTACATATATCGGGATCCCAAGCACGACGGTAAGACATTAAAGACACGATAAAATGACCCTTGCTAGTTGCATTAATTATGTAAAACGAGTAAACCACGGAAACAAGTGATTGCTTCACTTCTAGAATTTTGACCCAAATTTCCTCTTTACTAATTACACAAAGTGTTCTTCTAGTTCATCGTTGAAAGGAATTACATGTAAATCTTACTTTGCGCATGCCTCCAGGTACAATAACTGAGAGGAATCCTCATCAAATACGGACTCATCTTGCCCTGTGTAATGATAAAGACAAAATTAAGAATACACCGCAATAGTGCAATTCAGGATCATACAACGAATAATGAAACATATGAGGTTATAAAAGTGGCAGCAGCGGGGCAGGTTCACTCAAACGGGACTGGACAGATGCTAGCTCACTGAGCTGCTTAGGATCATCTCGAGGTTTTCCTCTATTATTATTATTATTATTATTATTATTATCGCCATTTATATAGTGTCAACAGATTCCGTAGCGCTTTACAATATTATGAAAGGGGGGATGTAACTATAAATAGGACAATGACAAGAAAACTTACAGGAACGATAGGTTGAAGAGGACCCTGCTCAAACGAGCTAACAGTCTATTGGAGGTGGGGTATAAAACACTGTTCTAGCTGAGGACATGAAAGTGCTCTGAAAAACTGCCAAAAATGTGTCAAAACAGTCACTTTTGCTGATTTAGCTAGTCCGTATTCTACAGATATAATGCAGCTCTCACATCTAGCATAGAGCAGTTAATGTTTGCACTATGAATACATTACATGGATTCGGCTTTCTACGGATAGTTATGTCGAAGTGACAGTTTTCTTCTGTAGGTTTTATTAGATGATAAACAGTCCGAACCTGCACAGAAAGAAGAGTTAAACACCTTTTATCATTATTCTAAATTTCTGCTACTGACAATTGAGGAAAGATGTGTGCATTTGGTTTCGGACAAATCACAATTCGTCCAAATGTTGGCCGAACGGTTATTCGTTCGAATTCCGCAACTCCGAAACGCCATACGGACATATCCTGATACGAACGAGACAGACAATGGGCAATGCATTCAATTTGTTTTGTGATTCGGATGTGGTAACAGGGTACAAGGTAAAGCGGTAGGTTAAGAGATGCATAAGAGGTAATGTTGGTTAATGGACAAACAAAAGGGTAAAAGGAAACAAAGAAACATAGAATGTGACGGCAGATAAAAACCAGTCGGCCCAATATTTCGAAATACTTTCATTAGTCCCTGGCCTTATCTTATAGTTAGGATAGCCTTATGCCTATCCCACGCATGCTTAAACTCCTTCACTGTGTTAACCTCTACCACTTCAGCCGGAAGGCTATTCCATGCATCCACTACCCTCTCAGTAAAGTAATACTGGAGTTAAGAAACACACATGCTTGGAAGGGGATTAGGAGAAATACACAAGAAGAGTCAGGAGATCACAAAGGGTTGAGTGGGAGTGGAGCGACACCAAAAGTTTACAATTTGGGGGGGGGTCCAAACATAGAGATCCACCGGGGGTGCCAAGAGGTCTACATATGCCTCTGCCAAGAAGCCCTTGTTATGTCCATAAAGCACTGGTGTGTGGGGATTTATGGGATAAGCTCAACACTGCCATAGACAGTTAAAGGAGCATCATTGCCAAGTAACATCCTAATCGGTATATTACTCACAGCAGATGGTACATTTTGAACATTCTAACGTGGGTATCTTTTTTTTTATATTTTTGTTATTAATTTATTGATGTTGCATATTATGTATGTATAGTGCATTAAAACAATGAATGAGCCATCTCCAGTGTGGAGTGTGCCTTTAGGTTAAAGAATGTTTTAAATCACTGACACTACGACTGCAGCAATACATGAACATGCCTCTACCATACATGGTTAATATCAGGATAAGTGTACATACATGCCCAGTAGCTATTCCATTGGCAGTTTTTGTAGTTATAATGAGGTCTTCTGCAATTGGCACCTGCAAGAAATATGTCAGTATTTAGATTTAATAATAAAATACATTAAATGTAAGTAAAATATGAAATATGAAGTTTCTGAATAAATGAGTGAATTATTATTTTTTTTAAATCTCAGCTCCCCCAGCTGATGCTTTTACCCAATCAGTAACTCCCTATTTACAAAACTGGCTTGAAAAGAAAGTTACCTTTTTCAAGCCAGTTTTGTGAATGGTTACTGCTCTCAGCGGCTTACCTGCCTGGCAGCACTCGGCTACCTGAAAATTAAATTTCATAAGCCGGATGCCAAGAGAGAAGCTGAGATCGGCGCTGGATGCAACTTTGGGGTAAAACCATTAGAAAAAGGTAAGAGTACGTCCGGTGGCCTCCTGGCACCATAACAACTTCATTTACAAGAAGTTGTTATGGTGCCTAAACTGTCCATTTAAGCAGGGCAGCGGTATACATTTGCCATAAGCATACAGAGTTTGATTGGAATTATGTCGATTTCCATGAGGCTCCTGGGTCTAAAAAAGTTCAATTTGATTTAGTGAATGAACAGCGCCATCTTGTGGCTCTTTGAAGTATGTAGTTAGACTGTCCGTCTTATACTTAAGATCACTCAAAGCACTAAAACTTCGACAGTTTAATGGAGTGGTTGTAGACTTTCATCCCATTCCTTCATTTTTTTGTGAAAATGTTTTTGAGCACTTTTACAAAAACTACTTTCTGCCTGTCACCTCTGCTGCTATTCAAAAAAATGTGGAACCATTATTTGTACAAAGCCATGAATCCCTGGATGGCAATAGAAATAGAAAATAAGGACCAGGGGATGATCCATATTATTGCCACACAGGGCTGGATGGCTTGGACAGATGCAGAAGTAAAACTTTAGCAATATATGAGATGCATTTGAAGATCCATACCTTGGGTACTGGGAGAGCCTCGTTGATTAACATACTGAACAACAATATCATAGAAAACAGAGGTGGGACACCCTAGGACTCTGCGTACCATACTACATGAAATCTTGTTGGTATGGTGCTTAGAGTGACTATTAAACCTCTTCATGACCAGCAACAAGCTGTGTACATGTACATCCACTTTATAGTAATAGCTTTTCTGGATGGTTCCCCATGTGATTGTCAAGACAGTGGACAGCCATCTGAGAGATCGTCGTATAGTCCTACAATTAGTGCATTAACCTAGCAAGCTAACTCCCTACCTCTGTGATTACATAGTGATACATAGAGAGTGGGAGGTCTGTGTTTCTCTTTTATAAAGGGATCTAGATTAAGGTTACCCTCAATCACTCTTAACACGCAATATTGGGCTCCGCTTGCATCAATAGACATGTTAGGATCACCTAAAGTAGCTCAGTCATCTTCTGGGGCATTTGCATATTTTGTAAAGACCACAAGTGGTGACAGCTCTGTTAGTGTGTGGTGGCCTGGGTTGCAGGGTAAGGTAGTTTTTACTTATATGAACCATGTGCCTCCCTGGTGCCACGATCATCTTACATAGGGTCCTCTTAACTTCTGGTGCTTTATCTGCCAGGAGCAGACATAAATGCTGAACTTTTGCACATGACAGACAAAAATACATAAGACAAAGTAGTTCCTAATACACTGTCTGTCTCACAGTAACTCTTCTCTTCAGGGTGTTTGAGAACAGAGGATGAGAACCTTGTTTAATTCAGTACAACATTGTTACAAGATGAGCTAGATGAGAAGAGTGAAATGGGCGATAACTTGGTTACTACACAATAACTGAATTATTTGATCCTAAGGGCAAACATTGCTACCCTGTTTCTACGTAATTCCTTTTTATTGGTCCTCAGTACCTCTACAGGCTTTGAGAAAGGTCTTTGCTCAGTCAACCGAAAATCCTTAAAAGATCCAGACTTTCTATAAGATACTTCTACAGCCATATTCAGAGTGAGCTTCTTATCAAGGATGGCAACCTCTGTCAGGGCTTCGAGAGCAATCGCTGTGTCCTATGCCAAAAAGAAGTCAGAGAATATAGTGAACAAAAGACAAAAACAATTCCTTAATATTGCAAACAGTGGAGGAAACAATAGTGAAAATCTGAAGCATAGCACACATGGGATGGGATATGGTGTATGCCAGAGGGAGCAAATGTAAACAAAGCAATTGTAGACAAATGTGGGCAAGCCATCGGTGGAAGAATGGAGATAAAATCATATTAAATCACAGATATAACATAAAACACCCAGGGGTGCCATGGTTCTGTTTCCTATCTGAGATTTTAAATAAATGAGCACTAAAACCAAAGAATATATATTTTTTTTTCTCCAGACAATGAGTCAGTTTGTTAATGTAAAACCCTTTTCTGCAAGATCAGATTAAATAAATATTCATGGAGCTACTACCCTCTGTGTCAGCAACTGATTTACTGATGGATAGGGCATACCAGGTCCCTAAGCCCAGAAACATCAGTGGCAGGAGATATAGTGGTGAGGGTCACCAACTGTCATCTAAAGCAGGCAATCATGACAGCTGTAAGATGATCATCATTGATGCCGGAGACGTTCTCCCATATTACCTTATACGATGACCTGTCGGCAACGACCATGGCGCGAAGGAGACAATCTATAAATATAACAAAAACCCTAAGGAACCACAAGATCCCGTATCGATGGGACTTTCCCACCTAATTATTGATCTGGGGAAATGACGCTTTAAAAACGATTGGTACTCCAGAGGAAGGCATGGCGACCCTAAAATCGCCATCATGGTTAATGCGCTTCCGCATCCTCATGCCTTGTTAAATTTGATTTGGGTGTCGAACACATTTACCAACCTAAGGTGACACAGCTAGCAAGCATGCAACTCTCACTTGTCACATGACATGCATGGGCACAGACATTACTTTGTTTTAATTATGTTTTAAATATGTTTTTGAATGTGTTTTCAATTGGTTGGCCCGTTTTTTGGCGCCAATTTTAACGATTACATACCCTTATAAATACTGTTTTATGCCAGGTACAATGCTATACTACCATTTTGATAAAGCCTTAAAGGTGAAACGCGTTAATGGTTTTAAATAGTGTATTTTAACAATAAAAGTTTTTTTGGTTACCTTTTTTATAGGACCAATCCTCATTTTATTGTATTTTATATGCACTTTTTATTGTTACTTTTCCTGGCATTTCTATTGTATCCTGATTCAAAAAATCCTAGGTGGGGATTATTCCACCAGTGCTGTGTTTATAGAGCAGTATCCTCTGCTCTACACTTGTGAGTATATTTTATTTTATTTTATTTTATTATTTTTTCAAACTGAGAGCACTATTGCTGTCTTTTATATAGTGTGAAGTACGACAAAACCAAGGCCGGACTGACGGACGCACCTCTTCAGTATATCCCTTAGCGGGGATTATACCACCCTCCATCCTACAGCTGGCCTAAGCTCCTCCAAATGTGAGTGTATTATCTTCCTTTTATTCATTTTATCCTTGGATTTACAATACTTCACTATTGGCAGTTTGTCGTGTCTCTATTTTTGTCTTCACATATACAGATTATTTTACAACCCGGACGGATCAACTCCTGAGGACTGTATACATATCCTATCCAGCTATATCAGTGAGACGTTTTGTTTTATTTATTTTTATCCTATCGAACATTTTACCACTTGGAAGGACTCTTTTTTTCCTCTTTTTCTGTTGATTTTAATAGAGACTTTTTTAAATAGGCCTACTTTGGTGTTGTCTATTCATTGAGACCATTTGGTCTGGCTTCTACTATAATAGACTACTATATGTTAGCTTTTAGCGCAGCCCTTACCCACTTTTACCATTTTTAGTTTGTTTTACGAAGGGTCTCGATGGATTACCTTTTTTAGGGTTGCTGCTTATATTTCTGTTATCTAGCGCAGACTCTTCCCCCCTGTTTTTATAATATGCTTTTAAAGCTCTCGAAACCACCTAAACCTACATAAATGGCACAAAAGGAAAAAGACATAAACACTCAACTGAGCAATGGGCCAGAGCGCTCTCTCAAAAACAAGGTACCACAAATTGCCTGAATCATATTGAGGCCGACAAAAAGCTTCTAATGAGGTGGTGCCTAATGTCCCAACCGTTAGCACACATCTATCTGACCACTTTGTCTAGCTGTTGGACTTTTGGTACTGCCAATACTAGATACCTTTTGGTCACAATCCAAACCATGATAGGTAACGGGGTGGGGAATACTCTCAGATTGCAGTCTGAAATTTATCTCCTCAATATGCTACCCAATGAGATTTCAAAAATCAGATAGAGCTATAATTCTGCATATTCTAGTAGCAGCACGTTGTACCATTGTGGGTGGCTTGGAGGTCCATACAATCCACAACTGTGAACTTGGTGCTGGAATGATTCAACACAATGTATGAAGAGATGTCACACAGAACACTGGGCAATACTCATAAGGTTTATCGAATCTCTTCCTGTTGGTCAAACAATCTAAACTGAACATTGTAACCTTGGAATGCTCTAATAGTTGCACATGATATATTTGTTCTGCTTTATTTTGTTTTATCCTGTTTTGTATTTTTATTTTTTTTTAAAACGATACCCTTAAAAAAAGTTATCTAAAAATAATATAATTTAGAACATCATATCCGAAAATATTAATTTGAGACCTATGGTTTGAAATTTGTTTTACCTGAGTTGAAAAGAAACTCCCACCATAATGCTGTTGATCTTGTAGCCATTTCACGATGGGTTGGGAGTATTGTTTTTCCCCAACTTTCAGGAAGGCCATCAAAGCATATGCTGTGGTTTCAACCATGAGGGCTGTATCGATACTCGGCTCAACGGGATCAAACTTCTTTAAGGTGTCTTTCCAATAACGATAAACAGGGGTGTCGACTGCAAAAGAGAGAACAAGATAAAAAAAATAAACATTTAGCCAAAGTTCATTTAGAGATAATTTTGTTAGGTTTCAGCAACAAAAGTTCATTTGTACATAATTTTTTTTTTCACTAAAGTGAGAATTCAAAGTAATTTTCAAATTCAAGGGCGTTAAATAGTCAAACTGGAAACATTTTCTCAGTCAGCTATGCTTTCAGTCTGTCTAGTCCGACCTTAAATTTGAAATTTACTTTAATCACTAAAGTGAGATTTGCCGAGAATTTAAAGTGAATTTTAAATTTAAAGACAATAGAGGCTAGCTGAAAATAGTAGAAATTCTCCAGGCACTTAGGTTTTCAAGCTGCAGGCAGTTTTAATAGAACAAAAAAAAGGAGCAGCAATGAGGTCTTCGTCAAGCTAACACCACACAGCCAGAGTAAGTGTAATTATATATCAAACAGTGCAAATGGTCAACCAATAATTAACTTACACACATCTAATTTACATTAATAATTAACACAAGCCATACAACTTATTAATATATAAATACATGAATCCATTAATAAATACATTCATGTAATTTTTATTAATTGTATGATTTGTGCTGACGGTCAACTGCTCTGTGAACGGGTTACTGTAGTGTAACCCCAGCACCTAAGTAATAAACTTCACCTCGAATCAAGCAGGTGATGCCGGGAAATGAACTTGTAACCTAGCTGTCTCCTGCCTGTTAATCACAAGCCCTTAAAATTGAGTAGGAAGGAACCAGTGCTCACAGTGTAGTGCTCTCACGCTCCCCCAAGATACTGGGAACACATTTACAGATTGGACACATTCTCCGGGTAAACTGGTGTGAGAGTGTGTCACTGTAGGTAAGTGAAAGTGTGTATACAGAAATGAGGTATACAAATTATACCAAACAAGTGGAGCGCTCTAAACAGTAGAGGGGTTTACTCACCCCTTTGGTACAGTGACAGTCTTGAAAAACTTGAATGTACATATAAAAGGAAACAAGAAACAAAAAAATACAGTGCAGATGTTCCAAAAATGGATAATTGGTAGTAAGTAATGACTGAAACCACTCACATGGACAGGAGCCTATATGGAATTGGCTCCGTAAAAGGATCCTTTATGCTCTTAGGGCAGCAACACACCCCTTTATCCCAGGTAGTGTCCCTCCAGGAGTATACAACGAGAAGAAAAGCACAAAAACAACTGTGTAGAATTGCACATACTATAATGGCATTCTGAGATATAAATAATTGTGCTCACCTTCTGCAGAGCCCTGAAATCCCAGCTCTGAGGTTGATAAACAATGTGCTACTTTAGAGGGGGAATAGCACTCTCCCCAATGGAGTTCCTGATGGCTAGAAAGGACTTTGGACTAAAGTATAAAATAGTAAATATACATTTATTAACAATGCATTAAAAACAAAATAAATGGGTACTTAGAAAGTAAAAAGATCCAATAAAAGTCCAGAATAATCAGCTAAACGCGTTTCACTCTATGAGCTTCCTCAGTAGCTAAACGCGTTTCACTCTATGAGCTTCCTCAGTAGCTAAACGCGTTTCACTCTATGAGCTTCCTCAGTAGCTGCATGATAGCCTCAGGAATCCTTCTTTTTAAATGTTTGAAAGTCCTTGTGGATCCTCCTCTTGAAGTCACATGGTGTGGAATTAATCACAAATTGGAAAACAGGTTACACTCTACATTATATGTTACAAGAGAAAACATCTGTGGTAGACCCATTTACATTGTTTTTAATGCATTGTTAATAAATGTATATTTACTATTTTATACGTTAGTCCTTTAGTCTGTATATTTGTTTTTTATTGTGGGTAAGGGGTATTCCACTTTTAGTGTTGAGCAGCTTTTACATTTTGGGCACTGTAAAGAAACACTTTCTATCTCTTTTATTGAGGTAGTTTTCTCTATTGATTAAGTGAAAGTGTGTGTTTGTGAGAGAGTGTATGTGAGTAACCTTGTGAGTCACACGTACACACACAATGTTACTTACATACACCACAAACACACACTTTCACTTTAATTAATGTAACAAAACCAGTGTTACAGAAACACGAATCTATGCATTAATCCCCATCGGGTCTTTTTCAAGACCATGATTTGGGCAGACCAGACTAGATGGGCCAAACATTTCTTAACTGCCATCACATTCTATGTTTCTATGAAAAAGACCCAGTGGGGGTGGGTGAATCACGTGATGTCCAAGAGGAATATGCACATATACACATCTATATTAATATTAGTAATTAGTTAATTTTTGCACAAGTTTAATATTTACCGATATATTTTAAAATATATTTATATATACATAATACGCTCATAAATTACACTTGAAGCACCATAACCACTAATGCTTGTTGGTTCGAAGAGTGCTTCTAATTGGAGGATTCATGTCATTTTAGCCAAAAAATACTACAGTTGTGTTGGCACTCAACTGAAAAAATGGTGCAGGTATTGAGGTCATGAGGACCACTTAAAATAAATCTCTGAAATGGTCGTGGTGCTTGAACCCTTTGAACAGTCTCACAGACACTGCAGTAAATTCATTCTCATCAGTGAACATTTTGGTCATTGACCTTGATATGAATTTACGCCGTGTTCTGACTTGGAAAGAACCCCAAGCAGCCAATCACAATACAGTTTTATTTTACCGCCGTTCCCTGCAGCTCTCGTTGCCCTGCTTTCTCTTTGCTGCTGCAAGATGCATAGCCAGCAAGGTATCAACCTATTTCATTGGAACTTTCACACAGAGGCTATTTTTTTACACATTTTTTTTACACATTACTGACCCATTCATCTCAAACACATTTCAAAATCCTATCACCGAAAAAATTGGCCGTGATTTAAAAAGCTTTACAACTGATTTATCTACAGAAGCCACCGTTAAAGTCTATGGGAATTTTTGTAGATTAGTTATTTGGAAATGTTGCTAAAATGATTGAATAATTTAGAAAACAAAGATCATATATTTCCACTTACTAACTCCTTTATAAAGCGCTTCTCCTTTCAATTTTGTGATGGCGGCCTTTACGCCTGGCATAGTGATATCTGACAGCGTTAGAGCATAACCCGAGATTGCCAGGGAATAGGTGCTCTGTGCGGAGGCCATATTCTTCGATAGATACTCTTCAGCCTTATGTATTGCTCCGCTTACTTTCTGTAATGAAGTAGAAGACAGCATTTAGACTCCAGGCATCTTTGAGCAGAGTTCAGATTTGAGGCCCAGTTGGTTTAAAGGGACAGTCTGGGGACCATAACATTGTAATTGAATGAAGTTGTTTGGAGGTCGCCAGGTGCCAGCTTACCCCTCCCTTATCCTTAACAAACAGTTTAACGCCAGAGTCTTGAATCGTGATGCCCAATCAATCAGCCCAGGTATTTCTGCTGCAGTCTAAGGACTGAATCAGGAAGCCTCAGACTGGGAGCTGTTGATAGGACAAGAAGCTGCATATTTTTCTCAAGCCATTTTGTGAATAGAGAGCTACTGACATGTTGAGGGAGTCAGACAGATGCAATGGGATGCTGGATTCAAGACTTTGAGGTCAAACGGTTTGTTAGCTTATCTCTGTGAGGCAAGCCAGCACCAAGTGACCTCCTCGCACCATGCTAGATATTTTGAACCTGGTATAGCCATTTTGTATGTTAGGAAGCCATATTTAAAATTATATAACTATAGGAAAATTATTAATTGGCATAAGTAGGAATGAGTTATAAGATAAAACTATAAAATAAGTGCTACCTTTAACATAGATACATCTAAAGACAGAGTATAAATGTTTACAGTGCAGTAAGTTTGCCATGATAAAGTAAGACGCATATAGTAGACATAAACATTAGTAAACAAGAGTAAACATTGTCTTTATAAGCTCTATGCTTTCATCAATAAATTGATGACCTGTCAATTTGCACCAGAAACTCTGTTTGTCAGTTTAAGTATTCCTCCCAACCAGTTGAAGCAACATGTATCTGTCTGTAAAATGTTTAATCCTATGGGTAAAGAGAAGGTTGGCCAACCATAAGTGAATCGGAGGACTCCGGTCAGAAAAGAACCTTAACACACCATATCAAGTTTAACCCAATGAAATTGTTTTGGTGCCCGGAGTGTTTCTTCAAAATTGAAACTCACATTGACATCCTGACAATTGTACCTTTAGTAAATAATACTCGATGGTTTGATAAAAACCTAGGTTATTTCATTTCCAACTTTGCTATTTTGCGTATTTGTCATAAAAGTCATTTGAACTCACAATTAGGTGAAAATAGAACCGTTTGAGTAACATGATTATAAAATATGCGGAAGCGATTTCGTAAAGGATGAAAAATTAAAGATATTTTACTTTGTCAAAAACTCCCATAGTTGACATATTTGTAGTCATGTTTGATTCTTGGGTCAAAAGTAATCAAACTGTATTAGTATAAAGTATAGGTTGCAGCTTCGTCAATAAAAGAACTCTACTTACTTCAATTTTACACATATGATAAGATTTGGAAAGTCCAATGAGAGCAAAGGCTGTAAGGTACATGGATCTCTCCCTGGCTTCCGTTGGAATTTTTACCTGAAAACAAGAAATATTTACATGGTTATTCATGTCAATTGTATTTAATTAAAATTTAAATGGCAAAATTGAGGCTAAGCTAGCCAAGCTGTGACTATAGCTGACTTGGATACATTTTTCAGCCTACATTTTGGAATTTGGATTTCAATTGGCATCAGATTAGTCATTTCTTAACTCCAAACATTTTATAATTGTATCTATTTTTGTTTTATTCACATTTGTTTTATTTGATGAATACAGATACAATAGACTGTAAAATACTAAGTGTATTTGGGATTGCATGAAGGGAAGAGGGGCAATTGACCCATACCAAGTCTGCTCTGATTTAAGAAAAATGTGTGCATTTTTTTAACTGTAATTCTAATTGAGAACATCTTGAATAACAGACAAAAAAGTGTTTCACTGATAGCTCTTCCATCAATGGATTCTCTGAGGTTCTTCTGTGACTTTGCTATGGTGTCTCATTAAAAGGAAAAAGGACCGGTGGGGGACATCCTCCCTGCCAGCCGGAGAACCCTGCGCCCGGCACCTTCCGCATGAGCCCGCGACATCTCCAAGCAAAACGGGGGAAGGGGCCTCCAAAATGGCGGAAGCATGTAACTCAGCCCAGCGAACCAGACAGAGGCCTACCAGGTCGGACTACCCACTGCTGGACTTCCCGGCCGGGCAGCTAGCAGAGGTACTACCCGAACGAGACGCAGTCAAGATGGCGGCCTAGCAAAGGCCCAAACCAAACAGCACAAACAAACAACCGCCAACGCAGCGCTTGGAGAAATTTGACAAGCTTTGTAAAAGCTTCTGGACGACACTCTGCAACCAAGGAATGACCCACAGTCAAGCGGTGAGAGCAGTAGCAAAGCTGATCCGCCCGCAAGCCCGGCGCCGCCACTACGACCCCGTGCCTCAAGCACGCAGAGCAGTTACCCGGCTACTCAGAGGCAAGCAACTGATAAGTCGGGAAATGGCACCAAGAGGCTCGGACATAAACACCCGCTCCCTCACTCGCTGGAGCCCGGGGGAAGCCCCACACACACATGCACCTCACAGGACGCGAGCACCAGAAGCATGGCGCACCTCTGCCCCTCTGCCCCTTGGGATTACAGCCTCCAACCGGGTCGCAACACAAGAGCACACCACAGCTTATGGACTAAGCTAGATTCCACTGCAGAGACACCATTAAAGGGGACCCTGACGCCAACCTCTGGGACACTCCAGCGCTGGGCATAGGCTGAAGCGCCCACCGTGCAGCCTCCCAAGGGTATTGCTGTCTTTAGCCTGGCCTGTTCAGAGCCCCTACAACAGCTAAGTACCCAGACACAGAGCCCTGATGCATACCCCAAGTAGACTATGCTTCCATTTTTACTTTTATCCTTAAAGTCTGGTTAACTCTTGACCTAACAACTTGTACTTTTTCTTATGCTTAGATAGTTTCAGCGATGTTACCTAGCGCTATAGGCATGACTTAGCGAAATTACACACTCTTTAACTCCTTATAGCCTATGTTTGTAGAGCGTGACTCACCTATGCATTACACAGGGGCCAGCTATAGTTATATGGTGTACCATAGTATTGTATTATCACCACACAAGAATAGCCAACCTAGCAAAACGCTTAGTTGAGCTTGTCTTGGGATAATTAGTTGAATCCCTAATAGCAACTGACTAACACTTTACTCTTCGATGTGTAAAAATTAAGCATGTAACTAATGGTCCTTATCTTACAGTTCGTATACGAAATCCACAAATGCTCCTGCTAATGCATAACCCATACGTTATAGAACAGTTTGTAATCGTTTGTTTCTCATGATAAGATACTTTAAAAATGTGCTAGCCAACCACATGCCATAACAAGTCGATGTTCATGACAAGCCTGCAGAAGCTGTTGTGGCGCTGCAAGACTAACTGTATGTTCTTTAATATGCACAAGAAAAATAAAGAATTTATAAAAGGAAAAAGGACCCAATACTAGCTCAGGTACCAGATTACAAAATACGGCCACAGGTTTTACCCATACAGGGAATGAACAACTCAAAAGTAGGTACTACTGAGCTAGTATTGGGTCCTTTTTTCAATATACTGACTTTCAGGACTTTTTCTTCTTTACCCATCTAGTATATCTCTGACCCCCTAGTCACTTTCATTTTTCCCAATATAAGGATACTGCAAACTCTATCAACATTGGTGATTTTTCAACAAGTTATGGTGCAGGGACTGTGCAAAAAATAAAACCACGGTCATCAAATTCAACTTTTCACAAGTTTGTATGCTGCTGATCCAAAATAATGTGAGAAAC
Organism: Pelobates fuscus; assembly: GCF_036172605.1. Classification (NCBI taxonomy): domain Eukaryota; kingdom Metazoa; phylum Chordata; class Amphibia; order Anura; family Pelobatidae; genus Pelobates; species Pelobates fuscus. The sequence goes on along the minus strand of NC_086325.1, from coordinate 156,025,257 downwards.
TCAGTTTGAAGCAACTGCAAATTGTGCCACAAAATAAAGATGCAATTCCTTCTTAATTCCAAAAAAATCAGATTTTCCTTTGATCAACAAGCTGTTATCCCACACTTCAACAATTATAATTCTAAATATTCGTTTTTTCCCCCAAAAAAGCATCCAGAGCTTTTTAAAAAAAAAAAAATATGCATATATTTAATGAAACAATATTTATTTTCGGCATAGAATTCCACATCTTTATTGTTCTTACTGTAAATTATCCTTTTTCTCCGCTAATATTAAAAATCACCATTCTTGCCTCAATGAGCAGCCTTTTGTCCATTGCCTGTAACTGCTGTGGCTCCTACTGCATTAAATGGACACTCTCATATCACATCTCAATGAAATGGTCTCAGTGCAGTGCCATTTTGGAGATACGGCAATGTTTTACAATGCGGGGCAGGGCTAAACACAACTCCAGTGCCTGTCACCATGATTGCTAACATATGGTACAACTCAGTTCTTGACGTTCAAAGTTCTCACGCAATGCATGAGGATGTTGGACATTCAGTGCTTCTCTATAAGAAAATTTGGTTTCAATGCTTCTCTAAGGGGAGGCGTTTGATTGGACAGAAATGTCATGAAGTCATCAATAAGGGGGGGGGGGCTTATTTCCTACTCTAGTGTTTTTTTATTCATAGAGAATCTGCTTATAATGGGTATTGAATCAGACATTACTGTTGGGAGTCGTTATCCTATACAAACAATTTGGAACTTTCTTTTCAGACTTATTTCACAGGTTCCTTACCCTATCAACAAGATCCTAAAAAGTGATGTTACTGCTAAATAAACTCCACTTTATTCCATGCCAGCATCTATTGGTCAAGATGGAAGTGACCCTAACACAAAGTCAAGGCCTAGTTTCCTATGTCAATAAATAAAATGCAGAATAGGACAGAATGTTAACAGTGTTAAAGGGACACTCCAGGCACCCAGACCACTTCTGCCCATTGGAGTGGTCTGAGTGCCATCTCCCACTACCCTTAACCCTGCAAGTGTAATTATTGCAGTTTTCATAAACTGCAACATTTACCTTGCAGGGTTAACTCCTCCTCTAGTGGCTGTCTACTAGACAGCCACTAGAGGGCACTTCCGTGATTATAGCCCACATTCCGTGTGCCATAGCACCGCTGGACGTTCTCACGCTATGTGAAGACCTCCAGCGTCGCTGAAATCCCCATAGGAAAGCATTGAAAGTATTTTTCAATGCTTTCCTATGGGGAGGTCTAATGCGCGTGTGTGGCATTGCTGCGCATGCGCATTAGATCTTCCCCGCCGGCTGCCGCGCAATAGGTCTCCCCCACCGGATGACATCAGCGAGGGAGGGTCGTGGGCAAACCCTGACCCAGCGCCGAGGGACATCGGCGCTGGATACAGGTAAGTCACTGAAGGGGACCTGCAGTGCCAGGAAAACGGTTTGTTTTCCTGGCACTGGTGAGTACCTTTAAGAAGTGATTGGGCTTTGTGCAATGCCTAAAAAAGGCAAAATATCAAACCTGACGGCAGGTTAGAATTGTCCAAATTTAGTGAAGGTCAAAGTATATAAAACACTACAGAAAAAAAGATACAGGCCAGGAATGTCAGGAAGCATGACAAAAGGCTTATACGCCAGGATATCAGAGCAGGAGAACAGATTACAAGCCAGGAAAATACCATAAGAAATAAAGATATATAATAATTTATAAGTGACTAACTGAGCCTCGTCATATGTTCTTGGAGGGGCCTGCTGGCCAGCCTCTTACCAAAAGACTATGGGCCCTGTAAAATGAGAACAGACTTGGTTTGTGGGATTTTATATTTGGTTCGGGAACCGAACAGCCGCACAAACCGGAGACCACCCTGGAGCTTGTTATGCCTAATTGCTACTTTGTAGCAATTTCCACTTAAGTGTTCTAAGTGTTCATCTGGGTGGCCGCAATTCCTATGGACGACCACGAGGTGGCGGGCCATCTTGTTCCCGCGAATGCAGGCAGCGGTGTTTGGGAATGAATCTCATGGAAAACGGACACAGAAACTCCCGACACAGAAACTTCCAGCATCGCCTGTGTTCGGTTCTACATCACTTATAAAGGTGCTGTTTGGTGGAAACGTTCCCACGAACAAGGGGAGCAAGTTCCAGGGTAAGACTATTGACTCTGTTTGGTAGTTTGTTCATTTTTTATTTTTTTTTAAACTATCAAACTAGACCGACCACAAGCCCTGATTCTTTGGAACTGTTTTGGGCCATACGGGCGGTTGGTCAAATTATGACTTCCAGAAAATTCCTGAACCCCTGAACTGATCTGGGTGATTTTTGGATATGTTGGTCACCCAGATCAGGACTATCAGGGGATGTAACCTTTGTGGGGATTTTTGTGTGTTTAAAGGTATATTGTGGGGTTTGTAAAAATGTGTGTTTTTTGTGCCTGGAGATAATTGAGTTTAATACAGTGCTTGACTCAATTATTTCCCTGGCATAGGGGAGGGATTGACTTATTTTGTATAGGAGTGTCCTGGACCTGAGAGCCAATGTAATTGTGTATATGTTTTTACTGTAGTCTACTCCAGGGGGGAGTGTCCCTTGCATGGGGACCTGCATTTAAGGCCAGTTGTGGCTGCTATTAAACAGATTAGTTTTACCCTTCATGAAGTCTAGGCTCATGTTTGGGGGATTGGAGAGCTATATTCACACTCTGGGGATTGCTATAATCACTATACTCCCTTGGATCACAACACTTGCTCTTATAAGAGCAGCCTGCTTTGCTCTCTGGACTAGGAGAGGTCTACCCACTGGAAGCTGGATCCTGGTCTTGGGTCCAGGGTGGGTGGAGGACAGCGAGACCCCAAACAAGCTGCGGCGGTTTGTGGGGTTTACGGTGGTTATGGTGTTCCAGTGTGGCGATTATGGTGCTCACAAGTACTAGGAAGCAGTGATTGACAGATGTACCCGGTCGGGGTGCCAGGAGGTCTGTCACAATCCCCTTTAAAAAAGGGATTGCTCAGTGTCCTGCATGTGACACTAGAATGTTTGTAGACTCTTTGCACAAGGTAGGTATTGTAACATGGAGTCTTAAATTGATACATAGAACCGCGGGAATATAGAGCTGGGGAAAGGCAGCATCCAGTGACAGAATAGACTGAGCTTGGATGGAATCCCTTTCTTAGCTGAGAACGGGGCAGCTAGTCTTGACTTTATGATGTCCTCTGGATACTGGTCCATTTTAATGCATTATCACTTAATGAAAATCTTACATGCATCTTCGTTGGCTTGTACGTGGCTTGCTCCACAAAGGACCCATCCTTTGCTTGAGAATTCTCTATCAGCCAGAGCATGCTGTTACAGATGGCCGAGGTATCGATAGTCACATATTTCTGAATATCACCGAAGATTCGTAGTGCAAAGGCTGTTAACCTGTGGAGAGGAATAAAAAGGCAGCTTAATTCCCGGTATGGACTATAGTAGACTTATATCTCCTCACAGAAGTATAATCTTATATTTTATACTTATGCACCCAGGGCCGGATTAACTTAGGGGCTGATGGAGCTGCAGCTCTAGGCCCAGGCCCATGGAATAGGCCCATTTAAAAAAAAAATTATAATTTTTTTAACACTACTCTTAGGTTTGCCACCTAACTGGTATTTTAAGGCACAGCCGGTATTTGAGGCTGCCTGGCTGTAATGGTATTGCATTAATACCGGAAATACAAATGTTTCAGGATTGAAACATGTAATGCTATAGTCTAGCCTATATTTCAACATACACAATTGTTCAGCTGTATCTCATATTTTGTATTGTAATATCAGGTTGCCAGGGCCGGCCTTAGGGGTGTGCGAGCTGTGCGGCCGCACAGGGCGCCATGGAGCAGGGGGCGCCGTGCGGCCGCACAGCCGGCTGGGATAAAAAAATAAATACAAATTAAACATTTGTGGCGGGGGCGGAGCTTACCGTGCGGCAGGGGGCGGGACTTACCGTGCAGCGGGGGCGGAGCTAAAAGCGCCAGAAAACTGCTGCAGGGGAAGCAGGAAGGAGTCCCTGCTTCCCCACCAAACAGTCTCCAGGAGCTGCACTGCCTCCACAATGAACTCCACAGGTAACTGTGTGATTGTCAGTGTGAGTGCGACTCTCTGCCTGTGTGTGTGTGTGTGTGTTTGTGTTTATTACTGTCTGCCTCTGTGTGTGTGTCTGTGTGTATGACTGTCTGCCTCTGTGTGTATTACTGTCTGCCTCTGTGTGTGTGTATCTGTGTGTATGACTGTCTGCCTGTATGTGTGTCTGTGTGTATGACTGTCTGTGTGTGTCTGTGTGTATTACTGTCTGCCTCTGTGTGTGTGTCTGTGTGTATGACTGTGTGCGTGTCTGTGTATGACTGTTTGCCTCTGTGTGTATGACTGTCTGCCTGTGTGTGTCTGTGTGTATGATTGTCTGCCTGTGTGTGTCTGTGTGTGTGTATGACTGTCTGCCTGTGTGTGTCTGTGTGTGTGTGTGTGTGTGTCTGTGTGTGTGACTGTCTGCCTGTGTGTGTCTGTGTGTGTGTTTGACTGGCTGCCTGTGTGTGTCTGTGTGTGTGTGTGTGTGTGACTGTCTGCATGTGTGTGTCTGTGTGTGTGTGTGTGTGACTGTCTGCCTGTGTGTGTCTGTGTGTGTGTGTCTGTGACTGTCTGCCTGTGTGTGTCTCTGTGTGTGTGTGTGTCTGTGTGTGTGTGTGACTGTCTGCCTGTGTGTGTCTGTGTGTGTGTGTCTGTGACTGTCTGCCTGTGTGTGTCTCTGTGTGTGTGTGTGTGTGTGACTGTCTGCCTGTGTGTGTGTGTCTGTGTGTATGACTGTGTGTGTGTGTGTGTGTGTGTATGACTGCCTCTGTGTGTATGACTGTCTGCCTGTGTGTGTGTGTGTGTGTGTGACTGTCTGCTTGTGTGTGTGGATGTCTTCCTGTATGTGTATGGCCGTCTGACTCTGTGTGTGTGTGTGTGTGTGTGTCACATACAACCAATACACGCATATCACACACTGTTAACCTATTACAAATATCACACACAGCCAACACATAGCATACATATCACACACAGTCATCACACCTACTAATACACAGACAATACAAACATTACATCATACATCGATGACGGGGGGTGAGGGGAGGGCGCTGTGAAGATTTTTCGCACAGGGCGTTTAAATGCCTAAGGCCGGCCCTGGTTGCGGCAAACTAGGCTATCCTGTTTAGACTGAAATTATTCGCTGAACTAACGAGCAAAGGGGACTAGCTATACATGAATATTGTAAGAGTACATGCTTAGAATTCAGGGGGAAAGTGTTGAAAAACAGAACAAAGGTATAGCTCAGTCAGGCATTATGCAGGATAAGTCCTCCAGAAGGCATTTAACTGGCTAAATGCATAGTATGGTGAGTGAAGAGCAACTAACACAGTAGCCCATGTGTGTCCCCACCTCACCAGGATGGAGAGTAAGGTTGGTGGCCAGAAGTCCCTTCTGTACCAAATTAATCTGCGCTGGCCATGAGTGTAACATAGTCCCGCAACCAGGGTGGGTACTGTAGGCTTCGGTGTTTTAAGGTGGACCAGTAGGTTGAGCCACATGTCGCAGTCAGGGTTCCTCCCCAGCACCCAAGAGAAGGCAAAAGACCCAGCAGTAGATTGTAGTCGCTTTTGTTGGAGCCAAGGGTAATTACCATTCCGGTCTTGGGGTCTGCTTCACTGGGGTTGCAGGATAGGCAGGCCTTTGTGGGCGGTGTTTGCTCTGAAGGGATTTTCTTCTCCCCAGCATGGTGCTGCTGTGTTGTTCCGCCTGTAGCCTGGTTACCGATGCTTTAGCCGCTCTCGTAGCTTACGGCGGTATCGCTGGGCTCGCTTTACGGTTGTGCAGGTTGGAGTGCTGCGCGGTTGTGCAGGTTGGAGTTCTGGGGCTTCATGAGGCAGGGGCCGTTGGTATCGGGCTTCACGCTGCCGCCATTGGGAGGTAGGTCCTGGGAGGTAGGTCATGTCTCTCATTCTCCTTTTCTCCCGGGCTCTTCACAGTGGGGACCGGGATAACCCCCCGGCCCATGGGAGGGGGGGGGAACGGGACCAGCAGGCGCCTCAGTGAGTCGGCATGTGGCAGCTGCGGAGGTAGACAGGGCAGTGGCCGTCCACCCCGCGCCCCCCTCGAGTAGGCCGCAGTCCCCGAAGCTTCGATCGGCCCCTCAGGGTCCCAAAGCTCCTGATCTCGGGTTCTGCCAGTGTCCACCACCGTGTGTTAGTTTCTCGGGCTCCTCGCAGGTGTCAGAGCTGCAAGATTTGCCTAAGAGGCCAGATTTTTCTGGAGCCTCTCCTGCACGCGAACGGTCAGCATGGCGGTACGGCCCAGCCCCCCCGTATTTGTAAGTTTAATATGTTATTAAAGAAGAAATCTACCTACCATGTACTTGACTCACTGTTTCTCCAAATACTGTAAGAGTAGTCCACATTTCTAAAGGAGATGAGGCTTGTAAAACCTTTAAAAGAAAGAAATAAAAGAAACATTATTTGTACATATAATAATTCTACTTGTTAGATGGTCAAACATGGCGCGTCCAGTTTTTAAAATGGAGGAATCTATGTATTTTTAGAAATATGGCCTTTTTTCTTTTTATTGCTAAATAGAGACTAGACCCAAAGAGTCCATCTACTCAGAAATATTTGAGGGTACACTGTGGGGTTGGGTGGCCTTGCCATGATTTGGTTTAAAGGCACACTAGAATCACCATGACAGCCAGAGCCTAATGTAGTTCTCCTGGGGTGCACAGTATGTCCCCTGCAGGCATTTTAATGTAATCACAGTTTTTCAGAGACAAGGCAGTATTTACATTACTGCCTAGGAACACCTATAGTGGCAGTAGCTCAGACAGCCACTAGAGGTTCTTGCTGGGTCATTCAGCATCTCCACGCTGTGCATAGAATTGCAGAATGCTCCTTATAGAGATGCATTGACTATAAGGAGATGCTGATTGGCATAGCGTGACATTTTGGGGCACTTTTGCATTAGCCTCCCAATGCTTTCCTATGGAATATTGATGACCTCAGCCATGGAGGCAGAGCATGAGCAGGGACAGCCACATGGACACCCTCGCCTTGTAGGAAAAAGGTGAGTAAAATTACTTTTTCACAGAGGGCAGGTCACCTTGGACCTGGAACTGGAGAAACGTACCATTTCCTGTTGTGAGGGTCACGCTTCTCTCACTGCGCTGCCATCTTAGCTAACATCCTGCCTAAAGGACATGCGTGAATTGCAGGGATCATGCATGCCTGTAAAGGACGTCTGGTAGTTTCCTTAGAAGATTGTGCAAGAGTCCAACACAGAGGATCCATAATGTAACGCTGGATGTAGATGAGTGGCGAGCTTAACAACCAATGACAAAGTTGAGAAAGGACATGGACCATGTCTAAAGCTTCACCCTTTGTCAACTTTTGTTAACTTACAGGTTATACATAAGGAAAAGTAATCTCTAATTATTCCAATGTATAACTCAAAATAAGCATTATTAAAAAAAAAAAAAAAAAGGAGGGGCTGCACAGGGGGGATTTTGGGCAAGCCAAAAAGAAGGAAAACATGGCAGATCTGCTTTAAGACATGTAAATAAATTATTTAGAGCTATTGAAAACTGAGTTATAAAATTCCCAATTTTTTCTGTCTGATAAAAATCCATAATGGATATGTAATAAAATATGAATAAAAAAATAATTATTATTTAACCTCTGTAATCAGTCGACATAATTACCTTCCTTCATTTTCCTCTCCATCTCGAATTGTGCAAGAAACGTGTTGGACTCAAGTACATTCCATTCATTGTTAGTTGCCAGATAGTGGTACACGTAAAATATGGGGAGCACTCTCATAAGTTCGGTCTCTGCACTGCCCTTCGGGAGATTGATGACATAATTCAATCCTTTGCCATTCAGAACTGTATTCATAACTTCTCCCAGGATTTTACCTGTTATTAGAAATACATTCAGAAGAAATTAAACTTTACGTACAGTAAAATAAACATGTTTGCCATCTGTATTATTATTAAATACCAACATGGATCTGCGCATGCACTCACGATGAGATGCATTTGCCATAGAAGGCTGGCTTGCTTACTTACCTAGTAATATAGGTTGAAAAAAGACTGAAGACCATTGAGTCCATCATGTGAACACTTCTTTTTATACACATAGGAAGATAATGCAAGCATACTAGAACCCGTTACTATGGGTTTCCAATGTGGATGCCAAGTTGTAGCTCAGGACCAGCCTATAAATTTTGAAGCCAAGCGTTCGGCAGTATACCGTACCTTTTTACCAAGACCATCCTGCTAGAAAATAACGTCTGGGACCCTTCATGCATTCATTTCCTGCTACTGTTCATTGGATGCTTGATACCTTTGCTTGATGTTTGGACTATGTTTGTCAGGATCCTATCCTGACAACCAAAATTATGTTTCTTTTATCCTGTTTTATTTCTACAATTTCCAGTTTTTCACCACTAGTGGCCTAGCCACTAGTCTAACCACAGTTCCTCTCACCTGCCTAGCATGATTACTAAATGTGCTATAAGAGGTCACACCCTGCTGACCAAATGGCCTTTACATTGATTGAAGTTGATGTTCTGATCCTGACTAGATTTCTGATCTTACTGAGAAAGCTTAGGGGACGAACCTGATCTACAATACCTAACTGCTTAATTCTACACTAGACTTTGATACCTTATTACTTTATTTCAAACCTACTTTACGCCACCTTATCTACTCAACCAACCTGGATAATACAAACATTCCTGTTATATGTAACTATCCTGAATGACCCTGTTAAAATGATAAAAAATCTGCAGTACTTCATCCCAACGAGGCTGATCCCCTAAACGTCTGAATATCTGTATTTCTTAAACCTTTATATTCTGTTTAGTTCTGTCTTTTTCTATTTTGTTTTCCTTCACTGTACTTACCTATAATTTAATTTATAGATTTTTCTGTCACCTAATAACCTGCCTGGGGCATATTGCCTAACTCTTTATTTCTGTTATCTCTCTTTATACTTACCTATAATCTCACTTACAGGATCTCCTACTACCGTCTGCCTATAATCTTGCTTATAGGTTCTCCTACTACCTCTTCTGCCTATACTCTCACTTATAGGTTCTCCTACTACCTAGTACCTATAATCTCGCTTATAGGTTCTCCTTCTACCTTCTGCCTATAATCTCAATTATAGCTTCTCCTACTACCTATTACCTATAATTTCACTTATAGGTTCTTCTTCTACCTATAAACTCACATATAGGTTCTCCTAGCACCATCTGCCTATAATCTCGCTTATAGGTTCTCCTACTACCTTCTGCCTACAATCTCACTTATAGGATCTCCTACTACCATCTGCCTATAATCTTGTATATAGGTTCTCCTACTACCTAGTACCTATAATCTTGCTTATAGGTTCTCCTTCTACCTTCTGCCTATAATCTCATTTATAGGTTCTCCTACTACCTATAATTTCACTTATAGGTTCTTCTTCTACCTATAATCTCACTTATAGGTTCTCCTTCTGCCTATAATCTCACTTATTGGTTCTCCTTCTACCTTTACCTATAAACTCACTTATAGGTTTTCCTACTACCATCTGCCTATAATCTCGCTTATAAGATCTCCTACCACCATCTGCCTATAATCTCGCTTATAGGTTCTTCTACTACCTGTTACCTATAATTTTGCTTATAGGTTCTTCTTCTACTTATTACCTATAATCTGATTTATAGGTTCTCCTTCTGCCTATAATCTCGCTTATAGGTTTTCCTTATACTAATTAGCCTGTCTTGGAATTATTGCCTAAACCCTTTATTTTATATCCTTCAATATACTTACCTATAATCTCACTTATATGTTCTGCTTTCTCCCTTTGTCCTATATTATTTCCACTTCCCTGCTATTCTTATTTTTTCAAGAAAAACCATGTCAAAGGTTACCAATAAAGAACCTAAAGGTAACCCTGATATAAGTCTCTTATGTGACCTGATCAAAAACCTGACAATATTGTTTATCTGCTTTATTTAACCCCTTAAGGACACATGACTGTGTGACATGTCATGATTCCCTTTTATTCCAGAAGTTTGGTCCTTAAGGGGTTAATGTTGCATCGGTCTGACCACCACTTTCAGGGCCGCCATCAGGGGGTGACAACCATGACTGTTGTCATGGGCCCGGCGGTCCTGGGGGGCCCAGGCACCCAGGCCCCCCGTTCCCAATGTGCATACATATATATAGCAGTTATCGCTATATACATGTGTTTTGGCAGTGGCAGAACTACCTGAGGGGGCCCATCGGGTGGCCCATGCACTTAGGGCCACCCGATGGGCATATCTCTGAAGGGGCCCGATCAGTGCCGTGGATTTTTAATAGCTAGTCCGGGCCCCTTTAAGGATCCTGGCACTAGCAGTGCTGGGAGGAAGTGAGCTCACTTCCTCCCAGCTAACACCCGCGCGGGAGGAAGCACCGGAGAGTGTGAAGAGCAGAGGAGGACAGTCGGACCCACACCCACATCAGCCCCAGGCCCCCAGCCAGCAGAGTCCACCCTCCTGCAGCCTAAAGGTAAGAAACAGGAGGGTGGGAGGAAGCATTGGGGAGTGTGAAGAGGAGGACAGAGTCAGACCCACACTCACATCAGCCCCAGCCAGCAGAGTCCACCCTCCTGCAGCCTAAAGGTAAAAACATGAGGGTGGGAGGAAGCACCGGAGAGTGTGAAGAGCAGAGGAGGACAGTCGGACCCACACCCACATCAGCCCCAGGCCCCCAGCCAGCAGAGTCCACCCTCCTGCAGCCTAAAGGTAAGAAACAGGAGGGTGGGAGGAAGCATTGGGGAGTGTGAAGAGGAGGACAGAGTCAGACCCACACTCACATCAGCCCCAGCCAGCAGAGTCCACCCTCCTGCAGACTAAAGGTAAAAACATGAGGGTGGGGGGAGAGGAGGACAGAGTCAGACCCACACTCACATCAGCCCCAGCCAGCAGAGTCCACCCTCTTGCAGCCTAAGGGTAAAAACATGAGGGTGGGGGGAGAGGAGGACAGAGTCAGACCCACACTCACATCAGCCCCAGCCAGCAGAGTCCACCCTCCTGCAGCCTAAAGGTAAGAAACAGGAGGGTGGTTAAAAAAAAGTGTCAGTGTGTCTGTATCTATGTGTACCTGAGTGTTTGTGTGTGTCTGTCTGTATCTATGTGTACCTAAATGTGTGTGTGTGTGTGTGTGTGTGTGTGTGTCTGTCTGTATCTATGTATCTATCAGTGTGTGTATCTATGTGTACCTGAGTGTGTGGGTGTCTGTCTGTATCTGTGTATCTATCAGTGTGTGTATCTATGTGTACCTGAGAGTGTGTGTGTCTGTCTGTATCTATGTATCTATCAGTGTGTGTATCTATGTGTTTGTTTGTATCTGGTTGGTAGTGTGCACCTGAGTGTATGTTTTTGTTATTGTTTTATTCTTTGATTTTTTTTTTTATAGCAGCTTTTATGCTCATGGTTTTCTAGTGTCTGTGCTTTTGATTTTTACGTACACTTTTTGTCCACAATCATTTTCACTACTTAGTTGATATTCCCCATTTATTTTAGTTTTAGCTGGGGCTCTATTTAAATGTTTAAACAGATTGTTAGTTTGTTTTGGTAACTTTGTTGTAATGTATATCTTTTCTATTTGGCGCTGCCTGTCCATGTTGTGTACGTTTTTATCTTGCATAGCCTGTCTTATATTTTATTATGTGCATGGCCCATTTTCGGTCGTTTCCATTTATTTTTTCAAGTGTGTTAGTTAGTGCAATACATAATATAGATATAGATATAGATTTTGCTGGAGCTCTCACGCTTTCTTTGTTTTCTGAGATTCTCAACTAAAGCTGTGTTTATTTGGTGTTAATCTGCCCATAGAATTGATTACTTTATTGTTGTTTTTCTACATTTTTACACATATATTTTATTTATATTTAGTTTTTACGTGTATCTGTTTGTGTGTCTGTATGTATCTGTGTCAATGTGCACCTGAGTGTGTGTGTGTGTGTGTGTCTGTATCTTTCAGTGTGTCTGTATATTTACATGTATGTCAGTGTGTGTGTGTGTGTATGTATCAGAGTGTTAGTGTGTGTATCTGTGTATATATGGGTGCCAGATTGCACCTGAGTGTGTATCTCTGTGTGCGTGTATCTGTGTGTCTGTATCTGGGTGTCAGTGTGTGTGTGTGTGTGTAACCGTGTCTGTATATTTCCATGTATGTCAATGCATGTGCCTGTATCTCCTATGTGTGTGCATGTATGTATATCAGTGTGTGTATGTGTCTGTGTGTCAGTTTGCACCTGAATGTGTCTGTGTATATGTTTGTATGTCTATGTATCTATGTCAGTGTGAACCTGAGTATATATGTGTGTGTAACTATGTGCCAATATGTGTAACTGTGTGTCTGTGTATTTGCATGTATGTCAGGGTGTGTATCTATCTGTGTGTGTGTGTGTATACACTACAGACAAATGCACGCTTGCATTCAAACACCAACATTCAAATACACACATGCTCCATTCAATACCATGTTTATATTCAAACACACATACACTGCTGAGTGCTAAATACAGCGCTGCAAATTGTAGATCCCCAGCTAGCAAAGCATTCTGGGACTTACAACAGATTCAGAACTACATTTGGCCACTTTACACACACTGCATCCACTAAACACACACTGTGCATTGACTACACACACACAGAGACTCTGCATTCACTCTACACACATACAGCATCCTTGTGGGCAGATTCAAGGACAGCCCTGTGGGCGGACTCGTGAGTGGGCTCTAGGGGCCCAGACCTTGAACTTTGTCAGGGGCCCCAAAATTTCTGATGGCAGCCCTGACCACTTTACACATCCTGTTTCCATAAAACCTTGAACGCTCACCCTATGCAGGCTTCAACAATCGGTTCCACTCCTCATCCTTGCTTCCTCCGTTTTATGTTGCTGTTGTCTTCACTTAGTCGCACTTCTGGGAAACTGGCCCATTTCAGATTCTCTCTGCTAGCGGTGTAACACAAGACACCCCAATATAGGGACTCAAAGCCTGGCACTTTAGCCTGGCCAATAAAAAAAACTTTTTTGCTAAAAGGATCTATCCTAGACAAACAGCTGAGTAAATGTAACAGTTACTGTCTGTCCAGGGATAGAGGAAAGCCATTCTAGGTTGAAGCTAGGCAAGGAATGAGCAGTTGTTGAGTTAAACACTCTTTCTCTGTACACAGGAGATTTATGCCCTACGCTGGAAGTCCGATGATCTGTTGTAGGTAATTTTTGATACTCCCAGGCAGACCGACCACGTTTTTACAAATATATAGTTCTCTCAACTTCTTACCATAACTATATTTTATGTTTTATCTGTACAAGTTTTCATACCGAAGCAAAAACAACTTACCATTAAGAGTTAAAATTCGATTGACTGGTGATTTGGGCACAATGTTCGGTGGGATTTTATAGGTGACCTCTTGGCGCCTTTTGGTAATACCTGCAGAAGAACATAGGATGTGAACTGAAGATTAGCACCTTACAATCGCATAAATGCATTGCTACTCAAATAATGTGAACACACCAAGTAGTTTGCCATAGACATAAGCAATTAGTTTAGTTCCAATTAAAAAATGTTCCGAATTTATCAATCAGTATCTGAGTTGATGATGACGCAAACCGAAGCAAAACAAAAACAAACAAATTTGAAACGACTAAACAAATAATTTTGGAGCCATTTATTTTAAGAAGGATAGCAACTTATCTACTAAAAAAGTAAAAGTGCAAAATAAAGGAAAAGGGCCCTTGTTACGTTTGTGCTGTTTGGTAGATAGCCCTCGAATTTGGTTTTGTTTCTTTTTTTTATGATGCCGCCTTTATTAAAAGTATCCGGTGGTACAGAAATAATGATGGTAAAAACTGCTATCATTTGGCCACAAGATATTGTACATAAACGTGAGGTATTTGAGTCCTCTCCTGATTTAGTATTCTTATATGGGACAAATGGCTTTCCCCCTAATTTTGCCCTTTTATCTGTTTATTAAATAGCTCCTTAATTTGGTTAACTTATGTGGGATTGCCATAATTGAGGGTCCCTTATTTGTTGATTACAGACATGTAAAAAATGCACTTGCAGGGTGGGTGGAATAATCTACTTGTCTGTTGGATTAATAAATACCTTTTCATACCTCCCAAGTGTCCCTATTTTGGAGGGACAGTCTCTATTTTGGGCCCAAATCCCTATGTCCTTTTCTATAAGAAGCATTGATTTTCTACTAAATTATGTTTTACTAGTATATATTGTTAATGGATAGTCACCTAAAACCTCTCAGTACAGCCCACCCCTGGCCACCCCCCACTCACACTTCTGACATTAAAGTGTCCATCTTTGTCCATTTAAAATGTTAGGAGGTATGTATTTAGACCTATCTTACACTGCACATCTGCATTGTTTAACGCAATGAGCATCTGTCCATCCCATTAGGAGATTTAATTCAATCAAAACTGCCCAGAGTGTACAAAACAGTGACTTTAAAAGCAGTATTTTATCATTTTTTTTTTTTTTTTATATGAATTAGGTACATACCACGGATGGCTTGTGGATCTAAAGTGAATCCTGCATAATTTTCTTGTTGTACGCCTTCTGACTACAAGCAATAGAATGGAGAATTGAGGTTAAAAGTATGATGTATCTTAAGCACTTATCTACTGCATAGCTCTACATTTGAGATGTAAAATCAACACATTTGAATAATAAAATAATAGAAATCCCTGCTATTGTGGAGAAGCGGTGTGATCTCTCTTCTATGCAGGTATCAAAAGGTGGAGAGAGCTTACAAGCAGTGTAGAGGTGATGCAAAGTTAAAATTTAGGGCATCCCTCCTTTCTTGCAGCTTATTCTGGGCCAATATCAGATATTTAACATTGCAATTGCATAGGAGAGGCATTTCATAAAGATCACAGATGATCCATAACAACTACTGTAACAATTAATATGTAAGCTTTCATACCCTCCAACATTGGCTTCCCGTGAAGTGGGTGGGATAAAAGAGGGGCAGGCTAGTTATGTATATTGTGACTCTGGTATTGCCCAAAGAAGCGAATCCATCCAGAAATGTGGTCGTTCTGCCCGAAGAACAGGCAGGTCAGCCTTCCGTGAATGCAGGCTGCCTGTCAATCAAGCAGGCTGGCCCACCAGAGAGGGATCGCAGCTTCAGGCAGTGGAACAGGACTCTGACATTAGAACTGTACTGCTGAAATTGGGATGGTTTGGAAGCCTGTTCTCTCATTAGGATCACCAAACGTTCAGAACCAGAACCCCAAAGCCCGAAACCCAGCACGGATTTCAGAAAGAATCTTAACTGCTAAAACATTGTTAAGGCCCATACGTACCACGACTCGTAAGGTTTTCACTAAGATTTCACTTTCGAATAAAACTTTTAGAGTAAAGTTAATGGTATGAAGACCCAGTTCCAGTGGCAAGATGCTGTAGGTAAATGTCTTCAAGGATAATGTAGATATACTCTCATAGTTACAGCCTAGCCCAGAGCGACTGCCAGGGATAGTGGTTGAATCGCCAAATAGGCATATTTCTTTCCCAACTGACACAGTAATACAACCCTGTGAAAAAAAGACAATGATAAAATCACTCAGCAATTTGTGTGTGGCGAAACCGACCTCGCCACTGGGCATTGGAGAAGACTAATTGCCAGCCTCCTGCCATGTGACTATGGCCCCTGGGATGTATTGTCCTTTAACCCCTTAAGGACCAAACTTCTGGAATAAAAGGGAATCATGACATGTCACACATGTCATGTGTCCTTAAGGGGTTAAAGACATTATTTGGGCTTATTGGATTTTGAAACACTTTTTCTGTCCCTTTGAATACATGAGAAGGTGTGCCCCTCCCACGTTTCCTGTCTATTGTTCTCCAGCAGGGCGTTGTCCCAGGTACACTACCAGACCAGTTGGAACTTGTTGCTATGGTTTAACCCCATGGCGATTTGACTGTGTTTGTGCAATCTGAGCGCTGTTCGGATATAGTGAGCGCTCAGATCCAAGCTATCTGGGGATAGGTTGAATGTGGGGGTTCTGTTCAGTATGATAGGAATTATGTATTTTTATGTTTGTGTTTTTACTGTTGTTGTGAATAGAGCTATTTTCTGTATGCTGGAGGTAATTGGCTTACCACACCCAAGCCATGCTTGCAGACGGTCACAAAAGGACTTTCAACTAACTTTCGACCCACTGGACCAATTTGTATGACGTAATTTTGACGTATGTTTGTATTTGGAGTATGCTGATTCTGAAAATTTAAGTTTTATGTGAATGTGATGTATACTTTTAGAGTTATGAATATTGTGTAAAACTGTGTATTTTCCTGCCTGTGATAATTACATTAGACCATTGTGTTCAGTAATTATATCACAGGCAGAGGGGAGGATTTTGTGTTGGAGTGTCTGAGTGTATTGTACGTATTGATTGGTTGTTCTGCTTGACCCTCAAACGAAGTGTTGTCTCGTTCTTGGGGGGAATTGGATTGTATGCTGTTACAGTGTGACTGCCAGGAGTGTAAGCTGTTTGTATGTTTTTTCCTGTTCGGCTGTTTAACAGCATTCGTGTGTTCGGGAGTTGGTGAATTTGTGTGCTTCCGGTTCGGGAGTTGGTGAATTCGTGTGTTTCCTTGCAGCAGCTGTTCGTGTATTTAAAAGGGGAATATCGCTTAGACGGTTTTTAACCTCTTGTGTGCAAAACGGTCTGTTACATTGTGTAACAGGATCCTTCCAAATTAGGTCTTTCCCACTTCGTTGGTGAATAGCTGAAGCAGTCTGTATTGGTTACATGGAAGTGTTTTTCAAGCATGGACTATTTTCCATCAGGGCTATTTAATTATTGTACTGAAATTTGAAATAGATGTGCCAACTCCGCTCCTCTCAGGTCATATAATTTGACTATGTTGCACACAATTTTCCTACAGTCCTCCCGATAACACGACTATAGACGAACCAGCTCTATAATTCACCCTTTACGTTACACTTTTGATGATTTTCAGGGTATTTAAGCCCGTACATGAACATTACAGCAGCACTCAACGCGTGGGTTGTTCTGATTTCACATCTTTCTGGGGAGTGTGCCACGCACGTTTGAGAACTGGTTTAAAAGTCACTGCTTTAGACTGACACATTTCTGTTCCTGGGCAGTTTAAATCATATAAAAGTACACCAAGAAGCTTTATAAATGTCTTACAACTTCTCAGAGGAGAAAATGATCAGCCAGAAGACAAATACTGCCCAGTAATCCAGCCATGACATCCCTGGAGATCTAAGTCACCATACTACTCCAAATTAGACCAGTCCACAAGGTAATTCATCCTCTCAGGGTCATAACTCTGGAGTTCACCATCATTAAAGGGTCAGTCCAAGAACCATCAGCATTCAGCACATTGCATTACTGTTTAAAGCCCCCAGAACACCTCAGTGCTGCAAAGGGATTATAGTATCGTAAAACTTTTAGTTCTGGATTTCCTAATATCATTTTGTTTTACACATACAATACGGAATGCTCTCTCTCATTTGCACAGTCTTTAGTTCTCTCTCCTGATAGAAAACATGGAAGTTCACTATGTATAACTGATAGTAGATGTAGTGTGCAGTTCCACTCATTCTACGTGATGACTAAAACTGCAACTAGGGGATACACTACATATTCCATAAATCACTGCTGCACACAGGTTTATGGGAAAAGTTTAGTTAAACCCACCTTAATAAACCCAATACATTGTACAACTTGTTCTGCCGATTTGTGCTACAATGTAATTACAGGACCCACCATTGTGACATGCTAAAAGAACTAAACTGGCTGTCGCTGGAATCCAGACGCACCCTTCATCTTTCCAGCCTTGTGTTTAAGATCTTTTCTGGGAAGCTCCCACCCTACCTGAGCAGACTACTCTCCCTGGCTGTTCCCACCTCATATAACCTCTGATTCAGTACCAGAACTTTATTTAGTCTACCTCAATACAAAAAGAAAGCAGCCTGATCCTCCTTTTCCTACAGAGCACCGCAATTATGGAACGACCTCCCGCACACTTTCAAATCTTCCCCCAACCTAAAATCCTTTAGGAGA
Source organism: Pelobates fuscus (assembly GCF_036172605.1). NCBI lineage: Eukaryota > Metazoa > Chordata > Amphibia > Anura > Pelobatidae > Pelobates > Pelobates fuscus. The sequence continues at coordinate 156,007,100 of NC_086325.1, read as the reverse complement.
TCCCTCTCCACATACCTCAAAACAGAATGCACCTGTCATGGTTGATTATATATTTCCTACCTGTTCTATGTTGGGTCTGTATGTGTGTGTGCATGGGTCAGTGTGTGTAACTGCATGGGTCAGTGCATGTCTGCATGGGTCAGTAAGTCTGTTTCTGCATGGGTCAATGAGTGCATAGGTTTGCATGGGTCTTCACAATGGGCAATAAAAAATAAATACTTTAAAATTGTGGGAGAGTGTAATGCATGGGTAGATACGTAGGCATGTATATTAGTATATGTGTATTATATTAATATTCATAGGTACTGTATATATATAACAGAGCAAAAATGAGAGCACTCCATGGATTTAGTAAATCAAAGTAATATATTTAAATAACACGCAAATAAACCGACGTTTCGACCGTCTAGCGGTCTTTATCAAGATGCTGTGACATGAAAAAAACTCAAATAAATACATAAACCCATGTTATAGTTTCAAATAAATACATAAACCCATTGTATAGTTTCTATATATATATATATATATATATATATATATATACACACACACATACATATATATATTAAACAGAATATAAAATGGCTATAACACACATGTATTCATATACATGTATAAATGAAGAGACTGCTGAGGCATATTTAGGAAACTGGCCTCGGGGCAGCAAGGAGGGTAAATCCGGGCCTGAAGATGACCATGTTTTATCACTTGTATCTTCTTACAACCATCAGGTCCACTAAAGAATGCATACTTGCCTTAACATTGGAATTCTTGTAATTGTACACAACAACTTTGAGTTGAACTTGTTCTCCACGAACAACTGAATAGGGCAACTGGACATCTACAAATAAGTCTTTCCATACCAGCACTTTGAGTGGTTCTGCGACACACATGCCTGGTTTGTAATCAAAAGAAAAACAGGTTCAGTATAGTATGCTGAAATCACAGATTGGCTCAGAGGCCTGGCAATAATCAACAAAACTGAAGGATCCTACCACCATGTCCACAAGAATTGCAATCTCCTCTTTCAAACTTTATGTTAAAATAATCACTTCTATCATATGGCAAATTTAACGACATAACTTTATAGCCGTTTAATGACGGTTATATGCCCTCTTTGGAGATCTGCTCTTTACATTTAATAGGGAGGTGGTGGCAGTTGAGTAAAAGGCTGGAGTTGGTTTTGAGATCAAGATACAACTTTATGACACACAAAAACTAGTCTTTGAGTAATTCTTGTAGTAGGCAACAAACATGTTCACATCCACTTTATTGGCTTTGGGGTCATAACCTGTTCCACCATGCCAGGAACTGCAAACAATAAAATATTGATTGATTGATTTGTTTGCGTCATCTTCTAAAGGCTTTGCTTGTGTTGTTTCCCTGGAGGGTTTGTTTTATACTCACGTTCTTCTGTCTTTAATATTTTATATTTTCCTTTAAAGAGTTACTCTAAGGGCCGTGACCACTTCAGTGATTTGAAGTGGTCATGGTGCTCGAAGTCTGTATGTACAGAGTTTGCTATGAAATGCTGGACATACAGAGTGTAAACTCTCTGCTGCTGGAGATGCAACTCCAACTCTGCAAGGGTTATTCGGGGGTCATCAGCCAACCGAGAATTAGATATCGGGGCTGGGTAATATCAGTTCAGTGCAACTTCTGAATTGCATGCATTGGCTAGTGGTCACCTGATGCTCTCAGCTAATGAATGATGGCGGCTATAGCTTCCGGCTTATGCAGATCTCCAGAACTTGGAGAAATGTCACTAGACCCCCCGCGTGCATCAGAGCCTGGCGGTGAACACAGGTCACGGGCCAAATTGTTGTAAACAGTTTCCCCTATTACCAGCTGCCCATGCCAAGGTATTTCTCAAATCAGTTGTGGTCACGATGATTGGAGTAACTCTTTAAAGTTCTACACAGAACTGTCAGTTAGACAAATCACCGAAATCTGCCCAGCCTACAGGGAGTGCAGAATTATTAGGCAAGTTGTATTTTTGAGGATTAATTTTATTATTGAACAACAACCATGTTCTCAATGAACCCAAAAAACTCATTAATATCAAAGCTGAATATTTTTGGAAGTAGTTTTTAGTTTGTTTTTAGTTATAGCTATTTTAGGGGGATATATGTGTGTGCAGGTGACTATTACTGTGCATAATTATTAGGCAACTTAACAAAAAACAAATATATACCCATTTCAATTATTTATTTTTACCAGTGAAACCAATATAACATCTCAACATTCACAAATATACATTTCTGACATTCAAAAACAAAAAAAAACAAATCAGTGACCAATATAGCCACCTTTCTTTGCAAGGACACTCAAAATCCGGAAGCGAACAAACTATTGGAGGAGACTACGGGCGTGCCGAAATCAGATGGATTTAAAAAGGGCCATCAGCACCACATGGACGATTATACCTACACACAGAAGGACGTTTTTGCCCCTGAGGAAGTTCAAGGACATTTGAACGAAACGCGTAGGGCTTTTGATAGTGTTTCAGAGTTTTTTTATTGTTTGTATTAGGCTGTTTTATTTATTTTTACTATTTCGAGTGGATAAAGTTGATCCTGTGTTTCATCCTGTGATCCTGAGACCGGTTGATCCTATATGCCTGTTTGCCACTTCAACATTGTAAGTGTGCCTTTATATTAAAGTGTATTCTTTTACCAAGATACTCTGCACTATTCTGTTTTTTATTCCTTTCTATGTATATGATGATGGTCCATCTACCCTGAGATACTCATCGCCTTATACGATATGCGTACAATCAATTTTGGTTTGTGAGTGTGAACTACTATTCAAACTTCCACTCCCCCTTAAGAGTTAACAGTATTACGCTATGTTTGTTTCTGTTATTATTGTATCGTAGATCCATTGTTACCCATATCTATTGAGGACCCGGAGGAGTCCTTATCTGCTATACATTTAGTCCAAGGGTAATTTTTTTGTTGTCAACTATTACCCACTAAGAGTGTGTCCTATCCACTAGGAGGTGTATCTGTATTTTCTATGTAAGGACACTCAAAAGCCTGCCATCCATGGATTCTGTCAGTGTTTTGATCTGTTCACCATCAACATTGCGTGCAGCAGCAACCACAGCCTCCCAGACACTGTTCAGAGAGGTGTACTGTTTTCCCTCCTTGTAAATCTCACATTTGATGATGGACCACAGGTTCTCAATGGGGTTCAGATCAGGTGAACAAGGAGGCCATGTCATTAGATTTTCTTCTTTTATACCCTTTCTTGCCAGCCACGCTGTGGAGTACTTGGACGCGTGTGATGGAGCATTGTCCTGCATGAAAATCATGTTTTTCTTGAAGGATGCAGACTTCTTCCTGTACCACTGCTTGAAGAAGGTGTCTTCCAGAAACTGGCAGTAGGACTGGGAGTTGAGCTTGACTCCATCCTCAACCCGAAAAGGCCCCACAAGCTCATCTTTGATGATACCAGCCCAAACCAGTACTCCACCTCCACCTTGCTGGCGTCTGAGTCGGACTGGAGCTCTCTGCCCTTTACCAATCCAGCCACGGGCCCATCCATCTGGCCCATCAAGACTCACTCTCATTTCATCAGTCCATAAAACCTTAGAAAAATCAGTCTTGAGATATTTCTTGGCCCAGTCTTGACGTTTCAGCTTGTGTGTCTTGTTCAGTGGTGGTCGTCTTTCTTACCCTGGCCATGTCTCTGAGTATTGCACACCTTGTGCTTTTGGGCACTCCAGTGATGTTGCAGCTCTGAAATATGGCCAAACTGGTGGCAAGTGGCATCTTGGCAGCTGCACGCTTGACTTTTCTCAGTTCATGGGCAGTTATTTTGCGCCTTGGTTTTTCCACACGCTTCTTGCGACCCTGTTGACTATTTTGAATGAAACACTTGATTGTTCGATGATCACGCTTCAGAAGCTTTGCAATTTTAAGAGTGCTGCATCCCTCTGCAAGATATCTCACTATTTTTGACTTTTCTGAGCCTGTCAAGTCCTTCTTGTGACCCATTTTGCCAAAGGAAAGGAAGTTGCCTAATAATTATGCACACCTGATATAGGGTGTTGATGTCATTAGACCACACCCCTTCTCATTACAGAGATGCACATTACCTAATATGCTTAATTGGTAGTAGGCTTTCGAGCCTATACAGCTTGGAGTAAGACAACATGCATAAAGAGGATGATGTGGTCAAAATACTCATTTGCCTAATAATTCTGCACTCCCTGGATATAAAAAGAGAAAGAAAGTCTCTATCTTCTGTGGAAGTAGTTTCAGTACTTGCCTTTATCAGACATGCCAATTCCTAGAATTTCCCAAGTCGTCAAAGAATCTGGAAGCTTTACTGGAAATGTCTTCAAGCCAACACTAAGAGGAGAGGAAAAAATAATTGTATATTAAACAGATATGCACTAATGTTGTCTTGGAAAAGGCCCTGGGGAGTCAGCACAGCTAAACGGACAAGGGCACATGTATGAGTGTGGGGATGGTGCTAGTAATTGGCTATATGTGTTTAGGGGAGTGGTTATGGGTTTGTAGTGGGGCAGGGATCATCTTACCTCAGTGCCTTTTGGGATTCTGGCCAGCAAACATCTTCCCTCCCACCCACCCTAATTTTCTGTTTTTGTTCCGTCACAGCTAGCGGGGAGCGTGTCCTTGCCAACAGGGTTGGGGACCAGATGGAATGTCAGGAGATGGACAAGGTGGGTCTCAACCTCCCCTGCTCTGTAAGGTAAACTTTTAAGTTACCGAATAGGACGTGCCCACCGAGCAAAAAGCCGGCTGGTGGTAGAGCATTTTTGGTTTGGACGAGGGGGGAGGCGAGACACCAGTGGGTAAAGTTTTGGTGCATAGGCACCTGGTTAAGTTCGTTGGCAAGGACGGTTATTTAAGTTGGAGGCTGTAGGGCAATAAGTGTAATTTATGTTAATTATGGTATGTATATGTATATAATTATATGTTTATTTATATTTGAATTAAAGAAAAAGAATAAAGTTCGGATGAGCCTACAGTTGTAAGTTTAATAAATGCTGTGGCCTGTTTCATCCAATATTCGTTGTTTGTCATTATTGGGGGGAGAATTGGGGTAGTCTCCTTACTCTTAGTCGCACCACATTCCCCGCTACGTACATACATGGCTGGAAGTAGACAAATAGACTAAAATCACAGTGTGCTCCTTTGTTTATGGTTCAGTTGTCATCTACAAATAACTTTGCCTAGTTGATTAGCTTTATGGAAGTTTTTGTTTTTATGTAGTTAATTTAAACAATTCATTTGGGGAATTATTTTTTTGCAATTACTGTACTTCTCTCTTGTATTTGGAATTCTTCCTAAAATACTGATCCATCATTTCAAAATGAATTGGATAGTCAAGGTTTTCAGGAGGCCTTAGCAAAAAAGTGGGTGCCGGTGACATACATTGGATATATTGGAACACTTCAGGGGTGGGCAGAAATGTGTATATCCCCAAATATTTGTAGCTTTTCTCATTTCTCTTTGTCATTGTTGCATATTTTTATGCACAGGTGGAGGAAATGACTCCTCCTGTGGATATATTATAGGTACGTCCTGACTCTTTTTGGGCTTGTGGGTGTCTGAGAATTCTGCACCGACAATTAACTGAGATGAAAGTCCAGTTCCATATCTTCTATTGTTGGTAGGTATGGTTTAATATATGGGTTTGCTAGCCGTTTTGCAAAATGAATAAAAAATTTATTCTGCATAAAGTTATGGATTCATGACAAATGCCCTTTAAATTATTTAGACGTTCAATTCTCAAACTTTGCTATTTTAGAAACATACAGTACCTTGTCATTGTATGTTCCTCCCACAACCAGCTTTCAGGAAAGTAACTTCGAACTTCTGGTTCGTCGATATCTAAAATTGTTCTGATATCTAAGAAAAACAAAACAGTAAATCCTTATCCCCTTAAAAAATTAACATAGACTCTGGACAGTATTAAAATGGTACAAATTAAATTTCAATTCCTTGCAATTCAAAGTTCAGTGAATACCTCTGGTCAGAGGCGGCTCTAGACTTTATGAGGCCTTAGGCGAAATGCAAACATGAGGCCCCACTAACAAAAAAGTGTCACATATACACATTGATGCACTGTCTACCTGTGTACGTGCCTGACATAGAGTATCCTTGTGTGTGTGAATGTATGTCTCTGTGAGCATGTTTGCGTTTTTGTCTGAGACCCTATGTGTATGGGGTAGCTGCTTGAAGTGTGTTGTGTGTATAGGGGGGGGGTGATGGTGAGAGGGAGAGACGGGTGATGGTGAGAGGGTGAGGGGAGGGTAATGGTGAGAGGGTGAGGGGAGGGTAATGGTGAGAGGGTGAGGGGAGGGTAATGGTGAGAGGGTGAGGGGAGGGTAATGGTGAGAGGGTGAGGGGAGGGTAATGGTGAGAGGGAGAGGGGAGGGTAATGGTGAGAGGGAGAGGGGAGGGTAACGGTGAGAGGGAGAGGGGAGGGTAATGGTGAGAGGGAGAGGGGAGGGTAACGGTGAGAGGGAGAGGGGAGGGTAATGGTGAGAGGGAGAGGGGAGGGTAACGGTGAGAGGGAGAGGGGAGGGTAATGGTGAGAGGGAGAGGGGAGGGTAACGGTGAGAGGGAGAGGGGAGGGTAATGGTGAGAGGGAGAGGGGAGGGTAACGGTGAGAGGGAGAGGGGAGGGTAATGGTGAGAGGGAGAGGGGAGGGTAATGGTGAGAGGGAGAGGGGGTGCGATGGTGAGAGGGAGAGGGGGTGCGATGGTGAGAGGGGGTGCGATGGTGAGAGGGAGCGGGGGGTGCGATGGGGAGAGGGAGCGGGGGGTGTGATGGTGAGAGGGAGCGGGGGGTGTGATGGTGAGAGGGAGCGGGAGGGGGGGTGGTGAGAGGGAGCGGGGGGTGATGGTAATGTGAGAGGGAGGGGGGTGATGGTAATGTGAGAGGGAGGGGGTGATGGTAATGTGAGAGGGAGGGGGTGATGGTAATGTGAGAGGGAGGGGGGTGATGGTAATGTGAGAGGGAGGGGGGTGATGGTAATGTGAGAGGGAGGGGGGTGATGGTAATGTGAGAGGGAGGGGGTGATGGTAATGTGTGAGGGAGGGGGTGATGGTAATGTGAGAGGGAGGGGGATGATGTAATGTGAGAGGGAGGGGGATGATGGTAATGTGAGAGTGAAAGGGGGTGATGGTAATGTGAGAGTGAGAGGGGGGGTGATGGTAATGTGAGAGTGAGAGGGGGGGTGATGGTAATGTGAGAGTGAGAGGGGGGGTGATGGTAATGTGAGAGTGAGAGGGGGGTGATGGTAATGTGAGAGTGAGAGGGGGTAATGTGAGAGTGAGAGGGGGTAATGTGAGAGTGAGGGGGGTAATGTGAGAGTGAGAGGGGGGATAATGTGAGAGTGAGAGGGGGTAATGTGAGAGTGAGAGTGGGGTGAGGCTGAGGGTGGTGGGAGGGTTATGCTGAGGGTGGTGGGAGGGTTATGCTGAGGGTGGTGGGAGGGTTATGCTGAGGGTGGTGGGAGGGTGAGGGTGGTGGGGGGGGTGAGGGTGGTGGGGGGGGTGATGCTGAGGGTGGTGGGGGGTGATGCTGAGGGTGGTGGGGGGTGAGGCTGAGGATGGTGGGGGCTAGGGGTTGTGAGGCTGAGGGTGGTGGGGGGTGGAGAGGCTGAGGGTGGTGGGGGTGATGGTGAGGGATGAGGGTGAGGGTGGTGGGGGATGAGGGTGAGGGTGGTGGGGGATGATGCTGAGGGTGGTGGGGGGGGGTGATGGTGAGGGTGGTGGGGGCTAGGGGTGGTGAGGCTGAGGGTGGTGGGGGTGATGGTGAGGGTGGTGAGGCTGAGGGTGGTGGGGTGGTGAGGATGAGGGTGGTGGGGGCTAGGGGTGGTGAGGCTGAGGGTGGTGGGGGGTGATGGTGAGGGTGGTGGGGGGTGATGGTGAGGGTGGGGGGGTGAGGCTGAGGATGGTGGGGGCTAGGGGTAGTGAGGCTGAGGGTGGTGGGGGGTGATGGTGAGGGGGGTGATGCTGAAGGTGGTGGGGGTGAGGCTGAGGGTGGTGAGGCTGAGGGTGGGGGGGGGGTGATGGTGAGGGTGGGTGAGGCTAGGGGTAGTGAGGCTGAGGGTGGTGGGAGGTGAGGCTGAGGGTGGTGGGGGGTGATGGTGAGGGTGGTGGGGGATGAGGGTGAGGGTGGTGGGGGATGAGGGTGAGGGTGGTGGGGGGTGATGCTGAGGGTGGTGGGGGGTGATGCTGAGGGTGGTGGGGGGGTGATGGTGAGGGCTAGGGGTGGTGAGGCTGAGGGTGGTGGGGGTGATGGTGAGGGTGGTGGGGGTGGTGAGGTTGAGGGTGGTGGGGGGTGATGGTGAGGGTGGGTGAGGCTGAGGGTGGTGGGGGCTAGGGGTAGTGATGCTGAGGGTGGTGGGAGGTGAGGCTGAGGGTGGTGGGGGGTGGTGAGGCTGAGGGTGGTGGGGGGTGATGGTGAGGGTGGGTGACGCTGAGGGTGGTGGGGGCTAGGGGTAGTGAGGCTGAGGGTGGTGGGAGGTGAGGCTGAGGGTGGTGGGGGTGAGGCTGAGGGTGGTGGGGGTGATGGTGAGGGTGGGTGAGGCTGAGGGTGGTGGGGGCTAGGGGTAGTGAGGCTGAGGGTGGTGGGAGGTGAGGCTGGTGGGGGGTGAGGCTGAGGGGGGTGGGGGTGAGGCTGAGGGGGGTGGGGGTGAGGCTGAGGGGGGCTGGGGGTGAGACTGAGGGGGGTGATGCTGAGGGTGGTGGGGGTGGTGGTGGCTAGGGGTGATGATGGTGAGGGTGGTGGGAGGTGGTGTGGAGATGGTGACTGAGGGGTTGAGGCTGAGTGTTGTGGGGGGTTATGGTGAGCCTACCTTGATTTCCCTGGTGGTCCAGTGGGCTCCCTGGTGGTCCGGTGGCCTCTGCTCCCGGTCTGCAGCTCCGCAGAGCTGCAGACCGTGTAGTCTCGCGAGATTTCAATTCTTGCGAGTCACATGGTCTGCAGCTCTGCACACTGCGGAGCTGCAGACCAGTGTCTGCGATGGTGGCCGGGCAGCCAGGAGGGGCCTCGCACCCGGCGGCATACCGGGCAAGCCGCCGGGCCCCCTCCTGGTGTCAGGTCCTCGGTCACTGACCGAGGACCTGACACACTCTGCCAACAGGCGGTTTAGGCGGCCGCGAGGCCCCCGCCAGCGCGAGGCCTTAGGCGGCCGCCTAAACCGCCTAATTAGAGAGCCGCCTCTGCCTCTGGTTTTGTTGCGTTTGCTAGTTCATGATCACATATCCATATTTAGGTCCAAACTAGCCGATTTAGAAAAATTCCTAAACTCTACGGAGATTTAATATTTTTAAATATTTTATATTTTTTATATGTTGGTTTCAGCTCAGTTAACCTGTCTGCTTAGACAGATGCATTATGCAATACCTGCATAAGGACACTGCACATTTATTCTGTAATAATTATGCAGATGTCGTTGTGATCCAAGGGAATGTCCCTCCATTTATATATATTATTATATAATATAAACAAAGGTGTTGTAGTCTTTGGTCATTTGGTTTATTTTTAATATTATGTTTCCGGGCTATGATATGGTCATAAATAACAATTATTATTTTTTTTTTTAAAAGGCATTGTAGACTTCATCTAATTGTAATGGTTATGGTGCCTGGAATCCCATGGCATCTGCTCATCGTTAGACCATTCCAATGGTTTAAAACTGAGTGAGAATCCTCAGCCTCCGTCAGTCAAGCAACACAGAAAAAATGCTGGTAAACTATCATGGTTATGTAGGCTATGTATGATGACGAAAAACGTACACATCCTGCCCAGTGCCATTTCTTTAATCGGCTCGTCTGCCTTTTCTTTAATGGTCTTCGCAAAAGCGCAGCACTGAGAAAATGCATCAACGCATTCTTTTCGTCTCAGCTTCTTAACTCGACTGATTCCTTCAGCGCAGTCCTTTTCAGCGATAAAACACTGCACGCCATCCCCACAGCAAGTCTTCAAACGAATATTCTTATAACTGTCAACTGGGAAAAGTAGAAACTAAAAATGTATCATATTTGGCAACGAAGATGTTAACGAAGATATTTATCATCACAGAGGCATTGCTAGTGGAGGCAGGGGGTTTTAAGGGCTGGAGCCCCTGATGTGTAGCCCCAATTCTCTCTAGGTGGTGAAAGGGGCAGCATGATACAAGTGGGTCTTTATTTATATAGAATCAGGCAGCTGATTCTCGAAAAAAACACTGTTTGATATAAAAAGATTACTATTATATTCCTCATCCTGGTTGGATTGACCATCAGGAAGGGAGTGGGCAGAGGGGCTTTGCTGTACCCCTTATTCTTTGTTGAAATAGTGTGGCAACTGGCAAGGCAGGATTGAACTAAATACCTGGCCATGAAGCGTGTCCTTGTTTCAAACTCTTCTATTAATTGACAACCCTGCTCTTAAAGTTGGCACGGTTTGTATGGAGAAGAGGTGTCCTTAGAGTAGGGGTCATTCCTCGACTCAAGCTTCTGGTGTTTTTGGAAGCTAGCAATGGCCCTGATCAATCAATTAATAAATATCGAGATCTGATGACTTTTAGTATAATGGGAAAATAAATTACTTAACAATAACAAGGCTATTCACTAAAGTGAGAATTCCAAGGGATTTCAAATTCAAGATAAAAATAACCCAACTGGAAAAAATCTCCATGCTTTCAGTTCAGCCACATGGGCCTTAATTCAGTTTGAATTCTCACTTAAGTAAATAACCCTGTAATTATCAATATGCAAGTCTTAACAAATGGTTGATACAATCCCAATAAAGACCAGCAATGCTCGCTATATTGAATGTGTTCTTCTGACATGTGAAATTTGTTGACAGTTTCAATGGAAACTGTGACTAACTTAAAGGGACACTATAGTCACCAAAACAACTTTAGTTTAATGAAGCTGTTTTGGTGTATAGATCATGTACCCGGAGGCTCACTGCTCAATTCTCTGCCATTTAGGAATTAAATCCCTTTGTTTATGCAGCCCTAGTCACTCCTCCCTGCATCTCACTCACACAGCCTACCTAAACACTTCCTGTAAAGAGTCATTTAATGTTTATAATTCATTCATTGTAAATTCTGTTTAACTCCTGCTCTTTTAAGCTCTTGCTAGACCCTGCAGGAGCCTCCTGTATGTAATTGAGTTAGTTTTACAGGGCATGAAATAAACACTTTTAAAGTAAATTACATCTGATTGAACAAGAAACCAGTTTTTTCATGCAGGCTCTGTCAATCATAACCAGGGGAGGTGTGGCTAGGGCTTCATAAACAGAAACAAAAGTGATTTAACTCCTAAATGACAGTGAATTGAGCAGTGAAATTTCAGGGGAATGATCTATACACAACAACTGCTTTATTTAGCTAAAGTAATTTAGGTGACTATAGTGTTCCTTTAAGTGGTTATTGCACATTTATATTAAGTGGTTATTGTTGCATATCATTTTTAACTTACTTTTCTTCTTTATTTCAGCGTTGAAGCTGATTGAACGTTTGGGTCTCAAAACGTCAGTGCACTTCATGTCTAGGAGAGAAAAATGTGGTTACATTTTAGGATCATTTTGGAATGCTAAAATTGTGCCTTTGGCGCTTTTTAAAAACTTTTTGGGACAATGTTACCTCTGCAGAGCTCTGCCTGGTGCTTTTTGTTACAAATATCACACAATTATTCTTTCACCTCTACTGAGCTCAACTCCTCTCTTGTCTTTCTGAACTAGGCATGAGATCAGCTGGCTCAGTGGGGTTGTATAAAATGACAGCACTGTAATAATATCGAGTAGGTTGCAATGAATCTCACCGCTATGGGGAACATTTAGTAAGGCGACAGATCTACTCATTTTGGTTCTGTTTTTGGTTCATACATACAGTGCAATTTTGAACAATTTTGTACCTTCATAATCATTTACTTAAAATGTATGTACTAAATCCCCATTGGACTATGAGGGTAGTAACATTCCAGATCCCACTGTTGCAACTTAATAAAAGACCCATCCATCTCTTTGCGGTAATAGTATAATAGTATATACCAGGTCCTCCTTTTTTTCATTTATTTGTTTCTTGTCTATCAGTCGTAACCCCCCCACCACCCTCCACAAAATCCTTCAAATAGATTAATTTGACTAGTTCTAATTATTTATGAATTCCATCAGAAGCATTCAAGTTATTAGCTATTCAAGTTATTTAGTGTTAAAAAGTAAAACCAATGCCCCAGCATAGCAAGCGGTCTGGCTCTGAAGACAGGAAAAGCATATCCTAGTTTGTTGCAAAATTGGAAGTGCTTCAGACTGGGTTTTTTTGCCTTCTTTTGGATCAACAGCAAAAACATACGTGAGGAAGGCTGAACTTGATGGACTCAAGTCTCTTTTCAGCTATGGAACTATGGAACTATGTACTATATTGGGAAATGTAGTTCACGCTTTGTCCGCAGTTTTTGTCTCGGTTCAAATCCCTTTCTTTCTTTATTTTTTAACCATAGTGTTTGGAAACCCTAAACCGAGGTGATGATTTAAATTACCATAATTCTGGGATGCGCGGATGTTGGCGTTGGTCAGAAAGGTAAGGCCAGCCAATCGGAAGACATCTGCGTTGTTTTCCCCTGCTCCGGCCCCACAGCCAAGATCACTTTCCTCAATCTTCCTTAAGACCTGGGATAAATAAGCAGAAGATATTTGCACTGCTTCAAAATTTTGGCAGAGAGCAGCTTACGCTTAAATTCTAGAATTCTAGAATTCGGTAGACACAGCTATGAGACCTATTGTTTGGAAAATAATGCAATGGATATAGCCATAATACAAAATGGATGGCAAGAGCCATGTTGATTTAAAGAGGCACACCAGCAACTACAACTAATTGCAGTAGCTAGGCTCCTTGTAAATTGTAAGCTTATTTGAGCAGAGCCTTCTGACCATCTAAATATCCCCTATTTATAATGTCCAACCTGGATATATTAATCGGCTGAGAGTGCTGGGGCTCTCTTTTACATTGTAATAACATATAAAACATTGATAACTATATAGAATTTTTTTTTTTATTTTTATTTTTTTTATTAAAGTTGAATAAATCTGAACGTTCTGCCATTTTCCCGCGGTCACCAATCTGCACCATGAACCACTTAAAAAAATGTTTTGTTCTTCACTATGACAATGAGTAATGCTGCAAGGTAATTAGTACAAACAAGGAAGAAACCATGTCTGGTTAAAAGAAAACAAAAGTCATTTTGTAATTTAAAAAAACAAAAGAGAACAAACAGAGCGACAAAAAAAAGGATTCATTAAAAAAAGAAGGAAGAAGAAACAGCAATTGACTATTTGACTAATCATGCTCCAATTTGTCTTATGCAGAAAAGTAATGCTTATAGTAATGATTATGAATAATTAAACCCCTTAGTAGGGGTTGTAAGCTGTTTTCTATTTTTCCAATAACTTGCTCAGGGAAACTAGCATGTTAAAAGATTCTAAAAATTGCTTTTTGTTGCAAAATAGTCACCGAAACACACTTAAATCTAATCCAAAAATTATAACATCTAAACTACCTACAGCTTGTTTAGATAAAAAAATAATATTTCTCTTGGGACTAAGCTATTGTAGATATATTTATATATGCAAGCCTTGAGGTGGTAGATCCTATTTGTGCCCAACAGCATATTTCTGATATCAAACAACACATGACAAGGAAATAGCAAATTTTAGGCAAAAACAAGTCAAATTGGAGAAGGTATCCACCTCATAGATTTCTCCTTGACATATCTTGTGGTCTGAAATTTGACGCTGTGTTGTCAATAAACTCTCCACAATTTTCTGTTAAAAAATACCTTATTTAAACATTCAATACGTTAATGGGGTGGTACACCAACTGATTTATGTTGGCAATCCCATGGTTTTAATGTTCTTACACAAGTGGAGAACTTGTCCTGTGGTGGTATATTTTTGACTTAAGTGTCCAGTATCTATTGTTCCAAGACCTTTGATTAGGACCCTTAATCTTTCTTACTCTCTATGCCCACTCACTGTCTCCCTTGTCACATTCAAATGCTGTTTAAACAAAATAACCTTATGGGTCGGAAGGGATTTGGCGTCTCGATAAGTTCAACCCATAGTTCCTTCCATCCCTGAAGTTAAAGCCCAGAGAGTGGGCAACCATCATATGGACAGGATCACAGCGATTGTGCATAATATGCTCCCATTGTTGGTGGGTGTCTTTTGTGTGTGGGTGTTTTAATTTTTTTTTATATATATATATATCTAAAAAAAGTTTGCAAGTGCCACTGCAGTTTCTTGGCATTGTACATTGTACTTTACACTTGTTGTTAAATAAACATTTTTTTTTAGAAAACCCTCATCACGTGAATTTGTATATGCATTTCATTAAAAGGTTCTTTGTCGGGGGGGCAGAGCTTGACTGCCATGCTGCCTGGATGTGCTCAGCTAGAGCTCCCGGGCCCTGCTTCAATTTATGGGGACTATTCCCTGTCCACTCACTCTTGCAGACCACAGCCCGCAACCTTCCTGCTCACGGGACGACGCTGCGCCTGGGGATACCCGTTATAAGGGTCCCTCCTGCTGAATTGCCCGACTGACGGTGCAGCCTCCACTTGAAGCTGTCCCCCCCCCCCCTTTGGACCGGGGGGGGTTATCCCGGTCCCCACTGGCCCACCACGCAGACCCAAACAAACAGCAACCTGATAATAAGGCACGAGCACAGACCGCAGCAACCACACGCAAGATGGTGGCTGTGCAGGCCCAACACGAGTCCATGCTGTCGGCAACGACCAAGGGGAGCACACTGGATTCCCATACTAAGCGCATAGACGCAGCCTTCAAGCGCTTCTGGGCCAAATTGGAGGCTCATACTGTGGCGGAACCGGCCCGGGGCTGGAGTGGTGAGCGGAGCGGAGAGAGGCGGGGAAAGAGCAGGCCCCCTCTGGGCACAACTATCAAGCTTCAAAAAGTACCTATATCCAATGGCCCACCTGGGCAGAGAGCACATAGGGAGGCAATCTCCCGGTATCATGCACAGCAGCTGAAGCCCCGACGCCACAGTGGCAAAGAAACACCTGGAGTTAAAGCTATCCCCAACATGGGAAAGATCCGGACTCCAACGTGAGCAACCAAATCCGTGGCAATGAGATGCAAGCTCTCCTCAGGGCTTGGGGCTGGAGGGAAGCCAATCTCTGCACCTGTCTCACAACGCCCCATGCCTGCCTCAGCGGGCTCCCACGCACTGGCGTTGGCTCAAGCTGGACTTAATCTGCAGGTCTGGTCCCAATCCACTTTTGGGCTGTTACCTAGTTGGACTACACCGCCATCCTACGCTAATGTGCTATTTATAATCTAGCAAAGCACTAACTTGGACTTGAGTTCTTATCTTTCATTACTTTATTCTACAAGTCTAAACGTTGAAGGGCTTTCCCCAAACTGCCACTCCAGTAGCGAATGGGTTAGTAGGGATACAGTGGTTTATATAGCTAGTATGTTTTGTTCTTGATTTTCACTCACTACTGTAGAGCAGGATCTATTACAGACCCTAGCTTACCTAGTCCTATGCCTAAATGCCTAAATATTCAAACCTAACTGCAGCACTAATACAAATTTGACTTGTAAGCCCGAGATAGTTAGGGCAGGGTTGCTTTGCATCTAATAGCGGCAGGGCCAGATTAAGAGCCCAGTGGGCCTGGTGCTGACAATTATGATGGGCCTAATTACAGGATCATATCGACCAAAAACAGTAAAACACTCCCAAGCGTCATGTATCTGATGGAGATGGTGCTGGAGAGAAAGAAAACGGCAGCTATAAGAAAACACATGCCCTAGGCTAATCTCTCACTAATTCATGCTTTCATCTTTCAAGCAAATCCATAACCCCTAACAGCAGTGTCCAGTCAAGCAGGAAGTCAATGGGCACAGTAAAAGGGTGTGCCACTGACACAAATCACGTAACCTGCCAAAAGGGGCGAACATGCCCAAAAAGAGGACATGTCTGCCCAAAGAATTAGGCCAGCCTGGCATGAATGCATGTCAGGCTGCCTGCCAATCATGCAGCTGGCTAACTAAGGGCATACTATGCAGACAGCACCCGAGCTTGGCATAAATGCATCTAATGATGCGCTCGCTCAACGCTTTCTAGGGACTGTCCCCTAGCACTCGCTGGTCCACTTGTCTCCTTACCTTCTTACTAGCAGGTAGAAGCTCCTGGTATATAGTCTGGGACAGAGAAAAGCTGTATGTAGTGAAAGGGAACATGCCACAGTGTTAGAGAGACCAACGTCTGCATTACCTTAAAGGATCACTATAGGGTCAGGAACACAAACATGAATTCATGACCCTATAGTGTTAACACCACCATCTAGCCCCCCTGAGCCCCTCATGCCTCCATTAATATAGCAAAATCTTACTGTATTCAAGCCTGAAGCGGTAACTCTGCATGCTGTTAGACTCAGAAAAACAAGCAGTCTGCTGACATCATTAGAAGTGGTGGCCTGAAGGATTGGCTGAGACTGACAAAGAGGCAGATCAGGGGCAGAGCCAGCATGATTCAAACACAGCCCTGGCCAATCAGCATCTTCTCATAGAGATGAATTGAATCAATGAATCTCTATGAGGAAAGTTCAGTGTCTGCATGCAGAGGGAGGAGATACTGAATGTTTGGATGCATTTTAGGCAGCCATGACCCAGGAAGGATCTCTAACAGCCATCTAAGGAGTGGCCAGTGAAGTTATCACTAGGCTGTAATGTAAACACTGCATTTTCTCTGAAAAGACAGTGTTTACAGCAAAAAGCCTGACGGTAATGATTCTACTCAACAGAACAAATTCAATAAATTGTAGTTGTTCTGGTGACTATAGTGTCCCTTTAACTATATTCATTGTCAGCCAGTCCACACAAGTTTTGTTCCCATGCATCCCTCTTAAGTTTCCATACTTAAGTAAGAGTATGTGAAAAGTAGTTAGGGTTGCCACCTTTCTTGGAAAAACATATCGGCCTTGCTAATTTGCATAATTAAATATGTATGGGTGACATCACATGATGTAAATCACAAGGAGTGACATAAGAGAAAATGCTGTAAAATCACCAAAAAAACTACTTAGTTTGATTCTGCTGTATAGATGCATACCTCCCAGTGCCCCTATGTCTCCCAGTGCCCCCATGTGTCGATTACTCCAGATCTCAGTGTTCCTATGTATCAGTGTCTCAGTGCCCCATGTCTCCCAGTGTCCCTAGTGTCGTGTCCCCAGGTCTCCCAGTGATCCTATGTATCACAGTGTTTCAATGCCCCATGTATCCCAGGGTCCCCATGTCACTAGGACACCAGTGACACTGGGAGACTAGGGGACTCTGGCTGGGACACATGGGGACACTGGGAAAATAGGGGATACTTGAAGACATGGGGACACAGACACTAGAGACACTGGCTGGGGGACATGGGGACATTGAGACATGGGGGCACTGGGAGACATGGGGACACTGAGACACGAGGGCCACAGACACTAGGGACACTAGCTTGGAGACATGGGGACATTGAGACACTTGAGGCACTGGGAGACATGGAGGCACTAGGAGACATGGGGACAGTGAGACACTGGCAGACTGGGGGCACTGGGATACTAGGGGTCACTGAGACGCCAGGGACACTGGCTGGGAGACATGGGGACACTGAAAGACATGGGGACTGTGTCCCCATCTATCTCTGTGTCATAATGACTCCCAATGTCCCTTAGTGTCTCAGTGTATGTCTCCTTGCAGCCTTTCCCGCCATCCCTTACTTCCCTGAGCTGTAGGCTGTCTCTGCAGGGTGGGAGCTGCAGTCTGGACTCTCTGTAGCTGCTCCCCTGCGGATCAGTGATTAGAGATAGGCAGGGAGGGATATGCTGGAACTTCCTATCCCTGCCTCTCTCCATACACAGCGACCCCTACTGGACAGTGCTGGTATTGCATAGTAATTTCTTGTTTATACTGAGAAAAATACCAGCATTTGTATTACCAGTATCACTGTAATATTGGAACCAGCCAGGCAGCCTCAAATACTGGTTGTGCCAATAAAATAAAAGCCAGGTGGAATCCCTAAGAGTAGTGTGTGCAAAAAAAAAAAAAAAAAAAAAATGTAAATTGTATTTTTTTTTTTTTAAATCAATGGGCCTATTCCATGGGCCTGGGCCTGGAGCTGCAGCTCCATCAGCCCCTATGTTAATCCGGCCCTGAATAGCGGGGTATGACAGTATAGCCGACAACCATAACCTAATGTATATTATGCTATTGTGTACTCAGGAGATGTACCTAGCTTGCTAAGTCCAACCTGCTATAACCATACACGGAGATGTCAATATTATCATATAACGCACAATCTTCAAATGTACATCCCCACTGAGCGCCGTTTGCTCTCACTCTTGGAAGGTTTACTGTATGCCTATATGCCACTTAATACCTGACTACTCTCACATGGGTTAATCTAACATGTAACATGTCATTAAGCAAGCAAGCATACAATTAAGCTATCAGTAAGTTAAATTATATAAGCCTGTTCATCTCTCCACCTGTCACATACTCTGAATTTTAACAAAAAATGTGCACTGAATTTCTATGCCATATGACTGTTAAAATATGTCAGTGTGTCTGCCTGCACCAGCTGCTGTGGCGGTGCCGGCCTGTTCGTTCTATTGTTGTGTCCCTGGGCCCAGTGGTCTAAATATTCTGAAGTTTATCTATAGTTCTATACCTAAACATGTCTTTTTCTGTCACTCTGTCACATAGAACTATGCACCTGAAACATTTCTACTTAATTATAAAAAGTGCAGCAACTCTGACATTTTATGATACTTCGTACTGTTGTTTCTGTCATTTGAGAAATGTCTATGTAACCATGCTTTGTTACTCAATGCACTACAAAAATAAAGAATTAAAAAAAAAAAAAAAAGGTTCTTTGTCGACACAAAAGAAAACAAAAACAAAACACAGAAAGAAAACACAAACAAATTACAGAACAGGCTATATATTTACTCAACTCTTTCCAATGGTCTCTTTGATTTTCTTGCAATGTCATATACAGCCACATCTACAGCAGACAAGGCAACTAATGAATTGGCCTGCGCTTGCAGTGTTAAAGACATGTCCTCTTTGGGCTTGAATTCACCTTTTCTTGCGGACACTTGCACCTATAACAAAAAAAACGATATGAATACAAATGTACACACAAATGTCTACTTCAGAGAAGTATTCACTCAATTCTCGATACTCAAGTACATACTAAATTGGGTGAAACTGGAAGTAGCGTTGTCAAGGGCACTATGTGAGAAGTCAAGTTCTAACTTTTTAATTTCCAGTTTGTCCAACATGTCAGAGCCAGAAAAGCAGGAATGGAGGCATTCCGCAGGGTATTGCCAAATTATTTAGCAAGGTTCAAATCACGCAGGCCATAAATCACAAGTTCTTTACAGCTTGCCCACATATATGCCATGAAACAGAGCAAAAGTGTAGACAGTGTAATAGTGCACAGAATTCATTTACTAAAAGTAGACATAAATGCATTCACACATTAAAAGGCACTTATCAAATAAAGTACAAACAAGGCAGATTAAAACATATTAGAGATTTTTACCACTACTCTTTTGTCTTTTGAGCCAAACACCCCCCCCCCCCCCCTCTTCCCCCCTGGAGTGGAAAGGCCGTCTGGAGCCAGACAGCCAATGGCAGCACTTGGACTCAGTAATGGAATAGAGGTAAATTTTAGGTTTTATTTATTTATTTACATTTTAGGGGGGGCGGACCACCTCGCAAAAGGTTACTCAAGAAAAAACAGTGATTTATGAAAATATTGTTTTTTGTTTGGAGTAATCCTTTAACTAAGCCATTTGCAATTAAACATATAGATTATTTGAGTATTAACGTACAATATTTTATAACATTACAAAATCCCAAGTTCTTACCTTCTGATTATTCACACATTTTGCCTCTAAATCCACCCAGATGGAATCAGCTATGAGCTCAGCGGTTGTGTCTCCTGTAACAATGTAGTAAACAAGAATTCGGATGGACGGAATCATGGTTTCTGTGATTGGAATGTTCAGATTTTGAGAGACAGAGTCATAAAATCTGGGCACAGTTTCAGATTTCAAAATCTTCCCTTTTGACATAATCTACAAATTCAAAAGACAAATGAAAACTAGTTATTGTAAATATTGAATCACAAACATGGTCCACATCGTACAACATAACAACATTTTAACTTGATGTCTCTCCATTCCAATCAGCGCAGAATGTTCGGTCTCCCACAATACAATGTAGATGACTGGTGAGGATCTGGTCACTCTCATCACCTCCCACCCAACAGCACAAAAAATATTATCCAGTAAATACATCGTCCGTAGTTTTAACCCACTTCCTATAACGATGGTTTCAAGAGCATCTTGGGCCTTTGGAGGATAATAACTCACCAAGTAACTGTAATGTGTTATCTTGGATGTATATGGGCTGGAGGGGACCACCTGAATACTGAGGTATTGTCCCACTTTAAGAGGTTCATTCTGTCGTGCCCAATCGATGTACAAGTAGCTTTTTGTTAAAGATTTGTACGATTTCGCAACGTAACTTGCAGAGGCTTGATTTTCTTCTGGAAGGGTATCATCAGCCGTCTTCAACTGTGAATCAAACAAACATTTTATTACTATAAATTATTAGACAATGAGCATTTTATACCTTAAGGTGGGTCTTTCACATGTCTGTAACTTAATGTCAAACAATGGTCAACACGAAAATAAATGACTAGTGTTAATCTGTGTAAGTTTCATCTCGTATTAACTCTTAGGAAAAACCAACATCATTACAAATATGCATTAATGCATAAAATTTATTTTAGTTGTGTCGAAACTACAATTTTGAGAATATAGGGGGTACCGTACCTCCATTTTTTAACACTGACTAGTTGTGAGGATAAAAAACATGAGTTAGATAATTTTTCCTGTTTGGCTATACTGACCTTACAGGCTTATTCCCGAAAATGAGAATTCAAGGTAAATTCAAACTGAATTTCAAATTTAAGACCAAAATAGTCGAACTGGAAGCATTGCTGTATCGTTTTTCCTTTTTGCTATTTTGACCTTAAATTTGAAATTCACTTTGACTTCAGTTTTAAATCATACTTCAGTGAATAACCCTGAAAGTGATTTCACAGTGAATTTTAAATTTTATGCCAAAAAAAAAAAAATGTATTCTGTTTTTGCTTACGTGAACCTACAGAAGTGAGCAACTCACCTGGAATTCTAACGATATTACATCTGATGGAATATTTACAATAAAAACAACTGTCCCATCATTCCTTAGTGTTCTCTTCGTCTCTGGTTCGTTGCCATTTAACCATTCAGATTCACCACCATCTTTGATCATTTCGCCAGTCAACATTATAGGGATATTACCCACTGGCTTGTCCAAGGTATCCTTCAACTGAACCTGAGTGAAATTATTCAAATAAATATATTTATTACATCTGTGTACTTCTGCAATTAAATGTACCCATAATCCACCGGTAAAATCATCCCAGCGAATGACAAGCATCCCGGGCAGGGAAGAACAAAATGGCGGCGCCCAGGTATTGAGATTCGACAAAAGGAACAAAAGACACCAAATATAAATAAAGGCAAATGACAAGGGAAGGAGTTTAATCATTCAAATACATGAAGCATAAGGAAAGGAAAACAAAAAGAAAATAAAAGTGAAATGGCCACATTAATTAAGTAGTTTGTAGTTTCTGGTGACCAAACGTAAATTCATGGGGGTTAAAGCTGACACTGACCAATCGCTACAGCCCAAAGATAACGACAGAAAAATCTTTATTATAGCGAACCATTTTAGATACTTGTCCACACCAACCTCTATGTAATACGGCAACGTAGGTTTCACAAAAAGTGGAGTGCCGATGAGCTTTAAGATGTACGGAGATAAAATATACTTGACGTCGATATTTTCACTTTCCTCAGTTCGCCCATCTGATTAAAACACAAGCAGAGGTTATAATCTATCAAGTGGAAAACAATGAAAACTACCTGGATGGTTTTACATCATTAACAAATTATAAGATCGGTTCCTGTCTAATTCCAGTCCAGTTTATCAACCAACCAGTTTAGCACTGTATTTTTTTTTAATTATGAAACAGCAACATTGTATTAGAAATTAGAGTTTGTTATAAGAATCCTGTTTTATTAACGGGTGTTTTCTGTTTTTAGATATTCTATATTGCATACTGTACAGCACAATAACACATTGTTTTACCGTATGTGCCAAACAGGCGCTTTTATTTATTTAATTTTAATCAATATTGGTATGTCTTTGCTATTAAAGAAATGTTAAAAAAAAGGCTAAGGGGCGGGGCCAGACCGCCGAGCTGGAAGGTCGCATGCCTGAGCAGCTCCTGCAAAACTACGATATATAACCTATAAATCCGAGTATAACCGCCTAAAAATCAGACCGCCAGAGCAGCTACCCGAGGCTGAGAGACTGCTGGACCCGGGGAGAGGCTGGCTTACCGTGCTTCAGTCCCCCGGGGGGAGAAAAGCATGTTGCCCCGACCAGGGCCTTCTCCTGCGGTGAGTGGGACAGACGGCCGCTGCCCCACTATCCTGCGCCACGGAATCCAGCCACGGGCGCAGATCGAAGCGGGTCCGGCCCCGTTTCCCCCCCCACTGGACCGGGGGGGTGATCCCGGTCCTCACCCTGTGGCATTGACCGCGACGCGGCAACTGAGGCCAGGGAACCAGCCTGCCACACTTAAAATGGCGGACGCCAGGTGTACCAACGGTAAAGAGAAGATCAGCTCCCATCTCCCGCTCCCAACAAACAGGGAGGCTCCAACAACCCGGCGGGGTACACGGAGAGACGGCGAACCCAGCTCCAAACCGGGCAGCCGTGCAAAACTAAGCGGAGCCACACAAGCGCAGGAATGGTGCCTCACAAGATGGCGACCGCACCGGACTCAGCGACACGAGGCCTATCTTTATTGCACACTGCCCCAGCAGGCCCTACAACAGCTGCACTGGGCTCGACGGCTTTTGCACACTACTGCTCAGAATACCCTACACTAACCTGACGGTGATGCAGAGGGGAAAGCGGCGGAAACAAAGCTGCCGGCAGAGAAAACAAGCTGACGGTGGATGCACTATCCACAGCAACAGGGAGGTAACACACACCAGCGCACTACCGTCAGCCCACAACCCACAGGAGAAGCCCATGGAGCCACCCCATGACCTCCCCCCCTGCAGACTGGGCCTAGGCACCCACTCACCAAACGGGAGAGCCATGGACTGGCAGATCATCGCCATGCTGGACACACCATCGAGACGCAGGCAGGTCGGGAGATGGGTACACAAGCCCTACACACTCGCACCGAGACTCTCTCATGCAGATATCGTTGATTCAGTTGCCTATAACGCACCCCTAACGTGTCTCTGCGCAGCACCTTTATAATGTGATATGTGCAAATATATACTACCCGGTGCACTGTTTAATCAATACTGATTCCTCACATAATCGATGTGTAGCCTAATACAAGGGGTTCACTGTTTTGAGGTGGCTAAATTAGCTTGGTTAAGCCCTTATGGTTGCTCACAGGGATCATATCCTCGGCTCCTCTATAACCACAGGTCTAGGGACTTGCCTGTATATATTCTATACACCTGATTTACTAGCCAGAATTGTTAACCTGATTTAATAGCCTGAGTCAATAGCCAGACTGAATAGCCGGTCTGAATAGCCTGATTTAAAAGCTTGATTTCACAAACTGTTTTCTATGCCTGATTTACAAGCCTGCTTTTTCAGCTCGATTTATATGCCTGTCGTTTAAGCCTGTTTTATACACATGTTATCCATGCATACTACAAATATCAAAAAAGTGCACTGTCTATTTACCCCCTACTGTAACTAATGTCTTGAAACCTGCATATGGAATGCCGTTGGGGTACCATATGTATGCCTGTGACTACTATATGCACTACAAAAATAAAGAATTTAAAAAAAAAAAAAAAAAAAAAAGGCTAAAAGGGGTACAGTCAGAGAAGTATCTCTTGCATATGTGCTGTTTGCGGGGTCTTTAGTGATTATATATATACATATATAAATGGTACAACGCTAGCAAAACAGTATAAAATACAAGCCAGCAAAACTTAAAGGACCACTATAGGCACCCAGACCACTTCAGCTTAATGAAGTGGTCTGGGTGCAGGTCCCTCTAGGGTGAACCCTGCCTGCTGTAAACATAGCAGTTTCAGAGAATGTTTACCTATGTGTTAATCCAGCCTCTAGTGGCTGTCTCATTGACAGCCGCTAGAGGCGCTTCCGCGCTTCTCACTGTGATTTTCACAGTGAGAAGACGCCAGCGTCCATAGGAAAGCATTGAGAATGCTTTCCTATGAGACTGGCTGAATGCGCGTGCGGCTCCAGCCGATGACGTCAGAAGAGGGAGGAGAGTCCCGGCGCTGGAAAAGATGTAAGGGATTAACCCCTTCCTCCCCCTTCAGCGCCACGGGAGAGGGACCCTGAGGGTAGGGGCATCCTCAGGGCACTAAAGTGCCAGGAAAACTAGTTTGTTTTCCTGGCAGTATAGTGGTCCTTTAAAGAGCTGTGATAACCCTTAAACTGCTAAAATAAGCAACAAATTAATGCAAAGAAAAAGTTAGGCCAAAAAAAATTTAGCAAAAATTGGGTTATGTTATGTTGAAAGAAAACAAGTTCTCTTTTTAGAATAGTTTTTCAGTATTGGTAACCTGTTAGTGTTAGTTTAAATAAAATGTTCAACACTGGGTGGTGTTTTTCTAGAACTATTAGGCAGAGTAGTAAAACATTAACTAATGAATTAAGGCAGCTGTAATAAAAAGTTCTTTATATACCATAGTGGTATATATACTCTCCACTGCCATCTAGTCAGCATTAGTTTATACTCTATTACTTTGCCTATTGTTTCTGCAAAAACACTACCACCTAGTGTTGAACAGACTTATTGCACATTTAAAGCCTCTCCATCACCCTCAGGTCACACACCCCCCAAAAATTAGTATTTCATAAAGATACAATCCTTACAAAATATTCACATTGACTGTTTTGGAATTTTACGGAAATTCCAAACCAGTCACAAGATATATTAAGACAAACTAGGCACTATTTTGTCTCTGGATTTTTCCTATGCTTGACACGCTTGACAAAAGGAGGAGTTACCTCGTGCATAGCTTATCATTTGCCGCAGCGGTCACCAGTGACGGTTGTAGGGAATACTAGCTCTGTCTATGAATGATCTCAGAGGGTCCTCCATAGATCTCAGTGCTGTACTTACGCGCAAGACAACCTCGCTGACGTCGGCTCTTGGCAGTTGACTTGCCAGGAGCTGAAGAGGATGCACCAGATCAAGAAGGCGAAGCCAGCGAGGGACAGGCTCAGGAAATTAAATCTCACCCCCCCACCCCGGCAACCAGACACCCAGAAAATTATGCAAAGAGACCAGGCGGTGACAGGCCC
Source organism: Pelobates fuscus (assembly GCF_036172605.1). Taxonomy (NCBI): domain Eukaryota; kingdom Metazoa; phylum Chordata; class Amphibia; order Anura; family Pelobatidae; genus Pelobates; species Pelobates fuscus. The sequence continues at coordinate 155,981,610 of NC_086325.1, read as the reverse complement.
TCTTAAAGACATATAAACTGTACTACTACTATATACTGCGCATTTTATTATTATTATTATTATTATTATTATAAATTACTACTAACATGATATCTATACTGAAAAACTATTCTAAGAAACTGAAAAAAAACTTTTTTCAACTAAACCTTATACATTTTTTGCTACATGTTTCTTTGGCGCAACTTTTTCTTTGCTTTCTAGAAGGATTAGAGGCTGAACCCTGGTTGGGACTACAACAATTTTGGCATCATTAGCATTAAATCAAATCTAGGCCTAAAGCAGACTCTTTCCTAACTGCTGTGGAGGACAGAAAAAAGACTGACTGATGGGGAAGGGATGGGTCTATTTATACCAATCTCTGATATTAGTATCTACATCATTCACAGCTCTGTATGAGACAGTCAACAAGACCAGAGACAGGTAACCAATAACAGGCTTCATGAAGTAAGAACCTGGAGTGAAAACAGGAAGAGCACCGAAGGTTCCCTAATAGACTCTTACTCGATTTGGTAACCGAATGGTCTGTCTATACACATTATAGAGTAAACATGATGAAGGCTTCTTTTAAAGCACTGACAGCCATAGAGCGTGGGAACATGTGGGTTTCTAACCCCAATCAAGGCCTCAAGGGGACACCGAAGGGACAATAACAATTTAATCTCGTTGAGTTGGTTATAGTGCCTGGAGTCACCAGCACTGTCTGTCCTTTCAATGTTAGATCATTTTGGACAGTTTAGCACTAAATAAGGTTCCCTGGCTGTCCACAGCCCAGCCAGCCCTTACTGGAGGTGTGGCAAAGGCAGAGATTACACACCTTCTTTTAGTCATACCAATTCATACCTGGTTGAAAGCTGTCAATTTAAACTCTCAGCCAATCACATCTGCCCATTTCTGCTCACTCGGTGTAATACCTCCTCGTTATAACAATTAGCACAGTGGTGATGTGCTGGTAGCCCTCTCTTTAGTATTAAAACATTAACTATGTTTTTAGTCTAAGTTGAGGTTATTCTTCTAACTCATAACTAGTGGTGTTTGTCATCATTTGTGGTACGTGTATGAAAGTTTAACGTAGGAGAGATAGGTAATAAAGGAGAAAACACTTTGGTCTTACCTGAGGGCTCCTCGATGGATACGGTTATGTATAAATAAGAACCATCAAGTTCATCTAGACTATGATACCCCAGTTCTTCCACCGCCTTCTTGCTATTGAAATGAAAAACTGCTTCTCCATCAACCACCTAGTGATAGAAAATTAAAACATGGGGGAATTGTAATATAAATGTCAGTGACTGTTACATTTCCAATTTGAAAAAGAATGTGACGAAATGTCCGCATTTCATATTTTTAGCACGTATGTTTCTGACCTTTGGAATTTTGACATCTCCACTTCGGATTGTGTTTTCTTTGTATAACTCTGGTCAAATAATTGCTTAGTACGAAAGATCTTTAAATGCTAAACAGTTCATTCACAGTCATTACATTTCTCACCTGCGATACGTCAATTGATTTAGGCATCAATGTCCTTTCTCCATTTTGAATAATCCCATAGCGAATATAGGCCATTCCTTCGTTAACTTTTTTATTGTAGTAATAGCTGTAAAATAATTATACGGGTCAGAGGTACAGTCCATTGGTTACACCTCCCCTTCTACTTCTTTGCAGCCACTTACACTTTTAATAAAGCCAGGTCCTGGAGAAACGTTTTGTTAAGTGTTAGGTGTATTGTAATATTGTTTTATTTATCTAATTTAGTTCTATTTTTGATTTTGTTGTTTTTATTAATACATTTATTTTTTTATTGGACCTGATTTCCTGCGGCTGGATTCCTGAGATATATATCCTTGGTTGGGATAATACCACCTGTGCCTATCAGATTGAGGAAACCTAACTTTGCTCTAAAGCACGTGAGTAGGTTTTTATCATTTTATTGTGTTTTTAACTCCATTCCTAGGGTGTGCACTATTGTGGTTTTCACTTCTCTTTTATATATATATATATATATATATATATGTATACTCACAATGAGAGATCCACATCACCTATATAATAGAGTTGCGATCATACCACTTCAGGCAATAATTCTAGAGCCAGTACTTAGGCTGCATAATTTGTGAGTGTGCATCTTTTACACTTAGCTCAACATACTTCACCACATACTTTTATTTGTCTTCCATATTTTTAATGAAAATTGTCACAAGGATTATCTAAAGAACCTGCACTACACTATATCCGCTCAGGTGTTCAAGTGGGAGTTAATTAAAGCTCCTGCAAGTGTGAGTGCACAATTTTATTTATCCTTATTTTACCGAAAGTATCTAACCTGCTACTCTATCAGTTCCTTTTGCCTCTACTTTTTGTCATTGTATATATATCATTGCATATATCTCCAAAAGGACATGTCAGGTGCTCCACCAACCTCTTCTGTTTTATCCTATCCCTTATCAGACAAAAGAGACTCTGTATTTGGTAATTAAGCTGCCTATTAGATTTTTTAATGTTTTTATCTATTCATTGAAGTGTATTTTTTTGGGAAATTCAAAGTAAATTTAACATAAGAAAAGCCGCATTGGAAATCTGTTCTTTTATTTATTAGTTTTAGTTCAGCTATTTTTGGTCAAAAAATTGGAAATTCCATTAGAATTCTCAAGAATTCTCATTTTAGTGACTAATCCTGCCGGACTCTAGTCCTAGATGAACATTAATATAATCTGTTATTAAATAATTTGTATATAACCTAGGCATCCAACATGCAGCCCGCCAGACCTCAAAGTGTGGCCCATGCACTTAGGGCTACTTGATGGTACTGTGTCTTCAGGGGCCCAGTCAGTGCTGTGGTCCTTTAACAGTGTTGCTGTGATTATGTCGGCCAGCGCTGGGAGGAAGTGACAGCTGGTCACTTCCTTCCAGCTAACAGAGAGTGCTGCATGTAAGGAGACAGAGAGGAGGGGAAGAGTGGCAGAACTGGAAGCTCTCAGCCAGTCTCAACCAGCCACTGGACCTCAGGGAAGCTACCCTCCTGCTCCCAAAATGTAGGAATCAGGAGGGTGGTAAAAATGTTTGTGTGTAACTGTTTGTGTTTATCTGTGTGTCTGCATATGTATCTGCGTGTCTGTTTGTGTATCTTTGTGTCTGTATATGCATCTATCTGTGCATCTGTATGTGCATCTATCTGTGTGTCTGTATATGTATGTGTATGTCTGTGTGTGTCTGTTTATCTGGACGTGTGTCTGTATGTGTATCTGTTTGTAGGTGTGTCTGTGGGCCTTGTGTATTCCTGTGTATCTGTATGTGTGCAAGTGTTTGCATCTGAATGTGTGTCATTCAGTGTGTCTGTGTATCTGCATGTTTGTCAGTATGTGTATCTGTCTGTATGTGCCCCTGTGTATCTGTATGTGTGTCAGTGTGTGTATCTGAATGTGTGTCAGTGTGTATCTGTATGTGTGCTAGTGTGTGTATTTTCTCTCAGTGAAAAATAACACACATACGTTTCTGATGAAGTAACCCACTACAGAAAAAAACTCAGACACCCCCGGTATAGAACTTACTTTGCTTTCACTTTGATTTCAAAATGCTCGAAGTTGTCATGGCAAATGAAATTTTTCTCTGGTTGAATGGAGATATAGAATCTTGGCAGAACTGAAGAAGGAAATTTGTATAAAATGTAAATGTATTAATTTTTCAATGAATGAACTGTATTTATGTTAAAATCCCAAATAAGTAAAAATATACCATATTCTTTCACTTCAAAATGTGCCGCAGTAGATGTCGTGAAATCGTTTTCATAGGCAGCATGAATAGCCCATATACCAAATCTACAGGATACAAACAGGCATGATGACCCACACTATTGGCATTTATTTCACATTTCTATATCGTTTTAAATTAATCATTCATTTTTTTATAGGTAAAATGGGACAGATAGAAAGGCAGACAGACGGACATAGTGTAACGTGTTCTGGTTATTATCTAAAATAAGCATGAAAAACAATGTCAAGATTATTAACTAAAATTAGAATTGAAAGTAAATGTCACATTTAGGGGGAAATCGCCAAAAATGGAAGCAAAGATAACTTAGAGAATTTTACCAGTTTGGCTTTTTAGCCTTACATTTGAAATTCACTTTGAATTTACTTTAAATTCTGACTTTAGTGAATAAATAAACAGGGCCCCGGGCCCAGTTACTCCTAGAGGGCCCAAATTAGCTGCCCAGTGGGACCCCTGCCAGCATCCAAATCCTGTGGACTGCAACACCTTAAGAGTGCTCTGGCTTGGGCCCCTTTCATGTTGCCTGCTGGGAGGAAGTGAAATTAGATCACTTCCTCCCAAGTAACAGAGTGCTGCTGGGGAGGTATACACAGGAGGAGGAAAGGGACTAAGGAAGTCAGACTCCAATCAGCCTTGGCAGGGCCGGACTGGGGATACAAAGCAGCCCTGGAAAAAAAAATCTATGCCAGCCCCATAAGGTGCCATATATTGCCACTCCAGATGGTTGAGTAATTATGTATATATATTAAACGTTTTACTCTGAAAGGACCAATATTATATATTAGAAAAAGCAATATATATTCGAGATATATATATTACTTTTTCTAATATATAATATTGGTCCTTTCAGAGTAAAACGTTTAATTATACAGTAAGCATACTCACATGCAGACATAGACAATCTCACTGACACACACAAGCTCATTGATACACAGCCTCATAGATAAACAATGTCACTGATATACATAAGCTCATTGGCATAAAAACACAAGCTCACTCACTCACTAGCAGGCACACACACACACGCAAGCAAGCAAGCTCACTCACTCACTAGCAGGCGCACACACACTCACACAGGTTAATGTAGTGGTTCTAGTGTCTATAGCCTGTCCCTGCAGGCTTTTCAATGTAAACACGGACTTTTCCAAAAATGGCAGTGTTTACATTGCTTCCTAGTGACACCTCTAGTGACAGTCACTCAGACATCAAGCTTGATGATCTCAGCCATAGAGGCAGGGCAAGTCGAGGGGAGACCAGCATGGCGTGGAAAAAAAAAAGGTGAGTAAAAACACTTTTTAAATACACACAGACACACACATACACCATGACAGACACAGACACACACCATGACACAGACACAGACACACCATGACACAGACACAGACACACCATGACAGACACACCATGACACAGACACAGACACACCATGACGCAGACACACCATGACACAGACACACCATGACACAGACACACCATGACACAGACACAGACACACCATGACACAGACACACACACCATGACACAGACACACACACACCATGACACAGGCACACACCATGACACAGACACACACCATGACACAGACACACACACACAGACACACCATGACACAGACACAGACACACCATGACAGAGATACACACCATGATACAGACACACACCATGACACAGACACACCATGACAGAGATACACACCATGACACAGATACACACCATGACACAGATACACACCATGACACAGACACACACACCCACCATGACACAGACACACACACCATGACACAGACACTCACACCATGACACAGACACTCACACCATGACACAGACACTCACACTGACAGATTGACACATATTACCTGTGGGTGACCGGCTGGGTGTGCTAGTGGCCGATGAGGAAGTCTCATGGCTGCATAGGGAGGTCTCATGGCGGCCGCAAGGGGAGCTCTTCTGTCTCTGCTCCCCAGCACGCAGCTTAATGAGACCGGGGCTGGAATATGATGTCATATTCCGGCCCCGGTCTCATTAAGCTGCGTGCTGGGCATAGACAGAACAGCTCCCCCAGCGGCCACCAGCAGACCTCCCCCTGCGGCCACCAGCAGACCTCCCCCTGCGGCCGCCAGCAGACCCAGGTGTCTGCCCGGCCACAGCTGCCGATGGCCCACCGGGAAATTTCCTGGTATCCCGGTGGGCCAGTCTGGCCCTGAGCCTTGGCAATCCAGCTCCCACTGGACCCCACTGAACCTTCTGTACCCAAAAGGTTAGGAGAAAAGAGGGTGGCTAAAATATGATATAAATTGATATTTGTGTGTGTACCTGGGTCTGAGTCAGTGCATCTGGCCATATATGTGTGTATCTGGCCATATGTGTGTGTGTGTATCTGCTTGTGTGTGTCTGGTTATGTGTGTCAGTGTGTGTATCTGGCTATATGTGTCTGTATACTTGTGTATGTGTATTTGTGTGTCAAAGTGTATGTCTACCTGCGTGTGTGTGTATGTGTATATATATATATGTGTGTGTGTGTGTGTTTGTGTGTGTGTGTGCCAGTATGTGTAAGTGTGTATCTATGCATGTGGCAATGCATTCATCCCAGCATTCCAATGCCAACACTGCACACACATATGCTAACACTGCACATACATACACCCCTGCGTTCCAACAACATTGCACACAAATTGCACCACAGCCCTCTCTACATTAGTTCCATCAGTAGGTTGGGGTGGAGGCCATGAGTGCATGCCAGGGAGCTGGGGGTTGGGAGTGTGTAGGCGGTGGGAGTGCAGGGTACAGTGGGCCCAAGCAAATGCTTGCCCAGGGTCCAATCAATATTAAAGACGGCCCTGTAAATAAGTATATATCAAGCTATCGTATATGTTCCCTCTAAGCACCCAAATAATCTGAATTGTAAAAATCACAACCTGTAGTTTTCACTGGAGTATATTTTGCTCCTGTACCTTAAAGACTATGATTTTTACAATAAACCACTTCTTAACTGATTAGGTGCTGGACCACCCAGATCTTAAAAAGTACTCAGTGGGCTCAGTGTTCTTAATCTCTGCATTTGAAGCCAGTTTGGCTAGAAAACTATGTACAATGAGTTATGAGACCCCCCTGTTCACTGGTTAGTAAGTACAGCCCAATGGACTGTGGGCTCAATTACACAATGGTCCCCTGTTCACTGGTTAGTAAGTACAGCCCCGATGGACTGTGACCTCAATTACACAATGGTAGAAGAATACAAAGAAAAAATAAGACAGTACTTTGGGTTGGTGGGGATCTTGAAATCAGGGAAGGAAATTATTCCAGTGACATCATTTTCTCCCATAATGTCCACTTTGACTTTTTCTGGGTCCTTATAATTAAACAATAAAAAATAAAAAAAAACATAAAATTGATTCAAATGTAAAGTTTTTTTTTAAATACAAACAGAACAGAATGACAACAAATTGGGCGCCAAATGAGGCCCATTTGGTCTTAATATATTGATGCTTAATGAGGATCACATTAATTCCCTTGTGGCTGACATCACATGCCGTATAGGTACGAAACAGCATAAGATTTGCAATTCTTCTATTTTTGAAGCTTTTCCAGCTGATATAAATAAACATTGTTTTATTATTTAGCACAGTTGGGTAAAAAGTAATTCCTTTTCTGATTTTTGTACTGGTTTTTGTATCCCCTGTTACATTTTCTCCCAACTTGATACAAGTCCCTAACGTCTTGTGTTGTTCAGTTTACATTTCACATAAACCATCACTTATTGTGAAGATAGGACAATTACTAATAACTCCTCCAAGCCCAAATTGGGACTGTCCTGCTGGATCTGGGAGAGTTGGGAGGTATGTTTCAGTCCATTTTTTTATTTTATTTTATTAAAATGGTTCTTAATACAACCGTATGAATAAATACAGACCTCAAAGGTTAAGGTGACTCTGCGTCGCGCTGGCTTTAGCTCTTCATCCATTGAATAAACTCTCATTTTTACTGTAAAATAGAAGTGAATAATTTAATGCCCTATAATATTAAAATCAAATCATGACAGGGGAATTACTAACTGAGCAGTTCACCTCAATTCATCCATTAGAGACTAAACCGAATAAACTTAAAGGAACACTGACAGAATTTTAGCATGCATTGGCAGTTACGTAATCTTCCCTAGTGCATAGTACATTGCGATTGTCATCTTTTTTTTAATCAGTGTAGTACACATTTTAAACATTAACATTGTATAAAAGCGTAAATACCCTTATTTCCTAGGGGTGGGGGGTGTGGGGGGGGGCAAGAGGTAGATCCCCAGGTGCTGTCGAACTATAACTTCCATGATGCTTTGCATGCCTTTAGAATGCTTTAGAACAGGGGTCCTCAAACTGTGGCCCTCCAGATGTTGCTGAACTACAACTCCCATGATTCTTTGAATTACATAGATAGCCAGAGAATCATGAGAGTTGTAGTTCAGCAACATCTGGGGGGCCGGAGTTTGAGGACCCCTGCTTTAGAATGACAAGGCATCATGGTAGGTGTAGGTTTAAATCATCTAGGGATCTACCTTTTGGGCACCCCTGGTTTAGAGTAATACAATAGAGAGACTTGGGACCCAGTAGAGACTAATGTAAGATGGTCAGAACATCTCGACTTCACCAACACTGGCTCAGAAGATATGAAAGACTGTACTAAGCTTCCCCATAGATGTAGGAATCTAATTACCATACTAAAACCAGTCAAACTCCAGGGAGGGAACGTAACATATGTGTAAAGAGAATGATTTTTCGCATTTCTTTGTAAAAGATCGAATACGTTACCAGATTGGTCGGGAGTATAAACAGGTTTGTCTGTCTGAATGAAGAGGAACCCGTTCTTATATGTCACCGGCACCTTCTCCTCTTTGGTGAACACATTGGATAATGCGTGCAGGTACACAAATTGCTCTGTGTTGCTTTTTCTAGGTAATTGCTTGGGTTGAATCTGTAATTAAATTGAGGGTAGGTGAACTCATCACGGAATGCTTGCAGTAAATTTAGAGAATCCTAAATAATTGCAGAAGATGAGCATGTATTTACCTCCAATGAACCTCTCACACCAGTAAGTACTAAAACAGCATGGTACATGGTGCTTGTTTTAAGATGGTTTGATAACCACTTGACTCAAAACTGCACTTCCCTATATTTATAATCACTATTTTCTCTTCCTTGCACTGGATCTCAATATATATGTGCTGTCATTTTGTTCTCTTCTGTTTAGGACAATTACAATTTGCCCTTCTGTGGAGTTGTGGGTAAATTCCAAGCACCCCAAGGTAAATTAAAAGCATTTATTTATTCTTCAAATGAGGGCCTCCATCTTGGAAATGTGTGCCCTGGCTGTGCCTAGGCTGAACTGCATTGTTATACCAATTGCTAAATATTTAATAAAAATGTAAAACAATACAGACATTAAAAAAATGCTTAAAGACTTATAGATTATTTTTAATGTTTTATTTAATGGCGTAAGTCCAAAAAAGTGACATTTTAATTTTTTTGTGCGACAGATAGAGTTTAATTATAGTTAAAGCAATATAAACTAACAGAATAAACGCAGACACAATGTATTCTTACCATCATATAGGTTAGGCCTTGGTAGTTGTTTCCCGAGTTCAGCACCAGACTCTGAGATGCATATTCAGTTTTTTTATCCGGATAGCTAAGTAAAGAAATTTTTATCTTCAGATCTTCCTTCATACCGAATGCCTGAACCACCACTGTTTCTGAGGCTCCGACTCTCCATACTCGAGGCCCTAAAACAATGTACCTGTGTGGGGGGGTGAAAAAAATCAACAGATAAACTAAATTGTTATGTAATGGACCAAACTTCTGGAATAAAAGGGAATCATGACATGTCACACATGTCGTGTGTCCTTAAGGGGTTAAATCCTGGAGCTTAAACTGGATTCTCTGGTCTCAAAATCCTATCAGAGCTTGCTTTATTTAGAATTAAAAGACATTTTAACATATTTCCTAACCAGAGCTGGAACTTGGCAAATAGGTGCCTGTTTACAAGGGACACCTACCCAGACTACCAATGTGTACTTTTTTTCCTTTTTCGATACTGTATAACTATATTGAACTATATTATATTTATTTGTAATTTGCAGAAGCAGTGAGTCAGAGATGTTTGGACTTACTTTCTCCAGATCATGAAACACGCCAACAGAAAACTGTATTTTTTTTATTAATTTTTTTGGGGGACGGGGTGCCTGAGAGTTCTGCATCTACACATACAGATGCTACAAGTGGGACATTGGAATATTTGAGAGCAGGATGAGCATGTATGTCTGTAAGGGATGTATCAGCAATGGTTTATTGTTAACATGTTAAAGAGGATTTGCAAAAAAAAAGTGCCAAAGCATTGATGTGATGGTGACACGCCACTTATCTGGCAGAAATTAACACTAATCGCAACGACAAAAAAAGGTACTGCACTGGTTTCACACAGCCACTGGCACGTTTAATGACTTGCATGATTGATTGACTTATTCCCAGTGGGACAACATAAACTAATAACCAGAATGGCTGAACAACCGTCCCAGACTGAGAATGTCCTTCTCTGAATTTGAGACAGTACACTACCTAGTGTCCTTTCATATGTTTTAGTACAGAGGTAGGCAACTTTCTTTTTAGTTCTTCAATATCCTTCTTTAATACTGCTGCCCACAATCACACTGCATATTTAAGCTGGGGGTATTACCATTCATTTATAAAGAGGCAAAATTATATTTTGATCACATGAATTAATACCCCTCTTTATACACGAAAGCACCTTACTAGCTTTTGCAATGGAAGACCGGCATTGCACACTGTTGCCCAGTTTGCTATCTATAATTGTTCCCAAGTTCTGTTTATTTAATGTTATCCATAAATCAACCCCAGTTAATGTATATTTTGGAATAAATGCATGACTGTACATTTATCTGTATTGAATCCCATCTTCCACTTGCCTGCCCAGTCCCCCAATTTATCCAAATCCCTCTGTAGCGAAGTTATGGAGAACATATCCAAATCCCTCTGTAGCGAAGTTTAAAATGACAGAACGAAAACAAACACAATGAAATATTTGGCTAAACAGAAATGTAAAAAAATAAAAAAAATAATGAAAAAATAAATAAATTGAAAAACAATATTACACTGTAATATTGCCTAAATAGAATATAAATAAAAACACGAATGCAATAAAAATGCATTCTGTCCATATGAAAAATATATAGTTAAAACAAGTAAATGAATGCATTTCACAATACAAACTGATTTGAGTTTTACTTACGTTCTTTCTTGGCACTGGATGTTCCCATAGAGAGCAAGTAGGAGGGCGATTTGTAATAAAATCATTGTTGGTGAAATTTAGATGAATGGGTGCGATGACAAGAGTTACGAATTAAAGGTAAATGTGTCTTTTCTATAAAGTTCCGAGGTTTGAAAAGTGTTAAATTTTGCTGTGGTGACTGGGATTCAGCTAGAACACAGGGGAATGAAGTCCTCCAGTGTTTTGGAGGAAACTGCCCAATTCTGCAACTTTGCCCTGTGGTTTAGAGTTTGGCTGATAAGGTTAGAGATATTCTGTTGATCATGATTACAACAGAAACCACTGCATGCAGGGATACTAGGCAAATACGTGCTAATGACACATTGTTACAGAGAGGTGTCAAGTGCATTTGATATTAGTCAAATAAAAATAGCATGTGAACCCCCAAGTATTTGTGACATTGTTAAAGATCTAAATCCTTGTGTCAATTTGGGAATCAAAAGCCAAAAATAGCCTGCATTCCAAAAAAAAATACTATTTGCCCCCTTTGAACATTTCTACACTTTGCTCTGCTGCTCTCTTGCAAAATCAAAATAAACTTTTACAATTTGATTTACACAACATACCTAACAGTAACATGTTACTGTTACACAATAGTTATTTCAACAAAAAAAACCAAAAAACAGCCTTGTGGGATTTTTGTCGATAGGTGGAGAAACGACGTGACAACGCACGCTAGGCACGCCATGCTGCTGATGTAGGACGCTCTGAGTGTCGAACAAAAATTGATAAGGGACAGGAATAAAAAACTGCATTTGATCTGTGCTCAGAGTAAAGGAGGAGGAGATTCGGCCGTAAATACATAGAGTAAGGAGAGGAATACTACCAGGGAACCCCAGGAGATACAAACCAAGCCACGATATAACTTTCATGGTAGCGTACCTAGTAAGGAGGCTAATACGGAAGGCCCTAGCAAGCCTATGCCGCAAGGAAGGTGTGGACCGCCAGGAGATTGACAAACGTCAGCATTGGAGTCTTTGGTCGGAGTGAGGAGATAAGACCGGACACTGATAATACAAAATCGGAGCAAATTATTACATTGATATTAGACAACTAATTTCTATATTTTATTTTATGAAGCAGACCATTGTACAATGGAAAATCCGCAAATGGTCTACGGGCAAATGATTAATAGCCCAATACTATAAAACAAGCATTATTATTTGGAAGAGAAAGAGACATACGAATTTAGCAAGGCGTTAACAACTTGATCTCTGAGTTTCTCTCTGCTGAAAAGCCTGAAAAGCCCCTTGCGCAGGAAAAGATTGAAAGAGACGATGGAAGAGGAAAAGGAAAAAGAACAGAAAATAACAAGAGAAAGGTTATAAAAGAACACAAAACCTCATCCTTTTGAAGCACTTCGCTTGGGTTGCTAATTTTGCGTTTTGTTTTTTCTTTTTTCTATTTTGGTGTTTCATTGTAATGATGGTAACTAAAAAAAAATATCCCAAACAAGAAGCAAAAAAAGGAAAGAGAGAAAACTATAGATCACAAAAGTGATAAACGAGAGAAGAGTTAGTCAGCTGGCACTTTATGGTGACAAAGATTCTGACGCACCTTTACTAATAGAGAAGGAAATTGGCCTCAGACACATTGACAAAAGTGCTTCAATATATTGACCGAGACCAGTTAAATCTGTAAAGTGGTATAAGTAGAACCTACACCTTAAGTGGAGCGCTTGAAAAAATATAGATGTAAATGGGGTAAATTGTTATGGGGATCGCACAACACTATTATACCTCAGAGCCAGGACTGTAAGGCCCTGAATAAGGTGAGCACTATATCTATTCAACCTTTTTACCTGTTTTTATTGATAGACTACACATTGGTTTCCTTTCATCCTTTGTTCTCTTTCTGTGAGAGAACTTCAAAGTGGACGAGAAGTGTGATGCTGCCCTAAAAGCATAAAAGCCCAGTTACGGAGCCAATATATAGGCTCATTTAAATGTGAGTGATCCTACTTCTCTACCATTTATTCTATTAAATTTTGTATACCACCTGCACTATATTGTGTCTCTTTTTATCTTTTGTATATATCACAAATTAAAGATTTTAACTAGGTAACGTGGGGTAAGTTTACCATTTACATATATATTTTATTCAAATGTTATTTTATTTCAAGTGCACTACACTTAAGGTGTAGGTTCTACTTATACCACTTTACAGAGTTTGAATTTTGGGTGTGGATGAGAGGTTATTCCACATAAGTGTATAGAGCTGCTGTTGTTTATTCACTCTAGCACTTTTTTGTATACACACCCCTTCCAAAAGGAGATGCATATTGTTTGTATTTATTGAGACCAATTAAATGCCTGTGTAAGAAATTGATATGCCAAACTATAAAAGATGAAATTCATAGTATAACAGATGAATTTGAAGGAGAATTGACGAAGATAACAAATAAAATCCAATCCTTGGAAGAAAATTTAGAATATTTAGTTCTACAGAGTAATCAACAGCAGGACAAGATCTTATCATCAGGAAAAAAAAGAACAGAACAATTAGACTGAACAAAATTATAAACGCAACACTTTTGTTTTTGCCTCCATTTTTCATGAGCTGAACTCAAAGTTCTAAGACTTTTTCTATGTACACAAAAGGCCTATTTCTCTCAAATATTGTTCACAAATCTGTCTAAATCTGTGTTAGTGAGCACTTCTCCTTTGTGAATCAATGTAGTGAGGCAATCAATATGTAGTGAGGCATTAAATATTGTACGTAAATATACATTCATTTTTGTGAGTTACAGAGTAGAAGTCAAGAGAAAGTTAAACCAGTTAGGTGTACCTGACTATACTCAACGGAAAACTGTATTTTAGGTATTAGAAAAGTCAGTCAAGGGGGGCGGGGCCTGACATGGTGGATGGTTGAATTTTGACCAAGCTCCTCCACTATTCTGCCACACAGAGCAATCTACGAACTCAATTAACCCAGTTTGGGGCACATCTTGTATAGTTTTTAATGCTTTACATGGTATGATGAGCAGCAGTCAGAGACCCAGCAGGAGTGTATATACTCTACCGTAGCTACAGCGGCCTGGTGTGCGCGAGCGGGAGAGGCGGCCGATCTCCCGGTACAGAGGTGCCCGGACTCAGCAGCCCTTGAACAAGAGCCTCGTTACCCTCCCCCCTCGGAACAGTGGGGGTGATTCCGGCCCATTCCTACGAGGCTTTCCAGACCAAGTAGGAGTGTTAAGTAAAGGCATGGGGGATGGTGCACTCTACCGCAACTCACCTATAATGGTGGAGACCTTGTGTTCCCCCAGAGACAGGGAAGGCTCGATATCATATCTAGGCTGTACAGGACCTTTGCCAACTTCTGGCTGTGGCTGCAGCACAGGTTACACCATCTTTCTCCACTGCAAGCAGGCGACCATTCACCTCGACTGCAGTCCTAGTCATCTCATCTGGAGTCCTCGGATTCAGCGGGAGAGCAGGCCTAAATATGATGGTGGAGGGAGCAGTTCAGCTAGCACAGACATAAGGCGGCACAGACACCAGTGTCAGCGCAGACCGCTGCTGGACCTCAAGTGACTCGCAAGGTACAGAGGGGAATCCCACCGGCAGTGTATGCAATGCATCACCAACCTTACCACGGGCTCAGGCTCCTGAGGCTCACCTACCCGGTGCAGGACTGGACATAAGCTGACTTGGGCTCTGGGACTGTGCAAGCATGGGCTCCTGGGGAGTCACCTTGTTTTCTTGCTGGTGTCCTTGTGGGGCAGCTGTGGTATTTCTGGCTTACTTACTGCTTTTGGCACATTCTTTCCTAATGATTATAGTCTCACCTTAAATGGTTAACCCTCATTGTTCGCACTAGCACATGTTATCGTCTCAAATATAGGGGGGTCTCCTAAGGTGTACTCTATGCTTCTCTATCTTGTTTATTACTATATATAAAAAAAAAAGAACAGTAATTTTGACATTCTATGCTCTATTCAGAGCTACTGATGTAGAATTATTAAAAATCTTTATTGAACTTGTATTGAATTATTGTACTAACTCCATTTTAACTGCATACTGTGAATCCTCCATTTTGTCCTCCTAACCTGACTTCTTCAATCCTCCATTTTGTCCTCATAACCTAACTTGTTCATTTCAAAACTACATTACATGACAGAATTTCCCAGCACATCTAATACAATAGACAAAGACTGTATTCTCTATAAAGACATGATTAACTCAGGAACTGCTGACTTTACTGACTTTCCCCTAACTTGCAACATGGTATAATTTGAAGGCCACGAGAACACAGTAGTAATGAAATGTTCTATTCATAAGAGACCTTGCACCTGGACATGAGGCCCGATATCACTGACTGTGTAAAATGACGCTCAAGCCCCCCTTTCCACCGAGTAAACCTCATGCTGGGAAAGATGGCGCCTGAGCCTTCTGTCCACACCCTTGTCCAGAACAATACCACCTCCCGGTGGGAGGACACCTAGCTGGTCACTCAAATCCCTGAGCCAATTAATAATATTGATGGGTGGACACTGATATAGTCACATAACGTTTAATCCAATTAATGATGTTTATTTGTTATTATCTGATATTCAATGATGATGTCATTTTGCTTTTAAAAAGATCTGCACAACTGTTTTCCAACCAGATTGTATTAAATTTTCTGAAGTGCTTTTAACCTGAACTCCATGTGTCAGTGTGAGCTTACTTCTGCGTATACGCAATTTAATCATCTCAGATTTGGACAGGAACAGATAGACATTTAAACATATTTGTTTATTTCTAAATTAATCTACATCAATTTGGCGCCCAACGTGGGGCATCGGGCTATGACCTCTGGCCGGTGAGCCGTCCTAAGGAAGACAAGGTTGGACGGGGGAATCCTGGGGGTAGGAAAGGAGACTGATCACCTCCAGGTACACGGTAGAGACTTCTGCAGAGCCACCGGTATGTTCCGGCCCCTTTGATTGACCCGTCCACGTGTCTGTGACTGCTTCCCGGGAGGACATCAAAGACAGGTAATATCTTGCCCGGTGTCTCGTTACTCACTTGTTTACCTGCATTTTAGTCTATCTATTGCCTGGGTGTGTTTGAATTGTTTGCCTGTTTCCCCATTTTGAGATAAAGGGGGGGTGGACCTGCAGGGGATTTGCCTGGGGTTCTGTCTTGCTTGTTTTCCCCTTTTTGGGATAAAGGGGGGTGGACCTGAGGGGACTTGCCTGGGTCTTCAGTTTGTCTGTTTATCTGTTTGTATTTTACCCCTTTTGGGATAAAGGGGGGTGGACCTGTGGATGCGTTCCTGGGGGTCTTCTGTTACCTGTTTTACTCCTTTTAGGAACCACGGTGCTGTGGTTGTAGGGAAAAAGGGGGGTTGACCTGTGGATGCGTTCCTGGGGGTCTTCTTTGCCTGTTTACCTCTTTTAGGAGCCTCGTGGCTGTGGCTGTAAGGAAAAAGAGGATTGTTGGAACTGTGGATTTTGTGTAGACTCATAATTTCCTGTGATCCTTCTTGTGACACTTTGAGAGCCCAGCTAGCCTCATTGTGCACGTGGTAACCCACAGTTTCGAGTACTGGGGCTAGTGGAATTCCAAGTTTGGTAACCACTGCCCCGAGTGTTGAGGCTGGGGGGATTCCAGTTTTGGTAAACCTCAGCTTCGGCTGGGGGGATTCCAGTTTTGGTAAACCTCAACTTCGGCTGGGGGGATTCCAGTTTTCTTTTGGTAACCACAACCCTGAGCGCTGGGGCTGGTGGAATTCCAGTTTTCTGTTTATTTGTGGTAGGGGACTTAGTCTTGTGGCAGGGGACTCTGTTTCCTGGGGGGATTCAAGTAGGCATTGCTTGTTTTCCGCATCACGTGGTAGTGAGACTTATAAGTGGGTTTTATAGGGGCACTACGGGAGTGAGGATAGAGGTGGCCACATTCTTGTGGACTGCTGTGCAGAGGGAGGCTGACGGAACTCGGACCGGTGTCAGTTGTTTTCCGTGGCCGCTGGTAGTGAGACTTACGAAAGTCGTTCTCCGAGCGGGGACACTACGAGGTTGAGGGAGGTGACTTTGGAGTAAGCACACGAGTAAAGGAAAGGAATTACTGTTGATTTCATTTGAACTGTGATGCATGCACTGTATTTCAATTGTACTGTTGTTTTGTTTGTGTAATTAGGAGTTATTTAAACTCCTGTGTCTGTCCCTAAGGATTTTTCCTTACTCTTTACCTTTTCTATACTTCCTATATTATTATTCTATCCTCTCCTATTTCTATTGTGAGAGAAGTGATTGGTCACACACTTCTCACCTCCAATTAGTGACTAGTCTACGTTTTGGGAAGACGCACTGGGGGGGACCCACCCCTCTCGAGTGTCAGTCCACCATTGTAGACACTGTTTAAAACCTTTTCCCCCTATATCTGGGACGCCTGTATAGGAGGGGAATGGAACAGGGTTAGAAAAGCCCAATAAGGGCTGGCTAGCGCGTGTGATCTAGTTGAAGATAGAGATTGCTAAAGTGTGTAAAATTGCTGTGCCTTCATGTGGTAGATTACTGACAGAGAAGAAAGCAAGCTTACTGGTACAGAGTAGCAATGCTATTCAGCAGGAAGGTAGGGTTGAGGAAGAACTAGATCACAAAGGGTTAAGAATGTATGTATATTATAATAATTGTTTTTGTATTTTGTGTTAGCCATTACCCTGGTAGAGGGTGGGGGTTTTGTATTGAGTTTCACTGAAGAGTATTATTAAATGTTGTGTTTTTGTGTCTCTTTGCTTTTGCAATAATTGTAACGTAACTGTCTTTCCAGCGCTGACATGGTTAAAAAACTTCATGCTGGCTCTCTCCTTGCCTTCTGTGAGACGCGAGGGGGGAGAGGGAGGGGTGACATTCCTGGTTTTTCAGTTCTGCGTTCAGTAAAATTATTCAGAAACTAATGATAAGATTTAGCAATGGAACAAAGTATTTTCTCCAAGACTGTTGTATAAGATAAGGAGTCAGGGATGTAGCTCAGTGTTTATTACGAAGGTTAGGAAAGTGAATCTGATGCAGGAATAGAGAATTATTTGGACGAGTTAAAAATGTAAAGGCAAGTGTGATTTGTTGCATTACTATGCAATGTGGATAGAGGGAATATGCAAAGTTGTTAAGCTAGATTGTGAAGAGGAAAAGTGATTAATGGCTGTAGGTATATTGTTTGCATTCCGTGAGTCTATTTATTTTTGCACCATGTTATTTCAAAGCTTCACGGGCTGTTAAATGTATAATGCTTTCATTTGCCAGCTGAAATGCCCTAAAAGAAAATGGCCCCTAGAACAAAAGAAGGTTGTCCTTAGTACCCACGCCTCCTCCTGCCCTCACTCTGCCCTTACCATATCAGTGAGGTCATATCCGCCCGTGTATTGTGTCATGCTCATCCTATCTTAAAGACATGCTGTCTTCCTTAATTCCCATATATTATGAACAAAAAAGTTACAATTACTAAAATTATCCTACTATTAGTTTCCCTATATCAGGAAAGTGTCTGTGACAAGTAATGGTTAATATGTAGATAGAATATATATGTCTATCGTTTCACGTATAAGTAACAAGTGTGTTTTAGCTTTGTGTACAAAGATTGATAACATGCTGAAAGAAGGGTTATCTTAAAGAACATTTACTAAAAGAAAGTTCTAATAAACCAAGATTTCTTGAACAAATGAATAAGCCAAGTTTAAAGACTGACTAACATAATTTTTGTTGTAAGCCCAGATATTTTATTATTGCATATGCATAGGAATTGAGACTTTGGGCATTATAGTATATTCATTCTAGATCTGTTACTAGCAGCAAGTGCCTATCCCACGCATGCTTAAAACACTTCTACTGAGTTAACCTCTACCACTCCAGTTGGAAGGCTATTCCATGCATCCACTACCCTCTCAGTAATGTAATACTTCCTGATATTATTTTTAAACCTTGGTCCCTCTATTTTTGAGACTATGTCCTCTTATTATGGTAGTTTTCCTTCTTTTAAATATAGTCTCCACTTTTACTGTGTTGTTTCCCCTTTATGTATTTAAAATGCTTTTATCATATTTCCCCTGTCTCGTCCTTTCACCTAGCTATACCTGTTAAGATCCTTTAACCTTTCCTGGTGAATTTTATCCTGCAATCCATGAACCAGTTTAATAGCCCTTCTTTGAACTCTCTCTAAGGTATCCATATCCTTCTGAAGATATGGTCTCCAGTACTGTATCCAGTACTCTAAGTGAGGTCCCACCAGTGTTCTGTACAATGGCATGAGCATTTCCCTCTTCCTACTGCTAATACCTCTCCCTATGCAACCAAGCATTCTACTAGCATTTTCCGCTGCTCTATTACATTGTACATTGTCATCAACAGCCAGAAACTGGAGAACAAGAAATGTGAATTAATGTATAGCCATTTATAAGCTTAACAAAATCTCCATTATCTTTTCCATTTATTTTGCAGAAGGCAATGTTATTTGTCTATTTTGTATGTTTTAAAAATACATTATCAGTGAAGAGTAGAATAAATTTTATCCCATTTACGAGACATAAAATTGTGATGATGTATATTTGTGATATAAGTAGAAATTACATTTTGAGATGTTAGATATAAATTATTAAATTAAGAACGAGAGTCAGGGATAGCGTCTGTCTCCGCGGGCACAAGACCCCGTGTGGAGAAGTGATGGGCAAGCCATCATGGGCCACCCATGGGAGTGAAACGTTCGAGGCTTGTGGAGACAAGATGAGCATGTTAGCCTTTTATTATTTTTCTCTAGGGAAAGCATAGGGCCAGTTAATAGTTGTTGTACATGGGCTATTTGCAGCCTCCATTGCATTTCTACCTAGTCTTGATTTCTGATGTATCCTCCATTGCTACATCACCTGTTTGCTCCCTTACCTGCCCACCCCCGCTTATTCCTCCCACCGATCCCTCCCCTTCATCTACAGTCCCCCACTTTCCCCTACTGCCCCTCCCTCTACTCCACCTTCTCCTCCTCCTACTCCTTCTTCCTGCTCTTACTCCTCCCTCCTCTTCCTACTCCTCCCTCTACTCCACTTTCTCCTCCTACTCCTTCCTCTACTCCACCTTCTCCTCCTCCTACTCCTTCTTCCTGCTCTTACTCCTCCCTCCTCTTCCTACTCCTCCCTCTACTCCACTTTCTCCTCCTACTCCTTCCTCTACTCCACCTTCTCCTCCTCCTATTCCTTCTTCCTGCTCTTACTCCTCCCTCCTCTTCCTACTCCTCCCTCTACTCCACTTTCTCCTCCTACTCCTCCCTCTACTCCACTTTCTCCTCCTACTCCTCCCTCTACTCCACCTTCTCCTCCTCCTACTCCTTCTTCCTGCTCTTACTCCTCCCTCCTCTTCCTACTCCTCCCTCTACTCCACTTTCTCCTCCTACTCCTTCCTCTACTCCACCTTCTCCTCTTTCCTCCTCCTTCTCCTCTACCCCCCCCCTACCCCTTCCTCCTGCTCTTACTCCTCCCTCCTCTTCCTACTCCTCCCTCTATTTCTCCTTCTCCTCCTCCTACTCCTCCCTCTACTCCACTTTCTCCTTCTACTCCACCTTCTCCTCTCTCCTCCTACTTCTCCTCTATTCCTCCTTCTCCTCCTCCTACTCCTCCCTCTACTCCGCCTTCTCCTCCTCCTACTCCACCTTCTTCCCTCTCACTCTATCCACTACTCATTCTTCCATCTCCCCACCACCATATCTATATCCTTTATATGCTTCCTCCCTTCTTATTCCTTACCAATTTCCTCCACTCATAGACAACTCTGCCTCTACCTGACAACATTATATTTTTGAAGGAAAGTTGCTCTGGCCACTCTTCCGCCACTTCCCAGGGGGGAATCCCACACTAACGAAAAATTATTCAGACATGAAAGAACTGTTTTGGGCACTCTCAAGGAAATAGTGCGGTCCTGACCCAGATTCCCATGGAAGTAAGACACCTGTAAGGGAGGTGGCTGTCCCTCATGTTTTTTCTTCACTAAGCCCCCAGAAATCTCATGAAAGGAACTTGACTCATTAGAACAAAACATGAACATTCAATTTACAAATCTCTACAGAGGGGGGTCAGCAAGAGAACTGTGAATAGAAAGACAAAGTAGCTTTACCAGATCCTGACTCCACTCTGTTTGCGGATAAAGAGGAAAGGTACCATACTGGATTTGCTGTTGCTACAGAAGATCAGGTACGTCAAGCACCTTCACTTTCCTCACTCACATCTGCTCAAGACGCTGAATTGACAGCCTTCTCAGTGGCATACAAAATGCCTGAAGGAAGACATGCCAATATCTACACTGACTCAAGACATGCCCTGGGTGCAGCACATTATTTTGGATCAATCTGGAAGATAAGAAGCACCACTCAGCTGACTAAAAGCTGCCAACCAAGCCACAAGTGCACCAAGGGAAGTGGACAGAATGGTGTCCGCTAAAGAAACTTCTATACTCACCATGTAGATCCTACCTACAGATCTCAAGCTTCTAAAAGAATGACAAAGCAGCTACTGACCCTGAAGAAATACAAAGCTGGAAAAACAGAAAGGGGCAACCCTTGAAGACGGGCTGTACTCCAACGCTCTTAAGCTCTGTTTACCCAAAAACATGTACTGGGCAGTGAGCCCATGGAACTTTATACCTATCCAAGACCCTCATGAACTCTTTGATCTCTAAAATACCCCTAAGCACCTAGCTAACTCTCAATATCCCTTTCAAGAATCCAGATGACAAAGAGCTACTGGGTCAAATATGCACTAGTTATCATAGACATTTTGTCAGGATGGCCAGAAGCCTAGCCGGTCATCAATGTGACATCCAAGACCATATACCCAGTAGTGCATTGTGAAAGTTGCAGAGATCACTCAGTGGATTCATTGTTCCAGATTCAAGACTCTCTCTGCAACATGAGAAGTGACATTTGTTGATTTTGACACACTTTTGACTCTAAAGAAAAAATGACTTGTTAAATAAAAAGATACCAGCAAGTAGGTGTTTGATGGCCATAATAATGCCTGACCACCTGCCATCGATGGAAAGCCGAGGACCCCAAAAGGAGACCTCGTGAAGCTAAAGCGATCCAAACGCCAAGCTCCCTCAGGATTATTTGCCCATCCTGAGTTTGTGGTGATATTAATATTGACTAAATGATCCGAGTCCACCTACGCTGATGTAGCGTGGGACAGGTTTAATACTACAATGCATAAGCAAATGCGCCCTAGCCAAGGTTATTATGTCCATACACATAATACATGACAAGGTATTCTTGACACACCACATTCATGCTTCAGAACATAAAGAGGAGCACCCCTCTAAAGGGAAAGTTTGACACATATATATATATATTGATGCCATAGGTGTGCCAAGGGGGGTACCTAATAATAATAATAATATTTTGATTTGCATTTACTATATCTATTGCAACCAACAACGTTTACCTGTCACCATGACTTGTTGTGCCTATATTCCAGATAACACAGGTCCATATGGTAATGTAAGCTTGTCTATTTATGATGTCCCTCTGAAGAACTAAGAAGACTTTAAGAACCGTTACTTCATAGGGTTTTGTGCCTTTGGGCTAACCTGTCTTCTGAAACTAACTAATAAAGTTTATCTCTTAGAATATTAACATTTCATAGGGGGGACTGATGTAGAATTATTAAAAATCTTTATTGAACTTGTATTGAATTATTGTACTAACTCCATTTTAACTGCATACTGTGAATCCTCCATTTTGTCCTCCTAACCTGACTTCTTCAATCCTCCATTTTGTCCTCATAACCTAACTTGTTCATTTCAAAACTACATTACATGACAGAATTTCCCAGCACATCTAATACAATAGACAAAGACTGTATTCTCTATAAAGACATGATTAACTCAGGAACTGCTGACTTTACTGACTTTCCCCTAACTTGCAACATAGTATAATTTGAAGGCCACGAGAACACAGTAGTAATGAAATGTTCTATTCATAAGAGACCTTGCACCTGGACATGAGGCCCGATATCACTGACTGTGTAAAATGACGCTCAAGCCCCCCTTTCCACCGAGTAAACCTCATGCTGGGAAAGATGGCGCCTGAGCCTTCTGTCCACACCCTTGTCCAGAACAATACCACCTCCCGGTGGGAGGACACCTAGCTGGTCACTCAAATCCCTGAGCCAATTAATAATATTGATGGGTGGACACTGATATAGTCACATAACGTTTAATCCAATTAATGATGTTTATTTGTTATTATCTGATATTCAATGATGATGTCATTTTGCTTTTAAAAAGATCTGCACAACTGTTTTCCAACCAGATTGTATTAAATTTTCTGAAGTGCTTTTAACCTGAACTCCATGTGTCAGTGTGAGCTTACTTCTGCGTATACGCAATTTAATCATCTCAGATTTGGACAGGAACAGATAGACATTTAAACATATTTGTTTATTTCTAAATTAATCTACATCACTACTACTATCATATAACGCTATCCAGAATGTATATGCATGATTCATATGTATGATTCTCAATGCACTACTAAAATAAAGAATTTCAAAAAATAAAAATAAGAACAGTCGGTCAAGGAGGTAAGCATTAGCACAAACATATCTATGCTAGCATATACGTGAGTGATGGCATACCACTGTGTGATGAACTAGGCCTAGAGTATGCATATATTTTCCTTTACTTATTTTTTTCCCCTTCTTTTTCATTCCTTCCTTTCATTTTTCCCTTTTACTTTCCTTTGACAATCTTTATCTGTATTTTGTGTATCATCACTCCAACCCTAGGCGAGATAATTGAGAAATATATACAATAACTTAAATATCACATCTCTGAACCAAATAACGTGTTGAGTTATGGGGCTCAGTGTAACATTGCGTCAGGCTGTGTTCCTTGCAAGGGTAGTTCCAGAGAGAGGGTATACCGTGTCTGTTAGTATTTGTTTTAGGTAGTGGTGCCATCAGGGCCATGTCCTTATACCGTCAGGGTAGGGGGGAGTTAGGCATGTTCAGTCTTGTTGGTTGTGGTGGTTAACTTGTCGGTTTTGTGTTTAAGTGTCTATGAGATGTCGAGGGGAGGAGTCGTTCAGAGATGTGTGTGGGAATTGGGTCGTGCAGTTGGTCTATGTTCATTGGCGTCTGGTTGTCATCCGCCGTGACTAGCTAGGTGTAATCCCGAAAATTTAGTGAGTTTTGAAAGAAGGCCCCCTCCGAGCCAGTGGCTCTCCGCCTCCCCCTAGTAGTGCAGAGCAGGTTTCAACCGATTATGTGGAGACGGTATAGTTTTTTGAGATGTATTTCAGTATGTAGTTCCATTATAGGGCAGGATCCCTTGCCCATCCTTGTCCTCCCACTCAAGGAGTTGTTGGTGTCTTTTTGTTGTATTTTTTGTACGTTATGTACTTGGGGGTACTACTATTAAGATTTACATGTCTTATCTGATTTATTGAAATAATTTCTTAGAAGCTTTTAATGTATAAATGACGTGTTATATTTAGAATTAAGGACACTACTCGTTTGAACGTCTGTTTTTCTTTCATATGATCTTGTTTATTATGTAAAAATTTTAATTAAAGATATAAAACAAAACAAACAAACAAAAATAACAACCTATTGAAACTGACGTGGTTCGAGATTTCTGACGGGTCGGTCGAGGTGTCTCAGGTTTACCCAATTGTATGGCTCAAAGCATGTCCATTCTAGCACATATCTCTCTGCTATGACATTCATACTATGATTACTAATCTTAAAGGACAACATCTCATCCTTTATGTAACTGTGAACAATTTACAGTTTTGCTTGTTTGCAGGTTGATTAAAAACGCCGCCACCATGAAGATTACTATCGCCCCTGAGCCAGCTTCAAAACCTGTACCAAAGGTTGAGCCACCTCCAAAACCTGTACCAAAAGGTACCTGAGCCGACCCAAAAACCTTTACCAAAGGGATCTAAGCCAGTTCCAATACCTATAGCAGAGGGACCTAAGACAGTTCTAAATCAACCAAAGCCAGGACCACAACTGGTTCCACTTATTGATTGCCTCATTCAGCTTTTGGAGAAATATGCTCCTGCATTGCTGTAGAACTTAGGAAATATTCTGTGCGATTGCAGGGTTGCCCAGAAAGAAAAACCATTGCTCTTTTTAATAATTTCCTAAACCACGTGGAAATTATTCTTGCGGAAGTTGGTTTCTCTATGAATAACCTGCTGGACAGAAAAGTGGCAGTGACTACTCAAAATGTTGAATATTTACCTGAACCAGTTGCCGTTGTTTTGTTCAAATTTGTGGAAGACATTATTCAACGAGTAATGACAATTCTGTAAGATATCCCAATAGTTTGTGACTTTGTCATGATGTTCCTTTGACTCAAGACTTCCGATATCTTGCATGTGGCATGCTCTGTGGAGCTGCAGACCGGAAGTGAGGGCCACCGGACCACCAGGGACCCCACCCCACCGGACCACCAGGCAGCCCCCACTGGACCACCAGGGATTTAAGGTAATTTTTTAGTCACCCCCTCACTCCTCATCACCCCCCTCTCCTCATCACCCCCTCCCTCTCACAATCACCCCCCCCTCTCCTCATCACCCCCCTCCCTCTTACAATCACCCCCCTCTCACAATCACCCTCCCTCTCACAATCACCCCCCCTCTCCTCATCACCCCCTCCCTCTTACAATCACCCCCCTCCCTCTCACAATCACCCCCCCTCTCCTCATCACCCCCCTCTCCTCATCACCCCCCTCCCTCTCACAATCACCCCCCTCTCACAATCACCCCCTTCTTCTCATCACCCCCCTCCCTCTCACAATCACCCCCCCCTCTCCTCATAACCCCCTCCCTCTCACAATCACCCCCCTCTCACAATCATCCCCCTCCCTCTCACAATCACCCCCCCTCTCCTCATCTGAGCTCTTCTCTTTATGACAATCGTGTTTTTATCAGCCATCGTTACAGCAGAGAAAGCACATTCTCCACCATCTTGGTTGACTCTCTTAGATGGGACTGCAGTTGAGTAGTTGTGTCTTATGTAGCCAGTGCCACTCTCCTGCTTACCATATACTACACACACAAGAACCTATATCTTCTAGCTTTAGTGCAATTTGTACTACCCATCATGAAAATAAGACATAGTGGAGGTCCATGTGATGAACTTTACCCCTATTACAGAGGTGGTCTGCATCAATTATGGGGACTACCAAGGTCAAAGGATAGAAGAAGTCAGGGATTTATGTTAAATTTAGTCTGCCTTCCATGCTATGCCACTCTAAGGGGCAGAAGTTTTGCTAGACAACATGAGTCCTATACCTGGTATCTATACCAATAATATAAATGTTATAGAAAATGTTCAGGCAATACTAGATTGTGTACTTATTTATACAGCTCCCAAACTAGCACTATGCAACAAATGTTCCAAACATCAGTTAATAGGCTATGGCGGGTAGTAATGGAAAAATTATATGCTCACCAGATAGTTAATTTGTTTCCGTATTGCTTTTAGTAAAATTATCTCTTTGGCACATATAAGGAACTCATTGCAGGGAATAAAGATAAAGGCATCCAGATCTAGGCATCGGCACAGAAAAGCCTTAAGAGGGGGAATCGGTAACTGACAAGTCCCTATATGGTTTCCTATTGTTAACATATGTAGCACGCAACTTTCTGGTTGCTGCATGGCCCCTTTAAACGGGGAGGCTTAAAAATGATGAACCCTGGAAGGCTACATAAAATCATTGTTGCTCTGCAGGAATTGGATACAGTTTTATCAGGTTCAACCTGGATCACTTAAATCAGGACTGTGGAACAGGAGAATTGCTCATTTCAGATTGTTGTGTTTGTCCCACTATCACTTTCCCATAATTCCCTTTTAAAGGACCACTAGGAGTACCATAATCCTCTCATTGGCCAGAATAGCGAGGGAGCTTCCATTAGGTCTCTTGAGCTAATCCCTGCAGTACAGAGCTGGCTCATTGACTGAGAGCATGAGAACGCTGTAGTAGTTATGGTGCTTGGAGTATACCTTTAATGAACAAACATGATTATTTTGATTTGTTTCACCTCACCTTGTATAGGGTGAAAACACAAGTCAACACTTTTACAAAATCTTCCTTTTGTAAACGCAAGGTAAAATATCAGTACATGCTATCTGTTTACTTTGCAGGTAATTTCACACAACTAACTAGTCCACAAAGCAAAAACAAAGCAAGTAAACACGAGTTGTGAAACCAAAACCTAGATTAAACAAGCTAATCACATAGTGTGTTTTCTCTTTACTGGAAACCTTGTTTAATGAATAACCTTACAAATATTGACCTCAACATGAACAAACTTGAGCATTTCTTTTCATTTAAATCCTACCAGCAAACAGCTGTGCAAAGTATATGCTCTTTCCTGAGAACTTTGTAAATGTGTAGACCCATATAAATGTAATAAATTAAAGAGCCCCGGTCACCCGCTAAAAACACTTGGAGCACATCATGAAGATAAAATGTTTATGAAATGTTCACATAGACCGTGTTGTAATGTTAGAGAAAGTAGGGAATACTTTGGTTCAAGGTAAATCACTAACTTGACAAAAGCTATAGCTATCGAGGTTTGTCGCTTCTCGATGGTTGTAGGAATAAGCCATTGTCTCACTCGTTGCAAGACAATAGCTAATCTTGCATGATTCTCTATACCAGGGGTAGGCATCCTTCGGCACTACAGATGTTGTGGACTTCATCACCCATAATGCTCTTACAACCAAAATGCAGGCAAAGCATCATGGTAGATGTAGTGTACAACATGTGACGTGCCTAGTCTGACTTTATACACATCAGTGTTGCGCTCCTGCGCATGTGCGAGAGTTTAGCATTGACATGGGCTACTGTAGGATGAAGTTCCAGGAGTTAAATGTCAAAGATGGTGCCACCCGTGGGGGACAGCATCAGGTAAATATAAATCCCCCTTACTGCATCCCCAGGCCACCGCTCTCCGAGTGGCAATGTTGCAAAGTCTGCAACGGTGACAGAGCTGATTTTACCTTTTATTGGTCAGTAATGAAGACTTTGGGGGACATTTACCCAGCTGTTCCATGGTAAGAAATATGTTCCAAATGTATTAAATTGGCTTGCTTACTACACAACATATTATTGTGAATTGAAAACGAAAATGAAACATTTAGCCAATAATAGCTAATATGGGAAAATTTGCAGGTATAGATCCAGCTTACCTGGTTTAAATTTACTATAATTCAGTGTTTATTGAATAATCCCAAAATTGTTTCAGTAGTCTAATTGTATGGATCTATCATCCATACTGTATTACTGCCATTTAAAGTCATGTGACTTTTCAGATGCTCTTAAAAGCCTTAAATTTTTTTAGCAAATAAAGTGTTGTTTTTCTTATATATATATATATATATATATATATATATATATATATATATTTGTGGTCGGAATCAAAAGGCTGAGGGATACAATCAGGATTGAGTTATACCAGTCGGTTGAGGTGTGCCGAACCACGAACGGGGTAGGCCTGAAAAGGAGGGCCCACCTATTGAATGAGTATAGAAAGGGAGAGGTGGGTGGGTTCCAAACTTGGGCAGACATGAGGAAGGAGCTGGGAGTATATATAGGCCGATAATAAACCCCTACAACCAATACAGGCATTCTACATTAATATATATATATATATATATATATATATATATATATATATATATATTTATATATTTAAAACTAATTTGCATCTCCACTATTATGTAGGATAAAATAAGAATATTCTGCACATATTCCTGTCTAAGGCAAAATAAAAGTGGTGCCAGAGACTGCAAGAAAGATTACTTTAGCCAAAGATAACTATTACTACCGTGATTATGTCAGTTGCAAGCCTTCACTATGACAACTCTAGCATTACATCTATTAAAGTGAACATAGCCAGTGGCGGAACTACCGCCGGTGCCCGCACGCTGGGGCGCCCCATTGGGTGGCCCATGTAATTAGGGCCACCCGATGGGCATCACAAAACAGGGGCCTGGTCACACTGCGACCGGGCCCACTATGTAATAATAAGACGTATATGCCATGTTAAAAACCAAAGGAAAAAAAAAGGGTTTCCTGTGCTCTCTCCTTAATCCCTATGTATGTTTAGGCAAATGGAGGTCATTTAGTTACTCCAATGGCCATTGGAGGGAATACCCGCTAATGCCCGCCAATGGCCATTGGAGGGAATGCCCGCCTGCCAACGTTAAGGCAGACCCCCCTAAGCGGGTCCTACACTGTCCCTTCACCTTGCTTCCTTGAGCAAAGATATCTCCACTGAGACAGAGAGGGGTATGCCATGTTAACAGATCTGCTTGAATACCACCAGCTGCCTACCTGTTTAGACCATTAATGTAGCATTGAACCATCTGACCTCAATGTATGTGCATTTCCACAGGACCCCAGGACGCATGGCTTGTATGTTGCAGATAGATAATTGTAATCATGTCTTTGTATTCCCGCGATTCTCACTTTCCCCATAACGATATTCATATGTATAAAGGTAAGATATTGCCTTACATTGTGTGTACATGTATTTGTATAATATATTCAGTGTTAATGTCAGTAATAAAAACAAATATTATGTGTTTTAAGTAGAATGGATGTAATTTACAATTTGTGTATCACTACTTAATGGAACACTCCAGACCCCTAAATTACTTTATCCTTCTTAAAAGCTTTATGTGTGAAGAGTGTGTCCTCTTTTTTTCATTTTCGGAAAAAGTGCAGATTTCTATAAAAATTTTCATTTTTTTTCAAATGAACCTTGTTACACCCCTGTGGCTTTTCAAGCAGACAACCGGAGCTGTTACTTCCTGGTTTGATTAGCTGCCGGCATTGTGTGTATTTATTGAGGGGATATTAATACAGTGTATGTGACTGGGTGTATTTATTGAGGGGATATTAATACAGTGTATGTGACTGTGTGTATTTACTGAGTGGATATCGATACAGTGTATGTGACTGGGTGTATTTATTGAGGGGATATTAATACAGTGTATGTGACTGGGTGTATTTATTGAGGGGATATTAATACAGTGTATGTGACTGTGTGTATTTACTGAGTGGATATTGATACAGTGTATGTGACTGGGTGTATTTATTGAGGGGATATTAATACAGTGTATGTGACTGGGTGTAGTTACTGAGTGGATATTGATACAGTGTATGTGACTGTGTGTATTTACTGAGTGGATATTGATACAGTGTATGTGACTGGGTGTAGTTACTGAGTGGATATTGATACAGTGTATGTGACTGGGTGTAGTTACTGAGTGGATATTGATACAGTGTATGTGACTGTGTGTATTTACTGAGTGGATATTGATACAGTGTATGTGACTGGGTGTATTTACTGAGTGGATATTGATACAGTGTATGTGACTGTGTGTAGTTACTGAGTGGATATTGATACAGTGTATGTGACTGTGTGTATTTACTGAGTGGATATTGATACAGTGTATGTGACTGGGTGTAGTTACTGAGTGGATATTGATACAGTGTATGTGACTGTGTGTATTTACTGAGTGGATATTGATACAGTGTATGTGACTGGGTGTATTTATTGAGGGGATATTAATACAGTGTATGGGACTGGGTGTATTTACTGAGTGGATATTGATACAGTGTATGGGACTGGGTGTATTTACTGAGTGGATATTGATACAGTGTATGTGACTGTGTGTATTTACTGAGTGGATATTGATACAGTGTATGGGACTGGGTGTATTTATTGAGGGGATATTAATACAGTGTATGTGACTGGGTGTAGTTACTGAGTGGATATTGATACAGTGTATGTGACTGGGTGTATTTACTGAGTGGATATTGATACAGTGTATGTGACTGTGTGTATTTACTGAGTGGATATTGATACAGTGTATGTGACTGTGTGTATTTACTGAGTGGATATTGATACAGTGTATGTGACTGGGTGTATTTACTGAGTGGATATTGATACAGTGTATGTGACTGGGTGTAGTTACTGAGTGGATATTGATACAGTGTATGTGACTGTGTGTATTTACTGAGTGGATATTGATACAGTGTATGTGACTGGGTGTATTTACTGAGTGGATATTGATACAGTGTATGTGACTGGGTGTAGTTACTGAGTGGATATTGATACAGTGTATGTGACTGTGTGTATTTACTGAGTGGATATTGATACAGTGTATGTGACTGGGTGTATTTACTGAGTGGATATTGATACAGTGTATGTGACTGTGTGTAGTTACTGAGTGGATATTGATACAGTGTATGTGACTGTGTGTATTTACTGAGTGGATATTGATACAGTGTATGTGACTGGGTGTAGTTACTGAGTGGATATTGATACAGTGTATGTGACTGTGTGTATTTACTGAGTGGATATTGATACAGTGTATGTGACTGGGTGTATTTATTGAGGGGATATTAATACAGTGTATGGGACTGGGTGTATTTACTGAGTGGATATTGATACAGTGTATGGGACTGGGTGTATTTACTGAGTGGATATTGATACAGTGTATGTGACTGTGTGTATTTACTGAGTGGATATTGATACAGTGTATGGGACTGGGTGTATTTACTGAGTGGATATTGATACAGTGTATGTGACTGGGTGTATTTACTGAGTGGATATTGATACAGTGTATGTGACTGGGTGTAGTTACTGAGGGGATATTAATACAGTGTATGTGACAGGGTGTATTTACTGAGGGGATATTGATACAGTGTATGTGACTGGGTGTATTTACTGAGTGGATATTAATACAGTGTATGTGACAGGGTGTATTTACTGAGGGGATATTGATACAGTGTATGTCACTGGGTGTAGTTACTGAGT
Organism: Pelobates fuscus; assembly: GCF_036172605.1. Lineage (NCBI taxonomy): Eukaryota > Metazoa > Chordata > Amphibia > Anura > Pelobatidae > Pelobates > Pelobates fuscus. Next base: position 155,949,709 of record NC_086325.1, on the reverse strand, counting down.
GGATATTGATACAGTGTATGTGACTGTGTGTATTTACTGAGTGGATATTAATACAGTGTATGTGACTGGGTGTATTTATTGAGGGGATATTAATACAGTGTATGTGACTGTGTGTATTTACTGAGTGGATATTGATACAGTGTATGTGACTGGGTGTATTTACTGAGTGGATATTAATACAGTGTATGGGACTGGGTGTATTTGCTGAGGGGATATTGATACAGTGTATGTGACAGGGTGTATTTACTGAGGGGATATTGATACAGTGTATGTGACTGTGTGTATTTACTGAGGGGATATTAATACAGTGTATGTGACAGGGTGTATTTACTGAGGGGATATTGATACAGTGTATGTGACTGGGTGTATTTAATACGTGGATATGAATACAGTGTATGCGACTGGGTGTATTTACTGAGTGGATATTGATACAGTGTATGTGACTGGGTGTATTTACTGAGTGGATATTGATACAGTGTATGTGACTGGGTGTATTTACTGAGTGGATATTGATACAGTGTATGGGACTGGGTGTATTTACTGAGGGGATATTAATACAGTGTATGTGACTGGGTGTATTTATTGAGGGGATATTAATACAGTGTATGGGACTGGGTGTATTTACTGAGTGGATATTGATACAGTGCATGGGACTGGGTGTATTTACTGAGTGGATATTGATACAGTGTATGGGACTGGGTGTATTTACTGAGGGGATATTAATACAGTGTATGGGACTGGGTGTATTTACTGAGTGGATATTGATACAGTGTATGGGACTGGGTGTATTTACTGAGTGGATATTGATACAGTGTATGGGACTGGGTGTATTTACTGAGTGGATATTGATACAGTGTATGTGACTGGGTGTATTTACTGAGGGGATATTGATACAGTGTATGTGACTGGGTGTAGTTACTGAGGGGATATTAATACAGTGTATGTGACTGTGTGTATTTACTGAGTGGATATTGATACAGTGTATGGGACTGGGTGTATTTACTGAGGGGATATTGATACAGTGTATGTGACTGGGTGTAGTTACTGAGGGGATATTGATACAGTGTATGTGACTGGGTGTATTTTCTGAGTGGATATTGATACAGTGTATGTGACTGGGTGTATTTACTGAGTGGATATTGATACAGTGTATGTGACTGGGTGTATTTACTGAGTGGATATTAACCCCTTAACGCCGTTACGGCGTTCTATGCCATCCCGCATTAAATGGGCTTTAAAGCTGTTGCAGCGGCATAGAACGCCGTAACGGCTTGCAGCCCCTGGAGGTCCGCAGTACTTACCTCTGCCCCAAAGAGCGATCACATGGCCCCCTATAGCTGGCTGTGGATCTGTCAGCAGGGGGACTGTCTGACATTCAAATGTCAGACATTCCCCCTGCTGGTGGGAAGTGTAAAAAAAAATAATCAGACATGTTTTAAAATAAAATAAATGTATATATATATATATTATATATATATATATATATATATATATACATATATAATACATCTATATATATTTTATGTTTATATCTATATACGTATAATTACAATAGTAAATAAAAAATATAATACAATAAATAAATAAAATATTTAAAAAAATATGTTAATAAATTATATATACATACCGTATATACTCGAGTATAAGTCGAGTTTTTCAGCACATTTTTTTTGCTGAAAAACCCCCACTCAACTTATACTCGACTTAGATAATACAGACAAGGACCGTCCTGTTGGGGGCTGGTAGAGAGCTGTTACTTACCGTTACAGCAGCTCCTGTCAGCTCCCTTCTCCTGCGTTCCGGTCAGCTCCCCTGTCAGCTCCCACTGTAAATCTCGCGAGAGCCGCGGGGTCAGACCGTGGCAACGCTCCGCGCGGCAGTCAGACCGCGAGACTTACAGTGGAGGAGAAGGGAGCTAACCGGAACGCAGGAGAAGGGAGCTGACAGGAGCTGCTGTAAAGGTAAGTAACAGCTCTCTGCCAGCCCCCCTCCTACACAGCCAATCCACTGGACCACCAGGGAATGAGAGCACCCCTCCCTGGCCAGCTAACAGACAGGGAGGGGGGACTAAAAAATATAAATAAAAAATTAAATAATATTAAAATAAAAAATATATTAATAATATATATATAAAAATAATAATAAAAATAAATAAAAATACACACACACACTGCACTCATAAACACACACACTGCACTCATACACACACACACAATGCACTCATACACACACACTGCATTCATTATATACACACACTGTAAATAAATATTCAATTAATATAATTTTGGGGGGATCTAATTTTATTTAGAAATTTACCAGTAGCTGCTGCATTTCCCACCCTAGTCTTATACTCGAGTCAATGAGATTTCCCAGTTTTTTGGGGTAAAATTAGGGGTCTCGACTTATATTTGGGTCGACTTATACTCGAGTATATACGGTATGTAATCTCATTCTAACTGTATTTTGTTATTAATACATATATATTGGTAACAAAATACACTTAGAATGACATTCTATTTATATCTATCTATATATAAAATACAAATAACTGCAAATATTTATATATAGATAAATATATATAATTACATAAATAACTACATAAGTATACACGTAGACTTTAACCCCTTCAGGACGGAGTGAATAGTACACGTTCTGATCAAAACAAAACGTAAACAAAAACTGGAATTTGCGCTATATGTCTGTTCACCCGTAGTTCCCCTCTTTCATATTAAATGCACCCACACTTATTATATATCATTTTGTTCAGGAGAAACAGGGCTTTCATTTCATATAAAATATTTGTATTTGAAACAATTTATTATGAATAAAATTAAAAAAAACTGTGAGAAATTTGAATTTTTTTTTTAAATTTGTAGTTCCGCCTCACATTTTAGCTGTAAATGTCATAATACTGTTAGGTTTTACGGCAACAAAATGCACATATTTGTAATCAGCGATGTCTCACGAGTACAACAGTACCCCCCATTAACAGGTTTTATGGTGTTTTGGAAAGTTACAGGGTCAAATATAGAACGTTCCATTTTCAAATTGAAATTTGCCAGATTAGTAATGTTACCTTTGAGACGGTGTGGTAGCCCAGGAATGAGAATTACCCCCATAATGGCATACCATTTGAAAAAGTAGACAACCCAAGGTATTGAACGTGGGGTATGTTTAGTTTTTTTTAGTAGCCACTTAGTCACAAACACTGGCCAAAGTTAGCGTTCATATTTGTTTTTGTGTGAAAAAAGCAAAAAACTAATATTTGGCCAGTGTTTGTGACTAAGTGGCTACTAAAAATGACTGGACATACCCCATTTGCAATACCTTGGGTTGTCTACTTTTGCAAATGGTATGCCATCATGGGGGTAATTCTTATTCCTGGGCTACCATACGGTCTCAAAGGCAACATAACTAATCTGGCAAATTTCAATGTCAAAAAAATGAAATGCAAGCCTTATATGTGACTCTCTAACTTTCCAAAACACCATAAAACCTGTACATGTGGGGTACTGTTATTCTCGGGAGATTTCACTAAACACAAATATTAGTGTTTTAAAACAGTAAAACATATTACAACAATAATATAGTCCATAAAAGTGCCGTTTGTTTGTAAAAAATGCAAAAAACGTCACTTTTACTTAAAATATCATCGTTGTAATACAATTTACCAGTTTTAAACACTAATATTTGAGTTCAGCGAAGTCTCCTGAGTAAAACAGTACCCCCTATGTACAGGTTTTATGGTGTCTTGGAGAGTTACAGGGTCTAATATAGTGCATGCAAATTAAATTCTCTGCACTTTCTCCCTGTGTTGTCAGGCATGTCAATCAAATTTTAATTAATCAAATGACATAATTATGTTAAAAAATTACTTAAATATACACGTAGAATTTTAATATATATGCATTTATAGGTATATAAATTCTACGTGTATACTAATGTAATCTTTTATGTAATTATATGTATTTATCTCTCTATATATATTTGCGGTTATTTGTATTTTATATATAGATAGATATATATAGAATGTCATTCTAAGTGTATTCTGTTTCCAATATATATATATTAATAACAAAATACAGTTAGAATGAAATTACATATGAATATATAATTTATTTTATATTTTGTTTCAATATTTTATTTATTTATTTAATTATTTTATTTATTTATTATTGTAATTATGCGTATATATATATAATATATATATGTAGATCTATTATATATATAATATATATACATATTATATATATGTAACGTCATTCTAAGTGTATTTTAATATTAATATATATACTAATATTAATATTAAAATACATTACGTATGACGTTACATATATATAATATGTATATATATTATATATATAATATATATACATATTATATATATATAAAAAGGCATTTAATTTATTTTATAACATTTTAATATTTATTTTTTTACACTACCTACCAGCAGGGGGACTGTCTAATATTTTAAACAGTCCCCCTGCTGGCAGATCCATAGCCAGCTATAGGGGGCCATGTGATCGCTCTTTGAGAGAGATCACATGGCCCCCGGGGGCCTCATTTGCCGGAGGGGGGCTGCCTGGGCTCTCAGACAGCCCCCCAGAAGAGGATCGCGGCGGAGGTGAGTACACCTCTGCTCCTGGGGCTGCAAGCCGTTACGGCGTTCTATGCCGCCGCAACGGCTTTAAAGCCCTTTAAAGCCGCGACGGCATAGAACGCCGTAACGGCGTTAAGGGGTTAAATACATATATATGTATATATATAAAAATTCTACGTGTATGCTTAAGTAATATTTTAACATAATTATGTGATTTAATTAAATAAAACATAATTGACGTGCCTGACAACCCAGGCAGCAAGTGCAGAGAATTAAATTTTCACGCGCTACATTTAACCTTGTAACTTTCCAGGACACCATAAACCTGTACATGGGAGGTACTGTTTTACTTGGGAGACTTCACTGAACACAAATATTAGTGTTTCAAAATGATAAAATGTATTACAACGATGATATATTTAGTAAAAGTGACGTTTTTTTGCATTTTTCACATACGAATGCCACTTTTACTGATGATATTATTGTTGTAATATGTTTTAATGTTTTGAAACACTAATATTTGTGTTTAGTGAAGTCTCCAGAGAATAACAGTACCCCTCATGCACAGGTTTTTATGGTGTTTTGGAAAGTTACAGGGTTAAATATAGGGCTTGCATTTCATTTTTTTCACATTGAAATTTGCTAGATTGGTTATGTTGCCACTGAGAGCGTATGGTAGCCCAGGAAAAAGAATTACCCCCATGATGGCATACAATTTGCAAAAGTAGACAACCCGAGGTATTGCAAATGAGGTATGTCCAGTCTTTTTTAGTTGCCACTTATAGCCAAATATTAGTTTTTTTGCTTTTTTCACACAAAAACAAATATGAACGCTAACTTTGGCCAGTGTTTGTGACTAAGTGGCTACTAAGAAAGACTGGACATACCCCGTTTGCAATACCTTGGGTTGTCTTCTTTAGCAAATTGTATGCCATCATGGGGGTAATTCTCATTCCTGGGCTACCATACGCTCTCAGAGGCAACGTAACCAATCTGGCGAATTTAACTTTGAAAATATTACGTGCTATATTTGACCCAGTAACTTCCCAAAACACCATACAAACTGTACATATGGGGTACTGTTATACTCGGGAGACTTTGGTAAATCCATATATATATGTTTTATGTCTGTGTCGGACTACGTTTCCCATAATGCACTGCTCCAAGGGGAGAGATGGTTGACGGACTGGGTGGAGCTAACTGCCCCTCCCCGCACTGGGCGGGCCTCCCTCCTGAGGGCCACTCCCATCCCCGGATGGGCTGACCTTCCTGATGCAGGCACCTCCCCCTCCACGGACTGGGCGGTCCTCCCTGCTGCAGGCCCCTCCCCTTACCCGGATTGGGCTGACCTCCCTGCTGCAGGCCCCTCCCCTTCCCTGCATTGGGCTGACTCCCTGCTGCAGGACCCTGCCCTTACCCGGATTGGGCCGTCCTCCCTGCTGCAGGCCCCTCCCCGGACTGGGTGGACTCCCCTGCTACAGGCCCCTCCCCGGACTGGGCGGACCCCCCTGCAGCAGGCCCCTCCCCCTCCCCGGTGATGGGCTGGGCCTGCTCTCAGCGATGTCAGTTGAGGCCAAGATGGCGGCGCTCCTCGCTCGGTAACCCGGTGTGTGCTGGCTCCTCTCCCCGGTCTCCCCAGTGAGCCTGTCCAGCCCGGCCCGGCCCGGCCACCTTCCCCGTGGCCCTTACCGAGACCCTCAGTGTGTGGCCCCCGGGGCCGGTCCGACAGCAAACCTGAGACGGGATGTCAGTTAGAGGGAGGGAGCAGGCCAAGCGTTACCATGACAACCCCGGGCATCAGCTCCAGCGCGCACTGACTGCTGGGTATACAGGTACCAACTCTATAACTAACTTTATAACTATTACTATATTACTGCTAACATTACCACTGACTGCTGGGTATACAGGTACCAACTCTATAACTAACTTTATAACTATTACTATATTACTGCTAACGTTACCACTGACTGCTTGGTACACAGGTACCAACTCTATAACTAACTTTATAACTATTACTATATTACTGCTAACATTACCACTGACTGCTGGGTATACAGGTACCAACTCTATAACTAACTTTATAACTATTACTATATTACTGCTAACATTACCACTGACTGCTGGGTATACAGGTACCAACTCTATAACTAACTTTATAACTATTACTATATTACTGCTAACATTACCACTGACTGCTTGGTACACAGGTACCAACTCTATAACTAACTTTATAACTATTACTATATTACTGCTAACGTTACCACTGACTGCTGGGTATACAGGTACCAACTCTATAACTAACTTTATAACTATTACTATATTACTGCTAACATTACCACTGACTGCTTGGTACACAGGTACCAACTCTATAACTAACTTTATAACTATTACTATATTACTGCTAACATTACCACTGACTGCTGGGTATACAGGTACCAACTCTATAACTAACTTTATAACTATTACTATATTACTGCTAACATTACCACTGACTGCTTGGTACACAGGTACCAACTCTATAACTAACTTTATAACTATTACTATATTACTGCTAACATTACCACTGACTGCTGGGTATACAGGTACCAACTCTATAACTAAATTTATAACTATTACTATATTACTGCTAACGTTACCACTGACTGCTTGGTACACAGGTACCAACTCTATAACTAACTTTATAACTATTACTATATTACTGCTAACATTACCACTGACTGCTGGGTATACAGGTACCAACTCTATAACTAACTTTATAACTATTACTATATTACTGCTAACATTACCACTGACTGCTTGGTACACAGGTACCAACTCTATAACTAACTTTATAACTATTACTATATTACTGCTAACATTACCACTGACTGCTGGGTATACAGGTACCAACTCTATAACTAACTTTATAACTATTACTATATTACTGCTAACATTACCACTGACTGCTGGGTACACAGGTACCAACTCTATAACTAACTTTATAACTATTACTATATTACTGCTAACATTACCACTGACTGCTGGGTATACAGGTACCAACTCTATAACTAACTTTATAACTATTACTATATTACTGCTAACGTTACCACTGACTGCTGGGTACACAGGTACCAACTCTATAACTAACTTTATAACTATTACTATATTACTGCTAACATTACCACTGACTGCTGGGTATACAGGTACCAACTCTATAACTAACTTTATAACTATTACTATATTACTGCTAACATTACCACTGACTGCTGGGTATACAGGTACCAACTCTATAACTAACTTTATAACTATTACTATATTACTGCTAACGTTACCACTGACTGCTGGGTACACAGGTACCAACTCTATAACTAACTTTATAACTATTACTATATTACTGCTAACATTACCACTGACTGCTGGGTATACAGGTACCAACTCTATAACTAACTTTATAACTATTACTATATTACTGCTAACGTTACCACTGACTGCTGGGTACACAGGTACCAACTCTATAACTAACTTTATAACTATTACTATATTACTGCTAACATTACCACTGACTACTGGGTATACAGGTACCAACTCTATAACTAACATTATAACTATTACTATATCACTGCTAACATTACCACTGACTGCTGGGTATACAGGTACCAACTCTATAACTAACTTTATAACTATTACTATATTACTGCTAACATTACCACTGACTGCTGGGTACACAGGTACCAACTCTATAACTAACTTTATAACTATTACTATATTACTGCTAACATTACCACTGACTGCTGGGTATACAGGTACCAACTCTATAACTAACTTTATAACTATTACTATATTACTGCTAACATTACCACTGACTGCTGGGTACACAGGTACAAAGTCTATAACTAACTTTATAACTATTACTATATTACTGCTAACGTTACCACTGACTGCTGGTTACACAGGTACCAACTCTATAACTAACTTTATAACTATTACTATATTACTGCTAACATTACCACTGACTGCTGGGTATACAGGTACCAACTCTATAACTATTACTATATTACTGCTAACGTTACCACTGACTGCTGGTTACACAGGTACCAACTCTATAACTAACTTTATAACTATTACTATATTACTGCTAACATTACCACTGACTGCTGGGTATACAGGTACCAACTCTATAACTAACTTTATAACTATTACTATATTACTGCTAACATTACCACTGACTGCTGGGTATACAGGTACCAACTCTATAACTAACTTTATAACTATTACTATATTACTGCTAACATTACCACTGACTGCTGGGTATACAGGTACCAACTCTATATATAACTATAACTATTACTATATTACTGCTAACATTACCACTGACTGCTGGGTATACAGGTACCAACTCTATAACTAACTTTATAACTATTACTATATTACTGCTAACATTACCACTGACTGCTCGGTACACAGGTACAAAGTCTATAACTAACTTTATAACTATTACTATATTACTGCTAACGTTACCACTGACTGCTGGGTACACAGGTACCAACTCTATAACTAACTTTATAACTATTACTATATTACTGCTAACATTACCACTGACTGCTGGGTACACAGGTACCAACTCTATAACTAACTTTATAACTATTACTATATTACTGCTAACATTACCACTGACTGCTGGGTACACAGGTACCAACTCTATAACTAACTTTATAACTATTACTATATTACTGCTAACATTACCACTGACTGCTGGGTATACAGGTACCAACTCTATAACTAACTTTATAACTATTACTATATTACTGCTAACGTTACCACTGACTGCTGGGTACACAGGTACCAACTCTATAACTAACTTTATAACTATTACTATATTACTGCTAACATTACCACTGACTGCTGGGTATACAGGTACCAACTCTATAGCTAACTTTATAACTATTACTGCTAACATTACCACTGACTGCTGGGTACACAGGTACCAACTCTATAACTAACTTTATAACTATTACTATATTACTGCTAACATTACCACTGACTGCTGGGTATACAGGAACCAACTCTATAACTAACATTATAACTATTACTATATTACTGCTAACATTACCACTGACTGCTGGGTACACAGGTACCAACTCTATAACTAACTTTATAACTATTACTATATTACTGCTAACATTACCACTGACTGCTGGGTATACAGGTACCAACTCTATAACTAACTTTATAACTATTACTATATTACTGCTAACATTACCACTGACTGCTCGGTACACAGGTACAAAGTCTATAACTAACTTTATAACTATTACTATATTACTGCTAACATTACCACTGACTGCTGGGTATACAGGTACCAACTCTATAACTAACTTTATAACTATTACTATATTACTGCTAACATTACCACTGACTGATGGGTATACAGGCACCAACTCTATAACTAACTTTATAACTATTACTATATTACTGCTAACATTACCACTGACTGCTGGGTATACAGGTACCAACTCTATAACTAACTTTATAACTATTACTATATTAGTGCTAACATTACCACTGACTGCTGGGTATACAGGTACCAACTCTATAACTAACTTTATAACTATTACTATATTACTGCTAACATTACCACTGACTGCTGGGTACACAGGTACCAACTCTATAACTAACTTTATAACTATTACTATATTACTGCTAACATTACCACTGACTGCGGGTACACAGGTACCAACTCTATAACTAACTTTATAACTATTACTATATTACTGCTAACATTACCACTGACTGCTGGGTATACAGGTACTAACTCTATAACTATTACTATATCACTGCTAACATTACCACTGACTGCTGGGTATACAGGTACCAACTCTATAACTAACTTTATAACTATTACTATATTACTGCTAACATTACCACTGACTGCTGGGTACACAGGTACCAACTCTATAACTAACTTTATAACTATTACTATATTACTGCTAACATTACCACTGACTGCTGGGTATACAGGTACCAACTCTATATATAACTATAACTATTACTATATTACTGCTAACATTACCACTGACTGCTGGGTATACAGGTACCAACTCTATAACTAACTATAACTATTACTATATTACTGCTAACATTACCACTGACTGCTGGGTATACAGGTACCAACTCTATAACTAACTTTATAACTATTACTATATTACTGCTAACATTACCACTGACTGCTGGGTACACAGGTACCAACTCTATAACTAACTTTATAACTATTACTATATTACTGCTAACATTACCTCTGACTGCTGGGTATACAGGTACCAACTCTATGACTAACTCTATGACTAACTCTATGACTAACTCTATGACTAACTCTATGACTAACTCTATGACTAACTCTATGACTAACTCTATGACTAACTCTATGACTAACTCTATGACTAACTCTATGACTAACTCTATGACTAACTCTATGACTAACTCTATGACTAACTCTATGACTAACTCTATGACTAACTCTATGACTAACTCTATGACTATTACTATATTACTGCTAACATTACCACTGACTGCTGGGTACACAGGTACCAACTCTATAACTAACTTTATAACTATTACTATATTACTGCTAACATTACTAGTGACTGTTGGCTGCATAGGTACTAACTAGAACTATATAACTATTACTGTTACTTTATTACAGGTACCTGCAATAACCATTACTTTATTAATCATAACATTATTAGTGACTGCTGGGTTCACGGGTACCAATTATTATTAACTATAGAATAACGTTTTAGTACTGCTAAAATTAATAGTGACCATAGGTACCAACTAGAACTGCCAGCATCACTATTACAGGTCCCAACTAGAACTACCAGCATTACTAGCACATGTACCACCTAGAACTACCAGCATTACTAATACAGGTACCAACTAGAACTACCAGCATTACTAATACAGGTACCACCTAGAACTGCCAGCATTACTAGCACAGGTACCACCTAGAACTGCCAGCATTACTAGCACAGGTACCACCTAGAACTGCCAGCATTACTAGCACATGTACCACCTAGAACTGCCAGCATTACTAGCACATGTACCACCTAGAACTACCAGCATTACTAATACAGGTACCAACTAGAACTACCAGCATTACTAATACAGGTACCAACTAGAACTACCAGCATTACTAATACAGGTACCACCTAGAACTGCCAGCATTACTAGCACAGGTACCACCTAGAACTGCCAGCATTACTAGCACATGTACCACCTAGAACTACCAGCATTACTAATACAGGTACCAACTAGAACTGCCAGCATTACTAGCACAGGTACCAACTAGAACTGCCAGCATTACTAGCACATGTACCACCTAGAACTGCCAGCATTACTAGCACAGGTACCAACTAGAACTGCCAGCATTACTAGCACAGGTACCAACTAGAACTGCCAGCATTACTAGCACAGGTACCAACTAGAACTGCCAGCATTACTAGCACAGGTACCAACTAGAACTGCCAGCATTACTAGCACATGTACCACCTAGAACTGCCAGCATTACTAATACAGGTACCAACTAGAACTGCCAGCATTACTAATACAGGTACCAACTAGAACTACCAGCATTACTAATACAGGTACCACCTAGAACTGCCAGCATTACTAGCACAGGTACCACCTAGAACTGCCAGCATTACTAGCACATGTACCACCTAGAACTACCAGCATTACTAATACAGGTACCAACTAGAACTGCCAGCATTACTAGCACAGGTACCAACTAGAACTGCCAGCATTACTAGCACATGTACCACCTAGAACTGCCAGCATTACTAGCACAGGTACCAACTAGAACTGCCAGCATTACTAGCACAGGTACCAACTAGAACTGCCAGCATTACTAGCACAGGTACCAACTAGAACTGCCAGCATTACTAGCACATGTACCACCTAGAACTGCCAGCATTACTAATACAGGTACCAACTAGAACTGCCAGCATTACTAGCACATGTACCACCTAGAACTGCCAGCATTACTAGCACATGTACCACCTAGAACTACCAGCATTACTAATACAGGTACCAACTAGAACTGCCAGCATTACTAGCACAGGTACCAACTAGAACTGCCAGCATTACTAGCACAGGTACCAACTAGAACTGCCAGCATTACTAGCACAGGTACCAACTAGAACTGCCAGCATTACTAGCACAGGTACCACCTAGAACTGCCAGCATTACTAGCACAGGTACCACCTAGAACTGCCAGCATTACTAGCACAGGTACCACCTAGAACTGCCAGCATTACTAGCACAGGTACCACCTAGAACTGCCAGCATTACTAGCACAGGTACCAACTAGAACTGCCAGCATTACTAGTATAGGTACCAGCTAGAACTGCCAGCATTACTAGCACAGGTACCAACTAGAACTGCCAGCATTACTAGCACAGGTACCAGCTAGAACTGCCAGCATTACTAGTATAGGTACCAGCTAGAACTGCCAGCATTACTAGCACAGGTACCAACTAGAACTGCCAGCATTACTAGCACAGGTACCAACTCGAACTGCCAGCATTACTAGCACAGGTACCAACTCAAACTGCCAGCATTACTAGTACAGGTACCAGCTAGAACTGCCAGCATTACTAGTATAGGTACCAGCTAGAACTGCCAGCATTACTAGCACAGGTACCAACTAGAACCAGCATTACTAGCAGACGTATCAACTTGTTTTATAACTCTTTTACTACTAATTTATTAATACTAACATTTGCTACATAGTGCTGGCTACGGCTGCACAGGTACCAGCTATTACAACAAGTTTATTACAGCTTAATATTACTACTGGCTGGTTATCGTGGCTTCACAGATACCAGTATTACTATTACTGCTTAATATTATTACTGACTATGTGTGTTTCTGGCTATTGCACATATATATATATATATATATATATATATATATATATATATATATATATATATATATATATATATATATATATATATATATATATATATATATATATATATATATATATATATATATATATATATATATATATATATTTATTTCCCATTTAGTACCTTTTATTATAAATGTGGTGTTTTATGCTAAAAGGTGAAATTCTGCTGTTTGTTTGTATTGGTTAATGGCTATTTGCCATAAATTGTGTTTAGTTGCATGGTGTATTTTGTGGCATGCTCTTCATCGTTTCATTTATTACTTTCTCGATCTCAGAACCTGTTAGGATACTGTAACGGATCACCTGGCACCCCGACTGGGTACCTCTGTTGATGGATGCTCCTAGCACTTCCTGAGGGCTCCAAGCACTCCAGCCGACACCATAACCACCGTAGACTCCTCCAGAGAGCAAGGCAAGAACAAGCTCTTGCAAGAGCTTAGTAGTGATATAGCATGGGAGTATGACTAGCATAGGAATCCCTTGTAGCAGATTCCCCCAATAAGAGACGGCACTCCAAATTGAGGGTGAAGTAGAACTGACAGAGCTGTGGGTTTATTGTTCTTATATACACATTCTTACACATTAGTACCACCCACAGGGTTTTGTAAAACAACCAATAAACACGTACAATACACTCCGACACTCCCACACAAAATCCTCCCCTCTGTCTGTGATACAGTTACCTTACACATTGGGTTAATATAATTATCACAGGCAGGAAAAGAAAGTTTTACACAATATTCATGACTTTAAAAGTATGCATCACATTCACATAAAACTTACATTTTCAGAATCATCATACTCCAAATGCCAACATATGTCAAAATCATACAAATTGGTCCAGTGGGTCAAAAGTTAGATCGACGTCCTTTGTGACCAAATGAAGCATGGCTTTTCTGTTCAAAACCAGTTCCACAGAGTCTTCTATCCTGGCGATAAGTAATCCAATTATCTCAAAGGACAGAGGCAAAACTCCATTAGCCACATGGTAGCAAAATACAATAAAATACATAAAAATATATGACTGTGCAGCTATTGAATAAAACAGGTACATTCAACATATCCCCAGATAGCTTAGATCTGAGCGCACATTATTACTGAATGGCGCTCAGATCATTTACATACAGTTCAATTGCCATGGAGCCAAAGTCTTTCACATAGTCTTTCGTTATACGAATGGGCTCCATGGCATAGCTATCTGGGGTAATACTGCTCACATAGGGAAAGTACCGAATGACCCGGCTTTCGGTCTTTGCAGGGGAAAATCAAGCATTTCAACATGGGGCCATAGTCACAGGGCAGGAGGCTGGCAATCAGTCTTCTCCAATGCCCAGTGGCGAGGCTGGTTCCGCCACAGATACTATTTCTACTGTATTATCCCCAGTTTACTTTACCTGTGACAGAGCTGATTGGGAGCATAGTGCAAGCTGCTATGTTAAACCAGTTCCTGCCAACGCGTAATAAGACTGTATGTTGGGTAACCGCTTTGCAGAATGTGCTGCAGATATACAATCTTTTTGTCGCCAATTGGCCAGCATTCCTGTTCCTGTAAGGATCAAGTAGAACCATCCATTTATTTTACCTGTTATATGATTATCACGGTTAGTCACCAAGATCTGAATTGCCAGAAATTTCTCATTTTAGACCAAAATACACAAATTAGAAAAGTTCTCCAAATTGGTTATATCTTTCAATAACACTTTTTTTTGTCCAGAATTTGAAATAGAATTTGAATGTCTGACAGTACATACTATAGTGAGTAACCCTGTATTTCACGGTACCATATGTTCTATGATGCCAATGTGTTTATCTTACTAGTTAGTCTCAGAAAAGCACAGACCCATTTAAAGAACCGTGGAAGAGCTTAGACAAAGGAAAGTAGAGTTTGTTTATTTTCTTTACTTTTTTGTTTGTTTGTTTGTTTGCAACCCGTTACAACAGACATTCCTAATTTCTGGTAAAAATGTCAGCATGGCACATTACATACCAGTCAAGGAACTGGGTATATAAGCGTACAATGTATAAAGCATGTATTGTACACCTGCTGTATTGTTCGTATTAGATTGGCATGTGCCACTGAGTGATATCACCAGCAAGCATAGCCGACTCAGACTCCTTTGCATACAGAGCCTCGCTGAATTGAAAACATGATACACTCACTGTCCATTGTTTATATTTTGCACACATGCCATACAATTAACTTGATTTTGGATGAGGGTATTTTTTAAAAGCAACTGGTGTGCCTGTATGGAGGTTTTAAAAATATCCCCTCATTCTGACGCAGTTATAGTAAGATAACTATTAAATCGGGGTGCACATTATCTTAATGAAAAGAAAAGAAACACAATTTTGTCTACCAGCGTTTGCAGAATGCGGCATAAGACTGGCAAGGAATCTTGAGAATTCTAGTTTTACAGCTGGAGGTCTACCTTTTTGACTTGCCCTGTTCTAAGCTGACGATAGACACCTGGTCATCGTGGGTCTGAGCAAATGTTTGCTCTGTCTATTGGCCCAAAGTCACTGGCACAAGGTGAGTAGTGGAATTTGCCAAATGTGTATCTAACCCTTGGGACGCTCACACTGCAGCAAATAACTGTCAAAACTAAACTCATTAATGGTTGGGTACTTGTTACATAAAGAACATGCAGATAGGGTTGTGTGATTGGCTTGGCTGTTTAGACCGCAAGTTATATTGAGAAACAGGAAGGAAGTAGACACTCAAATTGTTTTCTTTTGTTTTTTTTCCTGTTCATCATTTACACCCGTTCACAATCATGTTAGGCCAAGGATTATAGAGCAATAAATCATTAGGGCACTGGGGTAAGTGATTATGGAATTTAAAAAATATATATTTATATTTTGTTATCTGTGTGTTTTGATAGTGTATCTTACCTTGTGGTATCTGCTATTGTTTACTAAAACTGCTGAGATGCAATGTAGTAGTAATGCACTGAGGACACCATGCACTATAGCAGGCATACGCAACCTTCGGCACTCCAGATGTTTTGGACTACACCTCCCATGATTCGTTGCCAGCATTATGGGTGTAAGAGCATTAAACAGAAACCGTTTAAATACTGTGCGTTCCCTCTCACTGAGGGTGTATTTGCTATGCTTGATTGGTAGAACAATGTGACAAGCATTTTATGTGTTGAAAACTCATTCACATATTTTAAATAGTGAGTCTGATGAAAGGGCTGTTTGTTTACTCGGCCAAAGGCTGTTTCTATTGTTCAAATAACATCTATAGAGGTTACAGGCATTAAGCACTGTAGCATTTACTTATTGTGGCAAGTAAGGGGTTAATCTGCCTTGTCTTGGATTAGAATGTAAGGAAGTTGTAGTTTTGGGGCAGTTACAACTGTATCTGAGCAGAAGTGGTGACACTGCTGTTGCTGAGAACTGGAGCGAGGTTTGAGTAAAGGTTGCGAGCGTTAAAAGCGCGAGACGCTGGGACAGAATAAAACTCCGCAGCACAAGCACAATCCTGTCAGCGGTCACTGAGGCAGGAGTGACTTGGACGGACCCCTGCCCTCGCACCCTTTAGCAGATATCTTTTTGACTATAAGGCGGTCAGGTCATCTAAGACTGACTAACAATTTAGTGGTTAATAAAGTTAAAAGTTTTAAAAGGTAAATCGTTTCTTATATGTTCATTGTTATGAATATTATGGTTGTAAGCCCCTTAAGCTTTGAATAAACACCACAGCCAGTCCATTGAAAAGTAAATAAACTTTGTCTGTGTTTATCGTGTGGTCTAATTTTATTTATACAAAATATTGCCTCCCATACATATAATTCTGGGCTGTCAGGTCGGAACTAAATGTCCCATGATCCTCCACAGCTGTCATGAAAGAATGAGTGTCTGTGATAGGATGAGCATCATGGGAATTGGTGTCCAACCGTATCTGGAGAGTTACATGTTTATCTCGGATTTACAGAATATTTTGTTTGATTAATCTAAACTTGCATCCCATAATTTGTTTGGGATTTAAGAAAAAACAATTGATCTTTGCATTTTAGTAAAAAAAAATTTTTAAGTACTTCTGCGCTTTTATTGTAATGCAGGGTTACAACCTATGCTATGTAACTAGATTTTCTCTGTATTTTTTTTCAGGCAGTAGCACATGATTGACCACATTTTTTACAATGAAGAAAAGCTCCCCACCAACAGGCGGTAAGATCCCAGTGCCAATTTTGTCAAGTCGAAATATGAGGTCTCCATCACCCTCCAGTAAACCTAAAGCTGCTTCATCTTCTACTGCTCGAGGAACCCTAACTAGCTCCCTCGATGCGAGAGAAGAAAGTGATACCATGGAGTATGATGGCGTTAAAGGTGATTATCATTGCCCTGAGAAAACTGTTCAGGTTTCTTTCAAAGGATTCTTCTTAATCTAGAAATGCATTCTGGGATATGTGGTATAGTCTGCTGAATGAAAAGAAAAACCTATATTCTTACATTTTGTAACGTTTACTATTTAGACAGCAATCGTGTTGCTAATTTGTCTCTCAAATCAATGTTTTTCTTGGCTCATGCCGCACAGTGAAACATGAACAAACATCACTAAAATGATTACTTTGTAAATAAATCCCACATTAAAAAACGATATCTTGGGGAAACTGGCACATCGTCCAATAGAATATGTCTCATATGGAAGCTTTGCCTGATGCTTCTTATGGAAGCTCTTTGCTTCAGCTTGATCTCCAGGAGAATGTTCCTAAATTGGCATTAACCATTTCAAAAAGTGACATTTTCACTGTAAATCAGCTCTTTTATGAATGGAGACAAAGGGGGTGCATTTGGGGTATCCATTTACGTAAATACCATTGCAATGCAAACGTTCCATTATTGAAAAGTACTCTTTCTGCTATTCTTCTTTGCATGGGGGGGGCCCAGCCGTAACATTTTATGTTTTGCTCCTTTTACATTCTTGTGTTCCTTTGCTTTAGGAAATGATCCTGGCGTTCGTTACATCACAGAGTCGCTAATCCAAAAGCTGACGAAGCAGGAAAACCTTGCATATGTTACCTCGCTGAATCTTGCCCTCTCTAAAGAAGGAGGCAAAAAGTTCAAGGTTTGTCACGCTGTATTTGTCACTATTTTGTAGATCCAGGTTTTTCACATCAGTCCTTTAAATCAGACCACTCATGCTGTATCACTGCCGGTGCACAGCATTTTCAGTGAGAATTGCTGCACCACCAGAAGTTAAATGGATGTTGACGTTTGACGACCTCCTGATCATGCTCTGTCTTTCTCTGTTTTTGCGGTTTTATGCAGCATATCTCCACCCCCTTAGGTACGCTTTCCCTTTTCATAAAATATGTTTCAGATGTACCAGAACCTTTTCTCTAGAGCTCAGTCCCAATAATTACATTTCCATATAAAGTCATATATGACTTGCATCATTTCAACTCCAATTGCCTATGTTAGAAGATTTTAAAGGGATTTTTAAAGCATCAAAACCGCGATAGCCTATTATAGTGTTTATGGTGCTGGTAAGCTGCTATTGGTGCAGGCTTCAATATTTGTTGTTGGGATTTTTTATTTTTTTGTCAGGTAATTTCCGTGTTTGGAAAAACCTCTTGCCGGTGTTCTCAGTTCACCACCTCTGATTTCACTTTCAGCCAACGTTTTTAGAATACATGCTCCTATATGTGTTAAAGCTATATTTATAACTTTCAGTGAATTACTGGCTTAGAAGGGCCACGGCCATTTGGCATCCCTGAACCCTGATGTATCCTATTACTGAGAGGTTATTATTGCATATATTTGGATGCATAGTAAAAGTTTTTATTTATCAGCAGCTCAAGGGAAGATCTTAGGGTGCCAGTATATTCCCTGTTTTTTGGGGGGAATCTTTTTGAAAAAAATTGAAAGGCCTGTTCTCATCACTTTGCAAACAATATGGGAGCATGCCGTAAGAGTTTGCCCCCTCCCCTCAAACCCCCCCTTTGAAGCTTCTATGTTAGAAACGGATGATAATTGTTATAAAAGCAATTATTAGAATATTTCTGCTGAGGCCTCAGACTCTCTGAATAATTAAATGAACGGATTCCTTACACAACATCTTTATTGCGCGCTGATTGCTTAATTAGCTTGCTGGTGGCATTAACCGACGAAGATGCAAAATGTGAGCTGCATATAAAACATTAGACATAAGAAAGCTTGCAAAGCTTCCGCAAATGCAAAGATGATAATGTGTTTAAAATGGTAACATTTATAATTTGTTTGTATTCTTTTTTTCATTTCTTTGTTTAGTTTATTGAAAATCTTGAAAAATGCGAAAGACTTGAAATTCTGAATCTCAGTTACAACCTTATTGAAAAGATTGAGAAGCTGGACAAACAGATCCGGCTAAGGGAACTTTATTTGTCTCACAACAAAATAAGGTACAGAATACTCGGAGAAGAGCTGGCATCAGAGGTCGAGCGGAGCTCTCTGAGATTAAGATTGATAAATCCGTTACATAGCAGTAAAAATGGCAATGTTAATATATATAATGATATATAAAAATTGTGCCAGAATTCTCCAAGAATTAGACATGTGTCAACTTTTAGGTTTGATAAACCTCCTAAATATGTTTCTCTATGAAAATACACAGAGAATCGATATGTATGGATTTTATTTTTTAAATTTTACAAATATTCATTACTTTTGTAAGCCTTGCAACAAGAGAGCCAAACAGATAATTCCAGGCTTATCTGTGGTAAATAGAGAATTGTACACCATGTTACTGGGGGAAGTGGAAAACTCAAAGATGGAAAAGATGGAAAAAGTAAGCTCATGCGACTATAAAATCAACAGGCACAGACATGAAGGTGTCTACTCTACCCATGTCTACATTGGAACTGCAAAGCAGAATGGAAAGATCATAAAACCAGGTACAGGTGAACCTCTGTGAAATGATCCATCCACAGGAATAAGTTATTGCTAAAAACGGGTTTAACTCATGGAGATCCATCAGTCTGCACACACTGAATGAACGCTGGAGAGATCACGACAGGAGTGCTATCGATGAAGTTAGCAAGCCTAATCAGGATGCCGAGCAGGTTCAGAATGATGGCCTTCGCACGCTAGAAGGATACCAGAAGAGCTGGATGAAAAACTGGCTGCGTACACGGTAAACGCAGAAATCCATCCCAATGATGATGGAAGCCGACATCCGCAGTGAAAGCCAAGCTGATGCTGAGAAGTTCAACGGGAAATTTCAAAAATCGATTCTGTCCTGATACACTGCACCTTGACTGCGTCTACCCTCTCTGCTTCATTAAATATTGAATGTACAGAAAAAATGAGTTTTGGGAAACATGAAACTAGAATGAATATATATATATATATATATATGTATATATATATGTATACATATTGTATAAGCATCTTCTATTAAACAAACATCATATTGAGAACTTTGCTATTAAATTAAATTTTTTAATTTTTGTAGTCTTGCTTAGCAAATATGCTGATTAAATGGCTTTCACGCAAAATGACGGGGTATGGGACATGTCTAAAGATCAGAATATAAAATGTATTAATGTCTGTGAAAGAAACATGTATAAAATGAAATCACATGTGGTTAAAAATAATAGAAATTATCAATAGCTATTTAGATACTCCTTTTTGAATAAGTACTGAAAAAAAAGAACAGGTTAATAAGCTATAATTTTTCATTTTATTTTTTTTATTTTTTTGGTTGATTAAAATATACTATGTTGGTTTTTTTTTTTTTTTTCCTTTGAACATACAGCAAAATCGAAGGCCTGGAGCATATGCAACATTTACAAAAATTAAATTTTGCTGGAAATGAAATCGAACACATACCTGCCTGGGTGGGGAAGAAAATTCGCTCTCTCAACAGTCTAAATCTGAAGCAAAACAAGATCTCTTCTGTAAGTTGTTGGAAATCGAAATTAGCTTGTCACCCAATACCGTTTCGTAAATAAACATATGAGAAGGATGGCTTATCCCAGCACCCCCCCCCCCCCCCCCCAACTACAATTGCTATGTATGTTTTTCCAGCCCAAACATAAAGCGTTAGTTTGAAGCAGAACTAAAGCAGACGTAGGTCACGTAGTAAGTTGCTGTATTGCATTCAAACAACTCTAAACTGTGCTAAAAAAAAACATTTTAAAGGGGTTAACGAGAGCTCAGAATGGTGTTAAATAAACCTTTTAAAGGGATAAACTAGATTTCGGAAGGGATTAACAGAATGTTCACAAGGACTTAAGAGAAGGAGTTTCAAGATAGAAACTGTATTCAGTACAAGATGGGAGCTGCCTAATCCATTGTGGGAAATGTGGCAGTTGGTGATGACACCAGGTCAGTTGATGACTCGTGGCCTGTGCGTGCGAGTGGGTGACATCAGCAGCCTAGCATGGGTTATATGCAACAATTCAGCTTCCAGGGGACAGGCGGGTGAGACCGTGGGGGGTATCTGTAAAAGTGTTTCCTTGAGAAAAGTGGGTTGATAATGACACAATTGATATTTTATATACATGCCAGAAATACATTTTCTCTGTGCCAGCTGTGCGAGAGTACAGTAAACTAATTATTTTAAAGTTATTTCCTCACTGCTTCTGTATAGAACAGGCTTCAAAAATGACCAATTTTTTTTAGATTACTCTATTGAACTGCAGTTCTCCACCTCTGGGCATTTGGCATTCTCGTCACTATAAGCAAAATAAATAAGATAATAAAAAGTTGCGTATGTGCCCCATTTGTTGTCCTGTATTAAAACTATTTAGCTTTCATACAAGCACAATGTAATTGTAGGACCAGGTAGATCGTGTTTGATGGTGGAGACTGGACCATTTATACATAACCCACAGCATGTACTTATTACTGCCAGGCCTCTCTTCTTTCTGCTGAATTTAAAACGTATTAAATTTAAATCTCTATTCCCTCAAATATATTCATTTAATATAACTAGATAGTCTATTTCCTTCTACAGCCCTGTCCATGTTTAACAGAAATGATCAAAAACATAATTAAGTTTTTTTTAATTTTTTTTTTTTAATTTCATCAATATTCCACACCAGTAAAACAAGCCCCCATTTCTTCTCTTTAATCCTAGTGACGCTCTTTGGAAGCCTATTAGATTGAGGGGGTTTGGAGTTGCTGTCAAATTCTTTATTCCTTACATTGTGCCTTTCTTTATCCTAGCTTCAGGATGTGTCTCGGTTAAAGACGCTGAAGGACTTAACATCACTCTTTTTGGTTGATAACCCAATTGCAAAACTTCCTCACTACCGCTTATTCACCATCTTTCACTTGAGATCTTTGGATACCTTGGATGGTCACCCCGTAACCAATCTGGAGAGACAAGAAGCCCACAACAGATTTCATTTAGGTAATAAGGAGAATTTATTTTACAAAGCATTTGAACAATAGTGTATTTTACACATCACGTGTGCTCGGGTGGTTTTGTTTAACATTTGTAGTATTTTACTATGACTATCTTTTATTGTTATCCATTATGCATCCACTACCCTCTCAGGAAGTATTACATTACTGAGAGGGTAGTGGATGTATGGAATAGCCTTCCAACTGAAGTGGTAGAGGTTAACACAGGGATCTAACTATAAGATAAGGCCAGGGACTAATGAAAGTATTTAGAAAATTGGGCAGACTAGATGGGCCGAATGGTTCTTATCTGCCGTCACATTCTATTTTTCTATAATACATCTCAATGAAAGTACTGCAATGACCTCTATTTCCTTAGGAATAGCCTGCCTATGACCATCAGACTCTCCCCTAGTCTTCAATCGTTTAAAAAGTGCCTCAAAATCCATCTCTTTAGGAAAGCCTATGGCCTCCCAGAGTAACCTCTATGTCACATACCAGTCCCTCACTCTCTCCTAAAGGGCAGCTCTCTACTCTCTCCTCCAGCTCTGCTTCACTCCACCTTGTTTGATTGCTACCTCCTGTCCTGTTGGGTTTTACACCCCACCTCCTATAAACTGTAAGCTTGTTTGTGTAGGGCCCTCTTCAACCTATTGTTCCTGTAAATCCTGTGATTGTCTCATTTATTGTTAAATCTCCCCCTTTGATAATATTGTAAAGCGCTACGGAATATGCTGGCGCTATATAAATCCCAGTAATAATAACAGTAGTAGGTACGAATCCAAACTTTGGCTTCCTGTTTGCTTTGTGCTTGTTTGTCGTTAATATGTAAAGCTATCAATATATATATATATATTTTGTTTTTCTTTAGAAGAGGTAGAAAAGCTGGAGAAAGACCAGGAAAAAAAGGTTCATGAGATCGATGAACTCCAAATTCAAAAGGCCACGTTGGAAGATGAGCTCCAAACCCAGGCTGAGATCAACAAAAAGATGAAACAGCAAGCCATGCAGCACAAAAAGAGCTTTAAGGACCTAGAGAGAGAAATGGAAACCAAGAATGAAATAGTAAGTGTCCTAGAGTGGCTGTGGGGGGTCACACACAATATGATGAATATGAGTTAGAATGGAGCTCCTAACCCACAATATATCTGTCTTTGGCATCCTTTTGATTAAGGACTGCCGTTACCATACATTATTTAACTTTCACGGCACTTGCCTTGTGTTTCTGTGTTTCATTTTAATATTGTACCCCTTTTAGTAATAGATTATACCCTTAAGATTCCCAGCTGTATATGTAATCCCTGTAAACACTAATAGGACGTATTTTTACAAGACATTGGCTGTTACGCCATCTTAATGCCTTAAATTTTTGTGAGTCCTCTCCTTCCCTTCACTGCAAATTTCAATGGGAATCCGTATCAGAGGGCACCTCACTGACATTCACTGTACTATTCCAGATTACAGGTGTGTGTGCGCACAATGAATAATAAAAGCAAGGTCCCAAGATAGTGTTGTCTACATTTCACTTGTTTGGGTTTTTTTTGTTGTTGTGTGCATGTGTTTAAAAAAAAAAAAAAAGAAAGCAAAAAAGAAATTATATGCAACTGACTATTTCTTTTTTCTGGCATTTATAGCGGCATTAACACTGTGGAATCAAAAGTAGGCTACACTTGGGTTGTGACACTTAACCATACCTTTTTCCCCCTCTTCCTTTCATGAATCCTGGGAATGCACCAAACCGTGAATGAGTTATCACTTTTATAGTAGCCGATTATATCCGCATCCTAAATGGTGATGTAGGAATGATCGCATCCCAGAAACCTGAATCAAACCCCCTTATCAACAAGTTTTTTCGATTTTGTGCATTCCTATTTAATGCATGTTTTCCTTTTCATTCAGTAGGTTAGTGACCATGGTTTATATTTCTCACAGTATCTATTCACTTGATCCCTTAATTTCAATTTCTTCAAATTACTTCTTTTGACATGTTCTTTCCTCTATATGTGTGTTGCTGCATGTAGAGTCACATAAGGTCAAGTCACAAGAATATTTTGCTCCCTATCCCAAATCTAACACCCAGGCAGTGTGTCATACTTTGTGTAGTAGAATACTATTTCTATGTTTCATTTTTACATTTGTGGTTTATGTGCAGACCCAAGTCTACTGACTGTAAGCTACCCAATGCTTAACACCATCTCGACAGGTGACTTTAAAGGACTATCATGACTACCGTTTCCTATCGAGTGACTAAGGCTATATCATTATAGTGATTGCACCAATCAGAAATCCAAAAGACTTGTTTATGTAAAATAAATAACTGAAAAACGGATTTAAAAATGACTTTTATTGAAACAGACCCTTTTTCGAAACACTCCACGCTTTTATTTAAATGTATAATTTAGCATTAAGATTTAAATAATAAACAAAAGAATAACAAACCAGTGATATTTTGCCTTAAAATTCAGTGTTACCAATAACCAGGCTTACGTAACGATTCTTTTAACAGCCAGCCAGGAGTGATGCAGATCAATTCTGTTAGGAAGAGGCCCGTCTTTGTTTTGTTGCTCAATGAGATCATGCTTCCTCAGTCTGTACGTGTGATGTATGGCGGTCACAGATACAGCTGCAGTTAAAAGGAGATGAATTTTAATTAACACTGCAGAAGAATGAGTCTTGGCCATGTCTGCTTAATGTTTGGAAAGATGTGCTTGTCATATTAAAAACTGTTCACATATTTATAATTAGTGTGATCGTCTTGTGTGAAGTTTGAACTAGATCTTTTGCTTTAATGCATTGAGAGAGAACATTGAGAACCGGCAAATCGCTTACCATTTAGTTATTTCACACTCTCTTCTCAGTCGAGTAATAGGTCACATTTGCCATTATTGAGAGAGCCTATATTATTTACATGTTAGACTAATCCCAGCCTTAGCCTAAAAGGCAGTCTACACCTGAAATCCGGACAAATCCTGCACATGAGAGAGATACAGCCACCCCAAGCAATCATTATGGTCTCTCAGTGGGTTCAGCGGGTACTCCTCTAAGCACAGATATATAGCGTTTCAGTCTCATAATGTACAGAACAGAGGCAGCAGCAAAGATCGTGGAACTGTACACAGTACCAGGAAAGCATGAACTGTTAGCTATTTCCAATTGTACAAGTAGGTACTGGCCTGGTTATTCGCTCTCACTTAGAGTGCAATCCCACATTAGAAGGGATATTGTGTTATGAATTGCTGAATTTTCTTCTAATTTATTCCTAGATTTGTTAGAGGTTTCCGCTAAACTATCCAAGGCTCTAGCTTAAAATTAGCCTCTTTAGGACCGCTGTTGGTCTATGGCATCATTGTCTTGTGAAATGTATTATCCCAACTCATTTAGTGACCACAGACCGGTGTAGAACTGGCAATGTTAAAGCGTGGCATTTCTTGCTGTGCACAAGGGGGTGCAAGGACCGTATTGTAATGACAATAAGCAATATAACTGGACCTAAAGAGTGTTTAAGCATGCAAAACTGAATATAAAAGATAGCTGTAGGAGCCGTTCTCCCTATACGAGTCTGCTTTGCAATATGTGGGATGTGCGTCCACTAATCTAATAGGAAGGTAGTGTGTGAACAACTGTGATCCGGTGATGGTAGAGGGAGAACTTGGACCTTGGTTGTAGACTATGGGTACAGTTATTGGCTGTGTTTTATATTTGCTATATTGTTGTTCAGGCTCACTTTCATTATAAATGTAGTAGCATTTTAACAGACCAGGAGCTATTTGGGACTGCGACTGGCCAGGGGAAGAAATTGTGTGAGCACACTTCATTTCCTGCCTGTAGACTGACTGCATCATTGGAGATGTCATTTACGGTCGGGTTGGGACTGCCTGTTGGAAATTCTAACATACACCGTAAATGTTCTATGCTTCCTACTGACGAATTTCATGTGTGCAACCTGTCGAGAAAACTGTATCCTACAATTTTGATGTGTTATACGGAGTTCTATACCATATGTAATCACTTAAATTTACCTTTAAAGCATTGTTTTTAATTTAACATAACCTTCTCTTAATTGTAGCTTTCTTGGTCCCTTCTTCCATTTTATAGCGTTTTTCATGGTATTTCTCAGCTCCTTCTTCACTCAGCCTGTGTTCCTCCCGAAAGGTATTAGTCTTTCTAATGTGGATCCCATTTCACCCCCATATTGGTAGCATGATGTGTGCACCTCTGTAATCCCATGTTGTGCAACATACCCTCTGTGGCTGCATGATGGACGACTATCCCAGCGTATTGTTTGTAACTCTGTTTTATTGTTAATTTGCATGGAATCTCAGCTGCTGTGAATTTTTGGTTGTCATCTCTAACCTTTCCTCCCATCAGCCTTGCAATGTGCGCCCAGATGGAGCAATCCTGCATGCTTACTGTGAGGTACACTATATGTATACAGGACTGGATCACATGATCATAGCAGTAACCCAACAAGTCCTAGAATTGTCTGACTGTGTAAAGTGCACCTACCATTATTTATCAAAACGTACATGGGACACTTTTGGCTTTGTCTGTACTTTATTCTAGTAAACCCACTATGAGAAGTCCTACATATCTCCAATGAGGAGACGAACATGTGCATTATTTATTTCATTTTTCATTTTATTTTTTCAACCAACTCCCCAACCTGTTTTAACCCCTTAAGGACACGACTTCTGGAATAAAAGGGAATCATGACGGAATATTTCCGTCATGTGTCTTTAAGGGGTTAAAAGTAAGATGATTTGTTATATATTAGATTAGAATTGAGGAATGGCTGTTGAGTTAAAGTGACACTGTCACGCTGAACCTTTTCCCTATTGTTTTCTCTTCTTTTCCTCTCTCAGAATCTGTTCTTTTCTTCCTTTCTCGTCTAGTTTTCTTTAAAACATAAGCTAAAGTAGGGACTACTTTGTCTTATGTATTTTTCCTACACCTGACTTTCTTTGACCAAAGGAGGAGCTTAAGTCGCTTCCATTTCCTGTGTTAGAAAATACTCATCCTCTCCTCACGGATCCTACTCTAGGATAGACATGTTCTTAGTAAATAGCAGGTGCCTACCACGAATTACTAGCACCAACATAGGTCCCATCACGTGGTCGGATCATGCCGACATTTCAATGACGCTAGGGAGGCTGTGCGAGGCAACCCCGTGGACATGGAGGCTTAACGCCTCCTTACTGAAGGACCAGACTATAGCATCCCAGATTGGGACGGAACTCGACAATTATTTTAAAACTAATGTAACCCCGGACGTCTCCCTGGCGACGGTATGGGCGGCCCATAAGACAGTCATTAGGGGCACGCTCATTAAACTAGCTACTACCAAAAAGAAACTGAAATTCCAAAAGCTAGAGGGACTCCTGTCTGACCTGAAAAGATTAGAAACACTACATCAGAGTAGTCCGGACGACCGGACTGCGAGTCGGCTGACAGAGCTGAGGCTGGAAATCCGCCAGCTGCTCTTAGACGACACGGCCAAATCCATTACGTGGTCCAAAAGGACCTTCTATGAACACGCAAATAAGATGGACACTCTCCTAGCTAGAGTCCTGAAACCCAGACAAAGAGGGGGACATATCACATCCATTAGACACACTGACGGCTCAATTAAAACTAGCCCTCGAGACATCGCTGAGGTCTTTACTGATTACTATGCGTCCCTTTATAACCACTCTCCAGGTACTGAGGGGAGGACGGGGGAGGAAGAGGCCATGACAAGACGATTTCTAGCAAACTTGGGGTTGCCCAGACTGGCACAGGACGGGGTGGACGCGTTAGCGGCGGAAATCACGACGGAAGAAGTGGCTCAGGCCATCGCGGCCCTGCATGGGAATAAAGCCCCGGGACCGGATGGGTTCGACGGGAGTTACTACAAGGAATTCCGAGACGTGCTAGCCCCTCATTTGGCCGCCCTTTTTAACGACTTTCGAGAGGGGAGCGCTCCAGACTCAGACATGTCGTTAGCGACCATTGTTTTATTGCCCAAACCCGACAGAGACCTGACACTCCCGAGTAGCTATCGACCAATCTCGCTGATTAATCACGATATGAAAATCCTGGCAAAAATCCAGGCAACGAGGCTGAACCCCTTTCTGGCCACATTGGTTGACCCGGACCAAGTGGGTTTTGTGCAGGGTCGACAGCTGTTTGAGAATACCCGCAGGAATATTGATATTATTTGGAAACAGACAGTTACGCACACAAAAACCTTGTTAGTCTCCCTAGACGCTGAAAAAGCGTTCGACAGAGTCACGTGGACGTACCTGTTCACACTCTTGTCCCACCTGGGGTTCCCCGACCAGGCTATAACTCTGATTAAAGCAATGTATACAAATGTACGGGCACAGGTGAAGATCTCGGGTGCCCCTATGCGGCCCTTCAGGCTGTTCAACGGCACCAGACAGGGGTGCCCGCTGTCCCCTCTCCTGTTTGTTCTTTCCTTGGAACCACTTCTTCAAGCCCTTAGAAGTCACCCAGACGTGCAGGGGACCCGGGTGGGAGGCAGGGAGTTCTTGGTGTCAGCGTACGCGGATGATGTGCTCTTGACGCTCACTAGCCCCGCCACCTCAATGCGGGCCTTGCAGGTGGTACTAGACTCCTATGGCGCCGTTTCTGGCTACAAAGTTAACATGACTAAATCCAGCGCCCTCCCCATCGAGATCCCCACCGACGAATTGGCAGCTCTGCGGAGGGCCCACCACATAAGAATAGATCACCAATCGATCAAATATCTAGGCATCAACCTGACTGCCGCTCCCGATCAACTCTATTCACAAAACTATACCCCCCTGGTGAAACAACTCATTAGGGATTTAGAAACTTGGCACGATCGACCCATATCCTGGATAGGGAGGATCCACGCAGTCAAAATGAATGTCCTGCCCAGGATTCTATTTTATTTCCAGTCACTGCCCATCCATGTATCTAAGACACAACTCGCGCCGCTGCAGCAGGCGATAGGGAACTTCGTTTGGCAACACAGACGCCATAGGGTAGCGAGACACACATTACATAGGCCAAAGGACAGGGGGGGTCTTGGACTGCCCGACCTATATGGGTACTACTTGGCGACACAATTGTCGCAAATAGCTCTATGGCACTCGCCACCTGGTGAGAGGAAGTGGGTGGAGCTGGAATCCTTGATGGTGGGGGCGGACATCCCCCAGCTACTCATATGGGTTCCCAGAACACATAGACCCATCATTAGATCAACATGTCCAGCGATATTGAACTCTATTCATCTGTGGGACAGAGCTCAACAGAGATACGGATTGGCATCTTCCCCATCCCCACTAATGCCGTACCTACGAAATAGAGCATTCCCACCAGGCATGGCAGCGCG
This sequence comes from Pelobates fuscus, assembly GCF_036172605.1. Lineage (NCBI taxonomy): Eukaryota > Metazoa > Chordata > Amphibia > Anura > Pelobatidae > Pelobates > Pelobates fuscus. Next base: position 155,919,460 of record NC_086325.1, on the reverse strand, counting down.
TAGTTTCAGGAATCTTGAAAGTATAGGCTTGCAACGCATACAACAGCTGGTGCAGGGCTCGGAGATAGTGTCGTTTGATGCCTTACAACAAAGAGGCCATCTCACTCCCGCCGATTTTTTTAGATACATCCAAATAAAAGATTTTGTACAAAAGCCCTGGGTCAGGGAGGCGGCTCGAAAACCCATGACATTCTACGAACAAATATGCACCCAAGACCAAATGCCTACGGGCCTGATTACCCGGCTCCACGCTCACATCTGCTCGACAACTAGGGAGGGGAGCGTGCTAGCCTACACGGAACAATGGGAAAGGGACCTAGGGGAGCAGCTGGAAGGGATAGAATGGCAGGAAATATGGGAGGCAAACCATAAATCCTCTGTTTGTGTAACCCTGCAGGAGCAAGCAATTAAGACGATGTTCCGCTGGTACACAACTCCTGTCCAACTATACCGCATGAACAGGACCCCTACAGATGTATGTTGGAGAGGGTGCGGGGTAAAAGGGACATACATACACATGTGGTGGGAATGCCCCTTGATCGCAAGTTTCTGGCAACAAATCAAAAACCTCCTAGCCCAGGTATTTAACAGAGCTCCCCCCCTAGACCCTTGGGTATACCTACTTAGCAGATCAATAGACGGGTGGACTAGGCATGAACAAGCCCTTATTCATAAGATAACGTTGGCAGCCAGGAGGGCAGTTGCGGCGGACTGGCTGAAACAATCCACACCGCCAATTAACGGAGTCATTAACAGAATTAGGGAAGTTTACTTGATGGATGATCTGACAGCAAGAGTTCGAGGAACACAAACACGCTTCCAGAAAGTATGGGCTCCTTGGGAGGCCTGCCCCCTGGGCTGACTTGCTTAGCGGACATAGAGTCTGTGTGATAGGGAAGCAGTGAGACATCGCTCCTCGCCTCCCCCCCCCCCCCAGCCCCCTCCCCTCTCTACTCTCTCACCTCTCTCTCCCTTCCCTATCTCTATTTCTCTCTGTAACACCTCTACTCTCGTACTGTGAGCAAGTAGAGATACAAATAGGACGGCACTCCTGACATAGGGGGGCTTAGAGGCATATACGCCACAACCCTTGAGGATCCCACCGGTCACCGGTATTAGATGAGCACATACACTGCTGTCTGCGGCAGGGGACCCTATGGCCCCTCCGGCGGACAGGGTGTGGTAAACATATAGCATCCTGCCGTAGGTACCTCACCGTTGCTAATACGCACCTTCTTAACGTGATAGCAGCACGCCCCCTGGGAACAGATACAATCCTGCGGCATGGGTGTCACTGTCCATTGGCAGAGGTACAGGTGTTAATTCTTTCCTTAGGGTTTCTCGTTCATACCCACATAAAATCTAAAAGTTGACGGCCAGTAGCTGGACATACCGAGGACTTCAGACGGACATGCGGCATTAGTAAAAGCCGTAAGTGGTGGTTCCTAGGCAATCACTACACACTTTTTCTCGTTCATAACCTTTTACAACTAAAGTTGGCAGTTAGTAGTTGAACGTACCGAGGAATACTGACAGAAAATACTCATCCTTCTCCTTGGCACAGGAAATGGAGCTGACTGAAGTTCCTCCTTGGGTCAGAGAAAGTCAGGCGTAGGGAAAATACATAAGACAAAGTAGTCCCTATCTTGTCTTGTGTTTTAAAGAAAACTAGATCAGAAATGAAGAAAAGAACAGCAGACTCTGAGAGCGGAAGAGAAGAGGAAACAATTGGAGGAAGGTAAGTTTGGCAAGGCCGTGTCCCTTTTAATGCACATCCATTAGGTCCCCTCTAGAATGCAAGCTAGATTGAGCAGGGCCATCAACACATTCCTTTCCTGTGCATCCAACTCGTTTTGTTGCAAGTACTTTTGTTAGTCCACCTAGTATATAGCACTACAGAATTTGTTGGCACATTATAAATAATAATTAAGTTAGATTTCACCACTTTAAAGGATTTAAAAGCACAATGCAAAAAATGAAATAAAAAAAGTTCTCTATTTTAAAGAATATTAACATACTTAGATTAGAAAGTTCACATAAATAGAAATGGTCAGGCTGGTTAGGCCGTCCGCAACAGAGTCCCTTTTCCGGCACAGAATGACCAATTTCTCTGTGCAGTTTCAAGTTGAGCCCCAAAACAATACCCTAAAAGCCAGAGACACGATTCTACATTAGATTTGTACTCATGCAACCTAGAAATGCTCTATTTTTTTAATCTTTACTGTCCCTTCAATATTTCTATTGGCATTAACTACTTTCTTGAAATAATGTTTTTGACATTTTTGTCGCTTTCATTGTAGGTTCAGTTTTTAAAAAAAAAAACCCAAAGAAAACTACCTTGTTTTTTTTAAATGCATCTTTAGATGAACGAATTGGCTTTTGATTCGCTCTTTGCATTATTCTATCAAATCATATGTAACGGAGCTGGGTGGAAGGGCAAAACTAGTATTATCATTATTTTTTTCTTAGCTTTATTAAAACATCACACCTTAATTGCAAGTCAGCGCTGCGTAAGTTAACAGTTATTCTTACACACGTTTTTATTTGTAACGAATGGTTGCTGACTGTTTGATTTGCTCTGCTTAACCCAAAGTTCATGAATCCAGGCATGAAATAACTCATTTCCTCTAAGCTGGGATAGACCCACACACGCATACGATATCTCAATTGCTGAATATCATGGCTCTGTGACTACCTGTGCTGTTCAAACAATATGTAGATCCATGTGGGTAGAAATTAATAATTAAATCTACTAATGTCCTTAATAACCAGTTTAGCAATCTTTCTATTTTGCATCTCATGCTTTACAGTAATTGTTTGTGTTCAGTGTCTAGACTGTCCTACAGAAGTCATTAAATATTAACAATTAACGTACCAAAGAGCACACTGTCAACATTATTCTTAAAGCCCCAGTCAGTCTATCTTGCTACAACTTAAAGGAACAGTAAATGCTAACTCTTTAATGAATGCATGGAACAAAATCTGGGATTTTTTTTACCCGCAGGGTATTCGTTAATGTCAGATTTAAAACGATAATAATAAACAACAGCTAAATTCTATCACCTTTTACACACTTCCATGCCATGAATTTTCACAGGATCCAGTCCTTTGGTTCAATGATTTTCCCACAAATCATAAACAATTGTTTTATTGCCCCTCTGTCCCTTGATCAATCCCTTAGATATCTGGAATGTGCTTGCCTTCCCCTTGACTTTCCCTAACTACAGGTGATAGCGGGGAGTCCCAGGTATCGATTTATAACTGGGTTGCTTGTTTCGAGTGCAGACTAAGCCGTGCTCGCACCAAAACTACATCATGTTTCATGCCTTCCTAACTTCTTTAAAGCCTGCTCTTTTCTGTATGGCTTGAACGTCCGAACGCCCTTAAGAGGTTAAAGAAGTTCCAGGCCAAATACTCCATAACTCTGTTTTTTATTCCTACCTATGTATTAATAAGCCGTATTGTTACCGTATATGGTTAATTGTGTTGGTGTTGTTTACAGCAATGTTTTCACTTCCTATATGTTTGTGTGTTTTGATATGTTGGCCCATTGGGTGCCGGGAGATGAGCACAAGGATTTTCTTGTGATGCATGAAACTCTTTTGGCTTTCGGGGGGGGTTACATGTTTTTGACGCTTGTGTGCAAAATTAACAGAACATCCTTTTTTCATTGTAATTAATTTAACAACTTTTTTTTAGCTGAAGCAGAAGACCTTAGAGCTAACGCGTGCATGCCAAAAGCAGTACGAGCTAGAGCAGGAACTGGCGTTCTACAAAATCGATGCCAAATTCGAACCGATGGGATACATGTCTCCAGAGGTAATTCTGCATAAAATGGGCACATAATTACTCCTATCATGTGTAAACAAAAACAAAAAAAGAGGATATGCTATGTATTTTTAATACACGCATTCCCTCAGTCTTTATCATGTTATTTTGAAAAGGATAGCAACCTTCCTCCTAAAGCGTTTCCATGAGACTTTAATGACGAGAAGGAACCCTGCCCTTTGGCTTTTCACCTATTTTCGTATATAATTTTTAAATGTTCTGTAGCGTTTCTGATTTCCTTCATAGTCCATGAAGCAATAGTAAAATTTTGTTTCCTTGTGTAAAATTAAAGAGCAAAAATGGCAGCTTGCTACATAACTACGCAAATGTCTCTGTGTACTCTCAATCAGATGTAGACTACCTTTTTATCTACAAAATTGTGTTGGGGTGATACGTCAATACTAATCTGTGAAATGTTTTTTGTTTTGTTTTTTTAATATATAGAACGTTGAGGTTGAAGAAGCCCCGGGAGAAAGTCCTTACATCGGAAAAGCCAGATACAAAAGGAATCTGTACGCTCAAGAAGGCTTTATTGCAGACGTCGCACAGCCCCTCCACGTCGGGAAAGTTGAAATGGATGGTGACGATCAAATTAGAAATAAACAGATCTCTGCCAGAATTCACACAACTCTCGATATAGACTTAGAGGATAAAGAGAAAAATATACAAGCGGGTAATTAAAATGAAAAAAACCTTGTGTTTACATATTTATATATTTGTTATTACAGGGAGTCTCCATGTACTGAAACAGAGCTGTTATGTTGCCAGATCACCTGTCATGGTGTTCCTGCACATTAGACCTTCAGCGACCTGCAAAACTCTCTGCACATAGAAGCCCACCACCTCATAGACAATGGTCACTATGTCCTTGTACTAGAGCTCTCATTATTATACTGGTCCCTTCCTGCTCCACAGCTTCTGGTGAAGAAGCCGCTATATTTGCATGTGCTGTCACGCGGTAATGTGTACCTACATTAACAAAAAAATTAAATCATTTTTTATACATTTAAAGGTCACTCTAAGCATCATATCAACTTTACATTATTAGTACCCTTTGCATACTGAGGACCAAATTTACGCTTCATGCTGTTCCAATGTCCGTTTCCTTAATGTCAACCCACCTCCCCCAACCCTTTGGCCATATATATATATATTTATTTTTGGTGTATGTGATTGAATGATTGCAACTAGTTTAGAGTATCTGAATGTGTTAATGTGACGATTTTGAAGTATAATTGGATGCCGACTATAACTAGGTGGGTGGTTAGATAAGTGGGACACCAGATGCAAACGTTGGACAGGGCTTTAAGAGGGGCTGATATGTGCCAGTTTGGGAGGGGAAGGTTAATAGGTGTTGTAGTGTGTGTTTGTGGGAGGTATGTTGGGGGCTGTGGTGTGCGTTGTACTGGTGATGGGGGCTTTTGTGTGGTAGGGATGTTCTAACAAATAACTGCAGTTATAAGCCACTGTCCAAGATCATATTTCCCACAAGGCTGCCAAGACCATGGACTCTGGGGATCATGGCTGTTGGGGAGACCAAAGATCTTGCTCACTGAAAAGAAAATTTGATGGCAAGGGGGCCCATAAAACTTGTAGTCTGCACCTCCAGACCACATATATTGTTTCTGCGAGGCTTGCCGTGGGTTACCATTGCAATACACATCCAAAAGGAGTGTGTTTAACTAAAAATATATGTATCTGCCTCCCTCTCCTTACCTTGGGCCATGGAGAGTGGAATACTGACCCCAGGTTGTACACTGGGTGCTTCATCTGGTCTGCACCTCTTGTGGATGCAGGCCACTCGCATCAATCCTTTTCGGCAGTGTATTGCAATGGTAACCCACGGCAATGCTCGCAGAAGCAATATATGTGGTCTGGAGGTGCAGACTACAAGTTTAATGGGCCCCCTTGCCATCATCTTTGATCTCCCCACTCACCATAATGCTGTAAATCCATGGCCTTGGCAGAGTGGCTTATAACTGCAGTTATTTGTTATAGTACAGCAGCGTCAAAAAGGCACCCGAAATTCTCAGGTCCCGACTGCCCAGAGAGAGATTCCAGTAACAGCCATGTCCAATCAGGGTTAGTGATTCTGCACACTGCTGCACAAAGGATGATTCACAAGATCCATAAATCCCAGTTCTTTATTTTTGTATGGTTTTATATTACAAAGGACCCATTTCATATTGTATTTAAAGTAGAGGAAAAAAAATGCTACTTTTGTATCAAAGAAAAGATTAAGTAGATAAGTGAGTGCTAAAATACGAGCATTATGTCTAAATATTCTGTCTGCTATGAATGTTGAAATGCAATAGAAAGTGCATCTGTCGTGGACTTATTAAAAGGGTAAATGTGAAGGAGTGCATGCAAGCCAGCGTTTGTAACATGTGCCCCTGGTGGCTGCATATGGAACTGCAGGTGAAACAATTTACTGAGTTCTACTCCAGACCCCAAATATGCCTGTCATAGCAGGGTCTTGCTCACTACTCTAGATGGCAAACCAACAGTCTTTTATTTAAAACAAAAAAAAAATGTATTGAAGCTAGCAGCTTCTGTCTATGTTAATTGCAAGACAATAACTTTATTGGTTTATTCATTATTGACCTTGAAAGCTTAAAGGAACACTTAAAGCACCACAACTACTACAGAACACTGTAGAGGTTATGGTGCCATTTTAAAATGGTATAACTTCTTACCTGGAGTCAATTCTCTGAGTCAACTGCAGCTGGAAGCTCTGTGTTCTGAGACAATTTGGGTGGTGCTGGGTTTAGCTCATTGCAGCACGTTCCCCTTGGGGAGGAGGAAGGGGGAAGGTGAACATAAGCAATATTTATTTGCTGTGAGGTCATTACAAACTAGTGGTCGAGGGGGAGGATTGTTTTTTTTTTTTTTTTCTTGTTTTTTTTTCCTACTTCAAATCTGACCTCTAGCCCACCGAACTCTTATACTTAGCAGTGAATTCCACCGTTGTCCCTGAAGTTCAGACCGTTGATTAACTGAAGATGTTTAACTTATTTGTTATGCCAATGTGAAAATCTGTGCTCATATTTTCCATGTATTCTTTTGACAGCACAAACAAGATTGTCAGATTTACACCAACAAATAGTAAGAGCAGAAGAACAGATTTTAAAGGCAACGGAAGATCTAAAAGATTTGGAAGATGCCGTTGCTAAGAAAAAGGTAGGTTTTTGGTTTTAAGCGTTTTAACCCAAATGCAAACTCTCCTGAGCAGTTAGACTAATGCAGCAAGGCATACTGGGTTGTAACTGGACATGAAAACATGGGAGTAACACCATTCTAGGCACCATGGACATATTCATGAACGTAATGATCAGGCGGGACCCACGGGAAAGTCATGTTTATGAAATGCTGTAAACACGTTATCTTGTTTTCCTCCTGTAGATTTCAGAGGCAGAAAAGGAAAAACTTCGGCAACAATTAGGAAGCAAAATCCAGCTGTTAAATGATCTGCGTCAGGAAGCCCAGGAGTTAGAAAACCAGATGGACTGGCAGAGGGAAGAAATTAGGAAGAAGCAGAAGGAAATCGAAGACTTGCAAAGAAAACTGGACTCTCTCAGTCCCCAGGATCCGCAACATGTAAGTGTTTTAGAAACAGATCAACATTGATCATCACTTGTTGGGTTGTAACTGTATGGAGAGGGAATTTCTGCCTTGAACCTCCGCGTTCAAACTTCCCTTTTACACTTTCTATAAATGTAGTGTGTGTGTTTTTATATTTTTTTTTGTTGGTATCAATCTTCAGATTTAAGGTTGTGTTGAAACAGTCTTACAGTAAAGATACTCCAAGCATCATATCTGCTTTTTGCCATGGGATGGCTGGCAACGATTAGCCTAGGTTAGCCAACGATTGGCCTTTTTGTGCACAAACCTCACTGCTGCTTACAGTGGTACATGTTGGGAATATCACTAGCACTGTCTTATCTCATCCTGCTGCCACTTGAAAATATTCTGGTTAAATTATACACACTTATTACATTTTGGTCAATCGCAAATACTGCATTTTCCTTGAAAGTACCCCAGTGTGCCTGTCTAGGATGAAGAGCATTGCGATTGGGCAATACCAGTCCAAGTACAAACCTTCATTGCTCTGGGCTGTGCAAGGTCCTGCACAATTCTTACCTAGTGCCTCACTCCGCAGTAACAACCTCCCAATACATTCAATCAGCAGAATATGGGGCTGCGTGGCTGCATTGAGAATACATAATGATTTTACATTAATCCATACAGGGTGAGAATATAAGTTCATGTAGGAGAAAAATATAAACTCAATATGCAGAATTTATTCACTAAACACCACATTGTAGTGAATTGAAAACTAAGTCCTACACTACGGTTTACTATTCCCACTAACAAGGGGTAAATATCTACTCACCAATGACCAGTAGAGATTGTATTTTCAAGGTCTGGCTGAGGTTTTATTTTGAAACTGGCTATATTTGCCTACATGTTACAATTCTGTCTAGTTCACTATATATCCGGTTTTGTTTTAATTGGAGTGCAGCAGCGTGCACCTTTTTATTTTATCGATCACTTTGTTTTTAATTGTTCAATGCTTCTAGCTGTTAAAACCACCGTAATATTGATGTAACCACAAAACTGGGCATGGTCAAAAATTGAGAAGGGAAATTTCAAATTTTGAGCAAAATAGCCAATCTGGGAAAGTGGGTTCTAGAATCTTTTTTGGACACGAAGAACAATACTAAAATGAATTTGAATCTTAATACACTTCTAATATATGGTGAATGTAATAGTGAGCTCGTCTTTCTTCAGTTAAATGGAAATCATGTCCGTGCTCGAGTTTATAATTTATGAAAATGTGTTTTTAATGCAATAGTCATTGTGTTCTTTATATGAGGTCAGAGCAGTACATGCACACAGGGTTCCAAAGATGAATTGCTCAATATTCATTGTTGACATGTTGCATAGTCAGGTCCAGCCACATACATAAGACAGGAAGATATGTACCAGAAATTCACACACATTGTGCCAAAGCCCGGCTGGTTTAATCTTTTCTTCTTTACCCAAGGAAGGGAGTCACAAGTGCTGAATTGTGTCCATCCGTTTGCCTTCTTCTTATAACCCTGAATGTTTATTTTTAATTAAAGATTTTATTTTGGATTTCCATCCTTTTAAATGCTTATCATGATACACATTCCATTAGTAATGTCTGTCTCTGTATTGCTTCCTGTGTATAGAGAATGTACCCTCTTCTCTTCCTGGAAGTCCGAGCATAGCTTGACTTCCTCTACCTATAACGTTTAGTGTAACTATAGCCCCACTTCCTTCTTACTGTAATCCTCCAACTGTCTTCCTGTACTCTTGGACTGCTAACTACTTGTATGATGTGTCTGCTCATCGTGCATCTATTCTGTCATCGGAATGCAACTCTGTAGTCTACATTATCAATAAGCCCAGTGGACCACCCAATAAACCAGGTCATATATATTTTATTTTTTACGTGTTGCTTCTCTGGACAACTTTCTGGAGAATGGGAGTATGCATTACCATCATAGATATAGTTTAGATAGCTACTTGGACACCCCCCTCTATCTCCTGTTAATAAGGGCCCCCCATGAGAAGATTCTCTAAAGAGTCCCATGTGAGTTGCCACAGTCTTATTATAATATATTATATACAGTATATATATATATATATATATATATATATATATATATATATATATTTAAATTTAAACTGCTGAGAATATATGTGTTGTGTCCCTTAGTATTTATAACTAAAGTGCCATGTTCACCTTTTCTTTAGCAGTTCCTCTTTTGCTCACCCTATTAAACGCTGTTGGAGAATGTGTGGGGCGGGGGGGGGGGGGGGTGGCAGCAGCACTTGAGGTGCAAGTTCGAAGTGATCTTTGCCCGCCTGCCAACCTGTTCTCCTCACCTAGAATGTATTTCCCACAATTCCCTCCTTTAGCGTTCCTGCTTACTGTCAGCACACATGGGACATTTTGCTCTCATAATAGATGTAAAGTTTTTTGTTTTTTTTTTGTCCATATATTTTATTTATTGATGCCTCCCTCAATTATTTTAGTTCAATGCTTATGTGGCGTACAAATTTGCCCTTTATTTTTTTTATAGGAAATGTGTTTTTAATTATTTTCATTTAAGAACAACACACAGGTATTCAGCACAAGTAGTCCGTAAAAGTTGTTGCAAAATACTGTATGTCTAATGCATACTATAATAAATAAGTATAAACTGTTCATGCGACTGCATGGATAATTAGCCACGTTTGGGCGGTTATGGGTGCACTGGCAGTGTAGAATAGACCGAGGAAGTGGTTTGTAATCAGGTTGGCTGAGTTTGAGGTCAGGTATTAATTAACTTGATATTTTTAGAGCACTTACAGATTCTGTAGATCTTTACTAATAAAACAAAACAGGTTCTTAAAAAAAAAAAAAAAAAAAAAAAGAGAGGGGGAAAAAAAGCATACATCATAGAACAAGAGTCGCCGGAACTACAGCTCCTATGATCCTTTGCCAGAATTACAGTTGGTATCATTTGGTCACCCTAGATCTAGAGGAAGTATAGTGAAGGAAAAGTGGAGTATAACTATAGGGGAAGATATTCTGACTATTTTTGAAGTCATCAGACACTAACTACAGCCAAAATCCCATTGTGTAGTATGGGGAAATAGTGCCACAACAAGATGAATTGGGATTGGGTATCTTTCTTTATTGCTTTTGGTTTTTATATATATATTATTACTCTTAAAAAGCAGCTTCACTTTATTAGTCCTTTACCTTCCTGATATTGACATGCCGGAATAGATGGATAGAAACAGGATGATTCTCTCGTTCCACCGGCTCCTCTCCATAGAGAACATTATTGGGAGAGGGCTAAATTAGAATAGCTGCTATTTCTCAGGAGTATAAATCCCACTGCTGTCAACCAGGTCAGGAAGGATTTATCCCGGCTCGGTTTTGAGATAAGGGGACCCACACAACAGAGTCAAACTGTTCGTTACAAAAACGAATGCACCAACCATGCAATTAAAAGGCTGATGGGACTTCTTGTGAAAAAAGGTGGAAAAAAGCTCGGTCTATCTTATTGTGCTTAAATGTGCTTTAGCCAGTAAGGAATAATTTATGCCACCATCAAAAAAAGTGAATAATTCTGTTTTGTAAAATAAATCTATATGTATATGAAGTTATGACCTTTACAAACAACTTTTTTGTTCAATCAATTACAACTAGTGCTAAATACAAAAAATAGTCCCATTTAATTTTTTTAATGCCCCTTTTTATTTCATGTCTTGTGTAGTGTTACATCATATTGTTTACCAACACAGAGGAAATTAGATCTAAAGCCATCTCCTCCCTGACTAATGAGATCTTCTGGGACCAACTAGTGTAAACAGCACAAGGGAACAATTATACCAAACTATTCCATACACAATGTATTACATTGTAACATAAATAATTCCTTTTTTTTTTTTTTCTTCAGTTTTATTTTGTTGTTTAGCTGTAATTACTAAAATCTGACTCCGCAGCCAGGGGTTCAGCCTAACTCGCTGCATTGTTGCTACATGTTGCAATAAAGAGAAGTTGTCTTGTTAGAAGATACAGACTTGTCTCTCTCACAGAGGAGATCTGGCAGTTACAAAGCCTGCGTTTGGTTGGTCGGATTGCTCTGCTTCCTGTGTTGTGATTTCAAACCTTCAAGGGAGTTGAGCAAGGGGGAACAGAGCTCTGATGCAGCCCAGCTTCCTCTGCCTACGAACGCTGACAAAGAGAGGGCTTTCTTGCAGCCAGGGTGCTTGCTGCTTCCCAACCGGCCATTTCACAATGAGCTGAACGTTTCACAGATGGCTCTGCAATGTAAAGAATCCAAAATGAGGAAACACTTAACTTTTCCGACCTCTTACTAAAAGTATCATTTTTATATTTTCCACTACAAGTTAAATCATGAGGGTGGGGTTTCTCCCATGTCTGCTGAAGGCAACAATGTTGTAAGTTTTTTTTGTTTTGTTTTTTATATACTTTTAAAAAAAATGTATTATTATTTTGCTGCTCTGCCAAGTTTTGTATTTATTGTGTGTCTTGCTGTGCTTCACTTTGTAATATTGGGGACTAAGAGATTTAGGACAGTTACTTTTTCTAACAGACGTAAATTGAGGTGCAGTGATGACTTTTTGTTTATTAAAAAAAATATCAAGCCGTTTTTCTTGTTTTGTCATATTGTAATTGCATCTGTAAAGTATATAAATAAAATGTGTATAGTATATACTATATATTTACAGACTTGCGGATATGGTGGAGATAGAGGAAGATTGGTGACATTTGTCAGTTTGTTGATACCAAACCTCTAAGCTTGCTTATAGCCTCTTTAACCCATTTAACCTTTTAATCCCTGTTGTCGTACGTGGCGTCATAGTGCTGCAAAGTCACTCAATTCCGTTTCCCTTTTCTTTTAGTTGACCGCATCCTATCCTCTCTGATGCGTGTCGTATTGTTTGACCCTCTGAGCACAGCAGAGGCATTAATCACAATGTCACCCTGACACTTCTGTAGATGCATTGCACCTGCTCTGCGCATAGGACATAGGTGGCATATTTCTAGTGTGTGCAACAGTGTGACGTGTTTAAGTGACATTCTCAAACTCTGCATGCAAAGTGCATAATTGTATAAAAGACATTTTATAACATTTTGAGCCCTATAGCGTCCGCCATATTGCTAGCAAATGTAAAGATAACATGTCTTATTTGCTTACAAGATTCGTTTACGCACCACTGACTCCGGAATAGTGATATTGGCTGTGAGCATGGTGACCTCCGAGGGTATTTGTGCATGCCATCTCACACTGCCTAACTTGCAGCCAGTGCCACGGATTGTGCAGTGCCACACTGCATTTTATGACTTTCTTAAATCTTACCATGTCATCCACATTTGAGAGCAACAGGTTCACTTTAAAAGCAGCAAGCCTGTAAGATGGGAAAATTTCTAACATTTGGTACAGAATCCGGCACGAGCCTTGTGCTTCTTTATTTATGGGATTTCCTTAAATCAATGCAGAACATATTTTCTCATCTAATGAATGCGTGGCTGTAGACACAGCATCAACAAGTTTTATTTGTAGCCCTAGCCACATGCCAAAGCCAGTAGCACAAATCAACCAACCAACTGTGGCTAGGCGTTTATTCATCTGTCTCGAATTATAAAAAAGGGACAGAACATTTGGATCAAAATATAGAGTACCAATGCTGTGTGATAATTTAGTGTATTCTGTCAGGTGTTCTAGGAGTGTCATGGCAACAAATTAGTTTTTAGGCGGTTTTTGTGTATTATTCATATTCTTTTACTCTGTTCCTTTCCCCGGGCCCTTTAAACCGTGTAAACACAAGCATCTGGCTTTCTGCTCATTCTACCTGATCCATTTTATTGACTTGTCTTTTGTCTGATTAATAATTAACATCTTCTTAACTGTGGTACTGAGATGTTATTACTGCCACAAATATCAGATACATACTTTTCCTGGGTGAATATCATTTTCTTTTCTTCCCTCTTATTCGACTAACTATTTTTCAGGATTTTTTTTTTCTTTTAATTATTAAAGCATATCCTTTGTTTCCCAGTCCCATGTGAAGGCCCAGAAGGCCGGCAAAGAACAGCAGCTGGACATGATGACCCAGCAGTACCAGAAGCTTGAAGGTCGCCTGGACGAGATGCTTTCCAGAATAGCCAAAGAAACGGAAGAGATTAAAGATCTGGAGCAGCAGCTTACTGAGGGTAGGTAGAACTGGCTGCTTGTTTGGCAGATGGTAATGGTCTTGAAAATTTTGTACAAGAGCCACAGTTATACAGTCTGACATTTCTATGGGTAACCCACAAGCATTGGCACTCACATGGAACATTGCCAAAGCACTTTAAAAGCTGACACAATACTTAGAAAGTGCTTGGCACAGCTCACAAATGTAAATAAAGTTAAATATAGAATGTATTAAACACACATAAATAAAGAATATTCTATGTGTCTCTGTGACGTGGCTGGGCATATTTTTGGAGTCTAGCCAAATGATTCTCAGCCGTTTGGATGTCTGTAACAGGCGACTTGACTTAATCTTCAGGTGCACAGTTAACTTTGTGACCCATTCTGCAAGTCAAGCGTCTTGGTACCTAAGAAATAAAATAATTTGCACATCAATACAGGTTACTGTGACAAATAGTCCTGGCTCCTGGCAATGTAAGGTTTCTGTGAACACTGGCATATACATAAAATCGCCATGAGTGGCTTCTAAATTGGGTTAGCATTTTGGAAGCTCCCTGAGTTACGTTTTGAACGGTAGCTATTGTTACTAATTTATAAACTGTACACAAACACTCCATTAACCCCTTTATGATTTCTCAAGGTCCTACGTTTACCTCCGTCATTGAGATGGTTACGTAGGTGGGCTGCAGACCTTATAGTTTCCTTTATTTTAGCCTTAATTGTCAATCCTGCTTTTATAGAGGATCAAACTCAGCAGCCAATGAATATCCTTATCCAATGAAGAGCTAGCTGCCCAAAGGCTGCTGCTGCAGATGTTGTCATTTGAAAAATTGGGAGTAGACTGTGAGAATCCACAGGAAGGTGGCTTTTCGTGTTCCTAACACACCGTTTCCTGTACAGGAAAATACATGCTTGTGTAACGTTTTAAGTGGGGGATCTTAAAATAATATAATTTCCTCTCATGCGTTTTATGAGACAGCCAAGACAGTTTGTTTAACCCCTTAAGGACCAAACTTCTGGAATAAAAGGGAATCGTGACATGTCACACATGTCATGTGTCCTTAAGGGTTTAAAGGTAAACTCACATCCCAGGATTTTTTTGATCATATGTTTACCAGTTCCTATGTTTAGAAACCCTTTAACTCCTGTAACAGGGCGCTTCCATTTTAGCTCCCTATTAATCGTTGCTCCGACTCCGACTGCTCCGGCAGTCAGTGTAGGGACTGGAGTATACAGAGAAATTGAGAAGTTAGACAATGCTTATATTGTTCCTCCGCATTTACAGTGTTTGCCTTGACTTTGCCTTGTCTGAACAGGTCTATGATGTCATTTGCCAAATCTTTCATTTAAATGTAAATGAACACAGCCAGTTCTGAGATTTGCAGTGTATTTATTTAGTGGGGGGTAAATTTCAGAGAAGTGACAGATCCCCTTTAATCAATTCACCCAAATACGATTACACCTAAACACCTTTCTCCATAGACTGTAAGCTTTTCCAGTGAGACTGATGACTGCTTCTCTCAGTTTGATCTAATGCAGTGAGAGATGATCTTGGACACTGCATTTGCCGTGAATGATTATTACCATGTCTCTCAGGCAGCCGTCTTCTGTATAAAGAGCAATTCAGGGATACATTTCTAAAAGTGTAACAATCAGCAGGAACATTCCCGTTTCCATGGCGATTGCCCATTTCTAAAACTGCGCAACAGAATTATTCTCTTTTACACTTCCTCCATTCATCCAAACTCTCTTTTTTCAGCCCTTCTATAACAAAATAAAGAATAAAACAAAGTTTGCTGTGGTTTCTTTAAACAGAAAACCTCTCCCTGGCTACCCTCTGATGTTAATGCCTGGTTTCCACTTTTCGTATATAAACACTATGTTATTATTTAAAATATTATAGAGAACACTTCCTATCATCCAGCCAGTGGGCTTTGAAATATAATTTATGGAATTCTACTCCCCTCCCAAGCGTATATCAGGGGAAATTCTGTAATCTGCATCAAAACAAAACGGCCTCCCCCACCCCCTCAAACTACTCACAACACTTTCTATTCCAGCTGATCATGTGGCATCTGTCCTCCCTGTGCCCTTTCCAGTCTGCCCCATCCAGAAAAAAAAATTAAACTCTCAAGAAGTTAAAAGGAAATGTGCATGTTGGAGATTATGCAGAGAGTTTCTAAAAATATCTCTCTGTATCTATTCAACAACAGATTTCAGTCACCACCGAGACACGCACAATGCAGAACATCATGGAATCTGCACTTTAAATAAAGTGGTGATAACGCATTTAAATACAGAAATTTGGGATGGCTGAAATGTTCAATGTCCAAGCTAAAAGGGGAAACATAATAATTATTGACATTTTATATAGCACCGACTAATTCTGCTACAGTACTTTACAATATTCTACACAAGACAACCTATTAGAGATTTGGCAGCAATAATAGGTTGATGAGGACTTTGCTCAAACAAGCTTACAATAAGGAGGTAGTGGGGTGTGTGGGGGATAGGATCCAAATGACATTGTGGGACAGTAGCAGAATTGGAAGGTGAGAATAAAGTAAAGTGGAGTGGGATCTCCTAATTAAGCTGAGGAATGACTGTTACCATAGGAAGCCATAGGCTATTCGGAAGACTGGCACCTAAAGGAAAATGTTAAATTGTTTTCCTCAAAGTATCGCTATTGCAGCAGCTGTGAAATTGCAAACCAGAAATATGGGTTTTTGCTCATTCCGGTCAGAAATGTGTAAGATTGGTGCCATCAGTTTTTATAACTTATCTAATGTTTCCCAGAGTTTATTTGATTATCCCCATTCTATCTGGAATGCTAACCGTACCACCAGGTTGCAACTTGTTTGCGTTGCAGTGGTCTCTTTTCTTGTACGTTTGTTCAACTTTGGTTGGTTGAATGTTAACAAATCTCATTCTTCATGTTCGATCAGGTCAGATTGCAGCTAATGAAGCCCTAAAGAGGGATTTGGAAGGCATAATAGCTGGACTGCAGGACTATCTAGAAAGCGTTAAAGGCCAGGCCAAGCAAGCTCATGAGGATTGTCGTGAACTTCAGGCTGAAAGAGAGGGTTTACTTCAACGGCTGTCAGAACTGGAGGAAGAAAACAAGCAACTGGAAATTGTGGCAATGGACGCTGAAAACATGAGAAAGGTAATCCTCAGATGTTGAGTCTTGCTGAAGAAGTGGTTGGTTATAAACCACCTTTATGGAAAAGGGAACTTTATTAAGATGGTAATTGGTAAGGTCTTAAGACTAGTGTTACTGAATCCAAATATTCAAAGGGTTGTTTACTGAACCTTGAATTTAACAAGAAAATGCAAATTATATTCCAGAATAGCTAAGATGGTAATTCAATGAGTTGTCGAGTGTTTTTCCAACTCATCTAGTTTAGCCTAAAACTTTTAGATTTCCTCTGTCTTCCAGACAATTTCAAGGTTAGTGGATAACTCAGTGTTGCGTAAGTTGTTTTTCTTGAAGAGCTCGTATCATAAAAAATATAAAATATTTATTCCCTGAAGGTCTTTGACAAAGATGGTGCCAGATCCACTATTGATAGTCAAATAAACAGTTGCACTTGGCTTTATATTCTTTGTAGACAATATAGGCCTAGACCATGCTCACTAAACAGCCATTGCTAATCCACACAGGTTGCCTGCCTTACTTAGTAATGTGATTATTAGTAAATCTTCAAATATCTGAAAAGTTACAATGCAGAGTGGTGAAAATCAAATCTCTTTGAAAAGACCTGTTCAAATTAGGGCCTTGTATTGTCGTGTTGTCGTGACCTTTGTCGCTCTGTGAATATGTCTTTTGGATAGGCTAATTGACATTGCTGGTTTGCCAATACAGGAAATTTCTGATCTGGAGCGCAGCCTTCAAGAACAACACGAACTCAACGAATCTCTGCGTCAAGCTCAGGGAGACCTCAGTGAGTACGAAGCAGAGCTTGAAGACCAGCTGAAGGTTCGAGATGCAGAGGCCAACCAGTTAAAGCAAGACCTGGAGAGATGGAAACGTCTCAGCCAAGTAAGCGTTTTGACTACTTAAAGAATGTAATAATAGATGAGGAAAACAAATATCCAATTTATGCTGGTGGGTGTGCTGTTTTTTCAGATGGAGAATTCTGCTTTGCAAGCAGAGCTGGAAAAAGATCGGCAGGCGCTGGAGAACGCTCTCACTAAAGCACAACTGCTGGAAGAGAAGGAGAAAGACAACAAAAAGCTATTGTCTCAAATGAAGCAACTGCAGGTAGGATCCTCTCTGGCTGCTCTGTGCACAAAAGCATTACTGTTCTTGATGTTTAATATTAAACATTCCCAAGCACCACTGTTTGTTTTGGTCGCTGAACTTCAGTATTTGCAAGATACAAGCTTTGTGTTAACACTGGGGTGCTAGATATCTTTCTCTCTGTAAAATGACTCCTTGATGTGAACCGATGTTATTTAAGATTTATCTTTTTGTCTCGCAGGGAGATAATCATCATCTAAAAGAGCAGGTCGAAAATCTCCAGGCTCAGCTCGACGACGCATTAGATAATTTAGTGCACCCTGAACAGATCGTTGCACGTGTCGCAGACCTGAAACGGAAACTGCAGACAGGGGTCGGAGAAGTTAGGTAAATATTGTTAAGGGGGGGGAACACTCATTGGTAGAATGTAACAATGTCAGGTGTGTTTTTTTAAATCTTCTTTTCTCAGGGCAAAGGTGTAGAGTGTTTTACCACAAAAGAGTGATACGCAGCTAACTTTTTGCTTTATTTATAAAACACATATTCCAATGAGCACTGCAATTATAATATGCACGGTATAATCCCAGTCTAAGCATATATGGTGGTATATATCAGGGATTACACCACCACGTGCAATACAGCAGAGCTCTAAATAGCTCTATTAAATGTGAGTGGTTTTCTTATAGCTACTAACTACATTATTTGTACTGTACCATATTGTATTGCACTGTTATTCTCTTTTTTTTTTTTGAGGTTTGCAATATTGTATTTCCTGAAGTTTTGTGTATGTATGATCTTTGAGGCGCAGTATACGCCATATAATCACACGAGGTTTTGGGAATCCTTTTATTGTATACCGCAGCCCCTACTAAATTCTTGTAATATAGTGAGCGCCTATACCTCTTTGTTTTCTGTAAGGGGTGATTACTGTAGAGCACATGGAGTTAATTAAGAGGTATGATTAACATAATTTTTTTGCACTGAAGCACTATATGCTTAATTTTGCAAATAAATGAAAAGAAGTTGTTTTTTTTTTTTTGTTTTTTTTCCAATTTGCTTACTTTTTTTGTCAATAATGATCTATACTCCTCTTCTCTCAATTGCGTTTCTGCTAATTTGTGTTAATAACTTTTATATATGTCTTTTCAATTTCTGTCACCCTGCAGGTGTTCCAGCGGCTCGGACGTTCTAGGGCAAAATCTGGCTGATCTCCAAAAACAAATCAACGAACTGCTTGCAAAGGCTCAGGAGGAGAAGAGAGAGGCCTTGGAAAGGCAGCAGAGATTACAAGACGAAATCGCTATATTGCAAGGGAAGGCTAAGGATGCTCCCGGAGACTATAAAAGAGCCTGCAACAAAGCAGCTGAAGCGAGGGTATGTGGAATGTTAAAGATTACGAATGTACAGTTACCCTTTTAGGCAGGGGTCGCCGTCACGTAACTCTCCTAGCGCTTAGGATGTAAATCTCCCATGATGCTTTGCCAGAAATAGAATAAGGAAAGAATGATTTGTTACCCAGTCCATTAGTATTTAAGTAGTGACTCTATATTTTTTTTATTTTTCTTGTTTTGAACTCAAGCATATGGGATTTCAGATGAAATGTTTTTCATCAAGATTGAATCTTTATGATAAACTCATAAATTGTGTTGGAAAAATCTTCAATATAAAACATCCAGGTGTATGGTGAAAAACTAACTTTATACAGGAACAGGCATTGTGATTGACTTGGTAGACACACTTTAAGATTATGTTCAGTGTAGGACTTACAGTACTTTTTATACACTCTGGCCTGTTGGTCACTGTGTAATTTCAGTCATAATATCCCGTGTTCTGGAACACACAGCCAAAACATCAAAACACGCGCTGCTGTCCAAATACTTAAGGACCGCACTGTCGATGGCAAATATTTACTGCTTTGTTTGTGTTTTTGCAGTTGATGGAAGGACTAGACTAAGCAATGCTTTCTGTGAGATAATGTCATTTAAAATGCCAAGTTTGAACCACCTTCTTTGTCGCTGTAGATACAGGCAGAAAGGAGGCAGCATGAAGCTAAGGAGCGCCAGATGGAGAACGAAATTTGCCGGCTGAATGAAAAATTAAAAAACATGGAGGAAATCCAAGGCCTAGCAGACCAGCAACTCGTGGAGGCTGAGGACGACCGTGAGAAACTCCTCCTGGAGCTGCAGGATTTGGAGGACAAGGTTTGTTACTATAATTCACTTGTACATATAGTGCAGTCTATTGCCACACAGTCCGTAATGGTGAATTATGGTGGAGGACAGCAGATCATCTGTAGGAAATTTAAATCTGATGCTTTACTAATTCAGAGAATCAGCCATGCTTTGTTCTACAAAAAAAAAACAGATCTCTGTCAAAGCCTGATACAGTTCATGGAGACCAAAGTCTAAGTTTGTGATGGGCCTAACGCAGCCACATTTTCACTAACTCAGAGTGCTAAATTACGGCTAGAAAGAGTGTGTCCAAAAAACTTCTAACATTAGAACTGCATAGAGGGGACTGCCCCTTGTCACCACATCCTCATTATCCTTAAACAACTACATCAGGAAAGAAAAATAAATATTGGAAATAGAATATATATGTTTAGGTTTTAGTTTGTTTTTTATATATTTATATTTAGTATTACAAGAAATTTACAAAGACTTGCTGGTGTTATTTCACAGACGGAGCAAAGTGGCTGGTAAACATTGCAACACAATAAAATAGAAATGAACTAGCTGAACTCTTTTTCTTTCTTATTGTAGAGAAAATTAGAAGACGCTCGGGCACAGAAAGAGTTGTCTAGTCTAGAACAAGAACTGAGGGAGCTGAAACGCGCAGTGGCGATCTCCGACAAGATGGCTGCCTCTGAACTTTCCAATGCTAAAGATCATCTGAAGTCTCTCCATGGAACGGTCCTTAAGCTAAATCAGGAGCGAATGGAGGTAGGCGACTGTGTGGTTAAGATCTGTTAGCATCTATTTAGATTGTTCCAGGATAGTCTGGAGTGCTGGATAATTGAATATAAAGTAGAAGTACAAATCCTGGCTTGCCAGAATTGACGGATACAGCATGTCTTGAAATACAATATGGGTCCACAAGCAAATTACCTTGTCAGTAAATGGCTGCTGTAAACCGTTGCTAATAACAGATCAAGCCAGATGCAGGATTGAGAGTTACAATTCAATAAAGTGGCGTTAAAAACTCTTACACTTTTATGTTGCTTGCTCAAAGTGAGAATTCAAAGAGAATTTCAGATTTTAGGACAGAGTAACCGATTTAAAAGCTTAGATGATTTTGAGAATTTTTCCAGTTTAGTTATTTTGATCTTAAATGCAACTCCAAAACGGACTAATTTGCCATCATCAGGAACACTTAGTCCCACGGCCTGGGTCTTTTAGATTTTAATTTTTACAATTTTTAAAGTATGTTCTTGAGCTCTAATCTCACTCCAGCTTTGTGGGTCAAGCAAGCATCAGACTTGTTTTTTTAATAGTTTATCAGAGTTGCAATAAAACAGAAAGATTGTGAGCAGAGGACCCCCTGGGTAGCGACAACTAAAAAAAACTGAATGTTGGAGTTCTAGAATGGTCCTGAGTTAGAGTATATGACTGGGCTGACATCCAGAGTTGTGATTTTCTTTCTTTTTCCATAAAACAGAGCTTCATCAAAATCTGCCTGTGTTTTGTTTATTTATAATGCCAATTCTGAATTTTTTGTTGCGTAAATTTAAGAACTTTTTTACCATTACTGTTTTCTGCATACAATAACATTTTCTGGTGGCATTATCGTAATGTTATTTTGATTTTCCTGTTTTGTAACTTGATAGATGGCTTTGGTAAGCCAACAGCCAAGCTATACATAATAAGATGAGTGAGGCTTGACTACTGGAAGCTACTTATCATTCTGATTGAGCCTTACAGAGCCTTCAGAAGGAGGTGCTATTAAGATTCAAGATTTCTTTACCTTACCAACAATTTAAAAATGGGACCCAGTTTGTTAAAACGCAGCATAACAGTCAGTCTTATTATTGATGGTATTTGTCAAACCCTTTTGGTTACGTGTTTTATTTTTTATTGCTTATAACAGGATATGCAGGAAGCAGAAAATGTCTGCTCTAAGACAGCCCAGGCTTCTCGAGACCTTGCTAAAGCTGAAGCAGAGATTGATCTGCTGCAGAGTCTGCTGAAGGAGACAGAAAAACAGGTATGGTTCACTGGCCATTCACTTTCTCTGTAGCAAACGGATGCATACAGGCAAAGACTGCTACATTTCCTTTTAAATTTTGCTGACTGGTCTTAATGTATGTCACTTCCCTGGCTAACTGGGACTGATGTGCGTGTTTTTTCTTCCTCATTAATCTATTGCACTCCTTTGATAGTTTTTGGGGATGTTTACTTGTAACAATGTAAATGACACTTTTTTTGTTAGAAGAAAAAATAGTTTCTATATCTGTGCACCAAGGACTGGTGTACACAGACAGACTGATGAGAGTCTGTTGCTAAGTGCAGCTCCTAGCTGCTGTGAAGCAGGGTTGGTGAGAATACTTGTGTAACAGGCTGCAGCTGCTAGTTGTCACAAGACAAACAGAGGAAGTGGACAGATTGGTGGATTGTGTGTGTTACAGGCTGCAGCGTGTAGCTGTGTCACATGACGCTCAGAATAGGGTAGTATGAGGACATGTGTTGTCTTGCACCTTTCTGTTTCTATCTGTATCGTCTCACTGACACAACAAAGCGCTGAATGACTCTCATGTGGAATTGTGGCCTGACCTGACAAAGACCATTAAATGCTGCTGGTGTATATGTATCCGTTTAATAGTACGCCTGACGCCTCTTTTACAAGTGCAGCATCCAGTATTTAGGAAGGGAAGTCATTCATTTCCTGTGTGTAATTGTTTACAATGAAACCAGCTTCTCACATACAAAGATGTGGCATCAGCCAGCACTTGCACAGACTGGGCTGGTAGGGAAGATGTGAAAGGGTCCAGACTCTCAGGGTAGGTGCACTTTAACCCCTTAAGGACCAAACTTCTGGAATAAAAGGGAATCATGACGTGTCACACACGTCATGTGTCCTTAAGGGGTTAAACTCCTTCATCTTTCTGTTCATTCTATCTATTGGTAGCTCCAAGAGGAAGTGCAAAACGCTGACTCCGGGATCGCAGCATCAAGCTTACAGCAAGCGGAGATTGACAAGCTGAACCAAACAATGAGAAAGCAAAGAGTGGAGATGGATCGCCTGAAACATCTGCTGGATCATGCTAACGCTGGTAGGAATTTTTGCTTGTTTTTTTTTTTTTTTTGCTACAAGTAACAAATGCAAAAATTAGGGTGGAACGACCCCAAAACACAGACCTTTTACCTCACCGCGTGTCACCCTAAACTTAAACTTTCTTCAATTTTTTCCTCTTCTCTCCCTCACTATTAATCAGTTATTCCTTTATTCTTTTACCTTTATCTTGTAAAATGCAGGAGGCAAAGAAGCAGCTACTTTGTGTGTAGATTTTCCTCCGCTTGATAAAAGGCATTGCCTTGCTCATTGTGAGACTGTATCTATAGAGGGATCCTCCATAAACATTAGTGTTGTAATCTTGTGCATGCACAAGCACTCCTGTCTAACTAAAGGTTAGCAGTGAGTCTTACTTTTATTTTGCTAGAATACTTAGTAGTGTCTGTGTATTGTTTACATTACATGCCTGGTTTTGTGGACATGACCAGTAAATTACATTAACCCCCGCAGTACTGTAAATGTGTTGGTGCACGGGCACGTTATACTAGAGCAACTTTAAGGCTGGTATTTCTGTACAGTTGTCAGTATTTGCCCACAACTCATATACGCAGCTTGTGCGTCTAAGGTGGTAAGTGTGTGTTTTAATTACCTTCTCAGTACTATTCACAAGGAAGAAAGTTTATTCCAGAGAAGTTAGAGTTCCGCTTTAAAGAGGAAATTAAACTAAAAAAAAAAATATATATATATATGTGTGTGTGTGTGTGTGTGTGTGTGTATATAGTTTTATGGAAACTCTTAACTTAAAATAGTTTTGGAGTGCAAGGGGCATTTTTACAATACAGATAATGAATGCCATTTTTACATTTTCAAAAACCGTGGTCAGGAAGTTCACTTGTGACCTTTCCATGTGGCGATACAGCGAGACAAGCTACTACCAAGGAGAATGCTTTGCTGATGAGGGCTGAGCTAGCCATTTTAAATCCCTTGGGGTTATTCAATGAATTGGGAATTGTTGTAGATTGACGAGGGGATTGCAAATGTCAGGAAAAAACACTAAGGCCTCAATTTTGATATTTTTGGAAAAGCTTTCAAATGACTTCATATTTTGAAACAGATTTCAATATTTAGATATTTTTTTTTCAGCATATTGCTATATTTTTATATATATTTTTCAGCATTTTGATATTTTGCAAACAAAAATATTTTTAACGCTTATTCCAAAATATTAAATCAAGGCCTAATTTGGATTTTTTTCCCCCCTGATTGTCTTTTCTAGCTTAGAATTTCCAGTTTGCTGCAATTCTCAGTTCGGTGCGTAATCCGTCCATTTATCTATACATTGTTCTAGCGTTCTATGCAGACATAGCTAAGGGACTCTCTGAAAATATGCCAGTCACCGCAAAATGATTCCCCTGGTGGAACAAGTAGTGGTGGTTAAAGGACCACTCTAGTGCCAGGAAAACATACTCGTTTTCCTGGCACTAGAGTGCCCTGAGGGTGCCCCCACCCTCAGGGTCCCCCTCCCGCCCGGCTCTGGAAAGGGGAAAAGGGGTAAAACTTACCTTTTTCCAGCGCTGGGCGGGGAGCTCTCCTCCTCCTCTCCGCCCCGTCGGCTGAATGCGCACGCGCGGCAAGAGCTGCGCTCGCATTCAGCCGGTCGCATAGGAAAGCATTGACAATGCTTTCCTATGGACGCTTGCGTGCTCTCACTGTGATTTTCACAGTGAGAATCACGCAAGCGCCTCTAGCGGCTGTCAATGAGACAGCCACTAGAGGATTAGGGGGAAGGCTTAACCAATTTATAAACATAGCAGTTTCTCTGAAACTGCTATGTTTATAAAAAAATGGGTTAACCCTAGCTGGACCTGGCACCCAGACCACTTCATAAAGCTGAAGTGGTCTGGGTGCCTAGGGTGGTCCTTTAACCAGGGTTTGTATAAATGTTTAGTGTGATCTTACCAAGTTATTCACTAAAGTTAGAATTGTCGGGAATTCAAGGTGAATTTCAGGGTAAAATTGCCAAGCTGGGAGCATAACTGACTTGGAGAATGTCTCCAGTTTGACTATTTGGGCCTTAAATTTGAAACTCACTTTCAATTCTCAACAGTGTTCACTTTGTGAATAACCCTTCCTGTTAGGAAGTCTGTAACCTATTTTTCTGATCTCATACCATTACAGATAACGTTGGGGAGATAGAGGATCTGCTGGATGAGATTGATAACCTCAGGCATGCCCTTGGCTACCAGAATGATTACCTTACCAGCTTGACCAATCCATTCCGTCGCAGAGGCTACTGGTATTATATGCCTTCCTCATCAAATGTAAGCCCCTTCTTATTTGTGTGTATTATTAATCATTACCGTTCATGCAACATTTACATTTTTATTTATTTTATTTGGGTTTTATTTGCCTTTTTTTTTCTCCACTTACATAAAATATAAAATTGTGTTCTAACAATTTGAGTCTGCTCATTAAATCACCTAAAACAGTACAACATTTTAAGGAAACTTAGTAATAATAGCAAAGTATTTAACCAGTCTGACTCTTGGCTCCATGGTTCAGTTAATCTGATCCGATTTTAAAATGCTTTAAGGCACGATTGATGATCAGGTTTTGGGCATCCATAAGTACTGAATCCCAGTTTAAAATAACTATTGCACCTTCACCTGCAGCTGTGTCTAAAGCTCACTTATTATGTTTATTGGAAAATGATGCGGTTCCATTTTGATGAGTTCTGATGAATTGTAGCAATCCATACCTCTGGGGTAAATAAAGATCCCTGGTATTAATACCCTGATAATTGCTGTGATCCTTCTACATGACATGTCCGCTTTTAAAGGGTTAATATGTTTTAATGTAAGCCATGAAAGGAAAGGAATGGTTACTAAAATCAGGTAGGGAACGACTGGAGCAGATAACATAATTCCTTTTTTGGTATTTAAAAAAAGTCTGTCTTGGGGGAGGAGCCTAACGCTTGAACTGAACGGACGCAAATCTTCCGAGCTCCTGCCAAATACAAATAAAACCACGAAATACTGGGGCACCGCTGCGGGCAAACTACCACAAACACACGAGGTTACGTACCCCATCACCCCAGCGGTACAGGCAGAGTTTAGATGCCCTTTCTGTTCCCATAAACAGGCAGAAAGGTACGCCGCAGAGTCGGGGCCTACTGCACGCTATCGGCCTCACAAGCCGCAACAGCCCTCCTCGGCTTCCCGGACGAAACAGACTGGTACCCACACAAAACCAGACAACACACGCCGGGCGGGGAAACGATGGGCCGAAAATCCCAAAAGGCTCAGGCCAGCGTAACTAAAGACTCCCAGGACATAGGAGCTTTGCTGCAGCGCCCACCACCTCACAAAATGGCGGCCCCGCCAGAACATGAGCCTGGCTCCAGCTCGGACTCTGCCTGCGGAGAACAGGGGGAACCTGCGAACCTAAAGACAGCCATCACCATGACTACAGACCCAGATGATCTGACCCCAGCCACTAAGCTGGACATAAAAAACCTGCTGCAGGAGTTAAAACAAATGTCATCAGCAGAGATGGACTTAATGAAAACTGAAGTCCAAGCTGTGACTGCCCGGGTACAGGCCTCAGAGGAGGACATCATGGATGTGCAGCAAGAGGTAAAGGGGCTAAGAGACACAGTAATGCAACTGCAAACTGCCCACAAAGAGATGGCAACACGGCTCGACTTAGCAGACGACCGAAACCGCCGAGCAAATATAAAGATCAGAGGCATCCCAGAAACGGTTGACCCTACTGAATTACCACACTACCTTCGACGCCTTCTCGCCACCCTACTACCCCACACGCTAACCAAAAAAATCACACTAGGAGGCTGCTTCCGTATCAGTAAACCCAGGCAAGCACCAACAGTTGCACCCGGGGACGTGATCGTCCGATGCCACTCCATTGCTGACAAAAGCCACATCATGGCCGCGGCCAGAGCAAAAACCCCGTTGGAATTTGAATCGGCACAATTAAGCTTTTACCAGGACCTAACTAAATACACTCTAATATGGAGGAAATCCCTTGGCCCGGTCACCCAGAGTCTTCGGGAGGCAGGTTTGGAGTACAGATGGACACAACCAAGAACACTCACAGTAGAAAAAAATGGCATTACCACCCGCTGCCAGTCACTAACCGACGCTGAAGCCTTTCTCCAAGCCCTGGGACTCTCGATGGGACCCACAACCCCTGAGACACAGAGCACATCGCCCAACTGGGACCCAGCACAAATTGTTCCCTTTGTCCCACGTACGAGAGGGAATCCAGGAACCAACACCTGAATGATAGTCACCAAGAGAGACTCCCATGTCCGAGCACCTCGGATTAGTAATAACCTCGCAGTTCTGATTTAGGTTCTGTTAAAGTTATGTTTTTATTATAGACACCAGCCGTTACTCTCTTGCAGTGCATACACACACCACCCAACGGAACACACGTACACCAGACACACCTGCCCACTAAGTCTTGGGAGAGTGAAGCACTCCACACGAACACACTCACCATTAACTGAAAATCCCCTGATCCCCTTAGATTAAAGGACACACACACACCACACCGACACGCACTTGTCCCCCCCCCTATATATCCAAGCAGGCCCCCCTTCCAGACCCGCACCTATCACACACCTGAGGAAGCATATATAGCACACAAGGCAACACTTCCTGGCGAAAGCAACACCAGCACTAAAAAGCACAACGGGGACTCTCTCCCTAAAAGCACCCTCCCCCCCACCCCATCTTGTATACACAGAACAGAAGAGACCCTCACACACATGTTACCCTACCAACACCACCACCTGTATAATTACACTACAACCTACATGCTTAAAAAGGAGTACAGCAATAATGTTATTTCGCTATTCTTGTAATTTCTGTTCTCCTCTGTACCCAGACAGACGTAATGCTACCACCATTGGTAGTCCAACCAGCCTGGGTATCCCGTGTTAAAAACAAACAAGAAAGAGGCCGTTGTACACTAGAGCGCACACATCTTCATTACCTTGTCTAACAATCTATGTAACTGCTCTCACTTGTTCACAACCTGTAAAGTTGCAACACATGCCTCATGTTATTTATTTATTTTTATTTTATTTTAATTTTTTTTTTAATTTGTATGCCGGTTAAGATAATACTATCTTTTCATGCACATAGATATATCATGGCAAGCAAAGGTACTACTAATATGAGCCTGATCAGTTAACAACTTGCTGTTTAGTCGCCCACTCGGCCGGTGTCCATGTCTGCCTACCTAATATGCCTTGATAACACTGTCTCACCAGACAATCTCTCTCCCTATGCGCATAGCAATCTGTAATGTGCCCCCTGTACCTAACCGCAGAGTTTAAGCTACCGTATTATTCTTATCATTTAAAGAAGCTCCACGTTAACATTTTGTGTTACCCATCATTAATTTATACCTAA
Organism: Pelobates fuscus; assembly: GCF_036172605.1. Taxonomy (NCBI): domain Eukaryota; kingdom Metazoa; phylum Chordata; class Amphibia; order Anura; family Pelobatidae; genus Pelobates; species Pelobates fuscus. The sequence goes on along the minus strand of NC_086325.1, from coordinate 155,890,976 downwards.
CGGGACTCTTCGCAACTAAATGGTTTAAGCTTGTTTAAATATTAATATAAAAATGTGCATGTTCCTCAAATGTCACTCCCAGCTCTAAATATATTGTACTGAAGCTTGTTTACGATGCTGTGACATACTGAATGCTTATATGTGATTGTCATAAATGCACAACCAAAATAAAGAATTAAAAAAAAAAAAAAAAAAAAAAAGTCTGTCTTTTAATGTGCCTCTCTTGATTTAGTCATTGGGACTTGATTCTGCCAGCACTAAAGACTCTGGAGTTGGTGTTCATTACCCAATGACCTCATCGCCTGCAAAACGAAAATGCAGCCATTGCAAATATCCCAAAAAGGAAGATCGGGCACACTTTGGACATTGGGTCTACTCTCCTCTCCGACCTGGACTGCAAAGACTGCATACTAACAGAGGTAACTTCAGACTTCAAACTCAACTGCAAATAAACTCTTACCTGAAGATCACAGTCACTTCTGCCTTATCCAAGCATCACTTAGTGGCAGATGGGAGCACAATTGGCTGGCAAACGCCTAAATTGTACCAGTGAATAAATCTCATGTTAAATTTTCCAATACATTGATAGATTTGCAGATATTGACTAGTACATTGTGTAGGTGACCTTAATAGTGCATTAAAAGGGAATCTCAAATATTCACTTTCACGGTTGCCTTTCCCTTACAGATAACCGAGATGTTGATGACGATGAAGAGAACAGACCCACAGTGCCACAGACGTGTCACTTTGTGCCTCCTCCAGGCTCCGTTATTTATACTGTTCTTCCAGATGGTACTCCTACACCGCAAGGGACTGTTATTTATGGACCCCCTCCCCCATATAGCCCCAGGCCGGTGGCTCCTGGAACGGTTATATATGGCCCTCCACCAGTTGGAACACAGATTGTGTATGGACCACCCCCACCTCAATTTACAATTCCTCTTATCCCTACTGGGGTACTTCACTGCAATGTGCCCGCACACCACAATATGGTAAGTTTTGTGTTTAGCCTTCACATAGTTCTTTTAGTACTGGGTTTCCACAAAAGTGTTTCCTATTTCTAGTATGAATTTGTGGTATTTAGACACATGGGCATCCAAGCTGTTTCTACTGTCCTAGTGAGATAACACTTGACTGCTTTTTCACATAAATTGTGCGTTGTGGGCTCTGAGTTTCTGTCTTAATTGGTTTGGCAATGTTTGGCTCTTGCTTTCCAATCCATTACGAACGATCTCCACTATGTCTAGGAAAATGAAGTTACTCGTCTCGAAGACATTATTGATCTTCTGAAGTCTCGTCGGCACAAAGACAAGAAAACAAAGGAAAGATTACGAGACAATATAGATAACCTTGAGCATCAAAACAAAGTCCTGATGAAGGAAGCAGAAGAACTGCGCACACGATCCCAGAAACGTAAAAGAAAGTAAGTGTTGCTGATATGAAATCCAGGCATTGAAGGACACGGACAACTGATGGCTATGCATGGGATTCTCTGCAGGTTCATAGTTGGTGTCTAGTCCCCCACTCTTTAAAATATACAGTTCTGGACTGTCCTTGTGAGTGGGATCAATCAGGTAAATGTCGTATGTTCTCTCTGTAACCGCAAAAACGATTTAAACTTTGTTTGAGACGTGGGTGGGTACCTGCGTTTTGACTTTTATAATATAGGCTTAATCTGGCATAGTTCTAATAGACATGTGGGCAAAGTTCATTCTTCAGGTGTGGCCATAAAACAAGATTGTTGATTTCCATGCAGTATGTAGGGGATAACGGAGTAGTAAGCTTTCCCCCAAACAGTTTACATACATCATTTCATCTTTTTGGGTAGCAACTTCCAAAAGACTGACACCTACCCTGTACTATACAAACTTACTTAAAACTTCCTGTTCTGAATGGTTTCTTGCTGGATAGGTTACTAATTCTTCTCTCAATTGCAGAGACTTTGTCGAAGGACATCTTGACAACCTGTTTACAGAGCTGAATCTTGAAAAATCCTTGCAGCACCACGATGACATCATGGACGAGATTGAATGCGTTGAGAAAACCCTCCTTAAACGCCGGGCAGAGTTGTGCGAGGCTGACCGACTTCTGGCTGAAGCTGAAACAGAAATGAAGAATACACGCGAAAAGGTACGCACTGAGCACTGACTGTTCCGTCACTTCGTGCAGACACTCACCAGTGAGAGCCATTTTTATTTTCCTGCGCTGCAGTCCTTGACTGAGAATGATGTGAGCAGTAATCCAGTATGAGAGCTGGAGAATTATAAAATCTCATGCTTTGAGTGGACCTCACATCTAAATGTTTCTGTAAAAGGGATTTATACATCGTATTATTTGTAATTCTATTGGTCTGAATTTCTTGATCTGTTTTTTAATTGACTTGTTTTGTTTCCTTTTGTGAAAACAATCAAATGTTTGCAACCAAAAGGAATCTGTGTGCAACAATTCTTCAATAAATAGGTAATAACATAATCTTACCAATTGATAGTAAAGTAATTACTACTTTAAGGTTTGGGGGGTGAGGGGGGGGGGTTGCATTGAGAAGCTACATCAAATTTTTTTAAAGCCCTCAGTGACTGTTATTGGTTAACAAAATAAGCACTGAATGTATGTGATGTCATCAGCCAATCAGGATCTAATATTCAAACAGATGAGCTGTAGAAATACCGGCATGCCACGCTGCAGGAAAGGGGAGATGGTCATTTGACCGGTCAGGTGATATAAATGCCATCTAAGAAAGTCTGTGTAAAAGGCACCAGACCACAAGTTGTGCAGATGTTTAATTAAAATTAATTATTGCAGATAATTTTGCAATGAAATCTATAGGAGTTACTTTCCTGGTAAACCAAACCCTATTTTCCCAGCGTTTTAGGGGGAACTAAACCAATATTATTTGTACTCTAATGTTTCATTCTATTTTATTTTACCCCTTTGGTGATGTGATTGCATCAGATTCTTCATTGCCTTCATAACTTTCTTTGCTCCGTAATAGGGTCACATTGAAAAGTACGCACTTATTTTAATATTAACACGCTCTATTCTTGTTATACGCCCCTGGTGTCTTTAATTTACATTTGTATCAAAGTGGATTTTTTTTTTTTTTCTCCAGACCACTGATATAATTGAAAAGTACAACTGTGCCAAAAAGCGCCTTAGCCAGACGGAGAGTGATGCAGAGGAGCTAGAGCGACGCGCACAGGATACCGCCATGCAGCTGGTAAAAGCTAATCAGCAATTGAGGTAAAGTTTGGGGTATTTGTGGATTTGTATTTAAAGAGTGCAGTAGCCAAGCTTTTCAGGACATTAATTTTGGATCAAACAGAGATTCCATTGTTCTTGTGTTTGATGGTAAATCTAGAAACCCTGTTTTAGGATCTTGCAAACCAACGCACAAGACCTGGAGCAACATCGACTGGAACAAGAGAACATCCTGAAGGAAATCAATCTGGTGGTATCTGCCAAGGACGCCGAATTCCAGGCCCTCAGCAGCAAAATGGATACAATGGCCGACGGGTAACTATATCCTGAAAATCTATTTTAAACCTCATTGGGGCAGATTTTACATACCTGAATCCTCCTCCGTGCAGGAAAATAAACCTAAAAGCTTATAAAAAAGGAGGACATTATGGTATGAAAGACTTTATACCTGGGACTTGTTCCTGTTAGAATCTGATTTACAAAAACTCTGATCAGAAGTACTTTCCATACAGACGGGGAGGGTAATATGTCACTCTGCTTATTTCCCTGATTAGCTCTGCCTTAAAAGCTGATTTCATGTTTGGATGCTAGACCGCCTGTTTGTGGCATGTTCCTAGTTTCTCCTCCCATATACCCTAATACAGTCCTAGAAGGAGACGTGGTCTCTGGGTAAAGAATATACGTGTTTCCGGGTGGATGCCTGAGCCATAGAACTGCCTTAAATGGATACTATAATTGCCAGGAATACAAAGCTGTATTCCTGGCACTATAGATCCTTCTGCCTCCCTTTTCTCTTGTACCCCAGCCCTGGCGAAAAAAGGGTTGAAAACTCTTTATTTACTTATCTGATCCCAGCACCAATGTCCCACGGCGCCGGGTCGTGGCTCCTCCGTCCTCTGACAAGCAGTGCTGCTGCTCAAGCGCAGGTGCTGCTGCGCTCGCATGAGACCTCCCCATAGGAAAGCATTTAATCAATGATTTCCTATGGGAAAAATCTGACGCTGGATGTTCTCATGCAGAGCCTATAAACCAAGGGTGGCCATTGTAGAATGGCAAAGCCTCACGGAAGTTTTAAAACCCTCCATTTTCGGCACCTCTGATATGGACCGTGGCTTGCACATCCTAGAGTTGTAAAAGACAACCTTCTAACGATCACCTTTTATGTCCAGTCTCCAGAAGCTCCAAGCTGATATACAGGTGGCAGAAGGAAAGGAAGATCTGCATTTAAATACCCTGCAAGAAGCTGAAAGTATTCTGCAGGACAAGGTGGTCTCACTGGAACGCTTAAACTCTCAGGTAATTTTTAACAGAGACATTTGTTTCCAATTGTTTTTGTGACATTAGTGTTAGAGTTACAGGACTTGAGGATACTTTCTCAGAACCCTTCAGCGAAGGCTACTTTCGCCCTAAACAGGGGATTTCTTTATTAAATGTGTTTATTAGTGTGTGTGTTGTTGTTGTGTATTGGCCTATATTAATGTGTTTATAAATAGTGCAAGTGAAGAAATAATTCTAAGTAGATTACTTATTTAAAAATTGTGCACACCTACGCCTGTCTGTCTGTCTTTCAGTCACTTATTGATTGATTGACAGACGGGTGTTTTTTATATAGTGTATATTTTCTGTATTTAAAGCCTGATGAAGGGATTTTGGTGCTTCCACCTATTCCGTGTGCTTGGATTGCTGATGTGTACACAGTGAGTATCTGCCCATTGCGATCACATGCTGTGTAGGGGGCCAGTCCTATATGCCCCGTTAGGATCATTGTTGTGCAGACCAGGACAGAGGTTACTATATGGAAATGTCACTTACTCCATGATTAGATTTCTGTCTCCTATCCATGTGGCATGTTAAACATGTTCTTTATACAGCAACCTATCTTCCATTGCATGAAATACATCCTACCCTTAGTTCTTGTGTCATTTTACCCTACTCCCCCTAGAATGAAGCTCGTTTGAGCAGGGCCCCCGGCACCCTCTTTTCCTGTGTGTCCAACTTGCCTTGTTGTAAATACTTGTTTGTTATTCCAACTATTGTACAGTGCTGCAGAATGTATTGGTGCATTAGAAGTAATAATAAATGAGTCAAGGGATAATGATTGCGTTGTAGCCCTGGGTGTAAGTAAACAATTATTCAGAATAATACATCCAGGGGACACTCAAAATTAAAAGTAATAAGAAGGTGCACAAAGTTGAGGCTCCTGTAGTTGTTGCTAATATTCAGTGTTTCTTCAGAGGTTTCTGCAGTGAGTTTTGTGCAGACTTAATATTTTACAGCATTTCTGATCTTATCCCGCAAGCAGTGTTTTATGGGTGAAGCAAAGATTTCTGGGAGTTGTTTAGTTGTCAGCTTTTTACTGTAGATTGTAAAACTGATTTGTTTTTGTTTGCTTTCCCCTTTTTTGGTATGTGTATACTGTTTATTTTTGTTTTTTTAATACTATTGTCTTCAGTGTGTAATAAGGTACAATATTATGGTTTTATTCAGAGGTCAAACACTCTGTAAACAGCAATGCAGACCTTTACAACTGCTGCAGAGTATGGTGTTTATAAAACTTTGTATCCGCTCTGTTTCTTAATAAAGGTAACAACACAACAGCGAGAAATTGTGGAGCTGGACAGGCTCATTGGCCAGAAGAAAGAGGAACTGCGTCTCATTCAGGATCACATTGAACAAAAGAAATCAGATCTAAAGGAAGTCTTACGGGATGGCGAGCTGGATGTGTCTGAGCGACGGCAGGACATAAAGGTAGATTAGATCTTTCATACTCTGTTTATATTCAGCTTTTTGTTTTAATTTTTAACTTCACGTGAAATGTCTGCTGATATACCGCCTGATCTTATCAGGGGAACTTATATGGGGTACTTTAGAAATCTGGCTGTATTGAACCCTCTCCTCCTCCAAGTTAGAAGCTTTGCTCTCTCTGGATTTTGAGTTAATTTCACGGTATTCTGGAATTAAAATGGAATTTATTTCAGGAGGTCAGGTCTCTGTTGGAGGATTTAAGTGCCCAAAAAGGGGAGCTGAATGCCCAGCTGAACGAGAGGAGGTCGCAGTTGGTTATTCTCAAACAGCAAGTGGAGCGGGAAGAAGATATCCTTCAGAAAGTAGCCTCCCAAATCAATAAGCACAAATCAGGTATGTTTCTCTCTATCTGCGTCTTCTGATCAGTCCATTTAACCAGTTACTGTCACAGCACTGCATGGACAACTTGAACGGAGGCTTGTGTGCAGGATTGATCATTATTTTTGCACGCCTCCTTCAAGTTTTGCTTCCTGTGAGTCATCCTCTCTGTTTCCTAAGAAACAGGTGCTATTAGTGGTTTTTGTATATATTATTGTAATATCTTCATTTCCATTTATCACAAGCTGTATAATCTTGTCATGTTTCAGCCTTGATCAATTTATATGTTCATAAACTGTTCTAGCCAGATTGCTGACAAATATTGACATCAAAATAATTTATTAGAACTCTGGTTCACATACACATCTTTGTATTTTGTGTTAATTTACTGATCACATGTTTACAGACCCTTTTAACATTAATACAAGGTGTTTAGGATCATGCACCCTCTTCACTATGCCATAGTAGGACGTCTACACTGCTATGTTAATATCTTCAAAAATCTGTAGCTCAAAGTTCGTTTCATTAACAGGCACGTAGATATTGATGTCAGTATGTTGAGAAAGCTGATTGTAAGGCTTGGGTACTGACGATAAAAGGGTGCATCATATATTTAAATGTTACCTGTAATGCCGAGCCACTACATGCTTTTTGTTTGGTTTGCAATGAAAACGGGAAAAAATACCAAATCTATATATTTTTTTTTATTTATTAGAATTGAAGCATGTGTTGGAAATGGTGCAGTTTGAAAACAATGAGCTTGAAGGGCTTAAAGTACAGCACGGCCAGAAAGTTGATGAAATGGAGAAGATACAGGCTGCCGTACTGGAGGTGAGAACCTCCTCTCTGATCCAGGCTGTGCGCAGGTCAATGCACTAAGAATCCGGAAGTGGAAAGTTGGGAGCAGAAGTTGAAAAGTTGACTTTCCAACATCACACATTAGAAAACCACCTTAAAGGATCACTATAGGGTCAGGAACACAAACATGTATTCCTGACCCTACAGTGATAACACCACCATCTAGCCCCCCTGGGCCCCTCATGCCTCCATAAATATAGTAAAAATCTTACTGTATTTAAGCCTGAACCTGTAAATCTGCACGCTGTTAGACTCAGAAAAACAAGCAGTCTGCTGACATGTGGTAGCCTGATCCAATCACAGTGCTTCCCCTCAGGATTGGCTGAGATTGACAAGGAGGCAGATCAGGGGTAGAGCCAGCATGATTTAAACACAGCCCTGGCCAATCAGCATCTCCTCATAGAGATTAATTGAATCAATGAATCTCTAGGAGGAAAGTTCAGTGTCTGCATGCAGAGGGAGGAGATACTAAATCACAGGATGCTGTGCATTGTGCTGCCCTGTGCTCTGCTGACAGCAGATCTGAGTGGATGGAGGCATAAAATGCCTCCATCAACTCCGAAATCCCTCTAGTTCACTCTTAATGACTGAAACTGGAGGTGTTCCTAGCTGTGAATGTAAACACTGTAAACCAGTAAATACCCTTTTGGGGGGGAGGTCTTCCATGCAAATCCTCTGTATAACAAGTTTTTAGAATGATTCATTTGATTATATCCTCACTGTATTTCAGAAAAGATTTTTATTCAATTATGATAATTGTGCAAAAGCTGCGTCTTTTTGTACCATCATTCTGTTTGATCTCAATTCTTTTCTGAAGTACAAATCGAGTGAGGATCTAATTCAATGAAACATTCTGGGACTTCAGGAAACTTGAAAACGCTTTATATGTCTGACCATAGCTGGTAAGCTGCAGATTACAGATCCATCATCCACTCCAATCCTCTGACTGATCCAACCCCTGTTTGTTGAGATATTTTTTTGAATACCTTAATTCTCCATGAACAGTCAGTGTATGTACCCCTTAGTGCGGGTCATATTCTAGGTGTAACCACGGCAGTTTTCTCTTAAAGGGAAAGCTGGAACTAGAAAACCTTCAGCGGGCATGCCATCGCCTGCGCAGGGAAGTGGAGTGGCAAAAACAACTGTACGAGAAGGAGCAACGAGAAATGGAGCTTCTGAGAAACGAGATGCAGGCTCTGCAGGAGAGCATGGAGTCTGTGAGCCGGAACAAGGAACAGCTGGAGAAAAACATCCAGGATCTGGAGAAAAGGCTAGCGCAGGCTAACCGGTAAGCCAAAGGCCTTATGGATAATGGACACATTGGAGGCATCAGGAGAGCTGTGGGTATCGGAGTGCCAAAATCACATGACAGCCACCCAGGCCTTGTTCATGGTCAACAAGGCATTGCCAAGGCCAAAGACCGGCAGCAAGTAGCATTTCAGTTCCTACACTTATTTAGGCTGGTAAAGGATGATGGGAGCTGTAGTTTCAACAACTGGATCACAACATTTTGTCCACTCCTGTCCTGACACTGAATGGAGTCTCCTCTTAACAAATATATCTAATATTGTAAGTGGGACACTCCAAGCTGACATGAACCCACTTAATGTTGTCCCCTGTTGGACCGCAGAGGGTAATACAGAGGAGGCGGTTTAGAATTTAACTGGGCATCGTATTCATGAGGTTCCTGAGCTGGAGACATTTTGTGCAATTCATGTTTTGTTCTTTCACATCAGAGACCTCGTCACCACTGAGGAGTGCAATAGAACTGGGGCTTCAACTCGGGAGAAAATGGAGGCTGACATTCAGAACCTGCGCAGAGATCTCGAGCAGCTGAGTAAACGGAAACAAGGCCTGAAGCAGGAATCTGACAAGACTCAACAGTCCTTGCAAGGTGAGATCTTCTCGGGCAGGAGGCAGCGAAAACTGTTCCCCACTCAGAAAGGATTTATCAATTTAAAAAGAACCTTTACAGTTATTATTAATTAGATCCAAATGGCAACATTGGGGCAAAAATGGCAGACCTGGAGAACCCATTCCGTTTATCCATTCAGATTTAATTCACAAAAAGTTTGAGTTTAGTGAATAACCCTGTTAATATTGTACTTGATCTACACGTGGAAAATTTATTTTTATAAAAATCATAGTTACCAAAATCATTCTCTACACAAGTGTCTAATTTGCTTAAACACAGCGTACAAGTCAAATCACCTTTAAATGGCATATGTTATCAATACATTTCCCAAATACAGAGACAAAGGAAGAACTGAACCTTCTTAAAGATGAACTTACTGATGCGAAAGACCAACTCAAAGTAGTTGAACAGGTAACTGATTTCTCTGCCTTTATTGTGGATTTTAGTTTTTACTAAAAGAAAACGTTGTGTACACACACTCACACACACTCTCTCTCTCACACACACACACACACACACTCTCTCTCTCTGATTATTTAAGGTTAAAACATTTATGGCAAATGAAAGGTATGTCCATTGAGTAATATCTTACTATTGATATGGATGGCCCAAAGTACATTTAATATTAAGTATCTCTGTCATATTTTGTCCTAGAACCACCACCACTGTGCAGAGGCTGGAGCTGGGATCTCCACCCGTAGGCCCCCTACTATAAAAGAAAATAGATAATCTGCAGTATATACTGCCATACAATGATCGCCCAACACTTTCACTGAATGAAAGCTATTCAGCTCTCCTAAGATGACCTGTCAGTGCTTGTATGCGAAACCTGCAGCCTTCTAACAATGAATGAATGAATAAATAAACTTTTATATTTGTCACTTGCAGGAGTTGATAGATCTCTGGTAGATATATCCTCTAAATTTAATTATTTTCATTATATCAGTCCTTAATCTTCTCCATGAGCTTCCCACTGCTGATTGGACACCTAGATGGTGGATAATTTGAATTGTGAGAAATGTAGACGTTGGTCATAAGCTGTTGGGCCTGTTCACTATCTGAAATGTAAACATGTTTGAGATTTTACATGGCATAATGTGAAGGAAGAAAAGGCTACCTATTCTAGTGGTTACAATGTCCTGCTTTCATTTGACCATGTCTGTTGAAATACATGATTGAGTAACTTAGCACAAGCTCACCCTAAAGGTTCAATAGAAATATGTTTTCAATCCACTAGTTTAATGTAACTTACAAGAAATCGGGTATTTTTCCTTTCCAGGACCTGCGAAATACCACAAAGCAGCGAGACGACATGTTACGAGAGCAGGCTACACTCAAACTGGAGAATGAAGAGAGTTCAGGAAGATACCAGCTCCTACACGAGAAGGAGATCAGAATGGAGCAGCAACTGAACTGCTTACAGAGGGCAACAGAGGAGAAAGAGGAGGCTCTCGCCAAACAGGAAATGGTAGAGTTCAACTTTCATTTATGTTTATGTTCTTCTTCATCTCACATGTGAATGTAAAAAGTTGACGGATAGTCAAAGCACTAGACAGATTACACATTTTCAACACTGTATGTTAACCAAATCGCAAGAAAATTTATGGATTGTTTTAATTTAAAGGAACACTTATGGGTCAGGAATACAAACATGTATTCCTGACACTATAGTTATAATATAACTGTTTAGTCACCCGGCCCCTTTTACCCCGGTAAAAAAGGTGATTTTACTCGGCCTTTTCCAGTGCTGCGTGGTTCTCCTCGTGACTGCCCCCCGCCTTCCCCCACCCTCTCCTCCCCCGCTACTCACTTGGCTGAGATCAAACTAGAAGGCTGTGCAGCACCCACCCAGGAAACACCTCTAGTAGCAATCTGAGGAGTGACCACTGGAGGTGTCCCTAGGCTGTGATGTAAAAACTACCTCTTCTCCCTGCAGGGACATGCTATAGACACCAGAACCACTGCATTAAGCTGTAGTTGTTCTGCTGACTATAGTGTCCCTTTAATATTGGAAGATTTCAGCTCTTGACTAATCTACAATTATGATGCTGCAGGTGGCTGCACGTTGGTCCTCACTCTCCCAGAATGCAGCTGTCATCACGTCTGCACTACTACCTGGGAATACATATTTGTATTTCGGTGTTTTAAACCTGAACACTGTGCAGCCAACTAGCAGGTTGAGTTTGGATATTGCGTTGGCTAGTAATCCTAATTTTCTATAGCTCATATTCCATACAGTTCATTATATTTATAGTGTTTGCTCATGCCAGTTATTCTGGGGCTGCTTATCCAATGATTTGTACACAACATCTATAAACCTATGATATTTCAGTTGCTAAAGATACTAAATTAATCTTTGGGTCCCGTTTATTCTCAGCTCCTTAAGCAAATCATGAAAGATGCTGAGTGTCAAGAAGACCAGCTTAGAGAGTCCACTGCTAAACTGATGGATCACAAGCAGACCGTGGAATGGGAACTGGCAAACAGACAAAACATGCTGGAGGTGCTAGCCTCCAAGGTGAATGTTTTGGAGGAACGAGCCCTGAAACTGCAGCAGGAGGAGAAGTGGTGTCTGGCTTTAGAGGATTCTCTCAATAATACCAGTAAGTCTGTTCTGCCCTGTAATAACCGATAGAAAAGCTGTAACTTAAAGCGGCACTGTCATGCCGAACTTACCTTTCTTTAATCGATTCCGCTTCTCTTCCTCTCTCAGGATCTGTTATTCATTTATTTCTGTCTGCGCTAGTTTTCTTTAACCCCTTAAGGACACATGACATGTGTGACATGTCATGAATCCCTTTTATTCCAGAAGTTTGGTCCTTAAGGGGTTAAAACATATGACAAAGTAGGGGACTCAGTAGGTCAATAGGTCCCCCCACCAGCCGCTCAGGGGTGGTGGCCGTGGAGGATGAAGAGGTTGAATAGCCCCCGCTTGGGAGGGGTGACACAGGTTTTTTTGTATTTTTATTTTTTTTAAACAGTGTGCAACCACTGGCTGCTCACTGTTTACTAGACATGTCCCTACTTGCGGTAATCTTTACTTAGTATTAGTAAATTTGACTGAAAGACCAATTTAGGTCTTTCAGCCTTTTGGTAGATAACTCCCTAATTCCCACGGTATCAGGGAGATATCTATGCCGCGGCACGAATAGATCCGAATTTAATTCATTCAAATGAAATTCCGATCCTAACAAAGTCCCGAATTGAGTCCTAACACGAATGGAGAAACTGTTATTATTCTGTTAGGATGAAATTTGGTAGTTTCGCCCACGTTCTGTCTAAGTGACAGGACGTTCGGGAATACTGACAGGAAGCATCGCGAGATCACGGATCAAAGGTGAGAATTGTGGGAAAATTGCTTTGATCCCTGGAAACGAAGCACACTTTGCTCCTCCGCTGGTCAAGCGTAGGAAACCTCGATAAGACAAAGTAGTCCCTACTTTGTCTTATGTTTTAAAGAAAACTAGAGCAGACAGGAAGAAATGAAGAACAGATCCTGAGAGAGGGAGAGAAGAGGAATCGATTACCAAAAGAGAAATCGTGTACAATCTCACTGGTAAAAACCATTTAATTTTTTTAAACCCTTTCACTGCCATTAAGGTGCAATACTCGGGAAGTAATAGTGGCAAAACAAAGAATATTTTGCAGTCCCCGTCTTCACATCACATTCATTTACTTTACTGAAATGCATGGCTTCATTAAAATAAATACAATCAGTACCTCAAAAAGCATTCAAATTGTGCAAAACGACATTAAAAAAATTGTGTTCGCATTTAATTAAAATTCTGGCAAAGCTCATTTTATCTCACTTGTTAGTGAATAGCGCTCATGATTCATTAAAGAATTATCAATGAGAAAGTCTTAATAATGGAAAGAAAAATTCTACTTCCAGAACATCAGCTGACCCAGCGAGAAGAGCAATTACTGGAAAAAAACAATGAAATTATGGCTCTGAAGGGAGAACTGGAGATTTCTAACAGTGATCGAAGCCGCTTGCAAGATCAGATGAATTCAGAGAAAAAGAGAGACGAGAAAAGAATCACGATGCTCAAAGAGGCCCTGAAAGGTCAGAGGTCACAGTACGACGATATCATCCAGGTACATTCCACTAGTAACGACCACCAGTCTCTTCCTGTCTCGTCTTGTGTCCAGGAACGTCTTACAGTGAACTCGCCACCAAAATAAAGCTTTGCGTTCATGAAAAATGTAAACAGCCTGTGTTTGTTTTAGGTGTGGTATAGTGGAAACAAACATATTCTTTGAGTAACAATCACATAGTCACACATGCATTCTTTTAAAATAACCTATTTTCCTGAGACAGTAGCCTGCTTGAGCCTTTATTTCCATGATGATCCATTGCATGTTTGAGCATCTTGGGAGATGTAGTCCACAAATATCTGGTCATCCATGACTTGTGTGTTACTGGACAGTTTGGAAGGTTAGAGAGAGTGTGCGGTGTGGAATAATGGCTCAATTGAAAGCATCGTTAAAGAAAAAAGAAAACGCATACACAAAATTACTTGCCCCTTCATTGCTATCACATTTTTATTGTTGACACATGATGAAAAACCCAGCCAGTGTCCCAGGTGAAATCGTTGTTACCTGCATGCTATTATGCAATGTATTTATTTACAGAACCCAATATCTGCCATATCCATGTGAGTTCCATTATATTGCTTAGTGTTTACGTGTCATCCGTGTGTTTGCAGTCATGCTAGGGGGCCATAACTACGACTGTATGTGCACAGGAGATGTGCAATGGCATTGGGGCCCCCAACAGCAAACCGCACAGCATGCTGGGGGTTCCTAGCGCTTTGTGTTCTGTCACTGGTTTTCACTGCTGTCTAATTGTATGCAATTAAATTAGGAACTTAAAGAGGCAAACAGTAGCCTGCAGAAAAAACTTGTTACAGTGGAACGAGCGGCTTATGACAACCATGACCGAGCAAGGCGCCTGCTGAAAGAAGTCAAGCTGATGCAAGCAGAATACACAGTTCTAAAGAAACAGGTATATTCTGTTAATCATACACCATACTGTCAAAGCAATACCGGAGGTCTGTGTTTAAACCAATCCACTAAAATCATGGGTTGCAAACGCTAAATCCCCAGGTACTGGGGCTGATTGGAGGGAGTTGTCGTTTTACAACAGCAGGAGATGTATGTTTGGGCTGTTCCTGTCTTAAATCTTGTTCTGTTGTTCTCTGAAACCACCTGACATTAATGGCTGTGTTACCAGGTGTGCGTACGGTTTCCTGCTCTTAAAGGACCACTATAGATTAAATTTATATAGATCTAAATTTGATTCCCTTTCCCTTTTGGAAGGGAAAAGCATTCTTGTTACAGGGACCCACGTGCAAGTCTTTCTCTGTCACTAAGACCATGATCTACTTTCGGCTTTGCCAGGGGATGTGAAGTGATACTGGCCTGGGTCTAGGTGTGTTATTGCTCCATATTAATAATAATCAGGCTTAATGAAGTGGTCTGGGTGCCAGGTCCCTCTAGGTTTGACCCTGCCTGCTGTAAACATAGCAGTTTCAGAGAAACTGCTATGTTTACACTGAGGGTTAATCCAGCCTCTAGTGGCTGTCTCATTGACAGCCGCTAGAGGCGCGACCGCGCTTCTCACTGTGATTTTCAAAGTGAGTAGACGCCAGTGTCCATAGGAAAGCATTGAGCATGCTTTCCTATGGACTGGCTGAATGCGCGCGCGGCTCTTGCCGCGCATGTACATTCAGCCGATTACGTCAGAAGAGGGAGGAGAGTCCCCAGCGCCGAGGGAGCCCGGCGCTGGAGAAAGGTGAGTGTTTAACCCCTTTCCTCCCCCTTCAGCACCACGGGAGGGGCACGCTGAGTGGTGAACTATAGTGGTCCTTTAAGTATAGAGTAAATAGTTTGTTGGCCAACTGAGGAGCATCAAAAGAATCTGTTCATTGCGGTTCTTTGGCTCTTCTTTTGAATGTGTCCTGTCTCTCTTGCACTCAAGCTGGTACGTGATGAGCGTGTCTTTAATTTACAAAACATTTAGTATTGTCTGATCCCATTATATTTTAGCTCCGAAGCCAAGAGGATCTGGACCAGCGACAGCAGGACGTCAATGAAGCTGTCAGAGTATTAAAAGCCCAAGTAAAAATGGAAATCCAAAATAGCCTTAAAGATTTCCGTTGCACGGAGGACCAGGAGCTGTTAGAAGATGTGGATGCGGTTCTGGAAGAGAAGGAAAGCATGAAGTCTCAGTTAGAGAACCTAAAGGAGAATTTTCCCTTTACTGCCAATCAGGACTCACGGCAGCCATATAAAGAGACTCTGGGAATCTCCAACTCACGTGTAATGGTGAGTATATTCTATAAATTGCAGAGTCTGTACCAGCATGTTCGGTTCCAAGTTAGAACATTGTGCATCCAATGGGAGATTAGCCGGCTGAAGATATCCTGGTTTATTCATTAAATACCAGATATTTGTCCGGGTGCACGAAATCCATCCAGAACGACAATTCCAGCTAATTCTGGTTGGAATTTGGGCAACCCAAGCAAATCTGTACAATCGGCCTGATGCATTTTGTATCTGGTTTCAAAATCCGTGCTTTTCGCATGTGATCCCTATACAAAGTATTGTATTTAGAATATGTACAAAGCACCAGTTTTTTTTTTTTTTTTTTTTTTAAATAAATGAGAAAAAGACCCAGATCGCAGAGCGTGCTCTGAACATTAAACATATTGTTTAATTTAATTTAATTTTATTGTATTTTGAGTCTGTGCCATTAAGTAATGTATACAGGCTGCATCCCTATGGGACAAAACCTGCCCAGTCCCAGGAGCTGCTTACATTTTAGTAGACCTGCCCCCACTTGCAGTACTGCATATGAGACAAAGGCATATTCACTCCCATACATTTCAATTCCGGACTTTGAACATCTGGGCCTGGATTTTAACAAGCCGGTTCCGAATTTCAACCGTTCAGCAGCTTTCAGTCTGGCTAATACCCGGATCAAAATCAAGCTTATTCGTATAGTGCTCTGCAGAATCCTGACTTTGTCACATTATGTGAACTGTCTGAATTTTGCCCTGTACTGCAGCGAATGGTTTGGCTCTATTCGGAAGTTTTGTGAATAAACACTCTCTTATTGGTATATGTTATACTGTGAGCACTTATTCTCAATCTCTGGCTGTAATCTGGCAGCCGTACGTTTCAGCCACGATAGATTATTTAGGAGGGTATTTCGTCTTATCACGTTTCATTATTCTTTTTGTTACACTCCTTCTTCAGTTATAGTGAATTAGTAAAAATCCAAGAGTTTACTTTCTCAGTAAGTTAACATTTCATGGGTTTGCCCTAAAATCTTAATTTCTGAATGACTGACACAGAATGTTTTTACTGATTCTGTTAGGATGAGCATTGGAGAGGAAAAGCTTTGAGAGGAAAACTACAGCAACACGAAGACAGACTCAAGGTAATCTACTCTCTCCTGTGCTGAATTTTTATTTATTATATATAGCCCCTAGAAGGGTGCAGAGATACCTACTGAGAGGAGACATTTAAATGTCATCAGAAGAAACTACAGCTTATTGAACTTGTTCTGGTTAGTATAATCATTCCCTTCAGGCTTTTTGCAGTAAACGCTGTCTTTTCAGAGAAAACGAAGAGTTTACATTGCAGCTTAAGAATAACTCCACTGGCCACTCCTCCAATGGCTGCTAGATGTGCTTCCTGGGGCAGTGCTGCACAGTGTGACATTGAGTGTCTCCACCCTCTGCATGCACACACTGAACTTTCCTCATACTTTGATTCAATAAATCTCTATGAGGAGATGCTGATTGGACAGAGTTGTGTTTGACATGTGCTGGCTCTGCCCTCTTGACAGTCTCAGCCAATCCTATGGGAAGGCATTGTGATTGACTCACAGAATCACTTCTGATGATGTCAGTTGTAAGCAGGCTGGGCAGAGGCAGCAGCTGCAGACTTTTTTTTTTTTTTTTTTACAATATTTAGGGAGGCAAGAGGAGTTGGGGGGCTAGATGGTGTTTTTAACACTATAGGGTCAGGAATACATGTTTGTGTTCCTGACCCTATAGTTTTCCTTTAATAAAAAACTAATTATGACAAACTAAATGCTTATCTTGTTATTACAAGTTTGCAGCAGCTCTAATATGCTGCCCCCTCCTACCATCAATTGTCAAGATTACCTGGCTCAGCCGAGCACAGAATGTCAATTTCTTCAAACCCATAATGCTCTGACACCTTTATCTATGCTCGAGTATCTGCTTGGAAAATACCGCAATCAAAGTAGTACATTCTTCCACTGCACTAATCCAGTAAGTGCTTCTGTAACGTTTATTTGGATAAGGAACTGTCTGTCAAAGAAGTGACATTTCATATTTAAAATGCTAAATCTGAGTGATACGTTGCATGTTGTTTTCTTGGAAGTCTCCCTTTAAATGATTTAAAATATCCACGTTATTTGGAAGGGAAAAGCGTTCTTGTTGCAGTGACCCACGTGCAAGTCTTTCTCTGTCACTAAGACCATGATCTACTTTACCGGAGGATGCGAAATGATACTGGCCTGGGTCTAGGTGTCTTATTGCTCCATATCAATACTAATCAGGGTGAGAATGCGTTGGTATATACACCCTTTGTCTTGAGTTCTGTTCGGCACAGTTCCCAAAAAGAGCTTTATATATGTCTCTCTGAATTAAGAATTAAAACCACAAAGAACATCCTGTTGTGTCTAAAAGGTACACTATATAGATACCCAGACCACTTCAGCTCAGTGAAGTGTCCTGGTCCCCTCTAGTCCTGCAATGTAAATCATTGCAATTTTAGAGAAACTTCAATAAGACTAAGACAGCCTCTAGTGGCATTTCCTAGGGGGCTAAGTGACACGGACGTTGGACATCCTCACATTCTGCATGCAGACAGCCAATGTTAACTAAATCCTTTCCTATGGGAATGCCCTAATACGCACACATGCAATGCCTGTTGCGCATTAGCGACCCCCCCCAACCACACTATAGAATCCCTTTAAACTAGGAACTGCCCCAGTCTAAGGTGTTTTTTTTGTCCTCGTAGGCTGAACTCAATCATCTCATGTCTAGACAAGCAGATGCACTGAGTAAAGGACGCCAGCAGACAGAGGGGAGCCTGCACAGTCTAAGAAGACAGGTCGATGCTCTGGATGAATTGGTTGGCCATGTGTCAGCCGATTCTACGTTCGATTCACACAGATCTGCTGCCATGGCTTCTTTGCATGATGCCCTGAACCCTCCATGCCAGGTAAAGCCAGTGTGAGCAAATGTTGGCACCAACAGATACAAGGTGATTGCCTGAATATCAGAATAATCCAGGAGGTAACTTGTTCACTCAGTTCTAACCTTTTAACTACAGAGAAGCACTTCAATTCATTGCTTGTGTAAAACAGTCAATTACTAGCGTAATGTTCGCTGAAGATTTCTGATTTTAAATTAGATATATTTCTTTTGTTCCATTTCCTTAAGCAATCTATACTCGGATTACAAATTACTGATGCCACCAAGATATCTACTCCATTTCTATTCAACACCACATTCCCACCGGGAGTTTGACCCTGAAACGTGAAGGTAAGAGCTGAGAGATGAAACGTGAAAACGGTCACTATTAGACTTTAAGGGTTTTTGCCTACAAGCACTTTTAACCACCTTTAATTGGGCATTAAACCAAAGCTTGTAAATTACATGCTAGTTAAATCCTTATCCTGATGGATAAGCTGAAATGCAACTAAATTTTTGGTTACAACAATTTTATGAAAACAAGATCTATTTAGAATGTATGTTTTTGCATCTTTTTTTAATTTGGGTTTTTAGTGCCACCTAGTGGAGGCTTAATTCTTTACAAGCTACTGAATCTTTAATTTGCCTTTTTTTTTTAAAGCCGTTCAGTGGTTCTACATTAAACAGTAATGTATCTGGTTTTCTGAATGCAAAGCTAGTGATAGGCTTTCTGAAACTGCAGACCTCTAAAGGAAGTAACTGACCAGTGCCTACAGGTGCTGTCTTTAATTTGTTTAACTCCTTAAGGCAATATCTGGGACCTCCGCACACTAACTAAATTGTGATGAAGTTGTTATGGTGCTGTGTCCCTTTAAGCAGTAATGTAAAAGTTTCCAATTACTGGTAAACCGAGCTGTGCTGTCCTGCTTTAAGTTTGCTTGACCTTGCAGGAGCCTCCTGTGTTTGACTAAAGTTCAGTTTAGAGAGCAGAATATTGTAAATTAAAACCTTTTACACCCATGCATGCTGTGCGAGTCACTAGGGCTGCATAAACAGAAACAAGTTATTACACTCCCAAATGGCATAGAATTGACAGACAGTAGGGTCATGATGCATTCACCAAAACTGCTTCATTAACCCCTTAAGGACCAAACTTCTGGAATAAAGGGGAATCATGACATGTCATGTGTCCTTAAGGGGTTAAACTAAAGTTGTTTTGGTGATTAGTGTCCCTTTAAGGCCAAAGTAGCTGAGCTGAAAGCATATCTGAATTAAAGAACGTTTCCAGTTTTATTATTTTGACCTTAAATTTAAATTTTTACTTTAGTTGTTAATCCTGATTTTATTTTAGATTGGTTAATTATTGCATGCAATTTTGAATGTTTAAAGGAATTATCTGCATGATGCTTTACAAAAATAGAATGGGTCAGCTTTGCATCCAGCAAAATTAAAATTACTATTCAATGTTTGCGATAGAGAAATTGCATTTTTCTCGTTTTCAAACATGTTCTGAAAAGATCAGCTTTTCCCATTTTTTTTTTTTTTTAAACATCTCAATGGTAATACCAGCAGGCGTCCTATTGAAAAGGCATGTTTGTGCTTTTACCATTGTGAATACTTGGTTGAATTGTAGAACAGTATGTAGCAGTAATAGGTATAAGCACCTTTGTTGATCTCTCTAAGGTGGGACCAGGCGTTTGGTACATCTGGTGAAGACGCCCAGATTGACGGCTGCTGTTACGCAAGGTCTGCCTACATTGGTTAAAAGGATTTTTGATTCAAGATACTGTGAAATCACTATCAAGTTTGTAAATCTTACACTCACACTCCTTCCTACAATGCACTGAATCTTGTACATAAGAAACCACTTTTATATTTAACCTTTTAAAATAATTTTTCTATTTTTTGTGCCAAATATTTTCAATGTATATTTTGCTACACTTTGATAAAAAAAATAATTTTGGTTATTAAATGCTGTTTGTTTATGAACATTGAAATAATTTACATGTGTACATATAAAGTGCTGAAGCCTTAACATTTAATTCCTGAATGGAGTTTCCCAAAATCTATACAATTGACATGAGCAGTCTGTCTGCCTTTAACTGCAGAAATACTATGAAGCAATTCCTGGTTGTTTGGTCTATTATTCTGCCATACACTCAAGCAGGCCAGGAGTTTGAGAGATAAGTGGTTTATCCCTCCTCACATTGGATGAATAGAACTGCTCTGTAAACCAAATATGCTATCCGATGCGTCCAGCGACTAGAAAATCTGCACATGCTTGCAGAACAGACCAATTGGACATCATTTTGGGGAGGGTCTGGGTCTACACACAATTATTCAGCAAAATGAAAAGGATTTTAGAAGTGAGACAGCAGGAACAGATCCTTGCACGGTTACCATCTGAGTAAGCTGAAGTGGTTTTGGTAATAAGTTGGCAAATGCACTCATTCAATTCTATTTAGTTATTGGATGTGTGTAAACAGATACACATATGTGCCGGGGAATTAGTAACCACACTGGGAGAGAAAGAATTGGCTGAGACACCTCCACTTTTTGGTCACAGATATTCACCTGAGGAATCCAGGAATAGATTTGTCCTTTTATATGTATTGGAAAGTAAGTATGCAGAACTTAATAGCACCAGTACACTATGCAAATAAAGATAATGAAACAGATTATAAATTATCTAGATACAGGTACTTTATTTACAAATATTAAGATTAATAGCATTTTGTTACATCAAGGGAAAGTACAGCAGACCAAACAAATCCTTTAGTGATAGCTATAAACAAGTGACCTACTGTAACGTAAAAAGCTAGGGGTATATAATCAGAACAAAGCGCAGATCATCAACTTTGATCCAAAAATGAGTCAATCAGTAGGTCGTGGTCCCTGGGATAGGCCTCTCTTGGGGCTCATCTGTTTGTTTGTTTTTTGGATGGTGAAATGCATTAACCCTCTTAACAGTATGCACAATGATTGGACCTGGAGACTCCCATAATAAAGAATATATATAGGTAGGGACTGCACAATATAATTAAGCTATAATCATGTTCCAGTTTTTGGTACAACAGTCTCATACGCTCAGTGGCAAGTTTAACTACCCTCAGTGCCAGGCGCAAAACAGAACCCCCCCACCACTAATATCGGATTTATTAGAAATGACACTTTCAGGCAGTTGCTGCTATGGTACAAGCCTATTTTGCTAAGTTCATGCTAGAGAGGACTTTGCATTTTTGTTTACCTACTTTAAAAAACAAAACAAAAAAAAAACAGCTTCTTTATATACTAAAAACCTGATATTACACACTTCCTGTAGTCAGAACAAATCTCATGTACTTCGCTGTAAAGGCTGATTGGAGCAATAGTGTACACTAGGAGTAAAGCAGTTTATCAAGAGAAACTCTGCATTTGGAAATATGACAAATGAACAGGCTATGGGCTCAGAACAAAACACTTTGTTATACAAACCATCCTACTTTAGTGTTAAAAACTGATCATCTTAAAAGAAGCGGAACTTGTAAGTCTATTTAAACATATTGCAGTAAAAGGGGGGATGATGGGTAATATGTGCAATAAATCAGCCCAGCCTTTAGTTTATCTATACATTGTAAGGCAGAATGAAAGGGGGGGGAGAAACCAAAAAAACAGGAGGCGGCTGCTTAATCAACCATAGGAAATCTAAACCTCACAATAGAAGCCACAGTGCAAAAGTTGGGGAAAAAAAAGTGGGTTTTTTTTTTTCTTCCCCCAAAAAGCCCAAGCATTTATAAATAAGCAATTACATCTAGTGTGCTACATCTGGAAATGGGCAACATACTGTACAAAGTGACATCTTCATATACTAATGCCAGTATTCAATTTATTGTCTTCATTAAAATCATATTCATATACACAGAATGTTAGCTTGGAGCTCTGGAAATATCATTGAGTTATGTTTAGATTTTTTTATTTATATTTTTCTTTGTTTTGTTTTACATAATTGTTGGGGGTAAAGGATAAAATCTTTACATAAAAAAAGGAAAGCTATGGAACACGAGAGACAAGGAAAAATATTTATAAAGAAATGGGAGGAAGAAAGAAAAAGTCCATCAAAAATTAAGACAGAAGTAGTTGTAGCCCCAAAAGAGAAATAAAAAAAAAACAGTTACAGGATCCCCTCGTCAACCATGTAGTACATTCACAGCAAATAAACCTATTGGCTACTGTGGACAGAGTTAACAAGTCACAGAAGGAAAGGCTTAGTTACGAGAAAAATTAAACTTTAAGACGGCGCCCGCAGCAAATCAACGTCCAGCATCAGTGCTTATATTTAAACAATTGATTGCAGACATCACAAAGACAATTAAGGAAAATAAATGTTACCGTTAATACCATGCAGGAAAAAGGTTGTTTGTGTGTTTATTACTCGACTTGCTTTGATAACCTGAATACATCTAGTTATGGAGCAGTTTAGTATTGTGTTAAACTGTCGTCTTAGCAGAGTCCCTCCCCCCCCTTAATTTAAACCAGTACGATGTACAGAAGATAATGGGGCAGTAAAAAAAAAATACTGCATCAGACAGACAGGAGTGGAAAAGTCGGAAACAGCCACCACGGAGATTTCATTAGCAGCCACAGCCTTCTCTCTGGGGTTGAGGTTCGCTGGTTAGCCGTCCTCCTTGGGGAGCAGAAGGTTTGTGTTGTACTCCAGATTCTGCAGCGTTTAGATCCAGGCTGCCATCTTGGATATTTTGGTAGATCTTCTTGGCTGCCTCTAAGAAAGCATCTTCCACATTTTCACCTCTGTAAAGCAGAAGGAGGATTGGGAAATAACCAAGGTGCAATGTTTTTCGTTTAAAGGGACACTATAGTCACCACAACAATTACAGCTTAATTTTCAGAGAAAAGGCAGTGTTTACATAACAACCTAGGGATACCTCCACTGGCCACTTCTCAGAGGGCTGCTAGAGGTGCTTCCTGGTGCAGTGCTACACAATGTGACTGAAATTCAGGATCTCCACCCTCTGCATGGAGATGCTGAACATTCCTCAGAGATGCATTAATTCAATGCACTTCTATGAGGAGATGCTGATTGGCCAAGATGATATTTGGATCCGCCTCCTTAGCGAAGATCATCAGAATGGACAATCTCAGCCAATCCAATGCTTTACTATGGGAAAACAAGGATCAAGGTTAATAGGCACTGTGGTAGTATAGCATCTAAATACTGTATGTCATATTTCACATACAAACTTTAGTTGTACCGTCTCAGTCTAAACCAATATCCAAGCCCATTGTGCCACATACAGATGCAGAATGGACATCCATTTCTAATTTTTATGACATTTACAAGCACTGTGATTACCCAAACTTATGAAACACGTTAATCAGAAATGTAACAGACAGGTAATGCTCTATTTGTTAAATACTGTGATGCAAATGAAGGAAAAGCTGTATGGTCAGTTTACACATGTAAAGGTTTATCCACCCGATCCAGCAATGTTTGTACTTACGTTTTTGCACTTGCTTCAAGAAACAAAAGACCTGAAAAATGGGGAGAAATAAAATACATGTAATCTTTACAGCCATAAACAGCATACACTATAGACAAACAAAGTACACGCCTAGCCTTAGAAGAAAATTGCAAACTGCTTAATATTAAACAAAGGCTTCTGAACTTGGGAGACTAACAGCCAAAGAGATGGGGCTAGGGCTGCATAAACAAAATGATGTATCTCCTAAATAGCACATAATGAGCAGTAAGACAACACGGCCATGATCTGCACACCAAACCCACCTCATTAAGCAATAAAATAGTTTAGGTGCTTAGTGTGTTTCTTTGAGCTAACCCGCAAATATGAAATCGTAGTCTAACAGAAATGACTCCCTCACACCCACAGCATCCACTTACTGGAATCGCTTTACTTACAAATGGTTCATAAAGCCATTTAAACAGCACATGGCTTATGGCTCACTGATTGCCTGTCTGTCAAAGACAATCAACTACCTTAGATTTTTATCCTGCAAAAGATTAACAATGTCTGAATTTGGAGCATCCACCCTTGCAGACTGGTCATATGGTAAAGTGGTAGATGATCAGCACTTTAAATCCATTACAATCCCTTTACAGCTCCACGCTTACTAGCTTGGTTTGATTAATGAGATGTGACGTACCATTCTCTTCTGCAAACTGTTTAGCTTCCTCGTAAGTAACGTCTCTCTGGGCTTCAAGGTCCGCTTTATTTCCTATAAGAATGATAACCTGTATCGGAAAGAAAAAAAAAAATTTATACATCTCAAAAGGAAAGGATAAAATTAAAATCCCCTCCTTCATAATGTTCCTCTGATTTCAAGCTATTGCTACAAGCTGCTGCCAGAACCTTCATGCATGGCTAAAATTTGAGACAGCAAGCGGGGTAGGAACAAATTATTTTCCATTTTATTTACTGGCCAAGTTTCAAACCTTACATGCAATAAAAAAAAGAACTAAAATCAGACACATTATAGACCACAAGATGTGATCTGATCTCCCTACTATGCAAGCTAAATCAGAGCGAATAGAAAAGTTTTAATGTCACTACAATTTAACCAGCCTGTTCAGATAGGTACAATAAAAAAAAAAAATCGCTTTGCTAGAATGGAGAGGTAGTAATACTGTGTGCCATGCTCATTGAGTGAATGGTCTTAACTCACAGTATTTATGGGAAAGTGCGCTGTGTGTAGGAAATCAGACTAACACATCGCCACTGGTATCATGGAGACTCAATAGCCCTGAGCGTGACTTACAGTGTTAGGGTTGGTGAGATTCCGTGCATCCGTCAACCAGCTGCTTAAATGATTGTATGTGCTTCTCCTGTTGACATAAAAACAAAACCATTCAATACATCGAAATTGCTTGGCAACCGTGGGAAGAAAGCGCATACAAAATACAGAAATAAAAAGAGTTCTGTAAATAGAAAAAAAAAATAAAACGTCATGTTTGTGATAATGGCACAAATATGTGGGAAGGGGTCATAAAGGGGGAGAAGGAAAGGAATATTGAATTTTGTTCTCATTGGGGAGCAAGGTGGGTGCATGCCAACACAGGAAAGAGGTCTAAACAGAAAACGAAGATCAAGATAGCTTTAGATCCCTAGTTATTGTTACAAAGCCATAGTCCCAGAGCGCTGTACATGGGGTTCTAATTCATTACATTATTCCAGAATCACATTGCGCACATTGCAGTGCATCTCTGGAAAGCAATACAAATTAATGAATACATGAAGGGCAGAAATAACTCTTTCACACAAGGTCAGTTCATTTATCCACAGATGGAGCATACTTACCTAGTGATATCATAGACCATAAGTGCTCCTGCAGCTCCTCTGTAATAGCTCCGAGTCACAGCACGAAACCTTTCCTGGCCGGCTGTATCCCAAATTTGCAGTTTAATTTTCTGGCCGCTAACTTCAATAATTCGAGTGCCAAATTCTACCCCGATTGTATGAGGACAATCTGCCATAACTGAGAACAGAAAAAGAAAGTAGGCATCACTGGATGGAGCACAGAATGCATCGACTTTTTCACCCACTGGCAGACAAACCACAACAAAGATTTGAGAAAGGAGAAAAATTGTTTAAACAGGTATAACCATGTTTGGTCCATCCCAGTGGCAAACAAATATGGACATGAGAAATCCATCTTATTCGGGTACTCCAGACATCAGAACTAATTCATCTCAATGGTGCAATTCCTCGTTTCAGCACTAAACTGTTTTCAAATTTGGACAAGGGTCCTCAGCTGCCTGCAGCCCCGGTTCCCAATTGAGGAGGCGGAGTTATGCTGTGTTAAACCATTTGAAGACAGTTTAAAACTGAACTGTGAATCTTAAATAAGATGAAGTGGAAATGATGCCTAGAGTATCCAGTTATCTTTTACTTTCATATGTTAACTCACATATTAGTTTAATGAAAATACTAAAATGCAGAGCTGTTTAGAGAAGAGAGTTTGGAATAATAGTACAACTCCCATGATGCAGAGTCAGCCACGTCCATTGCCCAGGTAGCTTGAGAGCCACCTGTGGATTTATCTGCAGATGTAGGGCATTCGGTTAATCGGAATGTGCAGCTGTACGTAAAATGTAAAACACTGTGTAGAAACGGGTCACATTATATTGCCATCAGTGCTTGGAAACACATGAATTATTACTAAGGTGCCAGATACCAGGTTACTGAGAGTTACAGATTGCTTTAGAGAAGTACTTAAAGGTGTACACACTCTGGGACACCAATTAGCTAGTACAATGGTGGAGCTTTCTCCTACCGGCTGTTGTGACTGGTAGAGGCTGGGAAGGAACACTAAAAGCAGCTTTAAAAAGGATTTTTACAGCGTCGCTGGACGTTTGTTTTATTACTATTATTGAATTGCTAGAACAACTTGATTTTGCAAAGTGCATTTAATGTATTTACTTTCCATTTTCTACATGAACAACCAAGAGTTTAGTTCTTTATATAAAGCTCTACAGAGCTAGAAGATCACCTTATCACTGACGCAATAAAAACAGGGTCCGATTTAGCTGCAATTCATATTTGCTCATTAAATGTTAATATGCATTGAAAGCAAAGTCTGATTTTATTGACCCACATCAGGCAGTATAAAAACAGACAGTTGCCAGCAGCAGTATAACAACTAGCCAAGTACTAACCCGGTTAGCCACAGATACTAGGTCCATCAAACAGGGACAGAGCCCTGGCAGATCTAAACACAGCAATGCATCTTAGGTAGACAAGAATTAGTGAAAAGCAAGTTCTTGCGATAAATTTTACATATTTACATTTCTTTTCCGTGAACTGGTGCAGCAGACAGGACTTCCCCACTCCCATATCACCTGGATGAAGAGAAGGAAAATTTAATTAATGCATATGCACATATATGTATTTATAATTACAGCCAACAATACAAAAACTGAAAACCGTCTACACTACTACAGAGCGAAATAATATTTTTCTTACCGAGACAAAAATTATTCAAAATAGTTGTAAGGCCTGAAGGCTGATGTACGCAGAGAGCAGGCTTGACAATCCAAACACCTAAAGCAGTTTAGCTTGCTGAAGTGCTTTATGTGTAAAGAGTGTGTTATCATTTTACAAGAAGTCCAGATTGTGACGGAATGCCATCACTGAGTACCATGCCCACATGCTTGACTGCTATTGTTTTCAGGTCATGGCTATTTAACAATGTATTGTTTGTGGGGTCCCCTTGTTCGCAACTCATGTTTAGGCTTGATTGGAAGATTGTGCTTTTCCCAGGCACAGATGATCCTGGGATTGAAACCCCTGTTGTCTTGTATTATAAACCCCATGCACGGGACTGCGCATAAAAGCAATGGGTGTTCCAATAAAGTTCAGTTGACTCCCAGAGCTGTGTTTTGTCTGGTTACTGGGGGAACAATGCCTGTCTGCTTTAATAGTCTAGAGTGGCTGAATGAAGGAATTAGCAGAGGTAACCAGTCAGGTTACCCGTGGTCCGCTACACAGACATTAAGAGAAATTGACACTTTCTTGTTTGGTTAATTGAGTGGAACTAAACACACGATGCAGCAATTGCCCAGAGCACATGCCTTGCAAATACTTCTCATTGAGCTGCATTGGGAAGTCTGTGATTGGACAGCCACAGAAAGTCTGGGCAGGGTTTAAACAGGAGGACTTGCAAAAGCTGCAGACACAAGATCTGCAGCTTTTACACGCTGTTTATAGATGTAACCCAATGAAAAAAAATGCATAATTACAAGCATGTATGTTTTCACTAAAGGTGTATATCTCCTAGATCAGGCATAGGCAACCTTCGGCACTCCAGCTGTTTTGGAATACACCTCCCATGATGCTTTGGCAGCATTATGGGTGTAAGCATTATTGGGGGGGGGGGGGGGGTCGTTCACAACATCTGGAGTGCCAAAGGTTGCCTATGCCTGTACTAGATGGTAGATTTGTGTGTTTGGGCAGTGCAGTGTCCCTTTAAAATATTGACTTTCGCCACCAAATACTGTAAATTGTAATATAATTATATATATTAGTAGGAATCAGTGGTTGGAGTGTACAGACTCCACAGACCTGTTTCATACAAAAAGAAGGAGCTACCATCTGCAAAAACATTTTTCCTTCAAATCACTATCCTTTACACCGTGTGCATCATGGCAGGTGTTAAAAAATAAATAAATAAAAAGGACACAGAAAATGGATTGCATCCTAATTCATCCTACATGTGATTCATTGAATCTGCAGGAAGTTATTTTTAAGGAATAAATCAGCCTGAGTCAGAAGCTGTAAAACATTACACAATCTGCTGAGACAGGTGTGTTAATGACATTATCATGAAACAAATGGAGAAAGTCTACATACTCCCTAGAGAGGCTTTAATTCTGCAGTCATACAGAGGTGTAAGACTCGTGGTTTTTAAAGTAGCACTAACATTAAAAATGTTACTTCATTATATTTTGAACAGAGATATATATATATATATATTTTAAAGGCCATATAAAGTCTTGGCAGGCATGTTCTTGCTGCAGTTCAAGCCACCCACAGCGAGATCATCAATTAGATGATGCTTCTCAGAGAAGCATTGCAAAAAATATGTAGTTTGAGTACCAAATCGCTGCACTCCATTAATCCAATGCTCCACATAGTGAGCCACTAAATCTAATGGTTTTCAGGAAGTTTTCAAGAAGTGTGTAGGGAGGCTGTGTGAGTCACAGCCAGGGGAGGTGTGACTAGGGCTGCATAAACAAAGTGATTTAACTCCTAAATGGCAGAGAATCGAGCAGTGAGACTGCAGGGGCATGTTCTATACACCAAAACCCCTTTCATTAAGCTAAAATTGTTTTGGTGTCTATAGTGTCCTTTTTATGTACATGCACCTAGGAGATTCCATCCCTGAGTAGGTGGAAGAAAGTTTCAGGAAAATATGTTTCAATCCATACTGCTAGAGATCGTCCGGCTCGGAATGTAGTTTGTTATTTGATCTGTGGATGGACTGCTCCCTATAAAGATCAAAGACTATGTTCCCTGAACTGGACTTTCAAATTCTTTGCAATGAGGGGACCTTTCCTGTAACCAGCAGTCTAAAGTAATGTTGTGCATGTTGTCATATGGAGAAAAAACAAAAACAACAGAAACCACCAATGAGATGTAACTTACCGATGATTATGTATTTAAAGATGTACGAGTAGTTGTAAGGTGCAGTTGCCATTGTGGCCCTAGAAGGAAACGACATAAGGTTTAAGAATACATGGCTTATAACAACAAATCTAGTTATTTAAAATGCTTTGCTAGGACTCAAAGGTTGTCAAAACTCCCTAGAATCTCCATTTATCTCTAAATGCCATAGGTGTGTGCAACACTACATAGCCATGTGTTGAGCACATTCCAATTAATGCATTCCTCCCGATTCCCACTACGCACATGTGTGATCAGTAATTAGAGATCAGGAGATTCAGCAGTTATGTCCCAGTTGTGCAGCAGAGAGCAGGCAGTCTCTCCGTGCTGTAATGGCAGAGACAGTTTCTGGAACACACTTACACTCTAAAACAGCAATGTAACAGCACTGCAAATAAATTCTACAATGTCACTTCTTCTGGACACCGAGACCAGTTTAGTTTTACTCATAGTATTTTGACTAAAAAGCCATTTTAATTTTAGCTATAATTTAGTCATCTGAATGGTTTTAGTTTTAGTCGAGTAAAATTGTAAGTCGGCAAAATTTAAAGGGACACTATAGTCACCAGTGCAACTACATGGATTCCTGACCCTATAGTGTTAACACCACCATCTAGCCCTCCTGGGCCCCTCATGCCTCCATAAATATAGTAAAAATCTTACTGTATTTAAGCCTGAAGCTGTAAATCTGCACGCTGTTAGACTCAGAAAAACAAGCAGTCTGCTGACATGTGGTAGCCTGATCCAATCACAGTGCATCCCCATATGATTGGCTGAGACTGACAAAAAGGCAGATCAGGGGCAGAGCCAGCATGATTCAAACACAGCCCTGGCCAATCAGCATCTCCTTATAGAGATGAATTGAATCAATGAATCTCTTTGAGGAAAGTTCAGTGTCTGCATGCAGAGGGAGGAGACACAATGCTGCCATGTGCTCTGCTGACAGCAGATCTGAGTGGATGGAGGCATATTATGTCTCCATCAACTCGGAGGTCCCTCTGGTGGCAATCTGAGTGACTGCAACTGGAGGTGTCCCTAGCTTTCAATGTAAATACTGTATTTTCAGAAAATACAGTGCTTACATGAGAAAGGCTGCAGGGAGCTATAGTTCTCACCTGAACAACCTCATTAAGCTGAAGTTGTTCAGGTGACTATAGTGTCCCTTTAACACTGGAGACCAGGAATCCCAGAAGTGGTCTTCACCACACAAAAAAAGCTAAACGTGAAGGAGAATACTAAATCCCAGATCAGCATGATACACTGTGCTTGTCAAGTTGTATGCACAGGCCAGTCATATTTAAAGGAACACTATAGTGTCAGGTATACAAACAAGTATTCCAGACAATACAGTGTTAAAACCATTTAGGTAGCCAGCATCCTTTCACCCTCCAATAAAAAGGGTTCAAAATCACCTTTACTCCTGTGCCGCAAGGGTCCGCCACTGTTGGCTCCGCCTCCCTGCCTGACATAAAATTGATGATCTCAGTCAATTCAATGCTTTCCCACAGAAAAGCATTGGGAGACTATTGCTCATATATGGCAAAAGCTGCACCGCGACAATCAAAACCTCCGCAAAGAGATGCATTGAATTAATGCATCTCTATGAGGAGCGTTCAGAGGAGATGCTGAACATCAGTGAAGCACATTGCAGCACTAACCCAGGAAGCACCCCTAGTAACTGTGAGTGACGGCCACTAAAGGTGTGCCTAGGCAGTTCTGTAAACACTGCCTTTTCTGTGAAAAATGCTTGAAGGGACATTCTATACATACCAGAACCACTACATTAATCTGTAGTTGCTCTGTTAAGTGTAGTGTCCCTCTAAGTTTCTATTGGAATGCCATACACTCAGAAGGATACACAGGAGACAACACAGGCAAGATGTGATGAAGGCTCTTTTGAAGCGAGCTTGCAATCTATGAGGTTTGCTCAAGTGTCTGTTATTAATGGATGTATTAAACATTACATTTACACAATAGAGTAGGGGGAAAAAATAGGTTACCTTATAAATTACTGTGACACAAACAGGATTTGTAATCTTTAACTGAACAAGTCTGCAGAAAAAAAAAATGAAGATGTTTATTCAATATTTGGCAGTGTGTTAAGCAACATATAGCAGGTTTTGTAGAATGCAGTGTTCTGAAAAAATAGCTTGAAAATGTACAATCAGTGCTTACTTTATATCATTATAACAGTAAACTAAGGCTTTAGTGCAAGGAGATAGCCTCTACCAGTATCAGTACTTTCATAGGGGTTTTTAATGTTCATCTTGTTACACCGTTTTATTTATATAGGCGTGAAAACTACATCAGTGGGCTTAAAGGGCTATACCAACCACAAATCAGTGTTAATTAAACATGGCTTATTTTTCAGTAAGAGTAACCCTTTACTGTCCTGCTTATAATTTTATTTTTTTATTTTTTTTTAATATAAAAAGCTAAAACTTAGCTTTGAAAGCTGACGCAATTCCCTCTCGCAGAAGTTCAGCTGAGGGGAGGACGTGGGCTGTGCCACTATTAGTCCTGGCTGCCAATATGTAAAGACATTCAATATGTACAGAATTGACATTGACTCGCCTGGAAACCTTGCTCTGAATTGACCAATGACATTGTATGAGGTGGAGTTACAGGGCTATATCTATGTATGCGCAGCTTTGCATATTGTAGACTACAAGCAGCATGGCCAGCTCAGCATGGCCCAGCTGGTAAAGGGCCATGCTGAGCAACCCTTTACCTCTGAAATCCAAATGGGGATATTCAAAGTGCATGAACCGAGAACAATGGGATGTCTCCGCCATTGCTCGGTAAGAGAAAGTGCAAAGCAAGAAGATTTGCAGCATACAGAGGAAATACTTTGCCAAGTTTGAAAGGGTTAGTCAAACCTCCATGACCAGCTCTGCTTTTAGAAATAGTCATGGAGGAATCATAACTACTCCAAGTGCGCTGGCGGCAGACACAATCTCCATGTACCCCTGCAGGCAGCACACCTACAAGGAAGCTTGAATTTTCCCTCCATTGATCCCTCCCTGCTTCTCCAAAATTGTTAATACTCGCATGCAGTCCGAGCTGGTTAAACTGGTTCAATCAAATGCACTATAAAGTTACAAAATGATTGAGAAAACGATACAAATAAAAAGAGTTGGGAGAGATTTCTTAATGTATCACTTGTTTGTTCCAACCTCAAAGGTCTCCTTTAAAGATAAGGCTATTAAAGGCATCTTGCTTTAACCTTTCCATTGTTCGTTCCATCCACTCATAAAGCCCCTCCAGTGAGCAAAGCACAATGCATTATTGGTGTGTTACCAAGCCACTCACTAACCAGCCCCCAATCAGTGTAATCAGACAATTGATGTCCTCTAGATTGGGAGAAATAGATATTGGTAATGAGGAAGAGTAAATTCTGCATTATCAATACTGCTGCAGAGGAAAGCCATGCTTTCTTTGTCAAACCACTCCAAAAAAAAAAAAATGTATGGGGAGGGAGCATATCAGTGGGAGAGCACCCATGGATTTTGTAGCATAACAGCTACAAGTCTGCCGTGGCAAAGCTCTAGCTCCTTAAAGGAAGAAACTGTATTTTAGAGTTACTTTGCCTCTTAGCCCTACCTCCACATTGTAAACATTTTTTTAAATTATAAGATTTAACAGATTTCAGCAAGTTCTAGGACACCAGGGTCTTGGTTTAATGAGCAGGATGAGGATGATGATGATGATGCTATATAGAACGTCTTGGTGGGAAGACATGGATAAGGTTTAGATTATTCATTATTAAAAAGGAAAAGTGACCGCATGTTTAAACACATATCTACTGATCAATAGACAAAGTATAAAGCATTATTGAGGTTGAAGATAAGAACATTTGAACACTACTTGGCTATTACCCAAAGAGAACACATCTATCATATCCTGTCGTTACTGATGTACCGATAAAAGAAGGAACGTTTACAGGCTAAGTATGGCAACCAAGAATCAGTTCCTTCCAGGTCAATACAAGCACATTATCGCTTTTTAAAAGGATAGGACAGCAGGAAAAGACAAGGATCAGATGCCTAAATACTGGGTTTGTTTTTCCCCATAACCCTCAAAGGAAAATTATCACCAAAACATAATAGGTCAAAAAGTTTCTCTGGTGAGCATGGCAACACTATAAAGTGTTTCGACACACAGTCCTACCTATATATTTATAGTGAACAGAAGCTCTCTGAAGTCATAACAGAAATAAGACAAAGTCAAACAATGCAGCATAGTTCTCCTGTAAAAGGCCCCTGCAAGCACAAGGCACAGACCTCAGTGCCCCACCACTGCACGCACAAGGCACAGACCTCAGTGCCCCACCACTGCACGCACAAGGCACAGACCTCAGTGCCCCACCACTGCACGCACAAGGCACAGACCTCAGTGCCCCACCACTGCACGCACAAGGCACAGACCCCACCACTGCACGCAAGATATGTTACCTACAAGGCAGCAGCTCCTGGATTAATAATAGATGTCGTTTATGATTCACAATACAATTAAATTATCATAGCATACTAAATATAGCAAGAAGCAATAAGATGATCCTCCCAGAAATGTTTAGGCAGGAAAACAAATAAAAAATACAAATATATAACTACGTGTTTCGTCTGTGATCTCAGACTTCCTCAGGAGTAAAAATGAAGTGCCTCAAATCTTCTGAGAACTGCAGAAGATTTGAGGCACTTCATTTTTACTCCTGAGGAAGTCTGAGATCACAGACGAAACGCATAGAGTTATATATTTGTATATATATATATATATTTGTATTTTTATTTGTTTTCCTGCCTAAACATTTCTGGGAGGATCATCTTATTCCATATTGATGGGACATACAGAATTGTATTGATGGGCCCTTTTACATCTTTTAAATTGTAAGTGCAACCATTAAAGCTGATTTTATACTTTATGACAGTGCTGTACTATGCTGTTTTTTATCTTTTGCATGCAATATCCATCATCCTAACTATGAGGAATTCGTGAGAATCTACAAAATTGATGAGCCTGAAAACCACTTCATTTTGTGTGTGACATGTAAATAAGGGGCTACTTGTGAATTAACATTAATCTCCTCTGAGCGTGTTCTTTCTTTATTTTATAGGTTTAGGTATATCCTCCAATGGCAGTCTGAAGGACCTCCAATGGCAGTCTGAGGAGTGGCCACTAGAGGTGTTCCTAAGCTGTAATGTAAAAGTTTTATAATAAAAAGACTGCAGGGACTGACTATACTCATTGGAAAATCTACAATAAGCTGTAATTGTTCTAGTGATTATTATTTTTAGTTAACTAGTCCGTGCCCTGGGAGTGGGTGCTACTAAAACATGAGAGTGCTTAAAAACAATAATGGGTGGGAAACACTTAGGGGCTGGAGGGGGACACTTGGTCTCACATTACATTTTTATACAACCCCCCTTCAAGAGGCACAGGCGGGACTCTATGGGGGCAAGGGATCCTGTGCCAGGTCCCCTTTTATTGGATTAGGAACTGGGCTGCTAACCATTTAGTATAAATGCCCCTACTCACACCACAGCAAAAGATTAAAATTAAGAAAAGGAAGGGATTTTTGTAATTGTGGTCTTTCAACTTCTTAGTAGATAGCTTCCTAATCCTTATGAGATTGCCATAAGGATACCAAAAAGGAGATATTTACTAAACACAGCTCCCTAATTTGGTACTCTTATATACTTACCTTATCCCAGCACCTATGTCCCTCGCGCCTGGTCGATGCTCCGCCCCCTCCTGTGTCCTGCCACGAGCAGCGGCATATGCTGTGCTGAGCGTGAGGACGTCTAGCGCCAGATAACAGAACAAAAGTCCATTATGGTCCTGGAAGCGCCCCCAGTGGCTGTCTGTTAGACAGCCACTGAGGGCAGACTTAAAGCTGCAATGTAAACATTGCAGTTTCTTAAAAGGAACACAGCACCCAGACCGCTTCAATGAGCTGAAGTGGTCTGGGTGCCTACATTGTCCCTTTAAGGATCACCTACTTAAAAGGACACTATAGACACTTTAGCTTGCTGAAATGCTTTATGTGTGACAGGTGTGTCATCTTTTTCTCATTTTACAAAATGTGCAGATGTTAATAGAGATTGGCACTTTTCTAAATTTACGTTGTTACAACCTCTGGCTTACAAGCAGTCAACTAGGCATGTTACCTCCTGGTACTTTAACTCAGTGAAGCTAAATTCAAGAGGTATTATTTGCCCAGAGCACTTGCCATGCAAAGATTTCTTACTGGGCTGCGTTGGGAAGTCTGTGATTGGACACCCACAGAACGTCTCGGCAGGTTAGATGGGGAGGGTTTGAAAAGGCAGCATACAAGACAAAGGAAAAGGGCATGCATGTTTTCATTTGGGATTTATCCTCTAAATATATAGTGTTTATTTTGTATTTGGGCAGTTGAGTGTCCCAAAAAAAAAAAAATGTCAACCTTTTTTTTGTTTTGTTTGTTTTTTAAAACAAAAAAAATGTCAACCTTTTTTTTGTTTTGTTTGTTTTTTAAAACACCTTCTGTACACCATGGGTAAACAAAGGAGGTTACAGGAAGTGAGAAGGGCCTTACTGAAATAAGCTCATATTGCATGTTTTACAAGAAATAAAAAGTGATTAAATACAGTACCTGCTATATATATATACACACACACACACACACACACACACACACACACACACACACACACACACACACACACACACATGCATATACATATACATACACACACACACAGCATCATTAAAGCTAAAATGTATCCACATTACGCTGGCAGAGTTTTGCAGGAAATTACTGGAAGAAACAAGATTTGCCAAGTTTTTCTATAAATTCTTATACCAGCATAACAAATTCATCTAGCAGCACAATAAAAAGACTTACATTATTTTGCAATGTAAAAGCAGGTTTAAGAGGACATGACTTGCCATAATGCTAAGAATGTCATGTTGCCGTCACAAGAAGCTAAAGCAGGGCCTGTCTACCTGTCACTGTCAGCGGTGAGGAGATGGGAGGGCTACGGCACGGTCTCTGGTGTTCCTGGTCAAGGCCAGGAGGAGGCGCTGTGCTGTTACATCCTCTCTGCCAGGGCCAGGGGAACAAGGGGAATACTAGAGAGATTGGTTATTTGGACCTTAAAATTTGAAATTCACCTTGAATAACCCTGCAATGGTCTAAACTGGAAACATTCTCCAAGCCAGCTGTGCTTTCCACTCTGGTCTTAAATTTAAAAATCACTTTTGGAACCCTTTAGATTTTCAGCAAGAAGGAAGGAGAAAAAAAAAAAAAAAGACTGAAATGTCCTGTCATTTGGGGCAGTGGTCCTGTCAACTTAATCGTTCTATGTAAAACATTGCTTTATTGTACGAAAACCAATGTTTACATTGCAGGGTTAAATGTCTAACAAACAGCCACTAGAAGTGCGGTCTCCTCTAAAACAGAGAAACTCTGTCCTCCAATCAAATGCTGCCCATGAGAAACAGTGAATTGGACAAGATCAAGGAAGACGTCAGTAGACATACAGACATCTCCAGAGGCAGAGCGCAGGGTTACAAAGGAGGAATTTTGTAAAAGCTACCTGTATTTACTAATCCTTGAAAGGAACCCTAGTTTACCCCTTAAGGACACATGACACGTTATGATTCCCTTTTATTCCAGAAGTTTGGTCCTTAAGGGGTTAAAGTGGCTCTTTCACCTCTACACACTGAGCCTTTCATAAAAAACACAATTTCATTGAAACCCTAACGCAATCAAAAGATAGAACACAAATAGAGACAAGGGCGAGGTTGATCAAATTTGACAAAGAGGCAGGTAAGAGCTGATGGAGAGTGCCATCTTTGATCTGCGGAAGAAGCAATGGTCTTGCCCAACCCTCCATAGATCTCAGTGTTGTACTCTCATGTACAAGCGAGATTATCGCAATGACACTGCTCTTTACGTACAAAGTTAAAGAAGCTGAAGAAAGAAGACTATGAGATCCTTTGAGAAAGAGATTCATGTAAGTAGCGCCAGATAACAGAACAAAATACCTTCCACCACACACAACGCAGGCACGCCACATCTGTGAGGACACACTAAGGTGCCATAACGGTTGCCAGAGCATATATACTAAGGCTATAAACAGGCATTTTGTGCTGTTTACATTAAGACAAAAAATATTCACCCAAATCTCATTATATCACCCTCCATACTATTATAACGCTTCCGCTGGGGGTAAAAAAAACTAAATTATTCTGTGAGAAGAGACACTTTACAAAGCAAACAGGTAGGAAAGGGGTTAAAACGTGTTGTGTGTAAACCAGTTCTCCAGATTGACAGATGAGTAATCTTGTAAAAACATCCTGTTAAAACCTTCTCAAAAAACAGGTTTAACCAACCATCCGAATAAAATGACAGAATAGGTTCTGAGGGGAAAATAAAAAATAAAAAATTAGCACTCCAATTATTGTTGCACTGCACAGTGTCTATCATCAGGTCAGAGGGCAAACATAATAAACTTATATGGGTGTTTGGTTAGGATCCAGGAATCTAATAAACATAGCTGGTGTACGCAAAACTGACCCTCTTTGTCCGATTTTGTTGCAACCGTATTGATGGAAACTAGTAAAACATTACCGCAATTTACAGTTTAGATTTTCGTGTACATTAAAGGAACACTCCAAGCACCATGACCACAACAGCTTGACCGCTGTCCGCTGGGCATTACTCCCTGCCTCCACTACTGCTACAGGAGAACGAAAGTTCTCATAGATAAGCTTGTTGGTGCTTAACCACACTCAAATGTATTTACTACTCATAATGGGAGTGTCATGACACTGCCGGCACCATAACCACTGTAGTATGCGGACGTGGTAATGGTGCCTGGAGTGCTTCTTTTAAAAGTTGTTCCAGTAAAGCAGGAATGTACTGGTGCCCGAATCCTTTAAGATATCCTTATGCTCATGGGAAATTCTCCATTAGATGCTCAATTACGCATGCGCACGGCCGGGTCATCATAGGATGGTGAAGATGCCACAACATGAAAATGCAGCTGAGCCAATTTTTTTTATGTCTTGTAAATTAGTTACCGGTGAGTGCCCCTGTGGACTGTTTGGTAGCGTTTGAGTCAATAAACTAACAGTAAAAAGAAAAATAAAGAATAAAGCATCATTTGCATATGACTCTGGTAAGTCAAACAGAGTATGGGTTAGGCCAAGGTAAGATGAGTATTACTCCCCTCCAAGGGAGATCAGCCCAGAGCTGAGGAGCCCGATGGGGTGAAGACCTCTACATTCGCCACATCCCATTGGTGAGGGGGCCTGACCGGGTTGTTAGTGGCTGTATTAGCCGTTAGTCCTAGGGAGCGCTTGAAAGTATCTGCTTCAGATAGGGAGTCAGCCTGAATCTCCGGCCTTCCTTTATGGCAAGGAGAGCCCTGGGGTATCCCCATTTGTAGGAGATTGATGCAGCTCGCAGTTGGGATGTCACTTCTCTCAGGGTTGCACGCCACTGCAAGGTCGGTCGACTTAGACCCTGGAAGAAGGTTAGCGAGTGCTCCTCAAATATGTATGGTGATAGATCTCTAGTGGCTTTCAGGAACACCTCTTTGTCGCTGCATGACCTAAAGCACAGGATAACATCTCTTGGTGTCCGGGTCTTGCCGACCCGGCAAGCGAACTAGCCCTTCAAGTAGGAGACCCTTTGCCTGTCTAGGCATTAAGTCGGTGGAGAACAGCCTCCAAATAAATTGCAGCAGCTCCGCCCTGATCGTTTCTGGGATCCCACATACCTTCAAATTGTGTAATCGAGCGCTGTCCTCTAGCTGCCCAATACTGGCATTAAGGTGCTCGCAGGTAGAGCTGAGGTTGTTTATTTGTGTTGCCAAAGAGTCTTGTTGGATTCTGAGGTCTTGAATATCCTCTTCCGTGGCCTGTCAGTGTGCTCAGGTCCTACCGAAGCACTGCTAATTCAGAGGCAAAGGCCTTTAGGTCTGAGACAATGATTGTGAGGTCTAACTTTGAGGCCACTGGGGGTTCACTGTCGCTGGACATGTCCCCGGTATCTGTGGGGTGGGGATGGAGCTTCCGAGAGGTCAATATCCTCATCTGAGACCATAATCAACCTCTGGAACGAATCTGAATGGAGGTCGGCCATCTTGGGCCTGCTCGGCTGAGTGAGCAACAGGCACATTTCCCTGGTCTGCCCGTCACTGGGCCCCCGGGATTGTTTCCCCATGTTGTGCTGGAGTTTTTGGCAGACCGGTATATCTCAACCTGATGCGTGGAGCAGCCAAAAGCCGAGGTAATAGCACAAAGTAGCGGGAGCTCATGCGGCATGCGTCCGCTTACCTCGCTGGTCATTCTCATAACCGGAGCCAAGTTTTAAGCGCCCCAGTATAAAATAAAAGCATCTAGTGTGGTGAATTAACTAGGAACGGTCACTTCTCTGAAAGTGACATTTCTTCATTTAATACTCTACCATATACAAGTAACTAGTAATTATCTCTACATTCCCTGTTATAAGTGACAGATGGCCTTCCTCTTCTGGAAAGTCAGCACTAACGCTCTTGCAGTAACAGCATGCTCTTGTCCAAATCAGACTAATGAAACGTTCAGACCGGAAAACTCAATCCTATACGCAGATCCCCTCCCTTCCAATCACCGCGGGTGCTTTTTCAGTCAATGTGGTTAATTTACAAGGCAACTGCAAATTTTAGGAAAAGAAAGGCGGAAAAAAAAAAAAGCAAAGACCTGGAGAAATTTTCCAAATATGCCACTTTGACCGTAAATCTGTAATTTCCTGGTCAATTGACCACTACTCCCAGAATTACTCCTTTTATTACTATATACGTTGACTCATTACCTAAACAATGCAGTGTAGGTTCATTGCTCTGATATAAGCTTCTAACTTTCAAGAGTGAGCCACACAAATGTCATGTGATTATTTGACGTCATCTGCCGTTTAATGCTAACGGCTGCAGCAAATCAAACCAAAAACCACAAGAAAAGACATTGCCATTGCGCAACTTCTTTTAAAGGGACATTAAAGCAACACTCCCAACCCATAAGTCGTTACAGTGGAAGGAGTGCCTGGGTGCTGTCTTACCTTCAGGGGTAAATTGTTTTTGAATACTTTAATCCTTATATTGACCCCCTGGCACCCATCATCTCTGCCTCCCATAGATAACAGAAAGGTTTGCTTTGACAGCCAATGATAGGATGAGAGTGTATGTACAGTATGTACTATTACTCACAATGGACGACCAGTGATCGGATGAGAGCATTAGTCAGGGACGAAGACAAACTTTCCTGTATGGTGGCCGGAGGAGGCAGTTTTCAGGCATTGAAGGGACAGCTTCTGGCTTAAACCATCAAACAGTGATAGCATTTATGTGAGAAAGTCAACACTAAATGCTTGAAATGCAAAGCTCTGTACACCATGTGCAATATAGACAGTTTATAAAGCACCAATATATTCCAGAGTGCTGTACAATCAGGGAAAATAGACAGTGCGGCATAAACAAACCAATGCAAAGGGGCCCTGCCCATTAGCGGAGATCTAGCATTTACAGCTCTTTTACACAAAGTGCCAAGCTAGATGGTACATGAGCAAACAAAAATAACACAATGACCTATAGTGCATAAATATGGAAATGCAAACTACACTAGTAAAGAACTGAGCGCAAATGTGGAAGTCAATCTGGCACTTTAAGCAATGCTATAAACACAGGGCTTAAAATTCTTTGCTACTGGCCAAGCCTTAAAAGCTACGCATCGCTGCAAGCCATAGCAAACCCATCAAGAGTGGATTTCTACTCATCGAGGCAAAATATTCCCTCAACTATGGCCAGTGAAGAGTGAAACTTTTGAGCCCTGCTATAATCGTCAGATCTGGTTTTTCATAAAGATAAAAGGATTAGTTTGCCTTGGGAGCAATTATAGTTTTACTTGGCCTCTGATCGCTGCAAAGGTACAGCCGTGCTCTGACGTCCGTGGGTCTAACACTGCTGTAAAACCCATCCATTCCCATAAATGCCTAAAGTCCTTGTATATGTTATGATGCAAGGATTTATACTGCCCGTGTCTCCATTCATTATATTACCTTGATTGGATGTGATTTACAAAATCACAATAGCAGGGGTGCGGGGTCTGACCGCCAACGGGATCAGATGTGTTTCGTCTGAGCTCCCGCTCCAGGGCCCGAGCAACGGGGCACCGGGGACACCAAACTACATTGGGGGCTC
Source organism: Pelobates fuscus (assembly GCF_036172605.1). NCBI lineage: Eukaryota > Metazoa > Chordata > Amphibia > Anura > Pelobatidae > Pelobates > Pelobates fuscus. The sequence continues at coordinate 155,849,248 of NC_086325.1, read as the reverse complement.
CGATGACCCCCAGCCACTGGTGAACGCGATGATACCGCTTAAGACCTCACCCGGCACCGACGGCACACCGACAAGGACCCAGAGCTAGCCGGGATGTCTGGCCGGCGTCACACTCTCCCCCCCCCCCCCTCTGGACCAGGGGGGGGGGGGTTATCCCTGTCTGCAAGGGCACCAAGTCACACCAAGCCGGGCCTACAACAACCGCCCGGGAGTGAAATATTTACCGGGCAACGTTCCTAAGATGGCCGCCGCACACCAGCCATGTGCGCTCACTCAGCACCATCAGACCACCAAGGCCATGCAGGCGGACTACACTAGGCAAATGTACAGTCCAAGGGCATCAAGCAGGGAGAAATGGGATGAATACAGGGCGGGAACAAACCCTGTAAAGCAACCCCACAGAACCTAGAATTGCCTGCCCCGAGGAGAAAGGCCAGAGGGACTGAAACGCCTAGTTACCCTGCCAGAAATAATCTTCCCTACCAGCCCAGACCTAAGCCACCGTAATCACCGTCACAAGCCAACAAAGCTGCACAGGAAGATGCCACTACATCACTGGGGCACAAGAGGCACTTACCAAGTACCGGAGTGGGCTGACACCCCAGACAAGGAACTCAGAGACTGCACCACATAATACCTGTGGCACCAGCCTTATTTTGGGATAACTCTGCGACACATGCCTGTCAAACATGCTTTATGACATGCTTAAATGAACTCCATCGTTTACGCAACGCCTGTTCTTGGACTCCACGACAAGCGTTAGACCTGCAAACTCAGTGGACTACGCCCGAAATTATGCATGGACGTGTAAGTGCACCAAACCCACTTTCTCATCTCACCCTCAACTAAAATGAATAATAGACACTGTATAGCGTATATTTCCAGGGGGAGTGTGAGGGGAATGTGTGCTAGCCATCTCAGTAACCTGGAACAAGTAGTGTCATAGCATACATAGAAGCCATCTTGTGATAAGGCCGCACTTAAAGGACCACTCTAGTGCCAGGAAAACATACTCGTTTTCCTGGCACTATAGTGCCCTGAGGGTGCCCCCACCCTCAGGGTTCCCCTCCCGCCCGGCTTTGGAAAGGGGAAAAGGGGTAAAAACTTACCTTTTTCCAGCGCTGGGCGGGGAGATCTCTGCCTCCGACCCTCCTCCGTTCCGCCCCGTTGGCTGAATGCGCACGCGCGGCAAGAGCTGGTCGCTCAATGCTTTATTTTACAATGCTTTCCTATGGACGCTTGCGTGCTCTCACTGTGATTTTCACAGTGAGAATCACGCAAGCGCCTCTAGTGGCTGTCAATGAGACAGCCACTAGAGGATTTGGGGGAAGGCTTAACCCATTAATAAACATAGCAGTTTCTCTGAAACTGCTATGTTTATAAAAAACTTCATTAAGCTGAAGTGGTCTGGGTGCCTAGAGTGGTCCTTTAATGCCTGTGAAGCGGTGCCATTATCCGGTTGTTCCGCCTTACTTGTATAAGCGCCCTAGCTAAGCAACTGATTCTATATAAGCGATTGTACACACGTTTTAGTTTTCCATAGCAAAGTCAGGAAATGTTTAGATACTAAAGCGATGTCACTCAATTTAAATATAACTCTTAAGCTACAGTTAATAATTGACAAAGCAACTTATTATGACAGTAGTAGTTACCTAGCTTGTACCTAGCCTGTATTACTAATTAAAAAATTGTGCGCTTAATCTAAATGCTGTACAACAGTGAACAACTGTGTTTTTAAACTGTTTGCATTTGCTGTTGTGGCATGGTTGACATGCGACTGTTATTTCATGCACAGTAAAAAAAAAAAAAAAAAATATCACAATAGCAATAAGCACATCATCCGCTAGATTACATCCACCACAGGAGGAAGAATTATAAACAACTCTATTCCCAACTACCGTGTGCAGGCTCTTTCAGTGCAACAAACAAGAACATGTATTTAGCTAGCTCATCCATTGGTGAAACGAAAAAGAAATAACTTGCAGAGCTTCCCCTGACATATTCTCAAGGACGTAACTGCTGTAGAGTGCTGAACTTCATTCCATGGTTAAGCTGCATATTGATAGTAGTGGAGGATAATTCAGAGGAGTTTATTTTTCTTTAAAGGAACACTATAGGATCAGTAACACAAACATGTATTCCTGAACCTATAGTGTTAAACCCACCATTTAGGTGGCTTGCCTCGCCTCAGCCCCCTTAAAAGGAATTAATACTCACCTTAATTCCAGGACTGCGTGGGTCCGCCCCCTCGGTGACATCATAATTGCCGATTTTCAGCCATTCCAATGCTTTCCCTTGTGTTGAAATCGGCAAGGGGACGGAGCCAAATGCAGTTTTGGCCAATCATCACCTCCTCATAGAGATGCACTGAATGCAGAGCCTGGAGATGTTGAATGGCAGTGCAGCACTGAGTCAGGAAGCATAATCAGTGGCCATCTAATGAGTGGCCACTTGGAGGTGTCCCTAGGGGAAATGTAAATACTGCTTTTTCTCTGAAAATGCCTGAAGGCAATGGTTATACTCACCAGGAGAACTACATTAAGCTGTAGTTGTTTTGGTTACTATAGTGTCCCTTTAATTCAGTATATGTTAATTCTTTATCTAGAATCTAAATAAAGCATTGAGACCATAGGAGGAGACAGCCTGGACTGTCACTTTCAAATAAAGATGCAGGTTGTAAAACAGACATGTAACAATGCAGTTAAGTAATGCCACACATTCTCACAGTTCTAGCCTGATCAATGAGTGGCTCAGTCAATCAGTGGGTACTTTGTCTTCCTGCCCCCACACTAACAAACACAGTTTTAAAATCAAATCTATTTAAAGGACTTTAAGATCCTGTCTATAGAGCCCATATTGAAATTTTTTTTTTTTTTTTTTTTTTTTTTTTTTTAAATAGCTTCGAAATCCACATGCCATTTACAACCAATTATTTTGTTGCTTTTATTTTTGCCTTCTTAGCTACTGCTAATTCTATACAAGGGAGAAAAAAAAATATCAAGGTATTTAACATTTGAAAATATAGGGGAAACTCTTAACCCCTTAAGGACACATGACATGTGTGACATGTCATGATTCACTCTTATTCCAGAAGTTTGGTCCTTAAGGGGTTAAAGGAACCCTCCAAGCACCATAACTGCTACAGCCCACTGACATAGTTATGGTGCCAGGAATGCACTGGTACCCTACTATAGTAATTTTGACAACTTACCATATTCTTCTCCTATGATTTCCAATTTAAACTATATATCTTTCATGAAAATATAACATGGCAGTACATGGTGTAAATGTGCTTAGTTTAGTAAGTATTTTTTTTTTCTTCAAACTACTATATAATAAATAAAAATCTACAGCTTAAGCAAGATTATATGGAGCGATGAGAAATTTATTGGGGGTAAAAAGTCCATATTTCACAAATACAGTGGACAAAGATTGTATAAAATGCTGGAAGCAGTCATTTACAAGGTCAATAAAAGAATTGGGTAATGGAAAATGTCTTGGTAATTGCAGAATCAGTAACTGCTGTGCACACATAAAAGTTTGAAATATTAAGTGAAAATATCAAAGCAAATGCTACTTTTGTTCCATATTATCAGCAATTCAGACTTCCTGGCTGCAGGATCACTACCATTGTAGGGACAGGTTCACATTTTTCAGAAATTATGTGCAACTTAAAACCATAACAACACCTCTGACACACAATATATAGCAACAAAGAGTGTTAGTTGCTCGTGACGACTTGTTCCCCTGCACATCCATGGCAGGTAGCTAATTACTGCATCTACTCCCATAGAGGGGTCAAAACATGTGTCAATCATGCTGCCCCCCTCCCCAGTTATCCAGTAAGAAAGAAAAGATAGTATTGTAAAAACATACCAACAGCCTTAACAAGCCCATCAATGCAAAAGGTAAGCCAAGGTGAAGAAGTTAAAGGGGCATCACCAGCTCTATCCCACTTTTAACAGTCCAATTCTTGTTGAACAGTTTGACAATCACCTGGGTACCACTCATTGTCATTGCCAAGTCGTTTTCCCTGAAATCACTAAAGCAAAAAAGATCCTAATTTTGCATTACCAATATTAAACCGTTTGTGTTTGGAAGGAACTCATTGGTTGAGAACGCCAGCTGACAATCATGAGCTGCTGAATTCCAACCCAATTTGGCAAAATATACATTTCTAAAGCAGAAGGCAAACCCTCGCTTTAGCGTGATCACTGAAGAAGGGCCAGACCGGAAACAGCCTGGGGAACCAGGTCAGTTTCAGGCCATTTGAAACAGTTTGGCTCTTACAAGTGCAAAAGTCTCAGGGGACTATTGACACCATAACCACTTCAGAGTTTTGGTGCATATACTGCCCCTTCAAAATGTAGTATAAACACAATTCTTAAATCAGCATTTATGGTACACTCTAGTTATCCTGGGTACAAGTATGCAACTGACAAAAAAGTGTAATGTAAACATGTATAAATACGCAACAATGTATTAAGACAGGTGCATGATCTGATTGCACCTAAGAATCAGTTTGTTGTCTAAAGAATCCTGTATTTAAATGTTTGCGGTGTAATGAAAGATGCACATGCACAAATATATCGGATTTTTCATATAGGGCAAAAATATACACTGCCACAAGGCCCTCTGCGATCTTGCATTCAATTACACTAGTCATTTTTTTGTTTCCCTTGTGAATAGGAATAAATTATGTCTCTAAGCACACACACCCCCGTTAAAATCTGCCCAGGTTATAGAATGTGTACAACTCTACACTATATAAAAGAGGGCTAGGATTGGCTATGGGTCACTGACCTCTTCCTTGCTCCTGCAGATTTATTGAAATAACTAGGGACAGAATAGGATGGAAGTGTTACACATTATTGCTATAAACACACTACAACTGGTTGCAAATCCACCTTGAAATTTACATTTCAGCTATCACTGTTCAAATATTATACGGTGCAGACACGTGTGAACATAAACGTGTACAGGCCACAGAAATGGGGTGACAGTATATATCAATTTGTGCTGACAGATGAGCAACATTTTAATTGCAACAAAATTATCTTGATAAAAGCAGTTATTCACAAAATACAGAACTGTTGCCCAACAAAAGACATAGGCAACATTTGTAACAATTCTCAAAATTGGCTCATGTCTCAGCTTTGCTATTTCAGGCCCATTTTGCAACTCAGATTGTTTAGGCAACAAACCCCAAAGTTGTAAAATGCTGTCATTAATAAAAATCAAGAGGGGGCTTGCAATAATATATCCTCTCCCCCAAATGACCCAAGAAAAAAGGAGGGTTAATAACATTATTACAATTACACAAAGGAATTTTCTAAACGTGGATTATAAAGTAATGTATTATGGTTTTGGTAAGCAGGGTGGGTGTTGCATGGATTACAGATATTTCTGAATTCTGCAACACTTTAATAAAATGCCACACACAGAGAGCAGGGATACTCATCTGGCCTTCATTCACAAAAATCGCCAGCCACTCTCACACCTTAACCCAAGCAGGGCACACCCTATAGGGATCCAGATGCCATTTCATAGAAATTCACATCAAACTTGCACCATCCCTAAAAAGCTGCATGAATTTGCATTGCTGTCCCTTCCCAAACTAGGAGGGGCTGGGGTGGCTTGCCAATCGCTCAGATTTTAACGTGTGCTTTAATACATCAGTGACAAATCACTCTGCACAAGACAATTCCAGGATGGAAACACAACACAAATGACAATGTAGTGCTGTAGGTAAATAAAGGTGGCGACAGGCTTGGGGCCTAGCTAGCACTGATCCCTTGCTGGGCCTGAGCATGAACATAAACATGATCACGGGATCTGGCTCTTCCGGAAACTGTCAGCCCCGGTTACAATGCAGACAGCTTCTAACACAGTGATGGGGGGGCGCCCCGTGCTGGAATCCTCACTGGGGGTACACATTATATAGGGGGGGGAGGGGGCACGATCCTGGGATAAACTCTGACTGGGTATAGAGAGGTGACAGGACAAAGCCTGGGAAGATTAATGGGGTGCACACAGATTAACCCCTCCATGATACAGCACAGAGAGGATGACACTGTCCATGGATTGGGGGGGGGGGGGGGGGGCAGCTCATGTGATGCAGATTAATACTGTCCACAGGGTATATTGTGTGGTATATAGGGGTTAGGTGATCGTGATCATGGGGTAAAGGGTGTATAGGAGGTAGGTGAGCATGGTGTGTACATTGAAGGGTAGATCATGGGGTGCAGTGTGTATAGGGGGTAGGTGATCATGGGGTGCAGTGTGTATAGGGGGTAGGTGATCATGGGGTGCAGTGTGTATAGGGGGTAGGTGATCATGGGGTGCAGTGTGTATAGGGGGTAGGTGATCATGGGGTGCAGTGTGTATAGGGGGTAGGTGATCATGGGGTGCAGTGTGTATAGGGGGTAGGTGATCATGGGGTGCAGTGTGTATAGGGGGTAGGTGATCATGGGGTGCAGTGTGTATAGGGGGTAGGTGATCATGGGGTGCAGTGTGTATAGGGGGTAGGTGATCATGGGGTGCAGTGTGTATAGGGGGTAGGTGATCATGGGGTGCAGTGTGTATAGGGGGTAGGTGATCATGGGGTGCAGTGTGTATGGGGGGTAGGTGATCATGGGGTGCAGTGTGTATGGGGGGTAGGTGATCATGGGGTGCAGTGTGTATGGGGGGTAGGTGATCATGGGGTGCAGGGTGTATGGGGGGTAGGTGATCATGGGGTGCAGGGTGTATGGGGGGTAGGTGATCATGGGGTGCAGGGTGTATGGGGGTAGGTGATCATGGGGTGCAGGGTGTATGGGGGGTAGTTGATCATGGGGTGCAGGGTGTATGGGGGGTAGGTGATCATGGGGTGCAGGGTGTATGGGGGGTAGGTGATCATGGGGTGCAGGGTGTATGGGGGTAGGTGATCATGGGGTGCAGGGTGTATGGGGGGTAGGTGATCATGGGGTGCAGGGTGTATGGGGGGTAGGTGATCATGGGGTGCAGGGTGTATGGGGATAGGTGATCATGGGGTGCAGGGTGTATGGGGGGTAGGTGATCATGGGGTGCAGGGTGTATGGGGGGTAGGTGATCATGGGGTGCAGGGTGTATGGGGATAGGTGATCATGGGATGTATGGCAGGTAGGTGACCATGGGGTGCAGAGTGTATGGGGGGTAGGTGATCATGGGGTGCAGGGTGTATGGCAGGTAGGTGATCATGGGATGTACATTTAAGGGTAGATCATGAGTTTCGGGGTAATACCCTCTCCTGGTTACAGCTTGTACATGGTGACAGGCCCCATACAGGGAGCGGGTTATTGAGGGAGGTCTGGGCCCCATTAGATGTGACAGGTATCGGGATGCTGGGATGTGACAGGGATAGGAACAGGGAGCGGTATTGGGGTTCTGGGCCCCATTAGATATGACAGGGAGCGGTATACTGAGGTAGATGTGACAGGGAGCGGTATACTGAGGTAGATGTGACAGGGAGCGGTATACTGAGGTAGATGTGACAGGGAGCGGTATACTGAGGTAGATGTGACAGGGAGCGGTATACTGAGGTAGATGTGACAGGGAGCGGTATACTGAGGTAGGTCTGGGCCCCATTCGATGTGACAGGGAGCGGGGTATCGGGGAGCGGTATTGTGGGGTTACCTGTTCGGTATGTGCCAGCCCCTCCCTTCCCTGCAGCCGGCTGCCGATCTCAGTCAGTCTCTCCCTCAGCCTCCGGAAGCCGCTGTCTCTCTGTTTCCCTATCGGCTCTGGCTTTCACTCTTTCCCCAAGATGGCGGCCGCGCTTGCACGGGGTTTCCCGGCGCGCTCCCAACGGGCCGAGCTGAGGGAGGGGCCGCCGGGCCGGGCCGTGCGCGACTAACGCCCCGCCCACTTTACCAACTCCCACTCCCCCCTCCCTCCACCCCTCAACCAGAGCGGCGCGTGCGCGCTACCGGCGGCCGCCGCAGGACGGGGCACGCGCGCATCCGCTCGTCACGTCACTCCAACATGGCGGCGATGACGTCAGAACCACCCAGGCCCTTACCCCAAGAATGGCTCAAAATGGAACCATGACTGACAGGATTTCCCAATAAAAGAGTGAATTGGTGGGAATTACATTTGGAAGTGAATTTCAATTCTTAATCCAAAATAGCCGAACTTGAAAAATTCTCAGAACTATGATCCCAGTTTACGTATTTTGATCTAAAATAGGAATAGTCTTGACATGTGTTGACATTTCACACCTGCCGGGTTATTGACCAATCTCTGAATGTGGACAAAGTGACGGTTTCAGAGGGACGTTAATAAAAATAAATCCCCTTGGTTTTTAGGGGAGACCATTGGCCGTGATGGGGATTTATTATTATTTATAAAATGCCAACAAGTTCAGTAGCGCTATACAATGAATTATGTCTATCTGGCAGCAAGAGCGGACTGGAAGGTCATCCCAATTCTGTCCCTAATTGCCTGCGGTCAGATTATTTAGCAAAAAGAAAATGCCAGGCTACCACTGGATAAAGGAACACTATAGGCACCCTGGCCACTTCAGCTTGTTGAAGTGGTTTGGGTGCAGTGTCCCTGTCACACTTAGTCCTGCAATGTAAACCATTGCCGTTTTAGAGAAACCACTCCTGTTGCAGAATTGGATGGTCAAACGTGACCTACAAGATGCATACCTCACCATCCCGATGGCCCAAGAATGCCAACAATTCCTTAAATTCCAGTGGGAAGGGACCATGTGGCATTTCAAAAGCCTCCCCTTCGGCCCTTTATCGGCCCCCTGGTGTTTCATTTAAATTACTGAAACCGGTGGTCGCCATACTATGCAGCAGAAAGGTCCATCTGATTATATATCTAGACGACATATTCCTGATGGCGCAGGAACTCGCACTTCCTTCTGGTCCAAGGACATCTCACACTACTGTTTTGGCTCCTCTTCGGGGACTCTCGTTCGTCCCGAATGTTCCACAATCAACTCTTGACCTTCTGGCGGAACTTTGGGCTCCAGGAACGAGACAATCCTACTTTCACGCCTGGAAGTCATGGGATAGTTGGTGAATGGAACAACACGTGATCCCATATATGCTTCTGTGAGTATCTTACTTCACTTTTTGTCCAAAGCCTAGCATATCGCACAACTAATGTATATCGATCGGCTATTTCTGCAGGTCATCGTGGTTTGGACAGTTTTCCTGCAGGTAAACATCTGTTGGTGTGTCGTCTCCTTTGCAGCATCAGATTTGCACGCCCACCTCGTCCTATATACATCTCTTTACGGGATGTGGACCTTGTTTTTCATCTTGTTGAAAATTGGCCAAAGAATGAGAACCTTTCACTCAAACAACTCACAGCGAAATGCCTGATCTCCTGTAAACATGTCGGATGTTCAAGCACTGGATCTTGCTGCGCGTTCATTTACTCCTGACGGCATCTCGTTTGATATTTCTTGGGATACAAAAACATCCATTATCTCGGTTTTCTATCCTTCTTTTCCTCATAATATAATAATAATGTTGCCTGTCTTAAGGAGTATGAATCTCGGACTTTGGCAGTTCGAGATCCAACATACCCCAACTTTGACAACCACATCATCCCGTTTGTTCGGTTACACTGACTCGTTGGGTTAAGTGGATTATGGTATTGGCTACCATTGACAATTCGGTTTATGGAGCGCACTCTACAAGGGTGCCATGGCGTCTAAGGCTTTCTTTTTGGGTTGCAGGCTGGAGGACCTTCTCCCAGTTGTTGATTGGTCTTGTGAATCTACTTTTCGAGAATTCTATTATCGTCCAACTTTTTATTTTTCTACTACGGTTATTTCACAGCTTTGAACTAGCATAATATGTGTGCTTTAGTAAAATTACCAGATTTTACTATATTTTACGTAAAGTCATGATTTTATTACAGACATTGAGGCGAGTATTATCTCACACCTCCCTGGTTTTAATTGCACATTGTTGTACGGTTTAGTAATCACTGTTTTTATATTCGATTATTTTGAGCTACTATGTTATGGTGCAATTCCGATTATTCTAATTAAATGTGCTATTATGCTTATTTATTGCCTTATGGATGTTATTTTTAATATCCATTAACACAATTTACCACTTTGTTTTTTATGTTTCTTTCAGCTTCGTAATTGGTTATGGCACCATATGGACCAGTTCCTTCCATGTTATAGCAGATGAGCCACACTTGATATCTCCCTTTCATCGGAGAACCTGTGTTGTCAACAACAGAGTTGCAGTTTATTAGTTTTCGTTGATCCTATGTTTTTAGTTTCTAGTATGTTTTTTTCGGGTTTTCATTGGGAGCATTAAGAGAGAGGAGTGGATTAAGATCACACGGGGGTTTATTGGGCGAGGAGCATTCTCACTGAATGATATGTTATGTTGGTTAACCCTTTGGAGGGTACATGTTTTGCGGAGCGCTGACCCAGCGCCGAGAGACAATCTGGTAGGTGATTAAGTTTTTTTTTACACTTTACATGCTGGGGTGCGTGGGAGGTTAGGATCAGAGTGCACTATAGTGTTAGGAATAAGGATATGCATTTCTTAACACTATATAATCCATACAGGGGGAAGGGGGGCATTAAATTAATTTGTTAGGCAAGAATCAGTGCATTAGTGTTCGTATCATGGCAGAATTTGCATGCCTAAATGTCTGTAGATATTTGTCAGACCTCCCAACCATCCAAACTTTGGCAGGACAGTTCCTTTTTTTGGATCCTGTCCCTCTATCCTGACTTTGTTCTTTGGTGTTCCGCTTTTGGGGACAGAAGGGAGCTGTCCTCAACAATCATAGCACTATGCTCAAGGCACTAAGGCCCTGCATGGAGCACTGAAACGGTGCTCCCTATATGGTAGGGATGTGCATGGGGAAAATATTCGGTTCGTTTTGGCATTCTGAAATTCGGAGGTTCGGTTCAGCAACTTCGGCACTTTGGAAATTCAGCAATTGGGAACTTCGGCACTTCGGATGTTCTCTTGCAGCCGCTTAGTAGATAACTCCATAATTCCTACAGTAAAGATTACTTAGTATTAGTAAATTCTGCCCCTACTCGCTATACTGCGAGTAGGGTCATGTCTAGTAAACAGTGAGCAGCCTGTGGCTGAGCAGCGAGTGGGGGCCCTAAAGTAGAATAAGGGGGGGGGGACCCCTTATTCTCCTCTTCAGCTCTCGAAGACCAGAAGAGGAGCCTAAACCTCAAGGTTAGGGGAATAACTGAAGACATACCGGACGCAGAGGTTGCGCACCTGGTGTGAAGATTACTGCTGGCACTCCTATCACCCAAGTCAGCTAAAGTGGTGGAAACAGACGGGATATTACGCTTACCTAAACCTGTCAAGGCCCCAATCCACTACACCGCGAGACTTACTGGTAAGGTTCCAGAGAGGCAAGGACAAAACAGCAGTCCTAAAGGCTGTACGCGACCACTCACCATACCCGTTCGAGAGTATGTCACTTTCCTTCTATGCGGACCTATCGGGAAGTACTCTGGCATGGTGCCACTCACTCCGGCCCTTCAAATCCCTGCTGCGATCGACCAACATCCTGTACCGCTGGAGGGCACCCCGCACACTGCAGGTACACTATGGCGACACCTCATACCCTATCCAAGACCTACGGGGGCGAAAAGACTTTTACCTACTTTAGGGCTCCCACTGGACTCTTTCACCACCACCGAACCGACAACATCCTCTCAGGTCTGAAATCCAGCTACTGCAGCCCCATTTGTCCCCCAGGGGCTCCTGATGGAAACTACGCAGCGGTCACCACCTGACTCACCTCGGACAGCCTGCAGAGACGGGCCATTGTTTCCCCATGATACCGGTTCTGCATCACTACGAGTGCCGCTCTTCTTGCCCCACTCCAATCATCCTTAAAGCAGGGAACAGGGCAACACAGGATCAAGCGACAAGCTACATAGCTCCCCTGACAGTTGGGTTAGGACCTACATGGAGACCCAAAGCGAGCCGTTAGCCCTTAGAGCTTATTAAACCACATGCCCTCCGGTCAAACTCAAACCAGGTCATGTGAATCCCGAGGGGTAAGCTTTAGAGACCCCCAACGCCCACACAAGATAGACCATTACCAAGGACAGCAGCCTAAAAAGCAACGCTATTGAGTTCCCTTTTCTTTTCTTTTACTATTACCTTAGATCGAAAAAACGTCTTAACCCAAACAGCCCATCTCATGATAAGCTTCACACACAAATATAACCCAACCAGACCACCGGGCTAACCCAGGTGCGAGAAGCTGAATTCACCCTAGCAGTACACATCCAATTAGGAGATGGCTGAATAATTTTGTATTACCTTCCCCTTAACTTAACTACCGATTACCCCCTACCAATATGAACTGTGCAACCCACAAAGGCATAACCGGGCACTACATTACTCCAGCATCTATCCCTAATAAGCTGCAATATGTTACAAACACTCCTAGGTCAGCGATCTAGTTCAGGAATCCTATATTGCTATACCACCCTCGCACAGGCTGGGCATTAGATGAAAATGCCATATCTTCAAAGCATGGGCCCACGACTGACTGGCTCAAGCCGCTTGGATGACTGGCACATAATCCCACTACTATGTCTTGACCACTCACACAATGAGACGATCTCTTGGGGCTGATGTTTATTTGGTTAACATTTATTTATTTTGTTTCACTGTTTACCTAACCTTAATGTACAGTAACAATATCTGCTCCATCTCTCCCGACAGCTACACTGCCGGGTGAGATGAACGCGCTACATATTTCTAGGCGCAATGCACCTGGACAGAGATACTTAGCCAGAGAATCTTACGCCTAAAGTAATGAAGCTAGCTTATTTTCTATTAACCCCTACAACTATTAACAAGCTAATCTCTTAGTGCCAATGACCTATATTAATCCTCAGACAGCGCATACTTTAATCTGCACTATTCCCATCTTGTTAAACACCTTTTATAAAAAAAAAAGTGCTGATGTTTATGTACACGCAATGTATCTGGTTACCATTTCTTTTGCTATTTCGTGTATATTGTGCAACTTTTGTCATCAACATGCAAACAAAAATAAAGAATTATAAATATATATATATAAAATTCATATTTTTATCAAACATTTCTAATTGATTCACTCTGAACAAATCCAATAAAATTGAAACACTCAAATTAAATTCACCTGCCAGTCTGTTATCCTGATACACATGCAGGAATGCCAGGATAAAAAAAAAAAACCTCTGCAGCCATGACATCCCTGATGCATTACTGGGGTCTCTGGCCCTGCCCCACCTAATTCATTTTCTAATCTCAGGCTTGCCAAAGCTGGAATGACAACAATATGCAACATGACAACATACATGCAAATATTTCTGCAATTGTTAGTTTCTGCAATTGTGTTATTTTAAACAACAACAAAAAAATCAGTTCCTGGTTTAGTGAATAAACCTAATTAAAGGGACACTGTAGGCACCCCTGGGTACAGCAAGCATGTCAGACTCAAATGTTAGCACAGGCCAAATAAACAAGGTTTAAGTTTATGTGGGCCGCAAAAAAAACAACAACTTACATTTTCATAGAAACGTAGGTTTGTTTTGAAAAGTACAGTATAAAAAAACAGCACCCCCCTCTACTAAACCCAAGCCCTCCCTCTACTATACCCCCCCCCCCCCCATACTAAATCCCATTCCCCCTTTTCTACTAAACCCCGGCCCTCGTTTAAAGTATGCAACTCCGGAGTTTCTACTAAACCCCGGCCCTCGTTTAAAGTATGCAACTCCGGAGTCCAGCCTCTGGTATACCCCCAATGGTGCCGTCCGCAGCCTGTGACAAAGCGGATCCTCCCGCTACTCCTTGAAACCCTGTGAAGGTGAAGCATGTTGACGTCATGTCGGAATGTGACGTGGCGTTGTGTGCCTCCGTGGACCTCCAGGTCCTCCACTGTCCAGCCGCGGCTATCGCAACACTGACCAACTGTCAGGGACCAGGAACCAGACAGAGACGGAACTAGATGCAAACACACCTTTATTGATAAATAACAAATAAATAACAAAAGCAAAGTCCAGGAATCAAGCAGGGGTCAGTCACCAGAGCGGGTAGTCAGACAAGCCAGGATCAGGAGCACGGAGAGCAGCGGAGTCAGGAACAAGGCCGGAGTCAGGAACCAGGAGCAAACAGGAAACACAGGAACAAGGAGACTTCTGGGAAACAGGAAACCACGCAAGGGCAAGGAGGTTCTGGGCTTAGCTGCTTAAATAGGCAGAACTGATTAGCAGCAGGGTTGATTACTACTCACAGGTGAGTAACCGTGGCAACAAGCAGAAGGAGCTCATAGTGATTGCAGCTGAAACTCAATCACTGAAACAGAAAAGGGTTGCTGTTTAAAACAGCAAAGAAACCCTGACAGTACCTCCCCCTCAACGACTCCCCCCATCTCTGTTGGTGGGTCCGGGCTTCATGGGGAAGCGGGCGTGATAGGAACGAAGGAGGGATGGTGCATGGACATCAGAGGCTGGAACCCAGGAGCGTTCCTCTGGACCGTATCCTTTCCAGTGCACCAAGTATTGGATCTGTCCTCTGAAGACCCGTGAGTCAATGATGCTGCGTATTTCATATTCCTCATGATTGTCAATCAGAACAGGACGTGGACGTGGCACTGAGGTGGTGTAGCGGTTACAAACCAACGGTTTCAAGAGGGAAACATGGAAAACATTTGAGATGCGCATGTTAGCAGGAAGGTCAAGTGCATAAGCTACAGGGTTGACCCTTCGAAGTATACGAAATGGCCCAACGTATCGGGGTGCCAGTTTTTGTGAGGGAACACGGAGGCGTAGGTTGCGGGAAGACAGCCAGACCCTCTCTCCGACCTGATAGGTAGGTGCAGGAAGGCGTTTGCGGTCGGCCTGGAGTTTGTAGTTCTGCATTGCGCGTTGCAAAGAATTCTGAACCTGCACCCAAGTGGAACGGAGTTCCCTGAGATGTTCCTCCAATGCCGGTATCCCCTGTGGCAAGAACGTATCAGGTAACATGGACGGTTGAAACCCATAGTTTGCCAGGAATGGGGATAGCCGGGAGGAGGCATTAATCGCACTATTGTGGGCAAACTCTGCCCAGGGTAGCAGATCAGACCAGTTGTTCTGGTGGTCAGAAATGTAGCAACGCAGAAACTGTTCCAGTGTTTGGTTAGCTCGTTCCGCTGCACCATTGGATTGCGGGTGGTAGGCCGAGGAGAAGGAAAGCTGAATTCCCATTTGCGTACAAAAAGCTCTCCAAAATCTGGACACGAACTGGCTACCCCTATCTGAGACTATCACTTTGGGTAACCCATGCAAACGAAAGATCTCCCGAGCAAAAATTGTTGCAAGTTCCTGGGAAGTTGGTAGTTTTTTCAAGGGAATGCAATGCGACATCTTCGAGAATCGGTCAACAACCATGAGAACGACTGTATTGCCACGGGAGACCGGAAGATCTACGATAAAATCCATGGACAAGTGGGTCCAGGGTCGTTCACCATTAGGTATGGTTTGCAGGAGACCCACTGGAGAGCGTCGTGGGGTTTTATTTTGAGCGCACACAGGACAGGCAGCTACAAAAGCGGTGACATCCGAACGGAGACTAGGCCACCAAAATTGCCGGGAGACGGACCAGATTAACTGTTTTTTGCCTGGATGTCCAGCTGCTTTGGGGTCGTGGTATGTACTCAATAGTTTCGTACAGAGGTTAATAGGTACAAAACAACGGACATTAGGTTTCTCTGGAGGAGCATTACTTTGTGCAGCCAGAATCTCCTCGCCTAGGGGTGAGGTGAGGTTAGTACGGATGGTTGCCAGTATATGGTCCGGAGGAATCACAGGAGTAGGGGTTATCTCCTCTCTAGATGGAGGGGAGAACTGTCGAGACAAGGCATCAGCCCGAATGTTTTTAGTACCGGGCAAGTAAGAAACCACATAATTGAATCTTGATAGGAAGAGAGCCCATCTAGCTTGCCGGGGGGAAAGTCGCTTAGCTTCAGAAAGATATGTTAGATTCTTGTGGTCTGTGAGTATGAGGATTGGCACTGAAGTACCCTCAAGAAGGTGCCTCCATTCTTTGAGAGCTAAAATTATGGCTAGAAGTTCTCTATCACCAATCTGGTAATTGCATTCCGCCAAGTTCAATTTCCTCGAGAAATACCCGCACGGATGCCTGGAGCTCTCTAGGTTAGGACGTTGAGACAGGAGGGCGCCCACTCCTGTCTCAGACGCATCGACCTCAAGAATGAATGGTAAGGACGGGTTAGGGTGTGCCAGTATAGGAGCAGCAGCAAAGGCGACTTTGAGAGACTCAAAGGCAGTAATGGCTTCCTGTGACCAATGCTGTGGATCAGCATCTCTCCTGGTCATGTCCGTGAGAGGTTTAACCAAGGAAGAAAAGTTGCGTATGAACTTCCGATAATAATTGGCGAAGCCCAGAAAACGTTGTATAGAGCGAAGACCCGTAGGTCGAGGCCATTTTAGTACAGCCGAAAGTTTCTCCGGATCCATAGAGAATCCAGCATCTGAGATAACATATCCCAAGAATGTGACCTGTTTGCAGTGAAACTCACATTTCTCCAATTTGCAGAACAGATTATTTTCTCTAAGTCTCTGTAGAACACGAGAAACGTCTGCGTGATGGTTCTCGAGATATGTGGAATGGATCAGAATATCATCAAGATAAACCACCACATATTGCTGCAGCATATCTCGCAGGACGTCATTTATAAATTCTTGGAAAACCGCCGGAGCATTGCAAAGACCAAAGGGCATTACTAGGTGTGGCGAAAACCAGCTTCGCCACTGTGAACTGGAGAGGCCTGGCTGCTAGCCTCCTGCCCTGCGACTACGGCCCCTGGACATATTGCTCTATAAACACTATATTTGGGCATGTAATAATTTATATTGCTGCTACTGGCCCTTTAAAATCAGCGATGGACATATTGGGACTTTTGGGACTACTGTCCCTTTAAGACTGTGAAGCATATTCTAGTGTACTGCCTGTAATATTGTATATGTATTCATGTGTTAAGTTTAACCTGGGTGATATGTATGCAGCATTCATCTGATTGTTCGGTAGAATCACCCCATTCATTATATTGAGTGAAACTACCGAACAACCAGACCACCCAGGAATAAGTGTGCCTCCAATTACCGGTTGCAACAATGTTGCAAACAGGTAATTGGCAATCCATGTAATGTATGCTTTGTCCTCTGGGTGGCCGCCATTCGGGAAACAAACACGTGGCGGCGGCCATCTTAAACTACCGAACAGCGGTGTTTTGCCGTCTAGTGTCTGGAACTGAATTCGGACACTCGACTAGGCAAACACCGCTGAGACCTCCAGACTTCCAGGATTTCGTGGGGAAACTACCGAACGGCCCGCCGTTCGGTAGAAAGAAACGTACGAACTAGGGGATTCATGCGAATCCCCCTTAGTCTCTATAACACCAGTAATTTGTCTGTTTCATTCACTTGTTTGTGACCGACCGCAGGGCCAAAATGCATGGAACTGTTTTCGGATACTTTACCCATGCGGTCGGTCAAATCTTTGGAACCTCATATCTCCCGAACCATTCATCCGAATGACCTGATTCTTGGATATGTTGTCCCCCTGAATAAGGGCTATCAGGGGATACCTGTTTTGGAGGTGTAGCATATGTATTTGGGGTACATCCAGGAATTGGGGAAAAGGGTGTACGGTATAATTATGTTAAGTGCTAATCTAAGGGGAGGAAATGTGTGGGAGGTACATCCATGTGATTGGTTAAATTCATCCTCCCCCTGGGAGTGTCCTGTATGTACTTGTTTGTAATAAAAGCCAGACTGGGTGTCCCAGTCCAGAGTTCTTGCTTAACCCTCAAAGCGATGTGTCGTCTCGTTCTTTGGGGGAATGGGATTGTATGCTGACTGCCAGGAGTGTAAGCCGATGTCTGCTTTTCTTGTTCAGCTGTTCCAGTGTTCGTGTGGTTCCAGTTGGGAGAATGGTGTTTGCAGTAGCTGCCTGTGCATCTGGAAAGGGGATTATCGCCTAAACTGGGTTTTACCCTCTTGTAAGTGAAACGGTCCGTTACACTAGGTATTCGTAATGGCCGCTCCTGGTGTTAAATTTGGTTTTCCATTCGTGGTCCTCTTTTATCCGGACGAGATTATATGCCCCTCTCAGATCAAGTTTGGTGAAGACCGTTGCTCCCTTGAGGCGGTCAAATAACTCCGTGATTAATGGAATGGGGTAGGCATTCTTAATAGTAATGCGATTGAGACCCCTATAGTCGATACAGGGTCTCAACTCGCCATCTTTTTTCTTTACAAAGAAAAAGCCGGCCCCGGCAGGAGAAGATGACTTCCGAATAAAACCCTTAGACAGTGCATCGGTAACATACTCCTCCATGGCTCGATTCTCTGCTACAGACAGTGGGTAAATCCGGCCCCGGGGAGGATTGGTACCTGGTTGGAGTTCGATACCACAGTCATACGGACGGTGTGGTGGCAGAACGCTGGCTTGACCTTTGTCAAATACATCTTGGAATTCCTGGTACTCAGCGGGTAAGGAAGAGGCAGAACATGCGCCCAAAACTTTGACCGGTTTCTGGAGACAGGACAATGTGCATTGCTGGGACCATGATAATATCTCAGCTTTGCGCCAATCAATAGTGGGGTTATGCTTCTGTAACCAAGGGTATCCCAAAACAACCTGGTAATATGGAGAGGAAATGACCTGGAATTGGATCGTCTCATGATGTAGAGCCCCTACAGCCAGAGATATGGGCACGGTTTCTTGGGTCACGTGGGTTGGCTGTATTGATCTGCCATCGATGGCTTCGAAGGCTAGTGGGAAGTTGCGAGACTGTAAGGGTATAGAGTGCTTTGCTGCAAATGCACAATCTATAAACAAGCCTTCGAACCCAGAATCAAGAAATGCCCGGGTTTCAATGGATGAATCAGGCCAGGAGAGGATAACAGGCACCAAGGGTTTGCGCACACATATCTCTGGGTCTGCAGAAAGACCACCCAAGATCTGCCCCTGACAGTATCTTGGGTGCGGACCCTTTGCCGGACGAATCGGGCAAAACTTTAACACGTAACCGTGGTGTCCGCAGTATAGGCACAGACTCTCCCTCCTCGACCGAGAGGCGTGAGAAGCCTAACCGCCTGGGCTCCATACAGACAGAGGACTCAGGACCAGGAGGCATGGGAGGTGAGGGAGGTTCGGGTGGGCAAGAAAAGCTCGGTGCCAAATTTATAAGAGGCCTCCGCAGGCACTCCTTGGATGAGGATCTCTCTCGGAGTCTGATGTCAGTGAGGGTGACAAATGATATCAGTTCCTCAAGATCTTTAGGTAATTCTCTGGCTGCAATCTCATTTTTAAACACATCGGAGAGACCCTGTGCAAAGGCAGCCACGAGAGTCTCGTTGTTCCAGCCACCCTCTGCTGCCATGGTACGGAATTCACTGGCATACTCGACAAGTTTTTGTGCCCTGAGCATTAGACATGAGTAGTTCGGCAGTAGGGGTGGAGCGAGCTGGAATATCAAAAACTCTTTTGAAGGATGCAACAAATTCAGGGTAATTGTAAATAATAGGCTTCTCTGCCTCCCAGAGAGGTTTTGCCCAAGCTAGGGCCTTTTCAGACAGCAAAGAAATCATGAAGTGAACTTTGTCACTGTCTGTAGGAAATGCCTGGGGCAGGGTTTCAAGGTATCCTTTAACCTGATTTATAAATTCTCTGCACTGTGCTGGGTTGCCCCCAAAATACTGAGGGAGCGGGACAGACCCAGTCATTTCTCTAGCCGCTACAGGTTTGGAGACTACAACCGGTGCTAGAACAGGAAGTGAGGCAGAGGCGGCCGCAATCGCAGGCTGGCCGGGTACTGGATCCAGATGGGCATACTGGTCCAAATGGTGGTTCTGCTGGTCCCACCGGGTAAATAGGTTAGGTATAGGTGTCTTGCCTGTACCATCTGTATTCATGGCCCTTGCGTAATGTCAGGGACCAGGAACCAGACAGAGACGGAACTAGATGCAAACACACCTTTATTGATAAATAACAAATAAATAACAAAAGCAAAGTCCAGGAATCAAGCAGGGGTCAGTCACCAGAGCGGGTAGTCAGACAAGCCAGGATCAGGAGCACGGAGAGCAGCGGAGTCAGGAACAAGGCCGGAGTCAGAAACCAGGAGCAAACAGGAAACACAGGAACAAGGAGACTTCTGGGAAACAGGAAACCACGCAAGGGCAAGGAGGTTCTGGGCTTAGCTGCTTAAATAGGCAGAACTGATTAGCAGCAGGGTTGATTACTACTCACAGGTGAGTAACCGTGGCAACAAGCAGAAGGAGCTCATAGTGATTGCAGCTGAAACTCAATCACTGAAACAGAAAAGGGTTGCTGTTTAAAACAGCAAAGAAACCCTGACACCAACACACACTCACTGACAGACATACACACACATTGACAGACACACACTCATTGACAGAAACACACACTCACTGACAGACACACCCACCCACTGACAAACACACACACTCACTCTCTGATAGAAACACACTCACAGACACATACACACTCACAGACACACACACTCACTCTCTGACAGACAGACACTCACCGACTGACTGACAGACACACATTCTCTGACAGACACACACACACACTGACTCACTGACAGACACACACACACTAACAGGCACACTCACTGACAGACACACACAGATAGACACACACTCACTGACAGACACACACACTATTCACTAACAGACACACTCACACACATTTACACATTCTTGCACACACTCACATTATTTTATTTATTGCTCCCTACCTGTGGGAGCTGATATGGGGCCTCTCTCTGGGGTCCAGTGGGGAGGTCTCCTACCTGCCCCTCACTGCTCACTCACTTGCGCAGTCTAGTGATGTCGGGCCGTAATGAGGTCATATACTGGCACCCGGCATCACTACACAGGACGCACGTGAGGGAGCAGTGAAGAGCGGGAAGACTGAGCTCCTTCGCTGCCACCAGCGACCTCTCCTCCCAGGCCAGGTAAATTTTAGCAGAGTAGGTACCTGCAGTGTGGGGAGAGAGGGTGCCTATTCTGCCTTAGCATGTCAAACACGCGGCTCGCCGGGTCGCTAAGATATTCATTGTGTGCCGCATGCGGCCCGCGAGTTTGTCATACTTGGGGTACAGTGTCCCTATTGCACAAAGTGCTCCAATGTAAAACATTGCAGTTCCAGAGAAACTGCAATGTTTACATTGCAGCTCTAAGTCTGCCCTCAGTGGCTTTCTACCAGAGGGATCACTGTCCACCCCCTACCCCACCTGTGGCCAGCGCGTGGGGGTTCTATTAAAAAAACATAGGGTAGGACTTACTAAATTCCTCCCTGCCTCAGCCATGAGCGGCAGGTGGGGACAATTATAATAATCTAATAGTCTACTTAAAAATAAAGAAGGGGATTTCCAAATTCCACAGCCACCCACACCATAAAAAACTCCCTAACTACTCCCATCTACCTAATCTCTAACTATTTTTAAGCCAATAAATCTAATACCTCTTTTAAAAAATCATACTTACCTTCAGAACAGGTATTTTCTTATTATTATTTCTTTAGCCCCCCACCACCCCCCTGCCCCCCGAAAAAAAACTAATTAAAAAATAGGAGGCCAAATAAAAAAAAACGCCTTTTGTCTGTGTCAGCTAAAGCAGTGTTCCCCAACCCCCGGGCCGCGGACCGGTACCGGTCCGTGGATCAAACGGTACCGGGCCGCCCAGGGGTGTGGGGTGTGCGAGCCTGCCGGCTAATGCAGGGCTGGCATTGCCCAAGTGCCAGCCCTGCAATGTGCCTGCGGACCGGAGGGGAGATCAGAGATCTCCCTCCATGGTCTGCAGGCACATTGCTGACAGCCGGCAGGGGAGGGAGTGAGAGAGGACCCGGGAGCTCTTACCTGCAGCTCCTCCGGGTCCTCCTCTCGCGAGATTTGGAGCGTTGCCGCAGTAACCACGGCAACGCTCCAAATCTCGCGAGAGTGAACTCTAGCCCTGTAACTGGGCTAGAGTTCACCTCACCACCGCTGGGACCACCAGGGATTCCCCACCGGACCACCAGGGACTAAGAAATGTCCCCCCTCCTCCCAGTAAAGGTAAGAAGGGAGGGGGGACATGAATATATTAATTTTAATTAAATACATTTTTAAAAAGCCTCCTTACCCCCCATACACACACTGCCCCATACACACACTACACACACTGCCCCCACACACACATACTACACACATTGCCCCATAAACACACTACACACACACTACAAACACTGCCCCATGCACACACTACACACTGCCCCATACACACACTACACACATTGCCCCACAAACACTGCCCCCATGCACACACTGCCCCACAAACACTGCCCCCATGCACACACTACACACACTGCCCCACAAACACTGCCCCCATGCACACACTACACACACTGTCCCACAAACACTTCCCCCATGCACACACTACACACACTGCCCCATACACACACTACACACACTGCCCCATACACACACTACACACATTGCCCCACAAACACTGCCCCATACACACTACACACATTGCCCCATACACACACTACACACACTGCCCCACAAACACTGCCCCCATGCACACACTACACACACTGCCCCACAAACACTGCCCCATACACACACTACACACATTGCCCCATACACACACTACACACACTGCCCCACAAACACTGTCCCCATACACACACTGCCCCACAAACACTGCCCCATACACACACTACACACATTGCCCCATACACACACTACAAACACTGCCCCACAAACACTGCCCCATACACAGACTGCACACACTGCCCCATAAACACACTACACACATTGCCCCATACACACACTGCCCCATACACACACTGCCCCATACACACACTGCCCCATACACACACTACACACACTGCCCCATACACAAACTACACACACTGCCCCACAAACACTGCCCCCATACACACACTGCCCCACAAACACTGCCCCACAAACACTGCCCCCATACACACACTGCCCCACAAACACTGCCCCACAAACATTGCCCCCATACACACACTGCACACACTGCCCCACAAACATTTCCCCCATACACACACTACACACACTGCCCCACAAACACTGCCCCCCACACACACACTGCAACTCTCACACACACTGCCACCCTCACATACACACTGCACCGCTCACACACACATACACACAATTTTGAGTCTATGTCTTTATGTGACTGTGTTTGTGATTTTCTGACTATGTATGTGTCTGCGTGTTTTTTTTAATATATGTGACTGTTTTTTTTTTTTTTTGTCTTACTAAATCAAAACAAGCGGGCCACGGAAAAATTATCAAACGTTTACCGGTCCGCGGCGATAAAAAGGTTGGGGAGCACTGAGCTAAAGGAATGTTAAAGGAACACTCCAGACCCCTAAATTAGCTTAGCTTGCTGAGGAGTGTGTCTGCTTTTTTTTTTTTCATTTTACAAAAACTGCAGATTTCAATAAATATTTGCACTATTATCAATGTTACTTGTTAAACCCACCTGGCTGTCTCTAACCTATACATATCAACAACACATGCCTCACAACTCCAACTGACATATTTCCCAGCTTGGGAACGAGACCTAGGCCCCCCAACTGACTGGAAAGATATATGGGACGCAACCAGCTCCCTGACAATATGTGTCACACACAAGTAACAGGCCTACAAGACACTATTTCGCTGGTACCTCACAGCCCTAAGACTACACAAAATGGGATGACTCCTGACGACAGACTCCTGGAAACTCTGCGGTGAACAGGACACATACCTCTTGTCCCAAACTGGCTAGAGATTCAAAAACGAATTGAACTGGTCTTGGAAAAAACAATTCCCGCTGGATCCCTGGGCCTTGCTACTCTCCAAACCAATCCATTCTATGACTAGACACGAAAACAAATTAGCAGCACGCATTGCCTTGGCAGCGTGCAGGGCAATTGGGGAACTATGGGCCGACAATGCACACCTACACTCACCACGGTGAAAAGGAAAATCAGGGAAGCACTAGAAATGGATAGAATAACAGCACAAATCCATGACACACCCAAAGCATTCCATAGGGTGTGGGATCCGTGGATTGACAGTGGAATGTGAATCACCTGTTTCACAATAATGGAAAGGTACACGCTGCTTTCTGCTTTAGACCTAGAACGCTCCTACTAAACCACCAGGACCTCTACCCACTCCCCCTCCCTCCTAAAAGCACACCTCTCCCTTTAACCCCACCGGTGGCACCGGGAGAACTCTCCGGGGACACTTGCAAACTGACCTATCCTTCTCACCTTCACTTAACTCTTCTCACACTCTTCTACCCCACCCACGACACATTTCACTAACCTCGATATCAAACAACACATACATA
Source organism: Pelobates fuscus (assembly GCF_036172605.1). NCBI lineage: Eukaryota > Metazoa > Chordata > Amphibia > Anura > Pelobatidae > Pelobates > Pelobates fuscus. Next base: position 155,824,818 of record NC_086325.1, on the reverse strand, counting down.
ACTGTGACAAACTGCCATTTACCACTGGGCATTGGAGAGGACTAATTGCTAGCCTCCTGCCCTGTGACTATGGCCCTGGGATGTATTGCCCTTTAAGAACTGTATTTGGGCATAATGGATTTTTATAATGCTGTTCCTGGCTCTATAATTACTTTGGAGCACTGTTGCAACTTTTAAACTGGCACTTCGGATGCAGTTGAAGTGCCGAAGTAGTCAAAGTGCCGAAGTCGTTGAAGTGCCGAAGTCGTCGAAGTGGCCGCCATTCGACAAACGAACACGTGGCGGTGGCCATTTTAACTTATTCGAACGCGGCCCGTACCTTTTACGTTACTTCAACACCGCGGCTGGAGACTAAGTCCCGTTCGAAGATTCGAACTCTCGTTCGAATAGACTTAGTCATTTTCTCGGTGTAAAATAGACCGACCGCACAGCCCAAATCCGTGGAACTATTTTGGGCATGAAAATGTGCTTGCGGTCGGTCAAAAGTGACTTATACCTATCTCCCGAACGGCTGAACGGATTCAAATGATTTTTGGGTATGTTTGTATTTGGAATGTGCTGATTAATAATATTGGATGTATAGTTTTAGAGTTATGAAAGTTGGGTAAAAAGTATGCTTTAAACTGTACGGATAATTGGGTTACCTCTCAGGCTAAGGGGAGGAGATGTGTGGGTTGTAACCATTGTGTGATAGGGTAATGTATAATTGTCTGTGGGCGTCTCCCTTGCAGGGGAGTGTGTGCCATTAAACCAGAGTTCTTTTTGACCCTCAACACGTAGTCTTGTCTCGTGATTGGAGGGGGCAGCTATATTCACACTGGGGATTGCTATGTGCTGCATACTCCCTTGAGCTTTAATCACTTCTTTTGAGAGCTTGCTCCTGTTACGCTCTCCTTGGAGGAAAGGTCTTCCCCACATGGACCTGGATGCTGGAGGTTCATACAGGGTGGAAGGTAGACGGCGAGACTCTAGTTAAGCTACGGCGGTTGTGGAGTCTGCGGTGGTTGTGGTGTCTGCTGCAGTGCTTGGAGTCCTCAGAAAGCGCTAGGAGCATCCGTCAACGGAAGGTGTCCGTTACAATAACACTTACTACCTGTACATAGTTCTAGACCCCTCCCCACATCCCCAATGCCCTGTAACCGGAGTCAGGCCGACACACCTAGCAGATGAATATCGGCCCAGACACATATAGACCCACAAACGGCCAGAATCCCAACCCCCTTCCTACCCCACCCCAGTTTTTGTATATCCGTGACCCCATGGTACCAGCAACAGGCACCTATCCAAAAGATGACCAGCACGCTGTGAAGCAGCCACTTCGTAAGAGCCACCTAGACCTCGCACCACTATCAGGAACACCCACAAGGTTGTGCGGGATCTGACCACAAAGAAGATACACCTCTTAACGGAGGCCCAAACCGGTACACGGTCCTAATCATTGTAAAGACGGTATCCAACCACAGAATGTCATAGCCGACACTGTAGAAGGTCTGATACTTTATGCTGATGCCACACCCAACCCTCTCTTTTCTGTACCCCCTTTCAAACGAAAAATACCAATAAAAACAGAATGTTAAAAAAACAAAACCCACCTGGCTGTACTTCCTGCTTTGGTTAGTCAGTGGAGCTATGCTCAGGAGGGAGCAATTGCAAAAACCTCTCCTTGAGCTTTCTGACAACCCAGGCCAAAAGTCCAGAGAATTTAATTTGCTAGCACTGTATTTAACCCTGTAACTTTCCACAACACCCTAAAACCTGTACATGGGGCTACTGTTTTACTCGGGAGACTTCGCTAAACACAAATATTAGTGTTTCAAAACAGTAAAACATATCACAGCGATGATATTGTCAGTGAAAGTGACGTTTTCTGAATTTTTCACACACAATTGCCACTTTCACTGATGATATTGTTGTGATACGTTTTACTGTTCTAAACCACTAATATTTGTGTTCAGCGAAGTCTCCTGAGTATTACAGTCCATTCCACCCCCTTCCCCCCATGTGCAGGTTTTATAGTGTTTTTGCAACAGAAGTCAACCAAAGGGGCATTGCAAATGTGGCATGCCTGTCTCCTAGCCATGTCAGGTCCATTCCACTTAGCTGCGCTGCTCCATTGGCTACATGACATATGCAGTCGCCTTTTCGGCATATGCGGTGTAAAACCCTCCAAAACCCAAGGAAACTCAGACACCTTATATTTGGGAAAATTATCACAGCATAGAAACATATACATTATTAACCCCTTCAGGACGGAGTCAATAGTGCACGTTCTGATCAAAACAAAACGTAAACAAAAACTGGAATTTGCGCTATATGTCTGTTCACCCGTAGTACCCCTCTTTCATATTATATGCACCCACACTTATTATATATCATTTTGTTCAGGAGAAACAGGGCTTTAATTTATCATTAACTATTCATATATGGAACATAATTCGTTATGAATAAAATTAAAAAAAAATGTGAGAAAATAAGATTTTTTTTTAAATTTGTATTTCCGTCTGACATTTTAGCTGTGAATGTCATAATACTGTTAGGTTTTACTGCACATAATTGCACATATTTGTAATCAGCGATGTCTCACGAGTACAACAGTACCCCCCATTAACAGGTTTTATGGTGTTTTGGAAAGTTACAGGGTCAAATAGAACTTTCCATTTTCAAATAGAAATTTGCCAGATTGGTAATGTTACCTTTGAGACGGTATGGTAGCCCAGGAATGAGAATTACCTCCATAATGGCATACCATTTGAAAAAGTAGACAACCAAAGGTATTGAAAGTGGGGTATGTTTAGTCTTTTTTAGTAGCCACTTAGTCACAAACACTGGCCAAAGTTAGCGTTCATATTTGTTTTTGTGTTAAAAAAGCAAAAAACAATATTTGGCCAGTGTTTGTGACTAAGTGGCTACTAAGAAAGACTGGACATACCCCACTTGCAATACCTTGGGTTGTCTACTTTTGCAAATGCTATGCCATCATGGGGGTAATTCTCATTCCTGGGCTACCATACGCTCTCAAAGGCAACATAACCAATCTGGCAAATTTCAATGTCAAAAAAATGAAATGCAAGCCTTATATGTGACTCTCTAACTTTCCAAAACACCATGAAACCTGTACATGGGGGGGGTACTGTTATTCTCGGGAGACTTCACTAAACACAAATATTAGTGTTTTAAAACAGTAAAACATATTACAACAATAATATAGTCCATAAAAGTGCAGTTCGTTTGTAAAAAATTAAAAAAAGGTCACTTTTACTTAAAATATCATCGTTGTAATATAATTTACCTATTTGAAACACTAATATTTGAGTTCAGCGAAGTCTCCCGAGTAAAACAGTACCCCCCATGTACAGGTTTTATGTTGTCTTGGAGAGTTACAGGGTCAAATATAGTGCTTGCGAATTAAATTCTCAGCACTTTCTCCCTGTGTTGTCAGGTATGTCAATCAAATTTTAATTAATCAAATCACCTAATTATGTTAAAAGATTACTTAAATATACACGTAGAATTTTAATATATATGCATTTATAGGTATTTAAATTCTACGTGTATACTAATGTAATCTTTTATGTAATTATATGTATTTATCTATATATATATATTTGCGGTTATTTGCATTTTATATATAGATAGATATATATAGAATGTCATTCTAAGTGTATTTTGTTACCAATATATATATATTAATAACAAAATACAGTTAGAATGAAATTACGTATGTATATATAATTTATATTACATTTTGTTTCAATATTTTATTTATTATTTTATTTATTATTGTAATTATACGTATTTATATATATAATATATGTGTATATATCTATTATATATATATAATATATGTATATTATATATATGTAACGTCATTCTAAGTGTATTTTAATACTAATATATGTACTTATATTAGTATTAAAATACACTATGTATGACGTTAAATATATAATATACATATATATTATATATATAATATATATATATATATATATATATATATATATTATATTTATATAAATATATTTATTTTATTTTTAAACATGTTTAATATTTTTTTTTTTTTACAGATCCCACCAGCAGGGGAACTGTCTGATATTTTAGACAGTCCCCCTGCTGGCAGATCCACAGCCAGCTATAGGGGCTGTAACGGCTTTGAGCCCTGGAGCGCCCGGTATACTTACCTTACCGGCGCTCCGCTTTGGGAGGACTGCCTCACAGCCCAGGCAGCCCCCCCCACGGCAAATCAGGCCCCCGAAGCGGAGTGCCGGTAAGGTAAGTATACCGGGCGTTCCAGGGCTCAAAGCCGTTACGGCGTTCTATGCCGTCACAACGGCTTTAAAGACCACTTAAAGCGTGACGGCATAGAACGTCGTAACGGCGTTAAGGGGTTAAAGGTCATTGTCAACATATTTAATCATAACATCTCAGCCCCAACTTTTTTAACAATACAACCCTGACAATGACCCCCATAAACAAACACTATTAACATATATTAACATATAAATAACATCTAACCACTTAAACCATTGCCACCGAGGGCAGGATTTACCATCTTCCACCATATAGGGGTATACCAAGATACACCCTACACACACCAGGTTCGGAGCTACCGACGAGCTCGAACCAACCAAAATCTATCTAAACCTAACAGTTCTAAACTATCTTACCTCTGGACAAATAACCTACACCCCAACTTATTTATCCATCCCCCGCCACAGCTCAGAGCTCGACACCTCGAACTACCCCACCAAAAACAGTGCCCGCTGCAATCCCTCCTGAAACCCTAACAACAGAAAGTCAACACCCACATCAGAGAGATCACCCCATCTTGCCTATAATAACCTGCAAGCTGCGCCTCCAAATTCCTATGCCGGACCACAATGCCCCCAAACCGTCTAACATAAGCCGCCATCAACTTACTCAACTTCCCCCTGCTCTTAGCCACAGCCACGGGATCCCTGTCGTGCCGCCACTGCAACCGCGGCACCATCTCAGACCAAACGACAACCACGTCAGTGATCAACTGCCTCAGCCTCTACAAATCCCTCTTCATCCCGGTAATTAAACCTCTCTGAGAAACTAACTCTAAATCATTCCCATCTGCGTGAAGTAAAATAACATGAGGCACCTGACCCTCACCAAGCAACCTGAACAGCTGAGAACAGACCCCCTGCCAACCAGCCCCCCTTAACGCAAACCACTTAAGTTGCACCATCAAGCGCAGAAAGCCCAGCTGCATGCCGTGATGATGAACTGCGGCCCTCCGGTATGCCCAATACACGTATGAATGTCCCAGCAAAAAAGCGGTTCAACCTAGAAAAAAAAACATGTTAACAGGGAATAAAACAACCCCCCCAATCAATATTTAAACTAAATGGTTGGGCCTCATATAAGACCTGAATCTTACTGATTCCCACCTACCAATCTTCTTGACCAGATCATCACCAAAACCCAGCCGAGAAGCCTCTGTCGCAGCCCCAATCCGGGATGAGTGTGTACCGAACTGCGCCGAAATCAGCCCCAGGCGCCCTAAAGCCAACCTAAAGACCCGGAAGAATTGAAACTTTGACAGTGAAGAGCCATCCGCATGTAACAAGAAGGAACCGCCATGGCACGTACTGCCTTAAAGCCCAAACAACAAGACACTGGGCAAGCCGTCAACCCCGGCACTGCAAATAGCAAATAACCGGCAGAGGAACCACAACAAAATGTCGAAACGCTCCTCCCCCGATTCCTGACCCCCCGTACACCCCACAGCAGCGTCTCAGTCATTCCAAGCCTTTTCTTAGGTCGCCCAGGTTGAGGGCACCAGCGACCCCTTTATGAGTCCTTCAAGCAAGAGGTCCCGAGCCGCCACACATCCTCTGGACACCACATAACCTCCTCCTCCACGCCTGGAGCCATATCCCGGAACTGTTCCCACTGAAATCGAGAAAGCGAATCAGCCACAACATTCAGCAACCCTGGGACATTCCGCGCACAAAACACAACATTGAATTGCATGCAAACCAACAAAAAGCAGCGAAGAAGCCGAATGACAGGGATAGAAGAAGCCGACAACCCATTAACCGCCTCCATCCACCGACATATTGTGGGTGAAGAAGATAACTCTCTTGTTGCTCAACAAGCGACCCTACAACGCCAATACCAAGGGGAAGAACTCCAAAAACGCCAAATTGCGGGGGGGGGGGGGTCGTGGCCGGACCAAGCATGAGAGCAGACGTGTAGTGCCTGAGCTCCGTAACCCTCGGCCTAGTAATAGCGACAATTTAGGAGAACATCTGCCCTAAAATTGTTCGGACCAAGAAGCCTATGCCCCAAGGGACACCCTCGACCGGCTCGCCACGTAAATATACCGGCACAATGGACGATTATGTGTCCACGCCGGCGGATCTTAGAGGAGCTGGGTCAGCAGATAAAATAGCGTTGGCCTCCCCAGGGGCCAAAAGCGCGGGAGTTTCATCAGAGGAGGGAGACCGGAGCGTTGCGCTGAGTCTGATCCGACAAGAACTCACCCGGATCTCTGCACGCTACTCACGAAGGCAGACTCCAGTGGATTGCTGCAGGAATTCTGAGCGGCTGTGCGGGTAGAGATCTCTGCAATACGCACGGTCTGCTGTGGAAGTGAGAGTTGACGCCTTGGAGACCGAAGCACAGGCGAGCCGCTCCCAACATAGGGATAGCTGCCACAAGGCAGGGGAACCTCCTCCTGACAATGCGGCGACAGGTAGAGGACCTGGAAAACCGCAGCCGCCGTCAGAATATCCGAATCCGTGGACTACCGGAGCCGGACGCTGCGCCACTGCAAGACACGGCCCAGGCCCTCTTCCGACATATTCTGGGCCGTGAATGCCCAGCGGACATCCAATTTGATAGGATTCACCGAGCCCTGGGTCCTCAACGCCAGGATGGGAAACTCAGGGACGTCCTGTGTTGCCTACACGCCTATAGTCTGTAGGAAGCACTGATGACCGCCACTAGAGGAACTGAAAAGATCATGTTCCAGGGCGTGGAGGTGGGACTGTTCCAGGATCTGTCAAGCCCGACGCTGAGGACCCTCCGCATTCCCCACATACGCACCCGTAACTGGCTCCTGGAGACACCGCTGGCACCAAGAGGAAGACAAGGTGACCAGAGCCCGCAGCCGGAACAACCGCGGGCGAGGGAGCCCCCCCACAAGGATGCTGGGAGGCCCTACAGGTGCGGAGCAGTAATGGGACTACACATTGGTGTGAGTGGACTTCCACAAAGGTACTGGGGTTGGGCATCGTGGTTGGCCATAGCGGGACGTAGAGGCTAGGTTGGGTGGCGGTCAGTGACCTTCCAAGTGGCCCTTGCTCTTCCCTTCCCTCCCTGTCCCCTACTCCCGCCCCCCTTCCCCCTGCCAGGGCAGTATGAATAGCATGAGATAAGCTCCTTCCCTGGGGCTTTGGGTGGGGAGAGGGAGGACAAGACCTGGACACCCAGGGGGCTCAATGGAACAGGTTGGCCCGTCGGGCTCTACTCTTTAAGTTGGGTGTAATGCTGCCCTAGTACTATAAACAGGTCACTAGAGGTTGGTTTGACTGGGAAATTGCGACGCAGTATGCGCTGGGGGGTTGGGTGGGGGGTGGGTGGGTGTTGGTTTATGCGGGGGTGGTGGGGAACCATTAAAAGTAGAAAGAGCAACGTGGACAGCCGTGGGGGGCATGCGGGGGCGCACTCCTCTGCCCGGGTGGGCACCTGGGGGGGACACACCCTCCCCTCCACACACCCATCTTACCCCACCTCCTGTTCAACCCCTACCTACTTGGCCGCCCTCCACACTTGCCCTATTACTGATGCACAACCAGTACATCACCCTCACACCGTCAAAAACAGATCTCGATTCCTGGCAACTGCACCTGCGCGGACGCAGGGACAACAGGAACACGGATAGACACGAACTGGGTGCTGGGCTTGCTAAAGGAAGATCACCAGGCATATGGGGGCACCGCAGATGGCTCACACCCTGAGACCAGATAGGGAAACAGGAGGCACAATGGGTCTTGCTGCTCCCCAGACTGACACTCGGCCGACAGATGACTTAGACGGGACGCCCCGGGGGTGGCGGGGAAGGGGGAACGGGGGCAACGGACACGACAACCCGAACGCGACAACTTTTGACACTGAGCCCTGGAACCCAGACGTTAACGGGGAGACGACCACTAGTGGACCTAAAATTATAGCGACCCACTCGAAACAGGGTCAAGACCCCCTAGAACTATTAGAACGGACACTAGGTCACCACTAATCCCAGAACGCACGCCATAAGTGCTTCAATGGGCACAAGGCAAGCAAGAGAAGCCACCTACCGCGTAATCCGGTTATACGTTACGCGATCTATAGCATATACTCTATACTCTTGAAATACTGTTGAAGAAGCTTGACTAGACAATAGCGGTAAAAGATAAGGTCAAGCATATTGTTAAGATTTTCTGAATTACGAAGTTACAACTGTTGTATTATTACATTCACGCTTCCCTGTGACAAAATGATAAAATTAAAATTATCAAAAAAAAAAAAAGGAGAAAAAGCAGAAACAAGCACCGCTGCCGTAAAAGACGCCACTGAACTGGGGCTCGACCACGGGTACGACCCGACAGAGTGCGGGTCCACTTCCGCTTAACAGCTACCACACTGAACCTAGATATGTAAATAGTTTCCGGTTAATTTCACATTCCGGTGGCCGGTAATGGTGGGTACAGCCTGCACAGGTACATTTAACACCCAGACCGAAAGACACGGGTCCTTTTGCACGGGCACCGCACACGACTCCCCGGACAGACTGAGGGTCGTAGACGGGAGGACCACGGGAGACTGAGTCAATTAAGGGATCGAGGACTCAGGCCTGACGAGAACCTCCCCTACAGTCAAGTCCAACTCTCCCCTTATAGGGTCGACCTACCAGGTCACGGACGCCTCCCCTCCTGACAGACCCCCCTCCCCCTCCTGACAGGCCCCCTATGACAGAGTCGTCCCCCCCCTCACCCCGACTCTCTCTCCTTTTCCCATTGTTCCTGCACTCCCCCCATGCCCTATCCCCCCCGTCGGCCATGGCTGGCCCGCGGACTGGGGGTTCTGCCCCGCCCCTTTTCGCCTCTGGACAGAAACCGTGAGGGGACTGAACACCCCGGAAAGGAGGTCGCACCTGCTTTGGGCCCTGTGGGCCGCTCGGGCCTCAATGCAATTTCTCCAGGAGACCCATTTCAGAGGAGGGGTAGGCCCCGTCCTTCGAGATACAAGGTTCCCTACTGGATATTTTGCGAACCACCAGGTGGCCAAGAGAGCAGGGGTAACGATACTCTTTGCACGACACGTACCGTTTTGCTGTTCAGAGACAAAGGCAGATCCGAATGGCCGCTACTTATTCCTTAAAGGGACAATTGCTAATAAGAAATACACCCTCGCGTCGATATACGCCCCGAATACGGGCCAGCACCGCTTTCTCTCCAGGACCCTCCGACAGCTGGACAAGTTTAGGGAGGGACTCCTCATAGTAGCGGGAGACATCAATGTCCCACTGGATCCACGTATAGACACCTCCAGAGGATGCAGCCTGCACTCTGACTTATGTATACGAGTGGCTGGACAGGGATTTCTTGTTTTATTTGCAGATGCATCACGGACATAGCCGCCTCGACTATATTTTGATCGCGCAGGAATACCTGCACCTTCTCCTGTCCTGTGAAATCCAAACGGCGGTCTGGTTGGACCACGCCCCGGTCCTGGCCACGATGCGCTCTCCTCTTTTCAAGCCTAGCAGTAGACAGTGGAGGCTTAATTAACAGGTGCTGGGGGACTCCCTGCTCCAGGCTGAGGTGAGGGAGGTCCTGTGAAAATATTTCGCAGACAATCATACAACGGACACCTCGCCCCAGATACGTTGGGAAGCCCACAAATGTGTCCTACGGGGCCATTTCATCAAGACCTGTTCCAAACGTAAAAAGGAGCAAAATAACAAACTAAAGGACTTGTACGCACGAACTTCGCTGCTTGAACAGGCACACAGATTGGACCCGACGGACGACAACTACCGTACCCTCTTAGAAGCCAGAAGAGACTTGAAAAGCCTTCTTTCCCGGAATCTATCGCATACGCTCCGTAAATCTCACAGATTCTACTCTGAGCATTCCAACAAATGCGGGCGTATGTTGGCTAGAATGCTGCAAAAGAAGCGACGACAGTCACAAATCACAATACTGCAAACGGCGGGTGCACCTCCCATACGAAGGCCAGATGGAATAATGACTGAATTCCAGGAGTTCACTAAGCTATACAACCTGCTAGTGGACACCAGGATAGCGGAGACTCAACAGAGACTGGTCCGGGAATACCTGGAGCTACACGTGTCCCAGAAGCTCACGCAAGCCCAGGCGGAGGACCTGGAGGCACCCATTACTCTGGAGGAGCTCTCGGGCGCTCTTAAAGCCGCAAAGGTGAACAAACTCCCGGGACCAGCTGGCTTCCCGGTATGATATCTACGGACTTTCGGGGAGATCCTCCTACTGGAGCTGCTGGCGAGCCTTAACTCCATTTTGGAGGGAGGGAGGTTTCCAGAGGATACCCTCATGGCTACGGTGGCAGTAGTGCCGAAGGATAGGAAGGACCCAACTTCGTGCACCGGTTATAGACCTATCTCCCTCCTCAATGCGGACCTCAAATTATTCACGAAGATCCTCACCCTCCGGGTGGATGGGGTGGCTCCGGACCTGGTACACCCAGACCAGACTGGGTTCATCCCAGGACGAGAGGCGAAGGATAATACGATCAGGGCCCTTAACCTCATACATGCCACCAAGACAACTGCCCGTGGGAGCCTCCTGCTCTCCACAGACGCCGAGAAGGCTTTTGATCGGGTGGATTTGCAGTTCATGTGGGAGACCCTATGGGCGATGGGCTTTGGCCCCCATATCCAGACCTGGATAGTGGCCCTATATCCGACCCCAAAGGCCCGCCTGAGGATAAACGGAGCCCTGTCCCCTACCTTCTCGATTAGCAACGGAACGCGGCAGGGGTGCCCCCTGTCCCTCTCCTGTTTGCCCTCACGCTAGAACCGTTTCTGGCGGCGGTCAGATGGGACGGGGGTATAACCGGGTTCACCGTGGGAGGAGGAGAACATAAGGTAGCTGCTTATGCAGACGCTTATGCAATTTTTTATTGCAAACCCTACGGTGACACTCCCGAATTTACTCCTGTCGTTTCGGACATACGGGGCACTTTCCAACTTAAAATTGAATGCGGATAAATCTGAGGCGCTGCCACTCGATCTACCCCCTGGCCTGTTGGCCCAACTGAGGGCGAATTTCCCCTTCAGGTGGTGCTCACAGCGAATTAAATACCTAGGCATATGGCTGATGGAGGACCTATCCAGGCTGTTCCCGGAAAACGTTCTGCCCATACTGGTGATGCTGGGGGCGGATATGAAGAGATGGGGGGGCGACATTAGACATGTGCAATTCGTTTCGGTCCGAATATGTATTCGGACGAATTTCGGACAATTCGGACATTCGGGTACTTCCGAATGTCCGAATTTCCGAAGTGCTGAATTACCGAGGTTCCGAAATTACCGAAGTTCTGAAGTGTAGAAGTTCCTTAGTGCCAAAGTTCCGAAGTGCTGAAGTGCCGAAGTTCCGAAGTTGCCGAAGTTCCAAAGTGTCAAAGTGCCGAAGTGCCGAAGTTCCGAAGCACAGTATTGCCTAAGTACTAATATACTTACCCAGTGAAAGAAGAAGAATGTTACATTGTAAATAATTGTAAATAAAAAGTATACAAACATAGCCAGGATTCAGCTATAAGCATTTGCAACACTTACAACAATCAAGTAACATACATTCATAGAAAATGTAAGTTACTTGGCCAGTCAGTGTAATGACAGGAATAAATAAGTAGATAACTCCCTAATTCCCACGGTATTAGGGAGCTATCTACTAAAAGGCTGAAAGACCTAAATTGGTCTTTCAGCCAAATTTACTAATACCAAGTAAAGACTATACCGCGAGTAGGGGCATGTCTATTAAACAGTGAGCAGCCTGTGGCTGCTCACTGTAAAAAAAAAATAAAAAAAAAATAAGTTCCCCCCTCCCGAGAGCCCCTGGCCCCCACCCCTGAGCGGTGTGTGGGGGCCCTAAATCAGAATAAGTGGGGGGACCTAATGTCCTCCCCCCTGGCCCCCACCCCTGAGCGGTGGGTGGGGGCCCTAAATTATAATAAGGGGGGGGCCTAATGTCCTTCCCCCTGGCCCCCACCCCTGAGCGGTGGGTGGGGGCCCTACAGTAACATAAAGGGGGACCTAATGTCCTCCCCCCTGCCCCCACCCCTGAGCGGTGAGTGGGGGCCCTAAATACTAATAAGGGGGGCCTAATGTCCTCCCCCCGGCCCCCACCCCTGAGCAGTGGGTGGGGGCCCTTCAGTAAAATAAGGGGGGGGACCTAAGGTCCTCCCCCCTGGCCCCCACCCCTGAGTGGTGGGTGGGGGCCCTAAATACTAATAAGGGGGGAGACCTAATGTCCTCCCCCCTGGCCCCCACCCCTGAGGCGGATGGGGGCCCTAAATACTAATAAGAGGGGGGACCTAATGTCCTCCCCCCTGGCCCCCACCCCTGAGCAGCGGGTGGGGGCCCTAAATTGAAATAAGAAGGGGTACCTAGTGTCCTGGCCCCCACCCCTCAGCGGCGGGTGGGGGCCCTAAATACTAATAAGGGGGGCGGACCCCCAGGTGACTAGGTGTCCCCAAACCTCTAGTCACCCCCTCCCCCCCAATAAAAATTATCCGCCTACCTCCCCCCCTCATCCTAAAAACTAATGAGGGGGGGACCTTTAACTAAGTACCTGTAAAGAAAAAATAAGACTTACCATCCGATGTTTTCTTTCTTCTAAAATCTTATTTTTTCAGCCCCAAAAAAGGCCAAATAAAAAAACATAATAACCGACGCAATTATAAAAAAAAAAAAAACAACAACAGCGCAAAAAAAATGTATTCTTCTTCACCCGGCAAGGGCTCCGCGCAGACTGAGCTCTGCAGGGTGGGGGAAGGCTTATAAAGCCTTGCCCCGCCCTGGAATTAGGCTCAGAGCAATCTGATTGGTGGGTTTAAGCCATCCAATCAGAGTGCTCTGACAGGTAAATGAAGAGACTTACAGGTAAGTCTCTACATTTACCTGTCACAGCACTCTGATTGGTTGGTTTGAAATCCACCAATAAGAGTGCTCTGTGTCATTTTACACAGCGTGGGAAAGTTCTTTGGAATTTTCCCACGCTGTGTAATTTGACTCATAACTCTCTAAATGGTGGATTAAGTAACCAATCAGAGAGTTATGAGTCAAATTACACAGCGTGGGAAAATTCCAAAGAACTTTCCCACGCTGTGTAAAATGACACAGAGCACTCTGATAAATTACAATTTAGGGCCCCCACCCGCCGTTCAGGGGTGGGGGCCATGGGGGAGGACATTAGGTCCCCCCCTTATTAATATTTAGGGCCCCCACCCGCCGCTCAGGGGTGGGGGCCAGGGGGGAGGACCTTAGGTCCCCCCCCTTATTTTACTGTAGGGCCCCCACCCACCGCTCAGGGGTGGGGGCCAGAGGGGGAGGACATTAGGTCCCCCCCCTTATTCTGATTTAGGGCCCCCACCCACCGCTCAGGGGTGGGGGCCAGGGGGGAGGACAATAGGTCCCCCCATCATTTTACGTTAGGGCCCCCACCCGCCGCTCAGGGGTGGGGGCCGGGGGGGTGCTATTTTTTTTTTTAAACAGTGAGCAGTCACAGACTGCTCACTGTTTACTAGACATGCCCCTACTCTCGGTACAGCAAGTAGGGGCATAATTAACTAATACTAAGTAATCTTTACTTAGTATTAGTAAATTTGGCTGAAAGACCAATTTAGGTCTTTCAGCCTTTTGCTAGATAACTCCATAATACCATGGGAATTAGGGAGTTATCTACCAAGCGGCTGCAAGAGTAGTCCCGAGGTGCCGGAGTCCCGAAATTCCGAAATGCAGAAATTCCGAAGTGTCGAAGTGTCGAAGTGCCGAAGTGCCGAAGTTCTGAAGTGCCGAAGTTGCCGAATTTCCGAAGTTTTGAAGTGCCGAAATGCGGAAGTTCCGAAGTGCTGAAGTGCCGAAGTTCCGAAGTCTTGAAGTGCCGAATCGCCGAAGTCCCGAATAGCGAAAATTTAGAATTTCGGAATGCCGAACCGAACCGAAAATTTTCCCCATGCACATGCCTAGGCGACATGTGTGTCCTGGTTTGGGAGGATAGATGCGGTCAAGATCAACCTACTGCTGCGACTTCTGCACTTGTTTCAGACAATCCCCATCCGCATCCCCAGGACCTTTTTCTGCACCTTGGGTACGGCCGTCAGACAATTTGTATGGGCTGCGGGCGCAGCCAGACTCCGACATACACAGTTGATTCAACCAAAATGCCAAGGCGGAGTGGCTCTGCCCTCGCTCCGGGTCGTTGACTGGCATGTGCCCGACACAGAAAAGCAATGGGTCCATCTTGAACGCGTACAAGCTAGGGGGCGAATCCCATGGGTCACATGGCTCCTGAAACCCATGCAGACAGGGGACATCCGGACGCACCGGCTCATAGGGGCAACCCTGCAGGTGTGGTCCACCGTGCGATACAAGCTGGAACTTACGACAAATCCGACCCCACTGGTCCCAGTGGTCTACAACCCTGAGATTGCGGGGGTTCTGGCGCCGCGGGACGTGGCGGGGTTGGGTAGCCGTATCTGGGTGACTGGTGCTCCAGAGGTCAACTGAAACCCATGGAAACCCTAATGTCACAGGCACCCCCTACAGGGCTAATCCGCTTCAGATACCAACAAGTAAGGCACTACTATCACTCCTTACCGGGAAAGCAGCTAGTACACAGAGAGCTAACCCGCTTCGAGGCCCTCTGCGCAGCGGAGATGCACCTACCGAAAGGCGTCTCTACATTGTACTCCATGTTACTAGAAGCAACTCGGAGCCCGCCGGCGACATACCAGTCTAAATGGGAACAAGCCACGGGAGCCACCCTGTCGAACTCCGAATGGGAGAAGATTCACATTCTTGCGCATCAAGGTACGACCAGTGCGAAACTGCAGGAGCTTAATTACAAGCTTATGACAAGTTGGTACAGGACGCCCTATCGGCTATTCCGTATGGGTCTGACACCTACGGCCAGCTGCTGGAGATGCGAGGCGGATGAAGGGGCACTGACCTGCACATCTGGTGGTCGAGCCCGCTCATAGCGGCCTTTTGGCAACAAATACACGCAAAACTACGGGAGATCCTGGACTCAGACATACCGATGCATTCCCTCCAGATGCTCCTCCACCACACTACGATGCCCCTTGGTGTGTACAAGAGGTCTCTCACGAGACACTTCCTGAATGCCGTCAAGAGTCTGATTGCGGCCCGCTGGAAGACGAATGCGGTACCAATGATATCGAACTGGATGGAAAAGGTGGAAGAAATATACAGCATGGAGGGCCTCACAGCGGACCTGAGAGGGATGGAGGAGAAATGCACCCATTTATGGGCGCCCTGGATTGAGTACATGGCCCGTAGATCGGCAAGACAACGAGCGCTGGAGACCGAATAGACGGGCGACCGACTGTGAACTCGGAGCTGGGACATGGGCCGGAGGTGTGCTGGCGGACTCCCTCTTCTCCCCCCCCTCTTCCCCGCCTTGGCCAATTCCCCTTTTCCTCCACCCCCCTCCCCTCCGCCCGTTCCTCACCCCACTTAGAAAATGACGCCTTGCACGGGGCACTCCAAATTAACCCGAACTCACACACTACGGACTCAAAACCAACTACACCTGGACAGGTAACTGACATGACACCATTAGCGTAGAGTACGAGACTGAAGCTCCCGAACATATACCGTATACTATAACGGTGCTGGCTCTAGACCATGTTTCGTGTACGGCCTTAGTGAGTGCGGAAGAAAGTGATCTACCTGCCAGACGGGCCTCCCTAGACCCGACCTTCCTGTTTAAGGTCACTCAGAAAATGTTTCAAAGTTTAGATAGCACAGTTGCAACTGGTTGTTCTGTTCATAACTGAGGCTGGGGGGGGGGGAGGGGGGATATAAACTCCGGATGTGTTGTAAACTGATTGGATTATGTACGCTTTCAATTTGTCTATTTTCTGTACAAATGTATACAATGCCTCAATAAAAACAAAGATTGACATAAACGCCAAATTGCGAATGAGGGAGCTCGCCTTCCACGCCTCCGGCCACAGCTACGCACACCATCGCCCCGCAAAAAATGCCCCAAACACAAGACTCCCCACCGCATCTGTGAACAGTTCCAATTCAGGCGAAGACACCGCCAGTTCCCGAAAGTACACCCGACTATTAAAATCCTGAAGAAAAACCGCCCAGACATCCTTCATGGAGGCTGACACCCGTATGAAATGATGGAGGGAAGAAACCCCGCTAGTAGCTTTCCACAGGAACTTGTTCAAACTCCACCCCACAGGAATAATCCAGCATGCAAAATTAGGCTGGGCCACCAACGACTGAAGCGCCAGCAAGGTAACATTCTTGGCCTTCCGCACCTCTGCCACTGCCTGCCGGAGCACCAGCAACTTATCATTCAGGCAACCTACACTCACCCCGGACCGAATCTATCTCCAAACCCAGGAAAGACAAACAAGTGGTTGGCCCAACCATCTTATCAGCCGCCAGCAGAATCCCGAACACACTTGCTACCCATTCCAGAGTCCTCAATCCTATCCGACATCCGTCCGAACCCCCCGGCCCGACACAAAGGAAATCATCAAGGTAATGGACCACAAATATGATGCAAGCCTTCACCTTGACCACTCATTCAAGAAAAGTACTGAACTTTTCAAAATACGCGCAGGAGATGGAACACCCCATGGGTAGACAGAGATCGACAAAATACTGCCCCTCGAAAAAACAGCCCAGCAGATTGTAACAGTCCAGGTGAATGGGCAATAGCCGAAAGGCTGCCTCCACATCCGCCTAAGCCAGCAATGCCCTCTTAGCTACGCGCCGAACCAATTCGATCGATTGGCCGAATGATGCATACGACACCGAGCAAAGGGTCTTGTTAATATCATCATTCACCGCTGATCCGTTCCGATACGATAAATGATGAAGCCCGAACAATGAAACCCGAAGATCGTGCAACGGGGGTTCCCGAAACGGCCCCGCCATCCTCCCCAACTGCACTTCCTTAAGCAGCTTGTCCCATACCAC
Source organism: Pelobates fuscus (assembly GCF_036172605.1). Taxonomy (NCBI): domain Eukaryota; kingdom Metazoa; phylum Chordata; class Amphibia; order Anura; family Pelobatidae; genus Pelobates; species Pelobates fuscus. The sequence continues at coordinate 155,807,579 of NC_086325.1, read as the reverse complement.
ATCTGGAAATTCCCCCACCAACTTCAAATTACAGAGGTGACGTACGACCACCCGATCCCGGAATGGAATAACGAACCCCTCAGTGAACCCAACCTGCAGCACGACGCATCCTCCTGATTACCGTAGCTTCTTAGCTACAGCAACATCGCGCCTACCATCACCAGTGACAACCCCAGCTGTAGAGGATGTACCGGCCACTCCCAGTGCACCCCCTGAGGTGGCTGACTTACCACGCAGCCCCCTATTTGCACTGGCTATCGTTGAACAGCCCGCAGAATCCTTTTTTGTGAACGGCCGACAAGGGAGAAGACATTCCCGCGATGGCCCCGGACTGAAAGGGTAACGCCTTCTGCGCCATAATGAGCTTCATCCACAACGGCAGGTCCATTTAGTCCCACCTCATCCCCGAATTAACTGACAACCGCTGCCTGAATTGCATCATCATACCGCCACCATGCCAAGCCCCCATATGTGCGATATGCATCCCAGACACTGTCCAAGTAACAAAAAAGATGCGAGCAACGATTGGGGGCTTTTTCCCCCATGACACTGGCCAGGATGCAAAACACCCGCAACCAGTTCCCAAACATTGTGGGAATTTTGCGGTAGCGCCAACGCTTCGACTCCTCCTCTTTCTTAGCATCCTTCCTATCCTCCTCCTTCATATCTGAATATTCATCAAGGGGGAGAAGAGAGAAGATTTCGAGGAATGCCCCCTTCCAAATCCTTTCCTTCACCTCAGACTTGAGGGGACAACCTAGTGGCCCCGCAAAGGAAACGTGAACATTTTGACAGTCCGCATCTGGAATCTTCCCAACTAGCTCCTCCCTTTCACCCCCTAACTCGGACGTCGCTCCCATTGCCGGTGGAGCCATGGAATCCTCAATGCTCAGCCCACTACCCACTGGGGCCACCCCTGTACACGTGCACTCCTGCCCTGGAGCCCACACCTGACCAAAGCTAGCACTCCTGCCCGAACCCCCACTCCATGACTCCAGAAAAGACTTCAGACTCTCCAAAAGATCCCCAGAAAGTTTAACAGACGACAACGCACCATCCAAATCTCTGGCCGTCATCCCTTCGTCCGACGTCCAGGCCCAGGCATGACGCCGCCTCCAGCCGTAAGTCTACCTCCTGAGGTCTCACCCGGACCAAGGGCGACCGTCTTGGTGACCTGGAATGAGAAAGAACCGTGGGTAAGCCGTGCAACAGAATCCTGGCCTGCCTACTCCCCCTCTGGGACCCCCTCGATCCATCCCCAGTACACCTGTCATCCTGACCCCTGGGGCCGTGGCCTCTCCTTCCCACCCGCACCACAGAGCTCCCCCGGGAACTCCCACTAAAGGAACATGACCGCCTCATTTCATCCAAACAGAGGAACCCTGGTAACTCCCTCGACTAGGTTCCCTCGGTTATCTCCTGCTGTAACTGCACCCCCGGTCGCTGCGACCGCTCCAAGACCTATCCTGCATCCCGTGGCTGCCAGCGCCCCCTTTGGGCCCAATGTGTCTGTCCTGAGTGCAGCGCTAATAGCCCATCCGTGTGGGAAATAAGTTAGACTGCCTGTCCTGCGCCCTACGAGGTGTAGATGCCCTTCTGCCCAATTCCTGGCTTCGGTCCTCTGCCCTCATCTCCCACTGTGGGCTACCCCCGCTCCCGCCCGGCATCCCTGACAGCGACCTGGGAGGTGACCCTGGGGAGATAATCTGCTCCCGAGACTTGTCGAGGGGAAGGGAAACATGCCCACTAGCAACAGGGGACCCCGCCTTTGCCTGGGCACCTAATGCTAGGGCACGCTCTGCCCGCCCGCTGCCCTGTTACTGTTGACCCGACAGGATGGGGGGGCGACTCATCGAGTACAAAACCAGCTGCCACTCCTCCGTGACCAACAGCACTCCCACCGCCTCTCCCGCCTGCTGCAGAGCCTGCCGTGGATCTCCTGGTCGCCTTAGATGTCCTGCACACACGGTCCGACTTGACAGTAGCATGCGCCAACCTGGATTTGCGAGCCGAACCTGCACCTGCATCCGTACGATCCTGTTCGAGGCACGAATGGTCCTTCCATGCACGGCCCGAACATTCGGCAGATTTCTGTCGTACCTGTGCACACCCATCACATTTGCTGGAACCAGCATTCACCTGTTCGCGGCCAGAACGTTGGACACATTTCACATTTGCCTGCTCACAGCCTGCCCGTTCGCCACTTCCAGCCGTCACCTGTTCGCGGCCCTAATGTCCTCTCGCTTCTGAAGTGCTTGGTCACTGCCCGAATGTTCATCTACCTCCCCACGCTCCTGTTCGCGGCCCGACTGTTCACCACTTTCCGCCAATGCCTGTTCGCGGGCCGAACATCCAGGTCATTCGCGGCCCGAATGTGACGACTCAACCATAGCCTCTGACCTGGCTGCCAGCGATGGGTTCACCCAGTGGATCCTTCACCAGGGCTCAGGCATTGTGGCGGTCGTCCAGGCCTCTCGTCAGCCGTCGTGGTGGACCCTGCAGCAGTAGGCCCAGATGGGACCAGGGCCTCTCCTAACCATTCCTGGAGCCAAGCAACACCCCTCTGCTGGACCACAGCACACACACCAACCAGCCACTCTTCTATTCCTCAAGATAGCAGCACCTGAAAGATAGAAAAATGAGACACCACACAGACCTGCCACAAAACAGGTGAGGATTAATTAAGATGGCCCTTGATCTAAAATGGCAGCTGTATATACTCCCATAATCCGTAACCCCACCCCATCTTTCTATAGCCAAACCCCCACATTAACACCTCCTATGCCTGGCTCCTAGCCATGTCAAGGCCCATTCTACTTAGCTGCGCTGCTCCATGGGCTACAGTATCACAACTCAACTTTGAATTATATGTTGTCAGGGTACCTGTTGTCTCTACCTCTGTGGAGGTGAGACACTTGGACGTTATTCCTCGCAAAAGGGTTGAATCACTCGTTCCTCGCGGTTCCCTCGGTCGTTTACAAGCCGGCCGCGAGGGGTCTACTTCCTTTTATGACGCGGCGCTCAGTAGCCGACGTCATGACGACAACCCAACCCGACCCGACCTGTCAATCAAGCCCCGAGCACGAATGAGGACTCGTCGGGGGCGTGATTACCGGCTTGGGACCAGGGTATAAAATAGGGCTTCCGACATTGGTTCATTGCCCTGTCGTGGTTCTAGCTTGTCTAGTCACTCAGTGCTCTTGTTATTTGTCAGTCTCTTTGGTTTTGACCCGGCTTGTCTGTTCTCCTCGCTTACCTCTATTACCCTTTGACTCGGCTTGTCTCTCGCTTACCTGCTCTCTCGTTCCCTCGACCTCGGCTTGTCTCTAGACTATTCTTTGCTTACTCCTTACGTTAGTCCGGCCATTCTAAGGTCCGGTATACGTACCCTGTACCTGTTTGTACTCTGCGTGTTGGATCCCTGTCCCGATCCTGACATTACGACAGGTTCAATGGATCCTGCAGGTACAAACACTCAGGTTGGTTCTTCCGACTCTAGATTTGATGCCATGGATCACAGAATGGACCAGATGGCTCTAGCGCTGCAAGCTTTATTATCTCGTTCTAGTAATCCACCGGAAGAGATGCGAGCCACGTCCATCTCCCCTGTAAGTTCAGGTCTAGAAGTAGCCACTGTAGGTGCTTCCTCCCGTATTACACCTCCTGTACGTTATGGTGGTTCTCCGGAGAGGTGCCGTGGTTTCTTAAACCAAATTGGTATCCATTTTGAATTACAACCTCGCTCTTACCCTACAGATAGAGCAAAGGTTGGATTCATTATCACACTCCTCATTGATAAGGCTATGAGATGGGCCAATCCTCTGTGGGAGAATGATAACCCGTTAGTCTATAATTATATTGCCTTTGTCGCTGCTTTTAGAAGAACTTTTGACCCTCCAGGTAGAAAGGTCAATGCAGCTAGATTACTGTTGCGCCTTAGACAAGATAACCGAACCCTTGTGGATTATGCACTAGAGTTCAGGTCATTGGCGGCAGAAGTTAAGTGGAATGAACAGGCCTATATAGACGTATTTTTAAACGGATTATCAGATGTAATTCTAGACGAGGTGGCTACTAGAGAGCTTCCTGAAAATTTGGAGGATTTAATTTCTTTCATTTCTCGTATTGATGAACGTTTAAGAGAGAGACAGAACACTCGAGATAGTACTCGTAGACCTCCCTTTAAACTGGCTCCTTTATTTCAAAGTCCTCAAACCACTATTCCAGTTTTTTCTGAACCTATGCAGATAGGCAATACTCGCCTCTCAGAAGAAGAGAGACAATACAGGAGAAGGGAGGGGTTGTGTATGTATTGTGGAGTAAGAGGGCACCTACGCCTAAATTGTCCTAATCGGCCGGGAAATGCTCGCACCTAAGTTTCTCTAGAGGACAGGCCTTGGGTGTTTCTATTTTGTCCTCTATACACAATTATAAAGATCACAGGCTTCTGCTACCTGTTTCTTTAGCATGGGAGAAGGGAGTAATAAAGACTATGGCATTGATAGACTCCGGAGCTGCTGAGAGCTTTATTGACCAAGTTTTTGTTTCTAAACACTCTATCCCATCCCAGCTAAGAGACACCCCCTTGGCCGTTGAGGCCATAGATGGTAGACCATTATCTGAACCTGTTATTTCTCATGAGACTATACCTGTTATTTTGACTGTTGGTATCTTACACGAGGAGGGTATATCCCTTATGCTTATCTCGTCTCCTTCTGTTCCTATAGTTCTGGGGTATCCATGGTTAAAGAAACATAACCCTATTATTGATTGGAAGCTAGGGGAGATAACCTCATGGGGTCAGGGTTGCCAGAACAGGTGTTTACAGAAAGTCTCACCACTTTGCGTAGGTAATACACCGGTTAACTCCACCTACTCTACAGACTTACAAATACCGTCTCTGTATCTGGATTTAAAGGCAGTCTTTGACAAGAAGAATGCTGATACTTTACCCCCACACAGGTCCTTTGATTGCAAGATTAATCTCCTACCTGGTACTATGCCGCCGAGGGGCAATGTATATCCTTTATCCACTAAGGAGAACTTAGTCTTAGAGGAGTATATCCGTGAGAATCTAGACAAGGGATTCATTAGGAGATCATCCTCGCCTGCTGGGGCGGGTTTTTTTTTTGTGAATAAGAAGGATGGCACGCTAAGGCCTTGCATTGATTACCGAGGTTTGAATAAAATAACCATTAGAAATGCCTATCCAATCCCTTTGATTACTGAGCTCTTTGATCGTCTAAAGGGTTCCAAGATTTTCACCAAGTTAGATCTCAGAGGGGCGTATAACTTGGTGAGAATTCAGCAGGGTGACGAGTGGAAAACAGCGTTCAATACTCGTTATGGGCACTATGAGTACACGGTAATGCCTTTTGGGCTCTGTAATGCACCGGCAGTATTTCAGGATCTGATCAATGAAGTTCTTAGAGAATTTCAACACGATTGTGTTATTGTATATTTGGATGATATACTAATACACTCTAGAGAGATTGAGACCCACCACAGACAAGTCAGAAGGGTATTGCGCAAACTTCTACAACATGGGTTGTACTGCAAATTGGAGAAATGTAGTTTTTTTTTTTTTTAAATTCTTTATTTATAACAAGGTTGAACACCATCAATACAAACAAAATCAATAGAAATACCGCATATCGGACATATTCACATGTTTAGACACATAAATCGTATATCTTGTAGAATAAAGCCCACAAGTGCGACTGTATCCGTTGTATCATTAGGAAATCGTCTCTAAAGTGTCCAGATATGAAGATGGTGATCTCCCAATTTTTAAAATATACATAAAATACAAAGAAATCCGAAATGGCTATGATGCCTGTAGTCGGGGATCTAGTAGAAGAATTACACTTACGTGGTGACATAACCTTCATGCTATCTTAGATCCCCCCCCAACCCCGGTATCAACGATACCCAGCGGGCCCACCACACGAAACCAGAAACGTTTCACGTCGCGGTGCCCCTCACCCAGCATACCAGATCCGGGGCTCAGGAGACTTTGGAGTATAACATGAAGCCATTCAGATGAAAAAGCGAGTGAAAATAGAAAAGGAGAAGAAGAAGGGAGAATAAGAGAGACGTAGGAAAGTAGGGGTCGAAAAAGATCAGGGATAGGGGTGGAATTTGGGGGGGGGGGGGGGGAGGGGGGGAGGAAGGGAGGGGATGTGTGTGCCCGCTGCTCCTAATCGCCCATGCCGCTCTCTACCCAAGGTGTCCAGATTTTCTCAAATTTCGCATTTGTGCCCCTGACCCTCGCAGTCAGTTTATCCATGAGGAAGTTATCTTTAATCTTTTGCATTAAAACCTGAAGCGATGGCGCCGAGGCCTGAAGCCAAACTTGTGCGAGGGCCCTCCTCGCCGCTAAGTTCACCCTATGTACCAGCTTCTGTTCAGTCCTGGTCCAGTCCTCGAGTGGCCTGGCCAGGAGGAACACCCACGGGTCCAGCTTTATCTCCCTGCCAAAGAGATCCTTTAATAACCCCGCCACTTGCCTCCAAAAATCCTGGGCCACAGGACATTCCCACCACATGTGCAAATATGTTCCTTTTTGTCCACAGCCTCTCCAGCATACATCTGAAGATAACCTATGCATTCTGCAAAGCTTTACCGGCGTGGTGTACCACCGAAACATAGTTTTATAAGCTTGCTCCTGCATGGTTACACATATGGAGGAAGTCGCTGCTGCCTCCCAAATCTCCTGCCAATCCACCCCTTCCAGTTCTTCGCCGAGGTCAGCTTCCCATTGGGCTATATAGGTAAGCTCTCCCCATTCTGAGGTAGACGCACTCAAGTGCGTGTATAATTTCGTGATGAGGCCTCTTGGGAACCTTTCCTCAAGGCATAGGGTTTCAAAGTATGTAAGGGGTTTCAGCGCACACCGCTTATTCACCGGAGTCTGTGCGTAGTCCCTAAGTTGGACATACCTAAAAAAATCCGACGGACGTAGAACAGCTCTAGTTTGTAATTCTTCAAACCTAAGGAATGTACCGCCCTCATAAAGTTGACACAAGCGCTGAACGCCCGTGCCCTCTATTCCTTTAAAGTCCCTAGCTTCCAGACCTGGGGTGAAGGCTTTGTTCCTCAGATAGGGGGTCAGCGGGGACTCCTGGGAGGTTAGCCCGTATTTAACCGATGTTGCGTCCCAGATTTTCACTGAGTTCGCTATGGCTGGACAAACAACCTGCGTCCTCGGTCTATGGTCCCGAGGGACCCAAATATAGAACTGAGGGAGGTCCGGACCCAAGAGAGAGGATTCCAGATCCACCCACCTTCTCTCCTCCGGGGGAGAATGCCAATAAGCGACTTGCGCTAGCTGGGCCGCCAGATAATAGAAATAAAAATTGGGTAATCCTAAACCTCCCCTCGACCGTGCTCTGTACAGGATATTGCGGGACACCCGGTGTTTCCTATTCTGCCAGATAAACCTCCCTACCGCCTGTTGGAGTACCCCCAGGTCGGACTTAGTCAGCTTAACCGGAAGGGCTTGAAAAAAAAATAAAATCCTAGGGAGCACATTCATTTTAACTGCATGGATCCTACCAATCCATGAGATTGGTTTATCCTGCCAGTGTTCCATGTCCGATATCAAAGAGCGAATCAATGGGGCGTAATTCTGCTTGAAGAGCTGAGCAGGATCTGCCGTCAGACATATTCCCAGGTATTTGATGTGGTGTTTCTCTATTCGAACATCATGCATACTCCCTACGTAGGCAACGTCGGAATCGCGCATGCAAATAGGGAGTGCACATGATTTAGGTAGGTTCACCTTGTAACCTGCTAATTGACCATAGGATTCCAGCACCGCTGCTAGCGCGTCCATCGACTCCGGCGGATGTGTCAGAGTCAATAGGACGTCGTCTGCAAAGGCGGAAACCACGTATCGTTTGTCCCCTATCGATATTCCCCGAATTTCGGGAGTGATACGTACCTTCTGTAGCAGGGGTTCCAGCGATAGGGCGAAGAGCAGCGGGGACAGAGGGCAGCCTTGTCTGGTGCCATTGCCCAAAGTGAATGGTAGAGCCTTTGCTCCCGCTATCCGTACCCGAGCTTGAACATCCGTATACAGAGCCCTAATTGCAGTGACAAAGGATTCCGGTAAGCCAAAATGCCGAAGGACCTCAAAAAGATAGGGCCATTTAACTCTATCGAAGGCCTTCTCCGCATCGAGCGAGAGGATCAAGGTTGGGATCCCCTCCGTCGCCTGCCTCCATATTAGATCGATGTTGCGCCGAGTATTTTCATACAGTTGTCTGCCGGGTATAAAACCCACTTGGTCGGGATGGATTAGGTGTTTTAGATGTGGGTTCAGGCGGGTCGCCAAGATCTTAGCTAATATTTTAGAGTCATGATTTATCAGCGAGATCGGGCGGAAGTTTTCGGGAAACGAGTCGTCTCTGCCCGGCTTCGGCAGGAGAACTATGTCGGCCAGCGACATGTCCTTGTCCGGCCTCCCCCCCTCCATGAGATCGTTAAACAACGTCTCCAGATGAGGCGTTAACGTTTCCCGAAAGATTTTGTAATAACCCCCCTCGAACCCATCCGGTCCGGGGGCCCTATTGCCTTTCAACGTGGAGATTGCCGCGTCTATTTCATCCGCCGTAATTCGCGCTCCCAGAACAGCGGTGTCCCCTGAACCCAGCTTGGGCAGTGCCAGGTGCTCCAAGAATTGTCTGGTTTCGTCAGTCTCACGGCTTAGTTGGTCACTGCCTACTATCCCGGAGTGGTTATATAACGCTGCATAATAATCAGAGAAAACCTTTGCGATGTCCGTGGGGTCAGTGCGGTACACCCCAGCGGAGTCCCTGATTCTAGTGACATGGGAATGACCCTGTCTCGGGCGAAGCGAACGAGCCAGCAGTGTGTCCATTTTATTGGACTTTTCATAGTATGTCCTCCTGGACCAAACCATTGCTCTGGCCGTATCATCGATAAGTGTCTCACGCACCGAGGTGCGTAACTTCTGGACATCCGCCAAAGTGTCGGCGGATGGGGCGGTTTTGTGTCTCTCCTCAGCCTTGCCCAAAGCCTCCAAGAGAGACGACAGTAGCTGCATTTTACGTTTCTTCTTTAAGGTGGCTTCGCGGATAAATATGCCCCGTATAACCGCTTTATGAGCGGCCCACACGGTTGCTGGGCGAATGTCGGGAGCCACATTCCTTCCGAAATAATCGGACAGTTCCGTCCGGATCGTCTCCACCACGGCCGGATCCTGCAGCAGAGAAGTATTTAACTTCCAGGACCACGGCGATGTTGTGCACAACTTATCTAGAGATAGCGTGATCTCAGCATGGTCCGACCACGTGATGGATCCGATCGTGGATTTCAAAGTTTTTGCCGCTAAGTGTGAGTTAACCAGGAATAAGTCAATCCTAGAATATGTACCGTGAGGAGCGGAATAAAAGGTGTAGTCTCGATCATCAGGATGGTGAGCTCTCCAGATGTCTAATAGGCCTGTGCGTTGGATGAATAAACGGAGCAATTTATCCTGTCCCCCCCTCCCGTGCGATCTTGGCAACCCGCCCCCCTGGCTCCGGTCTACAGCTGGACATGGGGTGGCGTTAAGATCTCCTCCCACAACAATCAAGCCATGCGGTAGATCATTAACCGTTTGGGCCATAGTGTCCCAGAATGCAGCAGAGGGGTCATTGGGAGCGTAAATGTTGAGGAGATGGATCGTATGGGAGTACAAACTCCCCGAAATCACTAAGAAGCGACCCGCCGGATCAGCTGTCACCGTCCCTATCCGGAGGGGGCATCTATGGTGCACAAGTACCGCCACACCATTCCTCTTGTTTAAAGCCCTCGCCTCATGTACTGTTCTATATGTGTGGTCCCTCAAGGCAAACTTCGCGGTCTTTGGTACATGTGTCTCCTGCAAAAATGCTATGTCAGGATTAAGGCGCTTGAGTTCCCTAAACATAAGGCGTCGTTTTCTTGGAGCATTGAGTCCCTTAACATTTAAAGATAAGATCTTTAGAGGCATATCGGTGAGTCAAGAGGCAAGCTGATGTTATTAGTCGAACCCGCAGAGGGTCGACATAATAGCTGCGTAACGGGCACAGCGACCACCCCTCCCAGTAGGGCATAAGGAGGGTAACGGGATGGGGGTAGGGCGGAACTAGGGAAAGTAGAATAGGGCGAGAGAAGGAAGAATAGAGAGAGTAATAATGAAAAGAACTTGTGCCTGGTCTTACCTGTTGCCAGGACAATACGGGGTATATGTTGACGCCCCTCTAGGGCACCAAATGGACCCCAGATCGGCATGAACACAGACCAATCAGGAAGAGCACCTCAAGGGTGCCAATCACAACCAATATGGAGACAGGACAGCAACTCGTAGTCAGTGGGGAACAATAAAACTGCTTTATAAACGTCAGGGGGGGGGGGGGGGGCTACAATTGGGCGGATTGTACGACCCAACCCAAGGATGTGCCGACCAAAGCAATCAGGGGAGGGCAGTGAAACATTGTCACCTCCCCACAGCCTCCGGTATAGTATACAAACAGGGGGAGGCTAAACACATTATCTGTAAAAGGCCTATCCACACATCATTGGGTATGCTTAACTATGAACATCATTTATACAAGTAGCTAGTTATCAACCATAATGTAGGTGAACCATAATTTCAAGTGTTTCAATTCGGTACCCCACATGGTGATTGTGAAACATATTGTCTGAACATAGAACTACTTTAAGGGGTACATAGAAATGGTTATTTAAGCAGCCTGTGGGGGAACCGATTGTGGAGGGCAGAGAACGGGCGAATATGTACATATTGCATATCCCAATATAGCGAAGGGGGGGAGTGATAGATTATCCGATTCCGGGTTACCAAAAGGGGCAATATACACCGCCTCCCCCTCCCCCAAGCACACCCTCCCGAATCGATGGGCCCCGGGGCAAGGATAAGACCTGCTACAACAGAAAGGCAAAACATAACTTCAGGCCCGGGGAGATAATAGAAAAACACGTAGCAAAATGCAATCAAAAAATGGAACACCCAGAAGCCGTGCCCGCCGCCCGCCGCCCCGCAGCGCTCCCGCCTGATCATCATTACATAACAACAATATACAGATGACCCCAGCCCCCATCAGCCCAGCAAGGAAAAACCCCCATAATAACCGGGTGGCGGAGCTTGTCGAGTCCGAAGGCAAAGAGGGGGCCTATCCAGCCTATCAATTAAGTAACACACAAAAACAAAAAAAAACAAAAAACACTGTTAAAGCAAGCTAAGTATACGTGCGGGATAGATGAATAAAAACACATAAAAACGATAACCACCTCGAGCCCCCGCCGCCCACCGCCCCATCCCGATTTCCGATCCCGGCCATAACATGTACCCAATACATAATTGTCAACAATCCACTGATGTTCAGCTGAAAATGCAGAAGTAGAGCGGTGAAGCTCACCATACAGTGGGGAAGCATTAGTCCATGTCCACGAGGCAAAAAAGGGAGTCGAGGCCAGGATTGGGACAAACGATCAACCCTAACCCTCCCCAACATCAGCGGACCCACCCGCGAAAATGCGCCCCATAGGCCCAGGAAGGCCGCATCGAAGGTCTCGGATGCCAGCGCCCATAACAAAAAAAAAAGGGGGGGGGGGGGTGGGGAAAGAAAGAACCCCCAATGAAGGGCCCAACATCCCCCACCCAAACAAGATATCCCACCCGCAGGGCCTTACCATCCGGGACATCCGCTAGCCGCCCGATAGTAGAGACCGAGACAGCACATCACCTCAGTCCTCTGCCGAATACCATTCACGGGGAAGGGCACTAAGGACCTCCGCCTGCACCGTCGGGATCACGAAGTCGTCGGGGGGACGGATCCCCAGCTCATTCAAGAACTTCGCTGGATCGCCATCAGGAAACAAGACTTTCGTACGCCCGTCTTTGAAGGCCAGCAGCCGAAATGGATGACCCCAGGCATACTTGATAGAGTGGTGCTGCAACAGTTCGGTAAGAGGGCGCCATTCCCGCCGTCTCTGCAGGGTCTGAGGGGTCAAGTCCTGGTAAAGAGCAAGGTCTGCCCCATTGTGAGTAATCGGGTGGTCCCTGCCATATCGCATCAAGGCCTCTTTCGTTTGGAATGATAGGAACTTGATGATAACATCTCTGGGGCGCCGGTCGTCCGCCCTCTTAGCACGGAGCGCTCTATGCGCCCTTTCAATATGCCAGAGATAGTCAGGAATATCGGGGAGAAGCGGTTTAAAAATACCCAAGACCACCTCGCTGAGGGCTCCTTCCCCAGCCTGTTCCGGCAACCCCCGTAGGCGGACATTATTTCGCCGCGATCGATTCCCCAGATCATCTATAGCAGAGTGAGCAAACGACAATTGGGAGGTGAGGTGATTAATTTGGGCCGCGGCTGCATTGTGGGCCACAACTGTAGACTCCACCCGCTGTTCGAGGGCCGCCGTCCTTACCCCCAAAGCCTGAATCTCGGCCTTAACTTCCGTCGTGGTAGGACAATCTCCGTGGCTAAATAGCTACGCACTTCAGCCAGCTTAGTCAGAATCTGGCTGGTATCGGAGTCCGGAGACCCCACTGCCCCTCCGCCCGCTGGGCTCGAAGGCGAACGGGGTGTACCCGGGCCTTCACGTCCGCCATCTTGTGTGCTCGGTCGCACAGCGCGAGAGGCCGCGAACATTTCAGGTACAAAGACCTCCGTTACCTTTTTCGTCTGTCTTCGTGGGGCTTTCTTGTCCATCTCGGTGTCCCCAACTAATGTAGCAATTTTCGGGGTCTGTCTCCGCTAATACAGGCTATTGGCACCGCGGTCGCAGCAGAGCTCTACCCGGACACGTCCAGCTCGCTCGGCTGCAAACCACGCCCCCCGAGAAATGTAGTTTTGACCAATCTCAGATAAACTTTCTTGGTTACGTGATTTCTGGGGAAGGCTTTAAGATGGATCCGGATAAACTCCAGTCTATTTTAGAGTGGCCATTACCTAGGGGTCTCAAGGCCATTCAGAGGTTTATTGGATTCTCCAATTATTATAGGCGCTTCATTAAAGGATACTCTTCCATTATTGCTCCTATTACCAATATGACCAGACAGGGGGCTGACACTAAGACTTGGTCTACTGAAGCTCTCGTTGCCTTCAAGACACTTAAGGAACTTTTTGCTTCTGCACCAATTTTAGTTCACCCCGATACAACTTTACCTTTCCTACTTGGAGGATGTGCATGCGCCTCGCCTCCGCAGGGCTTTTCACTCCCGTTTTCCCTCTCGTCTCGGTTCCTTCCGCCCGGTGGGCGTTTCTGAGAGGGGGGGTACTGTCAGGGTACCTGTTGTCTCTACCTCTGTGGAGGTGAGACACTTGGACGTTCTTCCTCGCAAAAGGGTTGAATCACTCGTTCCTCGCGGTTCCCTCGGTCGTTTACAAGCCGGCCGCGAGGGATCTCCTTTCTTTTATGACGCGGCGCTCAGTAGCCGACGTCATGACGACAACCCAACCCGACCCGACCTGTCAATCAAGCCCCGAGCACGAATGAGGACTCGTCGGGGGCGTGATTACCGGCTTGGGACCAGGGTATAAAATAGGGCTTCCGACATTGGTTCATTGCCCTGTCGTGGTTCTAGCTTGTCTAGTCACTCAGTGCTCTTGTTATTTGTCAGTCTCTTTGGTTTTGACCCGGCTTGTCTGTTCTCCTCGCTTACCTCTATTACCCTTTGACTCGGCTTGTCTCTCGCTTACCTGCTCTCTCGTTCCCTCGACCTCGGCTTGTCTCTAGACTATTCTTTGCTTACTCCTTACGTTAGTCCGGCCATTCTAAGGTCCGGTATACGTACCCTGTACCTGTTTGTACTCTGCGTGTTGGATCCCTGTCCCGATCCTGACATATGTGTTGTCTTGCTCAGAAATGTTTCAGACTTGAGAAAGGAAGATTCTCCCGAAAGCTTGTAATTAAGAAATTCTGTTAGTCCAATAAAAAAGGTATTACAAGATATATATTTATGAAATTATTTATGTAATTATGGATATATATATATATATATACACTGCTCAAAAAAATAAAGGGAACACTTAAAGAACACAATGTAACTCCAAGTCAATCACACTTCTGTGAAATCAAACTGTCCACTTAGGAAGCAACACTGAGTGACAATCAATTTCACATGCTGTTGTTCAAATGGGATAGACAACAGGTAGAAATTATAGGCAATTAGCAAGACAACCCCAATAAAGGAGTGGTTCTGCAGGTGGTGACCACAGACCCCTTCTCAGTTCCTATGCTTCCTGGCTGATGTTTTGGTCACTTTTGAATGCTGGCGGTGCTTCCACTCTAGTGGTAGCATGAGACTGAGTCTACAACCCACACAGGTGGCTCAGGTAGAGCAGCTCATCCAGGATGGCACATCAATGCGAGCTGTGGCAAGAAGGTTTGCTGTGTCCGTCAGCTTAGTGTCCAGAGCATGGAGGCGCTACCAGGAGACAGGACAGTACATCAGGAGACGTGGATGAGGCCGTAGGAGGGCAACAACCCAGCAGCAGGACCGCTACCTCCGCCTTTGTGCAAGGAGGAACAGGAGGAGCACTGCCAGAACCCTGCAAAATGACCTCCAGCAGGCCACAAATGTGCATGTGTCTGCTCAAACGGTCAGAAACAGACTCCATGAGTGTGGTATGAGGGCCCGACGTCCACAGGTGGGGGTTGTGCTTACCGTGCAGGACGTTTGGCATTTGCCAGAGAACACCAAGATTGGTAAATTCGCCACTGGTGCCCTGTGCTCTTCACAGATGAAAGCAGGTTTACACTGAGCACATGTGACAGACGTGAGAGAGTCTGGAGACGCCGTGGAGAACTTTCTGCTGCCTGCAACATCCTCCAGCATGACCGGTTTGGCAGTGGGTCAGTAATGGTGTGGGGTTGCATTTCTTTGGGGGCCCGCACAGCCCTCCATGTGCTCGCCAGAGGTAGCCTGACTGCCATTAGGTACCGAGATGAGATCCTCAGACCCCTTGTGAGACCATATGCTGGTGCGGTTGGCCCTGGGTTCCTCCTAATGCAAGACAATGCTAGACCTCATGTGGCTGGAGTGTGTCAGCAGTTCCTGCAAGACAAATGCATTGATGCTATGGACTGGCCCGCCCGTTCTCCAGACCTGAATCCAATTGAGCACAAGTAAGTACTAAGGAATACCGCGGACGTACTAGGTGTTTAAGGACCCACCTCTTGATTGCTCTAATACTAGTTTTTATAGAAGTTTAACTTTCCGTAATCGAGCTTCGCGTAAACTCCTGGCCCTGCTTTCAATGCTTGCTTCTGACATCCCAGCAGTTGAAGTACATCCAATTTGATGTTTTGACAGGGAGTGTAGATGAAGTTTAAAAAAAACACATAAAGGAAGAGGACAGGGTGGAGGGGACACACAGGACTACCCTTACAGCCTCTGTCTGTAAGAAGGGTATCACATTATGTATGTCGGCTAAATGCTGCATAATTGACATTTGACTGCTGGGTGCGCAACTAGCCCCCGGCAGAAAAGTGCTAATTACTCTGGTTCTGCAGTGTTTCAAATTAACACCACACAGCAAGATCAGGTACATAAGCACATTATGTAGCAGTGGAGAGGTATACCAGAATAGGTATTACAAATCTCCTTGGTTCTGTAAAGCTTAAAGGTATTATGGTTTGTAGAGTCTTCGTATGGCTGTGTCCATCAATTTTTCACATACAATAGACAAAGAAAAGGATACCGGGGGGAGGAGGGGGAAACTCGTTTGTTTTTCATATCACGACATTCGTACAATAAACATCAAATTCTACTGAACTGAAAAGTGAATTGCAAAATGTAGCCAAACAAATATTAAAGCGGCACTGTCATGCCGAACTTACCTTTCCTCAGTCTCTTCCTCTTCTCCCCCTCTCTCAGGATCTGTTCTTCTTTTATTCCTGTCTTCTTTAGTTTTCTTTAAAATCGTAAGACAAAGTAGGGACTCTTTGCCTAATGGAGGTTTCCTCCACTTGACCAGCTTTGACCAGCGGAGGAGCAAAGTGTGCTTCATTTTCCCATAATTCTTACCTTTCCTCTGTGATCTCGCGATGCTTCCTGTCATTTTAGACTAAACTGCCGAATTGCGTTCTAACTGAATGAGAACAGTATGTTCGTTTCTTTTAGAACTCAATTCGGCACTTTGTTCGTATCGGAATTTCATTAGAATGAATGAAACTCTAATTCAATTTGTGCCACGGCTGCATCTTGCAGCCGCTTAGTAGATAACTCCCTAATTCCTAAGGTATTAGGGAGCTATCTTCCAAAAGGCTGAAAGACCTAAATAAAGATTACTTGGTATTAGTAAATGATCTGCCCCTACTCGCTACACCGCGAGTAGGGGCATGTCTAGTAAACAGTGAGCAGCCAGAAAAATTAATTTGTCGTTTTTTTTTTTTTTGCACTCAGGTTTTTTATTTTATTTTAAGTTCGACGGGTATGATTTTTATTTGCCCTTTTTTGGGGCTGAACATTTTTAGAAAAAAGAAGACGTCAAATGGTAAGTTTAATTTTTCTTCACAGGTTAGTTATTTTATCCCCCCCCCCTCACTATTTTTTAGGGTGAGGGGGGTAGGTAGGGGGTAACTTTTTTTTGGGGTGGGGGGTGTGAAACTAGGGGCTCGGTGACCCCTAGTCACCTTTGATGGGGGGGGATTTGTCTTAGGGCCCCCACCCGCCGCCCAGGAGTGGGGGCCGCGGGGAGGACAGTAGGCCCCCCCTCATTATCTTTATTGCCCCCACCCACCGCGCAGGGGTGGTGGGCGGGGGGAGGGGGTGGAGGACTGTAGGTCCCCCCACTCATTACCTTAATGGCCCCCACTCACCGCTCAAGGATGGGGGCTGGGGGGGAGGATAGTAGGTCCCCCCATTGTAATTTATGGCCCCCACCCACCGCACAGGGGTGGGAGCCGGTGGGGGGAGGACAGTAGGTTCCCCCCCTCATTATCTTTATCTGTAGTTCCCCCCCCCTCATTGCTTAAGGGTGGGGGCGGGGGGGGAGAATATAGTAGGTCCCCCCATTGTAATTTAGGGCCCCCACCCAACGCGCAGGGGTGGTGGGCTGGGGGAGGACAGTAGGTCCCCCCCATTGTAATTTATGGCCCCACCTACCGCGCAAGTAACTTTTTTCTCCATATTTTTGCATTTCAGTTCACTACAGTTTGCAGTTATTCCATAAAATGAGTGAATTGACAGCAATTCAAAGTGAATTTAAAATTTAAGGACAGAATTGCTGAATTGGTAACATTCTCCAACTCAGCTATGCTACCATTACATCTACTTTGGCCTTCAATTTAAAATTCATTTGGAATCCTCAGTTCAGTGAATAACTCTATTGGTACTTTATTGAACAAACCGTGTAGCTTCCTCTCTTTGCCATGACGTTCTGCATTTATGTTACCAGGGGGCAGTCACACACTACAAAACTTTTTGATATATTGTAATACTGCCATTAGTCTGCAGTAGAGTTTAATTCTCAGCCCTGGTTTTAGTAAAAAACTCCTCTTCCTCCAAGAAAACCACAGCTGCACCACGTGGACTTAACAATGACTAACCCGGCCATTAATGGAAATCTGATTACTCCTCTTATAGATTTATTTCGATGTCCACAAATATTTTTCCAGTTCCTGCTGCCAAGGCGTATAACTGTTTCCTTTCTTGCTCTGTATTCTCCAAGAGTCAGTTTCTTTAATTGTGTACAAATCCCATGACTCCCCCCCCCCCTTTTCCCATCCCCCCGCCCCCGAGTCCTCTGAACAAAACAGATTTGGGATCTCATGCATGTTAACTCCAGCGCTTGTTCACACACATTTATATCCTACATCATCTATAATGTTGACCAATGAAAAGGATTTCCATAATGTATTTAGTATGAATATAATAGTGCACCATGGGGGATCCCCAAGTTCTCTGGTATCTTGCGTAGGAAGTACTGTACCTTTACAATAATCAGAATGGCTCTTTACAAAGACTCCTTACACCATAACCACTGCAAAGAGATGTAGTGGTTATTTTGCTAAGATTTCTACATTTAATGTGAACTAAACTACAGTAAAGAGAAAGGAAAACAGACAAAGTGTGTTTACACATGAAACAACGAGCTGGGGCGAATAGTGAATTACATTTGAGAAATGCACACTTAAAAAAAGTCAAGATGTCTTTAGTTAACATAGATCATTTTTAAGGTTTGCTGATTTGGGTCTAAACTTTGCAAGTTCAGGTTTTCAATTCTGCATAGTTTGCAATTTAGTGAATAAGCCTCATGTCGCATTCGTGCCCGAACGGATGGAATTGCAGTGTACAAACAGATCAATATTGCAGCCTGATGAGTAGGCGAAAGGTGTCCTTGTCATTTGAAGTCTTCTTAAAGGAGCAATCCAGACACCCGTACACTAAGAGCAATGGGTGGGTTACGATTTTGTTTGTTTGGGTTTCTTTGTAATGTCATCTTGGATTGTTTCCTTACTTCCTTTAATTATCCCACGGGGGGACGAAAATTTAATTTCTGACAATTTCTTTTATTCCCAAAGAGGCCTCTCTGAAAAATGCAATACATATTGAGTATTCTAGCTGCCAAGAAAATATTTATATGCTACCAATACCATGTGACAATACCTTGTAAGTCTTGCTTTTTTATTTAGTTCATTTATATGGTGTATGTGAATGAATAACTTGATTTTTAGATGTTTTCTGTGTTACACTACTAAAATATGAACACACACACACACACACACACACATACATACATACATACATACATACATATATCTAATAATAAGAAAATATTTAACCAGGAAAGGTACATTCAGATTACTCTGGCTTTTAAGTATCTCCAGGGGATGTTACTATTACCCAATTTAATATATTTCTTTTTAAATAATTAAAAAAAAAAAATTCGACTAGCCTCAATAGCAAGGGGACACTTGAACTACAAGTCCTCAAGCCCTTTCTGGTCTAATGAAGCGCTGCGTATGGTATCAAACTTTATGTGAGCATCGTAATTGGCTGTGTCACTTCCTGGTCTGGTAAGAGCTCTATATCTGCTATAAACTGTGGGAATTTTCACCAAATGTTACTAATTTTTATTTATTATTTTAGATATTTGTATGTCACTTAATATAAAATGCATTAACACATGGGTCAATATAATCATTATAAAGTACCCCTTAAAACCTACTTCCATACTTTGTCACAACTCACCATGAGTGTCTTATCCATTGACTGACAATCAAGTTACTCTGTAGGGAAAGCCAGTTAACATATGGTAGTATGATGGCATCAATATAATAGAAAGGGAAGTCCCTCGTTTTAATTAGTTCCTACATTTACTCAAGTTTAAAACAGGAACTAATACCATATTCAATAAATATTTTGTTTTATTTAACTGTTCTTATATAACTTCCTTATCCACAGTGCTTTACATGGATCAGGGGTAGGCAACTTTCAACACTTTAGATGTTGGGGACTACATGTCCCATGCATGATGCTTTCCCGGCATTATGGATGCATGGTCGTTATGGGAGATGTAATCCACAACATCTGGAGTGCCCAAGGTTGCCTACCTCTGACATAGATTAACAAATTACACAAAGAGTGTATATTACATTTTGATACAGTCATTAAATTGCAATATAGTTAGGTAGAATATTTAAAGGGACATTATAGTCACCCAGACCACTTCATCTTACTTGAGTGATTGGGTGTTGAGGGAAGTCAAGCAGGAGAAAGGCTTCCGACACGTTCCCTAGTGACTAAGGGCATTATGAGTGGGCATAAAGGGAAACTTAAAACAATCATTAACCATATGTAAGAACATATTTAAACAGTTTAAAAACAGCCTGTGGCAACTTAAATATAAATGCGGTTCACGGTAGTGTTATTTGGTAGACCCTTCAGGAGTTTGGATGTCCGACTTCTGGGGTGGTGTTGTTCAGGTTTCTTCCCTGGCATGCACATTGCGCTGAGTTGAGCGGGGGGAAGAACTCCTGTATAGTGGAGGGGTCTAGACACGCCAGACCTGTTGTTGCTTTCCCCACCGGTCCAGGCAGGCCCATGCTTTGTAGGTGAGATTCCAGCTCTTGGTAACTCAAAGCATTGTATGTCGAGCCCTGGTGTGTAAAGGACAGCGCGTTCAGAAATCCCCAGCGGTAGGGTATGTCCTTAGCTCGTAAGATCAGCAGTAGCGGCTGCAGGGCCTTGCGCCATGCGATAGTGCCTTTGGTAAGGGCTCGGGAACAGTGACAGGGCAGACTCTTCAAACATCAAGGGAGCGTGTCCACGAACAGCTGCTCAAATTAAGGTTTTGTTCTGCAGGGCTTGGAACCTGATTATCAGGTCTGCTGTCGCCTCTGATGGTGCTGACGCTGGTTTAGGCAGTCAGAACATGCCCATCGATCTTCACTGCTTTAGCTTGTTTCAGTGGTAGTAGCGTGTTTAGCAGGCGGCGCATGCAGGTCGGTCAAGCTCACTTTTAAATTGTAATGCCATCTTTGATCTTCCAAAGCATCGGTTCTTTTGCTGTAGCGTTCTGTTTCTGTTGGAGTTCTGCCAGTTTGCATTCCACTGAGGTGAGCCTAGTGACGTGTGTGCTCACCGTTACCTCCAGGAGGGTTATCCTAGTCAAGGCCCCTTTTATGGTGTCTTTATAATAGACCATGTCAGCCGCAATGTGCGCTCTCAGTTCGGAGAGCGTGTCTTTGAGTTGGGCTGCTGTGACCGGGTCTCCAGCAGCCGGTGGCTTGGCTTTTGGCACTGCTGGCGGGTCAAACGAGGCCTCCTCACCAGGATCATAGGAAAGATCTTTGTAAGAGTAAGAGTAGCTCTCATCTCCCAGCGCCATTTTGTCCCATGCAGGCTTTTGGGAGCCCCGCAGCAATTCTCCGATGTCTCAGCTGATGGGGCCTTTGTCTGCCCACTGTTTCTTATTTTTCTGACCCATTGCACCCTTAGGCAGTAGAGTGATAGTTTGCTGTCGGATCCTGGCACCAATTCTGCCTTATTATCGCAATATTTAAGAGCATTAGTACAGAGCTTGAGAGAATGTAAGCGCTCGGTTTTGCAGCTAGCTCCACCGCCTGTAATAGCCGCTATACGTTTTTGGAAGACGAGGGAAGAGTCTAAGATGATTCCTAGGTTGCGGGCTGTGGGGGAGGAGGACATGGTCAGGGTATTGAAGAGGATAGAAGGTGGTGGAAGGGTGGTTGAAAAAGATGCTGAGGAATGAAGACATTCATGAGTCAATGTCAGAAATGCAACAGGAGAGGTCACATGTGAGGGAAGGGAAAGAGAAGGAGACCTTCATATCATCTGCAAAGAATTGGGCAGTACCATTAAATCCAAGGTTTGTCGAGGTAGGCAGAAAGGTAGGATGATCGACTGTATCATACATATCAAAGAGATTAAGGAGAATGAGGGTGTAAGGGATCTTGGAATGCTGAGATTGGGCAAAGAAATTATGAATGGAAAGGAGTGCAGTTTCAGTTGAGTAGGCAAGCCAAAAGCCAGATTGGATGGTCGGGAAAATATCATGGGAGCACATGAAGGTAAACAGCTGTTTGTGGACAACACTCTCCAAGAGCTTGGAAAGTAGGGGAGGAATGAGATTGTTCAGAAGCTAGTAGGTATGGCAGGATCGCAGGATTGTTTTTTGAGAGGCGGAGTTACAGCTGCCATTTTGAAGGAACCAGGAAAAAAGCCAAATACGTAAAAAAAATTGTCAGAATTTGGCAACATATTTGATTTATGTCAAAATAAAATAAATAAAAGCCATGACACTTGGATGTGATGAGATTCGGGACACCTTGTATGGAGTGAAACTGAAGATGGTAGATACCAGTGGCAGATCCAGAGCCTGATCTCGGGAGGGGCACTTGTAGATTATTTAAATAAATAATCCAGGCACAATAACCACTACAGCTCAGTGTAGTATTATGGCGCCAGTAGTGCCAGGATCCCATCCCAGATTAAGTAGTCAAACCGTTTAAGAACAGTTTGACAACTTACCTGGGGTCTGCTGGCATATAGGGCATAGGAGCAGTGGTATGTGTTAGGGGTGAAGTGTGTGTGTGAAAGGTGCAGTGTGTGTGAGTAGTGAAGTGTGTGTGCGCGAGTGCGTGAGGGCGGAAGTGTTTGTCAGGGTTGCAGTGTGTGTGTTAGGGGGCAGTGTATGTGTGGGGCAGTGTGTGTATGTGAGGGTGGCAGTGTGTGTGTGTTTGGGGCAGTGTGTTTATGGGGGGCAGTGTTTGTAGGACAGTGTGTGCATGGGGGCAGTGTTTGTAGGGCAGTGTGTGTATGGGGGGCAGTGTTTGTGGGGGAGTGTGTGTAGTGTGTGTGGGGGCAGTGTGTGTAGTGTGTGTATGGGGGCAGTTTGTGTGGGGCAGTGTGTATAGTGTATGTATGGGGACAGTGTTTGTTTGTGGGGCAGTGTGTATAGTGTATGTATGGGGGGCAGTGTGTATAGTGTATGTATGGGGGGGCAGTGTTTGTTTGTGGGGCAGTGTGTATAGTGTATGTATGGGGGGCAGTGTTTGTTTGTGGGGCAGTGTGTATAGTGTATGTATGGGGGGGCAGTGTGTATAGTGTATGTATGGGGGTTATTGTTTGTGGGGCAGTGTGTATAGTGTATGTATGGGGGGGCAGTGTTTGTTTGTGGGTCAGTGTGTATAGTGTATGTTTGGGGGACAGTGTTTGTTTGTGGGGCAGCGTGTAGAGTGTATGTATGGGGGGGCAGTGTTTGTTTGTGGGGCAGTGTGTATAGTGTATGTATGGCAGGGAAGTGTTTGTGGGGCAGTGTGTATAGTGTATGTATGGGGGGCAGTGTTTGTGGGGCAGTGTGTATAGTGTATGTATGGGGGCAGTGTTTGTGGGGCAGTGTATATAGTGTATGTATGGGGGGCAGTGTTTGTGGGGCAGTGTGTATAGTGTATGTATGGGGGGCAGTGTTTGTGGGGCAGTGTATATAGTGTATGTATGGGGGGCAGTGTTTGTGGGGCAGTGTGTATAGTGTATGTATGGGGGGGCAGTGTTTGTTTGTGGGGCTGTGTGTATAGTGTATGTATGGGGGGGCAGTGTTTGTTTGTGGGGCAGTGTGTATAGTGTATGTATGGGGCAGTGTTTGTGGGGCAGTGTGTATAGTGTATGCATGGGGGGCAGTGTTTGTGGGGCAGTGTGAATAGTGTATGTATGGGGGGCAGCGTTTGTGGGGCAGTGTGTATAGTGTATGTATGGGGGCAGTCTTTGTGGGGCAGTGTGTATAGTGTATGTATGGGGGGCAGTGTTTGTGGGGCAGTGTGTATAGTGTATGTATGGGGGGCAGTGTTTGTGGGGCAGTGTGTATAGTGTATGTATGGGGGGGCAGTGTTTGTGGGGCAGTTTGTATAGTGTATGTATGGGGGGGCAGTGTTTGTTTGTGGGGCAGTGTGTATAGTGTATGTATGGGGCAGTGTTTGTGGGGCAGTGTGTATAGTGTATGTATGGGGGCAGTGTTTGTGGGGCGGTGTGTATAGTGTATGTATGGGGGGCAGTGTTTGTGGGGCAGTGTGTATAGTGTATGTATGGGGGGGCAGTGTTTGTGGGGCAGTGTGTATAGTGTATGTATGGGGGGGCAGTGTTTGTTTGTGGGGCAGTGTGTATAGTGTATGTATGGGGGGCAGTGTTTGTGGGGCAGTGTGTATAGTGTATGTATGGGGGCAGTGTTTGTGGGGCAGTGTGTATAGTGTATGTATGGGGGGCAGTGTTTGTGGGGCAGTGTGTATAGTGTATGTATGGGGGCAGTGTTTGTGGGACAGTGTGTATAGTGTATGTATGGGGAGCAGTGTTTGTGGGGCAGTTTGTGTAGTGTGTGTATGGGGGGGGGGAAGGAGGGTAGGGAGGCTTTTTAATTTTTTTTTAATAAAAATAAAAATATACTTTATGTCCCCCCTCCCTTCTTACCTTTATTGGGGTGAGGGGGGGGGGGCATATTTCGTTCCCTGGTGGTCCCAGTGGGGACCAGTGGTTTCAGTGAACTCTAGCCTGCGCTCCAGGGCTAGAGTTCACTCTCGTGAGATTTGGAGCGTTGCTGTGGTAACCGCGGCAACGCTCTAAGCTCGCGAGAGGAGGACCCGGAGCAGCTGCAGGCTGAGCTCCCAGGTCCTCTCTCCTCCCTCTCCCTCCCCTACAGGCTGCCAGCACAGTGCCTGCGGACCGGGGAGGGAGATCCCCGGTCCGCAGGCACGTTGCAGGGCTGGCACTTGGACAATGCCAGGGGAGAATCTCGGGGGGGGGGGGGCAATTGCCCCGTTGCCCCCCCCCCCTGGATCCGCCAGTGGTAGATACAACGTGCACTCAGCCTGTTTCATTGAGTAAGCCAAATTGAAGTTCTGTTGACTATAATGGGTTAATTGGTGCCACAATCTCCATGCTGATTTAGGATGATCTTTTTGTTTTACTTTGTGTCCCTTTAACTCTCAGTTTGACCCATTGAAATCTGAATTAGGTGATTTTTTATTGTTTAGTTTCTTGATGACAATGTGAAAGTATTTTATTTCATGAAAAAGCAACATTCTATCCTGATTCTATCCTGCGGTGGTAACAAAATCTATCAATGCCCTTATTCATGTGCAGTACACAGACATAGTTTCATTACCTAGCCAGTCTCTGCCAAGCCGTAGGTTACAGAACAGAGGTTTCCAATTTATTGAGGAATTTGAATAACTACAGTGGTAACAGTTAAACATTATGCAACTGTGCCTGACATTAGATAGTGTGAGAGATCTCAAACACTTTGTAAATGCTGAAAATGCCCTTATATGAATACATTTACTAATAAGTATCGACTTAAAAATATAAGTGAATCCCCCCCAAAATATGGTCAGGCAGGATTATTCACTAAAGTGAGAATTGTCCCAGTTTTGTGAGTGGGGAGTCACTGATTGACAAAGAGCGCCAGCTCACCACTCTCAGCCAATCAGCAGCGACCCAGCCCAAGGGTACTCCCCGCATACTGAAACTGAAATTTCAGGGCCGGATGGGGGACTGGAGATCGGCTTTGGGTTTAAACTATTCGAGAACAGTTTAACCCCTTAAGATAAGAGCATAGGCGTGCGCACGGGGTGTGCCGGGTGTGCCTGGGCACACCCTAATCCCCGCGGCACGCCTATGGAGTGAGACCGGCAGGGGAGATCTCAGGATCTCCCCTGCCGGCTCATGCAGAGCCGGCGCTATCCGAGCGCCGGCTCTGCTCTCAGCCTCCCCTCACCGGCTCACAGGCAGTGAGGGAGGCAGGAGAGGACCGGCGGAGCTATTGCCAGCAGCTCCGCCGGTGTCACGTCTAAACATTTGTTATGAAGGAACACAACTGCAGATTTCTTATAGTTTGAATATTTATTATAAAAAGTAAAAGGTATTGACTTTAATTCCAATTTACAGGTACTGTAGCTTTAAGTAATAAACGATAACTAAAGTCCACAATTATAGGCACTGTAGCTTTAAGTAGTAAACGATAACTGAAGTCCACAATTATAGGCACTGTAGCTTTAAGTAGTAAACGATAACTGAAGTCCACAATTATAGGCACTGTAGCTTTAAGGAGTAAACGATAACTGAAGTCCACAATTATAGGCACTGTAGCTTTAAGGAGTAAACGATAGTAAATTGCAGATACTGAATCAAATAAAGTCTCTTAGTAGAATTAACGGTTTAGGTGATAAGTAGTTACAATAGCTGTTCCATAACTTTAACTGAAGCAAGACTGATGCAGATAACTGATATGAAGTATGAGTTGAAGTTAGCTGTAACGGGGTTGGTTTTACCGAAGGACTTTGGAGACAGGTAATAACAGCTTTTAGATGCAACGCTTATCACATTGGTTTTACTTAGCTTCCGGCACATAGAACACTGGTTCCCGAGATCTCCTCAGAGGCGGATGAAGAGTATTTAAGCTTTAGTCGTGGATGAGGAGAGGTGAAGGGAACTTTGCAGAGTCTTTCAGTCCGGTCTGGTAGCAGAGGCTTTCACAACGAAGTTGTACCGGTTGGTAGGTACGGAACGTAGTTTAATAATCCAGCGTCGATCAGCTGGTGCGGTCAGATTAAATAGGCAGACCGTGTCATAAAGAGGTGTGGCTAGGCTCCGTGGAACCAGGAAGTAAGGGAATACCGTAATTAAGGCATGACAGCCGGTTTCCTCTCGCGAGATCTGAGCGTTGCCGCGGCAACGCTTAGATCTCGCGTGAGTGAACTCTAGCCCTGCGGGGCTAGAGTTCACTCTCCACTGGACCACCAGGGATGGCAGCAGCAGGATCCCCCCTCCCAGGCATAAGGTAAGAAGGGAGGGGGGATAACTGATCTGCCCCCACCTCCACTGGACCACCAGGGAAGGCAGCAAGGAAGGATCCGCCCTCCCTACATAAAGTAAGAAGGGAGGGGGGATATTAAGTAATGTACCCCCACCTCCACCCCCCACAATCACCCACACACATACACAGCACCCACACACATACACAGCACCCACATACATACACAGCACACACACACATACACAGCACACACACACATACACAGCACACACACACATACACAGCATACACAGCACCCACACACATACACAGCACCCACACACATACAGCACCCACACACATACAGCACCCACACACATTCAGCACCCACAGACATACACAGCACCAACACACATTCAGCACCCACAGGCATACACAGCACCTACACACATACAGCACCCACAGACATACACAGCACCCACGCACATACACATCACCCACACACATACACAGCACCAACACACATACACAGCACCCACACACACATACAGCACCCACACACACATACAGCACCCACACACACAGAACCCTCACAAACACACAGCACCCTCACACTCACACAGCACACTAACAGTACCATCACAAACACAAACAGAACCCTAGCAAACACACACACAGTACACTACCAGCACCCTCACACACAGTACATTTACAGCACCCTCACAAGTGCACACACACACACAAACAGCACCCTGACACACAGTACATTCACAGCACCCTCACAAGCACGCACACACAAACACCCCCACCCACATAGTTCACTACCAGCACCCTCACACACACATCACACTAACAGCACCCTCACACAGCACACACACAGCTGTGTGTGTGTGTGTGTGTGTGTGTATATGTGTGTATATATATATATATATATATATATATATATACACACGCCGCGTGTGCTTGTGCTTTAGGGTGCACACCCTAATGCAATAGGCTGCGCACGCCTATGGATAAGAGTGCACCAGGGACCTTCTGGCACCATAGCAATTTAATTTAGATTAGGCTGTTATGGTGCCTCAAGGTGACTAAACTGTGCCTTAAAGGCCAGAGAAGGCAAACTGGAATATTGGTGATTTTTTTTAACTTCCAGGTTATAAAGTGTTACTCTGTCCAACCATGGGCAGCAATGACAGGCTCAGAGTGTGGTGGGCAGTTTTGCCCAATCCTCTCAACCTATCACTGATATCCAAGGTTGGACGGAGCCACACGTCATAATGCGTGAATGTAATTTCAACATTATCACTGCGCATGAAGAAAGGCTATGGGCGTTGGAATGTTGCGATTTTCAGTAAAATAAAAACTCTAATATAATTGACAGTAAATAGTTAAATGGCGCCCATAACCTTTTAGCACCATAACAACTACCTGGAACTGTAGATACATAAAATTGCATCTTTTGCAGATAACTCAGTTCGTATTATCATGCCTTGAGCGTCACGGGGCTCTATCGCTCTGAACGCAGAAGTGCCTTAGAGGTATTGTGCATATTTTCCTTACCTCCTCTACACCCCTTCCCACAGTAAGCACTGCAATGGCATTTACTGAGGTGAAGAAATGATTAGGGGCCATCTTAATTAATCCTCACTTACCTGTTGTTGTCCCACCCTCCCTCCCTTTGTTTTAGCTCCCGTTTGGTCAGGGCAGCGGGGGATAGATAGAAAAGTTGGGGTGTAGGTCGTTCATATGTAGAATAGTTTTAGTTTGCTAACAGTTAGGTTTGGAATGGTATTGGTAGGTTCGAGCTCGTTGGTAGCCTGGTGTGTAGGATGTATCTCGGTATACCCCAACATTGTGAAACCTGCAGAATCATGCCCTCTGTGGCAATGGTTTATGTTTTATATGTTAGTTATATGTTTTAATGTTGTATCAATTATCATTGTCTGGGGTAGAATTGTTAAAGGAATTGGGGTTGATATGTAATGTTTAAGTATGTTGACAATTAAAATGTTATATGTTTATCTTTATTACATTATTAAAGCTGTGAGTTTTCCCAAAACAAGGTGTCTGACTCTTTTTAATTGACTCCCATAGGATACAGAAAACTGGTGTAAGGATCGACAGAGGGGCGAGGTGTGTGAGGAGCAACAGGAGAGAAAAATCCGCCTGACGGCAGCATTCATTGCACACTGCAGTGAAGCAGTACAGCTTCTGGGGTGACCAATTGGGAGATCTCCTTGGCAGCATGTTGTGTAAGGAAGGGGTGGACGCGGGCAATTTTTGAGAGGTGGAATCGACAAGTTTTCAGAATCAATGATGACACCAAGACAGCGACCTTGCACTATACGCAATTCAGTGAGATAACATGGTTATAGTGCCTACACTGTCCCTTTAAACATATCCCTGGCTTTCACTAGGAGGGGGTGAAAAAAGACTGACTCACCTCTATTAAATCACTTCCTTCTGCAAACACATAGTTAAAGAGGAACTAACATTTTCCTGATCATTGTGAATATCAGTTCATCTTTCCCTCAATCCACTAAATTCTATTGAAGGCTCTGCTTTCGTGGGGGTGCAGGGGACCGTAACATATTATGCCATGTGCTATCCCTACCACCATTGCATAATGTGTCCTTCTACAGCAATACCACTACCACCATCGCATAATGTGTCCCTCTACAGCAATAATACTCCCAGTAATGTGTCAGTGTATAACAGAGCTCCACAGCAATAATACTCCCAGTAATGTGTCTGAGTGTATAACAGAGCTCCACAGCAATAATACTCCCAGTAATGTGTCTGAGTGTATAACAGAGCTCCACAGTAATAATACTCCCAGTAATGTGTCTGTGTGTATAACAGAGCTCCACAGCAATAATACTCCCAGTAATGTGTCTGAGTGTATAACAGAGCTCCACAGTAATAATACTCCCAGTAATGTGTCTGTGTGTATAACAGAGCTCCACAGCAATAATACTCCCAGTAATGTGTCTGTGTGTATAACAGAGCTCCACAGCAATAATACTCCCAGTAATGTGTCTGAGTGTATAACAGAGCTCCACAGTAATAATACTCCCAGTAATGTGTCTGTGTGTATAACAGAGCTCCACAGCAATAATACTCCCAGTAATGTATCTGAGTGTATAACAGAGCTCCACAGCAATAATACTCCCAGTAATGTGTCTGAGTGTATCACAGAGCTCCACAGCAACAATACTCCCAGTAATGTGTCTTTAAACTACAATAAATGTGTTTAGAAATCAGACTGCGTACTTGTTTTAAACTAAATTTTAGCTGCTGTCTGTTATTGTTATTAGTTAGTCACGTTTCTCAGAGCAATCCCTCCCCCTGTCCACACCCTTAAAACTAAGTCAATTTAAAATGTTGGTTGAGGGGGGGAGATATGTGCAATGCATTGTGGGAGTCACAGTGATTTGCATTTTACGCCATGTGATGCCTTGACAAAATAGACAAGTCGGAAAAAATCGGCGAGTTTGCTTATTTTGTCGTAAAGTTTGCATTTCCTTGATCAAATTTCAAAACATTTACAGAATAGTGACTGATCTGTGAATGTATTATTTTTAATTTTTTTTTTATACTTTTGCATCTTTAAAAAAAAAAAAAATAATAATAAATCAAAAGCAAAGGTTTAATGAGAAATATACATGGCTCTAACTCTAACGGGTTGTCAGTCCTTGTCATTACATCCAATTAGTCATTAAATGCCAGTTTACAGCACAAGTGACAAATGACAATGCAGTCAGGATATTTTTTGGGAAGGGAGTAGATTATTATTCCCATACAGCTGGTTTCCGGGCTTGCTGTTTCCTCGGATGCAAAACTTCAGCAACACCGTCTGTTAATTTTACAGTCAGAGAACGTCTGTTTCTGGTTAAATATCTGAATCTCACCGTGACGTCCAATTGGAAAGGAGGGCAGCGCGAATACTCAGAACGGTTTCTGTTTTATCTATAATAAAGCACAGTCAGACCAGATGAGTAATAAAAGTCTCTCGTCTCAGGGAACTGAGATTATTGCTCAGGGAAAACTGGTAGATTGTTGATGCCAAGAATACATTCAAGGAAAAATATTTCTGGCCATTCCAGACGTCAGGAGCCCACACTGCTCTATTGTATATAAAGCAGTCTTTTCTCAAACCCAAAACAAAACGTTTAAAGAGAATTGTCACGTGTGCGTTCATTTCGCTGCCCAGAGCTTCATGGGGGGCATCAATGTGAAGTTGTGTTTTTTTAAATAGTTTGTTTAGGGCAGGGGTGCCCAAAAGGTTGATCTCCAGATGTTGTAGAACTACAACTCCGATGATGCTTTGCATGCTTTGAGAATGTCTTTAGAATGACGAAGCATCTGGGGATCTACCTATTATGGTATTTAAATTGAAACATTACCTTTTCTTTCTGTAACTTTTTTTCCCGGCAAGTTGTGACTTTTTTTTCCTTCTTTTTAACATGATGTCACCTTGATCAGGGAAGTTCTCTAAAGTAAGTGTATTTTATACTTACCTCTGCAACGCTGCTCACTACTTTAATAGGATTTGCTGAAGGTGAGTGAATGAGGCAGTGTCATTTGGAAGTAACAGCACATTCTAAGTGGTATCTTCCAAAATATAAAGCTATTAATTGTACTTTGCTTGTTTTAGGTTTTAACCTCTCAGGTTTTTGTTAAAGAATCACTATAGGGTTAGGAACACATGTATTTCTGACTCTATAGTGTTAAAACTACCATCTAGCCCACCTGGGCCCCTCATGCCTCCATAAATATAGTAAAAATCTTACTGCATTCAAGCTTGAAGGTGTAAGTCTGCATGCTGTTAGACTCAGTAAAACAAGCAGTGTGCTGACATCATCAGAAGTGGTAGCCTAATCCAATCACAATGATTCCCCCATAGGATTGGCTGAGACTAAGAGGCAGATCAGGGGCAGAGCCAGCATGATTCAAACACAGCCCTGGCCAATCAGCATATCCTCATAGAGATGAATTGAATCAATGAATCTCTACGAGGAAAGTTAAGTGTCTGCATGCAGAGGGAGGAGATGCTGAATGTACGGATGCATTTTAGGCAACCATGACCCAGGAAGGATCTCTAACAGCCATCTGAGGAGTGGCCAGTGAAGTTATCACTAGGCTGTAATGTAAACACTACAAAAAGCCTGAATGTAATGATTCTACTCACCAGAACAAATTTAATAAACTGTAGTTGTTCTGGTGACTATAGTGTCCCTTTTTAAGCACTTTGTTATTTTTGCACAATCGGGTAACTAGCTATAAGTTAGGTATGGGTTGTGCTTTATAAAAAAGCAATACATTTCATAGAGCTAATGTTTTATTTACGCTGTGTACCAGAATTCAATATAAATGATTTTAATTTGCATTTAGCTGTGCGGGCAGGATGGCAGGAAGGGCATGCACTCAGATGGCACTTTCAGTATGCATCATTAAGTTTATTTGGTGACTATAGTGTCCCTTTAATATATATATATATATATATATATATATATATATATATATGGATTTGGTTATGTATGCACAGCCTGAGATTCAATTCACCTACAGAATTTCTTCGGTTTTCCTGCAAATGGCACTTTACTGCGCTTGCAATGGATGTTTGAAAAATGCACGTAAATGCACGCACATATACCAATCGACATGAATGTACGCGCGGTATGAATGTAGAGAAGGGAGTGAGTAAAAATTGGGAGTGTCAACAAGGATTCGAAGGTGGCAGAGAGGTGGTATTGACAAAAAGAAAGTTAAGAAACAAAAATTATAGTAATAGTAATCGGCTGTAAACAGTGAGAAAACAATTACTGTCCCAGATGTGTCCATTTGATAAACATCTGTGTCATAAACGAAGAATACGAATAGTTCTATAAGCAGAAGAGGTCTTGAATGATTATATATACACAGACTCTAAAGTCTTTTTTTAAGGTAAACATCCCCAAAATAATGGCAAATATTTAATTCCCCAGCTGAAGTGTGTTTATTGTCAAAAACATGCTGGTTTAGCATTTGAAGTGCAAGCTAAGAGTACATATATACAGTATATATTAAAAAAAATAATTAGGACCCTTTGCACTTGCGGTAGTTCCACGAAGATTTTGCACGAACACTCATGCAGAATATATGCAGGAGAGAAACCTGCAGGGTTACTTACTAGAGTGAGAAATGTTGGAAATTCTTGAATTCAAAGTGAATTTAAAATTTAAGGCCAAAGTAGACAAATTGGAAAATATGATCTAAATAAACTATGGTTCCAGTTCGCCTACTTTGGCCTTAATTTTGTATTCGGTTTGAATTCTCAACAATTCTCACTTTAGTAAGATTTGTGCTAAATATAACTACGCAGAAGGGCCTCGTGACTAGGCCTGCAACAGGATAATGTGGAACTCATGCATGCAGCTAACGCAAGCTTGGCATGAATCACAGGAATGCAATCGCCTCCCTCGGCTTCTAGTCGGGGGGGGGAGGGGGTATAAGTGGGATATTAGAACATTAGGACAGCGGGTTTAGTCAGCATTTGAAGAAAGTCGAAAGCAGCACTGCACGTCTCCAACTGCATGTCCCCCAGAGATTGTGTGTTTTTAAACCAAGAGATGGACGCAAAGCAACATATGGCCAGAAAGGGGCGATGACCAGTGCTGGAATAGGGGCTTCACTGGCCTCGAGCTGAAACTTACGTGATTGGGCCTAAATAAATACTTTTAATGTGGGCTTCTGGTGTCCGTTAGCAACTACATTTTGCAGCCATAAAACTATTATGAAATAACACATAATAAAGCCATCTTCACATCACATATTATATACATCCATCTTCACATCACATATTATATACATCCTTCTTCACATAACATATTATATACAGCCATCTTCACATCACATATCATATACAGCCATCTTCACATCACATATTATATACATCCATCTTCACATCACATATTATATACAGCCATCTTCACATCATATATTATATACAGCCATCTTCACATCACATATTATATACATCCATCTTCACATCACATATTATATACAGCCATCTTCACATCACATATTATATACAGCCATCTTCACATTACATATTATATACAGCCATCTTCACATCACACATTATATACATCCATCTTCACATCACATATTATATACATCCATCTTCACATCACATATTATATACAGCCATCTTCACATCACATATTATATACATCCATCTTCACATCACATATTATATACAGCCATCTTCACATCACATATTATATACAGCCATCTTCACATCACATATTATACACATCCATCTTCACATCACATATTATATACAGCCATCTTCACATCACATATTATATACATCCATCTTCACATCACATATTATATACAGCTATCTTCACATCACATATTATATACATCCATCTTCACATCACATATTATATACATCCATCTTCACATCACATATTATATACAGCCATCTTCACATCACATATTATATACATCCATCTTCACATCACATATTATATACATCCATCTTCACATCACATATTATATACAGCCATCTTCACATCACATATTATATACATCCATCTTCACATCACATATTATATACATCCATCTTCACATCACATATTATATACAGCCATCTTCACATCACATATTATATACATCCATCTTCACATCACATATTATATACAGCCATCTTCACATCACATATTATATACAGCCATCTTCACATCACATATTATATACATCCATCTTCACATCACATATTATATGCATCCATCTTCACATCACATATTATATACAGCCATCTTCACATCACATATTATATACATCCATCTTCACATCACATATTATATACAGCCATCTTCACATCACATATTATATACATCCATCTTCACATCACATATTATATACATCCATCTTCACATCACATATTATATACATCCATCTTCACATCACATATTATATACAGCCATCTTCACATCACATATTATATACAGCCATCTTCACATCACATATTATATACATCCATCTTCACATCACATATTATATACATCCATCTTCACATCACATATTATATACAGACATCTTCACATCACATATTATATACAGCCATCTTCACATCACATATTATATACATCCATCTTCACATCACATATCATATACATCCATCTTCACATCACATATTATATACAGCCATCTTCACATCACATATTATATACATCCATCTTCACATCACATATCATATACATCCATCTTCACATCACATATTATATACATCCATCTTCACATCACATATTATATACATCCATCTTCACATCACATATTATATACAGCCATCTTCACATCACATATTATATACAGCCATCTTCACATCACATATCATATACAGCCATCTTCACATCACATATTATATACATCCATCTTCACATCACATATTATATACATCCATCTTCACATCACATATTTAATACAGCCATCTTCACATCACATATTATATACATCCATCTTCACATCACATATCATATACAGCCATCTTCACATCACATATTATATACAGCCATCTTCACATCACATATTATATACATCCATCTTCACATCACATATTATATACAGCCATCTTCACATCACATATTATATACAGCCATCTTCACATCACATATTATATACAGCTATCTTCACATCACATATTATATACAGCCATCTTCACATCACATATTATATACAGCAATCTTCACATCACATATTATATACAGCCATCTTCACATCACATATTATATACATCCATCTTCACATCACATATTATATACATCCATCTTCACATCACATATTATATACATCCATCTTCACATCACATATTATATACATCCATCTTCACATCACATATTATATACAGCCATCTTCACATCACATATTATATACAGCCATCTTCACATCACATATTATATACATCCATCTTCACATCACATATTATATACAGCCATCTTCACATCACATATCATATACATCCATCTTCACATCACATATTATATACATCCATCTTCACATCACATATTATATACAGCCATCTTCACATCACATATTATATACAGCCATCTTCACATCACATATTACATACATCCATCTTCACATCACATATTATATACATCCATCTTCACATCACATATTATATACATCCATCTTCACATCACATATTATATACAGCCATCTTCACATCACATATTATATACAGCCATCTTCACATCACATATTATATACATCCATCTTCACATCACATATTATATACATCCATCTTCACATCACATATTATATACATCCATCTTCCCATCACATATTATATACAGCCATCTTCACATCACATATTATATACAGCCATCTTCACATCACATATTATATACATCCATCTTCACATCACATATTATATACAGCCATCTTCACATCACATATCATATACATCCATCTTCACATCACATATTATATACATCCATCTTCACATCACATATTATATACAGCCATCTTCACATCACATATTATATACAGCCATCTTCACATCACATATTATATACAGCCATCTTCACATCACATATTATATACAGCCATCTTCACATCACATATTATATACATCCATCTTCACATCACATATTATATACAGCCATCTTCACATCACATATTATATACATCCATCTTCACATCACATATTATATACAGCCATCTTCACATCACATATTATATACAGCCATCTTCACATCACATATTATATACATCCATCTTCACATCACATATTATATACAGCCATCTTCACATCACATATTATATACAGCCATCTTCACATCACATATTATATACAGCCATCTTCACATCACATATTATATACAGCCATCTTCACATCACATATTATATACATCCATCTTCACATCACATATTATATACATCCATCTTCACATCACATATTATATACAGCCATCTTCACATCACATATTATATACATTCATCTTCACATCACATATTATATACAGCCATCTTCACATCACATATTATATACAGCCATCTTCACATCACATATTATATACATCCATCTTCACATCACATATTATATACAGCCATCTTCACATCACATATTATATACAGCCATCTTCACATCACATATTATATACATTCATCTTCACATCACATATTATATACAGCCATCTTCACATCACATATTATATACAGCCATCTTCACATCACATATTATATACAGCCATCTTCCCATCACATATTATACACATCCATCTTCACATCACATATTATATACAGCCATCTTCACATCACATATTATATACAGACATCTTCACATCACATATTATATACAGCCATCTTCACATCACATATTATATACAGCCATCTTCACATCACATATTATATACAGCCATCTTCACATCACATATTATATACAGCCATCTTCACATCACATATTATATACATCCATCTTCACATCACATATTATATACAGCCATCTTCACATCACATATTATATACAGCCATCTTCACATCACATATTATATACAGCCATCTTCACATCACATATTATATACATAATGTGTCCACGTGTCTCCCAGCCAGTGTCTCAGTGTCCCTATGTCTCCCAGCCAGTGTCCCCATGTCTTCCTGTGTCTGTGTCCCCATGTCTGTGTCCCCAGTGTCCCCAAATGTCTCAGTGTCCCCATGTCTATGTGCATAAGTGCCCCCATGTCTCCCAGTGTCCCCAAGTGTCTGTGTCCCCATGCCTCCCAGCCAGTGTCTCTAGTGTCTGTGTCCCCACTGGGAGCAGTGTCCACATGTCTCCCAGCCAGTGTCTCAGTGTCCCCATGTCTCTCAGTGTCCCTATGTCTCCCAGCCAGTGTCCCTAGTGTCCATGTCCCCATGTCTCTGTGTCCCTATTGTGTCCCCATGCCTATGTCCATAAGTGCCCCCATGTCTCCCAGTGACCATAAGTGTCTGTGTCCCCGTGCCTCCCAGCCAGTGTCTCTAGTGTCTGTGTCCTCATGTCTCCCAGTGTCCCCTAGTCTCCCAGTGTCTGTGTTCCCATGTCTCTGTGTCCTTAGTGTCTTAGTTTTCCCAAATGTCTGTGTCCCCATGTCTCCCAGTGTCTGTGTCCCCATGTCTCTGTGTCCCTAGTGTCTAGGACCCCATTTCTCCCAGTGTCCCCAAATGTCTGTGTCCCCATGTCTCACAGTGTCTCCATGTCTGTATCCACAAGTGCCCCCATGTCTCCCAGTGTCCCCAAGTGTCTCAGGGCCCCCATGTCTCCCAGTGTACCCAAGCGTCTCAGTGTCCCTGGGTCTCTCAGTGTCCCTGGGTCTCTCAGTGTCCCCATGTCTCTGAGTGTCTCCTAGTATCCTAGTGTCAGTGGACAC
This sequence comes from Pelobates fuscus, assembly GCF_036172605.1. NCBI lineage: Eukaryota > Metazoa > Chordata > Amphibia > Anura > Pelobatidae > Pelobates > Pelobates fuscus. The sequence continues at coordinate 155,769,916 of NC_086325.1, read as the reverse complement.
ACTGAGACATGGGGACATTGGGAGTAATGGGGACACAGACACTGGAAGACTAGGGGACTGAGCGACATGGGGGCACTGACACTGTGATACATAGGGACACTGATGCCAGGCTGGCCTTCCAATTCGTTGGACAGACATGCCCCCTTTTTGGGCATATTCGCCCTTTTTGCAGTTCTGGTCACGTGCTTTGCGTCAGGGGCCCACTCTTTTACCCTGCCCATTGACTTCCTGCTTCACTGGACACTGCTGTTAGGGCATATGGATTTACTTGAAAGATTAATGCATAAATTAGATAAAGAGATTAGCATAGAGTATGTTTTCTTATAGCTGCATCCTTTGAGTTTCCCTCCAACACCAACTCCATCAGATACATGACGCTTGAGAGGTAGGACTGTTTTAGTGTTTTTGGTCGATAAGATTCTGTAATTAGGCCCCATCATAAGTGTCAGCACCAGGCCCACTGGACTCTCAATCTGGCCCTGGATCCCCCCCATCGGATTATGTTTTAGGAGGCGGTGCGCGAACCAGCGCCAACGAGGGCGGGGGGTAAGCAACAGGGAAGGTGGTACAGATGCCACTCTAGTGTTAGGAATACAACTTTGTATTCCTAAAACTAGTTTTCCTTTGAAGTTTTCTTGCCATGACAGGGTCACCTTAATAAATGTCATCAAACCTTTTTAGGATTTATTTTATTAAATTCATATTTCTAAAAGTTTCACAGGAAAATACCTGCAGACAGGGATAAATCCAGGAAGTATATTCCATGTGAAGTAACCGTTAAAACAAAGCATAGATTGAATTGTTTATCAAGATGAATCACAATGTTTAAGAAACTAGAACCAGAAATAACAGGAGGTTGGAGTTGTCACAGTCATTGTTCCTCTTTTTTTTTTTTTTATATTACCGTATGTTGTTTTGTTTTTTTAGTGTATATGTAGTACTTTCCCTAGAGACAGCATGTTAGAACAATGAATACATAGCTTTTCCAGAAACTATAGTGATTTTTATTTGGACACCACGCACAAACAAACAAATTATATATTTTTTTCTCAATATGGAAATTAATACTTGTTTATTGCTGTAATCCAGAATTCTCTATAAATCACTTTTCTTCAAAAACAAACAAAAAAATAAAACATTTTAAGCAAGAGAAAATACATTCAGTGAAAATTCTTTAGAAATGCAATCCAGCAGGTTTTTCACTACATACATATACACAGGGTTGGACAAAAAGTTTTAAATGAGACCCAAAGCACCATAACAACAACATATAATTGCAGTGGTTATTGTGTAAGGAGTCTTTATGTGCAGTTCCTTCCCCCCCCACTGTTTTTGCATATTGTCCCTCTAATATCTGCTACCCAATGCCCTGCCGCTCAGCCATCACTGAGATAATGGGGAAGTATCCATTCTGCATTACCCAAATTTGGATGGTGACTTAGCTCTACACCCCCTACAAAATTATTACCGTCTACGTTTGGAGTGAATAGCTTCTCTGTCATCTTGGTGGTAGCGGAGAAGGAGAGCTTTGGGTGCCGAAGGAGATTGAACACATGTTGGCAAATATTGTAGAAACTCAACCCGAAAACTCCTTGCACTATAACTACTATGACAAATGTGCGTGATAAAACACAAAACAGTTTTAAAAAAAGCAAAAAACATGGTCCTGTGAACTTCACAAAGCTAATATGTATAGTAGAACGTCTATTTGGAATTCATTTGCGCACAATATCTATGTATGAGGCTTATAACTTGGTTTTATGAGCAGAAAATCAGAATTCACTGGCATAACAGAATATGGACGGAATATGAATAGAATCTTTCTTTTACCATATCATCCAGCAAAGTTAACTTCTGAGAAAGCCAAAGGATACATTCAATTCAATGTGTCCTGTCAGCTGCTAGATATAGTGGGGGGACCCATGACAGTAAAGGTAGGCATAGTGTGCGATCCATTAGGTCCAATGATAGTTCTGTAAAGACATTTAATAGATAAAAAATATGCTGCCATTTTACAGGTCTACACACCCCTTGTTGTGTACACTGTTTATAATGTTCCCCAATCCAGTATTGGCAAAAATAATGGGGGTTTAGTTACATTATATGATCATACGTTCCATAAGCCTACCACAACGTCAATATCAAAAGATGGGGTACATTGACGTTGTGGCAGGCTTATGCAATGTATGATTATATAATGTAACTAGACCCCCATTATTTTTGCCTAGATTAGGTGTTTTTAAATAAAACTAATAACATCTGTCAACAAGTTGCTGCTTAGTGGATAGATGAGTGAGCTGGATCTTGTGTATTGTATAAATTGGACTCCAGCAGCACCCTATTTATGTATGTTCAGGTGAGTGCAGCCCCCTGGTTTCATATTTATACCCACTGACTTCAGAAGGGATGTGTTTTCAATCACTTTTTCCCCCGCCATAAATTTATTGGTTTCTCATCCACGGCTCTAACGCCAAGCCTCACTAGCAAGCCAATAATCAACCTCATGCTGATGAGTTGCATTAACAATGAAACAGCTGTCCATGAGTGTCTCCCTGTTGTATACAGCAAACACAAACTTCAAAGCTGTTGTATACAGCAAACATAAACTACAAAGGAATCCATGTTTAAAATGGAATGAGGCAAAAAGGTGATTCTTTGTTAATTTGCATATATCCACCCAGAATCCTTTGTGATAGTAACATCGCTGCAAATGTGGGATTTCTGTGTTTAACAATGTATTTACTATAAATATATATTTATATATAGGATAGCACTCAAGGATTTAAGGATCTCTTTAAAAATTAAATGTAAATTTTATTCAACTTTTCAGATTAATTGAAGAAGTCTTTCCTTATAAAATGAAATCCTTGAGCGATATCTCATTTTTTCTGCATTATAATATCTAAATTCCGGGTAATTGCAATTTCGCATCCAGAGTGCAAATGTCTCCTACTTTAACCCCTTCAGGTGTTTTGGCCATGTTGTACGTTAAAGACCAGAGCTGTTTTAAGCAGTAATTTAAGCAGTAATTTCTCTCTCGTTTACTGTTCCCATACAAATCATAAGGGAATAAGTATTGCAAAAAGGTATGTTCTGTGTGGTAGAGCTTAAAACATGTCCAATACACAGTCCAGGTTTTGAAGGGCAATCGGGCCAGTGAAAGGGGATGTCTGTCCTTTTCCCTTTTTTATAACAGACCCGGCAACATTTCTGGGGATTTGTTTATTTTGCAGTTGGCGTTATCTTAAAAATAAAATGTGTAGCACCAATTCTGGATTCCTCTGGCACCGTTGTTGCAACTTGACCATCTCCATAAATTATTGTGGAAACCAGCTTGGGCTGAAATTGGAGAAAAGTGTTTTTTCCAGGATTCATGTTTTTAAAAAGTAAAAATGAATTGTGGGTTGCTACTTGCATCAGATAGATATCCACCTTTTTATACCAGGCTTTTGGTTTTCTTAAAATAAGGTATGGCTGCATCAGCTGATCAGCCAAATCTACACCCCCACGTGCCTGTTATAAGCCCTGATGCAAACAGGTTTGGCCTGTACTCTGCCTCGGACAGTGACGTCTGACCTGCTTTCGTCTGGGATGGTGGTTAGCATGTTAACATCCTTCCTGTCCTTAAATTTTATTGCAAGCACGTCAGCTTTGCGCAGAGCTTTAAATTCACCTTTATTTTATTTGGCCTCTATGAGAGGTCTGGGGAAATCTTTGGAATTTTTTCTCACAGTGCCGCAGGCCAGTGCCTGCAAACCATAAAGAGTTTTAAACAAACGGACAATGCTATAAAAATTGTCCACATAAACCTTTATTGAACAAGGGGATCAGTAGGTCCCAAACAAGTTTCCCACTTGTCCCCAGAGAGTCAGGACAGCCAGGAGGGTCCAATCGACCATATTTCCCCTCATATACACGAAAGGCAAACGTATAGCCACTTTCGCTCTAGCACAGTTTGTCCAATTTTATGCCATATCTAGAGCGCTTTGAGGGGATGTATTGTTTGAATCCTAATCTCCCTTTATATTTCATTAAGGATTAATCAGTTGATATATTTTGTTGGGGAGTATAAACTTCTGAAAATTTGTGCTGTTGATGGTCCAGTGGATGTATTTTATGAAGCCTATCCAGGGCCGGCGATCCCTATAAGGCGAACTAGGCAGCCGCCTAGGGCGCCATATAGGAGGGGGCACCATGCGCCGCCATCGCCGGCCCTTTAAATGCTGTAGCCGCCTGAGCGCTCTAAAAAGACCGCTCAGGCGGCTGCCGCAATGCCTCACCTCCCTTCCCTGTAGCGTGGCCGAGCTCCTCTCCGGTCCACGACCCGGCCGGACTGACAGGAAGTGCACACCGAGTGTGCACTTCCTGTCAGTCCAGCCAGGTACAGGAAACTGAAACTCCTGTACCGCGGACCGGAGAGGAGCTCGGCCACGCTACAGGGGAGGTGAGGTTAGGAGGAGAACTGGGGGAGGGGGGGTAAGAAGAACTGGGGGAGGGGAAGGGAGGGGGGTAAGAAGAACGAGGGGAGAGGGGTAAGAAGAAGAGGGAAGGTGGGGGAGTAAGAAGAAGACAAGTGGGGGGGGGAGTAAGAAGAAGACAAGTGAAGGGGGGTAAGAAGGGGGAGGAGGAGTAAGAAGAGGGGTGGGGGAGTAAGAAGAAGAGGGGTGGGGGGGAGTAAGAAGAAGAGGGGAGGGGGGAGTAAGAAGAAAGGGGGGAGTAAGAAGAAAGGGGGGAGTAAGAAGAAAGGGGGGAGTAAGAAGAAAGGGGGAGGGGGAGTAAGAAGAAGACAAGTGGAGGGGGGCGTAAGAAGAAGAGGGGAGGGGGGAGTAAGAAGAAGAGGGGAGGGGGGAATAAGAAGAAGAAGAGGGGGAGGAGGGAGTAAGAAGAAAGGGGGGAGAGGGGAGTAAGAAGAAAGGGGGAGGGGGAGGGGGAGTAAGAAGAAGAGGGGAGGGGGAGTAATAAGAACACAGGGAGGGGGGTAAGGAGAGGGGGAGGTGAGAAGAACACAGGGAGGGGGGAGTGAGAAGAACACAGGGAGGGGGGGTGAGGAGAGGGGGAGGTGAGAAGAACACCGGGAGGGGGGAGTGAGAAGAACACAGGGAGGGGGGAGTGAGAAGAACACAGGGAGAGGGGGTGAGGAGAAGGGGAGGTGAGGAGAACACGGGGGGAGGTGAGAAGACACAGGGGGAGGTGAGAAGAACACAGGAGAGGGGGTGAGGAGAAGTGGAAATGAGGAGAAGGGGAGGTGAGGAAAACACAGGGAGGGTGGGTGGGTGTGAGAAGAGACCCCCAGGGGAGGGTGGGGGGAGAGGAGAGACCACTAAGGGGCAGGGGAGAGCTCTAAGGGACAGAAGGGAGAGCTCTTTCACACTACACGCACACACACAATGCATCCCTATACATACACAGAAACACACAATGCATCCCTTACATACACATGCAAACACACACACACACTGCTTCTCTTACATACACACATAAACAATGCATTTCTTACACACACTCAATGCACACACTTACAGACACACACCTTGCATCCCTTATGTATACAAACACAGATTCACACAATGGATCCCTTACAGACAACCACAAACACACACTGCTTCCACTACACACAAACACACTGCATCACCTACACAAACTGGTATGTCTATACACTACATTCCATAAGCACACACATTAGATCCTCTACAATAACACATAACACATCCCCTGCACACTGCACTCCCTGTGAGCGAATTTAATGGGTGGAACATATAGGTGGACTTATGGGTGGGCCTTATGGGCATACTCACCGTCAGGCCCTGGGGGCCCAGACCTTGAGCTGTGTAAGGGGCCTCAAAAAATGGAGCTGCTTCTTGTTCTCCCAGAACATTGAATTTTGTGACCGCAGTTACAAACAGCCTCCAGAGATCCGGTTCTACACCAGACCAGTGGAGCCAAAATGCAGCCAGTGCCCATCACCATCTTCATCTGGTTGTAAGTAGGCAATCTAGTATGTTATTAGTGACACTAATCTATAATTAAAGGACCACTCTAGGCACCCAGACCACTTCAGCTTAATGAAGTGGTCTGGGTGCCAGGTCCAGCTAGGGTTAACTAATTGTTTTATAAACATAGCAGTTTCAGAGAAACTGCTATGTTTATCAATTAGTTAAGCCTTCCCCCTAATCCTCTAGTGGCTGTCTCACTGACAGTCGCTAGAGGCGCTTGCGTGATTCTCACTGTGAAAATCACAGTGAGAGCACGCAAGCGTCCATAGGAAAGCATTATGAATGCTTTCCTATGTGACCGGCTGAATGCGCGCGCAGCTCTTGCCGCGCGTGCGCATTCAGCCGACGGGGAGGATCGGAGGCGGAGAGGAGGAGGAGAGCTCTCCGCCCAGCGCTGGAAAAAGGTAAGTTTTTACCCCTTTCCCCTTTCCAGAGCCGGGCGGGAGGGGGTCCCTGAGGGTGGGGGCACCCTCAGGGCACTCTAGTGCCAGGAAAACGAGTATGCTTTCCTGGCACTAGAGTGGTCCTTTAACCTCACATTAAAGGGACACTATAGTCCCCAGAACCACTGCAGCTTAATGAAGTGGTTCCGGTGTCTATAGCCTGTGCCTGCAGACTTTTTAATGTATACACAGTGTGCAGCACTGGCGTTAGTTCATATGGCAGATCATATGGGTGGGGCATTGTGATGTCACATAGGGGGGGGGGGCGGCAAATGTTTCTTCTGCCTAGGGCGGCAAAAATCCTGGCACCGGCCCTGAGCCTATCATATTGGGGGTGATCTCTGGGGTGACAGAGGGTATTGTCATTAAAAAGTAAATATCTCAGCAGCAACTCATATCTTGCTCTAGACATGGTTTGGGAGCACACTGGTCTACAACAGATAGGGTTGGTACTCCACTAAGAGCGAATTGATGGCTTCTTTATAATCCCCATGAGCATTGTAAGAGCCCAGAATTTTTTAAGTTCAGGGACAACTTTGGGATGCCAGCCATGCTCCCTGACTGTATAGCTACCTGGATTGGTATTAATAAATCGGGTAGCATATAAATTAGTCTGGGAAACAATCTCCTACCAGATGGTATCGCCTAAAAATAGCTCCATATATTGCAATGGGGGAAGTCATGCTCATTGACATTAATGCCTGCGTTGGCACTAAAAGGGGGGATGTTGGGCTCAGCTAACTGTGGAGGTACCCACTCCTCCTCCGCATTTGGCGTAGCAGGGGAAGCACAGCTTCTTTTTGCAGTCGGCTCACACACAGATGACGTGTCACTAGACGTGTCAGAAAACTGACCTGGGTCAAAAGCGTACGCAGTGTCAGAGGCGTCAGAGTCTGACACCAAGAAGGCATATGCCCCCTCCAAACTGTACAAGCGCTGCATGTTTCACCAACACACTACCTGTCACAAAACTAGCAAATTACTAACACACAATTTATTTGTAAGTTTATATTTATTTATTTATTATTTATTTTAATCGACTAAAACAGACTAAAACGTCATTTAGCGGCAATCCCCAAACTAACTCCCCCAAAAAGAATCTAATGGAGATTTGGGGGAAGGAAACTGACTGACTCAAATTTGCCGCTTATAAAAAAACAAACTAAAACACAGCTTTTTCACACAAAAAAAAAAAAACCTTAAGGGCAAAAAAAAGAAAAAAAAAAAAAAATACAGACAGTACAAATGCACTGCTGTAACAGGAGTTGGCAGGGAAGAGGTTAAAAATTATTTTTATTTAACTTTTTCACAGGTTCTGGCACTTTGGCAACACCTGAAGAAACTGGCTACAAACTATCACGCACTGATCTCCTTCTCTCTCCCTCACAAAACGCTACAGAGGAGAGAGGGGCAGAGATCACTGTCAAAGTGAGTGTTTGTATCACCCATTTTGACAGCAGCCAATTGTGAGCGACCGCGTGTCGCTCACACGGCATAATTAGATGTTACTATCTGCCTGGCATGCCTGGCAGATAGTAACAGCGGGATTTCGGCGGAAGCGGGTGCTCGTTTTCCGTGATGATGGTTCAGGACCGTCACCGGGTATCAAGAGATGTTACCGATGATGGTCCTGAACCGTCATCAGTCCTTAAGGGGTTAATATATATGTAACCCATAAACTTACACATACAGATTTCATTTTTAGTAAGACTGTCACAGAACCTCTTGGGATGTTAAGGTTTAATTCAGTTAAGAGGCACCAAAGTAAGGCAAAAGTGGGCATGTGCCAGTTGCACCCCACTTTGCATTCCCTTTCATTTAATTGTGGCTTTGACCCCCCCCCCCCCCCAGAAATTGTCAGTGGAAATCCCTGGTGGTGACTCATTCTTTTTTTTTGCCAATTGCAGTTGGTTATGCCACATCTGTTTATTCTTGTCCAACCCAGGCTACTAGCAGCCCGATAATTAATACCAGAAAAGTATTTTACCCACTCTCTAAGACCATGTGAAACCACACCCATAATTTCTCAACTCTGCGCTGCGGAATATGTTGGCGCTATATAAATAATTATAGTTCCAACTCCAGACTTCCTTTGGAACTAAAATGTAGCAAAACGACAGCTGCCACTCCCCAGAGTGCAGTACCCCTGTGCCACCAGCAGAGGCGCACTGTAGTAAACTGGTGAATCAGTGGGTGGTGGCTCTAATTTTATTGCTTTGAGCACAGTGAGCTGAAGCCTCAGTACTGTCTCTGCTTTGCTACATCTGCAGGATCCCAGTCTCTCTGCACAGAGGTAGATCATCAGGTAGGTGCCCTTTGCTAAACCCTCCATTGTTTCTCCATGGTGTATTTGCATCCCTCACCCACCTTCATGGACAGGAGGAGGGTGAATCTCTGCTTTTTTTTTTTTATAATTGCACAGCCAGTCACAGCCACACTGTAACATGGGGCATGGATTATGTGAGATAAGGAGAGGAATAATCTGGATACATTGCATCCTGCACAGTTATTGCATGCACTAATCTTTAAAGGGACAGTGCATGCAGAATAAGCAGTCTTTGTGGTCCCTGAGAGGAGGGGAGGAGGGGCACAGGGTCCAGAATCCTTTATAATAAACAGAATTAGATGAACCTTTCTTGTGAAATTAAAAGTGTAAAGAAGCATTGCCTTTTTTTATAATCACTACATTTAATCCATATATAGGCATGAATTCATATCCTGCTGCTACTGCTGATGTGATACCAGTTGCCACTGTTGCATGGTTACTTTAAAACTCTGCATGTGAAGTCTGTGTGTGTGTGGCATGTGCCAGGAAGAGGGTGGGCACTGGCCTCTAATCTCATGGACCCCAATGCTCCATCACACTCACTGGGCAGATAGGGGGAGGTGGCAACCTCTGCTTCAAACTCTAAATAGCCACAGTCACTTTGTAACTAAGCTGCTGCAACACCTCTTCTTTGAGGTAGCAGCTGGATTGAAACCAAAACCACAGCACATTATACAATGGAATGACACCCAGCAGTCAGATTCACCAAGAGGGTCTGCAGTAGCTTTCGCTTGCTAAAAAAATAAATAAAACCAGTGTGGTATTGGGATAACATAATTTTTTTTTTAATTAATTCTGTTTGTATTTACTGTCATTATTTATTATATGCATGGGAGGAGTTATAAATCCTGAGTTTATTTAATCCTGTAAGTGGCAGGTAGGCGAGCAACACATAGCTCGGCAGATAATTATAAAATGATTAAATAGCAAAAACTAACCGGGGTATTTAACTGAAATAGTGAATAGCTAGGAATTCATTGGGAGCTAAAATAGCCAACTTGGTAAAATTCTTCCAGACAGTTATGTTTCTTTTTTATCTATTTTGACCCTAAAAATCCAGGTCCTTGGTGAATTCGTTTATAACCGTGTACTGTAAATGGGCTCCTTCTGGCTATAAACATTGTTAGATTTTTTTTTTGTTTGTTTATAAAGCGGCGACATGTTATGTAACTCTGATAAATCATGCATGGGGTTTAAATACAGCAGAACTATAGATATTTTGTCGACTACGAATAAAAGTCGCCAGTGTTGTGAACTGCCACTCACAAAATGCTCAGCCAGCACTTAGGATACGTCTGTCTATGATTGACATTCTCAGCCAGCCAGCTGGAATGCCAACGCCAACGATTAACCGGCCCTGGTATAAAGTATTCAAGCTCAGTGGTTACTCTGAATAGGTCTAATTCTAATCAGACCTCCTGAGGCACTGCTTTGCGCAAGGTTTGAAGTCTCGGGATTTGGGCAGAGCCCCAGGTGATTTCAGAATGTGACTGAGAAACCACACCTTGACTCGCTGTCATTACAGGAACAGTGCTGTCTGACAGCTTCTAGGCCGCTTGAGAGGGGTTCATCTTTTTGCATTGGAATCTAATTTTTAAATAAAATATAACTAAAATATAATCATTTTAAAAAGAAAAATGTGCATGCTTATTTATTTTACATCATTCTTACATAATACAAACTATAACACAACGTGGATGGGCAAAATATATAATCCATAGGGGCAACAATCCATATTTAACAATGTAACAATGCTACAATAAAAAAATACTTAAATTAAATTATTATTTTTTTTTTAAACTATATTAAACTACCAAAGTTCCCCAGCATCGTATTGCTTCCATTGTTCCATGTATTGATTCCATATCGGTAATGCGTTATAAAGCTGTTATCTTAACCCCTTAAGGACCAAACTTCTGGAGTAAAAGGGAATCATGACATGTCATACATGTCATGTGTCCTTAAGGGGTTAAAAAATATGCAAACTAATTTAAAAAACAAAGCAAAAACCACAGTCCATTTATTGTAACTAGAGTTGCTGCATTTGCACTGACAAGTTACAACAGCAGATATCACCACCTCAAACCAGGAAGAGGATTCACCAATCAGAATCCTGCCATTCTGGTTAATGCGGTCTCTTTAACAGCAGATGGTTTATGGGATCTGTTGTTATTATTTATAAACCGCCAACAAATACCGCAGTGTTGTACAATATATAGCTGCAGTTACTTTGAGCACATTGGATGAGTGGCAATGCTGGGTAAGCTGACTGTGGCCACACCGTGGCGGTTATCAGTAAATTGAAGGGCCTGCTAGTAGTTTTGTGTAATGGACTATATACCGCGTTTTCCTGAACCGCAAACCACGCATGTACACTGGCTGTACACACAATATGGACAGATTTGGATGGCCTCCTTCGACGTCAGAGAGAGAAGTTGAAAGTTTAGAGTTGTACGATATTTGCAAACCTCCAAATTCATAAGCAAGGGGCACCCAGACTTGTGTGACCTGCTCCTGCTCATAGTTTTCGAGTGTGTGAATGCGGCTGCACTCATATTTTGTGGCTGATACTCTGTTCCTGGAGCCTCTGCTGGCTTCCTTCTCTCCCACGGTTACAAGCATCGTGGTCTAAACCGATTGACCAAGGCCAGCGAGCCGTAGATGATCAACCTTTTGGGGAACCTTGTTATAGGCCATTGTGCACAGGGAACCAGTAAAATGGAACCTCCTTGCACCATAACTTATGTAATAATCGATTGCATGCTCAAATATATAGAATGAGAGGACAAAAACCTCCTTAAATGAACGCACACAATGAAGTTGAAAAGAATTGTTCAGTGATTTGGTTGTGCTTTTTGCAAAGTGATTTATTGGACAGAAACCCGGAATATGACATTCTTTTTGTGCAAGTTTTACGTTAAAATGGTAATTTCTCCTTAGGTCCAATATGTCTCAGCTGAGACTTACAGGTTTTACAACAGAAAATATGCACAACGTGGAAGTAGGTATAGTGTACTAGCTCAAAAACACCTGTAAAGTGGTATCCCCTACACCACTTAAAACATAGAATTATACATACATAAAACAAGTGGAGCTTTTAGATTTCAGCAGGCGTTCTGTAAAAGTAAAATACATACAGAAAATAGTGCAATATGTCTATAACACAGTATATAGAAAAGGGTTAAAATATTTGTCAAACTCACAAGCCTGGAGTCATACCCTCATATGACTCTGGTGGTATAAGCCTCTGGACCATTTGGGGGTTGTCCAGACCCTTCTTTGGCAGCGTGCTGGATGTTGAGTAATTCCTTTGGTGTCTTTCTGACTGGTTTCCAAAATAGGAGTAAGTACCCAGTGTGTCAGGATTTAAAAAACGATTTATTCCAAAGAAATATAAAAACAAGATATATATATAATAAAAAATACTTATCCCAGGTAATACTGGGTAGACTCAATAGTCTCAAGTTCAAGTAGATAGTCCAAAACGCGTTTCGCCTTCTCATAAGGCTTCCTCAGTTGGCTGTTCTGTGTTCCGTCTGTTCCAGTGGCTTTTTAAATGCCTTGTTTGCCGGTTTCACAAATGTTGTCGTTTACTTCCGGTTTCGGCACTTCCGGTTTCGGCACTTCCGGTTTCGGCCCTTCCGGTTTCGGCACTTCCGGTTTGCGTCCTTTTGGAACGCAACGTGCGTTCCAACATCAGTTTCGTCGTTGGACTTCCGTGTGTGGGCAATTCGACAAGCTTTATTGACATAAGGAAGTGTCCATGTGCGAGAAATACTTCATATAGGAATAATTTAAGTAGAGAAGTTCGTATATTCAGAAAATTGGTACAGTATGGACTCATATATATAATATAATATTCATACTAATAAAAAATTAATTTAAAAGGTGGTTCTTTGCATTTTTGATAAGTGGACAAGCTGGGTCTACTAAAAAAAAAGGGATACACATATAAAGGAGGTAAAAGCATAATAAATACTAAAATGCATATTAATTCATAAAGTGACATAGTTCAAAATCTTTGTTTAGCCCATATGGTATCATGGTATTAAAATTGAAGATAAATTTCATTTCCTCCTTCCCTATCTTTCTAATATAGTCTCCTCCTCTCCAATCTTTTGATACTTGCTTTATTGCACTAAAGAACATTCCTTCAGGGTTTTTTTGGTGTATGATTCTGAAGTGATTGGAGACGCTATGTGACTCCAATCCATTTTTAATATTTCTTGTGTGTTCAGCCACCCTAATCTTAAGGCTTCGAATTGTACGGCCTATGTAGAGGAGGTTGCAGGGACATTTTAAAACGTAAATCACCCCCTTAGAGTGGCACGTGAGGTGATCTTTTATGGTAAATTTCCTATTAATAAAGGGTTCTAGGTCTGTTATGTGTCTTTTTTTATTTTTAGTGTTCTTGCACGCTAGGCATTGCCCGCATCCATAGAATCCTTTATTCATTGTGAAAAAGTTTTTCTTTATTTTTGTTTCTCTATTGCAACTTTGTACTAAGGTATTTTTTAGATTCTTGGCTCCCCTGAAAATTATTTTTGGTTTATCGGGCAGGATATTCTTGAGGACTGGATCGTCTCGTAAGATATGCCAGTGCTTATTTATAATTTTATTAATTTTCTTGTTGTTACCATTAAAATTGCATATAAAAGGAATGTTATTACTACTCCATTTAGGGTCTTTCTTTTTGTTTTTGTATACCAGAAGTTCCTTCCTCGGTATTTTTAGGACATTTTCTAGGGCTGCCTGTAGTGAAGAATCCTCATAGCCTTTTTGTAAAAATTGAATTTTGATCTTATTGGCTTGTCTTAAATAATCTTGGTCACTCGAACAGTTCCTTCTAATTCTTAGGAACTGTCCTCTGGGTGCATTGGTTAACCAAGGAGTGTGGTGACAACTTTCCTTGCGAATGTAGCCGTTCGCATCTACTTCTTTAAAGTGATTTTTGGTTGCAATCTTCATGTCTGTTATATGAATATCTAGATCTAAATAATTGATGTGTTGAGTGTTGATCTGTGCCGTCAGAACTAAGTTCCATTCGTTAGTGTTTAAATAGGAAATGAAGGAGTTGAGGTCCATAGCATTTCCTGTCCAGATAAAAAATATGTCGTCTATATAACGGCGATAGTTCACCAAGTTCGATCCCCATGGGTGTCCTTGATATACGTGCTGTTCTTCCCAATACGCCATGAACAGGTTCGCATAGCTGGGGGCGAACTTGGTGCCCATCGCCGTCCCCCTAACCTGTAGGTAAAAAACTTCATTGAACCAAAAAAAATTGTTGGTTAAAATAAGGTGTATACCTTCTAAAATGAATAAAACTTGTTCTCTTTTAAAATTGTGTTTTTCTAAAAAATATTGCACGGCTTCCAATCCCTTTTCGTGAGGTATTATGCTGTATAACGAAGTCACATCACATGTGACTAAAAAATTCCCTTCCTTCCAAGGTGTCTCCTCTAAAATTCGTAAAATATGGATAGTGTCTTTTAAATAAGCGGGATTTTGGATGACCAGAGGTTGCAATAGATGGTCTAAATATTCAGAGATTTTAGCAGAGATGGAGTCTATTCCAGATATAATGGGCCTCCCTGGAGGATTGTCTCTATTCTTGTGTATTTTGGGGAGGTGGTAATATACAGGGATTTTGGGGTAAGGGGTGGATAAATAGTCTGCTTCTTGTTCGGTCAATATTTCCTTTTCTAAACCTTTCTTGATGAACTCATCAAATTTCTTTTTAATGTCCTCACTAGGGTTCTTGTCCAATATTTTATATGTCTCTGGGTCTGACAATATTCTTTCTGCTTCTTGCAGATACTTACTCTTTGTAGTGACAACTACCCCTCCTCCTTTGTCCGCTGGTTTAATAACAATTTCTTTGTTGTGTTGTAATTGTTCTACTGCTTTTCTTTCTTTGATAGACAAATTCTGGGAATATTTATTCAATGGTTTTATTTTCTTAATTTCTTTCATTACCATTATTTCAAACGTTTTTATTTCATCCGAAATGAGGTATTTAGGAAAGAATTCTGATTTTGTTTTGAGGTTAGTGTGTATGTACTCTGATATTGCCTCCTCATCTGATTTATTCTCTTTGTCAAAGAAGAATTTTTTTAGGCAGAGATGCCTGATGAATTTGTTGATGTCTATATAGAAATCAAACTTATTGAGGTCTGCCCCTACTGCAGACCTCAATAAGTTTGATTTCTATATAGACATCAACAAATTCATCAGGCATCTCTGCCTAAAAAAATTCTTCTTTGACAAAGAGAATAAATCAGATGAGGAGGCAATATCAGAGTACATACACACTAACCTCAAAACAAAATCAGAATTCTTTCCTAAATACCTCATTTCGGATGAAATAAAAACGTTTGAAATAATGGTAATGAAAGAAATTAAGAAAATAAAACCATTGAATAAATATTCCCAGAATTTGTCTATCAAAGAAAGAAAAGCAGTAGAACAATTACAACACAACAAAGAAATTGTTATTAAACCAGCGGACAAAGGAGGAGGGGTAGTTGTCACTACAAAGAGTAAGTATCTGCAAGAAGCAGAAAGAATATTGTCAGACCCAGAGACATATAAAATATTGGACAAGAACCCTAGTGAGGACATTAAAAAGAAATTTGATGAGTTCATCAAGAAAGGTTTAGAAAAGGAAATATTGACCGAACAAGAAGCAGACTATTTATCCACCCCTTACCCCAAAATCCCTGTATATTACCACCTCCCCAAAATACACAAGAATAGAGACAATCCTCCAGGGAGGCCCATTATATCTGGAATAGACTCCATCTCTGCTAAAATCTCTGAATATTTAGACCATCTATTGCAACCTCTGGTCATCCAAAATCCCGCTTATTTAAAAGACACTATCCATATTTTACGAATTTTAGAGGAGACACCTTGGAAGGAAGGGAATTTTTTAGTCACATGTGATGTGACTTCGTTATACAGCATAATACCTCACGAAAAGGGATTGGAAGCCGTGCAATATTTTTTAGAAAAACACAATTTTAAAAGAGAACAAGTTTTATTCATTTTAGAAGGTATACACCTTATTTTAACCAACAATTTTTTTTGGTTCAATGAAGTTTTTTACCTACAGGTTAGGGGGACGGCGATGGGCACCAAGTTCGCCCCCAGCTATGCGAACCTGTTCATGGCGTATTGGGAAGAACAGCACGTATATCAAGGACACCCATGGGGATCGAACTTGGTGAACTATCGCCGTTATATAGACGACATATTTTTTATCTGGACAGGAAATGCTATGGACCTCAACTCCTTCATTTCCTATTTAAACACTAACGAATGGAACTTAGTTCTGACGGCACAGATCAACACTCAACACATCAATTATTTAGATCTAGATATTCATATAACAGACATGAAGATTGCAACCAAAAATCACTTTAAAGAAGTAGATGCGAACGGCTACATTCGCAAGGAAAGTTGTCACCACACTCCTTGGTTAACCAATGCACCCAGAGGACAGTTCCTAAGAATTAGAAGGAACTGTTCGAGTGACCAAGATTATTTAAGACAAGCCAATAAGATCAAAATTCAATTTTTACAAAAAGGCTATGAGGATTCTTCACTACAGGCAGCCCTAGAAAATGTCCTAAAAATACCGAGGAAGGAACTTCTGGTATACAAAAACAAAAAGAAAGACCCTAAATGGAGTAGTAATAACATTCCTTTTATATGCAATTTTAATGGTAACAACAAGAAAATTAATAAAATTATAAATAAGCACTGGCATATCTTACGAGACGATCCAGTCCTCAAGAATATCCTGCCCGATAAACCAAAAATAATTTTCAGGGGAGCCAAGAATCTAAAAAATACCTTAGTACAAAGTTGCAATAGAGAAACAAAAATAAAGAAAAACTTTTTCACAATGAATAAAGGATTCTATGGATGCGGGCAATGCCTAGCGTGCAAGAACACTAAAAATAAAAAAAGACACATAACAGACCTAGAACCCTTTATTAATAGGAAATTTACCATAAAAGATCACCTCACGTGCCACTCTAAGGGGGTGATTTACGTTTTAAAATGTCCCTGCAACCTCCTCTACATAGGCCGTACAATTCGAAGCCTTAAGATTAGGGTGGCTGAACACACAAGAAATATTAAAAATGGATTGGAGTCACATAGCGTCTCCAATCACTTCAGAATCATACACCAAAAAAACCCTGAAGGAATGTTCTTTAGTGCAATAAAGCAAGTATCAAAAGATTGGAGAGGAGGAGACTATATTAGAAAGATAGGGAAGGAGGAAATGAAATTTATCTTCAATTTTAATACCATGATACCATATGGGCTAAACAAAGATTTTGAACTATGTCACTTTATGAATTAATATGCATTTTAGTATTTATTATGCTTTTACCTCCTTTATATGTGTATCCCTTTTTTTTTAGTAGACCCAGCTTGTCCACTTATCAAAAATGCAAAGAACCACCTTTTAAATTAATTTTTTATTAGTATGAATATTATATTATATATATGAGTCCATACTGTACCAATTTTCTGAATATACGAACTTCTCTACTTAAATTATTCCTATATGAAGTATTTCTCGCACATGGACACTTCCTTATGTCAATAAAGCTTGTCGAATTGCCCACACACGGAAGTCCAACGACGAAACTGATGTTGGAACGCACGTTGCGTTCCAAAAGGACGCAAACCGGAAGTGCCGAAACCGGAAGGGCCGAAACCGGAAGTGCCGAAACCGGAAGTGCCGAAACCGGAAGTAAACGACAACATTTGTGAAACCGGCAAACAAGGCATTTAAAAAGCCACTGGAACAGACGGAACACAGAACAGCCAACTGAGGAAGCCTTATGAGAAGGCGAAACGCGTTTTGGACTATCTACTTGAACTTGAGACTATTGAGTCTACCCAGTATTACCTGGGATAAGTATTTTTTATTATATATATATCTTGTTTTTATATTTCTTTGGAATAAATCGTTTTTTAAATCCTGACACACTGGGTACTTACTCCTATTTTGGAAACCAGTCAGAAAGACACCAAAGGAATTACTCAACATCCAGCACGCTGCCAAAGAAGGGTCTGGACAACCCCCAAATGGTCCAGAGGCTTATACCACCAGAGTCATATGAGGGTATGACTCCAGGCTTGTGAGTTTGACAAATATTTTAACCCTTTTCTATATACTGTGTTATAGACATATTGCACTATTTTCTGTATGTATTTTACTTTTACAGAACGCCTGCTGAAATCTAAAAGCTCCACTTGTTTTATGTATGTATGAGACTTACAGGTTTGTTTAAAAAAATTAGATTTATCAGATATTTAAAGAGAATTTCAAATTTAAGGCCAAGGTAGCCAAGCTTGAAAAATGTTCACGTAAACGGCTTCCGGTCTGGCTACTTTGAAATGAATTTCGAACTCCAGATAATTCTCTATTTACTGAATAACCCTGTAGGTTGCATTAAACTGTTAACCCTTTAATAAGCCATTCATGGAGACGGCTTTGTGAAGCAGAGCAGTGATTGATAGCTGTG
This sequence comes from Pelobates fuscus, assembly GCF_036172605.1. Taxonomy (NCBI): domain Eukaryota; kingdom Metazoa; phylum Chordata; class Amphibia; order Anura; family Pelobatidae; genus Pelobates; species Pelobates fuscus. The sequence continues at coordinate 155,751,603 of NC_086325.1, read as the reverse complement.
CCGTCCATGTTTACCGATTCAATACATATAGATATTGTTATTTAGTTTAGGTTATTATTTTTGAAGCTGCAGGGAAGGGTGGTGTCCCCTGGGATTCTTCGTCCAGTCTCCCACCCATGTGTTATTAGGATACGAGGCTGCATTAAGACCAGCTGTTAACGTCAGGCCTTCGGTTGCGGGCCAAGTAGTGCTGCCAACATATTTCAAGGGGTATATTTATCATTGTCGCTGTGCATCTGATGGGAAGCTTAGATAAACATACTTTTTGTGCTGATGTGAACCCGGCCCTTCTTTATTTATTTGCTTTGCATGGAACTGGAACTAAATGATTATTGCTTTTCTTGTGAAATGTCAAATATTAAACAGTGATGTTGCGAAAATTTATCATTTTTGCCCCCCAAAAAATGGGGCAGGTTTATAGAAGTAGTGCTTTCGCTGTGAAATTAACGGAACCAAACAGAAGATACCATTGTTTTAAAAAGAGACTGTTTAACTTTTAGAACTTTGCTACAGTGTTTGTTTTATACAGTAATATAAATCTTCTTCAAACTCTGGCGCAATGTCAGTCCCAGAATTCCATGACAGGATGATTCACAAAAAATTAGAATGATCAGGAATTCAAAGTGATTTCATATTTAAGGCCACAGTAGCTGAACGGGAAGCACTGCTTTTCTGCTAATTTGGCCTTACATTTGAAATTCACTTTGAATTGTTGATAATTCTCACTTATAGGGACACTATAGGCACCCAGACCACTTCAGCTCATTGAAGTGCTGTGGGTACAGTGTCCCTATTGCACTTAGTGCTGCAATGTAAAACATTGAGGTTTTAGAGAAACTGCAGTGCATACATAGCAGCACTGCCCCTAGACAGCCACTGGAGGCACTTCCTGGATGTTAAAGAATACACAGCTTTGTATTCATGGCACTATAGTATCCCTTTAAGTGAATAAGTTATTAAGTGTCCTTACCCCACTCACAATAGCTAAAGTGACCATACTGCCTTTAAATGACAAATTCTTATAGAAAATACATGCAGCATGGCATTATTGTAGCCTTGCAGTGTGCATTTCCATATGGCGAATACTTCATTAGACTCTGTATCCATAATTACAGTAACTTAATAAAACCGACACTTAAAGGAACACTTCAGGCATCAGAAACACTGCAGTACGCTGTTGTGGTTATGGTGCCAGGACTCTGCATGTAAGCTCATTGAGCAGGGCCCTCCACCCCCACTGTTCCTGTACGTCCAGTTGTCTGGTTACAATTACATGTATGTTAGTCCACCCATTGTACAGCGATACGTAATCTGATGGCGCTATGTAAATAATAAAATAATAATAATAATTACCCAGGCGCTTCCCATGGAAGTAGTAAAAAAAAATTCTAACCAGAGGTCCGGTGTCTGCCGCAATTTGACTCCTTACAGCCGAAAACTCTCCTTATGGAGCTTAGCCTGACAGTGTAGGATTTAGCTCATTGGCCGAGAGCAATTAAGCTGAAACTCTCAGCCAATGAGCCAGTAAAGATCCAGGCAGCGGTGCCCCCAGCGGACCCCAAATAAGAAGTCAAACCATTAGAAACTGTTTGACTACTTACATTTGGAGAGGGCTCCAGGACACTCCTAGCAACATAACCACTACAGCAGGCAGTATTTATTGTAGTGCCTGTAGTGTTTCTATAAAGAATTGGTGATGGCTGATATACCGCTACAGTAATGTATACACATATACTTAGAGTGGATCATTTTTCATGCATTGCCCAACAGCATTGTAAAGGGATGTTTGTCTAAGAAGATGTGGTGAATCTGACAGTCCTAAATTAGAACAGTCTCCTTTTAGTCCCAGGAAGGGGTGTTACCCCATCAATCTAACACTAATCGGGTTTGTATGAGCGTAATTGGTGATGCCTGCACCTTCCCCTTAAAATGCATCACATGCGGTGCATGTTTGATATAGCTTGATTCATTGTGTTACTAACACCCACGCTGCCTGTGCTGTCTGCTGATCATCTGTAAGTGCTTTCTGTGTAATGTGCAAGTCCAATCCTTCAGTAACACAAAACTTTCTGTATTGTATCACTGGCACAATTGCTGTTATTCTAAAACCACAAAGAGGCAGACATTGCAATTCTAAGCATTTCTGGTGCTATAAATAATATCCTACCAGCATTTAAAGGAAACTGTGCTATTTAGAAACTAGTTTAGTATAACATATATATCTTTGTAATTTTTTATTTTAATTTTTGTCTAATGACCCCCCTATCTCTCCTGATGCATGCTTGTGTTAAATATGTATATCTCCTGTGTGGTGAAGGATGATGTCCTAACATTTATTATCTTATTTAATACTGACCACTTTTATTGCTATAAATTATATAAACTCAGAAAAATGTTATCTTTTTAAATATGCACTGCTTGTGTTTATATATCCACTTGTTCGCTGTAATTGGGATATTTACTTGCCAAGATCCAAGTGAATAGTAACTTTTTAGACTTTTTTTTTTTTTTTTTTTTTTTCCAGTTTGACTGTTCTGACAAATGTAAAATTGCTTATTGAATAGCCCTTTTGAAAAGCTATTATTAAAACCTATACTGATATCTTGCTTGTTTAATCTGCAGCCTCTGGGCCAATCCTATTTCCTGACTCATTGACTACTGTTAAAAGCATCAATCATGCTTTGGCTCCATTTTTTTTATTTTTAGTGAGCGAGTGCTAAACACAAGCCACTTGTAGAGTAAAACAAATCAGATATTCAGAATTCTGACTGCTCCTGTTCTCCAAGTGTAGCATTAATGGTCTAAAACTAAATATGATAATAAATGTTTTGCTTGTCTCCTGATGAGTCAATAAATGTGTAGGCAGCCACATCTAACTGTTGGTAGGTTTTATGGGTGGTTTTTTTTTTTTTTTTTTTATTTCCAAAAATATATTTTCTGATGCGTGATTTCAATCTTTCATATACTTCCCAAATAGCATTCATGTAAATGCAGTTTTGTAATTTATTACAACTGTAACTCTTAAAAAGGGGTTTGGCTAGTAACTTTATTTATTTAACTTGACTTTAATTTTTTTTTTTTAAACTTTCCTGTCCCATAGTAAATGATAAAAAAAATAAAAAAAAATAAAAAATAAATCTTGGTATGAATGATATTGATCTGTAAAATAAAAGCTTAGTTACCCTTAAAGGGCTACTCCAAGCATTATGACCTCTTCAGTGATTTGTAGTGGTCATGGTGCCTGGAGTCTGTATGTGCAGCTTCTTGGCTACAAAATGCTGCACATACAGAGTTTAACCCTTTTACTGTCGGACATGTACCTCTGAGTAGGTGTGTGTGTCATTAGCCAACCTGGAACTAGAGTCCCGGGCTTGCTAATGTCAATTCTGTGCAACTTTTTATTACACAGAATGTCAGTCATTGACATCATAACTACTACAGTGGACTTCAGTGGTTAAGATGCATAAAGTAACCCCTTAAACCTCCATTGTGTTTAATGTAGCTTTGTCACCTGATACAGACTTAAAATGTAATGTCCTATGTTACTAGGACACTAGTAAGGGCCTAGAGGAACCATGGCAGGGCTTAATGTCTGCTACTCTTTGGCCCATTCACACTCCAGTGGCTAGTGGAAACTGGCAGGTGACTTGCCACCAGTTTCCATAAAAGCAGCTCCTATGATCATATTACTTGAGAAGTCATTAAAGGACCACTATAGTGCCAGGAAAACATACCGGTACTTGTTTTCCTGGCACTATAGTGCCCTGAGGGTGCCCCCTCCCGCAGGGCTCTAGGGGGAGGAAGGGGTTAAACTTACTGCTTTCTCCAGCGCTGGGCTGGGAGCTCTCCTCCTCGGCTGAATGTGCATGCGAGGCAAGAGCCGCGAGCATTCAGCCAGTCTCATAGGAAAGCATGTGATTTTCAGTGAGAAGCACGCAAGCGTCTCTAGCGGCTGTCAATGAGACAGCCACTAGAGGCTGGATTAAAAAGGGTTAATCCTAGTTGGACCAGGCATCCAGACCACTTCATTAAGCTGAAGTGGTCTGGGTGCCTATAGTGGTCCTTTAATAAATTGGACTACATTTTTAGTGGAGGTGATCATTAGACTGGGCATCCAAAACTAATCGTTGCACACCCAGAGAAACCCAGAATTAAGTGTTCTTGCATGGCAAGACCACTTACTATTATCTCGCATATATTCTTATTATTGCCAAATTTACCACCCTAACTCCTCCCACAGTTTACATTACATATACCGAAACATGTGGATTGTTCCCGATCGGTGTGCTATTACTTTGTGGAACGTTTTGCCGAATGGTTCATGAAATATTGTCATTTTTGTGGCGAAATTGGTCCCATAGGAATGAATGGCGAAATGTTCAAAGCTAGAGTGGGAGCTGGCAAAAGCTGAAAAATCAGGACATGATTTCTAAACTGCCACCACTCCATTTTCAAGCCCACGGTCCACCTGCACAAATCATATATCAAAACGTTCATTAAGCTGAAGTGGTCTGGGTTCCTATAGTGGTCCTTTAATACACCCGATAAGAATAAAGGGCTTTAATATCTGGAATTGTGTTTATTTTTATTTTTTTTAACAAAAGTAGAGACCATGTCAATTTAACTATGAAAGCTTTAAAAGTTATCTTGCTGGGTAACAGGGAGATTATAGAAAGAGAAATCATGTCCTGCAGAATAAGGGGACTTGTAAACTAAGCAGATGGTTCTTTACTTCCATACGTGGCTGCCTATACATTTATACTGCGAAATCCTCAAATTATAGGTTTCTATTGTGAAATTTAGTTTTTTTTTTTTTTTTTTTTAAACTAGTGAATGGTTTTGATCACATTAACCTGCTGCACTGTAACATTCACAGTTTAAACTAGAATCCAATTGATCCACCCTAATTTCTGTCGAAATCTGTGAAGATCATAACCACATTAACCTCTGACTGGCATTGCATAGTTTGTAATTCTGTAGATACTACTGCCTTGTGTTTTGCTGCATGCATTAGTGGGATCACGCCCAGGGCTTGGTGTGCACTTGGATGTCTCCAAGATAAAGTGACAGAAGATCACGTTTTTCACCTCGCACAGACGTGCACGTCCAAGAACTATTCCTCGCCATCGGGCATGCGTAACTGCTAAAAATGGGGAACAAGAAATCTACAACAGCTTGCTGTGTACCAATGGTGTGTGAATCCTTCTTTTAATTGCTTCACTGATGGGTTAAGGTTTACATAATGGGACAGTAATGCCTAAATATAAGTTCAATAATCGCCAAATTATTATAAAGAATTGAAATCCAAAGAGCAAATTGTAGGGTTAAATAGCCAAGATGTTACCATAGCGAATTTTACGCCTATACTTTGCTATTCCAATTTCATTCAGATATAACTTTGTATCTGGTGCATATGCCTGTATATCTTGTAGCACACAGATCAAGGCACGCCTTCCAGTCCAGGATTTAGGGATAACCCAGTTGTGGGTAAGGGTTTTTTATTTTAATTCTTTGTTTGGGGGGGGGGGGGGGGGGGGGGTGTGAGGAGAAGGAGGGGGGAGAAAGCATTTTAGACACCACTGGGTAATCCCTAAATCCTGGACTGGTTTGGCAAACACTGGCATAAAGTCTCTCAATCTGTTCTCTTAGCATCCTGTTAAACAATTTCTCTATAAAAGAATATATTCTGGCATTACTGACTGTCCTGTGCTTAGCACAGATCCCTGCCAGCCCCATGTAAACGCTGTTCGAATGCTTCTTCCTTATGGGTTTATTAATTTTTATTTCTTTTTAATAAAATGTGTTCCTGCATGATCACTTTGAGGCATTGGAAGAATACTGGGGGAGACTTGATCCCGATTAGAAACGCTTGCTATTCTGATGCAAGGTGCAGAATATCTCCACATTTAGTCATCTGCACCCATATAGCACCTTTCTTGCTTTGTGCTTTTTAGCATTTCAAAAAGACACTTAACAAAGTTTTGTTGCCATAACAAATCACTCTACAAATTTGTGTGGGGGGAAAGTGATTCATTAAAGTATGTTTTGGCAACATGTGGCTACAGGAGGATGTAAGTATTGTGCGAAGCTACCGGAAGCATTTTTTTATTTATTTTTTTTATTTTTTTTTTCTAAAGATACCATTCATCTTTAAATGGTTTCCAGTGACCATTAGGGAACTGTATCAGGCTCCTTCTACCTCACTTTAATGTATGCGGTTCATGTGATCTGTGCTATTTCAAACCGTGTTTTCCTTTGCTATATGTAAATTTTGTTTTCTTTCCATGATTTGTGACATAGGACAAAGTCACTCCCAACTAGAAGAGAGACGAGGGTCCATAATGCCTTGCTTTGTCATGTTAAACCAATTCTAGAATCCTCTGTTTGGTTTCGGCCTCACGTGATGGTGAGGTGACTGCTCTGTGTGCAGTGATATTTTAAGTCTGAAGTTGAAGACTCGATCTGTAGCAAGGGATCAGAATTCCCTCCAAGGCAAATATGACTTTGGGGTTGACAGAAGAACATGTGATTGGCAATGTTCACCATGTCTGCTAATTTCTCAGGTCGTCCATTGTGGTCTCCTTGTGAGGAGTTGCCACCAGCTGCAAAAAGCTGAGCTTGCGGTCCAGATGTAGTGTGTGTATACTCTCTGGGTAAAGGATAGTTCCATGCATCCATCAAGTTCAGCCTTCCTCACATTTGTTTTTTGCTGTTGATACAAAAGAAGGCAAAAACCCCAGTTTGAAGCACTTCCAATTTTGCAACAAGCTAGGAAAAAATTCCTTCTTGACCCCAGAGTGGCCGTCAGATTTATCCTTGGATCAAGCAGTTATTGCCCTACATAATCTCATTCTGTCTGCAGTTGGCATGTTCACATTGCACAGTCCTCCCATTTAGAAGAGGGTGTACCTCAGTTGCCAGGTGTCTCAGCTGAGAAATTGAATCTCTCAATACAGAATTATTTTTTATTTTTTTGTTTACGTCTTGCGCAGTGCTGGAGTGTTGGCAGGCTTCTCCAAACTCAAGCCTTCCAGATGTTGCTGAACTACAACTCTCAGCCCATTCATTTCATAGAATCATGGGAGTTGTAGTTCAACATCTTGAGGGCTGGGAAGCCTGCTTTAAAGTGTCGTGTTTTTGTGTTTTTTTTTTTTTTTCCTCTTCCTTTAAAAAAAATTGTTTAACATGATCTATTCTCCAGGTACAATGTGGTTTTGCTATTTTTAAACCTCTCAATGCATTGGGGCTAGTAACTCTTCCCTGTTCTTAATGGTTACTATTCTGGTCAGATGTGACGTCCTCTCGATCTTTCTCTAGTTAAAGGAGAAATCCTCTTTAAAACCTAGTACTACAGGGAAAAGCCCTATAGTGACAGATCCATGGTCCAAAAATAAACTAACCAGTAGGTCCTGTATGACGGGTGTCTTCATCAAATCAGACCACTTCTGCTGCTCGGGGGGGGGGCTCTGTTTCATGGGGTGCATGTCTCTGCTAGAATTCCCTTGGACGTTAACCTTGTCCATATTGCACATGTGGAGTGTGCGAAAAAACTCAAGGGCTACTCCAACCAAAAACTGCGCTGGTCTTTTTTCAAATAAAGGGAATATAGGGACATAAAGGGAATCACCACTGTAAAGGAAACTCTATTTAAAAGAACAAAAACTACCACAACAAGAAGACAGTCTTGGCAAATGTTTAAAAATATCAGGAAGTATTAATTTACTGAGAGGGTAGTGGATGCAAGGAATAGCCTTCCAGCTGAAGTGGTAGAGGTTAACACAGGGAGTGAGTTTAAAGGACCACTCTAGGCACCCAGAAGACTTCAGCTTAATGAAGTGGTCTGGGTGCCAGGTACCTCTAGGATTAACCCCTTTTTTTTTTTTTTTATAAACATAGCAGTTTCAGAGAAACTGCTATGTTTATAATGAGGGTTAATCCAGCCTCCAAATCCTCTAGTGGCTGTCTCACTGACAGCCGCTAGAGGCGCTTGCGTGCTTCGCACTGTGAAAATCACAGTGAGAGCACGCAAGCGTCCATAGGAAAGCATTATGAATGCTTTCCTATGCGACCGGCTGAATGCGAGCATGCGCATTCAGCCGATGACGTCGCGATCAAGATGGAGAGGAGGAGGAAAGCTCCCCGCCCGGCGCTGGAAAAAGAGGTAAGTTTAACCCCTTCCTCTCTCCAGAGCCTGGCAGGAGGGGGTCCCTGAGGGTGGGGGCACCCTCAGGGTACTCTAGTGCCAGGAAAATGAGTATGTTTTCCTGGCACTAGAGTGGTCCTTTAAGCATGCGTGGGATAGGCATAAGGCTATCCTAACTATAAGATAAGGCCAGGGACTAATGAAAGTATTTAGAAAATTGGGCAGACTAGATGGGCCAAATGGTTCTTATCTGCCGTCACATTCTATGTTTCTATGGTCTGCCCCATCCAAAGTAAAATACAATAAAACTTGCCTATATTACAGCGCAAAGGAAATGTTCTCCTTGTGGTTGGACGCTTATCACCAGCATGTGATGGCAGGTGACCAATTAACACAGCATTCACATTGGTCACCTGGAACACTTTGTCCCGGGGATGAATTATGATACACTGGTAATGCTGCCAGAGGAGGGGTTACAGTTCTGGCCGCAGAGGGGTTAAACTCTTTGCAGAGTTTCGTAGTGACGCTGCCCATACAACCAGTGAAGTGGTCATGGTGCTTGGCAGAACCTTTTAATTCTGCAAGGGTTTTAGTACTTTCCCCAGTGTAAGGGGCTTCTCACAGCATTTAGGAAGTCTATGCTGCTACAGTAACCAGTTCACTGTGAATGTTTTTGAATTGTTGGCAGCGTGCAAAGTATTTTGATATGTGGCATATGGTTACTATAAATTGAGGCTAAACATGAAAACCTTTTGTGGTTTTGTTAGCAAGCTATGCTGGGGAAAGTGAGTCATCGCTGGAACAAGTGTGGCTTTTCTTAAAATATATATAATTTTTTTTTCTTTGTCAATTTGTTAGACTTGGAGATGCTAAAACTGTTCTAACAATATATCATGTTGAAGAAAGTGTGTATGGAACTTTATTTTTATATATTTATTTTTGGGGGTGGTGGGGGGAAATGAGTGCGGACTAAGGACAAGCAGTGATGTTTCTGCCTGTTCTTGGTGTTATCTTTTATTTGGCTTTCACATGGCCCTTTATCCCCTGCAGGAAACCTCTTGTGGGGAAAAATCCTTACCAGGTAGGCATTTACCTGCATTTGGTGCTTTGAAAGGTGGGTTCCCAACACCATTCTCACACTTGTGCCAGCATTGAGGCGTGTAGCAATGCCATTGACCAGTGACGGACATCCCGGTTTCTGATCTCCTCCCCCCCCCCCACCCTCCTGCCAGGCATGGGTAGTAAATCTGGATCAGGGTTATTCAATAAACAGAGCACTGTCTGCAATTCGCCAGGGAGCTGTGAGTGTAAGACCCAGTAGCTGAGCTGGAGATATAACTGACCTGGAGAATATTTAATGGCTAATTTCCAGGGCGCAGTTAATGGATAACCATGGATGTGTATAAAACAAATCTTCTTTCAGGTAGTGTTAAATATAAATGGCAAATTTTAGGCCAAAGTAGTATCTTGAAAAATTCTCAATCTGCTCTAGTGCCTTAGCCTGAAGCTTGCCATTTTAGATATAATTCCTCTAGAACAGGGTGTAACGTTTGCATCTTTACTGCAAGGAAATAAAACGCAAAAGGTGTGTAGCGGAGAGCTGATTTCTCGCAGCTATTCTCCACTTTAGATCCAAGGAAGGCTCAGGAACAAGTCATTAGTAAATCCACAGCAGAGTTTCCAGCAGGTAAAAAGGTACAGCGAAATCCCCACAGCACTCCCAATAACTGGACGACACACAGTTTCAGGAGTAGAACTGACAATCGTTTATTCCAAGGTTTCTTATAAAGCCTGCTCCCATGCAAGGGAGGGGACTACAGTAATTATGACAGTAACCAATACCATTCTTGTTACCTCCCACACATCTCCTCCCCTCAGAGTGAGTCATAATCCCCTTAGGTTGTGCAGTACTTTACCCCAAACTTGGATGTACCCCTAAACCATCACATATCCTTAATATCAGGGTACCGCTAGGTAGCCCTGATCTGGGTGAATATAATATCCAAAATTCACCCAGATCGGACCAGGGGTTCGGTAGTTACAGGCAGGTGAAGTTTGACCGACCGCACACGAGTTGGTATCCGAAAAGGGTTCCATGAGAATGGGCCCTGCGGTCGGTCTCCGTTCGGCAGTTAAAACAGACATTTATAATTGCCATCCACATTTACATTCACCTAGATAGTGATTCCCTCATTCGGTACTTTATTACTACCGAATGGGGATTCGTTATGTTTCTCCGTTCGGCAGTTACGGAGCTCTGGAGGTCTCAGCGGTGTTTGGTTGTTTGAGTGTCCGATTTGAGTTCCAGGCACTCGACGACCAAACACCGCTGGGATTTTCATGCGTAAGATGGCCGCCGCCACGTGTACGCATGCCGAATGGCGGCCACCCAGATACAATGTTAATGAGCCGGTTAACTTGCGGTTGGAAAGAATGTGAACTTTAATAGCTGGCACACTTCTCTCTGGGGTGGTCCCTCCGTTCGGTAGTTTCCATAAGTATATAGTACGGATGGAAACTACCGAATACCATACAATTCACATAATACACAAACGAATAGCAATTTCAACATAGGGAAAACATATACGAACACAGTCACACAGGCATTTTGCAGGACAGGCTCACTGCATTCCGCTACAAGGTGTTTATTCACTAAATTGCTTTTTGCCAATTTCTAGTTAATGAACGCCTAAGGCACCATAATCATGTTGTGCTTATAGTGCCAAGGCACCTTCCCAAAACTTGGTCAAACCATGTTGCAAATTCTCTGAAGTTACATGGGATCCAGCGTTATACTGTATTCTTATATCTTGTGATGTTTCTGTTTTTAGGTTATATTTACTTGGCTTGGGCCATAATGTGTGCTCAAGGTGGCTTCTCTGCCTTGCCTTGCTTGTCATGTTTGGATCAATAGGTGTGTTTATTAATATGGATTTTAGCACACCTATTTATTCTAGATGCATCACTAATGTTACTGCGGGGGAAAGGTGGGTTTAAAAAAAATAAAAATAAAAAATAATTTTTTTAACCCCCTTCTTTGACGATCCATTTTAATTGTTTGCAAAACCTTATGGTGATATGGAATATCACTGTCCTGCACAGTTCTATACAGTCCAGCCGTTCAATGACTCTCTGTACTTAGAAGAGCATGCTCATAATTCCCTAGACTGTCATTGGTTGTAAAAGGCGATACATTGCTGCTCTGCGAGATGCGCTTTTTTTTTTTTTTTTTTTAATAAAGCAGGAGGTAGGTGGAACGTAATACCTTTTTTACCTTGTGATTACCCAAACCATGAAGAAATTGTATAATTATGAGATATTGCATGAGAAGCCATAATTGATATGAAAACAGGATTGTGGAGTTAATTGATAAAATTACAAGTGTTCCTCTTGTAGCGATCTGTATTTGTATTCACCCTCTCCATCCCCCAATTTTTGTGATCGGCTTGCTGTTTATTGAAAGTCCCTGTGATCAGCACAAGGCATACTCCATGGTGTGCAGACTGTGAAAGTATCTGATTTTCAGAACCAGTCCTGAAGTTGGCCACAGGAATACAGTGAGTCAATCTTTGATCTTCCACTTGTGACAAAATCCAAATATTGTAATTATAGCTAATTTTCATTCATGTATATTAAAAAAAAACAAAAAACAGGATTACACTTTATACCTGGAAAGGCCCAGGAAGCACTACGTTAATGTGAGGATTCAAAGTAAATGGTTGTATGAAGACTTTACCCACATCCCCTCTCACTGGTTCCACCATAGGGATGGACATGTCCTCTCATGGTTGGGGGTTGGTCAACAATGCAAACACCCCACGAGGAACCGTTACTCCTTTTTAAAATTCCATTCTGATTGTGGGCTGACAGATATTTCTAGAACAGGCGTAGGCAACCTTCGGCACTCCAGATGTTTTGAATTACACCTCCCATGATGCTTTGCCAGAATTATGGGTGTAAGAGCATTATGGGGGATGTAGTCCACAACATCTGGAGTGCCGAAGGTTGCCTATCCCTGTTCTAGAATGTCAGTGAGTTATATTTAAGAAGTGGTCGTGGTGGTCTGTATGTGCAGCAGTTCTGTGTAAAACACTGCAAGTACAGAGAAATCTGCACTGTTCTGCCATGGGCTGGTTACACCCGTGGTAACTAGCCCATGACTTGGACCCCAGGTCCATGCTGCCTATTGTCATCAGTTTGCTGGTAACTGGCTGGATGAGTTGCTCCCTTGCTTCGCAGCCTTGGTCTAACGCTACCTCCTCGCCTCACTGGGATTTACTTTTTATTTTCTTTAATTTGCAGGATTATAAGGGGGTACCTAGTGAATAATGCCCAGTAGGCATATTTTAAAATGGCTCTTGCAAGGTTTTTTTTGTTTAGTTTTTTTTAATTATTCCAACTTGTAACGCTGTACATGCCACACATGTTAGAGGGACTCCATTTAGATTGGCAGAAGTCAAACGGTAAATATTGAGCGATGTACATGTAGACTGTGTGCTAGATATTGATTTTATCACTTCCTTCCCCCCCCCCCTTCCTTGTCTTACACAACATACAGTCTGTCCTCAGGCTAATTCAGATTTCTATTAATGGGTATTTTGTTGGAGTAATTCCTGTTACAGGAATGTTTGGTTTTTTTATTGTGGCTTTTATTTTGTTTTCTGCAGCCGAAGGGGCTTTATTCATGCTGGGACAGCTGTTTTCTTTCAGTTTAACTTTATTTTCCGTGGAGGCCACTGATCTATTTCTGAACAGCCACTTCTATGGCAACATCTTTCTATAACAATTGGAGATTGCCTGGGGCTTCATCTAGGGAGTTGACACTGCGATGGTTCCATTATGTAATTATATGGGAGTGACACTTACGATGGCTTCCACTTGACACTTAACATCACAATATGCCATCAAAGGGACACTCCAAGCACTATAACCACCACAGCTTACTGTTATGGCTCAGTCTCTATGGGTGCTGTACTTCTGGCTTGATAAAAGACTTATCAGTACCCAAAACCTACCCAGTTGACTCTAGACACAGTATGAGAATGTTTCACTGCTTTTGGGGTTTGTACCTTTGTCAAAGGGGCTCCTGTGGTTTTCAGTGGATCATTTTATTGGCCTGGACAGCTGGCCTCTGTAAGTCAGGTCTCAGACTATAGGCACCAGAAATGCTACCTCTAAATGTAGTGGTTCTGTGTCGTAGAAAGGGCAGCTCTTGCACTAATGAGGCTGCAGGGACAGTATCTGAGAAAAGGCAATGTTAAACTGCCACCTAACGCCGTAGTTGAAAGTCATTAGAGGGGCACCCTGATCTCTTTTTGCAGATTGCACGACTGATGCTCAGTGTTTCCACTCCCTGCATGGAGACTCTGAATGCTCACCATAGATACGCTAACTATGAGGAAACTTGGATGTGCATGCACACTAGCCTCCAGTCTGGACTGATCTCCACCTGTGAGGCTGGTGGCTGTGGCAAGACCAGCCCGCCAGGGGAGAAACACTTAACAGTATCCCTGTGTAAAGGGGTCAAGAACCAAAACTCCTCACTTTTCTGTATGGGGTGTAGGCAGAACCAAACTCCCAGAGTCGTGTTCATTTACCAAACCCAGAAACTTCATTACTAAGGCCATCAGGGCACTCTTCAGAGTGCAGTCAGTCTAAATATAACTACATATTTATGGCTGTGTACAAATCCAGAATATTAAGTTTGAGGGACGCCCTCTACTGGCAATGGTGAACATAGCAGCAGAATGTGGCAATCAGTGTGATTTAATACTATGGCATGTATCAAATATAGCCTTTAAGTGAGACCTTGTATATTACAGCATCATTTGACTTATGCAGACGTCAGCTCTGTTTTAAAAGGATCTTATTTTTCTTTACATTTTTAATTAATGGTCACGTTGTTAAATTGTCTGTTTCCTAGGGCTATAAAATCACCGATTTCTACTACATGTACACCCTCCCAGGATTTCTATGTTGCTTATGTCGATGTCTTTAATTTAGTTTTTCCTGTTTTCCTGAAGGTGGTTATTATGGCTTTTTTTTTTTGCATGACTCATTCTCAAGCAATGGGAGATCTCCAGTCTCACTAGACACGAGCATTCTGTGACTGGTGCATATACTCTTATACTATTCTGACGCAGGGAGACTCTTTAAATGTTAAACTCTGCTATATTGAATCCGTTCCAGCAAACTGTATAGCTGCATCAAGGACTATGGCAAACTCAGCAACAGGAAACGTCTGCCACAGCAGATACCGTGGCTTTCTTTTTATATAGAAAGGAAAGGTCTAAATACAGAAAGGGTGGCTGCCTGTACTGCTGACTCCATGGTTCTTTCCATCCCTCGTAACATATTGTAATGTTAGACGAGTGCCTTTTCTAATCAGCTAGTTGTTTCAGAGAAGTGTGGGTGATGCTGGCTAATCACGTGTCATCTTGGTGGTCCTCAAACCCTGTACTTGCAGCACAAAAAGCTGCTCTGGTTTTGTCTGTAGCCTAAGAGGATGAGAACTGGGAGATGACTGAATTGTGGGGTTCTAAATAAAAGAAACATGCCATTCTACTTAGTGGTTTTTTTTTTTTTTTTCCAGAATAAGAAACTAAGCGGTAGAACTGATTTTTAGCTTTGTGTCCAGTTAAATGGAGCAAATCCTGGCTTTTACTTTACAAACATTGGTCTTATTTTCTGGTGTTTGGGGCCTACCCCATGTCATGGTAGATGTGAGATTATCTGCTTTTGTTGGGCGTACAATGGTTTCAGCTGTGTAAGCAGCAGACTGCGGCTCACAAATGTCTGGGGATTCTTGTTACTGCAGCTGCTCACTGGCTGCAACTAGCCTGAACATCACACAAATCTTTAAATCTCTCTACCTTCTATAGACCCAATGCATCCAGTAATGTATTGCTATGGGAGATGCTACATATTTAACACCTACAGAGCCAAATCAACATTTTTATAGATATTCTGCATTGTGCACCATGGTGGGATTACATCTAAATGCACTCGAGGTTATTAGTGTTCAGGGAATTCAAAGTTTCTTTCACATTTAAGGCCAAAGAAGTCAATTTGGATGCATAGCTGACTTTAAAAAAATCTTTCCAGTTTGGCTACTTTAGTCTTGAAATTCCATTTGAATTCACAATAGCCCTTCGTGTTTTAGGGAAAAAAAGCAAGGGGGTAGATGAACAGTTTTGTGGAATTGGGGGTGGGTGAGACATGCTGTTTTTGTTTTTTCCCTTCTCATAAATGTATCTCCCATTCAGCCTTCCGAAATGGTGGTTGATCACCCAGAGTTTGAGAAGGCCGGAAAGGCTCCAGGGCTCCAGATCTGGAGGGTGGAGAAATTTGATCTAGTGGCTGTTCCACAGAATCAGTATGGCTCTTTCTTCACGGGTGATTCTTATTTGGTCCTAAATACAGTGAAAACCAAATCTGGCAACCTTCAGTATGACCTCCACTTCTGGCTGGGTAAGTGCTTCCATCCCTGTTCTGTGCCCAGCCTTCCAAAAAATAAAAAAAATTAAATAAATAAATCTCTAGTGTAATAATGGCATTAAATGTGCCTGCCCTTCATATCTTGCCACGATCCATCCTGGTCTTGTTCCAGTGTAATAATTTGTTTCAAGAGGATTATTCTCCCATGTGCATTTTTTCTTCATTTAGACACCATATGGTAAGCACAAAGTGATGGGACACAAGGAAGTTTGTGTACCTTACCTGTGCCTCTGGTATGGTGTTTGTTGACAAATAATTCCCCTAAAACCTGCTGTTCTATAGAATGGTAGTGTATTAGTGCCTCTAGTGGCTGTTCTCCCTGGAGGGAGAACTTTGCCTCAATACTGGAATGGAATAAGGGCATATGCATCTCCTCTCGTCCCCAATTCTTTTCTGAGAATAATCCAGTCTCCTAGAAGACACTGCAGGAGGAATGAATGGAGCTCTGAGTGAGTCTGTCCTGCATCTTTCTAGGGAGAACACAGGAATTCATGTTTAAAGCTGACACCAGCCTCCTGCATTATCTTAATGGCTTCAAATATGTTAAGCTTTGGGTGCCAGAACTGTTTGTGGTATGTGTATGGTTTTATTTATGTTTATATAAATTTACATGAAACTTGATTGCCTTCTCCAGGTAATGAGACAACCCAAGATGAAAGCGGGGCGGCAGCCATCTTCACTGTCCAAATGGACGATCACCTCGGAGGACAGCCAATCCAGAATCGGGAAGTTCAGGGGTTTGAATCCAATACTTTCCTGGGATACTTCAAATCTGGAATCAAATACAAGGTATCAGGCATTGTCTAAAAGGAAAATGTCTGGCCCCACAAACATGATCTGAAGACCAGGAGTCTGCCCCATGAGACCATTCAGAGTATGTTGTAGTAATGCCTCTCTAATGCTGTTTGTTCTTTTTGTTTTAGACTGGTGGCGTGGCTTCAGGCTTTACACATGTAGTTCCTAATAATGTGGACATCAAGCGCCTCCTACAGGTCAAAGGTCGACGTCTGGCCCGAGCCACTGAGGTTCCTGTTGGCTGGGAGAGCTTTAACACAGGAGATTGCTTCATTCTCGATCTCGGTGATGTAAGTTTGATCCTTTATCATTCCAATTACTCTCAGAAAGAGGTCCAATGGTGAATATTATTTTTTTTTATACCAAAAATAACCAGACTTCAGAAATCTGAATCATGTAGTCAGGGCAAGTAATGAATATATTAACACATAATAAATGGCAACTGCTTACTAGGATATGTGGATCACTGCTACCTCTCCAGAAATGAGAACTGCATTCTGTATAAATTGGTAACAAAATTGTCTAAACCTGGAACTATCCTTCATTACAGGATATCTTCCAATGGTGCGGGTCAAATGCAAACCGCTTTGAGAAGCTGAAAGCCACAAGTATTGCCAAAGATATTCGGGACAATGAGAGACATGGGCGCGCCAAGGTGTATGTCATGGATGAAGGCATGGAACGTGAGAAAATGATTGAGGTGACTTTTTTTTTTATATTAAGTGTTAATATTTGCTGTGGTCACAAATGTATAATCCTTGTTTGGCTCAGTTTTTAGTTCACAAAAATTCTGTCAAACTGGAGACTTGAGCAAACTGGCTACTTTGGCTCCTTTTTTTTTTTTGGTCATCATGATGTAATTTGATCACTAAATGTCACATACAGTTTTCAGTTACCTGCAGTGTAGTTAGAGTATAAACCTTACATCATTTTTGTTTGTGTTTTGCAATGGAGAAATAGACTGCAGAGCCACAGAACCTGTCTAACTGCATATTAGACGCACGTCAAGTTAGGTCAAGGTGTCTGTAAGAAACCTAAAATGGAAGATGCTCACATGTTCCTCACTGGACACCTGCTCTTCCAAATTTCTACAATCTGTACTCTTACTGATACATTCTCTGCCATTTGTTTTGGTTTATGCAGCCCTAGCCACACCCCCATGGCTGTGACTTGCACAGCCTGCATGAAAAATGTTTCCTTTTCAATCAGATCGAACAGTACACTGTGTTTTACTTTAGAAGTACAGGTTCTTTTTAACATATTCCCTAATTGTCTGTCAGTGACCATGTAGCTACAGAAGATTAATAAATGTGCAATAAACTCTACTAGAATACACTAACATTTTAAGGTTTCTTTCCTTCTAGGTTCTAGGACCAAAGCCAGACTTACCAGATGGGACAGCTGATGACGTCAAAGCAGATTCCTCAAACCGGAAACTTGCAAAGCTTTACAGGGTAATGAATTTACAAATATTAGATCGCTCTGATGTATGCTTGCCTCCTAACACTTCAAATGGACAAAGGACACGGTCATTTCAGGCGTGAGTGGGGTTGTGGCCACTTCTATTATCTTTTTGGGTGATTTTACTTTCTGAAACTAAAATGTAACCAGAACAATGTATCTGTGTTATTGCTGTGGAGCTCTGTTATACACTCACACACATTACTGGG
This sequence comes from Pelobates fuscus, assembly GCF_036172605.1. Lineage (NCBI taxonomy): Eukaryota > Metazoa > Chordata > Amphibia > Anura > Pelobatidae > Pelobates > Pelobates fuscus. Next base: position 155,733,498 of record NC_086325.1, on the reverse strand, counting down.
AGTATTATTGCTGTGGAGCTCTGTTATACACTCAGACACACAAACAATATGGAGCTTCTTGAAAAGAGGGGCCGATGGTTAATGGGAGTCCTGATGTACATAAACCAAAAAATACACTCCATCTATGATTCAAATAAAGCCTGGTGGCAGAGTTGATAAAATCCAAAACCCGACTTATAATCTGCCTTGACTTGGTCAGAAAGTCACTGACATGTTTTACCATATTCTGTTGAATTAATATTCAAATGCTCACCAATGAAATCTCAAGTAATTAAATTCATAGTGAATGAAGAATAATTCTGTTTATAATCAATGTGATCTCTCCTCTGGTGCTGAGTAAGTTATTTACTTTTTTTTTTTTTTTTTTGTCTGGTCTGCAGTCCTTGCTTTAGAGTTTGGAATGCTATCTATTTGAAATCTCAATGTTCTAACAATGTAACCGTAAGATTTATTTTATTTATTTGAATATTGAGTGCAACTAACGCTTCCCTTCATAAAGGTTTCAAATGGATCTGGTCCCATGTCCGTGTCTCTGGTGGCTGACGAAAATCCATTCACCCAGTCCGCCCTGAACTCCGATGACTGTTTTGTCTTGGATCATGGCTCAGATGGAAAGATATTTGTATGGAAAGGTTAGTACCAAATAACGTGAATTCTGTGGTCCGTGCCTATCCCTCTGCTTCGACTCTAAGGTGGGGTTTTTTTTTTTGTTTTTTTTTTTCTAAACCCCTTCGACACACCCAGGTAATCCCTGGACTGGTAGGGGGTCCTGAGGACTGGGTTGAGAACCCCTGATCTAGATCATTGCGGGAGGATTTCTAACTATGAATTTACTCATCTCAAAGTAATTATTGCCAAACCATGGACTGGCTAAAACACTTGAGAGTTTACAAACTCCACTGACTCGTGTGGGTAAGGTAGGGTTTTTTTTTCTTGTTTTTTTTTCCCTCTTTTATTTAAAGAGGGGTGAGGGGGGCTATAAACGGCTAACTAAATGCAACAATATTTACATATAGTTCAAACAATGGGTTTAGAGACGTAATGTTACTACACCGAAAGCATTTTCTAATGGGTAAAGATAAGCTATGTAATCGGTGTGGATTAAAAAAAAATACTTCTGCCAAAAATAAAAAAAACTTTAAATTTATGTTTACAATATTTGGTTGCTCTGGACAGACTTAATGTGTCACTCTGGCGGTTGTACAAGTTTGCATTTTGAACGCTTGGTGTCACCAATTGGATGCAGGGCACACTTTGCTCAGCTCATGTCTGCCTTGTGCAACGGCATTGTGGAGGAGTCTTAATTCGCTGCTGGCCATTCCAAGGCTTATACAGGAGCACTGTGCACATAATGCGCATGTACACTGCGTGCCCTGCTCACACCAATAGTTCTCATAAACCATTTTATTCAGGACTTTCCCGTGAGTTGCAACTTCACGTGACCGTCTTACTCGGACAATGCAGTAGAAGCTCTTCTAATTTTTTTTGGGAAGAAAACCATTAGTGTCTTACCTTGCAATGGGAAAAAAACTTAATTGAGATGTGGTCTGTATGACTCTAGTAATCTTTAATCTAATCAGAAGTAAAATCATTTTTAAAATGATGGCTTAACCATCTTAATCACTAGATTCCACTCACTTGTTTCTATTTCAGTTACTGAGATTGCCAGATCAGTGCGCATGCACAGCTTTGATAGACCTCTGTAATCAGGTTTAGTGATGTACTTGACCTCTTGGTATCCCCATGGGATTATGTTGGATAATGGACTCTCAGACAGTCCTAGGTTGCTGAATACCTGGGACATGGGTCAGATATGTAACGAGACTAATAGAAATTCACTCTTCTCTTGACACTTCAAGCTCCTCCCTCACCCTTGTTGAACTGAATATAAACTAATCTGGCTGGTAACTTTGCTAAACTACTGTTCTCTTCCAGGAAAGAATGCCAACTTGGAGGAACGAAAGGCTGCTTTGAAAACTGCCACAGAATTCATCTCCAAAATGGGCTACCCAAAACAAACACAGGTATGAGCAAAAAAAGGTCTTGGTTTAACCACTAGTTCACTAAACGCTAGATCTACAGCATCTTCCAATGTTGACAAAGAAAATTCAGTTTAAATTGCTTTGCTTTTCTGTCTCTTCCAGGTCCAAATTCTGCCCGATGGTGGTGAGACCCCACTGTTCAAACAGTTCTTCAAGAACTGGCGCGATAAGGACCAAACCGAAGGGATGGGTATTGCCTATGTTCCCAACCACATCGCCAAAATTGATGATGTGCCATTTGATGTCAGCACTCTCCACGACTCCCCAGCAATGGCAGCTCAACACGGTATGGTGGATAATGGCACAGGCAAGAAAGAGGTAAGTTGTGCCCAAACCAGCTCTTCCTTTCATTGGAGCGGAGTCTAAAGGGAATATCTCTATTGAGAGGTCCATTGTATTGACTCTTGTGTCTCCTGTTGGGGCGACTTTGTCTTGCAGTTATTTTTTACAAAGAATGTAGAATGAATCCAATGTTACAAAATAGTCCCTTCATTTTTATTGTGAGATGATCATTCTGGGAACTGCCTGCCAAGCAAAGTTCTGTTACTATTTTGGGCTACAAGGGACCACTTGTGGCATCTGTTGGAATGATCGTCAAATCGTGACTCACATTGGTGAATAACCGAGATTTGAGGTCAGCGTAGCTAAACTGAAAGCACAGCGAACCTGTAAAACATCTCATGTTAGGCTAAGTTTACTTTAAATTCTTAAAGGAACACTATAGTCACTTAAACAACTTTAGCTAAATGAAGCAGTTTGGTGTATAGATCTCGCTTCTCTGGTTTCACTGTCATTTAGGAGTTAAATCACTTTGTTTCTGTTTATGCAGCCCTTGCCACACCTCCCCCTGACTCTGACACAGCCTGCATGGGGAAAAAAATGGTTTCACTTTCAATCAGATGTAATTGACCTCAAACCATTTAATCTATTGAACTGTAATCACATACAGGAGGCTCTTGCAGGATCTAGCAAGCTATTAACATAGCAGGGGATAAGAAAATCTTAATTAAACAGAACTTGCAATAAAAGCCTAAATAGGGCTCTCTTTACAGGAAGTGTTTATGGAAGGCTGTGCAAGTCACATGCAGGAAGGTGTGACTAGGGTTCATAAACAAAGGGATTTAACTCCTAAATAGCAGAGGATTGAGCAGTGAGGCTGCAGGGGCATGTTCTATACACCAAAACTGCTTCATTAAGCTAAAGTTGTTTTGATGACTATAGTCTCCATTGAGGTCACATCTGCGTTTAGTGAGACTCCCTAAATGCAGCATTTTAATTTTCAATATTTAAGTATGGCTTGTTCTGCTCTAGTAATGTTCATTTTTTTTTTTTTACTTAACTGAGTTTATTTTATCTGTATGTGTCGTATCTCATGTATTCTTGTTCTGGGGAACCTGTTGCTTTCTGATAACACTCATGGTTATTAACTAAACTGTTTTTCCAGTTTAATTTGCTTAAATCGTTGGTGAGTCTTTGCCTTTCTGAACTTAGTTAATTGTATCTACCTAATGCATCTATTGTACGTTTCCAGATTACTTTGGGGTATCCTTGTGCAAATCTTCTGAATGTTGTGTAAAATGCATTGGTTCTGTTTGTGGGATTTGTACAAATTGTTTTATTTAAAAGTATTTTCCGATTTCCCTCGTTAGATCTGGCGCATAGAAGCATCTGAGAAAGTGCCGGTAAACGAATCCAATTACGGCCAATTCTACGGAGGAGACAGTTACATAATTCTATACCACTACAACTCCAGTGGGCGACAAGGACAGATTATTTACACCTGGTAAATAGACGCATTTTTATAACTTTCATTCGCCTCTTGAGAGGAAGTGATCTACCTTGACTTGCTGAGTATTCCTTATGTGAATGATCAGTAGGGCAAGGTACGAGCATGAGCGATCTATCACCGATCTTTTATTATTGAACTGAGATCATGGTATTTTATTTTCATTTATTGTGGAGATTGAATTGTGCTCTCATTATGTAGAAAAAAATCAAAGTTAAGGTGTCTGTCTAGGTGCAGTGGTGTGTTTTTGTTTGTAAGGGGGGTGGCATTTTGGTAAAACAAGAATAAACGGGCAGATTTATTCTGGCGCATTACAGAAAGTGTCAGGGGGGTGGGAAGGGAGGAAAGGAAGGAGTCTCTAATGTATAATGTTGGCTTAACTATCTTATCCATCACAATATTGCACGTGGGCACAGCTGCTGTAGAATTTGGATTGAGGGGGCTGCCCACCCCCTCCCAAATATGGGTGCTATGTAGACATCCTAACTGGAAAAGGTTTAAATAGCTGTGCAATAAAGCCTTTCACTGTTGTATTGATGATCTTCATTTAATGTCCACAAGGCCTGTATCTGTTTCCCCTTCCAAAGATAGATTTTAGTGGGTGCTATGTTCTGACAAATGGTGCTAGGGCTCCCCCTAGTGGCAACGTTTATTGATGGATGTCTACATAGTAGCTTTTTTTTTTTTTTTTTTTTTTTTTTTACCTCAATCTTTATTGACCATTATGCTTTTAGAAACAATTACTGCATCATGCAGGTATAGATGCAAGGCACATTTGGAGCAGATTGATCTGTGTAAAATCTGTGTTGGGGTGCAAGACCTGCTTAAACCCGCAGATCTATATAACTGGAGATCTAAGACTAATGGCAATTTACCGCAGTTAGAACTCCCAACATGTACCAAGACCAGACTCCTTGTAGATATTCCTTTCAACTTCCAAAAAGTAATGGGCCTAAATTAATTTTTATTTTGTTGGGTTTAACATCTGGCGGCGATCTAACGCAAATGTCTGATATTGCAATCCAGCAGACTTGATCAATGTCCAAAACACCACCCACTCCCCAACTCAAATTTTTGTATTTGTCACTTGTGTATTGCAATAGGGGTGGTGATGGTAAAGAATTGTTGGGCTGAATTCCTGCTCTATTGCCAGTAGATGGCGCTACTGTGGTACACAAATTGCCAAAAAACAGGTTTTGGTGTGTATAGCCATGTCTATAACGCAATCTGCAATAAATATATTTAAGGGTTGCCCCGCTACTGTAACTAGGAGAAAGGTGCAAGTGATTACTTTTAAATCTACTCTGGGATTGACTAGAAGCCTGACCTAATGGGAAACATAACCCACAACACCTGTTGCCCTGGGACAGCCATCATTCTCTAGAACAGGCAATCAATGGCTAATATTGTTAGGCTGACACACCCTGCTTTGAGTACCAACTTGCAATCAATGTTCTGCGCATTTAGTTTTTTTTTTTGTTTTTTTTTGTTTTTTTTTAAATCTTCAGGCAGGGAGGTGAGTCCAGCGTGGACGAGATCACAGCTTCCGCGTTCCTGAGTGCCCAGCTGGATGCAGATCTTGGTGGTGGACCAGTACAGGTGATTTCAGTAATTTGTGGCTAAATAATTCAAATCTTCAGTGATTAGTGTTGTGTGTCTTTAAAGTTCCAGCATTGAGGGGAACCTACACACCTGACAGTGTTTATTTTATTTTTTTTCATTTTCTTATTTTCTCTCCTGTAGACTATAGGTTCCCTTTTGTAAACTCTTTGCTGTTTAAAATAATATAATTACTTAATCTGGTGCAGGTGTCTGCTGCTCTGCCTTCAGATCCCAGCTCTGTGCCCCACTATGGGATGCAGGCAGCCCCCCAAAAATAATTGGGAGTAAAGCTGTCTAATCTTGTGTAATTAAACCGCTAGTTCTGGTTTTGTTTTTTAAATTAAAACTTACTAGGCAATCACATTTAAGAATAAATAAAATAAAAACCTGAGTCCATATCTACCTCTTGGCTTTTAAAAACTCTATGGTAGCATCAGGCTTCATTCTCAGTCTTAGATGAGTTTCAGTGACCCAGGTGACTGCTATTCAATTGGGAGATTACAAATTGTTTAGCCTTCAGCAGGGAGATTACATTGTAACCTCTTAAAGACAAGTTTTAGCATAGTAAAGGGTAGCTTGTGGAGGCCGTTTTTAAGAATCTTCTTACAATACCTCTTCTACAAAACTGAAGAGAACATCCCTTCTTAGTAAGCCGAAGGGATAAATGAGCCTCTTATACAAAGGGCTCTTAACTCATTTCCCTGGTTATTTTAATTGTCCTTAACACAGGGACATTGTTGCCAGGTTAAAGGACAACTCTCAAAACATACTGGGCTACTTTGCCGGTTGTTTCATTACGTGTCTTTATCCCATTTCTCAGTTCGATGTCATTGGCAGATAGCTGTGAGAATATAGACCTTATTCTTCCCTTATGCCTGGTCACCCAGAGGAGTTATAGTTAAAGGGACTTTCTTGGCACCAAGACTACATTCTCTCACTGAAGTGGTCTGGGTGCCGTGTCCCTGTAGTTTAAACCCTGCACCTGACAATATTGCTTTTCTGCAGAATGAAATTTGAAACACTTCAAAGGCTTAGAGTCCCCTTTGAATGGGACAGGGCCTGTAGGTGACTGTAACGGACCGTTTTGCACACAAGAGGTTAAACCGTTTAGGCGATATCCCCCTTTCCAGATACACAGGCAGCTACTGTAAACACCAATCTCCCAAACTGCAAACTACACAACCTGGAAACAGCTGAACAGGAAAAACCATACGAAAGGTTTACACTCCTTGCAGTCAACATACAATCAAATTCCCCCAATAACGAGATGACACTTCGTTTTGAGGGTCAAGCAGAATCTGACTGTCCTGGCACATGGTCTATTTTATTCCCAATCCACAACCACAGTACAGCCCACAGGGTTTTACAGAACAACCAATCAATCCATACAATACACACACACTCCCACACAAAATCCTCCCCTCTGCCTGTGATATGATTACTGAACACGATGGGTAATCTCATTATCACAGGCAGAGGAATAGTTTTTACACAATATTTATAACTTCTAAAATATACATGCTACAAACCTAAAACACTTTCATAATCAGCATGCGGGAAATAAACACATACTCAAAAATCAGAGCAATCGGTTCAGCGGTTAAAAAGTTAGATGGAAGTCCTTTATGACCGACCGCAAGCACATTTTCCTGCCCAAAACCGTTCCATAGATTTGGGCTGTGCGGTCGGTCTATTTCAAGGTGAAAAAAATGACTAAGTCCCATTCGAACGAGCGTTCGAATCTTCGAACAGGACTTGGTCTCTGTGGCTGCAAAATCATTGTGGGAGAAGGCAAGGCTCAGCAGTGTTCGCAGAACTGTGTAGCTGATTTCAGTTACATGAATTTGGCTACACATACTGCTGACCGCATGGAATGAACAAAGATGGCCACTGCCACGTGTTCGTTTGTCCAATGGCGGCCAGTTCGACTACTTCGGCACTTCGACGGCATTCGAAGTGCCAATTTAAAAGTACAAACCCTTTTCTCTGGAAGTTAAAGGGCCAGCAGCAACACACCAAAAATCCATTATGCCCAAATCTTGTAATTAAAGGGCCACTTCTTCCCGGGCCATAGTCAGAAGGAAAGAGGCGGGCAAGCAGCCCCATCCAAGGACACGTGGCAAGGTCGGTTTCGTCACAGTGACTGGGAGGTTTTTGCCAAACCAATGTTTGACACACTGGGATGTAGAACACAAGGCTCTGCAAGCTAAATTGTCCTTGTTGCTATAAAAATGACATTTCTTGAACGGTTTGGTCAGTATCTCAACCGAGTGGGAAAACTGACTTCACAAATCTCTGCTGGGCTTAAAAGTTCAATGTGAAACTGTCACCACTTCCCCCAGAGCTAAGGAGAAACCAACCCATTCCGTTCTGACTATTGCATACATGGCACGATTTGTTCTAGCACAGGAGGATGCTTTCTTTAACAGATGTGCATTGTACAGTCAACTAAAAGGGAATTTATATTTTCCAAACTCTTATATGAAATTCATAGTTTAACCTCAGGGACCTGACTAATTCTGCACTTGACTACAAATTTCTGGGTAACCTTTTTAGCAAGCACATTCTGGATTTTTATGGCGCTTTTTTTGGAACAGAAAAAAAAATCTATTTGGTCGCAATGTTGCTGTGAATGAATTCAGAGTTCATAGTTGCTCAGATGTTTGTGCATTATCTGACTACATCCTCACTGCTTGCGACTGCATAGGTTTTCTGTCACAATGTTACACGTTTAGAATGGTCCAGATCCTTTGCAGAACTTGGATGGTCATAGTTACAGCTAACTGGGGGGAGAGAAGCTAACCTACATTAATTTTACTGAATGTCTTTGGATCCCAATAAGTGAAGAATTGTCTAGATCAGTGACTCCTAGGCAATCAACCCTGGCACCCCTACAGTCAAAGTATTCTCCGTATCCCCACTAAAATTGAATTGGTATTTATATAGAGCTGAAACCTTCCAATATGTGTCGGGCTGATGTTTTATTGAGTGTGAGCTAAATCCTGTTCTAATGTAGGTCAGGGCCCACTACTTTGGAGAACAATGAGCTTGTCTGCTTGAGGTTTAGGTGTTGACAAATGTTTGACTGAAATCAATGTGGTGGGACTGGAGGCGGCCCCTAATTCTCATGGATTAAGATGACAAATACAGGAAATGGTATCGCTTATTTTTTTTTGTGTTAATGTGGTTTGAGCTAGTGAGCTAAACTCTAGAATTCTGTAGTATGTATCTTGGTCTTTAAAATTTTATTGCATTAGTGTATTGTAACATTGTCTGCAGATTACAGCTGTCACGGTCTCTCCAGAAAGACATATGGATTTTTATTTATTTTTTTTGTTAATCTATAATTTTGACCTGGATTTTATTTTTATTAGTGCCTAAACCACACAATCGAACCTGTGAAAATTTTTCAAGAGATTTGCACTTTAGTTATAGCCCTCTTCTGCCTTTGCATTTTATGACCTCTAGAAACTAAACTGTCTAAAATATTTTTTTAGAGCCGGTCTTTTGATCTGATCACGATATATGACTTTCTCCCCCTTTTTGCCAAAATAGAGAAGTGAAACCACCCAGAGTTGAATGACCATGGCCCTAACATTTTCCAAGGCTATAACTTAATTTTTTGGTCACCCTTTCACTCTCTACTTCTGCATTGTTAGTCTGGAAATGGGTTTTGGATTGTGGCTTGGATTTGTCTTGAAACTGAATATTGTCTGTAGCAACATCTGCACACAGTTTTGTGCCCCAAAAATACTGGTTTATATAAACTTACTGAATCTAAACAATGGTACAGCATGAACAAAATGCCTCTGAAGCAATAGTTTTGGACCACTATTTTATTAGCCTGTATTTCTGGAGACTTCCAAGTGACCTCTTAAGGAATGTATAAATCTGTATATTGTTTGAACTGTAGGTCCGTGTAGTGCAGGGCAAAGAGCCTGCTCATCTGCTGAGTCTGTTCGGTGGAAAACCACTCGTTGTCTACAAAGGAGGAACGTCCAGAGAAGGCGGTCAGACAGCAGAGGCAGACACTCGTCTCTTCCAAGTCCGTGCATCTTCATCTGGATTCAGTAGAGCATTTGAGGTACGCACTCTTTAATAGGAATATTTAGGAGGGTTATGCAGACTGACAATACTTTATTTCAATTGGCCGTGCTCTTGTCAGTGCCGCTAATGGTTTATGCAGAATGCTTAAGACTAAAGCAAGCTAGCATTCCTTTAGTCTTCGAAGAATCCTGCTTTTAGAATACAATTTAATTCCTCCTCCTTTAACCATTTTAGATCGATGTTGCGGCAAGTCATTTGAATTCCAACGACACGTTCGTGTTGAAGACTCCTTCTGCTACCTACCTGTGGGTCGGCCAAGGCTCCAGTGAGGCAGAGAAACGAGGTGGCCAAGAATTGCTGAATATTCTAGGAGTGTCCGGGTCTCAGATTGCAGAAGGAAGGGAACCTGGTATGTACTACGCAATAAACTGTCTGCAGACTGCTTATTAATGTAGAGCCTGCAGAGTGCCTCAATCTGCTGGGCTATAGCAAGACAGTTTAGTCTGCATGTATTTTTAAACTGATATATGTGGTTTGAGTCTCGCTATCCTTAAGGGATACTGTAGGCTTTGTAACGGTTTCATCTCATTGAATAGTGGAACTGTACCAGGGTGCAGAATTTTGAGGGCAAAGCGGATGCAGCGTGGCCGAGCAGACGGCAGGGTCTTCTGTATCCTTGGCTGGTTTGACAGGAAGTGCTCATCAGCTTCCTTGCAGACTGGGTAGAGTATACAGAAGATGCTTCACCACACTACTAAATGGGTGCAATGTCCCTTAAACACAGTGATCATTATTACCGTTTCTTAGAAACTGCAATAATTTCATCTGCGGGTTAATTCCACCTCTAGTGGCCGTCTACCTGGCTATTGGAGGAAATACACCATAACAGCTGGCATGAAAAGTACAAAAAATGATAGTTAAACTTGTATTTTTTTTTTCAGATGACTTCTGGGAACACCTGGGTGGTAAAGCTCCATACCGCACCTCTCCACGTCTGAAGGACAAACTCAATGCTCACCCACCACGGCTGTTTGCTTGCTCCAATAAAACTGGACGCTTTATTGTACGTAGTCTGGGGATGAATGAGAAGCTTGGCAATGTCTAACTTTATTTCAGCTATGCTAGTCTGAGTTAATACTTTTGGTTTTAATACCCTTCCTTCTTTCATAGATTGAAGAAGTACCGGGAGAAATCACACAGGACGATCTAGCACCCGATGATGTGATGCTTCTGGATACCTGGGATCAGGTAACACAAACAATCTGAGAATATTTAGGTCCATGATTTCCTGCCTGTAAACAGGAATTTTCTCACCGAGGCTAATTTTATGGACCTCTTCCTTGTTGGTCCTGCTCGCTGCAAGAACTTACAGGGTTATTCACTATAGTGAGAATTGAATGTGAATTTCACATTTTAAGGCCAGAGTAGTTGAAAGGAATGAATAGGTATCAAAACAACTTCAGCTTAATGATGCAGTTTGTGTGTAGACTGTGGCCCACACCCAGATCTGCCCACAGTGCCTGCCTCTAATAATAAAAATAAATAATAATTTGCACCTGCAATCTCGCTGCTCAATTCTCTGCCATTTTAGAAGTTTGTTTATGCAGCCCTAGTCACATCTCCCTGCATGTGACTTGCTTTACAGGAAGTTTGTAGGAAGGCTGTGTGAGATGTTTAAATTCAACAGAGTGGAACAAAGTGTAAAGTTCATCGCCTGCTAGACCTTGCAGGAGCCTCCTGTGTAACTAAAAAAGTAATCTTTTTAAATTTCTGTATATTGAACTTTGTCAGATGCTTAAACCTGCTTTAGAAGTTTTTTTTTTTTTTTTTTTTAAATGAACATCTCTTGTTGCAGGTATTTGTCTGGATTGGTAACGAAGCCCATGATGATGAAAAGAAAGAGGCTTTGGCATCTGGTAAGGAGACTTTGCTAGTAATGTTGCCAGCAAATTGTATCCCAGAGCCACTCTACTCTCACCTGATTGGTCTGCAGTAAGCATAATGAGTGTTTGCCGAGGCAGTAACCTTCTGTATTGCACACCAATTGGGTAGGGTTTCATTTTTTTATTAGAAACTTCTTCCTGAATGGTCTCTTGCCCACCTCCACTAATATGGGACTGCACAAGGCAGTAAAAGTAAGGTTAAGATAATGGTTGGCTATATACTGCAGACCATCAATCTAATTCTACTTGGGTCTTCCATAAACTGCTTCCATCATCCTCTGTTTTAAATCTGGATTGGGTGACGCAAAGTATCAGTAAACTAACCACTTGGCGTTTTCTCTCCCCCAGCTTCCAAATATATTGAAAGCGATCCTGCCAACAGAGATAAGAGAACACCCATTGCAACTATCAAGCAAGGGTTCGAGCCACCCACCTTCACTGGCTGGTTCCTTGGTTGGGATAATGACTTCTGGGCTGTTGATCCCCTGCAGAAGGCCTTGGCTGAGCTGGAAATGTGATCTCCGAGCAAGTTGTGTCCTGCAGTTCCCGTGCCTTCACTGCCTATGAGAGCCACTCTAACCTGCTAGAGACTTTTCATAGCCCCACTAGCTGTGCAATAACCAAAACGTTTGTTCCAGTTTATACATTTTTTTTTTCTTTCAAGTTGTACCTTTGAATATTTAAAAGCAAATAAAAAGCTTGAAAAGAGATTTTCTGTAGTCTTGTGGGTTATACCCACAGTTTGGTTAAGTTAATTTGCATTTGGAGAGGGAGACAAAGCAATGTATGCACAGGTACTGGACTATTACTAGACTAGTCACTAGAGCAATTAGTTTAATGTAGTTCTGGTGAGTATAGTTGGTTCCCATACACTTTTTGCTGTAAGCCCTGCCTTTTACATACAGCATAGGGACACTGCCAGTGGCCACTCCTTAGACTGCCACTAAAGGTGCTTCCTGTGTCAGTGCTGCACTGACTGTCTCCACTTTTTTTTTTTTTTTTTTTTTTTTTTGGGGGTGTGGGGACGCAAGCTAGAAGGGTAGCCTTAACATTATAGGGTCTGGAATACAAGTTTGTGTTCCAGACCCTAGTGTTTCTTCAATAGACTTCACTGCATAATTTGTCACTTAAAGTGATATAGCTGCCCAATTGCAAATGACAGCTCTAGATGTATGCAATGTACTCCATAAATTGGCTTGAAGAAAATATAAATCCACACAGATAACCAACACAAACTGCAGTATTTTTATTGAAATACAATTTTGATGATTCAAAAAAAAAGACTGAGTAGAAATGAACTGTAGAAAATCAGACGGATATTTTGCATTAACAAATATTAATTTAATGTAAGAATATGAAAAGCTAGATACAGTGCTTTTAAAAAAAAAAAAATTAACTCCCATCTTTCTGGGATGGATTTCCTGACCGTCATGTAAAACACACTGGCTTTGTACATTCATTTAGCTAGCATTTCCACGTTGGAGTGGTTGCAATACCGCCAAACATGGCATTCATCTCATTGCCAAGAAGGATAGGCCTTCCCAGGATTAAATGGCTTTTTATTCAGACTGAGATACCATTTACATGGAACAGGCAACTGGCACTAAATATATCGTAGTCTTGATGGGTGTATGATACGTCTGTTTCTGGCAATACAATCTAAGCAAGCCAAAACTAGCTATAGAATAATTTGTTTTAATTAGCTCTCTGCACGTTTGTACACATAGAACTTGGAATTCTGAGAATTTGCTGCACAGTGAAAAGCTGGGGCTAGTCTACAAATCACTCCTGGCTGCTCACCTTATCTGCAGTCTTCATCAGTAATGGTCACTGACCGTCAATATGTAATGCGTTGATATGTTGACGCAGCAAAAAGCTTTGCTGCACCAACTGGCATCTCACATGCGTTGAATCTCTGAGGAATGTTCGGTGCCTCCATGCACAGCTTGGGAGACTCTGAACGTCTGTGCGGCACTGACCCAGGAAGTGCCTCTAGTGTAGGAGTCCAATGTCCCTTTCCTGTTGATGCATGCCAATGTTTCTGCTCAAATTGAAACACCTTGAAGCAAATGGCAATCTTGGCCAAGATGGTAAGTTGGCACGCAATTTTCCAATAAATATTAGCCTAAAAAGTAAAACTTGCCAGTCAACCTAAATTCATGGCTTAGTTAATTATTTAATCTGGGTACGTTTATTTAATTTTACAAATGCAGCTGGGTCACTTTGAATGTGGAGCTGTTCCTGCAATAGAATGTGGTGCATCTTTTTTTTTAAAATAACCTAATTTAATTTCTCTACTGTAAATTGGTGCTGTCCTAACACCTGTTTGATTGTAGAATATTATGTTGATTTATCATAAGGAAGAAAAATTCAGACTAAAATCGGCTGCTGTGGTTTGAGGTAAAAAAAAAGCTGGGTTCATCCATACAATGTACAAACTTCACATTTTGCAGCCCAAAAAGCCAGCTGGGGAATTTTGTCATTGGTTCTCTGCAATTCTCATTACTGAATCAACACAGCTGACTGGCTGCAACAAATAAGTGACCTCTTGTGTAGTTAAGATTCCTGATAAATATCTGAACTAGACCTAAATTTTAAGCCACAACTAACGCACCGTAGGAGTGAATGCTTATTGATGAAGCTATTTGATAAAATGTCTCAATAGTTCAGAAATGACACCGTACAACTTAATTTAATTTTAAATTTTGGCCATGCCACATTTTACTTCCTTGCTATTAGGCCCTGCAGCAGGTCCATGGGCAGAGGGAAGACAATTGTAGAATTTTTCTCTGCTGCGATGGTGGTCAGGGTTTGCAGGTAACGAAGCTGTAGGGCAGCCGGTGACTCTGAGATTACAATCGCGGCTTCTTTCAAAGCCCGAGAGGCGTTCATTTCTCCTTCAGCAGCAATCACCTTGGTAGAAAAATAGGATTTAATTCATACAGAGGGAAATAGTCACTGAAATTAAAATGGCTAAAAAATGTTAAACCTATGCATAGCAGAAAGGTCTCTACAAAACTGCTAAACATGTAGAAAACTCATGAAATAAAATCCCAAAATGTGATTTAAAGGAAACTGTGGTCCATATCTAGTTCCCATAACACTTAATGTCTACTGTACCAAAAAGCTCACCAAAACACCTTACAATCATTGACTGGAGCCATTTGTAAAGAGTTCTATGCAACATACCCCAGAGTTAATCCCCCAGCAGAGCTAATTTCTGTGTATAGAGCTCTAACTGCTGCTCAGGATTTCCTAGGGAAGAAGTGATGAGGTCTTGCCTATTGGCTGGATACAATATGGTGGCCTATTTCCATTGAGTCTAAAATGTCTAAAAGCCAGGCCTCTAACATGAGCAGAAACCTGGCTAGTGACTTCTGTCCAAGCCAACACTGTCAGGAACGAACTTTGGCATTTAATTGGGTTATCTGTGGCTGGAACGGTTGTGTGTGAGCTAGGGCCATAGGTGACTGCCTAGAATAAGTTGGTTTCAGCTTTTTTTTTCTTAAATGTGTATCACTGATTCATCAACCACTCCTGGTTGTATCACTGATTCATCAACCATTCAAAAGAAAATATTTGTTCTGCACCAGTTCTACATTCTTTTAAAACCTTAAATAGGGGGAAGTTCAAAAGTTTTCAAAATCTGTACTTTTGTTTAACCCCTTAAGGACACATGACATGTGTGACACGTCATGATTCCCTTTTATTCCAGAAGTTTGGTCCTTAAGGGGTTAACATGAAAGCTCTTGGAAAAACACTTGTCCTCTGCATTTTTGTTCCATTTAAATGTTTCACTTTTTTTTTTCTTCACTGTTTTTACATTTGTGGGGGGAGACAGAAGGGTGGAAGTGCCACCAAAGCAAAATTAGGTACTTCCTAATTTTTACTGTCTCTGAATCAGTTTAAAAATTAACTCAACTTGGTAATGTTGAATTTCTTTGTATTTTCTAGCTTGGTTTATAAATGAAATCACTATTTAGTAGATATACACCTAATGAAAACAGGTATGTATTTAATTTTATATAAAAACAAAAAGGGTCAGTGCTAAATAACAAAAGTAAAATAAGGCAGCAACCCTAAGGGGATCACTCTGAACCCTTCAGAATAAAATACAGAAAAGAAAACCGATGGAGAAGGGTTGCACCACAGAAACGTCCTAAAATATTATCCCAGTAAAATACGATATACAAAATAAAATGGTCTCTTGGTAAAATAAATAAGTCCAGCTGTGGTTTCTTGACTCTTTATACTTGGGGGACGTGAAGAGTCTGGGTCTTAGTCTCTGTGGAAAAAGAAGACAGAGCGACCTGATGCAATATGTCTGGGCTAGACGGACAACTCTTAAGAAATACAAATATTGCACTCACATGAACAAGAGCTATGACCAGCTCTAGTGAATATCGCATACAGTGGTATAATCCACCACTTATGGGATATATTGGTCGTCTTTCACAGCAGATGGTTGTCTAGGTGCTCAGAGAAGGAGAGAGCCACAGATACTGCTCTCAGTAATATAATTCAAGTGAATAAAATAAGCAGAATATTACTCACAAACGTGGAGCAGACTCACTGCTCAGTGATGACCGCGTTAGGGGTATAATCCCCACCTAGAATGTTCTTGAGAGTAGAGAACCAATCTTCAGGTTAAAAATAAACAGATTTTTTTTCCTGGCATTTTAAGTAAATTATTGAAATAAGGAGATAGTGGGTAAGCCACTTTTAAACTACCCTTTCCCCTATATAAACCCTATTTGCCAGGTTGTCTGTTTTTGATCCATTTTTTATATTTTTTTTATATTGAATAAAGGATTTTTGGTGTTATTACAATTCACGATCTTATTTCAATAATTTACTTAAACAGATTTTTTTTTTCCCTGGCATTACACACCAACTGTGTAGGGTCGCTCTGTCTTTTCTTTTTCCACATACGGAGACTGAGAAGACCCAGACCCTTCACATCCCCAAGTATAAAGAATCAAGAAACCGCAGCTGGATTTCTTTATTTTACCAAGAGACTTTTCTTTTCTGTATGTTTTTTTAATTTTGCATTTTTTTTATTGTGTATCTAAAACTGGATTGCAAAAGCTTCAGTCCATGAAATCCCACCCCTTCTTTAGGTGTGGGAAGTGCACCTGGAAACAGGTCTAATTTGTGCAGGAAGAGACCGCCTGGATCCAGAAAAAATAAAGGAATAATAAAAAGAATCTGAAGGGTTTTCCAGATTGTGTGTCCAGGCAACCACTCCCATTCTATCACTCCATCTCAGTGACTCTGACCTCTCATGGTTTTTCTCTTATCTCTCCCAACGCTCATTCAGTGTCTCCTTTTCTAATGATACCTCCTCCCTTCGTTCTGTCTCAGTTGGAGTCCCCCGAGGCTCTGTCCTTGGTCCCCTTCTATTTTCTCTTTATACTGCTGTCAGGTTTATAATTGATACAGCACGCAGAATAGTATCACACCTAGGACTAAGGAGAACGTTTAATCGGACCTTAGAATGGCCGGACTTAACGTACCGCAGAATAGTCAAAATACTTGCCAAGGTCAGGGACACAGAATGTGACACAACGTTCAGGAAAGCCAGAAGTCAAGAATACCAAAAAAACAGGGAAGTCAAAACAAAGTCAAATACCAGAAAAACGCAATCAGGAACACACTCTCAGATAACCAGCTAGTGGAAACCATCACAGGGCACTGACAAAAAGGTAATTTGGGTAACCCTCTTGAGGCTGTAATTGGTTGTCTCTGGTCTCTGACCCTAAAACGTGCGTGCGCGTCTATGATGTGACGTCGCATGCACGTTGGCACCATCTTTGATGTGGGCGAAGGTGAGTTTCCTATTAAAACTGGAACTGCAGCTCTAGGAACGTCGTACTCGTTGGGGACCGGAATGGAAGGAGGTCGGGCAGCGGTTTGCCGCGACCAAGATAAGTATACAATATCCCTGTCGGCGTGGTTGCTTAGTTTATGTGCGGCGACACCGGCAGAATAAGGGGGAGCCGTGACCACTGCCTCTCTTGGCAAACTTATTGCCTCATTTGGATTCCACTACCACCTGTATGCTAATAACACTCGGGTATATCTCTCCTCCTCGGATCTCTCCCCTGCCATCCTGCAACGTGTCACTGCTTGCCTTTTTTTTTTTTTTTTTTTCCCCCCCTTCTCTGACTGGATGTCCTCCCGATTTCTGAAACTAAATATCTCTAAAACTGAGCTTGTCTTTCCTCCTCCTCTTTCACTCTCCTTTTAAGTTAGTGGTATCCACATAAGTCCATCCTTGCAAGCGCGCTGTCTTGGCGTCATACTTAATTCTTGCCTCACATCCAATATGTTACCAAATCCTGTAGATTCCACCTTAAAAACATTGCCCACATCCGCCCCTTTGTTAAGCAACATGGTACTTGTCAATGCTCTAGTAATATCCCGCATGGATTATTGTAACCCTCTCCTAATTGGTCTTCCCAAAAGCCATTTTGCCCAGCTACAGTCTATAATTAATGCTGCCACCAGACTGATTTTCCTCTCCAGTCGCTCCTCTCACACCTCACCCCTCTGTCAGTACTTACATTGGTTTCCTGTATCCTATAGGAGTCAATTCAAAGTGCTAACCCATACCTATAAAGCACTGAACAATTCTAGCCCCTCATATGTCTTCACAGATCCATAGGTATGCCCCTTCTCGGTCTCTGCCAGTGACCTTCTCCTGTCCACTGCTCGCACCCGTATGGCCAACTCACGCTTGCAGGACTTCTCGCGGGCGGCTCCCTTCCTGTGGAATAGCCTGCCTACCGCCATCAGACTCTCCCTTAGTCTTCAATTGTTTAAGAAGTGCCTTATAACCCATCTCTTTAGGAAAGCTTATGGCCTCCCAGAGTAACCGCTACCTTACATACCTGTCTCTTGCTCTCTCCTAAAGGGCAGCATTTTACCCTCTCCTCCAGCTCTGCTTCACTCCCACCTTATTAGATTGCTATTGCCTGTCCTAAATATGTTTTATACCCCACCTCCTATAGACTGTAAGCTCGTTTGAGCAGGGTCCTCTTCAACCTATCGTTCCTGTAAGTTTTATTGTAATTGTCCTATTTATAGTTAAATCCCCCCTCTCATAATATTGTAAAGCGCTACGGAATCAAATGGTTTAAGGGAGCCATAACTTATCATGTAGTAATCAGAGGTGAATGTATTAGATGCTTAGTAGGGGAAATGAAATAATTAGCATTATTTAGCAGGAAGAGACGCACACACAACACTGTGTTTCTAATCTGAGACATGTAAAACCTCTTACTGACAATCTAATTATAGTATTTGGAACGTCCAAAGTATCGAGCTAGCAACATATGTCACAATGCAATCACATGGGACAAGTCACAAATCACGGACAACATCATTGTTTTCAGGGCAGACACTTATTTGCTGAGCAGTCTGTTGTCAAATCATCACAGGACCCGATTTGGAGCCGAGATGGAGTTGACCCATTTTTTTTAAATGCATTATATAAATAATGCATTCTAAATATAAAAATAAATAAAACAAAAATTCCCTGTAAATGCCAACTTATTTTCCGAGTTTCTGCTCTCACTCAAACCAGGAAATAAATCAGTCAATGTCGATCATCGGTTAACTTTCTATGACACTCCTGAGATTATCCCATAAGCCCCTGTTCAGTGGCAAAGCAAAGGTTTGTGGGAGTTGTATTTTAAATGTTAGATATTGTAGAAAGCCAGTTAGCTGAAAGTAAAAATGTTATTGAATCTCATACAGCAGTATTTTGTGAGCAACAAGGGAGAAGCGTAGAGAACAGAATTAAAATAAAAAAAGAAAATCAGCAAACTTAATTGTATCATAACCCTGAATAACGCACCTAGCATGCGTGGCCGCCTGAAGTGCCATTTTAGACGCCTGGAATTAGTA
Organism: Pelobates fuscus; assembly: GCF_036172605.1. NCBI lineage: Eukaryota > Metazoa > Chordata > Amphibia > Anura > Pelobatidae > Pelobates > Pelobates fuscus. The sequence goes on along the minus strand of NC_086325.1, from coordinate 155,714,167 downwards.
AATAAGTATCTGGCTTCCTTGTTGGCTCATCTTAAGTGCCATCGCAATGCTTATTTTACAGTTTGGGTGCACAAAGAATTATGTATGAGTAACAGACTGCAGTTATTATTCTTTATAAACCACCGGCATATCCTGCAGGTCTGCCAACATTTCACAACTAGGGCAAAAGAGGGAAGGTTTCCTGGCTCAATCCCATAAATTTCACATTCCAACTGAGCAACAAGATATCCACAGAGCCGCCTGCACTAAAAGCCATTATTATAATTTATAAATGCAGGGATCGGGGTATTGGAGTGATATCCATAAATTAACCAAAACTTCCACCGCTACCTTCCCTTCTGAATTAGAAGTATTTAAAAAGTTTCCATAAACAAGGTTGATAAGACAAACCACAGGTCACATTCTTATAGCCGCCACATCTTCCTTCTGTTAAGGAGGTTCTAAAATTAGGAAGTCTTGGGAAGTGTACCTCAGACAACCGTTACCATTATGGGATGAACTAAAATATTATTGGAATGAGTGAGAAAGACAATATGGGGAAAAAACCTATCGCTTGCAAATTAGGGACTTGTTTGTTTTCAAACAAAAGTTAATAAGTCTTTAATAAAAACTATTTGAAAAGTAAAGCAGTGATTTTTCTGCAGAGAGGTCTATGAGAATAATTCTGGGGTGAATTTAACTGGAACAGAAGCAAACCCAAGGCTCTGGAACGTGTGACATGACTGCCGTCATTCTTCAGCGCAGCTTCTCGCCCTCTGCCCTCTGCCCCTTAGGGCTGGCAGGAATTGTGAGGTGTGTGCTGGGATACCTATTGGTGCTTTGTTGCAGGGATGCAATTTCAGTTATCATTGATTTGGTTGCAAAAAAAAGAGTGTACACTTATATACTTATGCCCGAGGATTAAAGGAGGCCATTACCTCTCTCCCAAAATAAAAATTACAAAAAATAACACAAGAGGAAGCTTATAAATCATGTGATAAGAAAAAAAAAAATCTGACTAAATAGTTAATTCCAGAAAATAACAATCCACTATTTATTTAATAAATGGGAACAATTACAGAAAGTGGCGCAGGAAGCGTTAATGTTGGCAGCTGGCTGTGCACGGATGTGGAAACACACAGAAAGTCTCTATAATCCGTACCTCCTGGTGACTGTCCCATTAATCGGCACTCGCCTACCTGCCTGTGCTGTGACTTATCTTGTGATAATGGTCCCGGGCCATGCATCTCGGTATAAAGGCAGGTGTTACACACATGTGCAGACACCACGAACGACTGAGAATCTCAACACAAGAAGCCAAGCAGGAGAGGGTGATAAGAACAACTCAAAACAAGGCCGAATCACCTGGGCGAGACCAGCAACGCAATGCGCACCTCTACAGTTCTGACAGTATTTACATTAGAATTCGAAATAAATCAATTATATATATATATTTTTTAAATACAAACAAAACAAAAACAAATGGAATACAATATATGTGAGAATATAAATATGGATGTACATAGACACGTACACACATAATATAGACCACAGGCAGACGTGACACAGACCACATATTGCATAATAGTTATTGCGACTCGGCGCACAGTAAGCGTTACTACAACATTACCTTGGCTCTAGCTTCACGTGCTGCCTCGGCTTCAGCGGCCATTGCTCTTTGCAACTGGACGGGCAGCTTGACATCCTTAATCTCCACACGCTCAACTTTGATACCCCAGTCGTCTGTGGCGACATCCAGAGTGGACTGCAATTGAAAAATGGTGTTAAACGGCGAATAATTCTGCAAACCGTTAAAAGAAACCAACTCAAATTAGCATCCCTATTCCGGAACAAAAAAAAAAAAAAACTAAATTAATCTTTACACCTCCCCAAAATCCTGATTGGAAAGGACAGCGGTCACCTCAAAACCAATTTTAATATTATAATCCTTTCATCCCGTATTATACTTCAGCCATATACATGCACATTGGGTCAGACAGTGTTGGGAAACAGACAGGTAGTCTCTATGGTCTCTTACCTGCGTCTGTGCACGAAGTGAAGCAGGGAAGGCCATAGAGACTGACTTACCCGAGGTGCATGTATATGTCTGAATGATCCTGTCATATGCTGAAAGGAAGGATGGATTTTTCTTTAAAATAAAAAATAATTATACACTTTATTAAAAAAAAAAATTAAAAAAAAATTGAAATAATTAATTTCCTTTCAAAACTTGATGAAAAGATTAATATACGGAAACATAGGTGAAATTGGTCGTTTTAGCTCAGTGTCTGTACCACTGACATGAAAAGAGACAATCTGCTTTTAACCCATTGTGAATGGTTATGAGAAGTCTCCTTACCTGCATGCTGTGGGCAATCTCTTCTCGGTCAGAGAGGATCTGAGACAGGTTCTTGGTTCCCAGTACGTTCCTCAGTGTGGTCTGAGCCAGCAGGCGGGTAGCAGAATCGGCATTTGTAATGTTGGCTACAGCCAGGGTGGCATTTTGGACACGATAATAGACAACGCCGTCCACACTAACCGTTACGGAGTCTTTTGTCAAGATCTGAGAAGACAAAATGGAATCAAGTTAAAAAATTTAAATAAATGTATTTAAACTACAACCGAATTATTATTATTATTATTATTTTTCTTTAATGGTATCATTGAGGACTTCCTGTCCAGCTGGCTGCACACTGGGCTCTTGATAGTGGCCTGTGGCTATCAAGCATTAAAATGTTTTGGTTTTTTTAATACAAATTTTCATGGTACTGGCCAAGTGACTGGCACAACTGTTGACAACCTGGCACCATCAGTAGTTGTGGTGTAGTTCCATGTTCTCCCACTATTGGGATTGTGCATTAGCAGTGACGGCTCTAAGAGAGAAATGGGGAACATGAGGAGGAAACTGAAACAAAGGGACTATGGAAAAAGTAGGGGAAGGAATAAGAACATCTCTCCCAGAGGGACGCTTTCGGATAAAGGGTGTAAGCAGGTGCGGTCAGTTCTGAGAAATTTTAGTTGAGTTACATTTTAGTTCCAAAAATTATTAGTACTTAGAAGAAGAACAATGTATCTTATTTACACAGACTGATTTCTAAACACATTCATTGTAGTTTAAAGACACATTACTGAGAGTATTTTTGCTGTGGGGCTCTGTTATACACTCACACACATTACTGGGAGTATTATTGCGGTGGAGCTCTGTTATACACTCAGACACATTACTGGGAGTGTTATTGCTGTGAAGCTCTGTTATACACTCAGACACATTACTGGGAGTATTATTGCTGTGGAGCTCTGTTATACATTCAGACACATTACTGGGAGTATTATTGCTGTGGAGCTCTGTTATACACTCAGACACATTACTGGGAGTATTATTGCTGTGGAGCTCTGTTATACACTCACACGTTACTGGGAGTATTATTGCTGTGGAGCTCTGTTATACACTCAGACACATTACTGGGAGCATTATTGCTGTGGAGCTCTGTTATACACACAGACACATTACTGGGAGTATTATTGCTGTGGAGCTCTGTTATACACTCAGACACATTACTGGAAGTATTATTGCTGAGGAGCTCTGTTATACACTCAGACACATTACTGGGAGTATTATTGCTGTGGAGCTCTGTTATACACTCAGACACATTACTGGGAGTATTATTGCTGTGGAGCTCTGTTATACACACAGACACATTACTGGGAGTATTATTGCTGTGGAGCTCTGTTATACACTCAGACACATTACTGGGAGTATTATTGCTGCGGAGCTCTGTTATACACTCACACACATTACTGGGAGTATTATTGCTGTGGGGCTCTGTTATACACTCAGACACATTACTGGGAGTATTATTGCTGTGGAGCTCTGTTATACACCCAGACACATTACTGGGAGTATTATTGCTGTGGAGCTCTGTTATACACCCAGACACATTACTGGGAGTATTATTGCTGTGGAGCTCTGTTATACACTCAGACACATTATTGGGAGTATTATTGCTGTGGAGCTCTGTTATACACTCAGACACATTATTGGGAGTATTATTGCTGTGGAGCTCTGTTATACACTCAGACACAATAACAATATGGAGCTCCTGGAAAAGAGGGACATTAGGACTGTCCCTCCTTAATGGGGACACTTGGGAGGTATGTAAGGAAGAGAATGAGCAGACAGAATAAAAAGAAGAGGAGAATTAATAAAGATGGATGGGGTAGGACTTTTGTTGATGGGAAGACATGCGAGACAAATTCTATGACACTCATAGCACCATCACCACTACAGCGCACTGTAACAGCTCGAAATGCCAAACTTTCTTGTAAGGTTTATTATTGTCTAGATGAAAAGGAGGAGAGTTGATGGAAAATGATGCAAGAAAGAAAGGTGTAGCGCTCATTGACGCAACCTCTTAGAGAGCAATTAAATCAATAATACGCCCAGGAGAAGAAAAAAAAAAAACCAATATTCTGTGAAGCTACTGTGTCTGTTTACAGGAAGGAAGAGTGCTTCTATATCGAGACCTACCAGACAACGCACCAGATCTGCGCTATGTAAAGAGGAATAGCTAGGTATTGCTTGTTAACAGCGTGCATAGCTCGAAGCCCACGGACTTCATGCTAACGCTTATCCCATTAGTTGGAATAGGTTTTCATTTTTTTCCTTCTTCAAATAACGAGGACTGAAAGCAGTAATTGCTTTCCAGAAAAACATAGATTAAAAAAAAAAAAAATAAGTAAAAACACCAATCAGAGTAGCTATTTGGGAGAAAGCCAAAGATTTCCAGTAAGTGGAAGGATTTCTGATGTGTTATGTTTTTTTTTTGTTTTTTTTTTTACACGACATAAAAATAGGATGCAGAAAAAGGACAATCATTTTCCGTGAAAAAAAAATTATAATTTAAAAATAAAGTGTGTACAATAATCTCAACAGGAATGTTCTGAACATAACATTCTACAGAAGAAGGTAGCTGGGAGTCAATTGAGGATAAACCAGGCTTACTCCTTAATCAAGGAGATACAGTGAGTTGGAAACAGAATTGCAAATTTAGACAAAAATAGCCAATTTGGGAAAATTCTTCAACTCTACTATAGTTACAGTTTTATTATTTTAGCTAAAACTTTTGCCATTCAGATGGGAATTCACTTTGGGAATGAATGAAATAGCAACATAGTACATTTTAAATGTTTTTTGCTTGTGTAAGATTTGAATCCTCTCCAGATTTAGATAATTTTCTTTATTTAGTGGTATTTTAAAAGTATATATTTTTTATTTTGATAGGGTTATTAACAAACATGTGAATTGTCGGGAAATCAAAGTGAATTTCAAATTTTAGCCCATAAAAATCTCAAATGCAAAGAAATTCTCCAGGTTAGCAATGTTTTCAGTTTAACCCCTTAAATAAATTGGCCCAGGTTTTGAAAATCCCTCCCTGACAATTCACACTTAACATCTAACAAGTATTCAAGAAGAAATCTGTAAAATCCAACAGGGTTTATTGATAAAACACTGACATCAGAGATGGTTTAATAGTATGGTACCACATTTTTACCCAACCAAAACATTTAAAAATCATTAAAAAAAACTAAAATATTATAATAGGGAAACCTCACTATGAAATGCATAAATCAGTTTAATATATTAATAAGATGATGATATAACAATATGTGATTGGGAAGTTTTAACGAACCACAGGCCTATTTAGATTTAATTAGCATTAACCCAGCAATTTGTGGATTTCTTTCTAGATCCGTGCACATCTGAGTGAAGGGTTAGTTATTAACACCTATTGTTCATGGAACTACCGAGATAATGACTTTGAACTTCGACTCTCCTCTCTTTCATAATCCTGGTTCTTTATCTCCAACATCTCGATAAGAGCATAACTAACATTTTCCATAGGAAATATTTACCCTTTCAGGGTTGAAGTGGTTAAATAATATATTTGTAGATTAGTCTCTATCAGTGTTAACTTTTCTCCATTGATGTTCTCACGATCACAGCCTTGTTTCTAGCCTATTACTCGTCCCCGCACCCAATCAGAAATGTTGGGGCCTTTACAAACTAAAGATGCTGACGTCACCCCCTATAACCGATTCCCTACACCTCTCCTTTGTGTTTATTTTTACTGTTCCCACCTTATGATGCTTATTCTCCACTTCGACGACACACGTTGGAACTACCTGTTTAAGTGGTTTTGTACCCCCTTCGTCTTTTCATGCCACCTCCTTTTACCAGGAGGTGACGTTGGCAAATTCAATGCCCTAAAGGACCAAACAATGGCCAAAGAATGCGTCAACTTTCTTAACCTGTCTGTTATTCGCTGGCTGTTACCACCGAGGGCCGCCCTGTCACCGAATTTGATATATAATTGGTGCGGTAGTCTTTACGTTCTTACTGAGGAAGAAACTCTGTGTTTCCATATATTAAATTTGGCCGCGTTGGATAGTAATAAAGAGGAAAAAAATACTTTATTTAAAAAAAATAAAAAAGAGACCTTTAAATTTTTTAAATAATGCTGTAATGCACCATCTAATCCATAGCTGAACTACATGGGAACAGCTGAGAAGCCAGCATTGAACTAACAAAGGTGTGTTTATTGTGGTTTACGTTACCTCTTGGGGTGGAATGTCAAACGAGATGGTCCTCATGTCAACTTTCGTAAAACTGTCTGTGCAGGGCAGAACAAAGAACAGACCTGTGGAGGGGACACAGTTGGTGACAGTAATTATAAAGAAGAAAATAAATGTATGATCAAAGAGTAAAAATCTAAAAGGGAGGGTCAGGAATGTACACAGAGGTCACAGTTGAATGACTCATTACAAAATGACTTCTCAAAACCTTTTTTAAATAAAAAAAATAAAAAAAATACCTAAAAAGTACAGTATACGTCCTATCATCTTACAGGATCACAGGACCGTTCTGTCAGTGACGGAATTACAATACAGCTTAAGCTGGTGGCAGAGTACATAACTGGTAATATTAAGTTTATTTATAAAATGTTTCAATTTATACCACCTCTGGCCTGCTTGTTGGCATTTTATTTTTCGGAGTATAAAAAACAAAAAATTCTAAGTCTAAATGTCCAGAAGTATTGCAGCAGGAACAATGGTTTTCATTAGAATGTTACTCAATAATTAGTGACAAATTACTTACCTGGGCCTTTTGCTCCTCCTCGCAGGATGCGACCAAGTCTGAAAATGATGGCTCTTTCATATTCTTTTACAATCTGGAATTAATGAAGTAAATAAAAACATACAATCAACATCTCACATATTTGACAAATCACACCAAAAAAAGCAAAAATGTTTTGATTGGAAAGCAAGCTATTACCCCATGAAGCTTTTATTTTCTGTGCTCATAGACAAGAGAAAGATTAGAATAGAAAAGAGAGAGAGGGATTTGTGCACAAAATAGAGACTGTCCTTCCTAAGCAGGGACACTTGGGTGGTATGTTAATACCTGCAGTTTATCTATTCAATAGCTTGTTTTTTCCGCCTCTTGAAATAATACCTACACAAAATGCGGATATATAGTCGTTGGTTTAATTAGTGATACACAAATTGTAAATTACATGAAATTTTAGTTAAAAGACACACGAATATTTATTTATTTATTACTGGCATTATTAAAGCGCCAATATATTCCACAGCGCTGAATATATTATACAAATACACACACATTATTTTATATATATTTTTATATATACACACGCATAACTCTGCTATGTGGTTATTAAAAGGACATCGGTATCAGTGACAATTATGTTTTCAACGGACAGTGGATTGTAAGTATTTTGTAATATTGTAAGCCAATATCTTACCTTTATACACATCCATATTGTTATGGGGAAAGTGAGAATCATGAGAAGAGTCGAGATGATTACAATTACCCATCCGCAACATCCAAGTCCTGGGTCCAGAGACGCTGTGAAAATACACATACATTGAGGTTAGATGGTTTAATGCTATATTCATGGTCAAACAGGCTTGATATTGGTGGTGTTAACATGTCATATACGTCTACAAAATGGTAAAACAAGGTCATTGTGTAAACTCTCAAAATGAAATCTAAAATGTAGGCAGATTGCCAGAATTCTACACGGATGACTGAAATCTAGCAATTAGACTGCTCGCGTAACGTTCTATATCTCTGAGGAACTAATCCCATAACAAGATGCTTATTGGCACCACGCACAGAAAAGGGTTCTGGGAGTTATTAGAGCAAGTTATTGATGTTAGCTCTAACCAGCCAATAGAGTTGCAGTTCAATTGTAGAAAGTCAACCGCTGAACTACAACTCCCAGAAATCTAAGTCTTGACATCACAGCAGTATTTTTGCTACAAAAAAAAAAAAAAAGTATAAACACTGCAAACTTGGAGGTGGGGGGCCGGGCCGACTGGAAGCCATTCGCTTGGGCTTCAGCACCGAGATTATTAAAACAACATAAAAAGACATTACCGATCGTTCCAAGGTCGGACTATCCGTCGCCATTCAATGGAGAACAACCTCAGCTTTAACCAGATACCTGGAAGACGCCTGTAGCAACCCGGATGAGCTAAAACAGCTACCCTCGGCCTACTAGCCGCCATAAGCCTACATACATGCGGCCGCCAAGAACATACAGACGACTCAGAGACACATCCGGATGAAACACCGGGGTGAGAGCCGGACACCCCGCGAGAGAAACCGGCACCCACGGGGACCAGCTTCGGCCCGGGGCTCGGCCCCCGCTTCCCCCCCTCGGCCGGCGGGGGTCATCCCGCCGCATGACGGTGGCCCACACAATGGCGGGAGCTCCCGCGTTGGTTCCAAGCGGACCACCTGAACTGGCAAAGGCTGCCTGAAACACAGCCCGCCAGCAGACACGGAGAGGGGCCTCCGTTCACTCGGGTGGGGAAACGATCTGGCGCCGCTCTGGGGACCCCGACAGCTGCTGTCGTATGGAAGGATCTCTGGGCAACCAGCCCCCTGAGAGAAGACACAGACCCTTCCTTTGGGTTCGGGGGTGGCCCAGAGGAACCCCCGACACCGTGAATCCTGTGGGACGGCACTCAGTGGGGCGAGAGGGCCCAGATGCTTCACAGATGCATATGTGGTGCTGGGGAGGTGCAGGAGACAGACGAGACAAGGACTCTTGGCGGGGAGTCTGAAAGACTGGTCCGGACTCTGGGTGCCCACAGTGCCACAGGGCATCTTGCGGGGAAGCTGGATACGACCTCAGGAGGACTGATGGAGGATAGGCGGCCTGAAGGGCCCACAACAGCAGGCGTGGGGTCGGCCCTCGCTTGGTGTAACGGATATTGCTTCGCTCAGTCTGCACCATGTAAAGACGCTATTAAATAACAAAGCTTGCCTAAATAACTCTGGTACCAAGTTTTACTCCACCTAAAAGCTTTACCAAGCAAAGAGCAGATAAAACAACAAAGCTAGACAAGAACAAAGGGAAGGTTCCTTGTAATTCGTCTTAGAAACGGTTCTTTATGCATATTAAGTTTTTATGTATTTTGAAATTTAATGTTGGTTCATTTTTACCATGTTAGTTTAAAATGCCAAAGGAACACGCAGTTCATGCTATAATGCCCCTAGGGGCCAAAGATTGATGCTGTTTATTGCTGCGTACATAATAACTAACTGCTGCTAATAGGCTGTAAAGTCGTTTATAACTGCATACGTAATAACCGGATTGCTCCATTGTATAATATTACACCGCAGCTTAAAAACGAATATGCCCCTTATGTTAACAGTTTGAAAGCTTTTATTTTTAATTTGTATACATTTATTTCATAGCATGCCTATGGTGCAATTAATAAGACATTGTTATAATGCTAACAACTATGACTTACTATTGCCTCACGATGCCTGACTAATGCACTGCTTCTGCTATATATGCTTACCGCACCATACGACAGTCTTACGTTTTACACGGTTAACTATACTGAGTACAACATGGTAAATAATGTGGTAGTAGGTATACCCTTTTACCAGAACTGCATCATTAGCATCAGCCTACATCAGACCGTAAATTATAAGAGGATTATTTTGTTATGAAAGAACATTTGCCCGTGTAAATATTAATTCACCTGTATTGCGAAATTCCTTGCAGAGTACATACAAGAAAACACTGAGCGATGGACACTAGATACTGAAACGACGACTAAGTTATAACAACATATAGCCGTAACCCAATTTAAAAGCATAGATCAGTTGACAAAAAAGTTGCGGCACAGGCGAACACGCACCCAACAGGGTCAGCTAGTAAAATAAGAAACCGTAATATCATCTAATATCAATTAGCCAAATACCGCAACCATGAGGTCTTCGTTCACACTGCTTAACACCACATGCAATAACGCACAGTAACACAAAGCTTAATGCCCGATACGAACTTAAATAGCGGAGACGTAGCTAAAAGGCTAACAGCAGAGGAATAGGATATATTCAATGCACTGCTAATGTAACCCTGAGAAAAAGCCTAATCACTCAAAAAACTATAATCAAGGCTATGCAAACGATTATGAACCAATATGTTACGTTATACGGGCTATGACAACTCCGCCTCTGCGTAGGCGAAAAAAATGCTTGCACCTTTATATACTGATACTTATGCCCCTGCGTGGGCAACTACTTGCTTTACCACAAAACAGTTTGAGATATGCGTTTATATTTTGAAAACAATAAAAATATTTAAAACAAACTTGGAGGTGGAGGGAGCAGAAATGGTGGGCTTCTGGGCGTGGCAAAGCAAATTAAAAACAAACAAAACTAGAGGAACACAGACACAATTCCCAAAAATTTGGGCGCCCTGGGAAAATAGCCCCTTGTGTTAGGACTAGCAGCGGTACCGAGAACTGATACTTATTTAGACGGACGAATGAGGGTCCCTGATGACTCCCTCCCCGCCCCACCCCCCACCCTACCCCACTCTCTTTGACCTCTCTTTCTTGTTTTTTTTTTTTGTTTTTTTTTTTAATATGGTTAGCATATATTTGCCAGAGGCTGTTGGGAGGGAGCTACCCGAGAGATGTAGTCACTACAGTTGTGCCCGCGGGCTAGGCCCTATAGAGGGCCCCACTTACCACAGGGGCCTCCTTGCTGGGGGAGGGCACGCGCTACTGCTGCTCTTATGCCCATATGCACTGAAGATGCATGATATACCTCTGACTTCATGTAGCGTTCTGATTATTTCTGCAAAACCTCGGAACCCGAGTTGACAAACGGCTGCTGGCATTACCAACCAGTTCTCGGGAGATCACTACAACAGCCTCAGATACGAGAGTGGGTTGTTATTGACCACCTTTATAGCTCATGTTTACAGATCTAGTTATGTTAATGCTACCTGTGTATGCTAGGGGAGTCGCCCTTGGTCTGCCGATAAGAAACACTAACTGCATAAATAAATAAAGGGGCAGGTAGGCCAGGAAGACTCAATTACAGAAGGTCATACTTACCCGCTGTCTATGCTTTTTCTTTCACCAAAATATAAAATTGTGCAATATGTTTTCTATGCCATGTATACATTGTTTTGACTGTTGCCGCCTGCGTCAGCTGTCGTGGCTACGTAAGCTCGTTGTTATGTCATGCACAACTAAAAATAAAGAATTTAAAAAAAACAAAAAAACAAAAAAAAACACTCCACACACATAGCACTGTGACGTAACCCAACTATTGCATCGGATGTGTGCGTGCCTGGGGCGTGTCTCTCACACTGTAATCTCCTTACAGAGATGGTTGTCACTTCTGTAACACTTCCCTCCAGTCCGCGCTCCCTCGTCACTGACTTGCCTTGCTTGGGGAAGCTTCACCGACCATGGCAAACCTTCTCCATGTCCCCGTGTGAATGGAGAGTCTATTTCAATGCTCCCTAGTCAGCACCGGCTAGGGGGGTTACCATAGTAACCACAGCGCATGCACCGCGTGAGGTCTCTTCTGCTCCCCTTGTTAATCAATTCTTTGGCACAGAGTCTATGCTGAAGAATTGATTGACATGTGGGAGATAAACCGATGTTAAAATGTTTTTTCTCTCCCAATATATAAATTTGCAAATGGTTTGGTATAGGTGAAATGTAATGTTCTTTAAAAAGAGCAAGTGTTGTTTGTAAGGGGGTGACAGCCTCCCTTTAAACAATGCAGACATTTTATTTCATATGATCCCCCCCCCCTATTAAACATATATCCTAAAAATGGCGGCATAACACTTATGTAAAATATGTAAAAAAAAAACCACAAAAAAAACCCCACAGTTTCAACAATACATGATATATATATATATAGAAGGCGTATGCCTGAAGTTGTGGGAGGGATTTTATGCCTATTTAAACCCAGCAAACCCTTACTCACCTGTCTTCGACGATTTCTGAAATTCCCTTTCCGCTTCCGGTGCACGCAGACCTCTGACGTCAGATTTCCGCGACGCGCCTAAACCGACGGTCAGCAGCTTCACGCGGGAATTTGTAAGTTTGAACAAACGAACGGGCTAGTCGGCGGTTTCCACACAATTGTAAATCTGACAACTTCTTTTCGGCTACATCTTACGATTACGCATACGTTTACATTCATTTGTTTTAGTCGTTTAGCTGACACTTCGTCCAGACCATTTCACCTAGTATGGCCGTCCCGCTGCTACACAAATATGAAATAATGACTGAATTTTCCGAGTGCAAATTATTGCAGTGGTATTAAACGTGTTAACCACTTCAGGGCAACATTGTGTCAGAGCTGTCACAGTAACAAGGGGTTTTCTGACCCCGGCCCTGAGGTGGTTAATTAATTGGGTAAGCTGGGGTCCTTGAAGCTCCCCCACGCCGAGCGGTGTCAGGAAAGAGGCAGTCTGAAGTCACGACGGTCCCAGCTTCCATTCACAACCCGCCAGCAGTCACTAGAAGCACATCGCAGTGGCTGTTCCCATGGCTTATCATCAGATCGTGGTACAGAGATGGTTTTAATGAGGCTACCTTCTGTGTATGTGAATGTCTTATTCCAAATAACCAACATGAATGATGATCTATAACATGTCCACACATATATAGCTTGGAACTGCCAACTTTAGGGACGTTTAACAGCTCTCCATTTTACAGTGTACCTAATATCTTCATACACAATTTCTACACGCTCTTCATTTTCCTACCCCACTTTTTCACAATTTTCACATTTATGCAGATACTGAATAGCGTTAGTAACAGTACTATCAATGTTTCTTTTGGTTATTTTGTTTGATTACCAGTGCTATAACTAAATATCACTTTCTATACAGTGTAAGCTCATGTGAATAGTTTTCGCTTCTTGTTTAAATTGTTTTACTTGTTTTCTCGCTACGATCCGCAGACGTCATTTTCATGTTGCACAGTGCTACAGAATATGTTGCATTTATAGTAACCAATAACTACGGTATATCCAATGATTATAGTATTACGCTGTATGTACATTTGGTAAGGTGAAAGAGAAGTGTTCATTTTTAGGATTGCTACTTGCTGTGTTGTTGTTACATAGTTGCTCAGCAGTACAAGCTGTGTGAGCATTATGGGTAATGTAGTTCACGAAAACTGTAGTACCAGGGTTGGTGAACAATCACGCAATTGTTTCAAAGGTAGTACATTTAACTCTTCCTTCCAACTCACAAGTTTGTCATCCATCTAGGTACCAGGAAAAGCATTCTTGACACCAGCTCGATATCTTTGTTATTTACTACTCTTTTCTACAATATCTCAGTATAAACGCAGATGCCCCGTCTGTTATGCACATCTTACATTCATCAGCTCACGCTTGAAGGAACACAGCTATGCATACTTGACAATTATGCCGCGCATTACATTACTAAACCTATTTAAAGGTCCTGACGTTTTCAGCGTTGCATTAAGTCCTATCGTTGCCTGTTTCCCTTGCCTTGTACACCTGCGCAGACAAGCACATATGTTACCAGACAAGTACATTTAGGTTCACACTGCGGTTCTGGTGAACAAGCCACGGCAAAGGCATGTACGCGTTTTTAACAGTACTATGAATGAGATCCGTAAAAAAAACAAAAAAAAAAAAACTCTTATTACATTACAAAACAAGGCTACGACGTGGCACCACGAGCCCCGAGGGCCATGCATACAATCATACACGCATTCTAGTTCATACGTCCCGACCGTCTGGACCCCGACATGCTCACAGGGCACTCCAGTTTTGGTCAAGCTGTACGATCCTAACTCATTTCCGCCCACGTTTCGTTCCGTGGTATACCCTCTCACTAACTGACCTTCCCTCTTAGTTAGCAACGGCTGGCTGTCAGGTTCCTAGGTATCCACTAGTTATTGTTCCCCCTGGCTTCTTTGCCATAGGTTAGTGGTCCCGCGAGGCCAACACCCATCCTCATACTTGGAGGTACTACGCCCCTCGGGCCAAATCATAGTTAGTCGCCTCGCATTGTGGCATAGAGAGGGCCTCATCTGTCACTCCCATTCTATCTTATGTTTAACTTTCACCGAGAGGCCGACACCCCGCCACAACGTTCAGTGGCCACACTGCCCCCTCGCGCCAACGCATAGATAGAGCCTCTCAAGCCGCTTGGCAAATAGCAGGGCCTCACCTGTCACCTACCTAGAGTAATCGTTTCGCCGCTTTGCGGCACTAGCTAGTCAGCCAGCACGCACGCACACTCACACTCGCACTCCTAGTAAGCTGGGGGGAACGGCACGCTGCAGACCCGTCACGCATAATCACTGTGTTTTCGATCCTATATCCAAGTCAGGTATCCTGGCACTTTTTCCCGCTTTAGTTTCAATGGTGAGTTAAATACTCTTACAGTGATACAAACAGTTCGTCAGAACTGCCGTACTAGGCTAATCCTGTGCTTTCAATACGTTATCTCTTACGGGCTAAGGGTCCGCTAGGTACTTAGTTATAGCAGTACGAGGATACCAATATACATATTACCCCAACCTGTCACTCGCTGGTGATCCTTAGGTACCACATACACTACGTGCCCAGGCCAAGCTAGCAGACACCATGACCAGCGGTTACTCCAACAACTTGTCTCAGGCTTTTCTTACATATATTCGGTTACATACGTATGTTGGGTCTCACGTTGCCTTTCACGCTACACGTCGTACAGGTTTGGCCTTGCATTGGACCATCGTCAGGTCCTCCAGACGCTGACATACATACAGTGACTGCTTCCAGACTCATGTATTAGTTATACTATTTGTTACTTCACAACATATTGGGGGGCATTTGGTACATTGAATTCTAAATTATCATTCATCGACTTATACTATCACTTAATTTTCACGTCTAAGTCACTTATACAAGCAATGCAGGATAAGCGTTAGCAATTCGATTGGACCGGGTAAACAGAGTTCCCACTTGTTTCATATCAAACATCGAGGCATCACTCTGCCTCCATTTCGACAATCGAATGCCATTCAAATCCTTAATCTACTAATTAGGGACTTATCTGCGCGCTGGGCGTTCACAGGGTCCCCCATGCGCATTCAATTCATTCATCACACATTTGATGTTGTTCACGTTTCACTTTTTGAGTTTAAAAAGTCCATCAGGAGTTACTTTCGGTCATGCTGGATGTTTCGATTTAAGTTGTAACACCTTACGCATCCTATAATACATACTTTTATGATCTCGCGCCTACCAAGTAACTGTTATAGGGTACTTGCTGTACAAACACATATCGTCTTCGAATTTTATACTACAATCGAAGCTCCTTTTCAGGTTCCTCTCCTGTGCAGATATTTCCCTACGGGAGTCACGGCTCTGCATTCTATTCTTCGGTTCACATCACGACAGTTTCATTAGGTGCCTGTTACAGTCCTTTTTGCTTTGGTTTACTGCAGGTAATCACACGTGTACGGTCAGGTTAACGCTCGTCCACAAGAGGTTAATACCCTGCCACGCGTAGTTGGTACAGATCCACTTGGCCAATTCATAGGTAGGGCCTCTCTCAAACACAGGGCTACTGGCACGGCCTCAACTCTTACGGGATAGTCCTTATCTTCGCCTATTGATTCCCATTAGCTAGCAGCTCTACTACACGAGAATTTCAATGGGCATCTGAGTCTTGCATACTTTTAACTTTTTACGTTTCCTTCCTCCTCACAGCACGCTACAACAACTAGCTCCAGGTTTCGTATTATCTTTAATAAACGCTAACCCTGTCGTCTCAAGTCCCCCGCAGTATCCTCCGCTTTAGCCACTTCCGAAGTCCTGAAGTCGGACCTTGCTTAAATGTAACGGTTGAGATGAAAGAACACGCAGCCCAGATTTCCTCTGCAGGTCAAAAGAGGTATCGGTCATGCCTGGAGTTAGAGTCTTCGCAGGTAAGATTTGTCCAATAATACTAAGCAAACGTACTCTACGGCATACCATATGTGTAAGTATTATATGTGGTTCAAGATAATACATGCGTTCCGATTATAATGGTTGCTCGTACAATTTTTGCCACATCTCTCAAACAGTTTCATGCTATACAGGCCTCAATCCAAATTCCCACTAGGGACATACTTTCTGTTTTGGGGCCGCCACTGCAGCCTCAAATTGTCAAGTTCCAACTCGTGTTGTAGAAGAAGATGGGACGCTCGAAGTCCTCGGCTTACAACCGGTACGTTCCAAATCCAGAGCAGTAATCAGGCTCGCTTTCTATAATATGTCTAAATGATGTTGTTGTGATAAATAAATGTTACATACTTTTTGGCCCTCTTTTTACAGGCCTAACCTCGCGTCGGTTTCGGCACACCTCAACCGACTTTTATATATAAAACTACACACACTTTAATGTGCGCCCCTTCCATAATCCCGTACACAAATAGAAGGCGTATGCCTGAAGTTGTGGGAGGGATTTTATGCCTATTTAAACCCAGCAAACCCTTACTCACCTGTCTTCGACGATTTCGGAAATTCCCTCCCACCACACCCTCTTTATATATCATTATATCTGGGTGGGCCCTCTTTTTACAGGCCTAACCTCGCGTCGGTTTCGGCACACCTCAACCGACTTTTATATATAAAACTACACACACTTTAATGTGCGCCCCTTCCATAATCCCGTACACAAATATATACATACACCTGTCCTGATGAAAGTCGGATTGTCCAGACTGAAACGTTGATTTTTAACTTGGAGCATTGAAAGTTAATTTTTACTTGAAGATTGAGTCCGTGGAGTGCTATCTACCTTTACTTCTATATCCTCGCCAGATAAGCACCCAGCAGTGAACATTTTTTACAGTGAGTGCAACACTGCTTGTAATATATATATATATATATATATATTTTTTTTTTTTTTTTTTTTTGGGGTGTTTGCACTGACGTGAAAAGTTCAACATTTAGCTCAAAAGGAACAGGATTTTACTTGTAATGCAGTCTAAGCATGTTTATTTTTTTACAATATTTAATTTAATTTAGGGCATTTGTAAATTACAGGTAAAAACCAGAAGAGGAAAGAAATCAAATAACATAGGCAGATGATTATCAATCTTGTTTTATTATGGAAACCCAGACAATTAAACCCTATAAATAAATCACAGTCCGGAACAATGCTCAGATTTGGCCTTTGCAGAAGGCAGTCAGGAGCCTTTACCTAAACAATTTCTTCAACCAAATCTTGACAAACTATCTGCCGGCTGCTAATTTTATTTCACATCGTAATAATAAAACCCGGTATGTGGTTCTGCAGAATATTTCGCTAGAAATATCCTTAATTAAAAGGAATGGTAGGATATAAAACCAGAAATGTCAACAAAACTACTAGAACATTCTTTGTCGTACACTCAAAAAGGTTTGACATTTAGAAAATGGGGGGGCGGAGCCTGACACGGACCGGAGCGGCCGCACATTACCGGAGCTCCGGTACAATCTACTGCAATCTGCAGAATCCGGGGGAAATCCACATGACCCACAGCCACACAACCGAGCACTGACCTCGGAGTACCACACCGACCCGCCGATGCCGTTCCTCCTGACACCCGGCTCCAAAACTAAACGCCGGGGCGGCAAGGCCTGCAGGACGAGAGGGCAACCTCAGACCCTTTCGGGAGCACACTGGCCCTGGAACGTCCCAGACTTTGAGGACTGGTACTCCGACACACTGAGCTCAGGTGAGATGGGCCGCAAGATGCAAAACACGCCCCAAAACACCACAAAGCCACAGCGTGATATAGGCCAAATGCTGCAGGCCTCAAACGCAGTAAAGGCCCAAACTCCCAGAGACACGTCCCCACAGCCCTCAGAGGAAGGGGAAACACAGGACAATCCACAACCCAGTCCCCAGCACCCAACACCCACATGGATATCGGACACTAGCGCACCGGCCTCCAAAAGTGACATACAGGCCATGCTGACAGGCCTCCAGCAAAATCTCAGACACATGTGGGAAGCAGATCTAGCAGCACTCAAATTGGACGTACACGCGGTGTCAACGCGCACACAGGCAATCGAAGTAGAGGTCAAGGGACTGAGGGAGAACTACCTAGCCCTAGGGGAGAAAGTGCGGCACTTACACACCGCACAATTGACAATGGCCAGGCAAGTTAATCTCCTGGATGACAGAGGGCGCCGCAAAAATATAAAAATCCGTGGGGTGTCAGAATCAGTGCCCCTGGAAGAACTGCCACACTTCGCTAGACACCTGGCGGCCACACTTTTACCAGCCAAGCAGGCAAAAACATTCCGATTTGACGGGATCTATAGGATAGCTAAGTCCCCACAAGCACCCACCTCAGCTCCTCGGGATGTAATACTAAGATGCCAATCAATGGCGGACAAATTGAGACTAATGGCAACAATACAAGGGCAGACCCCATTCGACTTCGAAACATGCAAAATTTCCTTCTTCCAGGACTTGAGCAGAGCCACACTACAATGGCGCAAAAGCATGCACCCGATCACCAAGCAACTCCAAGCGGCAGGTATAGCCTATAGATGGGCGACCCCAGGAACTCTCGGGATCACCAAGGACGACAAGCACTTCAAGGCCCCTGAACCCACGGAGGCAACAGCACTGATGACTGCCCTGGGATTACCAAACACCGCAGCGACTATGGGGACACCAATAGACCTTCAGCCTGAGACTTCCGAAGCTGACATAACCGCGACTCTTGGAAGAGGCAGGGGTGCTAAACCCAAGACCTGAGAGACATAATTAGTCCGTAAGGCGAATAGGCTTCAGTTCGAACACTTTATACCTCTTAATTGTTTTGTGTGACTAACCCTGTTTTTTAAAATCATATATCGTTCTCTATTTTTCTCGTTCTCACAACTGTTGCAGTACGAATGAGGCTCGCCAGAGCCAACCACCTTTGCTCTGACGACACCTCCCCCCCCCCTCCCTGGGGTTATAGGGAACTGATAGCAAGGGCGACATAACCACACGGACCGGCGTCAGGCAAGTCGAATAGGTTGTTAACCATAACCTGGAACCACACAGGTTCGACCTGATCCTGTCATATTGTAGCGACCTGGCACCACCTAGACATACCAGCCGTAGCTGTGAACAGATTTAGCGACTACACGCAGCCATCAATAGGAAAAAAAAAAGGGCACCTTAAGACTCCTTACATGCCATGCACACGGGTGCACCTAATAACTTTAGTCAGGTATGAACACGAGAGCGGACCCAGAACTAGAAGGGACACCCACAGAGGGACCCAACGACCATCATGGTCTATTCCTAGACTTAAGCGCAGAAGGGCCACATCATAAACCCACATCCTCGGGACATAGGGCAAGACGTTAGACATAGCACTCAGTCCTAGTCATTCCCACCCTCTCCCCGCAGCTCGCAACCCTAAAATACTAGGGGTGACACTAGCAAATAGGTACCCTTTAACATACCAATTACAAGACTTGTATTACTCATTATAACATTGAGACCAACTGTAATTATAAAATGTTTGTGAAGAGATTCTAGTCATCCATGCACATGTTATTTACTGTTTCGATATGAACAGGCTTTTGTGACCTTACACTTATGTTTATCATCTTCACATTCGAAAAATAAAGATTTACAAAAAAGAAATTTAGAAAATGAGGGCAGTTGGCAATTAAAGGGGGAACGACAAAAGAAATACATTTAAAATAAATAAAAAACAGGATTTTTAATATCATGTTTACTTCTTATTCCTAGATTTAGCAAATTAGTTTTTTTGAGGTTTGAAATCTAATTGGAAATGTGTTAAATCTACACGTATCGGAGGTTAAAACATGTAATAGGTCATTTCAATGGTTTATTTAAAGATGTAGTTCCCCCTTTAAAAGGGACCCATCCACATTCAGTTAAACTGTTTTTACTCCAGGTGAGATTTCCAATAAGAGCGATTTGCTGTGTTTAATAAACGTGCCCATGGCGTTCGTCACAGATCTCCAAGGTGGTGTTGTACCTGATGGCTGCACTCTGGGGCCTTTGATGTAAAATATAATAAGCTAAACAGAATGGCTTTGCAGAGTGAGAAAAGATCATATGAGTTGTTGGAGACCAGGTTTGTGTACAGTTTGTTTAGTATCCAAGTACACGTGACGTGCATTGCACACAAGTC
Source organism: Pelobates fuscus (assembly GCF_036172605.1). NCBI lineage: Eukaryota > Metazoa > Chordata > Amphibia > Anura > Pelobatidae > Pelobates > Pelobates fuscus. The sequence continues at coordinate 155,693,662 of NC_086325.1, read as the reverse complement.
TTTAATGGGATTCCCTGGCTCAAAAAACCCCGCATACAAACAGACCTGTTGCCAACAATTCTCAAATGTGTTACATGCCCTGACCTGCCCTTATCTCTCCTAGCCATGTGTATAGAGAGGCCTAATTTACATTTGCACCTGTCCTTCTGTATCAGGAGAATACATGGCACGTCCTTCCAAAACTGTACAGCAAGCATTGCAGGATAAACTTCATGGTCACATTCTAGCAGTGAAGGACGGTGGTCTTTGAACATAGAGAGTATACTACGGGGGGGGGGGGGGGATACAATGCTGAATTTTGCTTTTCATTTATTCCCTCAATGTTGGCAAGCAATATTTTAACCTAACATTTTTTTAAAAAGTCACTGGTCCTCAAGAAGTTATCCCCTTTATGGCCCATCCAACCACAAAGAAGAAGACTTGTCAGAGCACCGTCTGTTTGTTTTATTCAAGCGTGGGCCTGGATCTAAACAAACACATAATCGTTTTACTGAATAGAGAAAGAAACAGCAAATATATTACAGGTCCACTCTTAAATATTGTTTGCATCGTTAAAGCTACTTGGTCTTTAACCCCTTCATTACACATGACCTACCAGTGAAAAAGATCAAGGATCAAAAGAGATTTGCCTAGCTGGAAGGATTAAAGGGACACTTTCATATTTAAATTCTCTTACAGATACACTTTGAATCCTTCTGACCTTATCTCTGTTTATTTATCTGTTGCAGTTTTTTTTCTTTGAATGGATTTAGAAATTGTGTAATACGTTTATTGCATATTTTGTAATTTAGGATTATGATACATTTATTTTTTGCTTTACATGCAATATCGAGTATTATATGGACTCTTAATAAAGTTGGCATTTAAGAATCCACAATACGATAGCGCTTGAGATGGAACACGTGCCCTTCTACTGGTCTCTATAGTTGGGGAACGCACACGTTCCATGTGGAACGTACACGTGACCGCACGGCTGACTGAAGCGAGGCTCGGAACACACTGGAAGAGAAACGAGCAACACCTGTAGCCTCCCATCACATATGGGCTGATGGCATCCGTGGGAGGAACATCTATGGATTTAAAAACGAAGCCGGACGGTAAACAGAGATTACGGCACAGGAGACTGGACATTTATTTTTACCCCTGGGGAAGTCCGAACTTTATCGGACGAAACGCGTAGGGTTGGGTTATTGCAGAGAGTTTTGCCTTTTCCATTTGTTTAGATATATTTTTATTTTGGTTTAAATTTTGTTTTTTTTACATTTAATAAATTGTTCTGCCAGTTAAGGAAGTGTTTTTCTCCTTTCCTCCATTGAGACAACCTGCAGACTGCTGCTGATGATTAGAACATCCTGGGATTTGATATGCATATATATCACTACGATCTTGTAAATGTTTCTAACTAAAGCACACAACCAGGTTAACAACAGTCTGCACTTATTATTTCTTTATATCCTCTCTTACATGCCCATTCACGTGGGGAAGACCTTGTGCCAACTTTAATAATTGATGTGCCTGCAAGCAATAATCGTTTGTGAGAGCTATCTTTGAATACCACTATTTGGTGTATTTATGATACTACACTATGAGTTCTTTTTTTCTCGCACTGTAGATCCATTCTATTTTCTATATAGGTTGTGAGGACTAAGAGGAGACCTTTTTATTGCTTCTACAGTTTGGAATATTACCATATAGGTATATTATATTTATTTTTACCTTCACACTGTGTCTTTTCATATTACTTTTGAGTGTGATTACCTATCATTGCCAGCATGATAGAAAACGTGTTACAGACTATAATGTATCGCACATTCACAGTGCCTCTCCATCCACAACAATCGGCTATACTTAGGACGTAGGATCATGGTTTACAGCAGTCAATAAATACACCATGTGTACATAATTCCATTCATTTTCCCTCTCTGTAAAAGGATACGTTTCTTGCTAAGAGCTCATTGCACAAACACTGAATGATAACATAGCTCTATTACTCATTGATTAAGATAAGTAATGGAACCTAGATAACCAGAGCTACACTCCGGCTTCGAAATCAATTCATCACCATCCCATTTCTTTGAAACGTCACATTTCTTGCCGTAGGAATTTTTACAAGGTTATGAAATAATTAAACCGGTCAGGTGTCTCTTTCCTAAATGAGGGTTTCCCAGTTTCCTGATGGCTCAATAACAAAAACACACCTTTATATACTATGTAATAGTCCCCTGCCTAATAGGAAGACCTAAACATAATTATTTAATTCATTTTCCCCATTGGAAACATTGGTTTCTAAAGTCCCGTGACTAGTCATAAGATGCAAATATGTTGTGTTTGTAGAGTTACACAATGCCTCTGACTAAGCACTGTGATTAGAACATTATGTAACACTACCTACATTCAAGGCAAATCTGTATCCCAGGGAACTGAAAATACAGAATCGTTTTCCCATGAGCACCAAAGCAATGTGCTTAAATCTTCAATTAAATGTGACAACTTTAATATTCTGCTGCTCTAATGGATGGCATGCACATTTTGGTCAGGAACCAATGGTGACGACGTTCACAGAAGCTTACAGTATCATACCTCCCACCCATTGCGAATTGGGAATTTTGAGCCCCTTTCCTGCTGAGCTAGGCTAGTATTTTGGCATCTAGTTTCTTGGTTCATATAAAAACAAAACAAACTAAAATCTGGTAAGATATAGGGTATGTAAACATTACAAAAGAATCCAGAAGAGCCTCAGAGAAGCGGTGGGAGATGATGTTTAGTTTGGGGCACAGCCGAGGAAAGCTTTTCAGATCAAAATCAGGAAACATCCAACATGGATGCACATCACTTTTTAACCCCTTAAGGACCAAACTTCTGGAATAAAAGGGAATAATGACATGTCACACATCAATTAAATGTTAAATGCCAATGCCATTAAATGTTAAAGCGGAAAATTCTGCCATTAAACAATTTTTGGACATCATTCTAAAAGGGTTATTAAAAAGCACCACACCAACTGCAGTTGTAAGTAGTGATGATGCCTGCAGTCTGTAAGCACATTGTTTCGAAACTCTGCACATATGGAACATAATCCCTTAGCTGCCAGAGGTGTGACCATACTTCTGCCAGCATCATGGGGCATCAGGCAGCTGCCTGGAAAAAGAATTCCGGGTTGGCTAATGTCAATTCTGTGCACATTTCATTTTTCTGCACAGTGAGTCATTTATTGGCTGAAAGTGGTCGGCTGACGCGCTCTGACAGTGAATGGTGGCTGGATCTGCAGAAGAAGGAAGCCCATCAGCAGTAGAGCTAGGAGCCCTTAGAGCACAGTGGGGACCCAGTTTAAAGGGCAAACTGTAGCTTAACACTTAGCCTCATTCCTGTAGAACCAAGCTAGGTTACTCCTGGCACTATAACCACTACAAAATACTATAATGCTTAGATTAATCCTCTAACTGCTGCACATATAGAAGTGAAGGTCAGTTGTGTGAGCTGCCATGACCTGTCCCAGTGATCATTTATATGTTTTAATTTATTTCTAATCTTTGTGTTCATTGATGCAAGTTGAGGCCTGCTTCACTGCGCAGAGTTATTTGGATATAATAAGTTACTTAATGATCATCATAAATAGGTGCAAACATTGCAAACCGTCATATCTTCTGGCCTTCAAATATTGTTTGTTCTCTCAAACTAAACGGGCATCTTTGGACAGAACCAATGCACATGACTGAAGAACTGACAGTCAGCATCCAGAGAGTTACTTATTTGGAAAGGAGCAATTGGAATAATTTTGCATTTAGCATAAACCACGTAATATGTTATCAGCAGGCACAGCAGTTAAAGGATTGGTGAAGCGGCCGAGACAGTGTGATGGGTGCATGACTTGAATTTACCATCTCTATGGGAGCAGTATTGGAATTAAAGGACCACTATAGTGCCAGGAAAACAAACTCATTTTCCTAGCACTATAGGATCTTTAGGCCCCCCACCCTCAGGGTCCCACTTCCACTGGGCTGGAGGGGGCTGAAGGGGTTAAACACTTACCTTTCTCCAGCGCTGGGCTCCCTCTGCGCTGGGGAACTCTCCTCCATCTGCCGACGTCACTGCCGAATGCGCATGCGTGGCAAGAGCCGCGCGTGCATTCAAACAGTCCATAGGAAAGAATTACTCAATGCATTCCTATGGACGTCCAGCATCTTCTTCTTACTGTGATTTTCACAGTGAGAATCGCGGAAGCGCCTCTAGCGGCTGTCAGTGAGGCAGCCACCAGAGGCTGGATTAACCCTCAGTGAAACTGCTATGTTTACAGCTGCAGGGTTAACACTAGAGGGACCTGGCACCCAGACCAATTCATTGAGCTGAAGTGGTCTGGGTGCCTATAGTGGTCCTTTAACTTTAGGGGAGTAGCCATTACAGTGTTGTAAATTTGTACGTGTCAATCCTTTTCCCTGTATAATAGCTGATCAGCTGGGGTTTAAGGAGATAGTGTGAAGGACCTGGTCCGGGGCTCCTGGAAAACGTTTCTACACAACAGGCTCTCTCCCTACCTGGATACAGTTTGCAGACGGACTTCAACCAGTGTTACACAGTGTTAGCACAGACCGGTACCTGCCAACATGGTTACAATTTTAGATAATTACATGGAAAAAAAGTAAGGCTTGTGTGGGGTAAATGATAAACTACTACGAAGTCACATTTTCTTTGCAAATCATTCTACTGCCTGGTAAAAACAAACAAGATACAAAACTCTAATGAAGAACTGCAAGGATTATGCAGGGGGAGTTTAATATCAGGTTGTTTTTTTTTGTTTGTTTTTTAACAAGATTGATTAAAGGGATACTCAAGGCAACACTAACATGTCAGTTTATTTAAGTGGTTATGGTGCCAGATATCCTTTTCCTTCTGTCTTTTATATACAATTAAAGGAATAAAGTTACTCCTATAAATCTTAGGCTTCCAGGGACACCAATAAGTTTACCATAATTTAACTTTGGACACCCAATTACTCATTTGAGAGCCAGTGGTGTGTCCAGCAAACTGCTCTGTCGAGTGTTCGGGCACACCGCTGGAACACAAAGGGTTAAACCAATATTTTCTGTGACTTTGAGAGCAGTAGAAGGGTAAGTAACGTGCAAATGTATAACTTTGTCCAGTTGTTGATAGTACACAGGAAAAGTTAATCAGAGGAACGTTTTCAAAATACTCTGCAGCAAATTAATTACAACAATTTCTCATCAATTCCACCAAAATAAAGGAAATCACATGGCAGGATATGTGATTAAATCCCCCCAGCATTGCACGTTTGGACAACTACCGTAAATGTGTTCGTTTTTGTAATCACTCAACAGATTAGGCAACGCTGAATTTCATCCATTGTGACACGTGGGACACAGAGTTTCAAAACGCTGGTATCACTGGACTTGGGAATGAGCAAGGATTTACATTTAACCCCTTAAGGACCAAACGTCTGGAATAAAAGGGAATCATGACATGTCACACATGTCATGTGTCCTTAAGGGGTTAAAATGCTAATAAAACCATATACCAGTAAAGGGCATTGAGTTCAACCAGAATGACATTTTTTTTTTTTTTTAAATGTGTAGATAGATAACAAGGGCATAAATAAAAATTGTTATATCACTTCACAATAACCTCTCGTGTGCTGGACGGAGGAGCCTGATTTTATTTGCCCCCCCCCCCATTGCCCCACTTTTCAGATTACTACATTTTGATACATTTCCCCCAGTGCCTTATTTTTGTATTTATTTTTTAGAAGCATATGAATAACGACAGGGAGACTGAATTGTGACTTCTACCTGGGAGTGCAACGCCTACCATTATTAGGCAGCGCGTATTAATTATAGCAGTTATCTTTGGGACCCTGGAGGAAATGAAGATACGCAGAATGAATTTTCAGTAATCTGACAGAGAATAAACAGAGAAAGCCAATAATGAACTCCCAGGGCATGAGAACGTTCCAGTTAGAATTCCCAGTGGGGTGTATATATTGTTGACGGGAACAAGCACTTATTCCACCGAGGATACACTCGATTACACAGAGAAATTCTAACGGCAAAGCTTAACTCTAGATAGAAGATCACAGAGTCCAGCAGAATTTTTAATAAAACTTTTATTTGTACTAACTCTATTTTAGATCAAGTCTGCCTTCTGAGGGCTTCCGGAATCCAAACCGACCTTTGGTCGGTTATCTGACGCTGGACATCCTCACGAACCTCCAGCGTCAAATCTTCCCCATAGGAAAGCATTGAATAATTTCCTATGGGGAGGTCTAAGGCGCACGCCCCGCCATTGCATGTGCATTAGGTCTTCCCCCCCAGCTAACATCGGCAGGGGAGAAGCGTGGGCGGAGCCTGACCCAGCGCCGAGGGACATCGGTGCTGGATTCAGGTGAGTAGCTGAAGGGGTTTTAACCCCTTCAGCGACATGGGATGGGGGGTGGGAGGGAGAGGGGCACTGCAGGATTCTGCATGCCAGGAAAACTGGTTTGTTTTCCTGGCACTGGAGAGTCCCTTTAACCCCTTAAGGACACAGGACATGTGTGACATGTCATAATTCCCTTTTATTCCAGAAGTTTGGTCCTTAAGGGGTTAAATAGAGGGAACAAATATTTTACATTTTTTTTCTTAAGTGTAAGTAAGATAAATCATTACTGTGCCCTTTTCTTCTCCATTTAATGTTAGAAATATTTTCCCCCACTTCTAAATAGAACATTTTAAAAAGAACACTCCAAGCACTATAACTACTTCAGCGCACTGTAGTGGTTGTGGTGTCAAGAGTAACCTGGCGCTATGTAAGCAGTCAAACCGCTTGTGAACACATTGACTTCTTACCTGGAGTGACTGCTCCCGGTCTTCTCTGTAGTCTGGCGCTGGGTTAAGCTCATTGGCTGAGATCAATATGTGGATGGGCTCAGCCAATGAACTGGCTCAGCAGAGCTAACGGAAGCTAATAGCTTGTGTCCAGGTAACGGAGAGGAGGTGAAGAGCGGTACCCGGTAATAGATAAGAAGAAAAACATTTGTAAAATAGTTTGACTACTTACAAGATACCTGCCACCATAACCACCACAGTGTATTGTAGTGATTATGGTGCTTGGAGTGTGCCTTTAATTCTAACAATTAATATAAATGTTTCCAGCGAATTGACAGTTTTAATGATATTTTTAATTTATTATTATTCACTAGATTAGACTTTGTAGCAAACAACAATTTCTCACCTGCACTAAATCTGCTCTACTAAATATTGACAAGAGCGATATATGATCTCTCCAGACAAGCGTGGGTTTTACACATCTATAAGGTAAATACATCTATGCAAACAGTAACTATACAAAGAGAGAAAACTGCACGTCAATATAGACTAAACCCATAGTAATCAGCAACCCATTCACCCACTCATTCAGATATTCATATCACTCAATGCAAGAAAGGATTCACTAATGTTTACAGAGCCTACGGTCCTATCCAGCTACAAAAATGACCATCTGCTTTGGACTTTTCAATACAAGGATAAATGAAATGTTAAAGGGGAACGATTACATAAATCGATGTCCATTGACATGTTGGAGTCTGTATTCATTTAGGTTACATTGCAACAGTGTAACGTAATCCTGTAATTCATAGACCTATAGATTACAAAATATTGAGACTTTTGGTGCTGGTTAATTAACCAATTAAACTTGGTTATGTGACCAAATGCAATGTTCTCCAATGCGAAGCATTTGATTGGATGTGTGCGCGTCACTCGCCGTGCATTAGTGCCCAATGGAGAGTGACGTTTGCTGGATGACGTCATGGAAGGGGGAGAATCAACAGCACCGAGGAAGTCTTGGTGCTGGAAAAAAATAGGCAAAATCTTTTTTATTTATTAAGATGGGGAGCTCTGATCTAACGGTGGATTAGGAACGAATTCATGTTTATGTTCCTAATCCTACAGTGTTCCATTAAGGTGTAATGTCCATACCCTTTTAGTGTAAAATATATTGGGTTTTTGGTTATTGCTCCCATCTACAGACAGTAATTGGTCTGTCTAAGGCTTTGAATCAGGGGCAGCAGTCTAACATGCACGGCTTAGAGGAGTGGATCCTTGTTCACTGACAACAGAGGGGCTGGAGGGGGGAATACAAAATAATACATTTTAATCTAAACAGCTATGTACATTACAACTCAGGAACAGTAACTGTACTGGCTATCTGGAATTAAATTCAATAAAGAAGGTTTGCAATTCTCCGTGATTCCTTATGGAATAACTAAACCCCGCTATAGTTTGTATATCAGGATTATATAAATTGTTACACACCTCACCCATTATTCAAGAAGTCCGTTTTCGTTACTAAACGTTTGGAGGCCACACTGTAACAAGAATTGTGGTTTCCAAGCTGTGTAAGAATGTATAGGACTGGCGCAATTAAACATCCACAGGATATTTCAGAACCTCCATACCTCAACAAAATAGAAATGTCTTAAATGTCAAAAGTGCAAATGTCAATAAACAGTCAGTGGTTGCGTCACAACTTGTAAGGGAACAAGCACATTGTATGGCTTCTGCAATATCTGTCAGGTCAGTCATTACTTATTGTACCTGCACATAATAGACCCTTTAGACAAAGCAAAAGTCTGATAAAAGGGTTTCACAGAATTTTGGGGGAATACCTGGGTAGTCATAAGTTAGAAACCACCTAAATCCATGTAAGACACTTGAAACTGGATTGATCTCATCATGATTGTGTAAAAGACCAGTCAGTGTAATGTTCATCATCCCTCGGCTATCTCAAATGCATTAAAAAGAGGCACTTTACCTATCATAGCTAATTGTACTGGTTATTGGGTAAAGGTACCCCTAAGAGGCTGCTACACAGTTTTTTTTTCTGTGTAACGCAGCCCAGACTCTTAGCACTAGAACCACCACAACCATTTCCGTCTTACAAAGTATTTAATTCCTGACTTATGAGTCACCCTGTAAAACTGTATTACAGTTTGATAAAGACTCACTGTGCTAATGTTTCCACTGAAGAAGGAGGTTTTTAAGCTAATATCACCTACATAATTTTTACATCGAGAAAACACACAGAGCTCCGATGCTATGCATACCAGCGTGCAACACTCTACTGCTTACGTAATGTATACATTGTTCTCCAATCGTATCTTCATGCAATGGTGTATAAATATGGTGCAATACAACGGAATGTTACTGGCACAGTGAATTTCCAAACCACAAGTAGAGATTAAAAAGGATGGTTTTTGAAATTCAGATGATTGCTCTGATTAGGCCATTTGCTTACAGGAAGTCTACATGTACCACAAACGGCATGAAAGAAAGAAAGAAAAATCATTCCTCCCCCCCCCCCCCCCCTCCCCTTATTCAGATTTTTAGAAGCCCGCCGTATGAGTTCTAGCTTGTTGTCATAAACGTTATACATTTGCTGGAGATTTCCCAGCAAAACAAACATACACATTTTAATCAATCACTATCTGAAGGTAAACTTGTCATCCATTTAATTTGTAGATGAACGGTTTACTTTAATATCACTAAGCAAGACATGCGTTGATCACTTGACTTCAAATCAGTTTTAGGTCAAAAGTTGGCAAAAAAGTTATCACGAAAATATGGCCGTTGGGTTAACATGCTAGAACTAGGGGTAAGGTTTAAAGCGGATCTGACGCTTTTCAGTATTTTATAAAGATGTGCTTTTTAAGAAATCCTGATGCTGACTGCATTGACATGTTACTGAAATTCCAACACAATCCAAAGATACCGTAAGACAAAGTATGGACTGATGACTTTGCCTTATGGCAAGTCGGAAGTTGACCAAAGGGAGATCTCTGCAGTCAGCTTTTGCCGAATGCCAGCAGCCGTCCCAAGTGACAGCGGTGGGATTCATTCGTGGTGTCATGCATCGTGAGATGCGATGTTCCTGCAGGATTTTCATAAACCTCAGTGTTGTACTCTTGTGCATGGGGCTCCTGGCAAATGAATCACTAGGCGCTGATGAAGAACAAGAGGAAGAAGATGAAGGTGAGCACAAGGGATGGTTTCAGGCAAGTAAAAGCTAATCACCACAGTCACCTGATCCTAACCAGAAACCCCTCGAAAGTTACAGATCTGTTATAACAGAGCAAAATAGTAAAATCTGCAATATTCACACCTCCAAAAACTCACACTCACAGACAAACTAAAACTTAATTTACAAAAAAATCTGTCTGGATGATAGGATTCTCGCAAGATGAAGAGCACAGCCATTACCAAAAGTAATGGTAGCATACATTTAAAGTCCGACGCTACTAGACAGGCCTAAAAGTTCCTCGCCAATGTAAGCACCCTCCATGGCGCACTCATCACGGCTGAATTATACGTGCCAATAGGTAGTGGGCGAGTGGAAGTTTTGAGCCCTGCTCACAGTATTTAAAGAGGTAACCCAAAATCCACAATCACCTATATTCCTTTCATACGATATAGTGAGAATAGCAGCGTCGTCCAAGGGTCACTACACGAATACTTATAACAGACAGCTGGGAATAAACTTCGTTGTATCTATAGTTCCATTCATAAAAGCGTTGATTGGAACCACAGAGAAAGCTCGGGCAGGAGTACGCATGGTTTTTTCTGATGAGTGGAACCGCTCAGAGGTTTATGGATATTCTCAGCAAGGTGAGGATTGGCTAACAGAGCTCACTGCAGAAGCTGCAAATCTCAGATGTGCTGCAAAAACAAGAATGCCATTGGTATGTCTTTTTTTCTTTTGCACTTTTTAACGATTTATTAAAATAATGCATTATTAAGATGGGAATCAGCTCCAGCCTTTAAAAGCCAAGCTAACACAAATATCACGTTACAGATACATATACACACAGGCACATTGCCAGCTCAATATATGAAGATATTTACTGCCTGAAGAACAGTATGGTACTTTATATCCTTTGGCTGCATAGCTGCAACAACAGATCTGAAACAAACAAGATAATTATATAGTGAAACCGTTCTGGAAACTACAGGTTCATGGTCTGTTTTGAACATTTAGGAGAGTGTGTTCATGAGCAGTAAATTTTGTTGTGATCAAAGTTAATCAATGGGATGTAAAGGCGACCGAGGGGGAAAACAAAATAAAATTCAGCTTGTTTATCAATTTCCATTGAAGATGTTCGCAAATTTCACTTAAAACAACATTAATCATTTCAGGAAAAAAGCGCAGAACAAAAGGGTAGAAGCAGAATAGAACGAAAGAAAATAAACCGTCACGAGATAGAAAATCATGGCAAAAAAACATTAAAAAAAATCCAGACAGCTTTAAACCTACAAAGTTGACCAAAGATTGCAAATTTAAGGCCAAACAAATCAAAATAGAAAAGTTCTCCAATACAGCTATTATTCAGAATCCTCTTATTTTAACCTAAAATCTGCTATTCACTTTTCAGTTGTTCTGAAATCTTCCCCAATTGGCAGCTGTTGGGAATAATAATACACTTTGCCTATATTGACCCAGGGATCAAGCTACAGATGACCGGATGCTCAGTCTGTTTAAAATTGGCTAACTTGGAGCATGTCAGCTATTTGAAATAATATACTTTATCTATATATACACTGCTTAGTGAATAAACCCCTAGGCAAGAGTTATAGTACATCGTGTAACAGGTGTTATGTCCTGTGTGTTTCTGCTGTTGGCCTTATCTCCTGTGTTTCTCCCTTTGATCATAACTGCTTAGTAATGTGTAATTTAGAACTGCGTAGTTAATATCTTTAATTCTAAGTGCGTATTAATTCTAATTTTTTTTTCATTATTTTATTTATTGAAAAAAGTTTTATCCATTTTTATCATACATATAACAAAATAGTGCAATATACATACAAGACAAGTGTGACAATAACAGAACATGTAACTTGCATTGTTACAACTGTTCTAGTCCTAAGTTTAAAGATAATTCCTGAACTAGACGGCTAAGGATATCTTAATAAAGGATAAATTCTATCTTAAAGAACTGATGTAAAAATAAGTATAAGTTTGGGCTATGGTCGGTCTAAACATCGTAAAAAGAGAAAATATCACGGTGGTGAAATTAGATATCAAGATCTAAAAAAATAAAAAAATAAAAATAATAATAATTCATTTGTTTTCCAAAATTCGGATCCAATTAGTGTATTGGTCTTGTTTATTTGTAAGAAGTAAGGAGGAGACTGGCAAATCTTTTTCCATTCGGAGTTGGAACAAGATTTGATTAACAAGCTGACACCTCTGGAAAGAAAGATGTGACTTCCATTGTCTTGCTATTATTATCTTTACTGCCAAAAAGCAATGGTTTGTGAGACACTTGGAAGAAGTGGAAGAAAGTTTCCAATTTAAATGTAACAGTGCTATATCCGGGCCTTTTTTAATTGTAATCAGAGGCGGCTCTCTAATTAGGCGATTTAGGCGGCCGCCTAAGGCCTCGCGCTTGCTGGGGCCTCGCGGACGCCTAAATTGCCTCAGGGCAGACTGAACTGTCGTGTCCTCGGTCAATGACCGAGGATCCGACAGTGAGAGGGGGCTCGGCGGCTTGCCCAGTATGCCGCCAGGTGGCCCCTCCACATGGTCTGCCCACAGGGAGAGCCAGCCTCTGATCTGCAGCTCCGCCGAGTGCAGAGCTGCAGATCACATAATGTAGTTCTCGCGGACTTACAGAGCGTTGCCGCGGGTTACCACGGCAACGCTCTGACAGGCTCTCGCGAGAACAAGGTCTGCAGCTCTCGCGGAGCTGCAGGAGCTGCAGACAGAACAGTCATCCCACCGGACCACCAGGGAATTTCAACCACTGGACCACCAGGGAATTTCAACCACTGGACCACCAGGGACTGCTGCCACTGGACCACCAGGGAATTTCAACCACTGGACCACCAGGTAATTATATAATAAAAAAATGTATTTTAGTGTGTGGAGGCTTGTCACAGCCTCCACACACACTGTGCCTAAAAATGCCCACCCACCCTCACTGCCCCAAAACTGCCCACCCTCACTGCCCCAAAACTACCCACCCTCACTGCCCCAAAACTACCCACCCTCACTGCCCCAAAACTGCCCACCCTCACTGCCCCAAAACTACCCACCCTCACTGCCCCAAAACTACCCACCCCCATCTTCCTCCTCACTGCCACCCACTCACACCCTGACCCCAAAAGTGTCACATTCCTCCACACTGCTCTCTCAGCCTGTTACGCTTTCACACACTTGCAACCCATATTGTCAGCCCCCAACACTATGTCACCAATACATACAGTCCCCCCTCCCACACACTGTCACCCTTTCCAACACTGCCTCCCACACTCTCACCTACCCACCGTCACAATTCCACACACACATACAGCCACCCCACACACTGTCACCCCCCACATGCTGTCATGCCCCCTTCACCTCGCTCACATTAACCTCTCCTAATCTTGTTGTTCTCACCCCCTCCATCCATACCACAATTACTGGCCCTCGCTTTTCTACACTCACCCTATCACATTAATCCCCCTAATCCTATCACACTCATCTTCTCTCATACTGTCACACTCACCCCCAACCCTGTCACACTCATCCTTTTTCACATTAACCCTTTCACGTGGACCCAACCATGCCACACTCGCCCTGTCACGTAATCATGCCTGGCTCACTTTCCCTTTGCCTTGTCACACTCCCTACTCCAGCCGTTCAACACATAACCCAAAACCCTGTCAAACTCCCCCCCTCTTTACCCTATCACATTAACTTCTCCTATCCTGTCACTCATTGTGCCTAGACATGCCACACTCACCCTGTCACATAACCCTCCCTCATCCTGTCACTCTCACCTCCCCTCGCCCTGTCACACTTTCTCCTTTAACCGTGCCACACTCACCCCAACAGTGAATACAGAGACTAGCACTCTGTATCCAGCACTGCAAACCTGTCATACATTATAACTACAGCTCATTATACACAAGATGCAACCCCTATATGTTTTTTTATTATGAGTGATAGTTGGGGGCCTCTTGTTTGAGTTTCGCCTAAGGCCTCATAAAGTCTAGAGCCGCCACTGATTGTAATATTGAATAAACATTTAAGTATTGCAAAAGACCATTCCCAAAGACTATTAACTAGACTACAATGCCACCATATATGAACGAGTGTTCCCTCTGGATAGCCACAACGCCAACAATGAGGAATTTGACCTGGATAGATTTTACTTAATTTATATGGAGTCAAGTACCATTTATACATCTTATATTGACATTCGACTAAGTTCTGACAGTGAATATATTTACGGGTATCTTTAAGAGATGTACACCATTCCTGCTCAGCTATGTCAATATTTAGGATATTTTTCCATTTATCGAGTATCTTTAGAGGTTGTTGATCCAAATTAGATAACAACTTAGTAGCTTTTGAAAACATTGTGTTAACCTTAGTATATCTAAAGATGGTTTGAATAAGACTATCGATTTTTGGCGACGTTTTAGTAAGAACTTATTCAAGAAATGTTTAATTCTTAAATAAGAAAAGAGTTCTTTGTTAGGGAGAAGGAGTTTGGTTTGAATATCAGCAAAGGGTAAAATGTGGTCCTCCTGGAGGATGTCTCCAATCGTCCATTGAAATTTGGACCAATTATTTAAAGAGATATCCTCAATATTATCTTCTAAAACAATCAAATGTGATGACTTAATTATTTTATTATACATTTTTTGTTGTTTTTTTATAATTTCCCAAGCTGTAATAATTTGTGACAGGATTAATGATTTACTACGTAAAAATTCTGTTGTTTTTTGTTGTTGTTTTTTTTGCCATAAATATATTTCTAATCTATCTTTTCCAGCCGCCTCTGATTCAATTTGGTACCATGTGTCTGTTTTGAACGATTCAACCTGAAGTTTATATATGTGACCAATGAATCAGTATAGTAACACTTTCTGATATTTGGGTAATTTACCCCTCCATTTTGGGGTTTCCTAGAGAGAACTTTAGAGCTTATTCTGGGGCTTGACGTTTTCCAAATAAACTTTTGAAAACTAGATTGTATCATAGTTAGCCAAATATCAGAAATTTGGAGGGGAATCATCCTGAATAGATACAGTCATTTGGGCATAATATAAGCGTTGATTATGTTAATCCTGCCGATCCAAGAGGATTCGGTCAGGCGCCATTCTTTTAATTTTGTGTTTGTATATTTCAGGAGATTCAATACGTTTATTTCCATAATATCATTGACTTGAGACGAAATTGTCACACCCAAGTAATTAAAAACATTATTAGACCATACGAAATCATAATGGTCTCGCAGATCTTTTAAACTATGAATATTGATGTTAGTGGTTACGGCAATTGATTTAGATATGTTAAGTTTGTAATTGGATACCTTAGAGTAACTATTTATAGCAGATAAGACTTGAGGGAGAGAGGATTGTGGAGAAGTGAGGGTCAATAATATATCATTGGCATAAAGTGATATTTTTGCTTCCGAGTTATTAGTTAGAAAGCCTCTGATATTCATATTAGTCCTAATGTTAATTGCTAGGGGTTCTAAAGTTAAAATATAAAGAAGAGGGGACAGGGGACAGCCCTGTCGTGTGCCATTGTGTAAATTAAACCAGCTTGATTGAATATTTACTCTTACAGTTCTAGCTGTTGGTTCGGAGTAAAGTGCCATAATGGCATCATGGATCCAACCGGTGAATCCAAAGGAAGTCAATACCTCGCCGAGGAAGCCCCAGCTGACCCAGTCGAAGGTCTTCTCGGCATCCAACGACAGGGTCAGCAGCGGAATCCCCCGACGGAGTGCCCCATCCAAAATGTTCACTATTCTTCTGGTGCAAGTATCAGAAGATCTACCTGGCAAAAAACCAACCTGATCAGAATGAACGACTCTCTCGATAAATGATTTTAATCTACATGTTAATATTTCTGCATATATTTTCATATCTGTATTAATTAAAGAAATTGGTCTGTAATTCTTAACGTCTGTGGGATCTTTATTTGGTTTTAATATTGGAAGAATATTGTCTTGTAACAACTCCTTTGGGGTTTTAGCCTTTTTGGCCATTTCATTAAAAAAGAGCCGTTAAAGGAACAGTTATTTATTTTTTCATTATTTTATAAAAGAAATTGCTGAATCCGTCTGGTCCAGGGGTCTTATTTAATTCAAGTCTATCGATCTCTCTTTCCACTTCATTCACCGTAAACTCATAAATTGAGTTGGGCTAAGTCTTGTTTGTTGATTTTTGGAATATCGTTATTATCCAAATATTTTTTCATATCTTTGTTATCTGAGGATGTATCCAGATTATATAATTTACTATAAAATTCATTGAACAATTGTCCAATTTTTTCCGGTGAAGAATATGTGTTTTGTTTTTCAACCAATTTATTAACTCTATTGTTTGAATTTTGCTTTTTTAATCTTTTAGTTAACTTTTTATTTGCTTTATTACTTTGATGGTAAGTATTTAATCTCAGTTTGTTAATTGTTTTTCTAATTTTTTCTTCTATCTTTAGGTTAATTTGTTTTTGTAGTTCTAAGAGTGTCGATCTTAATTGATTGGATGGGAGGTCTTTATTCATTTTAGACAAATTAGAATATTGAATGTTTAAATCTGTTAAAGTGGAATTTGCTAGTTTGAACTCACCCTGGCTATTTATTTGTAGACGCCCCATCCCCCCTCAGGTCAAATGTAACCTCTCCTGACGAGGACTATTTTA
Organism: Pelobates fuscus; assembly: GCF_036172605.1. Taxonomy (NCBI): domain Eukaryota; kingdom Metazoa; phylum Chordata; class Amphibia; order Anura; family Pelobatidae; genus Pelobates; species Pelobates fuscus. The sequence goes on along the minus strand of NC_086325.1, from coordinate 155,676,976 downwards.
TTTCTCTATAGTACCAATTTTGCCATGATAACCGGAATGTATGACTCATAGCACTGTGGAAGAGGTCCGGCCTAATGTTTGCAAAGCCCACAAAGGGCTAACACATTTACAGTCACGATTTAAGTACACAGGGTAATTAGAATTCAGTAAAATACTGATTATTAACTCCGCAAACTGTCCAAACACTAAACATCGCTCTGCAAACGGGATTCAAAATTAGGATGTGGATTGAAGCAGCTGCCCGTCTCACGTTGCAATGGAAAGACGAGGACAGGAACTGGACAGATTTACTTCCTACTCATCAGGTCCAGCAAATAAAGGGACAATGTGACCTTGAGCTGTGTATTAGGGGACCTGCGAGAATACTACAAAATGTAAAACTTTTTGCTGTGGCAAACTACATTGAGCAATTGTAATATCTTCCGCCTTTTCTGCATGTTACCGCTTGCATAACAATATTGGCACGTCGTCAAAGCGTAACTATTTTGCCAATAAAAGAGCAGCTATAGGCCAGATATTGTGCATACTCGTAATGCATGGAACCTTATCACTCAATAAGGCAAAAGGAGGGGGGGCGGGGCCGGACCGCCAAGCTGGACGGTCGCAAGTCGTTCCAGCTCCTGAAACATGATATGAATAATCGCTAAAAACACGTATTGCCACCCCAAACCGGACCGACTGCGAAGATACCCAGAGCCGAGGGACTGCTGGACCTGGGGAGAGGCTGGCTCACTGAGCTTCAGTCCCCCAGGGGAGAAAAAACAGTTGCCCCAACCCGGGCCTTCATCAGCGGTGAGTGGGGCAGACGGCCGCTGCCTCACTATCCTGCACCACAGAACCAGACCAACGGTACAGACCGGCGCGGGTCCGGCTCAGTTCCCCCCCCCTATGGACCGGGGGGGTGATCCCGGTCCTCACCCTGGTCGTGACTCCACAGTTAAGGCAAAGAAGCTCGCCGTTGCCTCCAAAATGGCGGTCGCCATGTGCGCAGTCAGTAAGCGGAAGTCCTCCTACCTCCTCTCGATTACACCAAAAACGGCTCCCACCTCCCGATCCCGCCACACAGGGAAGCGGCAAGCACAACCCTCGCAGTCACTCAAGCCAGCACCTAGAGGCATGGGCGACCTGAACAGGCGGGAGACCACAGCTGCACCGGAGGGGCGGAACTCCAAACAGCAATCATCCCAACGTGACACCTTTGCCGGAGGACCGACCATGCACCCACTCAGCCTGCAACAGGACCACCCGGAAAGCGGCGGACTCCCGCGGATAAAACCCAGCTCTCACACATGGCAGACACCAGCTTGCGGACGAGTGCACCACACCAGGGCTGCAGCTCGAAAGTACCCAGCGAACTATGCAGGAATATATGCGAACGAAACACGTTCTGATGCCTGCTCTGAAGGACACTTGCCTCCTACTACTCGAACACAGCAGAGCAGGCATCGGACAAAAGCGGGACTACCCTTGTATTATCTTTTTATATTTACTCACTTAGTGTCAGGCTGCAAAGCATGTCTTCATTAACCCTTATGCATATTCTCTTGCTGATACATCTTGAGTTCACCTGTTTAATGTTTCAATAGCATGTTGCCTTACTTTATTTATTCACTCAGTGTCAGGCTACAAAGCATGTCTCCATCAACCCTGATGTAAACTCATTCACTGACACGTCTTGATTTAACTTGTGGAAAAAAAGAAAAGGAATACCTACCATATATGCAGATGTACTCCATGTTAAGCATTGATTATTTTGTTTTATTGTCGTTTATCATACTTTGTTTTCATTAAAGGGACACTATAGTCACCTGAACAACTTTAGCTTAATGAAGCAGTTTTGGTGTATAGAACATGCCCCTGCAGCCTCACTGCTCAATCCTCTGCTATTTAGGAGTTAAATCCCTTTGTTTATGAACCCTAGTCACACCTCCCTGCATGTGACTTGCAAAGCCTTGCATAAACACTTCCTGTAAAGAGAGCCCTATTTCTTCATTGCAAGTTCTGTTTAATTAATATTTTCTTATCCTCTGCTATATTAATAGCTTGCTAGACCCTTCAAGAGCCTCCTGTATGTGATTAAAGTTCAATTTAGAGATTGAGATACAATTAATTAAGGTAAATTACATCTGTTTGAAAGTGAAACCAGTTGTTTTTTTTCATGCAGGCTCTGTCAATCATAGCCAGGGGAGGTGTGGCTAGGGCTGCATAAACAGAAACAAAGTGATTTAACTCCTAAATGACAGTGAATTGAGCAGTGAAATTGCAGGGGAATGATCTATACACTAAAACTGCTTTATTTAGCTAAAGTAATTTAGGGGACTATAGTGTTCCTTTAACCCCTTAAGGACACATGACATGTGTGACATGTCATGATTCCCTTTTATTCCATAAGTTTGGTCCTTAAGGGGTTAATCATCCTTTTACACTCTTACTGTTTAGACAAGCATGATACCAAAACATAAAAAATGTGCAAATTCCTATGCCACTGTCTATCTACTGTTCATCTTGAAATGCGCTGTTGTCGCGTCTGTTAATATCCTGTAACAACCTGCACAACCAAAATAAAGAATTAAAAAAAAAAAAATAAATAAGGCAAAAGGAGAGCAAAGGCAGACAACGCAGACAATGCACGGGAGCAAAAACAATAATGTCAAAGTACATGTTAGAAGGGAAAGCGAGTAGTTTGCCAGATTTTTAAATGAAATGTTTATTTAATGTAGCCCCAAGGAGCCAAAGCGCAGCTTAGCGGAGGAGGGCCTTGACAGGGGTTAGGAGGCGGGCTTAGGAGGAGCCGGCCAGGACTGGGTGGTTGTGGGTAATAGGGCTGGTCTACTTAAATAGGCAGCCATTTTAGGCAGAGCACATTTAATTTCTTACCTAGCCGAGTTTGTGTGCACCTTGTGTTCACTGCTTTGCTGGGTAGGTTTTTTCCTTTTGTCTCCTCTGCAGGGCCATGGAAGACGTGGAGAGGTTGCTGGCTGGAATCCGGACGGCGGCGCTGCGACAGGACGCGGGCTGGGTTCGGGCCCAACTGGACCAGATCCTGACGGCGGCGGCGGAGAGGGATGGCGGCGGAGAGAGGCCACAACGGGCCAGGAGGCCTCCGCGGCGTCTGAGTCCTGGATCTGGACTGGAAGCGGCACGTACAGCAGGCCCGCGGACCCCGTGGTTGAGGCCCCACCTCCCGCGGCGCGGCCCGGGCCTAGGCGAGGTGCTTCCCGGCGGGTGGCGGCTGCAGAGGCTGACGGTGCGCACTCCGGACCGGGTGGGGTGGCACCTGGCGTGCGGAGGCGTGCGGCTGAAGAACGGCCCTCTCCAGGGCCTGGCCCGTCTGGGATGCAGCCCGGGAGGGCACCCACTACACTGGAGGCCGGGAAGGACGGGGCCCAGGGCAGGACGGCCCGGAGAGGGCCCCTGGCGAGCCGGAAACAGCAGGCAAGTGCTGGGGATCCTCAAGGGGCCCCCCATGATGTGGCTGGAGTTAAGGGTACTCGCGGGAAGGACAGGGCCCAGGCTGTAGGAGTACAGGGGGGTCGGGCTTCCCCTAAGAGACTGGTAGTGGGGGAGGGGGGGCCGGTTAGCCGACGACAGAAGGTGGCAGGGGGTGGTCGGGCTGTTGTGGCACAGGGGTCCAGTGGCAGGCAGGCTGGAGAAGGGGAGGTAGGGGAGGTGGGCAGGCAGAGGGCTCTTCCCTCTGGTAGGTCAGGGGGTTTGGCTAGGAGGGCTGGGCAGGGGGTAGTGGAGGTTAGGGGGGGGAAGCGTAGGGGCAGTTTTTCAGGGCGCAGTGCGGGTGAGGAGGGTGGGGCCCTTAGTAGTTCAGGGACTGAGAGGGGGGGGCGTAGGCGGGGTCGGCCCAGTGTTAGGTTGGGTTCTGGGTCTAGCAGTGGGAGTCCCTTCCCAGTTAGGTGCGCTAGGGCCGGTAGGCATTTCGAGAGGCGGCGACGTCGATCTTCATCTAGTGGGTCCGCAGGAGGTAGGGGGGGGTCCCCCAGGCATGGTCGACGGGGGCAGGTGCTAGGTGGTGTCAGTAGGAGTCGTAGCCCGCGGGGTGTGGCCCCTGGGAAGCAGCGACAGGACAGCGGGTGCCGGGAGGCCTTGGTGGTCGGCAGGCGCTCCCTGGGTCGGGACGGGAGGGCTGCTGGGGAACAGTGCACCCTGCCCAGGACTTCTTCTCCTCGTTTCAGGTCACGGAGCCGCTCTTCATCAGTGTTCAGGAGGCACCGGGTGAGCTCCCCGGTTGGCGGGACTTCAGTGGACGTTGCCCTTCGTGGAAGCACAGCAGTTCCCATCGCAGCCCTGAGCGCTTCCGGTTCCGGGGGCTTGGCCGGTGAGTCCAACGGATCATTGCACTCAGACACGCTAATACAAACACTACAATCACTGCTCCACTCATTGGGGGCGGGGGGTGGTTCAGGGGTGAGCGTTGGGCAGGTGTGGGCACAAGGGGTAGCGGCTAGTGGGCCTGGGGCGGGGCCCCCGGCGGCGCCGGCAAACAGTGTAGAGGCAGGGGCCGCACCCGGCCCTGGGGATGCTGGGAACGAGCGGGCGGAACTGACTGGGGGGGTGTCGGATGCGGCAAGGCAGCACGCATACGTCTCGTTTGCCGGCCCGCTCGGGGTCCACCTTAAACAGGAGGTGAAGGATAAGATCTGGAAGGGGGAGTACTTAGAGATCTTCTCTCTCCTTCCCTTGGAGGAATTTATTGACCTCAAGGAGGAAGATAAAAAAGATGAGAAGAAGGAGGAAGAGGAGAAGCGGAAGAAGTATCGCAAGATACCGAAATCCTTTGGGAACTGGTTAAGGGCGTTTTGTGTCTTGGCCAGCGTGATAGGGGAAAAGTCACCGGGCGTCTGCTCTTCCTTATTCTGCTACTTGGACGGGATTTGGGAGGCATACCGCACCTATGGCGGGCTGGCATGGTGGCGGTATGACGAGCAGTTCCGACAGCGGTTGGCGGCTAATCCGGGTATGAGGTGGGACCAGATGGACCTGCCTCTCTGGATGAAGCTGATGATGGCGCAGAAGGCGCAGCCCTTTCAGCATGCGGCTGGCGCGAAAGGACAGTCCGCCTCGTCGGCCGCCTCGCAAAAGGGACTCTGCTGGCTTTTCAATGAAGGCCAATGCAAATGGGGTGCTTCCTGCCGATTTAAGCATGAATGCTCCGGCTGCGGGGGGGCACATGGGCTGCAGCGCTGCTTCAAGAAAGGTAAGTCCGGGGGGTCGGGAGCCGGGTCCGCGGTGGAGGGGCTTCCGCTGCCCAGGGGACTAACCCCAGTGAGGCTAGACGCGATGGAACCGTGGCTAAGCCGCTACGGTAGTAGGGCGGACGCCGAGCTCCTCAGGGCCGGGTTCGGGCAGGGTTTCTATATCCCGTTCCAGGCTAGGGAGAGCATGGGGCACCCGCGTAATCTAAAATCGGTGGCGGAATTTCCAGGGGTGGTACGGGACAAGCTGGGTAAGGAAGTTATGTTGGGTAGGATGGCTGGGCCGTTTCCGGTACCGCCGGTGGAGGGCCTTCGGGTCTCCCCTCTTGGTGTGGTCCCTAAGAAGGAGCCCGGGAAGTTTCGGCTCATTCACCACCTGTCGTACCCTAAGGGCGGGTCAGTTAACGATGACATTGATAGGGAGCTGTGCTCGGTCTCTTATGCATCATTCGACCAGGCGGTCGAGCTGGTGAAGAAGGCTGGGCATGGGGCTCTTATGGCAAAGGTTGACATTGAAGCGGCTTTCCGGCTGCTCCCTGTCCACCCAGCGTGTCATCACCTGCTGGGGTGTCTTTTCGAAGGGGGCTACTATGTGGATTTGTGCCTCCCCATGGGATGCTCCATTTCTTGCTCCTATTTCGAAAAGTTTAGTTCTTTTCTTGAATGGGTGGTGCGGGTTGAGGCGGGGGACAGGGCGGTGGTACACTACTTGGATGATTTTTTCTGTGTGGGGCCGGCTGGCTCCCCGGCTTGCCTGCACCTGCTGAGGACCATCGAATGGGTGGCTGGCCGATTTGGGGTGCCGCTAGCGGCAGAGAAGACGGAGGGCCCGACCGGGTGCCTTAGCTTCTTGGGTTTGGAGATCGATTCTGAGCTGGGGGAATGCCGTCTGCCGCTGTCCAAATTGGAGGCGCTACGGTCCAAAGTGGGTGAGGTGAGGCAGGCGCGTAAGGTGACGCTCCGGCAACTGCAGTCGTTGATCGGGATGCTCAACTTCGCCTGCCGGGTGATCCCTATGGGTAGGGTGTTTAGCCGCAGCTTGTCAGCGGCTACGGCTGGGGCCCGGTCTCCACACCATTTCATACGAGTGTCCTCGTCCATGCGGGCTGACTTGGGCGTGTGGGACACCTTCTTGAGGGATTTCAACGGAACGGTGTTCTTCCGGCGGGAAGGCGTGTCGACAGCCGAGCTAGAGCTGTTTACTGACGCGTCGGGCAGCGTGGGGTTTGGGGCCTACTTCGGCGGGCAATGGTGCGCAGAAAAGTGGCCGGTGGCGTGGGGGCAGAGCCCCCTCATGCGTAACTTGGCCTTTCTGGAGCTGTTCCCGTTGGTGGTGGCGTTGGCCTTGTGGGGGGCTAGCTTGCGGGACCGGAAAGTGGTCTTTTTCTCGGACAACATGTCCGTGGTGCATGCGGTTAACAACCTGTCCGCAGCGTCTAGGCCAGTGGTGGCGTTGTTGCGGCGATTTGTCTTGCTGTGCATGTCCCTTAATGTGGTCTTTCGCGCGCGACATGTACCAGGGTACCTGAACGAGGTGGCTGATGCTTTGTCTCGTTTTCAGTGGTCCAGGTTCCGGACGGTGGCCCCGGAGGCGCTGGACGTGGGCCTGGCGTGCCCAAACGAGATGTGGCAGTTAGGAGCGTCATGCTTGGAGGACTTGTGAAAGCGTCGCTCGCACCGGCCACCTGGGCCGCCTACAGTAAGGTCTGGGGTGCATGGGAGCGTTCCTGGGACGGGCTGGGGAGGCGAGCGTCAGGGGAGCCGCCGCTGGACGCCTTCCTGTGGTTCATCTTCCATTTGTTGGCAAGCGGTGCGTCTCCGGCGGTAGTGGACAGGACCATGGCGGCAATGGCCTTTTGGTTCAAGCTCCGTGGGGGGGAGGACCTTACAAAAACTTTTGTTAAACGGCAGGCTCTTAAGGGCTACGGGAGGGGACGTAGGGTGCCGGACACTAGGCGCCCGGTGTCGGTACGGGTGCTGGGGGGTCTGATTCGGGCCTTGCCTGACATCTGCTTCGATGGGTTTGAAGTGGCTCTGTTTACGGCGGCATTCCTCCTGGCCTTTTTCGGGGCCTTCAGGATTGGTGAGTTGGTGAGTGCCTCACGGTCAGCATCTGGGGGCATACAAGCAGCGGGGGTTCGTGTACTTGAGGGAAAGTTGGTGGTGCACCTGGCCAGGTCTAAAACTGACGTGAAAGGGGCAGGCAGGGACGTGACCCTGGGCCCTCTGCCAGGTTCGGCCTTGTGTCCAGTGGCTGCGGTGGTGCACTACTTGGAGCGGAGGCCGATAGTGGACGGGTCGTTCTTGGTGCATGCGGACGGCTCGTCGCTATCCCGCTTCCAATTCACTAAAGTTTTCCGGAAGGGCTTGGTACGGCTGGGGTTGAGTGCGAGCGCCTACGGCACCCACTCATTTCGCATCGGAGCAGCCACAGAGGCTGCGCGCCTGGGATTGGGGGACGACCTGGTCAAGAGGATTGGGAGATGGGAGTCTGTCAGGTTTCGCTCTTATATTCGTTTAGGCTTATTGGAGTGCTAGCTAGGGCGCTAGTGGGGGCACTCTGTTGGGCCCGGGGGGTATTTATACTGTTCTTTTCCTCCTTCCCCAGGTCGTGTTGCTTGGATCGTGGGCCATTCCTTCGTCTTCTGGGCCGCCAGGAGGGCTGCAGCTCGAGCGAAAGGCCAGCAGCTGGGCTTTCCGAAGGACCAGTTGACAATACAATGGCTTGGGTACAGGGGATATTGCTGGAGGGATATATGTGGGGTGGTGTTGCGGAAGGTGGCAAGCGGGGTAAGGCCCGACATGTTGGTACTACATGCGGGGGGCAACGACTTGGGCCTCATTCCGCAGCGGAGGCTAGTAAAGTGGATGAAGCAGGACCTTAACAGGCTGGTCGATCTGCTTCCCGGGGTCATGCTGGTATGGTCGGAAATGGTCCCGCGGCTGCGCTGGAGGCACGCCCGGGACCACGCGGCTTTGGATAGATGCAGGGGCAAAGTTAATAGTTTGATGGCTAACTTCGTGAGGAAGTTGGGGGGAGTTGTGGTGAGACACGTGGAACTGGAAGGTGGTTTGCCAGGGTACTATCGCCCGGACGGCGTTCACCTGTCAGCTGTGGGCTGGGACCTACTGAACCTGGGGCTGCAGGAGGGGATGCAAAGGGCACTCTTTCTCCGGGGTGGGGGAGCTCAGACAGCTTAAGGGGTCAAGGTCTGAGCCCGTGGCGGGTTAGGGAGCCGAGGAGGAGGAAATAGGCTCCCATGAGGAACGTCACGGACATGGAAATTGTGGTCACTGGTGGTTGGTAGGTTTCGAGTCCTGGAGGTGGCTCAGAACCTGGTGGGGTAGGGGTATCCGGGTATACCCCTACCGTGGTTATTTATGGTTGGCACTTAAATGGTTATGTTGGAATAAGGTTGAAAATTGTTAAAGATATATTTATGTGTTGGTATGTTGGGGGTCATTGCCCGTTATATTAAAAGAAGGATGCGGTTGCGAGGGCGGAGTATGGGGGCAATGACCCATATTTATATGTTAAATTATTATTATATTTATGATTGTTATTATTGATGATAACTTATTATTAAACAAATGGTTATAATGGTTAATAAAAGCTGTGGACAATTTTACCCATATACCCTAGTGTCAGCGTCTTATTGGGTTAGGGATGTGGGGTTTTTGTCCTAGGTTACGACTGCCCATATGGCGACTATACACCTGTCATGTGTTTGTGAGGTCTGAAAATAGAATTACATTCATCCATTCACTCCGTTCTTTATCTCGACTATCCTGGAATGAAGTGACGCCATCTGGACTCGCTGTCAATCATTGTTATAAATTCTGCTCTTTGAACCTATTAGTCTGCATAGAGATAAGGAGAAAGAAAATGGGGTTCTATTTCTCCTGGACATTTTCAAATGTGTGCCAGGGATAAACTGGATTGTGAGGTCATTTAAAAAAAAAAAAGTTCAACAAAACAGATAATCACATAAATAAATAAATTAAAATAATTACATTTAAAACAAGTTTAACGCATTTCAGCTTGTCTGGAGTATCAGTATTATGGTTTTTTTTTACCAATCTTTCTTTGGTTTTCTGAGTACATCCGTACATAAGATATATACAGTATTAAGTAAACAATAACAATGTTCAGAAAAAAAGACAAAAGTCTATACAACATACCTCGAAACGGAGGAATTTTTAAAAAAAATTCCGATGTCTTCTATTTATCAACCCCCTACCCCTCCCACCGTCTCACACTCCCCTTCTCATGCTCAAATTTAGTGGTTACAAGACAAAAAAATAAAAATAAAAAAAATGCATTTTTAACTTTTTTTTTTCTATGTCGGGGAAAAACAGAGAACTTGCAAAGGCTGCACAGACAGACAGCATTATCTGCAGCTCAAGCGTTTTTTTGTTGTTTTTTTTATACCCCCAAAAGAAAACTTGCAGAAAAAGAAATTGCATGCATGTATTCTTTGTGGGTGTATCTACTAAAAAGTAATAAAACATTTAATTGAGTGTTCCTCCAACACTAAGTTGTAGCTAACTTTACTCTGAAGTACACAGTACTGGAACTAGTTAACTACAAATGTTGACATAACAAAACATGTTGAAACAATATTATTACAACATTTCATTAAACAAACGCGTCTTTTGGTAATAATAATCCCGAGGAGTCACCTTGGTTGAATTGTAATTTATAAAGTGACACTATATCTACATATCTTGCAGATCTGAAGGAGATCTATAGCAAGTTTAATAAGAGTTACAATTAATTGGAAATTGGGACGATGTCTGTAAAAGTTGCAAGACTAATTCTGCCTCTAGTAGCTGTCAATCTAAAGCCACTAAAGACACTTCCTGGTGGTTAATCGACCAGAGAAACTGAATGTAGAAGAACGCGGTACTGGACCAACTAGAACCACAACAGGGCAACTATAAGTAGGACAGGTAAGTGTAAATAGACAGGGCTTGTTTCCTATTTTAAGGTACAGAACCTTATTAAACCGATCCATGATGTCATCGGAGCGCCAAACACTGTCTGACCAAGGTACCTGAATATGGCTGAAGGATCCTGTCCTATACTAAAGGTAGGTGAGTGCTCTTTTTTTTTTTTTATCATATACTTCATTTAAAAAAAAAAAAATCTATTTCCGTTCAATGCTTGACAAAATGGTTATTATATTAAAACTATGTTTGAGGTGACTGGTCCTTTAAATCACAGGAACATACATAGAATGCCTTTTTAATGTGCAAATCGTATCACTGTGTGGTGGCTGTTAAAAGCGATTTAATGGGAAGGGACAGCAAGGATCCAGAAGTGGATTAATGGCCTGGAGAGATGCCCAAACTTTCAGATAAACAGGAAGCTTGAGGCCAGGCAGGAGTTCTTTTCACATGTAACTCTACCCCTGAATTCCCTTGTTTTTATGGTCCAAGCTGTGTGGCTCATGCTGCTAGGTGGGTGCTATCTACACCATGATTAAATCACTAATGGAACTAAGTACCCCAGCCAGGCTCTGCAATAGCACAGTTACCATAGAGTACCCCAGCCAGGCTCTGCAATAGCACAGTTACCATAAAGTACCTCAGCCAGGCTCTGCAAGAGCACAGTTACCATAGAGTACCCCAGCCAGGCGCTGCAATAGCACAGGTACCATAGAGTACCCCAGCCAGGCGCTGCAATAGCACAGTTACCATAAAGTACCTCAGCCAGGCTCTGCAAGAGCACAGTTACCATAGAGTACCCCAGCCAGGCGCTGCAATAGCACAGGTACCATAGAGTACCCCAGCCAGGCGCTGCAATAGCACAGTTACCATAGAGTACCCCAGCCAGGCTCTGCAATAGCGCAGGTACCATAGAGTACCCCAGCCAGGCGCTACAATAGCACAGGTACCATAGAGTACCCCAGCCAGGCGCTGCAATAGCACAGGTACCATAGAGTACCCCAGCCAGGCGCTGCAATAGCGCAGGTACCATAGAATACCCCAGCCAGGCGCTGCAATAGCACAAGTACCATAGAGTACCCCAGCCAGGCGCTGCAATAGCACAGGTACCATAGAGTACCCCAGCCAGGCTCTGCAATAGCGCAGGTACCATAGAGTACCCCAGCCAGGCGCTGCAATAGCACAGTTACCATAGAGTACCCCAGCCAGGCTCTGCAATAGCACAGTTACCATAGAGTACCCCAGCCAGGCGCTGCAATAGCACAGTTACCATAGAGTACCCCAGCCAGGCTCTGCAATCGCACAGTTATCATAGAGTACCCCAGCCAGCCGCTGCAATAGCACAGGTACCATAGAGTACCCCAGCCAGGCGCTGCAATAGCACAGGTACCATAGAGTACCCCAGCCAGGCGCTGCAATAGCACAGGTACCATAGAGTACCCCAGCCAGGCGCTACAATAGCACAGGTACCATAGAGTACCCCAGCCAGGCGCTGCAATAGCACAGGTACCATAGAGTACCCCAGCCAGGCGCTGCAATAGCACAGGTACCATAGAGTACCCCAGCCAGGCTCTGCAATAGCGCAGGTACCATAGAGTACCTCCAGACAGGCATAAATATTATGAAATGCTAGCTAGACCCACAACATTAGAGCTGGCAAATGTTTAATTAGAAGCCACAAACTACAAGCATATACTGTGTTAACCCCTTAATATGCCACATTAACGCTTTATATGAAATAAATTAAACACACATTCGCAACCCAGTCATGTAACTAATATTTATGTAAAATCTCCAAATAATGTTATCTTTTAACCATTCATATAATGACCTAAACTAAAAAAGTCATATTAATCAGTCCCAGATTTATTCACAAAACTCTTACCTAATTAAATCAAAGTGGCAAAATTTAAGCTAAATAGTGGATTAAAAAATAAATAAATCTCCAACTCAGCGATAGATATTTTAGCCTCAATTTTGCGATTTTAAATCAATTTAGTTGTGGAAGAAGGGTTTGAAAAGCCATTTACCCTTTGCTGCAAAGCTAACTGTAACTAGCTGGGTGCTTCCCAGCCCCCAAAATAAATAAAAGTATATAAGTAAACACAGGAGCACTCCCTGGTCATTTTCAGGATGGTATTAAATTACGTCAACGTTTTGACCCTCCTAGGTCTTTATGAAGATAGTACATTGTATATATATATATATATTTAGATATCTTGAAAAAAATAAATGTAGACGTTTATCCAAAAATATTAAGCGGAGGCCATTGTCCTCTCGTCAGTGAAAGACAGTTCCACTTTTAAATTATAATTATTATTTATCAGTAGTACGGTTTCTGATTGCTACCATTCATATTTTAAAGCGCTACGAAATCTGTTGGCGCCATATAAATGGCAATAATAAAAATAATGATGATGTATGAAGCAGGTGCAGGACTGCAGGTTATTGGTAAGGCGAAAATGTCACTTCTATGCGAGAATCAGTTCCTGTATCTTAACCACAGGTAATGCGATTGACGTACTTATGGGGTTGCGGAGTGCAGCAGAGGTAAGTATAAAACACACTTACTTCTGTGTAAATAATAAAAACAAGGTGTTTAACCCCTTAAGGACACATGACATGTGTGACATGTCATGATTCCCTTTTATTCCAGAAGTTTGGTCCTTAAGGGGTTAACCAGGATAGCATCACCTAATCGTGCTTTGGGCGCACTCTCAAACTCCACTCCTGGGCATCTGCTTTTATTGCGCTCACAAGGTACCATGGGGGATAAAATACATTTGCATCAAATGCCCTGGTAGTGCCAGGACAGACTGGATTATATTATAAATATTAAATTAAAATAAAAACCATAAATACTAAATCCATTGAAAGTGACCAACGGTTAGGCAAATCCCTGTATGTTCTGACAAGGGTGACATGTTACTGATCATTTAGGGGTTAATAGCAATATGATAAAAAGTCTCACACATATGTTTAGACAAAGTATGAGACTACAGCATCTATGGACTAGCACTGGCTCCCACTGAGGTTGGCTGAGGGTATTGTGAGCTCTAGTGTCCATCAGGGGCAGAGTAATAATAACCATGTTTACCCCAGCTCAGGGCACCAGGGTTATTTAATGAAGGGGCTGTCTCTGAGATCAGGGGGTGAATGGTTACAATGTATCCATCTCGGGAGCTGAGAGATAACTGTTGCAGCAGAAGCCCCCCAGTTAACCCTTCCCAGCCCGGGGGATGGCTGTTACCTTGAGAGTCAGTTATCGTCCTGTGCTTTAGCTCGCTCTCTCTGTTATCCGCCATGGCTGAGGGTGCTGGGTCCAGGAATGCGGCTTCAGAGGAATCTCAGTTTATATTATCAGCTGTGCTCATATTACAGGAGACGAGCCTGGGCGCTCCCAGATTACAGAGCTCCACCCCAGCTCCTCCCACAGAGCTCCCTCCCCTGGTCCTCCCAGGGGGAGAGCTCCCTCCCTACCCAGATCCTAACAGAGACAGAGCTCCCTCCCCAGGTCCTCCCAGGGTGAGAGCTCCCTCCCAAGGTCCTAACAGAGACAGAGCGTATTATAATGTTCTGTATGGTCCTCCCAGGGTGAGAGCTCCCTCCCTACCCAGGTCCTAACAGAGACAGAGCTCCACCCCAGCTCCTCCCACAGAGCTACCTCTCCAGGTTCTCTCAAGGTCCTAACAGAGACAGAGCTCCCTCCCCAGGTCCTCCCAGGGTGAGAGCTCCCTCCCCAGGTCCTTAAAAGAGAGAGCCCTCTCACCCTCTCCCCCCTTCCTCCCAGAATCAGAGCTCCACCCAGCCCCCCTCTCCCCTTGTTTTATACACTGTCAATGTTCCTCCCAGTATTTTGCAATGTTGTGCTACCCACCCCCTTCCAGTAACAGACCCCCTCCCAATAACCGACCCCCTTCCATTTCCCCTCTACTTTATATAAAGGTCTTACTCTGGAAATACGTGTTTTGATGTATTACACTGTTATATTATTATATATTGTATATTGCACTGTTATATTATATATTGCACTGTTATATTATTGTATATTGCACTGTTATATTATTGTATATTGCACGGTTATATTATTGTATATTGCACTGTGAAGTATAGACTAAAATAGCACTGTTTTGTATATTATAGAACAGTATAATATAGGATTGCATAGTTTTATATCATATTATGATGTTTTGTATGGTATAATATAGTATTGCACGAGGTTATATTGTAGTATGATGTTTTTATGGTATAATATAGTATTGTAATGTGTCATATTGTATTAGAATGTTCTGTATGGTATAGTACAGTATAATATTGTATTGTAATTTATTATATTAGAATGTTCTGTACGGTATAATATTGTATTGTAATTTATTATAATAGAATGTTCTGGATGGTGTAATATTGTATTGCACTGTGTTATATTGTATTATAATGTTTTATAATTGGTGTTAAATGCTTGCACACTATTCATTCACATTGTCAATAAAGATTGGTGATTCCCACAATATACGTCTGTTACCATTGAGCATTTTGTCTTGTTACGAATGTATTACCACCATGCATCGCACTACATCCCCCTTATAACAATCCCTGCACAAGGCTGTAGGAATTGAGAGCAACGGGCAAGATCAATTTAAGGAAGATAAGACAACCAATTCTTCTAATTGACTCCGTAGTGTAAAATATCATCTTACCTGTAGAACATGAGTTTAAAGTGAGGATCATTGTAAACGTCTGTCCCCCTAGATATTCCTTCTATGCCAAAGCCCCTACATCCAGATCACCCTAAATTATTACTGTGCATTGCACCCCATCTTTCTTAGAGCACACCCTGCATCCAGATCACCCCAATTGATTACTGTGCATTGAACTACATCCTCGTTATAACACTTTGTATAACCAGGTAATTCCTCTATATAAACTGTGCATTACACTACATCCTCGTTACAACACCCCCTGCCTCCAGATCGCCCCAATCTATAACCGTGCATTACACTACATCTTCGTTAGAACACCCCCTGCCTCCAGATCGCCCCAATCTATAACCGTGCATTACACTACATCCTCGTTACAACACCCCCTGCCTCCAGATCGCCCCAATCTATAACCGTGCATTACACTACATCCTCCTTATAACACCCCCTGCGTCCAGATCACCCTAATCTATAACCGTGCATTACACTACATCCTCGTTAGAACACCCCCTGCCTCCAGATCGCCCCAATCTATAACCGTGCATTACACTACATCCTCCTTATAACACCCCCTGCCTCCAGATCACCCCACTCTATAACCGTGCATTACACTACATCCTCCTTATAACACCCCCTGCGTCTAGATCACCCCACTCTATAACCGTGCATTACACTACATCCTCCTTATAACACCCCCTGCCTCCAGATCACCCCACTCTATAACCGTGCATTACACTACATCCTCCTTATAACACCCCCTGCGTCCAGATCACCCTAATCTATAACCGTGCATTACACTACATCCTCGTTAGAACACCCCCTGCCTCCAGATCGCCCCAATCTATAACCGTGCATTACACTACATCCTCCTTATAACACCCCCTGCCTCCAGATCACCCCACTCTATAACCGTGCATTACACTACATCCTCCTTATAACACCCCCTGCGTCTAGATCACCCCACTCTATAACCGTGCATTACACTACATCCTCCTTATAACACCCCCTGCGTCTAGATCACCCCACTCTATAACCGTGCATTACACTACATCCTCCTTATAACACCCCCTGCCTCCAGATCACCCCAATCTATAACCGTGCATTATACTACATCCTCGTTACAACACCCCCTGCCTCCAGATCGCCCCAATCTATAACCGTGCATTACACTACATCCTCCTTATAACACCCCCTGCCTCCAGAACGCCCCAATCTATAACCGTGCATTACACTACATCCTCCTTATAACACCCCCTGCGTCTATATCACCCCACTCTATAACCGTGCATTACACTACATCCTCCTTATAACACCCCCTGCCTCCAGATCGCCCCAATCTATAACCGTGCATTACACTACATCCTCCTTATAACACCCCCTGCGTCTATATCACCCCACTCTATAACCGTGCATTACACTACATCCTCCTTATAACACCACCTGCCTCCAGATCACCCCAATCTATAACCGTGCATTACACTACATCCTCCTTATAACACCCCCTGCGTCCAGATCACCCTAATCTATAACCGTGCATTACACTACATCCTCCTTATAACACCCCCTGCCTCCAGATCACCCCACTCTATAACCGTGCATTACACTACATCCTCCTTATAACACCCCCTGCCTCCAGATCGCCCCAATCTATAACCGTGCATTTCACTACATCCTCCTTATAACACCCCCTGCGTCCAGATCACCCTAATCTATAACCGTGCATTACACTACATCCTCGTTAGAACACCCCCTGCCTCCAGATCGCCCCAATCTATAACCGTGCATTACACTACATCCTCCTTATAACACCCCCTGCCTCCAGATCACCCCACTCTATAACCGTGCATTACACTACATCCTCCTTATAACACCCCCTGCGTCTAGATCACCCCACTCTATAACCGTGCATTACACTACATCCTCCTTATAACACCCCCTGCCTCCAGATCACCCCAATCTATAACCGTGCATTATACTACATCCTCGTTACAACACCCCCTGCCTCCAGATCGCCCCAATCTATAACCGTGCATTACACTACATCCTCCTTATAACACCCCCTGCCTCCAGAACGCCCCAATCTATAACCGTGCATTACACTACATCCTCCTTATAACACCCCCTGCGTCTATATCACCCCACTCTATAACCGTGCATTACACTACATCCTCCTTATAACACCCCCTGCCTCCAGATCGCCCCAATCTATAACCGTGCATTACACTACATCCTCCTTATAACACCCCCTGCGTCTATATCACCCCACTCTATAACCGTGCATTACACTACATCCTCCTTATAACACCCCCTGCCTCCAGATCGCCCCAATCTATAACCGTGCATTACACTACATCCTCCTTATAACACCCCCTGCGTCTATATCACCCCACTCTATAACCGTGCATTACACTACATCCTCCTTATAACACCCCCTGCCTCCAGATCACCCCAATCTATAACCGTGCATTACACTACATCCTCCTTATAACACCCCCTGCGTCTATATCACCCCACTCTATAACCGTGCATTACACTACATCCTCCTTATAACACCACCTGCCTCCAGATCACCCCAATCTATAACCGTGCATTACACTACATCCTCCTTATAACACCCCCTGCGTCCAGATCACCCTAATCTATAACCGTGCATTACACTACATCCTCCTTATAACACCCCCTGCCTCCAGATCACCCCACTCTATAACCGTGCATTACACTACATCCTCCTTATAACACCCCCTGCCTCCAGATCGCCCCAATCTATAACCGTGCATTTCACTACATCCTCCTTATAACACCCCCTGCGTCCAGATCACCCTAATCTATAACCGTGCATTACACTACATCCTCGTTAGAACACCCCCTGCCTCCAGATCGCCCCAATCTATAACCGTGCATTACACTACATCCTCCTTATAACACCCCCTGCCTCCAGATCACCCCACTCTATAACCGTGCATTACACTACATCCTCCTTATAACACCCCCTGCGTCTAGATCACCCCACTCTATAACCGTGCATTACACTACATCCTCCTTATAACACCCCCTGCCTCCAGATCACCCCAATCTATAACCGTGCATTATACTACATCCTCGTTACAAAACCCCCTGCCTCCAGATCGCCCCAATCTATAACCGTGCATTACACTACATCCTCCTTATAACACCCCCTGCCTCCAGAACGCCCCAATCTATAACCGTGCATTACACTACATCCTCCTTATAACACCCCCTGCGTCTATATCACCCCACTCTATAACCGTGCATTACACTACATCCTCCTTATAACACCCCCTGCCTCCAGATCGCCCCAATCTATAACCGTGCATTACACTACATCCTCCTTATAACACCCCCTGCGTCTATATCACCCCACTCTATAACCGTGCATTACACTACATCCTCCTTATAACACCCCCTGCCTCCAGATCGCCCCAATCTATAACCGTGCATTACACTACATCCTCCTTATAACACCCCCTGCGTCTATATCACCCCACTCTATAACCGTGCATTACACTACATCCTCCTTATAACACCCCCTGCCTCCAGATCACCCCAATCTATAACCGTGCATTACACTACATCCTCCTTATAACACCCCCTGCGTCCAGATCACCCTAATCTATAACCGTGCATTACACTACATCCTCCTTATAACACCCCCTGCCTCCAGATCACCCCACTCTATAACCGTGCATTACACTACATCCTCCTTATAACACCCCCTGCCTCCAGATCGCCCCAATCTATAACCGTGCATTACACTACATCCTCCTTATAACACCCCCTGCGTTCAGATCACCCTAATCTATAACCGTGCATTACACTACATCCTCGTTAGAACACCCCCTGCCTCCAGATCGCCCCAATCTATAACCGTGCATTACACTACATCCTCCTTATAACACCCCCTGCCTCCAGATCACCCCACTCTATAACCGTGCATTACACTACATCCTCCTTATAACACCCCCTGCGTCTAGATCACCCCACTCTATAACCGTGCATTACACTACATCCTCCTTATAACACCCCCTGCCTCCAGATCACCCCAATCTATAACCGTGCATTATACTACATCCTCGTTACAACACCCCCTGCCTCCAGATCGCCCCAATCTATAACCGTGCATTACACTACATCCTCCTTATAACACCCCCTGCCTCCAGAACGCCCCAATCTATAACCGTGCATTACACTACATCCTCCTTATAACACCCCCTGCGTCTATATCACCCCACTCTATAACCGTGCATTACACTACATCCTCCTTATAACACCCCCTGCCTCCAGATCGCCCCAATCTATAACCGTGCATTACACTACATCCTCCTTATAACACCCCCTGCGTCTATATCACCCCACTCTATAACCGTGCATTACACTACATCCTCCTTATAACACCCCCTGCCTCCAGATCGCCCCAATCTATAACCGTGCATTACACTACATCCTCCTTATAACACCCCCTGCGTCTATATCACCCCACTCTATAACCGTGCATTACACTACATCCTCCTTATAACACCCCCTGCCTCCAGATCGCCCCAATCTATAACCGTGCATTACACTACATCCTCCTTATAACACCCCCTGCGTCTATATCACCCCACTCTATAACCGTGCATTACACTACATCCTCCTTATAACACCCCCTGCCTCCAGATCACCCCAATCTATAACCGTGCATTACACTACATCCTCCTTATAACACCCCCTGCGTCCAGATCACCCTAATCTATAACCGTGCATTACACTACATCCTCCTTATAACACCCCCTGCCTCCAGATCACCCCACTCTATAACCGTGCATTACACTACATCCTCCTTATAACACCCCCTGCCTCCAGATCGCCCCAATCTATAACCGTGCATTACACTACATCCTCCTTATAACACCCCCTGCGTTCAGATCACCCTAATCTATAACCGTGCATTACACTACATCCTCGTTAGAACACCCCCTGCCTCCAGATCGCCCCAATCTATAACCGTGCATTACACTACATCCTCCTTATAACACCCCCTGCCTCCAGATCACCCCACTCTATAACCGTGCATTACACTACATCCTCCTTATAACACCCCCTGCGTCTAGATCACCCCACTCTATAACCGTGCATTACACTACATCCTCCTTATAACACCCCCTGCCTCCAGATCACCCCAATCTATAACCGTGCATTATACTACATCCTCGTTACAACACCCCCTGCCTCCAGATCGCCCCAATCTATAACCGTGCATTACACTACATCCTCCTTATAACACCCCCTGCCTCCAGAACGCCCCAATCTATAACCGTGCATTACACTACATCCTCCTTATAACACCCCCTGCGTCTATATCACCCCACTCTATAACCGTGCATTACACTACATCCTCCTTATAACACCCCCTGCCTCCAGATCGCCCCAATCTATAACCGTGCATTACACTACATCCTCCTTATAACACCCCCTGCGTCTATATCACCCCACTCTATAACCGTGCATTACACTACATCCTCCTTATAACACCCCCTGCCTCCAGATCGCCCCAATCTATAACCGTGCATTACACTACATCCTCCTTATAACACCCCCTGCGTCTATATCACCCCACTCTATAACCGTGCATTACACTACATCCTCCTGATAACACCCCCTGCCTCCAGATCACCCCAATCTATAACCGTGCATTACACTACATCCTCCTTATAACACCCCCTGCGTCCAGATCACCCTAATCTATAACCGTGCATTACACTACATCCTCCTTATAACACCCCCTGCCTCCAGATCGCCCCAATCTATAACTGTGCATTACACTACATCCTCCTTATAACACCCCCTGCGTCCAGATCACCCTAATCTATAACCGTGCATTACACTACATCCTCCTTATAACACCCCCTGCCTCCAGATCACCCCACTCTATAACCGTGCATTACACTACATCCTCCTTATAACACCCCCTGCCTCCAGATCGCCCCAATCTATAACCGTGCATTACACTACATCCTCCTTATAACACCCCCTGCCTCCAGATCGCCCCAATCTATAACCGTGCATTACACTACATCCTCCTTATAACACCCCCTGCCTCCAGATCGCCCCAATCTATAACCGTGCATTATACTACATCCTCGTTAGAACACCCCCTGCCTCCAGATCACCCCAATCTATAACCGTGCATTACACTACATCCTCCTTATAACACCCCCTGCCTCCAGATCACCCTAATCTATAACCGTGCATTACACTACATCCTCCTTATAACACCCCCTGCGTCCAGATCACCCTAATCTATAACCGTGCATTACACTACATCCTCCTTATAACACCCCCTGCCTCCAGATCGCCCCAATCTATAACCGTGCATTACACTACATCCTCCTTATAACACCCCCTGCCTCCAGATCACCCCACTCTATAACCGTGCATTACACTACATCCTCGTTACAACACCCCCTGCCTCCAGATCACCCTAATCTATAACCGTGCATTACACTACATCCTCCTTATAACACCCCCTGCCTCCAGATCGCCCCAATCTATAACCGTGCATTACACTACATCCTCCTTATAACACCCCCTGCCTCCAGAACGCCCCAATCTATAACCGTGCATTACACTACATCCTCCTTATAACACCCCCTGCGTCCAGATCACCCTAATCTATAACCGTGCATTACACTACATCCTCCTTATAACACCCCCTGCCTCCAGATCACCCCACTCTATAACCGTGCATTACACTACATCCTCCTTATAACACCCCCTGCCTCCAGATCGCCCCAATCTATAACCGTGCATTACACTACATCCTCCTTATAACACCCCCTGCCTCCAGATCACCCCACTCTATAACCGTGCATTACACTACATCCTCCTTATAACACCCCCTGCCTCCAGATCGCCCCAATCTATAACCGTGCATTACACTACATCCTCCTTATAACACCCCCTGCCTCCAGAACGCCCCAATCTATAACCGTGCATTATACTACATCCTCCTTATAACACCCCCTGCGTCCAGATCGCCCCAATCTATAACCGTGCATTATACTACATCCTCGTTAGAACACCCCCTGCCTCCAGATCGCCCCAATCTATAACCGTGCATTACACTACATCCTCCTTATAACACCCCCTGCCTCCAGATCACCCCACTCTATAACCGTGCATTATACTACATCCTCGTTACAACACCCCCTGCCTCCAGATCGCCCCAATCTATAACCGTGCATTACACTACATCCTCCTTATAACACCCCCTGCCTCCAGATCACCCTAATCTATAACCGTGCATTACACTACATCCTCCTTATAACACCCCCTGCCTCCAGATCGCCCCAATCTATAACCGTGCATTATACTACATCCTCCTTATAACACCCCCTGCGTCCAGATCGCCCCAATCTATAACCGTGCATTATACTACATCCTCGTTAGAACACCCCCTGCCTCCAGATCGCCCCAATCTATAACCGTGCATTACACTACATCCTCCTTATAACACCCCCTGCGTCCAGATCGCCCCAATCTATAACCGTGCATTACACTACATCCTCCTTATAACACCCCCTGCCTCCAGATCACCCTAATCTATAACCGTGCATTACACTACATCCTCCTTATAACACCCCCTGCCTCCAGATCGCCCCAATCTATAACCGTGCATTACACTACATCCTCCTTATAACACCCCCTGCCTCCAGATCACCCCACTCTATAACCGTGCATTACACTACATCCTCCTTATAACACCCCCTGCCTCCAGATCGCCCCAATCTATAACCGTGCATTATACTACATCCTCATTATAACACCCCCTGCGTCTAGATCACCCCACTCTATAACCGTGCATTACACTACATCCTCCTTATAACACCCCCTGCCTCCAGATCACCCCACTCTATAACCGTGAATTATACTACATCCTCGTTAGAACACCCCCTGCCTCCAGATCGCCCCAATCTATAACCGTGCATTACACTACATCCTCGTTACAACACCCCCTGCCTCCAGATCGCCCCAATCTATAACCGTGCATTACACTACATCCTCGTTACAACACCCCCTGCCTCCAGATCACCCTAATCTTATAACCGTGCATTACACTACATCCTCCTTATAACACCCCCTGCCTCCAGATCACCCCACTCTATAACCGTGCATTACACTACATCCTCCTTATAACACCCCCTGCGTCTATATCACCCCACTCTATAACCGTGCATTACACTACATCCTCCTTATAACACCCCCTGCCTCCAGATCGCCCCAATCTATAACCGTGCATTACACTACATCCTCCTTATAACACCCCCTGCCTCCAGATCGCCCCAATCTATAACCGTGCATTACACTACATCCTCCTTATAACACCCCCTGCCTCCAGATCACCCTAATCTTATAACCGTGCATTACACTACATCCTCATTATAACACCCCCTGCGTCTATATCACCCCAATCTATAACCGTGCATTACACTACATCCTCCTTATAACACCCCCTGCGTCTAAATCACCCCAATCTATAACCGTGCATTACACTACATCCTCCTTATAACACCCCCTGCGTCTAAATCACCCCAATCTATAACCGTGCATTACACTACATTCTCTGAAACTGCTATGTTTACAGCTGCAGGGTTAAAACCTGGGGGACCTGGCACACAGACCACTTCATTGAGCTGAAGTGGTCTGGATGCCTATAGTGGTCCTTTAAGCTTTAGTGGTTCTGGTAACTCTAGTGTCCCTTTAAGTGAATGACCATTCGTTGAGTTACAATATACATTGTAAATGTGGTGTTATTAGTCAGACTCTCTCTGACAGCTTATCTGATAAAGTCCAGTGATAAAGGACATCCAACCTGTGACTAGTACCAGTTGTAAACATTCCTATATGATTTACAAACAGGAAAATAAAACATGCCTTAATTGCTGTGGCATTGCACAGTATTTTCCAGATACTATCAACATTGAACCCATAACGTTGCAGACATAGTTCACCTTTTAGGTCTTATTTAAAGGCAGACAAATTAACTATTATCATGGTGTAAGCAATCATGTCACATGTATTGGGTAACCATTCCATGCATCCACAAATCACATCACATCACATCACCATATTTTGACAATGGATTCAGAAACCATTATTGACAATGAACAATGAATCATGCCAGTGGCTGTGGGGATATTTATGGGATAATAATAGTAAACAGTTGAGAATTGCCCACTATTTAAATTCTCAGATCCTAAAGATCGTTATCGTGTAAGTGAAATGTATTCCATATAAATAAAATCACAATTTGTTATAAAAATAGATACAATTTATTGTGACAAATTAAATAATAATAATATGTAACATGCGTGATAATAATCATTGAATATTCAGTATAACATGGTATGCAATACAATGGCAATACACATTCCAATGGTTAACATAGCAATTGTCAAACAAGATTTATGATGTACTTCACAGAGCTTGCAGCGTAAGGCCATAAAACTTAGCTAACAGTTAGAATAACCCTTTTAATGCTGGTTAGACCTCCTAGGTAATTAAGATCTATTCTCATGTAATTTTAAATAAAATAACATTTAAACCAGCTCATTAGTCATTTCCTGGAACCATCCAATAAGAGTAATCTACCATGTTCTATAAGCAGAATTTTAATTTGCCTAAACAGATATTTTATCTTATTTTAGAGCAAATCAATACACCTGGATAAATATCACGATATGCTAACATGTGATGTACCCACATTCATATATATAATTATTCTAATTCCATCTGCAGAATGGAATGGTTATAACTATATACTTCTTAGTTAACTAAGATTTCTAAATATCGAAATCTGATCGTGATTTTTCCAGTCATATATCATGCTATTAGAAATATTTTAATTAATTTAGATTAATTAAATGAAACCAGTATAATTACCAGTTGAGTAGACATTCTCATCAGATGTTCTCAGGTAGCTAAGTGTCAAGGGATGTTTGTCATGGGTCTCTTTCTCGCTCTGACTCACTTGCTTCTTTCTGACTCCTTGTCTTTCTTCTCCCATTGCTTACTCCTTTGCTCCCTCTTCCTCTCTCCTTCTTCCCTTTGTCTTAACTTTTAAAGGGAAAAATTCTCTGTTCGTCACTAGGTGATAGACCAATAGAAAACTGGAGGTGTGGTTACCTTCCAGATAGCAATTTAAGTATTTGGTCTATAGAGGGCAGTCTCGTCCCACTAAACATACCTATCCAGGAAAGAGTTAACTTTTCCTGGTGGCTATTTTGACATAATTTAGCTTATCTTTATGGTTATCTATAACTTAAGTTTTCTGTCAGTTCAAAGTGTTTCTTTAGGCTTTCTTCAGACTATGTGTCTGGCAAATTCTGCTATAATTTCTAATATGACAGTTCGTAAACTAAGTTTCACCTCTAAATTACAATGGGACCTTATACAATATCGAAAGTAAAATTAAATGATTTAATCTTCTCTGTCACAAATGTCTGGGTTTAGAATTTATTCTATTCCATTAGCATTTAGACAGTCTGTCCATCCCCATTCTCATTTCTTATCACCTGGTTTGTATATACTATGCATTCCTTTAGCTCTGGCAAAGTGGTTCGTTTTACAGAAGGGATAGAAATCTTGTGTCTTGTTAGCTTGAAAATAACAAAATGGAGTCTGCTCTGTTCAGAGTGACTCTGACAATATACATTTTAATTTCTATCATAGCACAAAATGTCTGCTTATATAAATACCCTGACATGGCGTACACACCCCATGGCCGAAACTGATCCATGGGCCCCTCCCCTCTAACTCTCCCCTCCTCAACAGACACACACATACAGAGACACACACACACACACACACAGACAGACATACACATATGACACATACATACAAAGACACATACAAACAAACAGACAGGCACATATACATACAGACAGGCACACATACACACATACACAAGACACATACATAAAAACAGACAGACAAACAGACAGACACATAGATACATAGACACACACATACAGACACACACGCACACAGAAAGTCTGGGCGGGGTTAGAAGGGGAGGGCTTGTAAAGCAAGCAGACAAGAGATCTACTGATCCTCTTTTTCTTAACCCCGTATGGGTCACTTCGCACTTGATCTGTGAATAAAAACCAACAATTAGGGGCTGTCCCATCAATCATCTCAAACTCCCAATCTGGAATGAAACCAACACACTTGTCCACTCCGTGAGTAATTTGTTCAGATACATGGAATTTGCTTCAGGCTTACAGAATTCAGAAGACCCCGCTATCGGCCTATACTAGAACAAATTCACTTTAGTTTAAAACCAAATGCCCTCCAGGTGACTTATTTATTTATTTATAAAATATTTTACCAGGAAAGATACATTGAGATTTCTCTTGTTTTCAAGTATGTCCTGGGTCCACAAGTCATTGTATTGATACAATAGGGTACAATACAATACAAAAACAATATTAATACACAATATATACAAAATTTAACATAGAACAGGTAGGAAATATACAATCAACCATGACAGGTGCATTCTGTTTTGAGGTATGTAGAGAGGGATCTCTTAAAGGATTTTAGGCATGTGGAAGATTTGAAAGTGTGCGGGAGGTCGTTCCATAATTGCGGTGCTCTGCAGGAAAAGGAGGATCGAGACACTTTCTTTTTGTGTTGAGGTAGACTAAATAAAGTGCTGGTACTGGATCGGAGGTTATAGGAGGTGGGAACAGCCGGGGAGAGCATTCTGCTCAGGTAGGGCGGGAGCTTTTAAAAGGCTGGAAAGATAAAGGGTGCGTCTGGATTCCAGCGACAGCCAGTTTAGTTATTTTAGCATATCACAATGGTGGGTCCTGTAATTACATTGTAGCACAAATCGGCAGAACAATATATACAATAAAATTTATTGAGTTTATTAAGGTGGGATTGTTGTAGTGGAGAGCCGATCTTGCACAGCTATTCTCCACTAGAGATTCCAGTGAGGCTCAGGAACAAGGTGATGTTAAGTCCACAGGCAAGGTTTCCAGCAGGTAAAGTAATACAGCAGTATCCCCATCGCAATCCCAATAACTGGACGACACACAGTTTCAGGAGTAGTCTAACAAGCTTTATTCCACAGTTCCTTATAAAGCCCTCTCCCATGCAAGGGAGGAGGTTCTATCACTTAAGACATTATCCAATCTCTAAGTAGTAACCTCCCACAGATCTCCTCCCCTCCTCTAGCATCATAATCCCCTTATTGTGTACACAGTTTTCCCCGAGTTTTGGATGTACCCTAAATACTTGGGGTACATCCACAAATCCAACATCCCCAGATAGCTCTATTCTGGGGGACCAACATACTTAAAAATTAGCCCATTCGGATGAATGGTTCGTGAGATATGGGGTTCCAAAGATTTGACCGACCGCATGGGTAAAGTATCCGAAAACAGTTCCATGCATTTTGGCCCTGCGGTCGGTCACAAACAAGGGAATGAAAACAGGCGAATTGCCTGTGTTATAGAGCCTGGAGAGGATTTGAATGAATTCCCTTGTTTATGGGGCTCTTTCTACCGAACGGCGGGTCATTCGGTAGTTTCCATACGAATTTCTGGAAGTATGGAGGTCTCAGCGGTGTTTGCCTAGTCAAGTGTCCGATTTTAGTTCCAGACACTCGACGGCAAAACACCGCTGTTCGGTAGTTTAAGATGGCCGCCGCCACGTGTTTGTTTCCCGAATGGCGGCCACCCAGAGGACAAAGACCACACTGCACTGATTGCCAATTACCTGTTTGCAACATTGTTGCAAACGGTAATTGGAGGCACACTCATTCCTGGGTGGTCTGGTTGTTCGGTAGTTTCATTCCCTTGTTTTATTTGAATGATTCTACCGAACAACTAGAGGAATACAATTCTTTACATACATTTAACTGTCATTATACCCGGATACCATGCTTTCTATACATGTACATACACATTAAACCAGCCATATGACCAAATACACTTATTCTCATACATGTCGTGGGACAGCCCGGTACCAATCCGCTACAATTGTGGTGCAGATGCATATACTACATCCCCATAATCAATGATTGGCATTAGCATTTGCTGTACAATCTTTTCCTTTACTGTAGGGCTTAGGCAGGATTTGTTTCTGTACAGGGCACCTAGTTTTGGATAACGTTTAGATGCAAGCTTTTCTATGTGCAGGCCAAAAGATAGATTTGGGTCTGACAACATACCCAAGTATTTGAAAGAGTGGACTGCGGTCAGTGTGCCATTTTCATTTTTTTGATGGATAGGTGGGAATTGTGTGATTTGTGTAATTTACGCACTGTTCCAAAGATCATTCTGACAGTTTTGTCAGTGTTTAGGAAGTGTTTGTTTTTTGTGATCCACTTTTCTACCTCTGTAAACTGGTCTTGGAGCACAGCCTCAAGCTGCGGTAGATCGGAATTGCTCACATTACTGTGTCGTCTGCATACATGTGTACATTTGAGGATTTGCAGACATTAGGCAGATCATTTATAAATAATGTAAATACTAGGGGGCAGAGAATAGAACCTTGGGGAACACCACATGTGACTGGGACAGGGAGGGAGTCGCTGTCAGAAATGGACACATATTGCGATCGATCTGATACATATGATGGAGACCAAGTTAGCGGACTATCACCAATAACTGAGTTTTTGAGTTTGTGCAGTAGAATGTCGTTGTCTACTGTATCAAAGACCTTTGCAAAATCAAGGAAAATAGCTCCAGTTAGGACTCCTTGTTTCATGCCAGTTTGGATGTCATTGCAAACTTCTAAGAGGGCAGTTGTAGTGGAGTGATTCTGGCAAAAACCCGATTGATCAGGGGTTAGATAGTTAGATTGCTGGTAGTACTCACATAGTTGCATAAGGATGCATTTTTCTAGGATTTTTGACAATACTGGGAGTAATTATAATGGGCGATGGTTAGAAACCAAAGTAGTGTCACCACTTTTATGGACAGGCACTACTCTCGCAGTCTTTCACAGTTTGGGTATGTATCCAGACACCAAGGATTCGTTAATTAGGGTTGTGACAGGTTTAGCAATTGCTGGCGCACTGAGCTTCAACAGCATTGTTGGGATTTGATCAGGTCCAGACTGGTTTTTCATTTTTAGATTAGTACGCTTGAACTTGACCACAATGAATCCTGAAACTGGTATATTTGGATGAGGTCAGCTGTGATCCAGTTCATATGTGCCCCTTTTAATCTCACCTTACGTAGTGGGGCATGCAAACTCCAAACTCCAGTCTTGTTCAGACTCAAAAAAATCACTGAAACTGTTAGGGAGAACACCAGCCTCCTGGATTCTTTTAGGAGAAGTGGAGAGAATCCAATCGAGTGGGGTATGGTTATGGCTTTTAATGTTTCTGCGAGTTGGTGAGGAGATTAATTGTGTTAGCTGCAAAGTCTTAAACAGCGAGCAAGAACTATTATTTTTAGGATTCAGCCAATCAATTGTGATCCTTGTTTTCAGGTAGCACGGTCCTCTAGGGTAAACAACAGGCACAGTCCTTGTAATTGCATATACTCCATGCACTTTATTTGTAAATCCACACAGGAGACAGCAGTAAATGAAAATATAAATATAACACAAATCCCTATAAACAAAAAACTAGCTCGTCTGAGCACTAACTAACATTAGATTCCCTATCTCTCAGGGGTTAAACTATAACAAAATTATTGGTTTCACCAACCTAATTCTTTGTCCGCTCTCAGCACTCCCAGTGCTCCAAGCCAGCCTTGACTGCTTCACTTTCTGCACTCCCAGTGCTCCAAGCCAGCCTTGACTGCTTTCCTTTTGCACTCCCAGTGCACACAGTCTCCTTGACTCTCTCACACTGGAGAGAATAGCGTCTCTCCTACCTGCTTCCTGGGAGGAAGCCAGCAATCCCCCCTGTACCTGCCTAGCAGGGAGTGGTTTATTCCCACTGCTACAGCTGATTATCTGCAGTTGAGCAGTGGGTTGGAGACAGTCCAAAAAACCCTGGCCTGGATCTATGTCTCCCAAGAAAACCACTAAACTGTGGAGTGGAGCATTGACCCACCCTTCTCTCCAAATGCTGCACCCCAGGGGCCCATAACTAAACATAGCTTTGTGTTGTGCAACACACAAACTACACGTACTTCCCCTGGGGTTAAAAGGCCTCTCTGCCTTCACTTTATCACACAATATTAAAATCTCCAAAGATAAACAGTTCACTTTTTGGGTTTTGAGCTATGGTTTCACTAAGGAGATGGGCTATGTCAGAAAGGGAATGCACTGGGGAACTAGGTGGGTGGTAGATTTCTGAAACAATGATTGACTTACTGCAACAGATCGCAATTGTGCCAGAAGGGAAATCAAAGGTAGCAGGAGAGCTAAAGTTTTGTAAGAGGGGTAAAAGTTTATGGAATTGTCAACATAAATGACAATGCCTCCTCCTCTCTTTGCTCTGTCATTTCTATGGCATGTATATCCATGTATTGCAATGGTAGAGTCAGGATTTTTTGCGGTTAGCCATGATTCAGAGAGCACAATGATTTTGGGTTTGTAATGTGAACACCATGCTTACAGTGCATCAATTTTTGGTAGTCAGCTGCGGATATTACAGTGCACAAAAGAGAGGCTTTTTTTTTTAGCTGGAAGGCTAGGAATGGAATCTGTTGAGGGACCAGGGTTAGACTCTACATCATTTGCAAGGGCAAGTAACATGACTAATAGGAATTTGGACATAATCTTAGTTTGGTAGTATTGCAATTGTAGGGTTTTATACGTTTGTGGGATGGGGGTTGGAGGGCAGAGGGGGAGGATTTCACCACTCTCCACCAGCACTCAGCAGATAAATTACAGCAACAAAGCAGGCAATGATGTATAAGAATTTGGTTTTCAGTTTGTGGTGAGTGTTGCTTAAAGGACCACTATAGGCACCCAGGCCACTTCTGCTTAATGAAGTGGTCTGGGTGCCAGGTCCAGCTAGGATTAACCCTTTTTTCTATAAACATAGCAGTTTCAGAGAAACTGCTATGTTTATAAATGGGTTAATCCAGCCTCTAGTGGCTGTCTCATTGACAGCTGCTAGAGGCGCTTCCGCTCTTCGCACTGTGATTTTCACAGTGAGAAGACGCCAGCGTCCATAGGAAAGCATTGAGAATGCTTTCCTATGGACTAGCTGAATGCGCGCACGGCTCTTGCCGCGCATGCGCATTCAGCCGAAGAGGCAGAGAGGAGGAGGAGGAGAGTTCCCCGCCCAGCACTGGAGAAAGAGGTAAGTTTAACCCCTTCCTCACCCCAGAGCCCGGCGGGAGGGGGTCACTGAGGGTGGGGGCACCCTCAGGGCGCTATAGTGCCAGGAAAACGAGTATGTTTTCCTGGCACTATAGTGGTCCTTTAAGAGGGTAGTGGTAGGAAGATAACAAGAGTGTGAATAGTGTTACAAGGAATATTAACACAGTCAAGTTTGGAGCCATGTACAGGTAGGGAGGAGATGAAAACAAACATTAATAGGTTATAATAAAGCATATATGGTGAGGATGTACTACTACAAATATGGCTAGATACAAAACATAAATGCAGCAAGCACAACAGCGTGTGCAGCAAGCAAGTGAGAATGTTGATTGAAGCACTGTCTGCTGTTTTCCTCCTTGGTAAACTCCTAGGATTCAGGGCACTTATTGGAAGTTGGCACTGGATGGACAGTGGCACACAGATGGAATGTGGCCTGTGCTCCCTACGGTCGTATGCTCCCCAGTGACTTCAGGAAGGGGTTCTGGAAACAGAACTTTTGCTGCACATCCCACTATTATTTAATGTGGCAAGATCACATTGAATACCTGGCTGGCATGTGCTTGTTTCCGGCTATGCTTTAACGGAGATCCTGGAGTGTACAAGTCGGACGCTGTCAGTGGCGGCTGGTAACTTTTCCAGTTAATGGGGCTCCAGAAAGGACACAAATACTTGAATTTGTCCCTAAATATTGTTAAAATTATAGGCTGAAAGAAGGAGAACCTATAAACGGGATTATAGGCTGAAAGAAGGAGAACCTATAAACGGGATTATAGGCTGAGAGAAGGAGAACCTATAAACGGGATTATAGGCTGAGAGAAGGAGAACCTATAAACGGGATTATAGGCTGAAAGAAGGAGAACCTATAAACGGGATTATAGGCTGAGAGAAGGAGAACCTATAAACGGGATTATAGGCTGAGAGAAGGAGAACCTATAAACGGGATTATAGGCTGAAAGAAGGAGAACCTATAAATGGGATTATAGGCTGAGAGAAGGAGAACCTATAAACGGGATTATAGGCTGAAAGAAGGAGAACCTATAAACGGGATTATAGGCTGAGAGAAGGAGAACCTATAAACGGGATTATAGGCTGAGAGAAGGAGAACCTATAAACGGGATTATAGGCTGAAAGAAGGAGAACCTATAAACGGGATTATAGGCTGAAAGAAGGAGAACCTATAAATGGGATTATAGGCTGAGAGAAGTAGAACCTATAAACGGGATTAAAGGCTGAGAGAAGGAGAACCTATAAATGGGATTATAGGCTGAGAGAAGAAGAACCTATAAACGGGATTATAGGCTGAGAGAAGGAGAACCTATAAACGGGATTATAGGCTGAAAGAAGGAGAACCTATAAATGGGATTATAGGCTGAGAGAAGGAGAACCTATAAACGGGATTATAGGCTGAAAGAAGGAGAACCTATAAACGGGATTATAGGCTGAGAGAAGGAGAACCTATAAACGGGATTATAGGCTGAGAGAAGGAGAACCTATAAACGGGATTATAGGCTGAAAGAAGGAGAACCTATAAACGGGATTATAGGCTGAAAGAAGGAGAACCTATAAATGGGATTATAGGCTGAGAGAAGTAGAACCTATAAACGGGATTAAAGGCTGAGAGAAGGAGAACCTATAAACGGGATTATAGGCTGAGAGAAGGAGAACCTATAAACGGGATTATAGGCTGAGAGAAGGAGAACCTATAAACGGGATTATAGGGTGAAAGAAGGAGAACCTATAAACGGGATTATAGGCTGAGAGAAGGAGAACCTATAAACGGGATTATAGGCTGAGAGAAGGAGAACCTATAAACGGGATTATAGGCTGAGAGAAGAAGAGAACCTATAAACGGGATTATAGGCTGAGAGAAGAAGAGAACCTATAAACGGGATTATAGGCTGAAAGAAGGAGAACCTATAAACGGGATTATAGGCTGAGAGAAGGAGAACCTATAAACGGGATTATAGGCTGAAAGAAGGAGAACCTATAAATGGGATTATAGGCTGAGAGAAGTAGAACCTATAAACGGGATTAAAGGCTGAGAGAAGGAGAACCTATAAACAGGATTATAGGCTGAGAGAAGGAGAACCTATAAACGGGATTATAGGCTGAGAGAAGGAGAACCTATAAATGGGATTATAGGGTGAAAGAAGGAGAACCTATAAACGGGATTATAGGCTGAGAGAAGGAGAACCTATAAACGGGATTATAGGCTGAGAGAAGGAGATCCTATAAACGGGATTAAAGGCTGAGAGAAGGAGAACCTATAAACGGGATTATAGGCTGAGAGAAGGAGAACCTATAAACGGGATTATAGGCTGAGAGAAGGAGAACCTATAAATGGGATTATAGGCTGAGAGAAGGAGAACCTATAAACGAGATTATAGGCTGAAAGAAGGAGAACCTATAAACGGGATTATAGGCTGAGAGAAGGAGAACCTATAAATTAGATTATAGGCTGAGAGGAGGAGAACCTATAAACGGGATTATAGGCTGAGAGAAGGAGAACCTATAAATGGGATTATAGGCTTAGAGAAGGAGAACCTATAAATGGGATTACAGGTAAGAAAGTTATAGAAAAAGAAGTTTAGGCAATATGCCCCAAAGCAGGTTCACAGGAAACAGGGAAACCTATGAGAGAAATTTTAGGTAACAGGCAAACATAACAGGACAGAAATAAACAGAATATAATAAAGGTTTATGGAATTCAGGTTAGTTCTAAGTTTAGATGATGAGTCTCTTGTGTTTGGAGGTTGCACAGCAGGTACCAGATAGATGGAACAGGGTTATCCAGGAGAGTTGCAATTACTAGGAAAGTTTGTAAAGTCCAGGCAGGTTAGGTCCAAACCAATAAGGAATAATTAGGAAACAAAGTCCAGTCTGAAATAAAGCCGGTTGTGTGGATGAATCAGGATGGACCAATGGTAATCAAATTTAAGCAAGTTCTCAGGTATCAGAATGAGCCAGGAAGAGATTTCTTGTCTGTATTAGACCATAAACAACTATCAATGTAAAGGCCCTTGGGTTAGTGTTGGTGTGGGCTCTTATGGCACAATTCAGATGATCATCTTAGACAGGTGTAAGAGACTGAGCTTAGACTAGTGGTTATGGAGACCACTAGTGGTGGAAAACAGGTCTTGGAGTACATAAAACAGCAGTAAAGGAATATGTTTGGTTGTCGTGATAGGATCCTGATACTGCATGAGGAACAGTCAAACTCTAACAAGGTATAGCGTGGCAAGGCTGATCCTAACACTGTATCAGCAAGTTTTCTCCCAGGAAGACATCTCAAGGTAGACTGTGGGTTTCCAGATGTGCAGGCCCAACTTTCTGAAGAAGTTCAAAGAAAAGGGCCACGTTGAGGACCACAGAGGCAGTGGTCGGCCATGGAAACTTGGATAAAAGACACAAAATGCAACTTTCCTTCGCAAGTTCATAATTGGAAGTTGTCCAACAGTGTCATCAGCTCAGAACTGGTGGAAACCATTGGCTCCCTGGTACACCTATCTACTGCTTGGAGAAGTCTGGTCAGATGTGGTCTTCATAGACTTGCAGGTAAAATGCCATACCTCCAATGTGAAAACAAGGCCAAGCGACTCAACTATGCTCAAAAACACAGGAACTGGGGTGCATTAAAATGGCAGCAGGTACACTGGACTGGTCAGTCAAAATCTGAAATATCTGGCTCTAGGAAAGGCAAGTTTGTTCGCCGAATCATGGTGGCACAATACTCATTCTGTTCTTAGTTTGTTTGTTTGTTTTTTACGTTTAAAAGGCAAAACACAAAATAACAAACAGAATTTTAATAAAATAAAGTGGCTCGATCCTCCTTTTCCTACAGAGCACCGCAATTATGGAATAACCTCAGGGACACAGTCAAATCTTCATTCAATCTAAAATCTTTTAAGAGATCTATGGCAACAAACCTCAGCACAGAATGCACCTGTCATGGTTGAATATATTTATTACCTGTTATATATTACATTTATATATGTGTGTGTGTGTATATATATATATATATATATATATATATATATATATATATATAGTTTGTATGTTGTATTTTTGTAATATTCTATCCTATTGTAACAACGCAATGTTTTGTGGACAAAGACCCAGGACATATTTGAAAACGAGAGAAATCTCAACGTATCCATCTTGGTAAAATATTTTATACGTAAATAAATAAATTAATTAATAAATACTGTGAAAAAAAATTGAAGTAAATGTATGCTAAAAATAACTCAATAATGTAAATATTTAAACATGTATGTACATTTGCTCAATGTTTTACGGTGCCACCTTGTGGCAAAGAAGTATATAGCATTCCCTTTCTCAAAAGCATGGGATTTTAGTATAGACTTAATGGAAATCCCAGAAGGAAGTCTTGTATTTTTTATTTTTATTTTCTACTAACCCTTTTTCTGTTAAGGAATTCCTAGAGATACTGAGTTAGCAGTCTTATACAAAATGAGTAATTTTTTTTATAGTGAAAAATGCAGAACTAGAGCAGGTTGTGGTTAAAGATTGGAGTTCAGGGACACCTAAATATTTGAAATCAGTTAAGTTTACATACAGATTATATTTCTAATGTATTCATCAATCTGTTGCAGGAATATTAAAGGGGAATAAAATATAAATAATTTATACCGGAGAACCAGTCGCATAATTAACGTACAGGAATTGTGACTATATCTGTGTCTGCTTATTGTGATTCGTGTTGAGCTGACAAGTGACTTGCCTGCGTGTGTGTGCTAGTTTATGTCTGTGTATGTGTGCTTGTGTGTACCACTAATTAGAAATGCATAATTAGAAAATTCTGTGTTGCTAATTAGTTGTTTGTAAGTGGCTAGTTATGTATGTGTCACTAATCATTTATGTGCTTGTGTAGAACACGGACACAGCAGCACCATTTGACATTTGTAAAATAATCAAAAATCTATTTTTTGTTAACAAATAGGGCAAGTCCGATATACATGAAAAATAACGCAAACACGCAGATATCAGGAACCTGACCCACATGTTGAAATCTAACTATTGGGAATGAAAGGGACTAGGACCATGTACAGAGCTCTTCAGCTGTACCCCATGCATGGCTTGCCTTGAGGGGGCAAGCTATCCATCTGGCTGAAGTAGTGGGCTAGGCAGACAGACAGGCTCTTTCATTAGCCGGTCCGTCCCTCTGTGAAGACTGTTCTTTTGCCTGCCCATCTCCGTCCCAGAAGCTGGGCAGCCAAAATTGTCAGATATGTGGTTTATTTGCCCTCTCTTGGTTTATAGCGTGTTAAAAGTGAATAATTCTGGTTTAATGATAATCACTTTCTGATTCCTTGGATTTAATCATTTAGTGCATCAAATGGTGCCCTAGCAAAAGGCCTCTGGCTTCTGAGAAAAATAAATAAATGTGTGCTTAATGTAACTGCCTAGATTAACTACAAATATCAGAATGATTTGATTTAAAAGCATGAAGTGAATATCATCATTGGGATTTAATCTGGCAATGTTTGGATTCAACAATTCAAATGTGAACATCCGTACCCTGTCTGTGCAAACACAAGTGTTGTTTTCTTTCTAACTTGAATAGGAGATTTCCGTTAGAATGTCTATTTCTTATGTACTGTTAACCTGAATTAAGATTGCAACCAGAACGTCCCCTCTTTAACATTATATGCCAAAGGTTTTGGAAGGTCTATGAACTTGATACAATAAAAAAAGAGAGAAGGGCTGCGCCACATCAAAGTTGCGGTGACAGAACATGGTAGAATAATATATAATCGAGCAAACAGTGCTAAAAAGTCTCGTCCCAACAAGGCAAGTTCTCACATACAAGGATGCCTCTTGTTAAGAGGTAAGTGCAGCTGTAGGTGCTAAATTCCAATCCAAAAGAAGGCAAAAAAAAACCAGTTTGAAGCACTTCCAATTTTGTACAATCCCACTTATAGGATATGATGAGGGACGTCCACAGCGGTAGGTATCCAGGTACTAAAAAGAGAATAAAATTGCGACAAATAGTGCTCGCAATAAGATAATAAAATGGTATGAAAGGAGTCAGAATTATACTCACAAGAGTAGAGCAGGCTCTCTGCTCTGTGATGATAGCTTTGATGGTATGATCCCCACCTGGGATATTCTTGAGAGTAAAGATGATACAAATGCCAGGAGGTATGAATTTTAAAATAAAGTATTAAATATTAAGGTGATGGCACAATATGCTATTGTGATAACCAAAATCCTTTATTAGATAAAATAACAGTAACATCCCTAACGCGTTTTACCAATACAGGCTTTTTAAAAATGGAATAAAAACATGCAACCTGGCTAGTTGGAGTTTACAGAGGGAAGGGATAGTTAAAAAGTGGCGCCAAAGTTACATCATAGGCTGCCCTCCAATCAACAAACAACGGTATTGTTCACAATATGAATATAAAAACCAGTGATATGCATTAGAAGATCGTTAGGTGTAGACTTAAAATATAATAGATGGCTTGAAAAACAAGCATGTTAAACATAGTATCGGTTATTTGAAGCCGGAACATGTGACATATGTCACATGTGTGTAATAATTTCCCGGCCGCTAAGCATTATGGGAAATGTAGTCTTCGATATAATATTTGCGATGTCGGCAAGAAACTATTTGCCGACATTGGAATAGAGCTACACATATTATATTGGGAAAAGTGCATTGCACTGAAACAGATAAATATTGGAAATAAATCATGTTTAAAATTGTCGCGGCTGCCATCTTGGTTGAATGTAGACGCACATTGTTAGAAAAATACTTTAATGTACTGATGTGTTTGGCACTGGTTCATTCTCCTCCCTCCAATACTAGTTACAGTGAATCCTGCGTATTATACGGATAGCAGTTAGTCAGTCTAACTGTTTGGATCGTTGGCAGCAGCCTGATATGCACTGTTTAGAGAAGGACACTGAGATATTGTCAATTATTTTATTTACTCTCTGCCCCCTCCCTCCCTTTTTCTCCCCTCCAGCAGAGGTTCCTGCCTCTTCTGTCCCCAGCTCCCTCCTGAACGCTAAAGTAAGGCAGATAGGCAATGTTTGAAGTGGTGTCTGCCTTATTTTAATGTTAGTAGAATTTAAATATCCACCATCAAACCGTGCCAACCCTGCCCCCCCTCAAAACACCACAAAGTGAGAGGTACCCAGTCCAACAGTGGGTGCCTGTCGCTAAAACACTGGGATTATGGATTATTTAATTTATTAAAGTTCTTAGTTTAGTTATAATGAGGATATTTTATAGTTAAAAAAATCTGATTGCTTCAATATACAATTTAAAAAAAAAAAAAAAAATTAATTTAAATTTAAGGTTAACTTTTAAAGTAATCCTTTGGCGGCATCTTGTGGCTAAACTCTGCATTACACTCTGTAATTTCAAATTAGCCTCAAAATTGCCAAATAATTCCACTCATTAATAGGAATATGTCTATACGGTTTATTCCCTATATATGGGATCCCCCACATATTTGGAGGTAGAAGAGCCTTATAGACGTATTCCTATTTATGATTAACAATATTTAGGGTTCAATTTAAATACATGTGCATTTGACTGTGTCAAGTCTGGCTCCCCAACCAAAAGTCACCAGCCGCTACTGATATCAACATATGCTACAACTTATTAAAAGTAAATTTTTCCCAAGATATTCCCTAGTGTTAAAGGAACACTCTGAGTACCTTAACAACTCAATTAAGTTGTTTTGGTACCTGGAAATCCAGAGAGCTATCATTCCTTAACTGGTTTAACCCCAAAGTGGTCAGCCAAATGGGTCAATACATGGTCTCCTTTTCCATCACCGCCTTCATTGAGGCAGTGTCAGACTGGACACCAATGATAGGTGATCAACTGACGCTCTAAACCTATAACTGGTGGCCAGTCTACTGCTTTCTCAATGAAGCTGGCGACGAGGAGACACAGAGACCTGGAGGACAGGCGATGTCTGGAGCACTTTCAGGCTAAACTACTCATAACTGGTTTAACTTCTTAAAGTAAGACAGCACCCAAGACCATCAGGCACCATAACAAATAAAT
This sequence comes from Pelobates fuscus, assembly GCF_036172605.1. Lineage (NCBI taxonomy): Eukaryota > Metazoa > Chordata > Amphibia > Anura > Pelobatidae > Pelobates > Pelobates fuscus. Next base: position 155,637,782 of record NC_086325.1, on the reverse strand, counting down.
CGAGATTTTTACATGGTCACAGTTGTATATGTGCTGAGTCTGAACCCCAACAAACAAACTTAAAGGTTGCTCCCAGACTCACAGCCAGCAAGTCTTGCAGTTCAAAAGCCTTATGCTGAGGTAGCTTCTCCGGAAAATCTTCTCAAGATTACCTGCACTATCTATTTTTTTTTATTTTTTTAAATTCTTTATTTTAGTAAGGCATACGTGAGGGATACAGAACGAAGATAGGGAAATGCATGTATGAGTTACATCGTAGGGTTAATACAGCAAAACATTTAGTTAATTAAATTTCCAGATTGTTAAGTTTTTTTTCATTTTGAGGTGTCGATTAACGCTAGGATATTATAGCCAAGCTGAAGTGGATGATAGTGAGTCGAGTGTGATATATTCAATGAGGCTAGTGCCTCGGTGTCGTACTATGTCGCTTTGGGCCCGTTTAAAGTATTGCGCGGTGTGCTTTTCCCATTGTGTGTGCTGTTGTTGTCATTAAGGTATGGCTAATGCTCTGCAGGTTAGTCTGTGGGCTTGTCGCTATGAGTCATGCTACATGGGCATGAGTGTGTGAAAGTCAGGAGTTTAAAGCATTAACATCATGCATTTATTCATGAACCGGTTCAGCTATCGCTGGCAAATATAAAAAACAAACGGGTTAGACAGATAATACTAATGGAGTTGTCAGACACTCCCCTCCTTTACCCCTCTAAAGGTAGGTATAACAGTGGTCTAGCGAGTCATCAGGCTGTAATGTATGTCAATAATGAGTTTTCCCTACATCCCCCCAAAGCCCTATACTTGCTTCAGCTGTCTCAGTAGGTAAAGTGTTAATACAAGAATATAACCAACAGTAGTAGAACAAGGACAGTTATTCAGCGTGTGCTTGGAGGTATATACTCAGGTCCCATACGTGCTAGAGACAGTGTACCTCCCAGGACCTTAGGCTTGGTGTTTTCATGATGTGGTCAGCCTATTCCCTGCGTAGGAAAGGTATAGTCCTGCGTGGCGTCTTGGGGTAGCTGGCCCAGTGAGGAGAGTCCCGGCTGTTGATTCCCATGATGGTATGCCAGACGTTGGGGGGTCGGTGTGCTTGCGGGTCCGTTTGGTGGGCCTTTCCCTGGTGACCCTGGCGTCATGCTGGTGTTGGAACCACAGTTTGGGGGAGTTAGGTGGCCGAGTGTCCCTGTTCGTTGTGCTTTGCGTTGGCCCCGTACCGTCCCTGGGTCTCCTGGTGGGTTAGGTTAGTGAGTGTTAGGAAGTCCTGTGTGATACTGTTAACCCGAAGGGGTGCTTTTCTGGGATGAGTCCTGTCTGCTGGTGCAGGGCTGGTTCTTAGAAGGAGCTTTACGCAGGAGAGAGGGGTGGTGAGGGGGCAGCCCTGGAGAGCGTTTCTGTTGAGGCTTTAGGCAACTCACCAGTGGTCTATGAGTCGGGCACCGGATCTTTCGACGGTTCTTCCGCCTTCCTCTCCCCGCTATCCCGGTCCCTCTCGGGGTCCGCACCGGTATTGCCGGCTTCCGTGCAGTATCCTTTGTGTCTAGTGTCGGTGGGGCTTTCGCCGAGGTGTCTCTGCGGCTGGCGATCTTGGCCCAAAAGTCGTTGAATAGGCGGTCTAGCCGTTCCGACAGTGGGGGTAAACAGGGCTCGGGTGCTGGAACCCACGTGGCGTCCGCCATGCTGTGTGTCGGCAGTCCGGCAGTACAAGTGAGCTGGGGTCGGTGTCTCTGTCCTGATCTGCCTGCTTTGGTTGCCGGGATATCCCTCACCGGCAGGGGGGGGAGGAGGAGAGATTGTTCCGGGTAGACCTCCCTTACAACAGGCTGCAGTCGGCTGAGGGATCGGCCGTCTCCCCCATGCTTTCTGAGTAGGCCGCAGGTAGGCCTCAGGTCCATTCCCTGGAAGCGGTCGCCTTTTTCTGTCCTGGACTCGGCAGTACATCGTCTCGATAGTAGACCCCTGACTTTGGGGTTGAAATGCTTAGAATTTGCATTCTTTTGCGGTCGTTTTGCTCGTTTTTAAGGCTATTTAGTCCAGAGCTCGGCTGAAGTGCGTCTGTTCAGCTTGGCTGCCAAGCTCCGCCCCCCTGCACTATCTATTTTTATCCCTGTTTATTAAATGCACATTTGCTTTCCTATTTACCTCCCTCCTCCATAGTTTATCTGCTTAATTGATAATTTAAAGGGACACTATAGTCACCACAACAACTACAGCTTAATGTAGTTGTTCTGGTGAGTATAATCATTGCCTTCAGGCATTTTAATGCAAACACTGCCTTTTCAGGGAAAAAGTAGTGTTTACATTGTCCCTAGGGATACCTCCAAATGGCCACTCCTCAGATTGCCACTGGAGGTGCTTCCTGGCTCAGGAGTGCACAGAAGCAAGCCCTGCTGTTCAGCGTCTTCACACTCTGCATGGGTATATATTCAATTGGGTCAGTCCTAACAGCTCTTCATCATCCACCGTGACCCCAGTCGCTGTTTTCACCTCGTAGACCAGTGAGCTATGTCTGGTAAATCCCACTACTCCTCAATGTCATGTCCTCTCTGGTCAAGGGCAAAGAATTGTGGGAAGAGACTCTGGATGGAATAGTGTATCCGCTACATTGTATCCAAATCCCAGTAAATTCCAAAATCTATTCAAAAGCACAAACTAAATTCAAGAGAAGATGAAAAGGCGTGATATTTAGTTTGGGACTTTTAAAAAATAATTTATTAAGAGGATTTACCATGTTTACAAGTAATGTTATGATAAGACTGGTCCTACAGTGGGGTGGCACATTACTGTACACAATATATTTAAGAGTATTGGCAGCTGGTGAGGGTTAAATATGGTGGGACGCTGCTCCATGACTTGTGCGCTGCCTGATTAACCCCATTTACGAAACTGACCCAATGAGAGGTCATGCCCTGTTCTACAGCATAAACCTTTAGAAACACGTATCTGACTAACCCATAAAAGCTTGAGTGAATGGTTTATACACACAAATATTTTTTTATTTTTTAAAGTCACAAATTCTTAAGGGGACAGTGTAGGCGGTATTGGATTGGTTATAGTGCCCGGAGTACCCTGGCAGTGTACCCCTATTCAGTGTTAAACCATTTTCAATCAGTTTTATACTAAATTATGGTCCCTGGTTCCTTCTAACCATAACAAAACATACCAGTGATGGGCACTGTGATAGGATAACACTTTTAGCCAATCACAGCCGCCCGTTACTGCTCAGTCTAATCCTTCCTCATTAGCCCAAAAAGCGCAGAGGGGAAGGTCTGCTGGCGACTCTCATTTAGCATTATAACATTTAAACATTAAAACATTTTAACACTGAACGGAAGGACATCAACATAATCATTTTAATTAGACGAAGCAGATATAGTGCCTACAGTGTCCATTTAAAATAATTAGTTGCTCAGTCCTTTAGCGGTTTCTCCAGCTATGCTTGAAGGGGGAGGAAACTGCATTTATAATTATGTCATACACAACATTTTATTTTATTACACATGTTTATATTTAGTCCTGACCACGCCAATAGATTTGATTTCTTTCTTTTATTTAATTTTTTGGGTCGTTGTAATGACGAAGGTGGGACGGTATGAAGAACGGTGAGTTTCAAGTTTACTCTGAATGAACTTTTCGATACCTAATAATTCACACATTAGTAAATACCTCTGTTAACTGGATACTATCTGGAATTCACCAGGGAAATAGAAATGTTTCGCCAAAGTAACCAGGATTGAGACACAGCATTGAGTACAGAGTCTACAAATACAAAAAGATAAGTCCTGCGCTCACTCCCATCACTTCTGGGCGGCAGCAACGACCCAGTACACATCAGTTCCAATATATAGTAAAAACCAAAGAAAACGTTACCTGCGCTCTCTCCTTAATCCCTATGTATATTTAAACAAATGAAGGTCATTTAGTTACTCCAATGGCCATTGGAGGGAATGCCCACCTGCCAACCTCAAGGCAGACTCCCCTAGACGAGTCCTACACTGACCCTTCAGCCTGCTTCCTTGAGCCTCTGGCAAAGATATCTCCACTGAGACAGAAAGGGGTATTTTTTTTATATACACCCCTATATACTTATTAACCCTTAATAGGGAACACATGGGATGGACGGCAGCATTGTAACCAGGCTGTGTGATACAAAAAGTGAATACAAATACAAAAAGAGTACATTGAGTACAGAGTCTGAAAATATTCCCATTTCTGCTAGTTTTGTATAAAATTTGCAATCCCCCTGTCAATTCACAGTTTAGTATGTAACCCTTTCAATATTTGTGAACTGAACTGCCAGTGTAACAGAATCCCAAACATTCGAACTTTGCTCATATTAGATTGTAAGCTCTTTGGAGCATTCTACTAGACGTGTAAGTCCGAGACTTTCGACTGACTTTGCACTACACGGACAATTAAAAAGCACTTATGATAAATCTCAGCGCGGTGGAAATTGCAGTAAATCAACGCAGTCATTAACTAGACAGAGGAAAGCTCATCTGGAATTTTATGCGCCCCGAGCAAACGGGAAATATTCAGGTTATTTGAAGTCATTTCTACAAATATGTCCCCCTTGCCAGTACGACTACGGCGTGCTTCCAGTGGCTATAATTAAAACTCGTGCATCAGGCTAAATATTTTTTGGGTAATAGACAAGCTCCACTGTCCAAACCAATATTCTACCCTGATGTTATCCTGGCAATAATATCCACAGTCAAACGGAATGCTATGCATATAAAATGTAATAGCTAGAGCTCACAGAAATTCACAAAACAAACAAACAAACAAACAAACAAACAAACAAACAAACACACAACTGCCATTAAATATATGCTAGATATGATTCCCAACTATTTTTGAAACCGTTTATAATGGTCTGTTAGATTATCCTCAGCCAGCTATATTACCCAGGATGCTGAAGTGTCAATGTCAGCCTTTACTACTTGACACTTACATTTCAGGGAGTTTGGCTGGAGGGGTAACAAGGCCCAGCTTTTTTGGGACGTGTTAGGTGACTTTATGATCTCATGATAACCTTTTTGGAACTGAAATGTCATTTAGAACTTGGCTGAACTTGATCAGTTTTTATTTCAGCCCATATTACTGTATAACAAGCCCCAATATTATTTTTACATTCAATCTTTTCTAAACACATTTATTGCAGCTCAAAGGCAGGCTATTAAAGGCTTTATTGCACGGAAGCTATGTAAAATAGAACAGAAATGCACAAATTCTAAAAAAAAGAGATATTAAAACAGGAACGAGGGACAGAAGGATTTGAGCAGGGACTGTCCTTACTTAAAGGATCACTATAGTGTCAGGAAAACAATTTTGCATACAGCGTCACAGATATGCCTCTAGCGGCTGTCAGGAAGACAGTCAGGAAGATAAGCCTCTAGCGGCTGTCAGGAAGACAGTCAGGAAGATACGCCTCTAGCGACTGTCAGGAAGACAGTCAGGAAGATACGCCTCTAGCGGCTGTCAGGAAGACAGTCAGGAAGATACGCCTCTAGCGGCTGTCAGGAAGACAGTCAGGAAGATACGCCTCTAGCGGCTGTCAGGAAGACAGTCAGGAAGATACGCCTCTAGCGGCTGTCAGGAAGACAGTCAGGAAGATACGCCTCTAGCGGCTGTCAGGAAGACAGTCAGGAAGATACGCCTCTAGCGGCTGTCAGGAAGACAGTCAGGAAGATACGCCTCTAGCAGCTGTCAGGAAGACAGTCAGGAAGATACGCCTCTAACGGCTGTCAGGAAGACAGTCAGGAAGATACGCCTCTAGCGGCTGTCAGGAAGACAGTCAGGAAGATACGCCTCTAGTGGCTGTCAGGAAGACAGTCAGGAAGATACGCCTCTAGCGGCTGTCAGGAAGACAGTCAGGAAGATATGCCTCTAGCGGCTGATTTAACCCTGGGGTTAAGGATTAAAACCTGAGGGACCTAGCACACAGACCACTTCATTGAGCTGAAGTGGTCTGGGTGACCATAGTGTCCCTTTAAAGAGATTGTCTAGGACAAAAAACATGCCATATTGTAATGCATCATATATAATAATACACAAATACATTTAAAAATAAATAAATAAATAAATACATTAAAAAATAAAAAATAAAAAAATAAAAAAGATATATATAAAGATACATTATTTGAAAGATGCACTGTTTAGTGGGTTTGGCTGTGGCTTCTTGTAATTCCCTCCACACTGGGATGCAATAAAATCAGGAACATCTCTTTCTGGTTTATGGGATCTTATCCCTTAAACCTGTGCTGTACAGGGGATACGTAGGTTATACACTATATTGATAAAGGAAAATCCAGAGCTAAGTGTTCTTGACTGCTTGATTGACAGCCATGGAGGAATGTCTTATGGCCAGAGAATTGGTTTAACAATTTACTGTCACTATAAGCCACTATCCGCGATAAGCATGTACTTGGAACTCTAAGCACGAATCATTTTGCAATAACACATAGTGGTTATGGTGCTTAGACTGCTTCCTGGGAGATGTGCATTGGAATGCTTGGGCTTGCAAGTGCTGTCTGGCAACCAACACGTTAATTCAGCTCTTGTATCTCTTTAAAAATACCTTGAAATCCAAAGTTGTGAATAAGAATCGTCACTCCATATTAATAAACAATGAAAGGCTATCATTTCCTAAATTCATTCCCCAAACCGCTCTAGTTTCATGGAAAACATTGCTCATGACAAAGAATCATAACCTTTAAAATCTGGTCTTTTAACATATGCAAAAAAAAAAAAAAGCCAATTTCAAATTCAGCAAATTCAGGGCCAGAACAATCCGACTATCTTTACAGTGTAACACATTTTTCAGGCCAGATTGAGAATTTTACATCCAGGGTAATAAGGGGATTCATTAAAACCGCGCTTCAGATAGAAAAAACACTCCAAAAATGATTTACCATCAGCTACCCTCTAATTATGGTATCGATGCTTTGTACTTGTATGAAGTCTGGTTTAACCCTTTCAGTAGCAAGCACGTTTATTTTAAAATATAAATTTGTATATATTTTACACCCAAGAAACATACAGTATACGAAACATGGTGAAATATATATATATATATATTAAATGTATACGTTAATTTTTCCATTGCTGACATATTGAACGAGGATATAAACAAATTCAAAGCTCACTGCCAAGAGCCTGGTCCAAGTACAAGACATAGTGTAGCATTGGTGGTCTTAATACACTTCAAAGCACGATCACTTTCTCCTGGGATCTCTGAAAAATCCAATGTGGGGTTGGCCAAAAGGTAGATAGATACCTCTTCGCTCAGCTGTGGATCTCCTTTTTGGAGACATCCAAACTAAAGCAAGACTTATTTTTTAATGTCTTAGAAGATGGAAATACAGCTCAGCTGAACAATTCTTTCAACTCAGTTATTTGGGTCTAATGTTTGCAAATTGCGGGTTATATATATAATAAAACATCGATAACCATTGTGAATCATTTTAATGTATATTTGAATAGACAATTCAGTTTTTGCGTGCATGTATGTAAAATAAAATATAGAGCCATTTTTACCGCAAAAGTGTCAGTGAGATAATTATCACATTAGTGCCCTCACCCGCCGTTCAGGGTATAGCGAGTAGGGGCATAATTTACTAATACTAAGTAACCTTTACTTAGTATTAGTAAATTTGGCTGAAAGACCAATTTAGGTCTTTCAGCCTTTTAGTAGATAGCTCCCTAATACCGTGGGAATTAGCGAGTTATCTACTTATTCATTCCTGTCATTCCATTGACTGGCTAAGTAACTTACATTTTATATGAATGTATGTTACTTGATTGTTGTAAGTGTTGCAAATGCTTACAGCTGAATTCTGGCTATGTTTGTATACTTTTTATTTAAACTTGTATACAGTGTAACACTCTTCATTCTTCCACTGGGTAAGTATATTAGCACTTAGGCAATACTGTGCTTCGGGAATTCGGCACTTTGACACTTCGTAACTTCTGCAACTTCGGAACTTCGACACTTCTGAAATTCGGCAACGACTCATCATTAAATATTGTATATGAGATTGTAATTTACTGACAGATTTTCAGAATTTTTACTGTCCCTTTAAGCGTGTGGTACTTTAACAAAGTTTAATATTACATATACATAGAGTGTGCGTACGTTGTAATCATTCTACGGGCTGCGAGCCACAGTCCGGACAAGGAAATAAATGTCTTTTCTTTGTTGTTATTCTTTGTTTCTTGAGATAAACATCATCCGTGTCCCCATCTCGGGGAAAAAAAAGAATGTTTTAAATTGTTGCCTTATTAAACCTATGCATCCTGGAGGTTTTACTGTTATAAAACAGCAGTCGGTAATAGCATTTTATCAAAGTTGGCAGAAAAATAAAACACAAATTTAGACTGAACTACTGCGTTTAAATAGAAATTATCATAAAGATTACGTCTGCTCTTCAAGCTGGTCATTTTTGGTTGGCAGAATACCATGCCGAGGCTTCGGGCATAAAATAAATATAGGCTACGATGTCAGCTTTATTCAGATGCCAAATTCTTACTTATTACGGAGCTGCGTGTCACCAGAACCTGTTCTGATTGATTGTTCTGATGTGAGAATGCATTATTATATCATTCTAGAAAGGAATCAAGCCAATAATTAAAGGGATGCTCCAGGGTGAACTAACCCTGCTTTATTATCCCGTATTTATATAATCTGTTAAAAACGCAAACATAAACTACAAAACATAAAATAATAGAATACTAATCTTTGAAGTTCCTGTGTTTGTTAAAATTCTGAATGATTGGCAGACTTTATAGTGAGCCCTTGACCAGCCAGCCAGTACTGGAGCGCTGATAACATTTGTTTGGAAGCTTTGTGATTGTCCCAAAATGATAGAAGATCAGAGGTTTACAGGATTCTGGTTCAGATGTCATGTCAGTTATTATTCTAAAAACTGGGTGGCCCACCACTAATCTAATACATTAATGGCCTAAATAAATGGTATTAAAGGAACACTATAGTCACCTAAATTACTTTAGCAAAATAAAGCAGTTTTAGTGTATAGATCATTCCCCTGCAATTTCACCGCTCAATTCACTGTAATTTAGGAGTTACATCACTTTGTTTCTGTTTATGCAGCCCTAGCCACACCTCCCCTGGCTATGATTGACAGAGCCTGCATGAAAAAAAAACAAAAACTGGTTTCACTTTCAAACAGATGTAATTTACCTTAAATAATTGTATCTCAATCTCTAAATTGAACTTTAATCACATACAGTAGGCTCTTGCAGGGTCTAGCAAGCTATTAACATAGCAGGGGATAAGAAAATCTTAATTAAACATAACTTGCAATAAAGAAAGCCTAAACAGGGCTCTCTTTACAGGAAGTGTTTATGGAAGGCTGTGCAAGTCACATGCAGGGAGGTGTGACTAGGGTTCATAAACAAAGGGATTTATCTCCTAAATGGCAGAGGATTGAGCAGTGAGGCTGCAGGGGCATGTTCTATACACCAAAACTGCTTCATTAAGCTAAAGTTGTTCAGGTGACTATAGTGTCTATTTAAAGCGCCAATTCTCCCACTTTCTTCAGTATATTCCTCATGTTTGCTGCATCTAGGTTCAAGAGAATAGTCAATTTATGTATTTTGTGTTACATCACAATCATAAAAAAATGTTAACTTAAATTTCAAATAAAATATATTTATACAGAATAAACATTAAATGGGCACTCCACTGCCCACATACGAAAAAATAAATCAATAAATCACTAATTAGTAGATACACTCCCAGTGAAAACATGCATGCATTTTGTTATGCATTTTCTTCATTGAGGGTATCTAAAAACACTTTGCAAAAGCTACAGATTTCTTTTCTGCAGCCTTTGCAAGTCCTCTCCTTTTAACTTCGCCCAAACGTTCTGTGGGTGTCCAATCACAGACTTCCGAAGGTACCTCAATGAGAAGTCTTTGCATGTGCTTGGGGAAATTACTGCCTTTTGATTGACAGCCAGGGGAGTGTAACAAGGTCAATTTAGAAAAGTACCATTTTTTTGCTGAAATCTCCACTTTTTGTAAAATAAGAAAAAGAGGGCACACTCTTCACATATAAACAATTTCGGCAAGGTAAAATGCATTCGGGGTCTGGAGTGTACTTTTAACCCCTTAAGGGCACATGACATGTGTGACATGTCATGATTCCCTTTTATTCCAGAAGTTTGGTCCTTAAGGGGTTAAAGGAGGTAAATCGAAAATGGTAAAAGGCTTAACAATAAACTGTCAATACATGTAATTAAATCAAGGACATAGATAGATAGATTAATTTGTATTATGTTTAGTCTAGAACTATTAAAAAAATATATACTTTAGAATATATAAAATCCGGCTACTATCAATCTGTCCCTCCAAGCGTCACCTGATTGTAGTGAAATGGTTCAGGTCAGACTGTTAAACAGTGCTGAGCCTGAATTACAAGAATAATTATTTGAGTAGAAAATGAATCACTTAATTCCCAATTGAGTCCCTGCTTCAACCACTCTGCGAACGAACAATTTCCTAGGAATTCATTGGAAAGAGAAGAGTGCGTTCATCTTTTGTAAAATCAGCGTTCGAGCCATTGTTACGACTACGCATCAAAGATCTTTAATTGAACATTTTTGTAGATGTCAAGTAAGCCCGGGTAGTCTGTGACTTTTATCAGTCGCCATTGTTCGGCGGGCATTGCGTTTGCATTATCATCAAGTAATGGGCTGCTCTGGATTCAGTCTGGCGGAATCGAACAAACATCACATGGCTAATGTTCAAGTCTTTGGCAGTAGAAACACGTTTTAATATCCAACCCATCGATTCATTACTCTTAGCTGGAGTCGTGAGACAAGAATCACACTGGACACTATGAATTCACAGCAGGTAAACGCTCATACCTCAACCCCCACTTTCATCCCCCCCTCCCCCCCAAGGGGCAAATAACAAAATTAAATTTCATCATTACCAGATTTACCTACTTAGGGTTCCAAATATGATGTCGATTTTATGATTGTTTCTGTTTGTGTTATTTGATTGTATCTGTTACATAAATCACACTTGTTTTACCCTTTTCGCTGTAAATTGATAGATATGCAGTACTTAATTAACACTTTCATTGCCAAGGCTACACATAAGTGGAGAACACAGAAGTTGACGTAATTATTGAAAGTTTTTTGTAGTTTATTTATTTTTTCTAAAGTTTTATCTTTAAAATCTCCGAAGCTAATTGTTCTAAACAATTAAAGGGGAACTTACACTTCTGGGGCATTTTAAACGTTAGCTATGCTTTGGTGCTGTTTAAAAAAAATAAAATGTTTGAAAGGCATTTGTTAACATGTTACTTTTTGTCTTTCAAAACACCATCATTGTAATTATTAGTAAAAATTCTTTATACAAAATTAATAATTTTAATAATGCTGTATACATGGGGGTTGGGGGGGGAGGAGGGGCAGGGATTAAATACCGTATATACAAACATACTGTGGCATTATTTGCACTGTGCCATCAAAAGAAGGTTGTAATATATTTTTAAGCAGTAGAAAGTACCGATAGTTTTTCCCGTTGTATAAAATCTATTTCTACATTTGAATATTTTATGTACAATGATATGCAGAGCCATGGTATATATCGCTGCAACGTAAAACAAAAAATACTTTGGCAACATCTTTAACTTATACCCCTCACCTTCTGTTTAGGGCATAGATTGACGAGGAGAATGAAGCCCATGGAACAGCGCAGTCAGGGGAGTGGGCCTTGACAGAGCCAGGAGTAGGCAGGGGAGTAACCAGTTAAAGGGGCGTGGTTATTGGTAAATGGGGGTTGGACAATAGGAGTATATTAAGCGGCCATTTTATGACTAAGGGACATTTTAACTAAACTGACACTTGCCTGGTAATTGTCCCTCCCACCCTCCCTGTTGTTTTGGAGTTCCCGTTTGGTCACAGCGGCGGGATAGGGCTTGGGTAATTGGAAGGTAGGAGGAGTATAAATTGGTTAGGCTGGATTAGACTGGAGTGTGAAATGGTTTGTGGGTTCGAGCTCATCGGTGGCTCCGAACCAGGTGGTGTAGGGGGGTCTCGGTACACCCCTACAGTTAAAAAAGTTATGGATATGGGGCCTCTTTGGTAGGCCATGTCGAACCAGGTGGTGTAGGGGGGTCTCGGTACACCCCTACAGTTAAAAAAGTTATGGATATGGGGCCTCTTTGGTAGGCCATGTGTTATGTGTTATTTGTTATTTATAATGTTATTTATTGTTATTGGGCGGGGTCATTGCCGGGGGTAATTTATGTACGGTGGGGGGTGGAGGTATATTTACATTTGTGGCAATGACCCCAATTTGTTAACTTGTTTATAAAAATAAATAAAGCTGTGGACTTTTATATTCCAACAGAAATACGGTGTCTGTAAGTTATTGGGGGGTTGGGGTAAACAGCGCACCTGCCGAATAATCGACTGTGCGCATGTCATGTTCTGTATTTTGCTCCAAGGCTACTTTCTGGCAAAGACTGATGGGATTTGTAGTGTAGTGATAGTTGAAGGGAGAACTGCAAGTATACCTTCAATGTCCCAAACGTCTTGTCAGAATATATACTGTATGATAAAATGCTGAGAATGGTAGAAGCTATATCTCACTGATGAATGATCACTACGATACGAAACGTTGGTTTGGGGTTATTGTATCTCTTGTAGACAGGATCTGAGTGGTATATTAATTCTGGACTCTCTGTATATATGGGATCGCCATAGATTTACTCTGTAATAGGACACAGCCAGTAGCGTACCTACCACGGTCGCATCTGTCACTGAGAGAGCACTTCCTGTCAGATCGGGTATGGCTGTGAGCAGGTACAGGAGGAGAAGGGGGTAAGACACATGCAGGGGTTAGGGGGGAGCAGGGCCGGACTGGGACAAAAATTCAGCCCGGGCAATTAAAGGCAGAGCAGCCCACTATTAGGGGCGGGGTCAGAAAGGGGGCATGTCATGTCACCACCACCAAATGAGTATGTTAATGTCACGCTTCTCCAGAGCATCTAGTGCTCTTAGATGAAGTAAATGGCATGTTGTTTCTTTTGGGGCGCAAGCATGCGCTGTGTTTGCTTGCGATTTGTCTCTGGTGTCCTCAATAGTGGGATACCAGAGATCAAAACAGGAACAGGGCTGTTAAAGTGTTGTGCATGTGTGGGGATGTTCCCTGTGGTGTTGTATATGTTTGGAGGTTGCATGTGTGTAGAACAGACTATTTGTGTTGTATTGTGTGTAAAGGGGTCTGTTTGTGGCGTACTGCATGTGGCTAGGGACTGCAGTCTGTGTTTCTGGGTTGTAAAGTATGTGTATTTATATAGGGCCTGTGGAGTGTGCTGGCCTAGTGGATGTAGTGTGTGCATGTAAAGAGCTGTACTGTGTGTTTGTGAGTGTATCTAGGGGCTCTAGTGTGTGTATGCATATAGGAGCTGTACAGCACATGTGTGTAGGTGCAGTGATGTATGCATAGGTGGTGTAGTGTGAACAGGGGGTGCGGAATATGTATTTATAGGGGATATAAATTACTGTGTTTGCATGCAGGAGGTGTAATGTGTGTTTAAAGGGTCATAACGCATAAAAGTGCAGGGAGTGTAATGTATGTTTAGGGGGTATAGAATGTGTATGTGAGTGCCGGGGGTATAGTGTGTATATAAGGGGTATAGAGAGTGTGTGAAGTGTGTTTGTGTGTAAGTGCAGGAGGTGTAGTGTGGATATAGGGCTATAGAGTGTGTGCCGTGTGTATATAGGGGGATAGAGTGTGTTTAGTGTGTCTGTGTGTAAGTGCAGGGGGTGCTGTGTGTTTGTGTGTTAGTGCAGTTGAGCAGTATGTTTGTGTGAGTGCAGGGGGTACAGTGTGTGTAGTGTGTGTGCTAGTGCAGGGGGTGCAGTATGTTTGTGTGTTAGTGCAGGGGGCAGTATGTTTGTGTGTTAGTGCAGGGGGTGCGGTGTGTGTAGTGTGTTCGTGTAGGGGAGCAGTATGTTTGTGTGTTAGTGCAGGGGGTGCAGTGTGTTTGTGCAGTGTGTGTAGTGTGTTAGTTCAGTGTGTTAGTGCAGTTTGTGTAGTGTGTTTGTGTGTTAGTGCAAGGGGCTGCAGTGTGTTTGTGCAGGGGGTGCAGTGTGTTTGTTAGTGCAGGGGGTGCAGTGTGTTTGTGCAGAGTGTGTAGTGTGTTAGTCCAGTGTGTTAGTGCAGTTTGTGTAGTGTGTTTGTGTGTTAGTGCAAGGGGCTGCAGTGTGTTTGTGCAGGGGGTGCAGTGTGTTTGTTAGTGCAGGGGGTGCAGTGTGTTTGTGCAGTGTGTGTAGTGTGTTAGTGCAGTGTGTTAGTGCAGTTTGTGTAGTGTGTTTGTGTGTTAGTGCAGGTGGCTGCAGTGTGTTTGTTAGTGCAGTGGGTGCAGTGTGTTTGTGCAGTGTGTGTAGTGTGTTAGTGCAGTGTGTTTGTGCAGTTTGTGTAGTGTGTTTGTGTGTTAGTGCAGGGGGTGCAGTGTGTTTGTTAGTGCAGGGGGTGCAGTGTGTTTGTGCAGTGTGTGTAGTGTGTTAGTGCAGTTTGTGTAGTGTGTTAGTGCAGTTTGTGTAGTGTGTTTGTGTGTTAGTGCAGGGGGTGCAGTGTGTTTGTTAGTGCAGGGGGTGCAGTGTGTTTGTGCAGTGTGTGTAGTGTGTTAGTGCAGTGTGTTAGTGCAGTTTGTGTAGTGTGTTTGTGTGTTAGTGCAGGGGGTGCAGTGTGTTTGTTAGTGCAGGGGGTGCAGTGTGTTTGTGCAGTGTGTGTAGTGTGTTAGTGCAGTTTGTGTAGTGTGTTAGTGCAGTTTGTGTAGTGTGTTTGTGTGTTAGTGCAGGGGGTGCAGTGTGTTTGTTAGTGCAGGGGGTGCAGTGTGTTTGTGCAGTGTGTGTAGTGTGTTAGTGCAGTGTGTAAGTGCAGTTTGTGTAGTGTGTTTGTGTGTTAGTGCAGGGGGTGCAGTGTGTTTGTTAGTGCAGGGGGTGCAGTGTGTTTGTGCAGTGTGTGTAGTGTGTTAGTGCAGTTTGTGTAGTGTGTTAGTGCAGTTTGTGTAGTGTGTTTGTGTGTTAGTGCAGGGGGTGCAGTGTGTTTGTTAGTGCAGGGGGTGCACTGTGTTTGTGCAGTGTGTGTAGTGTGTTAGTGCAGTGTGTAAGTGCAGTTTGTGTAGTGTGTTTGTGTGTTAGTGCAGGGGGTGCAGTGTGTTTGTTAGTGCAGGGGGTGCAGTGTGTTTGTGCAGTGTGTGTAGTGTGTTAGTGCAGTTTGTGTGTTAGTGCAGGGGGTGCAGTGTGTGTGTGTGTGTAGTGTGTGTATGTGAGGGGGGTGTATATAGTGGATGATATGGCCATATACGATTTTGTTCACCAAAATTTGTACATCATTGGGGAGACCTTCAATTGGCTTGGCCCAACGCTCAACTTCTTCACATTATTAATTTATTAAAAAAAAAATGATAATACCATTTACTCCCTCCCTTTTAACTTGGCAGGGGAGAGAGGAAGCATTCACATACCTGGTGGTCCAGTGAGGGGGTTTGGGGCCTCGCAACGCACCGATCCCAGGTGGTCCAGCGGCAGGTAATTCAGTCTGTACCCCGCAGGGTACAGACCATGTTTCTCTCCCTCTCGCGAGCGCTGTTTTTTCAGAGCGTTGCCACGGGTTACCATGGCAACGCTCGGATAATCTCGGAGCTCGCGAGAGGGAGAGGAGGAAGCTGCTCGGCGTTCTCCCCTCCAGCCCATGATGGGAGACAGGACTCCATCTTGGGGCCGGTGCTGCCCTGCATGGGCCGGCAGGAGAGATCTCTTGATCTTTCCTGCCGGCCTCGGCCCATGGCCATCGCGGCCCACCGGGCATTTGCCCGGTTTGCCCGATGGCCAGTCCGGGCCTGGGGGGGAGGTAATGAGACACATGGAGGGGCTAGGGGGAGGTAATGAGACACATGGAGGGGCTGGGGGAGGTAATGAGACACATGGAGGGGCTGGGGGAGGTAATGAGACACATGGAGGGGCTGGGGGGAGGTAATGAGACACTTAGCTTTAGAATATTATTTTGCACGCTTCTTTCAGAATTTATTTACTACAAAATAGAACTTTACCCATATGTGTGTAAATTCATGCAGATAAAGAATTAAATATTAAGCTCTCTGTGGGCACATTTGAGTAATGCCTATTCCTGCGTACATATGTTATCAAATGTTAAAAAAATTGCATTTTTTTAAATGACCATATTTTATGTAAAGGTTAGGTGAACACCCATGATTCTAGAAGAATAATATCCCAGCGAGATCTGTGTAAAATAGATGCAGAATGCCAACGCTTTTCCTACATGTAGAGATTACCACTTCAATTTCAGCCCTCTGGTTGGCACAGAGCAAATGCATTCACTCTGCTTTTTATGTGCTTATGGTGCAAAAAAAAAAAAAATCCAATAAGCAATAATTCTGGAAGACCATACTCAGGTGGTGTTTCTGTCATGTCGCTATTTACACCTGATCCCATCCATTACCCAGCTGAGGCCTGCGCTGTCTGCGTGTTCATGGTACGCGCTGTATACATAAATGAACAATCTAAACATGGAACGTAAACTTTGTAAAACGGAATCTTACCCTTCATTGAGCTCTGGAAATCTCTATTCCACCCTTCGAGTAATAAGTGTACAGAATGGATATTTACACATTCTTAAAGCCAAGCGCTAACGTCAGAAATGTGAACGTATTCCAAATGTTAGATTTGTTCATTTAAAAGTAAAAATAATATTCTACGCACCTTATAGAAAAGGCAGTGTTTACAAATGAAAGACAGCAGGGACAGACTGTTTGCACCAAAATCACTACATTAAAAGGAACAATCCTGCTAATAGATATTGTGATAAACGTATTAATAGCGTGTTAGAGAGTGTTGACTCCAGTGAATGCTCACGCTTACATTCAGGGATCAGTTTTTTGGGGGGCTGCAGGGTTGCGAGGGGAGGGGGGGTGGGTGACTCTAAAAAAGTTTCCCAATGATGCCAACTCAATGGCATGGAAGCCACCATAAATTCAATCAGATGGCCTCTCTCACTGCTTTTATGTACTCTATATACGTATATTTTTACTCAGTATTCTGAATGGGGAGCTAGTGATAGGCTGAGAGAATTGGGCGACGCTCTCAGCCTATCTATGTCGCCCAATCAGAGGCTTCCAAATTGAAGCCTCAAACCATCACCGTCTTCGCAACTTTTGGATTAAATAGTTCTTTAATGGTTTAATCCCTAAGGGTTTTTTGGGCGACATTGGGACATGCTGGCACCATAACAACTTCATTGAGCTGCCCAGAGTGTTCCTTTACTGCCTTTGCTGCATTAAGCAGGCGTCTAAGCACAGATCGTTTTGTATTTAAAGATAGATATTTTGTGGTGCAATAGGGTGGAGGCCGGCAAGTTAGAAAGTTCGTCCTCACACACCTCCTTAATGGCTGAAAATACACCTTGAAGGTCTGTCAGGTGTGAGATTTGCCTTGACTTGGCACGTGGGCTTACATCCAATGGCCATAGAAGTGACTAAATATTTATTTAACAAAGCATAGTGACTTGGGCTAGTGTGCAGGTCATTTTTTACCCCCCTTGGTTTTTACTGTATCTATTGGAGCTGATGTGTGCTGTGGTCGTTGCTGCCACCCAGGAGTGATGGGAGTTTGAGCGCAGGACTTGTTTTTGTGTATTTGAATTCACTTTTGTGTCACACAGCTATGTTACAATGATGCCACCCGTCCCATGTGTTCCCTATTAAGGGTTAATAAGTATGGTGGGGTTTTAGAAAAATACCCCTTTCTGTCTTAGTAGAGATTTCTTTCCTCGAAGAAGTGTAGGACCCACCTAAGAGGTTTGCCTTGACGTGGGCCTGCATCTAATGGCCATTACTAAATAACCTATATTTATTTTAAGAAGCATAGGGATTTTGCTCTGCATCTCTGTGTAGTGTTGGCGTTTAAATGCAATTTGTGTGCAGTTTTAGTGTTTGAATGCAGCAACATTTTTTTATTTTTGTGTGTGGTTTTGTCGTTTGATTGCAGGGGTATGTTCGCATGTAGAATTGATGTTTAAATGCAGGGGTGCGTTTGTGTGTGGTGTAGCAGTTTGATTGCAGGGGTCTGTTTGTATGTAGTGCTTCCATTTGATTGCAGGGGTGTGTTTGTATGTAGAATTGATGTTTGGTTGCAGGGGTGTGTTTGTGTGTGGTGTTGCAGTTTGATTACAGTGGTGTGTTTGTATCTAGTGTTGGCATTTAGAATGCAGGGGTGTGTTTGTGTGTAGTGTTGGTGTTTGTTATGCTCAGATGTATGCACATATACACATACACTGCCAGGCGCACAGATACACATACATACTGGCATATACTGACACACACACTTACTGACACATATACACTGCCACGTAAAAACAGATAAACACACATACTGACGCATACAGATACACATATACACAAACATATAACATCTACAGACACTCACTGACACACAGACACACATATACACAAACATATATACACCTACAGATACTCACTGACACACAGATACACATATACACAAACATTTATACACCTACAGACACTCACAGACATGCAGATACACATGCACAATGACACACACACACACAAAGAAGTTAAAATTGACATATATTTAGCCACCCTCCTGTTTTCATAGCTTTTGAGTGTAAGAGTGTGGCTTCCCTGGGGTCCAGTGGGACTACTGGCTGAGGCTCCTTGAGGTCCAGTAGAACTGTTGGTTAGGACCAGTGCAAGGATTTTTGGCTACACAGGCAAAGAGGCATTTTGCCGCCCCGCCCCTTAAAAAAAAGCAACTTCACCTGTGTGTCTTGTAATCCCCCTTTTGATTTTCTTACCCTCTTTAGTGTATTTTATCCCCTCTTTACTATGTCTTACACCCACTTGAGTGTCTCTTATAACCCCACCCCCTTGTGGATCTCTTTCTTCCCCACAGCCCCTTTCTGTGGATCTCTCCCCACAGTACATTTTGTGTGACTCAGGGGTGTCACTAGGGGGTGCGGGGGGGGGGGGCATGGTCCACTCTATATCATGCAGTGCCCCCCTTGTGCCCTCCCCAACTGAAATTCCCAGATTTTACTAGTAACATGACGTAAAGTCATGATTTTATTAAAGACACGGAGGCGAGTATTATGCATAACTCTTTCTTTATTTCCTCAGCAGCAAAGATAGAGGAATATAAATATTATCAAAAACAAAAGAAAAAACTGTACAGGCACAACAGGCAGCCAATCACATAATAGAGGAAGTAGCTATATAAGTCCTGTGTCTCCCACAATCCCCCTCTTTCTTGCGAAAACCGAAGACCAGGTAAGATTAACGATGTCCCACTTGATCCAAACAAGAAACAGGAAACAATGCGATAACTTCAAGCTAAAAAAGATAGAAAAATATGGTAATTTCCAAACTCAAAACTGTAGACTTACCAAACATAACCGTGAGGAGTCCTACATGAGACTGGATTCTGGAATAGAAAATTTATAAAATTAGAAACCAATATAAAACTGTCAAAATCATCTAAACATGATAAAATTACATGAAATAGATACATGATCCAAATACAGACCTAATTGAAAACATACCTGTATAGTATCGAAGCATCTCCTATCCCAAATACACACCGGGAGGGTGGGAGGGAATAATACTCGCCTCCGTGTCTTTAATAAAATCATGACTTTACGTCATGTTACTAGTAAAATCTGGGAATTTTATTAAAGACACGGAGGCTCATATTATGCAAGTTCAAAGCTGTGCTATCACCTGAGATGCGATGTGTTCAATTGGTCTGAAATAAAAGTCCCTGAAGGTTGATTCTCGGGACCAGTCCGCTGCGCGCATGATGTCTTCCAGACGGCAACCAACTGTGGATGCCTTCGAGGCCATAGCACCGCGTACAGAATGAGGTGTAAAGATAGACGTGTCTATACCCGCTAGGCAGGGCCGTCTTTAATATCACTAGGACCCTGGGCAAAACATTTTCTTGGGCCCCACGGGCAAGGCATTTTCTTGGGCCCCATGGGCACCCCCACTCCCTGGCATGCAATTGCACTTTTCACATACATACTTACACAGACATACACATGGACAGACATACTGACACACACACATATATACTGAGAGGCATGCTGACATCACAGACACAAACACACAACCTGACAGACATCCTAACACACAAACACAAAGACATACACTGACAGACATACTGAGATACAACCTACTGACACACATACACTGTCAGACATACTGAGACACACAGACAGACACACATACATACGGACAGACAGAAACACAGACATACTGACAGATTCACACTTTTAAATCTACTCCCTGTTTCCTACAAACGCCCACCGGGTGGCCCTTACTGCATGGGCAACCCAGTGGGCCTCCTTAATGTGCGTCCCCAAGATCCTGTGGATACTTAAAAGATCACTATAGTGTCAGGAAAACAAAGCGGTTTTCCTGACACTATAGTTCCCTGAGGGTGCCCCCACCCTCAGGATCTCCCTCCCGTGGCGATGAAGGGGTTAAACCCCCTTCAGCCACTTACCTTAATCCAGCGCTGGGCTCCCTCGGCACTGGTGACCTCTCCTTCCGTCCAACGTCAGCTTTCCGGTCCAACGTCACTGGAGCTGAATGCGCACGCATTCAAAGCGTCCATAGGAAAGCATTTCTCAATGCTTTCCTATGGACGCTCTGTGCGATGGAGGCAAAATTTGCCTCCAGCGTCGCAGATGCGCTTCTAGTGGTTGCCTCTAGTGGAGGCAGGCTTAACCCCAAATGTAAACATAGCAGATTCTCTGAAACTACTATGTTTGCTTCTGAAGGGTTAAAACCTGAGGGACCTGGCACCCAGAACACTTCATTGAGCTGAAGTGCTCTGGGTGACTATAGTGTCCCTTTAATATCAAGGAAGCTGCAATCCAAACTGATTTTGGGATGCTTATGGTTGTGTGAGAGTCCCTTACAGCATGTGGCCCTTTAAGTGCAACATATAGCTCTGCATTTAATACTGGAAATGCTTAGAGAGACATTTTGTAAACCTGAGTTAACCCCTTGAGTGCCAGAGGCATGCCCAACGTATTGCAAAACATGCATAGGGCTAATGTTTAGTTGCCACCAGATTTCCCCTTTGAATTGCAGACTCCCATGCCAAGCCTAGGGGTGGGCAATGTGTTGTTTTGCGGTTTAATCTGCACTTTTTATTATCTGAACTGAAATCACTGCTGCTGTTTTGCAAAATTTTTTTAACCTGTTCAGTGCTGGAAGCCACTGCAACTAAGTCTACCCATTACATACCCTAAAAGTTCCTGCCAGGCAATGTTTCACCAGGCGTTCTCTTAACCACTAAGTGACAAAGAAACATGTTAACTATTTGTGCACTGCTTGTTATTGTGCAGGGAGCACACTGACACTTGAAGGGTTAAAGCCACTATCAGTAAATACTTTGCTTGTATGGAGAAAAGGATATCTACTTTCAAAATGAAAAAAATAAAATAAAAATGTATGTAGAACCTTAAAGGAAGAACAAACACATTGTGATCTATATCCTAAGCAGTGAATTAAAAACAGAGAATGATTTAAATTTTTTTAAAGTTTTGGCCCCAAATATAGCATATTCCAATTTACACATAATCCCAGCTTGAATATTTCAGACTGAACATTTGCAAATTAGCTTTTCAGTGAAATTCACTGTTTAGTGAAAATACCCCAAAGTGATTTGTGATGCTTATAGGTTGCAAACACTGCAATAAAATGGCAATATTATTAAAAATAAATAAAGGACTTGCTCTAAGCAATATATATATATATATATATATATATATATATATATATATATATATATATATATATATGAATGATCATGAGATGCTTGCCAGAACTGGTAGAGAATTTTGCTTCAGTAATAAAATAGCATTTATATTTGTTTTAACTCTTAACTTGAGTGTCAGAGAGTGTGAAATGCTTTTCTCAGACACCTGGTACATACAGGGTTAATAGTGACTTGTTTATAAACTGAATATAGGAGGATTATATTAGGAATATTGGTCTTACTGCATGGTACAATAAATACATTTACATGGTCCAAATGTTCTTCCCCCAGCACTACACAATCCTTCTCTTTTCCCCTTTACATAAAATCTTTTTAAATGAAATCCTGATTAAATATGGTGTACATCACTGGGTTCAAAGAGCTGTTACAGTATCCAAAACAGAAGAAAAATTATCAGGGGTGAACAGCTCGTACATATAGCAGAGAGGGTGTATATAAAAAAGAAAGGGAACCAGCAGATGACAAACACCTGAATGACTACAGACAAGAAAAATGTGAACCTCTTCTCACACTTTTAAGTTTACTCCCCGTTTCCTACCTTGAAGGATTGCTTCCCTGGTGGCCAGAGTGGTGGCTGAGGCTGTTGGGGGTTGCAGACTGGCAGTCTGGACCAGCCCTCCTCCTCTCTGCTTTCTGGTGTGGTCACTCCCGCGCGGCTCTCTCTGGGAGGAAGTGACTCACGCAGTCACTTCCTCTCATGCTGCCGAAAGGAAAAGGGGCCCGGTCGTGCTGTTAAAGGGCCACAGAGTGCGACCGGGCCCCTGCTTACAAACGCCCACCGGGTGGCTTTTACTGCATGGGCCACCCGGTGGGCCCCTGTGTGCGTTCCCAAGATCAGCATGCACTGGGGGCCCATGGGTGGAGGGCTGGAGGGAGAAAGTTGTTAAGGGCAGCGGGGCCCACGTGGCAGCTGCCTTGGGCCCCCACAGGTAAAAGGGCCCGGGGCAGCTGCCCCGTTTGCCCCGCGTTAAAGACGGCCCTGCCGCTAGGGATAGAAGCCAACGAATCCAACGCGCTAGCGTCGGTGTCGAGACTGGGCGATGAGGAGCCTTAAATGAAATGAATAGGGGATGTCGGTCAGACGAACGCAACGCTCGCGTAGCATCCAGATAGGCCTTCAAACAATCCACCGGACAGAGTGCTGGACATAACGAGAATCTAGGATATACGAAGGATTTGGATGCCGACTTAGTCCTCCTAGATATGTTGAAAGTAACGCCTTCAGGAGTAAACACAAAGGCACCCCAGTCAAGAGCCCTGACGTCGGAGACTCTCTTACAAGAGATCAGGCAAAACAGCATAACCATCTTGGAGGATAGCTGCTTAAGGGTCAAGTCATGGTTAGGATACCACGCCGAGAGGAACCGTAACATTATGTAGACGTCCCAAAAGGCCGAAAAACGCGACCTAGGTGGACGGACGAGGCGAATACCCTTGAGAAGACTGCATACAAAAGGATGTTTGCCGACGGGTAAACCTTCCAAACCTCCGTGACCGGCAGATATGGCCGAACGAAAAACATTGATAGTTCTGTACGCCTTGCCCGAGTCGAACAGGGCTGTGAGAAACTCCAGGATCAAATGGAGAGGGGCAGATACGGGATCCATTGCCCGTTCCATGCACCAATCAGACCAAGCCTTCCATGCAGCTCGGTAAGCTGATCGCGTGCCCGGAGCCCAGGCGTTATCGAGGAGCAAGAGAGTTGTCTGTGGAACGTCAGGGACAACCCAGCGTCCCCTGAAAGGAACCACGCTACCAGGGGCAACTGGTGCCGTAGTACCAATTCGTGCGAGTTCCCATCCGGATCCAGAAGGAGGTTCTGAAAGTTCGGTAATAGACGAGGGAAGTCTATGGACAGCTCCATCAGTCGAGGGAACCACGGACGGGATCTCCACAGAGGGGTGATCAGAGCCAGACAGCAGTTGTGACGAACCAGCTTCGAGATCGTACGAGCAATCATGTTGAATGGAGGAAAGGCATACAGGCGGCCCGGTGGCCATTCCTGAAGAAAGGCATCCGTTGCCACAGCCGCCGGGTCCGGTCTCCAACTGTAGAACTTCGGCAATTGAGTGTTCAGGCGAGAGGCGAATAGGTCCATCTCGAATCGCCCCCACAACCCGGTTAGGCTTTGGAAGACCGAGGCGTGCAAGCGCCAGTCTCCCGAGTCTCTTAAATGCCTGGAGTTCCAATCCGCACCTGAATTGTCCAGACCCGGAATATGTTCCGCCGTCACCGAAACGTTGTTGAAAAGGCAGAACTGCCAAAAATCCTTCGGCAAGAGAGCCAACATCCTGGACTTGGTGCCGCCCAGGTGATTTATGTATCGGACCGCCGATACGTTGTCCAACTTGAGGAGAACGCAACAGTTCGCCCTTCCAGGGGTAAGGCTGCGAATCGCAAAGGCTCCTGCCAGAAGTTCTAGGCAGTTGATGTGTAACGACTTCTCTGCGTCGGACCATCTGCCTCCCGTGGAAACGTTGCCACAACGAGCCCCCCAGCCGTGCAAGCTGGCATCTGATTCTATGATCACGTCCGGAATGGAACCGAAAATCGCCCTTCCGTTCCAGGCTTCCATGTGTGCTAGCCACCATACCAGCTCGTCTCTGGATTCCTCGTCCAGACATATCCGAGATTCGTAGGAGTGACCCGAACGTAGGTGCGACCCCTTGAGCCGTTGGAGAGCCCGGTAATGCAGAGGGCCCGGGAATATCGCCTGAATGGAGTAGGCCAGTAGACCGATGATCCTTGCCAACTGTCGAACCGATAAGTCCGAAGCACGAAGAGCTCGACGAAGCTCCTTCTGGATGGCTTTTATCTTGGATTCCGGCAAGTACAGGAACTGCCGTACGGAATCCACCTGGAACCCCAAAAACTCCATAGACTAGGCGGGGTTCAGGACCGACTTGTCCCAGTTGATCAGAAAACCTAGGTTCTGTAAGAGATTGACTGTCCAGTCCAAATGCAGTCTCAGGCATTCCAACGATTGGGACATGATTAGGATGTCGTCCAGGTAAATAATCAGTCGAACCCCTCGGGTACGGAGGTACGACACCACCGGTTTCATTACCTTGGTGAAACACCAAGGGGCCGAGGAGAGACCGAACGGCAGGCATGTAAAACGCCAACGCCGTCCGTGCCAGGTGAAGTGTAAGTAGTCCCTGGACTGCTATTGGAACCGTGAAGTACGCGTCCTTCAGGTCCAACTTGGCCATCCAATCCACTGTCTCAGAAGGTCTCTGAGACAATGAATGCCTTCCATCTGAAAATGTTGGTAGCGTAGGAAGGCGTTGAGAGGGCGAAGATTTATCACTGGGCGGACACCGCCCCCTTTCTTGGGCACTAGGAAGAGATTGCTCGTAAAGCCTGGAGTGGCGAACGGCATTTCTTCGATGGCGCCTTTCGAGAACATCTCCCCGACTTCCGCGGAGATCATCGCGTCCTGCTCCTGTGGGAGAGATAATTCCCTGGGGGCATACATTTGAACAGGCAGGGAGACGAAATCTAGTTGATAACCCTTTATGCATTGCAGAACCCAAGCATCTGAGGTTATATCTGCCCACCTTAGGTAGAAGAAAGCCAGCCTCCCCGCCACCCGAACCTGATCGAGAGGGGAAGAAAGGGTACTCACCATAAGGGCGTCTGCCCGAAGACCCACCACGGGGGTATCTGAAGCCCCACGATCTCCCTCTTGCCGGAAAGAAGGGAGGCGTTTTCGGATCTTGGAACCCTCAGGAAGGGAAAAAGGAACCTCTGGTGGCACGGAACGAGCCTCGGAAACCACGGCCGGGTGGACGGTTCCTGCTACGCCCGGCCCCTCCGAAAACCTTGGGCGCGAAAACGCGCTTCATATTTGCCTGCGCCTTGTCGATCGCCGTAAATGTTTTGACATAGGACCCCATGTCCTTTACGAAGGATGTGCCGAACAACATCCCCTCATCTGCTGAATCAGGTTCAGCTACGGTCATAGCGGCCAGTTTGGGGTCTATTTTTAATAGAATTGCCTTGCGTCTCTCGGAAGACATGGCCGTGTTAGCATTCCCTATAAGGCATATAGCCCGCTGGACCCACCCGATGGCCACATCGACATCCAAAACAGAGTCACCAGTACGAGCGGCATCAAGAAGCTCGTATAGTTTTGATAGGGGGCCCAGCGTGTCTAGGATCTTGTCTTGACACCCTTTCAGGGAGTGATCAAGACCCTTCCTAGGTTTCCATCCAGACTTATTTAAAAATTGGGCAATTTGAGGGTCAACGTTTGGGGTCTTACAGGCAGCGCCAGGGAGGGAAGGTCGTGGGCATTCGGCACGCAATTTATTGCGGCCTTCCTTGGACAGAGGTGTGCGTATTCTCTGAGCCACATATTGGGCGATATGGTCCGGAGGGACCCATTCAGCAGACCGCGGGTGACGTAGGTCGTCCGGGTCAAACAGGGGGTTACCCTGTGGGTCTAAAAGCCCTTTATTATCATCCCCAGCGGGGCCTGGCACTTTTCCTCGGGGGTTGGCAGAGGACCCAGAAGGGGTTACACCTGTAGGGGGTTGATCCTCGCCTGACTCGCCCTCAACATAGGAGTCATATTCCATAATATCGGAATCATCTTCCACACTCCGGTCGGTATCCGACCCATCATCCAGGGCTCTAGCCCGTTTCCACAATCTAGCCTTTTTAGCCCGGCCAGGGGCTCTTGTGCGCGTGGGATGCGCGCTATCTGCGACCGCCAGAGGCGTGTCAGTCATGGCAGGCAAAGCCTGCATCGAGGAGTGGGAGCCGATATGCCCTCGCCTTACGGGCACCCGGCACAGTTTGGGCAGGGGAAGGGGACCCCACACCCAGGGGGTTAGGGGTAGCCATGGAAGGCAAAAACACAGAGTGAAGTGACTGGGTAAAGGAGGATGAGACAGCCCCCATAGCGGAGGCAATAGCCTTTTGAAGGGAGGAAGCCATAGTAGCTTATAATAAGGCCTGGAGCTCCTGAGAGGCCATTGCACCCTCAGGGTTATCTATTGGGAAATCCCCAGAGGGGTCAGTAGGCCCATCCTTACTATCCTGCATAATGAGGCACAATAGAAAAACGGGCACTAATATAAGCCGAAAAGGAAACACTAGAAATGGGTTGATTAACCCAGCAGAACAGAAAACAAGCTAAACCTGATCGTTGGTGTAGCAGGGGAACCCGGAGAAGGACAGGGACCGACCGCACGGCAGAATAGGGTGATGCGAGTGACCGCCCAAAATGGCCGCCGCACGAGTCAGAGTGCGCTTGCGGACCGGCTCCCGGCGGGGGAAGGGGCGTGTGCACCTACCCGCGCGGGCAGCCCGTGAGAGGGGAAACGAGCACACTCAGCCGCGGTCACAGAGAAGGACCCACGCGGCAGAGTGATAGCGGTGAGAAACGGCAAACAGGGATGGGAGGGAGGGGAAAACAGCCCGCGGCGGCGGGCAAAGTCCCAGGGGAACCCCCAAATACACCAACGATGTAGGTACCAGAAAATATCAACAATGAATAAAAACAACAATAATAGTAATAAGCATAATCAGAAACATGAACCACAAGTAAACATCACAAAACAAAATGCAATGAGTAGGAGAGCTCAAGTAAAATACTTAGCTGTCTGAGGAAGCAGCAAAGAAAGAGGGGGATTGTGGGAGACACAGGACTTATATAGCTACTTCCTCTATTATGTGATTGGCTGCCTGTTGTGCCTGTACAGTTTTTTCTTTCGTTTTTGATAATATTTATATTCCTCTATCTTTGCTGCTGAGGAAATAAAGAAAGAGTTATGCATAATATGAGCCTCCGTGTCTTTAATAAAATTGAAGTCGGGAGCACTGAGTCTCCCTTCACAAGCTGCTGCAGCATTTTCACTGTGGAACTATGTTCCACCCTTTTTCCATGAGTGGCCAGAGGGGGCACTGTGCTGGGAGGAACTTCCTCCTGGGTCACAAAGAGCAGCGCAGGGGAGAGACAGGGAGCTCATCTCTGCACAGAGCCATCCAGGCAGCTGCTGGTAAGTGGGAGTCAGCGTGTGTCAGTCTCTGTTGGGGAGTCAGTAAGTGTGTATGGAGGGGTCAGTCTGTGTGTATGGGTCAGTCTGTGTGTGGGGGGGTCAGTCTGTGTGTGTGTATGTATGGGTCAGTCTGTGTATGTGTGGGGGTCAGTCTGTGTGTGTATGGGTCAGTCTGTGTGTGTGGGGGTCAGTCTGTGTGTGGGGGGTCAGTCTGTGTGTGTGTGTGTATGGGTCAGTCTGTGTATGTGGGGGGGTCAGTCTGTGTGTGTATGGGTCAGCATATGTGTGTATGGGTCAGTCTGTGTGTGGGGGGGTCAGTCTGTGTGTGTATGGGTCAGTCTGTGTGTGTATGGATCAGTCTGTGTGTGGGGGGTCGGTCTGTGAGTATATGGGTCAGTCTGTGTGTGTATGGGTCAGTCTGTGTGTGTGTGTGTATGGGTCAGTCTGTGTATGTGGGGGAGCAGTGTGTGTGTGTGTGTGTGTGCATTGGTCAGTCTGTGTGTGTGTGGGGGGGTAAGACTGTGTGTGTATGTGTCAGTCTGTGGGTTTATATGGGTCAGTCTGTGTGTGTATGGGTCAGTCTGTGGGTTTGTATGGGTCAGTCTGTGTGTGTGTGTATGGGTCAGTCTGTGGGTTTGTATGGGTCAGTCTGTGTGTGTAAGGGTCAGTCTGTGTGGGGGGTCAATCTCTGTGTGTATGTGTATGGGTCAGTCTGTGTATGTGTGTATGGGTCAGTCTGTGTGTTTGTGTGTGTGTGTGGGTCAGTCTGGGTTTGTATGGGTCAGTCTGTGTATTTGTGTGTGTGTGTGGGTCAGTCTGGGTTTGTATGGGTCAGTCTCTGTAAGTGCTTGAGCTCCAAGAGACAGAACTCTCATTTCGTGACCTCCCCTGTACCCAAGGGATAGGCAGCCTTCTCAACCACCATGGATCTGATTGTGCCCCCCCTTCCCTGCAAGGTAAGATCAGGGAGAGGGGAATATTCTTTAAAAAAAACAAACAATTATTAACGTATAAATTGTTAAGCTCCTCCCTATCCCACTCTCTACACCCCGCTGAACACAGTGCACCCCTCACACACATCATCTCTTCGCACATATACACACTTCTTCCCCACATACCTTCACCCCCACACACACATACATACATGCTTCACCCCATTACACACTGAATCTCATATATATAGGACAGGGGCTGAGGAAGGGGGACAGAGGCTGAGGGAGGGGGACAGTGGCTGAGGAGGGGGGACAGGGGCTGAGGGAGGGGGGCAAGGGCTGTGGTGGGGGCAAAGGGCTGAGGAGGGGGACAGGGGCTGAGGAAGGGGGACCGGGGCTGAGGGAGGGGGACAGTGGCTGAGGGAGGGGGGCAGGGACTGAGGAAGGAGGACAGGGGCTGTGGTGGGGGCACAGGGCTGAGGAGGGGGACAGGGACTGAGGAAGGAGGACAGGGGCTGTGGTGGGGGCACAGGTGATGTAGAGGGCAGCACAGGGCTGTGGTGGAGCTGCTTTAAGAAATGGATTAAAACAAAACAAAAACTAAAGTGTATTTCCTCCCTCCCTACCTGAGGTTTACCTTGGGTCAGGGAGGGGTGGGACAGGATCTGGAGTCAGTGAAGTCGGCTGCTCCTGATGATGTCAGGTGGAGGGGGCATGACTTCCACGGTTCTTCTCCCACACTCCCCAGTGGGAGAGGCCGGCCGACTTCCCTGGCTGCTGGGAGAGAGGTAATTTGAAAAAGCCGAGACCCCAGCCAGAGCCAGAGCCAGGGGCAGGGGATTATGATTTTGGCGCCCCCCTGCTCTGGCGCCCTAAGGCGACCACCTGTGCCGCCTTATGGATGCGCTGGCCCTGGGTCTAGTACATGCTCTCCTTCCATTCTTCCTCCTCTCTGCTCTTAGCACTGCCTATCTGACAGGGGCCCTGTCACTCCATTGAAGGGATTGTGGGCCCAATGTTCTAGTGGTAGTTCCATCACTGGCCAGAAGGGTAGCTCTATTACCTCCTACTAGCTTTTGCAGGAAAAATTGGAATTAGAAGAAGAAACTATTTCTTACGTACTGTGTGGATGGAAAATCTCAGGAGTTCAAGAGTTGGTCCTGGAAGAAGGATAGGATGATATTCTGGGGAGCAATCTCACTGATCTCCGCACTTGTTGGGAAGGTGTGATTGTCAGATGTAAAGTTTATACATTGAATAACTTTTTCAGAGATAATGGATTGTGAATCTTTAAAGTAACATGCTAACAAGTGTTTGGCAACAAGTAATATGTGTAAAAAGTTATATAATCTAAGTATAAACACAATTTTATTAAAGACACGGAGGCTCATATTATGCATAACTCTTTCTTTATTTCCTCAGCAGCAAAGATAGAGGAATATAAATATTGTCAAAATGAAAGAAAAAACTGAACAGGCATAACAGTCAGCCAATCACATAACAGAGGAAGTAGCTATATAAGTCCTGTGTCTCCCACAATCCCCCTCTTTCTTTGCTGCTTCCTCAGACAGCTAAGTATCCATGTTTAGCTCTCTTACTTGTTGCACTTTGATTGTGGTATTTCTTGTTATTATTGCCATTTACTGATTTTACTTTGGTGTTGTGTTTATTGATGCATCCCTTGTTTAAATGTATATGCATCGTTTTTATTTGTTGTGCTCTTAGTGTGCCTTGGGGATCCCTGGGGGTTTTCCCCCTTTACCGGGAGATTTTTTCTCTCCCTGCCTTTCCCTTGCTCCCTCGCGGGTGCAAACAGTGATTTTTGCCGCGGCCGGTCCTTGCTTCACGACCGCGGCTACGTGCACTTCCCTGCCCGCCCACGGTCTTACCGCGCGGGCAGAGTGCACGCGCCCCTTCCCCCGACGGGTGCACGGCCGCCAGCACTTCCCTCGCGTGCGGCGGCCATTTTGGACGGACCTCCATGCGGTCTGCCTCCTAGTTGCCGTGCAGTCGGTCGCCTCGATCCCTCCCGGGCACACTAACGGTCTGACTATTTCTTATTGCTTTTTCTCTGTGGGTTACTCAACCCTTTTAGTTCTCTCCTGCCCCATTTCGTTAGTCTAAAGTTTGCTCTTACAAACTATAGCCAGCATGCAGGATAGGGATGATGGGCCTGCAGATCCCTCAGGGGACTTTACCATGGAGACTACTGAGAGTGCTATGGCCTCTCAGGAATTTCAAGCATTGCTTGAAGCCACTATGGCTTCCTCCCTGCAGAAGGCTATTGCCTCGGCCATGGGGGCTGTCTCCTCCTCATTTACCCACTCCCTGCACTCTATGGTTGTACCTGCAGTAACCACCCCAACTTCCCAGGGTGGGGGGTCCCCTTCCCCTGCCCAGACAGTGCCTGGGGCACGTAAGGCTAAGGCCAAATCCAAAAATGTCGGCTCCCACTCCTCGATGCAGGTGCTACCTGCCATGAATGACACGCTGGAAGCGGTCACTGATAGCGCGCACCCCACGCGCAAAAGAGCCCCTGGCCGGGCTAAAAAGGCTAGACTATGGAAAAGGGCCAGAGCCCTAGATGATGGGTCGGATACCGACCGGAGTGTGGAGGATGAGTCCGACCATATGGGATATGACTCCTTTGACGAAGGTGAATCTGGCGAGGATTTGCCCCTTACGGGCGTGACCCCCTCGGGCTCCTCTGCCAAGGCCACTTATTAGACGCCTCTGGGGATACCAAGGCGATTCTTGACCCGCAGGGTAACCCCCTGTTCGACCCTGACGACTTGCGGCACCCCAGGTCCGCTGAGTGGGTTCCCCCAGACCATATTGCCCAATACGTGGCTAAGCGTATTCGCACCCCGCTCTCTAAAGAAGGCCGCAATAAACTGCGCGCCGAATGCCCGAAGCCTTCCCTCCCGGCGCCGCCGGCAAAACCCCGGATATTGACCCCCAAATTGCCCAATTCCTCAATAAGTCGGGCTGGAAGCCCAAGAAGGGCCTTGACCACTCCCTGAAAGGGTGCCAGGACAAGATCCTGGATACTCTGGGGCCCCTATCGAAGTTATACGAGCTTCTCGAAGCTGCCAAATCTGGAGACTCAGTTTTGGATATGGATGTGGCCATCGGGTCGGTCCAGCGAGCTATATGCCTGCTGGGCAATGCTAATACGGCTATGTCCTCTGAGAGGCGTAAGGCGATCCTCCTAAAGATCGACCCTAAGCTGGCCGCTATGACGGTGACAGAACCTGACCCGACTGAGGAGGGCTTGCTGTTCGGCTCCTCCTTTGTCAAAGACATGGGCTCCTATGTGAAGACCTTTACCGCAATTGATAAGGCGCAAGCGAACATGAAACGCATGTTCGCGCCCAAGGTTTTTGGAGGGGCCGGGCGTAGCA
Organism: Pelobates fuscus; assembly: GCF_036172605.1. Taxonomy (NCBI): domain Eukaryota; kingdom Metazoa; phylum Chordata; class Amphibia; order Anura; family Pelobatidae; genus Pelobates; species Pelobates fuscus. Next base: position 155,605,569 of record NC_086325.1, on the reverse strand, counting down.
GGAACCGTCCGCCTGGCCGCGGTTACAGAGGCTCGTTCCGAGCACCCAGAGGTTCCTTTTTTCCATCACAAGGCTTCCAAGACCCGAGAGCACCCACCTTCTTCCCAGCCAGAGGCAGAGCTTGGGGCTCCAGATACCCCCGCAGTGGCGCTCCTAACAGACGTCCTTACGGTGAGTACCCCTTCTTCCCCTCCCGCTCAGGTAGCGGGGAGGTTGGCCTTGTTTTATCACAGGTGGGTGGCACTGACCTCAGATGCTTGGGTACTACAGTGTGTAAGGGGATATCGCCTAGAGTTCGTTTCTATGCCTGTCCAGTTTTATCCCCCCAGAGAACTGTCTCTTCCACCAGATCAGGACGAGATGATTTCCGCGGAAGTCGTGGAAATGTTGTCCAAGGGCGCAATAGAGGAACTGCCGTTCGCCGCACGAGGCTTTACGAGCAACTTGTTCCTTGTACCAAAGAAAGGAGGCGGAGTTCGCCCCGTGATAAATCTTCGCCCTCTCAATGCTTTCCTACGTTACCAACATTTCCAGATGGAGGGCATACACTGCCTCAGAGACCTTCTACGCCAAGCGGACTGGCTGGCCAAACTGGACCTGAAGGACGCTTACTTCACGGTTCCCATTGCCGCAGACTGCAGGGACTACCTGCATTTCACTTGGCATGGCCGACGATGGCGCTTCACCTGCCTGCCTTTCGGTCTCTCTTCGGCTCCTTGGTGCTTCACCAAGCTCCTGAAGCCGGTGGTGGCATTCCTCCGAACCCGAGGGGTCCGCCTCATTATTTACCTGGACGACATTCTGCTCCTATCCCAGTCGAGGGCGGACCTCCTACTACACTTGGACTGGACGACCGACCTTTTACAAGGTCTGGGATTTCTGATCAATTGGGACAAATTGGTCCTGACCCCCGCCCAGTCGATAGAATTCCTGGGCTTCAAAGTGGATTCCGTCCAACAGTTTTTGTTTCTACCGGATTCCAAGATGAAAGCCATTCGGAAGGAAATCCGGAGGGCTCTTCGTGTCTCAGACTTGTCAGTAAGACAATTGGCGAGAATTATTGGCCTCCTCGCAGCCTCTATCCAGGCGATCTTCCCGGGCCCACTACATTACAGAGCCCTTCAACGGCTCAAAGGGTCGCACCTTCGACTGGGCCACTCCTACGAATCTCGGATACGCTTGGACGCGGAGTCCAGAGACGAGTTAGAATGGTGGTTGGCACACATGGAGGCATGGAACGGGAGAGCCATTTTCGGCTCCGTCCCAGACGTAGTGATAGAGTCCGATGCCAGCTTGCACGGCTGGGGTGCTCGTTGTGGAGACGTTTCCACAGGAGGCAGATGGTCCGACATGGAGAAGTCGTTGCACATCAACTGCTTGGAACTTCTGGCGGGGGCATTCGCGATCCGCAGCCTTACCCCAGGGCGGGCGAATTGCTGCGTTCTGCTCAAGATGGACAACGTGTCGGCGGTCCGTTACATAAATCACCTGGGCGGCACGAAGTCCAAAATGTTGGCGATTCTAGCGAAGGATTTCTGGCAGTTCTGCCTCTACAACAACGTCTCGGTGACGGCGGAACACATTCCGGGTCTGGACAATTCGGGAGCGGATTGGAATTCCAGACACTTACGAGACTCTGGCGATTGGCATTTGCACGCCTCGGTGTTCCAGGGCCTGGACATGTTATGGGGAAAGTTCCAGATGGATCTGTTCGCATCACGGCTGAACACTCAGCTGCCGAGGTTCTACAGTTGGAGGCCGGACCCGGCAGCGGTGGCGACGGATGCCTTCCTCCAAGACTGGCCGCAGGGTCACCTGTACGCTTTTCCCCCGTTCAACATGATCGCACGCACGATCTCGAAACTGGTTCGCCACGACTGTTGTGTGGCGTTGGTCACCCCTCTCTGGAGATCTCGACCATGGTTCCCTCGCTTGATGGAGTTGTCAATAGATTTTCCCCGGTTGATACCAGTCTTCCAGGACCTCCTTCTGGATCCGGATGGGAACTCGCACGACCTGGTGATTCAACACCAGTTGCCCCTGATAGCATGGTTCCTTTCAGGGGACCTTGGGTTGTCTCAGACGTTCCGCAAACAACTCTCCTGCTCCTCGATAACGCCTGGGCCCCAGGCACACGAACGGCTTATCGAGCTTCATGGAGATCGTGGTCTGGTTGGTGCATGGAACGGGCAGTGGATCCCGTATCTGCCCCTCTACATCTGATCCTGGAGTTCCTCACGTTCCTGTTTGACTCGGGCAAGGCGTACCGCACGATCAACCTATCCCGCTCGGCTATTTCGGCCGGACACAGGGGTTTGGATGGTTCCCCTGTCGGCAGACATCCTTTCGTATGTCGCCTTCTCAAGGGTATTCGCCTTGCACGTCCTCCTCGGCCTCGTTTCTCTGCCTTTTGGGATGTCAACGTGATGTTGCAGTTCCTCTCATCGTGGTACCCTAACCATGAATTGACTTTGAAACGGTTGTCATCCAAGCTGGTGATGTTACTCTGTTTGATCTCTTGCAAGAGGGTCTCTGACGTCAGGGCCCTGGATTGGGACGCCGTTGCATTCACCCCAGAAGGTGTTACTTTTGACATATCCAGGAGGACGAAGTCTGCATCCAAGTCGTTTACTTACCCGAGGTTTTCTGGTTGTCCGGCACTCTGCCCAGTGGATTGCGTCAAAGTTTATCTGGATGCTACACATTCCCTTCGCTCCGCTGATCTACATGATTTGTTCTTATCTTTTAAGTCACCTCACCGGCCAGTTTCGACACCTACTCTGGCACGTTGGGTGCGTTGGCTACTATCTTCTGCAGGTATAGACACCTCTGTTTTTACGCCTCATTCTGTGCGGGGCGCGATGGCTTCGAAAGCATCCTCAGTCGGATGTCGTCTAGAAGACATTATGCGAGCGGCGGACTGGTCCAGGGAATCGACCTTTCGAGATTTCTATTTCAGACCAATTGAACACATCGCATCTCGAGTAGTGGCACAGCTTTGAACTTGCATAATATGAGCCTCCGTGTCTTTAATAAAATTCCCAGATTTTACTAGTAACATGACGTAAAGTCATGATTTTATTAAAGACACGGAGGCGAGTATTATTCCCGCCCACCCTCCCGGTGTGGATTCTGGGAAATGAGATGCTTCGGTGCTATTCAGGTATGCTTTTCAATTAGGTCTGTATTTATATCATGTATTTATATCATGTATTTGCATCATGTTTTGGATGATCTTGACCATTTTATGCTGGATCCTAATTTTATTTATTTTCTATTTCAGAATACAGTTTTTTGTATGGCTCCTCACGGTTATGTTTGGTAAGTCTACAGTTTTGAGTTTGGAAATTACCATATTTTTCTATCTTTTTTAGCTTGAAGTTTTCGTATTGTTTCCCGTTTCCTGTTTGGATCAAGTGGGACATCGTTATCTTACCTGGTCTTCGGTTTTCGCAAGAAAGAGGGGGATTGTGGGAGACACAGGACTTATATAGCTACTTCCTCTGTTATGTGATTGGCTGACTGTTATGCCTGTTCAGTTTTTTCTTTCATTTTGACAATATTTATATTCCTCTATCTTTGCTGCTGAGGAAATAAAGAAAGAGTTATGCATAATACTCGCCTCCGTGTCTTTAATAAAATCATGACTTTACGTCATGTTACTAGTAAAATCTGGGAATTCTTGACATATTATCTGGGTACTCATTTAAAGGAGCACTATAGGGTCAGGAACACAAACATGTATTCCTGGCCCTATACGGTTTTCTGAAAAGACAGTGTTTACAGCAAAAAGCATGAAGGTTCTACTCACCAGAACAAAATCAATAAGCTGTAGTTGTTCTGATGACTATAGTGTCCCTTTAACTATACCAGATCTTGGGAGAAGACCTAGGCTATTAAATCACGGACCTTTATTTGAATGTTGTCAGAGGTATCAGAGGTATCGGAAAATTATTATTACACTATCTGAGAACCCATTGGCACAAATCAAAATTATATCGCATTCCTTCATTCATAGACTAAAAAAAATAAAATATTCAGGCAGAAGTTTGTGTAATATCATAATAGCCAGTATTAGAAAATTCCAGAAACTTTTTGTTCCCTTGCATTGGTCGCGTATGTACATTGATATATCGCAAAGGTCGGTTTTCGCATCTGTTAACTGTTTGTTTAAAAACATAATTGGTGGTATTATAAGGTTCCGGAATCTTTTTGTCCCCAACTACGGTGTGCTTCTATGCATTGGCACAAGAGTATTAGAAGCTGTCATATCCCCAACGCATAGAATAGCAACCGCAAATGTTTGACGCCTTTACATTCAAATAATTTAAAGCCGATAAACCCAGTTTATTTTTATATTTTTTTCACAGGACGGCAATTTCCACATCATTTCTTTTGCTGTCAGAGAATAATATTTGCATTGGTGATAAAGGCTGTTTTTTTTTTATCTTTCTATCCCTTTTGTTTATCCAAATATAATATAAAATGTTCCTGTCCAGATCGAGAAAGAAAATCAAACAACCTTCAGGCTTATTGAAGTTTATGATAATAGCACACAGCTTTATTCCAGCAAAATGTGTATTTTTTTTCCCTTTCTTATTAAAACCAACATCTTCTGCAATTGCCTTGTTCCAGCGTCTGTTGTTGATAATTATACAGACTGCATTCCAACATTGACATTGAAAGAGCACTTTTTGTTTTTTTTAGATTGTTTGAGTTGTTGCCTATTATATTTTGCCCATTATGTTGGTTGGAAAACTGCGTAAGATTTCTCAAAATGTACGGAGCCCAAAGTTTTATTATGCAGCGAGCGTCTAAGGAATTAGATTACAATTATCTGTGAACTCATGCAAGGAACACAAGTCCTATTAATGTATAAGCTGTAATAAGCTGGAGGATTTGAATTAAAGATACCTGGTATGCAAGAAGGAACTTATGTTTTGAAGGTCGAGAGTTTTGGGGCGTATCAAATGACAAATTCATTCTGAGCATAATACACTCTTATTTCAACTTCGCATAACGAGAATACCATTGTGTGGAACTAAATACTCGGTGTTTAATGGAAAAAGCCCTTATCTATCGAATACGGGAGAGAAAAGCTTGGATATTTCTGGTGATTTGTGATGATCCTTGGGCAGGAGATATGTAGGAATAAGAGGCCCAGGTAGAAAAGCATCCATAACAAATCTATGAGTTGGCAATATGGCCGAAATATCTGCACAAAGACTAGAAGTGCGGACACCTACATCAAACAGAAGGACAGGGCAACTGGCCAATAAGTAGATAATCGTAAGGGGATACGTTCCTTTTCACAAAATAGTTACACTATCTGCATAAAACTTATGAAGGACCATTTAAAGGGCCAATTTTGACCTCCATAACAACTTCATAAAAGTGATGTTGTTTTGGTGCGAGGAGGTCCCTGGCGGTGGCTCTCCTTCAGGGGTTAAACTGTTCTTGAATGATTTAACCCCAAGGTCTGTGTTTCAGATCTCACTACACATTATGATAAAGTTGTTACAGTACCCAGAGTGTTCCTTCAACATCCACCATTGTCTAACCACAAGGACATCTTTGTAACGATGATTTACAGATGATATAAAGCTAGATATGGACTTAATGTGAAATTATATGTACAAAAATAATGTAGATATAAAGTTTCCAAAGCCACTAAATAAATTGGCTAGAACCTATTCGAGTTTCAAGCCTCTCACACCACCTCTTACACAAAAACCAAACATACCTGGAGCATCCGGTAAAAAGTTATAAAGTGACTGAATTACACTATATTTCCTCTTTCGTTTTTTTATATACATTTATTTCACAGTGATTCCCATGCACACCTTATTTATCTTTGCATAGAAACTTATTTTGCAGTGGCTTTTCTTGCGAGTAAAACAACATTTTAATAATAAAAACTATGGCTAAAAAACAATAATTCTGGAATGACTTCCCAAGTCCCAGAACGCGTCGGGGGCACAAGGCGACCTCGACTTTTGCTTACAGCCTTTAAGAAAGAAAGTAGTGGGTTGTGTTAGGTGAAACACTAAATGCTCATACAAAATGACTCTGTCCGACCAATCTAATGATTGCATGTACGATAGGGTGAGTGAAGGGTGGCTTATGTTGAAGAGGCACAGACATGTGAAGCCTAATTTGTACCTAATTTCGTACTCTAGAGGTTCATTGAAATCTTTTTCCCTATCTGAAAACAGATAAAGGATATTTGTAGAAGTGAATATAAAGAACCAAATATAAGAGCGTGGTAAATATATATTTTTTTTGCTTTCCAAAGCTATATATATATATATATATATATATATATATATATCAGGCCCGGACTGGCCATCGGGCAAACCGGGCAAATGCCCGGTGGGCCGCGATGGCCATGGGCCGAGGCCGGCAGGAAAGATCAAGAGATCTCTCCTGCCGGCCCATGCAGGGCAGCACCGGCCCCAAGATGGAGTCCTGTCTCCCATCATGGGCCGGAGGGGAGAACGCCGAGCAGCTTCCTCCTCTCCCTCTCGCGAGCTCCGAGATTATCAGAGCGTTGCCATGGTAACCCGTGGCAACGCTCTGAAAAAACAGCGCTCGCGAGAGGGAGAGAAACATGGTCTGTACCCTGCGGGGTACAGACTGAATTACCTGCCGCTGGACCACCTGGGATCGGTGCGTTGCGAGGCCCCAAACCCCCTCACTGGACCACCAGGTATGTGAATGCTTCCTCTCTCCCCTGCCAAGTTAAAAGGGAGGGAGTAAATGGTATTATCATTTTTTTTTTAATACATTAATAATGTGAAGAAGTTGAGCGTTGGGCCAAGCCAATTGAAGGTCTCCCCAATGATGTACAAATTTTGGTGAACAAAATCGTATATGGCCATATCATCCACTATATACACCCCCCTCACATACACACACTACACACACACACACACACTGCACCCCCTGCACTAACACACAAACTGCACTAACACACTACACACACTGCACAAACACACTGCACCCCCTGCACTAACAAACACACTGCACCCCCTGCACTAACACACAAACACACTACACAAACTGCACTTACACACTGCACTAACACACTACACACACTGCACAAACACACTGCACCCCGTGCACTAACAAACACACTGCACCCCCTGCACTAACACACAAACACACTACACAAACTGCACTAACACACTACACAAACTGCACTAACACACTACACACACTGCACAAACACACTGCACCCCCTGCACTAACAAACACACTGCACCCCCTGCACTAACACACAAACACACTACACAAACTGCACTAACACACTACACACACTGCACAAACACACTGCACCCCCTGCACTAACAAACACACTGCACCCCTGCACTAACACACAAACACACTACACAAACTGCACTAACACACTACACAAACTGCACTAACACACTACACACACTGCACAAACACACTGCACCCCCTGCACTAACAAACACACTGCACCCCCTGCACTAACACACAAACACACTACACAAACTGCACTAACACACTGCACTAACACACTACACACACTGCACAAACACACTGCACCCCCTGCACTAACAAACACACTGCAGCCACCTGCACTAACACACAAACACACTACACAAACTGCACTAACACACTGCACTAACACACTACACACACTGCACAAACACACTGCACCCCCTGCACTAACAAACACACTGCACCCCCTGCACAAACACACTGCAGCCCCTTGCACTAACACACAAACACACTACACAAACTGCACTAACACACTGCACTAACACACTACACACACTGCACAAACACACTGCACCCCCTGCACTAACAAACACACTGCACCCCCTGCACAAACACACTGCAGCCCCTTGCACTAACACACAAACACACTACACAAACTGCACTAACACACTGAACTAACACACTACACACACTGCACAAACACACTGCACCCCCTGCACTAACAAACACACTGCACCCCCTACACTAACACACAAACATACTGCTCCCCTACACGAACACACTACACACACCGCACCCCCTGCACTAACACACAAACATACTGCCCCCTGCACTAACACACAAACATACTGCACCCCCTGCACTAGCACACACACTACACACACTGTACCCCCTGCACTCACACAAACATACTGCTCAACTGCACTAACACACAAACACACAGCACCCCCTGCACTTACACACAGACACACTAAACACACTCTATCCCCCTATATACACACTACAGCCCCTGCATTAACACACGGCACACACTCTATAGCCCTATATCCACACTACACCTCCTGCACTTACACACAAACACACTTCACACACTCTCTATACCCCTTATATACACACTATACCCCCGGCACTCACATACACACTCTATACCCCCTAAACATACATTACACTCCCTGCACTTTTATGCGTTATGACCCTTTAAACACACATTACACCTCCTGCATGCAAACACAGTAATTTATATCCCCTATAAATACATATTCCGCACCCCCTGTTCACACTACACCACCTATGCATACATCACTGCACCTACACACATGTGCTGTACAGCTCCTATATGCATACACACACTAGAGCCCCTAGATACACTCACAAACACACAGTACAGCTCTTTACATGCACACACTACATCCACTAGGCCAGCACACTCCACAGGCCCTATATAAATACACATACTTTACAACCCAGAAACACAGACTGCAGTCCCTAGCCACATGCAGTACGCCACAAACAGACCCATTTACACACAATACAACACAAAAAGTCTGTTCTACACACATGCAACCTCCAAACATATACAACACCACAGGGAACATCCCCACACATGCACAACACTTTAACAGCCCTGTTCCTGTTTTGATCTCTGGTATCCCACTATTGAGGACACCAGAGACAAATCGCAAGCAAACACAGCGCATGCTTGCGCCCCAAAAGAAACAACATGGCATTAACTTCCATCTAAAAACACTGGATGCTCTGGAGAAGCGTGACATTAACATACTCATTTGGTGGTGGTGACATGACATGCCCCCTTTTTGACCCCGCCCCTAATAGTGGGCTGCTCTGCCTTTAATTGCCCGGGCTGAATTTTTGTCCCAGTCCGGCCCTGATATATATATATATATATTGCAAATGAATTGACATCTTTCTCTAAGTACAGGCTCTATTCTTTGCTGTATATTCGTTTTCTGAAGTGTATATACTTTATTGATCTACATTTCAAATAACTATAATGGTCTGCTTGCGTTAAAGGCCACCCAGCCTGCACATCAGTGTAAATAAAATACATTTATAAAAAAAAAAAGAAATGGTAAAGAAAAGAAAAATAAATCAAAATATTTTGAACAACAAAAAAGTAATAATACACAATTATATGCTCTTTTGATTTAGGGCATTTTTGAGAGATTTACTTCAAATGCCTTCTAGAAAATATAATAAAATCAAATTTTTACTTAGTAGTTGTTTTGAAGAGCCCCACACGTTCCTTATGTCTTTAGGTAATCATTATTCTTTGTATCTTTTGGCACACCAGACGTTAGCTCATTTGCGATGTCCAAATAGCCACTCTACATTGTTTATTCACACTGCTGTGAAAATACATTTTTACCAATTATAAATGATAAATTCATAGAGGGAGAGGTTACCGGTAGCTTGGTAACAAAAGAATGTGATGTAAGTGAATATGGTCTGAAAAAAATTCAATTCCTTTTTAAACTCACACTATCCAAAAGTGACAACATTTTCCATAAGGTAGCGAAGACAGTTTTCTGCAGTATCTGTTAAGGAATCTCACGGGAGGTAAATGGGCCTGATCAGATCGGATCAACGGAACGCTCCAAACACCATAACCACTACATCATACTGTGGTGGTTATGGTGACAGTAGTGCCATGGGGTTCGTCGGGTGCTGTTCCTCATTTCCAATATCTAAGAGAGGGAAGGAGCCTTAAGTTCTCTGTGAAATCGTTCTAAAATGGTTTGATTACTTTCAATGGGGGCGTTAGGGCACTTCTTGCACCATAACCACTACAGCAAGTTGTACTGCTAATCCTGCTTATAGTGTTTCTTTTAATAGAAATGCTGATGGGGACTGAATTACGTACGCCATAAAATGCTGGCTTTACCAACATTTTTACCAATTTAGCAAAATGAGAGGACACTGATAGGCAAAGCTTCTTCCTGGTCTAAGCAGAGCTTGCCACCACGAGCCTCTGGATTTTCAGCTTCTGCTGAAACTTTCAAGATTTTTTAAAAGCTGTATAATACATTAAAACATAAAGATCACTTCCAGCCTCATTTACCTTTTTAAGGAGGTCAAAATTCTCTTCCTCTTTCAGTCGCACGGGGATGCCTGGAACTAATCTAATTGGCTGTTGGCATCACGTGATCGTAGCAGAATAAATTAAATTTTGATCAATACCTGTCAGGGTTTGAAAATAGTGAAGCAATTCTCTATGGACGGCCTTATTCAGATATTCATATTATACTAACAGCTACATTTATGATAGCTAGGTAAGATTAAAATATTATTAATCTGTTGGTAATACATCTTTAAAGTGATTCATGTAAAGAACATTTTGACTGACAGCTGCTTTAATAAAATGCTCTGGTATATTAAGGAAACAGCCTTTTGAAGTGCTGACATTTTATTTTTTTCTTGGATAGTATTAAACGTGTAGAAAAACAATGAAGAAAAGTTTTTAAAAACTGTATCTGCTCGGTGGCGGAACCAGAGCCCATGCAAGCTAAACACACATTGCTGCTGCTCAGTGTTTCCTATCCGATCAACGTTTGGCACCTGGAGTGGCACGCTGGGCTCAATGCATCATAGGGAAGATAACAAAGAAGGACCGAGCAGCTCCGGATCCTGAGATATTGGGGGCTTTATGCCTACATCCCCAAGGCCTGAGCCTTCCAACATGGCGCCTGCAGAGGCCTTCACACCAAACTCGTTGGAGAGATCTGGAGAGTGTTAGAATAACAACAACGGCAACAGATGTTGCCCTGGGCTTGCTACCAAAGCTGACAACGCAAATGGCCAACCTGAAAAATAAGACTAAAACACGCAATGTGAGGATTCGGGGAATACCTGAGTCAGTTTCCAGTGCCGAATCACCCCATTACGCCCGGAGGTTCATCCCTACTCTATGAAGTAGTTAGTTGTTGATTCCTGCTTTGGTCTCCCCAGGGCTGCAAGCAACCCAGGAAACGTCTCGAGATATTTTAGTTTGACGCTCTGATAGGGGAATCCCTATGGGGACCACTGGAGGCTCTCGCACAGTACCTTTCGAAATGGCACAGCTAGCATTTAATAGAGACTTCTCCAGACATACCCTTCCATTACGGCAGGTTACTCAGATGCTGCACGAAAACCAGGGCCAGTGCAAGGATTTCTGCCGCCATAGGCAAAGATCCATTTTGCCACCCCCTCATGTCACTCACTCACTGACAAACACATACAGTCACTGACAGACACACACACACATATACACTTACTGACAGACATACACTCACTCACTGACAGACACACACACACACACACACACACTCACTGACATACATACACTCACTGACAGACACACACAGGCACTCACTGATAGACATACACTCACTCACTGACAGAATTACACTCACTCACTGACACACACACACACACACACACACACTCACTGACATACAAACACTCACTCACTGACAGACACACACACACTAACATACATACACTCACTCACTGACAGACACACACACACTAACATACATACACACACACTCACTGACAGTCAAAAACTCACCTCACCAACTGTAACCTAACCTACACAGTGCATCTAACGTGTGTGGGAGCCTGGAGTGTCCCTTTAATAATATAAACCCACCCAGTATAACTAACTGTAACCTAACCTACACAGTGCATCTAACATGTGTGGGAGCCTGGAGTGTCCCTTTAATAATATAAACCCACCCAGTATAACTAACTGTAACCTAACCTACACAGTGCATCTAACGTGTGTGGGAGCCTGGAGTGTCCCTTTAATAATATAAACCCACCCAGTATAACTAACTGTAACCTAACCTACACAGTGCTCCTAACGTGTGTGGGAGCCTGGAGTGCCCCTTTAATAATATAAACACACCCAGTATAACTAACTGTAACCTAACCTACACAGTGCACCTAACGTGTGTTGGAGCCTGGAGTATCCCTTTAATAATATAAATCCACCCAGTATTACTAACTGTAACCTAACCTACACAGTGCACCTAACGTGTGTTGGAGCCTGGAGTGTCCCTTTAAATGTAAATATTTTTTAAAATGGATAAGAAGCTAAAATGATCAAGGTCATTTTGAAGGCAACTGCCCAGTGTTCCACTTGTCAGGAGTCATTAGCAGCCTATTATATTTTTGATAACACTATTTGAGTTTATAATTGCTCTTAAAAATCAGGTTGAACTTCCTGAGTCACAGATGGCAACCTTCATTAACCATTATTGTTCTACAATGGCCTGATTGGCAAAATTGTGGGTCATGCAGGAATCAGAAAAATAGGTAGAAACTTGTATGAAAAAGAACAGTTTCTAAACTATAACGTTTAATAAATAAATATTTAAAATTAACAACGAACAAAGTACCTGACTCGAAAACTAACTATAATACTTCTCTTGCCCTGCAGAGTATGCATGTTACTTGAAGCATTTTGTCCCTTCCCCTCTCCCCACTATTATGTCCTTTTTCACTCTGCTATATAGTTTGATAACTGATTGGCTTATCACCACTTTGTTTTGTTTTTTTAAAGGGACACTATAGTCACCTGAACAACTTTAGCTTAATGAAGCAGTTTTGGTGTTTAGTACATGCCCCTGCAGCCTCACTGCTCAATCCTCTGCCATTTAGGAGTTAAATCCCTTTGTTTATGAACCCTAGTCACATCTCCCTGCATGTGACTTGCACAGCCTTCCATAAACACTTCCTGTAAAGAGAGCCCTATTTAGGCTTTCTTTATTTCAAGTTCTGTTTAATTAAGATTTTCTTATCCCCTGACATGTTAATAGCTTGCTAGACCCTGCAAGAGCCTCCTGTATGCGATTAAAGTTCAATTTAGAGATTGAGATACAATTATTTAAGGTAAATTACATCTGTTTGAAAGTGAAACCAGTTTTTTTTTTTCATGCAGGCTCTGTCAATCATAGCCATGGGAGGTGTGGCTAGGGCTGCATAAACAGAAACAAAGTGATTTAACTCCTAAATGACAGTGAATTGATCAGTGAAATTGCAGGGGAATGATCTATACACTAAAACTGCTTTATTTAGCTAAAGTAATTTAGGTGACTATAGTGTTCCTTTAATTTAAAGTGCTATACAGCTATCTTCTCAACTGTGCCAATACATCATCTTGCAGGTAACTATTCGGATTAGTTTTAAATAAAGAATTCAGAAAGCAATTATAATAGCTACAGTAAAATGGCAAGTGTTGTGCCCATCAGAAATAGGAGTTCGAATTCAGTGATAGACCCCCTTCTGTCTCAATAGAGATTTTGCCTTTTAGCGGAAAACAGCATAGTGAATTGTTAGTGTAGGACTCACAAGATGTTTTGCCTTGACATGGCAGATGAGCTTACACTTAATGGCCATTGTAGTCCTATACACTTCTATTATTTATTACTATTCATATCTATCTGTCTGTCTGTCCATGTCTGTCTGTCTATGTTGCCGTATTTGGTGTTACACACTTTTGTGTACATCAGTGTGTTAAGTAAATTTCCCAGTGTCTAAGGTTTATTTTTACTTTAGATATTTTGTTTGTACTTTCTTTAATTCTATATATATATTTTTTTTAATTCTTTATTTTTGTGGGTTTGCAAGTCAAAAAAATCAATTACAGCATGTGCTCAAAGAGATATCATGTAACATATTACATACTAGATCATCATTGTATGTTATAAAGTCGCACAGGTGCTTCGTCTACCCGTTTTTGTTTTGTTAGTCAGGCTAATCCTCCTCTTATCTGTATGGAAAAAGTACAGTAATATGTCTGGGAGGGCTTGGGTACTAAGCTCAGTGTGCCCTGCTGAACGATGTATGGTGTCATGCTTTGCCTAGGGTAATTATGTTGGGAGGTTGGGGGGGTTTAAACGATATGGCCTGTGGATGCCCGTGGCCTTGTGTGGGCCCTTTGGTCGGTCCGAGTTTTCCAGGTGGGTCGCCTACCTCGTGGTGTGGAGGTATAGACTAGTTGGTTAAGACCTCGCTCTGTCTGCGTAGGGGTGGGGGGTGTTTTACGTAGCTCGTGTCGTAGGCAGTCCGCTTACGGAGCCAGGGTGGAGATAGTAGCTCCTAATCTGAGCTGTGAGTGTCTAGCTAAAGTAAACATTAACGCTGGAGTAAATGTCAAACGTAACGATAAGTCATGCATGCATGCATATAAAACTGGTGTAAATAATGGGCCTAAGAGGCCTTCAACTGGGAGTTGTAGTCCCCACGACAAAGTACATTATATAATGCTGTAGGGTTGAGTGTCCGCTCAACTCAAGTTTGCTGGTCCGTCGCCCTCAGTGCTGTTCTCCTGGGCACAAAGGGAGTGACTTCTGCGAGATTCCAGGCAACTGTGTTCACTGCTGAGAGTGGGCAGGCACCTGTGTTCACCGCTGGCGTTGGGATGCCTATCGATTGGAAGAAAGTTGGTGCCTCTGAAGCGTTCATTAGGAGGTGTGTCTTTCCGTTGTGTTCCACCATCAGTCTGTGGGGACCCCATTTGTAAGGGATAGAGTTCTCTCGTAGGTGCTGCGTAATGGGGCGGAAGGTTCTGCGCCACGTGAGGGTCTGTCTCGACAGGTCCCTGTACAGTGTCAGGCTTGCTCCTTCAAAAGTAATTGTGGGTGAACCCCGTGCTGCTCCCATAAGGGCCCCCCTGTCAGAATCCCGAACCATTTTGAGTAGTACATCTCTTTGGGCATCCTGTGGTGCCTTTGTGGCCTTAGGGAGTCGAAAGCAAGAGTCAATTCCAACCTGTTTAGCCTGTTTTGGGAGTAACAAAGTGGCTATCAGCCTTCTGCAGTAGTGAGGCAATTCCACATTATTGATAGTTTCAGGTACCCCTCTAATACACACATTGCGCGCTTTATCTTCCATGCTAGCTGGGCTGCCAGTGTAGTGCACTGTTTCTGTAGGGATCCTAAAGTTGTGTCTGTGGCCGTTTGCGCCACCCTAGTGCTTCTAAGTGTCTCCTCCGCTGAGGCCACGCGGCCTGTAAGCGTGTTTACATCCCCTCTAACAAGTGCCATATCGGCGTCAAACATCGCCCTGATTTCCATCATCATAGCCTTTATATCGACTTTCGTGGATGGTGCCAGGTCGCCTAGGTCTGGTGGCTGCTGGGGCTTAGTTTGTTCCTTAGACTGTGCAGGTGTCCGAGAGGCTGTCGTCGTCTGAGGACTGCGAGGTAAAGGCCTCTGCCGGCGCCATCTTGGCAGTCTCATTTCGCTGAGTCGGGCGCATGAAAGCGCTTATATCTCTGGATCCGGAGCTCGGTTCCGCTCTATGCTTTTTTGCTTTTTTCCCCATGGTCCAGGGCATGCAAAGGGACGTTTTCTCAGGACCCCGTTGCGGATTTAGCCTCCGTTTTAGCCGTATTATTGGGTCGGCTGTCGGAGCTGCGGTAAGCTGCGACTTTCTCGCTCAGGCGCTGGCTCCGCCCTTATTCTATATTTTTAGTTAGAGTTATATTAATTATTCTGGATTTTATATTTTTATACCAATGTTTTGCTTACCGAATATACTTCACCAGCATACAAAGTCCATACAAACTTTGCATGTTCATTCTTAGCTCCACACATGGGGTCAGGTTTTGAAATATATTTTTAACTGTGTTATTTTAAAGTGTAACTGTCTGTTCTCTGGAAATTACTACACTGAATAAAACATTTCAAATCACCTATAATAATTGTTCATGCTTTTTAAGCTTTTTAACGTGAGGCACAGTTTTCTTTAAAATTTTATTTAAGATTGAACAAATTACATCACACTTCAGGTCAGTCAGATACAGCCTGGGCCAAAAGAGTTTATTCACTAAATCGAGAATTTTTTTTAATTAAAGGAACACTACAGAGTCAGGAACACAAACATGGGGCCCCCTCCTCCTCTTAAATATAGTAAAATCTTACCTTTATTCCAGTCTTCAGGTGCTGGCTCTGCACCTGATCTGCCTCCTTGGTAGACATCATCAGAAGTGATGATCTCAGCCAATCACAATGCTTTCCCATGCAATGTTTACTGTTCTGTAATTCTCGGATGTACCTTAGAGCTGTGGTAAATATGGTATATTGCAATCAGCAGTGCTGCTCTAGAAAAGGCCAGAGATGTGTAAATGTTTCCCGTACTGTCTGCTTTGGTTTGCAGCTTCTCAAACCTGAGGGTCTAAAGGCTTCGGACAGATGCAAGAGGCTTCACCGGACCATAAGTGCACCTCTGGGAAGACTACCTCCAGAGAACTTACCCGAAGCAATCTTTGAACATGGTAAGTTCAATATGTCATTAAATGAAATAGAAAGTTAGTTCTTCAAACACATCATAATAAGGAATTTTAAATTTTAGACCAAAGTATCTGAATGACGACATTCTCCAGTTCAGCAATGCTTTTATTTTTTTCCTAATATTTGAAAATTCACTTTAAGTTCACTCCAAAATCCCAACAACTCACATTTTAGTAAATAACGATGATAGAGATCTGACAATAACTCCAGGACAACTGTACAGAATTGTAAAATATCTAAATACGAGAGAGTATATTTTAGAGACACAAGAACCCCCAGCAAGACACAACACAAGAAAGGTCAACTATACATTTCTCTTGCTGTGGTCGATCACACAGACACGCTAAACACATCAAAGGAGAGCATATTCTTTTAACCTATTTTATAGTCTATCTGGGAGTCATGGTACATTTATTCTTACAGTTTTTCATTTTAGGAGGGGGGGTATCATCCAAATTGCTAGTTTTATTGCTCTGGTGGTCATTTAATGAGACCCCCTACTGACTTATTTTCCGCATCAGCATTTTCCAGTCCCTGAAGGATAAGTTTCAGAGATTGGGCACCTGAAAATTGTCGTTAATCAACCGAGCATAAAATATTATATTATTAAGCATAAGCATCGTAATAAGAAGAATTTATGTAGTCCTATATGGTGTCACAGTTTTATGTCTCGGTAGAAGTTTATAATAAAGTTAGGAAGCTCACTAATGGATATCAGTCAAATAAAAACACACACGTTGTGTGAGCAAACTCCCTTTACTATTGTGTGAGTGCATAGACTACAATATTCAGCCCAATATTATTAAAGGAACTATCCTGGCACCATAACCACTATACGCTGTAGTTGTTATAGTGCCAGTTTGACTTCTTACCTCGGGTCCTCTGGGAGCCGCTCCCCGCTCCCCGCCTCCACTAAAGCTTTCAAAGAGTCTGAAGTTTTCTGCCTGAGCAAAGTCTGTTGGGGAAGTGAGGCAAAATAAAGATGGGGTGCATTTCGCTTCCTGTTAGTTCAGAAAGGCAATGCACTCTGCAGGTTTACAACGTCTGATGCTCTCAGCCAATGAATGACCAGCGAGATCAACTTCCAGCTTCAGGAGTTTTGCAGAAACAGAATGAGCGTCACCGTCAGCGCCCAGCAGGACCCAGGTGGGAGGCACCAGTAATTCTTGGGATCATAAACAATACAGATGGTTACATTTCTTAAAGAGTTACTGCAAGCATCATATCCACTTCAGTACGTTAGATCCCAGGAGTTCCCAGGCGCCTTTAACCTGCGTCGTTCTGGGGACGCAGACCAGTGACTCGCATTCTGCTTTTGCAGAGCTGCAGAAGTTGATCTTGCGCGTCATTCATTGGCTGAGAGCGTCAGAACTGACATTAGTCAGTGCAGAAATCACATTGCCCAGCCCCAAACTATTGTTCTGGGCCGCCTAATGGCGTACTAATGACACTGCTAGGGGTGGAGTTACACCTCTGTGTCTCTGTAGACCAGCCTTCCATACAGAAAAGCTGCACATACCGACTCCAGGCACCATGACCACTTCAAATCTCTGATGTGGTCATGGTGCTTGGAGTAACTCTTTCAGGGAAGATATAGCTCAGGACCTACAGGCACCATAAAGTTTTCACTAAGATGAAGTTGTTATGGTGCCCTGAATGTTCCTTTAAGATGGACCGTGGGTTGATCATTTCCCTTTAAAGCTTGAGCGATCCCTAAACAGATAGCGCAGTCTGACTTTGCAGTTAAGCTCAGTCACTCCTTTCTAAGAGCCATACAGATTTAGAGTTGGCCGAAACCTTCCATCTGAATTATATTATTGCCATGTAGACGAGAACAGACAGATTTAAACAGCGCGGCGGTTTGATAATGTCCTCTGTAGAGAATAAATCAGCACATGTATTTATAATGTAAATTATAGGGTTTCTTTGCCACCACAAGCAAGAGCAGACAAGGGAACGTCCTTTGAATGGTACGGATGCAGTTTAAACAAAACATTCCGTTTCGTGGAGTGGAATTTCTAATGTATGTGTATGTTCCTCTATGTATTCATTGTTCCTGGCCTGCGCTGTTTCATGGCTTGCGTACGGTAGCTAGAGCCAATGTCAGAAGCGGTGGTTTATTCCACTGGGCAATGCAGTTGTGGTTTTATTTAAATGCTGTCACGCGTTCTGAACCGTGGACGGAGGATCTATTGCAATTGAAGTTTATTTGTATTGAAGCAGCGAATATTTTAGATATGAGCTAACATCAGCTTTTTGTAGAAAACCAATCTATTTTAAAGAAGAAATGTCACCTCTGGTTTTTCACAACCCAGCAGCTTCCAAGTTAGCTAAAGAAGGACTTATATATATATATATATATATATATATATATATTGCCAGGAGTTTAAATCTTCTTGTGGCACATCTGGGCATATATATATACAGTTATAGACATTTTTTTATATACTCAAAAATAGCCCAAATTAGAGAACTATTCCAGGTAAGTTATTTCAACCTAAAAGTTGCAATTCTCTAAAGGAATACTGCAAGTACCATAACCACTACAGCATGATTAAGTGGTTATGGTGCTTGTAGTGTTCCTGTTTACACTTCCATTCAAATGGATACTATAGTTATCAACTTTAGCTTAATGAAGCAGTTTTGGTGTATAGATCATACCTCTGGAGTTTCACTGCTCAATGTTCTTCCATTTAGGAGTTAAATCACTTTTGTTTTTGTCCATGCAGCCCTAGCCACACAACTCCTGGCTGTGAGTCACATTCTAAATTAAACAGACTGTGTGATAAAGGAAGTGTAAACATTAGATGACTCTTTAGAGGAAGTGTTTATGAAGGCAGTGTAAGTCACATGCAGGGGTGTGTGTCTAGGGCTGCATAAACAAAGTGATTTATTTATTAAATTGCAGAGAATTGAGCAGTGAAATTGCAGATGCATGAACTATACACCAAAACTGCTTCCTTAACTAAAGTTGTTTTGGTGCCTATAGAGATCATGTCATCCTTTACAAATAACATATGTATTTATTTATTAATCAATGAATTGTAATGAATCGAAAACAGAATTTAAAAATTCAGCCCATAATAGCCAATCCACGATTATATCGGAGCTGGAAAACGTTTCCAAATATTACATTTTGACCCATATGTTACAATTTACCTTTCTGTTCCTATCAATTCACTGTTTAGTGAATACATCCCATATTTTGGTCCGTACCGACACAGCTTCCCCAGGCAGAGTTCAGGTTATTTAGAATCAGCAGATCTATAATGCACTACTAACACCCAATCTCTCAAGCATCTTTCTCGTGCTAACAAATAAATGTAACCTATTAGCAAGCCTGGAAAAATCTTTGCTTTGTAAAAATTCACGCTACGCTTGCAAAGAAGAAAAAAAATGCAGATTGCATTTTTATTCACGTTTTAACAATCTGATTTATTTTTTTGCTTTTCTGGCTGTGGTTAGTAATTTGTAGGAGCTGTGTTCTGAGAGAACATATCTGAATTTTGTATTGGTATCAAAAGACTAAAGTGATTTCGGCCACCAGAGGGTGTTTTAAGATCTTTCCCAGCAGAACACATTGTAATTACATCTATTCTGTGCTAGGCTTTGAGCCTGTGTAGGATGTCATTAAAGTAATGTAATGCAATGCAGACTCTGTGGCATTAACTGTAATGAATTGAAGCGGGCAGGGAACCCATGGCTGATGCACAAGACTCAACTGAAACACTGACTGGCACTTGTATGTGCCCAGATGTGCAAGAAGATTAAAATTTAAGACAAAACCAGGTGGAGGTGTAAGCGTAGGATCTGCCATAATTATTAAGGGAATCGCCAGAATAAAATCGTTATAACTCTGATGTCCTTTTGTTCTACAGCCAATGCATGTTTGAGAAGAGAAACACACAAAGCTTAATTCATTTTTTCGTCTTTTTTTTTTGTTTTTGCTTTAGAAAAGGCAAATCAGAGGATGTGTTATTGCACTATAAAAAAAAATGTATTTACAGGATAAAGATAAACAGCTTTCTAGGGACCTTTTCGTTACATGATTGTACAAAGGACAAAAGGTCATCCACTTAGGCTTTGAAGAAAGAGCTTTCACCTACAGCAAATGGAATAGATGAATAAATAGATACATTATTTGAAGAAAAAAAACAACTAGGATTTTTGGTCAGGTCCCCTTTGTGAAGATAATGTCATCCTTACTGGAGAGAGATCAAATAATAATGTATTTGCATAAATCGTAAATGAACCATAGAATATCTTACAGGCAGAGGATACTAGCTAGGTAATTCAAACATATGTGGGTCACAAATAAAGTTATACTACGCAGAAATGGATGTTAAGATTAAGAAACGCTCACAGGCTTGATGCCAGTAGGAATTGGGAACACAGCAATGACCAGATGGCTCTCGTCTGCCTTGAACCTCCGTTTTCATGTTGTCTTCTCCATGGGATTTTGCTCAATGCAGCTAGACAAAAAGCAATTACTTCCTCCATATATATAATACTATCATTACCGTGTTGGGTGTCAGCCGACTTATGTCTGGTGTCACCAATAATGTCAACAGAAAACAATGAAGATGTGGGATGGGGCAATCAGGTGGAAACCTTTCGTAAAATGCCACCAGGCTTGATCATGTTTGGTGATGGTGAGTAATCCTACGTTTGTGTTCTCTGATTGCAGATTAGATTGCAGGGTTTGTGCCAAACCACTATATCACTTCATTAACACCGGGACAGCATCACCAACGCTTATCGCAAGCCACCGGCTAATTGTAGATATGTAGATATATTTACTTCCCAGAAAGACACTTGCAGTCACTAAGGCACTTGTCATGTTAAAGCACTGGAGATCAAACAGTTCATTTATGACAGTTATTAAGTAGCCCTGAGTGGTATCGTACAAGACTGGTGAAGAGAGAAACATTTTTAGTTACAATTTATCCTGTTTTAGTGTTCTGAGTGCAGCTGCATTGTCACTTATCCCTCCTACAGATTAGAGTGTTTTGGTTAAAATAATGGGTTCTGCGCATGTTCCGAATGAAGAATATCCCTGAAAAATAGAATACAATAGTTTGAGCTAAAAGAGTGGGATTTTTTTTTAAAAAGAAGCTCTTTAGAATATAGGACTTTAACCCCTTAAGGACACATGACGTGTGTGACATGTCATGATTCCCTTTTATTCCAGAAGTTTGGTCCTTAAGGGGTTAAAATGATTGTAGGATCTCTACAGAATAATGTGGATTCTAAAACAACAGCAGGACAAGAGCAGGCTAATTTATCTGTAATAAACTGACTAATGGCACAGTGTAAGCAATAAAATCACACTTCATCTTAATGAATTCATTTTGGTTATATTTTGTAATTTCCATGCCCTAGCAATGTTTGTCAGACAGACATCCACTAGTGGCTTCCAACACTAAGGGCTTCCGACAAACAGATTTATATTACAATGATTCATATTGCACCCACATATTACGCCGACGCTGGGTGCATCCCAAGTTTCTCTGTGCATGCACTGTGTGTCTTCAGGGCTTCTCTGTGAGGATATCAGATCGAACAAAAGTCGCCAGGATCGATTATTTCACAGTTCAGGGTGCAGTGATGAGACTGGGATTTAAGTAAGCTTCATTGCATTTCTAATCCATTTAATAAGCAGGCATGGGCAAGTAATTACAGTATATTTAACATTAGTGTTTCTTTAACAAATATTTGTGCAATCATGTGATGTGATGTTGGCCCACTAGGGGGCATCACATCATCCAAAATCTTCCAGTCCTGCAATCCTGCATTCGTAGTCAACTCTTTTATAGTTTGCAAAACTAACTGGCATGATGAGGTCTTACTAACAGCTGGATACAGGAACACTTGCGAATAGACAAAGAGTACTCTAAATGCGTCCCATCCTCTGGCGCTACACACTGACCACTTACTGTACAGAAAATGGCGTGTCGGTGTGACGGGACCATGGGATTGGGCATTGCATTGTCCTGTTGGCATTGCAAGGTTTTGGGCCAGTGGGTTCAAGGACTTCCTGAACCCAGTGATGTATAGTAGAACAATTAGGCCTGGATACTGACTGAGCCACAACAAATTACCCAATCCTGCAGGTGAGGGGCATTAGATAAGGATAATGCAAGAGGGCAAATAAATTGTCAACATTGCACCACCTGGATAAGCAATGATCTGCTTGACCCTTTAATGCTTATCTTCAGCCCTCGGTTTATCAGAGCCCCCTCAATGTCAAGTATCTTCACTGACTTTGAGTACATTGCAGTCAAAGTGTACAGATAGAATATGCCAGCATGTGTTTTATTTGCATCAGGAAGTCGAGTTTCTTGGTTCTTGTATGAGTGGGTGGGATATTGCTCGGGAAAGAGAGAGAGAATGAAAATGAGAATAAACCTTTGTGATCCAGGAAAAATCAGCAAGAACTTTAGTTTTGCATCTTGACGCATCACAACTATCCGGACAGGGTGATAAGTAATGGATTTTGTACAGTTGACTTTTTACAGCTCGACATGAGGTTTTGCAATGTACAAGGTATACAGAATGAAAGCTGAATTAATACGTGGGAAGAAAAATGGAAAAATGAATTCCAGGTTTGTGTACTTCACCCACCAGCCTTCATTATATTATAACATACTGTACATTGCGGCATTATGTTAACCTTCACATATACCAGAGCTTGTTCTATTGTAATGTTATGTTCTACCATGAACTTATCTTTCCAAAGTAATTTAAAGGTGATTAATCCAGAAGAAGTAGCTATAATAAAAACAGTAATAATACACCAGTGCTAACAGTCCTCTGGCAATCTGTTCATTAATAGGAATGTACAAAGGGCAAAAGGCCCATTTAGACTTGAAGAGAAGAGATTTCACCTACAACATAGAAAATGGTTCTTTACAGTAGTAACAATAAAGATGTAGATGAATTTTCTGCCTAAAGCGATTGTTTTATCAAATTCTGTACAGATTTACAGCAACATATCTTTGCATTTCTAATCCATTAACATCTGCAGTTTATTTACTAAATGGTGAGTTTACAATAGTGCTGCAAATTGCAGACCAAAATCATCATTATTAGGTAAATTTGTACAACTCACAGTGTTTTTCACTATAGTAATTTTTGGGCCAAAATAAGTGACCTGCAAAAATGTCCAAGTAAGCGACGTTCTTAATTTTGGCCTTAAAATGAGGAATGTACCTTTAATTGCCAGCAATTTGCACTTTGGTTAATAATTTGTTGCTGTTTAGTTAATAAAGACTACTGAGCGCTAATCTATTGCACACAGCTCTTTATGTGACACAGTTAATGGATGTGAGCCACTGATCAGCCCGGTGGGCCTTGGTGTCTTATATGAATGCTATTGACGGATGGTTTGGATGGTAAAATGCCCTTGGGGGTTGGCGTACTGACACCTCTCCCATCCCTCAGGTGTAATATATCATCACTTATCAATGGATCCTTAATGAACCGGGTTTCTGTTATGTGCACGACTAATTGAGATTAATTTTAACATTTATAAACCATTTCTCTATAGAATTGTCTGTTTTTTTTGAGACGCACACATGTGACAATGCACTGCTACTTTTAGTCAAACTAGATTTCTGTAATGTTTGTGCTTTGACACCTATTCACCAAGCTGGGGTTGTGGAGAATTGTTATTATTGAGTCATAGGCCAAACGAAGAAAAAAAAACGTAATCTGAACTATTTTACCAACTAGGCTTAACATCCAGCGTTAGAAAGGGGGCTTTTAACAGACACACACACACTGCTACCCAGGCTGTACACACACTCACTGTTACACTCCTAGCTATCCCTACTAGTCCTACCCATACTGTTACCCACACACACACTACTACAAATGCTGCTACCCACACTGTTACAAACACACACTGCTGCACACACACACACCTTATACAAACACACACTAACACACATCCACAGAAATACACATAGACATGCACTCAGACATTTACACACATTTATATACACGCACACACTACACACACCTACACTCACACTAACACACTCACTCTCTATGAATGTGCTTATCAAGGGATTTTTATCATATTTAAATTGTTACATTTTTAAAAATTTGTTTGGGGGTTGATCGGGGCATTCTGTGCCTACAAGTACTCGTGATGTAAATCTGGTTCGGGTTTTGTTATAATAATAATAATTATTATAATTATGAATAATTATTATTGTGGATATAAGGCATATACGGTAACTTCTCATATCATTTTACCTTTGACTTCCACAACTATTCAATATCTGTGCAGATGCTGAGAAGGGTGAGACGAGAAATATTAGTTAGGGCAAAACTTAGCATTATGGCAGACTAAAAGGTTATGCTTGGCTAAGTATGCTGTTAGTTGCAGCCAGGGCCGGCCTTAGGGGTGTGCGAGCTGTGTGGCCGCACAGGGCGCCATGGTGCAGGGGGCGCCCTGCGGCCGCATAGCTCACACGGCATGTCTGTTAGCCGCAATGATACAAGGCATTTGCCTTGGGCGGCATTTTCCAGGGGGCAGCAAAAAAAGCCGCCCCCAAATGCCCAAGGCAAATGTCTTGTTAGCCTTGCGGCTAACAGACATGCCGGGCTGCTGGGGGGTCGGGCGGCGCTGGCGAGGGAGCACTTCCTCTGAGCTGTATGCTCAGCTCCCTCGCGCGCCGCAGAGTGAGGCTGGGAGCCGGAATATGACGTCATATTCCGGCTCCCAGCCTCACTCTGCGGCGCGCGAGGGAGCTGAGCAAACAGCTCAGAGGAAGTGCTCCCTCGCCAGCCGCCCGCCTAGCCGAGCAGCCACTGGACCACCAGGGAGGAAGAGACCCCCCCCAGCATTCCCAAAGGTAAGGAGGCTGGGGGCGGGGGTGTCTAAATTTTAAAAAATGTGTTAATGTGGGTGAGTGTGTGTGTGTGTGTATGTTAGTGTGTGTGTGTGTATGTTAGTGTGTGTGTGTATGTTAGTGTGTGTCTGTGTATGTTAGTGTGTGTCTGTGTCTGTTAGTGTGTGTGTGTGTGTGTGTGTGTATGTTAGTGTGTGTCTGTGTATGTTAGTGTGTGTCTGTGTCTGTTAGTGTGTCTGTTAGTGTGTGTTTGTCTGTTAGTGAGTGTGTGTGTCTGACTGTGTGTGTGTGGCCGTCTGACTGTGTGTGTGTGACTGTTTGCCTATGTTTGTGTGTGTGTGAGACTGTCTGCGCGTGTGTGTGTGTGAGACTGTCTGCGCGTGTGTGTGTGTGTGACTGTCTGCGCGTGTGTGTGTGTGTGACTGTCTGCGCGTGTGTGTGTGACTGTCTGCGCGTGTGTGTGTGTGACTGTCTGCGCGTGACTGTGTGTGTGTGACTGTCTGCGCGTGACTGTGTGTGTGTGGCTGTCTGACAGTGTGTGTTTGACTGTTTGTCTGTGTGTGTGTGACTGTGTGTGTGTGGCTGTTTGCCTCTGTGTGTTTGTGTGTGTGGCTGTCTGCCTGTGTGTGTGTGTGTTTGTGTGTGACTGCCTATGTGTGACTGTCTGGGCAGACTAGATGGGCCGAATGGTTCTTATCTGCCGTCACATTCTATGTCTGTGTGTGTGTTTGTGTGTGGCTGTCTCAGTGGCGGATCCAGAGCCTGATCTCGGGAGGGGCACTTGTAGATTATTTAAATAAATAATCCAGACACAATAACCACTACAGCTCAGTTTAGTGGTTATAGTGCCAATAATGCCAAGACCCCCTCCCAGAGTAAGTAGTCAAACTGTTTAAGAACTGTTTGACAACTTACCTGAGGTCCTCTGGGGAATGGGGCTGTAGTAGGGCAGAGGAGCAGTGGTATGTGTGAGTGGTGCAATGTGTGAGGGGTGCAGTGTGTGTGTGTGTGTTTGAGGGGGACAGTGTATTAGCAGTGTGTGTGTGTGAAGGTTGCAGTGTGTACGTGAGGGCGGCAGTATATGTCAGGGGTGCAGTGTGTGTGTGGGTCAGTATGTGTGTGTGACAGTTACAGTGTGTGTGTGGGGCAATGTATGTGTGTGGGGGCAGTGTGTTTATGGGGGGCAGTGTGTGTATGTGGGGGCAATGTGTTTATGGGGGGCAGGGGCAATGTGTGTGTATGGGGGGCAGGGGCAATGTGTGTATAGGGGGGGCAGGGGCAATGTGTGTGTATATGGGGGGCAGGGGCAATGTGTGTGTGTGTATGGGGGCAGGGGCAATGTGTGTGTGTGTGTATGGGGGCAGGGGCAATGTGTGTGTGTGTGTGTGTGTGTGTGTATGGGGGGCAGAGGCAATGTGTGTGTGTGTGTGTATGGGGGCAGGGGCAATGTGTGTGTGTGTATGGGGGGCAGGGGCAATGTGTGTGTGTATGGGGGGCAGGGGCAATGTGAGTGTATATGGGGGGCAGGGGCAATGTGTGTGTATATGGGGGGCAGGGGCAATGTGTGTGTATATGGGGGGCAGGGGCAATGTGTGTGTATATGGGTGGCAGGGGCAATGTGTGTGTGTGTGTGTGTGTATGGGGGGCAGGGGCAATGTGTGTGTGTATGGGGGGCAGGGGCAATGTGAGTGTATATGGGGGGCAGGGGCAATGTGTGTGTATATGGGGGGCAGGGGCAATGTGTGTGTGTGTGTGTGTATGGGGGGCAGGGGCAATGTGTGTGTATATCGGGGGCAGGGGCAATGTGTGTGTGTATGGGGGGCAGGGGCAATGTGTGTGTGTATGGGGGGCAGGGGCAATGTGTGTGTGTATGGGGGGCAGGGGCAATGTGTGTGTGTGTATGGGGGGCAGGGGTAATGTGTGTGTGTGTGGGGGGGGCAGGGGCAATGTGTGTGTATGGGGGCAGGGGCAATGTGTGTGTGTGTATGGGGGGCAGGGGCAATGTGTGTGTGTGTGTATGGGGGGCAGGGGCAATGTGTGTGTATGTGTGTGTGTGTGTGTGTATGGGGGGCAGGGGCAATGTGTGTGTAGAAGAAGGATAGGGGGGGGGGCTTTTTTTTTTTTAATGTGTGTGTGTTTTTTTTTTTAACATTTAATTAAAATAAATATATTTATATCCCCCCTCCCTTCTTACCTTTACTGGGAGGAGGGGGGACATCTTTCTTTCCCTGGTGGTCCCAGTGGGGATTCCCTGGTGGTCCCAGTGGTAGGAGTGAACTCTAGCCCGCGCTCCAGGGCTAGAGTTCACTCTCGCGAGATTTGGAGCGTTGCCGTGGTAACCGCGGCAACGCTCCAAATCTCGCGAGAGGAGGACCCGGAGGAGCTGCTGGTAACAGCTCCCGGGTCCTCTCTCCCTCCCCTGCCGGTCGGCTGTCAGTAATGTGCCTGCAGACCGGGGAGGGAGATCACTGATCTCCCTCCCCGGTCTGCAGGCACAATGCAGGGCTGGCACTTGGGCAATGTCAGCCCTGCATTAGCCGGCAGGGGAGAATCTCGGGGGGGGGCAATTGCCCTGTTGCCCCCCCCCTGGATCCGCCACTGGGCTGTCTGTATATGACTGCCTGAGTGTGTTTGTGTGTGTGTATGGCTGTCTGCCTGCCTGTGTGTGTGTGTGTGTGTGAGACAGGGTGTGTGGGAAGGGGTAAGGAGTGGGGGAGGGGGGGGCGCTGTGAAGATTTTTTGCACAGGGCGCCCAAATGCCTAAGGCCGGCCCTGGTTGCAGCCCACAACATTTGACATACCGTAATTATCAAGATTAGATTTAGGGCTCGTTCGGATTAAAGGGACATTGTACGCACTACAACCATTTTATGTAATTGAGCAGGTTTTAGTGCCTGGAGTCCCCTGGCACTGTTCCTCAATTCAGTATTAAACTATTTTTGATCGGTTTAACACTAATTATGGGTCCCTGGCCACCCAAAGCAGCCACCCACTGGAGGTGTGGCTAAGACAGAGATTACACACTTTCTTATTGTCATACTGTCAAGAAGCGTTCTGACAACAGCAATCAGCTGACACTCTCAGCCAATCGCAGCTGCCCATTGCTGTTCAGACTAATATTTCCTCATTAGCCCAGGCAGCATGGAGGGGATGGGCTGCTGGAACTTATGTTTATTTTAGCATTAAAACATAAAAAAGATTAAAAACTGTTCAAAGGGATTCTCCAGTGCCAGGAAAACAAACCCATTTTCCTAGCACTAGGAAAATGGGTCGCTGAAGGGGATAAAACCCCTTTAGACACTTACCTGAATCCAGCGCTGATGTCCCTCGGCGCTGGGTCAGGCTCTGCCCACGCCCATCTGCCCACGGCGGATGTCAGCGGGGGAGACCTAATGCGCATTACACCTCCCCATAGGAAAGCATTATTCAATGCTTTCCTATGGGGATTCCGGCAACGTTGGCGGTCCTCATGCTTTTAATGCTGATTGAAAGGTCGGCACCAGGAGACTCCAGACACTTCAATGAGATGAAGCAGATACAGTGCATACACTATACCTTTAAGCTATGGTTAGTGGAAGTTAGGGAGGTTTGTACTCCGGATACTGTTACCATGATTTAGAACCAGAGTTGCCCGAGAATGATGATAGCTGCAGTATGCAGCATCTGTTGGGCCCTATGTTCGGGGTAGTGTTATTGGAATTCCCCTGCGGTCAGAGACACGATGATCTAACTTTGAATCAAATGATTTAATAATTCCCACGTTACTTGATTTAAATCCGATATCCAACCCCACTGATTAATCAATGAACATTTCGATAGGGGTCATGATAAAACATTTCTATACATGACCCTCTTTCTGCAAAGCAGATTATTTACGTTCTCTAAAATCTCTCCGGGTCTTGCGCTGAGCTCCTGACGCAGAAATTAAAAAATTTTTATCCAAAGACATTGAAGTGTATATTTACTAAATGGTGAGCTGCAGTGAGTGGAACAATTTATGGGTTATATTTGTTTGGTATTTGTTCCATGTATCGATATTCAACTGACCGCAGCTCACTGTTTAGGGGATGATCCCCTTCTGCTTTTTCTAACTGGCACAAGACTCAAGAGACAACATGTCATTCCAGAATGATGGGGAGTTAATTAATTGTGAGCAATAACTGCACCAGGAATACTGGGCCCAAAGGCAGATTGGTTGACATTCGTAATTAAAAAATATCTTAAGTGCCCAGTGGACTATTCTGGTTTTTAAGTTTATGGTTGAGATCAGGAGAATCAAAATTGCTCAGAATGTTGAAATGTAACTAGCGGCCCATTGGAACTCATTCTTTAATTAATTAACCCCTTATTGTTGAAATAGATGTGGTATACCCAGGGCCAGCCAGACCTATTTACTAAACTGATAATTCAAGGTCAATTAAAAGTAAGTTTCATATGTAAGGCCTGAGTAGCTGAACGGAAAACATAGAGAATTTTTCAAGTTCGGCTACTTTGAACTTAGAATTCTCACTGTAGTGAATAACTCTAGGAGTGTTGCCATTTTGTCTACTAAAAAAAAATAATTGAAGTTTTAAAAAAAATCTTACATTGAAGGAGAGAGGGAATGCCCTGGTACAAATTTTGGGGGAAGAATGTCTTCCATTTATTCTACTTTACAAAAAGCATTGCTCAGTCATTTCCAGTAACGTCCATTCACTGGTCCAATTAAACATGGATTTCTTGTCTTGCGTTTAATGTCTCCTTTTAAATCTAAAAGAACTTTTGGCAGAGTTGCAAAATCCTGAGTAGGAAATAATCGCATTCATGTTTACAGGACACTAGTACATCAAGAAAAAGAGCTACTTTGTCTTTGATTTTGAATGGATGAATATTAAAAAGCCGCATATTGCTTTTTCTCTGTTTAGAATTACGCTATCTACCCATTCTGCAAAGGAATATATTTTATAGAAACGGATTGAAGCCTCCTGCAGCTATTCAGGCTAAAGATCCGATTTTTTTTTTGTTTTTTACTTTTTTTTTACTTTTTTTTTGGTTGTTGTTGCAGGAATCCATTAGTTAAATCAAGCTGAAGGAACACTTTATGAATCGATGCCAAAGATTTTGAAAAGCATTACCAAACAAACGTATGGGACTTAGTCCTCGGACACCCCCTGACTTGTATATATTCTTAGTCAGATTTTAGCTCAGAGACATAGACAGAGACCACTGCGGCTTTTTAAATAGAAACGCAGAAATTAATCTAAGTAATTAATCTAAGTACTCAAACAATGCTGCTCTCAGAAGTATTGTACATCATTGGGAACATCATATGGTGTAGAGTTTTAGACAATCGCGATTTAGAGGGACGCAATACCCGTAAGATAACGTAGGAGTAATTACGTTTGTAATAAGCTGTAGTGTCTCTTGCAACCAAGTTTTTTTAATGTGCTAAATGTAGCAACGAGTAAAATCCGAGTGTTAAACTTAGTGACAGAGCATCTTTATGCTTCTGTAGCAAATGTCTGGTGGTATAGTTTGCTGAAAGTTAGAATTAAGAATTCTAGAATTTTAGAACAGGTGCTTAACCCCTTAAGGACCAAACTTCTGGAATAAAAGGGAATAATGACATGTCACACATGTCATGTGTCCTTAAGGGGTTAAACAAATAATGATCACCCTCCCATATTAAATGATTTACTTAATTTATGTGGTATATATGGTATACGTAGCTATAAAGATACATTCTATACAAGTTTTTTTTTGTTTTGTTTTTTAATTCTTTATTTTTGTTATGCAAAGAGGTTAACACATAAGCCTGCAGTGCCACAATAGCAGCAGCAGGCATAACAAGGTATTTAGTGTAACAAGATATGATTGAATTGCACATTTTGTTAGGTAAACAGTCATACTAGTCCTGCTATCAGGTATGAAGATTAAGTACCTTAGAGAGATACCTTAGAGAGAGTTCAAAGAAGGGCTACTAAACTGGCTCATGGATTGCAGGATAAAAAACTTACAAGGAAAGTTTAAAGGATCTTAACATGTATAGCTTGGAGGAAAGACGAGACAGGGGGGATATGATAGAAACATTTTAATACATAAAGGGAATCAACACAGTAAAGGAGGAAACTATATTTAAAAGAAGAAAAACTACCACAACCAGAGGACATAGTCTTAAATTAGAGGGGCAAAGGTTTAAAAAATAATATCAGGAAGTATTACTTTACTGAGAGGGTAGTGGATGCATGGAATAGCCTTCCAGCTGAAGTGGTAGAGGTTAACACAGTAAAGGAGTTTAAGCATGCGTGGGATAGGCATAAGGCTATCCTAACTATAAGATAAGGCCAGGGACTAATGAAAGTATTTAGAAAATTGGGCAGACTAGATGGGCCGAATGGTTCTTATCTGCCGTCACATTCTATGTTTCTATGTTTCTATGTTTCTATGGCTAATAGTTTTGCAGTGACTGGCTGTTTCAGATTTTAAAGTTCAAACAAGGGAAAGACATCTTACTAACCATAAGTTAATACATGAAAATATAATATAATAAAATAAAGTGATATAGTATAATAATGGTGTTTCGTTTAGGTAACGTCAGTTTCTGGTATGCCTGTAAGATGACCTATGGTTGTGGATAGCCAGGTTGACTGTCCGGCATCATGCTTACATGTCGTGTGACATGTGTGGTGTATGTTGGGCTAACCCACTGTTGTTATAGTCGTGCAAGGATTAAGTGTGTGTGGCCGTCGGGTTCGGTTCGTCATTCACCTTTTGCACACAGCAAATGTCAGTAAGGGACAGCTACCCAGAAGAAATAGGCTATGCGAATAATTTAGGTGGTCAATAAACAACTGGCACTTACTGCCTTATTAATCGCTTCCATAAACTGGGATTAAACAGTATTCCCGATGCTGAAATTAGACGTAATTTGGGCTTAGTCAGTACTTCCCCCATGCTTCCGTGTATGGGGCAAGGTCGTTATCGTGACGGGGTCTGTTGCCTGCTGGTGTGTGGGGAGGGAAGAGTGTCACCTACTCTCCTCTACTTAGGTTGATGGGTCGGTTACCGTTCCCGGAAACTTACATGTCCGGGACAGGACAGGAGGCACTGTGTCCGGCGTATTTACTCCTCTCAGTGTGTGTGCTCTCCCCCTCCACCCTCCGACCTTCCGTCCGCTAGGTCATTGTGTGAGTTCCCTTCCCTCTGTGCCCTTACACCCCGCAGCTAAGCTAACACATAAAATCATCTCTCACAATCTTCATTAAGTCCAATAACTATCAACTGTTGGCAGGTAGAAACGTGTTTATCACATTCTTTGATCGGCGTTATAAGGGGTTCTTCCGCCTGGTATCGCCTCCGCCATCTCTCATCTCAGTGTCCCCGTCTTCTGGCAGCTTGGTCGCCGTGTGTCTCTGGACTCTGACCCTCTGTTGTGTTAAGTGTTGAGTGGGCTGAGGGGGCAGCTGAAGTTGTCTGCAGAAAGTCTGCTGGGTCCTCAGTGGCCGATAGGACATGGATCTCCTCCCCCCGTGGCACCACCAGGGTACCCAGGACTTCCCCCATCGGTACCTGATGCCGTGTTCCCTCAGGAGCCTGGTGATGGGCAGGAACTTGCATCTGGCTAAGAGCACTGAGAATGGTAAGTCCGCATATTCCGTTATCTTGTTGGCATCTACCAATACACTGGGGCTCTTCCTGGAGCAGGCCATGATGGCTGATTTTACTGTTGCGTCCCGGGTTACTGCGATTATATCCCTAGGAGCGTCCGCTGGGGCGGTCGGACCCTTCCTGATCCTGAAGGCCGTTACAAATAGCGGTGAGTCTCCCGCTCGTTTGACCCCCATTGCCTGTGTCACCTTGTGGGCGAAGTCCAGTAGGGTGTCTGGGGGCACTGTTTCTGGTGCTCCCCGGATCCGGACATTCCTCCTACGGTGTTTCGCCTCCAGCGATGCCACCGTACGTGACACGTTGTGAACCTGTTGTGTGAGGGCTTCCACGTGGGATTGGGTGTCTGCCTGGCGCTGTTCCTGGGTTTTCTCTCTGGATTCCGCTGCTGTAATCCGCTGCCGCAGCCCGCTGCCGCAGCCCGCCAACCTCCATCTGTACCCCTGCCAGGTCTGCCTTCCATACAGCTCTTGGGTCTTGGAGGAGTTTCTTTATGTCCCCTTTCGTGGAGGGAGAGGCGTCCGAGTCCGAATCTGCCTGCAGGTGTACTCCACTGGTAGGTCGGGGCAAATCCTCTTCATCTATTGATTCGCTGGAGTCGCTGGAGCCGCATGGTCTGCTCGGCACCATTTTGTTGCGGGCCTGTGACCGGTCAAAGGAGAGTCTTATATCGGGGTGATTCGCGCTCTCCGGGCGGGCGTTTTTTTTGTGTTTTCTCCCCATTGTACTCTGGAAGGTAGTGAGGCGTGTTTGGGCTCGTTTCCGATTTTTAATTTAATTATAAAAAAGCCGTTCTTTGGGGATTTGGAGCCGGAGCTATCCGCATGCACGTCTGCTCTGTATCTCAGCTAGCCACGCCCCCCTCCATTCTATACAAGTTCACCTGTTCTCTGTTACAAAAGGAAGATGGCAGATAACTACAGCTGAAACCATTAGTGGGTTGGTAATTATTTAGCTTGCAGTAAAGGGTGGCATGTGGACATGTTCTTGGAGAAGAGGCTTGAAATTGAGCATGGAAGTTAAAAATTGGATGATTTGATCCATAATTTGCCAGGAAAGGATGATTTAGAACAGTCAGGTAAGTATTGTTT
The DNA here is from genome assembly GCF_036172605.1 of Pelobates fuscus. NCBI lineage: Eukaryota > Metazoa > Chordata > Amphibia > Anura > Pelobatidae > Pelobates > Pelobates fuscus. Next base: position 155,571,426 of record NC_086325.1, on the reverse strand, counting down.
ATAAATAAACACAATTATAAGAGAACTTTTAGGAGGACCAGCAATCATCTCTCAGACGTGGAACCTCCAAAACAAAGCCTTGACTATACCCCTATAAGATAATCCAGAATAAAAGTACAAAAGGATCTGGAAGTAGTAATAGAGGATGGTACATGTCCAGGGATAGGCAACAAAATATTCAAAACAAATTGTGCAATACACCAAGATTCAGGCTCAGAACAAATGAGCAAGGAGCATAATTTAACAAATAAGGAATAAACAAATTTTCACAATCTCAGAGGGAATGTTACAATTCTTAAGGATTCGCCTATAAAGGTGGCAGTCAAATGTACACTATAAGCACCATAGAAACTTTAACTTAATATAGTGGTTTAGGTGTATAGAACATGCCCCCTGCAGTCACACTGCTCAATCCTCTGCCATTTAGGAGTTAAATCACTTTGTTTATGCAGCCCTAGTCACACCTCGCTGCATGTGACCTACACAGCTTTCCTAAACACTTCCTGTAAAGAGTCATCTAATGTGTACACTTCCTTGATTGCACAGTGTGTTTTAATTTAGAATTTCTTATCTCCTGCTTTGTTAATAGCCTTCAGGAAACCAGATACAAACTTCTAAAGTAAACACACTGTGCTGTTGTATCTGATCGAAAACAAAACAGTTTTTACTTGTAGCCTGTGTCAGGTACAGCCAGGGTAGGAGTTGCTAGGGTTGCATAAATAAACAGAACCAAACGTTTTTAACTCCTTACTGGCAGAGAAATGAGCAGTGAGACTGCAGGGGCATAACCTACACACCAAAACTGCTTCATTAAGCTAAGTGTTGCTGCTTAGCGTATCCCTTTGAAAAGAAGTGGGATTAACTAACTTCATGGAGAAATAATGAGTGGGTGTAACTGCGGTAGAAATGGGCAGAATTAAACATGACTCCTCACCTAGAGGGTCCAATTCTAGAAAAATAGCAAGATAAATAAAAGGGTTAATATTCAGAACACTAATGTTCAGCTCATGTACCCCATAGTACAGCGCTACGGAATGTGATGGCGCTATATAAATAATAAAATAATAATAATGTAAAAAGTTCAAAGGTATTCGTGGCAGTCATTGAACCCATTAGGGCCGTTCAGAGAAGGATTAAGATCATACGAAGTCCTAGGCAGGTTATTAGTTTGGAGCCCCCCTTCATTCTTCACTTAGGGATGGTTAAGAGGCCGAGCACATTCAAGGTTCCAGGACGCCTGTCCAACCCCTGGGCCATACGCAGGCGCCTAGAAAACTGCCTTATGGTTAGTTATTCTGTGGGGACGCGGACGTAAAAGCTGGCAAGCCATATTTAGAACATCATTATTATTTTGTCTGGATAGTGTGAGATTTCATTAATTGTCTCCAGATGCCGAACAAGAAAATATTTCGAAAGGGCTCACCTTTTAGGCCTGTGGTCACTTAGATTAGACAGGACACCTTTGAAAAACTCAATTGATATTGAACTGAGCTCTGGTAAATGGCTCGAAGCAACTGCCAGCGATCTGGATACAATCTAATGATGATCGAGCTCCCATAATTTTCCCATATACAGTTGAGGAAAATCGATGCATGCTGATGCCACTTAGCATGTCAGGAAAAAAATTAGCTTTGGATGGTGCTTCCAGCTTTTCTTGTAAATATTAGAAAATATGACGATTTGCTCATTTAACCCTTACCAAACCACAAACGTTGCTCACTTCAGTTTTGGAAGGCAATGATAGGCTATATGCCTTAGAGACAGCTTATTATTGCCATCCAAATTTGGGAGTACAATGTGGAAGGGAGGTGTCCCCAGGTGTACCCTAATGCCGGACTCAGTTGTCCACACATACCCCATGTAAGTACTTACCTGTGCTTATGTTCCAATTTGAAATAGTTCATTATTCTGTTAAAGATGAAGATTAATGTTTTTCTTTATAAATTACCGTATTTGTCACTAGATCATATTTGTTTCTCTAAGACTGTATTACAAGTGTTTCGTTGGCAATATATATATCCATATATATGTGTGTGTAAAAATTGTTGTCATTTCAGTCACTCTTCACTTTTTGATTGAAAACCTCAATAGAATACCAGGGTGCTTATCAGCGCATTAAATATATCCAAAAAGTAAACCACAGCACTCAATGGTTTGGAAAGTGAAAATAATGTGTATTCACGGTGGCATATACAGATCAATGTTTCGGCTAACAAACCGGCTGGCCTTTTGACAGCCGAAACATTGATCTGTATATGCGACCGTGAATACACATTTTTTTCACTTTCAAAACCATTGAGTGCTCTTGTTTACTTTTTGGATATATGTCTATATACACTGCCTGGCCAAAAAAAAAGTTGCCACCAAAAAAAGGTCACACACTCGTTGGACCGCCTTTAGCTTTGATTACGGCACGCATTCGCTGTGGCATTGTTTCGATAAGCTTCTGCAATGTCACAAGATTTATTTCCATCCAGGGGGGCGGAGCCTGACAGTGGAGCTGAGCAGACACACTATCTGTGAGCTCCCGAGCCTGGGCCTAATACTCGACGAAAATAGAGGCGCATCGCCTTGGATTGAACCCCAACCTACCTCATCTTGTTATACAGAAGCAGGGGAACAAGGAGATACCTCGCATGCCTGATATGCCCGCTGGAAAGCCTGACCCGAGGCTTGGGGCCTACAACACGCAGGGCAGGGTAGAGACGGCCGCTCTCCCAGCCCATCACAACAAACAGCCTCCGCGACTTCTGGCTCCCCCCCCCCCCACAGGACCGGCGGGGGTTATCCCGGTCCAAATAGCTTCGACTCTCATACCTCCGTGGTCTCTGAGAACTGACACAAATCCCAGCCACGCACAAAGCCTGCAGGCCGCGTGCCAATCTGACATGGTGGACACACAACCCAGCAAAGAAAGTTTGCCTCCGGAGCACCAATACTACGCCACCGAGCCTCTGAACACTCGCCTGAACAACCTGTTCAACAACTTCTGGGCAAGGATTGAGAGAGTGACAAGGGAGGGAGAAAGAGAGTGACAAGGGAGGGAGAAAGAGAGTGACAAGGGAGGGAGAAAGAGAGTGACAAGGGAGGGAGGGGGAGAAAGAGAGTGACAAGGGGGGACGGAGGGGGAGAAAGAGAGTGACAAGGGGGGACGGAGGGGGAGAAAGAGAGTGACAAGGGGGGACGGAGGGGGAGAAAGAGAGTGACAAGGGAGGGAGGGGGAGAAAGAGTGACAAGGGAGGGAGGGAGGGAGGGGGAGAAAGAGTGACAAGGGAGGGAGGGAGGGGGAGAAAGAGTGACAAGGGAGGGAGGGGGAGAGAGTGACAAGGGAGGGAGGGAGGGGGAGAAAGAGTGACAAGGGAGGGAGGGAGGGGGAGAAAGAGAGTGACAAGGGAGGGAGGGAGGGGGAGAAAGAGAGTGACAAGGGAGGGAGAGAGATTGACATCCATCACACACACACACACACACACACACAATCACACAATCATGCAACCCTTACACACAGAAACACACAATGCATTCCTTACACACACTCAATACACCCCGTGCACACACACACACACACACACACACACAATCATGCAACCCTTACACACACAGAAACACACAATGCATTCCTTACACACACTCAATGCACCCCTTACAGACGCACACACTGCATCCCGTACATACACAGAAACACACCTTGCAGCCCTTACACATACAAACACAGATTCACACAATGCATTCCTTACACACATATCAGGACATCCCCTACACACTCCATCCCCTGTGAACAAACTCATTGGTGGAACATGAAGGTGGACCCTGGGACCCAGACCTTAAGCTATGTAAAGGGCCCCCAAAAAATGGAGCTGCTTCCCATTCTCCCAGAACATTGATTTTTGTGACCACAGTTACAAACAGCCTCCAGAGAGCCTGTTCTACACCAGACCAGTGGAGCCAGACTGCAGCTAGAGCACATCATCATCCTCATCTGGTTGTAAGTAGGCAATCTAGCATATTATTCGTGGCACTAATCTCTAATTTACCTCACATTAAAGAAACACTATAGTCCCCAGAACCACTGCAGCTTAAGTAGTGGTTCTGGTGTCTATAGCCTGTCCCTGCAGGCCTTTTAATGTAAACACGGCGGCACTCCAGCACTGGCGTTAGTGAACATGGCAGAAAAATAATTGGAAAGGGTTAGGGGGGCTACTAATAAGGATAGGGGAAGAGGGGTAGGTAGAAAAATAATTGGAAGGGTTTGGGGGGCTACTAATATGGATGGGAGGAGGCTGGAGGTAGAAAAATTATTGGAAGGGGTTAGGGGAGTACTAATATGCATGGAAGGGGTAGGGTGGGTTCTAATATGCATGGAAGGGGTTAGGGGAGTACTAATATGCATGGAAGGGGTAAGGGGATACTAATATGCATGGAAGGGGTTACGGGGGTACTAATGTGCATGGAAGGGGTTAGGGGGGTACTAATATGCATGGAAGGGGTTAGGGGGTACTAATAGGCATGGAAGGGGTTAGGGGGGTACTAATATGCATGGAAGGGGTAGGGGGTTAATATGCGTGGAAGGGGTAGGTGGGGTTCTTTTATGCATGGAAGGGGTAGGGGTGGTTCTAATATTCATGGGAGGGGTAGGGGTGGTTCTAATCAGGAGGATCCCGGCGCTGTATACGGGTAAGTAAAACCCCTTCCTTGTAGTGACCCTTTAATGTTATTATTTAATAATTTATATAGCGACTGCAAATTCCGTAGCGCTGTACAATGGGATAAACAACTCCTAGTTTACGGAATAAGAATATAACCAGCTCATGCAGTAACTATCCAATAGGAGGCTCTTACCCATTTGCTTAGTTAAATTCAGGTGGCAACTTTTTTGGGGGCCAGGCAGTGTGTGTGTGTGTGTATATATATATATATATTATTAAATAGTTAGTTCATTGCTAAACACAAATACACACACCAGTCAAGCCATAAGACTTGCTTTTCCCACATAAATCTCACTTTAAAGGGACACTATAGTTACCAGAACAACTACAGCTTAATGTATTTGTTCTGGTGAGTATAATCATTGCCTTTAGGCATTTCCATGCAAACACTGCCTTTTCAGAGAAAATGCAGTGTTTACATTGCACCTAGGGACACCCCCAAGTGGCCACTCCTCAGATGGCCACTGGAGGTGCTTCCTGGTTCAGTGCTGCACAGTGGGCAGCAGTGTCGTTCAGCGTCTCCACGCTCTGCATGGGACGCTGAATTTTCCTTATAGAGATGCATTGATTCAAGCCAGCTTGCGCCTCTTCCTGAGTTGTGTTTCAAAGCTGTTGTATACAGCAGGCACATACCAAGGAATCCATGTATAAAGTGGAATTATGAGGCAAAAATGTGGTTCTTTGTTGAGCTCATTTGCATATGCCTACCCAGAATCCATTGCTGTAGTGAGAGCACTGTTAACGTGAGATTTCTGTGGGAAAAGCAAGTCTTATGGCTTGACTGGTGTGTGTATTTGTGTTTAGCAATGCATTAACTATCCACTTACTTCGGGTGGAAGAGGTTTTCATCCACACTTTTTTCCCACCACATCTTTGTTGGTATGTATTATTAAATAAATATAGGTAAGCGAAAAATATTTTTCGAAAAATATTAGTTTGTTTGATTTATGAAAATGACCTGTATGATGGTTGAGTTTTCAACAACTATTCTGCTTTTATTAAAAAGGAAATTCCCTGATTTTTATAAGGCAGGGCCCCTTTTCTGATATAGTGATAGCATCTGCTGATGAGCATTAATATATGTGCTGTTGACAATTAGCTTGGCAACGTAGCACATCTTTTTTGATTTTACGGTTTGGAAATCTCTTAGAATTCCTGCTGTTTTAAATTGCAACTCCCATCATTATCAGTCACCAGGCCTGGAATTGAAGCCCACTGAAGCTGGATCCCATTGATTGCCTACCCCGCGGTTGTATTTCTCTCAGATATGGCGCCAAACATCTGATCAGTTCCATCTATACTCCGCACGCAACAAGCAAACGTACTAAACCTGTCATCATAAACGAAGCATCGGATGATAAAGGAAACAGATTGGGACCGAATGAAATTAGACAGAGATTGCCATCCGCTATCCCTCTGAAAATTAGCCATGGAAAGCAGTAAATATATTTACAGAACAGATGGGAAATGAACAATGTATCAGAAGGTTTCAGGAATCTATCATTTCAAAAAGAAATCAAACAAAATACAATAAAAGGCATCGATGCCAGGACTATATCATCTCCAAAACGGAGAGTGCAAACTCAACAAAAACTCAGAATCAAGGCAAGGACTTGGTCATTAGGGCAGAAAAAATGTTAAGGGTTTATTCACTAAAATGAGGAATTCAAAAACAAATTTACAAAATTTATTTTTCGCTAAACCAGGAATTGTACGCAATTTACTAGGGAACTTAAATTGTTCATGCCAAATAGCCCATCTGGAGCTATTAGACGTTATTAGTGAAAATCTATGAAATTTAAGTCATTTTTTGTCCGCTTAATGCAGCTGGCTTCAAGATTGTCAACGAACGCCTGACTTTCTATACTTTTAATAGCAATCTGACTATTTTTTGAGCCGAAAAGAAGGGACCTAGCAGTTTGCGTCCACAGACGTATGTTAGCAAGAACTTGACATCAATCGGCCAACAACTATTTTGCAACGGATACGTTTTACAGGTTTAATACCGAGGATCTCATTAATATATGATTATTATTATTAATTTATTCTGTGATTTTTGTGTCCTGTTGGTATAGTTTTTGTTTTGTGTAGATATACTTTCATGCATACTCTTATTGATATATGTGTGTGCACCCCACCTAGTCAGGCAGAGAACTGGGGTGCCTTGCACCGGGAGAGCTAGGGGTGGTTCAATGGAAAAACCAAGCAGCAAAGTAGGCACACCGCAACAGTGAGTCATGATCATAAATACAGTTGTTATTAAAACTCCAACCAGTTAGTGGAGTGCTGCATACTGGTATCTTGATACACCAGATGGACCACTTTCAGTGGGGGAGGTCCGCTTGCCCCCAATATAAATCCAGAAGTATGGAGCCACAGACTACACAGTACAGGGTGACGAATAAAGTATATTTAACTATGGTTCAAGAGACAAAAAAAAGAAACAAACTTTTTGGTCGTGAGGCCTTCATCATGTATAAAAAGTTATTAAAACTCATTGTTAGAAGCTATGGCAAATATGGAGACATAAGCAATCTCTTCCCTATAGGATAATATTATTTTGATCAGGAACAAACGTGAATGTCATGGCTAGGCCTCCTGGATAATATGGATCAGAGTCACATAAGAAACAACAGCAAAAGTACTGTTGACTTGAGACCAACAAATTACCTCGTTCTGTATTAATATATGGGCATCTGGTGCGGCTGAGATATTTTTACGCAATGTCAGTCCATCCCTGCTCAGAGATGTTTTGGAAGGAGGGTGATGTATGCAGAAAATGTGCATAATCGAGGCAAAAATGTCTATTTAATATGCAAAAATATGCAACAAAGAGCTTTTCATTTAGTGTTAAATAGGTTTTATATTTACTGGTACATTAGAAAACCAATTACTATCTACACGGTTTAGATACAGAAGAACTGTTTAATGTATACACCATTCTTGTGAGATGAAAACCATTCTATAGCACAGTATGAAAATAGAATCTATGCTTTCGGGTGAATGGGAAGATAATTTATCTACGTGGGTAGATAATTTGAAAATAATTCTTCAGTTAGTGTTGTAGAAAAAAAAAACATTATAAAAATTATCTGTATATATTGGAACTATTATAAGTATCTCTGCAGAAGAGGTACCAACACTCCTATATGCCCTATTCTGCGCTATTCTACTATGAAAAATGTGGACATACAATTCCATATGGTGCCCTAGAGGTTAGGTTTGATCTTCCGCTGGTTAATTACTTGGCTCCCGGTGTTTGGAATGGCAAGTACAGTTGCAAGAAAAAGTATGTGAACCCTTTGGAATGATATGGATTTCTGCACAAATTGGTCATAAAATGTGATCTGATCATCATCTAAGTCACAACAATAGACAATCACAGTCTGCTTAAACTAATAACACACAAAGAATGAAATGTTGCCATGTGTTTATTGAACACACCATGTAAACATTCACAGTGCAGGTGGAAAAAGTATGTGAACCCTTGGATTTAATTACTGGTTGAACCTCCTTTGGCAGCAATTACTTCAACCAAACGTTTCCTGTAGTTGCAGATCAGACGTGCACAACGGTCTGGAGTAATTCTTGACCATTCCTCTTTACGGAACTGTTCAGCAATATTCTTGGGATGTCTGGTGTGAATCGCTTTCTTGAGGTCATGCCACAGCATCTCAATCGGTTTGAGGTCAGGACTCTGACTGGGCCACTTCAGAAGGCATATTTTCTTCTGTTTAAGCCATTATGTTGTTGATTTACTTCTATGCTTTGGGTCATTGTCCTGTTGTAACACCCATCTTCTGTTGAGCTTCAGCTGGTAGACAGATGGCTTTAAGCTCTCCTGCAAAATGTCTTGATAAACTTGGGAATCATTTTTCCTTCAACGATAGCAATCCGTCCAGGCCCTGATGGAGCAAAGCAGCCCCAAACCATGATGCCCCCACCACCATACTTCACAGTTGGGATGAGGTTTTGATGTTGGTGTGCTGTGCCTCTTTTTCGCCACACATAGTGTTGTGTGTTTCTTCCAAACAACTAAACTTTGGTTTCATCTGTCCACAGAATATTTTGCCAGTACTGCTGTGGAACATCCAGGTGCTCTTGTGCAAACTGTAAACGTTCAGCAATGTTTTGTTTGGACAGCAGTGGCTTCCTCTGTGGTATCCTCCCATGAAATCAATTCTTGTTTAGTGTTTTACATATTGTAGATTCGCTAACAGGGATGTTAGCATTTGCCAGTGACTTTTGTAAGTCTTTAGCTGGCACTCTAGGATTCTTTTTCACCTCATTGAGCAGTCTGCGCTGTGCTTTTGCAGTCATCTTTACACAACGGCCACTCCTAGGGAGAGTAGCAGCAGTGCTGAACTTTCTCCATTTATAGACAATTTGTCTTACCGTGGACTGATGAACAGCAAGGCTTTTGGAGATACTTTTATAACCCTTTCCAGCTTTATGCAAGTCAACAATTCTTAATCGTAGGTCCTCTGAGAGCTCTTTTGTGCGAGGCATCATTCACATGAGGCAATGCTTCTTGTGAAAAGCAAACCCAGAACTGGTATGTGTTTTTTTTAGGGCAGGGCAGCTGTAACCAACACCTCCAATCTCATCTCATTGATTGGACTCCAGTTGGCTGACATCTCACTCCAATTAGCTCTTGGAGATGTCATTAGTCTAGGGGTTCACATACTTTTTCCACCTGCACTGTGAATGTTTACATGGTGTGTTCAATAAAAACATGGCAACATTTCATTCTTTGTGTGTTATTAGTTTAAGCAGACTGTGATTGTCTATTGTTGTGACTTAGATGATGATCAGATCACATTTTATGAGCAATTTGTGCAGAAATCCATATAATTCCAAAGGGTTCACATACTTTTTCTTGCAACTGTAAATTTGAGAATGTGTCATAATTTCATCTCATTTCACCTGGAATTGTGACATTTAAAGGACTTGTTTTTTCTAGGTAACTCAAAAAATTAAGACATTTTTGTTTCTTGTTTTTAATTATTTTTTTTATAAAATGTTTCTGGTGATGGATTCACATTGAAACTGTCAGTACTGTGGCAAGAAATTAACCAATATTTTGGACTGCTAAAGCGGCAATTGTAACGGTACTTACCCGGTTCACGAGCCAGCAGTGGTCCTCTGATCGAGCCGCAGGCCTCCAGGCAAGCTGCGTGTGGCTCCATGCTCTTAGCGGGCCGCGCGAGCCGAACACTATGACCAGGCGTGCAGCCCGTACAGTATTGGGAACGCTTCTCGCGTCTCGAACACGTCATTCCGGCACCCCATTCACGCAAGTTTTTGGGCGCAGGCATGACATGGACCAATCAAATTAAAAATAAAGGCATTTAAACTTACCTGGCCCTAGATTCTGTGCCCTATTGTGGTTTCTGTTCCCAGTACCCTTTAGTGTGTTCCTTGTGATTAGTATTGTATTCTGGTATTGACCTTGGCTTTGTTTCCTGGCTCTGAGTTTTAACCTTGCCTGTCTTGTTTGCCCTTCTGATTATTACCGTGTACCTGACTCTGGCTAGTTCTCGTTTTTGCTGTCTCTCCGTTTCCCTGACCTCGGCTCATATTTCGACTACGCTTTTCTCTGTCTAACGGTAAGTCCGGCCACTCTAAGGCCCGGTAAGACATTTATATATTTTGTGTCTGTTCCTTGCTATCCTAAACGCTGCATGTTAGGGTTAACACTCTGTGACAGCAATGTCTCCCAAGATGATATATCCAATTGCATAGCAGTACCCCAGAGGAGAGGAAGAAAAATCTATGTAGTAGAAGGCCTACCTTCTCATCACCACCACCGTCTGGCCAGCTCCATCTTTAGCTCCTGACAGTTATAACCACAAAAAAACTTTGCCATTGGTGCCATGTTACGTATGTGTTAGTACAATATGAGGTCCATAAAAGATTCTGCAGAATCCTCAATATGTTACTTCTTGAACATGTTCACTGAGATGCCAGATTCAAGATAAGTAAAGCCCTCTTCCTCCAGATACTTTTCTGAAGACTCAGATAGAGACCCCTGTGTTCCTCTTTTTCACAGAGAGCTACATGTTCTGAAATTATGAAATAAAAAAAATAAAAAGTAACATAGAAAGCCAAAAATAAAATGCAGGTTTTCAACCAAGAAAATTAAATAGAACTGTGATTATGTTCCTTTCTCAATAGTTTTAAAAACATTCAACAAAAAATAACTGTTAGAATCCCCTTTTTGTTGCTATGGCAACAAATATTTTATACCTATCGATGCCCTCTCCATGGGCCAAATTTAGTACGTACCCTGGAGGGGAAAAAAAACGAGAAAAAAAACCCTACAGAACTCCCAAAGATACGAGGGTTTTATTGTATTGTATTGGATATTGTAAGCATCAAAATTTTACACCATTTAACCTGGTCCCTCTCTCTGGTCCAGTTACTGGGGAGGTGAATCTGGTAGCACTATATGTGGGGACTAGGGTACTAGGGGACCAGGGGATCTAGAGACTCTAGTTCCGGTGTATAATTTGAGAAGATGGTTAGGAGACTTGATATTCCCTATTTCTTTCTTTTTTTTTGACAATCTTTATCGTTTTTTTCTTTTTTCAAAATCAAGTGGGGGTACAGAAAAGAGTAAAGGGTGGGGGTCAAATGGGTATTCAGGACACGCATTAGCTGTGGTTTGCATGTGAAGATATACAGTAGCATTTTTACTTCATGCGGCTGTCTGAGGTTGGATGGACAGAATAACATGTATTGCTTGTTACATTGTTTCACAATATCGTAGGTCTTTTGCGTCTTTTCATTGTACATCTCACCCATGTTTTTTTTGTTTTGTTTCGTTTGTGGTTCTGTTGCATTTGGCAGTGAGGGTGTACATGTCAGTTGTCCCTATTTCTATGGTTTGTGAACCGAGGGGAGGAAGGGGATTCAACCTATATATATTGCTCTTCTTACAGCTGTAGATTCTAATGGAACGATAAGGAATCGTAAAGTTTCTGTGCAGCTCTGAATCCCTAACAACCAAACTAAGAATATAAAATGGTGGGTTTACGGGTCAGGGACCTTGGGACATCTTGGGACCTCTGAATATGTCCTGTGGAATCTGGCACTTAGACAATAGCAGCAGATCCTTTAAGTCCTGCAATTTGAGAGGGCCTTCATGGATCGAATTTGTTGTTCCAGCACATCCCACAGATGTTCAATGAGACTAACATCTTGGGAGTTTGGAGGTCAAGGCAACAACTTGAATTCTTGAACATTTTTTTGCAGTGTGGGAGGGTGCATTATCCTGCTGAAAGAGGCCACTGTCATCAGGGAACACCATTGTCATGAAGGGGTGAACGTGATCTGCAACAATCTTTATGGTACGTGTCAATGTAACATCCACATGAATGTCAGGAGTCAAGGTTTCCCAGCAGAACATTGCCCAGAGGATAACACTACCTCAACCAGCCTACGTTCTTCCCATAGTGCACCCTGCTGCCATCTCTTCCTCAGGTAAACAATGTACATGCACCCAGCCATCCACCTGATCTAAAAGACAATGTGATACATCAGACCATGGTCCAGTTCTGGCACTCCTCAATGAAGGCACTTCCAGTGGACAGCAGTCATTACGGGCACTCTGACCAGTCTGCGGCTATGCACACTCATATGCAGCAAACTACGATGTGTTCTGACACCTTTCTATCATAGTCAGCATAAAGGTTTTCAGCAATTTGAGCTACACTAGCTCTTCTGTGTGATTGGACCAGACGTGCTAGCCTTCCATCCCCACCTTGGCCGACCACCCATGACCTTGATGCCGATTCAAACGTTGTCCTTCCTTGCTCCACTTTTGGTAGGTAGTAACCACTGCATACCAGGAACACTCCACAAGACTTGCCATTTTGGAGAAGCTCTGATCCTGATCGTCTGGTATTTGGCTCTTATCAAATTCACTCGGATCTTTTCGTTTGCCCATTTTTCCTGCTTCCAACCCATGAAATTCAAGAACCGACTGTTCACTTGCTGCCTAATATATCCCACCCCATAACAATTTCCATTGTAATCATATAATAAATGTTATTGACTTCACCTGTAAGTGGTTTAAATGTTGTGATTGATTAGTGTAGAGTCTTAACTGCTAGACCATCATGGTTGAGGAGGTGGGGGGTCCAACAAAATAACGCACCTGTGAATTTTCCCAACACAGCCTTTAATTATAGTAGATTTACAATGAACTGTGTAGGGGGGAGAGGGGTAGGGAGATCAGCTTTATTTTTTTTTTTTTAAATTCTTTATTTTTAGTTGTGCATGACATAACAACGAGCCTACGCAGCCACGACAGTTGACATAGGCGGTAACAGTCAAAACAATGTATACATGGCATAGAAAACATATTGCACAATTTTAGATTTTAGTAAAAGAAAAAGCATAGACAGCGGGTAAGAATGACCTTCTGTAATTGAGTCTTCCTGGTCGACCTGCCCCTTTATTTATTTATGCAGTTAGCGTTTCGTATCGGCAGACCAAGGGCATCTCCCCTAGCATATACAGGTAACATTAACATAACTAGATCTGTAACCATGAGTAATAACGGTGGTCAATGACAACCCATTCTCGTATCTGAGGCCGTTGTAGTGGTCTCCCGAGAACTGTTTGGTGATGCCAGTAGCCGTTAGTCGGCTCGGTGTCCGCGGTTTTGCAGAGGTAATCAGAGCGCTACCTGAAGTCTGAGGTATGTCATGTATCTACAGTGCATATGGGCATAAGAGCAGCAGTAGCGCGTGACCTCCCCCAGCGAGGAGGTCCCTGTGGTAAGCGGGGCTCTCTATAGGGTCTAGCCCGCGGGCACAACTGTAGTGGCTACATCTCTCGGGAGCTCGCTCCCAGCAGTCTCTGGCAAATATATGCTAGCCATAGTTACAAAAATTAAAGAGAGAAAGAAGAAAAAGGCCAGGAAAGAGAGAAAAGAGAGAAATCAGAGAGACAGGGGTAGGGGGGGGGGGGGGGGGGGGATATCAGCTTTAAACCCACATAATTATTGTCATGTTCATACAAACAATACAATAGTATACTAATTAATACTAGTTTATTTTCTCATACAAACTTGGGGTTCATCCAAAAAGCGTCAAGCTCCTATTGTTACTTGATCTGGCTGACACTGCCTGGTGTGATCACTGTAATAACTTGTTGCAATCATAAAAGACTGTTATTCGTTGTCAGGTCAGTCTAACCTGTTCCTTCGGTAATGTGTTAAGAAAGAAATGAACTTTTCATCAATAGCAGTTTTGCTTCAGGTAGTTTATTTCAGAAGCCTTTTACTATATAATAATCTTTAGTATTGCTTTCTGTGCTGGATACTTCAGCCAGACAGGTTTTTTTAGTGTCCGATCACTGCATAAAATTACCATTTATACCGGCAGAAGAACATCAGTGATATTTATTTTGATTCTTCCTTTGTTCTCAAATAACACGTTTTTTTAAATGTATTTTAATAAATCTTTAATCTTTATCTGCACTCAATTTATTATTACAAGAGGTTTATCTGTACCGTAGAAAAAAAAATTCCTTTAAAATTTGGTTTTCAAAATCTGTGTAGTTTTGCATGTATACAAAGCATCCAAACACGTTAGCATAATTAACAGATAGATGCGATAATTGTTTGCACGTTGTCATTGAGAAACATTTAAAAGATAAGATAAAATAGGCGAATGGCAGCTCAGAGAATTGGAAGCTACTGCTAACAGCTTCTGTTACCTTTTCTGAACTAAGCCTGGCAATGAACTACTGAACTAAGCCTGGCAATGAACTACTGAACTAAGCCTGGCAATGAACTACTGAACTAAGCCTGGCAATGAACTACTGAACTAAGCCTGGCAATGAACTACTGAACTAAGCCTGGCAATGAACTACTGAACTAAGCCTGGCAATGAACTACTGAACTAAGCCTGGCAATGAACTACTGAACTAAGCCTGGCAATGAACTACTGAACTAAGCCTGGTTGCCGCCACACATGCTTGACACCATCTAAACCAAATAAGTTTATCTTGGACTCATCGGACCACAGGACATGGTTCCAGTAATCCATGTTCTTAGTCTGCTTGTCTTCAAGCTCATTGGCCTAGAGCATTAGCTGATCATCCTTCTAGCTGTCTATAAACAAGGAGGGGCGCCCAGCAGTCCTTAACTAAGAAAGTCAAACAATTCTAAAACTTTTCAATTACTTGCATGGGGTGTCAAGGCACACCTGGCATCAAATGTACACTGTAGTGGTTATGGTGATTGCTGTGTTCTTTAAAGAAAGAAACATGGCATTAACTAAAGCTAAAGCTTTTGAATGAGACAATTGTCTCAAAGTGATGCATGTCCCATTAGCCTACAAAAAAGAGACATTATAAAGCAGGCACCACCTAGAGGACACGCACTTGTAGGCAGGTGCCTGCTTTGCCTGATGAGAAATCCAGTCCTGCACTCAGGGCCAGTGCACGGCTATTTGGCTACACGGGCAAAGACGCATATTTACCCCCCTCGACCTCCGCCCCACTTTTCCCCCTCCTCACTCCTTGAGTAAGCCACTATATGTATGTTTCCTATAGTATGTGCAGGGATCTCACTTTTAAGTTCTTTGTACCAAGTAAAAGGCTGGTAATACGTTTTGAGGGTTAGCGGCAGCCAGTAATCAGATGCTACAGGGTTGGAAACCAGTCACTTAATATTAGTGATCTGCTCCCATAGAGAATAATAGGAGGTGTCATCCTCTACCTAATTACTTACTCTCTGTCGTTGTTTGGGAAATTTGCCAGTCTGTAAGCAGCCTCTACTCGCGAACAGTTGGAACTGCACTTTGTCGTAGAATTCGAAATGAATTCTGTGAATGTTAAAAATCTGAAGGCTGGAAAATGGAAACAAAATACAAAATAGTCTTGAGTTGTTTTTTTTTATATATATAAAAATAGTGTCCTTGTCAGGCTTCTAAAAGGCTCCTTTTTTAATAAGCTGCCTTTAATATAAAGTTTATATGAAATGAAGCTTTACGGTCATTTAACCCTAACATTGAGTTGTCACGTCCACGTGATTTAGGTGGTTTCATGCCTACATACTCGACATCTCATGAAAGAGAATTTTGCAGAGGTAGACATATTCTTAGCTTTATTCTTTAACCTTTAACAGATGTGCTCTGTGTTTGAGTGATGTTTATTGGAAGATGGAGGTTACGTAGTATCCTCTCAAGCTTGTTCTTTTCAGGGAAGGTTGGCTATCCTATCTATTCCTGGGTTGTTTTATAGCAGCTGCCTCGTCCTTTCCTCTAGAGTTCCATCAAACTCCTTGAGGGCACATATAACTCTTACGCCAGAAGACTTTGTAACCATTACTGTAATAACATGTGTAGCCTCGATGTCCTCTACGGCTCTGCCAATTCTCGCTCAACTCCTGTCAGTGAAAGTCTTAAATAGAACAGAGATATGTTACAAGGATAAAGATATGATCAAGGTAAACACCGATTAATATCATACTGTTAAAAGTAATCTGTAATAATACCCGAGGAATTTAACTTTTCCTGCGGGTATCCTGTCTAATTGTTTTACAACAACAGGAGACATTGAGCGAGCCCCTATTTAATGGACAGATGATGCAGTCCAAACTACACTGAATGCAGTCTGCTGTAAAAGTAAGATAGCAGATCCATTGTCCATCAGTTAGACAGGTCACACATTCCATAAGAAAAATATATACTTTCTTGGTTAAGTCTTGGATTTTGCAAATATTAAATTCATTTAAAAAAAAATAGATAGAAGATAAAAAGATTGATCGCCCACATAACAGGATTTTAAAGTCATCTCTAGATAAGTCAGATGAAGCCTCTGATGAAGTTACGTGGATAGTCACGAAACGCGTAAGGCAGTTGACAGGAGATTTACCGTACACTGACTTGTCTGAGGAGGTCAGCAGTGGAATGCAGGAGCGGTCTAAGGAGAACAGCAATGGAACGCAGGAGCGGTATCCAGGTGGAATGCATGCGGCAACTCACTACCATCATCTTATTCTAATATACCCTGACTCTGCTTCAAGCCAGCGAAGGATAGGAAGAAGGGATCATTCAGCCTCTTTGCGAACATCTGAACTCCTATGGTACCATAGATATGCTCGTTACCTCAGGCATCCTGTAAGTGTTTTTAACCATATGATTTTTTGAATAAAGGGTAAACAGAGAGCACTATGTCTCCATTTTCTGTTCCCTTTAGATCACAAGGGATCCACTTTCGAAGAGAGCGATATTAATGGTCAGCAGCTATCTACAAATGAGAAGATTTTTGTACCGTTATCTCACAACTTGATATTTAAGGTTCTATATAATCCAACAGCAATTGGTGGTTACAGCTCCTGCTGTTTGGTAGCAGGAGTTTTCCATCCCATAGCTGTTACATGTTGATGCAGTGACTTTGTTAGTATTATTTCCTCATTTCACATTTTTTATCTGGGAATATAATTGTTATTTTGTTTCATACATTTATATATCTTTTTTACTTTATAAAATGTTTTCATTTTTTAAATCAATTTGCAAATGTACGTACTGTTTGTCTATTTCACTATTTAGTTGATTGTGGACATTTTCAGTCACTATATAGGGCAGCACCTTTCCTGTCCATATCTCCACATATTTCTATCTGTATTTTTACTTATAATATTTGTATTCTTCATCTAGAGGAAGCATGTCAAACTCGCGGGCCACGGGCCCGGCGAGTCACAAGGACATGCTTAGTGTTATAGCAGAGTAGGTACTTGCTTTCCCCTCATTGCTGGTCCCTACTCTGCTAAAACCGGAGAGGAGGGCCAGCGAGGGAGCTCAGTGTTCCTGCTCCTCACTGCTCCCACGTGCACGGTCCGTCTGTAGTAAAGCCGGGCGCCGGAATAGGACGTCATATTCTGGTACCCGGAATCACTAAACCATGCAAGGGAGCAGTGAGGAGCAGATAGAAGATCCCCACTGGACCCCAGGGAGAGGCCCCAGATCGACTCCCAAAGGTAGGGATCAATAAAGAAAATGATGTGTGTGCAAGGATGTGTAAATGTGTGTGTGTCAGTGAGTGTGTGTGTCTGTCAGTGTCTGTGTGTGTCTGTCAGTGAGTGTGTGCGTGTGTCTGTCAGTGAGTGTGTCTGTGTTTCAGTGTGTGTCTATCAGTGAGTGTGTCTGTCTGTGAGTGTCTGCCTGTGAGTGAGTGAGTGTGTGTGTCTGTCAGTGTTTGTTTGTGTGTATCTGTCAGTGAGTGTGTGTGTCTGTCAGTGAGTGTGTGTGTGTTGGTCAGTGTTGTATTGGCTGCAACTGGACAGTGGAGTACCTGGAGGTGCATGGAGGCACGCAATGCCACATCACATTCCAACGTGACATCGACATGCTCCACCTTCACAGGGTTTCAAGAAGTAGCGGGAGGATCAGACTTGGCACAGGGTGTGGACGGCGCCGTTTGGGGTATACCAGAGGCCGGAGTCGCATACTGGCAGCGGCAATGTGAGTGGAGTCTGCTTGTTGGCTAGAGGGGGGTACTGGGCTTTAGTATATGGGGGTGGGGAGGACTGGGATTTAGTAGAGGGGGGGTGCTGTGGTTTAGTAGAGGGGGATGCTGTTTTTTTTTATACACTGTACTTTTCAAAATAAACCTACGTTTCTATGAAAATTTAAGTTTGTTTTTTTTTGCGGCCCACATAAACTTAAACCTTGTTTATGTGGCCCGTGCTAGACTTTGAGTTTGACATGCTTGATCTAGAGGTATCTATACCCTATGTTCTTCCTCTTCTGGCACATAGCTGACTCTATAACTCCATTCGATTCTTTTGGGGCAGCCCTCATCCTGTCCCCCTAAATTTGCATTTAAATTGCATTTATCACAGCGTTTGCATCTTCAGTTCCAGTTAGGCCAATTATCCCCACTATATTTCTCCTGGTTTTTGGATTAATCATCCTACTTTTTTTTCACGTTTTCTAGAAAGCTATTAACGGGGGCTTATTTAACCAGTTGAGATTATCGAGTGTTTGAATTCCAGTACGAACCCAGTTCGATCTGTGTTTTTCCACTCTATTTTGGATAGATTATTTTGTCCTTTTCTCCCACTATCTCTAGATAAGTGTTTGACTCAAGCATTTGATTTTCTTCCAGTTCCACAGTTTTGGCATAACACCTAGAGATTCACTTCTTAGAAGCATTGGTCGGGAGTCCGATCTAATTACAGCTGCACCCGCAGCCTTAGAAAAAATAGGACATCATAAATGGGCAACCAGGAATCTTTATCAGGGCCCACGTAGGATATTTTTCTTGCTATGAATTCTAATTTTTGTTTATTGAAGAAACATATAGAGCAACATAACAATCGATATCTGGTTGTATAAATCTATGAAAAGGGATTAGCTCACATCTCTAGAAACAGATAGTAATACTGGCTAGAGTTCTAATTTGGGATAATCTACCGTGGGAATAAAATAAACATTTGCTGATATTTTTTTATTTTGCTCTACAACCTCCGGTTATAAAGGTCTCCCATTATATGTCTGATTGCAATTAAGCAAGGGCACACATACATCAACAAACAGGCTAGTTAGGGGCACCAATAAAGCATGGATGGACAGTTACATATAACTTATCTTCAGAATAGGGGCTATGTATACAATTGCAATTAATTATATAGCGCCAACATATTCTTCAGCAATGTAGAATAGGTACATAAGATAAACATTTGTTTCTTACAAGACATTTACGACAATTCTTGGTCAAAGTTCCAACCTCAGGCATGTGAGCAACTATACTCTGTTATCAACATTTAGAAAATTGCCCAACAACATCACTACGTAACTCTTGCTATACATCAAAAAACAGTGAATGATTTAGACTCAGTCTAAGGCAGGCATAGGCAACCTTCGGCTCTGCAGATGTTTTGGACTACACCTCCCATGATACTTTGCCAGCATTATGTGTGTAAGAGCATTATGGGGGATGTAGTCCACAACATCTGGAGAGCCGAAGGTTGCCTTTCCCTGGTCTAAGGGGACAGAGAGGTTTTAAGTGTGATTCCTGACAGGTTTTGGAAATCAGATATATCAGAAACTGTCCGAAAAGTACTCCTACGTATCAGAGCATTGCACCTACACACATCAAACTAGTCTATCGAATCGAAGGCACTAAATCTTTTAGAAAAGACGCTGTACCTTTAAGACCAGCGTTACTGGAACAATTCTGTGCCCTTATGCAGAAACATTTTGAGCAGACCTCTTCATCTATTTTGTTTTTGTCTTAAACAATAAAGATAACAAGAATCATTTGTGATTATCAGAGTTCGCTTTTACTTTGAGCAGTTTGTTCGTAAATTTTCTGAAAATAAAAATGATTTTGCCTGCGCATACCGCAGCAGGCGACCTTTTTGATATCGCTCAATCCTCTGATTATCTTTTTCTTTTTTTGATGAGCTGCAGTAAGGAAATGTTTTATTTTGTGTGTCTGAATGCTTTAAAGTATGTGTGTGTGTTTTTTCTACCCCACTACTAATCTGTGCTGAGATTTTTAACATTCAGAACTCACTCCCACGTTAAAATATACTTTTATAAGCAAAATACAGTAAAGAACGTTCACACTGCTCAGTAACAGAATATCTCAGCAGGAAAAATATTCCCCAATATTTCACAACCCACCGATATGTAAATGTAAAAAAAAAAAAAATATAGAAAGAATTATAGCAACAAATACTTCTCTCTTCTCACTGTTTCTGAAAATCATTCTAAGGGACTACTGTATAAAGAGCAATTCTGGGTCGATGTTCTAAATGCAGAAACATTCCTTGGTTTCCATGGTGACTGCATCCCTTTTAGAACATTGTCCAAAGTCATCTTTTGTACAGGGTGATTAAAAGGCCACTGGTCCAACTCTTATAAAGTTTCCTCGTTATGTTTTAGGTGACTAAGCTAAGTCTATATCTGCAAACATTATGCAAGTCTTTTACATGTGTTATGGGGCTTTATAACAGGCAGCTGTTATGATGTAAGTGTTATATACTGTTGTAATCAAAATGATTTATTAAAGGACCACTATAGGCACCCAGACCACTTCAGTTCAGTGAAGTGGTCTGGGTGTCATGTCCATCTAGGGTTAACCCTGCAGCTGTAAACATAGCAGTTTTAGAGAAACTGCTATATTTACATTAGGGTTTATCCAGCCTCTAGAGGCTGTCTCATTGACAGCCGCTAGAGGCGCTTGGGTGCTTCTCACTGTGAAAATCACAGTGAGAAGACGCTGACGTCCCTAGGGAAGCACTGAGAAAGGCTTTCCTATGGACTGATTGAATGGGCGCGCGGCTCTTGCCGCTCATGCGCATTCAGCACTGACGTCAAAGGAGGGAGGAGAGTTCCCCAGCGCCAAGAGAGGTAAGTGATTAACCCCTTCCTCCCCCTTCAGCCAGGCGGGAGTGGGACACCGAGGGTGGGGGGGGGACCTATGAACACTATAGTGCCAGGAAAACGAGTTTGTTTTCCTGGCACTGTAGTGGTCCTTTAACCCCATTGAAAATCAGGTTTATAGTCAAAATTTTAACTTTCAGCTTTTTGCAATGAACAAATCAAACGAAAGCAAACGGTAGACAGTTTTTAAAAAAAATGCAATTTTATGGAGCCTAAACTATTTCTGACGACAACTTTTTTTTTACGTTTAACAAGGAATTCAATAATAACCTCCACATTATCATCTGAACACACTGGGGGCCATTTGGTTCATCGACAAAACGACAACTAAGAACCTTAATAAATATATAGGTCCAATGATACATGCCCCATTTTGTTGAGTGATTCTTTTTAACACGTATATTGCTTTGAAAGAAAAAAATATATATATATAATGACCAAGATAACCATAAATAACATCTGGCTCTTTGGCAGCATTGAAAAATGAAAACATAGTTTGCAATTTGAAAACTATATCACAACTAGCACCAAAGAGCTTGCAATCTAGTGAACAGAAAGTAATAATTCTTCTCTTCAATGTACAGATCATCTCCAGTTACCAGTCAGTCATTTGCCCTATTGCACTTCTGCGACTTTTACAAATGCTTTTTATTTTTATTTTTTAACATAACACGCTAAGCAGATGTAGCATTCCACTTGTTTATTTTTTATTGTAGAAAGAAAAATCCCATGCAGTCTTAAATCCCATCAAAGACCTCAAGCTATCAAAACTGCCATTCTGTCACGCTATTTCTAAACTACCTGGGGTAAAGGTCCAGGAATGGAAAAGGAAAAAGAAATAATTAGAGAAGAATAGAAACAATTACCTTTTTTTTTTTCTTTTTTTAAAGGGCAAAGAGGTGTGCAGCTCTGTTGAAAGTTTCTGAACCTACTAAGGCCAAAAATTAACTCTTGCTGGGGTCCAAAAAATGTTGAGTCACATTAATCTGTAATTGTATATATTTTTTTTAATCTAATAAAATGACTCTCCTTAATTCTTTGATTATGTTATTTTCCAAATGTGCATTTTTTTTTTAACTTTATTGTGTAAATATAAGGACTGTTTATTCCTGGTTAATTTGGGCCATGTAGATTGATTCCAACAATGTCACTTGCCAGTATTTTCAATATTATGTTTACTTATCCCCTTTAATAAACAAATATGTGTTTGTAAAGTCTGAAAAATGAAAATGGAAATGGCAAAATCCACACAAGTTATAGGTTTAATTCCATGTTGTGGTTTCCAGAGAAGTCCCAGGTCCATTTTAAACCTTCTTCCTGTCTGTTTGCAAGTTCCTTTATACAACTTGAGCGTTGGCTGTCTTTAGCCATCAATAAACTTAAAAAGTAAGGAAGTCAGTGCTGTGCGCGTGAGGGGTGTGGGGGGGGGGAGGGGGAAGGGGGTGCTGTGTGTGTGTGTGTGTGGGGGGGTGATAAAGATACATAAAATCTTCATTCCCCCCCCCTCCCTTCTTCTTACCTTTGGTGAAGGAGAGGGGGGGGGGGGGCACAACCAGCCCTGGTGGTCCGGTGGTGGTAAGTATGTGCCTGGCTGCAGCTCTCCTGTCGGCCCGCGCAATTCTGTGTGGAGCGTTGCCATGGGAACGTGCGGCAACACTCCTCACAGATTGACTCATGGGAGGACAGGAGAGCTGCTTCCCAGATCCCTCACTCTGCCTCCAGGTCCTCCCGACACAAAAGCAAAGTAGGTGCCTGCCTTTTTGGGCAGACAGGTGCCTACTCTGCATTGCTGCCAACCAGCACCAGCAGCCCCCTCCCCCAGCGACCTGTGGTTGCGTGCCCACAGAGATGGCTCGGCGTGCCATAGGTTCGCCATCACTGCCCTAGGGTGGCTACTTTCCAAAAATATATGGTTTGATGGGGGTAAATTACATTGTCCGGCTTCAAAAATGTCCCAAATAGGACATGGGTGCATGATGACCAGCTGTGAAAATTCCAAGTTGGAAAACTGAAATGCACATCCTCCAAATAAGGTCTTTTAGCCCCCAGAGAACCCGACACACTTATACATGGGTGGTATCACTGTACTCGGGAGATGTTGCTGAACACATATTGGGGTGTTCTTTGTCAGTAACACATAACAGGAACTGAGAATCCATGCCTAAAGTACAATGTGAGAGAAAAGTAACAAAAAAAATGACTACCCAAAAGTTTGAAAAAGACTGGTGGTAGAATTAGTGCATGGAATTCATGCATTTTTTTCATCATATTTGCATATCATATTTTATAAAAAAAATGATAGTCAATTATAGGATGTGATCAAAATAATTGTATCGTTAGAAAGACCATTTAATGATGAGAAAAAAGGTATATAATATGTGGGGTACAGTAAATGAGTAAGAGGAAAATTACAGCTAAACACAAACACAGAAATGTAAAAACAGCCCTGGTCCAAAACGGTAAGAACATTGAGAAACGGTTTGGTCACTAAGGGGTTAAACTACGTGCTTAAAAATGAGTCTGTGTAAATAAGATACATTGATCTCAGAACAGCCCTGCCCCTTACCACACCCCACTCCCACCCCTCTCACACCCCTAATATTAAAGTGACCCCCTTTGTCCATCTGAAATGTTGGGAAGTATGCAATACTATCGGTATAATTTTTTATTTTATCTTTTGAATGTTACTCTTTATTTTTGGGGGAATTATTGTACTGTTTTTAGTTATTTCTGTCTTTGCAGAATACAAATCTGTGGACCATGCCCACTCTTTGTCGCCCCTCCTTCTATGTTCCACTGTCTCTTGTGGGCTTACCTATCATTTAACTGTGACTGTATTTTTACTCTTAATGAGTATTCCAATAAAAAAAAAATTAGAAAAGAAAAAAGAGCCCATTAGAAAAAAAGACCAGAATATATTATTTAACCATCAATGAAAAAACAAATTAAAAATCCACAAAACATTAGCATATCACCTATTTTTATGTGCAGATTTGGTACTTAAATCTAGATCTGAACCACCTCTCAACACTCGTCCGCCGTGACCTAGGCGAAACCAGATATACAGGTCGCGAACCACAGGTGACCCATACCACACCAATCTCGGTGGATGGGAAGATAGATGGGGACGAAGAGATGTAAATAGCCAGCAGCACACCACCGGAACACTAAGCAGAAAGTGGAGCAATGATACTTGACTAAAAAGCAACACTCTCGCATATACCCAAGGACTGGATACAACAACAGCCCGCACTAAGCCCAGGATCAGCAGACAGACAGACCAAACTAACTAGATGACCTACACGCCCTAGGGACGAAGACAGACCACCGACAATAGACGAATGGGAGGCGGACACGGACACCATAACACTGACCCAGAGCTCTGGTAGCGTCCTTCTTGCTTCTGGTGCCCCCCTCCCATGACATACGCTCTACAAGGCCACAGACAGGTGGTTCGTAATGTGCAACATAATCATGCAACAGACATTACACGGACCTACGAGAGACACAGATAGACTCACGCAGCTCGCCCCCAAACATCCCACCACCTACACCTATATAGACGACTTATCGACTCCCTTGAAGAACCATTCACTAAGGTAACGAGAACTAAGGCCCTTCCACTCCACAAACATGACCAACGACAGCGATATTCGGTACTCATGCTGGGTATGGGCCAGGAGTGCTCGCCCTTACACACCCAGGCGACGACCTCATGGGCACACGACAAAGAATACCCGAACACTTGACCGCAGCAAGCCGACACTTAACCATACCATACAAACTACAGACCAGGGCAATGACAAACCATGACCACCACCACAACCATAATGCTGTTCTCACAGACGCTCTTGACGCATTACCCCTGACTCATCAGAAACAGGCTCAAAGTCACATAGATAAAGACTGTTAAAATTGCTAGCTGGAAAAGTGACTCCCCGAACATGTTAGCTAAATGGTTTGATGACTTAATAAGCATTGTACTATCAACGATGCATGTGGTATACATTAGAGATTAGAGGACACTGCCCACTTATGTCTATTTACCATAGGACCTGCGAGTCCAATGTATGTCTGCTACCTACAATATACCACGACCTGCGAGTCGCTGATGCATACCTATATGATAACTCTCCCAATGGGACTATTGAAACAAGAGATCAAAGGGACCTGCGGGTCCAAACTGCTGTTCTCTTACGCAAAATTATAAAAAAAACACTAAATAAAGTTCTATTTACAAAAAAGAAAAATCTAGATCTGGTACTTAAAATAAACAACTGTTCAACCAATTTAAGGGTTAGAAATCATTCATATTTTTTAATTGCGTGAGGGTGAAATGCATTAAAATATTAATAAAGTCTTCAAGTTACTTGCTTTGGCATTGGAGATTCACATAATGAAAAATATCTAACGTGGAATGATAATTAGTCTTATCAAATCTACTAAGTAAAGTTCAGTCCTTGGTCCCCTACTGTTTTCCATCTATACTGCCTCCCTTGGTAAACTCATTAGCTCCTTTGGCTTCCAATATCATTTCTATGCAGATGACACGCAAATCTACCTGTCCCTGCCTGATCTCTCCCCGTCCCTCTTGACTAGTATCTCTGACTGCCTCTCTGCTGTCCACTTCCTTAAACTAAACTTGACCAAAACTGAAATTCTGGTCTTTCCTCCCTCAAGTCTTGTTACTCCTGTGTCTGTCTCCCTCCAAGTCAACGGTGCTACCATCAGCTCCACCACGCAGGCTCGCTGCCTAGGTGTTCTCTTTGACTCCGACCTCTCCTTCAAGCCTCATGTTCAATCTATCGCCAAATCCTGTCATTTCCATCTCAAAAACATTGCGCGCATCCACCCCTACTTAACGCCAGATGCGACTAAGGTGTTGGTCCATTCCACTGTCCTTTCTCGCCTTGACTACTGTACTCCGCTTCTCAGTGGTCTTACGTGCTCCCAACTTGCGCCGTTACAGTCCATAATGAATCTGGCGGCGAGGCTCATCTTCCTGTCTGGAGATAGAAAACGGGGGGGAAGGGCTGCGCTAAAAAAGTTAAATACAGTGAAATACAGTGTATACCAGACCAAATGGTCACAATCCGATAGTGACGGAAAACATAAGTCTCTAGAACCAAGTATCTATGAAAAAATATCTTTGAAGAGAGTCTTTGCAGATAGTAAAAAATATACAATGGAAAAAAAATAAAAATGAATAAAAATAGTCTCACTGATATGACTTGGTGGGATATCTGTACAGTCCTCAGGAGTTGATCCGTCCGGGTAGTAGGATAATCCGTATATGTGGAGACAAAATAGGAGACACGACAAACTGCCAATAGTGAAGAATTGCGGCTCCAAGGATAAAATGAAAAGATAATATGATTATACACTCACATTTGTAGGAGCTTTGGACCAGTTCTAGACTTATAGGCGTTGCAGCGGTATGATCCCCGCTACCAGGATATACTGGAGGGAACAGCAAAACAAAACAACTACGTTGTTGAGTGTTAAATATCGATTACTTAACTTCAATCAGTCTGTAGCCTCCCAAGATCGTTATCCACCACAAAACGATCATATATATGTATAGAACCACAAACAGAAGTGGGATACGGCTGTACAGTCTATATAGGGAACATACAAGGAAAAAAACAATAGTGTGATACAGTATATACAGTGAAAATGTGCGCTTAAATGGATGCACTCACGAGATAGTAAAGGTAAAACAGCATTCAAGGTGCCTCCCCATGAAATATGGGGGGATGTTGGTATCCTTCGGTAGTGTCTAGCAGCCAAATGGGACACAGGACTCCAGGTGAGTAATGGTAGAAAATATTTGTAGTTTTATTTTCTTTAAAAGGTGATACAACACCAAGCAGATAAAATATAAAAGTGCAGCAGTAGGTCCAACGCGTTTCGTTCAACACAGGAACTTCATCAGGGACCGCACAGTAAAAGAAATCAACAGCAATAATGCAGATTGTAAAAAAATACACATCCTACTCACCCTAACAATAATCACTATAAATAGGGCTAATCCCAATGTCCCATTGGTCCTAAGTGTGGGGGGTGTCCTCCGGGCTGCTCTCCATTGGTCAAGGGATAGTATCATCCAGCTGATTCCATTTTCGGCATTTCGATGCCCAGAAAACGAGCGCGTTTTTTTCATACGCCGGAACCGGAAGTAGACGTTTTCTTTCACTTCCGCGTTCCACATGCGTTCCACGTGCGTTCCACATGCGTTCCAAGGGCAGTCCGCACATGCTCAGTGGGTATTACACAACTATCTTAATCGGAAACATCCTAATGCATTTAAAAAAGCCCTTAAAAGCTCAAAAACATAACTAAAGGTGCAATTAATCTCTAAAAAGAGAAAAAAATAAATTAATATATGATATACAGTTGTTATGGTACTTTTTCAGTAAACCAAAATGTTTAAGTGTCTATCTGTTCCTGTCCAAATTAAAGAGAATTGAATTGCGTATATACGCTGAAGTAATTCAGTCTGACACACGGAGTTCAGGTTAAAATAACTTCGAGGAAATTTATTGGCAAGTCCAGAATCAGCGGGCGCGCAGGCCCTTTTAAGAGACATTTTCGTCATCATTGATTATCAAGATATCAGTGAATAAACATCATTAATTGGATTAATTGTTAAGTGTCTGGGTTAGTGTCCACCTATCAATATAATTAATTGGATCAAAAGCTAAGTGGTTAGTTCCGTGTCCACCCACCAAGAGGTGGTACTTTTCCGGACACGGGTGGGGGACAAGGGGTCTTGAGCGTCATTTTACTCGGTCGGTGATGTCAAATCTCGTGGTTAGGTGCAAGGTCTCTTATGAATAGAACATTTCATTACTACTGTGTTCTCATGGCCTTTAAATTATATTATGTTGCGAGTTAGGGGAAATTCAACAGTTCCTGGGTTAGTCATATCCTTATGGAGAATACTGTCCTTGTCTATTGTATTAAATGTGCTGAGAAATACTGTCATGTAATGTAGTTTTAAAATGAACAAGTCAGGTTAGGAGGACAAAATGGAGGATTGTCACAGTATAAGGTTAAAATGGAGTTAGTGCAATAATTGAATACAAGTACAATAAGGTTTTTTAATAATTCTACATCAGTCCCCCCTATGAAATGTTAGATTCTAAGAGATAAAACTTTATTAAGTTAGTACCAGGAAGACGTGTTAACCCAAAGGCACAGAAACCCTGTGGCCGCTAGCTAGGTGTTAATGCAAAGTGCAAGGCTGTCCCTAGTTCTGACCCTGATAGGCTAACTCATCCGTCAGTATGGCTCTCGAACACTTCACACCCATGGGTATCCCATGGCAGCTAATCCACCACTTCTCCAACACGGGGTCTTTACCATTCACTGACAGATGCTGTCCCTAAGTTAGTCCCTTCCTAGAATTCCTGCACTTTATCATCAAAAGGGATGGATTGCAGCGGCAAACAGGGTGAGTTGAGATCCTGGAAATCTTGGTCATAAACATCAAGTAGTGTGAAAGTGGGTGCCGCTTGGTCAATAGTCTTCGTGAGAGCTTTCCTTAGGCAGGGGAAGACACAACAAAAGAGAAGAGCAAAGATAAAAAAAGAAATTAGTATTGCCATACCAATATACATTAAAGCCTTTTTCCAACCTGTCATCCAACTAAACCATCTGTCCCAGGGATCTTTTATCCCAGAATTCCTTTTTAATTCTTCTGAGAGGTCATTTAATTTTGCTATGGCTAATGTAACTTTACCATTAGGACCTGTGTTTTCTGGGATGTAGGTACAACATGTCATGGTGTCGGGCAAAATTTTACATACCCCTCCTTTTTCGGCTAGGATCATATCTAGGGCTATTCTATTTTGGAAGGCCATTTGGGATGTTGCCTGCAATTGTTCGGCTAATCCCTGGAGGGCATCTCTGGTGTAATTAACAAAACGCTGTTGATTGTAATAAATGTAGTTTATCCAATTTAAGTTCTTGTTTGCAGTAACTATGGTAAAAATTGATTCAAATCCTGCAGCAACTTCATCTCTTGCTTTAAATTCATTGGGTACCCCCCTAGGCACCCCAATGGCATCAATGTAAATGTGAGGGTCAAAACTTCCTTTTACTGGGGCTTCACGCTTGGCCTTAGTGTGGCTGGACTCATGGGTGTTGGTGTGTGTGTCAGAAATAATGTGTATAGGCATAATGGCCTTGGCCAATGTACACTCCCCCCACCACTCTGTGTCCATTCTGGATCTTAACTGTAAATCCCCACACAACCAGTAAATATCTCCCAGTGACCTAGTGTGCTGCTGCAGCAAACGTACAGGAACAGTTCTATATGTACTACAATAACCTGCGCGAAAGTTACCCACAAATTTACCAATCCCATCATGTTTGGCATAGCAAGTGTAATTACCTTTATATACAGTAACACCATGAGGAGGTCTTACATTTTTGGCTATAAGAGGATACTCCGTTGTCCATGCTTGACATTGAGACCTGTTGAAATTATATTGGTAGGCAAAAAGACTTAAAATGCAATTTTCTTCATTTACTGGCAGGGTTAAAGGTACAGTGCCCAGATGAGGCCGGGCACCACCACACACATAGCATGCGGTTCGGTTATGTTTGTTGGCATTATATTTCATCCATTCTAACCATAGGTTAACATCATTAAAACCTGTTTCAGCGGCCATAGTATCTTCAAAGGTGGGGTTAGCAATGGCCATCATGTCCTTAAAGGACTGGATGTGTGGTTTTAATGGGTTTGTGACCATATGAGTAGCTCCTCGCCACTCAGGGGAATTACACATATCTTTAAGGTAGAAATGCCCTAATTTAGTATAGTGGCCCTTTTTCCAGTACATTCCCAATACATACTGGTCTGCATCTGTTGGGCTTGGATGTTCAACATTAAGAATTAATTTCATTGGTGTGCCTCCTCCAGGCTTTCTCAGAGTCATTCTTTGAAGGAGGGACCTACCATGATCATCTACTTTAGATAAGGCACTTTTTGGCTTGTAGCCCCAGGAAGGCCCGGCATTCCATCCCGCCGCCCCCCAATGGCCACAATCATGTCCCCATTGTTTGTCAACTACACAAACATATGGATCTTTTGCATGAGGGATATCTCTATAGATATTCTGGATCTGTGTTGTAGTGAATGGGCATTCTACGATGTCACAATAATCAAAGGTATAGGTAGCCACACGGGTACATGATGAATTATACCAGAAGGTGTACCCACTAGCATCTTTAGTGATGGCTACTTGCTGGGCCTTAATTAAACTAATTAAGGAGACAATGTACCAGAGGTACATGGTTGTGCGGTATCTGCTTCCTCTGGGGCAGGAGACTTCTTGCAGTGGGAAGCGTGGATCCAATGTGGCCTGCCGGCCAATTTGACGGAGGTTGCGGTGATCAGGAGAACTTGAAATGGCCCGTCAAATCTTGGTTCCAGGGAGCTTTCCCGTACGAACTTCTTAACCAGAACCCAATCTCCGGGAAGCAGGTTATGGGTACCTGTGTTCAGATCAGGATCTGGAATTGAAGAGAAAACTTGGGCATGTATTTTGTTCAAGGCACTTGCAAGTTCAGTTACATAGTCTACTAAAACATCTGATTGAAGCTGTAACTGCTGTGGATAATAACAACCTAGCCTGGGTGCTGTCCCAAATAGAATTTCATATGGGGATAACGAGTGTTTCCCTCTAGGTGTGTGCCTAACGCTGAACAAAGCTATTGACAGACTTTCTGGCCAGGGCATTTTTGTTTCTTGTGACATTTTTAACATTCTGGCTTTTAGAGTGCCATTCATGCGCTCTACTTTACCACTACTTTGTGGGTGGTAAGGGGTGTGGAAGGCTAGGGTCACTCCCAGAGCAGTCCAAATTTCTTTAGTCACTGTTGCTGTAAAGGCTGGGCCTTGATCACTTTCAATGACTTCTGGAAGTCCAAATCTACATACAATGTCTGTAAGTAGGCGTCTTGCGGTTGTTTTTGCAGTGATATTGGCTACAGGGTAGGCTTCTGGCCAGCCTGAGAACATATCCACCATTACTAGTGCATATTCATGAGACCCACTCTTGGGCATTTGGATATGATCAATTTGAATTCTCTGGAATGGGTACATGGGTTTTGCTAGGTGCTTTGCAGGCACCTTGATTGGTCTTCCTGGATTACATTTTGCACAAATGACACAGGCCCTGCAGAAGCTGTTGATCAGGGTTGTGATTCCAGGTGCTTCATAATATTTTTGAATGAGGGCGGCCATTAGGTCTTTTGACAGATGTGCAGGCCCATGGGCCCATTGGACAACTGCTGGGTATAAGCTTCTTGGAAGGCACAATTTAGAATTGTTGTAGTAAATTCCGTCCTTTAGGACAGCTCCTTTCTTCTTCCATTTCTGGATTTCTTCAGGGGTAATTGCAGCTTGTTGTTCTCGCAAAATTCTTAGGTCAGTAGGAAGAGTTTGCAAGGTAAAGATAGGAACTTCTTCTTCTTGACCGGACACTTCTTCATCCACTTCCTGCAAATCTCTGGCCGCTTGCTTAGCAGCCTGGTCAGCTAAATGGTTGCCCTTTGCTTCATCTGAATCCAATTTCCCATGTGCCTTTACTTTCAAAACGGCCACTTCTTCAGGGAGTAGGAGGGCATCCATTAGTTCCTTGATTGCAGAGCTGTGTTTGACTGGTGTACCGGCAGTGGTAAGAAATCCTCTTGTCTTCCAAATGAGGCCGAAGTCATGTGCCACACCCAGAGCATATCTTGAATCTGTATAGATGTTGGCACGCTTTCCCTTGGAAATCTTGCATGCTGAAGTCAGGGCTTGCAATTCAGCTTCTTGCGCAGACATTGCTGGCGGTAGAGGTGATGACTTGAGAACTTCCTCTGTTGTGGTTACGGCATATCCTGTATGGTATTTTCCTTCTTCATCAGCATACCTTGAACCATCCACAAACAGAGTAAAATCCGGATCCGGTAATGGATTCTCATGCACAGTTGGTAAGTGTACTGTTTCCATTTTCATCTGTTCGAAACAGTCATGAGGAGTTTCTGGGTCATAGTCATTTGTTATAACTAGGTCTTTAAATTCTTTTTCTAGGAAGTGGCGTGGCCATGCTTCCAGAAGGTCAGTTGTTGGGTATTTGACAATACCATTTTCCTGTAGCTGTTCTTCATCCATGGTGGCCCATAACTTTGCCATGGGCCCAAGATCATTCCATGACTTTGTCTTCAATTTGGTAACAGGAATATGTGGGATAGCAGTATCCCTATGGCGGTAAAGGTAGTTAAGTTGTTGAGGTAATTGGACCAAGACCATGCTATTGCCTTCAGAGTCACAATAGAAATCTTGAGCAGTGAGCTTAACATCAGTCCAATGGTAGAGCTCATCTTCATAGCAAGGCTCGGGAGTAATGTCTGGTTTGTACCACATGGTACAGAAGGCGTAATCTGGGCCTTCACAGAGAGGCTTTTCATCTTCATAAAATGTCAAATGTGGATGCATGACTTTCTTGATACATCCACAAAGCAGGTAAATGTAGGTTTCATCTGTGATAAATCCATAATAGATACCCCCCTCAGGGAGTGGAAGAAGAGTGGAAGGGTTAAGAACTTGACATCTTTGGATGGAAATGTTGTCAGGTAGAAGAAGATGGCACTGCAGGCGTAGGTGTCTGGCTGGAGACACGTGCTTGAGCTGGACTTGGTTGATGATGGCAGAAATGTCATGAGGGGCCAAAACAACCAGGGGGTGGCCAAGGACCAGGTCTGAGGTTCTTTCTATGAGCTCTCTTGCAGCAAAAACAGCCCTGAGACAGGAAGGGGTCCCTCTGGCCACAATGTCCAGTTGACATGAGAAATATCCAATAGGCCTCTGGCGGCCTCTTAAGTCATTAGTTTGGGTGAGAACTCCTGTTGCGTGGCCTTGTCTTTCAGAGACAAATAATTTGAAAGGTTTTGAGTAGTCAGGTAGGCCCAAGGCAGGAGCAGAAGCAATGGCACGCTTAAGAGACTTGAAATTGTCCAGAGCTTCGTTGGTCAGGCCGAATGGATCTGACTTGAGTGCATCGTAGAGAGGTTGCATAAGCAGAGAGGCCTCTGGGATCCATGCTCTGCAGTAGGAAATGAGGCCTAAGAAGGCATGAAGAGATTTTGAAGTCCTTGGGGGTTGAATGTCCAGAATTGTTCTGACTCGGTCCCGAGTGAGATGTCTGGTACCTTGAGATAGACAATGTCCAAGGAAAATCACAGAAGGTTGACAGAATTGCAGCTTGAGAAGTGAAGCTTTGCATCCTTGTTCTGCCAAATAGCAAAGCAGACTGATTGAACATTTTTCAGTAGTGGGTATATCATCTCCACAGAGCAACAAATCATCCACATACTGGAGTAAAACAACTTCTGGATGTTCAGCTTGCCATGGGTCAAGAATAGTACACATGGCTTTGGCAAATTGACTTGGAGAATTTTGTGCCCCTTGGGGCATGACAGTCCATGTATATTGTTGCATTTCATGGGTGAAAGCGAACAGGTATTGACAGGATGGATCTAGTGGAACACTGAAAAAGGCATTAGCTAGATCAATGACTGTGAAGTATTTTGCAGAAGGTGGGACGCCAGAGAGCAGGGTATGGGGGTTTGGTACAAGAGGAGTGTCCAGGACAGTGGCTTCATTGACTGCACGGAGATCCTGAACCATCCTGTACTTTACTGGCTCACCTTTTAGAGTCTTTTTCTTCACAGGAAATAATGGAGTATTACATTCTGATTTACACTCCACTAAAGCACCCTTTTCCAGGAGCGCTTTGATGTGAATAGAAATGGCTGCAGCCTGTGCTGGTTTTAGAGGATATTGTGGTTTCCTTGGTAACTTAGCTCCTGGGATAAGCTTAACCACCACAGGTGGGACATTTAGATGACCTATATCCTCTGGGCCTGAGGACCATAACTTAGCAGGCACCTGAGTTTTTAACTCATCTGGGAAATTGGACCTAGGTTCTGCTGCTTGCTCATTGGATATATCTAATTGCAGCATCAAAGGTATGGAGCACAGGGCTGAAGTGTCAGAAACAGATAGAGGTGTAGACATCTCTACCTGTCCATCTGGAGTGAAGGTTATAGACGCCTGTAGGCGTGAAAGGACATCAGCGCCTAACAGGTTAATTGGGCATGTGGAGGAAACTACAAAACGAGCAAGTAAGCTTGTGCCAACCCGCAGAGGGGTTGTTAGAGGACTGTGTCTCGGTTGGCCATCCACTCCAACACAGGAGACATCAATACTTGACAAGAAAGATGGGTCTGGCAGGTCTTGTTCTCTGAGAACACTTCGGGCTGCGCCTGTGTCAATAAGAAATGTGGTAGGTTGGCCTTCAATGGGTAAAGTTACTGTGGCAAGTGGCCCCCCTCCCTTATCCCCTGTAAACACTGCCATGACAGGGGTTAATGACACAGGTTTGCCAATTTCCTAATCATCATCTGGTTCCTCAACAATTGGAACCGTTTTCATGGTCTTAGGGGCCGGGGCAGGCTTGGGAAACTTTTTGGGCTCCCCTGTAGGAAACTTTTTGGGCTCCCCCGGTTCCCTTTTGGGTTCTGGACAGTCACTTCTGTAGTGTCCCTTAGCCCCACAATTAAAACATGATACGTCCTCTAACTTGACACCCTTGGTGCCAGGGGCGATGGGGGTGGCACGGGCCACCATGAGAGGAGTTGAATTGGGTCTTCTGGGGGTTTGGGCAGATTCCAAACCTCTAGCAACTAGGAGTAACGTATCTAGGGGAACAACCTTGTATTCAGGGCGTGCAGCAATGATTCCCTTGCGTATGGAATCTTTAACACCTTGGACAAACGCACCTGATAGCATTTGTGAATGAATTTTGTCAGTGAGATCAAATCCCAAATCTGTAAACATTTGATATAATCTTGCATGAAACCTTTCCACTGATTCTCCTTTGTCTTGCACAACATCAGTAAGGCCAGCAGCTTGATCTGCAAGTTTATCCTTAGCCCAATCTCTCAATTGATTGCAAAAGGTTACTCCGGAGGGATAATCAACATCACTTGTAAGCAGATCTGTACTGAGGTGGCGGGCCATGCTGGGCCAATATGCATCCCCTGCTTTAATAGCACAAATGCTCAGTAGGTCACGCCAGGCGGCGGAATAAGTCTTTTGTATCTGAACTATCCCTCGGTAAAAAGGCATAGGCTGTTTCTCTGGGTCAGGGAGAGATTTCATTAAAGCACTAGCTTGTGTGGGGTTAAAAGCGACATATTTAGGAGGGGCCTGTTCTCCCCGACCCTGATGGCCGAAGGGATCTTCAATAGAACGGTGGGCTCTCGCAGCCTCCATTGAAACCTGGGACAGCCTGTCATCCTCTCCCTCATCTAGCTCTATTATCTGGGACCTTCTGCGTGAGGGGATCACCTGAGGAGACAGGGCCGGGGGATAGGAGGGAGCTCCGGAGGCGGGAGTTGCCATTGGGTCATAATCTTGGGACCGGTAATCACCGGGAAGCACCGGCATCAGGGGTGCTGAATGGCTGGGGGCCGCCATATTGGAGGCGGGGAAGGAAGTTGCATTGGGGTTAAGGGAAGACGTGGCGGCCATGTTGGATGTGGGCACATCCGGGGCAGACTGAACCGGACTGGGCATGACCGGAACCTGGGGAGTGGCTTGGGGAAAGGGGTATGGCCAGTGAGGATAGGGGTATGGGAAGGGGTATGGCCAGGCCATTTGGGTGGGAGTTGGGGCGGAACCTGGAGTGGGCAGTGAGGTTGGGGAGGGATTAGCAGAGGGGGTGGGAAACTGGGCTGTGGTCGGGGCGGGCGAGGGAGAGGGTGGAGAAGAGTCAGTAGAGGCGGGTGAAGAAGGAGGAGCCGGAGTGGGATCAGCAAGATTGACAGTGGCAGGAGAGGAGGGGTTAGTGAACTGGGCAGATGCAGATGGGAGGGTAGGATTATCTACGGAGACAAAGTGTGAGGAAAGAATGGCAGATGAGATGTTAGCATTAGACTCAGAAGGTGGCTTGGGGATGGATGAGGATGATGGGAATGTTAGGGAAGGAGAAGGGGAAAAGTAGGATCCATCAGAATTTAGGACCGGGCAAACGGGAGAGGTGACGGGATGGGGATTGGGAGGATTGGGAGTGGGATACATAGTCAGCTGGCAATCTCCCATTGCTGACTGGACCTTTGGGATAGACATCCCCCGGGCGCCATTTTGGGGCGCTGGCTGAGGAAGAGCCCCAGCAACACAACTATTATGGTACACAAACAATTTCACACCCTTGTGAATTATTTCTTCCTCAACCCAACCTTCTTGCTGAATAGCCTTTGCTACTCTGTACCATGCTTCAGCTGTTTTTAATAAATTATAATTTGCAAGCTTGCCTTTCTTTTCCATCAACAATCTACGCCAACTTTCTGGTTGTAATCTACCACATGTCGGCACAGCTATTTTACAAACTTTTGCAATCTTTTCAACACCTTTAACCATCTCCTCACCCTCTCTGTCATCAACTAAATCACATGCTAACCAGCCCTTACTGGGCTTACCTAAATCCTGCCCCATAATCCCTTCTCCCCTACACCAGCGTCCCAGATATAGGGAAAGATAAGGAAAATTGAACCAGAACGTCTACAATGCTCGACTGCCACCTGAGAATCGTGGGTCTTTCTCAAGTGCGTCTTCCCAAAACGTAGACTAGTCACTGAATCCGCCTACCCGGGGTGGTAGACACGGATTGGAGCGAGGTGAGAAGTGTGTGACCAATCACTTCTCTATTAAGAGGAATGGGAGTGGATAGTACAATAGTACAGGAAGTGTAGAAAAGGTAAAGAGTAAGGGAAGGAAAATCCTTAGAGACAGATACAGGAGTTTAAATGACTCCACATTAAACAAACAAGACAACAATACAATTGAAATACAGTGCATGCATCACAGTTCAAATGAAATCAACAGTAATCCCTTTCTTTCTACATGTGCTTACTCCAAAGTCACCTTTCTCAACCTCGTAGTGTCCCCGCTCGGAGAATGACTTCCTCAAGTCTCACTACCAGCGGCCAAGGATAACAGCTAACACCGGTCCGAAATCCTTTCTAGCCTCCCTCGTTACAGTAGTCCACTTAAAGTGGCCACGCCACCCTCACTCCCGTAGTGCCCTTATAAAACCCACTCTATAAGTCTCACTACCACGTGATGCGGAAAACAAGCAATGCCTGCCTGAATCCCCCCAGGAAACTGAGTCCCCTGCCACAAGGCTAAGTCTCCTATCACAGTTAAAATAATCAGTGGACCTTTCAACTCAACTAGAGCCGAAGGGTCCGGGTCAGGACGTCCCCAACTCAACTAGAGCTGGATGGTCCGGGTCAGGACGTCCCCAACTCAACTAGAGCTGGATGGTCCGAAAGCGCACAGTGAAGCTAGCTAGGCTATCAAAGTGACACAAAATTGGATCACAGGAAACTATGATTCTACACAGATCCCACAATTCCACAAGCTCCTTTTTCCTTACAGCCACAGCCACGAGGCTCCTAAAAGAAGTAAACAGGCAAAGAAGACCCCCAGGAACACATCCACAGGTCAACCCCCCTTTTTCCCTGCAGCCACAAACACGTGGCTCCTAAAAGGAGTAAAACAGGCAACAGGACTCCAGGCAAATCCCCCGGGTCCACCCCCCCCTTTATCCCGAAAAGGGGAAAACAAACAAACACAGGACCCTCAAGCAAACTACCACGGGTCCACCCCCCCCTTTATCCCAAAAAGGGGAAACAAATAAACATTCAGCCCGGGCAACCAAACTAGACACACCCAGGCAACAGATAGACTAAATGCAGGTAACAAATGGGTAATAAGACTCCGGGCAAGATATTACCTGTCTTTGATGTCCTCCCGGGAAGCAGTCACAGACACGTGGACGGGTCAATCAAAGGGGCCGGAACGTACCGGTGGCTCTGCAGAAGTCTCTACCGTGTAACTGGAGGTGATCAGTCTCCCTTTCCTTCCCCCTGGATTCCTCCGTCCACCCTTGTCTTCCTTAGGACGGCTCACCGGCCAGACATAGCCCGGAGTCCCTGTTCGGGCGCCAAAGTTGTTATGGTACTTTTTCAGTAAACCAAAATGTTTAAGTGTCTATCTGTTCCTGTCCAAATTAAAGAGAATTGAATTGCGTATATACGCTGAAGTAATTCAGTCTGACACACGGAGTTCAGGTTAAAATAACTTCGAGGAAATTTATTGGCAAGTCCAGAATCAGCGGGCGCGCAGGCCCTTTTAAGAGACATTTTCGTCATCATTGATTATCAAGATATCAGTGAATAAACATCATTAATTGGATTAATTGTTAAGTGTCTGGGTTAGTGTCCACCTATCAATATAATTAATTGGATCAAAAGCTAAGTGGTTAGTTCCGTGTCCACCCACCAAGAGGTGGTACTTTTCCGGACACGGGTGGGGGACAAGGGGTCTTGAGCGTCATTTTACTCGGTCGGTGATGTCAAATCTCGTGGTTAGGTGCAAGGTCTCTTATGAATAGAACATTTCATTACTACTGTGTTCTCATGGCCTTTAAATTATATTATGTTGCGAGTTAGGGGAAATTCAACAGTTCCTGGGTTAGTCATATCCTTATGGAGAATACTGTCCTTGTCTATTGTATTAAATGTGCTGAGAAATACTGTCATGTAATGTAGTTTTAAAATGAACAAGTCAGGTTAGGAGGACAAAATGGAGGATTGTCACAGTATAAGGTTAAAATGGAGTTAGTGCAATAATTGAATACAAGTACAATAAGGTTTTTTAATAATTCTACATCACAAACATAATTAGTTACTTTAGTGAACTTGAACTTGTCATGTGACAAAATTAAACATTAAACATTATACTTCTGGTGTCTGTAGTTCTATGGAAATAACAAACACCTTCTCTGCAAATCTATTTAAAGTGACAGACTCTTCATAGATTTCTATAAACCTCTTCTTTATTAAGGGTATTGTCATAATAAACCCCTCTATAGGTTTATTTTGAAGTGACAGGCACCTTATCTCCAAAAACCTGTTTAAAGTAATGGATTCCTCCGTGAATCAGTAAAGGTGACAAGCACCTATTACAAAATTATCCAAGTGACTCATACCTAATAAGCTAAAAAAATAAAAAACCATTAACCTATAAATTTTACAAATGTTCCCTGAATATTATTAGTTAAGGACATTATAAATACCTGATTAGTACACATAACTGTATAATATGAACTACGTTAATTATTATTATTGTTTCATATATGTTATCTTGAACTGTTTTTTATCTTATTTATATTCTTTGGTTTCATACATATGCACCAAAAATAGATCACTCTCATTGTCCCATATCATCAAAAGAAAAAAAGAAAGAAAGGAGAAAAAAAGAAAAAAAGGAGAAAAAAGGAGAAAAAAGGTTATCCCCAGGCCAGAGGGAGTCCATATTAACATGTCCCTTATAACCTATATCATTGATTCACTGGTACTCCTTTGTCTAAAGGAAGGGTACTCCCTTTAAGAAGAAATTATGAAGAGAAGAGTAATCGTTACGGTTACTCCAAAAAGCACACCAGATCTATCCCAATGTTTAAGCCCCTGGGTCTTTAACTTGTGTATCCAGAAGGTTTCCCTCTGGGATAGCTTCTTGACTCTATCTCCTCCCCGCCAGTAGGGCAGAACATGCTCGATCCCCATACATCGAAATTCTTTAAATGAAAAAGAAGGACAGCTGGAGCAGTGGGCGGAGACTGAATGAGTTACAAGTCCCTTACGTATATTGTTTAGGTGTTCCAAGATTCTAACTTTAAAAATACGTTGTGTCCGTCCCACATACTGTTTGCCACACGGACACTGCAGTAAATATACTACATGGTCCGTGTGGCAGCTAATTGGTGATTTAATCCCAAAGGATTCTCCAGTTACAAAACTGCCGAATTCCTTGGTTCTTTCCATATGGGCAGTGGTGCAGGCTTTGCAGCTATTGCATCCTCTAAAACAACCTGAATCGGGAGGTGCATTAGATCTGTTGGTTTTAATCGCATAGCTGGGCGCTAGCATGTTCTTAAGGTTCTTATTTCGCTTAAAGATCACTGTTGGACGTTCAGATAGAGAACTGCCCAAAATGGGGTCCTGTTGTAAGATAGGCCAGAATTCAGTTAAACTTCTTTTTATCTTAAGATGATCGGTATTGTATTGAGTTACAAAGGAAGATCTGAAATTACCCCTCCCTCCTGTCCCCGGTGGTTTGTCCTCCAAAAGTTGGCTTCGTTCTAAAGAGCCTATGGAACGGATCTCTTTCTCTAGGGTGTTTTTGTTATAGCCCCTCGCACACAATTTATTCTTTATATGTGTGGACTGGGTATGGAAATCAATTGGGCGGGAACAATTGCGCTTAAGTCTGGTGAACTGGCTACGCGCTATGCCTTTAAGCCACGGTTTGTGGTGGCAGCTACGTTGGTGAACGAAACCATTACCATCCGTTGGCTTGAAGAAACATTTAGTATGGATTTGGCCCTGATCAAAGAAAATTTCGAGGTCCAAAAAATGGATCCTGCTCTTGTTCCACTCAGGAGTAAACACAAGGTTGAACAAGTTGGAATTGAGATAATGAACATAATCTGAAAAGCTGTCAGAAGACCCCTTCCAGATCACGATCACATCGTCAATATAACGCCGCCAGAGCACCAGGCTCTCCCTCCAGTCATGCCCAGACCATACGAAGAGTTCTTCCCATCTCCGCATGTAGGTGTTGGCATAACTGGGGGCGAACCTGGTGCCCATGGCGGTACCCGTTATCTGGAGATAATGTTGATCGTTAAAAAAGAAAAGGTTATGTTCTAATATAAACTGGACCGAAGTCAATATGAAATCCCTCTGGCCTGAGGACAAGTCCAAATCCTGGGACATATAGTGATCAAGAGCTTCCAGCCCCAAACGGTGATTGATTACCGTATACAGAGATGTCACGTCAAGCGTGGCCCAACTGTAGTCGGATTCCCATTCTATACTCTCCAATTCTTGGAGAAAGGACTTAGTATCGCGTATATATGAGGGGGCCCCCTGGGCATATTTTTGGAGAAACGAATCCATATATGCTGATAAATTGGCTGTGAGAGAGTTCACTCCACTAATGATAGGGCGACCTGGTGGATCAGGGAGGCGTTTGTGGGTTTTAGGAAGAAAATAGAATATTGGAATTACTGGATTTTTCTGGAACAAGAAATCAAAATTCTTTTGCGATATAATTCCGCTATCCCTGGCTTTGATCAAAATTTCTTTCAGTTTTAAGTTGTACACCAGGGTGGGGTTATTTTGTAATTTGATATACGTCTTCCTATCCCCCAGGATGTTAAGGGACTCCTTCAGATAGTAGGAGGCTGTCATCAACACTATCCCTCCTCCCTTATCGGCCTCCCTGATCACCAGGTCCTCTCTTTCCATAAGGTGTTGTAAAGTGTCCTTCTCCTTCTTAGTTAAATTAAAAGGGGATGAACCTCTCTTTCTTTCGAGAGTAATGGATTGAAAAGCCTGGTCCACCATATGCTCAAAGGTCTCCAAGAATGGACCCTTACTTTGAACCGGAAAGAAATGGGACCTAGGTTGAAACTTATAATTCTCTTTCACATCTATACTATTAACATCACCCTCAATATTAGATGGGTGTAGAAGAAAGTGCCTTTTAATAGTTAGGGAGCGAATAAATTTTTTAAGGTCTATATACAGATTGAAATCATTAGCCATCTTATTGGGGGCAAACTTCATCCCTTTTGAAAGTAAATCTATTTCATCTGATGTGAGGGGGATACCAGTTAAATTGAAAATGCCTTTACCTCTTTCCTCCACATCACGGGAAGAAAAAGAGTTGGAACTTGAATCTAGTCCTCCGTTCTCACCCTCTTGTGAGGGGAGTCTTGATACAGGGGAGTGAACCTGTTGGGATGCTCCCAAGTTTCGGTTCTGGGGCGGAAATAATTTGTGATGGTTTTCTCCTTTGGACCTCTCGGTCTCCCCTGAAAATTTATCTCCTGTTCATTAACTTGTTTTAGAGTCCTAAGTTTGTCTGATTGATTATATAGAGGCTGGGTCTGAAATCTAGTATTCACCACTCTGTCTGGTGTATGCCTCCGAGGGGACGTAGGTCTCTGTCCACTCCTCGAAGAGGGGTGGTAAGCAGAACGACCAGTCCTCGGTGCATTACTAGCCCTATAATGGGCTCTAGATCTCGAATTGCTTCGTGTTCTATTTGAAGGGGTAGTATGGGTATTTCTAAGAGGAATGTAGCGTGATTTTTTTCTTATTAGTTTGTTACGAGTGGAAAAGTTATTAGTTAATTTATCCTCCTTATCCCTACTATACTTCCTGTTTTTTGTTTCAGCAATATTCTCATCAAGTTTTTTAATATTAGTTTGCAAGATTTCATCCCTCTCTTTAAAGTCCCTTCCCTCAGTATCAATAGGAGGACTAGATTCAAGTTCAATTAGTTCATTCTCCAATTTATTTTGCATTTCTTTAGAATATTTAATTATAAGTTGAATTAACTGAAAGGAACAATTCGTGAGAATTTCATCCCATTCTTGTAAAAAAAGGTCATCCTCCAACCCAAAGGCCGGTGTTTTATCTATTCTCAGACCCCGTGGGATTAAACCTTCCTTGAGATAGTTTTCTAGGTAGGCTATCTCCCACCATTTTTTTGTTTCGGCCGTTAGTAGCCTCTCTTTTTTCTTGAAGAACTCATCTAGCCCTTTAAGTGGCTGTGGTTTATCCCACTCACTAAACATTGCCTCAAATCTTCTCCTGCGGCTATTTTGTAAATTGGACAGAAAATTCACATTTGTGGCCATAGTCAATGCAATCAATGTCAGATATGTGTACCAAAAAGAAAAGGTGGATATAACAAACAGCAAAACAAAACAACTACGTTGTTGAGTGTTAAATATCGATTACTTAACTTCAATCAGTCTGTAGCCTCCCAAGATCGTTATCCACCACAAAACGATCATATATATGTATAGAACCACAAACAGAAGTGGGATACGGCTGTACAGTCTATATAGGGAACATACAAGGAAAAAAACAATAGTGTGATACAGTATATACAGTGAAAATGTGCGCTTAAATGGATGCACTCACGAGATAGTAAAGGTAAAACAGCATTCAAGGTGCCTCCCCAGGAAATATGGGGGGATGTTGGTATCCTTCGGTAGTGTCTAGCAGC
Source organism: Pelobates fuscus (assembly GCF_036172605.1). Lineage (NCBI taxonomy): Eukaryota > Metazoa > Chordata > Amphibia > Anura > Pelobatidae > Pelobates > Pelobates fuscus. Next base: position 155,528,101 of record NC_086325.1, on the reverse strand, counting down.
CAAATGGGACACAGGACTCCAGGTGAGTAATGGTAGAAAATATTTGTAGTTTTATTTTCTTTAAAAGGTGATACAACACCAAGCAGATAAAATATAAAAGTGCAGCAGTAGGTCCAACGCGTTTCGTTCAACACAGGAACTTCATCAGGGACCGCACAGTAAAAGAAATCAACAGCAATAATGCAGATTGTAAAAAAATACACATCCTACTCACCCTAACAATAATCACTATAAATAGGGCTAATCCCAATGTCCCATTGGTCCTAAGTGTGGGGGGTGTCCTCCGGGCTGCTCTCCATTGGTCAAGGGATAGTATCATCCAGCTGATTCCATTTTCGGCATTTCGATGCCCAGAAAACGAGCGCGTTTTTTTCATACTCCGGAACCGGAAAAATTAATAGCAATATAATAATAATAGGAGGGTGATAGTCTTATCATTATTATTATATTGCTATTAATTTTTTTTTTACCTATAGTCTTATCACTATGTTATTGCCAATATTTATTTGTCATCTTTAGTGAGGCAATCACTCCTTCTCCCCTTGCCTCACTATATCCCCACCCTGACGGCTATTTTCGCCGTCAAGTTTTGTGATCCTTATGGGCATCCGTACTGTGCCCTTGTGGAAGCAGCTCGCTGTTAATATCCTCAGCGAGCTGCCTCCCGGTCTCCGCCCCCCCAAGCGTGCGCACACCTGACCGGCACTACTACAAGCCCCATGGGGCTTAGCTTCACAGCAGTGCCGGCGGGGTGAAGTCTCACGTGGAGGGGCTCATACCTCACGCGCTCAGCGCTCAGGGACTACATTTCCCATACACCCAAAGTCCGGTCATGTGACACAAGTTCAACAATTTTAAATATATGTTACAAGTTTCGTTTTTTATATTATTGTGTTCCATGGTGTCTATATCATTAATGACCATTCGTATGTACTTTTGTTTTTAACTTATTAAGTGTATAACAATGTTTTAATTCAAGTGTTTTTTTGATTGGCCAATCATTTTTTGGCGCCAATTTTAAACATTCACATTGTCCTATATATATTGTATCTTGCCAGGTATAATGCTATATTACCATTTTGAAAAAGCCTGTTTTGGTGAAACGCGTTAATGGTTTTACATTGTGTATTTTAATAATAAAAGTGATTTTGGTTACCTTTTTTATAGGACCAACTCCTACTTTATTTGATATACTATTTTATTATTCCTGGCATTTTTATATTTTTTATTTATATATATATATTATTATATATATATATTTTTTTTTTAATTCTATTTTTTCTTACCACCATATATTATTTATTATTATTTTATCCTATTCATATTACTATTTTTACCTCTCATACTCGGATCCTGAGCCAAAGAAATCCTAGGTGGGGATTATTCCACCAGCGCCTTATTAATAGAGCAGTATTTCCTGCTCTATACTTGTAAGTATATTTTATTTACTATCACTCTACATACCTTACCTACTGAGAGCACTATTGTTGTTTTCTATACATTTCGGAGTACCAAGGTTGGATTGACAGACGTTCCCTCCAGTATATCCTGGTAGCGGGGATCATACCGCTGCAACGCCTATAAGTCTAGAGCTGGTCCAAAGCTCCTACAAATGTGAGTGTATAATCATATTATCTTTTCATTTTATCCTTGGAGCCGCAATTCTTCACTATTGGCAGTTTGTCGTGTCTCCTATTTTGTCTCCACATATACGGATTATCCTACTACCCGGACGGATCAACTCCTGAGGACTGTACAGATATCCCACCAAGTCATATCAGTGAGACTATTTTTATTCATTTTTATTTTTTTTTCATTGTATATTTTTTACTATCTGCAAAGACTCTCTTCAAAGATATTTTTTCATAGATACTTGGTTCTAGAGACTTATGTTTTCCGTCACTATCGGATTGTGACCATTTGGTCTGGTATACACTGTATTTCACTGTATTTAACTTTTTTAGCGCAGCCCTTCCCCCCCGTTTTCTATCTCCAGTCTGTTTTATTAGGGTTTTGTGGGATTCCCTAATTAGGGTTGCAGCTTTTTCTGTTATTTAGCGCAGACTCTTCTCTTTGTTTCTCATCTTCCTGTCTGCCCGCACCTCCCATGCCTCACCCTTCTCTCAGTCCCTACATTGGCTTCCTATAAAATATAGAGCTCAATTTAAAATTCTGGTTCTTGCTTTCAAATCTCTACATAATGCTGCTCCCACCTATCTATCCTCCCTTATACACAAGTATGTCCCGTCTAGGCCCTTACGGTCTGCTGAAGACTTACGTCTATCTTCTGTCCGTACTCCCACCTCTTATGCTCGCCTTCAAGATTTCTCGAAGGCTGCACCGTTCCTGTGGAACTCGCTTCCCTCCTCCGTTAGATGCTCACCCAGTCTCCACTCCTTCAAAAAATCGTTAAAAACCCACTGCTTCATAAAAGCGTATCAATTAAACTGTTAATAGCTCCCGACTGATTCCTCTTCTGCAACTGTCACTAGTCTAATACTATCCTTACATTTTTGTGTCATTTTACCCCACTCCCTCTAGCATGTAAGCTCATTGAGCAGGGCCCTCAACCCCTCTGTTCCTGTGTGTCCAACTTGTCTGGTTACAACTACATGTCTGTTCGTCCACCCATTGTAAAGCACTGCGGAATTTGATGGCGCTCTATAAATATCATAATAATAATAATAATAATAAAGTACAACCGTATAGGAATTTTTTTAAATGGGCTGGTGGAAAAAAAAAAGACCTACAAAGTAAACCATCTGGATATCTTTATTTCAAAGATGCAACAGTCATAAATAAAGGATTTTATACAAATTGGCAAGTATATGACACAGAAAATTAAAGTTTATTGCTCTAGGCTGTGTTTCAACATAAATATGATGGATATGACATTTCAGATTTAAGTTGTATTAATATATCACGCCAGTCACAACATTGCCCTGGTTTTTTTTCATCCATGTGCGCTCATAATAAAATAAAAATGAAAAAAAAAATGTAAAGTGATTTAAACAATGAAATCTGATTCCTAGAAAAAAATGCTTACAAATGTTCCTTTGTGTAATAAAAATAATTATCGTATTTTGGTTTTCAGTGTAGTACAACTCTTCGTAAAATTTTGGCTACATGTTTGTTGATTTTTCTTACAAATTTGCAATCTTTGCAAAGTTATTACATTAAGGTGAAAACGGAATTTCTTTGTCTTATCGGCCCTTCTTCAAAAAAAATGACTCCATCAGAATCGGAATTAAATCGCAAGTTTTATTCAGTTATTTTTTTTTCCAGAGAAAATATCAGAGAGGGACACGGAGGTTCAAAGAGACCAAATCACATAGAAGATTAAAGGACAAAAATTCAGGTAACAAAAGTCATAAGATATAAATTTAGGTATAAAATGTCTAGAGACTGTGGACCTCCCCCATCAGAATAGTAAATACTTTCCAGAAGAATACTTTCTTAAGCCTCTACTCATTTTATTACTTCTTACAATATATCACTACATGTAAAATATTGGAAAGGCCACCAAGGTGGTCTGACGGGGCACAGGCCAGCCCGTTTACAGAAGTGGAGAAACTGGACAGTTGTCTAAGTTACGGCCTACAGAAGTTCTATTGCCATTTAGGTTCAGGTAGGGAAATCAATGAGGGAGCTTGTAGTCTGCACCTTAGGTGGATGCAGTCAGCTCTCCCTTGTGTGCTAGACTCCAGTCAATATATTATTGATGAGTACCACACTGGAATGAGTCTGCGCTTATCAGCCACCATTCACACAACACCCACAGCTTTCTCTTACCCGCATAACAACCATACACAGCCTCCTCACACAGACACCACACACAACAATCACAGTCTCACTATAGACACACACACAAAGTCTCCCCCTACTCTGCAAACGACAGCCACACATCAGACAACTCACACACCCGGGGACGGGGGCAGATAAAAGACTTACCCTTGCTATTCCTCTGACCACAGAAGCTTATAGCAAGAAATGGGTCATTGGGCCAGCGAGGGGTCAAGACAAACAAGCACACAGGATTACAAAGAATACAGACATGTATACGGACCGTAATGATCCAACAAAACTAAAGCATCGCTGTCTCTTGAATCCCTCCCCGCTCGTTCGTGTAAACTTCTGTATAACACACAATGGACCATGAATTACATTAACTGCTAACTCAGCACTGAGTTTAATTCTCCTATCAGCAGGCGTTCCAGTGTAAAAGTCAAAACACTGTTTACTAGTTACCTTCTGCAGACTTATTTAACATAGAAAAGGGCTTCAGAAATAAGAGGATGAGCCATTGGGTAAATCACGCTATTCGTAGCAAATGCATATTTTCGTTTAATGTACTGGTGGTGTCATTTTTCTACATCCTAATTAGCTTTCTGAGATCGGCGAAAAAGAAACAGAGGAAGGATGAAATAGAAAATGTTATTCTAAGCAGGATATTTCTAATTACTTCTCGTAGGGATTAAAGTGGTGATGGGGACTGGCCGCCCCCCCAATTTTTCTGGGATGATGTGTCCATGACCAGGCAGCACAGCAATAATGTGTGCCATAGGGGGCAAGCTGGTATGAATAACAGAGAGCGTTGGCATGGATGGAAAGTGAGCTGGGTTTACCTGAATGAGGTATGGCATTAATAGACAGGGAATTGGCATCAATGCTAGGAGGAGATACCATGAATGGGCAATGGGCGATTGCATGATTGAGATTGTTTTCATAATGAGTAAATAATGAAAAGAAATTGTGAAACTGGGAAGTGGTGATGTGGAAGCACAGACAATTGGCATAAATGAAAGGTGCATATTATATATATTATACTAATACTGTAAGAACTAGCTTACAATAATAATAATAAAATAATAAAGTCACATAATATACTTTAGTATTGTGCTCTGAGGCAGCGGCCCATAATTCTCTCTATACTAGTGTCCCTATGGGCAATTGTCCTTCTCACTGAAGGATGAGAGGTTTATCCGCTAAACCAGGAATTGTGGAGAAGCCACAAGGGAATTAAAAATGTAACGTCGAATAGTCAAATTAGAAAAAGTCTTAAAGGATTAAAAAAAGTCAAACTGTCCACTTTAGCTCAATGAAGTGGTCTGGGTGCAGTGGTTCTGCCGTTTTTAACCCTGCAATGTAAAATGTTACTGTTTTGTAGAATCTGTTATGTTTACATTGCAGGGTTAAAACCTCTCTAGCGTTTCTGCTCTTTCAACCGAAGGGAACTCAGTCATGTGATCAAACAACTTTTCTATAGAGCATTTGATTGACGCAACACGGTGTGTTACTGCGCATGCGCACTAGCTTTTCAATGTTTCCGTACGGGGAAACATTACATTTGATGATCTCAGCCAAGGAGGCTGAGTGGCAGGTTGAAGGCCATTAAGTAAAACTCACCTATCAAACGCACACACTTGTAGGTACCTAAATAGGTATATTACAACTAAAGCATTGGGAATACTTGTTTGTGCTCCTAACGCTATAGTGTTCCTTTAAAAAGCGGCAAATTTGCATCTTATATGGTTTGACCTAAAATTAACTACTTTTTCCCATAGATCTCGGGTTACAAATTAGACCCCTAATTTTTGTGTCCTTCGCAATTAAGCGTGGTAATTTGAGTCTGAGACCCTCTGGTAGGACTCTGGTGTACATTTACACTATAAATATTATAGCGTTCCTATAAATGCTTTGTTTGTGCTGTGCCGAATGACAAGTGTTTGTTGTGCGACTTTGTGAGATATTGTGAATCATGGGAGGCAACAGTACAAAATGTACTGACTTTTATGAACTCTTTATCTTTTAATAGAATGGCTGACATTACAGCACACGTCTCTGAGCGGCGCTGGCTTTATTCCCCTCCAACTACACAAAGAATTAGAGCGCGCAGGTAATGAAAAGATTGAAAGGAAGGGAAGAAAATCCTGCTAGGATTCTGAAACTGTAAATAATAGATCCCCGGAGGATCAGCTACATGAAACTCTCCAATTCACTTTGGAACAAGCTAATATGAAAAGCGCTGATAACACTTTGCTTAACATGCTGCGTCATTGAAAGGAATCCTTGTATTACTTGGAATTGAAGCCAGAATGTAGCAATCAAAGCTGTTTGAATCACAACTATCATGACTGCCAGCCATCATGTGACTAGGCATGTAATGACTCAGGATAATAGGAGCTGCAGTTTGACAATAAACAGCTCCCTGGGGACAAAGGGCTTAAAAGATAACAGAGACTCATTTTGATAGAGGATTCGTTGCATAGGTAAAGTATTGATCCTTTTATTTTAGACTACAACACCCGTGATTTTCTGCAATCTTGGGATTTATTGCCTCACATTCACAGCAGCTTTTGATTTTTTTGCCCATTGCTGTCAAAGAAATATGGGCGGTATATTCCAAACACAGCTTTGGAGCGTTGTTTGACGCCCTATATATTTTGCATGGCATCAGATAATCTTTGGTAGAATTGTATGTTAATTCCTCTGTGCCTTAAAGGACCACTATAGTGCCAGGAAAACAAGCTAATTTTCCTGGCACTATAGTGTTAATAGGTCCCCCCCACCCTTGTGGCCCCCTTCCACCGGGCTCAAGAGGGGTTAAGGGGTTAAATTCTTACCTTTCTTCAGCGCCGGGCTCCCTCGGCGCTGGGGACTCTCCTCCCTCTTCCGACGTTATCCGCCAAATGCGCATTCAATCAGTCCATAGGAAAGCATTTCTCAATGCTTTCCTATGGACGTTGGCGTCTTCTCAGCGCCTCTAGCGCCTATCAATGAGACAGCCACTAGAAGCTGGATTAACCCTATTGTAAACATAGCAGTTTCTCTAAAACTGCTGTTTACAGCTGCAGGGTTAACCCTAGATGGACCTTGCAGCCGGACCACTTCATTGAGCAGAAGTGGTCTGGGTGCCTACAGTGGTCCTTTAATAAGGATAGGGTCCTCTCTAGTAACTTGCTGCTCTCTCCTATTGACAGACAGGCCCGTCTTTAACGCGGGGCAAACGGGGCAGCTGCCGCGGGCCCAGTTACTCCTGGGGGGCCCAAAACAGCTGCCCCATGGCCCCGCCGCCCATAGCCTGCATAAGAAAAATTTCCTTCCCCACCCATGGGCCCGCGGTGCTTGTATTGCGGCTGCACCGGGGCCCATACTCTAAGGGGGCTCACCGGGTGGCCAATACACTTAGGGCCACCCGGTGAGCACTTTTCCGCAGGGGCCCAGTCCGATGCTGTGGCCCTTTAACAGCACAACCCGGCCTCCTGCTTTACAGCAGCTTGGGAGGAAGTGCCGTCCGCGAGTCACTTCCTCCCTCAGAGATGATGAGCCGCGCGGGAGGGAGGCTGAGCCAGGAGGCAGCGAGGAGGGGGACTGAGCAAAGAGAGCCAGTCCCCAACTCCCAACCACCCAAGGCAGCACACTGAACCCCAGGGAAGGTAGGAAACTGGAAGGGGGGGGGGGCTTTACAGTTTGCCCATGTGTATGTCAGTATGTGTGTGTTTATGTCTGTCAGTAAATGTGTGTCAGTGTGTGTGTGTGTGTGTGTGTGTGTGTGTGTCTGTCTGTCTGTCACTAGGTCTGTGATTGTGTCTGTAAATAGGTCTGTTTGTGCTTGTGTGTCAGTCTGTCTGTGTGTGTCAGTTTGTGTGTGTGTGTGTGTGTCTGTCACTAGGTCTGTGTTTGTGTCTGTCCGTAGGTATGTGTGTGTGTGTGTGTCACTAGGTCTGTGTTTGTGTCTGTCAATAGGTCTGTGTGTGTGTCAGTAGGTATGTGTGTGTGTGTCAGTTTGTCTGTGTTCCTGTCAGTAGGTCTGTGTGTGTGTCTGTCAGTAGGTCTGTCTGTGTGTGTGCCAGTATGTCTGTGTGTCAGTGTGCCAGTATGTCTGCCTGGGTATCAGTATGTCTGTGTGTGTGTGTGTGCCACTATGTCTGTCTGTGTGTGTGTCAGTATGTATCTGTGTGTCTGTGTCTGTGAATGTATGTCTCAGTATGTGTCTGTCAGCATGCCTGTCAGTGTATGTGTCGGTGTCCATATGTCAGTATGTATGTGCCAGTTTGTCTGTCTATATGTGTCTGTATATCTGTGTGTCTGTATGTGTATCAGTGTGTATCTGTATGCTGTCTTTGTGTGTTTCGGTGTATCTGTATGTGTCTGTGTATCTGCATGTGTGTATATGTGTCTGTATATCTACATGTGTGCCAGTGTGTATATCTGTGTGTCTGCATGTGTTTCAGTGTGTGTGTCAGGGGTCAAGTCCTGGGTAAAAAAGTGCAGGAACTCACCCAAGATCCGCTCCCCGCCCGCCCCCCCAACCCCAAAAAATGATACGCTTGTGTGCAGGGGCTGAGTAAGGGCACGGGGCTGAGGAGGGGGACAGGAGCTGAGGAAGAGAAACAGGAGCTTAGGAGGGGGGGGGGGGGGCATGGGCTGAGGAAGGGGACAAGGGCTGAGGTAAGGGATAGGAACTGAGGAAAGGGACAGGAACTGAGGGGCTGAGGAGGGGGGCAGGGGCTGAGGAGAGGGGACAGGGGCTGAGGAGAGGGGACAGGGGCTGAGGAAGGGGGACAGGGGCTGAGGAGAGGGGACAGGGGCTGAGGAAGGGGGACAGGGGCTGAGGAAGGGGGACAGGGGCTGAGGAAGGGGGACAGGGACTGAGGAAGGGGGACAGGGACTGAGGAAGGGGGACAGGGACTGAGGAAGGGGGACAGGGGCTGAGGAAGGGGGACAGGCGCTGAGGAAGGGGGACAGGCGCTGAGGAAGAGGGACAGGCGCTGATGAAGAGGGACAGGCGCTGAGGAAGAGGGACAGGCGCTGAGGAAGAGGGACAGGGGCTGAGGAAGAGGAAGAGGGACAGGGGCTGAGGAAGAGGGACAGGGGCTGAGGAAGAGGGACAGGGGCTGAGGAAGAGGGGCAGGGGCTGAGGAAGAGGGGCAGGGACTGAGGAGGGGGACAGGGGCTGATGCTCGTATGCAGGGGCTGAGTAAGAGCACTGGGCTGAGTAAGGTGGACAGGGGCTGAGTAAGGTGGACGGGGCTGAGTAAGGTGGACAGGGGCTGAGTAAGGTGGACAGGGGCTGAGTAAGGTGGACAGGGGCTGAGTAGGGGGACAGGGGCTGAGTAGGGGGACAGTGCTGTGGAAAAGGGACAGGAGCTTAGGAGGAGGGGGGGACATGGGTTGAGGAAGGGGCCATGGGCTGAGTAAGGTGGCAGGGCTGAGGAAGAGGGACAGGAGCTTAGGAGGAGGGGGGGGCATGGGCTGAGGAAGGGGCCATGGGCTGAGGAAAGGGACAGGGGCTGATGAAGCGAGCAGGGGCTGAGGAGGGGGACAGGGCCTGAGTAAAAAGACAGGGACTGAGGAGGGAGACAGGGACTGAGGAGGGAGACAGGGACTGAGGAGGGAGACAGGGACTGAGTAAGGGAGACAGGGACTGAGTAAGGGAGACAGGGACTGAGTAAGGGAGACAGGGACTGAGTAAGGGAGACAGGGCTTGAGGAGGGGGACAGAGACTGAGGAAAGGGACAGGGACTGAGGAGGGGGGCAAGGACTGAGGAGGGAGACAGGGCTTGAGGAGGGGGGCAGGGACTGAGGAGGGAGACAGGGACTGAGGAGGGAGACAGGGACTGAGGAGGGAGACAGGGACTGAGCAAGGGGACAGGGACTGAGGAGGGGGACAGGGACTGAGGAGGGAGACAGGGACTGAGTAAGGGAGACAGGCACTGAGTAAGGGAGACAGGGACTGAGTAAGGGAGACAGGGCTTGAGGAGGGGGACAGAGACTGAGGAAAGGGACAGGGACTGAGGAGGGGGGCAAGGACTGAGGATGGAGACAGGGCTTGAGGAGGGGGGCAGGGACTGAGGAGGGAGACAGGGACTGAGGAGGGAGACAGGGACTGAGGAGGGAGACAGGGACTGAGGAGGGAGACAGGGACTGAGCAAGGGGACAGGGACTGAGGAGGGGGACAGGGACTGAGGAGGGAGACAGGCACTGAGTAAGGGAGACAGGCACTGAGTAAGGGAGACAGGGACTGAGTAAGGGAGACAGGGACTGAGTAAGGGAGACAGGGCTTGAGGAGGGAGACAGGGACTGAGTAAGGGAGACAGGGACTGAGGAGGGGGACAGGGACTGAGGAAAGGGACAGGGACTGAGGAGGGGATCAAGGACTGAGGAGGGAGACAGGGCTTGAGGAAAGGGACAGGGACTGAGGAGGGGATCAAGGACTGAGGAGGGAGACAGGGCTTGAGGAGGGGGGCAGGGACTGAGGAGGGGGGCAGGGACTGAGGAGGGGGGCAGGGACTGAGGAGGGAGACAGGCACTGAGTAAGGGGACAGGACTTGAGGAGGGGGACAGGTACTGAGTAAGGGGATAAGGCTTGAGGAGGGGGACAGGGACTGGGGAAAGGAACTAAGGAGGGGGGCAGGAACTGAGGAGGGGGGACAGGGCCTTAAATAGGGGGACAGGGACTCAGGAAAGGGACAGGCCTGAGGATGGGGGCAGGGACTGAGGAGGGGGACAGGGACTGAGTAAGGGGATAGGGCTTGAGGAGGGGGACAGGGACTGGGGATGGAACTAAGGAGGGGGGCAGGAACTGAGGAGGGGGGACAGGGCCTTAAATAGGGGGACAGGGACTGAGGAAAGGGACAGGCCTGAGGAGGGGGACAGGGACTGGGGATGGAACTAAGGAGGGGGGCAGGAACTGAGGAGGGGGGACAGGGCCTTAAATAGGGGGACAGGGACTGAGGAAAGGGACAGGCCTGAGGAGGGGGACAGGGACTGAGGAGGGGGATAGGGCTTTAGGAGGGGGACAAGGACTGGGGAAAGGGACTAAGGAGGGGGGCAGGAACTGAGGAGGGGGGACAGGGCCTTAAATAGGGGGACAGGGACTGAGGAAAGGGATTTAAAAAAAAAAACCGAAAGTGTCTTCCCCCCTCCCTGAGGCTTACCTTGGGCCAGGAGGGGTGGGACAGGATCTGGAACTTGCAGCCTGCAGTCAGTGGAGTAAGCCGGCCTCTCCTGATGATGTCAGGAGGAGGGGGCGTGGCTTCATCTGCTCCCCAGCGGTCCTGTGAGAAGAGCAGAGGAAGCCACGCCCCCTCCTACTGACATCATCAGGAGAGGCCGGACGACTCCACTGACTGCAGGGGGAGAGGTGAGTTTAAAAATCCGAGTCCCCAGTCAGAGACAGGGGATTCGGATTTGTGCTCCCCCTGCTCTGGCAGCCGCTTGTGCCAGCCCTGGGACCTGCAGGACTAGTAATGGGAACGGCGTTCCTGCTGTGGAAAAAGTGCAGGAACGCCGTTCCCACGCGTTCCTGCAGGACTCGAGCCCTGGTGTGTGTGTATATATATATATATATCTATGTGTGTGTGTATATATATATATATATCTATGTGTGTGTGTATATATATATATATATCTATGTGTGTGTGTATATGTGCATACATCTCAGCATGCACACACTAACACTACATACAAATACACCCCTGCATTCAAACTCCAACACTACGTACAAACACACGTCTGTGTTACACACCAAAATTATATGTAAACACACCCCTGCATTCAAAAACCAACACTACACATAAATACATGCATGCAAGTACGCTAACACCACATACAAGCATATTCCATACAAAAACCTGTTTACATTCAAACACATAAAAACAGCTTAGTGCTAAATACAAACCTTCAAACATGGGTAAATGGTAGAGCCCCAGCTGTCAATGCAATGCTGGAGTTGCACGACAGATGGGGAACTACCTTTTAATCACCCATGCGATTGGGAGGCTCAAAAAAATTCTTGCACCTCTCTACTAGGTCTGCCACTGCGTTGGGATGGAGGGCGTGAATGCACACCTGGGGAGAGGGTACCAGGGGGCCCAAGCAAATGCTTTGCCCAGGGTCCAATCAATATTAAAGACGGCCCTGTTAACAGATATTTTCCAACAGAGTATTTATAAATATTTCTAACACTATAGTGCTCTCTGGTCCCCCCTTCCACACCTGGTGCTGGGTCATGCTCTGCCTCGTCCAACAGGTGAGCACATTAGCCCCCCCCCCCCCCCCCCCCCCCCCATAGGAAAGCACTGCCTCAATGCTTCCCTATAGTGATTTCACCAACGCTGGATGTCATCATGCAGAGCGTGAGGACGTCCAGCGACATTTAAGAGCCTCACAGGCTGCTAGAATCCTGGGAGTACCTCTAGTGGCTGTCTGATATACCATCAATAGAGGCAGTCTTAGTCCTGCAAGATAATTACTGCAGTTTCTCTAAAAGGACTAAGAGGGTTAGGGACACTGCACCCAGACCACTTCAATGAACTGAAGTGGTCTGGGTGCCTATAGTGTCCCTTTAAGGTGAAAAACAAAACATAAACTGTGAAAATGTGTTCATCACCCACTGCAGAAGTCAAACAGAATCTAAAATTGTATTTAGAGAACAATAGAGACCCCACAGGACCCAATGCATATTATTGGTAGCCCCCCTCTTTATTCTTCACATAGGTATGGTGCATGGGGACAAGAATATTTGTGACTCCGTGACCCCTGTCTGACCTCTGGGACCAAGGAAGCTGCCTTATGGTTAATCCTGCTCTGATCATTTAATGATGTGAAAGAAAAATATGATTGTATATGTTGGCAGGGTCGGATTTTCCATTATAAAGAGTAGGCACCTGGTCAGTAGGGAGTGCATTTTTTCACCACTTATTATGTGCCTTTTTGGAGCTCAGGTGGGCTGGTGGGCAGATAACTATCAGGAGCCTTGACCATTGTCCTCTGTAACCCAGTCAGCCTCCCATGTTTGCTAGCAGAGCTGCAGGAACAGTTATGGAGGGTGTAAATCTCAGTGCCGTCCCAGCTCCTCCAGTGTCTGTGTGTGAGGCTGGACAGGAAGTGGAAGGGATCACTTCCCATCTGCCCACTAGCAGCCTCTCACACAGGAAGTGTCTTGCAGGAGCAGCAGGGGGACAGTAATACACACTGTATAATAGCTCCTGCATGCCTACTGTTAACCATATGAGGGTGACCGGACTATAGAAAACATAGAATGGTGAGTACTTTGCAAATAAGCTTCAAACTCCACATGCCTTAAACACCCCTTTTCTTTAGCCCTAAATTCAACTCCTCTCAAAACCCCTCAAAAAACCAACACGCTCCTTATTTTCAAATTTAAGCACTCAAAGCCTAATCGTCAAAAAAACCTTTTTACACCCCTTGTACCACAAACGAAATTAAACCTCATCCTAACTCTAAACCCAGTAACACCCCTTACACCACAACTATAATCCCTCTCCAACTTTTAATACTTTTACCACTTAACACCCTTTGCAATCACGATCTGAAATGAGCCCCTCTTTAACCTTCTCAGTATCTCATAAAGATATCACCCATATAAAACACTGATTAAGACTGCGTTGGAATTTCACTGAAGTTAAAGTAGGGCCTGCTTTGTCTTATGGTAAAGCCTGAGGTTACTAAAGTTTACAAAACGAGACGCTCCTCTGTTACATTTTGCCCAATTTCTGTGGGATTAAGGCATTGGATATGGAGGCTTCTGACATGCAAATCGGGCCGATATGTTCTACATGGAGTTAGGACAAAATTAATGAAATATGACAGTCAGATCATGTTTTCAAATCCTGTACTGAGCAGCGGGTGTCATCATCATTGCGTTGCCCACCGTAGCGCAGGAATTGAATGACACGTTGCGTGCGGTATGATGGCTCCTAATATCAGGTCAGTGCCGGGGCAGAGGTGTCCTGACCTGGCCTGAAAGCTACCAGCAATCTTCTCCTGTAAGTGAACTTTCAAACGAGGAGCTGAGGAAACAGAAACAGTTGAACTATGTCTCCCCAGGTCCTGCGAAAGCATACCCCCAAATTTTAGCAGGAGCTACAAAATGTGTGATTTGCAGCAATCTCAATGTTACACAAAGATGAAATATTTCACATAAGAGACAAAACATTTAAGCATGTGTTATGAGAAAATAATATAATCTCAGAACATTTATGACGTTTCCACAACCCTTTGATGACATTATATTCAACAATACATCATTCTATCTGTCTGTCTAACTGTCTGTAACGGAGGGCTCCCTCTGGGCTGTACGTTTCTATTAGTGCGTATTATTTTATTTATGCAGCACAAACCTATATAATCTTTACCTTGCTGCACTAATGACTTTTTTCTAATATTCCCTTATACGGCTAACAGCCCTGCCTGTCTCTCCCGTGCTCTCTCATAGATCCCTCACTACCATAGTAAAGCCTAGAGCTTCAGAAATGAACGAGAGAGAGAGAGAGAGATGAAATGAAGCCTGTGACTTTAAATCCGATGCATTGAAAGAATGCTGGAATAGGGCCGCGTACTGTAATACCCAGCCATCTAGCCGGAGAACCGCTCTGTGTAATACAAAAGGAGGAACACAGCCTTTGCATGTGTCTTGAATTCTTAAATCAGGTGAATGAGCCCAGGGAAACGCTGACTTTTAATGCCTCTGCCACCCCGTCACTTGCAGACTGGATGCTTCTCTGGCAAATGATGGACCCAGAAAATATCTTTGACCGGCAGAACTTCAATGGTAAGAGAGAGAGAGAGAGAGGGAGCGGAGATATTCACACTCACTTTCCAGAGATTCGTCCCTAGCTGTGCATGTAAAGCTGCATATACTGAAAATTCCATACATTCGATATTGTTTAATCCCCTAATTCACAATGTCATTAAAAAAAAGGGACTGCCACCTGGCACATTTAACCAGCTCTATGCCAGGCACTATAATATCTTCAGTAAAAAACAAGATTTAAGTAAAGCATGACAAATCTATATTTTCCACCATGTTTGTTTAATATATATTCTACGGCTTAAAGCTAAGTTGCAGCATGCAGGACTGATGGAGGTGAAAACACGGGTTTATAGGTAGCTGTAAGACGAGTACATAATTAGAGTGTAAGCTCTTGGGAACAGTTCCTTCTCAATGTACCATATATTTTGTAATTAATGTATTATGTATTGTATGCTGTCCAAATATGTAGTACAAGTGAAATTGTATGTATATACACACACACACACACACACATATACGCACATACATATAGATGCATTTGTGAAAATTCACTTCTAATTGACATACTGTTTTTAAAAGCAATGTAAAAAATAATCTGAAAAGCAGATTTAACTGGAAAAAAAAACATGAAGAAAAAAAGAAAACAACTAACAAATAACTTTCAGATCAATGTTACCAAAAGTCTAAAAACATAATTTTTTTTACTCTGTTCACATAATTGGGCAGCTACAGTAACAGTTACGGAGTTCTGGGAGATTTTTAAAGCACAAGAACGTGATGGGTTAACATGTTTGAAAGCCTCATGGTAAAGGGGTAGGCTAGTGAGGGTCTGGCAGGTTACACAGAGTTTTCAGGATGTTTTGTGGATCCCAAAGTTCTATGAGAAGTGACAGCGCAGTAGTTCAGAATGTCTGTACATGGCATGTGGTTTTGTAGATGAGGAAAGGGTGAAAATATGTTCTCGACCAGGGGTGAAACAGGCGGCTGCAGCGTAATTGCTGGGGTTTGTTACAAGGTCTGTTACTGTTACATACAAGTTAAATACATGTACGTGTGGGGTTTAACTCTTTAGATCCCGGGGAGATGGTAAATTCTTTGCTACTAATTAACTAAGGATATTCTTCTAGCTAACATTAAACTATCTACATGGCATTTAAATGGGAAGCCGTGATAACCGTAGGTTTTAAAAAAAAGTATTTTACAGAGAACATTTAAAGCAAAAACAAACAAAACTGACTCTATAGATTGCGCTGCTATAAATACAAGTAATTTTATAGAACGAGAGAAAATATGGTCCATACTCAAATTAGTTAGATCTGCCACGGGCTCCAATAGACTAGAGAAAAAGAGGGGAAAGAACCCCCTTTGTCATTTTCCACCAGCGTCTGGGGGGGGGGGGGGGGGGCATTGTGACATGGCATTGTGATTGTGGTGGAGTTCTAGTATTTTTGCCTCGTGGTACCGAGAATAGAAATGATGTCCAGAGTTATTACTTAAAAAATAAATGTTGTGGTCTCTAGTGAGCCACACCCCTTTTGTGACATCATTGCGCAGCCCCGTATGCAAATGAACTGACACAAGGCTTCACTGACAGTCACCCCAATACTTTTTGGAATCAATCATGATAAAGCTTTTTAGAGGTATTCTTGATGACAATGTGTCAGCCCTCACTCAGTAGCCTATGTGGTTTAGTGTATAATCCCTCTGGGATGAGATCTTCCATAGAACAGAGAATCTCAAGGCATATTTAGAGCAGAGGATTTTCAGACTCCTCACCTGCCTATTTTTTAAATCCGCCATAGTTGCTTTTAAATACTAATGCAATTTCAAAGGAGCCGTGTTTTCACGTTAAGCGGAAGCCATCACTTCATCACATCATGAAAATCTCCTTTGACTTATGATAATTTTTTTTCCATGTGATGTTTTATGTTCTTTTAAACATATATATTGAAATCAGGGGTTTATTGGCTACAAAGGGCTGACCAGATTTTGTGCATTTGTTTCCCACATCTCCTGGAGAATTACTGTGCATTCTTTTTTTTCCAACCCTAGGCAACTTTTCACACGTATATTAAAGGGAAACTGACATATCCCAGGATTTTTAAAATGTTTTCTTGTCTCATTCATTTCACAAATATGTGATTGAAAATGAAATGATATGTAGAAATCCACACCTCTGTGTTTACCTCTATCCTGGAACTGGGCGCCTCCAGCTCGGCTCCCTGCCTGCCATTTTTATGGTCCTACCCTTTTCTGTCATTGAAGATAGTATGTTTTCCATGAGTGCCTTGACTGTGCCAGGACTGAAGTGGATCGTGATGAGTCAAACCTTTTAGTAACTGCTTCACATCTCCTTTTTGCAAGAAAGAGAGCCAGATGCTCCCTTTTGGAGCTTCCATTAGCTCTCCTGAGCTAAGCTCTACAGTGCAGAGCAAGCTCATTGGCTGCTAGTGTTCATTGGCTGGCTCATTGGCTGCTAGTGATTGCTCTCAGCCAATGAACGAAGCCCTGCACTGAGCTGTGCAGCGGCGCACAAGTAAGAAGTCAAATGGCTCCTTACACTTTGCACCATAACCACTACAATCCACTGTAGTGGTTATGGTGCTTGAAGTGTTCCTTTAATCCATGAAAACTTAATTACTGCAACCTTTAATTGGAATCCCTATCTACAAGTCATTTCTGCAAGTTCTACAAGAAGAAGATTAATTTATCCGTTTTTTGTTAGGTGCCTGGAGTATCCCTTTAAGAATTACCTTAGAAATCTATTATCATTATGCCATGAATTCTGTAGCAAGCTTGGCGTGGAATTGGAGTATTTGTGTTGTAAATGTACTAAGCTGTCACCAGTATGAAAATACTATCATTTACAGGCCGAGATGAACACCAGCTCACAGCTGCAGTATTTGTATAGCTCCAGGAGAACGAGGACACGATATCACAGAAAATAAGCTTACATAGTTACCGTTTCCTAGATACGTGTCCGTTTCCAGAGTCCGTATGGAAGATACAGCATTAATTCTTTTCTGATATAAATAAAATTGTCGCAGAGCTCTGCTCACTAAACAGTGAATTTTGACAAGTTGAAAAGCTGGCAATTTTTGTAATGGTGGGCTTTTAATTAAAGGGACTTAATGCACCATAACCACTACACCTCAGTGTTGTGGATATGGCGCAAAGAGACTATTGGTGCCATTTTTTTTCACACCATTTGGGAGTGGTTTAAAAAAAATACAACAGTTGTTATAGTGCTGTGTTGCGATACAGCATTGTTAAAATAAAGTCTGCAGGGTAATTCACTAAAGGGATAATAGCCTGAAATTCAAAGTAAATTCAAAGTGAATTTCATATTTAAAACCAAAATTGACGGACTGAGAACAGAATCGACTTGGAGAATTTGTTCCAATTCTTCCATTTTGGACTAAATTTTAAAATTCACTGTGAATTCCCGGCAAGTGTAATTCAAGTGAAAATCCTGCAGGTGTTGCGAATCAACCGATTTATTGGCGATATAACGAACGATTCCTGGAATAGCTGAATTAATCAAAAATCTCATTAACAATCACCTGCAAGATGCAATTACCCACTCTGGAGAACAGAACCCCCACTTTATTGCTCAATTAGAGATGGATAATATGGCACTACAGAAGTTTATAGACTACATTTCCAAGGACGTTCAGTCAGCCCTAGGGTTAAGCACCTAGTATACAGGGAAACCAACCGCCCATTCGCTCACTATGTAACTCCAGAAAACTCCACTGGGCGAGCTGCACACACTTTAGAACACATGTTGTGGATGTTTCATGGCATTGTTCTACATTTCTTGGGCTCTAATGTTTCTGAGGTCAATAGGGGTCGCACACAAACAGAGCTTTAACCTATCAAGCTTATTTAATAAACTGTTAGGTCATTCCCAAGATTAAAAGTGTTTGGTCGAATTTGTCATGAGTAATCCGAAATACGAAGGGAGGCGTGATCGCAGCAGGGGGCGTAGCAGGGGCATGTGTGTGATAAGGGGGCATTATTGGTAAATGGGGCTTGTTACCTTTCCCTGCACGTGCTTTGATATACCATTACAGTACAGCCAACCTCCTTCAGCACTCTCAACACAAATAGCGTTCTATTCATTTAACCCCTTCATGGCAGGTCAGATAACTTGGCAGGATTAACACAATATAGAGGGATTTAGGTAAGCCTTTCTAATGAAGTAGTTAAAATGGGATAAGCAACTGAAGGAATTAAAACTAAACGCAAATTAACCCCTTCCTTCCCTAGAAGTGTTCATAGATGTCTTAAGGCAGGAGTAGGTTAATCTTCGGCGCTGCAGATGTTGTGAATAGATCTCTCCTAATGCTTTGCCAGCATTATGGTTCTAAGTGCATTATGGGAGATGTAGTCCGTAACATCTGGATTGGGGTTGCCTTCCCTTGCCCTAGGGCAGGCAGAGGCAGAGGCGTAGCGTGGGGGGTGCAGGGGGAGCCGGCCGCACCAGTCGCAACATCTGGGGGGGGCGCGCTCGCACTTGCAGCTCTCTGCCCCGCCTGGCTCACTCACTCTCTCTGCAGTGCTGGCTGTGCGAATCCGATCCGAGCCGCCGGGTCGCCGCCCACTGTGGAGGGGGGGATGGGTGGGGGGCCAGGCGTGCGGTGCGGTGGGTGCGAAGAGAGAGCGAGGGACTATCTGGGGGAGGGACAGTGCAGCGGCCGCCCAGCGCAGCGCTGAGCGCGGGAGAGAACCACACCAGACCAGCCCAGGCAGCAGCAAGAAGAAGCTGGCAGCGGCGGCAGGTGACACAGGCCAGAGAGGAGAGAGGGAGCCAGTGGTGACAGACGCTGCAGGAGGAAAACCTAGGAGGACCTGGAGGAGAAAACCTAGCCTGCTGACTGCTGTGATCGGGTCCGGGACAGCCGGTGAAAAAAAAGGTAGGAGTCACGTCAGGACTGACTGGAGTAGTACTGGGCTCAGTGGGCTGGCTGTGTAGTGCTAGCAGAGCATCTCCCAAACTGAAGTTTCTTTGGGATGTTCCCGGTCTGCAGGTCAAGACTGGCATGTTGAGCTGACCAGATGGATTGAGGTTTGGTTGGTTCAACAGTGACGAGAAAGATTTCGATCCATATGTAGCTGCTCCAGCTCAACATAAGTTGATGTAAGCCAGTGGGTCTAGCAACCTTTAATTTATTTTATTTTTTTTTGCTGAAAGAGTAAGGCAATAGGCATGAAGGTGAATAAACATTATGTTAAGAGTAAAGAAATGGTTATACAATGAAGGGGTGCTAAAAGTGCAGCAAGGCAAGAAAGTGATTTTCTTTTTTTTTCTTTTTTTAGAATTTTAGCAGAATACTACACCTATATCATGCCATACAAAAAAGAATCTGGTGCACAAGGCAGGAAAAGGAGAAAGATAGAGACAGAGCAACAAGCTAAGTTAGCTGGAAGCCTTCACCGGTTTTTGGTGAGTACTGCTGAAATTACAGCAGGACCATCAGTAGCACCACAGGAGACTCGTAATCCTGATCCTGTGTCGGTAGACATTCCTGTTCCTGCATTAGAAGCAGAGACAGTTTCATCTAAGGATGTTTATACTCAGCCAAATCTGCCAGAAAATATTGACCAAAAAGTTTATACTGATATTGGCTATTGGCCTGAAACCATGGATGAAACCTTGAAAACTGAATTTGTCAGGCGAGGGACAGAGGAACTGCAGAATAGACTGCAGAAGACTGAGTAATCTAGCAATACTGTCCATTGAGAGAGACTTTAATGTAGATTTCAATTCCTTTGTTGAAAAATTTGCGCTAATTAAAAGCAGGCGAATTTAAATTAATCTGTATATTATATACAGATTGATATCTTGCACTTCTATTAAAGAATTACAATTAGAGGTACAGGATTGAGGAAGTTGGCTCCATCTAGCCCAGTCTTGGATCATCTCCAGGGTATGGTTCCATTTTGATTAGTTTTTGTTCTTGATATTTTTTGTCGTTTACGATGGTTGTGAGACGACATATAATAGCATGGCCCGTGCTAGGTTACTACATTTGTATATTTGTATTCATAGACCTGCTGAAAATGTGGAGAATGTGTAATGCATGTTCGTACTCAATAAAGTGTTGGAAAATAAACTTGTATTTAGATGCATTTTACTTTAATTAGTATTTTCATAACAAACAATACATGTGCTTGGGGGGGTAAGGGTTTCTTTAACTAATCTAGTGGAAGAGACTCGAGTGCTAAAATCCACGGGTTAGGGGGCGCAAATTACTTGCCTTGCCCCGGGTGCTGACAACCCACGCTACGCCACTGGGCATAGGCAACCTTCAGCACTCCAGATTTTTTTTGGACTACACCTCCCATGACGCTTTACCAGCATTATAGGTGTTATGGGGAATGTAGTTCACATCTGGGGTGCCGAAGGTCGCCTATCCCTGCCCTAGGGTGTTTCCCTAGCTGCCCCTTTAAGAATCCACTAAACAAAAATGATTGAGAAGTAGATGTCAAGATTAGTTTTGGTCCGAATTGGAGCATTTTGGTCCAATTGGAGCAAAAAAAATGTGGACATGAACTCCTTCCTTAAAAGTCTACATTTTGTTTAAAACAATTAAAAAAAAAGAAGAAAAATAAAATAACAAAAATATACAGCATTTTATAGCCAGGGGGGGAAAATGAAGCAATGCTCCGTAGATTAGTATTTATGGGGCATATAAAACAAGAGAATAAAACAAGTAATTGAAATATGGCTGAACAGCTGCAAATGTGAGCGGGGAAAATGACAGGAAATAAATGAAGCATGATACATACAAAACCGTAACTCAAGGCAAAGCGAGAAGTTATGGTGCCCTGCGCATTCGTGATTTGCTTTGAGAACCGGCTATCATCCATATGAAATATAACAAAGCCTCACATTCCCGCAGATTGATTCAAATATACATTTGGAAAAAAGCCCTTTCTGTCCTACAAACGAGATGGATGTAGCTCATCTCTTTTCAATACAAGAGGAGATGTCAAACATAATCTGTACTCAATAAGAAAATAACATTATTTAGGCAGGAAGGATACTATCAGGTTGTGATAGTATCAAGTGCATCCTAAATCATAGACCTTATTATCAACCACCACAATGGTACGTAATTCATTGACTCTGGAAGGATGACAGTAGCCCTTCTGGGTAACGAACCTGCAACCATGAAGTTTGAACACATATTATCTCTCTTACCAGCTATGATATAAATAGCCCTGACAGTTCACAGACAGTGTTATTCACTGATGAATGAATTGCTTGGAATACGAATTGAATTTAAAATAGTGGGCCAAAATACTCAAAATAGAAAAATGTTGTCCGGTCAGCTATTTTGGCCTTCCACCAATTCATATGGCAGTGAATACCCCTGCTTGAACTTATTTTACTTATGTTAGCTACATGTCCCCCTATTTGATGGTGCCCTGGATATTTACTATATATACATGCACTGCTATTCACTATTTATGCCTGCAGTGCTGCACACCTCCCAAGTGTCCCTGTTTAAGAGAGACTATCCCTATTTCGGACCCAAATCCCTGTGTCCCAGCTTTCTATCCTAATGCCCACTTTTCTAGGGGCTTCACAGTATGCATGAGTCAGTGGCGTCACAAGGGGGGTGCAGACCACACCAGGGTGGGCATCACGGGTGGGGGGGGGGGTGACACCAGGGCTGGCATGTCCTTTGGGGCGCACCGGCTCTGGGGGCACTTCCTGTCAGTCCGGCCTGGTACAGGAAACTGAAGCTCCTGTACCGTGGTCCGCGCCGCCCGGCCACGCTACACATGGAGGTAAGAGGCACACAAGGGAAGGTGAGATACCACCAGGGAAGAAGGGGGGACATGAGAGGGGAGATACCACCAGGGAAGGTGGGGATTCATGTGGATGTTACTTTCACATGTACCATCTACATAGTGATTGTTGCAGACCACCTACACTCCTTCATGGCAATGGTGTTCCCTGATGGCAATGGTCTCTTTCAGCAGGATAATGTACCCTATCGCACTGCAAAAATGTTTAGGAATGGTTTGAGGAAC
Source organism: Pelobates fuscus (assembly GCF_036172605.1). Lineage (NCBI taxonomy): Eukaryota > Metazoa > Chordata > Amphibia > Anura > Pelobatidae > Pelobates > Pelobates fuscus. Next base: position 155,505,492 of record NC_086325.1, on the reverse strand, counting down.
ATGACAAAGAGTTCAAGGTGTTGCCTTGACCTCCAAATTCCACATACCTCAATCCAATTGTCAGGATATGCTGAAACCTGAACACACAGACAGAATCACTAAAAGAGAATCCGTATACCGGTCCTTAGAATGGCCGGGTTAACGAACAAGTGGATTCAGAAACAAGTTGAGGTCAAGTGGAGTAGAGAAGACAGGAATATCGTATAATCAATCCGAGGTCAAAACGAGTGCAGAAGACAGGATACACGTGAGACAAGAGCCAGAAATTTATCACTAGAGTATCACGAAAGGAACCCCATATTGTTCTACCAAAAGCCACAACAGGGCAATAAGGAATGGGAGATGTATGTATAAAAAGGCATCGCTTAATTTTGATTGGTCCGATTCCAGTTGAAATTGACCACTATTTGTGGAAGGTACTTGACCTTCCTAATCTGACCTCTGACGTCATTTATGTGCGGCAATTCGGGCATTTGTTTGGTCGCACGTATATACACGCTGCACGCAAGGGAGGAGATTGGAGGAGATTGTGGCACTCGGAGCCATGTGGACAGGTAAGCAGGCAGAATGCCTGACACCAACTGAGCATCTGTGGAATATGCTGGAACAACAAATCCGATCCATGGAGTCCCGACCTCGCAGGACTTATAGAATCTGCTGCTAATATTTAGGTGCCATATACCAGGAGAGGACACATTCGGATATCTTGTGGAGTCCATGCCTCAAGGCATCAGAGCTGTTTTGGCTGCACGAGGAAGACCTGATCAGTGTATATCTGCATGCCATTGAATATGTGTTGGTGACAATGTTCTTTACAGAGATCAAGTAATCAGTTTATATGGGGTGGATGCAGTTGTAATATCACTCAATACATTTTCTATTGACCCAAACTCATGGGGGCAGCTGTTTAGTTTCTATCAAATATAAATGTCGTTACTTCTGCTTTAAATGGAAAAAAACATGACCTCTTGTGGATTGGTTGGATATCTGGAAATGTAGTGGTGAATCACCTCTATGTGTAATGAACAGAGTATTAAATCCCTAATGCAGTGTTACACCACATGGGTTAGCGTACTTTAAATGGGCATATCGCCCACAAATACCGGCTGGAGGTTGTGCGGTCTTCGGGGCATAAATCTACATCTGTGGTGGACCTGCCCACTATACAGACATTTTGGCAGCAGTTTCATTATTTGTATACTGTAGTGCTTTGTAAACCTATGCTTCAATCCTTACCTCCCACAATGTGCAGGGTAACTCCTAAAATAAAAGACAACACAGCCAAGGACATACTTATAGTGTTATCCATAACACCTCTGTCACAATCTGCTCTTTTAACCCTTACCCCCCTGCTCTTCCCTTTTCCTATCGTTGAGCGTAGAAAGTCCTCCAATGCAATGTGTGCCTTGGCTGTGCCAGGATTGAACCGCATCTCTAATATACGTTTAAAAGAAAATTGAGAATCACACGGAAAACAGAGGTTAAAATTATAGATAATTTCTACTGTTTTATTAAATGGGAGAATTTCCTGTTTTAAAAATGTTTTTAAATCTTTATTTAAGTCGAGTTAATATAATCCTTTCCATACAGTCACCACAGGGTACAATAACACTGAATGTATTTTGAATCATATAGGAAGACAGGGAGCGATGACTTATATCAATGATTGTCAGGAAGGCAAGATGGAGAGGCTCAGATAAAGGATAGAGGCATACACAGCAGTGTTGATTTCTACATTTAATTTATTTTTCAGACCTCACAAACACATATTTGTTAAAAAAAGAGGATACGAAAACAAAATATTTTAAATCCTTGGAAATTACAGTTTCCCTTTAAGACTGCCTCAGCATCGTTCGATTTGCAGTTCAAAAACAGCCGAGTGCCATGATTAAGTAGTCTAGTGTAGCCCAACAAGGGTATGGCTCAATAGACACTATAAGCCGGAGACATAGTGGATGGGACGGGGGACTATGTAATCTTTCCAGAAGGGATGATTGGAGTAGGGATTTACCCGATCTGGATTGGATTGTAATACTTTCATTGCTGGAGGTCTATTGCAGATCAAAGCTAAACAGGTCCCTCTAGTTACTAAAGTGACGGAGGTAGGACTTTGCTCAATTGTTTTTGTTTATTATCAGCAAAGCCAGTGCAATGTTTAACTTAGCACATATATAATAATTTATTCATTGAACGGGGAAACCAATGAGGGAATTGCAAATTTTAGTCTAAAATAGGCAAAATGTAAAAAAATCTTCACTGCCACAATTATTGTATTTTGACAATTTCTTTATCAAATGTGTTAATCTGTGAGTTCTTTGCAATTCATATTTTAGTTAATAAGCCCTTCAGTGTATTTTCACAGCCAGCCTTTGGTGGAAAATAATTAGTTATATATTCCTGTATTCGCTTGACTCCCAACAATTTTATGTCCCAAGCTGGTACGCAGGGAGTACCGCTCACAGCAGCAGGCATGTTAGAGCTCCAATGCTTACATGCTTCGTGTCAGCCAGGCTGCCAGCGATACGCAGTTTGTCCTAACTGAGACTGTTTTGCAGAGTTCGCAAACTCTAAAATGCACTAACATATTTAATATTATAACATATCCAATATGTACTATTCTCATTTTTAGAGAGACTGGGCCCTTGTAAGAAGCCTGAAAATGCTATTACAGCCCCCAAAATTAATCCACAAAATATTCTGAGCTTGAGGAACTGGCAAAAAAGTGATTGAGAAATTGGTAAAAAAATAATAATAATAATTAAAAGTGTATACGCTGATTCTGAAGATTACATTTTCTGAATGCTTTTAGTTGAACAGGAGCAGAGTACTTCTGAGTTGTATCTGACTAACCCATATCATTAAGAACTTGGTTGGGCTCCAAATTATTGAAATTTAGTGTAGAAAACTCAAAAGGCAGTCCTGAACAGTACAAAACCATATATGTCAACAGTCCTGAATTTTCCAGGACAGTCCTGTATTTTGAGGTGCTGTCCCAGCAAAAGTTGGTCTCAGGGACCTGTCCTGAATTTTAAAATTTGCCAGAAGATTTCAAAATGTTGGTGAGACCTTTGCATTAGGACCTTGCACAGAGTGCTTCAGCACACTACCAGTCATTACTTTTAGGGGCATGTCTGCCCTTTTGATTGGCAGGCCTCCTTCTTTGCTTGATGGACCCACCCTTTTGTCAGGTGGACCCCATTGTTTGTTATGTTGGTCCTCCATCTTAAAAGGATATACCCACCCCTAGTAATCACGTTAAAAAAAATAATTAAACTACACGTGCTCATCCAAAGTCCAAAAATGTTTATTTCTCAAACTAGTCAAAAGTTCCAATTTGGCTTTTTTTTGGACAGAAATTTACAATTATCTTCTCAGTTCTTCACATTTCTCACAAGCTTATTCTCTAAACTGTGAATTGAAAACGTGAAAAGGGAATTAAAAAAAAAATGTAGGTTGCAATAGGCAAATTCGAAAAATTCAATCAGTGGCAACTTATATTTATTTTACCTAAAATTTGAAATGTCCAAACATTTTACTTTCTTGAACAACTTTAGTGAGGAACTGTCACGTCATCACTTTTAGCACAACTTAATAGCTAGTAAACATTTAGCTACTGATGGTGCTAAATGTTTTTTCAAATTATTATTCTATCATTATATTCCGGTCAAAGTAACTCTCAAATTACCTCTTGCAATGCTGTGTCCGTGCACACATATGTGCGCCTTAGGTCAGGCATCATGGAGTAACGAAACCCCCGAAAAGCAAAATTGCAGAGGATGTAAGTAAGTACGTTTTTTTTTTAACTTCTGCTGCTCAATTCGCCCCAGTGATCGTTGTAATAACTTTTACAGTATTGAAGGAACGAGGAAATTACACCCCTCTAGAAGTGACAGTTGCTAAATTGTAAACTACGTGGAACTGAAAATCAAATTACATGCGCAGGTCAAAAAGAATCAAAAGTTAATATAGAAGTTTAGCATCTCTTTAAATAAAAATGATAATAAAACTTTAATCTCTTTCTGGCTGTGATTCCAGATGCAGCAAGATTTTACAAATTACAGCGCAAGAGAGACAGAGAGAGGAGGGAGTGCTTTAAACGATCTTCCAGCTTGTGAAATGAATATCCTCACATTGTTTTGCCCCATTATAATTCTCCTACATAAACACGCATTCTAGCAAAACAATAACCACGGTTATCTAAATTCTGATCGCTTAGAAAGGTAACACCAAACATACGGGAGCAACATGGCATTTTACACCATGGGGTATGCTTAATAAGTCTCCTAGGTGTCAATCTTCCTAAAGGGAGAGGAGATGTGTGATCTAGCATTAATTTCGCACCATAACCACAGTGATTTAGCTAAAGGCACTATTGCTAATCACTAGAAGAAAGCAAATGTCAGTACCAAGAAGCAGCGTGCTGTGCGTCTTTAAAGTTAAATGTTGCCGAGTGGGTGGGACTGCCACTTTAAATACTAATGTTTCCCGTTGTTATCCAAATATATATTTAAAAAAGAGAACCCAGGAACATTAGCAATTCTTATGCAGTGCTATGAATCACGAAGAGGAACAGCGGGGCCTCAACAAAAGAATTGCGATTTTGTTTCTTCCATATTTGAAATGCTGTCAGCCTTCTTGAACAGATTCCTGCTGTTGCGATAAGTGACGAATCTCACGCATAGGTCTCTGTCAATTTTCTTCTGAAATAATTCCAGCAGCATGACGGATACGTAGACTATTCAATGTGACAATAGCACCCATGGGTGGTGCGACAGTTATCCCGATACGCAGGTTATGTTAGGGTCCTCTCTTCCATTGTCACTGCTTACCTAGCGTGCTTGTTGTTTGACGGATTCACTTCAAGAAAATGCCGACTAAACTGTGAATTTTAGAAGATGAATGGCAAAAGAACATGAATGGCAAAATCAAGGCTAAAATAGCTGATCTAGAATAATCATCCAGTTCAGATATAATCACTGCTTTGCTAGGTCAGCCTCACTTTTGCCATTTTAGATTCCATGTAGTTACTATACTTGACAGTGTTGCTGTTTTCGAAGGGGAGCAGTGCCAAGATTGTTCCATTTTAAATGGGACACGATTGTGACATGGGGTAGAGCAGGTTATTGGTACGTCCTCAGGGGGGTATCGTGTTATACTACCAACCTTTGTGGACTATGGACTTGCTGGACTATTTATACTGCATCTTGAGTGCAGTAGGCCCAAAGCTGTATGTCTCCCTAACCCTAAGCCCCTTGTGGCAGCAAATATGATTAATGCCCTCTCTTTGGGTGGGCACTTCTCACATAGGCACTTCAATTATAGGTGTCACCAGTAACGCAAGTTCCGTCACCAGTGACATCCCATTGAAGTCATGCCCTCCTATCCCAATTTCATACCTCCCAATGTTGGGAAGGATGCATATGCCCCAAGCGTCATTTGGAGATGAAGTCTGTTGGCACTACATACCTCAGTAAGTGCATCAACTGCATTTACTAAGGTGAGGTAATATGAAACTGAGTGTAATGATATTGATGTTACAAAGTTTTGGAGTCCAGTAGCCAGATCAGCAATGTTTTCTGCCAGAGGTAGCCACTAGTTACCCAGGTGGTTGAGCCCCTGAGCCTTGAGTGGCCGTCTGGTCTTAAGCAGAGATGGGAGACTGGAACAGAAAGATGATAATCGTAGTGAGGCAAGCCGAGGTCAGTGGGAAGGAGAAGCAACAAAGTCAAAACGGTCCAAATTCAGCAACAGGTAGGAGAAACGGGAACATGCTTGATTAGAGAGTACAGAAACCACAATAATCTGGCAAAGGTACAGAGACAGGAAGTGGCTTTTATAGGCCAAGAACCAGACACCTGACCAGACACAGCTCAAGAGAGTTGTCACTGATACCATTACTTGTAGAGTCAAGGTTATTAGATTTCAGGTAAATTTGCAAAAGGCAGGCTGGTGTACTGGTAAGGAAGAGGTTTAGCAGCATGAAATCCAGAGTTCAAAACCCAGCAGAGTCAGTTCCTCACACTGAGACTATCGGACAGGTCAAAGTTGTGCTTCAAGTTCTCCTGAGCCACTGTTAGTAATAAGGACCCGAAGATAGTGACTGGACTATTGGGAGGCATGCAAATGTGTTGGAGGTCTTGCTGTAGTTGGTGGCATTTGGTTGTCTGTCCTCAGTGGTGCTCGAGGGGAGGTCTGTTGTCTTGTCTTTCTCAACTTCTCCTCTCTTGCGCGCTGGGCAGTCATTTTGCCCTTGAAATTTATGTGTGTGTTCCTGCCCTGTGCTAATACCACTCTGCTAAATTGTAGCAGCCACCATTCGCTAAAATTGCTTCCACTAGGGAACGGGGCCTGGCCATCATGGTGGATGGGTGCACATGGTGTGTGCTCCTCACCTAAAGATTGAATACCACTGTTTTGTGGTTGGATGATACCCTCAAAAGTGCACTTACCTGACCCTGCAAGCTAGGGTACTCACCTGAACAAGCTTCAAGCCTATGGCCTAGGACTGCTTTGCGGCCTACACGCCTGGTGTGATCCACGGAGGGGAGAAACAGATGATCTCCCGGCCTGGACCGGCTGACGTATGCAGTATCAGTTCCTAAGCCCTGTTCCCCCCCCCCTTTGGACCGGTGGGGGATATCCCGGTGCCCACTGGTGTAATCTTGTGACCCACTCTACAAGATGCTGAAACTCTCTGCCTTTAGCTTAAGATGGCTGTCCCACCAGGGCCTACTGTGACACAAGCCTACCCATAGCCACCCACCCATGTGGATCCGCTTCTTCGGGCGTTCGATCGCCTGTGTGCACAATTCTGGGCGAAACTCAGCAATCGGGCACTCACCCGTACTCATGTGGCTCAAGCTGAGGCACCCCGTGTCCGGTCTGCGGGTCGGCGCCACGGCACTGGATTTACCCGCCACATTCCCCACACAGCGTCGCAGAGGTGGAGACACAAACAGCGGGTGCATAAGCGCCGACAACAAGGCATCTGGAAGCGAGGGTCTGGAGGAACACGGTCGCTGCAGAGCTCCTGGGCAAGGAGAAACAGCCACAGAGAGCGACAGCCTAATCCTGGTCCCTCGCGCTGCCCATGGAGAGAAAGGGCGTTCGCCAAAGAGAGGCTCCGAGCTCCGGGAGTGACGAGGTCAACCCTTGCAGAAGTCTGGAGCTGGAGAGGTGCACAGCAGTGGTGCAAATATGCGGACGAGCATGGGGACTTTCCGGGCAACACCTTGCTATTTCCACTCAGGGGAATTGGTTGATCCAGGACTTTTCCTGCAATCTGTGGCCAGCCACACAGGCGGACTCCACCTTGGCTTCCTTCGTATGTCATGCACAAAGCTATTCTTACTGTTATTTTTGTTAGTCTTAAGCTGATTTTCCTTAAAGTAATGCAGCAAAGTAAAGTTTAGTTTCGTTACCAGTGGTCTACACATAGCGAGCATGTTATATAGTAAAACTGCAGAACATGTTTCACTCTATATATAGCTTATAACCTTTCTAAATCTTAATGTTTACCTACACTCCACATGTCTAGTTAGTCCTTTGAGTCTGTTAGACATGTATGACCAGCCTGATACTCTTGTCTAATCTAACTTTAAAAATGTGCAAATTTTATTTAATGCCATGATGTCTGTTCCTGAAGTGCATGCTATTGTTACCGTAGCATGACAAGCTTGAATGTAAACTCCTGCACAGCAAAAATAAAGAATTAAGAAAAAGAAAAAAAATAGCTTCCACTTACGTTATCAAGATGTGAATGTATTCAAATTAGAAAATCTTACCAACAGCAACTGATAATTCCTGGCTGACAAGTGTTTTAACGTCTCACGTAGAGAATAATAGGAGACGCTAAGTGCAAGTTACCAACTTGATTCCACGTTATGCTAACTTTTGCCACGGCTTGACCCTGTGTAAGAAAACAGGCTTAATGCCTGTAGATAGATGTAAAAACAAATGGATGCTATGCACAGTCATTCTCTCCTTGCTAACAAAACTATAGAACATTTTGAATATATAGAGCAACAAATGCTGTATGTTGTGTACCTGACGTTTAGGATTACTGGACTCTCAAACTGGACGTGAGTCCTAATCAGCTATTGCTAAATCATTTCAAAAGACTGTATTTGTAACAGCTGCTAAGACAAATGCTGTGAGTGTACTGACTCTAACTTGCTCCAACTGTCTCGTGAAATAGTTGACGTGACTCAGACAGCGACCAAGCCTCAGACGCAACCACAAGTTCTACATTACAGAGACAATCAATGGCTTTAAACATGATTTACAATGGCATGCTATCTCTAGGTACAGCATCACTGTGCAGACACCGCATATCTGCATAAATTGATACGGAATACGGATGATGTATGTGTGCATTTGTATTTTTCCTTTGAATACCTGTGTTTTCTCGGGCGATTTAAAGCTACACACCCAAACTATTGATCAATATCGTGTTTCGTGGCTTGTAAAACTGAGACAATGGCTTATTAAGCACCCTTTATTTGCATAAATCGCAGCGTCAGCTAATGATGGATGAGCTGTTTTCTGTGCTGATCTACATTAATGGCTGACTACCCAAGAATGCTATGCAAATCTTCATGAATTTCAATTACTTCCAACTCATTTTATGCTACGAGGTTGAATATATTTTTTTTAAAGTGGAATTCTCACTTTTCTGGAATTTAGACGAATGAATAAAACATTGAAAATCACCTATAACTTGTGATAATATACAGACAAGATGTATGCAAACGCAGTGCAGAAATAGAACGATTAATGAAAGACATGGGAGGTGCGGGCGGACAGGAGGATGAGTTTCGCAGCCACATTATATACTGTAACGGGACAAGTTGGGAACGCGTAAGACCACTGAGAAGCAGGTTATATGCACACAGTCATCAAATCTTTCTTTTTTATGGGCACTGGAGGGCTGGAAAACAGTCCCTACTGTCTAGTGATTGAGGAAGTAGGGATTACTTTCTTTTTTCCTCAGTATATAGAGGTTACTAAGCAGTGGGTGCCGACGTCATATAACGGCGCTCCTTGCCTCTATATGTGTTACAGCTCTCTCCCTTCTAGCCCCAGATAGAGTATAATGCTCTGTGAGTGCATCCCATTTCCGCCTGTCACCTGGGACGAACTGCACCCTGATAATATGCTAGTGCAGCTGTGAGACTTTATATACACAGGTGTGTACAGGTACATCCAAATCATGTCCAGTCAATAGAACCTGCCACAGGTGGACTCCAATCACAGAATAGAAACGTCTCAAAGATACAGAGAAATGTGATATAATTATATGATTTCCATTCTGATTTTTATAATAAGTTTGCAAAGTTTTAAATACTTTTTTGCTTTGTCATTATGGGTATAGATTTGAGATTGCTGTGAAAAAAAAACGAATTTAAATAATTGTAGCATAAGACTGTAACATAATAAAATACGTTATCAGAGCTATTTACTACAGTGGGATTGTACAGCGCTACGGAATTTGATGGCGCTATATAAATAATAAAATAATAATAATTCAAGTTGAATTTAAATTTAAGGTCAAAGTCAGCCATGCTTTCGGTTTGGGTTCTCTGGCCTTGAATTTGAAATTCACTTTGAATTATCACTTTAGTAAAAAACATTTTATCTATCTATCTGTCTGTCTATCTAAAGTGGGCATCCTTTGGGATCTAGATTCAGCGTTCCCCATTTTTTACAGCACTGTCCCTCTGTTCTAAGAGCTTGGAATGTTTAGTGTCTGGGAATGTATTGCAGTCACAGAGTTCCATTCAGCTCAGTCAGTCACGTAAAGGGATTTGCGTATTGTACCCAGCAGATACCTAGAATTAGACCAAGCAGTCCTTATACCAATAAACATAAGAGATCAACTGCATTCCTTGCAGCAATATGAGAACACGTGACACAATTCTCTTTACCTTTTATATTGGTCTCTGCATATTGTACTGTCTTTTTTTCAAATTGTACAGCGCCGCAGAATATGTTTGCATTTTATAAATGTTACTAATAATAATTCTCCTATTGACATTCCCTGGTTTTTTTTACTGTAATAAATTCCAATTTCCAGAGTGAGGGGGAGGGTAGCGGAGGTAAGTATAAAACACGCTTACCTCTAAAGACCTTGTGTTCTACTTCTGACGCGTATGTTTTCCCATCATGCATTAGAGACACTAATGATTGCTCGGGCATTTGTTTCCATAGTGCCTTACAAGAGCGTGCTTGCTCCTTGAGGGCCAAGATCATTTGCATCACATGCCCAGGCTGTGCCATAGGTGGCATATATTAAGAAAGAGACACTTTTTTTTTTTTTTTACATTAAAAAAAATAAATGGATTAAAAAAAAAATAGCAACTTGTAAAAAAAAAAAGTTAATAGTTCCTTTAACATGAAAAGGATTTGTATTTTTACACTAACGAATCGTTCCGAATGTCGTTTGATGCCAGTGATGGAGAATGGATATATAAAGTTGCTGTAACTTTTTCTGGCATCATAAATGAAAATGTAAAGAGAGAGGCTTTCACCACATTATCAATCTACAATGGCGGCCCACCAATGACATTAATTATACCCCAGCCACATGACCAGCAGATAATCGATAATCTACTGTAATAGTTTTTCTATAATATTTTAGCACTATTCGCCCAAGCTGAATACTAACACCCCATCTGCTCGTATTGCTGTGGCGTACACTTCTAAAACATATTAATATTTTCTGTAATCATTGCTTTTCAGATGTTTTTTCATTTATATCGTATGAAGCCATCTGCTATTGACAGCTCCAAGTATTTCCATTACCACTCGCCAGTGGTGGCAAAGATAGATTGAAGGGTAACGCTGTGGTGAACAAACCGATTGTTTCAAACACAAAAGGGTTTATTCACTAAACAACAAATTGTAGTGAATTGTGTTGGAGAATATTTCCAAACAATCTATTTTTGCAATTTGATTTTCAATTAACTACAGTTCTGTGTTAAAGGATCACGCAAAGCACCGCTTGTGGTGCTCTGAGTCATCAAGAAGCGCCAGGGGGACTGCAAGGACACTCTTAAAAGTGGTCTGTACCTGATATTGGTACAGACCACAAAGCTCCCTCTGTGAAGAAAGGTGGCACAGGAGAAGGGCCAGAGCTCCTGGGCCAGACATAGGACCGGTGGACCCATGTCCGGGTCCGGTCCCCAGGCGGTTATCCTGCTCGGACTTCCAACAGAGAGCTGGAAGATGACACTCTCAGCTAATGAACTAGCCCTACACTGCCGTATTTGGCTAACAGAAGCTAGAGCTCTGTGTTGGAAGTAGAGAGGGGAGAGCGACACCTGGCAGACCGTAGGTAAGAAATTAAACCATTCTAAAACAGTTTGACTACTTACAAGGCAGGGGGTGGCCAGGGCTCTCTGAGCACCATAACCACTGTAGTGCAATGTAGTGGTTATGGTGCTTGGAGTGCTGATTTAAGTAAATAAATGCCCAGATATCTTTGATTACAAGCTGTTAATTTTCTTGTCAATTTTCCAAAATTCGCAATTTAGCGAATAAACCCTTAAGGTTGTTTGAGAACCTTTCGCTACAATTCTAAACAATGTTGGCTATTGACGCAGACTTGAAGGCTCCTCTATTGACTTATCTATTGAGCAGTAAAAGAGAGACATGAAAAAAGCTTTGTTTGCATCTCAATGATACAATTATAAAGAACTTATAATGTCTTAACAATAACCCAGGAAGACATGGAACAATATTCCTACTACATAATGCTTGTGAAAGATTTATGTGATAACGGGCTAGTTCTTATATTATTAAAGCACGAATTACCACTGGAGCAGTAGTTGCAATGGCACTGGAGCCTACTAAAGTTCAGGGGCCCTTCCTCGGCCCCCCAGTGGGGAGGGAGAGCAGTAAGCGCAATAACAGAGTAATAACAGAGGACTCAGAGGATGCTGAGCCAGTTGCTGCCTCTGCGAAGCCCCGCCCCTTCTCACCTCCAGCACACCTGCTGCATTCCTTGCTGGAATTATGAATGCGGCAACTGCTTCAGCCTGCTCTGGCCCCAGGTTTGCCGCACAGCAAGAAGCCCTCGTTTGTGAACTGCATGCAGTGTGTCTGTGTAATAGAGTGTGTCTGTAAAATATATTGTGTGTGCCATAGAAATGGAATGAGTGTGCTTCTTGAAATGGGTCTGTGTGCTGCATGGTGTATGTCTGTGAAATGGAGTGTGTCTGTGTCCTGCATGCTGTATGTCTGTGAAATTGAGTGTCTCTGTGTGCTGCATGCTGTATGTCTGTGAAATGGAGTGTGTCTGTGAGCTGCATGGTGTGTATCTGAGAAATGGAGTGTGTGTGCTGCATGGTGTATGTCTGTAAATTAGAAGGTGTCTGTGTCCTGCATGCTGTATGTCTGTGAAATGGAGTGTGTCTGTGTGCTGCATGCTGTATGTCTGTGAAAAGGAGTGTGTCTGTGTGCCGCATGCTGTATGTCTGTGAAAAGGAGTGTGTCTCTGTGCTGCATGGTGTATGTCTGTAAAATGGAGGGTGTCTGTGTGCTGCATGTTGTACGTCTGTGAAATGGAGTGTGTCTCTGTGCTGCATGGTGTATGTCTGTAAAATGGAGGGTGTCTGTGTGATGCATGGTGTATGTCTGTGAAATGCAGTGTCTGAGTGCTGCATGGTGTATGTCTGTGAAATGGAGTGTGTCTGTGAGCTGCATGGTGTGAGACTGTGAAGTGGAGTGTGCCTGTAAACTGCATGGTGTGTTTGTGAAATGGAGTTTGTCTGTGAGCTGCATGGTGTGAGACTGTGAAGTGGAGTGTGCCTGTAAACTGCATGGTGTGTTTGTGAAATGGAGTTTGTCTGTGAGCTGCATGGTGTGTGTTTGTGACATGGAGTGTGTCTGTGAGCTGCATGGTGTGTGTTTGTGACACAGAGTGTGTATGTGAGCTGCATGGTGTATGTCTGTGAAATTGAGTATGTCTGTGTGCTGCATGGTGTGTCTGTGAAATGGTATATGCCTGTGAACTGCAAGTATGTGTGAAATCGAGTGTTAACGTTGAACTTCCTGAGATGTCTGTGAAATGCATGGAGTGTATCTTTGTCACTGGCAGGTGCCCCCCTTAGCCACCAGTTATGCACAGGCTGCTATCAACATATTCCACTCTTTCTGTGTAATGACTAAAGATGTCCGCCTACATAGAGCTAGTAAATTCACTAACGGAGTTATTAAGCGTTATATTCATAATAAACTAATACACAAAACATGACTATATTGCATGTAATCTTTAATTTTCAGTGATAATGAAAACAGTTAGTTATCCTTTAACCTACCCTACTTGTTTGACTCTTCGTAGAGGTGACGTCCCTGTGCCACCTCCCGCAGCTCACAATATGCTGAGTGTTTGCAACTTCTTTGTCGCTTATAATAAAGTTGTGTTGGTTTTTCCATTCAACGCCTTCAAACATAAATATTGTAGGTGTTTGGCAATGTACCAGCAGCCGTTCCCTCGGTTGGGGCCCACCTTTGTGGTACTAAACAAACGGCATTGAAAACAGAATAATGCATGTTTTGAGTATTGGTGCACCAGGGGCATCAAAGACGAGAATATGGGAAGCTCGAGAAGAGATAGGGAAACCAGCTCTGTAGAAGATAAATGACTCAGGGTGTTTTAATAATGAAAGTAGGTCATTGTGAAATGCAAAAGGAGAATGCATAAAGGTGTTTTTCATCTTTGTTCTTTTCTATTGTGCCCTAAAGACAAGTGAAAAATCTATACATATTGTATTGCCGCTGTTTCAGGTACACAGCCAGCTCAGGATGCTGTCTGCTTGCATATCAAATTTATGAATTCAAAATCGTGTGGATTAATAGAGTTGCCAGTTTTTGTTTGTTTGTATTCCCATCATTGCGAATTTGATTGTTATTGCTCAAAAATACACTGGTGGGAATATCTTAAGGCACCGACAGCTAGCCGCGTTGAGAGCATTTGACTGGCGAATTGGTTGACCGCATATATCCCCATAGCTTCCACGCCAATGACCACATGTGTACATACCTTCACTAACACGCCTTCGGCATCTTTGATTTGCAGTGAAGAAAATTGTAAAAGAGAAAATAGTATGAAAACTTGATGTGCTTGGCAGTCTGATACTATAACCAACCCATGTAATGTGTACTTTATAAATCAAGACGGGCCGTATAATTGACTTACAGTGCTAATTCTTCAGGATGACACGAGAAGCTAAGTCTAACACACAATCATGGTTATTTACATGAGACTTGCCTTAAATTTGAATTCACTCTGAATTCCTGGTAATTCTCACGTTAGTGAGTAAACCATAGAGTAAAAGTGACTATATAGACATATCGTACAGGGCCAGTCATGAATTTTATGCCTGAGGTTCTCAGTCCTCCAGTGGTCCTTGACCAACAGATCACAATGAATTTCCAAGAGTTGATACATATTAGAGTCTCATGTTCATGGATTTACATCAAAGCATCCTCCATTGAACCAAATCTCTGTCGTATGTTCTGATCGGTTGTTTCATAGGACTGAGAGATAATTCTCAAAAGTAGTGCAATATATTAAAAGTAGTATAATCACCATGGAAACCAATGGAACTTATCAGAGATATTGGTGTTTCCTTGCCTTCATATTTTTGCACCTCTTTTTAGATTAGAATACTTGATAAATCTATCCCATTGTGTAGTACTTGTTGATATGTAGAATAGGGTGTGGTTGCTACCATAATATGCAGGATACATTTCTGGCGTATATATCCTATGCATAATAGATGCATAGTGTCCACAAAGCCTATTTGATAACATGGTGGAATGTTGGCCATTGGATTGGCTGAGATCATTAAGATTGATTATCTTAACCATGGAGGCGGGGCCAGCTGCGGCATGACCAACATGGCGATGGAGAAAAGGTAAGGTAAATTATTAACCTATTCTGAGGGGGGCCAGTCTCTTACATAGGTAGTACTGCACTATAGTGTTAGGAATACTTAAAGGGACACTATAGCCACCAGAACCAACTACAGCTTAATGTAGTTGTTCTGGTGAGTATAATAGCTCCCTTCAGGCATTTTCATGCAAACACTGCCGTTTACATTGCCCCTAGGGACACCTCCGTGTGGCCACTCCTTAGATGGCCACTGGAGGTGCTTCCTGGGGCAGTGCTGCACAGTAGGCAACCCTGCCGTTCATCGTCTCCACGCTCTGATTAAATGCATCTCTATGAGAAGGTGCTGATTGGCCAAAATGGCATGTGGCCCCGCCCCCTTGCCGATTTTAGCCAATCCAATAGTAATCCTTTAATAGTTATATGCATTCCTAACACTATAGTGCTCCTTTAAAAAGTTTTGGAGTGGGACACGGAGCGAGCTGGACGTGTTTGCCTAGAGCTCCGCTCCGCCGCACCGCTAACCAGCTAACATTAGCTATTAAATTCGACCAAACTCGATTATAAGTCAATCTATCTGCTCCCAGGGATGGACAGGAGGCAACAACAGAAGAAGAACCAAAAAAAGGGCCAGGAATCCGGTGCATCCGTGGCAGAATTCTTCGCCACGCGAGCTGCGACCCCAGATCGCCAAGATGGCGGCGGCGGCGGGAAGGAGGGAGGTGAGGAGCCAGCGCTCGGGACCAATGCTGCGGGTCCTCAGAGCACTCCGGACACAGCCCAAATTCTCACCTCGCTTGCCGAAGTGAAATCGTTCTTGGCCGGTGAGATAGACCGAGCCGTCAAGCTGCTACGGGATGAAATCCAGACCCTGGGAGACCGCACCTCGAGGCTGGAAACAAGGCTGGAAACTACGACGAAGGCCCATAATACGGCCATCACGCAGATTAACCAATTGACAGCCAGGATGGAGGCAGCAGAATTGACTATCGAGGACATGGCGAACAGATCACGCCGCAATAATTTACGACTGAGGGGCCTCCCAGAAAACGCGGGAGAGGGCCCTGTGGCGGCCATAGTCTCTGCAATCCTGAAACCCTTACTGCCTGACATCCCTGAACACCAATGGCATATTGAAAGAGCCCACAGAGCTCTGCGAGCTAGGAGGCCGGACGCCAACTACCCTAGGGACATTATTATAAGGTTCCTGCATTACCAAACAAAAGAAGCCATCCTTAAGAAGAGCAGGGAGGCCCGAATCACCTTCCAAGGGGCTGATTTATCTGTATTTCAGGACTTAGCGCCCACTACCCTACAGAGGAGAAGAGACTGGAGGCCCATTACGGAGGCGCTACGAGATGCGGGTCTCCGGTACGCCTGGGGATACCCCTTCAAGCTGCTGGCGTTCAAGGAGGGGAGAACACATGTCCTTCACCCAGGATCGGATGCACGGTCCTTCTTCCAAGCAATGGAATTGCCGGCCCCTGAGGGAATCCCCAAGATGGTAGCGGAGTCTGGAGCCCTACAGCCCCTACCGAGAGAATGGTATACCGTCGGAGAGTGAGGTACAGGGGCACAATACATGTCAAAGGATTGTGACTGTCCATGAACAGTTCAACGGGGGTTTGGATGGGGGGATTAAGCCGGCTGACTTGGGAGGGGTACGGGGAGCGGGACAATTCATTCCAGCAAGGGGTGTGGGAGAACACTTCCAGACAACCGGGGCCAGACTCTGAGCACTGGACATCCCGTATAATAATAATAATAACACTGTTTGGGCGGGGGATGGGGAAGGGGGGGTCTGAGATTTGCCGAGATTGGGTGTTGGGGAACTAGTCTTTGATCATGACCCAGAATTCTGAGTTGTATTATATCCCGTATACCTTGTGTTTATATGTTGATCCAGTCCATAGCCAGGATACCAAACCCCAGGCCCGGTCTCTCTCTTAGACTATATGATCTCACCAAAAAAAAAAAAAAAAAAAAAAAAAAAGGGGGGTACACTACGAGGTAGACTTGAGTACCTTCGACCCAGTTAACCACAGAACCCCCATTATTACATATTGCATATTATAAGTGAGAGGCCGCGACCTGCGACTACCTCCCTAGGAGGCCCGGACGGGACCCGGCCCAGGTGTATGGGAGGGGGTGGCCGGGAAGAACGGGCATAGGGGTGACAATGTAAGCACAGTATTTTTGATATATGTATGTACTCGCTGGCTAGGATTTGCATGCTTGAAAGCCACATGGCATACGGACCTACACTAGGTGCCCCAGTAGGGGCCAAACGCCCCACCCAAGAGTATAAGGAGGGTTGGCCTACTGGCCAGCGTAGACGACCCTGGGGGAGGGTTAAGGGTATCTCCCATCTTTTATTGCCTAAATTGGTTTCTCAATGTTCAAATGATTATGCTGCAAGTACAGCGCTTCCCGACTGGGTGACCCCAAATGCTTTTGGGACGGCGCCCCACTTCCCGCGACAGCCTCCCCCCCCCCTGAGTCCTTGATCACGTGCAGGGAGTTCGCCCTCCCCCTCCGCTCCACATTGTGCCCGTGCGCCCCACGAAAAGGGCATCCCCCAGATGAGCTTGGAACAACTATAGGGGTACTGCAGTGAACGGACCTGGGAATTAGCCCTATGGCCCGGAGGAGAGGGAGGGGGTGCTCGGATAGTGTTGGGATGGGGGTAGTACTGTATATACCATACTTATGTTGAAGTGCATGTACACGACATTTTTGACCCGCTTGCATGTGAACCCAATGGTATGGCCTCCTAATACGCGCGGCATAGCCCCGCAGCAGACATTTACCCCACCCGGAGGTGTTAGCAGAGATGACCCACTAAGCCCCATACCCAACTAAATAACTAGTTAAGATACAAATGCATACATCGATAGTACAGCATTCCCCCACTGGATTAACGTAATTGTCACCACTAGATCACTGTTCCGCTCCCCACGCGTGCGGATCCCCCCCCCCCCCCCCCCCCGAGATGCGGCTCCTTGCCTTTCAGCCCTACGGAACCACATATCCTGGTCCCTCCCTGTGACGAAGTCACATGTAAAAGAGTTATAGTCATCGAACTGACATATAGCATTGGAAGCGGTGCGGTCCTGCCACGGCTTTGTAACCCGAAGTCCGTATGGTACCCGGCTGGGTACTATCTGTGGACGCGAGGACGACACCCCACATAGAGCTGGCGATTAGTAAGTCCAGTTTTTTTTATTTTTATTTTTCTTCTTTTCTCTCCTTTTTTCTTCTCTTCTCTATTTACCCTTGTCTCTCTTTCCCCCCTCTACGTACCCTCATGCCTGCCCCCCCCTCCGGTATGCGATAGTCTCAGAGGCGGAGGCTCTCCTTATAACACCTATGATCGATATCTCCTATAGCGTTAGGGACGATCAGATAGGGAACCCACTAACAGGCTCCGAGCGGCAAACACCGCAACAGCTATGGCTCTAAAACTACTTTCCATAAATGTTAAAGGCTTGAACGCCCCTAGAAAGAGACGCCTTATGCTTAGAGAGATCAAACGGCACAATCCTGACGTAGCTCTCATTCAAGAGACACATATTTCGCAAAACACGACGCTTCGCATTAGAGACAATACTTACCCCATATCCTACGAGGCTAGATCACACCGCAAACACAACGGGGTGGCTATCTTAATACACAACAGGTGCCCGATCCAAATACGTTCCACAGACATAGACACGGACGGCAGGTTCATCATACTGTCGGGGACACTGTACTCCCATTCAATACACTTAATCAATGTGTATGCCCCTAACATACCGGACGCAAAATTCTGGGAGACATTGACAGATAAAATTAAGGCCCTACCGTACGGCATGTTAATCATGGGGGGCGACTTTAATGCCGCACCGTGCCCAGCAACTGACAGAAGCACCAAGACAGGCACCCAGAGGTCACAGGGCAGGGGGGGTCAGGACAGAATGCTGCATGGCTTTCTCCAAAACACCAACCTGATTGACGTGTGGCGGGCCCAGCATCCCGGAGAACTCGACTACACCTTTTATTCCGCACCACACGGTACCTACTCGAGGATCGATTATTTCCTCGTTAACGATACAAGCATGGCAAAGGTAATAGAGACCACAATAGGTTCTATTACTTGGTCAGACCATGCCGAAGTCACCCTGACGCTGGACCACCTGTGCGCAGCAGCACCTTGGAACTGGAGGATGAGCCCACATCTGTTACGCGACGAGGACTCCAAAGCTGAAATATGCGCCGACATACACAACTACTTTCACGAAAACGAAACGGAGGATGTTGCCTCCACCACGGTGTGGGCGGCCCATAAAGCTGTGATCAGGGGCACGTGCATTAAACTTGCAACGAGGAAGAAAGCTCACAAGGCCAAAGAGGTGCACAGACTACTGGGGGAACTGAGGAAAGCAGAGCAGAGACATAAAACCGTTCCAACCCCCCAACTCACAGAACAAGTGCAAAAGATCAGGCGATCCTTGACCACTGTACTAATGGACGACACCATAAAGGCCCTTAATTGGACCAAGAGAACATATTACGAACACTCGAACAAAATGGACACCTTATTAGCCAGGACCCTGAGACCAAGGCAAAACCGGGCCCCAATCACTGCGATTAAACACAGAGACGGAACGGTAAAAAATACCCCAGCAGAGGTGGCACAGGTATTCACCGACTATTATAAGAAGCTGTACAACCACACGCCACGGTCTCAAACGTCTCAGGCTGAAGCTGATAGGCAAATGCACAACTTTGTGCAGGACCTAGACCTACCAAAACTCTCGACGGCATCAGCACAGCTCCTCGGAGAAGCTATAACAAGGGAGGAAGTAGAAAGGGCTATAGCAGGCCTGAAAGGTAACAAGGCACCGGGACCAGATGGCTTCGATGGGACGTACTACAAGTCCTTTAAAGAGGAATTGTCCCCACATCTAGCGCGAGTGTTCAACGACCTCATGGAGGGCGGCAACACGGAAAGCAGTATGTCACTTGCTAACATAATTCTCCTCCAGAAACCGGGCAAGGATCCACTACTCCCAGATAACTATAGGCCCATTTCGCTGATTAATCAAGATATTAAAATTCTGGCGAAGATACTAGCTGACCGGTTGAACCCAGTGTTGAAAACTCTGATCCACCCTGACCAGGTGGGGTTCGTGCCAGACAGACAACTGTTTGAAAACACCCGGAGAAACATAAATTTAATATGGCAACAGAGGGCCTCTGCAACCCCCACGCTACTGGTCTCGCTGGACGCGGAGAAGGCCTTTGATAGGGTCGAGTGGCCGTACCTCTTCGACCTGCTGAACCACCTGAACTTTCCCGAACGATATGTGACATCAATCAGGGCCATGTACAATCAGGCCTCTGCGCAGATTAGGATGACGGGAGCTGGACCTCAACCCTTTTTTCTGAAGAACGGAACCAGACAAGGCTGCCCCCTCTCCCCCCTCTTGTTTGTGCTGTCGCTTGAGCCGCTCATGCAAGCCATGCGACGACACCCCCTGATTACAGGGATCAACGTAGGGGGCCAAGAGTTTCTCGCCTCCGCCTACGCAGATGATGTTTTGCTGACCCTCACGAACCCCATAGCGTCCATGGCGGCACTCAGAGGCCTACTGACACAGTTCGGGGCCTTCTCCGGCTACAAGGCGAACCTGGATAAATCAAGTGCCCTCCCGCTCGGCATGACACCAGAGGACATAAAGACCATACGGGAAACTCACAACATTCCGATAGTACGTGACCATCTTAAGTACCTGGGAGTACGCCTACCTGCAGACCCAAAAGATATACATCACCTGAACTATACCCATTTGATCAAGACACTCATACATGACATGGACAATTGGCAAGACAAACCCATTTCCTGGATAGGGCGCATCCACACAGTAAAAATGAACATCCTACCGAGAATACTGTTTCTCTTCCAGGCGTTACCTGTCAGACTTCTTAAATCAGACCTGGCACACCTCCAGAAGGCAATAGGCGATTTCATCTGGCACAACCGCAGACACAGGATATCCAAAAATGTACTATATCGACAGAAACAGAGAGGAGGGCTGGGCCTGCCACACCTTTACTCCTACTACCTGGCGGCGCAATTGGCACAGATCGCTATGTGGCATTCTCCCCTAGGGGCCAGAAGGTGGGTTGACCTGGAGTCGCTTATGACAGGGGCCGACCTCCCGCAGTATCACATGTGGGTGCGCAAAGAAGCCAGGCCTATCCTGAGGACGACCTGCCCAGCAATACTGAATTCCCTAACCATATGGGACTCGTATGCCCATAAATATAACTTGACATCTAGGCACTCACCCATGACCCCCGTACTGAGGAACAGGGACTTCCCCCCAGGCATAGCGGCTAGGGATTTCGCTAACATAGAGACGGCAGGTATACAGAGAATTTGCCATATGTATGAACATAAGAAACTAGTCCCCTTTGACACACTTCAACAGCGAACACATCTCACCCCAGCAGACTTCTTCCGATATTTACAGATCAGAGACTACGTCCAACGGACTGACATTCGACAGGCGGCGACCACTCCTCTAACATTCTATGAAAGAATGTGTCTGAATGAGCATACACGAAAAGGCTTAATTACCACCATGTATGCACACATATGCTCGGAATCAAAAGAGTGGGGACCACTGACATATACGGAGGCATGGGAAAGAGACCTGGGAGAGGTACTAGAGGGGGAGGAATGGAGGGACATATGGGAAGCCAACCATAAAGTATCTATAAGTGTCACACTGCAGGAGCAATCCTACAAAACAATGTTCAGGTGGTACACCACCCCAGTCACACTACACCGCATGGGACAGACACCCACTGACGACTGTTGGAGGGATTGCGGACACAAGGGTACATACCTCCACATGTGGTGGGATTGCCCCAAAGCTCAGACGTTCTGGACTAAAATCCATCATTTAGTCAATGGTATATTCCATAAGGCACCAGACCTCAATCCTTGGACATACCTCCTGAACAGACCAGTAGACAATTGGACAAGAGTTGAACAAACATTACTGCATAAAATTACACTGGCAGCCAGGAGATCGATGGCACAAACATGGCTCCAAACAGACTTACCAACCACCCAGAGAGTAATAGGCAACATAAAAGAGGTACACCTAATGGATAGTCTGACGGCCAGATTGAAAGGCACCACACCGAAATTTGACAGAGTATGGGAACCATGGCACGGCTATGTACTCCCGGTCACCGCCTAAAACACCACATAACGATAAAACGTACGATCATGGCCAAGTAGCTCTGAGACGTTGCATACGACCCTCCCCATCTACCCTGTGCCCCCTTCCCTCCCTTTCCTTCTTGCTCCCCCCTTTCTTTTCTTCTCTTTCCCTTTTTTCTTCTCTCTTCACTCTTAATCTCATTTAGTTTTTTATACTTCCAAAACATAGCAACGATGTATTACCACGCAACATGACCCTAATCGCACTTTAAACATAAATCGCACTACAAGATAGGCGCAAGGCAAGGTGCAATAGGGTAAACCCCCTCTACTGAGGGATGAGGCAACCCTATTTGGTTACAATGCACGAAGTTATGTATAATATGTTGTGTTACACGGTTGTTTCTTTCTTCAAACGGTATCATCACCACGATAGCTTGCGGATTTATAAAAAAGAAAAAAAACCCTGGTGGACTGAGACAGTGATGACATCAAGCCGCAAGAGACATTTTCTTATTTGAAGTTTATGTACAGTAATCCATGGCTGTTATTTCTACAAGTCTATATATATTTTATGGCTTCTGCGTAAGCCTGTGCACTGTTTTCATTTCTCTTTGTCCGACAGGATGCAAAAATAAAGTATTGAAGAAAAAAAAAAAGTTTTGGAATATATTTACTTTGCAAAACAAATGAAAGTAAACAATGTGTATTCACGTATTTGGTGGTAAAGGGGTAAATAGCCAGGGTACACAATTTCATAAATATTGTGCCAACCTCAAGCCTTTACAGTGTATTATTTCAAATAGAATAAACATTATTATAGAAGCTGATCTACCAGCTAACATTTCTAATATAAAATATATACATATATATATATATATAAATAAATAAATTGATATGTGCTGCAGACCAAGTTAAAATAAACAAAACCTAACTGTACATAACTCTGTTTCATAAGGCTTCCATTTACTAGACATTAAACATGGTTTATTGTCTTGCAACATCAATATTAATAAAGACATTTATCATAGTCATTTATGATTTATATATATAGAACACACTTAATGGTAAAGAGGTAATATATAAGCAACACTCTTTAAATCCGGTTGCCTTGGAGCTGTAGGAGGCCATTTTGATGTTAGTTCAGGAGAAATGAGCTGTGCGCGATGAATGATAAATTAGGTTTGAGAGATTATTCTGATTTGCAGTCATAAATCAACGAGTGGTATCTCTATACCCAATCATAATTACTTTCTTAATTACCGCGGGTGGTAATACTATGAAATTATGGCAGCGTTAAATTCTGTGGGTTATCTAATCGTTTTTGCAGTATTATCTAAAATGCATAGGGACTACTGTTCATCAATCAAAAAATAATCATGTAATTAGTTTTCATCCCCTATATGTCCTCAATTTATTTTATTCTAGTTATAAATAAAAAAATAAACAATTTATTTTATTAAGTATTTGAATGCTAAGCATTTCTGCTGCCACTTCGTGACTGTTATAGTTACTAGATTATTTTTAAAATATCTTAATTATTTTAAGAGTGATTTTAAAAGTAAATGTACCCTGACAGCTGTTTTATTAAGAGCCGAAATGTTTACATTTTTAACATATTTAGTAGGGCATTATAGACCAAACCAAACTTTTTCTTGCATTTCAAAATTGTATTTTTATGAAAGGGACACTCCACTGTGTTAATAAAAAATATATATATATTGGGGGGGCGGAGCCTGACCGCTGAGCCTGGAGGACGCAGAAAAGCATAGCTCCTGCTCCACCGGGCAATAAACGCATGAATCAGCTGCAAACAGCGCCCAACCGATCCAAAAGGGTCACCTACCATGAGGTGAACCCGCAGGGAACATAATGAAACCAAACAAGCGACCACCCCTGCAAAAATTACCGGCAAAGCGATTGCGGCCTACAAACCTGGACGGCACAGGGGAGACGGCCGCTCCCCGGCTGCACCCAGGCGAAAACGACTGTCGAAAGGGCCCACGTTCCCCCCCCTTTGGACCGGCGGGGGTTATCCCGGTCCCAACCGGACCCCTAGAGGCCCGGGGGCACCAGCACCAACCGAGACCCATCATACCCAAGATGGCGGCCGAAGGCGCAATGCCACGAGACGCAGCACAGGGACTCGATGTCCTCACACGGCTGGATGCCATATTCGAAGCGTTCTGGAGGAAGCTAGCAGGACGGCAAGCGGGAGCACACGCTCCGAGCCAGCACCTACCGAGGGCACGCTCCCGACCGCGAGATGCACCTCGTGGGGAGACGCGACCGAGAAGATGGCGTCGCCGACAGCGACTCCCAAGACAAGCATACCACCCCGAGCAACTACGACCACGGAAGACCAAGCCACCAATAAGTAAGCACACCTCCATACCGAGGTTCCAAACGAGAAACTTGGACTTGGCAATGAGAGACTCTCGGGACAATTGCTTAAAGCAGTAAGCCCATACACACGCCAGGCGCCCCTCAGCCTACTACAGCGCGGCAGACTCAAGCCTGCACTCTCCCACACACCACTGGCCCTTGGGGACGACGGGCCCACACACACGGAGGCATAAGCGGCCCAAGAGACTGCAGACCAACAGGCCCTCCACCAGAAGGGCTGCACCCCACCGACTAGAGACACTCACGCTCTTCCCTCCGTGCATCATCGGACCCAGCTCCAGCAAGATTCCGCCAACAGCAGCGACCCTCTATGCACCGCATGCAAGCTCCCATGACCTCGAGAGGTCGGGCATTGGATGAACTGCTACAGGGACTAACATTCGTAAGCTGCAGCTCAGCATAACCTTACTTTAGCATGTATACCTGTAGTACACCTCACATACGCTGAAGCTTCAAGCAGATAAGCAAACTATTTTACATTTCAAGCGGTGTTGACGCTGCCTCCCCACTGTTTCATATTATAGCATAATCGACTGTTCTTAGTTTGACTAGCATGTTCACTCTATACAAACTCGTGACTTACCCTCTTGTACTTAAAAATATAAAATTGTGCACTGTTCCTATATACCCCATTGTTACCTACGTTTTGAACCATGCAAGTGGATTGCCTTTGGGGCACCGCATGCCTGTATGTTATCTTGAAATGCACTGCAAAAATAAAAAATGTAAAAAAAATATATATATATATATATTATGCTTTCTGATTAGCAAATGTACCTCCAATGAAAACATGCATGCATTTAATTATGCATTTTTTTCATTGGGACTATAATTAAAAACAGCTTGCAAAAGCTGTAGTTCTCTTGTGTGCAGCCTTTGCAAGTCCTCCCCTACTAACCCCGCACAAACAGTCTGTGGCTGTCCGATCAAAGACTTCACAATGCAGCTTTATAAGAAGTCTTGGCAAGGCAGGTGCTCTGAGCAATTGCTGCCTCTTGAGTTTATCTCCATTGAGCTAACCAAACCAGGAAGTAAAAGGGCTGGTTTTCTGATTGACAGCTAGGAGGGTGTAACCAGGTTATTTCATAAAAAGTGCTAAGTTCAATTGAAAAAAGAGAACACAGTTTACACATAAAGCACTTCATCTAGCTAAGGGTTCTGGAGTGTTCCATGAAAATTTGGATTTATATAGAATATAAGACTGGCACCATATACAAATTATAAATGTCCCATGATATCCCGATACTTGCCTCTGGCCTTGCTTTTGCATTCAGGGAATCATGGGGATAAGTTGCCCATACTCCCACAGAATTCATTTGGAAAATTGCAGCACCAGCCGACCAGAAATGCAGCAGACTACACACTTCACACCTATAATATAATTAGGATGTCAGGATTGTTACAGTTTTTCATGGAACCTGTGGATAATGAAATTAAGATTCCAGACAGAATGGCACCAGGGGGGACTATTGTAAAGGCCATTGCATTGTATGGAGGACCCCCTGGAGTGGAAATCCACATGTTTTAGTATAAATAGCCGTGTTGTGAGCAATAAAGACTCAATGTATCCACTACATGCAGTCTTGACCAATGTGTGGGGGGAAAGCTTTAGAGGAGAGAAGGCTTCTAGAACTATAACCACTGGAGAGAGCTATACCGACTGCAGCCCTATCCATGGAAGCGATATCTAGAGTCTTGCAGACCAGCTTTGGCTACTAGGTCTGAAGCGCTCCAGAGTCCCTTGGTAACAGCGAGGAGGCCAACCTAAAGGAGGTACTAAGCCGGAGTAAAGGTGCTACGTTACACAGATCCTCTCTAATTCCGATCTATGGTTATAATCAGCATATTGCAATCGGGTAGCATCCACAGAAAATTCTCCAGAGGGGACAAAGCTAAACTTAAAAAAAAAAAAAAAGTGCAAAAACATAAAAAAGGGGCACTTCAACAATGCCGCAAAGGTCCATGATTGCAGAACTACTTCTAAACTCTCTGTGTCTTGTTCTGTGTTCCCACACATCTTCTTTTTAAACAATGGGCTGTGATGAATTATTTTGATGCATACCGGCCCCATTTGGGTTTTTGGCATTTTATTTCCTCCCACCACTTGTCAAGCTTCCAAAAGGAAGAGTATAACAAATAAAGCATAGCAATGAACCAGACAACCTTTCGTAGACTGTTATTAGTAGTGCTGCCTTGTTGACTCATATAGAGAATTCAGGAACAGGCTATCAGCGGGACATTTTTTGCATTTGGAAAGTGATTCATGGTAAAGATTAGTAACTTATCAAATCATAAAAGGTACTTCCTAGATAGAAAATCTAATAGGGAGTACAGAGAGAAGTGGGTTATAGGGGTGGTAGTAAGGGCATAACCCTGCATATAGCGCAAAATATTCAACAAAATAAAAGGTAAAGAACCCCGTACCGAAACGGGCTGCTCTCCTTTAAACCACCCCAGAAACAGCGTCTAAGAAAAACAAATACATTTTATTAGATAACCATTAAAAACAAATCACCTTGGAACTCCTAAGGCAAGCCTATTAGTTGCAAGGCTATAGTGACAATTGCAAATGAACAATCACTGGTAATTGTAGCAATAAAACTTGTACAAAGTTACTGCTAAGAGTGAAATTTGCAATAGAGGCCAAGCCCTGCAGAAAGTCAGGGCTTGCAGGGTTACAAGCACTTAGTAGAAATCGAAAGGATAGGGGAGATAATATACATAGAGAAGAAAATATATAGAGTAGGAATGTTATAGCAATGTGTAAATACAGTCAAAAACAGGAGAGAACTGGAAAAGATTAAATAACCTAGCAAAAAAATCCCTACTAGTGCTCACCCCAGCGTACTGAGCCAGACCCGATCAATCCCAAAAGTGGCTATGACACCCTACAAATAGGAGTCCGCTAAGGTGTAGAGAACAAAATAAACAGAAATCACATTGGTGAAAAAAGCCCTGCCCGACGCGTGTTTCGGCGGGATAACCGCCTTTCTCAAGGGCAAAATAGACACATCTATTTTGCCCTTGAGATAGGCGGTTATCCCGCCGAAACACGCGTCAGGCAGGGCTTTTTTCACCAATGTGATTTCTGTTTATTTTGTTCTCTACACCTTAGCGGACTCCTATTTATAGGGTGTCATACCCACTTTTGGGATTGATCGGGTCTGGCTCAGTACGCTGGGGTGAGCACTAGTAGGGATTTTTTTGCTAGGTTATTTAATCTTTTCCAGTTCTCTCCTGTTTTTGACTGTATTTACACATTGCTATAACATTCCTACTCTATATATTTTCTTCTCTATGTATATTATCTCCCCTATCCTTTCGATTTCTACTAAGTGCTTGTAACCCTGCAAGCCCTGACTTTCTGCAGGGCTTGGCCTCTATTGCAAATTTCACTCTTAGCAGTAACTTTGTACAAGTTTTATTGCTACAATTACCAGTGATTGTTCATTTGCAATTGTCACTATAGCCTTGCAACTAATAGGCTTGCCTTAGGAGTTCCTAGGTGATTTGTTTTTAATGGTTATCTAATAAAATGTATTTGTTTTTCTTAGACGCTGTTTCTGGGGTGGTTTAAAGGAGAGCAGCCCGTTTCGGTACGGGGTGCTTTACCTTTTAACTTATCAAATCAACTACAGATCGGCATAGCAGCGAGAGTGGAACTAAAAAATGATCTGTCAGTTATATCATAGTGGCAGATTGAGATATTGCAACATTGAAACTGAATAATCATGATTCTAATAGAGAGAGAGAGTATACCTTTTAGTGGGTGGGGAAAAAAAAAACTTAAAGGGACACTATAGTCACCAAAACAACTTTATCTTAATGAAGCAGTTTTGGTGTATAGAACATGCCCCTGTAGCCTCACTGCTCAATTCTCTGCCATTTAGGAGTTAAATGATTTTGTTTATGACCCTAGTCACACCTCACTGCATGTGACTTGCACAGTCTTCCTAAACACTTCCTGTAAAGAGTCATCTAAAGTTTATTCTTTCTTTATTGCAAGTTCTGTTTAATTTAGATGTTCTTACCCCCTGTTATGTTAATAGCTTGCTAGACCCTGCAAGAGCCTCCTGTATGTGATTAAAGTTCAGTTTACAGAGTAGGAGATAAAATTGTTTAAGGTAAATTGCATCTGTTTGAAAGTGAAACCAGTTTTTTTTCATGCAGGCTCTGTCAATCATAGCCAGGGGAGGCGTGACAAGGGCTACATAGACCGAAACAGTGAATTGAGCAGTGAGCCATGATCTGTACACTAAAACTGCTTCATTAAGCTAAAGTTCTTTAAGTGACTATAGTGTCCCTTTAAAAACCAGGCAAATTGGAATTTATTTGATTTGATTTACTAAGAAGGTGCAGAAACTTCTCTAGAGATTTTAACATTTTTGACAAACTGGAAAAAATTTGCAGTTCAACTAATTCTCGGGTTTTAGCCTAAAAGTTACAGCTCCCTGGACAACTTCCCCACAATTCTGGTTTAACTCATAACCTCAATTATGTTTTCATGTTATTAAATCAAACAGGTTTTTGTAAAAGCAAAACTAAAAACATATTCATGTTTTTGTATTTTTTGTTTTTAATCTGGACATGCATCTTTGGTGATCATAAAACTAAGGTGACCGTTTTAATTTTCTTTAAAAATGTTATTTGACTTTGTCTTATGCCAGCTACATGTTTTTATACTATCTAAAAATTCTGCGGTATTAAGCAACATTGAGTAACAAAATTTTGTTTGACAGAAAATATAATGGCCCGTCAAGCTAAGGACATGTATACCACTTCGACCCTTGGCAAAAAAAATAGGCAAGGAGAGAGGTGGGACATGAGGTATGTATATACGATTGTGCAGTCAGTTAAAACAGGAGACGTGTTTGCTGGACTGTAGATATGTGACCCGGAGTGTAAGCGGCGTTAAATAAGTGGCAATCATCTGTAAAATTACCCAAGACTTACCTTTCCTTAATTTTTTGTTCTTCTCTTCCGTCTCTGAATCCATTCTTTTTTTCTTCTTAAAATACATAATTCTACTTATAGTAGGAACTACTTTGTTTTATGTATTTTTCCTTTGTTAGTGGAAACTTGACAAAGAGTGGAGCTTAAGGCAAGCGCCACTTCCTTTGTCAAGTCCACTTTTCCCAGCATACTTAGCTGCTCATCGTGTCCCCCAGCTCAAATCTCCTGATGCACTTACAGCGTGCGTCATACATGTCCAGTGCAATCGCAAGTGCAGGACGGTGGAAGAACAGAAGATGCAGAGACAAGGCGTCACTGCCAGGCTAACCATAGAATAGGTGCCAAAAATACACTGCGGAGACTTGCAGAACACAGTCGGAGGCCCATAAAAAAAAAAATAAAATAAAAAAAGTCCACGACAGACGATTTAAAAACATGAGCATGATGTATCTATTGAAGATGGCAATTAAAGGAGAATGTTGGAGGTCAAAAGGTAATGAGATCTATAGACATGGGGAGACTTGGGAAAAGTCTTGGAGCAAGAGGGGAGGGTTTGATAATAGACTCATATCATCTTAGGGCATGAAAAAAATGGAAGATCCAAGTAGGAGAGTAGCAAAATATAGGATAAACCAGAGGTTTTTAAGCATTATTTGACACATAAGGAGATAACAATGTCTTTTTAAAAGCCAGTATAGCAAACCTTGGCACAACAGAGATATGTAAGATACCTTTTCAATTAGTAATCAGACAGAATTCTGTCTAACATATAGTACTGCCTAGCTACATTCTTGGCGTCATGGAAGTCAAAGGCCAAAGACTTGATAATTGACTAATCTTTGCTGTGATTCACTTTCCTGATGTGAAAGCTGATATGAGTGAACAAAGCAGAACATCTAATAATAATCTATTCAAAAGTTCTTTCTCTGTTATTCGTTTTTATTTTATTTGCTTTCATCTTTATTGTAAAATGAAGGCAAGTGTTAGAAAGATATACAAAATAAAACAAACAAAATGATAATACTGAATTACAGACATATGGAATGGGCTTTGGGCAAAAATAGCTGGTTATAGTTTTGGTTATTTCAGAATAAATTTAACCATTCACATCTCAATTTGCTACAGTTTGGAGCTTAATGATCAAACACAACAGAACCGAAGGGGACCGAGAGGTCATCAGGAGCAGTGGTTGGCCGAACTTCATGGGTAAATGTAGCCCACAGAGAACTGCAGTGCTAAAACCGGCCATCACTGCTTTTTTAGGTTTCAGGTGGAGTGAAATGTAAGAGCAAATTAATTTGATGGAAGACACGCGTAGGCTGATTTAAGAATAGATATTTTCCATGTTCTCTTTTAGAATGTCAAGAGAGATGCAGATTGCGGCAAAAAGCTGTCTGAAGGGTTCTTTGGGAAATCTTTGGGGATGACCACCAATATCCTGTGGGAGCTCGGTTTCAGAATCTCTGGCTTATAACTCACACTTTCTGTGACGCCTGCTTTTCTCTCCCCGTTCGTTTTATATATGATCTATCCTCCACTCACGGTCAGAGCAGGACAAGGTTTTGTGTGTCGACATGACAAATTAACTCAGTGAGCGAGCTTCTTTTTTTGATTTTTTTATTGGTGTTTATCATGTTAAAAGAACAGTCAAGCCTGTTTTCTTGAGTGGTTCATGAATCAAAATGTAATTTTACGGTTGTCCATTATTTGTAGGTTACTGACGCACCATATAGTTACCCATTGTAATCCCTTCGCGGTAAGATCAGTGGGCAGGGTGTAACCTTGGTTCATCACTGGTGTGTTTCACCCAGTGCGGACAGCTGTTAACATCTGCAGCCCAAGATACAATGAACCTAATATGAACATCTACAATGTAAAAGCAAAATATGTTTTAATGCACATGATATAGCAGAAGGAGAGAAGAGTTAGGGAGAGCGCTTTGCTATAAAGAAACATGATGTTTCATTTTTTTTCCCCAGGACATTAAGTCACTCTGAAATAATATATAAATGGGGATACACTGGAATTATGGCAGGGTCATGG
Source organism: Pelobates fuscus (assembly GCF_036172605.1). Lineage (NCBI taxonomy): Eukaryota > Metazoa > Chordata > Amphibia > Anura > Pelobatidae > Pelobates > Pelobates fuscus. The sequence goes on along the minus strand of NC_086325.1, from coordinate 155,473,975 downwards.
ATGACACACACACACACACACACACACTCAACAGAGAACATATTAACTGTGTCCCAATTTTATTAGAAGTTAAAATGAGGTCCTACAGCCTCTGCTAACTTACAGCAGGAAGCTGTCTCACCTCTGTTAGTGACCATCAGTCTATCACGGTTATACACCAAAGTGTAAATTGCCAGGTATTCAAAGCAGATTTCTAAATTTAGGCCAAAATGTAGACAAATTGGAAACATTCTCCAAAACTTTTTAAGTTTTGCTATTTTGGCCTGAAATTCCCAGATTTTTTTTCTATTATCATGACGTAAAGTCTTGATTTTATTGAGACACGGAGGCTCCTATAATGCTGCACTCTTTCTTTCATTCCCTAAGCAGCAACGAAATAACAAATGCAAAACAATAGAAAAAAACAGGTATAAACATCACAATGACGATATCCGCTAGTAACATGAACATCCAATCAGTGACATCCTTATCCTATAGTAGGCGGAACATAGATGACCACTTCCTCTTTCTTGCGAATCCCGAAGAAGAACTCAACACCAGACGCTGGAAAACAACCGAACAAGCCGGAAACCAAACGGGCCGGAACAGGGAATATGATACAGAAGGGTATTGCAAGCAAGTTCACGCTAAAGTAAAAATATGGTAATACCGTGTAATAATGGAGTGGCAACATACAAGAAGCACAATCACCTGACTCGTCAATGACAATGACTCTTGGAATTGTAATATAATGAAAATATAACAGTCTTGGGATATTCGGGATACTGGAATAAAGACAGTCTAAATGTACCCTAGATAAACTGCACCCTATAGATATGCAGGCATATACAATATAACAGCAATACCGCTAGACTTACCACTGAAGACAGGTCATTTGAGAAGTAAGTAGAGGTGAGTAACTTAACTTACATATACCAGAGCCGCCCAAGGGCGGGTGGGATAATACTCGCCTCTGTGACTTTAATAAAATCATAACTTTACGTCATGATAATAGTAAAATCTGGGGATTTTATTAAAGACACGGAGGCTCCTATTATGCTAGTTTAAAGCTGTGAAATCACGGCTTCTGCAAAATGCTGGATTGGTTTAAAGTAGAAATTACAGAAAGTAGACTACGAGGACCAATCAGCCGCTTTTAAAATATCCTCCAAACGACAGCCAGCAAAGGAGGCCTTAGAAGTCATAGCACCGCGAATCAACTGAGGAGAAAAAAATCAACACCTGCCAAGGACATGAGCCATTTGACTCAACAAGCCAAGGTAGGATAGGATACTGGAGCATGTGGTTTACGAAAGGAAAGGACACCAACCAAAATAAGGGAAGAAAGGGGGCGGTCCAGAGAAAAAAAGGCGGGAAAAAATGGTCGCCGCGATAGAGTTAGAAACCAAAAAGATGACCGCCACGGCTGGGTTTAACAGTGCTGGGGCGTGCGTTCGGGAGCTGAATGCGGTGTCCGCATGAACAAGTAACACAGTGAGGACCACTGACTGCCGATTCAACTAGGATAGTGAGAATAAGTTCCTAAATGCATTCTCGTTCGTATGAACCTGAATGCAGGAAACCGACGAATTCCAAGATGGACGTCAAACGTGTTCCTGACGGAACGCACATGCGTAGCCGAACAAACAGCTCAGAGAAATGGAGCAGAGAGCAAGCAGGTTGCAAAGAAGGGGGAAACCAAGTGGAGAGTGCGGTAGCGCAGTGGAGGTAGGAAAAACCGCCAAAAGGTTTGCCAAAGTCCCAGAGGGACAATAAGGAGGGGAAAGAAAAACCCAATTGGGAAAAGAGAGGGGAAACCAGTCTACATAATAACAGTACTGTAAAGCACAATAAACAAACTTAAAATAGCACAAAAAAAGGACCAGCAATCACTTTACTAGTCACTAAGTGTCAGGACCCCGCGGGCGGCTGCAAGGGGAGGCTGCAGTCCGCTCGCGGCACTCACCCTCCAGCCGTCCACGGTCCCCTTCCTGCCAGGTGTTCGGCGGGCGGCATCCTCCCAGCCACGGGTGCCGTCCGCGTCTTCTTCCGGGTCCCCCAGTGGCAGCATGCATGACGCTGCACGCTGGGAGACCGGCCAATTTGTTACACGCCGGGGTCAGTCACCTGACCCGGCGTTAAAGGCACAGTGCCTCAATCACAGTGGGAGGTTTAGATATCTCCCACGTGTGATTGTTAATTCTGATTGGAAATTAGCCAATCAGAATTAACCTTCTGGTTTATATACTTACCTTTCCTGTTCCTCCCTGCCCTGTTGTGGTCTTTGCTTTATAGTATTGATTCTGAACGTGTGATTTCTGGTTACGTACTCTCTGGCTTGTTATACTGACTTTGTGACTTTCTCCTACCCTTTGACCTCGGCTTGTTTCTCGTTATTCTGTTTTCTGGTTCCCCTTACTCGGCTTGTCTCCTGACTATTCTGTGTGTGCTTAGCCCGGCCACTCTAAGGACCGGTACTGCACACTTTCTGTGTGTGTGTCTGTGTGTATGTTAGCGTGTTGGGTTCCCCGAATCGTGACATTACAACAGGGCCATAATGGAACCTGCTGACATACCACAGCTCCTAGTTAATCAGGAGGCTAGAATGGATGGCTTGGACCACCGCATGGATCAGTTTGCTCCAGCTTTGCAAACCATACTGGCTCGCACTGCACACTTGCAGCCTGCCGTTCAGGAGGTGGCTGCTGCTGTGCCCGAGCCCATTCCCACTCCGGCACCCGTTCCTGCCCATGTAGTGCATATGACGCCGCCACAGCGCTACAGCGGTGACCCGGCATTGTGTCGTGGTTTCCTCAACCAAATTGACATCCATTTGGTGATGAATCCACGTTCCTATCCCACTGACAGATCTAAAATAGCCTTTTTGATAAACCACTTGTCAGGGAGAGCTTTAGCATGGGCTAATCCCATGTGGGAGAATGCTTCCCCAATGTCCTTTGCAGACTTTTTGACCGCTTTCAAACGCACATTTGATCAACCCGGCAGGGTTGCTTCTGCTGGCAAAGCTCTGCTTAGGGTCCGACAGGTTAACAGATCTGTAGCGGATTACACTATCGAATTCCGCACTCTAGCAGCTGAGGTGGTTTGGAATAATGATGCCCTCGTTACAGCCTTTCAGGAGGGTTTGGCCGCTTACATCCTGGACGAAATAGCCTCCAGGGAATTGCCTGTCCTTCTGGATGATCTTATAGATTATATCATCCGTATTGATAATCGTATTAGAGAGAGACGTAGTCAGAGGCGTATGTATACTCAGATGTTACCTGCTTTACCCAGTACTGCGTTACTGGCATTACCCCCTTCTAGCCAACCTCCCCCTGAAACCTTGCAATTGGGTGTTACTGGGTTAACTGAGGTAGAAAAATCATACCGAAGAAGGGAAGGGTTATGCCTTTACTGTGGGAAAAGGGGACATCTTCTAAGAACCTGCCCTGAATTGCGGGGAAAACTGCAGCACCCAAGGCCTATAGAGGGGTCGGCCTCGGGTGTTATGTCGTTTACCCCTCACGTCCCCATTACTAGACCGTTTATTACGGTTACCCTTTTTGTTGGTAATACTACCGTGATTACCAAAGCCTTGATAGATTCAGGGGCTGCTGACAATCTTATGGATGAGAGTTTTGCTAAAACCGCATCTTTGACTCTGATCCAAAAGGTCACTCCCTTGGCTGTGGAGGCCATAGATGGTAGACCACTGGAGAAACCTCTGGTGACCCATGAGACCAAAGAACTGGTTATGTCTGTGGGTGCCTTGCACAAGGAAAGATTGTCCTTTCAAATAATCAACTCCCCTACAGCCTCTGTCGTTTTGGGCTTCCCCTGGTTGGTTAAACACAATCCGATGATTGATTGGGGTTGTTTGGAGATTCTCTCCTGGGGGAAATCTTGTCAAAGGGAATGTATGACTCGTGTTTGTCCTGTTGGCTTGCTTAATGTACCCACAGCCAAACCACTTTCTGTTAATGTTCCTCCTGAGTATGCGGACCTAGCTATGGTGTTTGAAAAAAGGGAGGCAGATAAACTACCACCGCACCGTGAATATGATTGTGCCATAAACCTCTTACCTGGTACTATGCCGCCTAGGGGTAAGGTATACCCTCTTTCTGAAAAAGAGAACCAGGTAATGGAGGAGTACATAAAGGAAGCCTTAAGTAAAGGTTTTATCAGAAGGTCTTCCTCTCCTGCTGGGGCTGGTTTCTTTTTTGTTGCCAAAAAGGAGGGTGACCTACGGCCTTGTATAGACTACAGGGGCCTGAACAATATAACGATTAAAAATGCCTACCCTATTCCCCTCATCACGGAGTTATTTGACCGGGTCAAAGGTTCTAAATACTTCACTAAATTAGACCTCAGGGGGGCTTATAACCTTGTTCGTATAAAGGAGAATGATGAGTGGAAAACAGCATTCAATACACGTAGCGGACATTACGAGTATCTAGTCATGCCTTTTGGACTGTGTAATGCTCCCGCTGTGTTTCAGGACCTAATAAACGATGTCCTCAGGGATCTATTGCATGTCTGTGCCGTGGTGTACCTTGACGACATCCTTGTATATTCCCCTGATTTGCAGACACATCATAATCATGTTAGGATGGTGCTGAAAAGGTTATTACAGAACGGACTTTATTGTAAATTAGAAAAATGTTTGTTCGATCAGACCTCGGTGCAATTTCTAGGATATATAATTTCCGAACAGGGTTTCAGTATGGATCCTGCTAAGTTAGAAGCCATACTATCCTGGCCGCTTCCCCAAGGTCTTAAGGCTATCCAGCGTTTTATAGGATTTGCCAACTATTACAGGAAATTTATAAGAAACTTTTCACCACTTATCTCCCCTATAACGAAGCTGACTAAGAAAGGTCTACACCCTAGGGTTTGGACTCCTGAAGCCCTTAAGGCCTTCGAAACTCTCAAGAAGGCATTTGCCTCTGCTCCAGTACTACGCCACCCTGATCCTTCCCTTCCCTTTGTTATGGAAGTGGACGCTTCTGAATCAGGCGTGGGAGCAGTACTGTCACAGAGATCATCGTATGACGAACCCCTCCATCCCTGTTGCTACTTTTCAAAAAGGTTATCTGATCCAGAAAAGAATTACGATGTTGGGAACAGGGAACTATTAGCTATTGTGTTGGCTTTTAAGGAATGGAGGTACTTATTAGAGGGTTCTAGACACAAAGTTATGGTTATAACAGATCATAAGAACCTCTCCTATATAGCTGATGCTAGAAGGTTGTCCGCCCGGCAGGCTAGATGGTCTCTATTCCTTTCACGCTTCCAATACGTGATTACCTATAGACCTGGTTGCCGTAATGCCAAAGCTGACGCTATCTCTCGACAGTATGAACCTCTAGAATCTGTTAACCCGACCCCTGAACCTATTGTACCTGCGTCTCAGATAATAGCTGCTACCCGTTTGGTTGTTTCGTCTCTTGTTCTTGATAATATTAAAACATACCAAACTCAAGCACCCCCTGAGACGCCTGTTGGCAGACTATACGTTAAAGTGAATGACAGAAAGAAGTTATTAACTTTATTTCACACCGCCAAAACTGCTGGTCATCCAGGGGTTACCAAGACTTATAAGGGCCTCCTTCAACAGTTCTGGTGGCCTTCACTCAAACGAGACGTGGTGGATTTTGTGCAGGCTTGTCGGGTCTGTACGCAGTGTAAGTCCCCTAATGTGAGACCCCAGGGTCTCCTGATGCCTCTATCGATACCCAAGAAACCATGGACCCACTTATCCATGGATTTTATTGTAGACCTTCCTCCTTCTGATGGTCAGACAGTGATATTAACTGTGACGGATAGGTTCTCTAAAATGGCGCACTTTATTCCGCTTAAGAAACTGCCTTCTGCGATTCAGCTTGCTCAGGTGTTTGCCAAGGAAGTGTTCCGCTTGCATGGGGTACCTGAGGAAATTGTATCTGACAGGGGTCCTCAATTTGTCTCTCGGTTTTGGAGGGGTTTTTGTGCTGAGATGGGGGTCTCCTTGTCGTTTACTTCCTCCTATCACCCGCAGTCTAATGGTGCAGCCGAACGTGCTAATCAGTCTGTGGAGTTGTATTTGCGCTGCTTCACTAATGCGCACCAGGATGACTGGTCTCGCCTCCTTCCGTGGGCTGAATTTGCCAGGAATACGGTGTCTCATTCGTCTACTGGCTTAAGTCCTTTTGAGGTTGCTTATGGGTTTCGGCCTTCCGTCCTTCCCGGTGCGTTCTCCGACAAGGGCATGCCCGCTTTGGACCAGCACCTCGCCTCTTTGCGGAAGATGTGGGATCAGGTCCATGTTGCGCTGTCCCGTTCAGCGGCTGCTCAGAAGAAGTTTGCTGATCGCCATAGGGGTGCGGCCCCTTCCTATGTTCCGGGTGATAGGGTATGGTTGTCCTCTAGGAACCTCCGCCTCAAGGTTCCCTCGATGAAGTTCGCTCCCAGGTTCCTTGGTCCCTACAAGGTGTTACGTAGGGTTAACCCCGTTTCCTACTCCCTGGACTTGCCCTCTTCCATGCGCATTCCGAACACGTTTCACGTTTCGCTTTTGAAGCCCTTGCTTTGCAACCGGTTCTCTCGTCCCCTCGGGCGGCCTGTTTCCCCTCGCGCTGTCCCCAGTGATGTGTACGAAGTGGCTGCCCTTCTCGACTCTCGCGTTTCTAGGGGTCGGCTGCAATATCTGGTGGATTGGAAGGGGTACGGCCCTGAGGACCGGTCGTGGGTTTCGTGCTCTGATCTGCACGCTCCCTCTTTGATCCGCTCCTTTCATGCCCGGTTTCCTTTGAAGCCTTCTGCTTCCCGCCCTCTGGGCGGTCTTCGAGGGGGGGGTAATGTCAGGACCCCGCGGGCGGCTGCAAGGGGAGGCTGCAGTCCGCTCGCGGCACTCACCCTCCAGCCGTCCACGGTCCCCTTCCTGCCAGGTGTTCGGCGGGCGGCATCCTCCCAGCCACGGGTGCCGTCCGCGTCTTCTTCCGGGTCCCCCAGTGGCAGCATGCATGACGCTGCACGCTGGGAGACCGGCCAATTTGTTACACGCCGGGGTCAGTCACCTGACCCGGCGTTAAAGGCACAGTGCCTCAATCACAGTGGGAGGTTTAGATATCTCCCACGTGTGATTGTTAATTCTGATTGGAAATTAGCCAATCAGAATTAACCTTCTGGTTTATATACTTACCTTTCCTGTTCCTCCCTGCCCTGTTGTGGTCTTTGCTTTATAGTATTGATTCTGAACGTGTGATTTCTGGTTACGTACTCTCTGGCTTGTTATACTGACTTTGTGACTTTCTCCTACCCTTTGACCTCGGCTTGTTTCTCGTTATTCTGTTTTCTGGTTCCCCTTACTCGGCTTGTCTCCTGACTATTCTGTGTGTGCTTAGCCCGGCCACTCTAAGGACCGGTACTGCACACTTTCTGTGTGTGTGTCTGTGTGTATGTTAGCGTGTTGGGTTCCCCGAATCGTGACACTAAGGTAATATTATGACATATCACAATAAGCACAATAAAATAAAGATCCCACAGTTAGTAAAAAACGTGAGATAGGTATACTTAACTGAGGGAGCAGCAAAGAAAGAGGAAGTGGTCACCTATGTTCCTCCTACTATAGGATAAGGATGTCGCTGATTGGATGTTCATGTTACTAGGCGGATATTGTCATTGTGATGTTTATACCTGTTTTTTCTATTGATTTGCATCTGTTATTTCTTTGCTGCTGAGGGAATTAAAGAAAGAGTGCAGAATAATAGGAGCCTCCGTGTCTTTAATAAAATTTGAAATTCGCCTTAAATTTCCAATAGTATTGTAAATAACCCTGGGTGTTCTACAAAGGGAAAGGATTGCAAATGTTTAATAAAAAAAATGTATCCGCTGCTTGTGGCTCAACAGCCCCAAATTCTTGCAAAAGTAGTTTATTTTTTAATATAGTGACATATTAAAAATGCCAGTGGTGTAATCAGGGGGCTGGGACATATATATAAACAAAATGGATTCCTGCATTCAATGAATCAAAATCTATCCAACTTTATCAGGGCAATAAATACGCTACAAAGTTTCACTGTCTGTAACACTAAACAAAGTGACACTGCTATGTATTTAAAGATACATTTTTCTTATGGATTGATTGCCTTTAATTATATTTAATTTTACTTCTGGCCTATAAAGTAAGTGTCGTGTAAGTGATATAGTGAGTGTTCGTTACAGATATCAATAGATCATTCCAAAACCGACGAGGCTTTCTATTTTTTCTCCCCGTTCTCTCTTTTTTTTTTGGTTTGAAATAGCCCGTTTCACCATAAGTCTTTCGCTCGTTTGTTAGAAAATGACATTGATTTCTCGTGAAATTTGCAGACCATTTTAAATTAGGAAGGCCTTTAAATTATAAAAAGGACATGTCAGTCAGATACAGATGTCTTTAAATAATGCAGCTACCTGGTCTAATAAATGGCAGATCCTGCCCGCTACTTATAAATTAGAAATACCTAATAGATAGGAAAGAAATGGGAATGGAAAAGAGGCTTTGACTCTATTAAACCCATCGGCAAATTTATTAAGTGAATATTGACCTCCTGAGCACATTAAAGTCCTCGTGGGAACCTCTTACAACTTACACTAACACGGAAGGCATCCACAGAAGCCACAATAATTTTTATAATACATTATATCATCTTAGGGTTATTGTGATTTACTGACAAAATGTATCAGTTTTCTTAATGCTCAGCTCTTTGGCATTTTAGAATTGGTGGTGCTCCTATTATTGTTACTATCATTATTGACACTTAGTGCCAAATTATTCTGCAGCGCTTTACAATAATTTAAAAGGGGGAAATTTAACAAAAAATTAGACCGTTACAAAATGTTACTGGAAGAACAGGTCGATCTCCTTTTAGTATGGTCATGGCCAGAGGCGTAACTAGAAGCCACGGGGCCACAAAGCGAAAATTGCCCTGGGCTCCCCAGCCCCTCCATGTCTCTCATCCCCCCAGCCCCTGCATGTGTCTCATTCCCATCCCCCATGTGTCTCATTCCCATCCTCCATATGTCTCACCCCCCCCAGACCCTCCATGTGTCTCCCCCCCCCAGGCCCCTTAATGTGTCTCATCCCCCCCAGACCCTCCATGTGTCTCCCCCCCCCCCCCAAAGTCCCTCCATGTGTCTCATTCCCCCCCAGGCCCCTTAATGTGTCTCATCCCCCCCAAAACCCTTCCATGTGTCTCATTCCCCCAGGCACCTCCATGTGTCTTTGTCCCCATCCAATCTTGCCCCTCCAAGTCTCTCTCACCCGCCTCCATTTCTCTCTCCCCCCTCCCTTCCCATTCAACCACTCCATTCTCTCCCCCCTCACCTCCTGCTCCTCAATTTCTCTCAATGTTGTTTTTTGTATCAGATGATTTTATCTTTAGACAATACATTTTGTCTATCTTTTTTATTACATTTGGTTTTATTTTTTTTAATCGCTTTAAAAAGGGAGAAAGAATGTTCCTGGCATTTCCCCTAAAATCCCGTCCTCTTGGTTCCAGGTTATGTTCAGATGTCCGTCTTTTTACAGACATGCTCAAATGTACATTTTTATGAACTTCAAATGTATTTAATATCTGCACGTAAATGTAAAAACTTGGTCAATGCCAAAACAAGTTTTCTTTCTTCCAAAAGTGCTGACATGTGTAAAAATCAAAATATTCCGTATGCTGGTTTTATTTTTGTGACAAATAAATTATCAACTCACACAAAACAAGCTTCAGGCATTTCTTTGGTATGTCTTTAGTAACTGCTAAAAAATTGTTTATAAAACAGAAAAAAAAAGTTTCATTTTATTAAAGGGATAGTACAGGGCCGGTGTTTGGATTTTTAGGTACATAGGCGAAGATGCATTTTTCCGCCCCCCCCCCCAAAAAAAAAACATCTTCACCTATGTGCCTCTTAACCAGCCCCTCCCTGGTCCCTTCCCTGTCCCTTAGTGTTCTTCTCCCCTCCCCCCTCTTTTCCCTGTCTCTTGGTGTTTCTCTCCCATTCCCTCCCTGTCCCTTGGTGCACCCCACACCCCTTTAGTGGTCACACTCCCCTTCCTGGTGTGTCAATGTGTACAGAGTGTAGCGGAGCGGAGCGTGGTACAGGAGCTTCAGTTTTCTGTACCCGGCCGAACTGACAGGGAGTGCTCTCTCTGTGAGCACCTCCTGTCAGTCTGGCCAGGTACAGGAAACAGAAGCTCCTGTACCACGCTCCGCTCCGCTACACTCTGTACACACTGACAGTCACACACTCAATGACAAACACTCTGTACACACTGACAGACACAGACTCATTGACAGACACACTGATAGTCACACACAGACTCAATGACAAACATACTCTCACTGATTTGACAGACACACACTCATACACTTACAAACACACTCATCATACACTGACAAACACACTCATACACTCACATGCACACACACAGACGCACTCGCAGACGCACACTCTGTCACTCGCAGACGCACACTCCGTCACTCGCAGACGCACACGCCGTCACTCGCAGACGCACACGCCGTCACTCGCAGACGCACACGCCGTCACTCGCAGACGCACACGCCGTCACTCGCAGACGCACACGCCGTCACTCGCAGACGCACACGCCGTCACTCACACACACACACACACAGACACATACACTCACACACAGACACATACACTCACACACACACACACAGACACATACACATACACACAGACACATACACACAGACACAGACACATACACTCACACACACACAGACACATACACTCACACACATACACTCACTAATTATTTTACAAATACATATTTTCCACCCAGCCTCCCTACCTGGAGAGCTGGTGTGGATGAGGAATCCTTCCCTGGGGTCCAGTGGGGCTGCTGGGCGGCGTGCGGCTGTGCTGAGATCAGATGCGGCGAGGGAGCTCTAACCTCTCTGCTCTGCTCCCTCGCGCGCTGTCTGCTGATACCGCGGGAGCCGGAATATGACGTCATATTCCGGCTCCCGCGGTATCAGCAGACAGGCAGCGCGCGAGGGAGCAGAGCAGAGAGGTTAGAGCTCCCTCGCCGCGTCTGATTACAGCACAGCCGCACGCCGCACCGGGGGCCGAGATGGTGGCCCGGCAGGAGGGAGAGCTTCCCTCCTGCCGGTCACTGAAATCTTGCGCCCCCAGAGCCCGTGCGCCCTAAGGCGGCCGCCTGTGCCGCCTTATGGACGCGCCGGCCCTGGGATAGTACTTCACAGCTTTGTGTATTGCTTTCCTAAGATTATCTCTAACCAGCTATCGTGAAATCCTGTCGCTTCCATCTCAAAAACATAGCACGCATCCACCCCTATTTAACCCCGGATGCGGCTAAGGTGCTGGCCCATGCTCTTGTTCTCTCTCGCTTGGACTACTGCAATACTCTTCTCGGTGGTCTTACGTGTTCCCAGATTGCACCGCTGCAATCTATAATGAATGCGGCGTCGAGGCTCATTTTCCTGTCCGCTCGCACCTCCCACGCCTCCCCACTCTGTCAGTCCTTGCCTTGGCTTCCAGTTAGATTTAGAGCTCAATTTAAAAGTCTGGTCCTTGCTTACAAGTCCCTACATAATGCTGCTCCCACGCCTCCCCGCTCTGTCAGTCCCTGCATTGGCTTCCAGTTAGATATACGGCTCAATTTAAAAGTCTGGTCCTTGCTTACAAGTCCCTACATAATGCTGCTCCCACACCTACCTATCCTCCCTAATACACAAGTATGTCCCGTCGAGGCCCCTACGCTCTGCCAAAGACCTATGTACATCCTCTGTCCGTACTCCCACCTCTAACGCTCGCCTCCAAGACTTTTCCAAGTGGAACTCCCTTCCCTTCTTCGTAAGAATTTCATCCAGTCTCAACTCACTTCTTCAAGAAGTGTTAGCAGGTTTTCATCCCCCACCCTCCATGACTCCTCTCCTGCAACTGTCAAACATTACCTACTAAGCCCTCAATTAATACTTTTCTAACAACCTACTTTGTACCCCTACTTTTACCCTTTGTGTCACTATACCCCACTCCCTCTAGAATGTAAGCTAATGTAGCAGGGCCCTCCACCCCTCTGTTCCTGTACGTCCAGTTGACTGGTTACAATTACATGTCTGTTAGTCCACCCATTGTACAGCGCTACGGAGTTTGATGGCACTATATAAATAATGAAATAATAATAATAACATTATATATATTTGTGTACTTACATATATTATAATTTTTATGGGACTGCGACTGTCTTTGCAATTTTCGAAATGGTTGAAATCCGCTTACGTTTGTGCGTATTCATATCGTATAATATGAAAGAAAATTCACATAGTATAATGTTTGAAGTCAATTGAATATTGTACGTTGCAGGGTAATGAATTACAGAACATGAAATATTAAAATAGAAAAAAATTTGCGTAAGCGATTCTTTAAAAATCAAAGTATAAAAATTGGACATTTTTGCCAAAGTTAAAAGGATTACAATTTCCATGTAAATACTTTGCCCTTTCCACTACATAGTTCTTTACAGAAACAGCAAAGCATTACAATTTTAAAAAACATATTGCAGAAGTATTTGGATGTAAAAATATAAGAAATGATATGGTTTTCCTTGTGTTCCATTTGGAATACAGATTCCCAAAATGTCAGCAGTTTGTAAAAAAAAATAACTTTGCATGCGGACGCAATGCTAAACAACATCTTAGTTTTTAGATTTCTTTGTTAACAAATTTTGAGCTGTCAACTAACTGGCTTTAGGGATTTGCCCAACCTTTCATGTGAATAACCATGCATCCGTTTTTCAAGATGCCCTCTAGTAGCTGTACATACAATTAGCTGAAGTGGTCTAGGTGCCTACAGTGTCCCTTTAAATAGGTACCGTATATACTCGAGTATAAGTCGAGTTTTTCAGCATATTTTTTGTGCTGAAAAACCCCAACTCGACTTATACTCGAGTCAATGTCTGTATTATGGCAACTTACATTGCCATAATACAGACTGGGGGCTGGCAGGGAGCTCTTACTTACCTCTCCTGCAGCTCCTGTCAGCTCCCTTCTCCTCAGCGCCGGTCCGGTCAGCACCTCTGTCAGCTCCCAGTGTAAGTCTCGGGGTCATAGCGCGGCCGCGAGACTTACACTGGGACTTGCAGAGGGAGCTGACCGGACCGGCGCGGAGGAGAAGGGAGCTGACAGGAGCTGCAGGAGAGGTAAGTAAACGCTCTCTGCCAGCCCCCCTCCACTGAACTGCCAATGCCACAGGACCACCAAGGAGTTAGAGCCCCCCTCCCTGCCATGTATCAAGCAGGGTGGGGGGACAAAAAAAAAATATTAATAAAATTAAATAATAATATTTATAAAATAAAAAATAATATTAAAACAATATTAAAATAATAATTAAAAAAATATATTAACAAAATAATAATAATATTAAAATTATAATAATTAAAAAATAATAATAAAAATGCCCACCCCCCACCAAGGCTCTGCATCACACTCTGCATCACACACACACACACTGCACTCATACACACACTGCATCACACACACACTGAACTCATACACACACACTGCACTCATACACACACTGCATCACACACACACTGCATTCATACACACACTGCACTCATATACACACACTGCACTCATACACACACTGCACTCATACACACACTGCACTTATACACACACACTGCACTCATACACACACACTGCACTCATACACACACTGCATTCATACACACACTGCATTCATACACACACTGCATTCATACACACACACACTGCATTCATACACACACACACTGCATTCATACACACACACTGCATTCATACACACACACACTGCATTCATACACACACACACACACACACACACTGCATTCATACACACACACTGCATTCATTATATACACACACTGTAAATAAATATTCAATTAATGTAATTTTTTTAGGATCTAATTTTATTTAGAAATTTACCAGTAGCTGCTGTATTTCCCACCCTAGTCTTATACTCGAGTCAATACGTTTTCCCAGTTTTTTGGGGTAAAATTAGGGGCCTCGGCTTATATTCGGGTCGGTTTATACTCGAGTATATACGGTAAATACATGAGTTTCACTTTTGTAGTTTAAAGAGACACTGTAGGCACCCACAGAGGTGGCTCTAGACTTTATGAGGCCTTAGGCGAAACTCAAACATGAGGCCCCACTAACAAAAAAGTGTCACATATACACATTGATGCACAGTTTACCTGTGTATGTGCCTGAGAGTGTGTCTGATGGAGTATCCTTGTATGTGAATGTATGTCTCTGTGAGCATGTTTGCGTTTTTGTCTGAGACCCTATGTGTATGGGGTAGCTGCTTGAAGTGTGTTGTGTGTATGGGAGGGTGATGGTGAGAAGGAGAGGCGGGTGATGGTGAGGGGGCGATGGTAATGTCAGAAGGAGGGTGGGTAATGTCAGAAGGAGGGTGGGTAATGTCAGAAGGAGGGGGGTAAAGTCAGAAGGAGGGGGTGATGTGAGAAGGAGGGGGTGATGTGAAAAGGGGGGTGATGTGAGAAGGAGGGGGGTGATGTGAGGGGGAGTTGATGGTGAGGGGGGATGATGCTGAGGGTGGTGGGGGATGGTGAGGCTGAGGGTGGTGGGGGGTGGTGAGGCTGAGGGTGGTGGTGGGGTGGGGGTTGATGCTGAGGGTGGTGGGGGTAGTGAGGCTGAGGGTGGTGGGGGGTGAGGCTGAGGGTGGTGAGGCTAAGGGTGGTGGGGGTGGTGAGGCTAAGGGTGGTGGGGGGATAGTGAGGCTGAGGGTGGTTGGGGTGGTGATGCTGAGGGTGGTTTGGGGGTAGTGAGGCTGAGGGTGGTGGGGGGATGAGGCTGAGGGTGGTGTGGGGGTAGTGAGGCTGAGGGTGGTGTGGGGGTAGTGACACTGAGGGTTGTGTGGGGGGTAGTGAGGCTGAGGGTGGTTGGGGTGGTGATGCTGAGGGTGGTGTGGGGGGTAGTGAGGCTGATGGTGGTTGGGGTGGTGATGCTGAGGGTGGTGTGGGGGGTAGTGAGGCTGAGGGTGGTGGTAGTGAGGCTGAGGGTGGTGGGGGTTGAGGCTGAGGGTGGTGTGGAGGTAGTGAGGCTGAGGGTGGTGATGCTGAGGGTGGTGTGGGGGGTAGTGAGGCTGAGGGTGGTGTGGGGTTAGTGAGGCTGAGGGTGGTGGGGGGTGAGGCTGAGGGTGGTGTGGGGTAGTGAGGCTGAGGGTGGTGTGGGGTAGTGAGGCTGAGGGTGGTGGGGGGTGAGGCTGAGGGTGGTGTGGGGGGTAGTGAGGCTGAGGGTGGTGTGGGGGGTAGTGAGGCTGAGGGTGGTGGGGGGTAGTGAGGCTGAGGGTGGTGTGGGGGTAGTGAGGCTGAGGGTGGTTGGGGGTGGTGATGCTGAGGGTGGTGTGGGGTAGTGAGGCTGAGGGTGGTTGGGGGTGATGATGCTGAGGGTGGTGTGGGGGGTAGTGAGGCTGAGGGTGGTGGGGTGGTGAGGCTGAGGGTAGTGTGGGGGGTAGTGAGGTTGAGGGTGGTGTGGGGGCAGTGATGCTGAGGGTGGTGTGGGGGTAGTGAGGCTGAGGGTGGTGGGGGTAGTGAGGCTGAGGGTGGAGTGGAGGGTAGTGAGGCTGAGGGTGGTGTGGGGGGTAGTGAGGCTGAGGGTGGTTGGGGTGGTGATGCTGTGGGTGGTGTGGGGGTATGGGGGGTGAGGCTGAGGGTGGTGTGGGGGGTAGTAATGCTGAGGGTGGTGTAGGGGGTAGTGAGGCTGAGGATGGTGTGGGGGTAGTGAGGCTGAGGGTGGTGGGGGTGAGGCTGAGGGTGGTGTGGGGGTAGTGATGCTGAGGGTGGTGTGGGGGGTAGTGAGGCTGAGGGTGGGGTGGGGGGTAGTGAGGCTGAGGGTGGTGTCGGGGGTAGTGAGGCTGAGGGGGGGTGAGAGAAAGCCTACCTTTACTCCCTGGTGGTCCAGTGGGCTCCCTGGTGGTCCGGTGGCCATTGCTTCCGGTCTGCAGCTCTGCAGAGCTGCAGACCATGTAATCTCGCAAGATGTCAGAGCGTTGCCGTGGTAACCCGCGGCAACACTCTGATTGGCCGGTTTTCGCGAGACACATGGTCTGCAGCTCACTGCGGAGCTGCAGACCGGTGTCTTCGGTGGCTGGCCGGGCAGCCAGGAGGGGCCTCGCACCCGGCAGCATACCTGGCAAGCCGCCGGCCCCCTCCTGGTGTCAGGTCCTCGGTCACTGACAGAGGACCTGACACAGTCTGCCCACAGGCGGTTTAGGTGGCAGCGAGGCCCCAGCCAGCGCGAGGCCTTAGGCGGCCGCCTAAACCGCCTAATTAGAGAGCCGCCTCTGGGCACCCATACTACTTCAGCTCTGCATGAGGGGCTCCAGCGACAGATTTTTCCCCATAGGAAAGCATTGATGATTTAATGCTTTCCTATGGGGAAGTCCAATGCACACGCGGCATTTGCCACGCAAGCGAATTAGAGCCTTCCTATTGCAAGACGTCTTATGGGACCAAGCATCGACCCAGCGCCCCTGGGGACATTGGCGCTGGGATCAGGTAAGTAAATAAAGGGTTTTCAACCATTTATTTACCAGGAAGGAAGGGGGCGCAAGGGAGCAGGGAGTCAGGGGGAGCGATAGTACCAGGAATACAGCTTTGTATTCCTGGCACTATGGTATCCCTTTAATTACCTTTGATGTGTTCTCTTACAACCTAGGATATCAACATAATAGGATAAGACCGCTAAGTTGGCAAGCCACCAGATGACGTACATGTTCAAACCTCACAGTTGCAGGTGTAGTTACCTGCAGTGTTTTTTTTTCTGTATTCGAGAAATGGATACAATTAGTGTTGTTGAGCAAAGTGATAACATTTATAATGTGGAAAACACAGGAGAACATCTCAGTGTATTCTGAGTAACAACTGAAAAAAATACTTGAAAACTTTTCTGTAAAATTAAGGAAGGAAATCACAAGCGTGCAGCAAGTTTAGAGCATTCACGATTTAATTCCTCGATGACTGCGTGATAAATGGCCAAGAGCACGCTTCACAAATTTAATCTTCGCCGGAACGCGCTATTGAGTTGAGTAGTTTCTGCTTTGATTGTTTAGGCCGGGAATTTGAAGGCACAGAGAACCACCGCAATGAGGCAAATTTATCAAGTTTCATCCTGATACAACCAATCTTCTGCCTACTGAGTCAAGTGCGGCAAGCGCATCTGTATATAATGTGTGTTTCTTGACAACTAATCTTCGGCATTTATTCGTAAGACAAAATAAGGCGTTCGCTCATAAGAAACTTTCTGCAGTCGGAGAGGTAGAAGCCAACTTCACTTCACGTTTTATTATTAATAGATCTACACTTGTTTAGTCAATTTATAGATATGTACATAGACTGGTGAAAACAAATAAAAATATATATACTAGGTAGATTCAGCCTGGGACGTCAAGTGTGTGTTATCCTGCTAATTACGAAGCAAAGTAAATATCTGGCAAAAGAAATGGGTCATCAACTGGAATGTCCCTACTGCTGTATGGAGGGAGGTCAGATATACGTGTATAGTTGTGAAATATATAATATATTTATTATGTGCTTAGTTTGGTTATTTGTATAAAGAGGTAACATGACGTTACAACAGTCTCCTTCAAGCAGTGAATTCATGATAATGACACATCAGAAGACGATAAAAAAATAATATATATATATCATTTAATTGTTGAACACTTTAGTTTATTGCTGTTAGTTCTCTTTTAAGGAGAGATTAAATCGTTTCGGGATTTTCACAACTTGTTTTGGAGGGAAAATACAAAAATACTCATGCCATAGGGCTCACAATTTCAAGTCCAGTGCCACTTGCCTGGCCTAAACGTTATTCGGCACTGCAAGCCTGCCATAAAATACCGGAAAATAGTTTGGTATATATACACAAGAATGGGAAAATGAAATGCTATTGATGAATTCTAGAGACATCATAAGAGAAAGAGGAACAAGTCAGGTGGTTTATGAATGTCTGGAGAGCATTATGGCATTTCCCCTTTCTACGCTTCACCAATATGGGGTTTTTATATTATTTTGTTCCTTTTTAAATATTTTTTTCTAGGGTAGCTCTAAGATTCATTTAATCTTATTGCAGTATCTTACAGTCCGTGTGATAGGGGCTGTAGTGTTTGTGTGTTGGAGGCAGGAAATGTGTCCTATAGTGTGTGCTTATGGAGGTAGGTGTGTGTACACAAAGACACACACACACACACACACGCTATAGGATATAATTTAAAATTAAAAAAATTAAATTAATTAAAGCATCTTTAAATAAGATAATGCATGCAACATCTGCATGTACGTATCCACATAAGTAACCCTTTGAATTTTCTCTTATTTGTCTAATGTTAAGTAATGTTCATAAATATGTTTAATATTCAGAGCCTATCCTTCCGAATGCTAAAAATGGAAAGATCGCAAGACGATATATTGGCTCAATGTGCTGTTCTACACCTCCCCTCTCAGTGTAAACTTTACACGGCAAAGAATCCAAAGAATGCCAGCTTTATTGAAATACGCCAAGTATCCTGCAGGTCTCATAATGATGTCTGCAGTGGGAAGTGAATGGATATAGACTTCTCTATCAGATAAGAGCAGCTATAGAAGGAAGGCATGTATCCCAGTTTATACTGTGCATTAGTGGCGAACCTTGACACAACAGATGCTTTACAACCACATTTCTCTCCATAGTCTGAGCATCACTAAGAGTGCAATTCACAAACACCTGCAATGCCATTAAAACGCGATCACTGTCTTAGCGGCTCTTAATTATGTAACAGGCTGGGTAACAAAGATTTTTGTAATGTTTTTTTGTCGCTACAATATTCAACGACAAACTGTACTTAACTTTATACAAAACAAGCAAAATAAAAAAACAAAAATAAACCACAACACTTTTGTTATTTTGTTCCTGCTGTGTATTTTTCTCCCTCTTCGCTCCCCCCCCCCCCGAAATAAGTTACTATGACGTTGATGTGGATCTTTGATCTTTTGCATTAATCATGATAGTTTTGTAACCAAGTATGGAATTAGGAGATGAGAAAGTGGGGGCCTGAGAGGGGGCATGGCCAGTAACGCTGAAGGACTGGAGGGGCCTGTCTGGCCGTTCCCCAGCCTGAAGGAACTTGTAGAAAGGGCAGCTGAAACGTACGTCCTATGCAGGTTCTTAGTGCCTATTGACAGCTCATCTAATGATGCTCTTTCACAGTGGTGTCCCCGGAAGCAGAACTAAATTAGGACGGCGGGCCAGAGACCTGTAATCACTATTGTTGAAGACCCTGGTAAAATTGTTCCATGTATGGTTTTTCTTAGGCCCGAGTTAAAGGGACCCACTGCAATATTGTAATTGGAGGCCGGGCTGCAGGCTGCTGTGGGCCGAGCATATCTATTAAATGTGAGTAAACAATTTCGCAGTAGAAAGAGCCTCCAGGACCCCATAACTGCCAGAGTCAATTAAAGTGGTTATGGTGCCTATTTATTTAATTGATACAATATTTTACCAGGAAAGATACATTGAGATTTCTCTCGTTTTCAAGTATGTCCTGGGTCCACAAAACATTGCCTAGAATGTTCCTTTCATAAAACACTGTTTTTTGTTAGACTAACTCTTACTTTGGACTTTGTGGACCTCCACCTCCTAGAGGCCTAAAGTACTTCCCAAGATTATCCTTAGATAGTAATTGCAGGAACCTCCTTGATGTGTTAATTCTATTTCTATTTTGTATCGTCTTATTAGTAATATGGCCTTTTCTTTTCTTTTCTTAATAAAACACATCTCTGAACATGCACAAAAAGGATAGCCCTGCCAGAAGTGGTTGGCAGCAAGTGAAGTAAGTCTTTGTGTTCTGAGACAGCGCTGATTAAAGGTCAGCTCCCCTGTAAGTTGGAGATAAAAGCTTGTTTAGAATTTACACCGAGCGGTTCCAGTGGAACTGGGGGCAGATAAGCAGAAGATTTACACTGGAAGTGACAGGAAAACGCTCAGACACAAAAAGAAGGCTCGTCGTAAAATAAATAAGTATAATATATATATAAAAATATTAAATCAAAGTTCAGCGTATTTTTATTTTGAGTCTGAAACCCTTCAAGGCACAAAAATGGAAAGTGGACCATTTCAGAATAAATAAAGTAAACAGAACAAACATGTAATTATAATTGTTTACATCTTGCGTTTACATGTTTCTATGGGCGTCAGCCGTTTTTAAGGTATTTGTTATGATATATGTCAAACTGCTGTGCTTATTATGTATTCAAATGGCAAAGATTTTTCTACGTGTGAATTTAATTAGACCCTGGAATTAAAATATATATATTTTTTAATACAACAAATTGTATACAAATAAGTTTTTAGAACGGTTTAGAGTGTTTACCTGGGTCTGCTGGCACTGCTCACCGCCTTCACTACTAATGCCGGAGAGGCGTGAGTTCCTAAACAACAAATTCTGTCGACTCTCCTGAGCTAAGTCCTGCACTGTTTAACTGCTTACAATGGTGGGCACCATAACCACTACAGTGAGCTGTAGTGGTTATGGTGCATGGAAGTTTGTTTTTGTACCCTAAAAAGACCCTAACTCTGAATTCAAAAACCAGTGGACTGAGCTGATTTGGCAAAAAGTGACAACACAATCCATGAAAGGAGTGAGGGGGCAACTATCAAAAGATATGGGACAACACAGACAAACGGCAGGACAGTGCACAGAATGGGGTAGAACAAGCCGAAACCTCACCCACTGTGGGAAGGTAGTGAGCATGTGTGGCAAAACGCTGCGCAGTGCCAATCAGATGGTCTCTGTAAGACTATATGATTGCAATTTGGTGGAAGTGCATCACACGGACAGCCACGAGAGGCATGTGAACCGTGCATTGTAAACATTGCCTGCAGAACACTTATGTTTTCAGTTGCAGGGTTAAATCCACAGGGGCAAGGCAGTCAGACCACTTTATTTACACTGTCACTTTAAATCAATACAGAACTAAAGAGCTTAAATGTGAGACAAGGTCAGAGCTTGACAAAGGCTCATACAGAGCCGAAACGTTGCCTGTTTCTGCTCAATAAATATGCCCTGGATCTTATACCTGTGCCCAGTCCTTCATTTTCTTTCAAGGTCAGGAGAACAGATAGAGTCAATAAAGCTAAGTCAGATAGTCTAGATAAACAGGGGTCAGATGTACAGTACCAGAAAAACACACAGTAATTGGCATGCCAACACAGAGCAATGAACTGATCGTGGAGGGGTTTTAAATATTGAGTGGAAAAACGTCTACTGGCCAGCGTCATAATTGCAATGCCAGCATGTACGAGTACAGGCTAGTAGATGCAGAGAAACTCGTCAAAAGTTACGTAAGTACTGGGGAAATCATTGAAAGATGCAGGGGAGCATCAGTTTCAAAAAGGAAGTAACAAGGTGGTAAATTGACTCAGGAGAAGTGCCCTACTAAGAGGTAAAGGGACACCCACCCACCCTCCCCAAGATTTAAGGAACAGGTGTTTGAACTGGACTCTCGCAGGTGTGGCTATGAGGTTAACCTGAACTTTACCGAACAATGTTTGTTAATGTCCAACAAACTCATCATTTATTCTCTCCCCCCCCACTCCCCCCCCCCATTGCGTTTCCAGCAGCACAGTGATTAATTGCCCTGCTGGAATCTCCATGCACTTCTAAACAAGACCGGACTTGTCAGTACAACTTGCTAAAAAGAATATGTTTCTCTACAAATCAGGATAATAACACTTAGCACTTAGATTTAAATAGCTATAGCGGATATGGCTTGTTTTACGTTACAGAGTTTAATGCACAGACCACCTGAAGAACTTTTTTTTGGGGGGGGAAGGGGGAAGGAATGTACCCTTAGGCAACAAAATTCAGGCTCCTTCTATTATATCACCTGGGATTGGGTTATATGAACGGTTCAAAATGAAAATAAATTATTGGCTGAAATTGGAAATTGATGCAGATTCTAGGGGCTAAAACAGGCCCATTTGGAAAAAAGACCAAAACATATTTTTGCAGCTTGGCTGTTCTGATGTAAACATTTAATTGCCTGGTCAGCTGCTTTGCGTTTCCATTTTAGTGAATAACCCCCAATTTAAATCCCAAACTAAAGAGCCAGCTTTCTATGATAACATTGACAATGAAAAGCCGAACGTGATTTCTCCCTACCTGCAGAACGCAGAGCAATAATATTTCATTTACTTTATCTTCCAACAAGCCATGGAACGTTTCTACATTAGTGATTGTTACAATCTGTCTCATAGAGGGAAAGTACTTACGTTACCTGTGATTCTACTTTGCGAATAATAAATGGAAATCGATCGAAGAGATTCTAAGGTTACTGTAACAAGCTCGGGCTGGATTGGCCATGGGAATCTTATCTTCGCTCATTTTCTCTTATTCCGTTTGTGTGGATATGAAATAAAAATCTTGCTACAGAAAATATAAAGCGCTTTAACATTCTAGTTTTATAAAACAAGCTCATATCCCCACGTGGCCTAATCTCAAAAATGCACTACGCATTCCGGAGCCGTACGAACAGTCCTTTTTCACTTAAATGATTAGTTATTTGGAATTATAGTGGTTATTTAAATTAGAATTTCCAGGATTCAGTAAGCAGAATATTGTAGACATCACTAGGGCAGGGACATTCTAAGGAGTTAACCCAAGCACCATGACCACTTCAGTGATATGAGGTGGTCATGGTGCCTGGAGTCTGTATGCGCAGCATTTCAGCAAGAGTTTAACCTGTTTGCTGCCGTACGTGTAACTCCACCTCCAGTAGCGTCACTGGCACGTCGTTAGCCAGTCCAGAAGAAAGAGGGTGTCCATACTATAGAAAGTGTGTGCCAATTATAGGCGAGAGTGGTCAGCTGACACTGTCAGCCATTGCCTGGCGATTATTGCGGCTATGATAGTTATCGTAAATGTTGCTTATTGCTGTTACTTTTACTTTACAAGTTCGTGCAGTGCTGACAATAAATTGAGAAAATATATTTGGGCCTGCTTTCACACTCAGCAAAGGTCACAATGTAGCACAGGATTGAAAGGGAATTATTATTAACACCTTACAGATCTTTAAAAAAATATATATTAAATGTTCTTTCTTGTCTTCTTGTTTTTCGGTGTCTTATAAATAGAAGTTCATAATCTCTTTGAATAGAAGGAGGAACCATGTGCCAAGGTGATGCCTCTGAGTGATGGGAGTTGGAGCCTCAGTCATTTGCTGTATAAAACTCTGCCACTATGGGTGAATAGCTAATAATGTTAGGGAGGTCACTATACCACAGCTCTCCTAAGTCCATACATCCAGAGGCCTTGCCTGGAGCGGTCCAGCTCCTATTTGTTTTTTGTTCAGTGGGGTCCCAGGCTCCCTATTGCTCTTTAGATACATAAATACATGAGATGTACAACACGTGTGTCTGTGGAGGGCTGTGTTTTCTCTTTGTTAAAGGTATATGCTCACTGCAAGAGCAGAGGTTTATGGGAAACATGCACATTTTCTGTAATTCTCATACGGAGGTGGAGCTATTGCAAAAAAAAAAAAAAAAAAACATTAATTGCCCAATATGCAAAAAAATAAAAAAATAAAATTAAACAAATATATAAACATATACACACACTAAGCAGAATGTTTCATTTTTTTCGCATTCCGGATTTACATACAATACCATAACATATTATAAATACTTTGAGATCTTACGGGAAAACTATTGCTTCAAATGTAGATTCAGCTATTTATATTAAGATGGGAAAGGTTGAAAAGTCTCATGTTAACGGGACACTCCAGGCACCGTAAACACTACTGCTGTCTATGGGGATTGTTTGTTTCTGTAATTATTATTCAAATTAAGGGGACACTCCAGGCACCCAGACCACTTCTGCCCATTGGAGTGGTCTGGGTGCCAACTCCCACTACTTTATAAACGGCAATAATTACCTTGCAGGGTTAACTCCACCTCTAGTGGCTGTCTACTAGACAGTCACTAGAGGGCACTTCCTCCTTCATAGCACAGAAAACCTGTGCTAGAGCGTCACTGGATGTCCTCACGCTGTGTGAGGACCTCCAGCGTTGCTCAATTCCCCATTTTCAAAGCTTTCCTATAGGGAGCTCTAATGCGCATGCGCATTAGGTCTCCCCGGCCGGTGGGCGGGATCAGTCTCGCCCACCGGCTGACGTAATGCAGAGGAGCAGCGGTGGTAAGTTACTGAAGGGGTTTTCACCCCTTCAGACACCGGGGATGGGAGGTGGGAGGGAGAGGGGACCTGCAGTGCCAGGAAAGTGGATTGTTTTCCTGACACTGGAGTTTCCCTTTAAAGTATGGTGTTAGATGACATTTTGAGGCTTCCTGATTTCCTGATTTCTGGTCACAAAATGTTGGCCGAATATGGTCCATCTTGGAAACAGCCAAATGGGAGTGCTAACTCGAGATCATGGAGGTACATTAACAAAAAGCTGAATATATGCTCGTTCAGTTACACAGCAGTTTGGTTAGACCACGTTGTAAATTTTGCTACTGACCTACCCCTTCTCTATATTCAACACATTTTAACAAGGGACAGGGGTTTTCATGCTTTACCAAGTTCTTACCGCAAAGACTCGTAAACTGAAATGCTAAACAAACCTTCGTCTTCAACTATGCTCAGTATAAAAAGGAAATGATCTAAAAAATGATATGTTCTGGTCTATGTCATTACAACACACGTGGCAGCTCTGCCTGTTTGGAATGGGATCTTCCAATTACACCTTGATACCACCCACATAGCAGGATTCAAAACAAACAGACCAAGATTCATTCATCTCTCCCCAGTCCCCAGCAGATGGGACAGATCGGCCTTCACTTGACATATTAGATCTCTCGCCATCAAGCAGGGGTTAAAACCAACACTTGCCTATTATGCTTCCATGAGATGGAAGGATGAAATAAGTTAAAGAACACCACGGTAAGGACAATATATTAAGGGGAAAAAAGAGGGAATAACCTCAAGTGCAAAGATTTAAAGGGGGGCCATCACTTATCTTGAAATTAAATCAATGCATAAGATATTGAAATAACCTACAACTTATGCTACCTTTATATGTGATGCTTGTTTTTTGTTTGTTTTGTTTTTTAAACGTACATTAAAGATTTAGAAATTGATACATACCTCCCAAGTGTCCCTAATTAGCATTGGTAGTCCCGGTTTTGGATCCACACCCCTCTGTCCCTCTTTTCTATCCTAATGTCCCTCTTTTCTAGGAACTCCATATTAATGGCGTGTCTGAGTGTATGACATAGATCCGCAGCAATGTGTCATTAAAGAAAAAACTGTAGCGTCAGGAATACAAACACTATTTTCAGTGATAGAAAAAGCAAGAGGTTAAAAAATGATTTACAGGGATGCAAGATGGAGGAACCCAGTGAACCCAGTTTTAGGACAGGGGTAAACACGGTCAGGGTTATTTATTAAATACCAAATTTTAACAAGTGAAATATGAATGGGAACATTCCCCAACTCATCTGTAGTCATGGAGTAAACTATTTGTTTTAACCTCACTTTTGCGTTTTGCCTATCATTTGTTAAAATTCCTGTTGGGTGAATAATGCTAAATATTGTGGATTTCTAACAGTCATTCCAGTGTCAAACTCCCCAGTGCTTCACATTCTACCTCTGGGAAACATAATTGCAGGAATGCAGTATGAAGTCTGAAACACGACGCCTGTCTATGCTCATTTGCATGTGAAGAAGGGAATTCTGGGATCATGGTGGAAACATGATTTCTCGAGTTTCTATGCATAAGAAGGAATTCTCAAAGTCCAACCTGAGATATGCAGGTGAACCATAACAGTAAATATTGTATTTGGGGAAAAACAGACAGTTCCCACCAGTAAGAAGAAATGATGCAGTTACTGTGAATAATTATGCAAACACTACATGGCTGATTTCTCCCAACCATTTTAGAACGTTAGATACATTATCTACCAAGTCAAAATCACACATATTTTTGAGCAGACTAACATTTACGCTTTTTACTAGAACTGTGTACTGTAAATAATTCACAATGTTCTTTCTTTCTCTTAATAAAGGACCACTATAGTGTCAGGAAAACAAACTTGTTTAAAAGTCCTTAGGTCCCCCCCACCCTCATGGCCCCCGTCCCGCTGGGCTGAAGGGGTTAAAACCCATTTAGCCACTTACCTTTATGCAGTATCGGGCTCCCATGGCGCTGGTGACATCTCCTCCCCCTCCGACGTTGGCTCCCGAGTAGAGACGAATGCGCATGTTCGGCGAGAGCCGCGCGCGCATTAAAAACGCCCATAGGAAAGCATTACTCAATGCTTTCCTATGGACGTCAGCGTCTTATCACAGTGAGAATCGCGGAAGCGGCCTATAGTGGTTGTCAGTGAGAGGCTGGATTAACCCTGCAATGTAAACATAGCAGTTTCTCGGAAACTGCTATGTTTTCAGCTGCAGGGTTAAAACTAGAGGGACCTGGAACCCAGACCACTTCATTGAGCTGAAATGGTCTGGGTGCCTATAGTGGTCCTTTAATTAAAAGGTAGGTATATTACACTTTATGACTTCCAATAACAATGGTAATACTAAAATATGTAAATGTATTCCAAGGACCATGACCACTTTAGTTTTTTTTTCTCTATAAAACACTTTACATACTGAGTTTAACCCCTTTGTTGGCGCGGGTGTAACTCCACCTCTGGTAGGGTCATCGGGTGTCATCAAAAAAAGTTCCGTGCTGGCTAACGTCAATTCTGGGCACAATTTCATGCACAGTGTGCCGTTCATTGTCTGAGAGTGGTCAATGAATTGCGACTGGATTTGCTTCCAGCTCTAAACCTGGGTTACCCCATTACTAGGGAACAGGACTAGTGTACTCCCAGCATTACACCTACTGCAGCGGGCTGTAAGGTATGACGCTTGGAGTAACCCTTTAAAGGATCACTATAGTGCCCTGAGGGTGCCCCCACCCTCAGGGTCCCACTCCCGTGGTGCTGAAGGGGGAGGAAGGGGTTAATCCCTTACCTTTTTTCCAGCGCCGGGCTCCCTCGGCGCTGGGACTCTCACCCCTCTTCTGATGTCATCGTCCGAATGCGGATGCGCGCGCATTCAGCCAGTCTCATAGGAAAGCATTCTCAATGCTTTCCTATGGACGCTGGAGTCTTCTCACTGTGAAAATCACAGTGAGAAGCGCGGAAGCGCCTCTAGTGGCTGTCAATGAGACAGCCACTAGAGGCTGGATTAACCCATAGGTAAACATAGCAATTTCTCTGAAACTGCTATGATTACAGCAGAAAGAGTTAATCCTAGATGGACCAGGCACGCAGACCACTTCATTAAGCTGAAGTGGTCTGGGTGCCTATAGTGGTCCTTTAAGGACATTTGGGATCCCGTGATAATGACATGGCCAAGCTACTACCACCTTATAGTCTCCTGCAATTTGATTAGTCTAGATACTCGTGTTATCAACCTCGGAAGAATGAAGGATTTGAGTTCACCTTGGCAGGAATGGCACATGTGGCCAAGATACTCTGAGATACTACAGCTGGAGCTCTATCTTCGGAACTTTTTCACTTGCTGTCACGACGTAGCACATTTAGAAACAATTAATACAGGACATACAGAACAGAGGCAAATATTTTTTGGTGGTATTTGTCCATGTTAGCGGATTCCACATTGCAATTTATTCACTAAATAATTAGTTGTAGTGAATTGAAAACTGCATGAGTTATATATAGGTCAAAATGGCTGAAATTAAATAAATATCTGCAGAACTGCTATATTTGTCTATCTTTAAAACTTTAGCTTAACAAAGTTGTTTTGCTGTATAGATCATTCCCCCTGTAGTCTCACTGCTCAATTTTCCGAGATTTGGGAGTTAAATCACTTTGTTTCTGTTTATGCGGAGCTAACCACACCTCCCCTGGCTGTGATGCACACAGCCTGCATGAAAACAAAATGGTTTAATTTTCAATCAGACATTAACTTGCTTTGGAGGTTTTTATCTCCTGCTCTGTTATCTGAACTTTATTTGCACACTGGAGACTCC
Source organism: Pelobates fuscus (assembly GCF_036172605.1). Classification (NCBI taxonomy): domain Eukaryota; kingdom Metazoa; phylum Chordata; class Amphibia; order Anura; family Pelobatidae; genus Pelobates; species Pelobates fuscus. The sequence continues at coordinate 155,445,912 of NC_086325.1, read as the reverse complement.
TGCAGAGTCTGGAAGAAAAAGCAAGGAAGAGGAAAAGAGGAGATTAGAAATTTTAAATTAGACACACTGTGCAATGAAGGAAGATTAAACATTAGACCTCTCTTTACAGGAAGTGTTTGGGAAGACTGTGCAGTTACATGCACGGAGGTGTGACTAGTGCTGTATAAACAGAGTGATGTAACTCCTAAATGGCAGAGAATTGAGCAGTGAGACTACAGGGGCATGATCTATGCATCAACATGGCTTCATTAAACTAATGAAGCCATGTTGTTAAGGACACATGGCATGTGTGAGATGTCATGATTCCCTTTTATTCCAGAAGTTTGGTCCTTAAGGAGTTAAACTAAGCATCTTATGCAGTTTTGAAGCTCATTTTGTCACAGGAATTTATGAGAGCATTCCCATACCCCAACCACCTCTTGTCTTTTTGTAAGGACAATAACAGGCAATGTTATGATTGAACTAATTGTTCAGATGCTCCAGGTATAAATACATAGAATCAGGCTCTGTTCTGTGTTCTTATTGTGTGCATGTCTGGTACACCTGACGTATAATGTTGCAATATTCTAGTGTCCATTGTGTTAGAATATGACAAAGCATACGTTTCTTTTCTCTGGATAGTCTGGGCAATTAACAACTTTTTGGACCTTCTGAAAGGCACGTAGTGTGGTGATTCTAATTAGAAATATACATAAAGCATGCAACACGTTGATAAACACTAACTGAAGTATGAACTCTGCTTCAGCTACCCAAGCTCCAATGCCCCCTGTAACTTGTGACATTCAGTAGAATGCTCCAAGAAGCCAATCCGGGAGGTATATTTCGGTTTGTAACTGCTCTATTTCTAATTCAAGTAACAATCTACAGAATTAAAAAACAAACAGACAAACGAACAACAAATTAAAGCAAATTAAAAGTGAGAGCCTGAAGATTTTATATGTAACCTTCTATCCATTTTGCCCACGTTTTGCCTGCGATGTGTGTTCTTTAACCCCTTAAGGACACATGACATGTGTGACATGTCATGATTCCCTTTTATTCCAGAAGTTTGGTCCTTAAGGGGTTAAGCAGCTTAACATAGCCTTATTCAATGAACAGTGCCATCTACAAAGAGATACTGGCTGCTACCAGTTTATAAAGCAATTCCCCTCATCCTACGGGCTAAATGGAAGCGTTATCCGTGATAAATGATTTATCCCATAAACTCCTTATTGATAACGGTTTATGTGATAAGATCAGACCACGAATTAGAGCAATACATTGAGGTGCGTGCGGGAGGGGTCTACCTGCCCACCAAACAGATTCTGCTGTGAGCTTTTAAGATGAAGATCGTTTTAATTATATACATTCATTTTTAAAGACGTATTTATCACGATAAGAGCAGCATGTAAGAACTGTGAAATAAAATAAACGCCCAACTTGACCTGCATTTTTTGATCCATTGTTTAATAAATAAACTAATAAAACATGTTTATATAGCAACGACATAGTCTGCAGCGTTGCATTCATGTCTAACATCCAGTAAAATTATGGCAGCCGCTGTAGACCTAAAGATTTTTCACATATTTCTCACATTGCAGATCGAAGCATCAGTATCACCAATGTATTCGTACAAATATAAATAACAGCTGCCTAATCAGCATATCCCAGCTGTAAGGAAAGCATGCATGCAGCCCCAAAGAGGCTCTGCAGGATCTTAGGTCCAAGTCTGGTTTGGCTGCAAAAACTACTAGACAGATTTTTTTTATTTATTTTTTTAAAGTTTGTATTTACGAAACTCAGACTTCCTAAATCCCATCCAAATTTGCTTTAGTGCAGTTGTGTTTTGCAGTTGTAGAATAATATTGTATTTACTTTTCTTTTTAGAACTTTTCAAAGTAACTATGTTGCAGATATTCTAAATACTGTCACAGATTCCTCTAGCCAACAGACATGCAGGGGATCCTGGGCTTATGTTAGACTAGAATGTATAGCTGCTGCAGGCTGGAACAATTTATTAATTAGGTCTCCCCTTGTATGTTTGGTTTGGGGTTGCATTACACACTGTGAGGCCTGTGAGAGCTGCATGCACAGGGTAGGCTGGCCCTGACTATGGGGGGCTGTCCCACATCCCAATGCTTATTCATTGTCTGCAGTCATTCATCTCACTGCTGCTACAGGAGCAATGTAATAGCCAGCACTGAACAGCAAGGGCTCTGTGATTGGTGGGAACTGGTCTGCTGGGCAAGGAAAAAATAATAATGCATTTAAATGCCATCTGCTTGGAGGAGTTGGGAGCTGAGTATTGATTGCAAGGGGGCTAGGACCCCCTAAAAAGCAGCAATGAGAAGCCCTGCACAGAGACATCTTCGGTCCCAAATAGGCTTCTTCCCTTCTGCACATGCTGATCCACAGTGAATCAGAGCTTACCTAAAGCTTCAGCACTTGGGAGGAAAGATTTAAAAAAAAAAAAAAAAATCTAAAAAGAGAGTGAGGGGGGTTGGGTGCAGTAGGGATACTTGTTGATTTAAAATCCAGCTTTGAACATGGAATTGTCCTCCTATTATCCCAGGACCTCATCCTGCAAAGGAATCTGCAGCTGAAGGTAAGCAAAGTGTGATTATGTAATGTTATTTAACTCTTAGAATGTCAGGTGGAGTGTTGAGTGAGTTGTGTGGTTAATACAGTGTATCATTTGCCCACTTGGAGAAGAATTTGGGCTGTTTGAATACTGTTCTTTTAATCTGTGTGTTTTAAAGACTGTGCGTTTTATTAATTGCAAATGAGGGTTTAGCAGAGTCCTTGCAAGGCTTGCAGAGGGGATTTTGCTAAATCTGTTGTTTTTTGGCACAGTCTGATATCAGGTGTTTGATTAGAGCCTGGGCTACAGGGGCAGGCTGCAGCTAAGTTTAGAAGTGGGGACTTGTGTCAGGTTACAGTCTGTAGGAGGTGAGTTAGGGTAGACTAAGGGGGTGTAACAAATGGTGGTCTTAGTAACTTTCAGGTCAGGGAGTATTTTATTTTATCTCTGCATAAATTAATCAATTTTTTTTTTTTTTTATCTGTTGGGACTAGTAAATTGCAATGAAATATATCAAATGACCATGTTTGTCCTTTAAGAAAAATGACTTAGTATTGCTGCCCAATGAGAAAGTGTTTGGGAGGCAAATTGTGCATTAGACAGGCAGACACAGGCTCTGAGTGCCTGGGGGAATACTGCAGTTTTAATGAACTATTTTTACTTTTTATACATACCTGGAGGGGTTTGAGGAAATAATTGTTTCAGGAGAAAAAAGTAAAATCCTTGGGTGACTTAATTTTGGCTTGTAATTATAGCAAAAATAGTTGTTGGAACTTTTCTTTTTTTTTTTTTTTTTACCCAATTTGCCACTTTGGCCCAACACTTGTTCTGTAAATCACCATTTTCCACACAGGTTGCGCAACACTTAGGCTTTCTTAGTAATACGTTTTAAAAACTATCCCTATTTGAATAACAGTGACTCGGTGTGCATTTGAATTGATTGGGTTTATGGAAAAATGCCTACTTTTTGTATTTATATACGATCAGCCCAACTTAATTCTTAGATCAGGAACTGGCCTGAATCTCTCAGCCAATCCTTGCTTTCTATGGTTTGATTACTGTCTGTGTTTTGATGTCATGGGGAGGGGGGGCACTATAATGCCAAGAATATAGGAGTCAATTCAAAGTGCTAACCCATACATTTAAAGCACTGAACAATTCCAACCCCTCTTATATCTCTTCACTGATCCAGAGGTATGCCCCTCCTCGTACCCTCCGCTCTGCCCGCGACCACCTCCTGACCGCTGCTCGCACCCGTACGGCCAACTCACGCTTGCAGGACTTCTCACGGGCGGCTCCTCTCCTATGGAATAACTTGCCTACTGCCATCAGACTCTCCCCTAGTCTTCAATCATTTAAGAAGGGCCTTAAATCCCATCTCTTCAGGAAAGCGTATGGCCTCCCAGAGTAATCTCTCCCTTACATACCTGTCTCTTGCTCTCCTATGGGACAGTGCTTTGCTCTCTCCTCCAGCTCTGCTTCACTCCTACTTGATATTTCCTATCCTAATGTTTCTAATACCCCACCTCCTATAGACTGTAAGCTCATTTGAGCAGGGTCCTCTTCAACCTATTATTCCTGTAAGTTTTCTTGTAATTGTCTTATTTATTGGTACATCCCCCCTCTCAAAATATTGTAAAGCGCTACGGAATCTGTTGGCGCTATATAAATGGCAATAATAATAATAATAATAATAATAAAAAGAAGCCACGTCCTTCAAGTGGATGGACGTTTTTAAAGCCTTCCATTAATTGTGTCCCTTTTCAACACATTAGATCAGGGGTAGGCAACCTTTTGCACCCCAGGTGTTGTGGACTACATCCCCCCCATAATGCTCTTAAACCCATAATGCTGGCAAAGAATCATGGGAGGTATAGTCCAAAACATCTGAAGTGCGCGCGGAGGAGGAGACAGCGACGAGGGACATCGTCGCTGCATCAGGTAAGTGACTGAAGGGGTTTTCACCCCTTCAGTAACCGGGGATTGGGGGGTGGGAGGGAGAGGGTACCTCCAGTGCCAGGAAAACTGATTGTTTTCCTGGCACTGGAGTTTCCCTTTAACATGATATTTCTTTGGTACATGTTACACTTGGCTTACGTACGCGTAGAGTAAAGTATTTTATATACAGATTGTTGTTTAGATATGTATGAAAATACCTAAAGTTGCAGAATTATTTTTATTTCTTTACCGACATATTGAGGGACGAAATGTTTTTAAAAACCATACTATATTCCTTATTTTGTAAAATTTTACTTGGACTCTCTGAAATATTAACTTGAAAGTACCATTTAATGTTGCACACCTTAGGGTGATAAAAATTGGTCCTCTAACGTGCTTATTGGTATTTGTAATATTCATGATGGAAATGTTTTGTAATACAGGTTCCTAAAAAAAAAACAACAGAATAATAATAAAGTCCATAGAATGACCATATAATGTCAGTATATTGAAATAAATTCACTTCTTTGCAAAGTGCTCTAGCAACCTGCATTAAAGGGACACTATAGTCACCTGAACAACTTTAGCTTAATGAAGCAGTTTTGGTGTATAGAACATGCCCCTGCAGCCTCACTGCTCAATCCTCTGCCATTTAGGAGTTAAATCCCTTTGTTTATGAACCCTAGTCACACCTCCCTGCATGTAACTTGCACAGCCTTCCATAAACACTTCCTGTAAAGAGAGCCCTATTTAGGCTTTCTTTTTTGCAAGTTCTGTTTAATTAAGATTTTCTTATCCCCTGCTATGTTAATAGCTTGCTAGACCCTGCAAGAGCCTCCTGCATGTGATTAAAGTTCAATTTAGAGATTGAGATACAATTATTTAAGGTAAATTACATCTGTTTGAAAGTGAAACCAGTTTTTTTTTCATGCAGGCTCTGTCAATCATAGCCAGGGGAGGTGTGGCTAGGGCTGCATAAAGAGAAACAAAGTGATTTAACTCCTAAATGACAGTGAATTGAGCGGTGAAATTGCAGGGGAATGATCTATACACTAAAACTGCTTTATTTAGCTAAAGTAATTTAGGTGACTATAGTGTTCCTTTAATAGCTGTATTCGACTAACATCAAGGATCCTTCTTCCCTAACCTTCTTCTGTTCTTTGAAGCTTCCTTTACTCTCTGGAAGGATTTCGTCTGTCACTTTTGTCTCTCTTGCAGAGTGAAGCCTGTGGAGAGAGGTTTTTTTTTTATTTTTGACTAGATTGAAAAATCATTCCTGGCATATATAGGAAGTTGAATGGGTCTTTGGAATGCAAATCGAAAGTAAAAACATGTATGCATGATTTTAGTATGTGCGTATCTGATTTAACGCTGTACAGTGGGTGGACTAAATGACACGTATTTGTAACAAGATGAGTTAGACTCACAGAAACAGAGGGTGTTGAGGACCCTGATCAAACGACCTTACATTCAAGACGGAGTGTGGTAAAGTAACACAAGAGGGTAAGGGGTCAGGTAATTTTAAAGTAGGTTGCTAGACTAGTTTTAAATGAAGGGCTAGATTTTTTTTTTTGGATGACCGTTGCAGGAGAGGAAGAAAGGTGAGTTTGTCAGGTACAGTGAGGGAGAGCTATCAACAGTTTAGTTGATATGCTTTCTTGAAGAAGTGAGTTTTAAAATTATTTAAAAATATATATGTATTTTATTTATTTAGGAACGGAGACTGGGTGAGAGTCTAACAGAATTCTGTAGGAACTGTGCAACTGTGCCTAGAAAAGTCTTGCAGATGACCGTCTGTGATATGAGTATAGAGTAACGGAGGATAGACGTAGGTCTTCGGCAGAGCGTTGGGGCCTAGATGGGACATACTTGTGTATTGGTGAGGATAAGTAGGTTGGAGCAGTGTTATGTAGTGCTGTGATGTAATTCCAGTAAAATACAAGTTTAGCAGGCTAAGATTGCCACAAGGCATATGTATGTATATGTGTTTGTAGTATCAGTTGGTTAATTACACGTAGCTAAGATACTGTCATCACTGTACTGACCAGGTGCAGGAATGTAAGAACTGGAATTACGCGTCCCTCTCCTTTGTATCAGATGAGCCACGTGGTTAGACCGGATGGATGAGTTTAGACTCTATTCATTAAATAGGTTAAGGGTATGTGTGGGTGTAGTTAATTGTGGGAGGAGCTACAGTGCTATATAAGGAATGTACTCTATGTATTCAGTACTCAGACTTTGCTGTATTTTGGTGACGCTAGTCCCTCTGAGTCCCGATCGGTGATCCAATAAAGAATCTCTTCCTTCCTGAAGAAACCTGTGTCCATCTCTCTGTGCTTGGCTTCCGTCAGTTTCTCCGGTATCATTTGGTGCGTTGGCCGGGAAGCTCATCGTTCAACGGTAGCTGAGAGGCAGAGGCGTGAGACGGTCTATCTTTGCCCACGTTCTCTACGGCTGCACCCCTGAACTTCTGCGTGGACCTCCCTTCGTCTCGGCGCCACTGGTCTGTTGTCCAGGAGATCATCGGCCTCTACGTGAGAAGTGCTGGGGTGTCCCCGTCGATGAGTGTGAACTCAGGTTCAGGAACGAGGAGGTAAGATAACTGCTGTTTTAGACGGCAGGACCCGCTAGGGGTATACCGATTGTGCGGTAGGCCCAAAGGGGTTTTTGAATCTGTATCTGCCCCCTCTGTCGGAGGGAAGGAGCGAAGGCGCACCGCTCGATCGAACGCTCTTTAGTCAGACCGTTTGATTTGGTTAGTCAGGCGGGGTCCTGGTGTAAGATAGCCCTAGCCGGACACCGGTGTCTTGTCTAGACTAGCGTTCTAGGGTGTATATTACGTTCGCTAGGTCGGAGGGACCGGGAGACTAAGCGGCGCCTGTGTAAATTCGGTTCGCTAGTTCTCATCCTATCTGGGCTAAGTGGGAAGGCGTGTAAATTTGGAACCCACTAGACTTTTGATAGTACGACTAAGAGGCGCCTGTGTAAATTCGGTTCTCTAGCTCGCTATGTATATGTGGTGATTGGGCAGTGTGGCTAACCAAAACGGGTGTATATAGTTTTAGGTAGTCCATTCAAGGTACTGGCCAATAGTTTAGTTGGGAATTGTAAATGTGTTAACGATTGTTTTAGTAAAGTGTATATCTTGTTAGATAGCGCGAGCTCAGCCGTCTAGCGAGAGTGTTAATAGTGTGTTGCTGTATTATAGTGCACGGTACCATAACCCTGTATATTTACTGACATTGTATAATAAGTACTAATCATTGTCGTCCATTGCATGTTTAACACCATAACCACTAATAATTGTATTGTGACCTTAACTTGTGCTTTGACCTATGCTAACCGTACTGTAACCGCTATTTGTAAAAGACGATGTTACTGGGGTGTGTTATAGACGGGTAATTCGTATATAGAGAATTATAGCGTGGGTGACTGTGTAGTTACGCCAAAGGGCATAATATTGATTATATAGTGACTGGTGTAGCAGCTGTGTGTGTACGGGAATTCCCTGAGTGTTTATTGTTATTGTGTACGTTTCACTTGGTAACCGTACCACGTGGTGCTGTTGCCAGAGGAAACGGGTGTGACTGTTGAATAGTACGCGTGTATAGTAATCGTTGTCGACGACGTTCCACTGTTAAATATGGGTGCGTCGCAGTCAACGATTCCGGATCCCTTAGGATGTATGGTTAAGAATTTTAAAAAGGGATTCAAAGTTTGTGATTTTGGGGTAAAGATGTCTCCTGTACGTTTGGTCACTTTGTGTACTAGGGAGTGGCCTACTTTGGTTGCGGCATGGCCGCCACGTGGCAGTTTGGATCCAACTCTGGTACAGCGCTTACACGTGGCTGTATCGGGTAGGCCTGAACTTTACGGCCAGTTTCCTTATATTGATTGTTGGAGACAGGCCGTAAATGACTCGCCAAAATGGCTCCGGACATGCCACGAGGAACAGTGTCGCCTCATGGTAGCTAGGACTTGTTCGTCCACTAGGGCTGGTGTTAGGCCCATTTTGGACACGCCCCCTGAGTCCGAGATCCCTTTGCCGCCCCCTTACTTTCCGGTAAGAGGAAGTGACGCAAATACAGGAAGTCCTGTAACCCTTCCCTCATTACCCTCATCCACTTCCGCTTCCTCCTCCAGTACAGGATCCACCCCCCCTCGTACTAAATCTCCCCTTCCGGAACCAGAATCCACCCCCATTAGAAACGAATATCCTGATTTGGCGCCACTTCAGACTTCCGGTCAAGCTTCATCTAGCTCGGCTCGAAGTGTTTTATTTACGACCTTTTCCCAAAACCGACCTCCCACATCCCCATACCCTATATCTCCCCGACCGGAACCCATGACTGACGCTTCCCTACGTAGCCCCATCCAAACCCGACAGTTGACTGGTGCCCAACAATTAAAGCACTATCAGATGCCTCTTCGCTTAAATCCCGGGTCAGCTTATATTGATGCCGCAGGTCAAATGGCACACGCTGACCCTGTCTTCGTATATGTCCCTTTCACCACTACCGACCTTTTAAACTGGAAGACCCATAATTCCTCGTATACTGAGAAACCACAAGCCATGACTGATCTGTTCACCTCAATAGTACAGACACATAATCCGACATGGGCTGATTGCCAGCAGTTATTAATGACTTTATTTAACAATGAGGAAAGGACAAGAATAAATCAAGCAGCCATTAAAGCATTAGAGGATAGAGCCCGTGCTTTGAACCAAGCCAATCCAGCAGCATGGGCCGCGACACACTATCCCAACACCGATCCCGATTGGAACGTAAATGGTGCTGATATGGTTCAACTCAGAGCCTATAGAGACGCTATAATTGCTGGCATGAAAGCCGGAGGAAAGAAAGCCATTAACATGTCGAAGACAGTTGAGGTGATCCAGAAAAGCGATGAAGCGCCCAGTGTCTTTTATGACCGATTATTGGAGGCGTACCGCTTGTACACCCCCTTTAATCCGGAAGACGCAGACAATTCCCGAATGGTTAACTCCGCCTTTGTCAGCCAAGCTTACGGAGATATTAAGCGCAAGCTACAAAAGTTAGAAGGGTTTGCAGGTATGTCCATCACCCAACTAATGGAGGTAGCAAATAAGGTCTATATGAACAGGGATACAGAAAGCAAGAAAGAGGAGGAGCGCAAGATGCGTAAAAAGGCTGATATGCTAGCGGTAGCGATCGCAGGCGTAGATAAACGGGGCCCAGATAGAGGCAATAATAGATGGAGTAGGGAGCCTTTGAGTAGGGATCAATGCGCGTATTGCAAGGAAGAAGGGCATTGGAGGAACGAATGTCCGCAAAGAGAGCAGTACGAGAGAGACCAACCCAGGGCAGGCTACGGAAACTTTAGAGGCAGAGCGAGAGGTAGAGGAGGTCCCGGAGGGAGTAATGGTTATAGAGGGAGTAATGGGAACAGAGGAAGTGTTAGGGAAGACAGGTATATTCCAGCAGCGCAAAGGTCTCGCGATAGAGAAGGTAGGGACTTTGTAGGATTGGCTGACACGGTCATGGAGGACTATTGATACCGACCGGGCTCCATCCCCCTTGGTCGAGCGGAGCCTATGGTCGATGTATCAATAGGGGGAAAGAGGAGTGCGTTCATGATCGACACTGGTGCTGAACATTCAGTGGTGACTAATCTAGTTGCTCCTCCATCTGGAAGGACTATTACTGTGATAGGAGCAACTGGAAGAAGTGCTGAAAGACCGGTTCTTAAAAGTCGACTCTGTACATTGGGAGGCCACGTAGTAAAACACCAATTCCTTTATATGCCTGAATGTCCAGTCCAATTGCTGGGACGTGATATGCTATCCAAATTACAAGCGCAGATTACGTTCCTACCAGATGGAACAACATCTTTAAAGTTTAATGGACCTTCAGGTATTATGACTTTATCCGTACCAAAGGAAGAAGAGTGGCGACTTTATACAGTGTTGACTAGCCAAAACCCTAGGAGTGATGAGACATTGTTTAACATACCAGGAGTTTGGGCAGAGAACAACCCACCAGGACTGGCCCGCAATATTCCACCAATAAAAATTGAACTGAAACATGGGGTTTATCCAGTGAGCCTAAGACAATATCACATTCCGCAGAAGGCTAAGAAGAACATCCAATCCTATCTGGATAAGTTCATACGGTATGGTATCCTAAAATTCTGTACTTCCCCCTGGAACACCCCATTGCTGCCTGTTCAAAAGCCCGGCACAGATGAGTATCGACCTGTGCAGGACTTAAGAGCAGTCAATGATGCGGTTGTTAGCATACATCCAGTTGTACCCAATCCATATAACCTGCTTGCTTTAATTCCGGGCGGGGCTACTTACTTCACAGTCTTAGATCTCAAAGATGCCTTCTTTTGCCTCCGAATTGCCGCAGAAAGTCAATGTATTTTCGCTTTCCAGTGGGAGAACGCTGTAACGGGCTCAAAACGCCAAATGACTTGGACAAGACTGCCCCAAGGGTTTAAAAATTCACCTACCCTATTTGGTTCAGCCCTAAGTCAAGATCTATTGGATTTCGAGTCCATCCCAGGAGAGTGTGTATTGTTACAATATGTAGATGACTTGTTGATAGCAGCAGTTACAAAAGAAATCTGTCAGCAAGCAACGCACGATCTACTACACATTCTCTGGAAGGCAGGATACAAGGTGTCTAGAAAGAAGGCTCAGTTGTGTTTGCCAACTGTCAAGTATCTAGGATTCCATATCTCTGAAGGTCAAAGAATTATGGGGCCAGAGAGAAAAGAAGCTGTCTGCCAAATACCAATACCCAAGAATAGAAGACAAGTGCGAGAATTCTTGGGGGCAGCAGGCTTCTGTAGGATATGGATTCCCAGCTATGCGATACTGGCAAAACCTCTGTACGCAGCTATCAAAGGTACAGAGCACGACCCCTTCTTATGGACCCAAGAACAGCAAACGGCATTTGAAGATGTGAAGAAGGCTTTGATGAGTGCCCCAGCATTAGGTCTACCTGATCACACACGACCATTCTACTTATATGTACACGAGCAAAGAAGAATGGCTGTGGGAGTATTGACACAGTACTTGGGATCATGGCAAAGACCTGTTGCCTACATGTCTAAGCAACTGGATGCAGTGGCCAGCGGACTTCCACCTTGTCTAAGAGCCGTAGCTGCAGCCGCCCTGCTAGTAGCTGAAGCCGATAAACTCACTCTGGGTCAAGAACTTTATGTACGAGTCCCACATGCAGTACAGACGTTGTTGGATTACAAAGGAAATCATTGGTTTAGTAACAGCCGTATGACCAAGTATCAAGCAATGTTGTGTGAAAACCCAAGAGTGCATTTAGAGACTGTAAACACCTTAAATCCAGCTACCCTTTTGCCGCAACCTACTGAAAGTCAACATGATTGTTTGGAAGTAATGGATGAAGTATTTTCAAGTAGACCAGATCTTCGTGATTTTCCCATCCAGAACCCCGATGTTCAATATTACACCGACGGCAGTAGTTATGTGAAAGAAGGGATCCGCTATGCAGGATATGCAGTGACAACAATAGACAAGGTGATAGAAGCTCGGCCACTGGCGAAAGGAACATCAGCACAAAAGGCAGAATTAATAGCACTAACACGAGCGTTACAATTGGCTGAAGGTTTAAGAGTAAATATCTATACGGACTCTAAGTATGCGTTTTTAACCACTCATGCCCACGGAGCTTTGTATAAAGAAAGAGGACTACTGAATTCAGAAGGCAAAGAAATCAAGTACGCAGCCGAAATCCTACAACTATTGGAAGCAGTGTGGGAGCCGAAAGAAGTCGGTATCATACATTGTCGAGCGCATCTGAGAGGAGATGGTGATGTAACCAAGGGAAATCGGATGGCAGATAGTGCAGCTAAGCGTGCTGCTGAATCAGGAAGACAGGAGTATGTGGGGCATATAGCTGCTCTTATACCAACTCCACTGTCCCAATGGACTCCAGTTTATACAGCTCAAGAAGAGGAGTGGTTAAAGACTGAACCGGGAAAGTATTTGGAGAACAAGTGGTATCAGCTAGAAGATGGAAGAATAGTCATACCAGCATCGCTAGCGGTAGAAATTGTCCAAAATTATCACAACGGGACACATTCTGGGAGAGACAGTACTGAAGAATCTCTTAGAAAACATTTCTACATACCAAGATTGTCCAACTTGACTCAGGCCATTGTACGCAGATGTGTAACGTGTGCTAAGAATAATGCAAGACAAGGACCAGTAAAGCCACCAGGAGTTCAGTTTATGGGGGGACTCCCCATGTCCGATCTACAAATAGACTTTACAGTGATGCCTAAGTCGGGTGGACATCGTTACCTGCTGGTAATTGTGTGCACCTATTCAGGCTGGGTAGAAGCATGTCCTACTCGTACAGAGAAAGCAGGAGAAGTTGTGAGATTCCTGCTACGAGAAATAATACCCCGATATGGACTACCCTGTTCTATAGGATCGGACAATGGTCCAGCTTTTGTTCACCAGTGCCTACAACAACTGACTCATATGCTTGGTATAAAGTGGAGGCTTCATACTGCATATAGACCCCAGAGTTCTGGTAAGGTAGAGAGAATGAATAGAACTATAAAGAACCAGTTGGCTAAAATGTGTCAGGAAACCCAACTTAAGTGGAACGTTCTCTTACCCATAGCTTTATTGCGAATCCGCAGTACCCCTACCAGAAGGATGGGCCTCTCTCCTTTTGAAATCATGTATGGGCGACCACCTCCCGTACTTGGTAACTTAAGGGGGGACTTGAGTCAGTTGGGAGAAGGAATTACCCGGCAGCAGGTTGTAGAGTTGGGTAAGACTATGGAGGAGGTACAGAAATGGGTACAAGATAGATTACCTGTGAATATTTATCCCCCTGTTCATAGTTACCATCCAGGAGATCAAGTGTGGATTAAAGAGTGGAATAATGTACCGTTAGGGCCCAAGTGGAGAGGTCCTTATGTTGTTCTTTTGTCTACCCCTACAGCGATAAAAGTAGCAGAAGTGACTCCGTGGATACATCACTCCAGGGTTAAACCAGCAGCAGTCGATTCTTGGCAAATTACAGCAGATCCAGAGAATCCCTGCAAGATCCGGTTAAAACGCACTACTCAGTCGGAGTAACGAGGAATTATTGTGGATTACAAATTTTATTGTTACAGGTGTGAGTGAGAAGGCCATAATAAAGCCTGTCCGCTTACCATCACATAGTGTATAAGCCAGGAAAGTCTCGAAGGGACACCTGTGAAGATGAGCAGAACTCCATTCCCTGCAGCCCCTCACATCCTGGAAGCTGAGGCGCCATCGCACGGACGAAGACTGAGGATGACGGCGAAAGATGTGCTTTTGATAGTGTTTATTTATATGTGTTTTTATATTCAGGAAGGTAGAGGTACCGACACTCCTAGCTGTGAGGTATGCATTAAGACTACGAGAACAGGTAACCATATTTCCCAAACCCTAATTTGGCATTCACAATACGAATGTAAAGGAGATGTATCGAGATGTAGATACTTAAATATAGATTATAGTGTGTGCCATTTAGGAGTAGGAGAACCTAAGTGCTTCAGTCCGGAGTATCAGCCTCGTACAATTTGGTTGACTCTCAGGAATGGAGATCCTCAGGGGACCCTAATTAATAAAACGGTGTTAGAATCCGTACATTCTTCGGGTGTTCTGCTATTTGATGCGTGTAAAGCGATATCGAGTGGTAGAAAGCCGTGGAATGTATGTGGGGATCTTAGATGGGAGAGGACGTATGGGTCTAACGATAAATATATTTGTCCCAGTAGCAAAAATAAATATGTAAGTCCTAGATGCCCAAATAGAGATTATAACTTTTGCCCATATTGGTCTTGTGTGGGGTGGGCAACTTGGGGACAGACAGTAGACAAAGACATGATAGTGACTAAGTTGCCGACTAGCCCTTATTGTAAGTCTATGGAATGCAACCCAGTCCATATACTCATTAATAACCCCGACAAGTTCCTAGATAAGTATGGAAATTTATTTGGGTTTCAGATATACGGGACGGGTTTAGATCCTGGGACATTATTGTTTATAGGAATAGAGACTGATACGGTATCCTCCCAGACTCATCAAGTATACCATTCCTTTTATGAAGAGATGAGTATAGATAATAAGATCCCCCATAACGCTAAAAACCTGTTCATTGACCTAGCTGAAAGTATTGCCGGTAGTCTTAATGTTACCAACTGCTATGTGTGTGGAGGTACTAACATGGGAGACCAATGGCCTTGGGAAGCAAAGGAGGTAATGTCCGGTTCTGAGGCAGTTGACCAACTAATATCTACACAAGCCGATTATCATTTGAGTGTTAGAGGTAAATCTGAGTGGAGATTAAAGACCTCCATCATAGGTTATGTTTGCATAGCAAGGAAAGGAATAATGTATAATACTTCTGTAGGAGAATTAACTTGTCTAGGGCAAAAAGCTTATGATGATGATACAAAGAATACAACTTGGTGGTCGGCTTCAAATGTCTCAGAACCATCTAACCCGTTTGCTAGATATGCCAATTTAAAGGATGTGTGGTTTGATCTATCCATCACATCTACTTGGAGAGCCCCAGCAAATTTGTACTGGATCTGTGGTAAGAAAGCCTATTCGGAGCTGCCACAGGACTGGGAAGGGGCATGTGTGTTGGGTATGCTCAAACCATCCTTCTTCTTGTTACCGATTGAAACAGGTGAGACTTTAGGTGTTAAAGTGTATGATGTGAATCATAGGAAGAAAAGGGGACCCATAGAGATAGGCGCCTGGGAAGATGATGAATGGCCTCCCCAGCGTATTATAGATTACTATGGGCCAGCCACGTGGGCTGAGGATGGTACCTTTGGTTATAGAACCCCTATTTATATGCTCAACCGTATTATAAGATTACAGGCGGTGGTTGAGATTATCACAAATGAGACATCACAAGCGCTCAATCTTCTAGCGAAGCATAACACCAGGATGAGGACAGCAGTATACCAAAATAGATTAGCCTTGGATTACCTTTTGGCAGTAGAGGGAGGTGTATGTGGGAAGTTTAACCTAAGTAATTGCTGTCTTCAAATAGATGACGAAGGGCAAGCAATAGCTGAGCTTACTAGCCATATGGTTAAACTAGCGCATGTGCCTACTCAGGTATGGAAAGGGTACAATCCAAGTAGTTGGTTTGGTAGCTGGTATGAGTGGTTTGGAGGGCTTAAGGCAGTGGTAGGTGGAGTCCTACTGATTTTACTGTTGTGTCTACTCCTACCGTGTCTTATACCCTTAGTAGTTAGGTCTGTGCAAAGCCTGATAGGAAGTATAGCAGAGAGGAAGGCTGCTGCACAGATAATGGCGATATATAAGTATAAGGCTCTAGATCAAGGAGAACCAATGCAGGAAGATGAGTGTTAAAAGATTCACATCATAAGATTAGTCTGGTCTGGTTCATGGTAACCTGAGGTATATGCAAACCAAGGTTAAGTGATGCCTCAAGTAATTGTGAAATATCAGAGGCATCAAAGGGGGGAATGTGATGTAATTCCAGTAAAATACAAGTTTAGCAGGCTAAGATTGCCACAAGGCATATGTATGTATATGTGTTTGTAGTATCAGTTGGTTAATTACACGTAGCTAAGATACTGTCATCACTGTACTGACCAGGTGCAGGAATGTAAGAACTGGAATTACGCGTCCCTCTCCTTTGTATCAGATGAGCCACGTGGTTAGACCGGATGGATGAGTTTAGACTCTATTCATTAAATAGGTTAAGGGTATGTGTGGGTGTAGTTAATTGTGGGAGGAGCTACAGTGCTATATAAGGAATGTACTCTATGTATTCAGTACTCAGACTTTGCTGTATTTTGGTGACGCTAGTCCCTCTGAGTCCCGATCGGTGATCCAATAAAGAATCTCTTCCTTCCTGAAGAAACCTGTGTCCATCTCTCTGTGCTTGGCTTCCGTCAGTTTCTCCGGTATCAGTGCCTTGTAAGCACTAGCATTTTAATTCAAGCTCTATCTTACAGAAGCCAATGTAGGGACTGACAGAGAGGGGGAGGTGTTGGAGGTGCAGGCGGACAGGAAGCTTTGTTTTTGTTTTGTTTTTGACATGGAGGTGGCAGGACTTGATGATGGATGACTGATTGAACATGAGGCGTAAAGGAGAGGTCGGAGTCGGAAGACCACACCTAGACAGCGAGCCTGTTAGGTAGCGCTGATGGTAGTACCATTAACACAGAGGGAAGAAAACTTGAATTTCTTAGATTTTTTTTATTAGATTATGTTTATCAGCGAAACTGTCAACTAGTCGCCATGACCGTATACAGCGTTCTAATTATTATTATTATTATTATTAGCATTTATATAGTGTCAGCTTACTTTGTAGCAATTCACAATATAATAAATGGGGAAACTTAACACTAAATGAGACCGTTAGAAACTGTTCCAAGAACAATAAATCGATGAGGACTGATCAAAAGAGCTAAATGGAATATTGTGTTAAATACAGATACATAATGATGGATATTGATATGAATGTTGATTTTTAAGCTTCCCGATTGCTAAAATCACTGTCCGACGGATGTCTTGGTGGTGCCTGACACCTTAGTGTCTCTACCCTCTGCTGTGCCTCTGAAAAGAATGTTTTAAGAATGAGTGCGAACCTGGATGTTTAATTTAACGGAGACCAGGAAGGAGGATTGGCGTAACTGATCTTTTCCTCTGTAACCTTGTAGCTGGTATTGTTGGTGCCTCAGGATATATTTTCAAGACATCTCAATGTATTGTTTCTGTTAAAAGATTTAAGTAAGTAAAGCGAGCACATTCTAGAGAGTGTCTTTTGCAAAGTGCCCACGACTAAAATATTCCTCTGATCTTGAACAGAAAATGTGGTTGTGCTATGATGGCCAATGGGGTTGTGGGGGAGGTTAAGGGGATAACCTTCCAATTATTTTTCGCAATCTTGCATTCCTAGTGGGAGATATGAAATCTGCCATATTTCACATGGCCAAAGAGGGCCACTTGCATTTCAGGGATGTCAATGGGGTTGTGGACATGGGCAGAGCGGTTCAGAGAAATGTTGGGTGACTTACACAGACTTAATTTTAAACTCCTTTCTTGTAGTTTAAAGGCACGTTGCTGGGAGTATTAATTTTGTGGAGGTCTGTCATTTACCAAAAATATGGAGCTCCTAGAAAAGAGGGACATATGGATTTCAGCGCAAAATAGGGACTGACCCTCCTAAATAGGGGCACTTGGGAAGTATGCTGTTGGGTGGTATGTAGAATAATTGTGGCAATTAATAATCTCTCTTCACTGTTTTCAGAGAGTTCAGGAAGGTTATCCTAAACAAGTGGCGTCCCTGTGCAGAATATATACTTAGCATATACTCCATGTTTAAGTGTTACCTGCTATTATCTGCCAATGATGTAACAGAAACTCTGTGCATAAAAACATGCAAACATAGCCAAAAGGATGAGTTCTAAAAAGAATAAAATAAAATTTGTCAGAATGGGGAAAGAAATGTGATCTATGGAACACTATTTCACTAAATCTAAAGAGCAGTAGTGGCATAAGTCAAATAATATACCTGCCCAGTAAAGCTGCTGTGAGTGATCACTACTTCACAAAACTCCTAGAATGCTATGCAAAGTATGCAAATGGGCATTGGCAACCTTTTAAATCTCTCCTACATATCTGCAATCTGGTAAATATGAGTAACCTCTGGGGTTATTTGCTAAAACTAAAATGTCAGTATCTCCACCCTTCTGATGTATGGGGTGGGCATGATTGCTGCCCACGAATAGGCTATTGGGAATTTCAAGGCAACAATGTTGAAAGTTGTTGGGACAACTTGAGAGGGCCAGAATGGGAGTCTGTCACAGCCTCCATCTTGTTTAACCCCAAGTCTGTTTAAGGATTTTGGTGTTTGGATTGATACGACCCCACTTGGCACAGAGCCTAGGAAAGGTCTGGAAGTTTGTTGGCTTATCAGAAGACTGGAGTTGCTGGATACAGGCAGAGCACGTGGCAAGGCCTTTACAAAATGTTAGATTTGTACCCATCTGGTCCAGGTGAAGAGGGGAGTGATGTCAGCATGTTTGGCACGCCACCCTCCTATGTCCAGACAGGCACACACACGCATGTGACGTCACAGTGAAGGAGCACCGGCGTGTCACAGGCCCCTACATCCAGATCATTCGTTTTTTAGTCATCTCTTTCCCAATTTGTGTGTGTCCCCCCGTTGGGCCTGGTGTTTAAAAAGGAGCTGTGGTCCTTTCAGTTGACTCATCAATTGTCATATATGTCAGGATGTTCGGAGAATGATGGTATTTCTAAGGACTCCTGTTGGGTTCTGCTTCCTTTAACAAGATTTCGGAGTCGGTCCAGGCAGGGTGAGCTCTTGGGCATGACGTATAGTGAATCGGCCTTTTGCCCATTCACCTGGACTGTTTCCCTGTGCTCAGTTGTAGTTTTTAGGGTCCTTTTTTATTTATTTTTCTCTTTATTTGTTAGGACATATCTTCTTATTTTGAAATGTTTAGTTCCTTTTTGAAGTGGGTGATTTCACAGGTTGACGAATAGTTGTTCGCTGCTTCACTACCTTTGATTTTTATTTATTTTTTTCCCCCTTGTTTTTCTCCTGTGTTCTCCTTTTCTTTTTTTTCTTTTTTTTTTTTTATCATTCCGGACAGTGATGAAGGATGTTGCCAAACTTGGCATGCCTATTGTGAAGGATAAGTCAGCATGTCCTTGTACGACAGTCTGACTCAGACTTGTCATTTGTTTTTCTAAGTAATTGGTTTGGTTAGTAGACAAGGTTCGTGGTGTGAAAAAAAGAAAAGTCCACTTGCAGCAGCTCCAATCCTTGTTAGGAGATTTGGCCTTTGCTTGTCGGGTGTTTTGTCACAACACTTGGAAGTTGGAATAAGCAAATTACTGGAATGCACAAGTATTTTACAACCACTGCTAAGATCTATTCCATTTTATCTTATCAAATGTAACAAAGTGCAAAGACTCTTTCCTCATAAAACCAAAAAAAAAATCTTTCTTTTTATGGATTCCTCATTTTTGACCTCTTATCAATGAAACCTTTTTGGTCCAGTTTGGCGATGCTGGGGCTTGAACCGTCTCTCTAGGCAACACACTCATGGAGCAGTGACACAGGCTAGTGCATTGAAATTCTGAGGTGGAGTGGTTGGCTCCATTGGGTTCTTTGCAGTTTTGGCTTTGTTACTGCTTGTTTTTTTGTTTTTATAGGCTCCTCTCCTCACTGCATTTTGGATTTTGGGTAATTTCTATACTGGGTGGCTCAGCGGGCAAGGATATGTTGGAGAGGGATTATTGGTATGTGTTGGGATTAAAGGTACCCCAAATGTGTTTCTCTTCGTTTTTCTGTTTCTCGGCTTGCAGTGTTTAGTTTTCTATTTACGGGATCAGGACCATTGAACTACTCATTCCAATCGCCATGTTTTGGTTGGTCTGGTCCAAGGTTATTCCTTGTCCAATCTAGAAGTCTCTGCCTCACAGCAGGGCTCTCGAGTATTCTCATAGAAAATAGGACAATGAATATGCCAATTATTAATTGGTGGTTGAGCGATTAGCTAGTTGGAGGGAGATAATGTGAATGTTATGCAAAGCGACGTGGTTCATCTTAAAACATAAGGTTGAACATCTTTTTAACATGGGGTTACAATCTGCTATAGAGTGGTCGCTGGCTGTGGTGGGTGCAAGGCTGGTTCCTATTAATTGGGCTCAGCTTTGTGGTGGCGGTTATCCTGGCCAGCATAAAGGAGAAGTTGATGTGCATTGCCCATTCCAGGCCATGGGGAGTTGGGGTCTGCTGATGGCTAAAGGCGGGCTGTGTAGGACTCATGATTTTCAAGTTGGGTTATCTGTCCTTCTGGTTATTTCCCCCCTTCCTCCAAACAGTTGACTGGTGTTAATGTTTGCTGGCCCGTGAATGTGTTCATTAATAAGGCTGTGGTCATTGCACTGTCCACAAATTTGAGTCCTCCATTTATGGGGCTGCTGATTACGCAATGTGCACTTATGTGTGGATCAGTGGTCCTGAAAATTGACTGGTGCTCCAAATTTTAGGATAAAGTAGTTGAACTGGGACAGCCAATATTTGATTTATTTTTGTATTCAGTTGGCCTACCTTTTTTTTTTTTATTTTTTTTATTTAAATTTCTTTCTTTTTTTTTTTTTACCATTTACTGTGTTATCACTGACTTGGACATTACCAGTACACTGTTTTAGGCGTAAGGCTTGCAATTCCCTGTCTCAGTTATCAGTTTATTGCAGTTCAGTATATTCCCCAAGTTTCTAAGCCACAGTGTCAAACAACCGTTTACAGCTGGAATTTGTATATCCAAACCTGTGCTTGTAGGCAATACGCTGTGTTTTTAGGGCTGTGAAACCTACAAAAGTATGTAAAGAAGTGGAAAATAATTTGCATAATTTAGCATTGCATTCTGGGTTCTTGCAAATGCAGCACTTTTTTGTGCTGCATTTGTGTTTTTCTTTTTAAAATGCACTGATGTGTTTTTTTGTTTGTTTTTTTTTTGCACAACTTAAAAGAACTGAGTTGTATGTAGTATACCGGTCATTGACAATTTGAAATGACCAAAGAGGCACCTTTTAAAGGGAAAACAATAGCGTTGGTACCCTACTTATTTTTAGTAAAATAAAAAATGGGAGGGGGAATAAAAAGGTTTTTACTTCTTTTTTTCCAATGCTGAGACTACCTCAACACTGCTAAACATGCCTCCTCCCATGTATCATCCATTTCTCTTTGTGATGGCCAATAGAGGAGCATTGGATACAGATGTGCATGCACGACGAGAGCTATACACCCATCTAAATGCTTCTCCTGGGAAAGCATTGAGAAGTTTTACTGTAGTTCCTCTACTGGTTGTTTGGAAGATGCCCTCTAGAGGTGTGTCTAACTCTGCATTGTGGTTTCTAAAATACAGCAATGTTTTCCATGGAAGGGTTTATAGTACAGAACCACTGCACCCAAACCAATTTGTTGAGATGTCTAGGGCGATAGAGCTATTCTGAATTACTTTGGATGACTTCCTCATGGCCATTCATATAACTGAACACTAGATTGTTTCAGATATATTTATTATAGTTGGACATATTACAAGTGTTTATTCTTGTGAGACGTTCTTGTATACAATCCTTTAAAAATTCTAAACTCCTAGGAAAGGGGAACCAAGGGATTTTGCTTCCAACGAGGGACTGTCCTTCCTAAATCGGGGAACTTGGGAGGTATGGAACTCTGTCTCTCCCGTACGTTGCTATATCTAATTAAGTCTCGTGGAGACGTTCATGGGAATAAACAGCATGAGAAGGTGGTAGCATTTCATCTTGTCAAGTTTAAAACTAATGAAAAGACGTCACATCATTTCAAATCTGGAACATTATACTAACAAATTACACGCAATATTTTATTTTTGTATAATCTCATACCTGTCAACTTGTGGAGCGTTAACACTATTACAATCCATATCAATCTTTAATATTGCTCATCACACTGGAAGGTTTTATTGCTTTTTTTTTTTCCTTTATTTTTTTTTAATTTTATTTTTTTATTTTAAGATTGGCTATTTGAAAAGGGAAGGACAGAAAATAAACACTTACAACATTTCTGGATTCTGTCACACCCGTAACAGCGTATTTCTCAATTGAATCCTTTTAGATTTCTATGTGTGTTTGAATTAGACCTACACGAATTTGGAGTGGAAACATGTGTTTTGGGGGATTTTTGTAATTTTTTTTTTCTGGTAGGCTTAATATGAGCTGTACTCTCAAAGTCGTTTTGTTGTTGTTTCAGATATTCCGTCTGCATTCACAACTCTGAAGCCTATGATATTTCCAACAAAGGGCTCTTTGACTATTTTTTGTGCATTTTTAGACAATATTCCAGATAAGCAGGCATTGCAGGTGTGTTTTCATATACATTTTGGAGAATTCTTTCCAGTTTTAGTATTTTCAACAAAATATCAAAATCCCTTTAAATTCTCCCAAATGGTTACACTTTAATAAATAAGCTTGCCGGAGTTTTTTTCCCAAAACGTGTTGAGGAGGAGGTATGGTTATTTATGAACTATATAAAATATGGAAAAATAAAAATAGTACAGTCGGGTAAATAACTGTTTTTTAAGTTATTTTGTACCGCTTACAATTCCAGCACTAAAGTGCCCCTTTTAAAGTGAACCTGTCATTATAGTTTTACTTTAAAGGGACACTATAGTCACCAGTGCAACTGCAGCTTAATGTAGTTGTTCTGGTGTCTACAGCCTGTCCCTGCAGGTGTTTTTAAACCCCTTAAGGGCAGAGGAAAAAGTTCTGATCAAAACATAAACAAAATCTAGAATTTGCGCTATATGTCTGTTCAACCATAACTTGCCTCTTTCATATTAACTGCACCCACATTTATTATATTTCATTTTGTTCGGGAGAAATAGGATTTTCATTTCTCATCAAATATGTATATATGAAACCTAATGTTTAATATGAATAAAATCTAGAAAAGTGCGAGCAATTAAGAAATGTCATTTTCTTAGTTCTGCGTGGCATTTTAAGTGTGAATGTCGTAATACTGTTGGTTTTTGCTGCAATAAAACACACATTTGTGTTAAGCGATGTCTCATGAGTACAACAGTTTCCCCTCATGTACAGGGTTTATGGTGTTTTGGAAAGTTACAGGTTAAATATAGGGCTTTCCCCACTTTTTCAGATTTTATACATTGAAATTTTGAATTTGGTTTGCTGGGCCTATGTTGCATTTGAGATCGTATGGCAGCACAGAAATGAGAATTACCAACATTATGGCATACCATTTGCAAAAGTAGACAACCCAGAGTATTCAAAATGGGTTATGTCCAGTTTTTTTTATTTATTTTTTGTCACTCAGTCACAAACACTGGCCAAAGTTAGCATTGTTATTATATATACAATGTGTAATGATGATGATGATATCGGTGAAAGTGCAGTTTTTGTGAAAAAATAAATAAAAAATAATAATATAAATAAATATATATATATATTATTTTTTATTTATTTTTTCACAAAAACTGCACTTTCACTGATATCATCATCATCATCATCACACATTTTAGTGTTTTAAAAACACTCATATTTGTGTTCAGAGAAGTCTCCCAAGTATTGTAGTACCCCATATGTACAGGTTTTATGGTGTTTTGGAAAGTAACCGGGTCAAATATAGGGCTTTCATATTAAATCCTCTCAACTTTCTGCCTTGGTTGTCAGGCAGGTCCCTGAAATTTTTTTTTTTTCAATTCTTTATTTTTGAGTGCATGAGGATTACAACATAGCTTACTCTGCCACGACAGCGGTCATAAGCTTGAACATGTCACATTGTGATATAGTGGTGGCATATAAACATTGCACATTTTTATATTAGATTAACGGACAATAACAATAATAAAAAAAACTGTCGACTTTTGGCATTTGTTTTTCGAGACTATCGTCGTGGAGCTGACGTTGGGGTAAGGTGACAGCTTGGTGCCATAGGTGGGGGTAATTGTGGGGGCCCAAGAGATTCACGGTCGGGTAGTCGGCTAGCGAAGCTTAGTCGAGCCAGGCACTTCACACTTTCGGTCAACCTGTCTGGTTGTCGTGGGAGGTGGTCTAACTGAACACACTGACATTTACAATATGTTGAGGTTGGTTCGTGCTTATGTGGTGAGCGTCAGGTCAGTCAGTGCTCATTTGGTGTATGCATGAGTAGTCATGGTGTGCGTTGTTGTTCCTTGTGTGTCGCCCCGTGGGCCACTAGACCAACGGGGAGGGGAGGGGAGTCTGTGTGTGTCCTGTCGTGTTGGCTGTGAGTGGTGGGAGCAGAGAGGCGACTGTGCTAATAGCCTCCTGTGGCCGTTTTCCGCAGATTATCTGCGATCTCAGGGTTAGGTGATGGGCTATATGCGGGCAGGTCATGGTGCCAAAGGGCTGTAGGTAAACTAGAAAACATGCAAAAGTCCTGATAAAGACAACATGTAGCTTGAGAGTCCTTTAGGGTCCACGTGCACCGGCCCCCTCAGGGGGATCCAGCCTCGATCGTCGTGGCACAAAAATTTTAGCCTTCTCTGGGTTCCAATCGTTTGAGGGTCTCGCGTTCTTCTGGGGCATCGCCTGTTGCATGATGTCCGGAGGTAATCCCAGCACTGGCAGCATGTTTCGGGCGTCTTGAAGGTCGTGGACCACATGCCTGTTTTCGCCCCGTACGATGAGAAGGGAACGGTCCGGGCGCCATCTATATGGTATATTCTTCTGTCTAAGGAGCGTGGTAAAGGGCTTTAATGAGCCTCTCCAGGCCAATGTGTCGCCCGTTAGATCCGGGAAGAAAGCCAATGAATGTCCTTCAAACGTAAGTGGCTCCTGCGCTCTAGCTGCTGCCATGGTTGCGGCCTTGTCTTTTCTGAACTGAAAGCGGAGTATGAGGTCGCGGGAAGACGTCGCTGGGGCTGTGGCCGGCTTTGGGATCCGGAATATACTTTCCAGAGGAATGGCTTTGGCTGCTTTTGGTGTGTGAAGGCCGGTGAGTAGCCTGCGCACGTAATGGGGCAGTTCTTCTGTGGGCAGATCGTCCGGTATCCCCCGTACCTTAATGTTGGTGGCTCTGCGCCCGTCTTCCGCTGCGGTGAACCGCCGTTCGAGGGCCATGGTCGTTTGTTTAAGGTGAGTAACCTCCGATTGCAGGGAGGTGATAGTTAGTTCGTGGGCTGTCGAGGTGACTTCCAGGGTGTCCAGCCTCGTGGTGATGCCTTGAAGCTCCGTGCGGAGCGCGGCTATGTCCCCTTGGAGCGTGGTTTGCAGGCCTGTAAGCAGGTTTTTTAACACCGCTGTTGTGACCGGTGCTCCATCTGGGTCCTGGGGTTTGGGCACAGCCACCGGTTGTCTCGGTGTTGCTATCGGGTCTTCCTCCAGGGAGTATTCTTCCGATAAGTCGGAGTAGTTGTCGGCGAAGGTCGCCATATTGGGCCCTGAGGTTTCGAGGGCCTGTCTCCACATTGCCCCAATGTCATGGTTCTGGCTTGGCCGATCCGGCTTTGATTTTTTCGATTTGCGACCCATAATCGCTCTGATCTCTTGTGCTGATGGTCGTGGTGATTTTAAGCGGTTTTATCTGGCTGTAGCGCTGTTTTTTGCGGTATTTGCTCAGGAGCTCCGACGCCATGCGACCTCTCTGCTTCGCAGTTAGGCTCCGCCCCCCAGGTCCCTGAAATTTTAAATATTTGAGACACCAGGCAGGCAAAAAAAGGACTAGAATAAGTTTTTTTTTTTTTTTTTTTTATTTATTTTATTTTTTTATAATATATATGTCTTAATGACAGCCAGTAAAGGCAGTCTTAGTCCTGCAATGTAAACATTGCTGTTTCTCTAGAACTCATTTAAGAACTGCAATGATTACATTACAGGTCTAAAGGGGACTGAGGCACAGCACCCAGACCACTGCAATGAGATGAAGTGGTCTGGGTGCCTGCAGTGTCCCTTTTTAATATTTTTGGATAAACATTTAAAATTACTTAATGTTATGAAAAATATGATGGTTTTCTAATTTTTTTTTTTTTATATTTTCAATAAAAATCATTTAAAAAGTGTATCAAATATATTAAATCATTATTAAATCAATATGAAAACTAAATTAAACAATGTTAAATTGAGGACTAAATTGGAAAAATGTAAAAGACATGCCTGACACAGTGTAACCGGAAGCACTTTCATTTTATTTTATTTTTTTTAATGTTTGTACTCTCTGTAATGCCTGTACTAATGAGCTCTGTCTATTAATCTCAATTAGGATATACTTTTAATTCTCTATATTTACCTTAATTCTGACAAATTTATGCCACTTTGTCTTATACCAATAAATATTCTTATGAGGGGATTTTTTTTTTTACATTTATTTCACCTCTTTGATTGGACATTGTAAGTCCATAGAATTTCAAAAGACACAGTAAACTCTGAGATGAGCAAAAAATTACTAAGAATTTGACAAACGGCACACGAAGGCAAAAAAACGTAACAAACTGGGAAAGACACATTTTGCAACCTTGGGCTGCCTATTTTTCGGTTCTCACAGAAGCAGTTGGAAAAACATAATGGGCCATATCATTTCTCTAGTGTGTTTTTTATTATTTTTTCCTGTGCCTGGTGTCCCAAAGATCGTCCGTCCATTCTGTTTGGCATTAATATATACAAAATACTGAGCACCTGCTTAATATGGGGGTGTGGCAAGGGCCTGGGCTGTTGTGAGAAATTTTAGGTGACCTACTAATTTATGTAACTCAAATGTATTTTAGAACAAGTACACTGTTATACACTCAGACACACCAACAAGATAGAGCTCCTAGAAAAGAGACAGGGATTTTGGCCCAAAATAGAGACCTTCTCTCCTAAATAGGGACACTTTGGATGTATGCTAGCCTATTTTTACGTTTGAACCAATGTATTAAATAGGCTAGCATACCTATAAAACCCCTTCAGTCACTTACCTGAATCCAGTTGCCAATATCCCTCGGCGCTGGGTCAGGCTCCGCCCACGCTCCTCCCTCGCAGACGTCTGCCGTGGCCGTGCGCGTGCATTAGACTTCAACATAGGAAAGCATTATTCAATGCATTCCTATGGGAAAATGTATATATAGATTAACAGGGCGCCACAGTCACTAAATAGGTATAAGTGGGGGAAAGAACCATATAATAAATATACTGGTAAAAATAGTAATTTATTGGTACAGAAGTAGATAAAAATATATAAAAATTAATAGCACAATCACAAGTGCTCAAAACATATAAGACAGGAACCCATAGGTATAGCAGCTCACTAATACATAATGCTGAACTGGGCAAATAAGGTGCAGATAGTAAAAGTGCAAAATGCAGTGCTAGTATAAAGTGCAAAACACTAGTACCAAAAATGCACCAAGTCCATAATATGTAGCCCAAGAAAGAGAAAAAATCAGCATATATAAACAATAAAACCGCTGATACCACGATGCAGGGTCCCAAGGGGTCGTCAATGTTGCAATGCTCAACGCGTTTCGTCGTCAGACTTCCTCAGGAGCTTCTTCCATCTTCCTCCATCTTCTTTCTTTTAAACCAGCCGGTCCGTCTGTCCACTTCCGTGATTGGGCGTGCGTCCATACGTCACCACGCACAACGTCATACATCATGACGCATGCGTGGCTAATATGCGCATGCGCAACCACGGAGAAACGCAAATAAACTTTATTGTTCATGTACACGGTGGCATAAAGAGCGAACTACAAAAGAGAGCGCTCTATTCCTATGCAGACCGGATTTACAAATCTGCCTACCCCCCTTTCTAACCCCTATACATTGGAATGCTAAGTATAAAGGGGGGAGATATAAATTGGACAGGAACCAGACTAAAAAAAAGGGGAAGAAAAAGTGGGAAGAAAAAATATATATATAATGTGTATTGAAAAAGTATATATATTGAAAAAATATATATGAATTATATATAAAAAAGAGAAAATAGAATATAGAAAATAATAATTAAGTAGTGGGGAATAATGTTAAAAAATATATATATATGGAAAATAAAAAATAAAAATCTAAGAGTCCATTTATATTTCCAGATGACCATAGAAATAGTTTACAGAGACCTTACAGTATTGATTAACCATAAAAATAGTTTACAGAGACCTCACAATATTAAATTGTCTATCCAGTATTGTCAATATGGATATGCATAAATGGATGACCAATCTAAATATGAACGGATACAGAAGACAATATCCAAATATTCGTAAAAATCATAGATATATATACACATACAGAAAATAATGTAATGATGAAAGCATATCAATACGGCTGAAGGGTAAAAGTCATAACTAGTTACACTATAGGAGACAATTATTTTTATATCATTTGTTATTCTGACATATATTCAAAAGCTTATATAGAAGGCATATATACGTATAATAAATAAATATAAAAAAAATATAAAAAACATATAAAAAAAAGTCATATATAAAAAAGATACGTAAAAAACATATATAAAAGAGAGGAGACAAATAAAAAAGAGGTTAAATATCGTATATCAATCAAATAAAAGCTAGTATGTCCAAATCAGTATTTAATCCTGAAGGAACAGAGGACTTCATTTTATAAATCCACTCTGTTTCCTTCATGGCTAGCCGTTTTTCGGTGTCGCCACCTCTCCAATGAGGTAAAACTAGATCTATCCCAATACAGGTAAAATCCTTAAAATCGAAATCTATACATTTATTGCAATGTCTAGGTACACTATGTTTCTCGTTTTTATTTTTAATACCATTAAAGTGTTCGAGTAGTCTGATGTGCAGTTTTCTAATCGTCCGTCCAATATATTGGACCCCACACTTACATTGTAACAGGTATACCACAAACTTACTATTGCAATTAATAAAATGTTTTATTTTAAAAGTCTTTTTAGTTACCGTACTAGAAAATTCTGTGGTCTTGTTCCTCTGAAATTTACATGTACTGCATCTACCACATTTAAAAAAACCTTTTGGCCTTTCTATTAAAAAGTTTGATTTTCTCACTTGCAAGTGCTAATCTCTCCAGTTTCTGAAAAGAAAAATTATTCACCTTATGGTTTGTGATGGATTCTCTAGAAAATAGACTCTCAATACGTCTATTCCTTGCATCCCTCATAGTAGTGGTCATGAGTCTGCAATAAGCCATAACTAAAAATAATGGTCTGAATCACTGGAGAGAAAAATAATAATAATAGTTGCAGATAAGGAGGCGATTCCTCAATTACACCACACCTTATGGAGTGAAAAATTATATCCAAAGATATAAAATATGCAGGCAAGGAAAGAGAAGGTGGGTGAGTGGGGAAGGAATTTCAATATAAACCAAGTGCAGGCTAGCCTCTGTAAATTGGACACTCCAAATCCAATAACAAGAAAAATGTATATATAGATTAACAGGGCGCCACAGTCACTAAATAGGTATAAGTGGGGGAAAGAACCATATAATAAATATACCTGGTGCAATGGAGAAGATACATAGATGACGTTTTAATTATCTGGAAAGGTGGTAGAAGTCTTTTAACCGAGTTTTTAACCTATATTAATTCCAACACATATGGATTGAGGTTCACGGAAGAAATCCACGATACGTGTATCAATTTTTTAGATCTTACCCTGTTTATTAAAGAGAAAAGAATTTTTAGTAGAACTTTTTTTAAACCGACAGATGGTAATGGTTTTATTGATTTTTCTAGTTGCCATCATCGAAAATGGCTGACAAATATCCCCAAAGGACAGCATCTGAGATTATATAGGAATTGCACTGAGAGGATTTTAAAAACCAAGTTCAAGTCCTTAATAAAAAGTTCCTAAACAGAAATTATCCAGAACAACTCCTAATTAACACACAAAAACAAGTAGAAGGTTATCAGAGGAAGGATATTCTATCGAATAATAAAGGGGTTAAGAGGAATGCTGGGAATCAGTCTGAGTTTGCCTTTTTGACAAAATTTAGCAATAAGGCCAACCTAATAGAGAAGTCTATTAGGAAGAATTGGCCTATCTTGCTACAGGACAAGTTTTTAAAAAAGGTTTTACCCACAAATCCTAAAGTGATCTATAAAAGACCAAATAACTTGAGGAATATTTTAGCTCCCAGCATTTTACCTAAACAGATTGTCGCAAGTGAGAAATCAAACTTTTTAATAGAAAGGCCAAAAGGTTTTTTTAAATGTGGTAGATGCAGTACATGTAAATTTCAGAGGAACAAGACCACAGAATTTTCTAGTACGGTAACTAAAAAGACTTTTAAAATAAAACATTTTATTAATTGCAATAGTAAGTTTGTGGTATACCTGTTACAATGTAAGTGTGGGGTCCAATATATTGGACGGACGATTAGAAAACTGCACATCAGACTACTCGAACACTTTAATGGTATTAAAAATAAAAACGAGAAACATAGTGTACCTAGACATTGCAATAAATGTATAGATTTCGATTTTAAGGATTTTACCTGTATTGGGATAGATCTAGTTTTACCTCATTGGAGAGGTGGCGACACCGAAAAACGGCTAGCCATGAAGGAAACAGAGTGGATTTATAAAATGAAGTCCTCTGTTCCTTCAGGATTAAATACTGATTTGGACATACTAGCTTTTATTTGATTGATATACGATATTTAACCTCTTTTTTTTATTTGTCTCCTCTCTTTTATATATGTTTTTTACGTATCTTTTTTATATATGACTTTTTTTTATATGTTTTTTATATTTTTTTTATATTTATTTATTATACGTATATATGCCTTCTATATAAGCTTTTGAATATATGTCAGAATAACAAATGATATAAAAATAATTGTCTCCTATAGTGTAACTAGTTATGACTTTTACCCTTCAGCCGTATTGATATGCTTTCATCATTACATTATTTTCTGTATGTGTATATATATCTATGATTTTTACGAATATTTGGATATTGTCTTCTGTATCCGTTCATATTTAGATTGGTCATCCATTTATGCATATCCATATTGACAATACTGGATAGACAATTTAATATTGTGAGGTCTCTGTAAACTATTTTTATGGTTAATCAATACTGTAAGGTCTCTGTAAACTATTTCTATGGTCATCTGGAAATATAAATGGACTCTTAGATTTTTATTTTTTATTTTCCATATATATATATTTTTTAACATTATTCCCCACTACTTAATTATTATTTTCTATATTCTATTTTCTCTTTTTTTATATATAATTCATATATTTTTTCAATATATATACTTTTTCAATACACATTATATATATATTTTTTCTTCCCACTTTTTCTTCCCCTTTTTTTTAGTCTGGTTCCTGTCCAATTTATATCTCCCCCCTTTATACTTGGCATTCCAATGTATAGGGGTTAGAAGGGGGGTAGGCAGATTTGTAAATCCGGTCTGCATAGGAATAGAGCGCTCTCTTTTGTAGTTCGCTCTTTATGCCACCGTGTACATGAACAATAAAGTTTATTTGCGTTTCTCCGTGGTTGCGCATGCGCATATTAGCCACGCATGCGTCATGATGTATGACGTTGTGCGTGGTGACGTATGGACGCACGCCCAATCACGGAAGTGGACAGACGGACCGGCTGGTTTAAAAGAAAGAAGATGGAGGAAGATGGAAGAAGCTCCTGAGGAAGTCTGACGACGAAACGCGTTGAGCATTGCAACATTGACGACCCCTTGGGACCCTGCATCGTGGTATCAGCGGTTTTATTGTTTATATATGCTGATTTTTTCTCTTTCTTGGGCTACATATTATGGACTTGGTGCATTTTTGGTACTAGTGTTTTGCACTTTATACTAGCACTGCATTTTGCACTTTTACTATCTGCACCTTATTTGCCCAGTTCAGCATTATGTATTAGTGAGCTGCTATACCTATGGGTTCCTGTCTTATGTTTTGAGCACTTGTGATTGTGCTATTAATTTTTATATATTTTTATCTACTTCTGTACCAATAAATTACTATTTTTACCAGTATATTTATTATATGGTTCTTTCCCCCACTTATACCTATTTAGTGACTGTGGCGCCCTGTTAATCTATATATACATTTTTCTTGTTATTGGATTTGGAGTGTCCAATTTACAGAGGCTAGCCTGCACTTGGTTTATATTGAAATTCCTTCCCCACTCACCCACCTTCTCTTTCCATTCCTATGGGAATTCTGTGATGCTGGCGGTCCTCATGCATAGCACGAGGACGTCCAACGTTGTTTAGACGACTAAAAGTCGTCAAAGAAGCCTGACGTCCCTCTAGTGGCTGTCTGGTAGACAGGCACTAGAGGAGGACTTAACCCTGCAGGATAATTATTGCAGTGTATAAAAAAGGGTGATGGGAGTTGGCACTCAGACCACTTAAATGGGCTCAAGTGTTCTGGGTGCCTACAGTGTCCCTTTAAGGGCTTTCACTCATTTGAATTGGCTTATTTTGGAAATGTTTATCATTTGCAATTGAAACACCTTATCTTCTTTCTCACCTTCCTGTCTCCGACATTGTGCCTTTGACTATTGATCTGCCATCTAGGGCATTCGAATAGCAGCATAGCCATTTTAAATGATGTTCTTATCGACCAAGATCATTTCTGTTCTCTTTTGAAGTAAACTGATTTTCTGACATTTTGAGCAGCTAATCCCTTGATTTGATAAACTTGTGATCTATAACTGTAAAGCACAGTTCTATTCTTTAAAGCTTATTTTTCCATTAACGTAGTTGTACATTATCGTCATTCTGTTTTTCTAATAATTGCGAGGGCATGTTCTAGTCACCCTTGTTTAGATCTGTGGAGCGGAGTATTTAAATCTCCTCTTCTTTTACAGATCTTTAATGCCACAATAAATCCGGTTGTTCACAAAAAAAATTAAAATGAAATGTTGCACCCCACACATAAGAGAGCCCAAATATTGACATATCGGAATCTATATGTACTAATGGTAACCAATGGCCTTACAGTCCACTTTAAATGTATGATCTTAAATTTTTTAAAATGTCTAATTATAAGTAAAATATTACATAAGGCTACATTCCAGGTTAATAACAGCGAAGCAGATGTAAACGATGAGTCGTTTTATTAATTTGAAAACGATCCCAACCTTTTCTAGTCTTGCCAGTCAACCGATTCCAACCTGCCCGATAGTAGTCCTTTTTTTTTTTTTTTTTTTGACCATGTGTGAGTACATGGTATTGCTAAGGGTTTAACAAAAAAACTTTTCACTGTGAACATTTTATATAATGATACTTCCGTCATGGATTAAAAACACCACCATATTGTAGCTAATTTTGTCTTCGTTAAAACATGCATAGATGTTTACGTTTTGTGATTGCTGTAGAATTTAGCGTGCTGTAGTTGTTATGGTCCTTGGATTGTTCCTTTTTTAAGGATGACGTGATTTTAAAGTGACCATAAAGGTGAGAAAAAATAAATAGGCTTCTTTTATAATAAATATAACACTTTTAACAGTGGAGTGATTAATCTGTCCAGTCCTAATAATTGGAGTATTTTGGACATTTTCCACAAGCATGGACATATTATTGCTAGTTCTATTCTAATAATTTTTGATAGACGGACATGTCCAGCAGACTGTGCAGAGCGGCTTTTATCAAAGGGACTGCTGGGTTCCTGATCTCAAGCAGTCAGGTGTAACTTGATAAATCTGGTTAGCTGGAATGTCAGAAGACAAGAGACATCAAATGGTCCGTACCTACAAATCTGTGTACGGAAAATTATTGTCCTCTTTCTACAAGATTAGTAAAGTTTGATATCTTCAGCTTCGGATGTAACGTAATACATCTTGGTTAGAGCATCGTTTCCTTTAAACGATTGTGAAGTAGGTATTCATTATTTTGACTTACCGTAAGCAGAAAAATTATCATTTATATTGAATGGAGTGGCCATTGTCTGAAAAAGTTATAGTTTTAAAGAGCACTTTTCATGACCGGTTTCCTCTAACATTGCCCTTCCCCGAGAGAACTCGCTTTCCTGCCTTTCCAAAAAAAAAGCTATTCAAGAAATTTGTATCCAGAAAAGACTCCAAAGTTCTCCTATTTATTTATTTTTTTAATAATGTTGGGTTTCCCATTAATGTATTGCTCACCCTCTTCTTGCGTCCTCACCTGTTACTCTGTAGCAAAACACTTCGTTCATCTCCTGTTCCCGCAATGGGCTGCAGAGATATCGCCTTTCAGTAGTTTTAAACTGGATAACATCTGACTGTTTAACAACTTGTATTACCTTACCCGCTATTGTTACACTACTTGTCTACTTTGTTCCACTGTATAATGAATGTCTCTGTATTCCTTTCAGACTGAAGCAATGTTGAGTTTCTGTGCCTGTAGCTGCTAGAGTTGAAAAGGTGTGGGTTTTTTTTTTTTATATAATCTATATATTTTTATTTATTTTTTCCCCTCGCAGTGTGTGTCTCTGTGGTGAAGCGGAGCATGGGACACAGACCACTCTATTGACAAAAAGTGGCCTGGGTGCCTGTAGAATCCTTGTTTAGATATAATATCTATGTCCTGTTAGTAACAAAGATATTGTGGTTTTGGTTAATTGCCCACCCTCCAGAGTAGTCAACAGACAGCATTCAGTCTGTCTAACTGTTTGGATCAGTGGCAGCAGCTTGGTATTCACTGATTTATAGGAGGACACTGACCCTAGCTCATTGACCATAGAGAGAATAGATGGGAGATATTTAAATTTTTTTAATAAAAATCAGAGCCCCAAAGGTAGAAGTCAAACTCCGTCACTTTCGCGCCGGTCGGAAACATGGCTGTGAACTTTGAAGTTTGCGGGTTTATTCACTTAAAGGAACACGAAGTCCTTTAACCATATCAATGTAAGGATTAAAGAGGTTTACTCACATTTTTCCCGCGTGGCACTGCTCTCCGCAGCTGGCCCCGCCTCCTTGGATTAGTTTATCAATCTTGATGATCTCCACCAACCCAATGCTTTCCTACTTCCCCATCGGAAAGCATTGGGAGGAAAAACTCCGCACTCCATCAGTCAGATGGATTCTATGAGACCACCTGCTTAAAATAGCCAAGTTTTATTCGGCTATTTCATCAGAAGCACCTCTAGTGGCTGTCAACGTAAAGATCACCATGCTGACTAGGAATCTTTTTTCATGGTGTCTGGGTGTTCGTCAGTCTGTTCAGCCCCTACTGGACAGCTTTCCACTGGACCCCAGGGAATGGATCCACTCTAGGTCTCCCAAAGATAGGGAGGCCAGGTGGACTTAAACAAAAGTGGTTATATTTTATTTTAATTTGTGTCTGTACATGTTTGTGGTGGCTTTCTTGCAGAAGACCATAGTGTCACCGGAAGTAGTACTCCCTTTCTCCCTAAGTGATTAGCTCCTAAGTGATTATAGCCCATCCCTAGTCATTAATCGAAGCTTAAAGGGACACTATAGTCACCAGAACAACTATAGCTTAATGTAGTTGTTCTGGTGAGTATAATCATTCCCTGCAGGCAGTTTAATGCAAACACTGCCTGGCAAAGCATTGGATTGGCTAAAAATCGACAATTCTGATGTTACAAGGGGGTGGGGACCAGCGCCGGCCGACCCACGCGGCCCTTGAAATAAGGTGAGTTTTATTAACTTTTAAGGGGACAAAGGGGTGGCAAGCCACCTAAATGGTGGGTTTTACACTATATGGTCAGGAATACATGTTTGTTTTCCTGACCTTATAGTGTTCCTTTAATGTAAGCGTGAAAACAAGTGTCCTTGATTGGTGTGACTGTTACATGTTATACCTGAATCCCCAACAGGGTGTCACCGAGAGAACAATGGCATTGAGCAATACTTAGCTTCTTGGTGTCTGTACCTGAC
Source organism: Pelobates fuscus (assembly GCF_036172605.1). Classification (NCBI taxonomy): domain Eukaryota; kingdom Metazoa; phylum Chordata; class Amphibia; order Anura; family Pelobatidae; genus Pelobates; species Pelobates fuscus. The sequence goes on along the minus strand of NC_086325.1, from coordinate 155,410,028 downwards.
AGGATAATTTTATTTATGGCCAGACACCTCGGCGCCGAACTATTTTACCCTCTGAAAACCTGGGTTCCCATACCCCAACCCAGTTCCACACCTGAATAGCGCCCCCCGACAGATATTCCGTCCAGAAAGTGCTCAGAGCTGAGGCGTCTAGCCTGAATAGTCTGGATGTTGAGTTTTGACCGGGCCCCGAGCAGCCTCTAGTCCGTTGCAGAGTTCCATAGCGTTTGGTGGAAAATCCCCGTACATTTTGATGACTGCACTGTCCATCAGTACATGCATGCAGAGCATGGGGATGCTGAATGTAGGTGGTGTACACTGTGCACAACTGGACTAGGAAGCACCTCTAGTTGCCCTTTGAGTAATTGCCACTAGAGGTGTTCCTAGTCAGGAATGTAAATACAGCCTTTTCCGTGAATTGGAGAATTATTTTCCAGGTCACCTACTGCTTTTTTTTTAAATTTTTTTTAAAAATTTTTTTACAATTAAATTCACTTGAACTTTGTGTTCTAATAAGCCCTTAAATATCTCACTTTAACAATCCTGGTAAGTGATGGGTCCTCTTTAAAGCTTTTATTTACTTTATTTTTTTTCAGCAGGGTTTTGTCTGCCTAAAAGTGTTTGTAATCTGTTATTTGTATGTTCTGTTTATGATTTTTTTTTTCTATGCGTCTGTTTTATCTATTCATTTTAAAAAACAAAATGCTGTAGAATACATTGCTGCATGGTAAATAAAACGATAGTCAAAAAGGTAATCAGCTGCAACAACCACTTATTTCTACTTTTCTTTGTTGCTTGACAACGTTCATAGAAAATGATGTGCTAAGTGTTTATAAACGGAGTATTATTTTGTAGAGGAGGGGATTTTTTATTTTATTTTTTCTTAAGTACCAGATATTTTAATTTTTTTTTTTTTTTTTTACAAATAAAGAACCATGTTTTATTGGGAAGGATTGAGATTTCCTCTCATTTTTAATTTGTGTATATATAACCAACTCCATGGTAGTCCGTTTATTGACCTTGGAAAATAGAAGGCTAAGTTGACCGCGCTTGGATTGATTTAGAGGAACCTTAGGTACGTGTCTTTATTACTCCATTCATTTTCTTAGTGGTTGTGCAAAAACAGTACAACCTGCCTCTATAATCACTGTCACAAACACACACATATAGTGGTTAATGCAGGGCTGGAAGGCGTAAACATAACCATAGTTTATATATAGACTGTTACTAAGGTGTTTAAACCGTGAGCAAGAATTGCACTGTCAGACGAAGGTATCGCACGCATTCAGACATGCGCACATTTAAAAGTACATGTTATTACATGTATATTAACTGAACAGATCAACTTATATCGACTGGTTGGAATCCCGGTCAGACCACATTACAATATGTGTGTGTGTGTGTGTATATATATCTCACAAACAATTGGGCCCCTCTGTAGTCTGTGATCCCAATACGGTTTCCTTAGATGGCTGTTGAAGTTAAAACCATATAAAACTTAATGCGTTACTTAACATGTTCCAGCATACAAAAAATCTATTTATGCGTTTTTAAAGGAACACTATAGGATCAGAAACACGAACTTGTACTCCTGACCACCCTAAAGTGTTTAAAAAAATAAAAATAAAAAAAAAATATGAAAGCAAAGTTGGGCTGGGGGCGAAGCCAAACACCCCACTGGCCAATTAGCATCTCCTCATAGAGATGCATTGAATCAATGAGAATGTTAGTGCAGCACTGACCCTAGAAGGACCTCTAGTGACCATTGAATAGTGGCCACTCGAGGTGTTCCTAGGCTGTAATTATTTAGAATTGTTTTTATGAAAATACCTGCAGGGACAGGCTATAGGCACCAGAACAATCACATTAAGCTGAAGTTGTTCTGGTGACTACAGTATCCCTTTAAGTTCAGTAGAATATTGTATGTTGTTTTTCTGCAGTTGGTGTCAGTTTAGCAATTTTTGGCCTACTTAAACATATTGAGAGCTCCGATGCCTAAATGGTACTTTAGATCATGCTGAGACCGTTCTGTAAATATAATTAAAGTTGGTAATTTCTTTGCAAATGAGCCTCTCTCTAATTGACCCCCCTGGTACATGCATTACCATTTTGGATGCAGATTGGCCTGTTTCTGTGGAGGTCTTTCTGACATATATTTTACTAAGGCCTGGGGTGCAATGAGGGGTGTCCCTAATATTCATGCTGTTGCAGTGCTTATAAGCTACTTGTGTACCAGATGAAAGGGCTCTGTGCTTGGGGAATATACAGAGAGGGATCGTCAGACAGGTGCTGGGCTGCGCATCAGATTTCTGCTTCTTGGCTGCTAGAAGATTTATCTGCATTTTGCATCTATTATTCAGTGAGGATGACTGAACAGCCTTAGAAGATTTAGGGTTATTTGGCAAAGCTGCTTAAAAAGATTTGAAAAATGAGCAGGAAATGGACCAGAGTTTGATATAAAGTCTGACGAGACCTTTTCCAAGCTGATAGCTGAAATCTATCTGGTATGTCTCAACCGCAATTTTAGCTCTGTGGACTTGGGTCTACGTATGGCCTTTTTCCGGAACAAGCAATTTAAATTAAACCGTTGACCCTTTAGTTCTGGAGACTGATTTCTCGGATAGGTATGTGAAAATTAGAGACAATCTCAATGTATGTATTATTTGGTAAAAATGTTTTTATTTATTTTTTTCTTAGCATTTTACATAGCGCCAAGTTTCTCTGCCGCGCTTTACAATATTACAAAGGGGGAGTTTTGAAATGTAAATGAGACCATTACAAAATGTTACAGGAACAATAGGTTGATGAGGACCATGCTCAATTGAGCTTCCAATCTAGAGAAGGTGGGGTATAAAAACACAAGAAGGACATCGAAGGGGATAACAACTAAGCAATAAGGTGGGCAAGTAGCAGAGCTGGGAGGTGACTGTGGACTGTGGCCCTTGATGAGTGTAGCCCTCCCTTTAAGGGCGGCAGCATTCATTACAAACTATCAGGGCAGTACAGTTTCTCGAATTAGGAGAGAATTACAATAACGTGAGAAATTATTAGAGCATGAACAAGCTTCTTAGCAGCATCTTGTGTAAGAAGGGAGCAGACATGATCAATGTTTATAAAGTGGAGTCTACAGGATGTTATCAGAGTAAAAGATAACACCAAGACAGCGAGGTTGCAAATATGGGCTAATGCATGTACCATCAACTTGCAGGAAGAGCGAAAGAGGAGGATCAGTGTTACGAGGAGGAAAAATAAGAACCTCAGTTTGAGAAAGAGAGAGAGAGATTCAGAAAGTGGGAGGACATCCAATAAGAAATGGAAGAAAGGAAAGAGGTGGCACGTTGCAGGAGATCGGGGGAGGAGAGATATGTGTGATCGGCATACAGATAGTACCATAATGGAATTAAGTTTAAGTGAGGCATTGTAAAAAGAAATCAAGTGGACCTACAACAGTGCCTTGGGAGACTCCAACCAAGACAGGACGATAGGAGGTGTTCTAAGAAAAGGAAAACCAGAATGAGCGTTGGGAGAGAGGACAGTGTCACTGAGACCGAAGGATAGAAACGTTTGAAGAGGGAGGACATGATCAACAGTGTCAAAGGCAGCAGTAATTCAACTTTGTGTTTATTGCAATTTAGATGGTTACAGTAATCAGAGCGGTCTCAGTACAGTGGAGGGAGCAGAAGACATATTTAAGAGGGTTGAGGAGCGAGATGGATGGGTCAAGACCAGTTGTTCCTGAAGCTTTGAAGAGAAAGTGAGCAGGGATATGAGATGATGGCTGGAAAGGAGACAGGTCAGGTGATGGTTTTCTGAGGATGGGTACAACAGTTGCATATTTAAGTGGAGTATAAACTATACCAGAAGAAAGAGAGCCATTGAAGATGTGCTTTAAGGATGGCGCAAGACTGGGAGAGAGTACGTATAACGTGAAATTGAGCGGGATCAAGTTGTAAGTCTAAAGGAAAAGAGCAGGGAAGAAGGCCTGAAAGGTAGGAATGGCATGATCCAAGAGAAAGAGAGGAACTAAGGGGGGATTAGTAGTGTTCAGCTGAACGGGAGCATCTCTGTAGGTAGCGAGTCACCTTAATGTGCCACGCATGGAGGTATGTTCTCCTTGATCTGTATGTATAAAGTAGGACTGCAGCGTCCAGGGCACAGATGAGGGTAGCATTGTATGACTAGATAGCCAGAGAGGGACAAGAGAAGGTAGCGATGGATGAGAGTTGAAAATTGATATCAGATGATGGTTGCTAGAAGTCTTGAGAATTCAGGTTTTTCCTGAGTTGAGGGGGTTAGGCTGTGAATGTTGGGTGAGGGAGTTCTCAAGAACAAAAGATATATAAGAGGTGGTAATCTGACAGGAGGCGTGTTACAGAGATTAGAGTATGTGCATGCATCTGAAAAAATAAGATCAAGGATAAATGTGTGAGAATTGGCTCACTGCGACAGCCCAACGGAGGAAACAATTGAAAGACCTTTTGAGGCTATTGATAAATAGTGAGTTAGTTGCAATGTTGAAGTTCCCAAGAATTGGGGATGGAATTTGTCTTAAACAGAGGTAGGGAAGCCATGCAGCAAAATGAAAGGAAGAGAACCGGGCAGCAGTAAATGGCAACCTTTGCAAAGATGGGTTTGCACAGGCAAATTGTGTGAACTCCAATTGAGGAGAAATAGATGGAAGGGGGGGATTGTAGAGGGTTGAAGGGGCAGTGGAGAGGCCGCAGAAACCCTGCTCCACTATACTGTCGGGTTGTCTGGGGGTGTGAGTTAATTGAAGACCACCAAAGGATCACGAGGCAGGGCTAGGCGTGTCAGAGGGAGATAGCCATGTTTCAGGTTGTGGTAAGAGCTTGTATTTGTAGGCTTTGGGTGGAGTTAGTGGAGAAAGGGTGGATATGTATGAGAAGAGCATGGGATGAACAGAGAGACATTGTCGCAGGCAGACATGTATTCAGTTTGGCAATTTTGACCTCAAATTTGAAATTCACTTTGAATACAAAACAATTTAAGTTTTGATATTTTAACCCGGTGTGTTTTTACTGCTCGCTCCCAAATCCTGTATCTATGATCCTGCATCTCCAAATTCTTATAGAGTTTACAAGACAATCCAGGAGCAAAAATGTAATCTAAAGACTCTGCCTAGAACCATGGCTTTCTAAAAATGTCTCAACCCATGTCATCACCAATTGTTGGAAATTACATGGTTATTCACTAAAGCGAGAATTGTCAGGAATTTAAAGAGAAGTTCAAATAGAAAGACCCAGAAAAGTCAAACTGTAAATATTCTCCCAAGTCCACGATAATTCCAGTTTAGCTACTTTACATTTCAAATTCACTTTGAATTCTTGATGATTTTCACTTTGGCTATTAAGCCAATTTGTGCCAGGGTCCTTTAGCTGAATAGACTTAGCTTTGAACCGTTAATATTTAATATAAATGTTAGGAATACTGTCACTTCTATTATGTTGTAAATATGTCACTTGGGCTTACTGGCGTGGAATTTGTGGTCATCTGTCTTAATCTTTTCTGCAGTTTTTATCTAAGACTTGAGCGTACAACTCATACCAACCTCACTGATGGAATGGAGAGAAGGATCGATGACGCCTTATCAATATTCATATAACTCGCGCAGATGTAATGTTATAATTTAATGTTTTGCTGCCTGTATGATGCCACTTTTAGAAAAGAGAATGCTTTTATGTTCCACGGTCAGCAAACTCTTGCAGGTCCTTGAATTCCGAGAACCACTTCGGAGACATGCAAAGAAATGTTCCAGACTCCTGTCCTCCCCTCACGATATACCCTAGAATTTCACGGCTGAAGATAACCAATTTGTCCATCTAATCTGTACATTTTTCATTCTCTTTTGAAAACCTCTTTTTATTTCCTCACTGCTGAAGTTTTCTATCCCTTCAGTAACTTTTTGTGTTTTCAAAGTAAAGAACAAGTCGCTCTCGGAAAAATGAAGACTTTGTCACTTAACGGCTAATAAAACTCAAGTAGATGTGGTCTTTATTCTCACTTTGTTAGCTTTCCCAGGCTGTACTGTTTCTTGTTTTCTTTAAAAGTTCTAAAACCTTTTTTAAGTTTTTGTGTTTTTTCTTTTCTTCTTTTGTTTTGTTTTTCTATCAAATTATCATCATTCAAGTATGAGTAGATGGTTAGTTAGAGGTTGGTAAAACCATTTAGACTGAAAACTAATTTGGGTCATGCTCTTGCAGGGTAAATAAGACCCTTTCTTACCAAACCTTTAATGATGTCTTAAGGCCTAACGATATTCACGTGCATCACAATCTGAGACTGAAAGACCGTATATAAGTAGGACCTTCTCTGCCAGAAAAAGTCTATGAAGTTGATTTTCTGCTTAGAAACCAAATCTAACTTTGCCTCAAATCTTAAAAACCTGATCTAGCAGCACCTTCTTTAATTGATCAGTTAACCCCATGACCTATAGGCTTGATTTAATCTACACCAACAAAATTGTGATTGATTGATTGCCGCATTTCAAGTTAACAGAATAAATTTTGCGCTTGGGGTGGTTCTTCAGATACGGATGTTTCCAACATAATATTCACATATGTTCCAACATTTCATAGGGACAAAGAGAGACGTTTTAATTTTAGTAGTGAGTGGGGGTGTGGCCATGGGCAGGGCTTTTCTGAGATATTTGAGGTGACACAACAATTTATGGAACTAAAATGTAATTTAGAAGAAGAACAATGTATCTTATTTACGCAGACTGATTTCTAAACACATTTATTGTCGTTTAACCCCTTAACGACCGCTGACGGTTCAGGACCGTCAGCGGTAAAACGTGCGTTTGGACCGCTGACGGTCCTGAACCGTCATAACGGTTTTGGGCTACTTACCTGATCGCCGTCGGTCCCACGGCGGCGATCAGTGCTCCACCCGGTCCAGGGGGGTTGCCTGTCTGCCCAGGCAGTCCCCCTTCGGCAGATCAGGACCCCACGGCCATGTGATCACTCGATCACATGACCGCAATAGGTGTCCATGTGTCTGCCTGCAGGGGGACTGTCTGTGCTGACAGGCAGTCTCCCTGCAAGTGAAAAATCCAAAATAAAGTGTAAAAAAAAATCATGTGTATATATATATGCTATATATACACATGTATTATATCTATATATACCTATATATAATATATGTATATATATCATATATATAATGTCACACTAAGTGTATTTTTATATTTATATATACGTATATAATTATAAAAATACACTTATATTTAAATTACACACGAATATATACAATATATAATAACTATATATATGGTATATATATATTATTATAAAATACAAATAATATGTTAATAAAAATAAATAACAAAAAATAAAAATAATTTTTAATAATTAAAAAAAAATTATATATATATATTCAGTTTTATTCTAACAGTATTTTGATATTGATATATATATATTTATATCAAAATATACTTAGAATGTAATGATATATATATCTATGTATAAATAAATAAATAAAAATAATACGAAATATACATATGTCCACATACATAATTACATAAATAATTTCATAAATATACACGTAGACGTCAAATATATAAATATGTATATATATTAAAATTCTACGTGCATATTTATGTAATATTTTTACCTAATTAAGTAATTTTAATGATTGCAATTTGAGGGACCTGCCTGCCAACCCAGGCCAAAAGTCCAGATAATTTAATTTGCTAGCACTGTGTTTAACCCTGTAACTTTCTATGACACCCTAAATCCTGTACATGGGGGTACTGTTTTACTCGGGAGACTTCGCTGAACACAAATATTAGTGTTTCAAAACAGTAAAACATATCACAGCGATGATATTGTCAGTGAAAGTGAAGTTTTTTGCATTTTTCACACACAAACAGCTCTTTCACTGAGGATATTATTGCTGTGATATATTTTACTGTTCTGATACACTAATATTTGTGTTCAGCGAAGTCTCCTGAGTATAACAGTACCCCACATGTAGAGGTTTTATAGTGTTTGTGAAAGTTACAGGGTCAAATATAAGGCTTGATTTTACTTTTTTTTTTTTTATTGAAATTTGTCAGATTGGTTAGGTTGCCTTTGAGAGCGTATGGTAGCCAAGGAATGAGAATTAGCCCCATGATGGCATACCATTTGCGAAAGAAGACAACCCAAGGTATTGCAAATGGGGTATGTTCAGCTTTTTTTAGTAGCCACTTAGTCACAAACACCGGCCAAAGTTAGCGTTTTTTGCATTTTTAACACACAAACAAATATAAATGCTAACTTTGGCCAGTGTTTGTGACTAGGTGGCTACTAAAAAAAACTGGACATACCCCATTTTGAATACCCTGGGTTGTCTACTTTAAAAAATATGTACATGTTAGGTGTGTTTCGGGGATTTATGACAGATAACGGTGTAACAATGTCACTATTGATACATTTAAAATATATATATATTGAAACAGCAATTTCCTACTTGTATTTATAGGCCTATAACTTGCAAAAAAAAGCAATAAAGCATGTAAACACTGGGTGTTTTTAAACTCGGGACAAAATTTTGAATCTATTTAGCAGTTTTTTTCATTAGCTTTTGTAGATAAGTAAAAGATTTTTCAAGTAAAAGTCCAAAAACATGTTTTTTTTTATTTTTCACCATATTTTATTATTTTTTTTAAATACAATATATGACATAATATATATACTGGTATGTAAAGAAAGCCCTTCTTGTCGTGAAAAAAACAGTATATAACTTGTATGGGAACCGTAAATGAGAGAGCGGAAAATTACAGCTAAACACAAACACCACAAAAGTGTTAAAACTGCTCTGGTCCTTAACGTACAAACATCGCAAAAACAGGCCGGTCCTGAAGGGGTTAAAGAAGCTTGTGGACGCTGTTGTGGCTAGACAAGCCTGTATTGTTGATCTGAGCACAATAAAGAATTAAAAAAAAAAAAAAAAAAAGACACATTACTGGGAGTATTAATGCTGCGTAGCTCTGTTATACACTGACACACCAAAAATAAAAAATATGGAGCTCCTAGAAAAGAGCTAGGATAGAAAAGAGGGATTTGGGCACAAAAATAGCAGCACTTGGGAGGTATGAAAGCTGGGGATATGTTTAGTTTAAACAAATGGCATATTGCACCCTGGTTGACATATTATTACATATTGCATGTTGTGTTGATGGGCTGATCTGCTGACGTTGATATTAGTTAATCATAATTTAATACCGAATTAGGGGACTGCACTAGTAACCTGCTAGCACCATATCCACTGCAACAGGCTATATGGTGCTTAGAGTGCCCCAGTCGTCCGCTCAGTCTGACTTCCCATATAGTGAGGGGGGAAAAGTGTTTGATCCCCTGCTGATTTTGAACGTTTGTCTTCTGACCAAAAACTGATCAGTCTATAATTTTAATGGTAGGTGTATTTTAACAGTGAGACAGATTAACCATGAATAAAAATCCAGAATAACGCATGTCAAAAAAGTTAAAAAAGGGGGGCGGAGCCTGACCGCTTAACTGAGCAGACGTGGGAGACTCGGCTCCTGCCAAACGGGCAGAAAACAGGGCACAAACGAGGACAAAACAGCCTGGGAACTTACCAGGGGGCATCACCCACGTCGGGGGTGCCCTCCTGAATCCAGCGATACCTCTTGGATGCCCGTCGGGGCCAGAAAAGAGGGATACTAAGCGCTGCCTGTGGGGGATAGAGTCGTGCAGAGGCGGCCGCTCTGACCGACGCTGAACCCCCGAGGCGACATAGCTGGTCTCCAATCCCCCCCCCCCCTTGGACCGGTGGGGGTTATCCTGGTCCCCACAGGACACGCGGACCGAAGCTGCTGATGAGCTCTCTGGCCGCACCGCCTGCAAAGTCACCAACAATCCGAGGCAAACCTAAGATGGCCGCTCAGCAAGGGGCAGAGGCAACGGGCATAAGCCCTCAACCATACACTAACCCCCTGGAAACGTTTGATTCGCTTTGCAGGAACCTCTGGTCCATACTCCGCCGCTGTGGAATCTCACGCAGCCGAGCAGCTAAAATGATCGCCTCGTGGATCCACCCTACGACCCGCCGGCGCCATTACAGGTACCCACTCCAGGCCTCCACTGTGACCACGCGGCCTGGCCGGCGCCAAAACCGTTCACATAAGGAAGCGACAACACACTACCCAAGCGCACAAGCTCGCCCCACTACACGCTGGAGATGGGCCAATGAACATCCCCCACAGCCACACCACTCACCTAGACACAGAATTCCAGAGCAGACAAGCTCCAATCTACGCCCCGAAGGTATGGCAGACCGCCGCGCTATAGAGCAGTGGGGAAAATGCCGCACAGATACAGGAGCTGGATCCCAGCCCAAAGGGTCCACCGGCGAGATTTCTGTTGATAGAAAACGGGACATTCCGGCAAGAGGCATAGGCTAAGGCTCCCATCACATTGCTTCGTAGCCGACAGGCCCTGCTCTGACCTGTAGGAACGGGACTCTGTCTGCTGATAGGCAGGCCCAATAAACCAAGGCACCCTACCCATGAATACCCTAAGGAGCTGCTGTTTCTCTACATTACTTAACCAGGACTAACAGAGGACACTGCCGCGGCTTAGCAATAAGATGCCATAATTATTATGTACCTCACACACACCATGCTTCAGTGCAGGACACCAGTTCACCTTACATAGGCGGGCCCACACGGAGCAAAAGCTAACAGGCAGCTCACACGGTTACCTAGATTTTTAGGGCTCAGCAGCAGTTTATATGTCACATCTTATTTGTTATTCGTTTTTTTGGCATATTTGACTCTTTATATTCACATGTTTAAGCTCAGTGTTGATGTCACGTGTTCCCTGTGGTTTCACACCTAGTTAAAGCTATAGGCAGCATAACTTTTTTAATGTCTAGTTGGTACAGCAATGATAGGCGAAGCAAAAACAAAGCCTAGACAGGACCAAATAGTAAGTGACTACATAGGTCGCAGAGATAACTAACTATTACACGCTAAGACTCCCAGGCTATATATGCAACCATATCTGTCCAAATAACTACAAAATGTACATTGTTCTTCATGCCACATAACTGCTATGCAATGTTAAATGATGCGAAGGTACCTGCTGTTGTGGCAGTGCATTTCCGCTTGTCTAATCTATGTACAAATAAAATAAAGAATTAAAAAAAAAAAAAAAAAAGTTAAAAAAATGTATTTGCATGTCAATGAGTGAAATAAGTATTTGATCCCCTATCAATCGACAAGATTTCTGACTCCCAGGTGTCTTTTATACAGGTAACGAGCTGAGATTAGGAGCACTCTCTTAAGGGGAATGCTCCTAATTTCAGCTCGTTACCTGTATAAAAGACACCTGTCCACAGAATTAATCAATCAGATTCCAAACTCTCCACCATGACCAAGACCAAAGAGCTGTCCAAGGATGTCAGACAAGATTGTAGACCTACGCAAGACTGGAATGGGTTACAAGACCATCGCCAAGCAGCTTGGTGAGAAGGTGACAACAGTTGGTACGATTATTCACAAATAGAAGAAACCTAAAATAACTGAGTCTCCCATGGTCTGGTACTCCATGCAAGATCTCACCTCGTGGCCCAAAACATGACTCCACCACCGCCTTGCTGATGTTTGCAGCCTTGTTGGAACAGGGTCGCCGTCCACCAACCATTCACTACTCCATCCATCAGGGTTGCACGGCACTCATCAGTGAACAGGACTGTTTGAAAATTAGTCTTCATGTATTTTTCTGCCCAATGCAGCCGTTTCTGCTTGTGAGCATTGGTTAGTGGTGGCCGAATAGAAGGTTTATGCACAGTTGCAAAACTCTGGAGGACTCTACACTTTGATGTCCGTGGGACTCCAGAGGCACCAGCAGCTTCAAATATCTGTTTGCTGCTATGTAATGGTATTTTAGCAGCTGCTTTCTTGATCCGATGCATGGATCTGGCAGAAATCTTCCTCAATGTGCCTTTATCTGCACGAACCCGTCTGTGCTCTGAATCAGCCACAAATCTCTTAATAGTGCGATGATCACGCTTAAGTTTTCGTGAAATATCTAATGTTTTCATACCTCGTCCAAGGCATTGAACTATTTCACTCTTTTCGGCAGCAGAGCGATCCTTTTTCTTCTCCATATTGCATGAAAATGGTGCTCTGCTTAATAATGTGGAACACCCTCCTTTAGTAGTTTTTCCTTAAATTGGGCTCACCTGGCAATCTAATTATCACAGGTGTCCGAGATTGTTTTGAGTGATCAAAAGAGCCCAGAGACACAATGCCATCCATGAGTTAAACTGAAAAACAAAATATTTAATCTTTGTGACACTTAAATAGAATTTGCATAATATTTTGGAACAGGGTGTATGTGTATATATTGCCATTAATGGGAAAACAAAACAATTATATTGTTATATTGATCAACAGCAAACGTATGGATGTTATTCCAATCTGTCTGCCTTTAAAGGGACAATCCCAGCTCCTGAAGCACTTTAGCTTGCTGCAATGCTTTATTTTCTAAATGTGTGCCCTCTTCTTTTCATTTTGCAAAAAGTGCAGATTTCCATATAAATGTGTTTTTTTTTTTTTTTTTAATATAAATAACCTTGTTACACCCACCTGGCTGCCAGTCAGACAACCAGTCCTGTTACTTCCTGGTTTGGTTAGCTCAGTGGAGCTAAACTCAAGAGGAAACAATTTCTCAGAGCACCTGCCTTGCAAAGACTAATCATTGAGCTGCATTGGGAAGTCTGTGATTGGGCAGCCACAGAAAGTCTGGACAGTGTTAGAAGGGGAGGGCTTTCAAAGGCTTTAAAATCAGCTTGCAAAAGTTGCAGGTCTCTTAAATAGATATACCCCCAATAAGAAAATACACAATTAAGTGAATGAGTTTGTCATTCGGGGTATATCTACTAAATGTTTTTTGTTTTTATTTTCTTTATTATGGCAGTCTGTCCTTTTTTAAGATTGATGATTATGCTTATCTCCATATTGAAAACAAATATGTCCTGGCATCCTTTCATGCCAAGCATGGTATCACTGCTCATGTTACTATTGTGCTGTTCTGAAAGAATACTTTGGGATATTGCGAGCACAAGTTCCCATAGGCTGCAGTCTTATCTATTGCATCTCCCATCTTTGATTAGCAATTGATACAAATGGAATTACTTATTGGGTTGAATACTTTTTGTTCTTTTTGAGTTTTAACATTAAAAAAATCAGTTTTATTACTAAATAGGGAACACTGTTCTACCTTCCTGATATCTCTGTAACCGAAAATGTTCTTTCAGTGACTCTAGGTTTGACAAATTATCGCCCAGCCTCTAGGGCAAAACAAGTGTCTGTCATGGGGCAGATTGCAACAAGTGACACTTTGCTCTTCTGATTCTTCATCCAGTCACATCAATGTATTTTCCGCTTCAATACATGAAAGAAGGGGGGAGTCCAGGCAGTGCCACCCATATGTTTGTCTTACATGATGTATGGATAACATTGGATCAGCTGCTTCTTGTCTTGGCTATAAAACGCCTTGCAAAAGATTTATCTGCACTAGTCCAATAGACATGTTCACTAGTCATTTATAACAAATTAGCTCTAGAGCAATGTTCCCCAACCCAGTCCACATGGGCCATCGACAGTCCAGGTTTTGTCAGTATCTCCATTGGAATAAAACGGGGAAATACATAAATCCTGGACTGTTGGTGGTCAACGAGGACTGGTTGGGGAACACTGCTCTAGTGCAAAGATGTGGCATACATACATATGGGCACTTGTTTGACATTCTTTTCTGAAAGATTAAATCCCATGAAAATTGTAGAAGAGCTTTTGATACTTTCATTGCCAAATGGAACTACATCTCCGAGGCCCATGTTACCAAAAAGGCCCAGAATGCAGCAAAAATAAGTGGCTAGTTAGGAAGAAGATGGAACAAAACCATAATTTTGAGATTTTGTAATTCATACCACTCACAGTCCAGCAATATTCTAATTTTTTATATTTTTTTTTTTTTTGGAACTTGAAATCCATTGTAAACTTTTTTTTATTTCTACATATATTTGTACTTCTAAATTTTTTTTTTTTAATTTCTATAAATTTTAAACTAGACTTGTGAACTGACTAATCCTTTTACTCTCTCTCTGTAGCTCGCTACAATCGTGGGGGCTGCTATTTATTTGCACATTTTACGGAAGCCTATTAGCGCTAATGTACCTTGTACCCATTTGGCACATCGTTGAATGGAAACCGCAAACCATTTTAATAGTTTTAGATGCCTTCAGAGAGGTCTACGCTGCTTCGCAGAGCTCAAAGTACCATAATGATGGTAATTATCTCCAATTTTGGGCTAGGCGTGAATGTACTATCTACAATTTCCTGAGTACACCTAATGGCTAGATCTGTTGGCCATTAGTACATGCTACCACAGGCTAATATAACTGCACAGCAAACGCATGTTATTTTTTGTTAATTTTATATATTGACACTCAGGAGGGCACCTGCTGTTTGGATTCTATCACCGATTTAATTGTTTGTACGTACGTGTCACTAATGAAACTCTAGAAATTTGTTTTCCGTTTAGTAATCTAGGAGTGCATCATTGTATTAAGAGCGGTTGAGTCATATTCTCTCCTTTAGCTGGTTGGTTGGTGTAAGAGGAATTACGCAGGGAGTTGGTATGTGGGGTAGGTGCAAAGATAGAGGCATAGCTCCAAACATTTCAAGGACAAAGAGGGACTCTTTCATTTAAGGGGTATGCTTGGGGGTCGGCCAGTGGCAGGGCCATATCTTTAAACAATTAAACATCTCCATTAGAATTTGTAATTTAAATAGGCATACTATAGTGGTTGTAATTTTTTTTTTGTGGTTTTAGAAAAAACTATCCTGGGTTCACCATCTCAAGATAAAACTCATACTCTCCCACTCCAATAAAATAAAAAAAATTCAGTTGACATATTTCCTTATACATTTTGCTTGCACAATATATAGATTAAAACATGCATATCAAATTAGTCCTGTTTTGTCTTTTTTTATTTAAAAAATAAAAATTCATAATTTTGTTTTGAAAAATCAACTTAATTGAATTCCCTCATTTAAGTCTGGATATAAATGGTCCCAATAAATAAAGACAAAATAATGTACTGAACTAGACGACCTTTTAGGACTTGTTAGTGGATTTAGTTTTTTTTTTGTAAAAACCACTTTGAATGACCTACTTACGGGTTGCTTTGTGTTTTATAAATAGCGCCTCACTCAGAAACACATTTTTCATTCCAGTCTGTGACTACTCCCAGCATGAGTAGAAATGGCTGCAAATTCACATCTATTAGTTACGTGTATGTAGAACGGACACTGCATTTTACTATAAATGGTTTATGGCGGTTTATTCATTTTAAAGGGACATTCGAAGTATAAAACGGCTTTTAGCTAAACGAAGCACTTTTAGTGTGTAGATCGGGGTAAGCAGTCATCGCTACTCCAGATGTTGTAGACTCCTTCTCCCATAATGCTTAGACCATTATAATGCTGGCAAAGTATGAAGTAAGATATAGCCCAACACCTCCAGAGGGCTGAAGGTTGCCTACCCATTTATAGATCATCTCACTGCTCAATTCTCTGGCATTTAGATGTTAAACTGCTTTTGTTTCTACTGCCCTAGTCACACCTCTCCTGGCTATGAATCACATGTTCAAAGTTTACTTTTCAACTAGATCTGACTGCAAAGAGTGTTTACTTTAGACGTTTTTTATCTTCTACTCTGTAAATTGAACTTTAATTGTACACAGGAGGCACCTGCAGGACCTAGCAGGTTATTAGCAGACCAAGAGATAAGAAATTCTAAAGTAAACACACTGTGCAATAAAGTAAGTATCTTCATTTTATTTTTCTTAAACATTAAATCTTTCTTTACAGGAAAAGTGTAGGGAGCCTGTAGGTCACACGCAGGGGAGGTGTGGCTAGGGCTACAAAAACAAAGTGACTTAACTCCTAAATGTCAGTGAGACTGCAGGGGCATGACCTATACGATATCACAACTGCTTCATTAAACTAAAGTAGTTTTGGTCCTTTTATATTTACATTTTGGCTCTTTAAAATATTTTCTTTTGTTACACTTCCAAAAAATGTAGAACTTTTTCTTAGTGGTGGGTCCTGCACTGAAGATATTAAAGGGACACTATAGTCACCAGAACAACTACAGCTTATTGAATTTGTTCTGGTGAGTAGAATCATTACCTTCAGACTTTTTGCAGTAAACACTGTCTTTTCAGAGAAAATGCAGTGTTTACATTACAGCCTAGTGATAACTTCACTGGCCACTCCTCAAATGGCTGTTAGAGATCCTTCCTGGGTCATGGCTGCCTAAAATGCATCCAAACATTCAGTGTCTCCTCCCTCTGCATGCAGACACTGAACTTTCCTCATAGAGAGTCATTGATTCAATTCATCTCTATGAGGAGATGCTGATTGGCCAGGGCTGTGTTTGAATCATGCTGGATCTGCCTCCTTGTCAGTCTCAGCCAATCCTATGGGGAAGCACAGTGATTGGATCAGGCTACCACTTCTGATGATGTCAGCAGACTGCTTGTTTCTAACCGCATGCAGAGTTACAGTTTCAGGCTTGAATACAGTAAGATATTTGCTATATTTATGGAGGCATGGGGGGGCTAGATGGTGGTTTTAACACTATAGGGTCAGGAATACATGTTTGTGTTCCTGACCCTATAGTGAGCCTTTTAAAAAAAAAAAAAAAAAAAAAAAAAAAAAGTCTCTCACACTACACACACTGCACCCCTCACAATCACAGTGTCATGTTGAGGAAATGAAGTTGGTTTGTATTGCGGTTTGGGCACTTGGGCTCGCCATAACTGCTCTAGGTACTGTCAGTATGTATTGTGTTCAGCAAGGTGACTGTCAGACGCAGGGTTGCAATCTCTCATGACCTACTTGTTTACACTTTTAGGAGACTTTGTTGCATCTGATAACGAGTCTTACTGCAAGGAGCGGTGACCAGCCATTTGTAACAAAGTATCAGAGTTGGATTGGTGGCAGCTCTCTGTGTGGAGTCGAACACACATTCACGGTGATGCCACTAACTATGAGACCTATGCTCACAAAAATTAGAATAGCAGCTGTGTGTGGGTGGGTGCTTGTTAAAGTATGATTGTAGCGGTTATTTAAAATATATAGTCAGTTCTAGGTAGAGTATCATTGCAGGCAAATTGCATCATAGTTGTTTTAGTGCAAAAATTGACCTTATTTAGGTGACCTATTCTGGGTCGCTGCCATTCTTAGATCCACCTTCATTATGAATGATCTTCAGAACCCCTCTCCCCCACTGATGATGAATCTCCAGTCCAGCAGACAGTGGGTCTTACCAAGAACATGCTAAAACCTGGTACGTAGTCATCCTTCAGAGATCGACATGACTGATTTCTGCATTAGATTACATGGTCTATTTCTTAAGGAGTTAAATATAAAGAATGATTTCCCTTTTTTAAATCCCTTTTTTTTTTTTTTTTTTCTTCTTCCAGAAGTAGCCTGTTTTAATCATCTAATGATCCAATTTATTTTTGTATTTTTTTTTCTCTCTAATTCATTGCATATGAAAAAAACAACAAAACGAATACATTGTGAAGGGTAAATGGCTATTTTTAGACCCATTTGAAAGTTTCTCTGTGAAGGATTTTAATGTGTTTGTATCTTAGCTACCGTTGAATGAATTGCCTATTATTCTGCGGCTGCAATGACTCTTGCGGCCTTGACAAGTAGAGTGCTCGCTGTTGGCATTTCATTGTCTTCCCGGTACAGGCCGAACACGGCTATGACTTGGACTGTAATAAGTGCGGGGGGATATACAAGTCCGTGACCACACAGACCGGAGTGTTCTTATTTGGTGTTTTTATGGAATGTCCAATAAATGTTTGATGGCCGTTCGTTCCTTTACAGTTGTTCTAACTGGCGCGGAATAAGCTGGCGCTGTAGAAATAATAACAACTGAAGAATATTGGTTAATTATCACAAATATGTACAGAGTTTGGGAATTCTATCTCAAATGTAGGTGGTTGGTACAAACTTCTCTTACCCTCTACCCCTGTCCCACGTAAACCTAAATATTTAGTTGCCTCTTTTCAGAATTTATTCATTTCTATACTATTTTCTTGTCCTCTTCTCTTAATAATCATATTTTTTCTTGTTCCGTTTCTTTTCTCTCCTATTTTCCCTTCTCCTGTATTTGTTTCTCATTTCCCTTCTTCCCACTATGATGCTGGGGGTTAGCATCATAGTTTTTCACTAGACCTGTGACTTCTTAGGGATTCACCATGATGAAATTGTACAATTAAGTCCAAACTAGCCGAGATGAAGACATAGCGGACTGTCTTCTGTTGTGGGATAGTGGGTAATTTGCCGTGCAGGATGACAGCAGGTTGATACTTGCCTATAACACATTGCAAGATCATAGTTTCTGCGGACGACCGACTGGGCAGAGTGGGAGTTTTAACCTACCCTAGTAACATTAAAGGGACTCTCCAGTGCCAGGAAAGCAGTTTGCAGGTCCCCTCTCCCTTCCACCCCCCATCCCATGTTGCTGAAGGGGTTAAAACCTGGATTTTTCAGCTTGTTCTGCTAATTTTCGTGAGATTTAAAATGACTGCAATACCGGCGCCGGCCAGTAGGTGGCGCTGTGTATGGAGAGAGACAGGGACAGGAAGCATCTATCCCTGCTTCTCTCTGCTGAGTGTAACCGCAGGGGAACAACACATGCAGGCACAGAGACAGCCTACAGACCAGGTAAGTGAGGGATGAGGTGGGGGTTAAAATAGCCTATATATTAGGAGTATGGCATGGGGGGGGCAGCAGCCTATATATTAGGGGAGTAAGACATGGGGGGGCAGCAGCCTATATATTAGGGGAGCACGGCATGGGGGGCAGCAGCATATATATTAGGGGAGTGAGGCATGGGGGGGAGCCTATAGATTAGGGGAGTGAGGCATGGGGGGGCAGCCTATAGATTAGGCAAGTGAGGTGTGGGGGGGGCTAAATGAAGAGTCAGCAAGGAGCAGGAAGGGTATGCAAGGAGCAGGGGCAGGAAGGGTCTGCAAGGAGCAGAAAGGGACAGAAGGAGCACAAAGGTAAAGGAGGAGAAGGAGCAGAAAGGTTCTGCAAAGAGCAGAAAGGAACCAGAACACGAGAGGAGCAGAAGGGCGCAAAATAAGCAGAAAGGAGCACAAAGGTAAAGGAGGAGAAGGAGCAGAAAGGAACCAGAACACGAGAGGAGCAGAAGGGCGCAAAATAAGCAGAAAGGAGGTAAAGGAGCATAAGGAGCCAAATATAGAAGACCGTGTCAGAAGAAAAGAAGACTGTCAAATGAAGGAGAAGAAAAGGAGATTGGAGCAGAAAGGGCAAATGAAGTGAACCCTCCACTTTATTCTGGCACCACATCATAAGGCTTTGGTACCTGGGCCTGGCAGGGAAACTCTGGACCTTCTCATCTCCCCAGGTAAAAAAAAAAATCAATGTTAATGTGTTCACTTTTGTTTACTGAGTGTCAGGAAGCACAGAATGCCGCTGGGTAGTGGTGTTGCTGATTGGCTAGAGCGGTCAGCTGGCACTCTAAGCCAATCAATAGCTCCCCAATCATAAAAAAGTTTTTAAAAAATTATGAACCGGGAACTAGCGATTGGCTACTCTAGCCAATCAGCGGCACCCATGCCTGACGTCAATCTGCACTTCCTGACACTCCGTTTCAGATGCCGAATACCACTGAGGGACCTGGAGCTGGAGGAAGCCTTTGGGGTTAAACCATTTGAGAGCGGTTTAACCCCTTAAAGGAAAGAGCACCCAGGGGCTTCCTGGAATCATAGCATTTTCATTTAGATGAAGTTGTTATGGTGACCAGAATGTTCCTTTAGTTTGCTTAAAGGAACACTATAGTGTCAGGAATACAAACATGTATTCCTGATACCATAGTTGTGAAAACGCTATTCACCCTGGCTTTATGTGATAACGACTATGCTCCTCCCCTTCATGACACTGTCAAAAAGGGGCCAAGCATAGATGTCATTACAATTATGCCCCCCCTGGAAAAATTCCTGCGGACGCCCATGCCTGTATCCAGTGCCGATGTCACTCGGCTCTGGTTCAGGGTCCGCCCACGCTCCTCCCCCGCCGACGTCATCCGGCGGGGGAGACCTATTGCGCATGCACGCCTGCCGGCGGGGGAGACCTAATGCGCATTAGACCTCCCCCAAAAAATGCTTTCAATGCTTTCCTTTGGGGATTTCAGCGAAACTGGAGGTCCTCACATAGCGTGAGTACGTCCAGCGACGCTATAGCACACGGAATGTGTGCCATAAACACGGAAGTGCTCTCTAGTGGCTGTCTAGTAGACAGCCACTAGATGAGGAGTTAACCCTGCAAGGTAAATGTTGCAGTTTATGAAAACTGCAATAATTACACCTGCAGGGTTAAGGGTAGTGGGCAAAATCTGGGCCAACGTAGTCATCAGTAGGAGTAAAATTCTGTTCTATTATACAGGTAATTACCTTCAACTTCCTTTCCTCCTAATCAAAGATAAGCAGTACGGAAATGATTATATGAACATAACAATAGTCTCCAAGTACAGAGACACTCTTTGTTAACCTAGAGGTCAGTCTACCGTATATATGCCAATTAACATTCATTCTCAATTATGCCCCTTCCTTCTTAAAATAATTACGGTGTTTAAATAAAAAGAGGAAGAGGAAGATGTGGTGCGTTTAATCATTTATTCCTTTACTCTGTTAAGATTCCCGGCGCACAGGGATCAGATTTTTCTCTGAAGTGGTTGATTGGTGCCTAGAGGTGACTTGGCACGTACCGCGGGAATAAATGTTCGACTTGATCTCAGGAAAGCAGGTCTGTGTGGTAATGATATGTTAAACTCGTCCTGAAAGTTACATTTCATTATTATAGGGCTTAATGTGGATCAAATAAAGTTTACATGAATCAATAGACCATAAAAAGGACTATATATATATATATATATAATCTTTTTTTAAATTCTACATCCATTAAAGTGCTACAATGTATTTTATGACTGGCTAATAATTAATTTGTCTACAGAGCATTCAAATTGTATATAGACTTTTTCTTATTTATTTTAGTTATTTATTTTTGCATCCTTGTGCTAGATTTTATTTTTTCCTTTTTTTTTTCTTTTTTCTTTTTTTTTTTTTTCATGAATCTACACTCAACAAAGCAACACTAGTTTCTATACAAAGATGTAGGGAAGACCAGAGAGACTTAAATCTCTATCATCTTTCCTGCTTCTTTGCGTGGAGACCAACTGTTCGTTTTCAAGCAGTGTGTGTCCCAAGGTGTACATGTATGGTTGAAGGACCCAGTCCTATACTAAAGGTAGAGATGACTTTGGTTTTTGTTTTCTTTCTTAAAAAAAAAATACAAAAAAAAATACAAAAATCTTTTAAAACATCTACTTAATTAAAAAAAAAACAAACAAAACTATTTCCTATTAATATTTTAGAAAATTATTATATTTTCCTATATTGTGTTTCAAGCTGTTGTATACAGCAAACACAGATTCAAAGGAATCCATGTTTAAAATGGAATGAGGCAAAAATGTGATTCTTTGTTAAACTAATTTGCATATGCTCACCCAGAATCCTTTGCGGTTGTGACATCGCTGCAGTTTTGGGATTTCTGTGGGAAAAGCCAAGTCTTATGGCTTGACTGGTGTGCAGATTTTACTTTAACATTGTATTAATTATCCACAGACTTCAGGTGTAAGGGGTTTGCAATCACAGTTTTCCCCCACCATAACCTATTTATTTATATATGTGACCGTTGTCCTTTTAGGATTTCTCTATATTTTGCTGCATTCAGCTTTCTTTCACCTCGGGCCACTCTTCCAGTCCTCGCCGCTTTACCTTTTTGATGACCTTGCGCAAAAATGGACTTCCCTGCACGTTTGTTTGAGGGTTACCACAAGTATTTTGGGCAACCTGGTTTTAACTAATATCTTGAATTTCAGTAGATCTTGCATAGAGGTGAGCTCTATGTATGTGGGTGGAATTTGCCTGTTGGCTAAGGTAATTGGGGATCAGCCACTGACTCGAACTGCATCACTGATGCTGCCCAAATGTCCCCCCACATTACTGGCAGCTCAGCCTGGCTTAAATGCACGTCAGGCTGCCATCCAATCACACCGGCCAGTCCACGGAGGACAGACCATGTAGAAAGCACGGTTTCGGTTCTCCCTGTATGGTCCTACTGCCCTTAGCGTAGTGTGAGTGCGTCTGACACACTCTTGCTTATGCTTTTTGGGGTCACCATGGAACAATTCAGGGATGGCGGGACAGGTCCCCAATATCGTGACTGTGACTAAAACATTTTAATTTGTTTCCTAAGTGTGAGATGAAACTTGTGTGGCTCGTAGGGCAAATTATTAGACATATATTCTCTGCAAGTGCTTCTTACTCTGTGTTTTTGGCTTATCATATATTTAATAGGATCAACACACATCTATGTAATAAGACCTAGAAATCTGTTAAGAGTGTATGGAACATCGCTCGCAGATAAAAAAAAAAACACATGGGGATGGTGTAATATACAGTTTTTATAACTGCATGCACATTCTGTTCCATTTTCCAAGTGCTATTGTTATATTTAATTATTTGACTGGTCGACATCTATTACTTCAAACTTTTTTGTAAGTATTTTGATGAATGGTGAGCTTTATTGATGTTGGTCACAGACTTCTAAATCTTAAAATCAAATTGCCATTATGGGCTGTCTAACTGTATTACACATTTACTTCTGCTCCGTTGTCAGTCCGTTTCACTTAGAGTATAGACTTCTGTTTTTTATATCCTGTCTGTTAAAGGGACACTATAGCCATCAAAACAACTTTAGCTTAATGAAGCAGTTTTGATATACCTATAATGCTTCTGCAGTCTCACTGCTCAGTTCTCTGCCATTTAGGAGTTAAATCACTTTTTTACAGTCATAGCTACACCTCCCTGCATGTGACTTACACAGCCTTCCTAAACACTTCCTGTAAGGAGTCATCTAATATTTACACTTCCATAATTGCAAAATTCTGTTTTGTTTAGAATGTATTTCCTCCTGTACTGCTAATAGCTTGCTAGAACCTGCAGGAGCCTCTTGTGTGTGATAAATGTTCAATTTAAAGAGCAGTAGATAAAAACTTCTAAAGCAAGTTAATGTCTGATTGAAAATGAAACCATTTGTTTCATATATGCTGTGTCAGTCACATCAGTGTGACTAGGGCTGCATAAACAAAGTGAATTAACTTCTGAATGGCATAAAATTGAGCAGTGAGATTGCAGGGGCATGATCTATACACTAAAACTGCTTCATTAAGCTAAAGTTGTTTTGGGGACTATAGCATCCCTTTAACCCCTTAAGGACACATGACGTGTGTGACATGTCATGATTCCCTTTTATTCCAGAAGTTTGGTCCTTAAGGGGTTAATAACCTGAAGATGTGCTATACACTGGTAATTTTTTTTTTTGTCCATTAAAATTTAAAATAAATGTTTTTTTAAAACCTTTAATCCATTCCATCATACTGTGTTTATAGTTTCTAATTGTGAGCTTTTCACGAAATACAAGCATACCAGTTGTCCTGACAGAAGTAATACCGAGGCCAGGGACAATACAATAAAGTAGACTCAACTATGTGGCTGGAGCTTGGTCGAACAGAATTCTGCTGCTGTGAATATTGAATGTTTCATGGTGGATCCGCTGTGATGAATGCAGAAGATAATGTTATGTCTGTAACATGTTTGCTTTAGGAACTTTGAGATTTCCGTCTCTCGGGCAAGCATCTGTATTTGCAAAATCGGCAGAAAGACTGAGCTCAGATGGAATGCAGACAGATCATTCAATCCAGATTTGATCTTTCTCTTGTCATTTCTAGAATGAAAATGAAGCCACTTTTTTCTCATCCATGCATCTAATTTGTGGCCTCTTCCGTTTCACCAATACCTTTGTAGGAACATCCTAATCACCTAACCACTACAGGAGTCCCCTGGTGCCCTCAATGTAACTAATCAGACTGTCAAATTACATTAGGTCTGCTGATGTCAAGGTGAGTGTGACGGAGCGCCCTGTACTCCGATTGGGTACCTCGGCCAAGCACGCTTCCTAGCTATCACCGGGACACCAGTTGAACTTCAGGCCATAGCCACCACAGCTTGGCTGGGGTCTGAAGCTTTCCACCCTGCAACAGGGTCCTGTGCTACAGCTCCAAGTGGTCAATCTCTCCTGCAGAGTGTATAGCTAGCCAAGACTTGGTGAACGGTGAATAAGAACTGTCTTTTTTGAGTGAACCACAGGTTTATATATGAGTAATACAAACAGGGGGTCATCACACAAAACAATACAAGTCACTCCTTGGAGTCCTGGTGTCTAGGACAGAATTGGGTCAAGAGTCCATAACTGAATTACCTGCCTGACACCAAGACCAATTGCACAATAGCTATTATATTATAAACTAATTTCTTCCCTCCTGTTTACCTTTTATACACAGACCCGCCAACACAAGTATCTCCCATAGTACAAGAAAATTCCTAAAACACAATATATAGAGATGAAAGATGTCTCTGGAACAATGGGACAATGCCCTTTTGGGAAAACAACAAGGGAAGGA
Organism: Pelobates fuscus; assembly: GCF_036172605.1. Lineage (NCBI taxonomy): Eukaryota > Metazoa > Chordata > Amphibia > Anura > Pelobatidae > Pelobates > Pelobates fuscus. The sequence goes on along the minus strand of NC_086325.1, from coordinate 155,385,366 downwards.
AAACAACTAACAAACAAGTACATTACACACCCTGTACCTATAATGGGCACAGGGTGACCAAAAGATAGTAATCTGGGGACCTCCATAAAATGTCCACCTTCAGCCACCAGTGATAGGGACTACCGTCACAGTGAGTATACCCAGGGTGGTGAGCAAGCCAAAAACCGGGTAGAATGGAGATCAGAATAAATGAGGTATAGAGCCAAGTCAAAACCAGAAACACCAGTTATTAATTGGAAACACCCTCTTGGATATCACAGACCACAACAGAGCGAGGTGCAAACCGTCATGGTCTTCAACAGTTCCTATGGTCTTAAATAACCTTAATACTGACACCATTTGCTAGCATCAGCAATGACACCAAAACGTAAGGGAGCAGAATTGCTATAATTTTATCCACTGTGGTGCCAGAAAATATCACTCTCAGTCAATGAGCTGACCCTAGGCTGTCATCCTCAGCCAATGATTTATCTCCGGTGAACTAACAGAAGCTTCTAGCAAGAGCTTCAGTCTAAGGTTGTCAGGTCATAAGAAACTGCATGGCTGCAGCGGAGATATCACCAGTGCAGCTGCACAAGGGGCCTTGCATGCTTGCAGGTCCCTTCGGGTGTCTATCACATTTAGGGACACGAGATGGGCATCGCTAATCAGGGGCACGGCTGGGCGCCATGGCCTTGTCAGATCACACCCTCTGAGTTAATAGAGAGCCATGTGTGTATGTGACAGTGTGTATGTATATTTGTGCCAGTATATGTGTATCTATGTGTGTGAGACAGTGTGTATGTGCTTTTGTGTCAGTATTTCTGTGTGTACGTGTGTCAGTATGTGTGTGTGGCAGTGTGTGTTCATATATCCCAGTATTTAAACATCAACACAACCAAAACCTTTTCTTTCAAACACCAACACTACACACATATGCACACCTGAATTTGAATGCCAACAGTACTTACAAACACACCACTGCATTCAAATGACAACAGTGCATACAAACACACCGCTACATTCACACACACCTAGTCCATACAAAAACATACTTGCATTCAAACACACAAGGACTGCTCACAAATGCAACCCTGCAAGGATGGGAAAATAGTAGATCCTCAGCTGGAAATGCTTTGTGGGAGCTGCACTACAGTTGAGGATCTACCTTCAGAGGCGGCTTTCTAATTAGGCCTAAACCGCCATTGGACTGACTAACGTGTCGGGTCCTCGGTCTATGACTAAGGACCCAACACAGGAGGGGGCCCAGTGGCTTGCCCTGTATGCTGCCGGGTATGAGGCCCCTCTGCTCCGTCTGCCCTGACTGAGATCCAACCTCCTGTCTGCAGCTCCGCCGGGTGCAGAGCTGCCGACTGAGATGTCCTGCGATCTCCAGCCAATCAGAGTGTTGCTACTGTTTACCATGGCAACGCACTGACTGGATATCGTGAGATTTACCGTGTGGTCTGCAGCTCTGCACCTGGCAGAGCTGCAGACAGGAGAGCCAGCCCAGGGAGAGTGCCCACCGGACCACCAGGGGAATCCACAGGACCATCAGGGAATCGATTTAAAGGAATTTTTAAAAATTATTTTATCATTTATATAATGCCATCAGAATCCGTAGCGCTGTACAATGGGTGGACTAACAAACATGTAATTGTAACCAGACAACAGAATGTACAGGAACAGTGGGGGTGGAGGGCACTGCTCAATAAGCTTACATTCTGGAGGATAAGCCCATCCACACTCTGTCCCAACCTCCCCTCCCCCCCCACATCCACCTTGTCACAGCCTCCTACTTTGCCATAGCCCCCCTACCCTTTCATAGCACCATACCAGGCCCGGACTGGCCATCGGGCATACCGGGCAAATGCCCGGTGGGCCGCGATGGCCAGGGGCTGATGCCGGCAGGGGAGATCACAGGATCTCCCCTGCCAGCCCCTGCGCTATCCGAGCGCCGGCCCCGCTGTGTGCCTCCATGGGCCGGTGGGGAGATCAAAGATCTCCCTCACCGGCCCAGAGGCACTATAACATTGCTATGCCGGCTGGGGAGGGAGGAGAGGGCCGGCGGAAATCTACTCTGTAGCTCCGCCGGGTTCCTCTCGCGAGGTCGGAGCGTTGCCGCGGTAACGCGGCAACGTTCAGATCTCGCGAGAGTGAACTCTACCCCAGGAACTGCAGGGTTGAGTTCACTCCACTAGGACCACCAGGGACAGCAGCATGGGAACGCACCACCAGGGACTCCTCCATGGACGCAAGGCTCCCTCCCCTCCCAAGCTAAAGGTAAGAAGGGGGGGGATGAAGTTAATTATTTGCATTTTTTTTTTTTTTATCCCCTATTTCTAAAAATCTTTTTTATCACACATTTATTTAATAATAATAAAAAAAAAGAATCATACTTTTACACCTTGCCCCCCCCACACACACACACACAATCCCTCCAGACATATTCACACACACACACACACACACAGCACACTCATCCACACAGCAACCCTCAGACACACACAGCACCGTTAGACACTTACACAGTACACTAACAGCACCCTCAGACACACACATCACCCTCAAACACAGTACACTCACACTAACAGCACACTTACCCACACAGCACCCTCACACACACAGCATGCTCAAACACACAGCATGCTCAAACAGACAGCACACTCACAAACACAGCACCTTTAGACAAACACACAGCACACTTACCCACACACAGCGCGCTCAAACACACAGCACCCTCAGACACACACACACACATATATATATATCATATAAAATAACCCTCAGTGAATTAACAAAGATAATTAGACACAAAGAATGTGATGGTAAGAACACCCTCACACACATGCTGCACCCCTAACACACAAAACACTGCACCCCTCACACACACATGCTGCACCCTTCACACACAAAACACTGCACCCCTCACACACACATGCTGCACCCTTCACACAAAACACTGCACCCCTCACACACACATGCTGCACCCTTCACACACAAAACACTGCACCCCTCACACACACATGCTGCACCTTTCACACACACACACTGCACACAGCACACCCAACACACTGCACCCCTCACACACACACGCTGCACACAGCACACCCAACACACTGCACCCCTCACACACACATGCTGCACACAGCACACCCAACATGCTGCACCCCTCACACACACATGCTGCACACAACACCCCCCCCCCCTATTTGGAGATATATATATTGCACTCCTGGTGTAATACTGTGGTGCCCGGTGCTGGCCTGGCAAGGATCATGTAGACATAGCAGAAATGACCGCACTCCAAGGACTTTATAGAGATTTTTAAATAAAATTTCACTTTTATTAAATGGATTGATTAAAGGTTACATTTTATTTGAAAATCTCTATCATGTCCTTGGAGTGCGGTCATTTCTGCTATGTCTATATATATATATATATATATATATATATATATATATATATATATATATATAAATAGAAAATAATCTTGCACTCCATGAAATAGAAAGTTACTTGCCTGGTGCTTGTCAAGCAAAAATGTAGAAAATTGTATAGATGATAGCACTCTCAGGACTCCAATATAAGATTTAACTTTTAATGATTTACAGAATAAAAGATCGACGTTTCAGTCTGCTATACACAGACTTTCATCAGGACACCTGATGGTCCTGATGAAAGTCTGTGTATAGCAGACTGAAACGTCGATCTTTTATTCTGTAAATCATTAAAAGTTAAATCTTATATTGGAGTCCTGAGAGTGCTATCATCTATACAATTTTCTATATATATATATATATATATATATATATATATATATATACACACACACACACACACACAGCACCCCTCACACTGCACCACTACACACATTACGCTCCACGCTAGATCCCTTACCCAACTCTGGATCATCTAATCTACACACACATACACACACAATCTCCTATACACACTCTGGGTCCTTTACACACTAGATCCCCTACATACATACACACACACACACTGCACCACCTACACACACTACATTCCTGTCATACAAACTCTGGATCCCCTATGCACACACTACATTCCTTGTTAACAAACACATGCTACATTCTCTAAACACACACTCTCTACAACCCTTACACACACTCGCTACATCCCCAATACACACTATGCCCCCTATACACACACTCTCTACAGCCCCTAGCATGATACGCTTTCCTGGCCCTTTTGTCCTCTGGTATCCCACTTACTGAGACACCAGAGACAAGTGAAAAGCAAACACAGCGCAAGCATGTTATTAAATTGCTTGCGCTGCGCAGACCAAATACAGGGCTTTTTTCTAATGCTAGAGCTCTTCAGCGGGGCTCTGTGCATTGAACTAACATGCTAACTTTGAAAGGGGGTGTGCTTGTCATTAATGATGACAAAACACACCCTTTCTGGCCCCGCCCCCTTCTCAGGGGGCCGCTGTGATTGAAAAATGCCCGGGCCGAATTTTTTTCCCAGTCCGGCCCTGCACCATACCCTTTCACAGCCCCTCTACTTTCTCATAGCCCCCTACCATTTCATATGCCCCCATACAAGGTCACAGATCCCCCTACACTGTCACAGATCCCCCTGCCCTGTCTACTTCCCCCCCACCCTCGCACAGCCTCTCACCCTCACATCACCCAATTTGGTCAGCCCACAAACCCCTTGTCAGAGCCCCTCCCCACACCCACCCTGTTACAGCCCCCCACCCTGTCAACAACAGTCTTGCCACCATAATAAGTGTGCCATAGTTTGTGTGGGTCTTGAATTGTTGACTTGGCATTGGCACACTTGATGCACAGCCAATCTTTAAATTGCTAGGACATTATGGGAATTATATTTTACAGAAAATGTCAGACCTTGATACTGTGAATTGATGGGTTCTATTCCCATGAAGCTTTAACGGCCATAAACCCAAAGGTTTAGCAAAATGTGGTTACTGGTAATGACGATTAAACGTATAATAAACTGTGAATGTTTGCAAACTACGTTCCCCACAATGCTCACCTAGCTTTCTGATTGGCTGTACATCAGGTGCAATGCTGTAAATCAGGCTTCCCCAAACTCCGGCCCTCCAGATGTTGCTGAACTACAACTCCCATGATTCTCCGCCTATCTATTTAATTCATAGAATCATGGGAGTTGTAGTTCAGCAAAATCTGGAGGGCCGGAGTTTGGGGAAGCCTGCTGGATCTAGACTCTCTGAAATGTGTAAATCTTTAAAAAAAGATTAAACTAATGCTTAGCTGGCTTTCAACTTCCCTTTCCAGTGATTACATTTAATTAGAAACTTTAACTAAATCTAGGCTGACCTAATCTGCTTTGTACCACACAAGGGTGCTTTCTATTTCTCATGCAAATCTCCGATGGTGGCCCAAAGTGCCCTAGGTTCAGTTATTCTACTTTTTCCAATATTCACAGGTATAACACTGCATGCTCTGAAACTCACAATTTCTATACTGTCCCGATATTTAAATTATTAATTAAATAGTGAGAAAGCAGGGGCATGATCTATACATCAAAACTGCTGCATTAAACTTGGTTGTTTTGGTGCCTATAGTGTCCTTTTTTAATTTTTTTTTTTTTTTTTTGCTAACATTCGAGATTTGTATGCGGTTTATTTTAAGATGCACCTGCCTTGCAAATGATGTGCCCTTGGATGATTCCAAGATGGTTTATGTGAAGCTTCAAAATGATTTTGCTGATTAACCAGATTGAATAAGCATGATAAATAATTGTGCAGAATTTAATGGTAATTTGCATACATACCTTGCATGGGCTAACGAACGATGCTGAAAAAGTCGCTAGGATCATGATGCCATCACCCTTGGCTATCCTAAAATTGCTTAGGAACTGAATGGTTTATCTAAAAACCTCATAACTCCTCTATAATCACTCTTAATATGATTATTGCAGCGTTGTAGAACTGTGGTAATAATACTTTTTTGTGAAGGTCCCATATTTTGTCAACCTTTGAAAGGCATGGTAAAAAATTTCAGAAAAGAACCCTTTGGTTGGCATTTTGTGTATTCTTCATACTCTGGTCCTCTACCCGAGGGCTGGGAGTCTGAGGGTTCTGCACAGTATCCTAGCTGTTTCTAGAACTGCACTCTTCTTGACAGAAATCTTGGATGTCCCACCTGGAATCTGCTGAAGCCACTCTACCAACTTGGGGTCACAGCCCCGAGTGCTCCTATTACAGATGATCGGGTTTGTTGTTCCAACACATGCCCCAGATGCTCAATCGGATTGAGATCTGGGGAGTTTGGAGGCCAAGGCAATACCCTGAATTCTTTGCCATGTTCCCCAAACCATTTGTGAACAGTTTTTGCAGTGTGACAGGGTGCATTAGCCTGCCATCAGAGAACACCATTGCCATGATATGGTGTAAGTGGTCAGAAACCTGGGTGGTACGTGTCAAAGTAACATCCACATGAATGCCAGGACCCTATGTTTCCTAGCAGAACATTGCCCAGAGTATAACACTACCTCCGCCAGCCTGCCTTTTTTACCATGGTGCATCCTCCCTCCACCTCTGCTCCATGGAATGCACACGCACCCAGCCATCTACCTGATCTAAGAAAAAACGTGATTCATTAGACTAGGCAACCTTCTTCCATTGCACAATGAACATGCTTTTGGTGGTGGCTGTGGGTCATCGTGGAAACACAGAGTGGTTTGCGGCAACACAGCACCACACGCAGCAAACTGTGATGCCCTGTGTTTTGACACCTTTTTATCATGGTCAGCATGATTTTCAACAACCGACCAGTCTACTTTATTTCCAGTATGTGACAAAACATTTTGTTTTCAAGTCAAACAAAAAACAATCCTTTTTATTATTATTATTATTATTGTTATTATGATATTTATATAGCGCCATCAAATTCCGCAGCGCTTTACAATGGGCGGACGAACAGACATGTAGTTGTAACCAGACAAGTTGGACACACCGTAACAGAGGGGTTGAGGGCCCTGCTCAACAAGCTTACATGCTAGAGGGAGTGGGGTAAAATTACACAAAAAGGTAAGGATAGTATTAGATTAGTGACAATTGCAGAAGAGGAATCAGTTGGGAGCTATTAACAGTTTAATTGATACGCTTTTATGAAGAAGTGGGTTTCTCATGATTTTTTTTAAAGGAGTGGAGACTGGGTGAGCATCTAAGGAGGAGGGAAGCAAGTTCCACAGGAACGGTGCAGCCCTCGAGAAATCTTGAAGGCGAGCATCAGAGGTTGGAGTACGGACAGAAGATAGACGTAAGTCTTCAGCAGACCGTAAGGGCCTAGACGGGACATACTTGTGTATAAGGGAGGATAGATAGGTGGGAGCAGCATTATGTAGAGATTTGAAAGCAAGCACCAGAATTTTAAATTGAGCTCTATATTTTATAGGAAGCCAATGTAGAGACTGACAGAAGGATGAGGCATGGGAGGTGCGGGCGGACAGGAAGATGAGCCTCGCCGCCACATTCATTATGGACTGTAACGGCGCAAATTGGAAGCATGTAAGACCACTGAGAAGCGGATTACAGTAGTCAAGGCGAGAAAGGACAGTGGAATGGACCAGCACCTTAGTCACATCTGGCGTTAAGTAGGGGCGGATGCGCAATGTTTTTGAGATGGAAACTACAGGATTTGGCGATAGATTGAACATGAGGCTTGAAGGAGAGGTCGGATTCAAAGAACACCTAGGCAGCGAGCCTGCGTGTTGGAGCTGATGGTAGCACCGTTGACTTGGAGGGAGACAGACACAGGAGTAACAACACTTGAGGGAGTTTTGGCCAAGTTTAGTTTAAGGAAGTGGGCAGCCATCCAGTTAGAAACAGCAGAGAGGCAGTCAGAGACACTAGTCAAGAGGGACGGGGAGAGATCAGGAGAGGACAGGTAGATTTGCGTGTCATCTGCATAGAAATGATATTGGAAGCCAAAGGAGCTAATGAGTTTACCAAGGGAGGCAGTATAGATGGAGAACAGTAGGGGACCAAGGAATAAACCTTGGGGGACACCAACAGAGAGTTGGGGAGAAGAAGCAAAGCCAGAGAAAGAAACACTGAAAGAGCGCTGGGAGAGGTAGGAGGAGCACCAGGAGAGAGCAGTATCTTGTAGACTGATATTGCGGAGGATGAGAAGAAGCTGTTGATGATCAACGGTGTCAAAAGCCGCAGACAGGTCAAGGAGAATTAGGATAGAGTAGTGACCACGAGATTTTGCAGCGAGTAGATCACTGGATACTTTGGTCAATGCCGTTTCCATAGAGTGCTTAGCGCGGAAACCAGACTGAAGCGGGTCTAGCAGAGAGTTGGATTCGAGGAAGTCTGTCAATCTCGCATACACAATTCGTTCAAGGATCTTGGATGCAAAAGGCAGTAGCGAGATAGGACGATAGTTGGATGGGGAGTTAGGGTCAAGATTGGGCTTCTTTAGAATTGGGGTTTTGTAGTTGCATGTTTGAAGGGCGATGGAAATATACCAGAGGGGAGAGAGAGAGAGAGAGAGAGAGAGAGAGAGAGAGAAATTGAGAATTTTAGTGAGAGGTGGAGAAAGAGAAGAAGGCAGAGTACAGATGAAATGCGAGGGAATTGGATCTAGGGAGCAGGTGGTGGGGCGGGAGGACCGGAGCAGAGCAGAAACCTCTTCCAATGTAGCGGGTGCGAATGAACATGGAACAGCAGAGGGAGTGAAGTTAGGGGAAGTATTGCAAGGGGGAGGAGAAAGATGAGAGATCTCTTCTCTGATTGTAGAGGTCTTGTCAGTGAAGTGAGTTGAAAAGTCTGAGGCGGTCAAGTTAGTGAGTGGAGGAGGAACAGCAGGGCGAAGAAGAGAGTTAAATGTGTGAAATAGTAATTTGGGTTCGCGGGAGAGTGTGGTTATGAGGGTATTGAAGTAATTGACTTTTGCAGAGGAAAGAGCCAAGCTGTATGAGCTCAGCATAAATTTATAGTGGAGAAAGTCCGATGCACAGTGAGACGTTCTCCAACAGCGTTCAGCAGTTTTGGAGCATTTTTGGAGGTATCGAGTGAGCTTGGTGTGCCAGGGTTGTTGTCGGGGGCGCCTGCGGCGTTTATATGTACAAGATGCCATGATGTCTAGTTGAGAGGAGAGGGTGGAATTGTAAAAGGAGGTTGCAGAACTAGGACAGGTGAGGTTTGAGATAGGTAAAAGGAGAGTTTGGAGATTAGTGGAGAAATGCTCTAGGTCAAGACATTGGAGGTTTCTGTGAGAGGGATGTTCAGATGGTGGTGTCAATTGGGTCTTAGGTATGCCAATGTCAAAAGTCAGCAGATGGTGGTCAGATAGAGGAAAAGGAATATTGGAAAGATTAGAGGCAGTACAGAGGTTGGTTAAGGCAAGATCTACAGTGTTTCCCCCTGTATGGGTTGCTAAATTGGACCATTGTGTAAGTCCAAAGGAGAAGGTTTTTAGGTTTACAAGGGATGGTAGATATAAAGAATTTTAAGGCAGCTGCTTGAGAAATGTATAATAATGGAGAGGTGCATTTGCAAAAATGAAACTTGTGAGCTACACAACCCACCACATAGAGATATAGGTTTACATGACTGTTGCTCGTTTATATTGTGGTAGGTAGATTTGTCAGTGAACAGTTAAGCTTTGATAATGCTATCCTGAATATATTTCAAATTAACAAACAAACCTTTATTTTTTACTTTTGACTCTTTAACAAGAGGAACATAGCCTACATACGTTATGACAGAATCAGCCTTGTGGGGTAATTAATATGTCCGCATGAATGAATAGGACATGTCGGATCCTTTAATTTCTACACTTGCTTTTAAATTGGTTTTGCTGATGGGATCAGGCTTTGTCCTCTCAATTTAAATATTTTATAGAGTGAAACGCATGTGCAGATGATTTAATCTGCAGTAATATTTCTGTTCATACATTCTTCTCATGCTTTAAATTACTCAAGGTAACGACTTCAGCGACTAGAGCAATGAAAACCGCTTTCTTCTGCAGGAACCATGTCATTAGATAAAAACTAACCAACCAATAACTTTGTATCTTTCATTAAACTACCAACTTACCCTGTCCTCCACCTCGGTTTTCCTTTGTGAGGACCGTCACGCAGTTAGGAGTGCAACAATAACTAGAGAACAATACTGGTTATCTGTCTTTGAAAGCCACCAATGATACATGGCTTCTCTGTCTTGAGGCTTGGGCATAATTTAGTTGATGAGCCTAGATGAATCCTGGTAGTTGCTGAGGTTTGAAGAGTTACATTTTGTAGCGTCACCAACCCGGAAGTTGTCTTCCCCTTCCACCAATGCCCCCTCTACATATGCCTGCCGCTCATAATAAAAGGCATGATGACACATTCAAAGCATTTTGGGGTGCTGTATTAGGCTTTTGTGTCTTGAATCCTAGCTTTTGTGTCTTGAAGACAGTTTATAAATTTGCTATCTGTACCGATAGCAGATTTTAATTATACTCACTTGAACATGACCATCGATGTAGTCACAGAAATAGAGTGCCAAGTGGGAATTCAGTATCCTCTTCCTGGTCCTACAAGATGGGAAATGGACAGTAAAACTGCTCCCAAAAAAAAGACCATTTCAGAAATATCTTTATGAAAAGTTTGTGAAGACTGCGTTGGAATTCCAACATAGTCCAATGATATCATAACAGACAGTAACAATGGCTGTGGGAATAAGCCTTTATCCCACTTATCTACAGATGGTACCTATGGAGGTTCCCAGTGTTTTGGGGGGGGGGGGGGGTTGCGCATGTGTGAGTGTACAGCACTGTAATGGAATCCTGACGCAGCAGGTCTGAGATGGCAGCACCTACGGAGGACAGCATAAGTTAAGTTAAACTCACCTCAACTGCACCCTTGGGTCACTGCACACCAAGCAGCTATGCCACTATCTGGGATCTACGCCACCATGGGTGGTATAGAATGTGGAGGAACATGAAAATGAATAACCATGCCATTTGGACCCTGCAAGCTGGGGATTGGTATATAACTTAAATAGTGAATAGGTCTGCTAGAGATCCGCACCGTGACCCAGAGGCTGACAATCATTTTCTATCTTCACGCTGGTGTGTTGATCAAATCTGTTAATTTACAGTTTACCCGGCTTTGCTGCATCATGCTATAGATAATCTATTTCAGCACTCCGCATCATTTCCTTTAATCAGAAGACCTGAATGGAACTCCTGTCCTAGCTTTGGTCAACCGATGAGCTGCAATATTGGTTAAAGTGGCGTGGGAATAAAGTTCATGATGATTCCTTATAGGACATGATCAGTCCTTTATCTTTGGAACAGTAAAGCTTTGGGAATACAAAACTTACAGTTTCTCTGAATTTGCAATGTTTTATATTGCAGGACTAAGGAGGACAAGGTCAATGGGCTGAAGTGGTCTGGTTGCCTGTAGTGTCCCTTTAACCCCTTAAGGACCAAACTTCTGGAATAAAAGGGAATCATGACATGTCACACATGTCATGTGTCCCTAAAGCGGCACTGTCATGCCGAACTTACCTTTCCTCAATCTCTTCCTCTTCTCCCCCTCTCTCAGGATCTGTTCTTCTTTTCTTCCTGTCTTCTGTAAAATGACAAAGAGCACTCTGATTGGCTTAAACCAACCAATCAGAGTGTTCTTAGCCTAATTGCAGGGCGGGGCAAGGCTTTATAAGCCTTCCCCCGCCCTGCAGAGCTCAGTCTGCGCGGAGCCCTCCATGGGTGAAGATGGATTAATTTTTTTGGCGCTCGGGTTTTTTATTTTATTTTAAGTTCGACAGGTATGATGGCTTTTTATTTGGCCTTTTTGGGGCTGAAAAATGAAGATTTAAAAAAAAAAGAAGACGTCAAATGGTAAATGTTATTTTTGTTTACAGGTTAGTTATTTTATCCCCCCCTCATTATTTTTAGGGTGAGGGGGGTAGGTAGGGGATAGTTTTATTTGAGTGGGGGGTGGTGACTAGGGGCTTTGGACCCCCAGTCACCTTGAATGGGGGGGGTGGGGATTTTTATTTAGGGCCCCCAACCGCCGCTCAGGGGTGGGGGTGGGGGGGGGGCAGTAGGTCCCCCCTTATTGTTTATTAGGGCCCCCACCCACCCACCGCTCAGGGGTGGGGACCGGGGGGAGGACAGTAGGTCCCCCCCTTATTATTTTTTAGGGCCCCCACCCACCGCTCAGGGGTGAGGGCCGTGGGGTGTCAGTAGGTCCCCCCCCTAATTGTTTCTTTTAGGGCCCCCACCCGCAGCTCAGGGGTGGGGGCCGGGGGGAGGACAGTAGGGCCCCCACCCACCGCTCAGGGGGGGAGGACAGTAGGTCCCCCCCTTATTGTTTTTCTAGGGCCCACACCCACCGCTTAGGGTTGGGGGACAGGGGGGGCAGGAAAGTAGTTTCCCCCCCCCCCCCCCCATTCTCATATAGGGCCACCACCCACTTTTTAGAGATGAGGGCCGGGGGAAGGACAGTAGGTCCCCCCTCCTTATTGTTCTTTAGTAGGTTATTTTTTAAACGGTGAGCAGCCACAGGCTGCTCACTGTTTAGTGGACATGCCCCTACTCGCGGTATAGCGAGTAGGGGCATTCGGGAGATTTTTATCTCCCTTGTGCTATTATGGGGGTCATATTGACCCCCATAGAGTGAGAGGGAGACCTGGGGGGCTTATGAAGTGGCGGGGAGCACTGCTTCTATCTTTACATATTACAAGGAGGGAGCTGCAAGCCGGTAGCTCCCTCCTTGTAACAAACTGAGCGAACAAACGAACACTGATACACAGTGTTTGTTTGTTCGTCTGATTTTTTTTTTATTCATTCATTCGTCTGTCTGACTAATGAATGAATAGATGAAATTCCCGTTCGCATGTCCAGGTGTTTCACTGGGCATGTGCTGGAATATCAGTGCTATCTAGTGTGGACAGATGACGTGTCCCACAGGGACTTCACCTACCCACACAAAGATGGCGGCGCCCTGAATATAGATCGGGGCAGAAAATACAGATTAATAAGTAGGTAATATGGGGGCTTAGGGGCATTTGGGGGTGACTAGGGGTTCAGTTAGATGTAGTGGAGGTGGGAGGGGGGTTAAATTAAGGGGTTAATGTCCTTATCTGCCACAGTGTTACTTGGAGTCCTATGGAACCATCACAGTTTAGATGCGTTTAAATTTATAGACTTGTATTATTATGAAGCACACGTAAGCTTTACAAAATGTTTATCTGTAGCACACCGGTAAATTTGTAACAATGATTTATGAGTAACCAGCCCTCAAAACTTTTTTTTAAGCTGGTACTAATCGAGTAGACAATGTGTAAGAACCGAGCATTACTCAGCTTCTGTAATAGAATCCCGGCTCTTCTTTTTCAAATTACCTAATATCTTCACTTCAGTATAATTAATGGGATTTTCTAGCTTGTCCTTGAGACGCATCCAGGTCGTTCTGTGTTAGAAGTTTAAAATATATTCATACCGTGATAAATCACATAAAGTAATCAGAATATTGTATAGGGATACAAGAGATATGCAAATAAAATCCCACTATGAAAACTCTTAATTAATTGAGCAGCCAATACTTCAGTTGTACAGCAGGAAGGAAATCGCTAAAGTCCCAGAAGGTAATGTAATATTTATGAAGTACAGTCAATAATTAATTGTTTACAAATGTCATCGTTGCCTCTGCGTACCTGCCACTGTCATGCACAATAACCCTCGAACTCCTAAGGTTTAAATGCTTTATGATGTTCTAATAGATGCTCACATAACTTCTATTACTAGTCTTCAAATGATGTCTTGCTGGTTATATATATGCTATATACATATTGGACCGTTCATATTGCACTATTGGTTCTTTTTATCTTGTTTTTGTCTTTCATATGAGTGGATTAATCCGGAAAAAGACACTGAGGAAATTACTCCTGTTTAAGCACCTTATTCTATATTTGATCTGAGTAAGATCCTTTTTATTGGACTTTTTTTCTGATATTTGTAATTTTTTACTTATTTTATGTGTTGTGATTTTTACTTATTTTATGTTGTGATTTTCACTGATGATTATATTTTGTTAGAGAAATTGGCGCAGCTCTTACTTCTATTTTTCTCTATACCGGTTTAAACACCGGTGATACACACTATACTGTATTCTCTGATTCTGTCCGGAGTTCTGCGTGGGGAGATATGGTAATCCTGACGTATGCTCATTTAGTAGCCTCCCTACCTACCTACTAGTCTAACCACAATTTCGCTCACCTGCCTAGAATTATTATTAAATCTGCTATAAGTGGTCACGCCCTGCTAAACAAATGGCCTTTACATTGATTGCTGATCCTGACTCCTACTGAGAAAACCTGCTCTACTCTGGATAACATTAAACCCAACCTGATTTATCCGATCAACCTGCTTTATTTCCACTCTGCTTACTACCAGCACACTATTACTTACCTTCCCAGCAGCTCCCTTCACCTCCCCTTTCTAACTCTCGCGGCCTGTGTGCCGCGCGGAGCATTACCATGGTAATCCGTGGCAATGCTCTGACGGATGGGGACTTGCGAGAGTTAGACAGGGGAGCTAAAGGGAGCTGCTGGGAAGGTAAGTAACCCTGATGGCGTTCCTGGTCTGCATTATCTGCAATATCGGTATCTTTATTGGCCAATACCGATATTGCTGAAAATACAGAATATCGGCCAGACCGATAATCAATCGATCCCTATGGGGCATATTGCCTAAACTCTTTATTTCTGTTATCTCTTTATACTTCCTTATCTCACGTGTAGGTTCTCCTATTGCCTTCTATCCATTATCTCGCTTATAGGTTCTAGGTTTTTCTGCTACTTAATTACCTGCCTGGGGCTTATTGCCTAAGCTCTTTATTTTATATCCCTCAAATACTTACCTATAATCTCGCCTATAGGTTCTGCTTTCTACCTTTGTCCTATATCTTCCTCTATAGGCTCTATAGGCTTTATTTCCTAATCCTTTTATTTTGTATTCTCCTTCTTATATTATGTCCACTCCCCCTGCTACACTTATTGTTTTTCTTGACAAACCATGTCACAGATTTCAAATAAAGAACCTAAAGTTAACCTCGGAATAAGTCTCTTATGTGACCTGGTCAGAAACATCACCCATCACTCACTGGTTCTGAAGAAGTCAGGGAAGATCTCTCATCCTACTAACTTCTCCAACTTCTTCGTTCGAGAGAAGAGTCAGAATTACCTCCAGCAATTGGAGGGTAAAGAAACTGGAGTTTTTTAATGTGTTTTTTTTTTTTGTATTCGGAAAAGGATTTGAAAAGCTCTTTGAGTTATAGTTGACTTAAATGTCAATAATTACAGACAGGCATTTTTCCCCCCCATTTCTTACCTTTAAACACAAATGTGGCCAGGAGACTGTGAGGTTCAAAGACCGAGCGGATCTGGCATGCGTTTTTGACTTGTAGGCATACGGGGATAAAATAGAAGCCGAAGAAATTTATAACTTGGTACAATAGATCAGACGCTGCAAGCAAAACACAACTTGAATATCCTTTTTGAAATGAATAAATCGTGTAGGCATAAAAGGATGTGGTGGCTAAAAGCACTTTTGTTGCTGCTTTACGAACAGAAACTTTTAATCAACCAAGTTTCAATAAAGTTGTCTGTGATATTAGTGGAAGGATTTAAATCTGCAAACCAGTTTAAGCCCCCAAGCTGGTGGGAAGATGGATTTATTGTTGTACCTGAATGTGATTGTTTTATTTATAGAATGCCAATGATAAGAGTTAATGTCTATATTGCTACAAATTGTGCCTTCTGTGGTTTTATTATTTTTATCACGTTGTGTGCTTGCATGTTTTGCATCTCTATCAAGTGCAGTTTGGATGCATTGCCAATGTATGGGAGGAATGTACTAATCTAGTGCAAATTAAATAAATCTGTATTAAGAAAAAATGAACAAGGCAGACTTGGCAACCGTAACCACTACTAAAGCGTGTTTCAGTGGTTATGGTGCCAGGAGTCCTCTTGTGCTACTTTATAACGCAAATAACGAATTGTCTGTAAGTTTGATATCAATGTGCAAATAATGACAAAATATTATCTGGTTGTACATACAGCATACAGTAACGTGTTCTTTTGAAGATGCTATTGTTTGTGATAGATTCTGTGCACACTTTTTTAATCTTTTTCACTGCAGTATAATTAAACTTGCGGCATGCTGTACTGGCTATGGTGCTTGGGGTATTCATTGAATGGAATTTTGATTGTGCAGGGAGCAGTCTCAGGGTGCCAGGAGAGAGCTCTAGTTTTTGTCAAACTACTCTCAAGCTGTTTTGCAAAAAACAATGCGAAGCGTCCACAGACTCTTTGCACCATAACCAGAACACTGAGTTGTAATGGAATGTAGAATGTCCCTTAACAGCCTGGAAGGATCAGACTGTTGTTGATACTTTGTCATCCATTAGACTCATTGATGAATGTGCCAGGTCATGGTCTGCTTAGGAATGTAATGGTCTATGATGAAGCTACCAATGGGATGACCATCCTTCTAGTCTCATTGGTGAGTAGGTGGTTACTATGGAATTGGAGGAATCTAGATGCTCAATTACATGTATATTATCTATTCCTTACATATTTATTAAGCCTGGTTTTGCCCCCTAGCTCCTCAGTTGGACATTTTGATTGTCTTGTTAGTGGAATAAAGTCTTACCTTCTTGGAAGGGGTGTGTGAATGCACACCATCTCCTACTTTCATTGTCGTGGTCTTCCTTGTTACTCCTAATATGCTATTTTAGAAACGTATTTCTCCTGCCACAACCGTCTCACTCAGTTCTGACTCGTATGATTATTTGATAATTAGGGAGAATAGTTACTTAAGGCAACTAGTCCACTAAAGTTCCCATTTGAGTACAACATGAACAAGAACTTCCGCCTGAAGAAAATATGGGCAAATTCATGAATATGGCTTTGCTATCTATAATAAAGCCCTGTCTCAATCTCTCCATCATACTCAAGATCACCTCCCCAATGCTACTCCCTTTGGATTCAATGCTTTCTTCCTTCTTCTTTCCTCTTTTTTTTTTTCTTCCCCTTTTCTTATTCCTTTTCTTTCTTTACCCTCCCTTCCTAATACAGTTCAGTCCAAGTTTGTGGGAGATATACCCTACACCAGGGGTTCTCAATCTATTTTTCCTGTGGAACTCTTTGACATAGTGTATCAACTTCATGGAACAACCCCCCCCCCCCCCCCTCCCAACCCCCCCAAAAAAACTATTTTGCGCTGTTGCATATCCTGATGGATATTCCTCCTATCTATATCTCTCTTCCCCCTTTCATCCATATCTCTCCCACCTTGCAAACCTCCCTCCTTTCATCCTTTCATCTATATCTCTCCACCTTGCCAACCTCCCTCCTTTCATCTATATCTCTCCTGCCTTGCCAACCTCCCCCTTCATCCTTATCTCTCTCCCCCTTGCCAACCTCCCCCTTCATCCTTATCTCTCTCCCCCTTGCCAACCTCCCCCTTCATCCTTATCTCTCTCCCACCTGCCAACCTCCCCCCTTTCATCTATATCTCTCTCCCCCCTGCCAACCTCCCCCTTTCATCATCTCTCTCCCCCACTTGCCAGCCTCCTCCCTTTCATCCATATCTCTCCCCCCTTGTCAACATCCCCCTTTAATCTATTTTTCTCTCCCCTTGCTAACCTCACTTTCATCAATTTCTCTTCCCCACTTTCATCCATATTGCTCTCCCTCCTATCCATATATCTCCTCCCCCTATCCAGATCACTTTGCCCTTGACAACCTTTCCCCTTTCTCAATATCTCTGCCCCTGCCAACCTCCCCTCTTTCATCCATATCTCTCTCCCTCTGCCAACCTCGCCCTTTCATCCATATCTCTCCCCCTGCCAACCTCGCCATTTCATCCATATCTCTACCTCCTTGCCAACCTCCCCCCTTTATCCATATCTCTCTCCCCCTGCCAACCTCACCATTTCATCCAGATCGCTCCCTCCTTGCCAACCTCCCCTCTTTCATCCATATCTCTACCTCCTTGCCAACCTCCCCCCTTATCCATATCTCTCCCCACTTTCATCCATATCTCTCTCCCCCGTGTTAACCTTCCCCCTTTCATCCATTTTTCTCTCCCCCTTGCTAAACTCCTCACTTTCATCCATATCTCTGCCCCCCCGTCAACCTCCCCCCTTTCATAAATACCGCTCTCCCCTTGCCAATCTCCTCCCTCCTATCCATATATCTCCGCCCTTGCCAACCTCCTCCCCCCTTCCTCAATATTTCCCCCCCCTTGCCATACTCTCTACTTTCTCAATATCCAGCCCCATTGCCAACCTCCAACTTACTCAATATACCCTACCCCCCTTCCGGAAATCTACCTAGCTATGCAGTCCTCGTCCCACGCAGCACTCAGAGTCGGCGGTCCAGTGAAAGGCTCTCTTCACTTGCCTCCCCCCCTGCAGTTTTGCCTGTCATGGCAGGGGAGGGGGGGGCTCCCGATGCGCGGCGCCCTGCCTGTGTCATGCTGAGCGCTGGGTAGTCATGTGACACCAAGCACTCCTACGCAGACCGCCATGGCTGCAGACACCCGCAGCGCCTGACCGGACCCCTGTTTAGCCATACCCATCGTGTTACCTGAAGCAAAAGATTATTGATGTCAAATGTGTCCTTTCATTGAACCAAATGTCTGCTCACATTATTTTGCTCTATTATTTGACATTCATAAAAATCTAATAAAATTGTGAATCTAGAACAAAAACACTGGAGCTATAATATAGTTGCTTATTTAGCAGGTTCGGATTTTACATCTGTTTTATCTGCTTAAAAACATCTTAAATATTTGCAAGATTACTGGAATCCAGGAGGGAGAGCAAACCCATCCACATCATAATTTGTGTCAACAAAACCCCAAGGCAGCGCAGAATGTCCAGCATTCTGGAAACACAATGGTTTGTAGCGGATCTGAGATTTTTAAAACCTACAACGAAATCTTATTGACTGCGTCAGGAAAAGGCTTGTTCTGAAAAAACCTTTTTTTGTATTTTGTTAGACTTTTACTCGTCCTCCCTGAAAAACCTTGTGAGGATTACTTTGAAATCTCCACATTTTTACTTTGATGCCAAGTGTCTCCGGTGTTAAAAGAAAGAGTGGGATGACTATTTGTTTATTTAGCGCTTGCTGTGCCCATGAAATGTGATTAACAGACCGTGGTGTTCAAACCGTCATGAGAAATATACCTGCGAAAATGCTGGAACAAAACTGCTGTTTCCAAATTGTAAACTATATAAAGTAGCTCGTCCAATAATATTTTTACCTGTTACTCTTTTACGCATTGGATCAGTTTGAACAAAATTAGCTTCCTGTTTTAAGATACATTCTATTTATTTTATTACCATATATATATATATATATATATATATATATATATATATATATATATATATATATATATATATATATATATATTTTTTTTTTTTTTTAATGGTTTCTCCATGGGGGAAGGGCTGGACTGGCCCACCGGGATACCGGGAAATTTCCCGGTGGGCCGTCGGCACCTGGGGCCGAGCAGGCAGATGGCTTTTCTGGCGGCCGCAGAGGGAGCTCTTTTGGAGGCCACAGGGGGAGCTGGCTGTTCTGTCTCTGCTCCCCCGCCCTCGCACACAGATTAATGAGACCGGGGCCGGAATATGACGTTAAATTCCGGCCCCGGTCTCATTAAGCTGCGTGCGAGGGAGCAGAGACAGAAGAGCCAGCTCCCCCATGCGGCCGCCAGAAGAGCCAGCTCCCCCATGCGGCCGCCAGAAGAGCCAGCTCCCCTATGCGGCCGCCAGAAGAGCCAGCTCCCCCATGCGGCCGCCAGAAGAGCCAGCTCCCCCATGCGGCCGCCAGAAGAGCCAGCTCCCCCATGCGGCCGCCAGAAGAGCCAGCTCCCCCATGCGGCCGCCAGAAGAGCCAGCTCCCCCATGCGGCCGCCAGAAGAGCCAGCTCCCCCATGCGGCCGCCAGAAGAGCCAGCTCCCCCATGCGGCCGCCAGAAGAGCCAGCTCCCCCATGCGGCCGCCAGAAGAGCCAGCTCCCCCATGCGGCCGCCAGAAGAGCCAGCTCCCCCATGCGGCCGCCAGAAGAGCCAGCTCCCCCATGCGGCCGCCAGAAGAGCCAGCTCCCCCATGCGGCCGCCAGAAGAGCCAGCTCCCCCATGCGGCCGCCAGAAGAGCCAGCTCCCCCATGCGGCCGCCAGCACACAGGTAGAAATTGTCTGTCATGGTGTGTGTGTCTGTCTGTGTCATGCAGTGTGTGTCTGTCTGTGTCATGCAGTGTGTGTCTGTCTGTGTCATGCAGTGTGTGTCTGTCTGTGTCATGCAGTGTGTGTCTGTCTGTGTCATGCAGTGTGTGTCTGTCTGTGTCATGCAGTGTGTGTCTGTCTGTGTCATGCAGTGTGTGTCTGTCATGTAATGTGTGTCTGTCTGTGTCACGGTCTGTCTGTGTCACGGTCTGTCTGTGTCACGGTCTGTCTGTGTCATGGTGTGTATGTGTTTGTCATGGTGTGTGTCTGTCTGTGTCATGTAATGTGTGTATGTGTTTGTCATGGGGTGTGTGTGTCTGTCTGTGTCATGGTGTGTCTGTCATGGTGTGTGTGTTTCTGTCTGTGTCACTGTGTGTGTGTGTGTGTGTGTCTGTGTTACGATCTGTCTGTGTCATGGTGTGTGTCTGTCATGGTATGTATGTGTGTGTGTATGTGTGTTTTTACTCACCTTTTTTTTTTTTTTTGTTTCCCCCCCCCCCCCCCCCCACGTCGTGCTGGTCTCCCCTCGACTGGCCCTGCCTCTATGGCTGAGATCATCAAGCTTGATGATCTCAGCCAATCCGCACTGACACAGGAAGCACCTCTAGTGACTGTCTGAGTGTCTGTTACTAGGAAGCAATGTAAACACTGCCTTTTTGTTTGTCTGAGGCTGTGTATCAATCAGCTTGTGTCAGTGAGATTGTCTGTGTCTGCATGTGAGTATGCTTACTGTATAATTACAATTTTTACTCTGAAAGGACCAATATTTTCTATTGGAAAAAGCAGATTGTCCCAGTAAGGAAGTATTTCCCAAGTAAATGGATTAATCTCATAAGAGCAAGCATTAGGCTGCTACTAGGATAGGACCTGCCGAATATGTGGTACTTTGACGTTGTGGCAGGCTTATGCAATGTATGATCATATAATGTAACTAAACCCCCATCATTTTTTGCCTAGGCGAGGTGTTTTTAAATAAAACTATTACAATCTCTAAGATTTGAAATCACTGTTTCGTTAATAAGCGAGTGCGCTGGATTCTGTATTTTGTGTGTGTGTGTGTGTGTGTGTATATATATATACAGGGCTGCCATCAGAAATTTTGGGGCCCCTGACAAAGCACAAGGTCTGGGCCCCCTTCCCGGGCCCGCCCACGCCATACCTAGTCCGCTGACAATGATGCAGGATTGAATGTGGTGTGTATAGTGGAAGTGAATTAGAATGTGTGTAATGGATGTAGTGTTTGTTTGTATTAGATACTGTTTGTGCAGTGAATGCAGAGTGTGTGTTTGTGTAGCGGATGCAGTGTGTATAGTGAACGCAGTGTGTGTTTGAGTAGTGGATGTAGTGTGTGTACAGTGATGTAGTGTGTGTTTGTTTAGTGGATGCAGTGTCTGTAGTGGATGTAGTGTGTGTATTAGATGCAGTGTCTGTGTATAGTGAATGCAGAGTGTTTCAATTTGTGGTGGATGTAGTGTGTGTACTGTGAATACAGGATGTTGGTGTAGTGGATGCTGTGTGTACAGTTAATGCAGAGTGTGTGTCGGTATAGTGAATCCAGAGTGTGTGCATAGTTTAGTGAATGCAGAGTGTGTGTTAGTGTGTAATGAATGCAGAGTGTGTGTTAGTGTGTAATGAATGCAGAGTGTGTGTTAGTGTGTAATGAATGCAGAGTGTGTGTTAGTGTGTAATGAATGCAGAGTGTGTGTTAGTGTGCAGTGAATGCAGAGTGTGTCAGTGTAATGAATGTAGTGTGTGTGTTAATGTGTAGTGAATGCAGAGAGTGTGTTAGTGTGTAGCAGATGCAGAGTGTGTGTGTTAGTGTAGTGAATGCAGAGTGTGTTAATGTGTAGTGAATGCAGAGGGTGTGTTAGTGTGTAGCGGATGCAGAGTGTGTCTTAGTGTAGTGAATGCAGAGTGTTAATGTGTAGTGAATGCAGAGAGTGTTTGAGTAGTGGATGTAGTGTGTGTTTGTGTGGTGGATGTAGTGTTTGTATGTACTAGATTAAATGTGTTTAGTGGATGCAGTGTCTGTAGTGGATGTAGTGTGTGTATTCGACGCAGTGTCTGTGTATAGTGAATGCAGAGTGTTTCAATTTGTGGTGGATGTAGTGTGTGTACTGTGAATACAGGATGTTTGTGTAGTGGATGCTGTGTGTACAGTTAATGCAGAGTGTATGTTAGTGTAGTGAATCCAGAGTGTGTGTCAGTATAGTGAATCCAGAGTGTGTGTCAGTATAGTGAATCCAGAGTGTGTGTCAGTATAGTGAATCCAGAGTGTGTGTCAGTATAGTGAATCCAGAGTGTGTGTCAGTATAGTGAATCCAGAGTGTGTGTCAGTATAGTGAATCCAGAGTGTGTGCATAGTTTAGTGATTGCAGAGTGTGTGTTAGTGTGTAGTGAATGCAGAGTGTGTCAGTGCAATGAATGTAGTGTGTGTGTAAATTTGTAGTGAATGCATAGTGTGTGTTAATGTGTAGTGAATGCAGAGAGTGTGTTAGTGTAGTGAATGCAGAGTGTTAATGTGTAGTGAATGCAGATAGTGTGTTAGTGTGTAGCGGATGCCGAGTGTGTGTTAGTGTAGTGAATGCAGAGTGTTAATGTGTAGTGAATGCAGAGAGTGTGTTAGTGTGTAGCGGATGCAGAGTGTGTGTTAGTGTAGTGAATGCAGAGTGTGTTAATGTGTAGCGATGTTGAGTGTGTGTCAGTATAGTGGATGCAGTGAGTGTGTTAGTGTGCAGTGTATGCAGAGTGCAAGTTATATTAGTGAATGCAGTGTGTGTATTGTATTAGTGTATGCAGTGTGTGTATTATATTAGTGTATGCAGTGTGTGTTGTGTTAGTGTATGCAGTGTGTGTTGTGTTAGTGTATGCAGTGTGTGTTGTTTGTGTATGCAGAGTGTGTGTTGTATTAGTGTATGCAGTGTGTGTTGTGTTAGTGTATGCAGTGTGTTGTGTTAGTGTATGAATAGTGTGTGTTGTGTTAGTGTGTGCAGTGTGTCTGTTGTGCCAGTGTATGTAGTGTGTGTTGTGTTAGTGTATGCAGTGTCTCGGTGTGTGTTGTTAGTGTATGTAGTGTGTGTCTTGTGTCCGTCTATGCAGTGTGTGTGTTGTCAGTGTATGTAGTGTGTTGTGTTAGTGTATGCAGTGTGTGTTGTATTAGTGTATGCAGTGTGTGTTGTGTTAGTGTATGCAGTGTGTGTTGTGTTAGTGTATGCAGTGTGTGTGTTGTGTTAGTGTATGCAGTGTGTGTGTTGTGTCAGTGTATGTAGTGTGTGTTGTGTTAGTGTATGCAGTGTGTGTGTGTTGTGTTAGTGTATGCAGTGTGTGTGTGTTGTGTTAGTGTATGCAGTGTGTGTTGTGTTAGTGTATGCAGTGTATGTGTTGTGTCAGTGTATGCAGTGTGTGTGTGTTGTGTTAGTGTATGCAGTGTGTGTGTGTTGTGTCAGTGTATGCAGTGTGTGTGTTGTGTCAGTGTATGCAGTGTGTGTGTGTGTTGTGTCAGTGTATGCAGTGTGTGTGTGTGTGTTGTGTCAGTGTATGCAGTGTGTGTGTTGTGTCAGTGTATGCATTGTGTGTGTGTGTTGTGTCAGTGTATGCAGTGTGTTTGTGTGTTGTGTCAGTGTATGCAGTGTGTGTGTTGTGTCATTGTATGCAGTGTGTGTGTGTTGTGTCAGTGTATGCAGTGTGTGTTGTGTCAGTGTATGCAGTGTGTGTATGTAGTGTGTGTGTGTGTGTGTGTAAATGTGCAAACTGGGGGGGGGGAGGGGAGGGGGAGTAAGGGGCATTTTCACATACATTTTTTATTTATTTTAAATGTTATTTTAAATTTATTTTTGAATTAAATGTTACCCCCCCCCCCCTCCCTGCTTACCTTTGTCCAGGGTGGGGGGGAGATTCCATGATCCCTGGTGGTCCGGTGGGGGGGAGATTCCATCCCTGGTGGTCCCATGGGGGGGCCCCCGGCTCCCTGTTACCGCAGAGGGGGCCCAGGCAGCACACTGCTTCTTCTCTGCTCGTCTCTTCCAATAACTCTCGCGAGACCCGCGGAGCGTTGCCATGGCAACCGGGTCTCGCGAGAGTTATTAGAAGAGAGAAGAGAGGAGAAGCTGTGTGCTGGGCCCCCTCTGCGGTAACAGGGAGCCGGGGGCCCGCGGCTGCACACATAGATAGCGATATTCGCTATCTATGTGTGCAGAGAGGGAAAGTGGGGCCCAGGGACTGCCAGAGCAGTCCGGGCCCCCCAGGTCCGCCGGGCCCGTGACAACCGTCATGGTTGTCACCCCCTGATGGCGGCCCTGTATATATATATATATATATATATATATATATATATATATATATATATATATATATATATAATCTCAATATCATCTGGGGTGGCAAGACATAGCCTTACATATTGCATGCGACAATATATGGCGCAATGACTTATGGGGCTGGCATAGATTTTATTTTTTTCCCAGGGCTGCTTTGGAATCCCCAGTCCTGCATGAGGGTGCACCAAGCACTGTATTTAGTGCAAGGCAAACGAGGCATTTGGCTTGGGCGGCACTTTCCAGGGGGTGGCAAAAATGCAGCCTCCCACAAGTCCCCTGGCAAATACCTTTGTTTGCCTGCACTTATGGGAGGCCCAAGAGTTGGCACAGCTGGCCACCTTAGAGCCCCCCCCCCCCCCCAAGGTGCCAGGACAGTTTCTATGCGGGCGGCGAGGGAACGCTGTTGTGAGCTCTTCCTGCTCAGCTCTCTCGCGACCCAATGTGATGTCACTCCGGCACCCGGCATTACTAAGCGGCATGCGAGGGGACTGAACGGGAGGATCAGAGCTACCTCGTCGCCTATTTTGCGCTCCATCCCCCCTCCACCCCCACCCTTGCTTGCCCGCCCGCCCTCCTTCCTGCCAGCCCAGCAACCCAACTGGACCCCAGGTAAAAATACATCCAGCTCTCCCAAAGGTAGGGAGGCTCGGTAGATTTAAATTAAAAGTAAATAATTATTTGTAAATGTGGGGGGAAATCCGTCTGTCAGTGTGTGTGTGTTTGTGTGTTTGTCAGTAAATGTGTTATATCTGTCAGTGAGTTTGTTTGTCTGTCAATTAATGTGTTTGTCTGTCAATTAATGTGTTTGTCTGTCAATGAATGTGTTTGTCTGTCAGTGAATGTGTGTGTGTTTGTTTGTCTGTCAGTGAATGTGTGTTTATATCTGTGAGTGTCTGTCAATGAGTTTGTCAGTGAATGTGTGTTTCTGTGAGTGATTTTGTGTATCTGTTAGTGAATGTGTGTATGTTTATCAGTTAGTGTGTGTGTGTCTTACAGTGCTTGTGTGAGTGTCAATCAGTGAATGTGTGAGTATGTGTGTCTGCCAGTGAGTGTATGTCCGTATATCTGAGAGTGTGTGCCGGTCAGTAAGTGTGTGTGTCTGTGTGTATGTCAGTCAAAGCATGTGTTAGTCTTGAACAGAAAGAGGTATGGCCTTGACCGGAAGGGTTGGGGCAAATTTTAATTAGTGCTGCCCAAGTTCTTTCATGCCCAGGGCAGAACAAATTCAAAATACACCACTGGGTGCACCTGACTCTGACCATAACTAGCTGTAGGAAATTGATGCACTGTCTTGATGTATACGCGTGTTTGTGTGTTTGCGCATGTATACATTTTTTTTAATTTTTTTTTTGGGGGGGGGAGATGCTTGTATCTATAGTTTGACAATACAGAAAATAACGTTAACTCTGTTCTACCTGTGAAAGTCGAAGATTTCTAATGGAAATAATGCAAGGTGAAAAGCTGAGGCCATACTGTATCGCACCCGTTGCCAGTTCTTGACAATATTTTCCCGAAAATAGATCAAAAACTCTTTTATGCAGTTTGTATATCGCCGTTTGAACAGCTGAATGTATCGATGGAGAAGGCCGATATGAAATCTGCAGCTGTTGTCTGTGAAAATAAATTTGGTCCTAGCACACCCACCAAAATACACATGGTCTATATCCGTGCCCTCTGTGGCTGAGAATATTCTATGCATACATTGATATAGGCGTCACTCTGTGGCCCCTAGACTAAAACGCCCATCATCCTCTAATAATGGTGTCTTGAACACATGCTGTATGACTCTTGATGTCATTGTCCTTCTTTTCTCATGTCGAATTCTTGGTTACGAAATCACTAGGGAGCAGAGATGGTGCCTCTTATAGCACACGCCTCTCGTGCTCTGCTCCTTAGTTTTCCTCTTACAATGGATCTGTGAAGTGCTGGGATATGACTAGGAGGATGTGGATAGGCCAACCATAAGAGTCGTATATCAGGAAGCACAGATCTCCTCTGTCTTCTAGACCACCACTAATACCTGACCAGGTGGAAATGTAAAACCGGATTAGTTCCTGTAAAAAAAAAAATTAAATAAATAAAAATAAAAATATATATATATATATATATAATTTTGGTTTTTAATATAAGATTATGGGATGTAACTTAAGATCAGGACTGTATAGGGAGTCCTGTTAACATGTGGGTGCTTGGAGGGTCTCTTTATGCAGTGGTTTTTGTTTTGTGTTATTTTTTTTATCTTGTTTGCTTTTTTTAATCTGCTTTATAAGCAGCTGCTTTCTGGCCGTATTCTGTACAAGATTTTATATTTTTTTTAATTGTTCCAGTTTTTGTATAATTGTTAAACAGTGATTCTTATCCTTTTGCTTGGATTTAATTTACAAGCCCTTTCTATAATAAAATCAATTGGAACATTTGGATATGTTTCTCAATTATCATAATTAATTGGATTCTTTGGAGCAGGGCGATTAAGTTTGTATTAAGATGATTAAACTGAAATCATGGAGTACTGACTTGCATGGCGTTTGTGTTGATTACAAAATAACACTTTTTAAAAACTATTATTTTGATCTTTTGAAATTTTGTTTTAATATTTATTTATTAAAAAAAAAATTGGAATTTATTTTTTTTAGACCAATTTGTGTTCCTTTTATTACAATTCTCTGTTAAGTAAATCCATATTGTTAATGAAGACACCCAAAAGTGCATTGTGGAAGCCATTCTAATTCCTTGGGACCATAATCACTACAGCTGCATGTAATGGGTATGGTGCAAATATTTAAGGGGACCATTCCACCTTTATTTATTTGGTCAGATTGAATGTGGCTTGAGAAAAAAAAAACAAAAAAAAGAAAAACTGGCCTCTCCCTGGCACCTATAGCCTTCGCCAAAACCATTGCAGGATTTACACTTTCACATTATCACTATCCATTCTGTCCATCATAGATGGCATGGATGTGCTTAGAGCACTGTAGTGATTCCCAAGTGTCCCTTGTTTAGAAATGACAGTCCCATACGAATGGGACATGGCCATGACACACGACAAAGACATACGCGAGAGCCCACCAGGGGCATCCCCCCCATTACTCACACTACAATGACCAATAAGCCAGCAACCCTAGCTCCCCTCCCCACTTACCAGACAGCTCCGAGCACAGATACACCCCGACACACGAACCTCTGCCGCCCACTAATCTCACCTTCCCCGGTTAGCATCATTAACAGCTAGGCTTCGAACCTCATACCCGGAGCACCAGCGACAGACCCTCCCTACTAGACCTACTCGCCGAGATCTGATACGAGTCACTACCAAATAAGATACACAACTGAACACCCGTTCAACTGAGGAAACCCCACACGACAAGTAATGTGACATGAGAAACCTACCAGATATACTTACCCACCCCCAAAATAACACCCAAATCATACACCCCAATGGAACGCCAAAACTACCCACTACCGTGAAAATGTCCACACCCTACTACAAAAATAGACGGATCTGAATCACGCAACTATTATTGCAACACTGTTCATGGTATAAATATGGTGCAACCATCACATGCCGTAACGCGGTGATCAACTCGTTGAGTAGCCAAACTACACAGGCTCCTTCAGCCCAAACCATCACATGCTCTGTAAACTAACTGATACCATGTTATAATATGTTACTCATGCACTCTGTATCTCCTGTAACCCTTCTCAAACTGCTTTGTAATACGAATTTATAACAAAATAAAAACATTTGGAATAAAAAAAAAAAAAAAGAAATGACAGTCCATAGTTTGGGTCCAAATCACTTAGTCATTCTCTTCTATCCTGATGTCCCTCTTTTCTAGGAGCTCCATATTGTTGTTGTGTCTGAGTGTATAACAGAGCTCCACAGCAATAATACTCCCAGTAATGTGTCTGAGTGTATAACAGAGCTTCACAGCAATAATACTCCCAGTAATGTGTCCGAGTGTATAACAGAGCTCCACAGCAATAATACTCCCAGCAATGTGTCTGAGTGTATAACAGAGCTCCACAGCAATAATACTCCCAGTAATGTGTCCGAGTGTATAACAGAGCTCCACAGCAATAATACTCCCAATAATGTGTCTGAGCGTATAACAGAGCTCCACAGCAATAATACTCCCAGTAATGTGTCTGAGTGTATAACAGAGCTCCACGGCAATAATACTCCCAGTAATGTGTCTGAGTGTATAACAGAGCTCCACAGCAATAATACTCCCAGTAATGTGTCCGAGTGTATAACAGAGCTCCACAGCAATAATACTCCCAGTAATGTGTCTGAGTGTATAACAGAGCTCCACAGCAATAATACTCCCAGTAATGTGTCTGGGTGTATAACAGAGCTCCACAGCAGTAATACTCCCAGTAATGTGTCTGAGGGTATAACAGAGCTCCACAGCAATAATACTCCCAGTAATGTGTCTGAGTATATCACAGAGCTCCACAGCAATAATACTCCCAGTAATGTGTCTGAGTGTATAGCAGAGCTCCACAGCAAAAATACTCCCAGTAATGTGTCTGTGTATAACAGAGCTCCACAGCAATAATACTCCCAGTATAGTGTGTGAGTGTATAACAGAGCTCCACAACAATAATACT
Organism: Pelobates fuscus; assembly: GCF_036172605.1. Taxonomy (NCBI): domain Eukaryota; kingdom Metazoa; phylum Chordata; class Amphibia; order Anura; family Pelobatidae; genus Pelobates; species Pelobates fuscus. The sequence goes on along the minus strand of NC_086325.1, from coordinate 155,356,203 downwards.
CCCAGTAATGTGAGTGTATAACAGAGCTCCACAGCAATAATACTCCCAGTAATGTGTCTGAGGGTATAACAGAGCTCCACAGCAATAATACTCCCAGTAATGTGTCTGAGTGTATAACAGAGCTCCACAACAATAATACTCCCAGTAATGTGAGTGTATAACAGAGCTCCCCAGCTATAATACTCCCAGTAATGTGTATGAGTGTATAACAGAGCTCCACAGCAATAATACTCCCAGTAATGTGTCTGAGTGTATAACAGAGCTCCACAGTAATAATACTCCCAGTAATGTGTCTGACTGTATAACAGAGCTCCACAGCAATAATACTCCCAGTAATGTGTCTGGGTGTATAACAGAGCTCCACAGCAGTAATACTCCCAGTAATGTGTCTGAGGGTATAACAGAGCTCCACAGCAATAATACTCCCAGTAATGTGTGTGTATAACAGAGCCCACAGCAATAATACTCCCAGTATAGTGTCTGAGTGTATAACAGAGCCCCACAGCAATAATACTCCCAGTAATGTGTGTGTATAACAGAGCCCACAGCAATAATACTCCCAGCAATGTGTCTGAGTGTATAACAGAGCTCCCCAGCAATAATACTCCCAGTAATGTGTCTGAGTGTATGACAGAGCTCCACAGCAATAATACTCCCAATAATGTGAGTGTATAACAGAGCTCCACAGCAATAATACTCCCAGTGATGTGTCTGAGTGTATAACAGAGCTCCACAGCAATAATACTCCCAGTAATGTGTCTGAGTGTATAACAGAGCTCCACAGCAATAATACTCCCAGTAATGTGTGTGAGTGTATAACAGAGCTCCACAGCAATAATACTCCCAGCAATGTGTCTGAGTGTATAACAGAGCTCCACAGCAATAATACTCCCAGTAATGTGTCTGTGTGTATAACAGAGCTCCACAGCAATAATACTCCCAGTAATGTGTCTGAGTGTATAACAGAGCTCCACAGCAATAATACTCCCAGTAATGTGTCTGTGTATAACAGAGCCCCACAGCAATAATACTCCCAGTAATGTGTCTGAGTGTATAACAGAGATCCACAGCAATAATACTCCCAGTAATGTGTGTGAGTGTATAACAGAGCTCCACAGTAATAATACTCCCAGTAATGTGTCTGCGTGTATAACAGAGCTCCACAGTAATAATACTCCCAGTAATGTGTCTGAGTGTATAACAGAGCTCCACAGCAATAATACTCCCAGTAATGTGTCTGAATGTATAACAGAGCTCCACAGCAATAATACTCCCAGCAATGTGTCTGTGTGTATAACAGAGCTCCACAGCAATAATACTCCCAGTAATGTGTCTGAGTGTATAACAGAGCCCCACAGCAATAATAATCCCAGTAATGTGTCTGAGTGTATAACAGAGCTCCACAGCAATAATACTCCCAGTAATGTGTCTGAGTGTATAACAGAGCTCCACAGCAATAATACTCCCAGTAATGTGTCTGAGTGTATAACAGAACTCCACAGCAATAATACTCCCAGTAATGTGTGAGTGTATAACAGAGCCCCACAGCAATAATACTCCCAGTAATGTGTCTGCGTGTATAACAGAGCTCCACGGCAATAATACTCCCAGTAATGTGCCTGAGTGTATAACAGAGCTCCACAGCAATAATACTCCCAGTAATGTGTCTTAGTGTATAACAGAGCTCCACAGCAATAATACTCCCAGTAATGTGTCTGACTGTATAACAGAGCTCCACAGCAATAATACTCCCAGTAATGTGCCTGAGTGTATAACAGAGCTCCACAGCAATAATACTCCCAGTAATGTGTCTTAGTGTATAACAGAGCTCCACAGCAATAATACTCCCAGTAATGTGTCTGTGTATAACAGAGCTCCACAGCAATAATACTCCCAGTAATGTGTCTGAATGTATAACAGAGATCCACAGCAATAATACTCCCAGTAATGTGTCTGAGTGTATAACAGAGCTCCATAGCAATAATACTCCCAGTAATGTGTCTGAGTGTATAACAGAGCTCCACAGCAATAATACTCCCAGTAATGTGTCTGAGTGTATAACAGAGCTCCACAGCAATAATACTCCCAGTAATGTGTCTGAGTGTATAACAGAGCCCCACAGCAATAATACTCCCAGTAATGTGTCTGAGTGTATAATAGAGCTCCATAGCAATAATACTCCCAGTAATGTGTCTGAGTGTATAACAGAGCTCCACAGCAATAATACTCCCAGTAATGTGTCTGAGTGTATAACAGAGCTCCACAGTAATAATACTCCCAGTAATGTGTCTGAGTGTATAACAGAGCTCCACAGCAATAATACTCCCAGTAATGTGTCTGAGTGTATAACAGAGCTCCACAGTAATAATACTCCCAGTAATGTGTCTGAGTGTATAACAGAGCTCCACAGCAATAATACTCCCAGTAATGTGTCTTTACGATAAGTTTCTCCACAATCAAGATACTGTTCTTGTGCCAAATTACATTTTAGCTGCAAAGTTTTAGTAAGTCCTTCAAAAGTTCTCGGAACAGCCCCAGTCCCTGGCCACACTCAAACACCTAAAATACAAGATCCCCCTCTTTCAGTTTAGGTGATTATGATACTTAGAATGTCCCGTTAAATATTATTTTCTAAACAATTTCAAAAAGTTTGGAGATGTCATGTTTCTTTTTTTACGTGACCCCCCCCAAGCTCAATTGGGTTAAATCAGTTGTTTTGTATAGCCGTTACTGGTTTCCAAAAATGTTGTGCTCATTATATGCTGATTCAGATATAAATTGTACCTGCCACCATGAGTTTTTTTTTTAAATAGGTTTTAAAGTTGGTGCATTAACCAACAAATCCCTCATGCCAACCTTGGGTAACATTCATGTATTAATTTGATGCTTTACAGAAGGTGGGATGAACGTAAAAACTAGTATTTAAAACAGTTGATGGAAAGAACATGATTAACGTTGACACAGATTCACGGTTTTTGATTATTTTTATTTCTTTTTTTTTTAAATCCATATATATATGACTACCCATGCTGGCAGCGCAAGGCACATATATTTTGATTAGGCACCTTTCTATCACGAATAAAAGTACGGTATACATAGACTATTAAGGACAGCGTGTAATGAAAATAAATGTCCCCACCACTTTCCATCTTGAATCGCCTTAACAAAGTGTTCTAAAAAAAAATAAATTGTATCTGCCGTGTAGATTTACGCTTCGCTTGTAAAAAATAGCATCGCCAGTTTTCAAGTCCCACTTTCAGTGCGTTCGTGTTACGAGTAATTCATTAACATTGGGGGTTTATTAGTAATAAACAGGCAAGTTATAAAGTGTGAGCTAGCAGACAATTTAAGTCCTGGCTTAAGACTCCGGATGCTATTTATCACTTGTCAAGTTTGCTTATTACTTTAGTAAAACATTTTTATTGGTGTACAGCCAATTTACATATATAAATTAACGTCTCGAGTGTACAGAAAGTATTGCAACGTTGCAGTATGTCTTTTATGCCTTTTTAGAGTGCGTTGTTCTGCATACATTATTTAAAACCCTATAATCACGACCGTGTGCTGTAGTGGTTATGGTTCCAGGTCAGCCCTGCCGCTCCCAATAAGAAGTAGGGAAACCATTTTACAACCGGTTTACTTCTGTCTTGGGGCTCTGCTGGACACTGTTCTCTGCCTCCACTGTGGCTGGAAGTTCTCTGTTCTGAGCGAAGGTCAGCAGTGCAGGACTTGGCTCATTGGCTGAGAGCAATCAGCTGACACCCTCACCCAATGAACTGGCTCTTGCTAGGTCCTTACTGTTATCACTTGCACCGGCGGAGTTGCTGGTAACCTCCGAGGACCTCCTTTAAGTAGTCACACTTTTTTAAAACTGTTTGACTACTTATAATGGGAAAAGGGCCTCCTTTTATATGCCAGGGCCATCTGGCACCATAACCACCACAGTGTACTTTACCAGTTATGGTGATTTTATGGTTTGGGGGGGGGGGTGGTTTCAGATTACGGGAGTTATTCCAAGGGTGCTGGTAAGCTTCAGCTTTTCTTTGGCATAAGAGATGTATTCAAATGAAAAAAACCAAAGCTGGTATTCACTCGAATTTGTCACTTGACATAGGCATTTACAGAGATTTTAAAAGTTTAAATAAAAAAAAAAAAATCCTTTTACTGATGCTCTGTTGACCCTCTGCCCGTTTGGGGTAAATAGGCTCAGTATGCAGAGAGCGATCGAGGAGCTGTCACTTTAGGAGAAAGTCTCAGAAGCTTACAATGCGTCAAAGCAGGCAGGACAATCCAGAGGCAAGGCCAGGCAACAGAGGTTCCAGATCAGGAAACCGGATTAGACAACTCAGACTGATAATGGAGACTTGTAACTTCTAGGGAGCTCACAAGACATTTATGAACAATGAGCCTAGAGTGGACCGGGTTAAAATAGGGGAGAGAAAGGGGAAACCCTCCCATGAGGAGCGGTTTAGAGGCCCATGTTTTTCACTGCCTTTACCTGGTTTGAAGGTGTCCACTCCCCCTTTGTGGGCGGGACCCACAATCCAGCAGATTTCCACCATATCATGTTGCTCCAAGTGGGGAACATCAGGTAGGGTGGGCAGGGGGGCCAGAGGATGAGCATGTTACTCCTCCTTCTCCCAGCAACGAGCTGTCAGTCCAAGCAGCAAAGGGAACATACTGCTGGGGACTCTCGTTGAGCATTAAACCTTAGAAACTATTTAACCCCTAAAGAAAGGGCAGCATCAAGGGAGTCACAACAAAATATCCACTTAAATAAGATGAAGCAGTTGTCCCAAGAGTGTTTGTTTAAGCAGAAAAGTTTTGGTGCATAGATGTCCAAATACTCAATGTAAACATTGCCAATATTGTCTATGCAGGCGGCCGCCCAACTGTCCCAATTTTATTGAGGTTGTCCAGGATTTTGGGTGTTGTCCAGACTTTATCTGATGTCCTGCTTTTGGGGAACTGTCCCCACACAAGCATAGCACAAAACAATAGGGAGGGCCAGCACTCCACTAGAAATGTGGGTGCATATCTCCAAGGTCTAGCTCACATCTCAGAAAAGCAATAAGGAGCCGCAACACCAAAATAAATGTCAGAGATTTATTCCTCCAATGTGGAACTGGCAACGTTTCGATCCCACTTCAGGGTCTTTCACAAGCCTGGCAGTAACATCTGAAATCTGTTCGAAACGTTGCTGTTTTTTCATTGAAATTAGCTATTTATTGTTACATCAAAATATTGATGTAACGTGGTGCACACAGCAACTTGTAGAGCAGTCCTCATTTTTCTTTTATTCTTCCAATTAATAGAGCAATTTTTGCTAAAAGTTTTTTGCATTGGATTACGTTTTTTTTTTTAAATAAAAATGTATTAGAAAAAAAATGTGAGCCCCTGAATATAAAGTATAAACAGGAACACTTGCGGTAAAACTATTTGTTTTTAATGTGAGAGTTGTCCTCTAATTCTGTGTGCTATGCAAAACCGCTTCCAAGGAGATTTTATTTTCTGTGATCGGACACATCTATCCATTCTTGAGTTCTATGCTTGTCATCTATGGAGAAGGCCTGCTGTGTGAAATAAATCCTCTAGATGGAATATCACGGCTTGCACCCTGCTCTTTCCCACCCACAGCGCTAAAGAACTTGACCCCACTGTTGCGCCCTTCCATTCACAAACGAGGCCCCCCAATGTGGTGACTCGCTGCGATCACACAAGCAAACAGATGAATGACAGCAGGTCTTGAAGGGAAATCAGTTTTATTCAAAGCCAACATGTTCCTTTATGATTTTAAACAAAACCGAGCGCAGCCTGCTAGATAGGGGGTTCCAGAATTATTTCTTCGAAAATAAGACATGAGGATTTGATTGTTGTGTTTCTCACCTATTCACCAAGCAATACTGCTAGTCTTGCTGACATTTATTAATAATTCAGCAATGTGGGGATTTATATGCAAACATAATCTTTGTTTGTTATTTTGTGATAGCACAGGAATACGTGTTTTCATTCTATCTCGGCTTCAAACTCCTTTTTAAAGGAACACTCCCAAGAACCATAACCAGTTCAGCCAGCCCCTGGTGCAGAGAACACAATTTGGACGGTGTGACTGGACCTCTATGTCAGGACACGTTGGCCATAAAATTGTCTTTGTTTAACTGTGGAATAAATTGTATCAGTAGATGAACTAGACCAGGGATTTCAAACTGTGAGTAGAGATTGCTGTAAATCCCCAGATTAGTCTAACCATAGCAATGGACCACTTCACAATATAGAACATAGGAACATGTGCAATATGACCACTTTTTATGCACCCCATGTGTCCGTTCATTTCAATATCCTTACTCTGATTTCAAAAGAGTAAATATACTTTGGCTTGCTTGAAGTGCTTTATGGGTGAAGAACGAGTGCTTTCTTTTCACTTTACAATAAGTACAGATTTTAACAAAAAAATCTCACTTTTTTTTAAAATATACCTTCTTACACCCCACCTGGCTTTCAATTAGGCAACTAGTCATGTTACTTCCAGGTTTGGTTAACTCAGTGGAGCTAAACTCAAGGCAACAATTGCTCAGAGCACCTGCCTTGCAAAGACTTCTCATCGAGCTGCATTGGGAAGTCTGTGGTTGGACAGTCACAGAACGTCTGGGTTGGGGAACAAGATGAATGCTTGCAAAGGCTTTAGAAAAGAGATCTGCAGCTTTTTGAAGCCGTTTTAGATGAACATCAATGAAATGCATAATTAAATGTTTTGATTGGGGTTACATTTACTAAATCGTGACGTTTTGTGTTTGGGCAGTGGAGTGTCCCTTTTATACCTGGGAGCATAGTCTGAGGTGGTCTGTGTAAGATGCAGGTTTGTCTTGCCTACTCTTTGACCTGGATGCACTAGAATGACGCAGGACATCAATTCCAATGGCTTCAGATAGTTTTTCTTTATATTTAATGAGCTAGAGGAGAAGTAGAGAACAAATCTGCACCGTTGCAGGATACACCGCAAGATCTGTGTCCATCATGAGCATCATTAAAGAGTTTAGATGTAACGCATTCCTCCTGAGTTCAGCTGCTGAATGGAGCCTTTGTTAAATTCGAGGAGGACACAATTAGGACTGCAGTGAGCGTTTCGAGCCACGATGACAAGCTTGTGATGTATTTGACAATTTATTGAGGAAATTTCAGTGTGAGAAGATAGTATGATTGACATGTAATAAGAGAATGTTTCTGAAAATGCTGATACTGATATAGAATACAAGAAGCTGATCTATAAAATGTTTACTTTCATTTTTTTGTAAATCTTCTTGTGCGTCCATGTGACATGAACCAATGAGACACAGACATATCGTTCACCACATAAGAGATCCAATTGCCCACAAATAGTAAACCATCTACTCATATTGAGAAAAGAAAAACAATCGCAGATGTAGGCTTTAGGCAAGAGGAAAAAAATATTCACTAGATTTCTGAATTGGTAACCGTATTGTAATAGTTAAAATCCAAGATTTAGACTTTCCAGTAGATCCTCTGTTGACCAGTGGGTGTTAGCATATGACCGTTTTTTTTTTGTCCAGTAATGAACATGCCAAGTGCTTTGGAAGTTGGAGATAGAAGGTACTTTTTATACCATCACATGTAAAATGTTCGAGAAATTCCAGAGCAATTGTACTCCTACAAATTGAAAAGTTAGTACTATATGAGATCCACTCACATTTGGTTGAGCTATCTAAGAGCGCTGCTTTGTGGCGCGTGGACGGTATAATCCCCGTCTAAGGATATATACCTATGCATACTTGCATTGCATTTGGAGTACCAGCATTGCCTACACCACCATATATCCTTAGACGGGGGTTATACTGTCCACGCACAACCAAGCAGAGCTCTTAGATAGCTCAACCAAATGTGAGTGGATCTCACATAATACTAACTTTTCAAATTGTATTTTACTATACTGCATTGCATTATTATTGTTTTTTTCTGTTATTCTGAGGTCTAAAGTATTACACCATCTGAAGATTTATGTACGTATAAGCTTCGGGCGCGGTATACGCCATTTATTTCATTTTAAAGCGGATTGTGTGATGGGTTTCGTCATTCAACCTCCTGTGCGTTTACTAGTATTTTCTATGAGACACATGTCCTATTCCGAGCTTCAATTGATTTTCAGTGACTTTTCTGTAAATTGGGGTGCCATATGTATTAGAGAGAATAATGAGACTCAGATTCCAATAAAGAAAAGTCCTGCCAGATTTGGGCCACTTGGCCAGTATGTACGTATCTGGTGTTTTTTATTGTTGTTTCTTTTACTTTTATAGATCAAAAGAGCCTTTTTATTTTTTTTCTCTTCTTGTTGTTGACTGTTTGTTACATTTGGTCACATCAAATTTGACATGTTCTCGGAAACCCAGGGAGAGAGAGAAATACACTAAGGTTGATTAATTTAATCTCTGCTGTGGTTCATTGGACAAGTTAATTGGGGTTCACTGGCTCCCCCTTCTATGTTTGTCGTTGACATAACTCAATCCTGCTTTCCCTTTGGCTTTGTCCCTAATGAAATAAACTTCAGTCCTACCAGGAAAATAAAGCCGAAATCTTGTGTTCATAAATCACTGACCCAGGAATGGCAACGTCTACTCTTTCATGTCTTCGCTATGGAGAGACAGAGCTCTTAAACCAATTAGTAAGTAATGGGCTCTCACAGCCAAGAAACGTTCAGGGACAACATTATGTAAACCCTTTTGTCGGTCTTAATATTTAACACGTTCAGTATCCGAATGTTTTTACACATTTATTATTATATAGTGTTGTAAAGGTTAAAAAAACAAACCAATAAAAGTAAATCTAGCATAAAAAATTGCATGATTACCCATAACTACATTTACATATTTCAGATATCTTAATTTTCCTCCAGTCTCTATTTGTCTCCCCCATGTGCCTCTTGTCTCAGTCCCAGAGTGTCTCTCACCATCTTCCCATCTTACAGGTTTGCTCACCACTTCCTTTGTACCAGGTAATTCACCATAACTTCCCCTGCAGGGTCTCTTGCAGACATCTTCCCCCTAGGGAGCCTCTTGCCATTCCCTCCTCCCCACAGTGTGTTGGTAGATGACCCCCACCACCCAGTCAGTCGACCACGTCCCCACCTCAAGTGTTCGACCATTTTTCCACACCTCCACCTGAACACACCAGGGTACTCATGAGTTCATAACCACTGCACCAGGTTAGGCAACCTACGGCACTTCAGATGTTGTGGAGCAGTACATCTCCCTTGATCCTTTGTTAGCATTATGAATGTAAGAGCATGATGGGAGATGTAGTTAAAAAAAATATGGAGTGAGGAAGGCTGCCTACCCTTACACTACATGCTATAGTGGTTATGGTGCTTGACGTCTTTCTGTTAAATCTTTCTACAGGGAAAGAAAAAGAAAATATACAAGTTAAAAAAATAACCGTTGCATTTAGAGATTCTTGAAGTAGATAATCAATCGGCACATCCCACTTCTATCAATCATTGGAGCTAGCATGAGTCAGAATAGTTTGAGACTGGTCGGTTCTAATCCAAGAAGTAGGTGAAACACTGGATAACGGTGCTTTAGACACCTGACGTTTGGATAGATTGATTTGAGTAGATCTAGGGAATCCTTGGCAGATGATTTAAATCAGGTGAAGGGTTTGAGTTAACACAAATTCTCTTGTTGCAAATCAAGGCCATTTTCTTCAAAATTGTCACGTCTCACACCCGACAAAGAGCATTCCGCAGCTCTCGTAGACTTAAAACTGATGAGTAATCGTTTTCAGTCCAATTATACGTTGCTTTCATCAAATATACATTTCTGTAATGCACCTGCAGCACAGTAAATAACATGGGTATGGGACGCACCATGACACAACAAAAACGTAGGATCGGGAATCTTTGAAATGCTAGAGAGTGATGTACTAAGGTGTGATATAAGAGGAAGGAGGGGAAAAAAAGTATCCATAGATATTTTCTGCTATAGAACAAGGCAGCTCTGATTGTTCTTTGCTTTGTTCCTGTGAATTCCTGAATAATAACACTAAAACTTTTTGACCCCCTTTTCAATGCCACTCGCAGCTGTCCAGAAGAGTCTATTGAGACAGTTTTTCACTTTTTGAAGTAAGAGATGCTCTTTTTTGGGTGGGTCTGGTCCCACAACGTCTCAACCCCCTACACTTTTAATTTCTACATATGTGGAGAGGCCTTTTTTTTTTTCTCTCATTTATTTATTTATTTATTTTGATTACATTATTGGGGGAAATTCTCTCTAGACTTGATTTGCTTAGTTAGTCCTTCCTTGTGACTTATTTCAATTCTTTATGAATGGTGGCTTAAAAAATCTGTAAGGCATTAAAATGTTCATTAAAAGCACTTATACTGTCAGAAACAAACCGGTTAGTTTGTTCAGGCGTGGAGTAAAAGGATTTTGATTTGAACGAACTAGCCGAAACACATTTTTGCACACGTCTAACAGAAACCCAGCTGTACACACTTGAATTGACTCCTTAAAAAAACAAAACAAAAAAAAAACACGAATGATCTATATTTTGTCTCCGTTCACGTCACTAATTCAAGTTTGCAGCATTTACATGGGCCGAAAACCATGCCAAAGTCATAGGTTTCTGCATTGTCCACTAATGCACGAGCCATATCCTCTGTTTGCACACACTGCTTGATTCCCCCCAAAAAGATATTTAAAGTTGGATGGAGAGGAAATAGTAGGATATGGAAATAATCTTGAGAAGCCTGTGTTCTCTATTATGAAGACTCTCTGATTTATTGCTGAGGGGTATTTTTGAAAAGTTTTTAAACATTGCCCTTAGAAGGGTCATCATAGCTTTTCATCATTATTAATCGACTGTTTGTCACCACTGAGGTTAGAACGAAAAAAGCTCCAGGCCACAGTTATCAGCATAGTCTGTGGCTATCTCTAGAAGTTTTGCTCTGAATTGGACTAATGGTAGATATCTTATTGAGCAGTTTGCCAACTGGCAACGAAAATTGTGAATTAGCAGTCTCCTATCTTCCAAAAGAAATCCAAGGTCTTTGTCACTGCTACCAACTTTAGAATTGGGTATAGGACCCTTGTTACTTGAGTCCTTGTCATGGTACCTGGGTACTCTCTAGGCGTCATTCAACTGTGAGTTTGAACATGCTGAGCTATTCCCGTGTCAATGTGAATGCACAGCAATCATGTCGATGTCACATATATTTTCCTTCCATTGATTCCAACGTGGATTGCTTGCCTGATGGTGCCTCTCATAGACTTAGGCACTTGCATTATTTTTCGCCACACCTTTGATCGCGCTTGTTCTGCCTTCACCACATTAGGTTTTCCAGAAGGATCTTTCCTTACTATATAACTATGTTGTTGTTGTTATTGCGCACGAGTAAGAAACACGTCTATGGACAATCCTGAAAGACTGAGATCTTCTATTGGTCTTCTCGTGTGTGGACAATAAAACGCTTGCTCCCATCAAACATTACGAGTGACAGCTGGAGGAGATATGTGCTTGAATACCTGAAATACGTCTGCAACCCACCGTCAACAGTTCCAAGTTAGAGGAAACTTTTGATAAAAATATTGCTAGAACAATCACTCAACGTGAACGAGTACCTTTTTTTTTTTTTGTGCTTTTCTGAATGACGGTTGATGGGAAATTCCAAAGTAATATACATGTTTTTTTTTTTTTGCAAGATTCTATCTTCACGAAAACATTAAAAGGAACACTGCTGCTTTAATTAAATCCACGATCAAGCCATATACGTATCATCCCCGATTGCTCCAATACACCTGCTTGTTTCTTTCTACAAGAAGAGCTCTCATTACCATGCTTGTTGTCCATTTGTTTACACCTCATTTATGTTGTACAACATGGCAGTACATCCAGCCTTTTATAGTTACATGTTTCATATATGTCTACTGATTAGAATATTGGCAACGGACGCAGGATCCACCCAACACCCAGGTGGCCATACTTACCTAATTAAGACACCTCATACCAGATAAACGCATAGGCCTCAGTCAAGACCGCAACACAGAAATCCAGCACAGGCACGACCCACTAGCCCCATGACTACGGACTGATGACCACGCTGTTACACCAGTTCGTTATATGGTGTAAGTGTTTACCAAACCAATGATACCCTAAAATGCCACTACCATAGAGACAACGATTAACACTTATGGTAACAGTGGCCAGGGGACACTGCTGTACATTGTACCGATATTACCTACCGTAACTCGTTGACTGCACTTTGGATCTACGCAACTTGGTGCATTGTGTTCATTCTATTACCGGCACAGTTTCCAGTTAATTTTTTGTTTCCTGTACATATTGCTGTCCAAATGATGTTTGATCTCACATATCATAAGAGCTACAGCTGTGTACGCTGTTCACTAATTGTCAACATGTAACCATGACGAAAGGCAAAAATAAATATTGCCAAAAAACAAAAAAGAATATTGGGGAAAAAAGTGACATCAAACCACCTGTGCATTTTCTTTGATATCTCTGCCTTGGAGAGACAATTCATGACAGCCTGAAGTCTGGGACATTTTGAAATGCTTGTAAATTAAATGTTTTGTTGATCTTATTTGTCCTTCTAAGAGCTAATACTACTGGGAGGTGGACGAGAAATTAGTGGACAAGTCTTTAAATTTTTTTTAGAATGGACTGGTCGTTAATATTTATCATGTTTAGAACTCAACCTAATCTAATGTTTTAAAAATAGATCTAAATTTTCCATTAAATGGAAAATATTCTCTCCCCCCCCCCCCCTTTTTTTTTTTACTTTAAATGTATTTATTTTTGCTGTGCATGTACAGATCATCCTTGAACGCCATAGATGCATAAATGCTAAACAGTGGCATGAAAAACTGCACATTTTTTGTTTTATTAACAAGCTTAACATATATATCTCAGTAGTGAGTAAATTGGTAGTCAACAGTAGATTTAGTGATGTGAAAGTGTGAAACAGAGTGGCATTTGGAAGAAGAGCAGATAATAACTAAAGAGAAGCATGCCACATCAAATAAAGGACCCTGAAGCCCAAAACTGAAACTCCTAGCTGGTCAGAGAGGTACGAGCATACTCCAGTATAGCTGCTCATTAGCCCAAGGAGAGGCAACCCCAGTCCCCAAGCAGATATTAGCTGAACCCCTTCACCAGCATGACACAATCCCAAGCTTTACTCTAAGGCCAGTTGCCGCTATCACAACCAAGTAAGTTGTTTTCAGGAGTGTGTAGACCTCTGATGTCGGGTGGTAGCAATGCAGTGGGAGCTGTATTGAAGGAGTTGTATGTGGTGAGGAGATGGAGTTTTGCAGAAACCTTAGGCGGTTCCCGGTACTTGATGATGTAGCTCAGCTTTATGGGTCTCAGCAGCCTGCTCCCCGTGGTAACTGCTTTGTGTGTAGTCGACCTCCGCATGGATCCTCAGTGTCTATTGGTAGCACCCTCGGACGGGCCTCAGGAGCCATGTGAGCCATGGCTCGGATAATATTGCACAGGATTGCCTGTTAGGGGCATCATGAGCCCTGAGGGAGATCACCTCCTCCGTGGAGTGCTCATCAGGCTCAGCTGCCATTTTGAGAGCTTTGGGCCAGTGGGGCTCCAGGGTAGGCTAAGATGACCCCCACCGGCCCAAAGGGAGGGGGGGAAGCAGGGCCAGTACCACCCAGAGCTGATTGACCGGTATTTGCACATCGGCAGGATAGCAGGGGGGCAGTTGTCCGCCCCACACACCACCTGGGTAAGCCCAAGTAGGCCTCAGCCACAGAGATTCTTCTCCCCCGAAGGGTCCAAAAGTAAGTTACTGGCCTGTTCTCAGGAACAGCACCTTGTAGTGCAGTTGCCTTCCGTGTCTCAGCACAAGATGAGGAGCCAACCAGTTTTTTGGGACCAAATAGGGGGAATGTCACAGGAGCTGATCTTTCATGTGATTACTCCGCATGGTGGCCTGCCCCGCCCCCTCTCTCTCTCTTCTTTTTAAAGTTTAAAAGCAGTTTGATGTTCTGTAGATTTTGAGTTTGCCGTTATTTATTTGAAAGGTTTTTACTTTTTATTTATGTTGTATTGACTGGGAATCTCTGAATGTACGCCATCTTGTTTTGATGTTTTTGTTTGTTTTTTAAATCCCTAAATCCCTTGCCTTTTAGCTACTTTAATTCCTTGATCCATTGAATTCCTGACTAGGTTTCTATCCTCTTCACTTTCAGGTGGTTTGCATGATTTCTGGACTTCACAGAGAGGAGGTGACGGCACCCAGTGGACCACAGGTGAGCTGTCAAACCATTCAGTAATGCTTTGACTACTTACACTAGGAGGGCGCCAGGTCACTAGGCAGTCTGTAGACATTATTGTCCTTGGAGTGTTCCTTTGACGAATAGGCAATGACCACATTGCACGGTTTTTAAACTCTAGCTATTTTGACACATTTACTGAAAACAATACTGAACTGGATTAAAAATGGGTAAAAGAAAAAAAGATTGCATTTGGTGTCTGGTATAAAAGCAGTGCTTTCAGATTCTGAACCTTATACAGAGTATAGGATCTGGAATAAGTACAAAGCATCATTTTTAAACAAAATATGAACTTAATACTCCCAGCAGGATACACAATCACAAAGTTTTATTGACTTGCTTTAAGGCAAGGGAATGATAAATGGAAGTTCTGTGAAGTACTATTAATAGATTAAAAAAAAAAACCCCAAAAAACTTGGTGTGTCCCTCACATGAAGGAATACGGCACCCTCTGTATGAGCCAGCTGGCTGGTATCATCCCCTCCTGGTATCAGTCGGTGCAATTCGCACACCCCTAGCTGAAGCAATTCTGTTGTCCCCCCTCCCTTCGTTGACATTAATACAACCCACCTGACTCAAAAGGGTTGGGAAATGGACAGTGGAAAATGGACCAGGGTTGGGAAATTGACCATGTCTATCCGCCATTGTTTTATTATCTTCAACCAGAAACCCATAGATGGGAATGGTAGGACAGTAACATTCATTTTTATGTAGCCTCAACCACCCATGTGTGGAGACAGTTTAGTACTCCCTCAATGTGGAGGCAGTTTAGTACTCCCTCAATTCCATTTTAGAACCTCACCCACTGCTCATGGCTGTGGGATTTAAATAGGCCCACCCATGAGATAGAAAATATATATATATATACACACAATGTCTTATAAATTGAGAAAGCACCTAACCTCTGGGGGGAAGAGGAGGGGCCTGTGTGAAGTCTCTCCCTGGTAATTTATAGGTCCCCACGGTGGCATATAACTATAGTGACTGCTCACTGTTTAGTAGACCTACGGCAGGGGGTCGGACCATATACGAGGTATAACTCCTCCCGTATATGAATATGGGAGTCATGTTGACCTCCATAGGCTTTTTTCTGTTTTTTTTTGTTTTTTTAACCTCAGAGTGTTTTTTTCCATGATTCACCTGCTGACTACTATTGTTGTAAGTGGGTAAACTTTTTTTTTTATCCAGACCAAATGCAGCCTTATGCGGAACCTGCTCCACAAATCCTGACATTGTTGCACTCTATGAACAATATCTGGATTTCGTAGTCCGAGAGGTTCCATGCTGCGGCTAATGGTTTTGCCCCATTGAGATCAGGGCCATTTGGACTTTAGAAAGAAAAAAAAAACAAACCCCAGAGAATAAAGGGACAAAAATGACATAGGCTGATTGAGCAATACAAAAAAGACAGATGACAGAAATAAAATGGGTGGAAAAGACAGCTGCAGCGTGAGATACAGATAAATTATAGAAAACTGTGTACTATGACCATAACCCCATCGCAATGCTTCCCACAGAAAATGAAAAGAAACAAGATTGTTGCAGGCACATTCTGTATGTGATTCTGCCCTAGAATATTATCCAGCCAGTTTCCATCACTGAGAGGAGAATTTGTTGGTATTGAAAAGTGCTGAGAACACGATTCTGTCACACCTAATTAGTCTCCAGTTTTCAATCAATCTCGGCAGTGGGGAGTATGGCTCGATAGATCAGAGGCCACCATTTGAAGGTCCGTCCGTTACTGTGAGATAAAGCATGTCAAAGAGAGGTTCATGCTTCCGAGCAATAATCAATTGATTCGTAGTGTATGAACCAAGTTAGAATGCCTCTGTCTACTTCAAAAGATACCCTTAAAGAAAGTAAGAGGTTTAAGGAGCTTTCAATCAATCAATGATTCAACTAAAGCCTTATGAATGCAATATTCTCACATTACCTGCACAACACAACAAGAAGATAACAAGACGATCACTCTTGTAGGCTGTAAATACTGTTAATTGACCAGTCCTTTTATCAGGCTGTTACGGATTGTATTTGTATCTTTTTTTTCCCAGAGCTTTTCAGTTTAGTTTAATTCTGTGACTCTTCACCGCTTTTATTGAAAGGGGAAATGTCACAAACCTCCTCCGAACTCTCCACCAAAACATGACGTGGCCAGGAAATCTTACAAATCTCTTGTGTATAAAGAGACATTGGATAACCTCTACTTTTTTTTTTTAAATTCTTTATTTTTCGTTGTGCATGAAAGAACAGTATGCTTGCGTAGCCCCAACAGCAGTCGCAAGTAGTATGGTAACAGGCAAAACAAGCATAGCAATGCATAAGAATAGACCGCACATTTTTGGGATTAAGGTGAGAAGAGGTGTAGACAGTAGGCTGACATAACATAGAAATGTAAGCATGCCTAACTGTCTGTGGTGATAATGTAAGTGTTCTACATTTGTGGTACATGCTGGTGAGATTATAAATTCAACATTGATTTGTATGAGCTGACTAGAGTTTTTCAACGCTTTCAGGATATGCTAGGCATATTGATGGTGTCTTTTCTATATGTATACTAGCTAGAACAAATATTCATACACGGTTAACAAGCTAATAATTCAGGCATCAACATTAATAGCAAGGACATCAGTACAGAGCTCTGTCATGTCGGGTTAATGATGGGGGAGGGGGCATTAAGGCTAGAATTGTAGCTTGTATCAGGAGGTTAGGGCCACTGGGTGTGCAGAGAGGTAAGTATTAATTATCCTTGTAAGTAGTTCATCTAGGTATAGCAACAGTGCCTGTAAAAGAACTGTAGGTCCCCAATCTGGGTACTATGGAGACAGAACGGAGGGCACAGTGTGCTTCTTGCTCTGTGGGGTTTGCAGTGCAGCAGGTAAAGTTCGTAGGTCGCTCAGCCAATGTCCATAGAAGGATAGTCCCGTTTCTCGCCGACCGCTCTGATGGGCGTTGTCTCACGAGCTCCGGCCTCCCGGTTAGTAGGCCCAGGCGTCTCCAGGCTCGCCTCCCAGCTCTCTGTCCGAACTTTGAGTCGCGTCTCCTCAGAAGTGTACCGCGGACGGTATGTAGCTCCAGCACTAGGCAAATTGGATCTCTGTGTCGTGGCACAGGTTTTGGCTGCGACCGTAGAAGGTAGAAGTAGGCTATGTTGGTCCCACGTTCTTGGGCCAGGCGAGGTGCTTGCTCGAGGTGCTCTCTTAGCATTCCAGCTCCTGTGCTTGCAGGGGGTGAGTGCCAGCATCCGAGCAGTCTGGCCTCCCCGCCTGCCAAGATGAGCGTTGGTATCTGTGTTGCCGGGTAGCAGGTCTTGGGGCTCGAGGCAGGGGCCCACAGTGGCGGCGCTGGGTTACGGGTCGAATCCAGGATGCCACCGCTCTCGCCGCTTGGTAATATGTCAGTTCCTGGTTGAAAAGTAGCATCCTGAAGCTCCCACAAAGCCGGTCAAAGGCCTCCAGGGGCCGCGTCGCCGGCCCGGCGCTTGTGCCTTTGGACTTGGGCCTTTGCTGGGCCGCCATCTTGGTCGAGTCCGTCATTTGCCTTGATCTGCCGCTCCAGTGGGGTCTGGGATATCCCCCACCGGTCCAAAGGGGGGGGGGGGGGGGTTGAGTGCTGGTGTCGTCATTCGGGAGCTCCAGGGCCGGGGGGAGCGTCCGTCTCCATTAGGCCGCACATCGCTTCCTGCGCCCCTGGTCTCGACGGACTTCGGAGTTACATGATTCGGTTCCGTGGTGCCTCCCCAGCATGGGTAGTGCACCCTCGTGAGCCCCGTGGCTTCATAGCCGCCGCTATTACCCCGGGTTTTGTCCACCATGCAGGAGCTCATGTCGCCCACGTCTGCTTCGTTTGGCGGTAACCTCTACTTTTTAATGCACTAAGCATAACAAAATATTAAACGCTCCCAATAACCTCCAACCAAGACCTCTTTGTTTCTTGATGCGTCTTGCTTGGAAGGTGGCTGGACATTTACAGCTACCTCGGCCCTCCTGTGGGCTCCTGTACATGTGCATCATCCTTCCATAAATACCAGACTGTACACACAGCTGTACCTCTCTCTCTAGTGCTAGA
The DNA here is from genome assembly GCF_036172605.1 of Pelobates fuscus. Lineage (NCBI taxonomy): Eukaryota > Metazoa > Chordata > Amphibia > Anura > Pelobatidae > Pelobates > Pelobates fuscus. Next base: position 155,337,823 of record NC_086325.1, on the reverse strand, counting down.
GAAGTTTAAATTCTAATAATTAAATTTTAAATATACATATATTTGCATTGAATAAAATATAAAATTATTATCCAAAATAGTGTAATGCAATGAAAGGGTATTGGACAGCAAAGAAATAAGCTACATTTCTCCCTTGACTGCATTGATCCAGGGGACAGACTTACAGTTGTCGTTTTTTTAATTGCTGCAATGATACGCCACTGTGGGCAATGAATAGGGCACTCAACGTAACACTATAACCTCTGCAACCAAAGTTTTTATGGTGCTTAGAGGGACCCTTTTAAGGCTGACTGTGCATCATGGGAAATGTAGTACTGAAAAGTCTAGGGTGTTAAGGTTAACCAGCGCTGTAATAACAAAATATGCAAAACCTATATTTAGCCCCTTAAGGACCAAACTTCTGGAATAAAAGGGAATCATGTCATGTGTCCTTAAGGGGTTAAAGGAACACTAACATTTGACTCTCAATGACGTTGTTTTAGAGACTGGGGTCACTGTTTTGAACAGTTTAACCCCAAGTTTGTCCCACAGTTGCTGGCGGCTAACAGACTCTCTCATCCTATTATACTACAGTAGGTACTATTACTTGCAATGGGTGGTCGGTGATGGGGCGATCACATCAGCTGACTCTCTTCCCGTTTTCACTCTCAAACTTTCCTGTATTACATTGGGGCCAGAACTGAAAGATTTAAGGAGGCACTGCTAATGGACCACGGGGGTTAACCCATTCGTAAGTGTTTTAACCCCCCTAAGCTAAATTGGGTACCCAGGCACCCCTGCCACCATAACCACTTGTTTGAGCTGAAGTTGTTTAATTATGGGAGTGTGCCTTTAAAAGAGACAAGACTTACTTTGTTTGATTGAATGTGCTTCTGCCTTTTGATTAGTGGACTGTTTAAATATCCGCTTGATGCAACACTTCGTGGACAAATGACATGTCATCTACAAACAATTAAAAACAAAAAACAAAAACAACCTATAAAAGGCATTTTTATTTTTTTTTATCACACAAACATTGTTATCGAGTTTTTGTGTTTGACGCTTTATCCGCTCCCTGCATCTGTCCTCTCTCTTTGGCAGCCGTGTATCTTTCTGCATTGAACATAATAGGTGCCTGTAAATGTTTCTATCCGAGACAATTAAAAGTGCCAGAACGTTTTCAATGTATGTCTTGTTCTCTTTCGGAGGCGAGGTGCGAATTTGACGGTTTTGCTGCAGAAATAGAACGGGGCTTGACCCACGAGTCCGAGACCTGCATGTCCCTCCGGAGAATGTCTTCATCTAACTTTATCTCATTTTGCGCTGGTACTGGAGGTCTCAACAGGCAATTATATTGGCTCGATCAAAGAAAGCGCTCGGCCTCTCATTAGTGTCAATAAGATATACTGAGGATCTCTGAGAGCTCCGCTTAATTATTAACCTACACAGGTATCAGGTGAAATTACTGATTATAACGAACCACTGCCAACGAACGAGCATTATATATGTTGCAATAGATTTAGGAGAACATTGTAAACACAGTACGTTGCTTTATTTCAGTCGATAACTTATGCGTCGTGTGATTTGTTTGTTTTTTTTCTCGTTTCTCATAACTCACCGAACTCTGCACCTGTCTGTCTATTAATCTCTCAGCTGAGTGGTTTTTTTTTTGTTCTGTATGTTGCTAGTTTAATTTTGTTGCGAATTAAATTGTAGAGTTGTGACATTTTGAAAATGTTAATGTATTTATCTTTATATGAATATCTAAATGTGACTCTGTACAGTAACTAAAACTTGCATTATCATGTATACAGAGTACGGTAAACTGAAAATATGCCACAGTCCAATTTCTATGCAGTCTTATTGTATGAGATAGACACTCTGCTCTGACTGTGTATCCGATTGTAGCCCACTCTGCAAATTAAAGGGACACTCACTCCAGACCCCTAAAACGCTCCAACTTGCTGAAAAGCTTTTATGTTTTAAGAGTTGGCCTTATCTTTTAATTTTGTAAAAAAGTGCAGATTTCAATAGAAATTGACACTTGTATACATTAACCTTCTTACAGTCCCTTATCTGTCAGACACAGACAGACAGTCTGTCCTGTTACTTCCTGGTTTGGTTAGCTCAGTAGAGCTAAACTTAAGAGGCAGCAATTGCCCAGAGCACCTGCCTTGCAAAGACTTCTCATTGAGCTGCTTTGGGGAGACTGTGATTGGGCAGCCACAGGAAGTCTGGGCAATTATAAAGGGTTAGAACCAAAGGTTTTATAGAGAGGTTCTAAAGGTGGATGAATGTATTTGAAATGAGGAGGGGCACAAAGGATATTTCTTTCCCTTTCTGATAACGCACAGTTTGCCTTTTTTTTTTTGTTCCTGATATGTATGCATGGGATATGTTTACGTTTTATTACTGTTATGGCATTTTTATTTTTATTTATATTTTTTACTCTGTGTCATTTGAGCAACAACTTAATGAAACAAATTCTTAAATAAAGTAGACCTAAGGTTTATTCACCAGATTTATTATGGCAAATTGATGAATAGCCGAGGTGTGAGTCTAACAGAGTTTGAGAATTTTTCCATAATCGAATATTTTGGCTTATATTTTGTGTCAAGTTCGAGTCTCCGATGTCTGCTTCCAACACCTTGGGAACTACGTGGGTCCGTCAAAATGGCAACTGGCTATCAGCATTAGATGGACACTGGGGGGTGTGGGCGGAGGGTAGCAAATATGCTAAATTCAAACAGCCAGCTATGGCGCCAGAAGAGCAAGCCCCGTCCTTAGGCAGTCAAGTTGAAGAGAGTGGCAAACATGGTATCCCCATATTCACAAAGTCGCAGTCTATGTAGAAAGTGTACTATTGCGGCATGATAATAAAGTTATCTCTATAATCGGTGTGCCGAACACAGGAGCTCGCTCAGGACATATCTGCTTTGCTCGTCAGTCAGGCTCTGCCCCACAAGTAGAACTACAATTTCCCAGTTTATGAATACATTGCAAAATCTTATTTTGGTTAATGCCTTTAATTTTCATAAAATATGCATTTTCACATTTTAGCAGTCTTTTTTTTTATTTTATTTTTTGAAGATCTTACTGTGGATGTGCACATTTAATAAAAGGAAACGTGAACCTAAATTGAATACGAACGTATATTTGTAACTGTTTATTCTATCTGATTTACATTTGGTGCTCCCCCACCCCTTTAAAAAAACAAAAACAAATGAAACCGAAAAAGACATTCACCCGTCATCTTTGTGCTAGTTTTGCCATGGTCACCTTTCGCCCCCTCGCTGAGATTATCATTTCAAAATTATTGTGGATTTAGGGACAACTGGGAACTTTGCCTTTTTCTCAGACCATGAGGAGGGAGTGCAGGGAAGATCTCTTGACACCAAAACCACTACATTACGCTGTAGTTCCGTTATTTAAAGTGTCCCTGTATTTGTTAAGACTGACAAAGTGCTACAGGAGTTGCAGCTTTATTCTAGCTGGGGAATCGGGGTCTACCTTTTGGCGATACCTCTTGTTATTGTGTCGCCTGCGGTTTACAAAGTGAGCCTTTCCATTAAACGAGCATTGTGCCGGGTGCCAGGAGCAGTCCTTAGATTCACCCACCGCCATGTCCCTGGGTTTGCAGTGAGCTGGCTGTCTTTGTAGAACAAGTCAGATATAGACGACTTCAACGCCTGTAATTGGAAGTTTCAAATTCTGCAGCTGCAAGTCCCTTTCCCCTGTTCTACTTTCCAACTGTTCCTTTTTAAGCAAGTGTTACATCTGTTTTCTAAACCTACTAAGTATCAGAAACATCTGCTGGACCCGATTTTTGGCCTGAAGTCCTGCCGTTCTCTTCTGCTGCTTTGTAGAAATCATTATTTCTCGAATTAGAGGCAGTATAGAGTCATTGGATTATTCCTTACGCTACACGGCATATCCGGTTACAGTATTTTCAGGGTTATTCTCTAAACTGAGAATTTCAACTGTATAGACCAGAGTAGCCCAACTGAAAGCATGGATGGCTGACTTGGAGAATTTCTTCAGTTCGGCTATTTTGACCTTAAATTTGAAATTCACTTTGAATTCTGACTTTAGTAAATAAATCTGTTTTATATTCTGTGCACTGGAATATTTCAGTATTCCAAAGGTCCCATCTTTTCTACGGCATCCGGCTTATTCCGTTTAGTGTAGGGTATTTCCTATAATCCCCTATTGTATCATCATGTAGTGCATTGACCCCCTCCCCCCGCCTCCCCCATCCAGGGTGGCTAGTTGCCAGTTTTCATTAATGTGAAGCCTAAACTGGAGCCAGTTGAGTTGTCACTGAAATGTCCCCTTTTATCTCCACTGCAGCAATTATATAGTGGGAATTCCATGCCGAAATTAGCCCTTCGGTTCAGTTTGCAATTGTATCATTTGATAGTACCAATCGCTGATTGACTTGATTATGATTTGTTAGAGAAAAGGCTGTGTTTAAAACATCGCTCATTGCTCAAGGAACATTAAAACATGCATTCCTAATGCTACAGTACCTCTGTCCCAAATTATACACGGGGTTCCTTTCACTTGCTATAAAAATAATTTAAATATCGTTTTTAAACTCTCCTTTTTCTAGCATCTATACTCCCTCGGCGCTGTTCATTTCTCCTCCTCCCCCTGCGATGTCATTGATGAGTCATCGCTTCCTCCTTCCTCCTTCGCTGGCTCAATCCAGTGCTCCTCGCAGAGGATAATTAAGGGGACCTGATGATCATGCACGGCGAGTGTTGTGCATGCAAAGAATCCAACGCTTTCCTAAGAGCTGCAGCATCACATTTTACTCTGCTCTTGCAGTGCAAGCAACAACGCCTCTAGAGACATGTTTAGCCCATAACGGTAAGCATGGCCCTTCCTGCAAAATGGCTATGTTATACCTTGAAGGGGTAAACATACAGGACCACTGCACCCAGACAACTTCATTAACTTGAAGTGGTCTGGGAGACTTTAGTCGATTTTAAAGTCACACTACAGTCATCAAAACAACTGTATCTGAATAAAGCCGTTTTGATGTATAGATTATGCCCCTGCAGTCACACTGGTCGGTTCCGTCATTTAGTAGTTGTCACTTTGTTTAAATACCCCTTGTCACACCTCCCTAGATGTGACTTACATAGCCTTCCTAAACATTTCATGTAAAGTAGGATCTAATGTTTAAACTTCCCTTACTGCACAGTTTGTTTAATTTAGAATTGCTCATATACTGCTGTTAATAGTTGTTAGACCTTGTAGAAACTTCTTGTGTGTGATTAAAGTTCAACTACAGCACTGGAGATAAAAACTTTATAAAGTAAGCCAACATAAAAAAATTAAACTTTTTTCATGCAGACTGACTAGGGCTGACTGACTGACTTTAACTCCTAAATGGCAGAGAATTGTGCAGGGAGACTGCATGGGCCTGATCTATACACCAAAACTGATTAATCACGCTAAAGTTGTTTTGATGTTCATAGTGTCCCTTTAAGAGATCCTGCAGAGAAGCAGGTTGATGTCTGAAACATAGTGCCTGTCTGTGCTCCTTTGCATCTCAAGCTGGGAATTATGGGATCGTTTTAAAGCAGGATTTCTCTGCATCTCTGTGCCCAAGGGGGAGTTGCCAAAATCCAACTTGAGATATGCAGATAATGCACAACACCAACATCTATGGATGCGTATGTAGGTTTTTAAAACAACTTTTCACTATAACTGGAATGTGGAGAGTTAACAATATATCCCATGCCAGTAAAATAACTTTCTCGGAGAATCCCAATAGTGGTCGTTCTGACTTTAAATCTGCATTTCTCTTGTGAATTCTCCACAATCCCCAATTCTTGGGTTTAAGACCGTTCTGTATAATGTATGGGATATAGGTGGGCATCGCAGCATCATCAAATAAGGATCCGAAAATATTCTGAATAAATACGACCTTTACATGGAGTTTGAATGTGTTTATATGTCTCTGATATTTACGATCACAGAGGATATTCCTTTTAGAAATAATAAACACAGAATTATATTTAAAGAGCATTTCTGGGGCAAAGTTCTAAAATTGGAATGTTCAATTCTGCATGGAACATTCCATTTGTTTCCACGGTGATTGCTCAGCGTTTACAACTTTGCTACAGAACTGAACTTAATGCATAACTCCAATGGTTTTAATATTACACGGTAAAATTTAATTCCTTTATACGTGCATACCTCCCAACTCCAGCATCCTTAGAATCAATACAACAGTGAAGGGGGGTAGAGGAGTGGACCAAAAAAAATGCACCTACAACTAAACCAAATAATTCCTGTGGACACTGCCTAAAAAAAAAGATATGAATCAAAAACCAAAAAGGTTACGGTGGGGAAAAGTCGTGATTGAATACCCCTTCGCAAGTACCTCCAAGCCTCAATAGCAAGCCAGTAACCAACCTCATGCTGATGAGTTGCATTAACAATGAAACAGCGGTCCATACCCTGGCTTTGTATCTCTCCCCGAGTTGTGTTTCGAAGCTGTTGTATACAGCAAACACAAACTCCAAGGGACCCATGTTTAAAATGGAATGAGGCAAAAAGGTGATTCTTTGTTGAACGAAGCCCACCCAGAATCCTTTGCGGTAGTAACATCACTGCAAATTTTTAATTTATGTGGGAAAAGCAAGTCTTATGGCTTAACTGGTGTGCACATTTTTTCCAGCAGGAACTAAGCCACTTGTAATCTATTAAAGAAAAAGTGTAAACCGGGACATCCAAAAATATTTATTACAATCCAAAAGGTAAAATAGAACTACTCACAAAGCTGATAACTCAGACTGCATGTCAGGGAATACAAATCCCTTGTAGTCAGAGTAGATGCTTCGGTCTCACCAATTGCTAGCTGTGGGAGAAGCGTGAGCGACTACCCAATCTACACTTCCCGGCAGTGACGTGGCAAACCACGTGTCGCGTGTTGTGTCGCGTGTAAATACATCAAACGTGACTCTAAGTCTATTATGGATAGCGATGGGAAAAAGGCTTTTGGGATTAAATCCTTTTTTAATTGCAACACCGCTGGTATAGTCTATCTCCTTACATTGCACCTGTAAGCTACAATATGTAGGAAAAACTTTTAGACCGTTTAAGGAGCGCATTAAGGAGCATGTTAGATCTCCAAAACTACCTGTTGATACTCCCATAGGTCATCACCTGAAAGACTTCCATGCGGGCAATCCGCAGGGACTCCGGTTCTGTGGATTGGAATTGGTGCGCAAGGATAAACGTAGGGGCAACTATGACAGATTTCTGAGACAACGGGAAAGCCTCTGGATTTATCAACTTCGAACACTTCACCCAAAAGGTCTCAATGAAGGTTTTTATTTTGCCCCTTTTATTTAAAAACACTGCAATGTCTTGATAAATTGTCCATTATCATTAATATCATCTATTTCCACCATTACTTACTACTTTTCAGTTTTGCGATTTATTAGTTATTTGCACCAATATTACATGATATGTGAATATGGATATATTATATTACTTCACTTTTCATTCATTCATTCATTTTTCCATCTCTCCTTTCATTTTACCATTAATGGAGTACTTTTCAATTTGCTATCTAAGTCAATACAGGATTTCTACTCTAACGAATTCTCTTTGAATCAATATGTATTCTCCCTCTTTATATTTGGAGTTCACTCTATTCTCTATTCTAACCACACTGTGGGGCTCATGTTTCTATGCCCTAATTTATTATTCTATTTATATAATTTTGAATACCCCTCTAATGTTGTTTTCTCTGGGCTCATTATATACTCACTACATGATAGAGTTTATTAAGACATATACAAAGTCACACATTGTGCTTAATTATTACATCTTTACTTTAAGTGATTAGTTTTACACTGTGTGTCATACTCATACATGTAGTGCCACTGTTATGATATTTATCATGATTACTAGGGAATTGCTCCCTATATTGGCTTCAATTGTTTAACCCGTAGCGTTATGTCCATTTATACACTACCTTTGCCAGCTCTTCTGCTCAGCTACATTTATATTTTACATTTTGTGCCTTCACTCTATGAAGACAGAAGATATGTGCTAGCTTCCACTCATATTCTGGCTACGTGAGGGTTAAATTTCTAATTAGCTTCACTCCTGTTGAGCTTGGTACTTTTCTCCGCCCTCTATTTCCTGATTGGACAATAATGATGACGTCATACTTATGGGCGGAGCTCTAAACACATTTAAAAAGAGGCTCCCTTCAGTCCGCAAATTGCTCTGGATAAGGGCGACTTGTTTTGCCGAAACGCGCGTTGAGTATTTCACTGAAGCGGATGATGATTTTAATTTAGGATTCTACTTTGTTTTCAGACTGTCCTATTATTTATTTATGGTGGGATTTGATACTAGTCTATTACCAGCATGATATTAGGGACTCCTTCCCCCAAATCTCCTACAGCTGTTTAGGCAGTTCGTATTGCTGGCTGTTTAGACTGCAGGCTTTTTTCCTGCAATGTTACAAACGTATTCTGGTAGATGTTTGCACATATATTTTTTGTGCACTTGATATACTCTTTGTTCTAATAGAGTTTATTTACTTTTGTATTTAGATATCTTCAGTTTGCTACATTTAATGTACCTCCCCCCTTTTCGGTCCTAGTTATTTGCTACTACTTATGGCAATTTTGCCACACACATGGTGGGATCAGATACTAGTCTAATACCAGCATGATACCAGGGACTCCTTCCCCCAAATCTCCTACAGCTGCTTAGACTGTTCGTTTAACATTTATATTGCTGGCTATTTAGACTGCAGGCCTCTTTCCTGCAATGTTGCAAACGCATTCTGGTAGATGTTTGCACATATATATTTGTTATGCATTTGATATACTTTTTGTTCTAATTATAGAGTGTATTTACTTTTGTACTTAGAGATCTTCAGTTTGCTACATTTAGTGTATCTCCCCCCTTTTGGTCATAGTTATTTGCTACTATTTATGGCAATTCTGCCACACACATACTTATAGCATTTCTTCTGACCATATTACTATTATCTTTGGACTAGTCGATTCTATCCTATTAGATCCTAATTTTATTACTTGTTTGTCTAGTATCTGTGTGATTCTCCCCCAAGAGGGATTAATAAAGAGTTTTTTGTTCTTCGCTCTCTGCGCTCCACTTTTATATTTATTATTGCAGAGTAGCTTTTTTCACATTAGGATACAAGGTCTTTTTGGGAGGCAGATTGTCTTTAACCCCTTAAGGACACATGACATGTAGGACATGTCATGATTCCCTTTTATTCCAGAAGTTTGGTCCTTAAGGGGTTAATCTGCAACCCATTAGTCCTATTTTTTCTTTGACGTGGCAAACCAGTTCACCTGCTGCTGATCCTGTTGGCTCAAAGTCCCGGTGTACACAGAGAGCTATGCTGTGATCAAATAAGAGTAGACCCGGGTTCCTGGCAGGAGTCCCAGCAAATTGCGTTCCAATGCAGTTCCTGTTCCTGTTTAATTCGCCCAACGCGTTTCATGAATCTGGCGTTTCACTTCATCAGTACTGAAAGCATAGCTGATTTGGATATGTTTTGCAGTTCGGCTATTTTTGCCCAAAATTTGAAATTCACTTTGAATTCTCACTTTGATGAATAACCCTGCAAGACAAATATTCTGAGCCTTGCCTTTCCTCCGCACTCATGTATTTCCATATATGAAGCAATATTGGACAGCTGCATGTACCATAAACACTGCATTGCAGTAGTTTCTTAACCCCTTAAGGACCAAACTTCTGGAATAAAAGGGAATCATGACATGCCACACACGTCATGTGTCCTTAAGGGGTTAAATAAGGTTTGCACTTCCACTGAAATTTAGTGAGTGTTCCAGGATAACTTGGATGTCAGTCATTTTTTGTATTTGTGAAACGTTACTATAGAAGCTGCAAATCCTGTGAAACTGGTGCAGGTTTTAAATGAATTTTCTCTAAAATTGATTTCAAAATGGAGACAGAACTTATATATTTAAGATATAATTAAATAGTCTTAACAGCTCTGCCCTTCAGCCATGTTCTCCTGAAACAATACGGACACTCTCTTTTAGTGAATAGAAAAGGTTTGGAATTTTTTTAATTTTTCAAACTGCTGTAATGATAATATACTGTATAGGACTTTAAGAAAATAAAAATCTTCAGTGGATTGCAGTGCTATTGTACTCCTCTAGGGGGTAGTATTGTTATGACATAGAACCCAGAACTCCCTTGGAATATTGAAAGAGCTAAATAATTCTTTCTACACCATTTTTCAAACTGTGCTTTTATTTCAAACCGATTGCATCTCTTCTGGTTGTGATAATCCTAGTCTTTTTACGTGTTTTTTTGTGTGTGTGTGTCGAATCTAATTGGGTATTTTAAGGGAGTTGGGGGGGGGGGTCGATGTGAGAAAATCGAAAGCTGAAGTTTTCAATATATATGTATATATATTCAAATGTGACCACACAGCTTCTCTGGGGAACAGGAGTCATTTTCAGACCGAGATCGTCGTTCCATACCGGAGAGTATTTATTGTGTAGGTGTCCGTGTCGGTGGCGTTGGACATGTTGTAGTTGAAATACAGTAAATGCTGTTTTTTTTTTTTTTTTTTTTTTGGGGAAAGGTTGGAGTTGGAAGATCTCGATCAGTACTAAAAAACTTTACACAGGGTTATCTGAGAATCCTTCTAGAAACTAGAACTGACCCATCAAACTTTATGGTACGCAGCATTGCATTTCTGCAGCTATCCTTGGGAATGGACAATGTTCTAAGCACTGCTTTTTCTAAACCAAAGCATGGGTTGTGATTCAAAATGAGCGGTGCTTTGGTATTGAAAAAGCTGTGTTTAAAACGGCGTTCATTGCTAAAGAAACACTATAACATTGGGAATACAAGCCTGTACTCCGAACGCGAGAGTGCCCCTCTCCCTAGTTATAGACAGGGCTCTCTCCACTTGCCATAAAATAATTAAAAAGCATTTTTACTCACTTTTTCCAGCGCCCAGTCTCCCTCTGCACTGCTCACCACTCCTCCTGCCGGGATGTCATCAAGGAGACATCACTTCCTCCATCACTGGTCAAACCCAGTGCTCCTTATGGAGGAGCATTGTGGGACCTGATGTGCGTGAACGGCGAGTGTTCAATGCATCTCATCGGAAAGCAAGGAAAATTGGAACATTCTGCATTGAACATTTCATTTGCTTCCATGGCAATTGCTCAGCGTTTCCAACTCTGCTACACAACCGATTTTAGTGCATTACTCCAGTTGTTTTAATATTACATGGTTTTAATTTCATGAGCAGCAACATCAGGTTTTACTCTGGTGTTTCAGAAGCGCCCCTAGTGGCTGTCGGTATGACTGCTAATGGAGACATGTTTAACCCTTCAATATAAGCAGGGCCAGATTAAGAGCCCAGTGGACTTGGTGCTGACAATTATGATGGGGCCTAATTACAGAATCTTATCGACCAAAAACACTAAAACAGTCATAGCTCTCAAGCGTCATGTATCTGAGTTGGTGTTGGAGGGAAACTCAAAGGATGTAGCTATAAGAAAACACATACTCTGTTAATCTCTCTCTAATTTATGCTTTCATCTTTCAAGTAAATCCATACCCCCTAACAGCAGTGTCTAGTGAAGCAGGAAGTCGATGGGCTGGGTAAAATGGTGAACCACTGACGCGAATCACGGGATTCAGAACTGCCAAAAGGGCGAACATGCCCAAAAAAAGGGCATGTCTGTCCAAAGAATTGGAAGGCCAGCCTGGCATCAGTGTCCCTATGTATCAGTGTCAGTGTCCCCATGCCACCCAGTCCCCTAGTATACCAGTGCCTGTGTCCCTATTTCTCCCAGTGTCCCCATGTCTGTGTGTCCCGGGTCACTAGGATACTAGGGGACACAGAGACATGGGGACACTGAGACACTTGGGGACACTGGGAGACATGGGGACACAGACATTTGGGGACACTGGGAGACATGGGGTCACAAACACTAGGGACACAGAGACATGGGGACACAGACACTAGGAGACATGGAGACAGACATTTGGGGAAACTAAGACACTAGGGACACTGGGAGACCAGGGGACAGTGGGAGACATGGGGACACAAACACTAGGGACACTGGCTGGGAGGCATGGGGACACAGACACTTGTGGACATAGTCATGGGGACACTGGGAGACATGGAGACACTAAGAGACATTGGGGCACTGAGACATGGGGACAATGACTGGGAGACATGGGGACACTGAGAGACATGGGACAGAGACACTGGGAGACTAGGAGACTAGGGACACTGACTGGGAGACATGGGGACACTGGGAGACATGTGTCTCCCTATGTTTTGTATCACTTGATCTTGAGGAAGGTCCCTGTGTGGACCGAAACGTCGATCTTCTTTTTTCTACCTTCGATGGAATAAACACCATTTGAATTCATAAGTCCGTGAGTGCAGCTTGCTTTATTTTATTTATCTACAATTTAACTCCCTGGAAGTCTGGCACCCGGCAGGCCTTTTAAGGCACAACCCTATACTTTGAGCGTGAGTGCTGAGAACTGTTGTATTTCTATATATATATATATATATATATATATATATTTTTTTTTTTTTTTTTAAATGGGCTTATTCCATGGGCCTGGACCTCCATCAGCCCTTATGTTAATCCGGCCCTGAATATAAGAAAGGTTAAACATATTGTACAACTGCGCCAAGACCACTTCTTTAACATGATGTGGTCTGGGTGACTGTATTGGTCCTTAAGGGTTTATGCTGAAAAGCAGGTTGAAGCCTGCCTGAGCTTATTTGCATCTCAAGCTGGGAATTATCGGATAGTTTGGGGGGGGAAAATTCTCCATTTCTGTGCCCAAGGGAGTGTTGATAAAACTCAATTTTTTTTTTAAAATCCCAAATCAACATATCTCAAGTTGGGTTGTTTTCAATAAATGTGGAATGTGGAGAATTGACAAAATAGCCATTGTAGACAAATAACTCTGTTGGAGAGTTTTCCCAGTAGTTGCTATTTTGACCTTAAATCAGCGTTTCCTTTGTGAATTCTCCCCAATTCCCAGTTAGTGGTTTTCCACCGTTCCTGTCTAATAATGCATGGGATGTGGCTGGGCCTCTGTGCATCATAAAAAAAGGAATGTATAAAGCCAATCCGAAAATATTCAGAATAGACACGACCTTTACATGCAGTTTGAACGTGTTTATATGTCTGGGAGATTTACAAGCACGGAGGATATTCCTTTTTAGAAATAATAAACACAGGATTTTATTTTAAGAGCTTTTCTGGGGCAAAGTTCTAAAATTGGAACATTCTACATTGAACATTCCATCGGTTTCCATGGTGATTGCTCAGCATTTACAACTTTGCGTCAGAATTAATCGTTATGCATAACTCCAATGGTATTAATGTTACGTGGTTTTAAAATGATTTTATTCCAGTATACTTGAGTTTGCATGCTTCACTTGACCCCTGTGTCTTTTTACCTGTAGTACCCATCACGTTTGGGAAGGGTTACATTTAAATTCGAGCAGGTCTAAGAGCTAAACACAAGCAATGATTGGAATGAAGACCTAATGCATAGATTGTATTCAAGTCCCCTGATTATTGAAATGCTCTGCTTGGGTTTAACCGTGCATCAAAGAATTGCGTGCGCACTACAACTTTCTTCCTCCTATTTTAAACAAGCGCTAGAAACGTTTCCCTGTGGTATGTTTGGTTTTTGTTTATCGTTTCTTAGGGTGCTTTAAGTACCCATAGTGCATCTGTTTGAGAAGCTTTTGATTCAACACTGCAAAGTTCATTGCATTTAAATGTGTTGTCTTTGTTTTTTTTGTTTTTTTTTCTTCTTTTAATCTAGTCCTAGTCTAGCAGAAATCTAACTGAGAATGATTGCATGAATCGTAGTATTGAAACGTACGGTTGGTTGTAGCTGGTGCAAGTCCCACTCTCAAACAGTTAAACATCCCAACTTTTGGTGCAGCCTCCTCTCTCTCCCCTTTTTTTTTTCTTTCCCAGAATCGAAGATTCTTTTAAACACTAAAAGGAAACATTGATCTTTTTGTTCTCCCCTCCCTCGCACACAGCAGGGGGGGGGGGGGGGGGTGGGGTGGGAAAGCAGAAAAATCAACCTGGAGAAGGGAAAAAAAGTCCATCTAAATTGTATCATCACACCAAGATTTGTAGAGCAAGTGTTCTCTCGGGGGAGTCTTTGCCGACTTGGGCCAGATGTATAGGTTAGTGTGAATTATACCTGCAGTGCAGCCGCCAAACCTGGCTTCCAAAAAAGCAGAAAAAGAAAACCTTTCAAGATGAATTTCCTCCTGCGGACCTATTCTGAAAGCTGTGTGTTAAATGATAATCCTTTAATGTTCTGCTTTTAATGGAGAGCTCTGCAGAATCGACTGCGTTGTGTAGGGTAAAGAAGGAAAAGCGTTAAATAAAGATGCCGGCATTTTGGTTTATTAACATTTCTCTCCAGAGCCCTATTAGACGGGCATCTCTGCATTAAAGCATTTTGAAAACAAATAATAGCTGATCTCTTTTTATTATAATTATTAATATTATTATATATTTTTTTACGTTAATCTGTTGTTAATTTGCAATTTTTAAACCATTTTGGGTTGAAGACAAGTGAAGCCAGCAGGGCTGTTAGTCACTCTAACAACCTTAAAAGCATACCCCGCTATCACGGACGTCCTGCTTCACAGACCGAATAATAGGGGGCAGTTAAAGGGACACTATAGTCACCCAGACCACTTCCGCTCAATGAAGTGGTCTGGGTGCCAGATCCCTCAGGTTTTAACCCTTCACATATAAACATATCAGTTTCAGAGAAACTGCTATGTTTACATTGCAGGGTTAATCCAACCTCTAGTGGCTGTCTTCCTGACAGCCGCTAGAGTCGCTTCTGCGACGCTGGATGCGCTAGTGCCCCGAAAATGGCTTTTGCTACCATTTGGGTACCCCAGGGAATAAACTTGGGACAGTGGGGACTGTTCCACCAAAATCACTATGATTGGGAAGCCTGTTTAAAAAAATTTAAATAAAATAGTTTTTAATGTGAAATTTTTATTAAATTTAATTCACTATTCACCTGCAATCCATTGCCAATATCTCTTTGCAACAAACGGATACACCTACAGGGAGATTATTGATCCTGATAATCTCTGGTCCAAACTAATTCTTCTCATGAAGAGGCGTTTCGGGCCAGCCACTAGAAGCAGTTTCACAGCCAAATATGAACACAAACAAACAGCAGTGTTTGACTTTGACAGGCAGAAGGGACAGCATGTGTGCACCAAGACCGCTACGTTAAGATGCAGTGGTTTTGGGGCTTAGTGACCCTTGAATGGTTACATTCTTGAAATACCCAGATGGACTAAGTCACTGATTTGGGACCCTTCATTCCAAACGGTAACAGTGATGTATCATTTTTTGTATAAAGCTGACTTACAGGAATAAGCAACAATTGCATTTGTTTTCAGTTTTCCATGAGTAATGTACATGCTGAGACCGTTAGTTTTTGTTTTCAGACATCGGTGACACAAGGACACCGGACGTGTTTGATATGTGATACGTTAAATGCCATGCTAGATTCGCTCCTGGTACTAAACCCTGATAGTATCCGCTTCTCTGAGATTTCAAATTCTCTCTCCGAGTCTCTTTAATCTATTAAACACTCTTATGGGTTATTATCTAAAGTGAATTGCCAATTTAAAGTCAAAATAGCTGAATTCGAAAATTCTTCAAGTCAGCGATGATTTCAGTTCGATTACTTTTGGCCTTAGGTTTGAAATTTGCTTTGGATTCAACTCAAAGTCTCGCGTTGGTGAATAACCGGTCTGTTTTACAGCATCGAAATAGTACTGATCCTGTTTGTGTTTCCATCTGCCGTCCACAAAACTGATAGTGGCCAGGAATTCAGAGTTACTTTCTGAATTTAGGTCAAAATAACCGATTTTAAGAAAACGTCTCTGAGTCAATTCTGCGTTTAATTTGGCTATTTTGGACTTGCATTTAAAAATTCACTTTGAATTTCTGTAAATTCGCAATTTAGTGAATAACCAGTCTCTCTTTCTATGTGTGTCTATTATCAACCTGTTTTTCAAAAAGGTATACTTCTGTGATTCACTGTTGAGTTCTATTACATAATCCCTGCAGGTTAAAAACATTTAGGCTTGAAAAAGCGGTGATCTGAAGAATTCTGGTTAAACACGGCATCAGAGCCATCATTTTTGTGGTCTGAAAGGTACAAGATAGCACTGCTCCATAAATCGAGTTTGGAAATTTCCAATAAACATAATTTTTTAACCGAATGTTCTTGATTACAAGTTTACTGCCACCAACTTCACTTTAGGTATTATCTGTCCACCTTGAGGGTCTGTTGTGTTCAAATCTTAAAGAAAGAAAAATAATATCTCTTCTCTGAGTGAAGTATTTCAAACCTTCTCTGTACCCACAGGTCTTGGCTTAACCAATACAAGTAAAATTGTCCTGGAGCTGGGTATGTGTAGTGTGGACCTGTTCTGCCTCCGGCAGTTTCCCATCTAACTTTACACACCTCAATACAGACGTCGGCTACTTTGTTAGCAAAAAGACTATCACTTTTCAGCTAGCCCACTACTGTTGCAAGTTCAATTCTCATCACTGCAGATTAATGAACCCAAGATCAGGCTGCTTAGTGCCCCAGGATAGGCTACCTCCCCTTTGAAAGAGCAGAAGATAAATATCTCTTTTACTGGAGGAAGGGATTTAATAGCATGCATTTTCATAGGACTTACATCAGTATATTCTGGAAAATCTATTCATTTCAAGAGGGACCGGAACAGATGTGAGACTGTCTTGTCCTTCACCTGTCTTAGCTCGACATCCTCGAAGATAGTACACACAGCAATGCACTGAGAATGTTCCATTTCTTTTTAGTGAAAGGTAAGTCTAAACTTCAGGTAGTCTCTCGTATGCCGGGGACAGGATTAATGTGATACTTGGTGTCGGGAGGGGTGTCTGTCAGTAGCTGTGATGGGTGACCTTGGCACCCCTGGTTATTGCAAACTACAAAAGGCAGGCTGACCATCATGAGAAAAGCAGTTTGAAAATGAGGGTCAAAGTTACCTGTAGAAAATATGGTTGTGGTGGGTGGATGATAGAACAAGATATGCGGATTGGAATATTGAAATACATTTGTTTATTGTAAAATAAAGTTTATAAAAATTGCTCCATTCTGGCATACATAGATAATGTTTTTTGCTCCTGTTTATTTGAATTAATGTGATATTCCGTGCTACATTGTATATTGTATTGGTGTGTTCTATGTATATTATTTATATAATTCTAATTATTGTTTGTGAAAACAGATTGAAATGTTTTCAAGCATTCTTGCTGTCCGTTGTGAGCTGGGCACTTGCATTAATTCTGTAACGTTGGTCTGAGATTAGATTGTATTCACTACTTTATAATAGATTTGTTGCATTTTATGATGTATGCATTTGTTGTCACTTCTCTCAGAAGCCTGTTCTTTGCATTGTATTAAATAGATTTGTCCTGTAACCTGCAGATTGCCACATCTAATGTCCTGCTCTTAGTACTTACATTACTTATTTGGATAAGAAAGGGTTAAAGGGAAACAATAGTCACCAAAACAACTTTAGCCTAATGAATCAGTTTTGGTATAGATCATGCCCCTGCAGTCTCACTGCTCAATTATCTGCCATTTAGGAGTTACATCACTTTGTTTATACAGCCCTGGGCACACCTTATTGCATGTGACCTGCACAGCCTTCCGAAACACTTCCTGTAAAGAGTCATCTAATGTTTACACTTCCTTGATTACAAGTTCTGTTTAATTTAGAATGTCTTATCCCCTGCTCTGTTACTAGCTTGCTAGACCCTGCAGGAGCCTCCTGTATGTAATTAAAGTTCAATTTACAGAGCAGGAGATAAAAGCGTTTAAAATAAGTTACATCAAATTAAAAATGAAACCATTTTGTTTTCATGCAGGCTGTGTCAGTCACAGCCAGGGGAGGTGTGACTAGGGCTGCATAAACAGAAACAAAAGTGATTTAACTCCTAAATGGCAGAGAATTGCATAGTGAAATGTCAGAGGCATGATCTACACACACAAACCGCTTCATCAAGCTAAAGTTGTTTTGGTGCCTATAGAGTTCCTTTAGTCATTCTGTGGCAGATTATTTCACTACTACTACGAATAAATAAATAAATAACTGTGTGAATGTAGATTTTCGACCTAGCGGAGAGTCCATTAATTTTGAAATCCGAGAATGGATCCAACTCTCTGGGTTAGCCACCAACATGAATTCCAAATTTAAGGCCAACGCAGACAAATGGCTGACCTAGAAAATGTTTACAGTGCGACTATTTTAAACTTGTATTTTAAATTCACTTTAAATTTTCTCTTTAGAGAATTTCCCTGTCATTGTTCTCAAGAAAGACTTTGTTACTGTCCTACATTATTAATTTTAAGATTGTAAAGCTGAGCTTGTCATCCACATTCCTGCTGCGTATTTGTTTCTCCGATTTACTCACATTTCTACTTCTCTTAAACCCCCTTACTGGATTGATATACAGTAAATGTAACCCCCCTGGCTGAATGCGGGATTCACCTTGGTTTTATTGTGTTTTTTTTTTTTTTTTTATTGGGTGGAATAGAGTGATGATTCCATGGGTAACTTTTTTTTTATTTTTATCACTCTACCAATACCTGAGTGCCTGCATCTCTTTGGGGAGCATTCAGATTCTTCATGCAGAGCGTAGAGACACTGACTGTACATCCTGCCAACTTTACAGGACCTCATCCATGGAGGCCCTTTTAGAAAAGACTATGTTTACTCTGCTGACCTTATTTGCCCCTGAACCGCTACATTATGTAGCAGCGGTCCCTTTAAAGCATGGGTCCTCAAACTCCGGCCCCCCAGATGTTGCTGAACTACAACTCCCATGATTCTTTGAATTACATAGATAGCCAGAGAATCATGGGAGTTGTAGTTCAGCAACATCTGGGGGGCCGGAGTTTGAGGACCCATGTTTTAAATCATGCCTTTCCTGTAGATTTTGTTACTTGGTTGCTGTGAAGCAGGAAACTATTTTTTGGGGTTAAACATAAGAACCTGTATTTTTTTCAGTACTCCATGTTTTAAAACTCAGCATGTTTCCACGTGATGTTGTACACTTTCTTTTTCATGATCACATCTCCCAACAATTAGGAGTTTTGAAGTAAAGATTGAGAGTTTGTAGACAAGCAGCATGTCCGTAATGTGCACTTGAGAGAATGTTCATCAGTTAAAGGGAAGCTATAGGCTAGGAACACAAAATTGTTCTTGCGCCACCCTTTTGTCAATTACCCGAATCCAGTGACAATTACGCTCGAAGCTCGGTCAGGCTACGCCTCTGCTCCTCCTCCACCCGACGTTGGGGACCTAATGCGCTTGTGCATCAAGCGCGGCGATCTGATTAGGACAAACCTGTAGGAAATCATTGATTCAATGCTTTTCTATGGGGTTTTAGCCGACACTGGATGTCCTCATGCATAGCGTTATGACATTCAGTGTGTCGTCTCACGATTCGGCAGCACCAATAGATAGCCACTAGAAGAGGCCCATGGGAGAGTGCGCAGCTTAGTAGACAAGGGCACATGGATGAGCTGTGATTGGCTGTCATGTTTATGTGGGAGTCTTGTGTGTGAGGAACGGGTGGTGACCAAATAAGCTTACCTTGGTGCCATTGCAGGGTTACACTGACAGCAACAGTGCACCCAGACCACTTCAATGAGCTGAAGTGGTCTGGGTGCCTATAGTGTCCCTCTAAAAAAAAAAAAATGTTATGAGTAACTTGCCAAGTGTTTCTATACCCCCAAAAGGGACTTGTTCTGGGGGGTTTCAAATCAGGACTGTCCCACCAGATTTGGCATTGTTGGGCGGTATGCAATATTTAATATATATTCTATATGTCCATTATGTGTCTGTGTAGATGAAATTCTCAATGAATATTTATTTCCTTTCAGATATATAGGAGTCTAGCTGAATTATCTCCCCCTGTCTATTTGTGCTGGCTTGTGTCTGCTTGCCTCAATGCTCCTACCAAGCATATCTAACAAAAAACAAAAAACATCTTTGACAGAATTAATGAACGGAATCCTGAGGGACGTGAACTCCAAACTAGACATTTAGAGGTGCCAGACAGCAAGTATGTTATTTTATGATAATGGACTTACAAAAAAAAAAGACACTGCGGTTTGATATTTGCAGAGATATGAACCCATCGCAGCTGGGGGAGACACCTCTGGGATGAGGTGCACAGATCAAGAAGGCTTTGAAGGACACCCGTTTCAAGAGAACAATATAAAAGTTTATGACACTAAAATAACACAGACGACATTTATGAAAGGAAAATAAAGGCTACTGAACAATCTCATTTTATAAAAAAAACATGAAACACTATAGTCAAATACTGCGTAGCCGCTGGGATGGAGTTCTTATGTTTATAGGCCCCTTCACAAAACACTGAACTGTGGTGAATTTAAATACGTGCGCGCTACAGCAAACAGATAAACCATAAAGCGACCCTAGCCAGGGGGGGCGGAAAACTGCGTTGGATCTCGGTGATCATAATCCTTCTCTGATTGCAAATTATGATGCAAGGAAACTTTCCCAAAAAATAGTGTTTGAATTAATAGACTCTGGTCCTATTTTAAACTCTGCTAGTTTTGATTAAATAGTTTTTTTATATTGTGAATATGTTTGCACAGTTACAAAATTAACAACTTATTTGATTCATAAATTTCGCGCAAGTGCTAAATGCAAATGTGAGAAAAGTACAAATGATTTAATATCTATCATTGTATTTCTTTTTCCTTTGCACATTATTAATACAGGCCGCCATGTCTGTCTCCCAGCTGGATTAGCGAGATCCTCTTTTAGTGGATGAGGCGCAGGCTGACGATGTCCGCAAATTTCTTTTAATTGATCTGCTGAGATGTAGTCAACATGAAAATACTAGATATTTAATCAAATATCGTGTTTTTTTTTTTTCTTATTTCTAAGTAGATATTGGATTTTTGTTTTTTCTTATGAAGATGAAAAAAAACGAACTATAAAAGCGATCTTTGAATATCTTTAAATACATATTATCCATTTTAACACTGAATAAATAGAAGTTACTAGGTTCAGGGCTGCCATCAGAAATTTTGGGGCCCCTGACACAGCTCAAGGTCTGGGCCCCCTGGCGCCCCCCCCCCGAGTCCCCCCCCCCCGAGTCCGCCCACAGGGATGCAATGTCTGCAGGGCCGGTGCAAGGATTTTTGCCGCCCTAGGCAAAAGTAAAGTTTGCCGCCCCCCCATGTGACATCACAGTGCCCCACCCATATGATCTGCCATGTTAACTAACACAGTGCTGCAGTGCCGCCGTGTTTACAATAAAAGGCCTGCAGGGACAGGCTATAGACACCAGAACCACTACATTAAGCTGCAGTGGTTCTGGGGACTATAGTGTCCCTTTAATGTGAGGTAAATTAAAGATTAGTGCCACGAATAATATACTAGATTGCCTACTTACAACCAGATGAGGATGATGATGGGCTTCAGCTGCCGTCTGGCTCCACTGGTCTGGTGTAGAACAGGCTCTCTGGAGGCGGTTTGTAACTGTGGTCACAAAAATCAATGTTCTGGGAGAACGGGAAGCAGCTCAATTTTTTGAGGGCCATTTACACAGCTCAAGGTCTGGGTCCCAGGGTCCACCTTCATGTTCCACGAATGAGTTTGTTCACAGGGGTGTGTGTGTGGGGGGGGGGGGGGATGTCCTGATGTGTGTAAGGAATGCATTGTGTGAATCTGTGTTTGTATGTGTAAGGGCTGCAAGGTGAGTTTGTGTATGTATGGGATGCAGTGTGTGTGTCTGTAAGGGATGCACTGAGTGTGTGGAAGGGGTGCATTGTGTGTTGCTGTGTGTAAGGGATGCATTGATTGTGTATGTGTGTCTGTGTGTAATGCATTGTGTGTTTTTCTGTGTGCAAGGGGTGCATTGTGTGTGTGTGTGATGGATGTCAATCTCTCCCCCTACCCCCGTCAATTTCCTTCTTCTCCCCCCCCTCCAATTTCCTTCTTCTCCCCCTCCCTCTCATTGCCTTCTCCCCCCTCCAATTTCCTTCATCTCCCCCTCCAATTTCCTTCCTCTCCCCCTCCAATTTCCTTCCTCTCCCCCTCCAATTTCCTTCCTCTCCCCCTCCAATTTCCTTCCTCCCTCCCCCCTCAAATTTCCTTCCTCCCTCCCCCCTCAAATTTACTTCCTCCCTCCCCCCTCAAATTTCCTTCCTCTCCCCCTCCCTCAAATTTCCTTCCTCTCCCCTCCCTCAAATTTCCTACCTTCCTCTCCCCTCCCTCAAATTTCCTACCTTCCTCTCCCCCCCTCAAATGTCCTCCCTTCCTCTCCCCTCAAATGTCCTCCCTTCCTCTCCCCCCTCCCTCAAATTTCCTCCCTTCCTCTCCCCCCTCAAATTCCTACCTCTCCCTCCCCTCCCTCAAATTTCCTTCCTCCCCCCCCCAAATTTCCTTCCTCTCCCCCCATCAAATTTCTTCCCTTCCTCTCCCCCCCCACTCCCTCAAATTTCCTCCCTTCCCTCCCTCTCCTCCCCACTCATTAAAATCCCCCCCACTCCCTCAAATTTCCTCCCTTCCCTCCCTCTCCCCCCACTCATTCATATTTCCTCCCTCCCCCCTCAAATTCCCTCCCTTCCCTCTCCCCCCCACTCATTCAAATTCCCCCCCCCACTCCCTCAAATTTCCTCCCTTCCCTCTCCCCCCACTCATTCAAATCCCCCCCACCCCCACTCCCTCAAATTTCCTCCCTTCCCTCCCTCTCCCCCCCACTCATTCAAATTCCCCCCCACCCCCACTCCCTCAAATTTCCTCCCTTCCCTCCCTCCCCCACTCATTCATATTTCCTCCCTCCCTACCTCCTTCAAATTTCCTCCCTTCCCTCTCCCCTCCACCCCCACTCACTCAAATTTCCTGACACCCGGCGGGCGGGCGGGCGAAGGAGCACTCTCCTCTGAGTGCTTCCTCTTCAGCTCCCTCGCGCGCCGCGTACTGATGCCGGAGCCGGAAGATGACGTCATCTTCCGGCTCCGGCATCAGTACGGTGCGCGAGGGAGCTGAAGAGGAAGCACTCAGAGGAGAGTGCTCCCTCGCGCGCCCGCCGGGTGTCAGCAGGGCCAGCCTCTGGGGGGCCCTGTGGTGACCGGCTGCTGGGCCCCCCAGGAGAAGAGGCTGGCCCAGTGGGAACATACCGGGGTCGCAGGGCCCCCTGCGACCCGGTATGTTCCCACTGAATGTGGGGCCCGGACGACCTGAGCAGTCCGGGCCCCCCAGGACCGCCGGGCCCATGACAACCGTTGCGGTTGTCATGCCCTGATGGCGGCCCTGACTAGGTTTAAAAATACACACACTACGTACAGGGTTTTTAGCTTAAATGTTTTTGGTATACTAAAAAAAAAACAAGCTAATATTTCAGCGAAAAGTCGAGCTAAAATAAAAAAAAAGAAGCGTATCTTATAACTGACAAGGATATGAATGCCCCGGAGCATCATGCAGCTAGTTGATCATTTTTTTCCGACCTTTCATCTTACTACACTGCAAACTGCTTTCATACAGCTCTGAAAATAGCCCAGAGATTTGTGTTAATAACTACTAATACATTTGTCATCTTTAACAGTCAGACTTTTTTATTTTGTATTTTTTTTTTTTTTACAATGTTTCGTCCCAGAAGCTCCCTTGTAGCAAGGTTAGTGCCGAAGTGTTCCATAGTAATTCTTTCAAAGCCGTTTGCCAGTTTTTGATGGATGACTTTGGCTCAGTTTGCGTTCAGCAGGTTGCTTGCGATTCACGCAGTAGTTGGCTTATAGGGGTTAATGGAAGTTAAGTGTCAAAGATCAAAAGCTGCGCAGGTAATAAACTGGCGTGCGGTTGAGCCCATCTTGTCATGACAGGACCGTGCTTGGGGATGTAATAGGAAGGTTGGCATAAGTGAGCACAGGTGCAACGGGAGCTGGCAAATCTTGTATGTTGTGAAGCTGCTCCGAAAATAAAGTATTTTAAGTTCACAAACATTTTTAGAACACAAGGAAAAAATACAAACGAATTCAGTTACGAACAAGTGAAAGCAGTATTTTGTTTTTTGTTCGCGGTGGATTTACCAAGATGTTGTGATGGTCTCTGTTTGAAGATCACTAGTAGTCTACAAAAGCATATGTGAGAACATTTGGGACAGGATCTGGGTGGGATGCGTAGCTGCGATTGTAGACTGAATGCAGTTTGATAGGGTTTGTGGAACATGTTCTACCACTCTGGTTTTCCATACCTTCACTGATAAGACACTTCCAGTGTAGATACATCTTCAGCCTGCTACAGATTAACGTCCCTTTGTAAAGCTAAAACAAATGTCGAATAGGAAATTGTCACTTGTGGATTAGACAATGGAAATAACACTTAAAGGGAGACATGTAGTGCGTAGCTGCAATTTAAAAAAAAAATAAAATAAAAAATGTTAAAAGCAAGTGATGGGGGCGGGAAATCTTATTTGCAATATAAACCGCAGAAAATTGGAATATATATTATCCTCACCCGCCCCCCTTTTTATCGTAAGGTTGGCAAGCATGCCAATTTAGTTCCATTTTATATTAAGTAGTGATTATTGCTTACTGCTAGTTTTTTTTTTTTTTTTTTTACTGTATTGGTTAATGCCTGCCAAAGACTTGAACATCTGGCCTTAATCTGGCTCGCAACGTTTGGACAGGATGGCAAAAGAAAGTCACTCACAGATCTCTGTATGGAAGACCCAACTTACATTGCGCAAACAATGTATGGAATAGACTAATGTCACTGCCAGTGACTCCAGCAGCTCTCATCAGCATACCCCCCAATATTTGACTGATGTCCCTGTGATACCGGAGAAACTGACGGAAGCCAAGCACAGAGAGATGGACACAGGTGTCTTCAGGAAGGAAGAGATTCTTTATTCGATTCACCGACCGGGACTCAGAGGGACTAATGTCACCAAAATACAACAAGATCTGAGCCCCGAACAATAGTGTAGGTCTCTTATATAGGCATGTAACTCCTCCCATAATAAGCTCCACCCACACATATTCTTACCCAATCAATCGAACAAGAACTAACTTCCTGTTTGACCACATGGCTTGCCCAGCACAATGGAGGAGGGGAATTCTATATCCTGTATCCTTGCACATGCTCCGTACACTACTGATTGTATCTTTGCCACGTGCAACCGACCGACCGATACACCAGTATATGCACGTACACATACCACGTGGTAATCTCGGCCTACTAAATTTATTTTTACCGAGATTCCACCACACCTGCAAACTCTATCAGCATATCCCCCACCATTTGTGTTCCATGAAGCAGGATGCCAGGGAGCAGGGTGAGAGAGGGCAGGCTAAGGATGTGAATTGCATCACTGGCACCGTCCAACAGGGGTGGTCCTGCCTGGAAAGTGGGTGGGTCCTCCAGAGAATTGGCAGTTCAGCCTGGAATTAATGCATGTCAAACTGCCTACCCAAGCCATCTGGGTGATGGGGTGGACCTTTAACATGACACTTCATTCCTGTAGAAGGAATATTTTTCAACAAATAAGTGTGTGTGTGTGTGTGTGTGTGTTAATTCAGCCCTAGTGAGTGCAATGGACATGTAGTGGGAAGTCGTTTTTAGGCAGGTCTACTAGCTTAAGATTTAACAGTTAGATTTATTATTTTTATTTATTTAGGTTTTGCATTTGAAGTAGCAAAGCTATTAAACGATCGCTGTAGGCATCATATCCACTTCAACTAATTGAAGTGGTCATGGTAGCTGTAGTTAGGGGATACCGGCTCCTGCATTACAGTTTGGTGGGTCTGACCAGCCTATTTTACCCTGCCTTAGTGCAGTAATGTGTTACGTTATGGCATTTTAAAACAAAATTGATATTCATGTGTCAACCAGGTATTATTTTTTAAATATGTTTGGTGATGTTCATGCAGAGCAAGTGTTTGTGCATAGTCAGAACAGTCACAAACAACCCCCACCCCCGCAGTTAAAGACTGTTGATTACTGTGGAGTCTAGTGTAGGGTTTTGGTTCATCCCTGTCCCATAATAGGTGGTTCCACCCAGTGATGGAAGCTGGGGCACTTGCATTTTTTATTTTATTATTTTTTCTATAGTAAGTTTATTTTTTATTTTATTTTTAAACCAGCATCTTCTAGGTTTTATATGGTGAACATTGGCTTAATTAACAGATTTGAGTAAGAAGGCATTCATCTATTCCATGGACTGTTTTAGTTGTATGTGGATTCGCAACTTCACTAACACAGGAATCAGGCAATTATACTAAATTACCCTTCTTTTGAAAATCTATGTGACCAAGGAACCAGCCATAAAGACTTGATCACTTTGATTTATAACCCCACCTGTCCTAATTCAAGGGGAGGCTTGAAGTAAAAGCAGCAAAGAGATAAGGTCCATGAAGGTGGCATTCGAGAACATAAATCAGAGTCTGCTTCCAATGTGTCAATATGTGTTCTATTACAACCTTGTCCCCCTACCAGTCCAGGGTTTAGGGATTACCTGGGTGTGTCTAAGGTGTTTAGAAAAAGAATATAAAAAACACCTGGACTGGTAGGGGGTCCTGAGGACTGGGTTGAGAACCCGTGTATTACAAGAACACATATGTAAACTGATAAGATGTTGTGACGAATGTGTTGAGGTCTTTTGGATGGGGAAAACCTTACTGGATTTGTGTTGGGGGGGGCAATGTGGGGCAGAAGGGGTATTTCCATCACATGGGGTGGGAGGTTGTTCCATATAAGGGGTTAGGAGAGTAATTACTTCTTCTGAGGCCCTTGGAGGACATATCTGACCAGTCTTGGAAACTCAAGCATAGGTGGTGGCATTAAGATGCTAGTCAACATTTACAATTGTATTGTGGTTCATCTATGTTACTATTGTTACACATCTAATGTGCAATGTGTGTTATATCCCATGACTCCTTTCAAAAAAAGGAGTTATTCAAAAAAACAAAAAAAAAACCCTTCCCCCTGGTGGTATCCGGCTTCTGAAATTTCAGATTCAGGAAGTGTGAAGTGCCGCTGATTGGCTTAGAACAGTCAGTTAAAGCGCTCAGCCACTCAGTGACTCCCCATTCACAAAACGGGCTTGGAAAAGGTATGTTTCTTTCCAAGTCATTTTTGTCAATGGGGAGTCACTGATTGGCTGAGCGTATCAGCTGACTGTTCCCCTGCCCAGTGACACTTCGTGCTCCCTGAAACTGAAAATTCAAAAACTGGATGCCAACGGGGGAAAATGGACATCGCTGCTGGAGGCAACTTTGGGGTTAAACCGTTTAAACCCCTTGAGGTAGGAGTGCCTCCTGGCACCATAACAACTTAATTTAGATGAAGTTGTTTTGGTACCCGGAGTGTCCCGTTAAAGGGTTACTCCAAGGACCATGACAACTTCAGTGATTTGAATGTGTGTACCTCACAGCAGAATCCCCCCTTCTGATGTTATTGTTCTTAACATATATTTAAATAAATATTATTTTTTTCTTCTATTCCTTCTTATCGAGCTGTTCACTTTTCTTGCCAGGAGTGTACCAGTGAGAATAACTTTCTTACAAAATTACTTATGGCATGTGTTTCAAGACCTAGAGGATAAAAAAATAATTTAAAAAATGTAAAAGTGTTTAATGTTTATCAAGTCCTTTTTTGTCCTTTGTGTTCCATAAGCTTCCGATGGTTCCGATAATGTGTCCATTTTGCACCAAGAGTGGTTAATTCCATAAGTCAGTAAACCTTCTGATCTCTCTGGCACATCACTGTCGTAGATGTACTTCCACGGCTGCTGGAGGAGTCTACGTGTTGCACTTCCTTTTCATAGATTGTTTATGGTGAAATAAGATTGAAATGCCGCAGGATATTCTAGCACCCTTCGTAGAGTCCTTTTCCTGCTCTTGTGGTGCATACACTATATGAATATATGATGTCATTTCAAGGACAAAACTGTCATAATGCCCGGGAGCACGGTAGTAACAAACAATTAAAGTAATGATATTGGTCAAACATTTTAGATATTTTTTTTTTTTTAATGAGGGTATAAAAAAGGATAATCAAGTCAGTCTAATCCTCATCATGTTAACTAACTTTTAATATCTGCAGAGCTGCTTCCTATTGATGGGAAATTAGGTAGTTATTCAAACACAAAGAGTGATTATGAAATCCCAACCAGTCCTAAAAATGTACCTTACTCCCTCTTAAACATTAACTTTGAATTGTCCTTCCTCTGCTTGCGTGTACTGCTGGAAGCCATGCTTATAGAGAGCCGTGTTTCTCCTAACTGTCCTGGATCCAACAGGATTGTCCTGTCTTGCCATCTTTCTCTGGGTTCTGGGTAAATTGCGCACGTCTCTGCATAGGCGTGCGCAGCCTATTTTATAAGGGTGTGCACCCTAAAGCAGAAACACACACGCCGCGTGTGTATATATGTGTGTGTGTGTGTATATACATATACACACGTGCTGTTAGTGTGTGGAAGGGTGCTGTTAGTGTGTGGAAGGGTGCTGTTAGTGTGTGTGTGGAAGGGTGTTGTTAGCGTGAGTGTGTGTGTGTGTGTGTGTGTGTGTGTGTGTAAGGGTGATGGATGGATGTGTGTGTGTGTGTAATGTGTGGGGTGTGGGGGCGATTTAGTTAATATCCCTTCCTACCCTTATGTAGGGGGCTAGAGTTCACTCTCACGAGATCTGAGCACCGTGGCAACGCTCCGACCGCGCAAGAGGAACCCGGCAGAGCTGCTGGCAAGAGCTCCCCGGGTCCTCTCCTGTCTCCCTCACTTCCTGTGGGTTGGTGAGGGAGATCTTTGATCTCACTCACAGGCCCATGGAGGGAGGCAGCGCGGGCCACAGGGATTAGGGTGTGCCCAGGCACACCCCGTGCACACGCCTATTCATCTCTGCTACATTTATACTTCTCATCGTGGAATTAGGATGGGCCAGCCCTGAGGGGGTGTAGCCAGTGGCAACACCCATAACAAAGGAGCATGTCAGTCTGGGATCAAGCACACCAGACTGATTTACAACCTCTCTGTCTGGCCCCCAGCATAGCAGACCAATACAGAGAGTGCTTAACTGCTGACCTAACCAGTCCCCGACCAAAACCCGTTGCCCCCCAATAATACACGTGACACCTCATTCTTGTGGATAAGGGCAACGGCCACCGCTTTATTTAATATAACAATTTTAACTTAGTCCAAATCTGCCAACAGGCAGTTCTCCCAAATTCTGTACTATGAGCCTCGACAGCCGGCTCCTCGCCATCAGCTCCGTGCAGGCTGTCGTCTCCCCAAAGTTCCCTTTTTCTTCTGCACTGTCCAGGGAAACCCGCCACCGCGATGCCCACCTCGCGCACTACGCTGCGCGGGCATCGCGCCCCCACCGACAGCGCCGCCTCAATTCCACCTTGTAGTCCCATATTTGAAATATCTAACCCAATGAGGGACACATGAATACCATCCCGTCTCATCACATCATCATTAACCCTTTCCAACTCGAAGTGCCGAACAACTATACCCCCCAGTTGGCGCACAAACCGGGACATGGTCATATTAACCTTACGCCTATAGCGCTCTAACGCCTTACCATGACCCCCGGTCCACCAGACCGGGCACGGAACGGTCTCGGACCAGATGAGGGTCAGGTCCTGGAACAACGCAAAGCAGCGGGCCACGTCATGCCGCATCGCACGAACCAGGTCCACCAACCGATGCCGTCCGACATCTTTCCCGCCCGCGTGAACCACCAAGGTCACCGGCCCTGACACGCAGCGCCGGAGCTGTACCAGCTCGGCGTATAACCCGTCCCATGACAATCCCCGAATACCCCTCCAACGTACCCTTGCAACCTCGTACGATAAACCGAGGTTATGGCCATAGGGTCTAGTCTCAGCACGCCTAGCAGCCCAATAAACAAAGGAGTGTCCCATGATCCAGACAAATCGAGGAGAAGGACCTACAACGAAAATAACATACAACCATAACTGCTGCGCCGGAAGCCTACAGCAAATGGGGGCGCACGTAGAGCTGGAACCGACCCGATTGCCAGCGCCCCAAACGCTTGACCGCCTCTGTGGCGCCCGTGTACTTGGAGCCACCAACTCGCCTATCCGAAGGGCCGCAAAAAAGCAAAAGCGGCCCGAAACAGGAGAACCTCGTAGGCCGAGACACAAATCTGGGGCAGACGCTCCAGGAGTCTGCACAAGATTTCATAGGAGATTGGACACCGAGAGTCCAGCCTACGGCCTTTCTTCCAGCCCTTCATAACCCGCGAGACGCAGAATGCCTTGGTAGCATCCTGCCACCCACACCACTGGAACACAAAAGACAGGGCCGCTAACAACCTCACGGCCGCTGCTGCCGACTTACCCTCCTTGCAGAGTAACTCCAAGAAGGCCCGAGTCGCCCCCAACCTACCTTCGTCCGAAGACGCCTCTCTGTTTTTGCAGACATCCTTCTATTTCCGCCATACCGCAGAATACGCCCCCACGTCGACTCCGATAGCGACTCCCTCACCAACCGGCTCAAATGGTGAAAACCAGGTCCCATATGCCCACGGGGCACGAGGTTCCAGTCTGTGCCGCCTCTGCAGCCGCCACTCGAAACCTGTACCACTGAAACCGAGAAAGAGAGTCTGCTATAACGTTCTGCTCCCCAGGCACATGGCGTGCAACCAACCACTAATTATGTGCTAAGCTAAGCAGTACCAGGCGCCGGAGGAGCGTCAACACTGGAGGGGATGCAGATGTAGATCGGTTGATCACATAGACCACACTCATGTTGTCCGTGTGCACCACCACCTTCTGATTCGACAGCTCTACACCCCAGAGCTCCACAGCCACCACAATTGGAAAGAGCTCCAGAAACGTTAAGT
Organism: Pelobates fuscus; assembly: GCF_036172605.1. NCBI lineage: Eukaryota > Metazoa > Chordata > Amphibia > Anura > Pelobatidae > Pelobates > Pelobates fuscus. Next base: position 155,306,857 of record NC_086325.1, on the reverse strand, counting down.
TACTCACCAATTCAGTCTCTAGCCATTGTCGAGGCCAGACCTCCTCGCACCAACGCCCTTGAAAGTAGGCACCGAAACCCACGGACCCGGACGCGTCAGTGTACAATTCCAAATCCGTGTTGGACACTGCCGGGCGCAGCCAGCAGGATTGCCCGTCTTACCTACCCAGAAATTAACTCCAAACTTGCAGATCCTCTCGATGCCGGTGATTGATCCGAATGAAGTGAAACGGCTGCTTGACTCCGACCGTCGACAAGGACAAGCGACGGCAAAATGCCCTGCCCATCGGCAATACCTGACAGGCAAAGTTCAGATGCCCTAACAACGCCTGTAACTGCCGGAGCTGTACTTTTTTGGCCCCTTTCACTGAATCCACCAGCCGTAGCAGGTGAGTTAGTTTCTCATCCGGCAAACGGAAAACCATGCTCCGAGTGTCCACCTCAATACCCAAGTAGGACAAGACTCCCACTGGCCCTACCGTCTTCTCTACCGCTATTGGCACACCAAAATCCGCCGCGACGGCTCGAAAGGAATCTAAGAGCACCACGCAGTCATCCGACTCCCGTGGGCCCACAAACCGAAAAAAAAAGTAATGCGTTAACGACTCTATCCCTGCAACCCGAGCGACCACCCATTCCAAAAACGACGCAAACATTTCAAAATAAGAACAAGAGACAGCCCATTGGCAAACACATATCAAAGAAAAAGGAACCTTGGAACCGACAACCCAACAGGTGAAAACAGTCCGGGTGGACCGGGAGTAGTCGAAAAGCAGACTCGGGGGGCGTGGCCTGGACCTCAGCGGGAGAAGTCACATGTAACAGCAGCTCCGCGCCGAAAGGCCTAAAAGGTGCAATTGCCCCACAAATAATTGGCAAATACAAGCTCAATCGAAGATAATGTCTTACCCTAAACCGAAGAGACAAACGGAGAAGGCGGACAAGGCGCAATTCTTCGCTCCGAAACAAAGCACGCTCAAAGAAGCCTCCCAGTCAGCGGGAATCCAAGATGGCGCTGATGATACCCACGAGACAGCTGCCTGCGTGAGTACCGACCAGGGACAGCTAACCCAAGAAGTTATGCAGGGTATATTTTGAAACGCAAACATTTCAAAATAAGAACAAGAGACAGCCCATTGGCAAACACATATCAAAGAAAAAGGAACCTTGGAACCGACAACCAAACAGGTGAAAACAGTCCGGGTGGACCGGGAGCAGTCGAAAAGCAGACTCGGGGGGCGTGGCCTGGACCTCAGCGGGAGAAGTCACATGTAACAGCAGCTCCGCGCCGAAAGGCCTAAAAGGTGCAATTGCCCCACAAATAATTGGCAAATACAAGCTCAATCGAAGATAATGTCTTACCCTAAACCGAAGAGACAAACGGAGAAGGCGGACAAGGCGCAATTCTTTGCTCCGAAACAAAGCGCGCTCAAAGAAGCCTCCCAGTCAGCGGGAATCCAAGATGGCGCTGATGATACCCACGAGACAGCTGCCTGCGTGAGTACCGACCAGGGACAGCTAAACCAAGAAGTTATGCAGGGTATGTTGGACGCGATGTCCACTAAGATTATGAAAAGTGTGCAGACCTCTATAGGAGACCTGTGCAGAGAGCTGGGGGATCTCGGATCCAGAACCTCACGGCTCGAAGAAAAAATGGCCAGCGCTGAGGAGGCCTATAACGACATGGAGGACAAACTAGCGCAAATGGTGGAGCGCATCACGGCACAAGAGATAAAGCAGGCTGATATGGAGGATAGGAGCCACCGAAACAACTTGAGGTTGAGGGGAGTAGCTGAGACTGTGGGCATTAATGATTTAACGGCACATGTCACAGAATATCTGAGGGCACTTGTGCCCGACATGCCGCAAGACATGCTTCTCTTTGATCGCATACACAGGACGGCGAGGCCCAAATTCCGGCTTTCACGCTCAGGAAACGAAGGGAATATCAGGAAATCACTACAGCGCTCAGGGAGCAGAGAATCGTGTATCGCTGGGGATACCCAGTCAAGCTGATAATACAAAGAGCAGGAAAAACTAGAACAATCTTCACTCCAGAGGAGGGCACACGCTTACTGAAAGATTGGGGTATAACATCTGAATCTCAGAACAACAAGCAAAAGGAACCGAGAAGGCTAGTACCGGACTGGAAGAGAGCCAAGCATTCATAATATGCAAGGACATGTAGTCGCTGACAAATTAATGGACAATTCTGAGACGAGCCGCAAGTATTAACGCAGAAACCATGATGTTATGACTCATGTAAATGTTGAGCCTATCTCACTGTTCACACAATGTTACGTTTCTCATTAGATGGCTAGAGATAAGGGAGAGAGCTACTGCCTTTGGGGCAGATAGAATTGCCCAGAACTAAAAGGGGGGAACCAGATTTTGAAGGGATTGAGATCCCAGAGAGGTGTATCACAACACACCCCGAAAACCGATTTGTTACACCAGATAAACGAACAAAAAACAAAAAAAAGTGCCATAGACAAAAAGGCCTACACGGAGTGCACACTGTCCCAGGCTTAGGAGCACAAAGTTCCTACCCCCAAGGCACTTACGTGAAGTGCCTAGCTGTAGGCAAGGCAAAGTTTGTTATTGTATATACTTTCTTTAATGTTTGGTTATGTTTTAATGCTGTCACACTCAGTGGAATGAGGCAGGTTGCCAAAAACGCTGAGGACTATGTTAGGGACCGGGTGGGCGGCCCCAATTACACATTTTGAGGAGTCACGTGCCTTTACAGGCAAAAGAAGTAGCATAAGCCCCAACTTACGCCGAAAGCCCTGTGGAAAAACGACACTAACCCAAGAGGTCGGCCAGCTCCGCTTGATAGCACTGGGAGGAGAGGGCCACCGCGCAACAAATAGACACTCACAATACTCAGCACACCCATTCATGCTAGATCCTACATGAAAATATACACACATAATGTAAGGTTACTGAATATCCCAGCAAAAATACATTTACTAACCCGAGAACTACAGAAACAAGGTGCAGACGTGGTTTGTCTACAGGAGACCCACTTCCGCAACGATCACTCGCAGGTATTAGCTAGGGAATACCCACACCAGTTTCATTCCACCTCCCCAACGAAGTCCAAAGGTACCTCTATATTGATAAGTAAACCTATATCCTTTTCACTAAAATCGCAACACGTGGACCTCTTAGGCAGATACGTAGTGATAGTGGGAACACTCAATGACATTGAGTATACAATTGCCAGCATATACACGCCAAACCAAAATCAGAGGAACTTTCTGCACAAAATCTGTCAAACCCGAACATAAATAAAACAAGGGATAACACTGATCTGTGGGGACTTTAATCACATCTTTGACCCAACTATAGACACGACTGCACATAGACCTAGCGGTAGATACAGGACCCTTAGGCGCCAAAGCAAAGCCATCCAGACCCTTCTACACAACTACCACTACTATGACACATGGAGAATTACACACCCCTCGGAAAAAGCTTACACGCATTTCTCACACGTCCATAACTCACAGAGGCGGCTCTAGACTTTATGAGGCCTTAGGCGAAACTCAAACATGAGGCCCCACTAACAAAAAAGTGTCAGTGTATGTGCCTGAGAGTGTCTGACAGAGTATCCTTGTGTGTGAATGTATGTTTTTGTCTGAGACCCTATGTGTATGGGGTAGCTGCTTGAAGTGTGTTGTGTGTATGGGGGGGTGATGGTGAGAAGGAGAGGCGGGTGAGGGTGACAGGGAGGTGATGGTGTGGGGGGTGATGTGAGAGGGGTGATGGTAATGTGAGAAGGGGGGGTAATGTGAGAAGGAGGGGGAGTTGATGGTGAGGGGGGGTAGATGGTGAGGGGGGGTAGATGGTGAGGGGGGGTAGATGGTGAGGGGGGGTAGATGGTGAGGGGGGGTAGATGGTGAGGGGGGGTAGATGGTGAGGGGGGGTAGATGGTGAGGGGGGGTAGATGGTGAGGGGGGGGTAGATGGTGAGGGGGGGGTAGATGGTGAGGGGGGGTAGATGGTGAGGGGGGGTAGATGGTGAGGGGGGGTAGATGGTGGGGGGGGGTAGATGGTGAGGGGGGTAGATGGTGAGGGGGGGTAGATGCTGAGGGTGGTGGGGGTGGTGAGGCTGAGGGTGGTGGGGGATGGTGAGGCTGAGGGTGGTGGGGGATGGTGAGGCAGAGGGTGGTGGGGGATGGTGAGGCAGAGGGTGGTGGGGTGGTGAGGCAGAGGGTGGTGGGGTGGTGAGGCAGAGGGTGGTGGGGTGGTGAGGCAGAGGGTGGTGGGGTGGTGAGGCTGAGGGTGGTGGGGTGGTGAGGCTGAGGGTGGTGGGGGTGGTGAGGCTGAGGGTGGTGGGGGATGGTGAGGCAGAGGGTGGTGGGGTGGTGAGGCAGAGGGTGGTGGGGTGGTGAGGCAGAGGGTGGTGGGGTGGTGAGGCTGAGGGTGGTGGGGTGGTGAGGCTGAGGGTGGTGGGGGTGGTGGTGAGGATGAGGGTGGTGAGGCTGAGGGTGGTGGGGGTGGTGAGGCTGAGGGTGGTGGGGGATGGTGAGGCAGAGGGTGGTGGGGTGGTGAGGCAGAGGGTGGTGGGGTGGTGAGGCTGAGGGTGGTGGGGTGGTGAGGCTGAGGGTGGTGGGGGTGGTGGTGAGGATGAGGGTGGTGAGGCTGAGGGTGGTGGGGGTGATCCTGGGGGTGGTGGTGAGGCTGGGGGTGATGCTGGGGGTGGTGCTGAGGGTGGTGGGGGTGATGCTGGGGGTGGTGCTGAGAGTGGTGGGGGTGATGCTGAGGGTGGTGGGGTGGTGAGGCTGAGGGGGGTGGTGAGGCTGAGGGGGGGTGGTGAGGCTGAGGGGGTGGGGGTGATGTTGAGGGTGGGGGGGCGGTGAGGCTGAGGGTGGTGGTGAGGCAGAGGGTGGTGGGGGTGATGTTGAGGGTGGTGGTGGGGTGAGGCTAAGGGTGGGGGGTGGTGATGCTGAGGGTGGTGTGGGGGTGGTGAGGCTGAGGGTGGTGTGGGGGGTGGTGATGCTGAGGGTGGTGTGGGGGTAGTGAGGCTGAGGGTGGTGGGGGGGTAGTGAGGGTGGTGGGGGGTAGTGAGGCTGAGGGTGGTGGGGGGTATTGAGGCTGAGGGTGGTGGGGGGTATTGAGGCTGAGGGTGGTGAGGCTGAGGGTGGTGGGGTATGGTGAGGCTGAGGGTGGTGAGGCTGAGGGTGGTGGTGAGGGTGAGGCTGAGGGTGGTGAGGCTGAGGGTGGTGGGGGTGATGTTGAGGGTGGTGGGGGTGATGTTGAGGGTGGTGGGGGGGGTGATGTTGAGGGTGATGCTGGGGGTGGTGGTGAGGCTGAGGGTGGTGGTGTGGTGGGGGTGGTGGTGAGGATGAGGGTGGTGGGGGTGAGGCTGAGGAGGGTGGTGAGGCTGAGGGTGGTGGGGGTGATGTTGAGGGTGATGCTGAGGGTGGTGGGGGTGATGCTGGGGGTGGTGCTGAGAGTGGTGGGGGTGATGCTGAGGGTGGTGGGGTGGTGAGGCTGAGGGGGGTGGTGAGGCTGAGGGGGTGGGGGTGATGTTGAGGGGGGGGCGGTGAGGCTGAGGGTGGTGGTGAGGCAGAGGTGATGTTGAGGGTGGTGGTGGGGTGAGGCTAAGGGTGGGGGGTGGTGGGGCTGAGGGTGGTGGGGGGGTAGTGAGGCTGAGGGTGGTGGGGGGGTAGTGAGGCTGAGGGTGGTGGGGGGTAGTGAGGCTGAGGGTGGTGGGGGTATTGAGACTGAGGGTGGTGAGGCTGAGGGTGGTTGGGGGATGGTGAGGCTGAGGGTGGTGATGCTGAGGGTGGTGTGGGGGGTGGTGATGCTGAGGGTGGTGTGGGGGGTGGTGATGCTGAGGGTGGTGTGGGGGGTAGTGAGGCTGAGGGTGGTGGGGGGTAGTGAGGCTGAGGGTGGTGGGGGGTAGAGAGGCTGAGGGTGGTGGGGGTAGTGAGGCTGAGGGTGGTGGTGGGGGTAGTGAGGCTGAGGGTTGTGGGGGGGTAGAGAGGCTGAGGGTTGTGGGGGGTAGTGAGACTGAGGGTGGTGTGGGGGTGGTGAGGCTGAGGGTGGTGTGGGGGTGGTGAGGCTGAGGGTGGTGTGGGGGTGGTGAGGCTGAGGGTGGTGGGGGGTAGTGAGGCTGAGGGTGGTGGGGGGTAGTGAGGCTGAGGGTGGTGGGGGGGTAGTGAGGCTGAGGGTGTTGTGGGGGGTAGTGAGGCTGAGGGTGTTGTGGGGGGTAGTGAGGCTGAGGGTGTTGTGGGGGGTAGTGAGGCTGAGGGTAGTGGGGGGCGTAGTGAGGCTGTGGGGGGTAGTGAGGCTGAGGGAGGTGGGGGTGAGGCTGAGGGTGGTGTGGGGGTAGTGGGGCTGAGGGTGGTGGGGGGTGAGGTTGAGGGTGGTGTGGGGGGTAGTGGGGCTGAGGGTGGTGGGGGGTGAGGTTGAGGGTGGTGTGGGGGGTAGTGGGGCTGAGGGTGGTGGGGGGTGAGGCTGAGGGGGGTGTGGGGGGTAGTGAGGCTGAGGGAGGTGGGGGGTGAGGCTGAGGGTGGTGTGGGGGGTAGTGAGGCTGAGGGTAGTGGGGGTGAGGCTGAGGGTGGTTGGGGTAGTGAGGCTGAGGGTGGTTGGGGTAGTGAGGCTGAGGGTGGTGTGGGGGGTAGTGAGGCTGAGGGTGGTGTGGGGGTGAGGCTGAGGGTGGTTGGGGTAGTGAGGCTGAGGGTGGTTGGGGTAGTGAGGCTGAGGGTGGTGTGGGGGGTAGTGAGGCTGAGGGTGTTGTGGGGGGTAGTGAGGCTGAGGGTGTTGTGGGGGGTAGTGAGGCTGAGGGTAGTGGGGGGCGTAGTGAGGCTGTGGGGGGTAGTGAGGCTGAGGGAGGTGGGGGTGAGGCTGAGGGTGGTGTGGGGGTAGTGGGGCTGAGGGTGGTGGGGGGTGAGGCTGAGGGTGGTGTGGGGGGTAGTGGGGCTGAGGGTGGTGGGGGTGAGGCTGAGGGGGGTGTGGGGGGTAGTGAGGCTGAGGGAGGTGGGGGGTGAGGCTGAGGGTGGTGTGGGGGGTAGTGAGGCTGAGGGTAGTGGGGGTGAGGCTGAGGGTGGTTGGGGTAGTGAGGCTGAGGGTGGTTGGGGTAGTGAGGCTGAGGGTGGTGTGGGGGTAGTGAGGCTGAGGGTGGTGTGAGGGGTATTGAGGCTGAGGGTAGTGGGGGGCGTAGTGAGGCTGTGGGGGTAGTGAGGCTGAGGGAGGTGGGGGTGAGGCTGAGGGTGGTGTGGGGGTAGTGGGGCTGAGGGGGGTGAGGCTGAGGGTGGTGTGGGGGTAGTGGGGCTGAGGGTGGTGGGGGGTGAGGCTGAGGGGGGTGTGGGGGGTAGTGAGGCTGAGGGAGGTGGGGGGGTGAGGCTGAGGGTTGTGTGGGGGGTAGTGGGGCTGAGGCTGAGGGTGGTGTGGGGGTAGTGAGGCTGGGGGCAGGGTGAGGCTGAACCTACCTTAATTTCCCTGGTGGTCCAGTGGGCTCCCTGGTGGTCCGGTGGCCACTGCTTCCGGTCTGCAGCTCCGCTGAGCTGCAGACCATGTAATCTCGCGAGTGAATCAGAGCGTTGCCGTGGTAACCCGCGGCAACGCTCTGATTGGCCGGTTCTCGCGAGACACATGGTCTGCAGCTCTGCTCACTGCGGAGCTGCAGACCAGTGTCTGCGGTGGCTGGCGGGGCAGCCAGGAGGGGCCTCGCACCCGGCGGCATACCGGGCAAGCCGCCGGGCCCCCTCCTGGTGTCAGGTCCTCGGTCACTGACCGAGGACCTGACACACTCTGCCCACAGGCGGTTTAGGCGGCCGCGAGGCCCCAGCCAGCGCGAGGCCTTAGGCGGCCGCCTAAACCGCCTAATTAGAGAGCCGCCTCTGATAACTCATACTCCAGAATAGATGGGTTTCTTATATCGGGCACCCGCCTTAACCAGATCAAGACCTGTGACATAGCACAAATCACTTGGTCAGATCACGCCCCAGTACTCCTGGAAATGAAAGACTTATATGACTTCAAACACCGTAGCCCCTGGAGAATTAACGACTCCCTCCTCCACGACCCACAGTTCGTGACCGAGTTATCCACCCAATTAAACCAGTACGTTGAGGAAAACGAGACGCCGGACGTCTCATCCACAACTGTCTGGATGGCTCACAAACCAGTGGTGAGGGGCCTGTTGATACGGCGGGCATCATACCTCCGCAAACGGGCACAAAAACTTACACTTGACTTGCAGAAAGAACTTTATGACATAACCCGCCAAAACCAACTCTCCCCTACCGACGACAAACGACAGCGCATACTCCAAATCACTAGAACTCTCAATAACCAAGCCCTAGACCAAACAGAGTGAAATGCCTGAAATGCACGCCTGAAATGCCAAAAATACACCCAAAGCAACAAAGCTAGTAAGCTACTAGCGCACAGACTCAGAGCCAAACGAGCTTCCCAAAGATAGCCTACCCCACCTCACACACAGGACAAAAATTATATAGCCCGAAAGCCATAAGCGATGAATTTGCGCGTTATTACGCCAAACTATACAACCTCAAGTTAGACCCCCTCAACCCCGCAACCAATAGAGCAAGATATACAAAACTATCTAAATGAACTACAATTACCACGTCTCACAAACAGCCAACAGCAGGAACTCACAAAACCACTGAGCATAGAGGAAATAGGGGTGTGATCAGATCTCTGCCATCGGGAAAGTCCCCGGGACCCGATGGGCTACACAATACATATTATAAAACATTTGGCACCATATATGGTCAAAAGTTATACTCAGGCCATTAAGCATAAAACCCTACCCACCGAAATGTTACAGGCGCACATAGTAACACTACCCAAACTGGGAAAAGCGCCAACAACAACTCTTTCGGCCAATATCCCTACTAAACACTGACGCCAAAATCCTAGCAAAAATATATGCACTCCGACTGAGGGCAGTCCTGCCTTCCATTATCCATAGCGACCAAGTGTGCTTCATCAAAGGGAGGCAAGGGTCTGACAACAGGAGAAAAGTACTCAATATCTTACATCACCTCCATAGACAAGAACAAGGGGGCCTATTGGTCTCACTGAACGCGGAGAAGGCCTTTGATCGCCTGAACTGGCGATTCCTTCGCGCGGTGTTACAAAAATTCAATATCCCAGAGGGGTTTACGTCAATGGTAGAAGCGCTGTATAGCTCCCCTGGAGTTTAGGTGCTGAACTCAGGGTTCCTCTCGGAGCCCATAAAACTAACAAATGGCACCAGGCAGGGATGTCCCCTATCGCCCCAACTGTACGTGCTGGCTCTGGAACCCCTGGTGGTCAGGATAAGCGCTAACCCCAACATACATGGCATCATGATTAAGGAACGGGAATACACGACCAATCTCTTTGCGGATGACATCTTACTGACACTCACCCAACCCCACATCTCTCTCTCCAACCTGCTGCAAGAAATAAACATATACGGAAAACATTCCTACTATAAATTAAACATCACAAAAACACGAGCTATGGGAGTGGGAATCACAAATACTGAGTGGGAGCTACTACAAAATTATTTTACACTAGACTGGAGGCGGGACCACCTAACATTCTTAGGGATCAAACTCACTAAAAACCCGACTCTTATTGGCGGCAAATTATGACCCACTGCTGAAGAGTATAGCGAACACCCTGGAGGGGTGGGAGGGGGAAGTTCCTGTCATGGCTGGGTAGGATGGCCGCAGTTAAAATGATAGTGTTACCAAAATTTCAATACTTGATAAGAACCCTACAAATCCAGCTACCGAAAACATACCTAGACAAACTGCAGAAACTCATAACGGGCTTTATATGGGCACACCAAAAAGCCAGAGTGCCAGCAAAAGTCCTGAGCAAACCGTAGGCGCAAGGGGGCTTGGGGATGCCAGATATTAAACAATATTATAAGGCGGCTATCCTGACCACAGTCATACAGGCCCACGCAACACAGGAAGTGCCACAATGGGTGGACATAGAGGCTGCCTGGGCATGTCCCAGAGGCCTGAGTTTCCTCTTTTGGATACCCTAAATCCATAGAAAAGTGCACCAAGAGGGGCCACCTACCACACGACTCTTATTTAAGACATGGGACAACTTCAGGTCACTATGGGAGGACACTACAAAGTGGGCACGGGCGACCCCCTTGTACAGTCTGCACTTTGCAAACCCCACGTTCGATTACCGCCCGTGGACTAAACAGGGATGCACAACAATCAGTCAGTTGTACGACAAAGGGAACTTGGTTGACTTCCCAGACCTACAACGCAGATACGACCTACCGCACAACACCATTTTCCAATACCTCAAAGTGAAATCTATGCTCCAAGGATCCAAAAATGACACTGACACGGCCACAGCCAAGCACATAGAACGACTATGCGTAGCCACAACACAGCCCAAGAGGCTAATGTCCAGCCTATACAATTTATTAACCCAACAGTCAACAAAGACCCCAGACAACTTTAAAACAGCATGGCACACAGACATAGGGAAAACATATACTGAACAACAATGGGAAAAAGCATTTTTGGAGCAGATGCGCAAACTTCAATACCGCTGGTACGTGGTGCCCGAGCGGTTGGCAAAAATTTACCCAAACACTTCCAACATATGCTGGAGATGCGGAGTGGGGAAGGGATCGATGTACCACATATGGTGGAAGTGTCCAAGCATAATCAATTACTGGAGGGAGGTGGAGGAAATAGCGACAAAAGCTCTAAGTAGAGAAGTCACAATAACACCAGAATGTGGACTTCTGTTCATGGGATTAGAAGACTACAATACTACGAACTCCCGGGTACTGTTCCATATTCTGGTAGCAGCCACCACTCTCAACAAACACAAGCACCCACTAGGGAGGCTCTGCTTCAGCAGATAACCAAAAACCTAGAATACGAAAGGGGATTGAACAGACAAAACCCAACCAACAAACATGCCACCTTGGCCCACACAAAATGGGTGTCAGCGATGGGAATGGAGGGAGAGTGAAAAGGTCTAGTTCTCAGGACATGCCAAAAGCACCACTTCCACAGGGAACGGGCTATACAAAAGCTGGAGAATGAAGAGACAGCAGCCCTGATCCGGGCTTGTTCACCCACATGTACATAGTTTATAGTTTTTAGTATGTAACTTTTTGTTTTTAGTATGTAACTTGTAGTGTCGTTGACACGAACAGAGGAGCACCTCTATGTAGGACCAAGGTCACAAGGAAAGGAAGGCGGGATCACATATATATCAAATAGACAAAAGGGAAAGGTTCATGGAAGACCTAGGAGTTGATAGATACCTGCGAAAATAGAGGGCCGAACCTACAACATATAGCATACAAAAAGAGAGTGTCAAACCCCTCCCTACGAACCCACGCTTCCCCTTAAATATATATCTATCACCTAGCAACTGCAGTTCTCTCTACAAATAGCACTAGCTGGCAGATCACTTGGATTTTCTGACTTCCGCTTTACCTTAACAAAAATGGTTTGTGAAATTTTGATTGGTATCGCGTTGGGAACTGTCACGTGATAGGGGTGTAATAAATTGTTATTGAACTTTTTTTTTTTTTTTTTTTGGTGGGGGGGAGGGGGGAGTTTCTCACTGTGACCAATTGTGAAGTTGTCCATGAACTCATCGTAGATCCAAGAGCATATATTAGCATACGTTTGTCCCTGCGTTTTTTGGGCAACTTATTTTTCTTTTGTTTTTGTTAATTTTGTCATTTTAACTTTGCAGTTGACATTATTTTGCCTGGGGCTCCTTCGCGATTCTTTTTAATGTCCACGTAGCCGGGTGGAATAGAAGGATCACCCACCAATCAAAACAGAGATCTGTTCTGTGTCGGCTCGTGATAACGCGGCTTAAGAAGAAGACAATAACCAATGCCACCTTTACCTTCCAGATAAGGGTCACGGCCGTCTAATATGTTTAAGCTTATTATTCTGAGATGAGAACTATGAGCTATGTGCTGTTTAAGGGCACACATCTGTTACAGTGTTACCATACAAAGCTCGCACTAACAGCCAAGCCAAGGATTTTATTTGAGGGATTCTCTTTCAGTATTTTCCATATAGCTACTGGCACATAAAAGGACCGTTTATTAATGGCTGCAACGCTTGATTTAGTACATCCTGTTAGTTTCAAAATATTGTCATATAGGTTTTATTTAAAGGGGTACTGTCACTTCTTTGGATATTACACCATTGAGTAAGACATTGGACGATGTAATATAACCACTTTTTTTTTTATAAAATGTAATATTAAAGTTTGAGCAATTAAAATCTGTAGCTTGTTCTATGACTTACAAAAAACAGGACAGTATTATGTGTAAAACCTTTTTATACCGTTAAATAATTAACTCCAGAGACGGTAAATTGAAATCTAAGATTAAAAATAAAAATCTCAGAACATATTGGCCTTATTTATGCAGTGTTACAGTTGATTTATGTGAATGCTTTCAGCGTGACACGTCTGCTATGAACAGCAGGCTGATCTCAGGCTCCCGGGTGTGGATTTTAAAATACTGCCCAGCAGTAAGCGAGCTCCTGCACTGATCTGCAATTCGTGGTTTCTTTAATTATTATATTTTATTATACTCTATTTATAAATCGCCAACATATTGCGCAGCGCTGTACACTGGTACAATTTATTACAAGTAATAAGACAAAGGTACAACACATCTGAGACAATACACAAATACAGGAGGCATTGAGGGCCCTTTTCCCGTGGGAATTCACAATCTACACATTGCTTATTTGGCCATTTTTAATCACACATCAGACCCTTAATGTCATCTTTGGGGGCGTTTCCTCTATCTCCAACATGGCTTTATTCTTACGTTTCAGTGATGGTTATTAAAACGGCATATTATAGGGTTACTTAAAAGAAACAAAAACTGGGGGGCGTGGTCTGCAGCCGAGCGAGCTGGACGTGTCTGGCTAGAGCTCCGCTGTAACCACAGTGCCAACGGCTAACAAAGGCTGAAATTCGATATTTTTCGATATATTTTCCGACTCACCAGTGCAGGGGACCGGGATGGAAAAGAGGAATCAAAGAAAACCGGTGAAAAAACCCTCGGAATCGGTGACTTCGGTCCCCGATATGTTTGCGGCCTCACGAGCCACGAGGCTATCCACCCAAGATGGCGGTCGGGACGGCCCGGGGACACCTACCTCTCCTGCGAGCCCCGGCAGCGGTGCTGCTGCAGGGGCATTGGACTCGGAGGCCAGCCAAATATTGGCCAAACTATCGGAGGTACGCACATACCTGGCCACAGAAATTGTCCGCACTACGACGGAAGTGAAGGCCGAAATCCAAGCCCTGGGTACGAGGACGGCGGCTCTCGAACAAAGGATGGAGTCTACAGTACAGGCCCACAACGAGTCCGCTGCACAAATAAACTCCTTAACGTCCCAACTGCAGATGGCCGCAGCGGCGATAGATGACCTTGGCAACAGGTCGCGGCGGAATAATATCCGCCTCCGTGGCCTTCCGGAACAGGAGGGAGAGGGGTCCCTGGTGGAAGTGGTCTCGAAGATCTTTAGACCGCTTCTCCCCGATGTGCCAGAACACCTATGGCACATCGAGCGGGCTCACCGGGCGCTTCGTGCCAGGAGGGCGGATGATAAGAGACCGAGAGACGTAATTATTAAATTTCTGTCCTTCCAGACAAAGGAAGCATTGATGAAACGTGGCAGAGAAGGCCCAATTATGTATAACGGGACAGACCTTGCTTTGTATCAGGACTTAACCCCTGCCACCTTGAAGAAAAGACGAGACTGGCGTCCTGTTACGGAAATCTTACAAATGGAATCCATTAAATATGCATGGGGTCACCCTTTTCGACTATTGGCCTTCAAAAATGGTCGCACGAAAGTCCTCCATGCTGATGGCGATCCGGCTGCGTTCCTATCTGAGCTCGGGATTCGTATACCGGAGGGTTTCGCGGTTCTGAGGTCTTCGGCGGAGGTCCTCCCTGCCTTACCTCGGGAGTGGTACACGGCAGGCGAATGATTTCGGATCCTCTAACTCGGCATTGGGTGAGCGGCCGGTGGCCCAGAGCGGTGAGCTATTCCGGGTGGGCTCTTATTGTTTGGGAGGGGGATTGCGGGAATCCCTCATCCTCCCCACTTTTGTTTTTTCACCCGGGACCCGGGGGCCCCTTATAGAATTGCCCAGTAATGTTTTTCTTCCTTCCATCGGGGGGGGGGGGGGCACTAGTATTGGGGTGGGCTAGGGATTTCCCCCACTCCCATATGTACGCTATTGCACCCCCATACCGTCCCTCCTCACCCGGCCCTTGCCCTGTCTACACCTCTGTGGCCCCGGGATGGGGAGTGTTCGAAGGTTTGATGGCGAACGGCCCTTCTTGATTGACTATCACAAACTTACGGCGGCCGTGGGCATACTCATTACTTTTAATGGTCGTTCTTTAATATGCTCTGCTCTGATGTTTTATACCCGGGACGCCTTGATTTTCATTCGGGAGGTGGGGGAAGAGGGAGCTGGCGGTATTCGAATTTGCATGGTTATTTTTACGCTGAACGATAATCATGTCGGGTTCCCCCTATCGTGTATACCAGGTTTACGGAGCTCGGGAGGTTAGAGCCGGGACGTGTAGGGGGTATCTCTCCGCCTCTAATTATTAGGCCTATACGGCAACCCGGCCCTAGTGACCGATGACCCCCTCTCCCCTCCCCCGTTTTATGCAATGCGCCATATTAAACCTGTTCCCCCCCCCTAGTTTTAGTTCTAGAACGAGGGAGGCGATACCCCCTTGGGGTGACGGGTAGGATAAATCATTTTACTTTTTGTACCCCTCTCCTTAGGCGGTTAGACGCCCCAGGTTCGCTGCCTCATGTTGTTTTGCGTTATATTTTCATACGGGCTCAGCCCTGATTCTGACCCGCTGGCAATTCCGGGTCTTATTTGCCTCCCCCCCCCCCTCACCGTACGCCCCTTGCCCTCGGGACCGCCCATCCTGCTCCGAGGTGCATTTTTAGCTGTTCCTCCCTCCCTCCCCCCCCCCACACCCGCCCACTGACCCCGTCGGTGGGGGTTATCCCCTCTGGGATCGGGGGTGGGGAGGCATGCGGAGTCATCCACGGGACAGGGGGGTGGGGCGGGGTTGGGGCCCCTCTGTTGGACTGTGGGTCCGGGCTGGCCTTGGTGGGATCGCGAGACGTCTCGCCCATTGTCACATCGTTTTTCATGCAAAAGTTAATCGATTAGGCACCCTGTTGGTGCCCATATTTTCGTTGGTCTATGTCTGGGCGACTCTGGAGCCTTATGCGGACTCCGGGGGAGCCTATACAAGGCCCCCACTCGTCCCTGGCTACGAATAAGACCAGGGGTTTATTATGTACGTTATTCTTTCTCTCTATTTTTACTTTTCTTTTTCCCTCTCCCTTCTCCCCTTTTTGCCCTCCTCCCCCTCCTTCCCCCGGTTTTATGGTGCCCTCTTTGGAAGGAGGCGTTGGTTCAATCTGCGGTGACTCAGAGCTTGGCCCTGACACAGGGAGCATAGATAGACAATCTGAGACACCACTCTATATACCACCCGTCTATCACCGGTACTTGGTGAAAATGGCCAATAGGTTTAGCCTCTCCCTCATTCACTATCAATGCCCTTGAAACTATTATCCCTGAACGTCAAAGGCTTAAACGCACCGAATAAACGTCGCCTCATGTTTAGGGAACTTAAGCGTTTAAATCCGGACATTGCACTCCTGCAGGAGACACATATTCCGAAATCGGCGAAGTTCACTCTCAGGGACCACACTTACAGGACTACCCACGAAGCAAGGGCATTAAACAAAAGGAATGGGGTGGCGGTGCTTTTACACCATAGATGCCCGCTTCGGGTAGGTACTGTCACAACGGACCCGAGTGGCCGTTTTGTTTTAATATCCGGAACTCTGTATTCTCACGCCATCCATATTATAAATATTTACGCCCCTAACGACCCCTCGGTGGACTTCTGGGACACCATGACCCAGGTCGTAAACGGTCTGCCTCACGGCATGGTTATCGTGGGGGGCGACTTTAACGCCACCCCATGCCCTGCGGCGGACAGAAGCCCGCGCGACGGACTCCCGAGGTCTCACGGGAGTGGCCGCCAAGACAAATTGCTCCGCACCTTCCTACACCGCACAGGCCTCATTGATATCTGGAGAGCACACCACCCCGATGGTCGAGATTATACATTTTACTCAGCACCTCACAAAACTTACTCTAGGATAGACTCATTCCTGATTAATTCCAGTGCCGCGTCCAGGGTTTCGGGCGCTGCTATCGGTTCCATCACCTGGTCAGACCACGCGGAGGTCACGCTGACTTTGGATAAGTTGTGTGCGGCCTCCCCGTGGTCCTGGAAGTTAAACACCTCTTTACTACAGGACCCGGTTATAGTGGAGGTTATCCGCAAAGAACTGCTCGAATATTTCGCTAGAAACGCGTGTACTGACGTAAGACCAGCTACGCTATGGGCCGCTCACAAAGCGGTCATTAGGGGTATATTAATTCGCGAGGCCACAGTAAAGAAAAAACGCAAAACGCAACTGCTGTCTGCACAGCTGGAGGCATTAGGGAAAGCAGAAGAAAAGCATAAGGCCCTCCAGTCGCCAGTCACGCTAGCGGAAGTGCAGAGATTGAGATCCTCGGTCCGCAACACACTCATAGATGACACGGCTAGGGCCATGACTTGGTCCAGACGGACCTTTTATGAGAAATCCAATAAAATGGATACTCTGTTAGCCAGAGCCCTACGCCCGAGACAGGGACACTCGCATATCACACGTATCAAAGACGCTTCGGGTAAAATCTGTACAGACCCCACTGAAATTGCAGGGGTCTTCACGGAATATTACTCTAACTTATACAACCACTCCACCGGGACTGCTTCAGACCCTCAACGGGAAGTGTACGATGCCCATGCCTTTCTGTCTCGTCTCGCTTTGCCAAAACTGCAAGCAGGTGAATCGGCGGCTCTTGGAGCACGCATAACTACCGATGAGATAAACGTTGCAATTTCAATGCTGAAAGGTAATAAAGCTCCAGGTCCAGACGGTTTCGAGGGCAGTTATTATAAAGCTTTCCGAGAGGAGCTAGTACCTCACTTGGAGTCGTGGTTTAACGACCTCATGGGGGGTGGTGCCCCGGACAGAGACATGTCATTGGCGGACGTGGTATTGTTACCTAAACCGGGTAAGGATGATCTCGACCCGGGCGGTTTCCGCCCGATCTCGCTGATCAACCACGACTCCAAGATCTTGGCGAAGGTCTTGGCCAACCGACTAAACCCCTTCTTGACGACACTGATACACCCTGACCAGGTTGGCTTCGTACCTGGTCGGCAGCTTTTTGAAAATACCCGGCGGAACATTGACCTCATCTGGAGGCAAGCGAATAGGAAAATCCCAACATTGTTTCTGTCCCTCGACGCCGAGAAGGCCTTTGATAGGGTTAAATGGCCCTATCTTTTCGAAGTCCTTCGACACTTTGGCCTACCAGACTCATTTATAACTGCGGTACAAGCAATGTATACAAATGTTAAAGCACGGGTTCGCATATCGGGGGCGAAGGTGACACCCTTTAGCCTAGGAAACGGCACCAGACAGGGATGCCCTTTGTCTCCCCTGCTGTTTATCCTCTCCCTAGAACCCCTTCTGCAGTCAATACGAGACAACCCGGACATCCATGGGATTTCGGTGGGGGGCCATCAGTACGTTGTGTCGGGTTTCGCCGACGACATCTTACTGACCCTGGCTGACCCACTTCCGTCTATGAGGGCGTTAACGGGTGTCCTAGCTGACTATAGTAGACTGGCAGGATACAAAGTGAATATGCACAAATCCTGCGCATTACCGATTTGCATGCCTGACCCGGACATAACCTCCATAGGCGACACATACCAGATTCGCTCAGTTAGGGATCATGTAAAATATTTGGGGGTGTGGTTAACGGCAGACCCTGCTCGACTATTCACACAAAATTATACGCCTCTGATCCGCACGTTAATGACGGATATGGAGAAATGGTTGGATAAACCGATCTCATGGATCGGTAGAATCCACTCGGTGAAGATGAACATTCTCCCTAGGATTTTGTTCTTGTTCCAGGCCCTCCCAGTTAAAGTAACCAAATCGGACCTGGGCGCACTCCAACAGGCAATAGGGAAATTCATCTGGCAGAACAGGAGACCCAGGACCTCTCGGAACGTTCTCTATCGAGCGAAGACGAGAGGAGGCCTGGGCCTCCCTAATTTGCACTTCTATTACCAAGCAGCGCAACTTACACAGTTAGCCTTATGGCATTCCCCTCCAGGGGAATGGCGGTGGGTGGACTTGGAATCGTCCCTCACGAGACCAGATTTGCCTCAATTTCTGATGTGGGTCCCAAGGGACCGTAGACCATCGACACACATCGCATGCCCAGCTATTGCGAACTCTCTGAGACTTTGGGACGCCTCATCAACCAAATATGGTTTGTCACCCCGACTTTCCCCCCTAACACCCTTCTTGAGAAACACGGCATTTCCGCCGGGATTAAACGCTAGGGATTTTAGGGGTATTGAAGGCACAGGGGTACAGCGCCTCTGCCACCTCTATGAAGGCGGCTCTGTTGTTACATTCGACGAACTTAAGACTAGGGCTACCCTACGCCCCGCCGACTTCTTTCGCTACCTCCAGGTGAGAGACTTCGCCCAGGCCCCTATGATTAAAGCTAGTGCACTGAGCCGGCCAACCTTCTTCGAGTCCATGTGCCTCAAAGAACGGTTTCCCAGGAGCCTCATCTCCATTCTGTACACACACCTGAGTACACACACGACGGAATGGGGTGACCTCACATATATCTCTCAGTGGGAAGCGGACTTGGGGGAGGAATTGGAAGGCGTCGACTGGCAGGAAATCTGGGAGGCAGCAGCCTCTTCGTCGATATGTGTCTCCATGCAGGAACAGGCATATAAAACCCTTTTTCGGTGGTACACCACCCCGGTGAAGTTATATAAAATGCGCAAAACACCCACGGACCTGTGCTGGAGAGGCTGTGGCCAGAAGGGATCCTACATACATATGTGGTGGGAATGCCCTGCAGCACAGAACTTTTGGAAACGGGTGGTAGGACTTTTGAAGGATGTTTTTGATAGAGAGCTTAAGTTGGACCCATGGGTATTCCTCCTGGCCAGACCTCTTGATGACTGGCCCAGAGTGGAACAAAACCTATTGCACAAAGTGAACTTAGCTGCTAGAAGAGCCCTGGCCCAAGTGTGGCTCCAACCCGACACCCCCCCAGTCGACGTAGTCGTGCAAAAGATCAAGGACGCTTTCCTTATGGATAAGCTGACGGCGCTAGTTAGAGGCACTACTAAAAAGTTTGATAGGGTCTGGGCCCCGTGGATAAACAGCGGAATCGGAGACTAAGGGAGAGGAAAGGGGATTTACTTCGGAACCCCGCCTGAGACTTCGTCTTCGTCGGGACCGGTTATGGCTTGGAGAAGATGCTTGCAGCACCTTGATTTCCACCAGGGCCCAACGCCTTACAGTTTAAATTTAATTCATGAAACTTTCCTATAATTATAACACGCTACTACGGATTGAACCTACTCCTTCCACCCTCCCCTCCCCCCTTTCCTTCCCCACACCCTCCCCCTCTTCTCTCTGAGTTCCTTCACCCTATCTTCTTTATCCTTTCTACGTCCGACCCTATGTACACCAGGCCTTATCATCGCTCGGTCCTCTATCTAAGTGACACCGCCCATTGAAGGCTTGGGACACTGTATCGCATACATGCCGATCCAGTGCCTAAGGCGACGCCCACAAATGATACGAGGTCAAAGATATCATGTAAACCAACTAGCCTTGTATATAGAACTGGGATTCTTTGGCTTTTTAGACGGAAAACCGAGGCCTACTGCTCTAACACGCTAAGGATGTATGTAGACCTGAGCGGTGTACAGAGGAGGACTGTTATTTTCCTATATTACTAAAATAAAAAACAACAAGGTGTAACTCCACACATGTTCTTGCATTTATAACAAAGGAACTCTCACGAGCTATGAAAACTGTGGACTGATTAATATTTTTGCTTTCTTTAACGTAATGTTTTCAAAACCACTGTATGTTCATGGGCTAAAGGTTTTATATATGTGGGACAATGTTATTGCACTATGTATCTCTTTATACTGCTTCCACGTGCCTGTGGTTACCTTACCTTGTATATAAATAAAGAATTTAAAAAAAAAAAAAAAGAAACAAAAACTGAATATTGACGCACATATTTTACTGATTACACCCAAATATCATGTAAGAGGGTCGTGCCCTTTTGGGACCGTATCTTTCTGTCCCTAGTTTCTGTCCTAATTTAAAACGTTTCTAGGACATCCCTATTGTAGGCATGTCTGAATTTTCATTGGAGTGAATAACCCTGTCCATTACATTTTAAATTTCAGGCCAGAGTAGCCGACCTGGAAGCATAGCTGATTTAGAGAGTGTTTCCCGTTCGGCTATAATTTGAAATTCCCTTTGTATGCTCTGTGTAAATTATCACTTTATGAATAAACCCAGTGAGTCAATAACAGAGCTTCTTAATCTCATGGTAATCTGTCTTTATACTTCAATAAATATGTTTAGAAATCCAGTCTGTGTAAATAAGATACATTGCCCCCCTCCCCTGGACAGCATCCAAGTCACACCGCTAAAATGAAAGTGTCACTCTTTGTCCATTTGGAATGTTGGGAGGGAAGCGGATCACAAGCCAACTCTGGTTTAAGAACGATTACGCCTTCTCGTTACATTTTGCAATTATTACTTTAGTCTTTTCCATTTTCTTTGTGCCATAGTGTAGCGGCACGTTGTAGTATTTTTTTTAGCACAATCCCTCTCAGTGTAATCAAGACTGGCGACTTGCTCTGGGTAACCCATGGGAAATTATAGTGCAACGGTCCCCAACCTTTTTTGAACCGAGGCACAGTGTACTGAGAAAAAAATCTATATCCAAGCCAAACCTACTTCTGTGTTTGTTTGTTAGGTCCCCCCGTCCCCCCCCCCCATTTGCCATCATCAGCAGATTATAAATATCACATTTACATTTACTATTTCTATAGAGCTTTGAAAGTTTCCAGCCATGCTGATTTATTGCTTTTGAATAATTAGAATCCAAGTTCTAATGTTGATGTATTTAAAATAAATGTGAAGGCACTACTTCATTGATTTGTAGTGGTTATTGTACGTGGGGTCTGTATGTATAGTGGTTTGCTACACATACAGAATTTAACCCCTTTGCTGCCCGGTGTGTAACCCCACCTCCTGCTGCGTCATCTGATGTTCTGGTCTAGCTAATGTGAATTCTATGCTCGTTCTGCATTGGACGCCAGCACACAGAGCATGCTGTCACCAGACCGCCAATGCCTTGTCCTCCCCTCACCCAGCCCTCCCTGACATCCTGCCCTCCAGCAAGGGGGAGTGAGAGCTTTGTGAAGCTCCTAGATAGGTATTTGACAGGGTCTGTGGCTGGGTAACATCTGAAGAGGAAGTGGATTAGATAAACTGGATTAGAATACTCCAAATTATTCCATATCTTGCTTTAAAGCTGTCTAGTGATGCCTTAAGTGCCAAGTGAATTGTGGCTTTGCAACACTAGAACGTAAGATATTAAACGGACACCCCACACCACCTATTTTTTTCCCCCAAAGTCTGTATATGCATTTACATAATGGTGGGTCTTGGACAGTCCTGATTTTGGGTCCTCCCCGCCATCTCGCATATGGGGACACCAGGGAAATGTTCCCAGGCAGCACAATACGAGTGCATCATTAGACGTGCTTCTACTGTGCAACGGGCAACAAGACCATGCAGAGAGTGCTTCAGCAGCGCCTCTTGCTAGGTCCTGAAGGCTGCCGCTGGCCAAGCAGCCTGTCAGTAGACTTGCCACCCATTCCCCCTCTCCACCCTAATGATATGGGCCGTGTAACAGGTCGCCACCCCACCCTGTCCCGATTGTTGGGAAGTACAAAATATACCTTGAGCTGTAAGGCTTTTATAGACCTCTAACCTGCTGGTTCTATTCTAGGAACTGACTGGACTTTCCCAAGCAAACCCTGGCCTCCCATTCACCTGTATGCTCGCCGTTTTCTATAGTGAAGGTTATGGATGGTAAAAATGGCCCCATATTTTGTAATGCAGGCACGTACAATGTTGGGAGGATGTGATCGGACAATATGTCCCCCAGAACTGCCGCACAGGGGTGGGATGGCGGCTGTCTGTACTCTGTCTGCACTCGTTCTATGTATCTGTGTGTGTGTTTGTGTGTGTCCAAAGATGCAGTGTGGCTGCTATACAAATGTAGTATGAGCACTGTGGTGGTAATGTGACCACGTATAAAATATTGGGTGATAAATAAAATATACCTATATGTTACATATTCAAAAGCATTTATTTACAATCCTGTTTTTTTCTTATCTGCAGTTTCAATATTTGATAATTTATTTTATTTTCCTCTAAAACAAAAATAATAAAATGCTATTGAACCCTTTTAAAATGTTGGTAGTCTTATTTCATCAAATTGCTTGTTAGTGAATGGGGTTAATTTCGATTTAATGTAGATATTCTTAAAAAGCTGTGTAACGGTGTCAGACTATTTCTGACGATTACTGCTTCAAGCAAATGTTTATACAAATCTCATAGAAGAACCATAAATGCATAAAGTTAAACCACAGGTATTCTGAAAGACCAACATCATCTCCCAGATACTGCAGGCTGCCATACTGTGAACTTCATTACTGTGATTTTAACTCGTACACAATGCACATTACATTAAGCTTTATTAATATGGAGCTCTGTGATACTTGCACACACATCCCAAATTCTGCATACCTCCTAACTCCGGCGGCCAGAGAATCAGGAAACCTGTGGGAGGGGGCAAAGGGGCAGGCCAGTGATGCGATTGCATCACCAGCTCCCCCGAAATGGATCTGGACCCCCAAATTATTGGCAGGTCAGCCTTGCCACCCCATTGAGCACTGAAAAAACCCACTGACTGGTTCCTAGTGCACTGAATATTGTGCAAGAATGTCTAACAATGCACTCGCGCTATGCATGTTGGGGACAGTTCCCCGGTAGCCCTAAAAATCTGGATAGCAGGACAGGACCCGGAAATTGGACAGTGGAGAGGCCTGCATTTTGAGTTACTAGTAAAGAGACGTTTTGGATGGTAAAAAAAAAAAAAGCAGTTGTGAAGTCTCGTTCTGATTTGCTGGTGATATTGAAATAAAATAGAATTGCTTGCTGAATGAATTTGACTGTAGTGTGGTAACATAAACATTAATAACCGTGATTTAGTATCCTCAGCGAAGATACTTCAAGACACAGAAAGAGAATTTGAGTCAGTTTATTACAAATGGGATGAAATTACCGTCTCGTCTAAACACACTATCCCCGAGCTGCAGTTTATCATCCAAATCTATTGTTGGGCTGACGTTGGCATGCACAATATTAATACGAACTTATTTGTAGACATCAATAAACTCCTACTGTTTATTAGCAATTGGCTACTGTACACATGCCACCGCAGAATTCCACGTTCAGACAATGAAAATCCTCTGATCATTCCCGTATGTCACTAGCTAATGGCACCAATGATGTAATTCCACTGTTCTACGTGGGAAGTACACTGGAAGTGTTTTGAAGAATTGCAATTTAAACTTGCCTGTCTATTGTCATTCTGCCTTACAGCGTGGATGTGTGGGGAAAATACAAGCGAACAAAACTTTCTCGGCAAGTGGAAGATCACCTAAAATGTAACCCTGTAGCAATCCTGTAACCCCTTAAGGACACATGACATGTGTGACATGTCATGATTCCCTTTTATTCCAGAGGTTTGGTCCTTAAGGGGTTAAAGGGACACAGTCGGCACTATAAGTGGTTATAGTGTATGTAGTCCCCTAGCCCGGTCCTTCCATTCAATGTTAAATAATTTATGTTTTAATGCTAAACAATGAAGTAGTCTACTCCGTGCAGCTTTGGGATATAGGTAGCCTGAGCTGCAATCGGCAGCTGTGATTGGATAAGGGTGTCAGCTGACTGCTTTCAGTCTATCACAGTGCCCATTGCTGGTATGAATTGGTATGTCTACAAAGAAGTGTGTAATCTCTGCCCTAGCCACACCTCAAGCGGCGGCCGGGCTGTAGCACCAGGAACCTTTATTTATTACTAAAGGGAGGGACAGTGCAAGCAGACATCTGGTACCACATCTCAATGAGATTAAATGGTTATAGTGTTTTCAGTGTCTTTTTTACCTCTTGCCAATAGAACCAAATGAATAGGTTTTGTGTTATGTTTTTTTAATTATTTTTTTATAAAAACATTTAAACTCTGGCAAATGGACATTTTGGTGCTAACATGACCATAAATCTTAGTTGTAACAATTACAAGTTACGGTCTTTCCTGTTATACCAAGATAACTTTGCCAAACATGGAAATATTTTGTTAAATTGTTTCTGAAATTTTGTATCTCTTTAAAAAGTTTGTATTCTAAGATAAAGTATTTGTTTCCATATATAATACAGTACTTTTTCCATATTTCAAGCAGTTATTACTCTTGCAGATTTTATTAGTGGTCAGCAATAAGTACCTGGGTCAAAGCCCTGTATTAAACCACATATAGTTTTGTTTTTTTAATTATGATGTTCAATGTGTCGCCACATCATTTTCACTTCCTTTTATGAATATTTGTTTTCCCCTGTATTATTTGCTTCTCAAAATGTTAAACTCTGATGTTGACGTGAAGTACGTGACCATTTATATTCTGTATCGCTGTATTATACAAACACTGTCGACCTAATCACTTTATACACTATCATTTCACAAATAACTGGTACGTAAAATATAGTTATAAGGAAGGAAATTATTTTGCAGTACGGATTTTAAAAATGTTTTCTTGGCAACGATTATTTTTTTTTTAACTGTTTGGGAGTAGCTGTACAAATGCAAAATTGATCAAGAGTACATTAAAGAGATGCTATAATGCTAAGAAAATGAAGTTGTGTTCCTAGCACTATAGTGCCTTATAGTGCCCCCTTCTTCGAGCCAAGCACCCACCTGCACCCCGTGGATAAAAAGCCCTTCTGTCACTTACCTGTTTGCAGTGCCAATGTCCCTCCGCTCCTCTTCCGGCGACAACAACTGGGGGGTTTCCCAATGTGCATGCGTGGCGATTGCCGCACTCGCATTAGGACTACCCCCATTGTATGATGCTGGGTGGTGCTGAATGTCCTCATGCATAGCGTAAGGACGTCCAGCGGCCAAAAGTCGCCTAACCAACCGGAAATCTTTCTAGTTGCTGTCTGGTAGACAGCCGTTAGAGGTGGCGTTAACTCTCTAATTATTAAGGTAATTATTGCAGTTTCTCAAAACTACAATAATTGCAATTGCAGGGTTAAGGGAACTGGGACATTGCACCCAGACAGCTTTAATGAGCTGACCGTTAAATAGTAAAGTCTATTTTGAGTTCTTTCTCTGTATTTTAGATCACCCAGCACAAGAAAGTTACCTAATCTGAAAATTAATACCAGTTGTTTTCCCATTGATTACTGTGAAACTGTTTTTTCAATAGTAGAACACTAAACGAGTTCGGGAAATAAAAGGCCTTAGCCTAAGCAGCAATGGGCATCAGTGATCGGCTGCTTCACGCCAGGCTCACATGCTCCTTAAGTTAGCGGACCTGTCTAATTTTCACTGGTGACATCTCCTAACTCTTTGCCCCTTACCCCTCCTCTCCCGGCCTAATTAATCCTGTGGGAGTGTTTGGATGTATGATACCCACAGTGGGGACTGGGCTGTTAATGGGAAGTTACCCGCATTCAATGTTAAAACATTCAAAAATGTTTTCACACTGCCTTGATGGTACTCCAAGCACTATAACCACTTCAATGGTTATATTGCCAAGAGTGATCCTTTAAGATTAAATAAAACCAAAGCATCACACATTGTAATGGGTAAATGCGGCCAAGCAAATTCATGGTTCTGGTGCCCCATCTAACCCCTTGGCAGATGCCTATGTTCACCTTATGTTTACTCCTGCTCTGGGTCTGTGCATAATTCATTGCATACATACATTGTATGTGCATGTACTGCCACAATATCCAATCTAAAGATGCCGTCTGAATCCAAAAAATCCCCCATCTACCTTTATTTTTAATTTATTATATGTTTAACATATTTTTAAAAATGTATGTCAAAAATCCTATGAAATCAGAACCATACTGTTCTTCAATTGTCTGCAGCGGCACGGCTGAGAGAGGCAGTATCTGCACCTGCAAACGGAGCTCTCCCACACCAGGACAGAGCTCCACTTGGGAGCCTTTGCTTGTGCTCTGTGAAGTTTGAACTTGGCTGTTCAGCAGGGATTTTTGGGATAAGTGGTGTTTTCCCAGCTGCAGTTCCAAGTGTTACATCGGATTAGTGGAACTGCTTAATAAATAGTATTATTAGTATGTCCACTTGTCTGTGTGTAGCAATCATCAGGCTGACCATTTCAACATGAATGTCAAGTTTTAAAGTCACTGTTTAGTAGATATACACCAAATAACAGCATGCATGCTTTTTAATTATGTAATTTTGCATTGGGGTATCTATAAAACCTCTTGTAAAACCTGCAGTTCTATTGTCTGCAGCTTTTTCAAACCTTCCCCTTCTAACCCCGCCCAGACTTTCTGTGGCTGTCCAATCACAGGCTTCCCAATGCAGCTCAATGAGAAGTCTTTACAAAGGCAGGGAATTACTGCCTTTTGAGTTTAGCTCTACTGAGCTAACCAAACCAGCAAGTAACTGGACCTATCGTCTGCTTGAAGACCATTAGGGGGTGTAACCAGGTTAATTTATAAAAATGTATTAGAAGTGTATTACAAATATGGTCAATATAGGGAGACTATTCCCGTAATAAAAATAATTCTGCCATTTGTCCCAACTCCAGTGTCCATAGAATCAGTATTCTGGTGGGAGGGGGCTAGAGGGGGTGGGTCTGTCTCTTTTGATGTGAATACGTGCCTGACTGCCTATCATGCTAATTCAGCCCATTGAGGGAAGACCCTGCAGGGTCCTAGTGACCTGAGCATAGCGTCGTGTAATGTGCTTGTACTGCGTTTGTTGCCGACAGTTCCCTGGTCCTCCAAAAGTGAGACACCAGGGAAAGGTGGGACAGCATCCAAAAATCAGGACTGTACTACCAAAATCAGGACACTTGGGAGGAATGTTTTGCCATATTTATAGGCTAAAACCATGATTTCTTAAGGTCCATTTACTCTTTGGTAAAATAATGAGTCGGGCGATGCACAGCATCCATGTTGATTGTAATTCCCTCCCAACGAAGAAGCTTATTCTACATTCCTCGCTCTCCTGTACTGCGCCCGACTCTATCTAGAGTATTAAATGCAATCCGTGTTGTGCTCAGAGCAGTCAGTATAGCACAGATATACCTGATGAGTGCCCTTTCCTTTATTAGAGTCCCTGATTAAATTGTGATGGGGGCTCTGCAGCCCGCTAAGCACAGGGTTGTAAAGAATTGTCATGGCAACTAATCATGTCAAACACTTCAAACACTACATCTTTTCCATGGGTAAACATTCACATTCCATCGTCCGCTCTACTTAAAGGGATACTTCAAGCTAGTTCTTGTTATGTGTTGTATAGAGAATGCCTTAATAGAACATGGGAACCAATATTCCGTTCTGACATTTGGAGTGCCATGCTCCCCTTGTTTTGAGAAGTTTCAATGTTTACATTAAAGGGTTAAGACTGCCTCTCGTGATTGTCCGCCAGAAATCCACTAGAGGGGCTTAATGCTTTTTCACAGTTTGACTCTTTGCATTAGGACATCCAGCGTGTTACAAATTCCAATAGGAAGGAATTGAGGCAATGCTTTTCTATAAGTACGTGGGGTACTCGCCAGCCATTAGGTCCCCCCCCCCATTTGACTGATGGCGGCGGAGGAGCGGAACCAAGCCCCAAGAGACATCGACACTGGGATCAGGAAAGTGTGGGGAAAATGTATTTAAATGTTTTTAAAATTTGTTTTGGTGGCCTGAGAGGACTGAGGAATACAGTGTTGTGTTCCGAACACTATAGTTTTCCTTTAACAAAAATGCAGAGTCCTCTTGAAATTGCCATTTCAATGAATTATGAGTATATAACGAATTATATAACGTATTACGTTTTTTAAGGTGGGTTTGCGATGCAGGTGCGTACACAACACCCATATAAATCAATGACCGGCATTAGCATTTGTTGCACTATCTGTTTCCTTACTGTAGGGCTTAGTCAGGATTTGTTTCTGTACAGGGCACCTAGTTATGGGTAAAGTTTTGAAGAGATTTTTTCAATGTGAAGGCCAAAAAATAGATTGGGGTCTAGCAACACACCTAGATATTTAAAAGAGCAGACGGCTGCCCTTGTGCTGTTTGAGTTTGTTCTGATACATGGTTGTTGATTTTGTAGTTTACGTACTTTAGGTACAGTTCCAAAGATCATTCTACCTCTGTGAACTGGTCTTGAAGCACAGCCTCAAGCTGCAGGAGATTGGGTTTACTAGCGTAGATTAGTGTCGTTTGCGTACATGTGTACAGTTGAGGGTTTGCAGACGTTAGGCAGATCATTTATAAATATGATTTGATTTTATAAATATGAATATGAAATGTGAATAGCAGGGGGCCAAGTATGGAGCCTTGGGGAACACCACATGTGACTGGAAGAGGGAGGCGCTATCAGAAATGGCCACATATTGCAATCGGTCTGAAACATATGATCGAAACCAGGTTAGTGAAAAAGCATGCGGAGGGCTCGATGGAGATCCGAGCAAGGGCCAAACTCGGGGAAGTTTCTATAGAGACTTAATAATGTAGCTCTCTCAAGCGCACTGGCGTGTGACGTTCCTCTACACATGCACACCCCACCGGGGTCTTGAACTCATTGGGCAGCAGCGGACAGCTCTCCAGTACCCCCCGTAGCGACAACCACCAACGCACCATCCCCTTGACATAAGACCATACCAGTGCGTTAATAATGTCCTCCTGCAAGGCCAACTAGCATAGGATACCCGAAATAAGACTCTGGGAAATCTAGAAACATGCCTGTTATGCTGCTGGACCATGTAATACATATGATTGTCTGAAAGTTCTTACTGTCTATTACCTCTTGTTTGTACTACAAAAACAAAAACAAAAAATTTAATAAACATGAAATTGTAAAAAAACCAAACCTTTAAGTTAAGCAGGAGATCCTCAAGAAATGTCTGTGTAGAGCACCTTAAATTATGCCATCTGTGTTATTTCGGCAAATGAAAGTCTTGTGGGCTTGATGTGGCCCGGCGATTAATTTCGCATGTCGTCTTTTTTTATGCCGTGGAAGTCTTATGCACGGCTATAACATTCCTCTCCGTGCTTGGAGTGGGTGCTGTCAGTGTGCGTTTCGCTAGGTGTGTGTCTGGATCTGTCTCCACCACGTGGCTTTGTATTTGTCTTTCAGCTGTTATAAGGGGATTGTTTTTCTTTTTTTCTCATCTGTGTCTGTCACTTATAGCTTTGGGGTCATTTTTGTTTTCTCGCTATGTGTATATGTACTCTTTCTCTTTCTCACTCTCTCTCTCTCTCTCTGGTTCTCTAGAGAAAGTATCAAGTTCACTAGGTCTCCAGCTGTGATGTCAAAATTCCAAACTCGCGTTTATCATATCTTTAAAAAAATACGATGTCATGTAAATACATCTGCATACCCAGGATTCCTTGCGTTCATGTGCAATGTGTAAAATAGCAAGCAACGCGTGTTAGCAGTTAATCAATACAATGTACCTGTGTGAGTAATATAGTAACATAGGTTGAAAGAAAAAAAAATGCTTTGGTCCATCAAGTTCAACCTTCCTCAGAATTTGATCAAAGTAGTCAAAAAGCTGTACGTGTGCTTGGATGTCACCTACCATAGTAATACATATTGCATATTTTCAATATATTTATATATTGTTCACTTTATTAAATCAAACCTACACTAATTGACTATATAACCTCAGCCGGGGAGCTGAGTCAGTCCGTCTCTGGTTTTCTTCCCTGAGTAGACCTGTGATTCTGGTTTGAGGCAAACTCTGTAATTGTTTCCTTAACTCTCTCTGGGACAGTCTGCTGTCCAGCTGTGCGTTAGCTTATGGTGACCTGCAACCTTGGCTCCCATCCTGATTGGTCGATTTGTACTGTGCCCCCCCCCCTGGTATGCGTGTGAAAACCCAGCGTGCGACTTTTAACTAGCGTCTCCATGACTTGTTAAAGCAAATAATGAACATCTAAGCAGGCAGCGTGCTCGTATATGTAAAACAGGAGGAAGAAACCGCAGTCTTTATTTCATTCTTCGTATTGCCTGGTTTTATGTGCACTTCCAATCTTGTCACATCCATGAAATCATTGGTTTAACCATTTAGGTCAAAATAAACCAACCTGTAAAGTGCGCACAATACTATAATCCTCCACCAAACAGAGTATAAAGTATAATGTAGCCCATGGAACAGTGCAGTCAGGGGAGTGGGCCTTGACAGAGCCAGGAGTAGGCAGGGGAGTAACCAGTTAAAGGGGTGTGGTTATTGGTAAATGGGGGTTGGACTATAGGAGTATATTAAGCGGCCATTTTATGACTAAGGGACATTTTAACTAAACTGACACTTACCTGGTAATTGTTTTTGGCAGGTCTGTGTTGGTTTTTTCTTTTGTCTTGCAGATCATGGCATCAATGGAAGAAATCCTGGAGGGAGTGAGAGCTGCTGTGCGGGATAGAGGACTGGCCTGGCTTCATGAGCAACTGGGGGCTCAGGGTCCCCCCCCTACGACCCCTGCGGCGGCGGCAAGGCGTTCCATGAGGAGGGCGAGACCGCCCCAGCGGCTGAGCCCAGGCATGGAGCCCGAAGTCGGCAGAAGGAGGAGCCCGTCAGCGGAGTCTGTTGGGGCCTTGGATGAGGTAGCGGGCCCCAGCGGAGTGGATGTACCGCGGCCGGCATCGTCGGTTCGACGCGGTGCTGGCCGGGCACGGGCAGCAGCTAGGCCGAGGCCTACCACGTGGTGTGCGCCCCGCCGGGAGGCGGCAGGCGGGACGGTTGCGGCTGGAGCCAGGACCCAGAGCAGATCGGATGGTGGAAGCAGTGAGCGGTTGCGGCCCGGTGAGTCAGGGAATGGCGCTGGGGCTGGGCAGCGGGCGGGGGGCAGAGCGGAGGCCTCTAGTGATCAGGCGGTCCCCCTGATGGCAGGGGGAGCCCCTGGGCAAGGGGACACATCGGGGGCGGCCTCTAGTGGGGCCAGGTGCAGCACAAGGGATTCAGACGGCGGGTCCGCTCAGCCAGGTACATTGGGGCCGGCAGGGCCCGCGGCTTTAGCAGACAGGAAACGCCAGGACAGACAGGCGGAATCCCCAGTTCGCAAGGCGGCCCAAAAGGGGCCAGGTTCAGCGGGTCGGGATAGCTCCCAGGAATCAGCTCAGGGCATGGAGACAGGACGGGCTGGGAGAGAGCGGGAGGGCCGCAGGGGCGGCTCCCGGGGACCGAGGGGTCTCTCGCGGAGCCCTAGGCCGCATCGCAGCAGGGAGCGTCGCGGCGTCAGTGCCAGGCATGACAGGAGGCAGGCTGACGGGTGGAGGGGTAGAGAGAGGAGCAGGTCAGCAAGCAGGTTTAGCAGGAGGAGATCGGCCTCAAGGGAACGGAGGTGGAGGCAGCGGCGCAGTGCGTCTGGGTCATCAGGCAGGAGCTCGCCAGGTCAGCGGCGCAGCGCTTACGGCCGGGAGGGCCAGGCAGGGAGACGGGATATGGTGCGGAGCTACAGGCAGGAACATAAGGAGGTTGGGCGGGTATGTGATCGTGTGGACACACTACCCAGGTGTCGTTCTCCTTGCAGGTCTCGCAGCACTACACCCGCGGTCCTGAGGCAGGGCCAGGCTGACGGGAGTCGGCGCCAATTGGATGCTCCGGAGCCAAGCATGGCGGACGGAAGGGAAACGAACCCACAGCCTTCTGCGGCTTCGGGCTCAGGCGGTGAGTCAAATGTTACACCACACGCAGGAACACTATTGACTTGCTTAAAATCTTTCTTAGATTCATGGGCGGGTGGGGAAATGGCTTCACCTCAGTTTGGGAGAGTGTGGACGTGTGAGAAAGGCCAGGGGTTGCAAGGTAGGGCCGTGGGCCCAACACTGGATAGCGAAGTGGGGTTATCTGTGTCCGAAACTAGTAAGGAGTCGGGGGAAAAGGTAGGTATTGGGGGCAAAATTACCGACGCTGCGCGGCAAAACGTGCACGTGTCTTTTTCGGGCCCATTAGGTTGTCATCTGAAAATGGACATCAAGGAGAAAATTTGGAAGGGTGAGTTTGTGGAGGTTTTTTCCTTGCTCCCGCTGGAGGAGTTCTTAGACATGAAAGAGGAGGACAAGAAGGACGCAAAGAAGGAGGAGGAGGAGAAAAAGCGTAGGTATCGGAAGATTCCTAAAACGTTTGGGAACTGGCTACGGGCCTTTTGTATCCTGGCCAGCGTGTTAGGGGAAAAGTCGCCGGACAAATGCTCCCAATTGTTTTGCTACCTAGATGGGATTGGGGAAGCGTACCGGACCTATGGCGGGGTCGCCTGGTGGCGGTACGACGAACAATTTCGCCAGAGGTTAGCGGCGAATCCCAGCATGCGGTGGGATCAAATGGACCTTCCCCTCTGGATGCGGCTCATGATGGCGCAAAAGGCTGCGCCCTTTCAAGGGACGGCCGGTGCGGCCCCTGGGGGACCTGCATCGGCCGGGCAAAAGAAAGGCTTCTGTTGGCTCTTTAACGAGGGCCAATGTAAGTGGGGTACGTCGTGCCGGTTTAAGCACGAGTGCTCAGGTTGTGGGGGTGCACATGGAGCCAGCCGGTGTTTTAAGCGAGGTAAGTCTGCGCCAGGAGCGGGAGCCGTTGGAGCGTCGGCCCCCTCCGCTGCCGCGGGGGGCAACCCCGGTGAAAGTAGGCGAGATGCTGCCGTGGCTAAAACAGTACGGTAACCGTCAGGACGCTGAATTCTTATGGCAAGGCTTTACGGAGGGTTTTTCAATACCGTTTCAGAGTAGGGATGTGGGGAGGTTATGCAGTAACCTCAAGTCGGTGGGTGACCACCCGGGAGTTGTGAGGGACAAGTTGCTGAAGGAGGTGCAACTGGGTAGGATGGCTGGGCCGTTCGAGGCTCTGCCGCTGCCGGACTTGAGGGTATCCCCGCTGGGGGTAGTCCCCAAGAAGGAGGCGGGTAAGTTTAGGTTGATTCATCATTTATCATTCCCGAAAGGGGCGTCAGTAAATGATGACATCGATGAGGCCCTGTGCTCCGTATCGTATGCATCATTCGACCATGCTGTCGAGTTGGTTCGGAGAGCAGGGCGAGGGGCTTTGATGGCGAAGGTGGATGTGGAGGCAGCATTCCGGCTCCTTCCTATCCACCCAGACTGTCACCATTTGTTAGGGTGCCTTTTTGAGGGTAAGTTTTTCGTGGACCTGTGCCTACCCATGGGTTGCTCCATTTCATGTGCGTATTTCGAAAAGTTTAGCACGTTCCTGGAGTGGGTAGTGCGCAGGGAATCGGGCGGGGGTACGGTGGTCCATTACCTGGACGACTTTCTGTGTGTGGGCCCGGCTGGGTCCGACAGATGTGCCCAAATACTGCGGGTGTTCCAGAGGTTAGCCCAACAGTTTGGGATCCCTCTGGCTGAGGACAAGACAGTGGGCCCGACCGAGTGTCTGAGTTTTTTAGGGCTGGAAATCGACTCGGTCGTGGGGGAATGTAGGCTGCCGGAGGAGAAGTTGAGGGTGCTCCGCCAGCAGGTGCACGCGATAAAGGGCGCTAGGAAAGTTACGCTTCGGGGACTGCAGTCCTTGCTCGGCAGCCTTAATTTCGCTTGTAAGGTGATCCCTATGGGTAGAGTCTTTTGTAGATTGCTGGCTAGGGCTACCTGTGGTGTCCGTCTGCCGAGTCATTACATCAGGGTGTCGGTTGGTATGAGAGAGGACTTGGACATATGGGACCGCTTCCTCACTGAGTTTAATGGACGGGTGTTTTTCAGGGATGCGATGAAGGCATCTGGCGACGCCGGGCTGTTTACGGACGCCTCGGGGAGCGTTGGCTTTGGGGCTTACCTTGGGGGCAAGTGGTGTGCCGAGGTTTGGCCTGAGGCTTGGTCCGAGAGCCCCTTGATTCGGAACCTCGCCTTTTTGGAGCTTTTTCCAGTTGTGGTAGCGGTGTCACTATGGGGCGAGGAGCTCAGGGACAAGAAAGTTATCTTCCACTCTGATAATATGGCAGTGGTACAGGTAATTAACAGTCTATCGGCTTCGTCCCTGCCAGTGGTTAGGTTGTTGCTGCAGCTAGTGCTCTTGTGTATGTCTTGGAACATTGTCTTCCGGGCACGGCACGTGCCGGGCCTGCTGAATGTGGTCGCTGACGCTCTGTCTCGTTCACAGTGGGTGCGGTTCCGGGAAGCAGCGCCGGACGCGCAAGCGACAGGGCAGGCGTGCCCGGTGGAGATGTGGCGGCTCGGGACGTTGTGCTTGGGCGATACATAAGGAGCTCACTGGCGCCGGGGACTTGGACCGCTTATACTAAGGTTTGGGGTGAATGGGAGGAAATGTTGTCCCAGGCGGGAGCAGGCGATTCTGCAGCCGGTAGGTTGGACACGCTGTTGTGGCTTCTTTGCAGGTTGGTGGCAGGTGGGTCGTCCTCTTCTAGGGTGGAGCGCTACATGTCTGCGTTAGCCTTCCTGTTCAAGTTGAACGGGTGGGAAGACTTGACGAAACATTTCTTGGTGAAGCAAACTTTAAAGGGTTTCAAGAAGGGCAGGAGGTCTGTGGATACGAGGAGGCCTGTGTCCTTTGCCACCCTTCAAGGGTTGGTGGGGTTGTTGAACGAAGTGTGTAGTTCGGCATTTGAGGTAACTTTGTTCTCTGTGGCTTTCGTGTGGGCTTTCTTTGGGGCTTTTCGTATTGGCGAATTGGTGAGCGCCAATAGGTCGGGGGCATCGGGCCTCCGGTATGAGGATGTGGCTATCGAACAGGACAAGGTCGTGATTTGGCTCCGGCGCTCGAAGACGGACGTCTTCGGAAAGGGTAAGAATGTTGTCCTGTCCTCGCTACCAGGGTCCCCGGTGTGCCCGGTAGCGTGTGGGGACGTGTTTTTACGGGTTCGCCCGAAGGTTGGTGGTTGCTTCCTGATTCACGAGGATGGGAAGGCGCTGTCGCGCTTTCAGTTCTTGCGAGTCTTCCGCATGGGGTTGACGAGATTGGGCTTGCAGCCCGGACAATTTGGTACGCACTCCTTCCGTATCGGGGCTGCGACTGAGGCGGCGCGTCTCGGGCTGGGGGAGGAGCGGATAAAGCAGATTGGGAGATGGGAATCCATCAGGTTCCGTGCATATGTAAGGCCGGAAAGGTTGGTGTGAATGGAATGTTGTGGATGTGGGAAAAGGGTGCTCTGCCGGTTAACTGAATTTGTTTCCTTTCAGGCTTGGTCGCTTGGCTGGTGGGTCACTCGTTTGTCTACTGGGCGGAGAAGAGGGCCGCAGTTCGGAGACAAGGCACACAACTGGGTTTTCTTCTGGACACAGTGGACCTTCGGTGGTTTGGTTTTCGGGGTTTCAGCTGGCAGAGTATAAGTGGTGAAATTTTTGGGATGTTGTCCAGGGGGTTTGCCCCAGATATACTGTTGATTCACGGTGGGGGCAATGACTTAGGTTTGGTCCCCCAGAAGGTGTTGGTCAGGAGAATGAAGAGGGACCTGGATAGGGTGAGGGCTCTGGTCCCAGGAGTTACCATAGTGTGGTCTGAAATGGTGCCGCGGTTGAACTGGAGGCATGCCAGGGACCCGGCGGCTGTGGCACGTTGCCGTGGTAAAGTAAATAAGGCCATGTCTGTCTTTATTAGGAGAATAGGGGGGGTCCCAGTGAGGCACTTTGAATTGGAGGGCGGGTTGCCCGGTTATTTTAGGCGGGATGGTGTGCACCTGTCTGATGTGGGGTGCGATCTATTAAATTTAGGTTTCCAGGAGGGTATTTCCAAAGCCCTATTTATGTGTGGTGGGGGTCGCTCGAGACATTAAGGGTTCAAGTCTCTTGCTATGGCGGGATAGGGCTTGGGTAATTGGAAGGTAGGAGGAGTATAAATTGGTTAGGCTGGATTAAACTGGAGTGTGAAATGGTTTGTGGGTTCGAGCTCATCGGTGGCTCCGAACCAGGTGGTGTAGGGGGGTCTCGGTACACCCCTACAGTTTAAAAAGTTATGGATATGGGGCCTCTTTGGTAGGCCATGTGTTATGTGTTATTTGTTATTTATAATGTTATTTATTGTTATTGGCGGGGTCATTGCCGGGGGTAATTTATGTACGGTGGGGGGTGGAGGTATATTTACTTTTGTGGCAATGACCCCAATTTGTTACCTTGTTTATAATAATAAATAAAGCTGTGGACTTTTTTATTCCAACAGAAATATGGTGTCTGTAAGTTATTGGGGGGTTGGGGTTAACAGCGCACCTGCCGAATAATCGACTGTGCGCATGTCATGTAGCCCATGGAACAGCGCAGTCAGGGGAGTGGGCCTTGACAGAGCCAGGAGTAGGCAGGGGAGTAACCAGTTAAAGGGGTGTGGTTATTGGTAAATGGGGGTTGGACTATAGGAGTATATTAAGCGGCCATTTTATGACTAAGGGACATTTTAACTAAACTGACACTTACCTGGTAATTGTCCCTCCCACCCTCCCTGTTGTTTTGGAGTTCCCGTTTGGTCACAGCGGCGGGATAGGGCTTGGGTAATTGGAAGGTAGGAGGAGTATAAATTGGTTAGGCTGGATTAAACTGGAGTGTGAAATGGTTTGTGGGTTCGAGCTCATCGGTGGCTCCGAACCAGGTGGTGTAGGGGGGTCTCGGTACACCCCTACAGTTTAAAAAGTTATGGATATGGGGCCTCTTTGGTAGGCCATGTGTTATGTGTTATTTGTTATTTATAATGTTATTTATTGTTATTGGCGGGGTCATTGCCGGGGGTAATTTATGTACGGTGGGGGGTGGAGGTATATTTACTTTTGTGGCAATGACCCCAATTTGTTACCTTGTTTATAATAATAAATAAAGCTGTGGACTTTTTTATTCCAACAGAAATATGGTGTCTGTAAGTTATTGGGGGGTTGGGGTTAACAGCGCACCTGCCGAATAATCGACTGTGCGCATGTCAGGTAAAAAGGAAAATAAACAGGTTTACCTGATCGTATCCAACAATCTGTATGGTGGATGTTTGTAGCACTGTTTGTGTTTTTTTTTTTGGAGCAGTGTACTTTAAATGCTCTGCTAATTATTTATTGAAGCACGTTATAACATTTCCTGTTATTTAACCATTTAATAGTGTCCAGACCTATTGGACATCTTTGGAATATGTTGGCGTGCTGTAAAATAATAATAATTTGAATCCGTTTACATTCAAAATAATCCTGGTTTTACGCTTGTGCTGAAAACTTCATTGTGTAAATCCTGTACCCCTAGGTCCCCCTAAACACATACACTCACAAATCCAAAAATAAAATGATTCATGTCGTCATAAGTACACGGGGAAGGTGAGCACAGGAAATGCAGTAATGGGTAGAGTTTAGGTAAATTTAAGAATGTCAGGGAATTATGTGCAGCCCATTTTAAATATTAAGGGGCCCTTGCACTCTCCCCAGTACGCCGCTATCTGGTGCCTAGTAGTGCCTGTTCCCCTGCCAATAAATGCTTAGTGTACTAGTTGTATGGCAGTCTCTCCCATTAGCCTCAATGACCGCTATAGCAAAGACACGCAAGTGAGAAAGCAAATCTGTAACGATGACGGTCTCGCTTTGGCCGAAATATCAGAGTTAAACTCTGCTTTTCAATCCGATAGTTTATTGGGACCGTTTAATTGGCACAGTGTGGCGTTTTGCTGTGCATGCGCACTAGCCTCACAATGTCTCAGCCAAAGAGGCAGAGAAGCATCATGGAGACCCGCTCGGCGAGGGCTGAGAGGTAGATAAGTCTTGGCTTTCAAACCCTCACCCGGCCACTGAGGACAATAAAATTGATAGTTAAATATTTTAGCACTGGGAATACATGTTTGGATTCCTAAAGCTCTGTCTCCTTTAACACATTGTTTGTCTTTCACACATCTCGGCTCGTTATGGATCATCAGATCTCTTTTTAAGCAACTGCATAGCTCGGAAATCTCGTTAAGATTTAATTTTTTTTATTTAATTATTCATATGATGAGGATTGTATCTCTCTCCTGGACTCCTATGAATTTAAATTTCATTCTGATATTGAAACATATCTTATATTTTTTAATTAATGATGGTTATTGGCTGAGGTATACTCGCTAAACAACAAACGATTGAAATGACGATAAAACTGCACAAATGCAGGATAGAGCAATTTTTCCAGTTCTGTTAATTTGTCCCTAAATTTTCAATCCTCTGACGAATTCCCTGCAATTTGCAGTTTAGTGAATAACCCTCCTCCCTCGTCCCCAACCCCCATACAAGGAAATGTATTTCTGTGAATTGAATTAAAATTAAATTCCTTTGTTTTTTTGTTTTAGATTAATAGCGCCATCCTAAACTTCTATTGCCTAAACAATTTGAGTCAGGAGTCATTATATATGCTATCGTTTCATTACTGTTTTTGGAAGGTTTTGTTATTATATAAATGAACAACTTTTTGTTTGTTTTATAAAGTTAACACTCCCTTTTCTCTGTACAATAAGTCATGTTATGCTTTGCCGCTGGCTAATTCTTCAGGTTGTATCAAGCTCTTCTCCTACACGGGCTGTCCTTATCGTCACTCTGTATAAAATTGCAATTGTTTATAAAACCAAGAAATCTAATCCTACAGCAAAAAAAAAATAAACCAAATATACTTGCACGTCCCGTGTGCATTTCTTGTGTAATATTTGTATTATTTTTTTAAAATTATGCAACAGTCTAAGGCGACGTGCCTCTGGGATGAGCTATGTTTGCTTTAAGTTCTCATTAAAAGTGCCCTCCCCGCCCCCTTCTCCCCTTACACGTTTTTTTTTTTTTTTTTAGTACATTTGGTGATCATTAGTTAAACCATAGTTTCTCTCCTTCCTTGCAGTGAATTACAGAAGCCTGTTTATTACCGCTTGTGATATCCCTTGGCCGAGACCTCGGTCATTGTGTAGAAGTCATAGTGAACTCTAGATTTGTTTGTTGTTTTTCTATATATTTTTGGACAGATTACCCAAGCCAATTGACTCCCGTCCAGGCATTTTTTCAGCCTCGACTTTCCAGCAACCTTGTCTAAGTGCAACAGACCTCTTATCTTTTTGGAAAGGAACCTCTCCATACAGCATACACTTTAAGCAAGCTCCGGCTCAGTGTTCAGACTTGCAAGTTATTTAGAGTCTACGTTTTATGCTTATAGGTTTTTTTTTTCTCATTTTGTTTTTTGCCTGATTTGATTTCCTTTTTAACTTGCGTATGACCACGCGAGGGACAGACAACCACCAAGTTGTGCCAGTTCGTTTTCACCGGTGTATTAACCCATGAGACACCATGTCTGTGAACAGCAGGAAGAATTCGGGGAGACCCTCTTATTACTACAGGTTACTCGGAAGGTCGCAGCTTCAGAGACAGCGGAGTAGGTCCAGAAGTCGCAACAGACCTCCAAGAAGGGGTAAATGCTTAAAATTTTCCCCATTGTGGTATTTGGTGATGTTAAAGTTAAAAAAAAAATAATAATTTTTCTTTAATGAAACGCTAAGGGTTCAGGGTCTCTCGCAAAGTGAGTGCCTTATTTGAATAAACCCTTTAAGCTCCAGAGTCGCGAGCAGTGCATTGCTTGATATTAAAGGGGTTAACCCTCTAGCATGACAGACTGCCTAAGGGCTGTGCTGAATGAATGGATGACTATGCGATTAGAATTCTGATTAGCTTTTATAAACACAGAAAAGCAATGTTTAATATATATATTTTTTCCTTTTCATACAAATAGAAACTGTGTCAATATCCTATTGTACAGCGCTGCGGAATTTGTTGGCGCTTTATAAATAATAGTAATATATTGAGTTGGATAATGCTGTCATACAAAGTTATTAACGGGTTTCTCAAACTGCCGGGCGATGTAGCCTTTGACCTCATTTGATACTATTTTGTGCAATGCCAAGTACCGTGTTGTTGACTGTACGATAACATTGCATTGTGAATTTACAGAGATGTTAAGGAGCACAGAACACTGAGGCTTTACATAAATGTTGTTTTTGTACTTTTTTGTATTTTATTTTTTTTTGTCTAGCTGAAGCAGCGACTCTTATCTGTTTGTACACTTGTTCTCCACTTAAAACAAGAACAGAAATAGGAAACAGACTTGAATTCCTGCCATATCAGTGTTGGAGTCACAAAAGGAAAAAAAAAAAAAAAAATAGAATTGTAAATGCCGTTAACGGAAATATGAAGCAGAGTTCTAAATGAAGAACAGTCACCAAGGAAACTGTGCAATGATGGTGATGCTTCCGTTGGTTTCATTGGCGATTCACTTCACTTTTAGAACTTTGGGACTTTTTCTACTGGCAAAATGTTTATACATCTCTCCCTGTGTATTTCAATATATGTGGCATACAGACAGGGAAGGGCTGGCATTTGTTTTGGAAATAGGAGGGGAAACAAGTATAAACAAATTGATTTTTTTTTTTTTTTGGGGGGGGGTGGGGGGTTCCCACCATACTCCCAGATCTCCATGTGGATGTACCTAATCACACTATGCATGTGATATATGGGTTTGACAGATGGAGGCTGCAGGAGTTGCAAGGCATCCCATCGTATATTCTAGCAGCCTCCATCTGTATGATGTGCACAGCATGACGGATCTTTCACACGTCTCTGTGAGTGCCTAAGGGATGCAGGCTCTGTTTTATGTGAGTCTATTGCCACCACTGACAACAGCCCGGTGTTCATAACCACAAGCACTGCCTCACCTCGCCACTTGGTCACTTTTAACGTCCAGGCACACCATACCTCTTAATATTTACAATGGACTAAAAGGGATTTTAGGAATTTTAGGGTTGCAAGTGGGGGTGACCTGAAAAGATTTAGGACTTGGGTGGATTACTTATAACAATTTATGCAACTAAAATGTAATTCGTAATTTAGAGCAATGTATCCTATTTACACAGACTGACTTCTAAACACATTTATTGTAGTTTAAAGACACTGGGAGTATTATTGCTGTGGAGCTCTGTTATACACTCACACACATTACTGGGAGTATTATTGCTGTGGAGCTCTGTTATACACTCACACATTACTGGGAGTATTATTGCTGTGGAGCTGTGTTATACCCTCAGACACAGTACTGGGAATATTATTGCTGTGGAGCTCTGTAATACACTCACACACATTACTGGGAGTATTATTGCTGTGGAGCTCTGTTATACACTCAGACACATTACTGGGAGTATTATTGCTGCGGAGCTCTGTTATACACTCACACATTACTGGGAGTATTATTGCTGTGGAGCTCTGTTATACCCTCAGACACAATACTGGGAATATTATTGCTGTGGAGCTCTGTTATACACTCAGACACATTACTGGGAGTATTATTGCTGTGGAGCTCTGTTATACACGCAGACACATTACTGGGAGTATTAATACTGTGGAGCTCTGTTATACACCCAGACACATTACTGGGAGTATTATTGCTGTGGAGCTCTGTTATACACTCAGACACATTACTGGGAGTATTATTGCTGTGGAGCTCTGTTATATGCTCAGACACATTACTGGGAGTATTATTGCTGTGGGGCTCTGTTATACACTCAGACACATTACTGGGAGTATTATTGCTGTGGAGCTCTGTTATACGCTCAGATACATTACTGGGAGTATTATTGCTGTGGAGCTCTGTTATACGCTCAGACACATTACTGGGAGTATTATTAATGTGTGTGAGTGTATAACAGAGCTCCACAGCAATAATACTCCCAGTAATGTGTGTGAGTGTATAACAGAGCTCCCCAGCAATAATACTCCCAGTAATGTGTCTGGGTGTATAACAGAGCTCCCCAGCAATAATACTCCCAGTAATGTGTGTGAGTGTATAACAGAGCTCCACAGCAATAATACTCCCAGTAATGTGTGTGAGTGTATAACAGAGCTCCCCAGCAATAATACTCCCAGTAATGTGTGTGAGTGTATAACAGAGCTCCCCAGCAATAATACTCCCAGTAATGTGTGTGTGTAAAACAGAGCTCCACAGTAATAATACTCCCAGTAATGTGTCTTTAAACTACAATAAATGTGTTTAGAAATCAGTCTGTGTAAATATGATTATACAAAACACAACGAGGGAACCGGCTGATGGTCTAAATAAGAATGAATAAAGAAAATATAGAGTAATACAGTTTACAATATAAACACTGCGCAATATGAAATGCACTCACAGGATCTTGGACAATTCAGGCATATATGGTGCCTCCCGTGCTTTTTCAAAACTTCACCCGGAGTCCTGTGCTTGAGTGGAAGTATCCAGGGGATTTCCCCAGGCCCCCCCGTATCTTCAGGGGAGGCACCATATATGCCTGAATTGTCCAAGATCATGTGAGTGCATTTCATATTGCGCAGTGTTTATATTGTAAACTGTATTACTCTATATTTTCTTTATTCATTCTTATTTAGACCATCAGCCGGCTCCCTTGTTGTGTTTTGTATATTCTTGTGGTCAGGTTGATTGCTAGCTGGGAGCGATCTGAGGGAGGCTGTATTCACCTACATTTGATAAGTATCCTTGTATATATATATATATTGTGTGTGTATAAGGTGCATTTTTGGGTTGTTTTGGTGTGTAAATAAGATACATTGTTCTTGTTCTAATTTACGTTTTAGTTCTATAAATTGCTATTAGTAATTCACCTAAAATATCTCCGTACAGCCCCGCCCCTGGACTCACACCCCACTCACACCCCTAAAATAAAAGTGTGCCTTTTGTCCATTTGAAATGTAGAGAAGTATGGAAATTGCAGACTCCCTCGAATTGCAACATCCAATAACGGTAAATCAGACCTTAGTAGGTCATTCTCGCACCAACTGCCGGCTTATCAAATGGCTTTCAATGGGCTGCAGCCTCCGTCCAGCCACAGTTTGTATTTCCAGACCACCACACTTTGTCCTTTGTTGGTCTAGCTGCGGAAATGATTGCCATATTACCGTACTAATCGCCCTATGCAGGCCCGTCCAACCTACTGATACCAGTAAGAGTCCACCTATCAACTAGATGGACAAATATCAAGGTTGTCTGGAGTTGGTGAATGAAACAAACTGAAATATATACGATGTGTCTAGATATGACTTTCCTTTTCCTGTTGGCAGTAACTAGACACACCATTAAATCTCGATATCTCACTATTCATGATACACACGCTATAAAAATGAGTATCACACACATTATACAGATGAGCTATATGCGCTGGTGCTCCATAATAAAATATACAGGACACATTCGGCTATATGTGTGACTCACAAGGTGATGAATTAAAATGAGTATTCAAAGTGAATTTATAGTCCAATTCAAATCGTATGCCACGTTAACTGAATTAAAAGCATTGGTGACTTAGAGAATTTTCCAGTTCGGCTATTCCCCATAAGTTTGAAATTCACTTTGAAATCTCACTTTT
Organism: Pelobates fuscus; assembly: GCF_036172605.1. Lineage (NCBI taxonomy): Eukaryota > Metazoa > Chordata > Amphibia > Anura > Pelobatidae > Pelobates > Pelobates fuscus. The sequence goes on along the minus strand of NC_086325.1, from coordinate 155,263,173 downwards.
TTGAATAACCCGGTCAATTTAATGTTTTCTATAGTAGGAACATAATTGTGGAAACTGCTTGGGCTTATCTCTGAGATGAAATGTTTTCCTGAGCCCAGCAACCACCAAGGGAGAAGTAGGCAGCTTGGAGGGATTACTTTCTTGTTTAGCCTGGTCACAACAAACCCGGATGGTTCAAATAAAAGGTGGTACCATATATGTGGTACATCATATGTTGCAAATCGCCAAACATTCATCTAACACTTCCTACGTTCAGTGTTAATGAAGAATGACCAACAACAGAAGCAAGTGTGTTTTATGTTGACCTCCGCTGCACTCGGCAGCCCCGTAAACCTCTCAGAAGATAGATGTTACTAGCAGAAAAATATCAGTTCCACCATAACCACTTGTATGCTCATTCCCTTGTTCACTGGCCGTCACTCTCCTGATCCCCTTACTTGCAAACACAGTCTCACTCTCCTACCCTCTCGTCCGTTAGACTGTTTTCTTTCTAACTTCTTCTTAAACTTCTTCGTACAATTTTTATTATTTTTTGTCATTGGACTCCTTGTTAACTCTACCATCTGTCAGTTTTAGACCTTTTTATAGTTTTTTATATAATGATTGTTTTTTTTTTTTTTTTTTTTTTTTATTAATATAGAATTGTTGTTGTTTCTCTGTGGATTCAATACCAGCCTCCACTAGAGTAACACTGACAGGTGTCAATAGGCCACAAAGAAAGTAAAGAGTAGAGTTATCACCCCGAGACGGAGGCCAAAAGTTAATGTAGAAAAAACAAACCTTGTATTCACCTTGTTAGCTAGATAGTGATGCACCGTCTTTAATTAGTACAGCTGGAAATATGCAGCTGCCGACATTCTAGGATTAATTAAGAATAGTAATTTCTTTTTATGTTTTGTTTTATGCCATTGACTGCTCCAACTGCAATGCATAGAAACCTATTTTCATGGCTAATAAGAGACTTGTTTAGAGCTCGTTCACCGATCCGCTCTTTAGATAACTTTATATCCTTAAAAATAAGTGTCTTGGTTACCGATGAGAAATTTTGATTTTTAATATTGTAAAAGTACGGACAAGAACGTCAATTTTGTTTACTCAGGACCTATTTCTAGTCATCTTATGTGTGAACATGGTCTGTAATTTGACCTTTTTGGAGAGTTGGAGATCATTAAAAGCAGGTCGTGATTGGGACAAAAATTGAACTCTGGCATTTTAAATCCACGTAGCCCAATCCATGCCACCTAATTACCAATGACTAGCATGCTGCCCTAAATTGAACACATTGGTACCCATGCACAGAGACCTGCTGAAGAGGTCTTGAATGGGGAAAAGTCTTTGTTTTTTATTATTACTCCTCCCCATTGTCTCACACAGAGCGACAGAGCCCCCTCTTTGTGTCCGTTGATATCCCCTATCAACCATCATAGCCCACCAGATACTTCCCTGGTTTACCCCAATGGTCAGGCCAGGTTTGATTTGGCATCATCCGGATTACTATATAACCCGATATAGTCTATCAAACAACTAGCCTGTCTAATTTGTATTAAAATAAAAGACAAACGTCTTTTTACTTCCTCTATCTTTCTCTTAGCTTTTCTCCCCCTTACCGATGGGTTTATCCCTCATCAAAATGCCGTTTTTCATGTAGAGTGTAGTTAATTTCACAAAAACGAAATCCTAAAATAAACAACATTTCAATCAAACAAATTGAGCAACCGTGTAGCGAGCATGATACCTTGTATATCGTTTTACTCTTTATTTATTGAAATGGTTTCAAACACGACACTAGTCATCAGTGCAGGAGAACGCATTTGTGCTTGTTTTGTATACTGTTCTATGTTTTATAGCAGAACATACCTAACTTGTAAAACTTAAAAATAATAAGAATAATAAAAAAAAAAGAAATTCACAAATGAATTAAAAAATAAAATAAAAGACAAAATATCTAGTTTCAGCCATAGTTTACAAATGAATTCGCAGGTAGCAATATAACTTTTTGAAACATTTCCCCAGCTAGGTGATTATTATTCATTATTACTTAATGTATGTGGGCTGGGCAGTGGCACTGCAGATCTTATTGAACGGCAATAATGTCTTCTCTGTTGTGTTTTTACGATGCTATTCTGCGCTTACATCTTAACCCAAGGTATAGAACAAACCAGTATGCGCATTTTGTATAGGGATCGGTTGGTTTTTGTTTTAGGAATTTCTGTATTCGAGAAATCGAGCCCACTTGCGTTATGTCAAAGTATTGATATTTTTGGGTAGGTTTTGGATTACTGGGAAATCGTTAAACATTTCCTCTAGGGAACAAATGCTTGATAAGAACAAGTATTGTTCATTCTCAGATATTTTCTCACCAGCTTCCAGCGTGAAGTCTTTGCCTCCTATTCTTCATGGCAGTTCGGTTTTCCCAGGCCACACTATGTCAGAGAGTCACATTTCGTTAATAATCAGACTGTATAGGTGTGAATAGACTAATGTACGTTTTGCTATTACCTAAACAAAAACTCCAGTTGATCGGAAATCAGTTATGGGCAAGGAAGTCCCTTGTACCGGTTTACCTTTAGAAGTTAAATCATTCACAAATGGTTTAACTCCGGCACCGTTTAGTTGTTCCTCTGTCATTTTGCTTCTATCAGATTCTTCAAACAGGAAGCCTCTGACTGTTGCTGATTGGCTAAGAACATCTGCCATGAAATAGCGCTCCATTTATAAAAAACGGCTTGCGCAAGACACGTGCGTTTCACATGCTGTTTTCTGAATGGGGAACTGATTTGCTAAGAAAATCTATATTATTGTTATTAGTTTAACAATGCTGATCTTTCCCTTAATTTTTTTATATGATTGGTCTGTGTTCTCGTTAGCTCCACTATGTTGTTCCTTTTTTTTTTCTAGTTTTCCATCTACCTTATTTTTGTTGTTTGTCTTTTTGTTTCTCATCAGCGTGTTACTCGACATTTCATTATTTTGTTTTAATTAGTTAAATAACAGAGTTTGTTTAAAGATGTCAAATTTCTCGAAATGTTGAAGCCATAGGGCTTCATTGTTTAAAAAAAAAAAAAAAAAAATACTAAAAGCGAAAAAAATAAAAAAATAAAACCGGTTTTATTTATTAATTTTTTGGGGGAAATTATTTTTAAATTTTTTTGAAAATGTAATATTATTCCTCTGTACAGATTGAAAAGTCGTGTTGTTTTGTCTCTTATGCAACATACATCGCTTGATTCAAAAGTAGGGAAATAAGAAAAAAATTTAATTTAAAATGACCTTATTAGAAAGCTTCTCAAAGTTGGGTCTATTTTCAGTCTGCTATTTTGGACATGAATTTGAAATTCACGTTTTACTCCCAGCTGTTCGAACTTCAGTCACTAAAATAACCCTATAATTATTTATTAATGTAAAAAAAAAAAAAAAAACGAACACACTTTTGCATTTTTCAGGAAAGAATGGCTTTTGTTATTTTGTTTTTGGGGTCTTTCTGTTGCATTTGATGTGTCTTACGTGTCATAACTGCACATTTTCTAATAAACACCAGGAGAAGAAAGAACTAGAAGCAATTTGATTTACGCTGTGTTGATCTGTTGAGTTTCATAAAGACATATTGGGAGAGAAGAGGAATGAAGTTATCTCGGTAGTAAATGAGTTTAAGCAGGTGATCGACGTTTCAATATCTAGCCTCTATGAAGGGCATTAAACGAGGTTCGTAATCACTCTCACCCTCTATAACGTGCCTGGTGCTTATTACTTTGCTATGCCAAACACATACTAATTTCTTCTGAACTGTTCATTAAAATTTGTCATGTGCAGTGACCCGCCAGCTCCCCTCTGTGAAGGTGCTTCCAACACCGATCATTTCATAAATCAGATTTCATCTTCTGCATGAGGTTGTGCATGGAACGGTAGACTTGTTTTAACCTGCAATGTGTCTAAAGAATATGCGTATATAGTGTATTCAAGTTTTTACTTTATACATAGAAATGCTGACTTCAAAATGGCAAGTGTCTTTATAATATTATAGTTCTTAAAGGGTGGACTACCCAGAACCTTCACGGCCACTGGAAATGTGTCAGAGTGGAAGTACCATCACTCTCAGACACGCTCTGGCGCTGGTCTTATGGCCCACAGCAACGCCAAAGGGACACGATAGTCACCAGAACAGAATGAATGTAATGAGGGGGGCGTAGTAGAAGAGGGGGAATTTTGCTTGCTTGCTTTTTTGCAGCCAGTTAGCATACAGCTTGAATTTTAATTCTGGTCGGCGACCACAATATATTCCTCTCCTAAAATGGTCGTTTTTACTTACCCTGCTTCTGAAAATTGGCAACCTCTAGAGATTTTACATTTGGAGTTCAATCTTTCAGTCTTTCAAAAAAAAATGAAAAAGAAATTATGTTTAAGGCAACTTAACGATTATTACTTAACATTGTGTTTAAGTTTCTTTTCTTTCTTTCGAATACGAAACCGGGTTCCAGCAAAGCCGGTATTGTCAGCTGTCTGTTTGAGGAAGTAAGTCCACTGATGAGTTAATTTCTTCTAATATTTCCCGTAGATGCATTTGCAGTGTTCACAAATGTGAATGGTTCTCAAAGAGAGCAACGGAATGTAATAACAAATCCAAGCATTAAACGCTGTGGCTGGAAGTCACTCCATCAACAGAGTACAGATGTTTGCAGTTAGACAGATCGTTGCAAACTTCTGTTACATCGAATATCACTCAAAATGACTTAATAAATCAGACATTCAAATCCACAATTAAAAATGGCAAACCCGTTAAACAGTAGTCTAATTAGAGGATCTGGTAATGAATTATGTTTGTCAGTTGCCCATAGAGTTGGAATTAAGTCTGCACTCGTTAGTTCAACGATTCTTCGTAAAGAATTGACCGCCTTTACATCCCTGGCCCTTAGGTGGCGCTACCATACTGTATTAGCAGTGTTACTTTCCAGTCAAACTTGGATTTTTTTTTTGTATTTTGTATTTATTTTTGCTTTATTGCCCAAGGATTATGAATTCTGAGCACGGTTTATATGCAGACACAGTGCAGGGAGGACTACTTGTGACATTGCTGGTTTAATCAATAATTACAGTCAGAGGCTTTTGGGTGCGCTCCCAATGCAATTCATGTGCTTCAAGTGGCAAATAGACCTGAATAGACACTTGGCCATCAGTACTAACATTCCAATGCAAAAATATGATGAACTAGAGGTAAAAATACCATGAACGGAACAGACGTGTTCTGGCCTCACCTGGCAGGGCTTCGGTCTAGTATCCTAAAAATGGGAAATCATATGGAACTATGGTGTTTAATCCGAAATGTGCTTAGTAACTTGGAAATAAGTAGAATTACTTTATATATATATATATATATATATATATATATATATATATATATGTTTTTCTTTTCTTTTTTTTCTTTTTTCTTTAATGTTTCAAAGGATCATGGGGTAAATTTAAGGAGCTATAGTACGGCACTGATGGCTATACTTGATGCTTAAATACTTTTCATCCATTTAATTAGTTTTCTATTAATTATATTTTTGATGAAAATGTAATGGTTTGAAAGCTTAATATTTTGTAAGGGTGACTGCTCTTTTAAAATGTCACAATTGAACTTCAGGGCCCTTTAAGATGACGTTAGGAAAAAGCCTAATCCAAGGCCTTTCTCCCAATCCAGCACTGATATTCATTAATAATGGTATCTGAGTGTGGGTTGGTTTGGAATGTGTGTGTTTTTTTTACACATAAATGGCACAATCTTTTATTAACTCCACTGACGTTAGAAATAGCTCTTTAAGGACCATTATAGGGTCAGGAACACAAACCTGTATTCCTGACCCTATAGTGTTAAAACCACCATCTAGCCCCCCTGAGCCCCCAAATATAATAAAAGCATACATTTATTCAAGTTTGCAGCTTTTGGTTCTGCCCTTGGTCTGCCTGCTTGACTGACATCATCATAAGTTATTCTCTGAGCCAATAACAATACTTTCCCATAGGATTGGCTGAGCTTGTTAAGGAGGCAGATCAGGGCCAGCACAAGCCAAACACAGGCCTGGCCAAACATCATCTCCTCATAGAGATACATTGAATCAATACATCTCTATGAGGAAAATTCAGTGTCTGCATGCAGAGGGTAGAGACACTGAACGGCAGTATTGCACAGTGTGCAGCACTGCCCCCAGGAGGCATCTCTAGTAGCCATCTGATGAGAGGCCAGTGGAGGTATCCCTAGACTGTAATGTAAACACTGCATTTTCTCTGAAGACAGTGTTTATGACACACAAGCACAGCCAAAGATTTTTCATCAGATCCCTTCTAAATGTGAACGTCCTGATATACAGCATTGGTCCTGAAGTGGTTAAACACATCCAGATTTGTATTTTATAGCCTTCAAATGTTTTTAAAGGATCACTATAGGGTCAGGAACACAAACATGTATTCCTGACCCTATAGTGCAAAACCCACCATATAGGTGGCTTGTCCCCCCCATTAGCACCCTTAAAAGTAAATGAAACTCACCTTATCTCCTGCACCGTGCTGGCCCCGCGCCCTTGGTGACATAATCAGAATGGCCGATTTTTTTAGCCAATCCGATGGGGAAAGCATTGGATTGGCTAAAATCAGCAAAGGGGTTGCCAAATGCTATCTTGGCCAATCGGCACCTCCTCATAGAGATGCATTGAATCAATGCATGTCTATGAGGAAAATTCCGCGTCCCCATGCAGTGCGTGGAGACGCTGAACGGCAGTGCTGCCTACAGTGCAGCAGTGCCCCAGGAAGCACCTCCAGTGGCCATCTGAGGAGTGGCCACTTGGAGGTGTCCCCTAGGAGCAATGTAAACCCTGCCTTTTCTATGAATTCAATGATTATACTCACCAGAACAACTACATTAAGAGTAGAATTAGTTCAGAATAATTTGCAATAATCCACAGTTCCCAGTAGAATTTGTGTGTGTGGGGGGGGGGGGAATGGGTATTTTTAACATCTCTGCAACTACTAGGGGTGCATAGTTTATACAGGAATCTGAGTGGCATGCTAGAATTATCCTGGATGTATAATGCAACAGCGTTCCACTCCCAATACAGAATTCTAAAATGATTCACAAGAAGCATTGCTGCCACACCTTCCCTGGAGGTTAGGGGAATGTAACTTTACACTGAGCAGATCGAGCAAGCTTTTTGGATTGTTTTAACAGGAAGGTGAATAAAGGTTTGGTATTTGTTTCACACAGCCTGTAGTGATGGCATTTGGCATAAATAGATCTATCGGAGCTACTATTGAAATCTTTTTGCATAATGTATAGACCCCAATTTTAAAGGAACGCTCTGATGTTCGCAATGCTTACATATATCCCTAACGTTAGTGTTTTCCTATTTATTTACATTATTGCAAATAAACCAAATATGTATTACTTACCTTAGTACTCCAGCATGCTGGTATTGTTGAGTCTGCTGCTCCTCCCCTGGATGGGGAGTATATGCATATATCACGTATCACAGAGCTCCCCAACAATAAGACTCACAGTAATGTGCAGTGTGTGAGTGTATCACAGAGCTCCCCAACAATAAGACTCACAGTAATGTGCAGTGTATTAGTGAATCACAGAGCTCCACAGCAATAAGATTCACAGTAATGTGCAGTGTATTATAGAGGTCCACAGCAATAAAACTCGCAGTAATGCACATTGTTCAGTTTGGGTTTTTATTTGTGAGAGAAAATAAATATATTGGCCAAATGACTTTAAATATGTAAATGCATATTGAAAGGCTGCGTCGTTTTTTTTTTTTTTTTTAATTTAAATGGCTGGATTAGAGCCAAATACATAACTTGCTCCAGTTAAAAATAAAGTTAATCAGTCATCTAATTTGTGGATCTAAATCAGGGAAGCTTAACTTCCCCAAATGACATCACCAGAAAGAAGGGTGGAGCCTGGGACCAGGACTTAAAGCTACAAATTCCAAAAACTGCAAGGGTTTAAAAAAAACAAAAAACAAAACGTTTTGGGGGTCACCACAACCACTACAAGGATACATAAATGGTAGAAGAGTTTGTTACATACATAAAATATTTTTGTACAAGAGAAATAAGTATGCACATTTTTGGCATGTTTTATGTGAAAGTGGTTCATTTTACAGAGTTCATTAAAAGGGAAGTTAATCAGTTCACAAGGGAAACATATTTAAGTAAAACTCAATGAGTCATTAGCAAAACAAGTTTTCAGCAACACGGAGACTTTTATATCCCATTGTGTTCCTTAGTTTGTCTGGTTGGGAATAAATCCTCACACCCTTTCATCCTGTCCCCCCGTACTCACACATACCAGTATTCAGTACAACATCTTTATTTGCAAAAATACTTGTCTGTTTTTTATTTATTTATTTATTTTGTTTATTTTCCTCAAGGATTGCAAAGTCAGGCAGTGTTTTGACATCTTTAAACAAAGAAACAAATGATGTGTTAATTTAACAAGTCAACTACTACGTTCTCTTTCTGGTTATAAAAATAAACAAACCCTTTTTCATTTCCTACAAACTCGAAGTACAAGGAAAAGACATGACCAGTTTGTGAAGAAAGTGAAGTTTGAAACATCCATAATACGTATAGTTACAAAATTAAGGGGACAATTCTAACACCACGTTAATGCATTTCATAGATTTCAGCCTCATTAATGTTCTGTTTTTTGGTTGTTTTTTTTACATGCTCAAATCTGTATGGTTTTTGAAAACCAAACACTGAACCATAAGCCTGCCTCCTTAGCCACACCATCTCATGTAAGAAATACTTCCTTATCAAATGTATGTACACAGTCTCAGCCTCAACAGCACTGAGTGAGCTGCTTTTTAATTCACGATCTGGATGCAGTCAGAGAAAGTATAAACAAGTTGGGGGATATCCTTAATATATGCCGACCTTAGCGTCCTCTCCTTCTAATGCAGGTTTGTTTGTAGTTCAGATCATTCAGCACAGGCACTGGCTGTGTACGTACTTTTGATAAGGAAGTATTTTACTGAAGTATGGAGGCGTGTCTAAAGAGGCAGGCCTGTGGTGCAACATTCTGCCAAAAATTACGATTTTTTAAAAAAAAATTTCAATGCAAAAACTATAAAGATTTTAAAATGCAGAAAATTAAAGAGGCCAAAAACTATCAAATGCATTAACGTGTTATTGGTGCCCAAAATGTCCATCCAACTTCTTGGATAATCTTGCTCACTCGCTGGCTGTTGAATTAGATAAAACGTTGCTTTGTACATGTTTACGTTGCCATAGCTAATGTAAAATGTCGTTTGGAATCGTCACAGTTAAATCTTCTTAATTACTTCTTGTCTTCAGTTGATTGATATATATATATACGTCTTTTGTATATATAGTCTTGGGCCAAATGCTCGCCACAATAATATATGTCTATATTATTGAAAAGTACTAATACGCAATCTGACTTATGGTTTCTTCAGGTTTATTCTTAGTTACGGATACATAATAAAACAACAAAGGATGTTACAGGATAATGGATGTTCAACAGCAGATGGTAATTGCTGGACTTCTTTACACCCTTACATCTTTACATCGAGAGAGAACCAGAGAGAGCTCAGAGAGAGACCAGAGCCTAGAGCGAAGAGCGCAGAGAGCAGAGAGAGAGAGACCTCGTGTCCCTCTCTTACTATATAGAAGTGCCCATACTGACGTCAGAGCATACTCTTGCCATATAAGGAAATTCTCAATATAAAGACCACCCCAAATCTCTTATACAGCAAATTCCAGAGACCTCATGGTACAGAATAGGAAACACCATCTGTTCTGTTTAACCCATTAGACAGCCACACCTTAATATGTATTTGAATAGGAATATACAGAATATGCAATATTCTACAGCTAACTTGTCGGTGTGCGTTTGCGTAATACAACATCAGCTTTAACGGTCTGATCACAGGAAATAGGAAATAAAGTGGCTTGTCATCTGAAAGTGTCTACACGCAATTGATTACTATCTTTTTAGAGACGGGTTCAGGCTATGAACAGACTTGATTCTACTGAAGCAGATACTCCTGATTGATGGCGCCTCTTAATGGTGAGGTTATTATTGTTATTATTTATATAGCGCCAACAAATTCCGCAGCGCTTTAGTGGGTGGACAAACATACGTAGTTGTAACGGGACAAGTTGGACACGCAGGAACAGAGGGGTTGAGGGCCCTGCTCAATGAGCTTACATGCTACAGGGAGTGGGGTATAATGACACAAAAAGTAAGGATAGCATTAGGTTGACTCTGCTACACTTGTTATGCACATGCAGTAGCAACAGAATCTTTAAAATGTAAATATATATAATGTGTATTCTAGTGTCCCTTTAATAGTTTAGCTTACTTGCTCTGACAGCTAATTTTCTCATTTTTCAACTGTTTTGCTCCTGTACTCATTCTGCAGTTTCTGTCAGTCTCCTCTTGCCTCGCTGTCTGTCCCCTGTATTCTAAAAAAAAATTTGTAATTGCTAGGTAACACTCCGCTTCCAGACAGCGTCAGTCTTCCTCCCTCACAGATCAGACACCATGACAACATTGTGCAGCTACATTTTACCAGTTTTTATGACAACCCAACTGTAGGGTTATACATTTATTGACCTTGTAATTAAAGCAGCATTGTCACTCCCCCCTGAATAGAATCTTTATGAAATACAGAGAAAGCTTGGGCTACTTTGTCTTGTATATTTCCCACACCTGACACTTCTGGACACTGGGTGGAGCTACCGCCGTTTCGAAGTGTCAATCCCCCCAGTCCTGCAGGGAATTGGCTTTATCTATGGAGGGTCTCGCGGGATCCTCTATAGAGACCTCAATGCTGTATACTCGCACATGCATGAGCATACAGTAGTTATGTCGGCTCCTGGTGCTGAAGTGAACCCGCTGGGAGACTATGGCTGCGCCCGCAAGGAACAGGTTCAGGTAAGTATAACTCACCTTTTCCCGCCCCAGGCACCCCCACATTGGCAATGTCACTATTGGGGGTCTTTGCAAATTCTGACCGTGACAGTGCCGCTTTTATTCTGCACTCTTCATAGGTCTGATCAGATACAGTCCATTCCACTAATATACCAGCTTTCCGTGTGTGTGCGAGTGTATGTATGTGCTTACATGCATGCGTGTGTAATTATGGCTGTATGCGTGTTAGTGAGCATGAGTTTTTTAACTTTATTACACGTTATTATGCAACATAATATAACTTGAAAAATGTCTGCTTTTAAACCAAGTCACACATTTTAAGTTCAATTAATGAGAAATTATAGTTTGTGTCTTGATGTCGGCTGTTAAATAATTTACCCAATTAGATCCACCAATGCTCTTTTTAATTTTATTTCCTACTGTTAAAAAGTAAAGTTCCTCAAATGAAACTTAAAATGCCTGTCTAGAATCTTTCTGAACGCTTGGAGGACACACATTTAGAGAGGAATTATGCACACAGTGGGATTAATGGCAAAGCATATTGCTCGAATCCTTCTTGTATATAATTTATTCAAGGATTTGAACTATACAGAAATCAAGTCATCATCTCAACAGAAATGTTTCTGCGTGCCTTTTTAATAAATGCAAAATCAATTAGACATGAATTCCTTTTAGGGAATTCTTCAACTTTTCTGAAAGGCAAAGAATTGTCCTCTACTTAGAGTCTGTAAAATGCAAAGGTATACATTGTGGTCCTTCTTTTTCATGTGGAATGTTTGAAGGACTTCCTGTTGTGGTTATTGCAAATAAAAAGACGGCGCATTTCAGGTTTATAAAAAGGCAGTATACGGTCGTTTTTTAGAACGCTTACTGCTTATTTTTTTTATTATAAACCATTGGTTATTTATGGATTTATTCAATAGTAAACAGAAAAAAATGTCTGCGATTTCTATAAGCCTTTGACAGACAAAATTGGTTGGCCAAAATAATGTTGTTGTTTTTTTTGTATTCCATACCTTTTTGTAGAGTTTTTCTGACATTGGCTGTCTTTCAAGGGATAGTCTATAATTTTGAAACTTTTAAAGGTAATCCCTTTTAGGACATCACTGGTAACTATAATTTTTATACGTAGTGTGCCTCATTCATGACACAAAGAGGTAGCTTGCTAAATAAGGAAACGTCAACTATATAACAGCAATCAGGACTACCCATGAACAGCGTACAGCAGGACATGTTATGGGCGCAAATTCTCGCGCACGCAGATGTGGGATATTGGGGACAAAGCCCATGAGAATGGGACAGGGGTCTCAAAATATGACCGCTCTGATGCGGACCATTGACCAAGTTGGCTCCCCTAGTATGTCTCATCTGGAGAGCATCGGCTAAGTAGTTTAAGGGGACCCTCTGGGAACCAATAAAACTAAAATGCATTTGATAGATCTCGGCCTTATTAATATGTTGGGTTTTTTTGCGCTCTCAAATCGTTATCGTTTTTGCACAAAAATAAATGTTTTGCTAAATTCTGCGCCAGAAGTCTGTCTCTTAGCCACGCCCCCTCATTTAATTTGATACTTCCTTATCAAATGTATGTACACAGTCTCAGCCCTAACAGCACTGAGTGTGCTGCTTTTAATTCACAAACTGGATGTAGGCGGTATAAACACATAGCAACATTCTTAATATATGCCTCCCTGAAAGCCCTCTCCTTCTAATGCAGGTTGCTTTGTAGTTCAGATCATACAGTACTGTCAGTGGCTAAGCTGTGTACGTACGTTCTGATAAGGAAGTCTTTTTCTGGAGTGAGGGGGCGTGGCTAAAGAGGCAGGCTTTATAGTGCAGCATTCTGCAAAACAATTAATTTTTTTGCAGCATATTAATGAGGCCTAATTGTATCAAAAGCATTACAGTTGTGTTGGCGCCTGGACTGCGCACTGAAGTACTTACCTTGAAACAGCGCTAGGGCCCTCCTAGCACCATAACCACTATAGTGCCATGTTAAATCTGTCTTGCAGGTAAGCGTTGCCCTATTCCAGTTGGGATACTGATCATAATGGAGCTTTAACAGAACGTGTGGACTGAAGGAAGAATATGTTCTATATTGGGGAAGAAAGTGTTCATGATCTCAAGAACATTATTTATAGAGGCATTTGAAGTTCCCATAAAAAGTTTATAAACATTAACCCCAAAAAATAAATGTTTTCCTTAAACCCCTCCCAGTTTGAACACCTATATGAAACATGTATTTACTTTGAATGCAAGAATGATCAATTGTAACTATTGTAGCTACTATAATAATGATAATTGCATTAATACTCTATCTCAGCCTCATCAGGCAATTAACTTAACACTTTAAAAAGATAACACTTAAAAAAAAATTACCTGTTAAATACAAATGAAGGATTCTGAAATTAAGCCCTTATTAATAATTTTTTTTTTTTTTTTTAAATAATGCACTTTTGGATATTATTCTGTAGGTCATCCCCTTCCCAATTGCTGTACAAAAAAAAACAAACAAACAAAAAAACGCTTTACATACCGGTAATTTTAGCTTACCTTTATCCAGCGCTGGGTAAAGCTCCCTACACTTCTTTCAACTACACCATCAAACGTCATCGAAAGCAGAGAGCGGTCCAGTCAAATGTTTAGAGAAGCCTTTGATTGGACTGTTTAATTGGTTCAGAGCACATGCGCGCGCTCTGTCTTGGCGAGGGGAGTTGGAGTGACCGGAGAGGAATGAGGAGGGAGGGTATAATAATAATAAAAAAACAAACAAACATGGAATGGATAGGGAGGTGGGAGGGCTGCGGGGAGAGGGGGGGGGCACAAGACTCTGTGTGCAAGGTAGAATAACATTACGAGTGGCGGTACATAGATTATGTACAGAATTGACAATCACAGCAACCCATGTCACGTGCGCTGGTGGTGCAACTTGCACCTGGCACAAAAATGCTAATTATTCTGGATGTGCAGTTTTTCAAGCTGAAACACTGCATATCTAAGCTCATTCCACCATGACCACTTCAAAAAAACAGATTTTTTTGTGTGTTTCGAGTACCTCTTTAACACTTTGGGTGCTAGAACAGCATTAGATACTTTAAAAGCTTTTGCACTCTTAAGGGTTAATTCTCTGTGTAAATTTTGTTAAAAAAATTTTTTTACCCAGAGAGAATTATAAATGTACCCCTCAAATATCATGCACTGCAGTACAGAATGACGTGTCGGCTGAATTAAAGCATGCTCCCAGGCCCTTCAGTTACCATGGTAACAGAATCCTATCTTTTGATGGGTAATGCTGTGGCCATGGTAACAAGTCTAATACTATAGAAGTGAATTCACTTTTTTTTTTTTTTTTTTTTAAGCATCTTTTTGCTTAACTTCCTTTGCCCGCACCAGGTGACTGCGAGACTAAAAGCTTTCGCCACAGGGTTTTACTACTTGGGTTCTTTTAATCATGTCAATAGGGCAATCGTTTCTTCCTGGTTGCCCTGCGGCTCATTGGTTATCGATAGAGAGCGTGCTTGTACGCTGGTAACATTTTTAGGGACTGGCGTGTCACTAAGGTTTGGTGTGCTCTCTGCAGCCCATATAGATTTGTTTAACCCAGAGCCCTAAAATTAGATTAACTTCTGCATTTTTTTTTCCAAACTATGGCTAGACGCCCATAAATTTACTCTATATAAAAGTAATCTGTTAAGGGAGATGTGTAGTATGTCTTTCATGAGTACACATTAATTAAAACTGAAATGCAAGCTGTAATAACATAACAAGGGTCTCTGTGACAAAGGATAATTGCGTAAATATTTGTCTGTGTTCGTATGCAAGACTGTGAATTGGAGAATCTCTGCCTGTCGGGGCGATGAGCAGATTCCTACAGTGAATTGGAAGATTCCTTGAGCGAATGGCCAGGTTCCTTAGTTTAATGTTTTTACTCTTATATCCTTTAGGCATAGTGTCAGTGTGATATCGCTAATTAGTTGTCTGGTATTTTATCAAACTGGAGACTTGTTTATACACACATACCACATGTTTCTGCAGCTAATGAAGATGAAGCGTTTTCTGTAAACGGCTGTGAAAAGAGAGGGTAAATGGGATGCAAAGGACTCCATTTTGTATCTCTTCCTATCTCCCCCAGACCCTACTACTCATTACTCTGCTAATGCATAATGGTTCAGTATTGAAGCTTTTTTTTCAGTTTTGTTGCATTAACCTTTACACTGTGTATAAGTATCATATAAGCTCCATGTAATGAGCATTGTGTAAGTATTACAGAGCTCCATATAATGAGCATGGTGTATGAGTATCACAGAGCTCCATATAATGAGCATTGTGTATAAGTATCACAGAGCTCCATATAAGAGCGTTGTGTATGAGTATCACAGAGCTCCATATAATGAGCATTGTGTGAAGAAAAACCAGGGTATATAGGCGCTCGCTATAACATAAAATAACAATAGGGGCTGCTGTATACAATACAAGGATTCCCAAACCTTGTGTTATGGTGAAACAGAAGATATAAAATATGGCGTATACTGCGCCCAAAATATTATACGTACATACACCTCTGCGAGGAATAGTTGGTAAAATACCTCGAAATAATAAAACAGAAAAAAATAATAGTGCAATACAGTATATAACAGTGCAAATATTTGTGCTCGGTAACTGTAAGAAAAACACTCACATACGGTAGAGCTATATAAGAGCTCTACTTTTTTCAGCGTGGACGGTATAATCCCCGTCTAAGGATCCAGGATGGAAAAGATGGTATTGGTCCTCCAAATGCGCAATGGGGATAAAAGAGAAAAATCTTTTTGATAAAGCCTCTGGAGAGGCGAAACGCGTCAAGTGGGACCCCCCTTCTTTTGGGCATTTGTACCTATATATATATATATATATATATATATATATATATGCTATATTTTATAATAAATAGTCTATTTTAATACATTTAGACTTTTATCTTTTATTATTTTATACTATTACTTTTCTATGTCCTGTTAACTACCTGGTGCCATCATATCCTTAGGTGGGGATAGTACCACCCATGCTGTGAAAACTAGAGCAGGTCCTTGCTCTATAAATTGTAAGTACATTACTTTATCCTATTACCCTGATTTTATAGTACTTACTACACCATCAGAGCGTTTTTCTCTTTTATCCCCATTGCGCATTTGGAGGACCAATACCATCTTTACCATCCTGTATCCTTAGACGGGGATTATACCGTCCACGCTGAAAAAAGTAGAGCTCTTATATAGCTCTACCGTATGTGAGTGTTTTTCTTACAGTTACCGAGCACAAATATTTGCACTTTTATATACTGTATTGCACTATTATTTTTTTCTGTTTTATTATTTCGAGGTATTTTACCAACTATTCCTCGCAGAGGTGTATGTACGTATAATATTTTGGGCGCAGTATACGCCATAATGAGCATTGTGTATGAGTATCACAGAGCTCCATGTAATGAGCATTGTGTAGGAGTATCACAGAGCTCCATATAAGAGCGTTGTGTATGAGTATCACAGAGCTCCATATAATGTGCATTGTGTAGGAGTATCACAGAGCTCCATATAATGAGCATTGTGTATGACTATCACAGAGCTCCATATAATGAGCATTGTGTAGGAGTATCACAGAGCTCCATATAATGAGCGTTGTGTATGAGTATCACAGAGCTCCATGTAATGAGCGTTGTGTATGAGTATCACAGAGCTCCATGTAATGAGCATTGTGTATGAGTATCACAGAGCTCCATATAATGAGCATTGTGTAGGAGTATCACAGAGCTCCATGTAATGAGCATTGTGTATGAGTATCACAGAGCTCCATATAATGAGCATTGCGTATGAGTATCACAGAGCTCCATATAATGAGCATTGTGTATGAGCGTCATAGTCCTAAAACTCATAATGATGTTGTGGGGCTCTGTGATACTCATACACATTGTCCAATAAGACTCAGTGTGTGTGAGAGAGTTTAGTGTTTCAGAAAATACACTAATACACATACCTCCAAATGGAAGGGTGGTAAATGGGGCGGGTCAGTGATACACTTGGTCACCAGCTCTATCCAAAGGGGCAGACCCACCGCCCAAATTACTGGCAGGTCAGCCTGGCTTGAATGTCAATCAAGAAGGCCAGTCCATCGAGGGCACAACCTGCAAGGGGCACGGTTTATGTGCACCAGGCAATGAAGTTAAAGGGACACTGTAGGCACCCAGACCACTTCTGCTCATTGGAGTGGTCTGGGTGCCAACTCCCACTACCCTTAACCCTGCAAGTGTAATTATTGCAGTTTTTCATAAACTGCAATAATTACATTGCAGGGTTAACTCCACCTCTAGTGGCTGTCTACTAGACAGTCACTAGAGGTCACTTCCTAGTTTCTAGCACAGGTTTCCTGTGCTAGAGCGTCGCTGGACGTCCTCACGCTGTGTGAGGACCTCCAGCGTCGCTCAAAACCCCATAGGAAAGCATTGAAATGAATTTTCAATGCTTTCCTATAGGGAGACGTAATGCGCATGCGCGGCATTTCCTGCCGCGCATGCGCATTCAGCCGATGACGTCGCGAGGAAGAAGGAGAGGAGGAGGAAAGCTCCCCGCCCGGCACTGGAGAAAGAGGTAAGTTTAACCCCTTCCTCCCCCCCAGAGCCCGGCGGGAGTGGGTCCCTGAGGTTGGGGGCACCCTCAGGGCACTCTAGTGCCAAGAAAACGAGTATGTTTTCCTGGTACTAGAGTGGTCCTTTAAGAAAACAGGATAGGATTGAATATTAAGAATGTCCCACGGAAATAGCGATGGTTGGGAGGCACACTGCTTATTGCACTTTTATTGTGGAGCTCTGTGACATGATGGGCTGACTTCTCTAAGGAAACTGTGGTACATAGTAATTGGACATCTTTTAAATCAGAATATATATAAGAACACCTGAGCTTTTTCTTCCATCATATTGGGTAGGAGTTGAACCTTTCAACCGTTAATGAGTTGCTGGCCATTAGTCCCTGGCCTTATCTTATAGTTAGGATAGCCTTATGCCTATCCCACGCATGCTTAAACTCCTTTACTGTGTTAATCTCTACCACTTCAGCTGGAAGGCTATTCCATGCACCCACTACCCTCTCAGTAAAGTAATACTTCCTGATATTATTTTTAAACCTTTGTCCCTCTAATTTAAGACTTTTTGTCCTCCTGTTGTGGTAGTTTTTCTTCTTTTAATAAAGTCTCCTCCTTTACTGTGTTGATTCCCTTTATGTATTTAGATGTTTCTATGTTTCCCCCTGTCTCGTCTTTCCTCCAAGCTATACATGTTAAGATACTTTAACCTTTCCTGGTAAGTTTTATCCTGCAATCCATGAACCAGTTTTGTAGCCTTCCTCTTTGTGCAGTGAATATGGATTTGTGGCCATTCGATCACTAGCAATTTCTCCACCCTTGGAATTCTTTACCTTTTGCAGCACCCTTTACCCCCCCTCCGAGACTGATAAGATTATACACTGACGACTTGACTCCTTTGTGTCCGTCTCTGTGTGCCACATTTTGTGTTATAATCAATGTTCTTTCTTATTGTACAGTGAAGAGTATACTGCTGGCACTGGTCGAATAAGCGGAGACATTACTGTATAATTACCCACGTCTTTCAGCCCTCTTTAATTCTCTAAGAAAATAAAATCCGCTCTAGAGAAAGCTGATAATTGATCGGCAGTTTCCTAGCTTACTGTTTTAATTTGAAGATCACCCGTGGTTGATGCCGATTCGGTGTTAATAGCACAACAAGAATATTTTCACAATGACACTGCTGATGGATTGCTACAATTTAAATAGTCCATCGTGACAACTTTCTGTTCTTCGATCGTCCTCTCTAGTCGTGTACGAGAGTGCTTACATTTTATATTGTTAGACCTCCTACAATCCTCACCAAACATAATGGCTGCAATGCCTTACATTCTCAGCTATGTAATAATCTTTTTTTCTTGGTTTTGTCACATCCTAGTGCTGGCCCCGAGGATGCGAACTTAATGATATGCTATTAGGAAAAAGAGAATTTATCATCAACTTTTTCTTCTTACTCTGTTTCAGAATAAGATAAACATCATAAATATTTTAGTGACAACTTAATGAGTTCAAGACCAAATTTAAAAAAAATAAAAATAAAAACACGTTTAAGTTTTATTGGTTATTATTGTGCAGCTAAAATAAAACAATATTAAATTAAAGCGTATTCTCTCGCAGCCCACCAGGAAGCTGGTGCCTGTAATACGAACGCTGGCATTTTGGTTATTGGAACATTTTTTTTTTTAACCATTACATCTTCTTTAGGGAGTTATGTGGCCAGTGGACAGAAACTAATTGCCGTAATAACAAAGAATAATTGGATTGAATCAGGCTGGCATAGTCGGTGCTTATTACGGACCACTGGGTGAAGCCCGGTGCTGCTGTGTTTGTTTGATGAAATCTCATGTTGGCACCCCGAGAATGCTATTAGGTAACCATCACAAGTGTTGGATAGTCTGAAATACTATTGGGGATTGTGGGAGAAGGATATAAGAAAGGAATATCATTATTTTTGTACAAATTAATAATGGACACAATTTATGTTCGAATACAAACGGTTTGCTGTCTATGGTGGATTTTACGTGGACTGAAAATAATGGATCCAACGATTCTTTTCTTTGAAGTTGCTATGCTATGCCGCAGAGGATGGGTAGCTCTGCTCTCCCCCTTCCCCAGTTTTAATTTGAATCTATTTTTTTTTATTTATTTTATTCCATTCGATCATTGATTTCTAGTTCATGAGAAATGATTACGTGCAGAAAACCTGGACACAGACTGATACATAATATATATATATATATTTATATGATATAACATGATATCTTAAATGTTTTTTCCATATTCATGATTGCTTGATAATACATTTGTGTTGACATGTATATTTTGATGTATTCGTTTGTTTGTAATCATGTGTCATGTTACATATCCATTGTTTGTTTTGTATTGTTTATAAACATTCTTTAACCCCTTAAGGACACATGACATGTGTGACATGTCATGATTCCCTTTTATTCCAGAAGTTTGGTCCTTAAGGGGTTAAAATGCTTTTAAATAATAAAAAAAAAAATTCTAAATAATCTGACATTTTGATTTGAATATCAGTTAGAATTGCGGAGAAAATTCTCAGTAAAATGTCAATTTTGTCTGCAATTTCAATGCCATGTAAAAACTATAAACAGCCCATACCATATCAGATGTAAACACGATTAGACATAGAGGAAGAAAGTGACAAAGGCCTACCTCAAACAAACGTATTGAGTCCAAAAGTGGCATGTTTATTAACCCAGGTAAAAATAGGTACAAATGTCTCACTTTTAGCCCGAGGAGGAAGTATTGGCATACTTGGGAGAGTTAGGTTACTTTAAAATGATAGATTGTGTTCTGTGCGCTTAAAAGCACTCTATGGGTTACTCTGCCCTTTGACGTCCCTCCCTGGTCCCACCTCCCCCCCCATCAAAGAAAGGGATGGCGCTGGCTACGTCTCCACCTCCTGCAAAGTTATCGCATGGGAGAACCTAATGCAGTGAGTGGCCCGTGCGCATTAGGTTTTCCCCGTAGGAGAGCATTGAATCAATGCTTTCTGATGGGGTTTTACAAGCGGTAGGATTTCGTCATGCAAAGCGTAAGGACGTCCAGCATCATTTCACGGATTTAAACTCCCATGAAACAGCAGGAAGCGCCCCGAGTGGCTGTCTGTTGTTTTCTCTAAACCTACAATGTTTCCAGCTACAGCGTTAAGAGGGCAGGGACATTGCACCCAGACCACTTAAATGAGATGAAGTGGTATGGGTGCATATAGTGCCCCTTTAGATAGTTGTGGTTATGGTAATACAGTGAATGTAATAGATTGCGTAACATTCTATTGCCTATTACAGTAACACATATCATTACATATCTGGCTGTGTTTGACGGGAGTTATCATCTGCCGAACCCCTAACCAGAACTCGCCCTTAACCGTTACTCTATCCTTGACATTTTAAGCTGCGACAGAATGAATGTTAATCTTATTAAAAGTATGTTTTAAATGCTTTCACCAAAAAGATAATTACTCATTGGGTTCTTTGTGATCAGGTCAAAAAGATTTGTAAGAATTCATAAAATCCTCAAACCAAAACATTTTAGGTAATTTTGCAAGGAAACTGTCAATGTACTTTTAAAGGTACCAGAAACTTGATGACTTTTTGGAGTATAAATGAGGCACCTTTTTATTTAGTAAGGGTGAGCTGGATTACAGTGCTGCTATTGGTATGAATATTGCCCCAAGAGGAAGACCGTGTAGATAAGTGTTTGTTTATCTGCTGTCAGGATTCTTTACATTAAATGAAAGCTTATTGTGCGTAAGCTATTGCTTACTTTTACTGTGTATGGGTTACAGTTTAGGGGTAACAGGGGTAGGCATCCTTTGGCACCTCAGATATTGTGGGACCACATTTCCCATAAGTCTTTTAAAGCTATAATGGTGGCAAGTATCAGGGGAGATGGAGTCCACAGCATCTCAAGTGCCAAAGGTTGCCTACCCCTGGTTAAGAGCATGGATGGCCATCTGTGGCATATTTATTAATCCCTCCCTCTGCCTATTTCTTAAATCCAACATGTTTTGTTTAATCGTGGCTGGTCAAGTGATGACGGACCCTGAATGTGGAAATATAGACTGGGTGTAAAATAAAAAAATAAACGGAACATGCCGCCACTTGATTTAACACTTGAAAAGCACAGTTACAAATGTAATGGGTAAGTCCATTTGATTAACTACCAATTAATATGTATATTCATTAGTATGTGTCTACTATAAAAGCAGTCTGAAAAGCAGCATTTTTATATTTCCGCAAGAGGCCAAGAGATTTCTAGAGCCCAACTTGCCATTTTTGTGAATGCATCTCCAATTTGGCCATTGACAAACCGTGTAAAAAAGGTCAAGATAAATATTCTCCGTTATAATGATAGCATAGTATATATATCACATCTAGGCAAACTGCGTCACCAAAAAACACCTTTCACAAAATTGCTGCTAAATGTTACCAAAATACGTAGACTCCTAACATGGCAAAATGAATACTTAATGAGGGGATTTGAGCAACTGGGAAATTAAATATGTAGGTGCCTACAATCCCACATTTTCCAAGACAGTCCTGCATTTTGGGGTACTGTCCCAACAAATATAGATCCCAGGGACCTCTTCTCCATTTCTGCAGGAATGAGCTTGGCACTAGGACCATGCATGGAGCATTTCAGCAATGCACCATGCATGGTCTGCTGGAGGGGTCAAGCTATTAGATTTAGATTGGTTTAGGTTTGCGGGCTGATATGCTTTTCACTTTCTCCAATGTCATTTATCAACTGTTTAACAGGATTAGAGATCGATAATTATACAGAGTATATAGTCTCTAGGTTTCCAAGTGGTTTGATTAAACCCAGAATATTCATCTGCAACCAAATCCTAGCCCCTCTGCCCAAGGTTCTAGATGATTGCATTTAGTTTTCCACTTTATATCATCCAGATATGTAGCATGAGTAAGCAGGACCAAAACAAATTACATTTGCTGTAGTTCTTCGGATATCTGTAGTGTCAATTTAAAGGGACACTATAGTCACCAGAACAACTACAGCTTAATGTAGTTATTCTGGTGAGTATAATCGTTGCCTTCAGGCATTTTAATGCAATCACTGCCTTTTCAGAGAAAATCCAGTGTTTACATTGCCCCTAGGGACACCTCCAAGTGGCCACTCTTAAGATGGCCACTGGAGGTGCTTCCTGGGGCAGTGCTGCACAGTAGACAGTACTGCAGTTCAGCATCTCCACACACTGCAAGGGGATGATGGATTTTCCTCATAGAGATGCATTGATTCAATGCATCTCTATGAGGAGGTGCTGAATGCTGAGAGGAGGTGCTGGATGGCCCCGCCCCTTGCCAATTTTAGCCAATCCAAAGCTTTACCCACGGGAAAGCATTGGATTGGCTTTAAAATCAGCAATTCTGATGTCACCAAATGGGCGGGACCAGTGCCGGCAGACCTGCACAGCGCTGGAAATAAGGTGAGTTAAGTGGGTGGGGGGGGGGGGGGGGGGAGGAGCCGCCTTAATGGTGGGTTTACCAATATAGGGTCAGGAATACATGTTTGTGTTCCTGACCCTATAGTGTTCCTTTAAATTAATTCTTGGTTGTTGTCAAGGTTGGATTTTTTTTAAAGGACACAGAGGCTCATATTATGCTTTATCTCTTTCTTTATTCCTCAGCAGCAAAGAAATGATATTGAAATATTCAAAGAAAAAACAAATAACATGTACCAAACGGGTTAAATACACTATAATCATATTATCCAATGATAATGCTCCTTGCACCATAATGTCCCATGTGACCTTAAGCCACTCCTCTTTCTTTGCTGCTGCCTCCTCAGCTAAGTACTACTCCATATTTCTCCACACTTAACTTGTATATATTTATTGTATATTGTATATATTTATTCCCAAAAAAATTAATCAAAAGCTCAGAAGGGTTGACCCCATCTTACATTATTGGTTTTAACCCCTTAAGGACCAAACTTCTGGAATAAAAGGGAATCATGACATGTCACACATGTCATGTGTCCTTAAGGGGTTAAATCTTGATCTCTTCTTACGGAGTCACTGGGTTTTAATACAATTTAAAGGGACTCTCCAGTGCCAGGTAAACAATTCGTTTTCCTGGCACTGCAGTTCCCCTCTCCCTCCCACCTCCCAATCCCCGGTTGCTGAAGGGGTAAAAACCCCTTCAGTCACTTACCTGAGACCCCCGCTGATGTCCCTCGGCGGTGGTTTCGGGTCGCTGCCGCTCCTCCCAGTCATTACGTCGGCCGGTGGGCGAGACTGATCCCGTCGGCCGCGGAGACCTAATGCGACGCATGCGCATTAGAGCTCTCCATAGGAAAGCATTGAAAATGCTTTCCTATGGGCAATTGAGCGACGCTGGAGGTCCTCACACAGCGTGAGGACGTCCAGCGACGCTCTAGCACAGGTTTTCTGTGCTATGGACAAGGACGTGCCCTCTAGTGGCTGTCTAGTAGACAGCCACTAGAGGTGGAGTTAACCCTGCAAGGTTATTATTGCAGTTTATAAAAAACTGCAATAATTACACTTGCAGGGTTAAGGGTAGTGGGAGTTGGCACCCAGACCACTCCACTGAGCAGAAGTGGTCTGGGTGCCTGGAGAGTCCCTTTAAAAAAAATAAAATAATAATTATAAAAAGAAAAACAAAATAGAATGATTATTATTTTCCATTAGAATCTTTGTCCCGGGCATCACACGTATTGTCAAAGCTTGACGCAATGACCTTTATCACAGGGAGTTAATTACCAATGGGGATATCCACTCCAGATTTAATCAATCCAACAGAGTCTGAGCCGGAATCTGTTTTAAAACATGTCGAGCTGTCCCAACCTCTCACTCTAACCATTCCAGTATCTTGTGTTTGTCTCTCTGTTAAGGAAACAGGTCATTACACTTGAAGCTAATGTAGAATTCCGCAGGACAGGACCACACACATTTGTAGAGGTCACAGGAAATTGCACAGTACGAAGCAGTATTGCTTTATAATCCAGGCAGATTCGTTTAATGCGATAGATGGAGGTGATTAACATTTTTTTTTATTTTTATTTTTTTTATAATCATTGGCTAATATCTTGTGATTTTTGATGGTTAATTATGTATGTATAAAATATTTGAAACGTGCATGGTAAGTGTATCGTCTGTTATAGATACCTGGTTCTCAATAAGGTACTCTTTAACAATGTAATATAGAATATATATTTTAATATATCAAAGTAGATTGTAGAGAACAAATGGTTTAAGATTTTACATAATTTTTTTTTTTTTTATTAAAACATTTTTTACTTTTTTTTTTTTTTGTCTTCCAATAAAAAATAAAAAAAATAAATGTTCAGCCTCCCCAGTGCGAGCGTGGTCCTGCGTCATGGCTAATGTGTTAAAATGAAACCGCCAAACTAACACCTATTTTGCCTTTCTCCTCAGATAAAATTGGAATCATCTCACTTCTGCAATATTCAATTTTTAGGACTCTTTTATTCTGGCAGCTATAATTTCAGACGTACTATTCAGGTCAACGCTGGGAATGTGCATTGCAAATTGTTATATAGAGAGAGAAAAATGAAACGTATTTTTCTTATCACAAAAATGCATGGAAAGCTCACAGTCGGTGAATGGTGATTTTGTCATTCTGATTTAATTTTTTATTTATTTTTCTTCCACATATGAATCATCCTAGCAAGTCTCCCAAAAAACAAAACAAAAAAAACTTTTTAAAGGTTGCATATATTCTGCTAATATATGTTTATGGAAATAAGTTCTGGGGAAAATAAAACCTTTTCTATAATATTTTTTTTTCTCCCCCTTCCCACCAGCATACACACAAAATTATTTCTAATAGAAAAAAGAAAAATGTAAATATTCTCTTTTTGAGAAATAGCCTTTGATGTCCTCAAACTGGGACAGTGGCCAAACTCTTAGGGTGTCAGTCCTGCTGAATCCGGGACTGTTGGGAGGTATAGCTAATTAGGAAACAAAGAATTATGTAGTCATTCACAATTTAAAAAAAAAAAAAATTTCAAATCTAAAAATTGCAGGGACTAACGGGAATTGCAGTGACACCTAGTCCTACTCGATCTTACAACAAAAGTCTTAGAAAGGAGTAGGACCCACAGAGTTGTGTTTTGGTTTTTCTTGTACACGTATTAATAATTAATGCAGATGGACGGTGAATGAAAGTGTTATCCTGCGGTATGCTGAATTCTGTGTATTCTTGTACCTGTTCTTATCATACATATCTTTTACATAATTGGTTTCCTTTCTGTGGTGTTAGAATCATATATTTCATGGTTATGGGGACAGCATTTTTTAATGTCCTGCTCGACATCATGAAGTTAGGAGTCTAGAAAAACATGTCCGCTGTGTGTTTCAGTATAGGAGAGTTGGTGGTACTTGTACACCATCATGAACACAGTCACACGATAGACAAAAATATTTATAACGCTAAAATAGTGTGCAATCTTGGGACTGTACAGTGGATGCAGATTTGGGTGTCTCTTTGCCTGTGCAATGCTACACTTCTTTGGAACGTCCGAGGAAGTTAAAGGGATACTTTGGTGCAAGGAATACAAAGCTCTATTCCTGGCACTATCTTCCTCCCCCCCCCTCTCCCTTGCACCGCCCCCCCTCCTTTCCCCGTAAATAAAGGGTTAAAAGCCCTTTATTTACTTAACTGATCCCAGCGCTGATGTCCCTTGTCGCTGGGTCGAAGCGCCTCCTCCTTCGTCATATGACAAGCTGGCTCTAATGCACATGCGCAGCAAATGCTGCGTGCGCATTAGACCTCCCCATAGGTAATCATTGAATCAATGCTTTCCTGTGGGGAAGAATCTGACACTGGGGGTCCTCATGCAGAGCGTGAGGACGTCCAGCGTCCGATACCGGACCAAAGGTCTGTTTCAAACCAGGAAGTGCCTCCATTGGCTCTCTGGTAGATAGTCACTAGAGGCTGACTTAGTGCTGCAATGTAAACATTGCAATTTCTCTGGAACTGCAATATTTAACATTGCAGCACTAAGTGCAATAGGGACACTGCACCCAGACCACTTGAGCTGAAGTTGTCTGGGCGCATACAGTGTCGCTTTAATATTGAAAATTAAGAATCCAGATCTACAGTCTGATTAATGAACTGTGCATGATCAATACATTGATTAATCAATGGTTTTTAGTTAGTGTATCAGCCCTTCTGGCTGGCTCACTCCCTACCTCCTAAGGGAGGTCGTCCCCTGTGTATACCCCTTGACCAGCATGGCCATAAAAAAATACTGTGGGTTTGATTATTCACTGATGTAGTGAGGCAACAATTCTTATTCAAACGAGCACAAGGTGACTGAACCCCAGTTTGTATAATAGAAAAATCAACAACGTTTCATTGTTGGCATTCATGTAGCGCCAACCTATTCCACAGCGCTGTGCAATATAAATGCAGAGTGATTACTTTAAATAAGAGAATAACTAGTACAAATGTTAAGAAGGGACAATATGTATCATAAATGAAATTGAAGTATTGCTTAAATCCTATAATGGCAAACTGCAAAGAAATTGCGCTGATGCGTTTCGCACAGTATATATCCAGCAAGTTGTGTTTTTATTCCCTCAATCGCTTTTCTTTCTGACCTTTGGCCCATTTTATCAAGCTAGTCTTGCTTGTTTCTAAGCAGGATTTAGGAAATGGCCTATTTTTTTTTTTTTTTTTTTTTTAAATGTTATTCGTTGCTAAGTATTCACAGCCATTTTTTTTTATTCTCGAAGAGGCGTTCGAGCAGAGTGAGTCGCACAGAAAATATTGGTGGTGCTACAGCGTGAGGGTTTTTTGCAGTTTAATCTGTTCAGATAATAATTAATATTTAAAAGTATCCCTCTGTCCTTTTGATGCAAGTTTGCACACATTTGCAGTGCATTGTGGGAAATCTAGTCAGTGGGGGAATAATTAGGGCGAATGCAGATGTGAATGGGCCTAAAGTGAACAGACCCCGAAATTTGGAAGGAAGGCAAAGCCACTAAATTGTAGCAAATTGGAAAAACTGCGGAATTTAGGTTAGTCAGTTCGGACAGTAGCAGACCTATTATTGCCTATATTTCAAAATATGGTTTGCGATCTACTAGAATTCTGTTTTAGGACTACTACATTTCTAAGTTGTTTTTTGTTTTTTAATTATTTTTTTTTTTTTTTCGCCTATAGTACATACCCAGTTGGACTTGACTCTTCTAGTGAACAGCAAAAACAATATGAATTTATAAAACCATATTCATGTCTTTTTTTAACATTCTGATATCTGGAGATTTCTTCCTTCTTAATCCAATGGTAAAGGATAAAGAGAGTTGCCACCAGCACCAGCCATATATGAGTGAATACCAGCCTAAAACAAGATGGTAGTTCATTGTTGGGAATCTGAGCTACCAACCTCTTGATCGACACAGGGTTCTGGACAAAGCTCAAACTTGGTAGGCTGAAGTCTACGATTGTACCAGCCAATGACACGAGGTGAAATTAATTTTGTTGCAATGAATGTGAACGAGGAGATTGAGGCCTGTTTTTACTCTGGCGTTGACCAAGTTAGGAACGTTGATAACATTTAAAGATCAGAGATTGATAAGATCTGTCCTCTGGCCTGTTGGAACACGCCAGGTAGCCAGAGGCAGACGATTACCTGTGCTGATAAAAGGCATATTTTAATGTCTTCTTTTTAAAGATAGAGAGACTTGGGACCTTATTAAAAGAGTTTTTGCTGAGGCCCCCCTTAATCTGCATTACAGCACTGCAAGGAAGACAGGTTTGTGGTGTAATTTACACATTAAAGTATGGTGACACTCTGCTCAAAGCTGGCTGAGTATCTTGTGGGAATATAGATCACAAACAGCTGCGGTGTCAGATCTAGCCATCACATCGAGCCATAGTCTCTTACTGTGCTAGTCTCGGGGTCTAAAAATACCAAGTGAAATTCTGATGATTCAAAATTAATTATTCTTTGCTCCTATATGGTTAGCTTCTTAGTAATGAAAAGGGTAGTTTCTGAATATTCCAAAGGTTAAATCTCAGCCCAGACTTGTTTAAATGAACGCAATAACGTTCGGGATGCAAACATGTACACCTGATACTATAGTGTTCCCCTACTTTTTAGGAGCCCCTTCTCCTGCCTGAAAGCATTTGAAAGGTGAGTTTCACGTATCTTTCTTCTCTTGCCTGGTAGATCTCAGCCAATCCAATGCTTCCCCACGGAGAAACATAAGGTGGCTAGTGTGCATGCGCAGTCAACGGCCATGCTGCACCAGTCAAATTCTGTTCTTGGAGTAGTATTCAATTGAGAACGGAGTCCAACCCTGTTCTCACAGGGTAACAATGACTGTAGTGGCTGTGAGGGAAGATCGCAAGTACAGATGAAAACTGCAGTGTTTTACATTGCAGCCTTACAACTAAAGGGTCACTGCACACAGACCACTTTGTTGAGTTGAAGTGGTCTAGGTGCCTCTAGTGACATTTATCCCTCCCCTGTAAAAATAAATAAAATAAAAAATTGCCATAAATTTCTATTTTTCTATTAGTCTAATTCTGGATAACTTCTGCATCTACAGAAAAGTATGTATTTGGAAACAGATGTTTAGTCCATGACCCCCCCCCCCCGTGGCTGGATAGTAAAAGGATATTATCGGCCTCTAATAGAAAGTAACATTTCTGGAAACTGTGAAAGTCGCTGAAGGAAAGTTGATGAGAGATTTTTATGAGGAAAAAAAAATAAATTAATCAGTGTCCTGATCTCAACCGGCCACCTATAGTCTACTCTAAAGCAATGTTAAACAATACTATGGAAGTGCATTATGGGACTTGTAGTTTGTACATATTGGCAATGCCACGGCTACTACTCACACACGGCTATCGACTGTGGATGTGAAAAAGCAATATCTCCCATCTTGTGCTAAAATCCCCATGATCGTTTCTTATTCTCGAGTCAGTAACTGTTTGGGGATTGCTCACTGGGTTGTAGGTTATAGGGATTTGCCACAAACCTCGTCCCTTTTTAAGATTTGTAATTTGTTTTTAATTTATTGCTGCTTTGTATATTGTAAAAACGCACTATCTATATAATACATTAGAGTAGAAAAACCCACAGCAAACGGTCAACTTCTGTCTGGAGTTTCCCTTTTTACAAAACAAAGCTTTGCTTTGTCCATATATCGCTGTATATGGTCGACATTTTGCAGCTGCTGTAACGTATATTATTTCTTGTGCTTTTAACGACTCAATAAATATCGAAAAACACAGATGGCCGTGTCAGCTAGCATTTATTCACTAGGTCGGTCCTTGCTTCATAATAAATCTCTTTGATCAGTAGATTTGTATAGAGATGTATTGGGCATTGCTAGGATTTAAAGCCCAACCCAAAATTCTACATTGTGAAAAAGTGGGACCAGTGGGCATTCCCTGGGGGGATAGAAGGGGGGCACCAGTGATGATGCCTATAAGGGACAGGTCTGCTCATGGAAGGGGCATATCATGCTGGAATCAATCAGTTTCCTGTGGAAAAAGCAAAAACTAAGTTTAAAACCATGGATATGTCTTCCTTTCCATCTTTCTCCAGCCTTGACTCCAACCAACCTCCCCATTCCAAGATAATCCCCTACTTTCTTCCATTATAACCTGATAAGACTTGTTGCTGATCACGCAATCAGACGCTTTAATTCCGTTACTGCTAGAATTAGGGTGACGGAATGGATGTTAATGTTCGTGAAGGTCTTGTGTATGTGAATACCGACATTTTCAATCCAATAAACATGTTGCATTTACAAGATTTACGTAAAAAAGGAGTCCTGTATTCCCACCCTGTGATATTATGCACTGCATAAAGCCAACCTAAATATCTGTGTTTCCATAAATAAACACCACATTAATGCAAATCCTCCTCTTGGCATCCGCTGCATATTATTATCTGTAAAATGGGTCTGTTTGCGTTTTCATCTTGTGCAGACTGTCGATATTTTCACAAGCAGTGCCTAGCACATACACTACAAATGCCAGTCCAACTTTTCATAAAAATATAAAAAGGCAAAATTTATGGAAAATATTAATAATCAAAAAAAAGGATTTCATTGGAGGAATGCATTTTCTCTTGTTTTTTAGGATACCCTAGTTCAAATATTTTATTATTGCCTAACTTACTTGACCGTGGTAGATACAGGACATAAGAGAGGCAATTGCCCTGAGCCTCTGTTTAGAATTGGTGCATTAACCAACCAAGGTTTCACACTGATTTCTCTTGGACACAGAAGAAAATCTGACCTGTGAAGGAAAACTCACTGTTACAACTGACAAGGACCAATGAAGGCCGAACGATCGTGTGGCTTTGCCGTATCTTCTCGAGCAAGGGGAACTGGCCAGCTTTTTAGGTTTGGATTGCGCTTGTGGGATCAGTGCTGCATGATATGTTGGCCTTTGTAATTACCAAAACCAACAAACAAGTAAAACGTATGGTGCAAAAAATAGACCGTATATAGAAAAAAAATGAATTTGGAGCAGCATCATACCCAGTGTAGTAGCTCAAAAAACACTATAATACACAAACAACCAAAAAGAGCCCTCTTTTTTTTTTTGGGGGGGGGGGGGGGGGTTGTGCTTTATAAATACCATTCATATGAATCAGTCCAATATAACCGTTATTATACTTTATTTATAAAGCGCCAACACATTCCACCGCACTGTCCAGGGGTTCAATTGGTACAAGTGAAAATACAGAAGTACAATACTTACAAGAGACCATACAAAAATTTACAAACAAATGCAGAATTTTCTGTGATGGCACGTGCGAGTGGAAAAAAAAAACCTGTCTGAGACCGGAGCTGGGACTAACTGAAAGACAAGCTGTAATCGTTTTGTCCGCTCTGTTGTGGTTTGGTATCTTCTGTTTGTCACAGCTCTGTATATGTGCAGCAGGTCTGGTGGGGCGACTGGCTAAATACCCATCAGCCATTCCAAGCTCAGGAGCTCATTTCTAAACCATGCCCCGTCGTGTCCCAGATTGCCCCCCGTCAATTCTTTTGATGCGTATAGATTTTTCCATCTCTAAAAGTACAACTAAGAGAAAATTCACTTGTGTTCCCATGATTCCATTTGGAAAAGATAAGATAAAATGTGTGTCTAGACTGGGAGGCTTGCAATTCAAACTCTATATTATTTTTTTTCTTCTTTGAACACTTTCATTCTTTTATTTCCATTAGAATAGCTTTAAACATACTGTAGCTTAAGCTCACTGAACTGCTTTTAATTTATGGAAGATAATGAGACATTATCCATATTAGCATTAGAATGTTATTTCCTTGTCATTAACACTTTATTCTGTGCGGTAATTAGATGCAAAAATAATGACTATATTTGAGCTGATTAGAGTTGGGTTGGTGCCCTCTCATTTCAGAAGAATGTGGTTACAGTCGGTGTATAAAGCGCAATGCGTGTCTCTGCTCTATGAAATGGTCACATTCCGTGTGCGACACTCCGTGATTATTAACGGTTTGGTTTCCAGCAAGATAAACGGCAAAAGCCGAGTTCTTCAAGGTTAAGGGTTGACGCCATCACTGTGGGCAAGCATTTGGACAAGATATTTGTCATCAAAAGTTTGGGCACCCCTGAAAAATAGGTTATGTTTTTTGGAAATAAAAAATAAATTAAGAAAAAGTTAAAGGGTTACGCTAAGCACCATAACCACTGAATCTTGGTGAAGTGGTTTTGGTGCAAATACCCTGTAACTCCAGCCTTTCTTATTAAAAATATTCTAAACGAGAGATAAATATTAATGTATTTCCCCTGTGTGTCAAAACATCAGCCTGGGGTGTCTTACATCCAGATGAATACAGTCTTCCTGGCTGGCAATATCTCTTTTGTACTTTTGCGTCCGGTGTCCCCACAAACCAGATGTCCACACACCTTGCACAGGCAGCCCATGGATGGGTGAGTTACAGTGTGAAAGCCCCTGCTTCTGGCAATTTACCTCTCCAACTCCCTGATAAAAAAAAAAAAAGACGTTGCCATAATTCCAATCAACTCAGTTGGCTGAGCCTAATGAGAATTAATCGACCATAGTTCTATGTAGCAAATCACCATTTTAATGGACACATTTTAAAAAAAAAATAAAAAAAAATCATTGTTCAGGGGAGAGAGAGGGTGTCTGTGTGTTTATACATAATATTTAAGTATGTACTTAAACTTCATTCTTGTGCTGCTTTTTTTTTTTTTCTTTATTCAATATGTCATGGGGGGGGGGGGGGAATATGAATGTAATGGTGCCCAGCTCTCATATTGTGACATTACATAGTCAGCCATATATAATCATTGTGTTCAATGATTCTCTATGGAGGGCTTGCACATCCATTAGGAGCATTAGATTGGCCAAAGAGGAGGTGGCTTCGGCGCTGGAGAAAAAGTAATTAGTTTTGTTTTAATTAATTTACATTTTTTTTTTTTTGTGGGATGGACCTAATTGGTAAAGGGCATCAGGACTATAGTGTTTGGAAAACAGATACATATTGCTAAAGCTACAGTGTTCCTTTAAGACCCTCTAATCTCAAGCAATTCACAAAATCTGCCCAATTCTTTTTTCTCGAATGCAGTAAAAACTCTTTAACAAAGCACAGATTTTATTTATTTTTGGCAAATCATATCCGCACAGCGTGCATCGAACGGAGATGTATCCAGGTAAAACGCTCCATCCATAAATATTTATACATCCAAAAGCATTTTCACATACAATATAACCGCATTAATATTTTGTGAAATAACCTTCTTCAGAACAAGTTTATTTTTTTTTTCCTGTCGTCGGGGCTAATTGTATGAAGTTCCGAAGGAGTAGGTTTTGACGGCAACTCTTTCAACGGGAATCTTTGCTCGATGAGACATATTCTTTGTGTCCTTGAGTCAAGTAATGTCCTAAAGAATCCTCCTTCTACTCGGAGTTATAGTGATAAAGACATGTTACCATGGCAACTTTATTCTTGGTCAAGGAGTCAGGCCAAGCGTTGGTTGTCACTTCTAGTTATTTCGAAACATGCATTGCAGGATGTGGGATTTCTTTAATTAAATAAGACCACTTACCAGAGAAAATGAGATTGTTTGTTTGAATGGATGTGTATATGAACAGGTAGATTGTTGGGTATATACATATTTATATGTGCTAGGAATAGAGGGTTAGAATTTAAAGATTATATAGTGTATCAGGACTTAAAATTTGAAGTTATATGCTACTAGCCATCCCTTAAAGTTACTTGTCACTGCAAGCCTGGAGGGTCCACCGTACGTTTGCAAGGAGTGAAATTGTTCTCGCCATGGCTGCATTTTTACTTGCTACTAGCAAGTCTAAATTTTGAGTCCTGATTGTAAATAATTGTGTGTATACATATATGGAGATAGATTGACACAGATAAACATTCTCAGCACGGTCAAAGGCAGGGACGGACTGACAGCAATTTGGGCCCCGGGCGAAATTAGGTCATGGGCCCTTTGAAGGCCAATATATATGTATTGGATAAATTTTAAATATAAGTTTCATATAATGTTGGGTATTTCCTTTGTTGCTTATAATGCTGATTATGATTGCATGTTTGCATTTGAGCATTTAAAATCATCGTCAATGAACACTTTTGCATATTGTACTATTATGGATGCATATGTGTTTGTAGAATGCCAATATGTGTGAATTCAAGAACATATTTGAGTGTAGTAAACTATGTGTCAGTGGAGGGATAATTTGTTTTACCGCAAGAATATTAATGCAATATTGTATTTATATGCAATTCCAAAGTATTATTGTGTGCGTCAAAGTAAGGATAATTTTGTGTAATGCTGATATGTGTAAAACCCAAAGGATATTTTGTGTAGTGCCAGTGAAAATAAAATGCAGGAGTTTTTTTTTTCCATGCAGTGTACATGTATGATGGGCAGGCAGTGTTCTATTAGAATGCAGAACAGATGTGTGCATGAAGAGATTTATTTATTGGGATTAAATGGAGGAGTGTATTATTATGGAATTTTGTTGTGTGAATACAGAAGTATATTTGTTTAAAGTATCAGTGTGTAGGAGTGTATTTGTGTGCAGTGCTTGTGTCTATGTAAAGGAAGGGATATAAAATGCATTTGTGTTGAAGAAGCTGTGTGTGTAAATGAAGGAGACGGCTGGTGTGTGAATGTCTGTCTGTATTAACATGGACAGTCTGTGTATCGATGCAGGAATAGAGTGTTTGTGTGTGAATATGAGCAGTTATATAATATACACACAGATATACACAGAATGACACACACAGTCAGATAATATACACACATACATTCAGTGACACACACACACACAGATCATATACACAGATATACACAGTGTGACACACACAGTCAGATAATATATACACATATATACACATAGTCATAATATACACACATATATACATACAGGGACACACAGTCAGATAATATACACAGTATGACACACAGTCAGATCATATACACACAATCAGATCATATACACACACATATATACATACAGTGACACACAGTCAGATCATATACCCACAATCAGATCATATAAACACACATATATACATACAGTGACACACAGTCAGATAATATACACAGTATGACACAGTCAGATCATATACACACACATATATACATATAGTGGAACACACAGTCAGATCATATACATACAGTAACACACACACACACACACACGTATACATACAGTGACACACACAGTCAGATCAAATACACACAGATATACATACAGTGACAGTCATATATTATACACAGTATGACACACAGTCAGATCATATACACACATGTATACATACAGTGAAACAGACAATCAGATCATACAGTGACACACACCGTCAGATCAAATACACACAGATATACATACAGTGACACAGTCAGATATACACAGTATGGCACACACACAGACAGATCATATACACACATATATACATACAGTGAAACACACAATCAGATCATATACACACTGATATACATACAGTGAAACACACACACACACACAGAGATATACACAATGTGACACACACAGCCAGATGCACATAGAAACATATACACACACAAATAAATTACTATACCACATTCTTAGCCAACCTCATGTCCCCATACCTTTTTGGTGTAGGGGTAGGATGGCTTCTCTGGGTCCAGTGGAGGGCTGGAGCTTGCTGGGGATTATAGGAATCGGCTGCCAGGAGCTTCCATCTTTCAATCCTCCACTTGAGGCTCTCTATGCGATGGGAGGAAGTGAAGTGTAATCACTTCCTCCCAATTCAGCTGCCGTGCAGGGGAACTGCAGGGGGAAAGGGGCCCAGTCTGATGTGCAGATACAGTGCTCGACCGGGCCCCTGGTGGGAGGAGTTTGAAAAGGGTATAGCAATAGGTTGCAGGCGCTACACCAGCAGGACACTAGAATTATGCCGGGTCAGATGGGAAGATCTTCCGATCTCCCCATCTAGACCATATCAGTGCATCCGGGCCCCTGACTGCCTCGGGCCCTCGGTCCATGACCGATGTGCCCAAGTGGTCAGTCCGCCCCTGGACAAAGGTACACAATGCCAGACACACACATATAGGATAATGTTTATGTGAGCGAATATATGGGGGGGAAATGTCTGTTACATATTCAGTGTTATTTTTTATTTATTTTTTGTGTAAATATAATTTTTGTTTGTTTTTAAGACTTTTTCAAAGTTGGACGCAATGGGACGTACAACCCCCTAGGTTTTGGTAAGAATGCCTGGTCTCGCAGGACCTAAAATCAGAGAATGTAGCTGAGCGCAGATCCCCGCTAAGTAGTCAGGAATAATATTTACTCTTATATGTAACTTCATTATGCAGTATTTTCATTCATTATGTAAGTTTTTGTAAGTTTTTCTTTCCAACCATTTTTTGGGGGTTTCAGGCTGACCTAGGGCCCTGAACATAGCACAAGCTAGTCTTAATATGCACTCGTGCTGTGGTTGCTGGGACAATTCCATGGTGTTCCCAAAAGCAGGACACCAGGGAACTAAATCGGCTGTCCCGCCAGAATGTTGGGAGGCATGGTACTTTTCTAGCTGAAGTGAGAGCTAAAACATTCTAGGGGTACCTTATGGTAAAAGTGGTTCTGCTAGCTACAACCTACATAAAATTCTCCAAGGCACAATTAACCGTTATTTAACGGCAGTCTGTTTGTTTTCTTAACCTGTCCTGTTGTTCAAAATCTAGAATCGGAAAAAAGACTTAAGAGGGACAGAATGAAGATGGAATTGGCAGAGATCTAGAGAGTCTTACCCACAAGAAAACAGAGACAATCATAAGAGATTAAAAAACAAAAAAACAAATGTTGGAACGACATCAGAAAAGAGTTTGAGAAGAGGGAAAGACTCTTGTAATGCAAAGATCATATAGAAACATACCTCCCAAGTGTCCCTATTTAGGAGGGGCAGTCCCCATTTAGGCCATACATCCTTCTGTCCCTCTTTTCTATCCTAATATTTCTCTTTTCTAGGAGCTCCGTATTATTGGTGTTTCTGAGTGTATAACAGAGCCAGTAATACAATAAATGTATTTTAGAATGAATAATTCAGAAAGTATGACCCAAGATGAAGAGACAAAGAGTTATGATGATTAAAAAAATAATAATAATAACGCCGTATTAATAAAGTGGCCGAGACAGACAGACAGGCAGCAACTCAGACGAAGAGATATCTGTAAGATGGAAAACAATTATGTTGAATTGTCGATTAAAAAAAAAAAAAATGAAATCCAGATATGAAACAAAAAGAGAGTAAAACACAGGACTATTTGGTGGGGTACTTAAAACGAGGACGGTCTCACCAAACTTCAGGATGTCTGGAAGTAATGCATGTGAATGTGATGACATGTTGGTTATAATATAAATACATGTGTTGGGATCCACACCCCCATTTGTTAGGAGTTATGTATATAATATAACAAATGATTATTCAGGTATGGGGCTGGGTCCTCTACTCACTGGGAGGTGCTGTAAAAATGCACTTTAAAGGACCACTCTAGGCACCCAGACCACTTCAGCTTAATGAAGTGGTCTGGGTGCCAGGTCCAGCTAGGTTTAACCCATTTTTTTTTATAAACATAGCAGTTTCAGAGAAACTGCTATGTTTATAAATTGGTTAAGCCTTCCCCCTAATCCTCTAGTGGCTGTCTCATTGACAGCCGCTAGAGGCGCTTGCGTGATTCTCACTGTGAAAATCACAGTGAGAGCACGCAAGCGTCCATAGGAAAGCATTGTAAATGCTTTCCTATGCGACTGGCTGAATGCGCGCGCAGCCAGCCGACGGGACGGGGCGGAGAGGAGGAGGAGAGCTCCCCGCCCAGCGCCTGAAAAAGGTAAGTTCCCCTTTCCAGAGCCGGGCGGGAGGGGGTCCCTGAGGGTGGGGGCACCCTCAGGGCACTCTAGTGCCAGGAAAACGAGTATGTTTTCCTGGCACTAGAGTGGTCCTTTAAGACTTCATTTACAAAGTATACGCTGGTAATGCTGTCTTGTTTAGTTTTTTTTTTTTTTAATTATTTTAAATTTGTTTTATGCTTACATTCCTAAATTCAGGGTAGTTTTTTTTTTTTTTTTTTTTTTTTTTTTTAATCCTGCCATTAATTAAAACATGTTATACATTTTGCAGTCTGTAACAAGCCAGTCGCTGATTTACATAGTTTAAAAAAAAAAAAAAAAGGAAAAATCATTGTCTAAGAAAATCATTTTAACACATTAGCTCTGACAATCTCACTCCATCCATCTGGCTTTCAAAGCTATGAACCAGTTAGTTACATCTCAGGTTGGCCTGACTTTTATTCTCGGACCATCTGCTGCAGGAGCTCTGAAGAATTTCAAATCAATGCCTTCCTATCGCCCGGCCTGCTTCGGAAATGCTAAACGAACAGAAGGGACAGATTTGCTGCGTGAATCTCTTACCTTAACTAACATCTGTTGCGCAAAACAAATCAACATCCTGTAAACATTAGTTTAAAAAAAAAAAAAAAATTTTTTTTTTGCATGCTACAAATTATCTTTTGTGTTCTCAGTTATTAAAAGTATCCTTCTCTTGGCGTCTGAGATCTGCACAGTTGCTACAGTTTAGAGAAAATTGCACTTGAATTCACCAAGTGGAGGATCTAACCATTGGGATTGTTACTATTGATATCAACGGCGGTTTTGTTTTGTAGGCTTCCACTCAAAATTCCGCCAGACGCTATCTCTGCATATTGATTTGATCTATCGTAACGCTCATGAGTAATTTTTCGGCATTATGTGCGATGAGTGAATTCCTATCTATAGGGAGATTAAAATATCATTGATTAGATTGATTTGATAAAATGAGGAATGGTGGCCTGCAAACAGCAGTATTTGTTGTTGACTGGCTATGACTACGTCTGTGTGTACGGAGTGAAATCTCAATGTCACATCAAGCCATATTTCACCTTTATATTGATTTGGTTTAGATAAGAGTCTAAAGTTGAAATACTGTAAGTATCTTTCAATGACTGCGCTACCCAGAGCCCTGCATGTAATGCAGGGTTATAATTTAGAACAAGATCAATCTATCTTATTTACACAGACTGATTTTTAAACACATTTATTGTAGTTTAACCCCTTAAGGACCAAACATCTGGAATAAAAGGGAATCATGACATGTCACACATGTCATGTGTCCTTAAGGGGTTAAAGATACATTACTGGGAGTATTATTGCTGTGGAGCTCTGTTATACACTCACACACATTACTGGGAGTATTATTGCTGTGGAGCTCTGTTATACACTCACACATTACTGGGAGTATTATTGCTGTGGAGCTCTGTTATACACTCACACATTACTGGGAGTATTATTGCTGTGGAGCTCTGTTATACACTCAGACACATTACTGGGAGTATTATTGCTGCGTTGCTCTGTTATACACTCAGACACATTACTGGGAGTATTATTGCTGCGTTGCTCTGTTATACACTCAGACACATTACTGGGAGTATTATTGCTGTGGAGCCATGTTATACACTCAGACACATTACTGGGAGTATTATTGCTGGAGCTCTGTTATACACTCAGACACATTACTGGGAGTATTATTGCTGGAGCTCTGTTATACACTCAGACACACCAACAATATGGAGCTCCTAGAAAAGAGGGACATTAGGCCATACATCACCATGACCACCTTTACTATCCTAAATAGGGACACTTGGGAGGTATGTTTCTATTTGATCTCAGTGTAATATTGTTGTGGAGCTCTGTTATGCAGTCAGGCACACCAATAATATGGAGCTCCTAGAAAAGAGGGACATAGGGAAATCAGGCCAACATAGGGACTGGCCCACCTAATTTGGGACTCTTGGAAGGTATGTATCTGAGTTGTAATTTGCAATCGGATGACCTTCATAAGACCGCCTAGGTATGATAACAGTGACACTCAACCACATTAATTGCAATTTAAGGATGCATTGCTGTGAGTATTGTTACTGTGGAGCTTCTAAAAAAGATTGGCATTACAAAAACAAGCTTACATTGGAACCTTACAAGGGAGCGTGTACTAACTAAAACAGGATACAGGACGGCTTTGTGGTATGTGGCAAGTCTTTGTCCAAATCTGGTCTCCTCTAAGTGATGTGGTCAAATGCCAGACATAGGAGCTGCAGTCTGGGTCCAATTTGTGATCTGCCCGATCCCTGTACTCGTCATGGGTTTAAACAGGAGCTCCAGTCCGCAACTTGATGAAGTTTTTAATGGGTTAAATGATTATGCAATCACACGGTGCCACAATTGCGACACGGCAGCTGCTTACAAGCCACCCTCTATAACACCATCACGTTGATGGAAAAGTCTGAACTAGGGACTTGCACTCTAAGCTAATAGCTCAAATAAATTGACTTCAGGCCATACATTAAACCTACCCAGTGTAAGACAGGAAATCTAGACTTGGGCAACTATCTTTTCACCTCGAGATACCAGCTAAAATAAAATTAACATACTCGTTAACATACCTAGTGCTAGCCGCTTGAACTCTCCACAGTAGATATGCTTCCTCAGAACATTTACAATAGGCACCATTCATATATACACTATTGGAAGACAAACGACCGCAATTTAAACTACAGGCAGGCCAAATGAAGCTATGCAAAGCACTTATTTATTTATATTCGGGACCCGTAAATTCACTCGCAGGAATACACACACGAATGCCGTAGCCAAGTAACAACCAACAGTATCAATAACTCGACACACCAGATATACTACACTATACACTGCTTACGAATGGAATGGTGCCACATCTACAATTTAGCACACACTGAGTAAAACCAGAATTCCTACATATAACCCTCGACTCATTTACTCTATTAATGATTTGAATGGGGATCCATATATCCCAAGTAACACTAGTGCTGAGAGTCGTACGGCTTAAGCTTATTGTATATCTATTTACGTGTACAACAATAACTGGATCTGCGCATCCACACACTGTCAAGTGATTTGAGAGACCTGCGAGTCTCACATTGTTGACTGTGATCGCAACTAAAATGATGATAAACCCTTAATAAAAATATATTTACGTAAATGATTATGCAAATACATAGGGAATCTATAAGTATTTAAAACCTTATCATGACAACGACATTGCAGATTTCTGTGAGTTTTGTTGCTGTGGAGCTCTGTGCGACACATCACATTACTATGACTTTTATTGCTATGGAGCTCTGCACATTACTATGTATGAGATCAATAAAACTCAAATATGTTGAGCTCCTAGCAGAGACGGACAGTGGAAATGAGCCTCCTTGGTTGTTTGCCATGAAGGGGTATAGCAACACAGAAATACAGTTTTGAAAAAAAAAACTAAAAACTTTTGCAATAAAATAATGAAAATATGGTTACTTTGCGTAAAGTGACGCTATAGTCACTAGAACCATTATAGCTCAGTGGGCTATAGGGATTGTCCCTGTTGGGTCAGCAGTGTAAAATACGATTTTTCTGAGAAAACGCACTGCATAGAGACACTGAACGCTCCGCATAGAGATGGATTGGCTTAGTGCGTCCATATGAGGAGATGCTGATTGGTGCCATGCAGCGATTTGCCGAGCATGCTCACTGTCCTCCTAGTGCTTTCACGTAAAAAAATTAAAACTGAAACTTACAACAACAAAGAAACAAATGCAAACAAACAAAACATAATACTTTGAACTGATTTTCTTATTTTTTTTTTTTTTTTTTAAGGAACACTCCACTGCCCAAATGGGTAAAAAAAAAAAAACATAATTGAGAAGCTTCTGATTTGGTGCACACATACACGCACGCGCTGGCTCGTCTATGCACATACTTCTGGTCTAAGGTCTGTGTGCGAGAAGGCAGGCACACTCAAGTAGAGCGTGCCCGCCACATCCATTTGTAATCGATAGAGGAAAGATCCAGGCACTCAAAGGTTCTACAAAGGCAATTTTATTCAAGCCGCTGGACATTTGGGTCCAATAAAATTGCCTATGTATAAACCTGGAGTGCCTGGATTTTTCCTCTTCTGATTACAAACTGTTTCGAGGGGCTGGGTGCTCGCCCCTGGTCCGGCTGCATCTAAGTGTGTGTCTTTGAAAGAGTGCAGTTCCTGGTTTGGTTTTTGCCACTTCCGTTGGCTCCCTAGAGCTGCAAACCACCATGGCTGTTTGATTGACAGACAGGGGGGGGTGTTCCCTAGTTAATTTATAAACGTGCCGGATTCTCATAGAAATCTGCACTTTTATAAACTGGGGTTAAACTAGGAAGTGCAAACTGAATTGCTTTTGGAGCATGGAGTGATCCTTTTAAGTGCCCGGAAACCTCGCCAGAAGTAATAGAATACAGGAGTGAAATGGTCATATATTTATTTTCTTTCCTCTTCTAAACTGCAGATAAATCTGTTTCATTAGTTGTGATGTGTACCAGGGCGCAATTTACTTTCAACCACTAGTCATTCAGTAGTGTGTAATTTCATGTTCAAGTGCAGGCTGCCCAGTTTGAATAAAAAAAAATTGAGTCATTTTACAATTTCTCCATGAAGGGTGCATCAATAGTAGATAAAAAAAACGGCCACGAGATACGATTTGCTTAATCATATGTTGGAACGGTTTCTACTCAGTCATTTTTTGTTCAGCTTCATTTTTTCTTCTTCTTCTTCTTCAAGGGACACTCTCAGCAGCCTGTTGTAGTAATTATGGAACTTGGAGTCTCTTGCTGCCATCCACCGTAAATCTGTCAAAGTAGCTACAAACGGTTTAATGCTTAACATGCGGTGTTGGTTGGTGGTTGCCCACAGTCCTTAAGTTTAGGTTTTTTCTTTATCTCATATTATCCCACACTCGTGCCAGGTTTAGCCAGAACGCATTTAGCCGAGCATATTGGGCGAATATGGTTTGCCTGGTAGGAATTGGTATGACAATGCGGGAGTATGTACTTAGACCATAAGGACCCTGGGCAACTAACACAGCACGGCAAGGGTTAAACTGTTTGTAAACCGTTTGACTGCTTACTGTCAGACAAAACGCCAAATTTGTAACCACTACAGTGTTCCATAGTGGTTATGGTGCCTATTTGTTAGTCACCTTTCTGCTGACAGGCTCACGTTTATTTCTAAAAGAGGAAAATCCATCCAAGGCATATGTCTGAAAATGTGCTCTCAGCTTATATATATATATATATATATATATATTTTCCACCTGTTCTATGTTACATTTTGTATTTATTGTGTATTAAAGGACCACTATACATACTCGTTTTCCTGGCACTATAGTGCCCTGAGGGTGCCCCCACCCTCAGGGTCCCCCTCCCGCCGGGCTCTGGTGTGAGGAAGGGGTTAAACTTACCTTTTTTCCAGCGCCGGGCGGGGAGCTCTCCTCCTCCTCTCCGCCTCCGATCCTCCCTTTCGGCTGAATGCGCATGCGCGGCAAGAGCTGCGCACGCATTCAGCCGGTCGCATAGGAAAGCATTTACAATGATTTTCACAGTGAGAATCACGCAAGCGCCTCTAGCGGCTGTCAGTGAGACAGCCACTAGAGGATTTGGAGGCTGGATTAACCCTATTATAAACATAGCAGTTTCTCTGAAACTGCTATGTTTATAATAAAAAGGGTTAATCCTAGAGGGACCTGGCACCCAGACCACTTCATTAAGCTGAAGTGGTCTGGGTGCCTAGAGTTTTCCTTTAATATTGTTTTTGTATTTTATTGTACCCTAATGTAACAATGCAATGATTTGTGGACCCAGGACATTCTTGAAAACGAGAGTAGTACCTTTTCCAATACATTGTAGTACCTTTTTATGTTCAGACACATTAAATCTTTTTTGCCTATAAATCCATGGATTTGGCATGGAGGAGTGATTTATGGATACACAGTAGCTGTATTAGTGCAACACACAACAGACATTGCAAGAAACGGTGATCTTAATGGGTTGGAGTGTGTGGAA
Organism: Pelobates fuscus; assembly: GCF_036172605.1. Taxonomy (NCBI): domain Eukaryota; kingdom Metazoa; phylum Chordata; class Amphibia; order Anura; family Pelobatidae; genus Pelobates; species Pelobates fuscus. The sequence goes on along the minus strand of NC_086325.1, from coordinate 155,219,156 downwards.
TGCCACCGGTTCTATTCCCCTCTCCCCAAATAAAATAAAACTAACTTTATCTTCTTCGTTGTCACTCTGTTCTATTATGGAACTTGCTGGTGCTTTAAATAAAAAAAGTCATATATAATTCTGTAAAAAGGGGGTATAGGCTCAGCGCTAGGTGGTCTAAAGGAGAAGAGAAAGGAGAGAAGCTGCAACCTATGGGTATGAGGTTCCCTCTAAAGTCCTCAATTAAGAATGTGGAAAAAACAAAATAATAGGTCGCGCTGTACAGAAATAATACAATTTTAAGGTAAAATGGGAAATATAAAATAGATAGAAATTTTACTCACATATAGATATACACTAAAATAAATATAAGAAAAAACGTAATAGTCCCAATATGTAGTGGATTCCAATAGGCTGATGGAAACTTGATACTGTAGTCAAAATAGAGCGCTGGGTCTTCTATGGTATAGGCAATCTTGGCTCAATGATGGGCATGCAAAATAGAAAGACAGGGAGACTCCAATAGTGCAGACTGTATTGGCATAGATAAAATAAAATGAAATAGGTGTAGGGGAGGTATTTCACTCACCTATGCAAGAGCATGTACTTGCTCAAGTGTAATCAGCATTCAGTGGCGTTTATCCCCCACTGGCGGGACATAGATGCGGGTAATTCCTCGAAGTAAAGAAAATAAAATATAGTGCTCACTGTATATAAAATATAAGAGTAAGACTTAAAAAATAGAGAACGTACTCACATTTGAATGAGCAGGATATACTGCTCAATATGATGGCGTGGGTGGTATAATCCCCACCTAGGATTCTTTAGACAATAGTCAGCTCCAAAATGACGTGTAACCAGGTAAAAGAGGAAAAGATAATATAATATAAAATATACGGATAAAATAAAATAAAATAAAGGGTATATGGCAAATGTATGGTGAAAAAAGCCAATATTCCTTTATTAGTACAAGTATAAAATATATATATAAAATTAGCCAAAACGCGTTTCGCCACACAGGGCTTTATCAACTGGCAATAATATACAATAACCTGGTAAAAATGAAGCTTATATAGGTTTGAAGAATACATAATGGTTTGAATTATGGCGCCAAAATGACGTCATCAATACAATGGGAGAAATACAGAAATGTTAAAAAACATAAACATAACTTAACAATAGCAAGAGTATTGAATAATAATGGAATTTATAACTGAATGCTGTAAAAATTAATTAAAAACGAGTAGTTATAATGATAAAAGAGAGGAAAATAGATGGTCATGTGATCGCGAGTTGCCGTGATCACATGGTACGTCCCAGTGCTTGTTGGGACATGTAGTACATATGATGGTGAGCTGGGGAGACTGGAAGGGTAAAGAACACGTGACCGCGACCGCTCGCGGTCACGTGATATAACATGGAAATTAGAAAGGGTGTGATGTCTGGACGGAGGCTGGCTTCTGAGGGCACACCTCCGTCCGATAGTAGCCAGTAGGGAGGTGGGACACGTGATCCTTTATGCAAAATTAACCACCACCCTCCATATAAATATAAATACGTATCTACTGGCAAAGTACTTTTATTGAATATCCCAGGAATGATGAATAGTGAAGAATTCATTCATTTTTGTGCAGTGAGGTTACTTGGATCTATATCTAACAACCAGTTTTATTTTTGTGTTTTCTCTATCAGAATCTCCACCTGAAAAGCCAGGTCGGAGGCGCAGCATGCCTGGAAGCTCTTCCGACAAGAGTCCCACCATGGAACCAACAGCGACCACCCCGTTTCGAGTCACGGTATGTATAGGTTATTACCAGTATGTTGTAATTATCATTCACTTTCAAGCATTTTTCATAAGCTCTAATGGGTAGTGCTGGTACTGCAGAGGTTTGTAAACTACATTTCCCATAATGCTCTGTTAAAGGGTGATCTCAATGCAATATAGCCAAAATAGTTCACTGGAGTGATTATGTTGCCTTGCGTGACCCGACTCTTTTTGCTCCAAGAGACCACCTCTATTAATTCTGTATAATCAATGTGGCTGAGAAAATAAACATTGAATTTCTCCAGCCTGGCTGACATTGATTGGATGAGAATGTTGGGGGCAAGCTAACCCAGCACTCAATCGGTTGTGGTCCTTCTAACTTTACTTCTAAATCTTTGAGCTTCAGGACAGGGCTTTAAATTCATTGCTCACAGAACAGATTGGCACATATAAGAACGGTGTACTACAAGCTGATTGAGAATGCCACTGCTTGCAAACTACTCAACTGCCGAGTGGTACATACAGAATATCACTGAGACAGGCAAGTCCGTTTAGGGATTGTTCCTTCACCAGCAGATGACATTTCAGCTCATCTTGACGCTTTCTCAAAAGGCAATACATTCCTTAAAAGACTTACCTGTGTCTCTGGTATACTGTGTTGTTAAGGTTCTCAAAGTCAGGACTACAGGTGACTACGGATAGCAAAATAACAATTCTATTGATAAAGGTATAAAATTGGCACATTTGCGATTGTTGCTCTGTCTTGTTTTATCATGCGCCTCCCATGTATGCTGCGTATTGTGCGCCTTGTCCCTGCAAAATATTTATGGATTCTGTGTGTGCTTTCACGATAGTGTATAGCTTTTCCACTTACACAATCCATACCTGATAGCTTTTTTTTTTAAACTTATTTATTTTTAAGTATTCTGAGACTGCAGCGATTTTGGTGTTCAGACATATAAGGCGAAATGGATTGATGCACTTGAGAAACGTACGTTTATAGCCATATTTGCAGAGTGTGACTAGTTGCTCAGTTCACAGTCCCGCAGAGTTACATATGAACATGCTCGCTGTATATTGTACTTTAGACGAATGGAACCCAGTCGTTGTTTTCATAGAAAAATAGGTTTTCTGTAAAGTGTGCTATCACTAAAACGATCCCCATAAATCCATTTGAGCAGTCAGTTCACATGCAATTAGCAATGCATGTTCCTTCCTTCCACTACCTTCTAAATTTGTGCCAAAATGCCCACAGTTAAAGGAACACTCCACGCCAAAAATGGCAGGTGGATCTATATTTGGTATATACGAATGAAAACATGTATTGATTTAAAAAAAAAAGCCTTTGGACGTTCTTCCCCCTTTTTCCTCCCAGGACAGACTTTGTCTGTGCCGGGGAAATGGCCAATGAGTGGCTTCTCATTTAGTGCACACCTGGCAAGAGAGGGCTCGGAGGAGGCAGCAGCTGAGAGCTGGCTTACTGTCACTTAGGAGTAAAGTCACCTGTGCTCTAGCACTGTGTGCGTGCCATTTCTGTTGACTCAGTGAAACTAACAGAAAGAGAAAACATAACTCCCAGTCTATCTGATGGACTGCCAGGGAGGGTCTTCATAATTGAGTTATAAAAGTGCCAATTTCTCATAGGAATGAGCACTTTTATCAACTTCTCAGAAAAAATGGGATACTCCTCACACATTAAGCACATCAGCAAGCTGAAGGACTTTTTGGGTGTGAAATGGTCCTTTAAGTGAAAATGTTTATTCCAGTTCCAAGCATAAGCGTGATTATAAATCAGATGTTTTCTGATTGTAATGCCTCTCGATGTGTAAAATATGTATGCTTGTCTATAATTTGTGTAAAATTCAGACTGGCTTGCCTCTATTCAAGCAAGAATATGGATCTTATTTAGGTCTTTCAACTGCCATTCCCCTCCTTTGCTGAGAAGAAGAGCAGGGACTACGTAGGGAAGCAGATATCTTCACATCAGGGTGGTTAATGAGGCTAAGAAAAGTCATGCTTCCTGGGCCGTAGGTGGCGGTATAGATTCACTTAATGGTGAAAGGACCACTATAGGCACCCAAACCACCTCAGCTCAATGAAGTGGTCTGGGTGCCAGGTCCCCCAGGTTTTAACCCTTCAGATGTAAACATAGCAGTTTCAGAGAAACGGCTATGTTTCGCTGAGGGTTAATCCAGCCTCTAGTGGCTGTCTCACTGACAGCCGCTAGAGGCCGCTTCCGCGAATCTCACTGTGAAAATCACACTGAGATGACGCTGGACGTCCATACGAAAGCATTGAGTAATGCTTTCCAATGGGCAGTTTGAATGCGCGCGGCTCTTGACGCGCATGCGCGTTCGGAGATGATGTCGGAGGGGGAGGAGAGTTCCCCAGCACAGAGGGAACCCTGCGCTGAAGAAAGGTAAGTGGCTGTTGGGGTTTTAACCCATTAATCCAGAGGGAGGGGGCCCTGATGGTGGGGGGGACCTAATGACCCTATAGTGCCAGGAAAAACAAGTTTGTTTTCCTGGCACTATAGTGCTCCTTTAATCCTGATCTGAGGCTTGCCCATAAATATGGATGAAATGTTCAGTAAGGAAGGTCTAAAATAGACTGTTCACTGAAGGTTGGTGTAGGTGTGCAGCAAAGGGTGCATATCCGCACATCCCCCAAACTTTGTCGTGATAGACTCAAGTGTTTGGGGTATTTGTCAGCTCACAGTGTGACCGGTCCATGCAAACTCTTTCCCGACATGCCAGTGTTTCTATTGATGTATGTCACAAATAAAATATTTAAACACACAAAAAATATAAATCTTTCTGTTACTTTAATCGTTTACTATCAAGTTCTTTTCGTTGTACAAAATATAGGAGCATGTGGGAGGAAGAGCTACCATTTACAGTCCCTCTGCAGAGATGCAGTTTGACAAAATGGAGAACTGTGTAGAAATTAGATTTACAAACCGTACTGGAGCAAATAGAAAAGGGATGGGCCTCCATAAATTGAATTAAAAAACAAAAATGTAAATTTATTAGGACATCACTAACCTGACAAATTTCCCTTCATAACTTTATATATTGATCTATATATTTACCATGCAATGCAAACATTCCTTTCTTAAAAAACCTGCATTGTTTTATATTGCAGGAATAAAACTTAAGGACCACTTTATTGAGATGAAGTCAACTGGGTGACTTTAGTGTCCTTTAACACAACAAGAACAATGTAAAGAGACCGATTCTCCCACGCAAACACTGCGGATGGAAACGTTGATTGTAGGGGTTTTTGCTATGTATATAGACAATTGATCTATTATTGATATAACGTTTTAATTATCCCAGGGGACGTGAGGGGCGGGGGCAGAGGGACACTATAGTGTTAGCAATACAGCTTTGTATTCATAACACGATAGTGTTCTTATATTGTCAATATCTGAATATTTAAGAAGGATAAAATTTTATGAAATACTCCTGTTGGCTTCACTGGAATTTCATTTAAATTCCAACGCATTTATAAGAAATCACAAGACAAAGTAGGGAATCCGTTATCTTTTTTGGCAAATCCGCAGTTCGCAAAAGGCACGGCTTCTGCTACTAATTTCTGCCGGTTCCCACAGCTATCGCTCATGACAGCTGTGTGAAAAGTCTTGTTCTCATGCATTTCGATATTTATTCTACACTGGATTCTTCGCTGTATTGGGATCCTCCATAAATCTCGTTGTTTTACAATGACCATTATTTATATTGTGCCAACATATTCTGCAGCGCTGTACGATAGACGAACAAGACTAACAATTCTAACAAAACAAGTTTGACATATGGGAGCAGTAGGTGAAAAGTCCCCTGCCCAAGTGAGCTTACAATCTAAAGCTGTGACGCAGCTCCTGGTACATTTGAAAGATGACAAAAAAAATATGCCGGCCCCCTGACGGTGGCAAAGGATTCTTTACAACAAAAATTGTTCAGTATAGCATCATAGATAATACTTTTCCAGTATTAATTATCTGTAAAAGCTGATTTATTTGCAGCTTTCAAATGGATTTAATACTATTTTCTGTCAACTGTAAATTAACGAGATGTTAATATAATAATATGCAATTATAACTGATTTAATTACGGTAATAGGAAGTTGTATCCATGATAAATAAATGTAATAGGACTCTAGTTTATAATGGATATTCTAGTACTGCCGTTATCTCATCAAGTGATAGGATAAAAAAAATAAATTAAATATGTTTTTTTTTTTAAATTGCATGAGGTCATGCTACAAGATTACATTTTCTGCTGACTAGCGTATGACTAATTCCTGGACTTGTCCTTTATCCAGAACTCGTTATGAAACTGATTAACATTAACACAATAATTCACGGTATTTATTTTAGCAGAGGCCCTAGTATTATTTTTTCTATAGTCTATTTTTAATGTAATTATTTTTTAATTTTATTTTTATTACAATTCAATCCCATTTTGAAGTAAGCAATATTAAACATTAAGCACCAATTTACTCAGTTGGCATTTTGTGTAAAAGTACAATATACTAAAGAACTATCCTTGCCTAGTAACGAATATGTATTTATTAGGTGTCAGAAATAAAATGAATTGTAGTAAATCTACACCGGTTTTATTCTGCAACTGGGTGTCTCCATCTTAGCTCCCTGCCAATCATTATTCTAAGCGCCGCTCTTTACACCTGCCAGTCAGCATAGAGAGATCATACAGAGAAAACGAGAAATGAAACCGTGATATATTTATCAAAGTGTTCTGAAAATTGATGGTTAAATTTCATATTTTTTTTCTAATTTGTATTTGTTAAAAAGAGAGCTAAGGGGGGCGGGGCCTGACTGCAGAACACAGTAGACGTGTGTTGCTGAAGCTCTTGCAGCCCCATACAAACTACGTCGAATCCCGCTAAGCAGAACCTGCAACCCAACTTATTCTGGCTCCTATGTGACTGGGACACCGAGACCTACAGGATGACACCCTTCCCGAGGTTATACGCCAGGGTCCCAAGCACTCAGCTACTGAGGCCTACACACGAGGTGGACATGGGGGAGACGGCCGCTCTCCCGTTGTCCCAAAGCACTGAAAGGCACAGCTCAGACCACCGTTCCCCCCCCCCTATGGACCGGCGGGGGTTATCCCGGTCCCCATCAATCTGGCACTCAAAGCTACACGGACTGCACCTGACCGCCCGGACCGGGGCTTTGAATATCCTGTACCCAGCAACATGGCAAATACTATATCCGGGCCTGTGATCACACTGCCCAAGCCTACCAGCCTGGACCTGATTTTCCAGAAATTCTGGGCCTGATTGGAGCAACACCTAACCGGGTCCTCCCCTGCTCACGGAGCGGGGACAGATAAAAGGATGAGGAAGACGAGGAGTGGACTGATCTCAGGTAAAGCTTGTTCCCCCACGCCCGATACGCTCAATGTATACCCACCCGGGCCGGAGGTCCCACGGAGCCGTCCTCCGAAGCTTCAGCCACCACGCCGGAAGCCCGCCGCTGGCGGCGGCGAAACACTGGGACCACTGACGGCGCCCATAAGGGGAAAGACACGGCACACATAGAGGTCCGAGTCTGTGGCAATCAGAAGCCGACCCGACACGAGGCCTGGGGCTGGAGAGAAGCCCCTCCTTCCTCGCAACCACCCAGCACCGTCCACTGCACCCAAGCACCAACAGCCTCACGACCCAATACAGGCATCGGCTGATGCAGTGACCTGAACACAGGCCTCGCACACATGACCGAGCAACTGCATGGACTGACAACCGGAGAGACCTACACTACTGAAGATGAAGACTACCTGATACCCGGGCGGACAGTGAATCTCAGAGACTGTGTCACTTGACTCAAAATGGTACCACTTTAAGCAACATTTACAATACTGTGACTCCTCTCTACACCTCAGATATAGTCAATTTTGTTTAGCTTAAAATTGTATCTGCCTCTTAGCTAACCCCGTAATGATCAAATACCAGCAGTTGCCAAGACCATAACGTCACATGTGTGCCCCTAGTCCATAAACCTTTGCAGGGGACTGTCCCCCCTAAGCTTTAGCCCATAGCTTGCTGCCTAGTAAATACTTTGTATGAAAAGCTTAAACTAACCAAACGCAAATCAATCTTATATCGAAACTAGACCCAGCCTGTGTTACCTAGTTAGTCTGTTATTTGAGAATGACCACAACATGTTTCAATAATGCTTTCTATGATATAACCAACCTAGCATGTTAATATATATATATATATATTAAAAATGTGCGTGTTACTCATATGCCCCGCATGTTAAGCGAGGAGGAATGCCTGAGGATTGCTATTGGCGCACCTCAAGCCTGTTTGTACTATTATTATGCACAGCAAAAAAAAAAAAAGAGAGAGCTAAAAACAGATAAAAAAAAAAAAATGTTCCCACAGTAAATTCTGCCAATTTTCACAGAAATGTACATTTTCAGAAAATATCCAAAACTATAGTAATGGAAAAAGGTCACAAATCTGTCGGTTTGGTGATTTAATGGAACATAGTCAAAAAATGATGGGGAGGACACAAAAACGAACAGATACGGATTAACAGACAGGTTTGCTTAACTAAAGCAAAAATATGCAAAAAAAAAAAAAAAGTGTTGTTGACTTTGATCAATTTCCCCGCAATGTTTCCATTGTATCTCCAATGCAGTGTGTGCCCTGCCTGTGCCTGCACTGAACTGGATTGTGATGCCCTATTAAAGGAAGGCTATAGTGATAGGAATACAGGCCAGTGGTAGATCGCCCATAGGGGAACTTGGGGTAGAGCCCCACCAGCTTTTATGTGGGAGAAAAATAATTTGCAGTAGCTTAGAAGCACTAAGATTATTTTTCTAGAAGGCAGGGTGGCAAGCCAAAAACTATGGGGGGAAATCAGCGTCTCTATAATAGGTTTTATTTCTGCAGGGCCCTTACCCACTCATTAGTAGCTGTTTAGAGACATTTACTTGAGAGCATCTATGAATGTGAACAAATGGGGCTGGTTTGAAATTTGCCCTCTTTAAGCAGGTGTTGCACGTGCTCAGTGTCCTTTAAGAAGGAATTTCCATTGAGTTCCCATTTGGACAGCAGAGCCAGCTGCCCATGAGTGGAGTCATGCTATTGGCATGCTATTCAGGGCTATCATTGGCTGATAGCAACAAGGGGGTGGGGTTACAGTGCCAACAGGATAAAGAAGGAAGAAGCCATCTGTGCACAGGGAGAGCACAGCAGCGGCTCCTGGCCCCTGCTAAATGCAAATATTTCATATTACCTGCTTCTCTCCCCAAGAGTCTGTGACTGCATGAGGGCTGACTAAGTAATGGCATTTATTCAAATATATAATTAATAATATTTATAACAGAAATCAGAGCGTCACATGGGAAAAAAGAGGAACACGTGTTATTGGCGAGATTCAATATTGTATTCAGTGATGTGATTTCCACAGTGGTGATGGTTTCCGTTTAAGGTATAAATACCAGAGAACATATTTGGAACATATCTAAGGCTCAGAATAAAGGGTGATTTTATTTCAAGAGAGGGGATATCATTTTGCAGATGTGTTCGTTAACTATGGCATAATGCTTCCAAAGTAAATAAAGTAAAAGCTCATCTAAGTGAATTAAAAAAAAAAAAAATGCTTTAAACAGTTACAGTTACAAAAATTAAAAAATCTCAAATTAAAGACCTTGTTTTTGTTTTTGTCTTTTCTGCTCCATTGATTAATGTTTAGTTGGAGTTAGATGACAGGGCCACTTGAAAGGGAATTATCACTTGTAGTTTAATTATATTTTAGTTATAATTTATCCTTATTAAATATACATTTTTATTTTTTTTTAATTCTTTATTTTTGAGTTAAGGCAAGGAGCGTTACAATTTTCACATGCACCATGTCATTTTTACAGTTACAAAGGCAATAAGTGACTGTTTAATATAATGTTGACATACATTGTTCCGTTTCTTCGGGCTGTACAAGTGTATATCTCACCCCTCTTCTTTTGCCCTTTTCCCGTTGGACATTCTGCCTTGGTGTGTACCGCTGTGGATTACCTATCTAAATGCTAGTTAACTGCATGGCTCGCTCGTGCACTGTTCTGTCCTGTGATCGGAGTGTCATTGGTGCGTCTTTGCCCTGTTATGAGCAGTGTTTGTGCGTATGCCTACTGCTGTAGGTCATATCTGACCGCATGTTAATAGGTGTCTGGTACGCTCACCTGCTGCCTCTGGTGTACAGGGTGCGTCTTGCTTATGACCGTGTAGGCTGTTGCTCCCAACCAAAACTGATTTTAGGGTAAGGAGGGGGGGGAGGAGGGGGGATGGGGAGGGATCCCGCCGGGTGCACTCACCGCTCTCATGAGGTAATGTCGCCTTGTCTGTCTCATGGCATCCGTAGCGTCCTGTCTATGTAGTCCTCCCATGGCTGCCATACTTTTGAGAAGGTGCCCATGGTGTTACGTACTTGTGCTGTCAATTTGTCCATCAGACAGTTGTCTTTTATTTTGTGTATTACTTTGTGTATAGGAGGGATGTCCGGGCTGAGCCATTGTTGGGTCAGTGCTCTTCTGGCCGCTAAGGTTATTTTATTGACTAGTTTCTGTTCTCGAGTCGTCAGGTTATCTTGTGGTTTTGCTAATAGATAGGTCCATGGGTCTTTGTTTATCGGTCGTGTTAGTACTGTCGTCAGCAGCGTCTCAATGTCTGACCAGTATCCTGCCACTTTGGGGCATGTCCACCACATGTGGATGTATGATCCCCTCTCCCCACAGCCCCTCCAGCATGTGTCCGTAGTGGTCTTCCCCATCCTATATAATTTGGCTGGTGTAGTGTACCACCTCAGGAGGGTTTTGTAAGCCTGTTCCTGGAGTGTGACACACAGGGACACCTTTGCTGCTGCTTCCCATATGTCCCTCCAGTCCTCCCCTTCCAGTGTGTGTTGTAAATCTTTTTCCCATTGGGTGATGTAGGCAGGGAGTTCTGCGTCTCTATCTGGGGCGCTGAGTTGTGCATATAATGTGGTGATCAAGCCCTTGCGTGTTGATTCTGTGATGCATAATTTCTCATAGCTGGTCAGTGGGGCCCTAGCTGTCTTTCTTATGTCGGGGTGTTTTGCGAAATCGTGTAATTGGATGTACCTGAAGAGGTCTCTGGTTTGTAATGGTGCCAGTTGTTTTAGCTCCTCAAACGTTTTGACTGTGTCCCCTTTGTATAATTGGTAGTACCTTTGTAGGCCCGTGTGTTCCAATCCTTTAAAATCGCGTGCCCTCATGCCGGGTGGGAATGCCTTGTTTCTCAAATAGGGGGTGAGGGTGTTCTGGTCAATGCGTATTTATGTGCGGTTGTGTCCCATATTCTGATGGAATTAGTTATAGCAGGGCAGATTGTGCGCACGGCTGGTCTATCTGGTTTTGGGACCCATATCCAGTACTGAGGGAGGTCGGATCCCATCATTAGTGATTCCAGGTCTGCCCATCTACGTGTCTCTGGGGGTGAATGCCACTCTATTATTTGAGCTAATTGTGCTGATAAATAATATAGGTGGAGGTTGGGCAGCCCTAATCCCCCCAGTGCCTTTGGTCTGTAGAGTGTGCGTCTAGCAATTCTATGCCTTTTGTGTGCCCAAATAAAATTATCTATTGTGGTTTGTAAGAGTTGGAGATCCCCTTTCGTGACTTTGATGGGCAGTGCCTGGAACAGGAATAACATCCTCGGCAAAACATTCATCTTGATGGCATGAAGTCTACCGATCCATGAGATCGGCTTTTCATGCCATTTTTCTAAGTCTTTAATTAGCGTTTTTATCATTGACGTGTAGTTTTCCTGAAATAGTCGTGTGACATCCGTCGTTAGTCGTATTCCCAGATATTTTATGTGTTGTTGGTTAAGTTTGATTTGTGCCGTTGTCCCTATTAGCGCCGTGTCCTCTGCCGTCAACCCCAGCGGCATAGCTTCTGATTTCTCCAGGTTTATTTTATACCCCGATACCTGCGTGAATTCCCCTAGTAGGTGGATCAGGTTTGGGAGAGAGCTTTTCACATCCGTAATCGTTAGTAGGATGTCATCTGCATATGCAGATACTTTATATTGTTCTGTTGATATTGTCAGCCCTTGTATTTTAGGGTGGACCCTGATCTTGTGCAGGAGGGGTTCTAGGGCCAAAATGAAAAGGAGTGGTGAGAGCGGGCAGCCCTGCCGAGTACCATTGCTTAGCTTAAATGGCTTCGGGATCACCCCTGGCATGGCTATCTGTGCCTGTGGGGAAGTATATAGTGCTCTAACCGCCGTGATGTAATTGTCTGGTAAGCCTATATGGCGCAGGAGGGCGAACAAGTAATGCCATTGGATCCTGTCGAAGGCCTTCTCTGCGTCCAGGGACAGGACGAGAGAAGGCGTTCGGGTCTGTCCGGCCCACCAGATCAGGTCCACGGCTCTTCTTGTATTTTCATATAGTTGCCTGGTTGGTACAAATCCCACCTGGTCTGCATGGGACCACCCTTGGCAGAATATTGCCCAGCCTGGTGGCCAGGATTTTTGCATATATTTTAGTGTCAACGTTGATTAGGGAAATGGGGCGGTAATTGGTTACTTTCGTGTCATCTCTCCCCGGCTTTGGGATTAGTATCACGTCTGCAGTGGCCAGTTCCGCGGTGGGCCGTCCCCCCCCCCATCCAGTCCTGGTACATAGCCGTCAGGTGTGGTACTAGCTCTGTCTGTAGTGCTTTATAATAGGCCCCGTCGTACCCATCTGGACCCGGGGCCCTGTTACCCTCTATCGCCCCTATGGCCCTTTCCACCTCTTCTATTGTGATTGGTGCCCCCAGTTCATTTAGGTCTTCCCTATTGGGTCTGGGAAGGTTTACCCCCTTCAAGAATTCTGCGACTGCCTGGACGTGTTCCCTATTCGTGTCATCCTTTCCGGGGGAGTTATTGTATAGTTTTTGTAAGAAGTTAGTGAATTCTGCCGCAATATCCTGTGGGGAAGTAAGGGTTTGGCCCCTGTCGTTAGTGATGGACGTAATGTGTTTATGTTTTTGTTTGGGCCTGAGGGCCCTAGCTAGTAACGTGTCCATCTTGTTTGACTTTTCATAGAAAAGTCTTCTCGACCGGGTGATGTCCCTGCTCACCTCGTCTAAGAGGAGGTCCCTCAGCGTACGTCTGATATTCTGTAGCTCTTCTAGGTTGGTTTGTGTGGGGTTCTGTTTATGTTGCATTTCCCTCGTGCGCAAAGCCGTCTGCAGTTCTGTGAGCTTAGCTATTTTGTTTTTTATGGTGAGTTGCTATTTTTATTATAGTCCCCCTCAGTACTGCTTTATGGGCTGCCCATATTGTGGTGGGAGATACGTCCTCGGTAGTGTTTAGCTGGAAGTAGTTGTTTATTTCGGTCTGGAGCTGCTCCAGAATCTCTGGGTTTTTAAGAAGGGAGTTATTTAATCTCCATCTCCCGGGGATAAAGGGCCCCGGTGTCGTCAGGGTAAGGGTTATGTCGGCATGGTCTGACCACGATATTTGGTTAATTGCTGTTGTCTTGACCCATCTCATTCCGTGTTGGTTTGTAAGGAATAGGTCGATTCTAGAGTATGTGGAGTGTACTGCTGAGTAGTGGGTGTAGTCTAGCGAGCTCGGGTGTTGCAGTCTCCAGGGGTCCAGTAACCCCGTGTCCTGGATAAATTTATTAAGGAGGCGGTCCTGTCTCCCCATACCCTGTGACCTGGGCTGTCCCGCCCTGCCGCTGCGGTCGACCGCCGGACACGGCGCTGCATTCATGTCCCCACCTAGGATTATTATGCCCCCTGTCAGGGAGGTTATTAAGGTTTCTAGCGTCTGCCAGAATGTTGCTTCTGGGGTGTTGGGGGCATATACATTAATGAGGTGGTATGTGGTGGAGTTGATTATTCCCGTTATTATTATGTACCTGCCGTCCGGGTCTTTGTGTGTGGCTTGTATCACCATTGGACATCGTTTGTGTATGACTATTTCTACCCCTCTAGTTTTGCGGAGTGTTCTGGCTGCATATGCTCTCGTGTATATGTGGTCTGTGATTTGTACCTTAGATGTGTTCGGTATGTGGGTCTCCTGAATGAACGCTATATCTGCCCTTTGTCTATGTAGCTCCCTTAGTAGCAGTCTTCGTTTGTTCGGGACATTGAGACCGTTGACGTTTAGTGATGTCAGTTTAAGCTCCATGTGGTATTGTGAGTAGTGTGGTGTTGTACCTTGTGCTTCGGCGTGTTGCTGTCTCGTAGCACTGTGCGTTCTCCGTCATGCGGCGTGCGCCCCGGCGGTCCCCCCTGAGTGATAGGCGGGTATACCTTGTCTCAGCGGGGTTGAGGGTGGGGGTAGGGAAAGAAATAAAATGGGGTAAGAAAACATGCATTGGTAACATGAAAACATAACATATATAACCTCGACCAAGGCCTGTCCAAGGTCGTTTCCTCTCAATCCTCCTTTCCATCGGGTCAAACATCCCGGTCTTATTGTCCGCCAGGCGATCGGGTGTGGCCACTCGCCGCGTCGAGAGAGAGTCTCAGGCGGGGCAAGTGTACAGCCATCGAGCACCTTGGCAAGGCTCTTAACAACATTTCTACCTAATCCTGTGTGTTCATGGCATGGGGAAGTCCCGGCCCCTAGAAGTTGGTTCCCAATGTGATGGTTATCTTGTTCGGGGGGGGTGTTATCTTAACGTTGATCTAGACACTGGTTCATGTCATTTGGGTGCCGGCCCCGGAGTGCCATCTATGTGGTGTTCTCCCCTCTCGCTAATCCCCCGCCCAGGAGGTGGGGGGGAAGGGGGCGGAAGCCGTGCGCTCTCACCCCAGCCCGTAGCCCCCCCCCCACCCAGGCCGCAGGGCCCCGGGCCCGCACTCCTCTGTCTCCCGATCCCGTCCCATAGTGCTGCGTATAGGTTCCCCCTTTACTTTTTTATTATTATTATTATTATTTTTTTTTTATTATTATTTTTTTTTTTACAATTATTTTTTTGTGTAGAGGTCAAGTATTGGGGTCCCCCTCCCGTCCACCACAGGCGTAGACCATACATGGCCGAGAGCGGGTCAGCCGTCCTCTGTCCGTGTGCGGGATTAGAACCTTACAAATTATCTATCCATGACCAGTGTTTTTTTTTTTTTTTTTTTGTGCTCCCTCCAGTGCGGTATTCTGTTCTCCCGCCCCCACCCCTCCAGTTCCACGACCCCCATGTCACTCGTGTCCCCCGTGTAATTATAACTGTAATGTCCGTCTTAAAGTCTCCAAAGTATGCTAGGAACCAAGTCAGCATGTAACTATGTAAATAACTTGCGTGTCCCAATGTCCACTGCCTTAGTCCCTGCAGTGCGCGCCTCCGCCATCTCTGCTTAGATAGGTTCCCTGGCTGATCTCTCTATTTCTCCCGCCAAGTACCCCTTTACCTCCTCCAGGGAGTGTAGTATTGCGCTCTGCGGGTCCTCAGCATGTCCGCAAAGCGATGCCGGAGTTGCCGGGGAGCTTGGCGAGGATGCGCCCGCTGGGCTTTCTGCTCCGTGTGTTCCACGTGGCGCTTGTCTAATGGCGGACAGCATGTCCGCGACGGAGGGGTTATCCCCTCTCTGTTTTTTCCCTGCCGCTTTCCTCTGCGACATCGTTTGTGGGCGTGAAGGTTCCGCTCGTGCTGACATTTCGCTGGGGGGACTGAGGAGTCGGTGATCGCCGGTTACAGGGCTGATTATTGAGCCTGCGGTGCGGAGCTCCGGAGTTAGGCTGCCATCACTCTCGGAGTCCAAGCCACGCCCCTAAATATACATTTTTAAAATGTTTTTTTAATTATATTGTTTTGGTTGTGGAGGCACCATACTGTTTCACCTGCAATGTTGTCTCCAATACTCCGAATAATTCTGGTGATGCCTTAAACCAGCGTTCCACCAAAAGTTTAAAAAATAAAATCCCCCTGGGGCGGCGAGGGAACAGCTGAGCCGGGAGATCTCTGCTCCATCGCCGCCTGCACGTCAGCCGCTCAGCAGCCCCACTGGACTCCAGGGACTCCATTCCAGCACTCCTAAAGGTATATATATATATATATATATTTTTTTTTTTTTTATGTGTGTCTGTTAGGGAGTTTGTGTGCTTGTCAAAGAGTATATGTGTGCTTGTCAGTGAGTGTGTGTGTGAGAGTGTGTGCTTGTCAGTGAGAATGTATCTGTTCTTGTCAGTGAGAGCGTATGTGTTTGTATGTGTGTCTGTCAAAGAGTATGTGTGCTTGTCAGTGAGAGCGTATGTGTGTCAGTGTGTGTATCTGTGTGTCAAGGTTTGTGTATGTGTCACTGTGTGTATCTATGTGTGTGTGTGTGGATGTGCCAGTGTGTACCAGTGTGTGTGTGTGTGTGTGTGTGTGTGTGTGTATTTGAGTGTGTCAGTGTGTATATGTGCCAGCGTGTATCTGTGGGTGCAAGTGTGTTTTTTGTGAGTCAAGATGTGTGTGTCAGTGTGTATCTGTGTGCCTGTGTGTGTATGTGTGTCACAGACACACACACAGATACACTCTGACACAGAGATACGCACACATGCACACATTGACACACACTGGCGCATACAAACACAGATATGCACACATTGACACACACCGGTGCATACAAACACAGATACACACACAGATACACGGTGTGTGTATCTGTGTCAGTGTGTGTATCTGTGTGCCACTATCTGCCACACTGGCACAAACAAACACAGATACACACACCTTGATACACAGATATATACATACATACATACATACACACACAGATACACATTGTGTGTATCTGTGTGCCAGTGTGTGTATCTGTGTGTCAGATAAATACACACACACGCAGATGCACACTGGCACATACAAGCACAGGTATACCTTGACACACACCTTGACACACACAACAAAGCAGAGGATGGGGGGGGTGTTCCATGATGTTGATACACTATGTCAAAGGATTCCACAGGAAAAATTAATTGGGAACCATGCCTTAAGCAAAACTATAAATATATATATTTAATTCTTAGCTGGTTCTCTTTTTGGCACTATGCCCCAAGGCCCTGCATTTAGTGCTGCTGGGAACTCATATCTCCCAGTGTTTCTCTGTGTTTCATACTGTGATGAGATGACCTTTATAAAACTAATAAATAAAAATAAACCTTTTCTCATTAGTTCTAGTTTCTTGATATTAGATTAACTGTATCACTTAAAGGGACACACCGCCACCGGACATGCTTCCTCATGGAAGATCTTTGATTGCTCTGAATGCCTCTCGTATAGAAGCATTGGAGTTAATGTGTCTCTTTAATTAGCTTCCAATGTTGCAACCTGTCTTTTCTGCAACAGGTACACAGATACATCACTGCATACATGCCAATTGGCCCAACTTCAGATGACAGTCCTGATTTGTGCCTATTATGTCTACATACCTCCCAACATCAGCATTCTCAGAATCAGGACACTTTTGGGAAGGGTGTAAAGAACAGGTATCCCCGAAAGCGGGACTAACAGAGGACTAAGGCGGGATGGTAAGACAGGACCCAAACATCGGGACTGTCCCACCAAAATCGGGACCATTGGTTGGTATGTGTCTGTTCTACTACAGCAACGACAAAGCAAAGAATGTAGATCATGTCATAAATTCTAGATACTTTTTGTCCTTGCTTTATGGATAAAGATCTTTGCCCTAATTTTTATTCCCTTAAATGGTCACACCAGCCCCATAATAACTTTATCCTAATGAAGCTGCTCAGGGGCTCTGAGTCCCTTGGCTCCATCGTATCTTACAGCATCAAACAGTTTTTCGACAAAGTCCTGTCTCTGGTGCCATCACGCTGCCTCTTCCTGTCCTCAGCCATTCCTATGTATGTAGACGTATTGACTTGGCTCGCCGGTGAGAAGTTGAGTGTGTCCACTCACGCTCTCAGCCCATCGCTGGCTGTCAGGGGCAGGATAACAGACACCCGGGGAGTTCAGTGTTAAACTGTTTGAAAATTGTTTAACATGGTACGGTAAGATGGCCCATGTGGACTCCAGACACCATCACAATTTATTGCAATTAAGTTATTGTGGCGTCTGGCGTGGGAGTGTTTCTTTAAATTCCAGAAGTGAACAGCGGCCGCATATAAAAGTAATGAAATAAAGAGGATTCGCTAATGTACATATACAGTCTCCATAGCAACTCATCTCTTCACTGGCCTTTAGATTCATAAATCTAAAAGCAACTCTTTTTTTCATTATTTTCTTCCTCCTGACTCCACTATCATCAGAATACTTGTTTTAAGAAAAATCCACTAGACTATTCCCGGTCATTAATTCTTTCAGCCATTTCATGGCAATATTTTTATATTTTTTTGTGTGTGCGTATATCGCTGTGTAATTTGTTGGCATTTCATAAACTGTAAAAATATTAACCCTCTTTGTTCCTTTCAAATTATTTAGAATTTTTGTTGTTGTCGTTTCAATTATATAAAATCTAGAACATTCAATGTAAATATTTAACAAATATAAACACAATGAAAAGAGAAAAACAGAAAAAGAAAAATAGTAAAATAAAAAAGGGGATTCTACATTTCACATTTTAATGAAGTGGTTATGGTGTATAGGTCATGCCCCTGAAGCCTCACTGCTCAATTCTCAACCGTTCGATCACTTTGTTGCTGTGGGCCTAGCCACCCCTCCCCTACCCCTACCCTTACACAGTCTCCCTACATACTTTCTTTATTGCATGTGGAGCCCCTTAATAAGCGGGGGGGGGGCTATTGATCTCCCCCCTTGCCCGACCCCCATGCCTGAGCGACAGGTGGGGGCCCTAAATAACAATAAATAACAATAAGGGGGTAAGGACCTATTGTCCTCCCCACCCCTGACCCCAACCCTGAGCGACAGGTGGGGGCCCTAAATGAAAATGGGGGGTGGACCTAGTGTCCTCCCCACAGCCCCCACCCCTGAGAAATGGGTGGAGGCCCTAAATAATAAGGGGGTGAGACCTATTCTCCTCCCCTGAGTGTCTGGTGGGGACCCTAAATGAAAATGGGGGGGGGGGGGGACCTATAGTCCTTCCCCCTGCCCCTCACCCATGGGCGACAGGTGGGGGCTAAGTGTCAATACACCCCCAGATGCCTAAGGGTCCCCAAGCCCTTAGTTACCCCCCACAAAAAATAGTGAGGGGGAGGGGCAATAAAACGAAATCCCTGTAAATAAAAAATAACACCGTTTGATGTCTTCTTTTTTCTAAAATCGCTTTTTTCAGCCCTAAAAAAGGCCAAACCAAAATCCATAATACCCGTCGAACTTTGAAAATAAAAGATAAAACCAGAGCGCCAAAAAAACAGATGAAAAAAAAAAAACTGGCGCTAAAAAAGTAATTAATCTTCACCCAGCGAGGGCACTGCACAGACTGAGCTCCGCAGGGCACTCTGGTGGTTCTACATATACCTGTACATTGGTTGATTCTACATTTACCTGTCACAGCACTCTGGTTGGTTTGAAATCCAACCAATCAGAGTGCTCCGTGTCATTTTACACAGCGTGGGAAAGTTCTTCGGAATTTTCCCATGCTGTGTAATTTGACTCATAGCAACACTCTGGTTGCTTTCAATCAACCAATCACAGTGTTATGAGTCAAATGACACAGCATGGGAAAATTCGAAAGAAGTTTCCCACGCTGTGTAAAATGACACAGAGCACTCTGATTGGATTTCAAGCCAACCAATCAGAGTGCTGTGACCGGTAAATGCAGAGACTTACCTGTCAGTCTCTTCTTTTACCTGTCAGAGCACTCTGATTGGTTGGCTTGGAATAAACCAATCAGGGTGCTCTTAGCCTAATTGCAGGGCGTGGGAAGGCTTTATAAGCCTTTCCCCACCCTGCGGAGCTCAGTCTATGCCGTGCCCTCCATGGGTGAAGATGGATTACTTTTTTAGCGTCAGGTTTTGTTTTGTTTTTTTGTGCTTGGGCTTTTTATTTTATTTTAAAGTTTGATGGGTAATACAGATTTTTATTTGGCCTTTTTTGGGGCTGAAAAAAAGATTTTAGAAAAAATAATTTTTTATTTACAGGGATTTAGTTTTATTGTTCCCCCTCACTATTTTTAGGGTGAGGGGGGTAGGTAGGTCTTTATTAAAAATTCTTTTTTTAAAAAAATGGGTGGGGGGGTGACTAGGGGCTTAGGGACCCCTAGTCACCTGGTGGGGAGGGTATTTACACTTTTCCTGGGGTGGGGGGGAGACAAAAGGTCTGTCCCCCTTATTGTTTTTTAGGGCCCCCACCCACCGCTCAGGGGTGGGGGCCAGGGAGAGGACAATAAGTCTTCCCCCTCTTATTGTTATTTAGGGCCCCCACCCGCCGCTCAGGGTGGGTGCTGGGAGGAGGACAATAGGCCCCCCCTTTAGTTTTATTTTGGGCTCCCACCCACCTCTCAGCGGTGGGGGCCCGGGGGAGGACAATAGGTCCCCTCCCTTATTTTTATTTAGGGCCCCCACCCACCACTCAGGGGTGGGGGCCAGGTGGGAGGACACTAGGTCCACTCCCGCCCCCATTTTAATTTAGGCCCCCCACCGGGATCCCCCACCTGCCTCTCAGGGGTAGGGGCTGGGGGAAAACAATAGGTCCGCCCCCACTTTCATTTAGGGCCCCCACCCATCGCTTGTGTGGGGGCCAAGGGGGACCCTATGTCCCCCGTTTACTTTTATAGCCCCCGCTCTCAGGGCACGGGTGGAGGCTCGGGGGGGACACTATGTTCCCCTCGCTAGTTAATAGATGCCCCACCATGAGGGTATTTGTTGGGGCGGGGGGGAGGTATGGGTTTTTTTTGTTTTGTTTTTTACAACAGTCGATCACTGTTTAGTAGACATGCCCCTACTTGTGGCATAGCGAGTAGGGGCATTCGGGAGATTTTAATCTCCCTTATGCTATTATGGGGGTCATATTGACCCACATCGAGTGAGGGAGGACATGGGGGCTTAGGAAGTGACTGGGAGCACTGCTCCCTGCCGCCTCTATTTTTACATACTACAAGGAGGGAGCTGTGCGCCGGTAGCTCCCTCCTTGTAATAAAGCAAGCAAACGAATGAATAAATTAAATTCCCGTTCGCATGCCCAAGTGTTTATCTGGGCACTTGCAGGAATTTCACAGTGCTATCTAGTGTGGGCAGATGACGTGTCCCAGAGGGATTTCATCTACCCACACAAAGATGGCCGTGCCCAGGACCTAGGTCCGGGCAGAAAATAAAGATTAAAAAAAATAGGTAATATGGGGGCTTAGGGGCAATTGGGTGTGACTAGGGGGACAATTAGATTTATTGGAGTCGGGAAGGGGGTTAAAACTGGATTCTGCCTTGACAGTGCCGCTTTAAGCTAAAGTTGTTTGGGTGGTTAGAGTATCCATTTCAAGTTGAAAGCGCCATTACAATTTGCCAGTAATTCATCTCCAGGACAGCAGGACCTCTCTGCAGCCGTTCCACCTTCTATGAAGTCCTCAGCATTACAGATGCATGGTCTCCACGGCTTGGCGAACTCAGCCCAAAGTGAACAAAATTGATATAGGAAGTCTGGAACTCATTCCTTGCTGTCTGATATTCAGCTCTGACCGGTCATCTTAGACCTGCAGCAATTTTTGCAATATCGCTGCAGTTCTAATCCTCTCGTACTCTCAGAGCTGAGCTTGACGTCGAATGCTGTAAGCACTGAAATAGTGCTTGGAGTAGCCTTCAAGTAGGAGCCGAGAATTATACTAGAGTGTTTAAAGGGACACTCCAGGCACCCAGACCACTTCTGCTCATTGGAGTGGTCTGGGTGCCAACTCCCACTACCCTTAACCCTGCAAGTGTAATTATTGCAGTTTTTCATAAACTGCAATATTTACATTGCAGGGTTAACTCCACCTCTAGTGGCTGTCTATTAGACAGCCACTAGAGGTCACTTCCTGGGTTCTAGCACAGGTTTCCTGTGCTAGAGCGTCGCTGGACGTCCTCACGCTGTGTGAGGACCTCCAGCGTCGCTCAAAACCCCATAGGAAAGCATTGAAATGATTTTTCAATGCTTTCCTATGGGGAGACGTAATGCGCATGCGCGGCATTTCCGCGCATGCGCATTAGGTCTCCTCGGCCGGTGAGCGAGATTAGTCTCGCCCACCGGCCGACGTAATCACTAGGAGGAGCGTCGCGGAGGAGGAGACAGTGGCGAGGGACATCGCCGCTGTCCCAGGTAAGTGACTGAAGGGGTTTTCACCCCTTCAGTAACCGGGGACTGGGGGGTGGGAGGGAGAGGGACCCTCCAGTGCCAGAAAAACTGATCGTTTTTCTGGCACTGGAGTTTCCCTTTAAGTATCTCGAGTTTTTTTTAATTTTATTTAATAATTATTTCAAATTGTTCTTTATCATAGTGAAAACAAGGGTCAGATCCTAGCGGACCAAGATAAATCAACGTCGAACTCCAAGGAAAAAGATAAATGTTTTACTTCCCAAAAAGTGCCCTATGACTCGATATGATATTGAATATTTAATTATGTATTAATGGTCTTCTAAATCATGGAGATTAGTAAAGCACAATCAATGAAACAGAGGGTTTTTTTTTTTTTTTTATTTGGTGATAAAGCTGCAGACTATTTGTTTAAATTTAGATGCCGGGGGTGTCCGATTAATTTCGGGAAATGGTCGTACACCCATGGTAAGAAATATCTTTTACTTAGAATTTAGCAAACACACACCTTCTTTTTTTTTTTCCCTTGAAAATATTAATTGTGTTTAATTTGGCATTTCTTTCTTCGAATGCGTGATTGTAAATTCCACTTTAATAGCTTAATTCCTGTCGGTGGATTTTCGCTGCTGTTGTAATGAAACTGAAAGAGTTGTGGCAGTTTATTTCAGCCCGAACACCTCTCTTTAATTGAAATGTAATTGTTTACTGAACAATTTAAACCGGTGATGGAAATGAACTATCATTTTGGTCTTAGGCAGTGTGAATAAGGGCATATATTTTTATTTTTTTCTCCCCTCTTTCTCTTTTCCAACAGGCTTTTGAATTTGTCTAGAATCAGAACATACTCAAAGATAATATACTAGCGGAAAGCTATTATGATTAAATTGTCAAGTGAGGTGGAATTCAAATAGCGAATGTTAGCTAGGAAGGGAAATTATATGCAAATTGCTTTCAGGAAATAGTTTTTAGTTATCCCTTTTTTAAGGCAGTATAGACAATATAAAAATACTAATACTGTACGACGCAAACAAAATTAGATCGAACACCTATGATCTATATGTAAATAAATATATACCTTTATAGTACGATTGCTGGTTTCTATGCAAACCACTCTTTATTTTGCCCATAGATCAGTTTGTTTAATAATCAAGAGAGACATAGATTTACCGGTCAAAGTGGTAGAGGTTAACACAGTGTAGGAGTTTAAGCATGCGTGGGATCGGCATTAGGCTATCCTAACTATAAGATAAGGCCAGGGACTATTGAAAGTATTTAGAAAATTGGGCAGACTAGATTTACCGAATGGTTCTTATCTGCCGTCACATTCTATGTGTCTAAATGTTTTAAAATAATTGTAGCAAACTGATCACTTTTTTTTTTTTTTTTTTTTGCTGTAACGCATGCACTAAGCAGCTTATTTGCAGTGATTATGGTCTGATTAGTCGTTGGGTTCCTCATCTTTTGTGTCCTCGACATGTCCAACCTTGGACAGCAGTGTTTGAGTGATGGGGGCGGCCAAGCACTCACAGCCCATCATTGCCATCCAAGGTGTATCAGCCTGCATGGAAAATGCCTAAGTGAAACCACAGCTCTTTGTAAACGGTAAACAGACTGAATGATCTTTCTAATCTCTAAAACCGATATTATGCTGAAGTTAATTATAAAAAAACAAAAACGTTTTTATGTTTATGTAATTACATGCGTACAAACTTAACAACATTTTAGCTATGAAGAAAGGTTAACAAATTTAAACCTCTTTAGTTTAGAAAAACAGTGTCTCCGAGGGGATATGATACCATTATACAAATATATTTGGGGCCAATACAAACCATTGTGTGGAAATCTATTCACAAACCCGACTTTACATAGGACATGAGGTCATACGTTTAGACTGGAAGAAAGAAGATTTTGTCTAAGGCAAATTAAAGGGTTTTTTTTGTACTGTAAGAATAATAAGGATGTGGAATCCTCTGCCTGAAGAAGTGGTTTTATCAGAGTCTGTACATATGTTTAAAGAGCAACTAGATGCATACTTGCAAAAACAGAATATTAAAGGATATACCGTATTTTTCGCTCCATAAGACGCACCTCACCATAAGACGCACCTAGTTTTTAGAGGAAGAAACCCAGAAAACAATATATTCTGAACAAACTGTCCCATAGTGTTTCTTACTATGGGACAGTTTGTTCAGAATATTTTTTTTCTCCCCTGTCCCATAGTGTCCCCCCTCCGATAGTCTTCATCCCCCCTCCCCTCCCCTCCCCATAGTCTTCATCCCCCCTCCCCTCCCCATAGTCTTCATCCCCCCTCCCCTCCCCTCCCCATAGTCTTCATCCCCCCTCCCCTCCCCATAGTCTTCATCCCCCCTCCCCTCCCCTCCCCATAGTCTTCATCCCCCCTCTCCTCCCCTCCCCATAGTCTTCATCCCCCCTCCCCTCCCCTCCCCATAGTCTTCATCTCCCCTCCCCTCCCCATAGTCTTCATCCCCCCTCCCCTCCCCTCCGTCTTCATCCCCCCTCCCCTCCCCTCCCCATAGTCTTCTCTTCTCTTCCATACTGTCCCCCTCCCCTTGTCCCATAATTACTTACCTGTCTTGTAGCGTTTCTCGGCAGCACAGGGCGCACCGCGGTACTGGAACTTGAATTTCATGTTCCGGTTTCCGGCGGGACTGAAAGGAAGTGCGAACACTGAGCTGAGTGCGCACTTCCTTTCAGTCCCGCCGGAAACCGGAACATGAAATTCAAGTTCCAGTACCGCGGTGCGCCCTGTGCTGCCGAGAAACGCCACAAGACAGGTAAGTAAAACTTCATTTTCGCTCCATAAGACGCACAGACATTTCCCTCACTTTTGAGGGGAAAAAAAGTGCGTCTTATGGAGCGAAAAATACGGTAATCTTTAACTATAAGGTAATGGCTTCTTGATCCAAGGATAAATCTGACTGCCATTCTGGGGTCAAGAGGGATTTTTTTCCCCTAGTTTGTTGCAAAATTAGAAGTGCTGCAAACCGGGTTGTTTTTATTATTTTTTCCCCCTTATTTTGGATCAACAGCGAAAAATACAAATTTGAGGAAGGCTGAACTTGATGGACACAAGTCTCAGTTCAGCCTATGTAACAAGCAATTTAGTAAAAGAAACACTCCAACCACTAAATGAAATAAATTTAGAATTCTCAATACAGAAAAACAAGAATATATCCCAAGAAATGTGGGGTATATAACAATGATTGACAGGGAGTCTAGATGGACTCATTCAATTTCAGGATATGGATAATTACAGAGGTGTGGCTTTATACATTACATTTATTATCTTAACTTTAAACTAATTGCAGTAGGACATACAGATTCTGTGATGTACTCCAATATTTGATTCAAACGTATTGTTTCAATAAAGGATCGGAGGCTTTTTATGTTCCGTATTGCGTCTAGTTGTATATTTTGGTGTATGGTACACGAGCTACAAGTGAACACACCAAATCCTTTTTATATTGGAAGTTTGTCATGTGACGTATTCCACTGAAGCAGTTAGTTGACCGGAGCGAAATATACGATACGTCATTTATTTGATCTACATAG
The DNA here is from genome assembly GCF_036172605.1 of Pelobates fuscus. Classification (NCBI taxonomy): domain Eukaryota; kingdom Metazoa; phylum Chordata; class Amphibia; order Anura; family Pelobatidae; genus Pelobates; species Pelobates fuscus. Next base: position 155,193,669 of record NC_086325.1, on the reverse strand, counting down.
AAATTGCGACACAGGAAGCACTTTGAGACTGGAAGGAACTGGGGCAGCCATTAATAGTTTGGAGGCTCCTCTTTTATAGAATAAAATGTCACACATTTTCAGATGTAAAAAGTTAAAACAAAGTCTAGTATGTGTGTTGTTTTTTTTTTAATGTTTTTATTTATGTGGAAACAAACCTATCGGTGTACTCTTCTTCTGTCAAGTGAATTCACTCTAGATTTAATCAGACCTTAACGGGAGACCATGTGAGATGCTTAGCGGTTTACAGATAATACAAGAACTCTGAGTACAGACAAACGTTTAGAGACGCTCTGTAGCTTGCCCTTTGGTAAATCCCTGCTCAGGTCTGAAAAGTTTTTGTTTGTTTTTTCACCTGTGACATTACAATAGAGAACCAGTTCCAAGACACATCAGACTAATACCACCCGTAAGGGCATTCCAGGATCTAAATGCCGGCATGTTCTCTCTGCACGGGAGATTGAGCAACCCCAGACGATCGTTTCGGGCCTTCTTTAGGTCTCGTCAGCGAGGTGTAGCTGATCTCCCTCTAGGCGCACTGAACACGGGATCCACGTCTGGATTACCCTTTTGAACTTGGGGAGAGCCACGTTAATGCATTGCAACAAAAAATCCGGGAGACCATATGACATGCTTAGAGAATTATTTGGGGACATGTTTTTGCCTTTAAAGCAGTAGAAATTATGTTCTTAAAGCTGCATTTAGTTACAATGTTAAAGGGACACTATAGTCACCCAGACCACTTTAGCTCAATGAAGTGGTCTGGGTGCCAGGTCCCTCAGGTTTTAACCCTTCAGATGTAAACATAGCAGTTTCGGAGAAACTTTACATAGGGTTAATCCAACCTCTAGTGGCTGTCTTCCAGACAGCCGCTAGAGGCGCTTCTGCGATGCTCAATGCGAAAATCGCATTGAGCACGCAGAATGTCATAACCGCGCATGCGCATTCGGCTTCACTCGGGAGCTGATGTTGGAGGGGGAGGAGAGATCACCAGCGCCAAGGGAGCCCGGCGCTGGATAAAGGTAAGTGGCTGAAGGGGTTTTAACCCCTTCAGCCCAGCGGGAGGGGGGACCTTCAGGAAAACAGGTTTGTTTTCCTGTCACTATAGTGATCCTTTAATATCTTCAATTCATTCTGCAAATGATCCATTCTGGAAAGTGGTTTATTATAAAAGATTTATTTTAATGACTCTGACTTGAATTTCTCTCTTTTTTTCCTCCATGCTACTATTCACATGGGCGTATGAGTGGAAGAATATTATGACGTGCCAAATAATTAACATTTAAAACTTGACAATTTCTTTTGTCATCATATTATTACTTTGTATAAAATATTAGATCCTGCTATGGAAAATAAGCTCATTTCTAGCTACACCTTGAGAAAAAGTAATTCTTCTAAAAGCATTGGGTCCAGGCAATGCTTTTTTGGGGGGAGAATTTATCAACTGTCACCATGCTCAGCCAAAATAAATATAAACAGGTGTACAAGGGAGACTATATATCCCGATACATTGCTATACTAGGGGAGAATATATATCCTGATATATTGCTATACTAGGGGAGAATATATATCCTGATGCACTGCTATACTAGGGGAGAATATATATCCCGATACACTGCTATACTAGGAGAGAATATATATCCCGATACATTGCTATACTAGGGGAGAATATACATCCCGATACATTGCTATACTAGGGGAGAATATATATCCCGATACATTGCTATACTAGGGGAGAATATACATCCCGATACATTGCTATACTAGGGGAGAATATATATCCCGATATATTGCTATACTAGGGGAGAATATATATCCTGATGCACTGCTATACTAGGGGAGAATATATATCCCGATACACTGCTATACTAGGAGAGAATATATATCCCAATACACTGCTATACTAGGGGAGAATATATATCCCGATACATTGCTATACTAGGGGAGAATATATATCCTGATACATAGGAGAGAATATATATCCCAATACACTGCTATACTAGGGGAGAATATATATCCCGATACATTGCTATACTAGAGGAGAATATATATCCTGATACATTGCTATACTAGGGGAGAATATAGATCCCGATACATTGCTATACTAGGGGAGAATATATATCCCGATACACTGCTATACTAGGGGAGAATATATATCCCGATACATTGCGATACTAGGGGAGAATATATATCCTGATACATTGCTATACTAGGGGAGAATATATATCCTAGGTAAGACAACTCTATCACTGTGATCCGTGAACAAATCCAAACAAGACACATCGTTCCAAAAGGAACTAAAATACATAGCTTTATTTTAACTGAGGACTAGCCCATTTGCGCATAACTTTAAACTCGCTGTGACAAACTTAATAAAATACATAGAACCAAACCATGTCGGAAAACACACAGGAACTTATAAAACATAATAACCTTTTTATAAAGAGGTGGGGAAGTTAGTAACTAACCCGAAATATTTCTCCTGCCTGCAGAATTCATAATATGCAAATCTATGCAAATTAACAAGCTTTGCTATTCAGGTAGTGTGTATTGCTATTTCAAGATCCTCACAACCAGCAGATGGCACTGTACAGGCTCCACAGACAAATGCACTTAGTTGGTTAAGAGAATTTGCAGGACAGGAGAGCAAACAGCATATATAACAATAAACGGTCACATTATATGCACCTATATTGGGCACAGGGTGACTAAAACATTAGAGCAAGGCATCTTCTGCTCCCAGTGATGGTGACTACCATCACACTCACTACACACAAATATAGCAAAAGTAAAATAAATCTTTATTGATTACTATATTAAAAAAATATGTTCACAGAAAATTAATATTCAATGCATATCTCATTACTACAATGTAAGAACTATCATGGCTAGGTATAAAAACCCAACGTTTCGCCCTTGGACAGGAACCAAGAGACCCCCACACCCAACGTTTCGCCCTTGGACAGGAACCAAGAGACCCCCACACCCAACGTTTCGCCCTTGGACAGGAACCAAGATACCCCCACACCCAACGTTTCGCCCTTGGACAGGAACCAGAGACCCCCACACAACGTTTTGCCATGGGAAGCCTTTGTCAAGATGCAGACTGTTCTGCCTAGGCTGTGAATACATATTGTGGTCATGTTCTTAATCAGTTATTTGATTGTAGTAATGAGATAAGCATTGAATATTGATTTTCAGTAGTCATTGATATTTAAAAAAAAATTATATAGTAATTAATAAAGATATATATATTTTTTCTATATTGGTGTGCAGTGAGTATTTGTTTTGCTATTAGTACTTTAAAGTGACCACAAGGGGCAGTGGTCAACCCTACGTGTTGCTCCTACTGCATACTCCTGTCTGTATCCCAACGCTATAGTGTTCCTTTAAAACCCCCCAAAATAAAATAAAATGACAGAGAGCATAAGCAGTAAAGAATTGCCAATATCACCCGATTGAAACACGGATGTATTGGCAAATATAAATGCCAACAGTGTGCTGTTTTTGTCTAAAATGCATGCATAGCTCATTATAATGAAACCAAAAGTTATTTGTAAAGTTTAGTCTGACTTTAATGATCTCTGACAGCTATTGGATAATCTGGATAAATTAAAAGTCGAGTTCTGTTACTTAGTGACTGCAGGGTGATAATCTTTAAATCCTATTTGTATGGTTGATAAATAGAGCGAAACCTTCGGAGACCGCGTCCTTTTCTGTGCACTAAATGACACACCGAGATTATGCACAGGTAGGGACTGATATTAGCGTGGCTGAGGATTTATGAACGTGATCAAACAGGACAGTCTAGTTAGATATTAATGCTAATCCACTTATTTCTTTTCCCATTTTTGAGGATTCATACATATTACATTTCCTGCGTCTACCTTGGTTACATATGTAACTCTGCTGTATTCTTTTGAAGTGATCTGTTGTTTCTGATGTCGAAGACATGCTTCCCCTCCTTCCAATCTCTGCCACCTGCTAAGAACACAAGTTCCATATTTGCTCGAATAAATGTTATTGCAGCATTTTCGCGCAGTGCTTCCACATGTCAGGAAGATGGCCGTGTTCCTGGATTTTAAACATGGCACCCGACAATTGCCCTGCTAAAGAGGTTGCTGTCACAAATCATTTTATTAAGCTTGGATGCGGGGGGGGGGGGGGGAGTTAACTTTGTAGAAATCATTTTATTTCATAAGTAGACTGTTCCTTTTTAATGCTTGGAGAGAGAGAAAATTAGTTTTAGGGAATTACAAGGAGAACTGCCTTGCTTCATTGGTGAAACATGGACATTTCTAGTGGGCAAGATATGATTCCGGGATGGAATGTTCATTTTAAACGAAGGCATGTCCTTTCATCTGATTGGGTTATCAAGAGGTGTGCGTGGAGCTTTGTGACCGTTTTCTGGGGTCTGTGACAGTATGCCTAGAACTTTGAAGGTTAGTGCGGCAATGTGTGTAGAGCTTTTTGTGGGTCTGTGTGGCAGTATGTGTAGAGAACCAAACTACATTTTCCCATCACGTCCTGCAGTTTCCTGTCAATTGCCACGAACAGCGCAAACGTGTCAAGTCACACGCCATGGCTCGCAAGCTCCACTTCCACCATATCCTAATTAAAGACCTGGCTACAAGCTGCCATGGACAGAATATATATACTAAATGCAGAGATTGAGGGCCCCCTACCCATAGACTCAAGCCACCATAACCACATCAGCCTACAGTGACACTTTAAGACACTGGAGCTTATGCTACCCTCCCCCCTGTCATTATCCAAGCAAATCTCTAAAATTGTTATTCGGTTTGCTTGCACACAAGTGAGCCTGCCAGAGTTCATTTGTTTAAATCTGTTTCAGCGTGCTACATGAATAATTGTGGCTGCAGTGTTGTGTTAATTTTAGATCCCATCAGTGTCCCTATTTCAGATTTGTTTGCGTGTTCAAAGACTTCTGCCTGTGCATGGGGCCTACTGCAAATTAAGGTGCAATGGATGAGAAATGATTTCAGACCTTGCAAGAATTCAATTTGTACCTCTTACATGTTCTAACAAGCACCGCTTGCCGCGTTTTGAACATTATATTACTATCGGACAGTTCAGTGACGATTCTGAAAATTCTGCTGAGGTTTAATTGTGAATCAGACCTTTTTGCTTACAGAGGCAGAAACTAATCTAAAAAGTTTCATCGACGACAGTCAATTAAACACGTCTAGTCTCTTGTTGTAGTACTTGGGTCAAATTGGACACATTTTTCTTTTAGCTATAGAGCTACAGGGAAGCATATTGCATTATTCATGCATAACACAAACGGTCTTAAATTTGTACTTTGTGTTTTGTACCTAATTGTTAGAATTTGTTTGCACCACAAAACAAAGTAATATAGTGAGTAATAAGGCCAGTTCCTGGATTTTTAATATTCCGTGTATGCCAATATCGAACGAATATGTATTTTAAATGACGATTGTGGTTGCTCGCTATACGCTGCTATTTTGAACATCTTTTTATTTGCTGCAAGTCATTAAGGATCGCACCAAAACGCGTTGGGCAGATCCAGCTGAGAGGGGTGACAATTGATATTTGAAGGGCTACAAAACTGGTTCATGGATTGCAGGATAAAACTTACCAGGAAAGGTTAAAAGATCTTAACATGTATAGCTTGGAGGAAAGACGAGACAGGGGGAATATGATAGAAACATCTAAATACCGTATTTATCGGCGTATAACACGCCCCGGCGTATAACACGCACCTCATTTCCAGAAGGAAATTCCAGGAAATTTCCACCTCTCCCATAGTATTCCCCCCCCTCATCCCATAGTGTTCCCCCCCCTTTCCATAGTAATCTCCCCCCCTCCCATAGTATTCTCTCCCCCCTCCCATAGTATTCTCTCCCCCCTCCCATAGTATTCCCCCCCATAATATTCTCTCCCCCTCCCATAGTATTCTCCCCCCCCATAGTATTCTCCAACCCCATAGTGTGTCCCCCCTCCCATAGTGTCCCCTAGTGCACTTTCCCTCTGTCCCATATTTACTTACCTGTCTTGAAGCGTGGGCCGGCTTCACAGCGCGCACCGCGGAACTGGAACTTAAATTTCAGGTTCCGGTTTCCGGCGGGACTGAAAGGAAGTGTGCACACAATAGTGTGCACACTTCCTTTCAGTCCCGCCGGAAACCGGAACCTGAAATTTAAGTTCCAGTACCGGCGGGACTGAAAGGAAGTGTGCACACAATAGTGTGCACACTTCCTTTCAGTCCCCCTGGAAACCGGAACCTGAAATTTAAGTTCCAGTTCCGCGGTGCGCGCTGTGAAGCCGGCCCACGCTTCAAGACAGGTAAGTAAATGTAGGATATCGGCGTATAACACGCACCCATGATTTTCTCCCTATTTTCAGGGAGAAAAAGTGCGTGTTATACGCCGATAAATACGGTACATAAAGGGAACACAGTAAAGGAGGAGACTATATTAAGAAGAAGAAAAACTACCACAACAAGAGGACACAGTCTTAAATTAGAGGGGCAAAGGTTTAAAAATAATATCAGGAAGTATTACTTTACTGAGAGGGTAGTGGATGCATGGAATAGCCTTCCAGCTGAAGTGGTAGAGGTTAACACAGTAAAGGAGTTTAAGCATGCGTGGGATAGGCATAAGGCTATCCTAACTATAAGATAAGGCCAGGGACTAATGAAAGTATTTAGAAAATTGGGCAGACTAGATGGGCCGAATGGTTCTTATCTGGCATCACCTTCTATGTTTCTATATGTTTGCTTTATGGAGTTTTATGTTGCATGTCATAACTTATCAGATTTTAGCACCAGCGCCCTGCACTTTTTTGTATACTCAAAGCTAAGTATCCATCTATATTGGATCCAGTTTGTCTGGGAGTGTGAAGACCTCCATGATTATTCCAGGCTTTGCCTTCACTATGGTCTTGTGAGCAAGGAAAACCTGGCCCTGATGCACATAGTATATATGGTATCTATACATTAGATATTTTGTTTACGTATTTATTTTATGCTCAGGACTCGCACAGCTTAGTTTGCGGTAGCATGACCTGCCCAACAGATCTTCATTTGATACACCTGACCAAACACGACTCGTAAGTAACGATTCAGCCCCTTTACCTTAAACAACCTCGCTTATTAAGAAGAGAACAAATTCATACAATATACAATTCCACATTTATTTAAGACTGTAAATATACCTGTGAAATGATTGAGATTAGCTTAATAATAAGCCCTCTAGAAATGAATTCTCAGCGGGGAATTGGAGTTTGCAGATACCTTGATGGATCATGTTTGACATTGAAACGGTTTCATAATGCACATCGACAACAGCGCTTCTTCGTATACAAGAGACCAGTTCAGCACAAACACCCTGGTCGTGTCTATAATTATTCTCTAAACTCTGTAAATCCTGCTCTTTATTTTTTTTTATTTTTTTTTCATTTTATTTATTATTTTGGATCCTTGCTGAAATTGCCATTGCAGTCTTCCAGCAAAAAAGCATGTAATTTACAGCAGACACCGAGGGGCAAAGTCATTACTGTGCTGCAAAAATATGTTGGTAGGTGTCAGATTTACACCAGAATTAATGTATTTTTTTTTTTCTTTTCCATCTCCGGATTATCTCTTTTAATCTGGAAAGTGCTTTTTTTCCTCTGTCTTACACGTCTTTAAACAAATTATTGGTCAAAACAAAATGTAGACATCTCTATTGTAACATAAAATGTAGCTGAGATGTTGGGACAGTCGCATATTGCTGGAGCGTTAAATGGATTGTCACTTTCCTGCGATACAGAGTCTAATAATACTCTATATATAAATGGCGCTATAATGAAGCTTCAGGCTTGTTTAAAATGTTGCATATATATAAATAATATGTATCCCATTTCCTAGCTAGAGGGGACCAACAGGCACCATAACAACTTCATTGGAATTACGTTGTTTTAGTGCCAAGAGGTCCTTGGTACCAGATTAACTTTACCTGTTAAACTGTTTGGCTTGATAAATGCACTTATTTTTCTCAAGCTGTTTTGTGAATAAGGAGCTCCTGATTGGCTTTAAAGCGTCAACTGGTGCCAATCAGCGGCGTCCCTGTTCAAAGTCTCCTGTTCCATGAATCTAAGAGCAGCGTTGGGGATGAAGCAGCGCTAAATGGTTTTGGACGCAATACTTTGGAGGATCAACGATTTGTGAAAGGTTTAACCCCTAAATGTAAGCAGGTGCCAGGGACATCCTGGTACCAAAACAAGTTCATTTCGATGAAGTTGTCAAGGTATCTGGAGTGTTCCACTAGAGAAAAATAAACAAATATTAAAATGGGATGAAAACCCAGAGTCACCACCTAGTCCCATCTTATTATCGTCTGCTGATCCACAAGAGTTTTATATGAATGAATAAATCAGTAGATATTTTATTTGTTTGTTTCACACACCGTGTCATAAGTTTTGAAGCAGCAAACTCACCCCATTGGGAGGAAAGATCATGGAGATTCTGCAGACTTATATGTGAGAAACGATTAGGATATGCTTGGTATTTGCTTCAGTATTTGGTCCCTGCTCTCTAGGTAGGTATGTATATGGGTTTTCTTACCATTGCCCATTTTTTTTGTAAGGACGTAGGCATCGCTGCATCTTTCGACTTATGTTTAGTTTCCAATTATGAAGTTTATTAATGAGAAATTATGATTTTGCTGAAGCCCTAAACCTATGAGAAATGTACTTTTGCATTAAAGGGACACTATAGTTACCAGAACTACAGCTTATGGTATTTGTTCTGGTGAGAAAAAGCAGTGTTTACATTAAAGCCTAGTGATACCTCCACTGGCCACTCCTCATGTGGCTGCTAGAGGTGCTTTATGGGTCTGTGCTGCACAGTGTGACTGCCATTCAGTATCTCAACCCTCTGCATGCAGACACTGAACTTTCATCATAGAGATGCATTGATTCAATGTATCTATATGAGGAGAAGCTGATTGGCCAGGCCTGTGTTTGGCTTGTGCTGGTGCTGTCCCTGATCTGCCTCCTTGACAGTCTCAGCCAATCCTTTGGGAAAGCATTGTGATTGACTCAGATAAGCACTTCAGGTAATGCCAACCAAGCAGGCAGATCAATGGCAGAAGCGGCAGCTGCAGACTTGAATACAAGTAAGATTGTACTATATTTAAGGGGGAAGGGTGGGCAAGTGGTTGTAACACTATTGGGTCAGAAATATATATGTGTGTTCCTGACCCTATAGTGTTCCTTTAAGTGAATGTATTGCACTCAATTATTTTATAAATATATTGCACTTAATGGGTAGTACTAGGGTACAGAGTCATATGTACTACCCATACGTAGACTGGCATATATCCCAACGATCATGGGCTGTCATACTTGGCAACAATGGACGATCAAGACATGGTGTTGTCTGGTGTCCTCTACCTATGGTTAGATCAACCCCTAGATCAGCTGAAAAAGCCTTTTTGGTCAATACTATAATTAAATTAGGCTCCAAATATTTGATTTAGATCAAAACATGGGGTGAGGGGAGTGAATTAAACACCATTTCTGTATAACTGGCTAGGAAAAGTAATCCGTATACGTTGGATTGTGACGTCCCGGTTGCAAAGCAACCATCGAGGTAGACATTAGTTGTGTGTCTTCACTGGGTGGGGACCAGAGCGTTGTATTGTGCTGCGGGAGGGTTAATGTAACTGGAACCCACCAGAGACCAGCCCTTCCCTGGTGCTGACTGTTACTCCACATGGGCAGGGAATATCAATTGGTGGGTGTAGAGGGGGCATCCCTGGGCCAACATGGAAGATAAATATGAGAGGGGTACTGGAGAAGCTGAATTACTGTAGTGTGTGAGAGGTGTTTGTGTGGCTATGACTTCAGGAGGTGGTGTGTTGATAGGCAAGGCAAGCTCCAAGCAACACAATGTGTGAGATTAGTCAGGGTTCTGAAAGTGAGGCAGTCTTCATGGAAACCCATGGGAGCAGCTTTGAAAGTTACATCTGGAATTCTCCAATCTTTATAACTTTGCATCACTTTTCTGATCACGACTCTCTGATGTAGACCCGGGCCAACCGTGACTCCTCAAAACAAATCCTTTCATATTAGAGTTCCACAAATCCCCGAAATTTGAATGGCCACATTTGGAGATAATGGATAGCTTTCCAACTTCCTTAAATAGTGCATTTGAATAGTTATGAATTGCAATGTGCTCCCTGCTGCCTATGAGCAGAATACCTTCTTCACCATGGCTTTCACAATGTCTTATCCCTGCTGAGAGTTTTTAGAAATTGAACATTGCAAACATGTAATTGCAAATGTATCGAGCAGGAAAACCACTGAGTCATAGCCAGCTAAGCAGTTGGCCAGATCTTGGCTTCTGAGCCTAAATCATTATCTCCCTATTATCATTTCCTTTTGTCCATCATCTCTCATCCACGATTCACAATTTGTTTTGCTTTACTTTGTCTAAATTTAAAATCACTCTAAGCGTAATATAATTACCGGTAATTGTTTACCGAAACAGGACGTGCTGTTTTATACACAGGAAACAAATCCAAAATCAAGAATCGGTCTCAAAAGCACGAACGAATGGCACCAGGGCATCCTTCCAACTTGCTTGTGGCTTACTAACTATCTCTAGGAGCGTGGTGTACGATTTGACAAGTGGAACTACTGGAGCGAAGGCGGCTTGTTTCAGACGTAGTATTTAAGCCCAGTTGATTTTGCTGCGTTCGGGCAATATTTAAAGCATGCGTCCATTTGTTCTATGCTATTGCCTTGTGGTTTATTGTCTCTTCTTAAAGTAAATAATATTTTTTCCCCAAGGTAATCTAATTCCCCCTGCCTGTTTGTCGCACTTAGTTTACGACGCTGTTCAACTGTGATTGTCCAATCAACCTTCCCACACCTTCCTGCAGAATATTTATTGGTCGTGCCTGAGGCCACGGCTTTGATGATTGGATAGACCTCATAAAATAGAAATATTTTATTTACTGAATGCTTTTGTCATTGTGATATATATATAATTACCCCCCCCCCCCCATCCAAAATATTTGTACTACGTGAGCAAACATTGCGTACAATAGTGCTTTCTGAACACTGAAGTATAGCACGATTTGTCCACTGCAAATTCAGACAATATTGTTTTTGCGCTGTAATGTAGACACATGGAGACTGCATCAATTTCACTCCCCAGAAAAATGGTTAGCAGAAGGAAGGCAGCGTGTCAGGACTGAAGTGTGGCAAAATCCTGATAAATCACACGCTCAAAGCTGATTATTGTACTCCATACAAATTTTTTGGATGGGAATGAAAAAGCTACTTCCTCATTTAGACTTTCCTTGCAGTCAGGGTGAGTTTTGAATGTGGGGAAACCTCAGGTTCTTGAAGAAGCTGCCCAGGTGTTATGGGTTAAACCCCTCACGAACCAGGGTTAGACACTCCAGATGTTGCGGACTACATCTACCATAATGCTCTTACTGCCATAATGCTGGAAATGCATCAGGGGAGATGTAGTTCACAACGTCTGGAGCGCCCAACTACACCTACCCCTGGTCTTTGCAGGCAAAACAATCTGTTCCTTGAAGGGTAACTCCAAAAAAAAAGTTTTAATAAAACCATACTGGCAAATACTCCCCCCCTTTTCCCCCCTTCCAATGATGCTGCCGTAGCACAAGACTATATATCTGTATGTGCAGCGTTTGAAATTGAAATGCTGACACTCTGCGCACCGTGACCAGTTCCAGTCATTGAAGTGGTTCTGGCTCTTGCAGCAACTCTTTGAAGTTCTGATTACAAAATAGAACGACTCACTCAATAAAGTATTGTTGGTCTGTATAGAGCTGAGCTGCCTACATACGGGGAGTATTCCATTTAGGTGTAGGTGTGCACAAGTACAAGATGACTGACTGCACAAGGTTTGATTTCCTGTTGGTAATTATAAGGCATTTGATTGGATTAGGTAGCTACTTGCTATTGATTGCTATTTAAATTAGCTATTGTTTGCTAATAAGCAGAGGCCTACCCAGGTGTTAAACATTCCTAGTGGGAGGTGATTTTAGGAGTATATAAGGGTAGTTGTCATTAGCTTGGCTAATAGAGCTTGGTTGCTTCATCTAAGTGTTGCTTCTAAGTGTGTGTGTGGTTGGAGATATTCTGGAGAGTGTTGCTTCTAAGTGTGTGTGGTTGGAGATATTCTGGAGAGTGTTGCTTCTAAGTGTGTGTGTGGTTGGAGATATTCTGGAGATAACCTGGAGGTAATCCGAGGTATTCAGGAGGATAAATAAAAAGTTAAGGTTTGTTTGATTTAAATTATTCACCTCATTGGAATGGCAGACTTAGTTCAGTGTAATAGTTGCTTTGCATTTGTTTCACGTTCCACTTTTTGGAGGTTTGGTTGTTGTCTAATCTGTAGACAGTTCTCTATTTTGCGGCAGGAGATTGTATTTTTGAAGTCTGAGATTTGTAAATTATCTGGTAAACAAACTCAGGCTGGAACTGCTGCAAAGCCACTGCCGCAGAGACATACTAGGAATGGCAGATGGATTACTGTAGGATCTGGTAGACTTGGAGTTGTGGATAAAAGGCATATTGCACAGTCTGTTGCTCTACATAATTCATTTTCTGCACTTTCAGAGTGTAGTGGTGTCGTGGAGAGAGGCACTGAGGCTAGTGGTGTTGTGCAGAGAGGCACTGAGGCTAGTGGTGTTGTTCAGAGAGGCACTGAGGCTAGTGGTGTTGTGCAGAGAGGCACTGAGGCTAGTGGTGTTGTGCAGAGAGGCACTGAGGCTAGTGGTGTTGTGCAGAGAGGCACTGAGGCTAGTGGTGTTGTGCAGAGAGGCACTGAGGCTAGTGGTGTTGTGCAGAGAGGCACTGAGGCTAGTGGTGTTGTGCAGAGAGGCACTGAGGCTAGTGGTGTTGTGCAGAGAGGCACTGAGGCTAGTGGTGTTGTGCAGAGAGGCACTGAGGCTAGTGGTGTTGTGCAGAGAGGCACTGAGGCTAGTGGTGTTGTGCAGAGAGGCACTGAGGCTAGTGGTGTTGTGCAGAGAGGCACTGAGGCTAGTGGTGTTGTGCAGAGAGGCACTGAGGCTAGTGGTGTTGTGCAGAGAGGCACTGAGGCTAGTGGTGTTGTGAAGAGAGGCACTGAGGCTAGTGGTGTTGTGAAGAGAGGCACTGAGGCTAGTGGTGTTGTGAAGAGAGGCACTGAGGCTAGTGGTGTTGTGAAGAGAGGCACTGAGGCTAGTGGTGTTGTGAAGAGAGGCATTGAGGCTAGTGGTGTTGTGAAGAGAGGCACTGAGGCTAGTGGTGTTGTGAAGAGAGGCACTGAGGCTAGTGGTGTTGTGAAGAGAGGCACTGAGGCTAGTGGTGTTGTGAAGAGAGGCACTGAGGCTAGTGGTGTTGTGAAGAGAGGCATTGAGGCTAGTGGTGTTGTGAAGAGAGGCATTGAGGCTAGTGGTGTTGTGCAGAGAGGCACTGAGGCTAGTGGTGTTGTGCAGAGAGGCACTGAGGCTAGTGGTGTTGTGCAGAGAGGCTTGGTGAAGCCTAATAGAAAGCAGTTGTTGGTGGGGGATTCCATCATAAGAGGTGTGGAGATGGACAATGGTGGTCTTGTGAGGTGTCTTCCCGGAGCTACTGCTCACAGAGACAGGAGACGTATCGGTAATATTGTTAAGCAAGCAAAGCAGGAAGGGGAATTGGATGTACTTGTCCATTTAGGGACAAATGACTTGGCTTGCAATGAGGTTTCAGAGGTTAAGGAAGTTTTTAGTGTTTTTGCCAATGATATACGGCAGGTTGCTTCCACATTGTCATTCTCTGAAGTTCTGCCTGTGCATAACACTCAGAATGACAGGCGGATGCGTATTAGGGACTTTAACTTGTGGCTTGGTGAATGGTGTCGGGAGCAAGGATTTGGCTTTATTGCTCATGGTAGCTCTGTTTGGAATGGAAATAAACTGTACAAAAAAGATGGTTTGCATCTTTCTCAAAAGGGAACAAATGTTCTCAGTGAGCAGTTCAGAGGTTTTGCTAGGATGTATTTAAACTAGGAGGGGGGGGCAAAAGGGTGATAAAACATCAATCCAATTGTCCCCCAAAACAAGGACAGAAGGTGCCTGTAGCAAGTGTGTTAAAAAATGATAAGCTTAGAGTCATGTCTACAAATGCTCGCAGTTTAGGGAATAAGATCCATGAACTTGTGGCAATAATGGCAACTGATAGTGTAGATTTAGTCGCTGTTACTGAGACATGGTATAATGAGAAAAATGACTGGGACATAGCAATACCAGGGTACTCTTTATATAGAAAAGACAGGGAAGGCAAGAAAGGGGGAGGGGTGGCCCTGTATGTAAAGAATAGCATAAAATCTAGCCTAATAAAGGTTAGTGAGGCGAACATAGAGTCAGTTTGGGTTACGTTAGAATTTGGTAATCACACAGTAACTCGTGTAGGTGTGATTTATAGGCCCCCAGGACAAATTGAAGAGTTAGATAATCTACTAGTTGAAGAAATAGCTAAAATGACAATGAAGGGGGAAGTTATCATCATGGGTGACTTTAATCTTCCTGATATAAATTGGAAAACAAAAATAGCTACTTGTGCCAGGAGCACACATATTCTAAACTCCCTACTGGGATTGTCTCTAAAACAAGTCGTTGAGGAGCCAACTCGTAAAGAGGCCATACTAGATTTAGTGTTAACAAATGGAGATTTGGTATCAGATATTACTGTAGGTGAAAGTTTAGGATCCAGTGATCATCAGTCAGTGTGGTTTAATATAAGAACAGTGACTGAGTCACACCACACAAAAACAAAAGTTTTAGACTTTAGAAAAACAGACTTTTCCAAAATTAGAATATGTGTAAAGGAGTCATTATCAGACTGGAGCAATTTAAATGGAGTCCAAAAGAAATGGGATTATTTAAAAGTTGCACTACTGAAGGCAACAGAAAATTGCATTAGGCTTGTCAGTAAAAGCAAAAAATTCAAGAAACCACTGTGGTACTCCACAGATGTAGCCAAAATAGTAAAAAACAAAAAAGTTAGCATTTAGTAATTATAAAAAAACCCAGAGTGAGGAAGATAGAATTACCTATAAGATTAGGCAGAAAGAGGCTAAGCAAGTTATAAGAGCTTCCAAATCACACACAGAAGAGAAAATAGCACAGTCAGTAAAAAAGGGGGACAAAACCTTTTTTAGATACATAAATGAGAAAAGAAAAGTAAAACAAGGATTAGTTAGATTAAAAACAAAAGAAGGAAGGTATGTAGAAGAGGATAAAGGTCTAGCTGACTGCCTCAATGAATATTTTTGTTCTGTATTTACAGATGAAAATGAAGGAAAGGGACCTCAGTTAAGAAAAAGGATAAATGAGTCATTTATTACACGTGAGTTTACAGAGGAAGAGGTTCTATTTCAACTGTCAAAAGTAAAGACAAATAAGTCAATGGGACCTGATGGAATACACCCAAAGCTATTAAAAGAGCTTAGTGGTGTACTAGCAAAACCATTAACAGATTTATTTAACCAATCATTGATAACAGGAGTAGTCCCAGAAGATTGGAAGTTAGCGAATGTTGTGCCCATTCACAAGAAAGGTAATAGGGAGGAGTCGGGCAACTATAGGCCAGTAAGCCTAACTTCAGTAGTGGGGAAAGTGATGGAAACCATGTTAAAGGATAGGATTGTTGAACATCTAAAAACACATGGATTTCAAGATCAGAGACAACATGGGTTTACTTCAGGGAGATCATGCCAAACTAATCTTATTGATTTTTTTGAGTGGGTAACTAAAATTATAGATCAGGGTGGTGCAGTAGACATTGCTTACCTCGATTTCAGTAAGGCTTTTGACACTGTTGCACATAGAAGGCTTATCAACAAACTACAATCTTTGAGTTTGGATTCCAATATTGTTGAATGGGTAAGGCAGTGGCTGAGTGACAGGCAACAGAGGGTTGTAGTCAATGGTGTATATTCGAAGCTTGGGCTTGTCACCAGTGGGGTACCTCAGGGATCTGTACTTGGACCCATTCTCTTTAATATTTTTATTAGTGATATTGCAGAAGGTCTTGATGGTAAGGTGTGTCTTTTTGCGGATGATACTAAGATATGTAACAGGGTTGATGTTCCAGGAGGGATAAGCCAAATGGAAAATGATTTAGGTAGACTAGAAAAATGGTCAGAGTTGTGGCAACTGACATTTAATGTGGATAAGTGCAAGATAATGCATCTTGGACGTAAAAACCCAAGGGCAGAGTACAGAATATTTGATAGAGTCCTAACCTCAACATCTGAGGAAAGGGATTTAGGGGTGATTATTTCTGATGACTTAAAGGTAGGCAGACAATGTAATAGAGCAGCAGGAAATGCTAGCAGAATGCTTGGTTGTATAGGGAGAGGTATTAGCAGTAGAAAGAGGGAAGTGCTCATGCCATTGTACAGAACACTGGTGAGACCTCACTTGGAGTACTGTACACAGTACTGGAGACCCTATCTTCAGAAGATATTGATACCTTAGAGAGAGTTCAAAGAAGGGCTACTAAACTGGTTCATGGATTGCAGGATAAAACTTACCAGGAAAGGTTAAAGGATCTTAACATGTATAGCATGGAGGAAAGACGAGACAGGGGGGATATGATAGAAACATTTAAATACATAAAGGGAATCAACACAGTAAAGGAGGAGACTATATTTAAAAGAAGAAAAACTACCACAACAAGAGGACATAGTCTTAAATTAGAGGGACAAAGGTTTAAAAATAATATCAGGAAGTATTACTTTACTGAGAGGGTAGTGGATGCATGGAATAGCCTTCCAGCTGAAGTGGTAGAGGTTAACACAGTAAAGGAGTTTAAGCATGCGTGGGATAGGCATAAGGCTATCCTAACTATAAGATAAGGCCAGGGACTAATGAAAGTATTTAGAAAACTGGGCAGACTAGATGGGCCGAATGGTTCTTATCTGCCGTCACATTCTATGTTTCTATGTTTCTATGTTGATGACTGCATAGAACGTTTTATTCTTAAAGGGTTAATTAAACTAGAACAAATCTAAACTGCAGCATACACAGTGACATCTCTGGACCTTGGTGGCACTGGTAATGATTGCGTCACATTGGCGCAGGCTGGCTGCGACGCTGAGTGCGTGTGACTCATCCCTGTAAAGATCTATATATAATATACTTTGGAACTTTAATGAAAGCTGTTGCATTGTTCAGCGTGTGACAGACAGGCAGAGGTTTCCGTGGTTTATATTATATGAGCAGTTCTCTTCTCCCCAGCTTATAGAGCAAATTATTTCTTTCGTTGAAGAGAACAAGCCGTGATAGGTGCCAAGAGTCTGAATTCAGACAGATGACAAGTTCGTGTATCCTGCACCTAGCAAGCGCTATAGGGACTGATAGACTGTTATGCGCACACGCACAAGCCATTTATTTCTATAAAGTTCCTTTCATTTCATCTTGGATTTGAGCAGTAGGCTGGGATTTGCTGGCAGCATTAGGAGAATTTATTTTCTAACTTACAAACAGAAAGAACATGTCTCTTCAGTGAGATGTTATTTATAAGAAGTCGCACTTTATTTCATCAGCTGTTTTCTTAAAAGATTCAGAACTGTCAGGATTGCTATGAGAGCTCGCGCAGAGGTCATGTCATAAGAATAGTCAAGTATGCCCCTGTCTGCATTGCGATTTTTGAACATATCGCATCTCAGTGTCTCAATTCTTCCTTAATGACCTTGTGCGGTGCAGGACAAAGTGATGGTTATCTGCAATCAATCTCCCAATGCTGGTGGGATTATAGGGAAATAAAGGACGTGTGTGTGTGTGTTGCAGTATTTCTAAATTTTAAGGAAATTGGTAGGTTGCGGAGATTGGGTTTTAGGCACCAAATTTAAAGGATAATTTAACAGAGTAGCTCTGTAAGATCACTGCATCATTTCTCGTCTCATATGTTTCAAATCTCTGATTTTTCTCGAATTCTTGTTCAGTTTATCTCAATCAAATGTTCTGGGTGCCGTGCCCTTGTCTTTTTAACTGTGCAATGGAAAATATTGCCGTTTAGTAGAAATGGCAATGTTTACATTGCAGCTCATTGAAGTGGTCTGGGTGCAGTGTCCCTGTCCCACTAAGTCCTGCAATGTAAAACATTGCAGTTTTTGAGAAACTAGAATAATTACATTGCAGGACTAAGACTGCCTCTAGTGGTTTTTTTATTTTTATTTTTTCCAAACAGCCACTAGAAGCACTTCCTGGTGGCTAACAGACTTTTGGTCACCTAACTGACGCTAAACGTCTTTACGCTCTGCATGAACCAATGCTTTTTATTATGGGGAGGGCCTAATGCTCTCACAGTGCTTGTCGTGCATGCACATTTGCCCCCCCACCTGATGACATCGGAGGAGGCAGAGTGCCGACCCAACACCACGAGTGATCGGCGCTGGAATCGTTTAAGTGTTACAAGTGTTTTTAACCCTTTATAAGCATGGAGGGGTGGGAAGGCCAGAAGGCTCTATAGTGTTAGGAATACAACTTTGTATTCCTTACACTATAGAATCCCTTTAACATGCCTCTGATAGCCAAATTAAACTCAGCTATTCAGTCGGATAGTCTCACATTCAGTCAGATGGTCTCACTGTGACAAACCCTGCCTGTGTTAATTTTTGGCATCCTGATATGGATGACAAGATTGTCGTAACCCACCTGAAATTTGTTTCCCAAGCTAATTTTATGTAGTTATTAATGGAAATTGATCCGATCTGTTAGACAGATAATTCGATGGCATAAATTGTAATTTTCATGTTCTGCGTGCCTGTTCCAAATGCTGTTTAGGCAAAAGACTGCCTTTAAGACTATATCCGAGGATTCTAGTCTTATTCCTTAATAAAGTGCAACGTTGCTAGGCAACACGTCCACGTTGTCAAGATATTTCATTACTGGATTCTGACATGAGATCACAGTGCAACTTTTATTTGCCGTTTACCGATTTAACAGTTTAAACCCTCGAGTATCATGGGAGACATAACTTTATCTGCTTTTAAATTATATATAATACTTTGTTTTTTTGTTACTTTGCTAATCCACAGACCCTGTAAATGTAGATTGGACTCTGCACACATCAGGTCATATTGCCAGGCTTCATTGTAGGCTTACAATATTTACTGCAATGCTCTACAATATTAAATATAACACAATATTCTCTGCAATGCCCTATTTTTATTATATTTTATTTTTTCTATCAATGCCTCCTGTTGTTTTGTCCAGTTGTCCTGACATTAAGCACACACACAGACATTTTTATTATCTGGTGTTTTTGGCAATCAGCATTGGCAAAAATACCTATAGATTACTTACAATTACTTTTTCAAGTGGATCTGTCACTTCTCAGTATTTATTGAAGATATATTTAACGCAATCCAAATATACCATAAGACAAAGTAGGGACTGCTTTGTCTTATGGACTATGTTTGAGCTTGACCAAAGGTGGGGCTCTGCAGTTACATTTTGTCCAAACCCAGCAGCCATCAGTGATGATGGTGGGTGGGATTAGGCATCGATCTATGACTGCTCCCACGGTCTCCATAGTGTTATACCCCCGTGGCTTCTGGCAACTAAAACGCTAGGGGCCGAAGAGGATCTTCAAGATCTAATACACAAGTATGTCCCATCTATGCCCTTACACTCTGCTGAAGACTTACGTCTATCTTCTGTCCGTACTCCCACCTCTGATGCTCGCCTTCAAGATTTCTCAAGGGCTACACCGTTCCTGTGGAACTCACTTCCCTCCTCCGTTAGATGCTCACCCAGTCTCCACTCCTTCAAAATATCATTAAAAAACAACATCTTCATAAAAGCGTATCAATTAAACTGTTAATAGCTCCTGACTGATTCCTCTTCTGCAACTGTCACTAGTCTAATACTATCCTTACCTTTTGTGTCCCTTTACCGCACTCCCTCTAGCATGTAAGCTCATTGAGCAGGGCCCTCAGCCCCTACGTTCCTGTGTGTCCAATTTGTCTGGTTACAACTACATGTCTGTTCGTCCACCCATTATAAAGCGCTGCGAAATATGTTGGCGCTATATAAATAATAACATAATAAAAGACCAAGAAGGTAGCTGATATGAGGGAACACTTGAGGTACCTTCCCCTGCACCCCACGATCACGAGAACCAAGCTGTATCTGTCATTTTCGGGCTGAGGGGTCTTCGCGAAATATGCAAAGACTTCTGAAAGTGACAGAACCGCTTTTAACTGCCTGATACGATCAATCTTCATGCTTTTTATTAAAGTCCAGCTATGCTGTATCATGGTCCATAATCATTTTCTTTATTATTATTTTTTTTTAAGACAAGGGTCAACCTATAATCCCTTCGGATATTAAACCCCTCCTCATAGTCCCTCGAAGCATAATATTAACACATTCTGGAAATGTACATAGTTCATGGCTTTTTAGATATTCCTGAACAGTAATCTATGGACACAATTTTTTAAGATTTATTTTTAAATTGTGTTGCTCAAACATCTGTGTGTAAAGTGTATGTTGTTTGTTTCTGTTTTGTATTTATTTCAAGCGATTTGGCATTGACGGCATCAATGACTTTATTTTCGTCTCTATTTGTAGCGATTTGTGACACAAAGTTGTGCTATGAAACAAGTCACGGTTTGTCTCACAGAGCCTTGAAAAATAAGCGTGATTTTGCCACCCTTTCAATAAACGAATCCGTAATAACGTAACACAAACCGAAGACAATCATTGTTTGTTATTGTTTAAATATTTATCTTGTCAATGCTCTAGAAAATCATTGATCCTTTAACGGGCAGAAGAAGTTGATTAGCAGGGATTTCAGCAATGATATATAACCTTCACCTGCCAATATATTAATTTAAGTTGCACACCAAGGAAGGGATGCGTGCTCCGAATGGGAAGCAGCCAGGACATTACATTTCTTATCCACACATTGCGCTAACAAAATACAAAAAAAAAAAAAGGTTTCTTGACAGTGCACAATTTTATTTATTTCCCGTCTTCCGTTTATCAGTTCTGACAGAGATTGCATCAGGCAGAGATAATGCAAGTTCGCAGCTCAAAGGTTCAAATCAAACGACTGCGCATAAGTCAACTAACAAATGATTTTGCTTTAAAATAAAAAACGATATATATATATTATTATTTTTTTACTGTGTCCGTTTCCCAGAGGGCATCTGAAACAAATGGAACCTAAATATATCTATAATTTTTTTTGCTGGTTTGAAATTGGGTAAATCATGGGAATCAAGATAAAGAAATATGTTTTCAATCCATTTTTGATGTGTTAAACATTGTGCAGGGGTCGGAATGTAAGTGGAATTGAAAATTAGGATACATTCCACATTTGACGTTCTACATTTTTTTTTTTTTTTAATTCTTTATTTTTGTCGTGCATATAGGTTTGACAGGCATGCTTGTGGTACCCCAAAGGCATTCCACTTGCTAAGATCGATAACATTTGTTACAGTGGGGTATACAGAGACTCGTGCACGTTTTATATTTAAAGTGAGGATGAACATTAAAACATGAGTAGTAGCAAGGCATGTGTATAGTAGGTACATTAGGCAGAACGTTGTTGTGAATGTAAAAAAGAAAACTAGTTTGTGCCTAGCTAAGATTTGCAGTATAGGACCTGACCAATCTATATAACAGTTAAGCTGTGAGGGTACACATCATGTCTAGTTAGCAGGCTGGTTGTTTAGCAGATGCTAAAGAAAGAAGGAAATATTAGACGATATGCTCAATATTATTACAGTGTCACATACCAGACTATGTGCGTGTGTGTATCCATGCTTGTAGTACTTATGTGTGCAGGTGTACAGGCAAGTTTCAGTAGCGAGCAGCCAGAGGCTTTACTCACAGCTCAGTCCTAGCCCCAGTCTACCTATGCCGGCCTGGGGTACAGCACAGTCCCATCCCAAGCAGACACACTGCATGGCGGCACAATTGATTGCGGGTAGGTAAGTTGCTTTGGTCGTTTTTTTGGGGGTTCTTTTCAGCTTCTCCAGCTGCAGCTGTGCCCTTGTGTGCACTCTCCTGAGTGACCTCCGTGGAGTTGGTGTGGGCCTGAGTGAGAGAAAGCGCTGGTACCGCTGGGCCGTCGTGTTGCAAGGTGGGTGTGGGGTGAGTACTTTGCTCTGCTGCGAGGTTGGTGGGCGCTGGCTGAGGCAGGCTTGTGGCGGTCCATCAGCGAGCAAGCAGTTTGGGACCTGCCGGGTCTCCGCCGCTGCTTGCCTGTGTCTTGCCACGTGGAGTGGTTAGGTGAGCGTTCGCTTGTGGGGTTGCTGTGCAGAGGGAGCCAGGCCTGGGCTTGTCTAACCCCTCAGACCAGCATCTGGGTACCCAGTCGGTTGTTGCTGCATTATCGGTGCCCCCTGTGAGGTTATTGCAGCCCAGATGTAGGTTGGACGGTAGTTGGCGGCGTGTTCTCACCAGGGATGGCTGTGAGTGGTGAGCCTTTCTGTGCTTGGTTGCTATAGTAGTGGTTTGTTGCTTGCCACAATAGACTGCAGACCCGCTTGTTCCCGGAGGTCGCATGGTTCCCTTCTGGCTCGGGGAGAAGGTATGCCTTCCCTCTGGCCTCTGCGCTTCTGTCAGCCGCCATTTTAGTTGAGGCGTTTGGGCCACGAGGCTGGGTGGTAATGTTCTTGGCCCCGGGTTGCGCTGTCTCGGTCTGGTTCCCGCGTTGCGGACCGGGATCACCCCCACCGGTCCAGGGGGGGGGGACGGGGCCAGATCCACCTGGTTGCCGTCCTCTCGTTGGGTCCGTTTGGCAGGATAGTGGAGCAGCGGCCGTCCGCCCCACTCACCGCCGGAGTAGGCCCCAATTAGGGCATCAAGGGTCTCTCCTCCTGGGGACTGCAGCTCGGAGAGCCAGCCTCACCCTGGATCCAGTATCCCCTGTACCCTGAGGACAGGCGCTGGCGGTCCTTGGTATGGTTAGAAATCGTTGTTTTATGGCTGTTTAGGTAGTAATGTGTAGGAGCTGAGCTGCCATGCTGCCTTCCAGCTCGGCGGTCCGGCCCCGCCCCCCGACGTTCTACATTTTAAAGTGAAAATGGTAAAGTGATATTTTAAATTTATATTAAAAAGCAAGCATTACAAATTTAAAATATCGCATCTTCTATAGCTCAGATGTTGTGTATGTGATAAAATAGAGATACACGGCTGCCAAGAGGCCTGGAATTGGGATTCAAGTCCTGCAATCCCCCTGGTGGATTGCTTCAGAGACAATAAAGAACTGTCCCTCAATTTTGTACAGTGTAGACTATTATTAAACATGCTTGCAGCTTGCTCTAGTGTAGCTCTGACGATGGAAGAGCTCGTTAAACAAGATCTGCATATGCGTAGCACTGGTTGACAGGCTCCTGAGATTTCATGTCTGGGAAGTCTGTGATTGGACAATCTCAGAACGTCTGGGCAGGGTTACAATGGGAGGGCTTGCATGGGCTGCAGACAAGAGATCCACAGATTTTGCAAGCTTATTTTAGATATAACCCCAGTGAAAAAAAATAGATAATTAAATGCATGCAAGTTTTCAGTCGGGGTATATCTCCTAAACAGTGATTTTATTTATTTTGTATTTGGCTAGTGGAGTGTCCCTTTAAGTACACTTAAATTTCAAAAAAAAGAAATTCCTGCAAAAGTAGAAATAGTTCAAAAGGCCACCAAGGTAATATTAATAAGAGCACATTCATGTCATGTAATTAGAGAAGAATTGGTGGAACATGGCGTGTCAATCTGGTGTGCAAGTGTCCTCCCTCATCTCATACAAATTCAATGCCCTGATTTCATTTCATGGAAGGTGAGTCTATCTAATGGTGTTCTTAGCTTATAGATTATTTTCCCTGGTTTTGCCAGAAGCCGGACACTAGCAAACAAACATAGAATGGTGCCAGATTCAGAACTGTCCCGCCAAATCTGGGACTGTTGGGAGGTATTAGACGAGACCGCCTCTGTTTCTCTCTATCAGTTTCTCCCCAACTAATTTCCAAGCAAGTAACACTGCTACTTTTAGAATTTTACAGCCGAGTACCCTTGATGTCACTCTTTCATTCAGCAAGTTCATGTTTCTGACACTATCGAAGTACCCTCTGACCAATTCAGACGTACTGCATGCGGTATCTACCATATACAGATAAATCAGGAGTTGTGTGATTGAAATGACTGGTGTCAACCAATCCAATGAAATAATCATGGCTCTGTTGTACTGCTAAAAAATAATTACATTTTTTTAATATATTTTTTTATTTATGTCAATAAAATATCCATACTAATTATTATTGGAATAATCAACTGTTTGAGAGAGAGACGTCAATGGTCCTATGATTCATAGCAGGTATGTCAATAAATAAACTATAATTCATGATCACTTTAATTAGTAAAGAAAGCTGACGTCTCCTGTGGCGTTTAACCCATTCAACGTTCCCTTAACATCTTGAACAATCCTGATCATCAGTGTCTCTCGTCTTCCAAGTGCTGCATAGATTCACTTTTCTATTCCGACGCCTTCACAGAGAAAAAAGTGAAATGTCAGCATTATTGCTCCAGACACATTTCCAAGGTAACAGGGGGAAACGGAGATATTTATTTTTCTGTCCCTGGAAAATACTCCCTGATCTCTTGACTTGAGACTTTTATTATTTTTTTCCCGCGTTCTGCGTCTTTTTACGCTAAATATGCTATTAAATAAACTACAGGTTCTCCTGGCTAACTCAGAAGCTGCAGGCTCAGAAAGTATTTTGTAACAATTTGTTTGTGGTTTTTCTGCGTGTTGTTTTTCTGCACCCGTATGCATGCGCTAATTCTAAACTGACGGACTACAACTAGCAATAAAAACAAATAATTTATTTATTGAACCATTCTCTATTTTTTTTATTGCACACCTTCCAACATTTGAAATGAACAAAGAAGGAACACTTTTTTACAGGTGTAAGTAAGGGTGTAACCAGGGGCGGGTGGATCTGAGAAATTTTATGTGATTTACTGATTACAATTTAGGAAACTAAAATCTAATTAGGAATAAGAACAATGTATCATATTTATAAAGACTGATTTCTAAACACATTTATTGTAGTTTAAAGGACTATTATAGACTTACATGTAAACATGTATGCCTGACACTATAGTCCTACAGTGGCTGTTTAGGTGTCTTTACTCACCTTTTCTCCCACGCCGTGCCGGTCTTGCTATGAGTGGCCCCGCCTCCATGGTTGAGATCATCAATCTTGATGATCTCAGCCAATCCTATGCTTTCCCGTAGGAAAGCATTGGAAGACTATGGCACATGCACATCAAAACATCACGCTGCGTTGCAGCAATTAGCTTTATGGGGAACATTCGGCGACTCCATGCAAAGCATGGAGACACTGAGCATACAGTTATGATAGAATTTATCTTGATTCTAAGGCTCAAGCTTATAGGTGTCATATAATGATATCCTGTATTAAAATTGGCTAACTTGGACTCAGGAAATGCTTGATGCTTGAACAACACTTAAGACCATATATGTCTAAGTTCCGTGAGCAGAGAGCCCCCACCTAAGATTTCTCTACTCTTTTTGTTCTCTCTTACCTTGAAACTTATGTGTTATGTATACATGGCGCTCATCCCTATGTCTTATCTGTACTCCCTTGCTATTACTGTTCTAAGAGTATTTGCACGTAAGCACTTACTTTTTAATGTATAAAACCCAGCTGATGAATAAAACGTCAGAGGCTTATTTTGAATACCAACAGGTGTCTGGTGTCTAATTCTCGCTTCTCCAAGTGCACTTGTAACAACAATTTGGACTTCCTCTGAATATAACAAAGATCATTATTTGGATCCACAACACAGTGAGGGAAAAAAAGTTTGATTACCTGCTGATTTTAAATGTTTATCCCCTGACAAAGAAATGATCAGTCCATCTTAATGGTAGGTGTATTTTAACAGTGAGAGACAGAATAACAAAAAAAAATCCAGAAAAACGCATGTCAAAAAATATAGAAATTAATTTGTATGTCAATGAGTGAAATAAGTATTTGATCCCCTATCAATCAGCAAGATTTCTGGCTCCGAGGTGTCTTTTATACAGCTAACAAGCTAAGATTAGGAGCACTCTCTTAAAGGGAGTAATCTCAGCTCGTTACCTGTATAAAAGACACCTGTCCACAGAATTAATCAATCAGATTCTAAACTCCAAATTCCAAACCATGGCCAAGACCAAAGAGGTGTCCAAGGATGTTAGGGGCAAGATTGTAGACCTACACAAGGCTGGAATGGGCTACAAGACCATCGCAAAGCAGCTTGGTGAGACGGTGACAACAGTTGGTGCGAAATAACTGTCAGTCTCCCTCGGTCTGGTGCGCCATGCAATATCTCACCTTGTGGAGTTTCAATGGTCATTAGAACGATGAGGAATCAGCCCAGAACTACAAGGGAGGATCTTGTTAATGATCTCAAGGCAACTGAGTCCCTAGTCTCCAAGAAAACAATTGGTAACACACTACGCTGTAAAGGACCAGAATCCTGCAGCACCCGCAAGGTCCCCCTGCTCAAGAAAGCCTGTCTGATGTTTGTCAGTGAACATCTGAATGATTCAGAGGAGAACTGGGAGAAAGTGTTGAGGCCAAATTCAAGCTCTTTGGCATTAACTCAACTCCCCGTGTTTGGAGTAGGAGGAATGTTGCCTGTGACCCCAAGAACACCATCCCCACCGTCAAACATGGAGGTAGAAACATTATGCTTTGGAGGTGTTTTTCTGATAAGGGGACAGAACCACTGCACCGCATCAAAGGGACGATGGGCGGGGCCATGTACCATCAAATCTTGGGTGAGAACCTCCTTCCCTCAGTTAGGGTATTGAAAATGAGTCGTGGCTGTTTTTTTTTTTTTTTGCCTTCTTTTGGATCAACAGCAAAAAACATATGTGAGGAAGGATGAACTTGATGGACGCAAGTCTCTTTTCAGCTATGTAACTATGTAACTATATAATGACCCAAAACACACAGCCAAGGCAACAAAGGAGTGGCTCAAGAAGAAGCACATTAAAGGACCACTATAGTGCCAGGAAAACATACTTTTTTCCTGGCTCTATAGGGTCCTTGGGTCCCCCTCCCCCTCTGGGTCCCCCTCCCGCCGGGCTCTAGGGGGGAGGAAGGGGTTAAATTCCTACCTCTTTCCAGTGCCGGGCTCCCTCGGCGCTGGGGAATCTCCTCCTTCTTCTGCCGTCATCGGCATTCTCAATGCTTTCCTATGGACCCTGGCGTCTTCTCACTGTGATTTTCACAGCCTCTAGCGGCTGTCTCTGAAACTGCTATGTTTAAAGCAGGCAGGGTTAATCCTAGATGGACCTGGCACCCAGACCACTTCATTAAGCTTAAGTGGTCTGGGTGCCTATAGTGGTCCTTTAAGGTCCTGGAGTGGCCTAGCCAGTCTCCAGACCATAATCCCATACGAAATCTGTGAAGGGAGCTGAAGGTTCGAGTTGCCAAACGTCAGCCTCGAAACTTTAATGACTTGGAGAGGATCTGCAAAGAGGAGTGGGACTAAATCCCTCCTGAGATGTGTGCAAAGCTGATGGCCAATCACAAGAAACATCTGACCTCTGTGATTGCCAACAAGGTTTTTGTCACCAAGTACTGAGTCGAAGGGATCAAATACTTAATTACTTTACATGCAAATCAATTTATAACTTTTTGACATGCGTTTTTCTGTATTTTTGTTTTTGTTGTTATTCTGTCTCACTGTTAAAATACACCTACCATTAAAATTATAGACTGATCATTTCTTTGTCAGTGGACAAACATTCAAAATCAGCAGGGGATCAAATACGTTTTTCCCTCACTGTAGGTGCTGCACATTGGACTAGGAAGCACCTCTAGGGGTCATATGAGTGACTGCCACTAGAGGTTGTACTAGATTGCAATATAAACATCCTTTTTTTCTGAAAATGCAATTTTTAGAGTGCTAAGACTGCAGGAACAAGCTATAGACATCACAACCACTACATTAAGCAGTAGTGGTTCTGATGACTATAGTGTCCCTTTAAAGACACGTTACTGGGAGTATTATGGCTGTGGAGCTCTGTTCTATACTCAACAAACCAACAATATAGAACTCCTAGGAAAGAACAAACTTTGGATAGGAAATGGGACTAAGGGATTTGGGCTCAACATAGGGACTGTCCTTCCTAAATAGACACTTGGGAGGGGGGGGGGGGGAGGGGTATGATTTTACTGTTTATGTAGTTGTCTAGCTCTTAAATAATCAAAAATAACGATCTTAATGACTCCATCCCAACATTTTTCCATTTCTTTAATGCAAATTATAGCATCTGGTTGTTAGAAAGAATCATTTAACCGTATCAGTGCTAAAAATCTCACAAATAAAACAGAGGGAATACCTGTTGCAATATATTAATGGCAATGTGTAATCAATGTCAATAGTGTCTGTTATAGGTAATACAACTGACATGTGCGGCTTTGACCGTGGGAATACTTTGTATCAATTTGGAAAGACGTCAGATGAATTTAGTGGTTTATTGACTCGGTCTGTCTTTTTGTGACTATCCAACTATGCCCAAGTTGGATTTTTAGCTTAAGAGCCCTTAGGCAAAGGGGTCTTTCAATTCCCTTAGCGGATCTTGTATTCCATTGAAGCCATAAAAACTGCAGCTATTCATACAGAGAATGTGTGAAGTAGCAATGATTTTAGGAGATGCCACTATCTGCACCAGTTTATTTATATCGACCTCTTGGTAAGGATTGCAAAACGCACCAAGCTTCCTTGCATACATTTCTTCTTGTTGAGGGGCAGCCCTGCAGTACATAGAATTAAATGGACACTATAGGCACCAGACCACCTCATCTCATTGAAGTGTGTAGATATATCCTCCCTTACCATCATGCGGCTGATTCGCCAACTGAGCTGGCTGGCAGCAACCGTCCAGTTCCACTTAGTCTGTTTTCACATCCCGGGTATCCACAACACGGCCGCTGACTCTCTGTCTCACTCTCAATTCCAGGTATTCTTCCAGGCACTCCCTACAGTCCACTGTCAGCCATCCAAGACACCGCGGTTTCACAAACTAATCCTGTATTGAACGCACTAATGCACCACGCTAGGACTCTCACACACCAAGCACTATCACCTAACACAGCTGTCACCTACAGTAGGGCACTTACCATTTTTAATAAATTGACAGCGGATTTCGGTTTACAAGGTGATTTTACTACTCAAACTATGGTGGCCTTTGCCTCCTTCTGCCACTTACATTTTAAACTTTCTCACAATACCATTAAACTATATCTCACGGGGGGGGGGGGGGGGTTCAGCACCACAGTCTCACTAATTTACCTAACAACACCCCCTTCTTGTCATCATACCCCATCAATAAAGTCTTTAAGGGTATCTCTAAGGTTTCTGTTCCACTTACCACCACCAGGCTACCAATAGATGGGCCTATCTTTAGACTACTCGGCAATCTACTAGATGAATCCCAACATGAACCTGGTGATCAAGTCTGCAATTTATCTAGCTTTTTACGGTTTCCTCAGACCCAGAGAATTCACCATTGTTTGTCAACGGGATATCACACACAGCCTCAAAACCTCACACCTCACAAAGGTGGAGGATCACTACGTGCTTGCGCTCCCATCTACCAAAACTAATCACTCACTACACGCCACTATCATTCACCTCTTTCCCACTGATAATGCTTGGTGTCCTGTTAAGGCACTAGACCACCTACGGTCAACTCATCACACACACTTACCAGACTCTCCGCTCTTACTACTACAAGGGCACCCACTCACCACTGCTAAATTCACAACGCACGTAAGAACCTTACTGGCAAAACTGGGGACCGCGGTGGCTCCGGCAACTGCCCGGATACCTGTGTCAACTTTTGGTCGCTGGTACGGCTGTATTGCTTGGGTTTTGTGCCACAGTAGACCAAATTTGTCAGGAGCCTCTCCAGCCCGCGACCAGTCAGCATGGCGGTCGGTCCCCGCCCCCCCACCACAACCAACTTTCATCTCAGACACTATCCATTACGTATTAAATTTCGAGCACAAGGTCCCTGGCATCGGGAGATATAAGTAAAAAACCTGCAAAGGACCAGATAATAAACGATACTCTGAATACCATGCAGTATGCGTCTGCAACATATTGTCCCAAACTTGGCCCAGACAGCAATCTATGATCATGGCTTGAGTTGGAAAACATTAGTGCCAAGATCATCTATAGCTATACAAATCAAGCCATATCCATTCCAGAATAGTGGCCTTGCGGCATATTTTAATGGCAGAAGTTGTTTATTTCTGTAAACCCCAATTATTGATTTAGCAAATATCTTCTTCAATTCCTCTTATTTTGTCTCGATGGTTCACTTTAATAAGCTGTATGTATTTTATTATTAACAAACTTAGCCAGTGTTAATAAGCCTGTATGTAGATCCTACTTGTGATATCTGTGGAATAGATTTCTGGATATTGGCCTCTGAATGTATTCGCATGTAGAGTATGTATAAATAATGACTGGAGAATTCTATGTGCCCATACTCTGAAAAAATACTTGGAATCATTCCGTTGCCTAATTTAAGGGAAAATAAGATGTGAAAATAGCAGTGTTTACTTCTTGTACTATACAAGAATCTAATCAATTATTCATAACGATCTAACATCAATGCAATCTAGCCAATTTTTTTTTCATTTCACTAGAAATGTAATAAAAGTAAAATTGAATACTACAAAATGTACTTCATGAATATACGACTAAACTGATTGCAGTGAAGAAAAAAAATAGCTGTAGCATGGCGTCTGCCACTCTGTTGCTGAGACAAATTGTACAATTTTTTTTTAAATGAAAAAAACTGCGTACCCTTGGTAATTGGCAGCGTCTTGAGTTTTTGTCTTGTTGTTGGCAGGGGAGCTTACACTTTGATAATCATTACTGGAAACCACTGTGTTCATTGGGGTTTGGAGTTTTATTTTTCGTTTTTACGTTTGGGCTGCCCAAGAGCGATGGGATTTTGAGTACAGAACACATAATGAGGGCAGGGCAAATACATAACTATATATAAATAAATTACTAGGCAAAATGAAGACTCTCTTAACGGGGAGCGGTCTAAGGATGGATAGAGATTTGCTTATGGTTTGCAGGAATTTTCATTGTTATATGTGCTTTTTGACTTTTTAATTGGGCAAAACAAAACAAAAGCCACACTGTGTAAAAGGTTATTCGGTGAACTACCAGCTGACTGACTTTTGTAAAATGAGATAAGACTTTACTTATTTGTACCATGGTTTAGAGATCCGGCCCTTCAAGGGAAGCAAATGTTGATTGTGGGAACCTCCTAGCCCCCTGAGCAAAGAACATGTTTTTATTGTTGAAACAATTTGCCCATTCGTATATTGGGGCAGTTGGTTGCCAGAAATGCCATGGTGACATGACTCCGTGGATATAGCTCCAGCTTAGAATTTCTGAATCAAAGTTCCAATTCCCCTAAAGCTCAGCTCAGTCTTTAATCCTTCTGGGTACTATCAAGCCGGGTCAAAACATCTAGACGCCAGGACACAATTGGAAACTATCCATGATTTAGTTTAATATTTTGTTTTTTGTTACTGTCCTTTTCTGCTCTTTCATTTTGCCTCTTGGTTGTAGTCTGCCAAGTTTCCTCTAGAGGGCGCTAGTGATAAGGAACTCCACCAGCCACACATTTTAGGGTGTATTTACGAAGTGCCAAGCGCCATCTGGGTTTAATTTGGTTACTTTAACAGTGTTTGCCCTACCATTTGGTTTTCATTAGGCCTAATCGCTACGTATGCTTGATGTTTTGGCTGCTCAGAAATAGCCGAATTGCAAAGAATTCCGTTAATTCCATTTATACAGACCAGGGGAATGGGACAAATTGAGGTGAATGAAATTTTCTGAATTTGCAATACCAAATCCGGAGTTTGGTGAATTTACCCATTTTATTTCCTGTGACAGGAATCCGTTACACCTGTCCAATTTCCTAATAAACTCCCAGCACATAGAGGGGTCCTATAGACCAAAGGTCTTGTGTTTTTATAAATGTCTCCAGAACCCGAGATGGCATTATTGAAGCGCGTTTGAGCAGGATCCTCTTCATCGTTTTGTTCCTGTAAGTTTTTGTAATTATCTCATTTATTGTTAAATCCCCCTCCTTTAATATTGTAATGCGCTACGGAATTTGTTGGCGCTATATAAATACCAATAATATTATTTTCCTCCGATACATATGCGCTGTACTGTATCTCTAACAATAAATCATATTTTTGGTTAGGTTTAGTGTAGGGGTTAATCTAGACATATCCCAATGCTGCCTGAGGTTAGTGGAAGTCACAGTTCCCATGGTAGCTGTTTCACCTGCCCTTATTAAAATGGTACAGCTCAGGAGTGTAACTCCCACTAATCTTGGGCAGACAACGACATTTCTATCCTGTTACTACCCGAGATTAGGGCCTCCAGCCTGCATGGTGGCAGTCTGGGCATTATTACATATTCATGACACTGAATAACTGCACAGATAATACAACCATCCATGCAGAATGGGATTATAAGACGTCTTCTGCCCAATGAATTGTACTACTTGACCGCTCTAAATGGTTGGTGCTGCCATCTTCTATCTTCAGCTCCTGGCCTTCATCCGCAAGGAGCCACGTCAACTTTGTACTCTTGGTAGATCCCCAGATGTTAACATGAGTATTTTAGAACAATTCCATCTTTGTACTCGTGACCAGAGGGGACAGAGCCACTATAAGGATCATGACATTGCTTTTTATTTAGTTTATAAAAACCTAAATATTAATCAAAAATAGTATTTTTTTTTCTCAGTAGAATCCAATTCTAGGTCAGTAAGTGGCTGTTTTGGCTCAGTATCTTGCAAGTGTGGCCTTCTCGTCAATGTGTTTTACATGGGAACTTGTTGAGTCTCTGTGATAATTTTGCAATAAAATGTCATAATTAT
Source organism: Pelobates fuscus (assembly GCF_036172605.1). Taxonomy (NCBI): domain Eukaryota; kingdom Metazoa; phylum Chordata; class Amphibia; order Anura; family Pelobatidae; genus Pelobates; species Pelobates fuscus. The sequence continues at coordinate 155,160,660 of NC_086325.1, read as the reverse complement.
GATCTCATTTCTGGGCCCTTGATTGTATCTTATTTGTTGAGCATACAAAAACTATCCATTTTATCTGGTGCCGATACATTCTCGAGTCTTTACAATTCCATCCGCAACAACTAAACAAACACAGGGCTGACTTTGTTTCTGGCATTGGGTCTTACTCTGTGAAATAGTACGTAGGAGAAAGGGATCAATATTAAACGTCAAGGTCTTTCACTCTGTTTTGTTTTAGCTTCAATGTTCTCAGTAGGATGTTCTACTTGGCATATGCTGTTTTTTCTAGAGAGACTTGGTGGATCAAGGTTTGTTAAGCCTGTTTTGGTAAATGTATTCTGTTACTTTGTATAGTTTATGCGGCTATTCCTTCTTCGTTTTGTATACTTCATCAGCTTTTTCCAGAGAGATTATAAGTATTCATTATCTCCGTGATTTGTGATCATTGCACTCAACTTTATAAGTTATCTTGGTTAATTCCAGGTTAAAACCTTAAGACATTTTCCCCATGTTGGTTTTAGTAAGAATAGATCATTTTTAATTTGAGGTGTGCCTTTGCATCTGAAATATTGGGATGATTGGGCCAATGGGGAGATTTGCGCCACTGGCACTGCCCACTATAAAAGGGGCCGGGGCTTTTTTTAGAAGGGCTGTCACTGGCTCAGTGACAGCCCTCCTAATTTAAAGGAGCACTGTAGTCACTATAACCATTTCATCTCTTTGATTTGGTTAGAGTGCCTGGCACTGTCCCTCCATTCAGTGTTTCACCATGTTCGTGCAGAATGCCACAAAATAAGAGTCCCTGGCCACCCACAGTCCAGCCCCTTCTGTATGTGTAGCTAAGGCAGAGATTACACACTTCCTTGTTGTCATACCCATTTATACCGTCCGTTGGAGCTCTGACAGGCTAAAAGCGGTCAGCGGACACTCTCAGCCAGTCACAGCTGCCCATTGCTGCTCAGGCTAATACTTCCTTATTAGCCAAAGCAGCACAGAGGGGATGGACTGCTGGGGACTCTTGTTTAGCATTAAAACTGTTTAATGCTGAAAGATATGATGGTACCACGGGACTCCATCCACGATAACCAGTTTAATGAGATGAAGCAGATACAGTGCCCCTTTAAGTAGTCAAACTGTTTGCTAACATTTTAACAACTTACCTGGCGGGGAGCTGGTCACTTCCTCTAGGGAGTGCCAGTAGCTGTGCAGGGCTATCTTGTTGGCTGAGATCATCAGATGACCACTCTTGGCCAATGAGCTAAGCCCTGCACCTACAAACGTAGCTCATTCCAAAGAACTTACTGCTCAAAAGCATGGAGGAGCTGACTGTTGCCCGACCGCAGATAAGTTGTCCAACCGTAAGCAAATGTTTTAACTATTTACATAGCGGGAGCGCCGAGCACGCCTGCTACCGTTATTGAAACAATTTCTGGTTTATCGAATCACAAATGCCCTTCGCTAGTTGTAGTGATAAGTAAGTAAAATTGAAAACTGCAGAATTTGTGGCTCTGTGACCTACAAATAACTTAACATTAATCAATAGCTGAAGCGTACACGGAATGTTCAGCACTCGTAGGGAAACGTGCCAGAAACCCTTCAGTTATCCAACTCTCCCAGGATGTCTTGTGAAAACGTCTTGACATCAGTCAGTTAAAAACAATATTCCCAACGGATTATCTCGCCAAGCATCAGTAAAATGTTACTGTGCGACTGTAGTTGATTCTTGAAGATAAGCCTGTTTGTCAGCATGGCCTGGAAACGTTTAAAATGAAGAAATAGTTTACTGATATCAACCAGTCGGAAGCTAGCATTTTCGAAGATGTTTAGCGCCAGCTGCCGTTGCGTGGGTGCGTGGATTGTGCTGCGTGGCAATGGCTGCGTGGCCCATTGTGCCTAGAGGAAAAATAAATAAACGACTCCCCTATTTTGAGACATATAGCGCGCCTCTGTGGGGAGCTCACCCTTTTCCTTGCAGGATATGGCAGTATGTGCGTAATGAACAGTAAGAATCAAGATGGTCGCACCTTGTGGAGTAAAGACGTACATTTTTTAAGGGACATTTAAAACACGTTTAAACCGCTCAGCTTGTTGTATTCATTCTAATTATTCTAAATTCTCAAATTTATACCGATTTCATTATAATGAAGACACGCAAAGCATAGAGAATGCCATGAATGTTAATTAGCCATCATGCCTCTCTGTGACGCTTTCCACTGTTTGTTTTCTTTTAGGAGAACAAGAAGATATAAGCAAACTGCTAAAAGCGTAAGCACGGTACCCATAAAGGGCCAGTCCTTTAACAAACCAAATTAATTTGCCAATTAGTTCCACTTTCATAATATCATTCATTAGTGGACAAAGGTTCTCGCACAAGCAATAACAGCATTTCTCTGTAATCGTCTCCCTCCGCTAAGTATCACAGAGAAAAATAAAATAAATAAGTAAACCTAGTCAAGTGGACACTTGTCTTTTGGGGACAAGAATGAAGCAAACAGTGGAAAGCAGAGGACAGCTCTGATTTATAAGAAAGAATGGCTGTTCAATTATATTGATTTCTGCGTCACAATCAAATTTGGTTTGATTTAAGACAATTGCTCTGCACAGAGCATCACGGCTAAACTGATCTGATCTCCCAAAGCAACCGTTTCAGAAAGTCGATAGCTTTAATTCCCCCCCCCCCCACTTTATATCCCTCTGTACAAACTATTACTATTTCACTCGATCCACTCGTAAGCTGCCAGTGATTTTTATACCGTGTCTGTACACTGTAGGGCAGTGATAGCTAAACACTCTGGATACTTATATGATGCATGTTACCTTGTTATGTCTCTGGAGGAGCTCAGATTCTATTACAACAAATATTAAAATATTTAACTATAGCGTTAGAAATACAAACCTGTCCATAGTTAGATATATAGTCCCCCACCGCCCTGTTTGCAATTAAAATTACTGTACCTTACTTACCTTTCGGAATTCTGCGATGTCATCAAGGAGGCATAGCCTCCTCCGTAATGGTTTCATCCAGTCCTACTCATAGAGGAGCATTGAGGACCTAATGCGCATGCACAGCGTGTGCCATGAGCTGGCCAGTATGAAAGCATTGTATTCAATGATATTCTATGGAAGCTTCGGCGTCACTTAAAGGACCACTATAGTGCCAGGAAAACAAACTATAGGGTCTTTAGGTCCCCCTCACCCGGGCTAAAGGGGGCTGAAAGGCTTAAAAACGTACTTTCTCCAGCGCCGGGGAACTCTCCTCCCTTTCCCGTCGTCAGCTTTGAATGCGCATGCGCGGCAAGAGCCGTGCGCACATTCAAACAGTCCATAGGAAAGCATTTCTCAATGCTTTCCTATGGACATCAGCGTTTTCTCACTGTGATTTTAACAGTGAGAATCGCGGAAGCGCCTCTAGCGGCTGTCAGTGAGACAGCCACCAGAGGCTGGATAAACCCTAATGTAAACATAGCAGTTTCTCTGAAACTATGTTCACAGCTGCAGGGTTAACACTACCTTGAGCTGAAGTGGTCTGGGTGCCTATAGTGGCCCTTTAACTGAGTTTTACTCCATCAGTGCAAAAGAAGCACCTCTAGTGACTGTCGGGAAGGCCAGTACTAGAGGTGGATTGAACTCTGCAATGTAAACATTAGTTTGAAAAATAAAAAAAGTTTAAAAGGACCGGGACACTGCATTCAGACCACTTCATTGAGAGGAGGTGGTCTGGGTGACTACAGTGTCCTTTAGTGACTTGTTAACATGGCAGCTATAAAGCCAGATTTGACCTTCTGCTAATCCAGCAATGGATAAAGGCCCTGCCCTTGACTGTCACCCCTGTGGCTCAGTCCAGATGTGTTTAGGCCTGCTGAGAATCTTGGGAAATGTAGTCCGAAAACTAGTCCACACACTCACCCAAAAGACCACCATGTAGTTAGAAGACTATTTAGAGTTGTAGCGTAGCAAGCATGTTTAAATGCCCTACTGTAAAATACAGGGAGTGAAATACAGGACATTTAAACCCAGCCTACGCAGCCCCGACTGCCCCCCTCTCTCCCTCTACCAGGTAGATTGTTCTTGCACACATACGTACTGGGTTACTTCCTCTCTTTTTGGGTGGGCATATTATCAGTGAATTAAAATGCTTGAGATAATGAATATCTGGTACTTTATCATGATTCTGAACTGGACAGTTAATAAACACCTTATTCTGTAAAACACCAATAAGTTTTAAGAGCGATGGCGCCAATATGATTTTTATAAATTCATGTCCGTGTATTTCCAAATATATATATATATATATATGCACACACACACACATATTCGGGCTCTTTTCTTCTATGTCTGAAGTCAAACACATTACTGAAACATTATGTTTTAGCAGTTCTATCTGGTGCATTCTGTACACATGTTGTGTTTGTGGAGGTGAAAAAAAAACTGTTATAAATAAATTTTTTGTTTATTGTTTTCAATTAAAATTATCAAAACTGTTATTCATCATTTGGAACTGTTGTTGTTCATCAAGTGGGTCTATGTTTGGTTTGGGACTGCATGTCCCATGATGCACAGCCAGCAAAATTGTATAATGTGTTGTATTTCAGAAGGATTACCAAGCACCATGGGATCTGTAGTTTCACGGAGCACTGTCTCCATCCCCCTAATCTACCGGCCTTTTGGTTAATTGATTAGTCTTAACTTGCAGCACTGATAAAGTATTCTTATTTGTGGCTCTCGCTGGGTGACATCACCATGTGTACTCTGTCAGCCTTTGCAGTAAGATAAATGGCAGCATCCATATAGCTTGTATTGACCTTTACTCAGAGAAACAGGACTTTCCACAGGAGAAATGCAATAGCGGTAGCAGTGACCCCACATTATTTACAATTAATTACTCCATTATTTTTGTTACAATACTGTCCCTTTAAATTGGAGGGGGGGGGGGTGGAGAATGCCTTTCTAAATGTGTTATAGACTTTTGTACCGAGGCAAAATGATTGATCTTATTTTATGCCGTGAGGAGGTAACGGGATGATATATCCTTCCAACCAATGGCATTTTGTATTAATGACCTTGTTAATGAGAAATTTGGAATGTGAAGGAAGTCCAGTTTGCATGGCAGCTCTATGTCTGTAAGTAATGGTCTCTCTCTCCGCTATTGCTAATAGATGGCTTTGTCCAGACCGCTCTCTGTCTTTGTCTTCTAACACTCCAGCTGATTGTTATAGGCTTGGTTAATTGCCTTACTGTTTATCTCGTTATTGTAAACCGAACATTATTTGTTGAGTTAGCAAAAGCCTACGCAGTCAATTGCTGCTAGGGGGGACACACAAGAAATATTGGAACAATAATGCGTTTCCCAATCAAAAACAAAATAAATTATATATGTTATTGTTGCGGAAATCAATGTGCGTTGAAAGTGATTTTTGAAATTTTGAATTCTGGGCTACAGTCAGCTGTGGTTTCAGCTCCGTTACTTTAGCCTAAAATTTTAAATTCACTTTGCATTCAGGACAATTTACACTTTTAGTGGATAACCCTCTCTCTCACACATAAAAAAATTTTCTACCTATATTCTATGGAAACATCTCCATAATTAATAAGATTACTAGAAGTGTTTGCCATATCGGTGAGAATTAATAATGCACATTGTGGGTCCTGTCTAAAGAGCAGTTCTGGGGTGAATTGGTCCGAGCATTCCATCGTTTCCCATAGTGACTACCCCACTTTCTGAACATTGGAGGTAATGTAGAAAAGGTGCATAACTCCAAACAATCTCACTTTTCGGGGGACATTTCTGATTTTGGGGGTTGTGTCCCGTTTTAGGAAAACTTCCCCGGGCAGCATGGCGCAATCGTATCACTAAGCGCACTTGAATTCACGCTGCACAGTGGGCACGAAGACCATGTAGAAGAGCGCATTAGGAGCACTGCCTTCATGGTCCTGTTGGTAAAGGACCAGCCACACAGACGTGGGTGGGCCACCCTCTGTCAGATGCCTACAATCGCATCTCTAAGTCACATCACTGGCGATGCCCCCCCTCCCTTTGTCAATTGCGTATTTCCAGTGTTGGGTGGTATTGAAGGTGTTGTGTACCAAAATATGGTCTGTATTACTAAAAGTGGAATCAGCAGGCACATTGGTGACGCCTCCCCTTTAACCCTTTAAGGACACATGCCATGTGTGACATGTCATGATTCCCTTTTATTCCAGAAGTTTGGTCCTTAAGGGGTTAAATTTTGTCACCATTTTACAGAGCAGATACTTTTTATACATAACCTCCTGTTGTATATTCATGTTTAGATATCATTCCCACTGGATCATATATATATATATATATTTATTTATTTTTTATATTTTTTTTTGAAAACAAAACTAGCTCAGTTTGGTGTAAAGTGCTAGAATTAGAGAAATAAATGTTAACATTCCTGAGGTTGCCACAGTGATCTTCCCAAATAACTCACGTTGCCTGGCGCTGCTCCAATGTGCACCTACCAGCTTCTTTATAAAGTGCATACGTATTATTATTCCAAATTCTTACAGGGAAAACTAACATCTAAGGGTCCAGGGCTTTGGCAAACCTGTTTATATCATAATATGCATGGCATGGCATGGCATTGGGCCTTAATGGGTTAAAGTCAATGGGATCAAGGCTATTATATAGTTTGAATTGAAGCATGCATGCACACCAATATAAACTCCTGATGAATATGTGATTTCAAGGGATGGACGGAAAATAAACACAATGTGTAAGCATTTCCTACCTCCTCGCTATTGAATGTCATGTTTAACTGCAACTGGAATGTTTTGTATGAAAAGGGAAAAAAAAAAAAGCTAAACAAATGAAATGTGAATGCAAACTCTTGAGGTTTTTTTCCCCCCACATTTTATTTTCCATATTCACCTCTCTGAGAGTTGCAATATGCTAGCCTTGTCTCTCAGACAGTATTCTTTTTTTTTTTTTTATGTGAGCGGATGGTTGCCATGGTAACAGAGGCTTAGGGGAGTCTCACGTTGACGTCGCTTGCTGGCCTCTCCGAGCTCCGGGAGCAGATGTTACATGGAATCCTTAGAGCTCTGCTGACAACAATGAGCATCGCTCCCCCTTAGCTGCAAATCAAGGCGACTCGAGAGCGCTCGGCGCTGCACTGCACTGCTCGTGCAAAAAGGAGCAGTTCGGTGTGTTTAATTCTGGTGTTCTTGTCTCACCCCACAGGGGTTCCTCAGCCGTCGGCTCAAAGGCTCCATCAAACGGACAAAGAGCCAACCAAAGCTTGACAGAAACAGCAGTTTTCGGCACATCATACCTGGCTTCAGGAGTGTGGACAATGACCGGTAAGTCGGCCTTCGTTCTTTAATCAATCAATGGCTTAGTGTTTGCATATATGCATTATCTGCATATCTATGCTATTCTTTCTCTCTTATTAGACTGATTGTCTGTATATTTATCTACCTAGTCTAATATATCTCTATCTGTCTTTGTGTCTCTTTATCTATCTTTCTAATCCCTCTATCTATGTAATATAATAATAGCATGTATATTCTGTCTACATAGTATTCTATACATTGTCTTTTATATTTATTCTATCATTTGTATCTGTATTGTCCCTTCTATCTCGGTATCTCTAATGTATCTGTTATAGCTATCCCTTGCAAATGTTCCATTTCTAGTCAGAGGGGCGTCATACCCCAAATTCCGACACCCTCTAGCTCTATTTCCTGGGGCGATGATAATTGCAGGTGAAGAGTTCAATGCCCTGATACGTATTACCCCCCTATGGGCTTAAATAGGAGTTACAGAATATTAAGAGTCTTGCAGTCTGAAGGAAGAAGCACTCACTTGTCTTCTGAGTGCTATTGAGAAATGTCATCAGGAGACGGCTAAGGCTGACTAGATAGCATTCCCTCTCCAGGTTTTTTTTTTTGTTGTTGTTGAGGGGGGCAGGGAGGTGGGTTATGTCATTTTAGATGTCAGCTGCTTAGACAAGAGTTTGGAAGAATGTTTGACAGAGTTAAGTTAGTACCCAATCAGCAGCAGGAAGATTTACAGAGCCATACTGATTTAGTGTCTGTGTGTGTTTGTGCTTCTGTGTGTGTGTGTGTGTGTGTGTGTGTGTATATTTACGGATGTGTGTGTGTGTGTGTGTGTGTGTATTTACGGATGTATGTCTGTGTGTGTTTGTGTGTGTGTGTTTACATATGTATGTGTTTCTGTGTGTGTGTATACAGGCCAGAACAAAATGAGTTTGTGCCAACTGCATGCATCTTAAAGATGTAGAAGGATTTATGAAAATAAATGTAAAGTTTGGCCAGAAAAACCTGCCATGCATCGGTTTAAGCTGCCCTCTCCCTTACTTATTGCCGTTTACTGCATTTGTAATTAAACTGTATTTTGCTTACATTGTGCCTGTCAACCTGCTGGCTGTGATTTTTATTATAAATGTGTTTGTTTGTTTTTCTTACATTTGCAAGGCTTGTGTATACTGTGCACAGTAGTGCTCTTTGCTTTAACCCCCCCAGACAGAGGTACCTACCTGCGAATGAGCAATTAAATTGTGTAGAACATTGGGAGCTAGTACTGGACTTTCCTGTGTGTGTGGACTGCGTTTCCCATGATGCAAAGCAATTATTTGGCTGGGTTATTATCATGGGAAATGTACTTAAGTAAACTCTAGGGTGCCATTGGTAGCCCTCTATGGGCTAGGTTACTGAAGGAAGCAAGAACATGGTACGTTAGCTATTATCTATAACAAGGGACCTATATATACAGGAGCAGCTTACAGCTATTATTGAACTATTTTACTCCCATCTTTATCAGCCCACATCCACAGGTGCACTATAAACCCCATGTTACATCTGTGATCATTTAAGATTTCACAATTTTTATTGTCTGTTCTGCGTTGCCTAACATCCTGTCACATTATCGTGAATTTCTTTTTTCCTTGAGGCAAAATTTATTTTTATGTATGCGCAAGAAATAGAATGCCTGAAGGTTTGAGCTTAATTTAGTATCGAGACCTGGAATCAGATTTTCTCTCTGCGATAAGACAAAAAAAACAGAAAAAACTCTGGGCAAAGTGCTACAAATATAGCAATCCCTACGGAAACCAATGGAATGTTTCAACAAACCAGGAAGCAAATGTGAGCTGTTTGCTCCCAATTTAGCACTTTGCCTCATCTTCTACATCTATATTTTTGGTTTTTTTTTTTTTTATGAGCAAAACTAAGGTAAAGTGCTACATAAAGACCAGTCTCCGTACAAATCAGTCGAAACGCCTTCTTACATTTTGCCCTAGAATTGAATAAAATATACATTTAGAATTAGTTTATGGAGGAAGGCAAATGTAGCAAAAAAAAAAAAAAAAAATGACAATGCAAAGAATGAAAATATGTGGATACATATTTATATATCTGTATTGATATAATTTGTAGGTATCTAAGATCTATACGTAGATTGACAGATAGTCCTGTTTGTCTAATCAGTATTGTTCTTTATTATTCTGTTTAGAAGTCTCTTACTGAATTTCTTTGTCTACTTCTTTTTATTACAAACCTTTTTATTATAATTTAACTTTCTTCTTTTTTTCTCTCTCTCTCTCTCTTTTTTGTTTTCTGTATCAGATTATAAACTGTAAAAATCTTTAGAACCATTTTATGCAATGCTATTCTAGAGGCCCCCAAGATATCTTGCATTCGGCCCTGTCATAATTGGCTTTTCGCATTCTCATGTTCGGGAGCCTGCTGCGATCCCAACGTGAACGGGCAGTTGACAATGAAGTCCTAATTGATCTTTTCTCTTAATGGAATTGTTCTTTCTCTGTATTGATTCTTCACGGAAATATATCTTTGCATCTTGGTTTAGAAATTGGGTTGTTTGGTGACCTTGTGTTACAGCTTATTTTGTGTCCTTGTATTGTTTTGTATGAGAATATATAATGTTGCTGAAGAATTTCATGTTGTTCTGCACTTTTCAGGGTTTATTTTAGACCGTTTATGGTCTCTTTTTATTTCACTGTAATTAATTTAGCCATCATTAGAGTGCCTCTGATCTATCTGCAGAGTCAGGATAGTGAAAGAGATGGTTGGTGGTCTGGCTCTCGACATTTAATCAACTGGAAAATCAGAGTCCGCTCACTTGCCAGTTAATTGGGTTCTGTCAACACAAGTATTGTTACCCAGGCAGAGTATTTTCTTTTATATTATTATTTTTCCGTCTGTGTTGATTGTGTTTACATTTAATATTCATGCAATGCCCGGGAACATTGGATTGCTGGAAGGCCTTGAAACCAATTATTGAAAAGCCTCATAAATATTGCATACAAGTAGATGTACTGTATGTTTAGCCTTCATGACTCCATTCTTGGGAGGTGACCAGTGTTAAATCCTTACCATGTTCCTGCGTATCAGTCTGAATTGTTGCACATTTATTTTATATTTGTGTATATAGCATTCCTCTGATGGTTATTTTGTGGGGATTAAATCAGTTATATGGTTTGGGAAATAATGTACAATCCATTCACCTTATGGGTTATCTTTTGTACTGTCTTAAAGGAGAGCTCTCATTTTTTTTCTTCAGTTTTTCTTTGCTTATGTCCTCTGTATCCTAAAGATTATACACCCGCTTTGCCACCTGCCATGATATATATATATTACTTTTTCTTCATTGGCTGGATTTATAGGCCTGCAGCCATTTTGTTCTCCTCCGTCCATATTGTCTGCAGTCTGCCCTTCTGTGGGATTCTATTGATTAATGGATTGTGGGTAAATTATCATAGCAACGTAAAATGAACTTTGCTGAAGCTCCTCCCATTACCGACATTTGCCAAAGGTCACGCTTCCATGAGAAATAGTACTCCCTATGACGTCTTAGGTGTAACTAAAAAAAAAAAAAAAACTAAGGTGAATTTTAAAAATATAAATAAAACCAAGAGGGACAAAAGGATTAATTTAAAAGCAAAACCTGCAAGTTAAAAAACAAACAAAAACAAAAAACACTTTTTTAATAGCCTAAACTTTTTTTTTGTCAATCTTTATTTAGCAAGATTTTTATGAATCGTATGAATTAAACAGCATTATCCTGCACAGTGGATAGTAAAACGTTGATCGATAAGCAGAATGTTGCAGAATGTGATCGATTACAATCCTCATGTCAACTGAGAACAAAAACTAAAGAGCAGTATTATCAAAATATTACTTCAATCGTCTTAAATGCCTAAACTTGCACATTTGGTGAGCACCAGGGGTCCAGTTGTGTTGTATACAGCCTTGAAAGTCTCTCCTATCCATACACATTCAACTTATTTTCACCACGAGTCACCATATCTAGGAATTCTGCCGCTTCCCCATGGAAATAATGCATTGTAATTGTTATTACTAAGCATTCCGTGTAGAATATTGTTCTGCTGAAAAGAGGAACAGTTCAGAACTAAAATCTTTCACAGCCCAACCTCTCCGGTTCTGCCCCTTTAATATGTAAACTCTTCTGATTTCTTGATAAATAGTGATGTCCCGAACAGTTCGCCGGGAACCGTTCGCCGGCGATGTTCGGTCCGCTCCCTATTCGTCATGGAGGTGGTAGGGTCTGGGAGGGAGGGTCTGCTGCTGATTGGCTGGAATGTGTCTGCTGACTGTGAGGTACAGGGTCAAAGTTTACTCAATGATGACGAATAGGGGCGGACCGAACATCGTGCGTGTTCGCGACCGCGAACGGTTCCCGGCGAACTGTTCGGGACATCACTATTGATAAACTATGTCCACTTCCTGTTCTACTGTCTAACTCTTCCAAACAGGAAGTAGAATTCTGCTGTACAGAGTGATGTTCTCTTCTTGTGGTGATGGACGGTCTATTGTTCTTTGCACAGTTCTGTTAATGGATAGCTCACCAGACACTTTTTGTGTTTGCACTGTGACATCCACCTAAGATGGTTTTATTTTAAAGATGTGTAGTTAATAGTAATTGGTTAATTTGTCAGGGTTGTGATGAACACTGTAAGTGTTAAATTCTATTTATTTATGAATACGGTTTGCATGCGAATCAGAGCATTGTAATGACTATAATGTTTCATAGTGAGCATCTTGCTTGGTGACCCCGCCACCCCCCCCCCCCCCCCCCTGCAAACTTACCTTTTAATTCATGTGTTTCTTCATTCCAGAGTGTCCAGCACCCAAACCCCACCCTTTATTCCTCTGACATTATATCAGGAAGACAAACTTCCTTTTTCAGCCATCCAAATAGTTGTACTGGCGGCAAGAGCATGCACTTTCTGCTCACACTGTGCAAGTCACGTAGAGTAGCTGTGCCATGAACACACAAACAAAGCAGTGTGTCCTTTATTGCTCAGTGTGTTACTCACAGGCTAATTGTGATGACATGAATGAACACACAAACACGGCAGTGAACACACAAACACAGCAGTATCATGCCCTCTTGCTCAATGTGTGTACTCGCAGGCTGATTTTGATGACATAATTGGGAAGTGCTTAAATCATGTACTCTGTTAGCCCAGATTATGTCTGTGGGTAGAGGGTGGAATACTGTATAAAATAGAGGGGAGGAGGGATGCAATAAGCTGTAGTGGTTGTGGTGCTTAGATGATCAATTACAGGGTAGTTGTAGCGTGAAATTATATTACTTTTAATATATGTGGAAAGAAAATAGAATCTTATAAAAAAAAAATATATATATATTTTATTTGAGACATTAAAAATGATCTTATCTCGGATAAAAAAAAAATAATACTCTGCACTAGAACATTTTAATGATATTTGCCCCTCTGTTGGCTTGCTGATACAGTACAGTAGGTTTCAATTGATCCCTCGCCTGCCAAATGTGCAGATATACCTTCCAAATTCCTAGTGAAATAATTAATATTTTTATTCTGTATTTTGTTCAGAAAATAATAGATTTTTATTGCACGGAGTCCGATTTATTGAATTTCACGGTTACCTGTAGAAAATGACTGTCTTAGCACTACCTTGCTGTATCGCGCTGAGCATTTTTTTATTGCTCTGGTGTATCTGAGCTTTGTAAAAGACTAAAACATACATTAGGACTGTTAACTAACACCCTCGTCAACTAACCACATACTTTGTCTCAGAGACTGCTTTTATTTTTCTTTGTCAACTCAGGTTTCCTAAAGCAAACATAGCCCACTTTACTGGGGAAAGTGTTAAACGCAAAAATCTCCCGAGACCCACAAAAGGAAAAAGAAAAAACCCTGTGCATTCAGCCACATTTACAATCTATTCCAGATTTCCCCTGGAATAGGCTTTGTGGATAAATGTTCTTTACATTGTAGGTAAAGCTAGCATTTTTTTTTTATTCAGCAAACTAAATTGGATCAGACAGCTTTGAACTGACAAACTGTCTTTGCTGTATTGTAGGACTGTCTGACAGGCAGCACAAAGCTTAGATAAAACACACGATGAGTTGTGGACTTCCCACAGAGAATTGTCTTATATTAATGATTATTACGTTTGGTTTTAAAATTCAAATGTACGTAAGTAATGATAGAAGCCCATGGTGGGAAGCCATGCTGAGAATTCTCAACCGGATTGAAGATTCCATACCTCCCGTAATTAGCTAGATAGGACCTGAGACAAGTAGTGTGCCAGTGACCGCGTGCTTTTTTCTGATTACCCAAGGCATCTGCAAAAGGGACGTGTCCTCCTTGAAAGCCAAGGCTGCTCACAAAAAGAGCATCATGGAAGCCTTCTCACATGGACAAGGGTAGGCCTTCACCATACTTTCTAACATACTCATACTACATTGTGTTTAGGACATTGCTGGTGTTGTCGGTGTCTAAACACCATAAAAATAGTCCAATATGTCGGACGGGGTTTCCTAATTGGAAATGTCTTCATTGCCCAACTGTTTCCACTCTCCTTGCACAACTTACTATTGATATCAAGGCTGCAGTTCATGTTGAATTAGTATGGCGAAACAGGTTATACCTTAGTCTTCCTCCTCATCCATTTTGTTTGTTGATGAATGTCCTGGTTTGTCACATTTAGAGAGTGTACTAGTCACTTTATTGTGGCCATTGACGGAACGGGAGGAGAGGTCTATACCTTCACCCACTTGTGCCTCATGTGAATGTGTTGCTTTAGCTGGACATGTGGTAAGAAACACCCACACCCCCCACCCCCTCCCAAAAACAACACCAGACACAAACTGACGCAACTTGTTTGGGTGTTGTTTCTTGCCACATGTCCAGCTAAAGCTCCTGTTCCGTCAATGGCCACAATAAAGTGACTAGTACACGCTCTAAATGTGGGGTTGACCGAAAAGTGCTGATTTTAATAAAAATATGTACTTTTATAACTCTACCATGAAACAGGGAGGCTTACTTCTGCTTCTAGCGGCTCTACAGAGGCAGCTAGAGTCTGCTTGAACTTTCTGTCATAAATAGTGGTTTCTTTAAAAAAAAAAAAAAAAAATCCACAACAAAACACAATTGACAAGTGACAGCTGTCGGCCACAAGATCCAAGAATTTTATTATATTCTCAGATTGTGTCGTGGGATGTCTTAGTGTTGCCCCCGGATTTGGGGCACAGCCATATCTTGTGGTTGGATTTTGCAATCCGTCCCTGCGATGAAAGGGAATAACATGAAACTTGTCTGTGGTTTGATGTCAAGAGTGAAACAAGTGATTGTTTCGTTATTAAATGCTACTTTACTATATTAAACTTTTGATAATTAAGGTTTCATCGTAATATTTGGCAAATTTCCCCTTGCTATTTGTGAACAAAGTGATCAATTGTCATAGAAGTGAAGAAAGACATTTTACGCCAAATTAGGCATTCGTGAGATTGTGGGGATGTGGCTTTCCACCAAAGTTAATGTGGAATGCAGAACACTTAATCTTTTTTTTATTATTCTTTTCTTATTAAATTCAAAAGAAAAATTATACTGCACTTTGTATGGTGGAAAAATTACAGGTACATTAATACATGCATGTTTTGCTCTTTAAAGGGTTACTCCAAGCACATGACCACAACAGACTGCCGCAGCCTTAGTTCACTGTTAATGGGGCAAACTGTTTAGCAAAGGTTTTACCCCCTTACCTCTCTCTCTGTTAGTCTCTTGGTGCTGCCTCATGGTCTGATGATGCATTTCTGAGTTCTGCAGAGCCGAAGAAGCCGGAGGCCATAGCCGTTGCCATTCATTGACTGGCAAAGCTGCAGAAGCCAAGCATTCGTTGGCGGAGAGCATTAGCTGATCGCTCTAAGCCAATGATTGCAATTCCGCATAAGAAAAGTTGCACAGAATTTACGTTAGCCAGCCTGGAACTCCTCGTTCCTGGCTGGCTGACTGACACTGCCAGTGGTGGAGTTATACTTCCGGCGCAGAGGAGTTAACCTCTGCTTATAGATACGAAGGTCACCACAGTAAAGCCCAGTCTGATCGGCCATTTTGGTTTAAATTTTGCAATTCACTTGTCTGTTCCCAGAAATCCACTGCTGAGTCAATAAACCTCCATTTCAAATTCTAAATTTGAGCTAAAAAAATAATAAAATAAAAAAATTCAACCTGTGAGGCTTCAAAGTGTTTGTGCCATTTTGCACAGAATATTAGGACAATTATGAAATCAATTTGAGCTAGTTCAGAGTTGATGTCGATTTTTCTATTTCGGCGCACAGCTCTGTGGTCAACAGGAAAATAATAATATATTTAATAGACTGCTTCACAGAGAAACACACAGCATTTTCAAAGTAATCTGGTTGAAATTAAAACTTGATATTTTTCTTAATTTATAATAAAAGGCTTACTACAAGCAGCATGGCCACATCCACAATTTCAAGTGCTTATGGTGTCTGAAGTCTGTACGTGCAATATTTCGCTTTGAAACACTGCATATACGGAGTTTATTCCCTTGGCTGCAGGAGGTGTAACTCCATTTCTAGCACGGCCATTGGGGGCGTCATTAGCGAGACTAACCGTCAATTCTGTGTGTACGGAATGCAATTTATTACCTAGCGATCAGCTGACACTCTCAGCCAATGAATGATCGACATTCTGCGACTAATACAACAGGCTTTAATGGTTATGATGCTTGGAGTCTTCCTTTAAAATACAGATACTCCTAACTTACCGAGCGGGTTCTGTTCTTACGACCCGGTCGTAAAACGAATTGGTCGGTAAGTGAGGATGCGTGCAGTTCTATGTTCGGGGGAGATTTCCCCGAACAAAGATTACATGGATTCCCTGCTCTGGTGCATATTTCTATGTTCGGGGAAAGTTCCCCGAACGTAGACATACGCACCAGAGCAGGGAATCCCTGTAATCTAGGTTCTGGGAAAATTCCCCAAATATAGACCAGCTCTCTAACGTGGGTAATCCCTTGAATCCCCACGCTAGAGAGCTGGTCGTAAGTGTGAGCAGGTAGGTCGAAAAGTGAGGACCACCTGTAATTTAACGCAGAAAGCTGGTCAGTACGGTTGTTACTGCCGCTTATATTCATATTAAACTCCGTACTAACTTATAGCTCCTTGAAGCAAAAATTGGGTCATTAGGGACTTGACTGCCCCTTTTAAACATTTAAACGAATGCCTCTGCCCTGTTAAAGGGGAAAACTGATCATTTTGGGGGCATTGCTAAAAATGGTTTTAAATCCATAAACACCCGATATGTAGGACACTGTGAATTTGCAAGTTGCATAGGGGAAAAGAAAAGCTCTTAGAACAAATGGCATTTAAAATGCACATGAGATGTACATATTGTGACCTTGGAAGTCTTTTGTTATTCTTCTTCATTTATTGATTTGAATTAAACGTTAAGACGTTATATCCAATCTTATATTGAAAGAAAAAAATAATAAACTCCTGATTCTTTAACTGCCTGAACAATATGATCAGTTGCTATAGCAACAGGCAATGGATGGAAACGTTCTGAGAGTCTGAAGTTGTGTACGGCCTGTTAAACCTTTGGCGTGGACTAATCAGAAGAAAAAAAAATTAACATAAACCCCCCTCCCCCCCCTTATCTGTTTTTGCGATATTTGGTTTGAAGCATACACTATTTAAAGGGACAGTACCGCTTAATGTGATTGTTCTGGTGTCTGTAGCCTGTCCCTGACGTCTTAGCACTGTAAACAATGTAATGTAAACAAAACACAGTATTTACATTACAGCCTAGTAACGCCTCTTATGGTAGTCACTAGAGATGCTTCCTAGTCCTGACAGAGATGCATTGATCTAATACAACTCTATGAAGGGATGCTGATTGGCCGGGGCGGCACTTAACTGTGCATGCTCAATAGCCACCCAATGCTTTCCTATGGGAAAGCATTGGATTGGCTGAGATCACCAATTTTTATGATCTCAGCCATGGAGGCGGAGTGGGGTTGGAGCGAACTGCGACTCCACCCATGCGGGGCTGGAAAAAAGTTTTATACCTTTTAATTCAGGGACAAGGGGGACCGGAAATGGCGGTTTCTAAATTATAGTGTCAGGAATGCATTTTTGTATTCATGACGCTATAGTGTTCCTTTAAGGAAAATAGCATAGTAGTTTTATAAACTCCACCTTCTTTCCAAGTGGCAACATAAACATTGCTTTCTCATTCAGCTCTGTGTACATGTGGGCTCATGAATTCAAGCCTGCCTCCTACATTTGTAGAAGATCTAATGTCTTATGGAGGGACCATCTCCTAGCACCACAAGTATCTTTACATGTTATGATTAAAGGTTTACTCCACGCATCATTTCCCCGCAGCCCTTTGGCCGGTAATGGGGCAAGCTTTTTTTTATCAATGGTAAAGCTCTCTTATCTGGGTCTCACCTCGCTCCTGGTCAGTTCTGAAGCAGGATTTAGGATATCCGACTTCTGCTGAGCTGCAGATTCTACCGAGCATTCATTGGCTGAGAACATCATCCGACCGCTCTCGGACAGTGATAGCAATTCTGTGCATGAAAAGTTGACCAGAATTAATATTAGCCAGCCCGGAACTTTTCTCTCGGGCTGGCTAATGAAGCACATACAGACTCCAGGCACCATGGCCACTCCAGGCACCATGGCCACTCCAAACACTAAAGTAACCCTTTCAGCGGAAGTATCTATTTTAGAGTTTCTGATACTGTAACAGTCTTATTATGCAAAGCATTGACTGGTCAGATGATGGAACTGGCTGAAAAAAAAATCTCTACAGGTATCAAACCCACAAAATAATCCAGTAAACTAGCGATTGCTTTTTGTGAGCGACTCAACACAAACAAACGTAAAAAAAAAAGTCTTTATAACATCCTCACCCTTATTTTTCCTATTAAAATTAGAGGTTGTGATTGTTGCCACCACAACGTTTATTTTTATTCCACAGCATCTTCGTACATCTTCTAGACACCTTCCTTCATTACTCTTCAGGATTAAGTGCCACTCTTGTTCTGAAAAGCAATTCTTCCGCCTCCGTAACGGATTTTCGTAACATTTTTCGGCTATATATCAAAAGCTGTGTTCCGACTAGAGGCACAGTGACTGTGCAACCAACCTCTACTGTCCTATTTATTAGAGGCTAATGTCTCAGCCATGAGGCTAATGTGTCGTACACCCATGTTATGTACCTTTCTTGTTCAGTCAGACATGTAGGTAAAATTGGATCATCAGCAACACATTCCAGACACTTTATCTCTCTATCAGGTGTCGGCGTTCTGGATAAGATTGGAATGATAACCGTGAAATAAATTGATGCTCCAAAAACCGCTCCAGAATGTTAAACTAGCAGTAATGCTCTCTTTTACATTATTTATTTTTTTTGTAAACAAATGCTGGCTCTCTTTCTTCTCGTTTGGCACTGTAATGGAGCACGGATTTCCAACGCGCTTAAAGATTCCGATCTTCATAGCCTTGACTCTGCTTTATAGACCGAGCCGAAAATATTCATGTCCGTCTGTTCTGTTTGACAGTCGGATGTGGGATCAGTAAAACATATCCCATATTTATGATTCCGGGATTATACATTATTAAAAGGATGTCATCGTTTTTGTTTTTTTTCCTATTTATATTTCATTGGGAAGCTTGGCAAGATTGCCCCTTTTGTTTGGAGAGATGATATATTCACGTAGGAAGCAGGGAGGAAATATTTTTTCAATAAACTGTGAAGTGACAGATTTTGTTGAATTATTTTCCTTTTCAGCCCATTTCAAATATGTGTATTTTTCATAAGACTGGCACACACCTATTCAATATGATTCTCCTTACGTTGTATTGACTTGGCATACTTGGTCTTTAACCATTGCATGCCCATGGGTGGCTAGCATGTGGCATAAATGAAGATATTTATATCACGACTGGCAAAAACTAAATAACGAATAACTAAACGTGGTGCTGTTTGTGATTCTATATGCGTTTTGAATGCATAAAATTTGAGGGTTTTTTTCATCTTAAACCTGAGACTGATTTATATTGTTTTAAAACGGTTTTCTTAATCTCTCAAAATGTTGTACAAGTAGATTCACTGATATCTGATAATTGCTTTGTTGCCATATCATTTTCTTTCTTCTTTAACTGTTCAAGATTGGTAGTGTAATGATTTGTTTAATTGTGTATTATGTGTGTTGGACTTTATAGTTTTGTTTTAGAGACCTGTGCACTTTTATTGACTCCTATTTTCGTAGTGTAACTTTTAAGTGGCAGTTAAGCAAGTTCGCACAGATTCGGGGCAGATTGTAAATTTACACAGTAGTTTTTTTTGCACGTTTTTTAGTTATTTCCTTTTTGCAGGAGAATTGTACATTGTTACACGGAATAGCGTCGGAACTGACGATACGAGTCACTGAAGTGAGGGTCTGGGTGGTGTTCTTTGAATTCTGAGTTGGAGAGAAAGTTATTTCTATAGCCGCCCATTGTATAAGGGGTTGGTTGGCTGCCGTATTTTTGAAACATGGGGTTATTTTAATTGATTAATGGGCGAGGGATTGATTTGGTTTGGACCAGTGTGAGCATATTTTTGTATCCTATTGTAATGTTTCTGTCATTTTGTGTCTACTTTTTACCATTACCACGTCATTGCTACCTTGGCAGTTTTGTTATTATTACTATGCTAATAGAAGTTAAGTTTTATCTTATGGAACCCATGGGTTTGTGCTGACATTTTCTTTTGTTGAATGTCTTCTTAACTGTGCTTGCCGGTGGAGAGTGACCGGCCTACAATGTTAAGGCTCACTGTATTTTTTTATATGTGCCGAGTCTAGTATCGTGCATTCAAGATTCGGTTCCTTATTTTTTTCTTATTGTTTCTGTCACATCATAGAATCAGGCCAATAATGAAAGGAGCACTGCAATAAAAAAAAAATGTATTTTAATTAGAGTGGTCTTATTTTATTTAATGTACTGTCCCCAGCACTAAACTGTTAATAGGTTACACTAAATCACCTTTATTATAGTACTATGAAAGTCTCCTTGCTGCAGCTTCTATCTGCCTCCTATGAATTCATCATTGCTGATTACTTCTATCCAATCAGAAGCTTTTCATAGAGAAGAAACATGGCTTCACACTGCGCATGCACAGTAATTACCGCAATCCTCCAGCAATGCTTCTCACGGAGATGCACTCATTTCTTCCTTGAATCCCAGTTTCGAGCGAAAAGGGCAGGAAATCTTCCTGGCTGTCAAACGGTTACTTATAAAAGTGCTGATTTCTCTTTAAATATGAACTTTTATAAAATAAGACCGAGGGGGGCATGCAGTTAACCCATTGTTCCTCTTAACATTTGTAATAGCTTGTTTCTTAATTGCCGTTATACCTACTTTGTCCCTTTGTGCCATGAACTAACAGGTGTAGACGACATTCGGCCCTCCAGATGTTATGGACTACATCTCCCATAGTACTCTTACAACCATACTGCTGGCAAAGCATCATGGGGGACGTAATCCACAACTAAGTGCCAAAGATTGCCTACCCTGAACTAGGATGTAATGTAACCTAAACTAGGACCATGAGTCTTCTATTTATTGTACTGATCTCTGGGGGTTAACCAACGTGGTATGTTCAGGCACTCCCTTTTAATCTATCAGACTTGTTTGTCACTAATCACACACTCATGTTACTTATTAATGGAGAGGTACTAGTGTCCATATCCAAGTTATCATTCCCTCCGTTTCGTGATATGTTACGGCCATTAGAGAGTGCTGGTGGCCATCCGTGAATTAGTTTGCTGCAGGAGCACATAAAAATGAAGTTTTGGCTTTTAACAGACACTCGATCACCCGCTTAGTCAGAACAACGAATGCGGCAGCATGTGCCTGGAACATTTCATCAAAGAGATAATTGACTGGTACATGTCATCTGCCAGGCACTAGAAGATCTCCTATCCCGTCCAAGAAGTGGTTGAATTGCAAATGTATTTAGCACGATGTGCCTGTTTGAATTCCATGCACAACTTTCTAAGGCCGCACGGAAAATTGACTATTTAATGGAAAATGGTTCATCTGCGGGCTCTGGTTTGTATTGGGCTCTCCAATCCCCTCCGTCGCTGATTGATGCATCACTGCTATTCCAGGTCGTTATTACACAGACTCCTGTGCAAGAATGTCTCTAGTAGGTGAATGCTATTCAATAAAAATATGTCCTTAAAAGTGTCGAGCACTGGACTGTGAAATGTAATAAGTAAAACGCACAAACTATTTCAGGAGTTTAAGGGAATCTTTTAGAAGATTTATGTTTCTGTAGAGCTTTGTAAGTAGTTGTGGAGTGCAATTTTAGTTAGGTATCATAGTACTTAAAGGGACTCTATAGTCACCAAAACAACTTTAGCTTAATGGAACAGTTTTAGTGTATAGACCATGCCCTGCAGTCTCAATGCTCAATTATCTGCCATTTAGGAGTTAAATCACTTTTTTTATACAGTCCTAGTCACACCTCCCTGCATGTGACTTGCACAGCCTTCCTAAACACTTCCTGTAAAGAGTCAGCTAATGTTTATCCTTCCTTTACTGCAAGTTCCGTTTAATTTAGATTTTCTTATCCCCTGCTATGTTAATAGCTTGCTAGACCCTGCAAGAGCCTCCTGTATGTGATTAAAGTTCAATTTACATAGCAAAAGATGAAATTGTTTAGGTAAATTACATCTGATTAAAAGTGAAACAATAGCCAGGGGAGGTGTGGCTAGGGCTGCATAAAACAGAAACAAAGTGATTTAACTCCTAAATGGCAGTGAATTGAGCAGTAAAACCTGAGAGGGATGATCTATACACTAACATAAAGCTGTTTAGGTGACTATAGTGTTCCTTTAACCCCTTAAGGACACATGACATGTGTGACATGTCATGATTCCCTTTTATTCCAGAAGTTTGGTCCTTAAGGGGTTAAAGGGACCCTGTTATGACAACCATGAAAGAGTCTGTTAGGGTTATTCAGTAAAGTGTGACTGTTTCTGAATTCAAATTGAATTTCATTTTTTTGGCTGAAAATAGTAGAACATCAGACATAGTTCACTTGGAGATTTATTCCAATTAAGCAATTTGGGCCTAAAACTTTATTACTTTTTCTTCGTGTTCTGATAGATTTATGTCATGTGCATGAAAACAAATATCCATACAAATATTGTTGTAGGAAATGTATGTATAATATTCACATTTTGGCATTTCGCTGTTTAAAACCATCTTGAAGCAGGTGTACACGATCCTAACGTTTACAATGGTTTACAACAAAACAGTAGAATTTGTAACAAATGTGTTACAGAAATAGGAAGACAAATGCAGACACATGACGTGCACCGTCGTTTTTCGGCAGGTGCTAATTAAACCTTAACTTAAATAAGACACAGACACCGTTTATACTGTTGGAGTATAAAGTCCACAGCTTTATTAATTATTCTTATATATATAAATAAATTAACATATTTAGGGTCATTGTCACAACTGATATTATGTTACTATCCCCCCGCACAATACCCCTGACAATGACCCTACCACCTGAACAATAAATAACATCCAAATAACATTTGACTTGAAACACACGGCCTACCAAAGAAGCCCCAGCTCCATAAGTTAACTGTAGGGGTGTACCCCAGATACCCCTACACCCCTAGGTTCGTAGCCACCAAAGAGCTCGAACCTACCAACCTTATTTCCATCCGGCCTACTCCAGCCTAGACCTTGGCCTGTCCACTTCCACTCCACCAAAATTCTGACTTTACCACGCCCTGTTCCCGCCGCTGTGACCAAACGGGAAAAACACCTCAACACCTAGGGAGGGTGTAAGTGAGGCTCTGATTAAAATGGCCACTCTCTAAGATGGCCGATATTTAAACTAACCATACTCCTCCCCCCCCCCCCCCCACAGTATTATCCTAAACCAACCCCTAACCACATTACACCTGACCACTCTCTGGCCCAGTCAAGGCCCACTCCTCCCACTGCGTTGTTCCATGGGCTCCAAAGTCCGTAAGTGATCAACTGCATTGCCACCATGCGCATAGAAAGGAGAGAGTACAAATGTTTGATGTTCTAAATTAGAGTGTGGCGAAGGTTAAAGGACCACTATAGTCACCCAGACCATTTCAGCTCAATGAAGTGGTCTGGGTGCCAGGTCCCCCAGGTTTTAACCATTCAGATGTAAACAGAGCAGTTTCAGAGAAACTGCTATGTTTACATTGCAGGGTTAATCCAGCCTCTAGTGGTTGACAAAGTTTGAACCTCTTCAGCTCAGTGGGAGGGGGGCCACGAAGGTGGGGGGACCTAAGGATCATATAGTGCCAGGAAAATGAGTTTGTTTTCCTGACACTATAGTGGTCCTTTAAGAAAGGACTGTAACCTGGGTAAAGTGGTGATTGGGAGTCCCTCACAAAGGAGACAATTGGCAAGATGGAAACAAATTAGAGGAGAAGGGTGGGGGGGGGGGGGGATATTATGGACTGAGAGGAGAGAACACAATGAGAAAATAAATATGTGATCCATACATTTTTCTGGCCCTTGGGAATCTCTTGGAAATGGCTTGGAATTTTGCTCAGTGTTCTAGTGTTTAGAATTTATTTTTCCAGTCCTTGGTTACCCGTTATAATTCTTTCACGTGATTTGTCTCTGCACGAACCATTCGTACATCTTACTGTCTCT
The DNA here is from genome assembly GCF_036172605.1 of Pelobates fuscus. Lineage (NCBI taxonomy): Eukaryota > Metazoa > Chordata > Amphibia > Anura > Pelobatidae > Pelobates > Pelobates fuscus. The sequence goes on along the minus strand of NC_086325.1, from coordinate 155,136,635 downwards.
CGTCAAAGGCAACCACTTCAGCATTGCCCAATGATGTTACTCAGCTGGATGCAAAGGTTGTTCTAGTCATCTTTCAATCAATCAAATCCGACTTTCTCGCCATGGTTGGCCATTGAATATTTATTGTAAACACTGTAGCATTTGCACACCAGGTACGGTGACACTTATATGTGACTTTATATTTGTGTTTTAATGTACTAATGCAAGGCCAATTTAATGCTTTTACAGCCGTAAGCAAAGTCATTGTTGGATGCTTCACATTGTGAAAAATATATATTTTTCACACTGTCACAAGTATTTAGACTGTTTTATGAGATTTAAACTGAATTGGAAACAGGGCCGGTGCAAGGAATTTTGTCTACACAGGCGAAGGAGCATTTTGCCACCCCCCCCATACATTTTTCTTGCCGTTTCTAAAATGTTTTAGAGGTGTGACAAAACACTAGATTGTAAAGATATTTAGATAGATAGATACACACTTTTTTTTTATTTATTTTTTTAAGAGATAAAGCCATTTGACAGCCACTAGAGATGTCCTTAGAAGCAAATGTAAACGCTGCCTTGGTCTCGGTGCTGTGTCCCTTTTGCACGTAGTGCTGCAATGTAAACTATTGCAGTTCCAAAGAACTGCAATGTTTACATTGCATCACTAAGTCTGCCCTCAGTGGCTGTCTACCAAAGGGGACGCTTCTGGAATTGAAACAGACTTTTGATCCGTTATCTGATGCTGGACGTCCTCAAGCTCTGCATGAGGACCTCCAGGGTCAGATTTTTACCCATAGGAAAGCATTGATTCAATAATTTCCTGTGGGGAGGTCTAATGTGCACTCGGCATTTGCTGTGCGCATGCGCATTAGACCCCGCTAGGCGCTGCGCTAAGATAAGGCAAGTAAAGGGTTTTTAACCCTTTATTTACAGGTGGGGGGGGGGGCAGGAGGGAAAGAGTAGGCAGAGGGTCAGTAGTGCTAGGAACACAGCTTTGTATTCCTGGTACTACAGTATCCCTTTAAGGAGATACAGCGAATTAAGACTAAATTAGGGAGCCAAGTGAAAAGGGGCTTGTTGTGGGATACAGTGAGAAATGGGATGCCGAGGAACAAATGATAGTGGATTTGGGGACAAAATGGTTTAGGATTAGGAGCCTGTAACCCCCTGTCACTCTGACCCCTTAGTGCCCTGACAGGGGGTTACAGACAGTGTACAATTAAAACATTAAATATAAAAAAAAATTCAAACTTACCCCCTTCAAGTGCTGGCAGCCAGGTCTAAAGTGAGGGGGATCTGAGGAGACTGCAGGCACTCCAACACATGGGGAGCAGTCTTGCAGAAGAGGCAGTTCTTCCAAGGTGTGTCTGCTGCCTGCAGGACCTGGACAATATGGAGTCAGTGGGAGGGGGAGGGCGGCGGAAGTCAGGCCACCTACTCACCATGAAGTCCGCCTGGGCCTATCTGCCTCCCTCCCCTCCTTGTCTCCCTCCCCTTCCCTTCCTGTTACAGTCCGGCTGGCCTGGCTCCAAACGCGGGCGGGCGGGCGGGCTCCAATGTACATGGGCACCGCCATATTGGAGCCCGCAGAGGTAGCCCGACACTGTGGACCGCAGGGGACTCTGGGGGGGTGTAAGTCGCGCCCTCCTCCTGACGTCATCAGGAGTGGGCGGCGGCAGACAGAGACTTCACCTCCGTCAAGGGAGGGATCCAATAGGAGTCGGAGAGCAGCCTCAGCAGGGCAAGGTAGGCTGCGGCATTATAAAAATCCGAATCCCTAGCCGATGGCAGGGGATACGGATTTTTGCGCCCCCCCTGCTCGGGCGCCCTAAGGCGGCCGCCTGGGCGGCCGCCTGGGCTGCCTTATGGACGCGCCGGCCCTGAATTTGGAAACGCTGTTATAAGTCATCTGTTGTAGGAGGGAACTGTTGTAGGAGGGAACTTGTAATATTTGAAATAAATATATATGAATTTGTGTCTGTCTGTCTGTGTGTGTACACATACCCTCCAAGAGAGCTGCACTTACCTGAACATGTTAAGGATGCTGCTGGGGCCAATTCTTAAAACATTCAAGATCCAAAACGGTCACTCATTCACTAAACAGCAATTTCAAAGCTCACAGAATGTATTCGTGTTTTTAAAAGCATCTAACCTAGGCGAAACTAATGGGGGTTTTGTTACAGGATATGATTATTAGGCCATTGGATCCTTGCTTTCACTATGGTGGATTTAAAAACACTGGATATCCTCGTTCAAAACGTGACGACGTCCAGTGTCATTTCATGGAGTTAAACTCTGTGTAACCGCAATAAGCGCCTCTAGTGGTTGTCTGGTAGGGTCCGTCTTAACCCTGCTATATAAACATTGCTGTTTCTGTGAAAATGCTGTGTTTTCGATTGCAGGATAAGGGGACAGAGACCGTGCAATGTGATGATGTGGTCTGAGTGCCTATAGTGTCCCTTTAAATCAGAGCTGATGCTCGTATGCCAGAATAGATCTCAAACAATCTGGGAGCTTGGTAAGCTGCCAACAGAAGTTTTATTTTAGTCGACTCTCCTTAGAGCTGCTGTATTTGTGCTATTTTAGGGAGTTTCATTTGCATTGTTTTGGCTTCATTTTATGGCAATATTAACATTGTTTCCTTGGATACAATTGTATCGTGCCATGAATTCCCAGGACTCCGACTGTTTTAACTAGCGGCTTGACACAGGAACTATTTAAGTCTTTATGGGAAAATGACCCAAGTTAAACACATTCATTCTTTGAGAGGAACAGAGAATGCTACCAACTTTAGGACAGATTTATTTTTTCCTGTGCTGTTGCTTAGATTCCGAATTTCACCAAAAAAGGCAGAACGGAATCCCACATCTCCTTCACACAGTAGCAGCAATATTATTTTGGATCCTAGTTTCTCAATCTCCAACTCCTTCCCCCTGAAGAGCCTGTCTGGTGAAACGCGCGTCGGGGCTTGGCTCAGGAAGCTACCTACCTCGGCATCCCCCAAATTTGTGTTCTCGAACTCCTGCAATACTATCGTGCCTTACTTTTGGCACATTCAAGCTTAACATTTATACCATATAGTCTTGTGAGGCCGCAGGTATACTGAGCCGTCACTTATAGAAAATCAATCCAGATAGGAGCTGTCTCCACTCTAGGAACTTATCTTAATCAAGACGATAGGTGCCCACGAAGGAACAGAATAGGATACTTACCTTCAAACATACCGCTTGAGATAATTCCTGTATAGAAACTAGGAGTTTAGTTTTGATAGAAGATTAGATACATATGCTGCCATCTCTGTAAACAGTCTGGCTGATTTGCCTGTACCAGCGAGCGTTATTTAACCAGAGCACATTTGTATATATACCCCCCCTCCTTCCCCTTTCACTTTCTGTTTTGTAAAATCCCTAGTTTTTCATGATATTATGTTTTAATGTATAAAATAAATAAGTTTTAATCTTGATACTCCTCCTTATTTTTTGTGGGTAAGTCTCGAATTTGTTAAAATAACTTATACTAAGGGTTATTCCCTTCCTATGCCCGCACACACAAAATCATTGAGCTCCCTGTATTTTTCCATTTTAGTTTCTCAATCTATGGTACGTTTACGTGATGGAGTACGTCTGAAACGTTCACGGGTTTGTGGTGTCATTTAAAAATTAGTAAGGGTGTTTGATAAGAACCAATGATATTAGGGGCGTGTGCTTGATAAAAGGCTTGTTTTAGATATACATTACTTGAGAAGCCATTACTAGTGGTAGTTTGTAAGTTGAAAGATGAGAAACTGTGTCCGAGTTGAGACTGGTGAGATCTGTGCCTCATGCAGTGCAGACATCACACTCAACCCTTCTAGCATGATCTAGTATAGAATGTAACCCCACACTCAGAGTCTTCAAAAGACTAGAGATGTGAGGAGGTGTCACAGATCTCCTTTTCGACATCTCAGAAATATGACCTTGATAGGCTGTTTAACAGGAACTCAGAGAGAATGCGTACGGACCAGTGCATAAGGGGGGCATGCTTCTGACTTTTTGGTCTCCTGCAATCCCACCTTATCGGAGGTCTTCTTCTAACGCTGCGAGCTCTGCAGTAATGAGAACCGTTTTAAAGAATAACTGTAAAGAAGGTACACACATTCCACCTGTGTATTCTGCAAGGATAATTTCTAGCAATTGTACAGGTTGGAAAAAAAAACATGGTAGCCCCCTCCACCTGTCAGCGCACAGAGAGCTGTGATGCAATGTTCATCGAATAGAGAACTTTGCTGATGCTATAGCTGTGCATTCCAAAGCAATTTGTGACAGGTAAGAGCAGGAGAACCCTTTTACAGATGGTTCTCCTGCTCTTAGTAACAACAATTCCAGAATATATGAATAGCACGACCTCTTACTGTGGTCAGATATAGATGTGCTAGCAGTGAAACCATTACTTATACTGAGTATTAGACATGTTTCCTTCGTCGACATGGTTTAATACTGTAAATGTATACGATGCAGTTCTCTGATTGCCGTCCGTTGGATTTCACCAAGGCTATACATTTAAAGTTATCATTGTGCATCCATTGCTACCTATTGTAATGCAATGTCTCCTTTGCAGCTGTTATAATATTCAGAATAGCTGAGTCTGCCGGTTTCTATCATTCTTTCATCAGTAGGAGACCGGCCTGAATGATATGATCTATGAACATGATTTTCTTGCACAGAGAATCCCCTGCTTATTTAATGCCATTAATCTACATAAATGTATTATAAAGTATATGGTACAATGTACGGGTGAACCTGTGGAAACATATTGATCTGGATTACATTAACCCTCTCTCTCCTGTTTATCCCCCCCCCCCCCTTGCAACACCTCTGCTTAATTGGCAAGGGATCATCATGCTTGCATAACTGAATTAACACGTTCTAAAATGTGCCCCTGGTTTTGGTTATTTCCAATTTTAATATTCTATTGTCAAAATTTAGAAATTGCTGGTAAAGCCCCCCGTTTTTATATGTGGTGCCGTTTTCAGCACTAGTTAACACGAATGACCGAGTGATACTGGATAATTATGGCAGAGGTAGACTGTCATTAGAGGACACTATAGGCACCAAAACAACATTAGCTTAACAAAGCCGTTCTGGTGAATAAAGCATGACCCTAATTGTAGATTATGCTAGCTTTAGTGTACCTATAATCTTAATTTTATTAATGACAGGAGGCGAGTATTTGCTTAAGTCTCTCTTTACTAGAACTCCACAGCAGCACAGAAAAAACAACCAATCAGAAAAAAGTTAGGTACTATAAAACTCCCCTCCCCATGCATCATTTCCTCTTTCAAGCTGCGACAAAACAGAATAAAAGGCAGAGAAACATCATGGGGAAGAAACGAAGTCCTAGATACGATGAATATAACGATGTCCACCATCCAAGTGTAACCGTCAAACTCGATAGTGTAGATGGACTGTAAACTGAAACGAGATTAAAAAAACAGAATCGAACAGGTTGATTATCCAATGAAATGTACTCCGTATAAGCATGAAGATATCCAATGTAGCAACCAAATTAACCTAATATGTAAATATCCCAACCCTATTAATGGAAAAAAACAGACATAAGGAACAAGCGACAGGTAGCAGAGACAACAAACAGAGTTGCATACCTACCTGATAATCTAAACTATAACATAAAACAAGGGAGGGACAAAAATGGGTGGGAAATACTCGCCTCCTGTCATTAATAAAATTAAGATTATAGGTACACTAAAGCTAGCATAATCTACAATTTTATAACATGACAGGAGGCTTCGTATTTGCTGTTTGAAAGCTCAGTTCACCGATCCAACGCTGTTTGTGTCGCTGGTAATTATTCCAGGAAATATCAGAGTAATCCTAACTGGACATTCCAATACGATAAATGACAGCCGACGGGTCAAAGAAGATGCCAACCGACAAGGTATCTCAAATACGGACAAAGGCACCCTCCGTCGGTAAATCCATTGTACGTGGCGTAGCAAACTGTTTCCTAGAAGTCGGTCCATGAGCTGGCAAGCTGACCTTTTAGTCACATTCCTGTAGTCGTATAACTTCAAAATCCGCTCTATGACCTAGGGTCGCGAGAAGAAAACTGACACCAAGTCTCAACTCATGACCCATAAGGCGGTTCCACCGATCGTGCCAGGGCCATTCGGCGATGCGGCCTTGCAGGGAGATCTCCAATCTCAAGGAATGCACCGAAGACCACCACCAAAATCGCAATAGAAGCCGAGGAGGATCTTCGTACCTTCCTGTCCTACCCGGTGGGGTGACTCATCCGAGCATAAATTCATAACGCACACAATGAGAGTGTGGCCAGACCAGCCGTATACAAAGTGATTCCAATAGTCCCAACGGACCGTGTAAACTTCGGGCGCCGTAGAGAAAAAGCTCCAGAAGACGTCCGTTCAGGGTTCCGAACTGAACTTGAGTGGAGGAACGGTGGTCGACTATTCTGGGAATAGGGAATCCCAGAAAACCTCAAAGGAATGGGAAGTGCAAACAGGAACGCAGATTTTCATCCTGAAATGCCCTCGTCCAAGAGTGAAAGATGTCTGTGTGAGAGTCTGGTATACCAGGTACCACCATAAGGTCTCGTAGGTCTCCTCGACGATAGTTGAAAAGTAGGGTAGCGCGAATCCAACAAGATGGCTCCCGTGAGGGATAACTAGAGTATAGACGGAGGGTCCTCCATCTCCGAACCCTGATCACCCGGTATGCGTTTCGAGGAGACGGGGCAGACCTGCCATCTTATCCCAAGATCTGAGGACCGGGGAGGTCAAGACAAAACGGGGGTTTCCGGTCGTACCCTGTGAACCATACGTACGGCTTTTTACCTTCAGAGCGGGTAAAAGGCTCTCCTTAATCCTGTTACCCGAGCAAGGTAGAGCCCGTTTGCTCCCTGAAGGTCCCCGTATCTCCTGCCACCTAAATACGGGAGAAACTGTCTGAGCAGTTGTTCACAATGGTCCGGATATCCAAAAACAGAAAGCAATCCTCTGCTAGTTATGGTGCAGAATATATCCAAACCTGCACTCACATAATACCTGAGTTCCATCCGATAGCCGTACCATCTCCAGGAATGTGTATAAACAAGTGGGAGTCACCCCTCGTTATACCACTGTGAGAATATCCCTCCATTACAGGAGATAGACTAGAGGGAACCAGTCTACCTATGGATATCTTGCATGACCAGGCAGTTCTCTATATCGAAATCAGTAGCACGGACGTCAGAACTACTTGAATGCAGGAGGGACGCCCCTCCCTGTAGACATCGGTGTCTTGCACAGGTACAAGCCTGTGTGATGAACAAATGGATGGCACCGTAGAGCGTCGAGTGCATGAGAGAGCCGCGCCCTCTACTAATGTGATCAAATATCGTGCTAACGTCCGGCTGATAGCCTGAGCGGGCCGCATCCGTAAATAACCAAACAGTAGAGTCAGCATCCGTGACCGTTCCTTTCTATGAGAATGCTTCCTCCAAACATGACCCCTGTATCCAGCTCAGTCTCCGGCTGAGGTTGAGGGGGGGCTGCGCCCTCTAATAACAAATCAGTGTCCGGTAACGTCTCTGAGAGGGGTTCGCTCTCTGCTCCAGCAGATAAAATATTCTCGGATTGAAGAGATGGAGGGCCGCACCCTCCTGTGATCCAAGCTAGGGTCCCTAGGGACTCAGGGTGACCAACTAAAGGGTACACCAAATACGAGTATCAGCATAAGGCTGAGGGCAATCTACGGGAAAACTATGGGAAAAAACTATCAACTGACCGTCCGGATCCCGTGCACGCGCGCGGGGTCCAGGCGAACCGTTGGTAGTCTGAGGAAAGCTGGAGACGTTCTCCGCAATCCACGAGCACCCGGGAGGTCGGAGGAGGTCAAGTCAGGCCTCTCGACGACCCGAGCGAAAGGAAAAGGAAGTCACGAAAACGAAAAAGACAACAAAAACGTAGATGCGAGTAGAACGCAAATTCCATCTCGGCTAGAAGGCAAAAGGCAGGCCGGAAGGCAAGACAAGTAAGCCCCAGGGAACAGGGTCAGGAGCTAACCTTACGCAGGAATAACTACCGATAGTTATATGGACACCGGGAGACAGATACGGAGTAGTTGATAAAGACAAGGAAAACGCAGCGTTCTCCTGAAGGTGTCTGAGTACCGGTCCTTGTCCTTGCAAAGTTCTCCTCGGAGGAGTGCCGTCGCCGGACTGGCGCAACCGCGGAAGTGTGTCCGGGGTCTTAATAAGAAAACTTGCCCTTCAGGTCTGAGGTTTAGGGCCTTCACCCTACCTACCATATTCAGATGGCCCTATATTGGTGTCCTCTTGGGTAGTATGATAATGGTGCTTGTCCAGGCACCCGCCCCTTTCCATGTCACTGGTGGGCACTGGCTTCTCCTCAGTGATATTCCCCCAGGCCTGCGGCCAGAAGGGGATAGAGCAGGCCCAACAGGCCAAACTAATGGATACAGAATAGTTGGCCAAGCAAAAGGCACCGACATAGTAGGCCATACTTAAGGGCACAGACACAGCAAGCCGTTCTTATGGGCACAGACATAGCAGGCCGTTCTTATGGGCACAGACAATAGCAGGCCGTTCTTATGGGCACAGACAATAGCAGGCCGTTCTTATGGGCACAGACAATAGCAGGCCGTTCTTATGGGCACAGACAATAGCAGGCCGTTCTTATGGGCACAGACAAAAGCAGGCCGTTCTTATGGGCACAGACAACAGCAGGCCGTTCTTATGGGCACAGACAACAGCAGGCCGTTCTTATGGGCACAGACAATAGCAGGCCATTCTTATGGGCACAGACATAGCAGGCCGTTCTTATGGGCACAGACATAGCAGGCCGTTCTTATGGGCACAGACATAGCAGGCCGTTCTTATGGGCACAGACATAGCAGGCCGTTCTTATGGGCACGGACATAGCAGGCCATTCTTATGGGCACAGACGTAGCAGGCCATTCTTATGGGCACAGACATAGCAGGCCATTCTTATGGGCACTGACATAGCAGGCCAATCAATGGGTTGTGTATACCACGATATTATTATAGCCCTGTATTTATATAGCGCCCTCCAATTCCGTAGCGCTTACAATGGGTACTGAATGAGCAACGGGGACCTCCGCGTTCGGGTAGAGGTCCCTAAAATTTGCAGATCCTCAGGGCAACTTGTGACATGGGACCCTTAGACACCAACCCTATTAGACAGTGTAATGCCGTGCGGGTAAGCTGAACCGGGACCGGCAGCCCCTAAATGCCCAGCAGGCAAACCGTGGTATTCCAGCTGTAGTGGGTAGACGCGGCAGTTGTTCCAGTGATCCTCACGTCCATGAATGTAAGATACGCTGAGCGATACTTTCCTAAAACTGGGAATCGGTAAGCACCTGCCCACACGGGTCCGTTTGAAAAGTTTTAGCATCCTTATAGGTTAGCAACATCATATCCCTGAAGGCTATTGTAACCATGGAAACTCCCAGGAGTAGGGCTAAGTAGCCAACTCAATGGCTCTCCCCAAGGACCTGACTAAATTGTATAGTAACAGCGTAGACTGGTCTCCCATACCAGGTAGTCAGAGCCCGGTCCAGTCATGTCTATATGTGCCATGGACAGGATATCCAAACCAGAGTAGACTCATTCGAGTCCTCATAACTGGGCCAGAAAAAAATACCTAAATAAATAAAAAATATATACTGCGAAGCACACGGATAGCGAACTCGCAGAAAAACTGTGATATACGCTGTAGAAAACTCACAGCGATCTGTGACGTAAACTGTCAGGAAAAATTCACAGCAATTGTGATATACACTGTTCATGCAACTGTCAGCAATCCGTGATATACATGACAGCTAAACCCACAGTAATCAGAGTGACATAATAGGTCCTGGTGTACTATGCGATGAAGGGCCAGACGTAGGCCACTAATACAGTAGATATGGTGCATGCAGGGTACAGGCCCCCATAGGAAGTAAGCGTATGAAGTACGCCTACAGTGGTAAAATAAGTTTTGTGTCACAGACAGAGCAGTATATGGTATACTGCCTATAGGCATGAACCCCCAGAAAAAGAAATCTAAATATACACAGCTAAACATCTATGCACACACACACAAATCTACATAAATACATATATACAAGGACATACATCTATCTGGACATAAAAACTCAAGGGAAAAAATCACTACATTGTCCCCTATGACACAAACTGCATGTAGTCAGTTAATGAAGAACAAACTGACATGCAGTAGGAAAACCGAACTGGGTGGAGGTAGACCTCCAACAAGCAAGGTAATGAATAGTACCGACGGGGGGGGGGGGGGGGGTGCACGGTAGCACTCTCCCGGTCGAACTCTCCCCCGCCCGGTCGGACACACGAGGTCCGAGGCGAGCGGCCACGTGGGGAAAGAAGATCCGGCCGCTGGGTACTAGCGGGAAGCGCACGCGAGTACCCCCGCGGCCGGCAAAGTACATGGGACCGCCGGAGATGAAATCCGCGGTCCCGGAGCTCGGGGGTCGAAGGAGGCAGATGTAGTAAGCCTCCTGACGCCCCAAGCGGCACACACACCGCCAGAAAAAGGCGGAATCACCAGCATGAACAAAAACCGGCATGCACAATACAAGGGAAACGGGCAGGGGGGACACAAGCCCAAGAAAAAGGCAGCAAGGAAGCCAAAGACCCCCCACAAATATATAGGAAACTACAGGCGAAGTTGCAGGGGACAAATAAATCACACAAGATATAAAACACCCTGATGGAAAAAATCCAGCAAGGGCAGAAAATTAAATAAATAAATAAATAAATACCTAAGAAGAAATCTCACAAGAAAATAAATACATAGACTACAGAAGATAAATATATCTATGACCAAATTAAACAAGTGCAATCTACAAAATAGAGTCTAAAAAACTGAATGTAAGCAATAAATCCCAAAGCCACCCACTAAAGCAGGAGGCAGTGGTACTCTGACCTGTACTGGTGCGGAGCAGCAAAGAAAGAGGAAATGATGCATGGGGAGGGGAGTTTTATAGTACCTAACTTTTTTCTGATTGGTTGTTTTTTCTGTGCTGCTGTGGAGTTCTAGTAAAGAGAGACTTAAGCAAATACGAAGCCTCCTGTCATGTTATAAAATTTGACTTTTAAATGGCAGAGAATTGAGCAGTGAGACTGCAAGGACAGGATCTATACACCAAAATCACTTTATTAAGCTAAAGTTGATTTGGTGCTTAGAGTGCCTGTTCAATAAGATCAGTGGATAGTGTGTGTGTGTGTGTGTGTGTGTGTGTGTGTGTATATGTATATGTGTGTGTTAATATGTAATCCAGTGCTTCTTATAGAGAAGCAATGGGGATTAGAAGCACATGTGCGGCAAGTGAAGCACTCCTGCAATTGAATGTTCCCTTTGAGAAGCATTCAGAGGAGGTGAGAAATGGGTCTAACTCTGTTCTCACAGCAGCTAGTCCCTGTCCGCGAGACAGTATCTACTAAATGGGAATATTTCACATTGTCGGACTAAACACGCAGAGCCACTGCACTAAGACCACTCCATTGAGATGAGGTTGTCTGGGTGCCTCTGCCTATAGTGTTATAGCCTTAAACTTTGCCAGTGATCCCCAAATCATGTATAACTAAAAATTCAATAAACTGCTTTAATAACATATGGGAATCACATCCAGCCTACTGTGTCTTTTAATGTAATATACTGTGATTATATCTAAATAATGTAATGGAACATGCTGTATATTCAAAACTACTGATATACGTGTGTATATATCCAAACTATTAATATTATCCAAAACTACTCCGATACGTATATATCAAAACTATTAATATTAGCCAAAACTATATATATATATCTCCAAAACTACTCATACATCCAAACTATTATCCAAAACTACTCCTATACGTATATATCCAAACTATTAATATTATCCAAAACTATATATATATATATATATATATATACACATACAAACTATTATCCAAAACTATATATATATATCTCCAAAACTACTCATATACATATATATCCAAACTATTATCCAAAACTACTCCTATACGTATATATCCAAACTATTAATATTATCCAAAACTACTCGTATATATATAATTTTTTAAAATTCAAAATATCAAGAACGTATGTGTGTGTGTCCACACCCCCCCCCCCCCAATCTCCCCCACCACCCCAGGCCAATGAATATTTAAATAATTGTGGAGATGCGGTCATAGTTCCCGTCATCACCTTTGAATTAATGTGTTGCTGGTAAGTATAAATCTGTCATCACACACATACAAGCAGTGCTTTTGTTTGTCAGAGGACACACGTATAATTGAGGCACGCATAATTATTATTGATATTTGTATAGCGCCAACTAATTCCACAGCGCTTTGCAACATCTGCTCAGTGTCCTATTATGCCTAATTCTACCGTGAAAATTGCTTTCATGACTCTTAACCATGACTTGGAAAAAAGAATAAAAATAAAATAAAAATTAAATTACAATGTAATTCTAGCCTCTTCTATCTGCTCTGTCATTTAAAAGAATAAAATAAAAAAGTATCTTCTACTGCTTTGCTTAATTACAAAGTGCAGTATTGTGTGTAGATATCGATGGCACCCTTGCTTTATTAGAGATAATTTAACGAGACGACATAATGCAGAGTTTTCACATGGAGGGCAATGAGCTATTGGACCGTGAAGTCAGATTTTCGAGTGTCCGCTAATAAGGGGTAGTTAATTTCATGCTCCATCTTTTTGACATTCATAATCAATGCACTGAAACAAGAGCCTATAAGTACTTTGCAATATTTATTAAGCACATACCATTAAAGGTAGACGTAGAATGTTTAACAAATTGCCTAATTATAGACCTTGGTTTTAAACAGTTTGACACGAGTCAGAGATTTCTGGGCCGTTCCGGACATCAGGTCACTTAGTGTGGCAGGCGATATAGGACATGCATTAGCTGCTGTGCGATCACAAATGCCATTTCGCCGTAAAGATGTTTACGGTGATTTATTTGCTAAATAGGGAAAAAACGTAGTACCTAAAAGAACACACTGACAAAATATTAGAGCTGGTGAATTTAGTCAATCCAGCTCTAACGATTAAATTACACAGATCACCGTAATTCACCATTTAGTCAATAAGCCCCCTTTGATTCCATTGTACAGCGCTACAGAATTTGCTGGCCCTATATAAATAATAAAATAATAATCCATACATACTCCCATATCTACCACTAGTACATAAAAGCAAGACAGTGATATCTACCTTTAACTAGTACTGTGTGTAAGGCTCACAGCTGCTACGAATACAAAATATTTTCATTCTATGTGTGGCTAAACTGAATGACCCCAGCTATTACAAATCACATCATGCTTAACAAACCGACATTATAAAGCGCTATAGAACTGCGCCCTGGCCTGCAGGTGCCTTTTATGAGACTGTAGGCAATATGGTTGTTCTTAGGGTGAAATCTAAATAAATCAATATCTACCTCAATTACACCGGCCCCTGACTGTGTTGAATTCCTGCCAATCCAATTATTTCCCTAGCAGTTCTGTTCGTTTTCTGCCAGTGTTTTCACTATAAATACGTTTCAGACGCTGTACGCCAGTTTGTCAATGTACAGAATGTAAATATGAAAGACTGCGCGGTACGGCGTACAGAATTAATGTGCTGGACGTTTATCTGAAAGCAACTGGATACTAACTGGGAGACATGCAGACAGTGGTGGAATCCGAAATCTGTTATGAAAGTAACTATCCAGGACGTGTTCCTGATGTCGATTGCACAGAAATGACTCGTTCTGAGTTATGTCGTTTTTTTTCTGATCCCATAAACACCTGCCTTGCCGGTGTTTATGGGATGTGTAGATTATCCTCCAGCAGTTCCACTTGTCACATTTTGTGACTGCTGTCAGCCTGTGCATAACTAAATACATCCCAGTGTTTTTTTATTCACCTTCGATCAACATTGTACATTTGTATATCGTCTATACAACTTGAACAAACCTGCAAAGAATGAAATTAGGCTTCCTCACTTTGCTGTATGTCCTCCCTGTGGCACATTGGGGGAAAAGTCATGGTGAAGCCAGATTAAAAAGATGCAAAGTTGTTATGGTGGTAAGTGACTTTTTTTTTATTTTATTTTTTTATGAACAACGGGGTACGGAAACAAATAAAGGGGAATACACGTAAAATAGTACCAACATAATGCAAAGGAACAAAAATAAATTCCATGGCTTGGCTGGCTCTCCAACTCTCGTACTCCGCAACATCCACCTCCCTCCCAGCTGAGTTGATTTATTTAATGATCTCTTGCTAAATACGTTTTTTTTGTTTTTTTTGCTTTCTAGATCTATTGTGGGGTAGTTTGCTACCTCCGATTTAATTGATTACACCCCCAATTATTTACAGGAAAAAGTAATATTAAGAACAACCAACAATTAAGTTATTTTAATTTTGTCTCCAATTGAATAAGGGTAACAATGTCTATTTTGCAATTTGTCCTTGTGTTATGCCAACCAATTAATACTACATTGAAAAAGGCTATATCCTCAGTGGCAATGGTAAATCAATTTAAACCCCTTTGCCATGCAAATGAGTTTCCAGAACTGTTGTTACATGACGGAGAAACTCATGAGAATGTAAATTTGCGGCACTCCCACGCAGACATTGTCAAGCTTGTACAATTTCATTGTTCGGCATAAGTATTTCTTTCTACAGCAAACCGGCAGAAACATTCTCGTCTTTAAATGTAGTGGACACGCATGCAAATTTGTTGATTATACACTGCAGCAGGTTTTCAAAAGACTGCAATCTGGCTGCGTGCTAGATTTTGCCGGGATTGGGATAATGTGCTATCCGTTTGATATTTAGACAGAGATGATTGCTTCAAAGCAGCAGCTATCTAAACCAAGACAGGGAAGGCCTTCCATGCTAAATATTTTTTTGTTTCAGTTCGGAAATATGTACCAACACTAAGTGGCACACCACTACAATTTTACACTTTTAGGACATTGTGGGACGTGATGCTACAGACATTACTCTTAGACACGTAACGGGTAGTAAATGCTAAACTGCAAAATGGAGAAAATCAAAACCTCACTGGCAAGATTTACTAAAAAAAAATATTAAAATAAAATGGCTGGTTTGGAATACTTCCTTAACTTTGCTTTAATCCGAGTCTTGTTATTTTAGGTTAGATTTTGGTTTAGTGAATAACTGCAGCTTTTTTAACTAGGGGTACTAGCGTTTTAGTCTAATTTTTAGGTAGAGCTGGCTGCGAAAGTTTAAAAAGAAGCTGTAGACTGTGGAAGGCATAGGATTGGCCGAGAAATCTCATCCTTTGTCGGGCCCTTTCCAAAAATGAAAAATAAAAATGGATTACCCTTCTAGCTTGAATGTCCAGCTTCACAAAACATAGACAGGGTTCTCTCGCGCGCATGCACACTGAGCCGGCAAGACGCTCCAATCATAGACTTCTCTGATGTCAGGAGGGGGGCGAGGAAGGCATCGCTCGGAACTTTGCCTGGCGCTGGGTTACAGGTAAATAAATATAGGTTTGTTTTTTTGGGGGGGAAAGAGGGGATTAGGGGAATTTGCAGGTTTACAGCACAATGGAGGAGGGGTGTGGGGGGGGACGGGACCAACTTAATAATGCCCAATAGGAAATTTTACACAGAAACAAAAATCACCTCCCACCGCCCCAAACATAGGGTTGAGATAACCGTTTAAAATTTGCAATTCACTTCGAATGCTCACTTTATTAAATAACTCTTTACTAAATATAAAATGAATATAAAAATCCATTCTTACAGAGAAAAAAAATCTGGTAGCATATCTGTTTCCCAAAATTGCATTTAATGCCTTCTATTTAGAAATGTAATTTAGAGAAATCATGCCAGACCCATCATGCTGTTAGCCTGATATTTATTACATTGTGACCTGAACTCATCCTGACTGATTTCTTTCTCCTCCTCCGTGAATTATTTCCCATCACTGCATTGATTTCTGTTTTACAAAACAAAAAGATAGTTGACTCTGAGTCCGCTCGTGCGTGCGTGTGCGTGCGTGTGCGTGCGTGTGCGTGTGCGTGTGTGTGCGTGTGTGTGTGTGTGTGTGTGTGTGTGTGTGTGTGTGTGTGTGTGTGTGTGTGTGTGTTTCTCTCCTTTGGAATATCAGATGCAGTAAGACAGTTTTATTGGTTTGTGAATTAGCTCCCGCCGTCCGAGAAACTCTAAATAATTATTCGGGTATGTTTGCCCTTATTCATAAGCGCTGTTGAAATCAAAGTTTAATTAGTGGTGGTATTCTGTCAAGGAATCTTATTTTTAGCGCTAAAAAATAAATACAAAATAAACGTAAAAAGGTTAGTTAGGGGAAATACAAGCTTTGGTTTATATCAGAAGAGAAACCATAAACAGATGCGAAAATCACTGATGTTGCGCTCTGCTTGCATACAATAGGTGATTGCTAGACTTCATAGCTCACCCACCAATAAAAGGCAGATCAAACAATAACCATTTAAATGACTTGATGAATCAACTATTTGATCAAACCAGATAGGTTTTCCTTTGATGAATTTGTGATTCCATGCTTTGAAAAACCAGGATGTGCATTAAACATTCACCCACTACACAGTGATACGTCAACGATTTCTCCAATGGCAGAGAAGTGATATAATTTTTTTAGCGCTTTGATCTTTTTTAAAAAAATTCTGCCTTTCATATGGCTTTTATACGTAATGGAAGACATTTCCTCTCAAAAGAGCACTCCACCTTGTCCTCTGGGTATCAAAGATTCAGTCATATCAAAACATGATGATGTAAGGCCAGGCAAAAGGAGACAACATTTCAAATTCCTTCAGGTTAAACAGTCTGAACACCTTCTTTCTTTCTTTATACTCTAAATCCTTCTTTCGTTTTTTTAATGTGTTTTTTTTTTTTTTTTTTTTGGCTTTGTTTTTTTATTTATTTTTAGTAATAAATTAAATTACATTTCTCAGAACCTGATGATTATTTATGATAACTAATTAGTACATGATTTTTTCCGTAGGGAACATTATGCAACTTAATGTGAAATATACACCTCTTATAGTATAGCAGTATGTCGTGGGAACCAAATTGCAATTACAAACTGTCATTAAAAGTACTGCAGCGTTATTTGTCATGGAGGGTGACGCTGTGTTCATTTGGCATTCCGTGTTGGGTTTGACCGATATGTATATTTGGATGTGTATGGAGAGGTGGAACCTCACACCATTAGCTCCCCTCTAAAATTAGTATTTGTATACATTTTTATATTTGGGCTGCCGGTATTTTAACTGCAGACTTGGTTATACAGCTCCATCCTTATTTTGGTGATTATTTTTTCCTGTGCCATCTCCATCACCTCCCCACTTGTTCCCCTATTATTTCTTTACCTCCGTTTAACATCTAGCCATCACCCACAGCTTGCACCCTCCATGTTTTCTTTGATCTATCCCAAACACATACTGCAATCATTGCGTCCACCCATCATTCATCTTTTTTTTCCCTGGGTGACTGACCACATATACTCACACAGAGATTTGTCCCACCAAACTTGCTAATCATCCGTTGCACCATCATGCATTGTTCCCTGACAGGAAGGGTGCCAGAAATTAAAAGATGGAAAGCGACAGACTGTGACGGAAATATGTATCACTGACCCGGAGGTTGGCCTGTGAACTAACTAACATTGCCACACGCCAAGGTCAGGACACCATGGTTGTAACAAACTCTAAAACTTGCAAAGATCAGGATTCCAGAATTCAGAGTAAAAGATAAACCATCCAAGGTTAGATATGTAAACTGAGAACTACAGCTGAAGAATAAACCAAACTCTGTATACAGACTAGTATACATAGCAACACCAAAGAACGCACTAATTGACGAACAAGAACGATGAAACGAGTGTTGTGAGCGTTGGTATGTATAGTCTGCTGTCAATCAGGGTTTCTCGCTCTGTTGATGCGCTATATAAATCCATAAATTGATACACAGCACCTGAAGCAAACGGTATTTATTATAAACTGAGGCCACATGCAACTTCGGAGCAAAGTCTAACATTATCTACGTAATGCTACAAGTTTTTGTTTGAACCTGGATGGAGGTAAGTATTGTGACGGACATTACCCCTCCTCTGCCAAAATGTATTGACTTGTAAAAGAGATCAAAAGCAGGGTCATATACCAAAACTAGTGTAACACAAGAGTCCCTTGGTTATGACCCTTATTCATTTTTGCAAGTTCCAAAGCCGACACAACAATTTAAACTCCCCTCCTTGCTCCGTGCTACTATCCAAATCCTACTGAAGTCTGCAAAATACTCTTGCATATTACTCTGCATTTCACAGGATATTACAGGGCACTCGATAATTACATTTGCCAACAGAACCTTTTAGTGATACCTGTAATTATCTTGTATTCAATTTCCTATTTTTTCATATCCAGAAACGTTTTGAGATCCAGATATGTATTTCTTAATTTACAAGCACCTTATTAGTGAGATAAATCACAGCTCGCTCATTTGATGAAAAGCTTTGCATTTACCCAATTATGTCACGTAGTAAAATTAAACGTCTACCTGTCTACAGATTTATTATCTCTAATAGAAAAGTTTTTAATTTGCAGTTGTAAATAATGCTCAAAGTGTTTGAAGACTGAGAATGAAGGGAAAATGTTAATCGTAGAGGGAGCCGTTAACGAATTGGGCTTAAGAACCAAAAAGAATAAATGATGATCCCTATACCAGTCATTTTAATGTTTGGTCTTCCAGGGATCATAGGAACGGGTAAAGGTTTTGTACAGTAGTGCTGGCATATGGTATCATTCCCTAGAAATAAGCGTCACAATGCGAGCGGATGTGTACTGGAGGGGTCTGTGCCAGATAAGACACTGGCTTTTGCTGACCACCAATAACGTTAGCTTGCAAAGGTACCCACCACCCACTGATTAGACACACTGTAAGTTATCACCTTTTCTGGTTGTATAAAAGAGGCTCACGCTGCTTATACATAGTTCACCCTGCGATTGACCTTGGCATGTGATATTGATAGTGTACATTGTATTACACAGTGATTTTGTGATACGTCAGATACATTTCTGTGAAACTTTTGAGTTCCAATTGCAACTTTTGCAATTTACTGATAGAATGAACAATGTTATGTTTTTTTATACTTTTCTTAAATGTTATTGCTGTTTGAAATGGTTTAATGTGCTTTAGGGTTTACATGTAATGACCTATAGCAAGGTTCTCAAAACTCTGGCCCTTCCGATTTTACTGAACTACGACTTCCATGATTCTCTGGCTATCTTTCATTCAAAGAATCATGGGAGTTGTAGTTCAGCAACATCTGGAGGGTCAGAGTCTGGAGAACCGTGACCTATAGTGAACGTTTCCTGTAGGATGTATGTGGAGTTTAAGTTTTGAAGGTTAGCGGGATCCATAGAGAATGAGTCATAGGCTGCTGCTTAGCAACTGTGGGTATACACACACACTTATCCATGAGTGCTTGATGTGTGAATGTTCCCATAGGTAGTGACTTTTGATTCAAGAGACACTGTATGCTCCCAGACTCCTTCATCTCTTTGAAGTGGTCTGGGTGCAGAATGCCTGTCCCCTTAACCCTGCAATGTGCAATGGTTTATGTTGCTGTGTTAAGACTGCCTCTAGTGGCTATCTTCCAGGCGCCAGAGGACTTTGTAGTCCAAACAGTATAGTGTTCCTTTAACGCGTTCCTTTAACTTTTTTATTTAGGGGACTAACTAGGCTGTGGAAGGTTTGAGGTGTGTTACAAATGAAAATTACTATGCTGCTATTACTTAGGTATCCCCCCCCCCCCCCTTTTCCCTACGTGATGGGCTGGGAAACAAAGTAAATATATCCAAATAATTCCTCTTAATTTTTCTTAGCAATTGGATTTTAATTGAATTAACTTCATTGATTTCCCCTCACTTTGCCGTAATATAAAGGAAAAAAAAAATGGTACCTCGGAAAAAGACCAACGTATTTGTGTTGGAAATGAGAAATTAAACCAACGTTCTATTTGAGGATGCTCCGTGTGCTTAATGTTTACCATTACCGTATTCATGACCATGTCTCGGGGATTACTGAGTCGGAACAGTAAATCCTACAGAGCAGTGGAGCAAGAACCCGAGTAACAAGGCAGGCATACAAGAGCTCCTACTCTACCTTACTGTGTTTTAATCTCATTTCTCGGGGAAACAATACGTAAAACAAGATCATTTAAAGGGCCAACAACAAAAGACACGTTAACCCTTTTTTGTGAGAGAGGATTTTTTTTTGTATTTTTGTTAAGCAATTAAAACAGCCAAGGATAAATTGATTTGTTTTTTCGTTCTGAATCGTAGATATTTTCCATTGCGCCTACAAGTTCAATGCATCTTTATTTCTAACCAAACTGTTACACGGCAACAATCACCCCTTTTCTAGAATATTAAGATTCAATAAAAACTTTTTTCACATCCGGTAGGATTTGGACTGTGTGTGCTGCAAACTGTTATGTCTATGGTGAATTTTCATACCGCTATGGGTCTTTCCCGAATTTTGAAAGCTTTACATCGTGACCCCAGATCACGTGTTAACAAACTCCAAAGCAGAAACAAACATTGACACAATACAATAACAATGTGTAAAACATAACCAGCAATACAACTGACAGTAATGTACACATTATGAGCATACCACAGAGCTCCATAGTCCTACATTACACAATCATTTGCAGTTTGTATGAGTGTATCACAGAGCTCCATAGTCCTAAATCACACAATATTTTACAGTGTGTATGAGTGTATCACAGAGCTCCATAGTCCTAAATCACACAATATTTTGCAGTGTGTGTATCACAGAGCTCCATAGTCCTATATCACACAGTATTTGGCAGTGTGTGTGTGTGTATCACAGAGCTCCATAGTCCTACATCACACAATATTTTGCAGTGTGTATGAGTGTATCACAGAGCTCCATAGTCCTAAATCACAATATTTTGCAGTGTGTGTATCACAGAGCTCCATAGTCCTAAATCACACAATATTTTGCAGTGTGTGTATTACAGAGCTCCATAGTCCTAAATCACACAATATTTTGCAGTGTGTGTATCACAGAGCTCCATAGTCCTATATCACACAGTATTTTGCAGTGTGTACGAGTGTATCACAGAGCTCCATAGTCCTACATCACACAATATTTTACAGTGTGTATGAGTGTATCACAGAGCTCCATAGTCCTAAATCACACAGTATTTTGCAGTGTGTGTGTGTGTATCACAGAGCTCCATAGTCCTACATCACACAATATTTTGCAGTGTGTATGAGTGTATCACAGAGCTCCATAGTCCTAAATCACAATATTTTGCAGTGTGTGTATCACAGAGCTCCATAGTCCTAAATCACACAATATTTTGCAGTGTGTATGAGTGTATCACAGAGCTCCATAGTCCTAAATCACACAGTATTTTGCAGTGTGTGTGTGTATCACAGAGCTCCATAGTCCTATATCACACAATATTTTGCAGTGTGTGTATTACAGAGCTCCATAGTCCTAAATCACACAATATTTTGCAGTGTGTGTATCACAGAGCTCCATAGTCCTACATCACACAATATTTTACAGTGTGTATGAGTGTATCACAGAGCTCCATAGTCCTAAATCACACAGTATTTTGCAGTGTGTGTGTGTGTATCACAGAGCTCCATAGTCCTACATCACACAATATTTTGCAGTGTGTATGAGTGTATCACAGAGCTCCATAGTCCTAAATCACAATATTTTGCAGTGTGTGTATCACAGAGCTCCATAGTCCTAAATCACACAATATTTTGCAGTGTGTATGAGTGTATCACAGAGCTCCATAGTCCTAAATCACACAGTATTTTGCAGTGTGTGTGTGTATCACAGAGCTCCATAGTCCTATATCACACACTATTTTGCAGTGTGTGTATTACAGAGCTCCATAGTCCTAAATCACACAATATTTTGCAGTGTGTGTATCACAGAGCTCCATAGTCCTATATCACACAGTATTTTGCAGTGGGTACGAGTGTATCACAGAGCTCCATAGTCCTACATCACACAATATTTTACAGTGTGTATGAGTGTATCACAGAGCTCCATAGTCCTAAATCACACAGTATTTTGCAGTGTGTGTGTGTATCACAGAGCTCCATAGTCCTATATCACACAGTATTTTGCAGTGTGTACGAGTGTATCACAAACCTCCATAGTTCTACATCACACAATATTTTGCAGTGTGTATGAGTGTATCACAGAGCTCCGCAGCAAGAAATCACAGTAACAGGCAGTGTGTATCACAGAGCTCCACAGCAGTAAAACTCACAGAAATGTGGATGACTGACAAATAAATGATTTTGATAGATTTGACTCTGTACATAAAACATAACTGACAATTGGTCAAAATGCTTCATACCTGCACATGTTTAACACAACTGTTGTAAAAAAGAAGTTATTTCTTAAATATTAGATCGTAAAGTTTACTGAAGGACATCACATTCTCAAAATTGTTGGTGCGTGTGAAAGAGCTCCCACAAGCCATTCGATAGGAAACAGATATAGATAGCATTGTGATATCATGGGAAAAACATGCCGCTCACCCCCCCCCCCACCCCCACCCCCATATTTATACACAATATGATCTTTTTTTTTTTTAATGTTTCTGTTTTATCAAGATAAGACATTTGCTTTTTAATGACTTTCTCAAGGCTCCCCTTGTCAGCAAAGAAGAACAGTGGGGAGGCCATGTTTTAAATCTACGTCAGGCTTCGGGCCTTCTTAAATACAAAAAATCTGTTGGAGGCCAAATATAATTTTTGTAATGGGATTTAATACGCATTACTCACACGCAGGTAGAAATCAATTTCTTAATGGATGGGTATTGTGTTAGGATATCTTCACGTGTAATTAGTTCCTGTGATTGATAGGCCTCTTGCTATACAAAGAAACGCATTTATCTTTGAGCTAGAAATTACATAAATTGTCTGTTGGGAGGGGGATTAAATTAAGAATTTGCCAATACTAGTCTGCTCTACAGTTCTTTGCTTAGGTCTAAATGTTTGCTTCATGAAAAAAAATGTATTTATTAAATTTAAATGTGATATTTTGTAGTGTGTATGTGCTATTAATCCTTCGTTTTATTTTAGAACAAAAAACTATACACGATTTGTATGTTTTATAACAATTCCCCTGCTTATGGACACAATTTATTTCTACATGTTTGGGTGCATGTGTGAGATTTTTATGTCAAATGGGTACATTTTTCAGAACGGATGATACAATAAACTGATAATATAATGGCTACAAATAGATCGTAGATAAAGATACCTGCACATGTTTACCACCCAGACACAACTGTTGTAAAAAATAAGTTCTTTCTTAAATATTAGATGGTAAAGTTTACTGAAGGACATCACATTCTCAAAATTGTTGGTCCGTGTGAAAGAGCTCCCTAAATCCATTCGATAGGAAACAGATATAGCAATATACTAGTTACACGTGAAGATATCCTAACACAATACCCATCCATTAAGACATTGATTTCTACCTGCGTGTGAGTAATGCTTATTAAATCCCATTGCTTTACTACACTTGACAAAACTAACTAATGTCTTTTACATTTTTTTTATATATTGCTTCCTGGGACCTAGTATTGGAGCAACATAGTTATACAAAATGTCCAATAACCTCATAGGATCTCTGTGATAGATTGTGAAATTGCTGCTGTTATATAGCATCTCTGGATCAATTCATTTACAGAGTATCAAGTTAAACAATAAATCAGGTAGGCACAATAAAAATCTGTGTAAATGTGTTTTTCGATATATGTTGCCGTATCTTTCAATGTGGTATTTAATGGCAATGCCTAGAACATGTAAGTTTTGGTGGATTAGGCGCTCACTATATATTTTAGGATGATATGGCAGCAGTAACCAATACAAGGAACCCCAACCTTGTAGTGAATGAATGTGAAAAAAAAAGAAAAAGAAGGAAACCGCGCCCTTAGTATAGATACGTAAAAATATATAAGTATACATAAAAACAGTAATAGTGTAGTATATTAAATATAGTGGGTGGACCAATTATCCACCCACTATATTTAATATACTACACTATTACTGTTTTTATGTTTTATGTTTTTTTGAGGTCAATTGATCATCAACCTGTTCCTTGGTGGGGATTATACCACCTATGCCCTTAAGACTAGAGCAAGTTCTGCTCTAGCAAATGTGAGTACGATATTTTATTACTTATTCACATATTTTATTTATACACACTGCACTATTTGGAGTTCTCTTATTTTTTCATATATCGCCCATCTGAGATCGTGAAAGAAAGTCACATATCCTTAGACGGGGATTGTTCCGTCCAGGCGTGTTAACAGCTGAGCTCTGAGTTAGCTCTGGGCCATGTGAGTGTGGATCACTTACCACTATTTATCCACCCACTATACCTGATATACCACACTATTATTGTTTCTATGTTTTATGTTTTCTTTGAGGTCAATTGTATAAGAAGACTACTTGATATTACCATTGTGTACGTATACTTATATATTTTTACGTATCTATACTAAGGGCGCGGTTTCCTTCTTTTTCTTTTTTTTTTTCACAATGCCTAGAACATGTCATAATAACACTACAGATATTTATAGGAACACTACATACATGCTGTAGCGCCCTTCTAACTAGGTAGATGACTGCGCTTCCTGTCCAGCCTCCAAGGCTGAGACTAATTTATGTATCAGACGATAATCTCTGATAATCTCAGCCAATCCAATACTTTCCCATAGGAAACCACTGGGTGGCTAGTGTGCATGTGCGGCAATGCTGAGCTGTTCAGATGGCTTGTTTAATTCGGCTATTTGGATGGAAGTGCCTCTAGTGGCAGTCTCTAGTGACAGTCATACACTAGAGGCATTTAAACCCTTTTTTTTCTTGTAGAACGGCAATATTTTCAGCTGCAATGTTTAAACTAGAGGGACAAGGCACCACGGCCACTTTATTGAGATGAAGAGATCTGGGTGCCTATAGTGTCCCTTAAAGCAGGAAATGGTGTCGATAATTTAGCCTTAACTACCCGTGATATATAGTGCCCCCCCAAAAAAACATAAAATTTAAATAAATAGGCAATGATTGGTTGTCAGCTATGGCTTATGTCAAATCTGCTGCTATATTTTTCAGAATTATGCAACTGCAGATAACACTACACATTTACCATCGAAATATATTACATTGTTAACTTTTATTTGTAATGTTTCTTAACTTTAATTGTTGTTGCAAGCCTCTCCCTATAAAATAGTGTGAATATGATCAGCAACTGCTTTGAGTGTGTCTGTGTGTGGCGTATGTCGATGTTCACAAACCGGAGCGTAGGTTACTCTGTGTCACTTTTTTTGTTTGTTTTCTTTTCCCCCCACATGTAGGGATGACCATCTCGATTGCAATGGAAGAGGAGAACTGACGCCAGAGGGCGGATCGGGGCCATATAATCGGTACTTGATTAGTTTTAAATGTTTTTCAAAATCTGTACAATTTAGATCACGCTCAATGCCAGACACTGCTTGTACCAGCAATCCTATTTGGGTAATAGATATTGGCTCTGTTATTGGAACATACTAGGCCAGATGTGTCAAATGGTGGGCTACTAATAACTAACAAGAATTTTAAACATGTTAGTCCACTATTTTCTGCACATAGTTTGATGCTCTTTTAAAATTGTAAAGCAGTATTTTCCCAATCAGGCATTGGCCCAGATATTAAGTCAGTGTTTCTTAACCTTTTTTTGTTTTGTCTGGAACCCATCTGTTTACCTAGCGGTAGTGATGGTTTGGGTCAGACATTAACATTATATAAAGCTCACCTATTTAAACAGCAGTGATTTATCTTACCTGTTGTTAGAAAGTATTTAAGTTGTATAAAACTAGACAGTTTGGCAAAAAACAGAATTACTAAAAATATATAACTTGAAAAATAAAAAAACTTTGGTCACGTTAAGGAATCTGTTTCCCAGATTAGCGACTCTAATTATAAGCTTGCACTGTGCTGATTGGGGACATTTCCGAGTTGTCCATACATGAGGGACACCAGGGAAGAAATCTGTGACAGCACCCTGAATTTAAAGGGACACTATAGTCATCAAAACAACTTTAGCTTAATGAAGCGGTTTTGGTGTCTGGATCATGCCCCTGCAGTCTCACTGCTCAATTCTCTGCCACTTAGGAGTTAAATCACTTTGTTTATGCAGCCCTAGGTGCATGTGACTTACACAGCCTCCCTAAACACTTCCTGTAACAGGTGATCTAATGTTTACACTTCCTTTATTACAAATTCTGTTTAATTTATCATTACTTATCTCCT
The DNA here is from genome assembly GCF_036172605.1 of Pelobates fuscus. Lineage (NCBI taxonomy): Eukaryota > Metazoa > Chordata > Amphibia > Anura > Pelobatidae > Pelobates > Pelobates fuscus. Next base: position 155,110,228 of record NC_086325.1, on the reverse strand, counting down.
GCTCTGTTAATAGCTTGTTAGACCCTACAGGAGCCTCCTGTATGTAATTAAAGTTCAATTTACAGAGCAGGAGATACAAAAAACTTTTAAAATAACTGATTGAAAATGCAACCATTTTTTTTTGTGTGTGTCAGTCACATCCAAGTGAGGTGTGGCTAGGGCTCTATACACCAAAACTGCTTCATTAAGCCAAAGTTATTTTTGGGTATATATTGACACATTAAGATAAATTATGTTTATTCTTATAATTTTCCAGTATAATGTGTTATATGTGGGACAGGATAGTAAAATTCACATACACTAATTATATTTAGTTTGTTCTGTTTTGTCAGCCTCTTTAAACTCGTTAGCCTAATAATCATTCAAGGGTTTACATCATTCTGGTTGTGTTCTGCAATACTTTTGCTGGCTGAGCTTCAGGCATTATGTATCTGTAGGAAAACATTGGGCTTGCTCAAATACACATGTGACTTCTCTCATTCAACATATATCCAAACATTCCACAGTGGAACAGCTTATGGATTTTGCCCATCATGAATTATTGCACCTGTATTGGAAATATATAAAGGTATTATTTTATCAGCATTGTAAATACTATAAATATGTTGTCAATCAGGGTATTATAGGAGACGATCTGAATGGAAGTACGTCCATGTCTTCAAATAGGTCCAAAACAGGCACAATGTAAATGTTCAGGTTTTACTTACATATTCACTCGTTCATTATGAAATCGATTTCTGTCCTGCATCAACCATCCTCTCATATTGTATCTGAACTGTTTTTTGTTTTTTTTATTAAAGGGAAACTCCTTGAAAACAATAAACAATAAACAAAAATGGTGGCCCCTGATTGTAAGTAGTCAAACCGTTTTAGAATGTTTTGACTTACCACACTCTGGTCCACCAGATGCTGCCTGTACTACTTAGGATTAAGAGCCATTTGATCTGTCTGAGCAATAAGCTGACACTCTTAATCAGGAGATTAATGGATGCTCCTGCTTTTAAAGGACCACTATAGTGCTAGGAAAAGATACTCGTTTTCCTGGCACTATAGTTCCCTGAGGGTGCCCCCAGCCTCAGGGTCCCACTCCCACCGGGCTGGATGGAGAGGAAGGGGTTAAACACTTACCGGCGCTGGAGACTCTCCTCCTCGTTTCCCCGTCATCGGCTGAATGCGCATGCGCGGCAAGAGCCGCGCGCGCATTCAGCCAGTCTCATAGGAAAGCATTCTCAATGCTTTCCTATGGACGCTGGCGCCTTCTCACTGTGAAAATCACAGCGAGAAGCGCGGAAGCACCTCTAGCGGCTGTCAATGAGACATCCACTAGAGGCTAGATTAACCCTAAAGTAAACATAGCAGTTTCATAGCAGTTTCTCACCTAGGTTAAACCTAGGTGGACCTGGCACCCAGACCACTTCATTAAGCTGAAGTGGTCTGGGTGCTTATAGTGGTCCTTTAGTGACAGCGCCCTGCACACCCTTCTTCATGTTATTATAAAACATCTAAATGTGGGCAAAACAGAAATCTCAGAAGAATGCAAGGTGGGGTCTCATTGAGTCTCAGAATGTGGTTTGACAGTGGGCAAAATCAATAAAAAGTCCTCACTCCGTCACAGCCAACAAGAACTGTGAATACTGGACTAGTAAGGATTAGGAAACTGGTGACTTTAAACAATGTGTCCACTCTGAGGTTGTGGGGCATGGGAAGAATGGTTTATAACACTGACCAATATTGTGACCAACAAGAATAGTATCTCTAAATCAATGTCAGTTTTAGAAATAATTGCACAACTTGTCTTTAAAACAAGATAGCATTAGACCACACAGGGGTTTGCAAAGCTTAGAACACTTTGATCCAGAGAGTGCAAGAAATGGGAAGTGAAGAACTGAACAACTTTTTATGTTCCATTGCTGAAGCTATGGGGGTAGCAGGGGTAGACAGCCTTCAGCAGTGCAGATGTTGAGGACAACATCTCCCATGATACTGTTACAGCCGTAATGCTGGCAAAGCACCGGAGGAGGTGTAGTCCACAGCATCTGGAGTGCCAATGGCTGCCTACCCCTGGCCTAGAGTATGGTTAGTTTTGATTTATTATTCTTTAGAACTGCTTTTGCATAGAGCAAATGGACAGCCACAAGGACCACAAGGAAAATGTAGCTTTGTTTGTAATCAAATAAATCAGTGAGTCGACATCCCCGATGACTATTTTGTTCTCAGTGTTTATGAGGTTCCTAGACCAGATACCCTCATGTACAAAGCTTCCCCATAAGACATGGGCAGGAACATTCAGTACTGGAACGGAGACTTTGAGGTTAAACTGTTCGAGAACGGTGTAGCCCCTTAAGCTGAACCAGCACCCGGAACTTATTGGCACCATAACAACTTAATTTCAATGGTACCCAAACTTGTCCTTGTAAAAAAAAAAATTGAAAACCTCTTTTTGCCACACAACATTATGCATGCTAATGCGAAAGGTTGGCTTTGGCTAAATGAGTAGCAGCGGGCTGGGTTCCAGGTGCTTAGAAAGCCCTGGGATGGCACCCAAAGACTCTGCACCAAAACAGCAATGAACTGCGGTGGTTATGGTGCTTGAAGTGACCTTTTAAATCATCATTTTAATTTCGATATTTTAATATTGATGCTGAAAAGTTATGAAACCAAAAACAGATGTTGGTTATCTTGGATACATTATCATTTATACCAAACAAGTGGTTTGGAGAGGTTTTTAACCATTCGAAAGCTGTGAATGCCAACATGTGAAATCACTCTGTCAATATACCGTTCCTCGTTCCTACATGGCTTGAATGTGCAAATGATATATGGGTTAAACCAGGGGTGCCCAAAAGGTTGAGCCCCAGATGTTGCAGGCCTTTATTATGCCAAAGCATCATGGAAGCTGTTGTTTAAAAACATATGGGGATCGAACTTTTGGGCACGCCGGGGTTAAACTAATGGAGGCTGCTGGAGTCTCTTGGTGTGACATCCTGTATCCTTGTAACCTACATCAGTATGGCTTGTACGAGGTGGGAAATCACAGAAATGTGTGCATGTTTTTTTAAATGATCGACGCTCAGTGTTTTATTTCAACTCCTCCACGTCGTACATACGCATTATAGTCTGGCAGCCCAGTCAGCCACAGATTCTCATGGGAGACATTGCAGTGGGTTTAGCCCAGGAAATGAATTAGGTCGCAGGTCTCGTTCTCCGTGGTTGTTTTATTTTTATATTCACCTTTGTTTGCTTTTTTTAAATGTAATTATACATAAGTAAAAGTAGGGACTACTGTGGAAAGTGATCTTTGATAATGGGCGTAGCGTTAGCAAAGTTCCATCTCCGTTGCTAAGCCAGTTTACCCACAATCCGTCAGTCAAAAGAATCCCACAGAAGGCAAACCGCGGACATCATGGACAGAGGAAATCAAACTTTATGCACCGTGTTTTCTGAGACACGTATGACTTGTTCATGTTTGACAGCCCTGCTGCATGTAGAATTCATACACTGCAGGTTTCACGAGTGATTAATTACTTGATTTCCTACCTGCTACATTTAAATTCTGCATATTGCAGGGCAGCACTTTTATTGCGATGCCCATAAATCGAACGGAATGAACTGTGCTGAGGACAATATGGTGGCTCTTGCACTGCGTATCATCAACAAAAATATCACTTTATAAATAAATGTTGCTGCAGAAACCGGATGTGAACTCAGGATTCTGTGCGCAGGGGCAAATGTATCTGAGATTTATGCAAATCTCCAGGAGGATTTTGCCATATCCTGTCTCTTATGGGCTTGGGGGCTGTCAACCCATCAGAGATAAAAAGATTTTATTAGATGAATATACTTTTATTCCCCCTTGCCGCTGCTGCATACTGCCTGAAATATTCCAGTTTTTCTTATCATTAAAACTTGAGGTCGGCGTCATTAAAGTGCACATATGGATACATTATTAAAATAAAAATAACGCAGCACATCTTGATGACTATGTTGTAAGGAATACCTGGGGAGATTGCTGCGATTAGCATCATAGATCTCAGAGACTCCATTAGCCATCTTTGTTTGATTGTACCACACTGTGCAAATGATGCTTTTTCCTCCTTCCCCCGCATCACTTACACTATGTGTGTGTGTATGTATACATGTATAAGCTCATATCTCTTACATTTAGAAGTTTAGTAAAGTTAGACTTTTAGTCTCTGACAAACGCACATAATGCCGGAAAAAAAAAAAAAAAAACTTCCCACCGAGAGATTTATTCTGCCTCAAATATGACAAAAAGAAAAAAATGGTATACCGGCAAAGTGGCTGTACACCAAAAATCTTTTGTTCGCTTTATTTAGTGATCTACTCCACATGACACAAAACATTGATTTGATACCCACAGTACTGGCTGTTCTGTTCTTGATATTTGGATTTAGTTGTTTTTTTTTGTTTTGTTTTTGGTTTTTTTCTCTAACGTGCTAAAATAAAGTAATAGGTTTCTGTTAGAAAGAGAGAGATTTACTGCAGCTTTCTTACTCAGAATGGCATTAGAATGTCCGCTTGTAAAAGTCAAACTCGTAAAGAAACCGCCCGCGCAGAGAATGATTTCTGGGGCAGGTTTTTTTTTGTTTTGTTTTTTTGGTTCCTTGTTGGACAGAGCTGTATGTTTAATCTGTGTAGCTTCACGTGTGGCACAGGCTGTGGCTGCTGCAGTGCCTTGGGGGATTTGAGCGTCACCTGAGCAATGGCACGTTTTCGAACTCTGCTCCGCTTCCAAAGAATGCCTACCTCTACTGAAAAGTTTCATTTTCTCAAATACTCACCAGGAAGGCTCGGGGCCGCGTTTCATAAATTGTGAAGATTTAACGTGCGAGATTTACTAAACTATGAAATGTAAAATAGTCTACTTTGATTAAAACATGGTTGTTTTAAGGAGCCTATGTATATGGTTTCTTAGATTAAGATGTAGTCTTTATCCCATTTTCATCTTTTAACATGTGTTTGTTTTGTTGTCGTTTTTTAATTATTATTTTTTTGGCGTCAAATGGTCTGATATCTGGACAAGTTTGATTTATTTTCTTTGCTAACTAAAAAGCTATATCCATCCCCTGGGTACCGTGTACATTAGCAGAGTAGATACTTGTGTACGGAAAAATCTATTAATGTAATGTAACTGTTTTTAGATGCAGGAGCCAGAAGGCTTTTATAATATAGAAGTCTCTCCTTTAGACAAACCAAAGATCATGTCCCAGGCCAATAATTGGTAATGGGTGAGTGTCATTGCATTTCTACATGATACAGAATGCACACTATAACGCTCACTGATATTTAGTATAAATCTTTAATAAGTATGTACATAACAAAAAAATAAGTATCGTACCAAAAGGAACAGAGTAACAGTACAAGGCAAATGGCAATCAAAAATAATATATACCTTACAAGCCTCAAGGCAGAAACACAAGTCACCAACCACCCCAACATTTTGGCACCAACTGGTGGATTACCCATGAGGTGGTAAAGGTGGCCGCTTTGGGCGCGGACAGGGGCAGATCCCTATCAATCCTCCGATGCTTGGGAATAACCCAGAGCGCCACAACCAGTGCTCTCTGAGTCATTAACTTAGTGCCAAAACTGTGTGAGTGTTGAGTGAACTGCATAGATGGAGGTGCACCACACAACAGTCTCACACACAACACTCAGACTCTTCCACTTACAAAATTCAGCCACCAAACACAACACTCAACCACCACACACCTGAACAGACAGCTCCCAATCTCCTCCACAAACACAACAGTCAGCCGCTACACACACACACACACACACACACACACACAACACACAAAATTCAAAGACAAGAGCCCCGAGCTTTAGGAGGGCACCCCAATCTGGCATCTTGTCAATTGTAATTTGGATCTGGATCAATCATTTACTTAAATTTCACTCTTGATGATCTTCAGTATTTAACAGAAGTGTTAACTGTTAAACCTCCTGGGTTGGAGTAAGAGCAGAGCAGGCGAGGGAAAAGGGGGTGGGGGAGGATGGTAATGTTTTTCCCCTTGTTTTACTTGCGTTTTTGTTTACTATTCAACGGAGGATAAAGCTAGAGCAGTGAGCTAATCCTTTATCTGCTGCTCTACCCCCAGAGCTTGAAATTGAGGTCCTCATGGGAATGGTAGCTAGGCAAATGCTGGCCTGAATAGTTGATAGCCTGAATTGCAAGATGAGTTTCTCTAACATGTAGTTACGTCTATGAACACACCACAGTCCTACTGCCCAGAGAATAGAGAACTGCACTGGATGCCCACCACCTTCATCTGAAATATAGGGTCTACAAGTAGTAACCTTTTATAGATATTTAAAGAGCTGCACTCTCAAAGAGTCAATCAAACACAAGACTCAATTTTTGAATATTGGTCAGTAAATTCAAAATGAACCACTCTTACACAAATCATGAGGATGACGTGTCACTTGTAGATTCAATCCATGCATTGTGCTGGAGACAACATCTCCAAAGGGTTCAGATGAGGAGATTGCATCCTCTTCACCGAACATGGTCCCTGGAATTGATTGCTCAGAACGTACGATGTGTTTGTAGTCTTTCTGCTGCTTTGCTCACAGAAAAAACATCAAGGCCTAAGGTCAAGAAACCTCTTCAGACAATGTCTCGTACGTACATCGACTGGAAATTTGACTAGTTCATTGTATAGATAACATGTCATAAAGCGACACTGAGCCAAGTTGGTCATGAATTCATTAAATACTTATTTTCTATTACTTGTGTACAAAACTATGAGACTCACTGCGGCACGAAAATGCAGACTTTTTCATATACAACAATGCTATCTCCTATTTATATGTTAACCAAAAGTTCTGAGTGCCCTTTTAGTAGCATATTTTGATCAGTGCAAGGGATACTTTTGTACATCGAAGCTATTCACTCCAAACAAAGAAGAATTTTGAGTTTGTTTTATATTCGCTCTTGGCTTTCATTAAAACCCTGCTGAGACCATTGTTCCCGTAATATGGACATAGTACGGTATTCCTTTCAGTAAGTCATTGAGATATTCTTAGATTGAAAACATGTATCTACTTATTGTATCTCTGTAACTACGATCATACATTTTACCACAATAGACCTTACCATATTCTTCTGGGAAATATATACTTTATGCTCCTCTGATGTTACTAAAGGGCCTTGAGCATGGTTTAAATGGCTTTGAATTACATTGTTTTTAATATTGAGATAGAATAGTGGAATTATCTGTTGCCATGGCAACAAATTGAAGCTAAGTTGCCAACCATCTTGTATATTTAGTCTATGGGGAAACAATTTTTTATTATCAAGGTTAAAACAGCTTGACACTCCAGCTGTTGGTGGACTGAAACATCTGCTACCCCAATAATGACTGGGGTTGGCTGGGATTATGGGAGTTGTATTTGAGGAACTGGAAAGCATAGGTGTATCATTATTCTCATATGCCCTAAAAAAACTGAAATATGTGATCATCTACATGCCCGTGCAATGGTTTGAATTTTATATGCAAACGTAGTAATGTAGTACATTTATTAAAGATACTTAACCACTAAAACGTATTTGAGTCATTTTAGGAAGATGTCCAAGTAAACGTGCCTCAATTCTCAGGAATCTTCTTAAATTATAGTGAAATACCAATCTCTAAAGCATCTGTGGATAAAAAGGCCTTTTAAGTGCTTTGGTAGTGTGAGTGGGAAGTAGTCAGTGGATCTTGGGATCCAGACATTTCATACCTAGCACCGTTATCTGTAAAATAAGAAGGAGTAGGTATCTTCTGTGTTGCCATAAGAAAAGAGAGACTCAAATCTCCTCTGTCTACGATAATCACTTGCTAGATATGGGAGGTTGTACTCCATACCCATGTCCTAAACCGAAAATAGATAACTGAAAGAGCTTTATTCCACCGATGTTCTGGAGCCAAATGTAACTTTTGTCCTTTTTGGATCTGAAATGTTGCCAGGTCCACATCGGTAAAAATTGAGTGTTTTCTGTTATCTATAGCTGCGTTGCAAGTCTGTGATTTTATTTTTTACTCTACTCTCTTGACAAGCGATGAAGCATTGTTCCCAATCTCCCGCTCCTTTTATCATCATAGAATAGATAGCAGTGCTTTGTTTTGGTTTTTAGGTGAAGCTGGTGTCTTTAGCCAAACTGGAGGATGATATCGTAGAAAACTAGAGGAGACCCAAATTGTTCCTGTACAGCAAGCATGTCAGATTTGCGGCCCACAATGAATATTGGGCAGGCGGGCCACTTTGTGCTGTGGCTGCGACCAGCCGCAAGATAGGAAATATCTTTCCTGTCTGATTCACGGCCAATCATGTGCTCCCACGGCCGCAAGAGCGCAGAGTGATTGTCTGTCTGCAGAAATAGTTTTTAAAAGCGTTGTTTCTGTTATGGGAACCATTTTTGAAGACGAAACTGCTAAGTTAAGAACATCATCTTTGATGCTGGAGCTGAAGAGGTGAGGACATGTTTTTTTTTGGTGTTGAAACTGAGAAGGTGAGCACAGCATCTTTGACATTGGAACTTACAGGATGATGGTGTCTTCTTTGATGTTGGATTGACTTCTTTGCTGGAATTGAGAACCCTGGAAACGTATTCTAAAGTCATCTCTCTGTAAGACCAGGCTATAATTATGTCAAACAAAACTGTACACTTCACAAAAAAGATGCTGAGCATGCATTTCAAATAATCTCTTTGTCTGGTGGTCATTGTCAATTCTCATGTTGATTGCCTGGTGTAGAAGACAGATGCATTTCTGCTATTCTTCCTATATGTGCGTCAATATGAAATCACTACCATTGTAGCTAAAGATGCCTGCGATTGAGCGCATTGCCTTTTCAGTGTACTTCATTGATAAAGCATTAGAGCTCGGGTTTTACAGAAGCCATTTCTCCCGTTCTCTGCAAAATACGTTTTCCTGAACTTAATATCGTGCTATAAAATGTTGAATCAACAGTTGATGAGCACAGTAAGTATGATGTGCCACCTAGGCATATGGCACTTTTATGAACTCAGATGCGATATGGTAAAGCAGTTGATTGCCGACCATAAAAACCATGTTTGGACCCTGAAGCATTTCTGGAAAATGTTCTGTCTGTCGGTTTAACGTTTCTTTATAAAGCAGGTCAGATATTTATAGTTTAGTTCCCAAGAGGGGGGAAAAAAAATTACTTTTTTTTTTTTTTTTTTTTGTATGTGTGTATGATGATTCAGTGTTGTATGTGTGTATGATGATTCAGTGTTAACATGGGAAGCTGAAGATTTTATATTTTTTGCCTATGATTTTTTTTTTCCTGCTGTCACAGAACATGACCACAAGGCATATCAACTAAACAGTGATATTTATTTTGTATTTGGGCAGTGGAGTGTCCCTTTAATGATTCTACAATGTAATATGTATGTATGTATGTAACAATTCTCATTTTAGGAAATAGCCTGAAACATTGGAAGGTTTCTAGAATGAACGTTAATTTTAATTGCTTGTGTAATATGTGCAGAAGAGATGTGTTACATGGAAACTGTATTGCCAGGAAAACAAACTAGTTTTCCTGGCACTATAGCTTCCCTCTCTGTCAAGGCCCCCTCCCGCGGCGTTAAAGGAATCAATAACTCCTTCGGTCACTTACCTGGGTCCAGCACCGATGTCCCTCGGCGCTGGCTCAGCTCCACCCATGCTCCTCACCCCCGCCGGCAGGGGAGACCTAAAGCGCATGCGCGGCAATGGCCGCGTTTGCATTAGGATCTTCCCATAGGAAAGCATTATTTAATGTTTTTCTTATAGGGATTCCAGCGATGCTGGAAGTCCTCATGCATAGCGTGAGGATGTCCAGCATTGTTTAGACAACCAAAAGTCGTCTAAGAACCCGGAAGTCGCCCTAGTGGCTGTCTGGTAGACAGCCACTCTAGGAGGACTTGACCTGCAAGGTAATTATTGCACTTTATAAAAACGGCAATAATTACATACTCAGGCTTAAGGGTGATGGGAGTTGGCACTCAGACCAACTCAATGGGCTGAAGTGGTCTGGGTGCTTACAGTGTTTCTTTAATTTAATTAAAGGGACACTCCAGACCCCAAAAGCATTTTAGCTTGCTGAAAATCTTTATGCATGAAGTGTGTCAATAGAAACTGACAACTTTTATAAAATAAAACAGTTGCACCCCCTTGGCTTTCAAGCAGACAACCGACTGTTACTTCCTGGTTTGGTTAGCTCAGTGGAGATAAACTCGAGAGGCAGCAATTGCCCAGAGCACCTGCCTTACAAAGACTTCTCATTGAGCTGCATTGGGAAGTCTGTGATTGGACAGCCACAGAAAGTCTGGGCGGGGATAGAAGGGGAGGGTCTGCAACGACAGCAGACAGTAGAAATGTCAGATCTTGCCAAGTGTTTTTTGATATATATATATATAAAAAAGTTTTCATTTGAGGATATATCTACTAAATATGGGTCTTTTATTTATTTTGTATCTGGGCAGTGGAGTGTCATTTTAATGCAATGTAAGTATGTCGTTCACTCCACATCTCGTCTCTGCTGGAAGCTCTCTTTATTCAGCGATGCACGGTGTAGCTTTTTGGCTGAGAGGGAGCAGCTGTTTCTCCTTCCTGAAAAGCGCAGGTATGCAGACTGTCCAGCGGGTTCGTGTTAATAAACTGTTTAACTACTTACATTAGAGTGATAGTGATGCAGGTCACATCTGGCACCATAACCCCAACACTATATTTTAGTGCTTGGAGTGTGGTTTCCTTTAACTGTGACTGTTTCACCAGTGTTTTACATCAGTGTATTTAATGGGACAATCCACGCACCATAACCACTTCATTGTAATGAAGTTGTCATGGTGTGAGGAAGTACCAGGTACTAGCTTACCTCATGGGGTTAAACCATTCACGAACGGTTTAACCCCGAAATTTTGATTGTAGCGCCCATTCGCTCTGCTTAGCTATTTCTGCCACTGTCTGATACCTGAATCTGGAAGCCTCGGATTCGGTGCAGATGATAGGCTGAAAGCATCAGCTGACACTCTAAGACTATTTGTAACTCCCAATTTAAAGAGTGGGTTCAGAAACACACATATTTACATTCTGATTAAGTTGTTATAGTGCCTGGAGTATTCCTTTAAATGTATTGTTAGTTGTTGTTTTTTTTTTTTTTTTAAATGTTTCCCTTTTTATTAAATTGTAAAAACAAATTATTAAATGCTCCTGAATTACATTTGTGTTACTCTTTGCCAAGATTTAATTTGTAATTTGACATCCCTGCTAAATCGTACGTTAGAGTGGAAGCATACTATACGCTACCTATATTTTTTCACACAGCTCTTTGGATTTTAATCTAAAGTTTCTTCATCCAATTAAAAGAATGAAGGCAATTACTTTGCTAGAAAATTAAAATGTTCGGTCTCCTTTCCTGTTCTCCTCCATTGCTTGCTTTGCAGAGTAACATTATCGCAAATGGAAATATAGAGCTGGCACTTTTTTCTGTCTCTTTTGAAAGTACAAGAGTGTTAATGTGTGGAAACAAGGAATAAAATCGGTTTTATGACTTTGCAAAACGTGGAAAAATATAAACAGACTGTAGAGATATCAAGACGGCGGATGTAAGCACTTAGTATAAGGAAATGGAAAAAAATACATGGAAAACCCCAGTCGAAAAGCACTGAGCACGCAATATGCACCGGAGAAGGTGAAAATAAATTATGGACAGCTAAAAAAAATAATTATACAAAATGAAAAAGGGAGGGGGGACGTACATTATTTATTCAACTTTGCATATGGTCCCTCTTGATTTTCCATATGTAAAACAAAGTTCAAAATGCCAGGCGCCGTTTAGGCAACACCAATGAAACCGCAGAGAATCAGATCTTTATTTTCCCATTCATAGTGACATTGGTATAGAAGGTACGTGAGGTTCGCTATGTAGGAGTACAAAAAGTATGATGTATAATTTAAAACACAAAAACAAACAATTAAAATAATGTTGCTACTTATGGGATAGATCAGGAACGAAACAGAGGACTACACATTCCATGATATTGAACAAAACGATACGACTTGACCGGAGATGTCCTAAAGGAAAGCGTGAAGGAACACCTACCGGTCCTTATAGTGACCGTGCTACTGCCTAAAACAGACAAATGAAATGTCTGCAAGCAGGCAGGCAATAAACGAAAGACAGGCCGAGCTCTAGGATTAAAGAGATGCATAGAATATATAGTCAGACCAAGTTTAGGATGACAGAGAGCAAAAATAGTCAAACAAGCCAATAGTCAGAGTCCATACAGATGTTTAAACAGCAATTGTATAAATACTTGCAAAAACAAAACATACAGGGATATAATTTCTAATTAGTGGGGTAATAGCTGCTTGATCCAAGGAGACATCTGACTGCTATTTTGGGGTCAAGAAGGATTTTTTTTTCCTAGTTTGTTGCAAAATTGGAAGCGCTTCAGACTGGGTTTTCGCCTTCTTTTGGATCAACAGCAAAAACATATGTGAGAGAGGCTGAACGTGATGGACGCAAATCTCTTTTCAGCTATGTAACTATGTAAGCCCAGGTCAGAAAACAGTAAATCCAATACCCGATATAGACACACTCTCTGGTAACAAAAACCACGACAGGGCAAGAAAAACCAGGAAGTACAAATACCTTACTCTGGATTGTGATTGGTTACAGAGAACCATGATATCCCAAGTGTGTATACATTATCAACAAGCGCTCCAAAGATTGACATTCTAAAATTAGACCAATAGAAGGGTTCCATGCCTTATATGATGTATAATGAGGCCCCAGGAAGCTAGGAATGAGTGGGTGCGCATCAGAACACAGAGGAGACATCATTTCTGTGACCACACGGCACTGCGATGGAGAGGTATCGTGACATTAACCTAAAATAGATCTAAAATAAAATATGTATTAATAACACAAAATCGAAAACCATGCAGTCTGTATATAAATACAATCCTAATATAAATAATGAATTGCTGGTAAGATATGTACAAAAAGTATAGTTGTGCGCAAGAAAAAATATATTTCATATAAAAAAAAGCAAAAAAAAAAAGTCAATGATAAAACGCATAAGAAAAACAGAAGCCGCTGTGACGAATCAGAAAAAAGAGACAAATTGTGTGTTGACTAATAAAAAAAAATAAAACTCTTGCTTGTAAGAAAAATCAAGACATAGAACAAAAACTAACGGAGAAATTATGACCTTTGGCTCCATCTTCAACTTTTTAAATACAAAACCACATTTGACAACATTAGAAAACCAAAAAAATAAAAGAAAAAAACATTATAAACTTACAGAGAAAGTTCAAAGAAATGTTTAACCTTCACCTTTTTTCAAAGGGTAAGCGTGAAGCAGTTTAATTTTCATAAATTGGTGTTGACTTTGCGTTCGGGAATGACTCTAGAAACTTTCCGTGCTGACATTTGGAGAAATGAAGCCATCGATATTTCCAGGTTATGTTGGGATTGTTAGATCACGCTCATTGAAATGAGAGTGAAGGGATTTTTTGGGGGCGAGATATTGACTATACGTTATCTGACATGAACGTTAACAAAATGCAGCAGAGCTTCAAGGTGAAATTTACTTTAATGTGTTTTCTTGAAAAATCACCCTGGTGGATTAGCCCCCGGGGAGCTATAGGAATTGTTGAAATTGTACGGGATAAATCATCAGAGTGCACCGCTAAATTAAAAAGAAAATCTGTATTCCTCAGTGATGCTTCTACTTCAGTATAGCTGCACTTGTTATCACATCCAATCTCATGATAAGTCCCAATAACTCAACGCTCTCAGTACCTTAACCAAAGCAAAGGTGTTTGCTCACTAAATTCTAAATTGTAGCAAATAGAAATTTAAATGGCAATTTTTGGCTAGATATTTAGTTTTGGACATTCCACCGATGCTCTTTGCATATTTTATGATTTTGGGAGTTCTGTTTCTCCTTTGCACATGTATCTGTTGCTTCGAACAGCAGTGATTTCCAAAGTAAAACCATCAGTGGAGGTAATCCACCAGCAATCAAAAGCCGCTTCACATCGGCAGCAGTTTCATTCGTGTTTTTCACGAATGGAACTTATGTCAAGTGCTGAGTTACATAAACCGAAAATCACTGATGTGCTGGGTATTTCAGGATATGTTCAGCTCTCATTTAATTTAATGGAAGGACTAGGTTTGTCGAAGCTTTCAGAGGTCCATGCAGAAGCTAAAAAAATGTTTAAATGTGAGCTTGCGTGTGTGTGTGTATAAATTAAATTATTGAAAATATGAGTAAATAGGTTGCTTTTACATGCATCTGCACCTCCTATATTGTTGAATCATTACTTCTTTATATATGGTTATTTGGTGAACAAATCAAAGTATTTTCGTAACAGTCTACTAAAAGCTGTATGGTTTCAACATTTTAATTTAATGAGAAATAGTGAAGATGTGATTATATTCCTGCAGCTATGAAGGAAAGTAACTAATGTACCACAGTGTCTATATACATATATGTAACAGCTCTGTGTTGACTTTGCAGCATGTTTTGTATTCCGAGGGTGTTGGCAGCGAATGGAAATTGCTTTGATGTCTGAAATCTGCAAAGTGTATCGGCAGCACTTAGTATAAGTCAGGATCCTCATTTGTTGAAATGAAAGGTAAAATAGAACAAATCAATGTAGCTCAGCATTCACTCAGAGGTTCCAAAGTCCGGCGATGGATAGTTAGATCTTGGCTATTCAGGAAGTATGAAAACCCACGTAAATGGCTCAGATGGTGTGAAATCATTCCGGCTGCCTTGTAGCGAGACACCTACTAAAACTGGATTAGACAAGAAGGTAAGCTAAATGTTGGGGCTACAACCCTCAACCAGTGCTTTCCCGAGGTGTCTGTTAACCCCTTAAGGACACATGACATGTGTGACATGTCATGATTCCCTTTTATTCCAGAAGTTTGGTCGTTAAGGGGTTAATGGCATTCACTGGTGGCACCGATGTCCAAAGAGTCATTGACGTTGGCACATTTTCACTAAGGGCCTGGTGGGGGGGGGGATCTAGACGGAGAGTGTCTCCAAAGAAGTGACATACACTGGAACATATATTCAAATGTTAAATACATTTGGTGGCCGTTTCGTATAATGTACAGATGAAATTAGGAGGACGCTAAAACTAGTCTGTCATTTTTTGCATGACTTCAGCTGCCCTCATTGTTTGGTTCTGCAACAATTTCCAAAATTTAAAAGGACAGGGTTTGAGAAGTCAGTCTAGAAATAGAGCATATGCATAAAAAACAGCAAATGTCACTGCTAACATTTTGTTGCAACCACCATAAAACTGATGAACTGTTTACAAAATTGATAAAACAAGCCTATGATAGCTTTTGTAAGCTCTGATGATTTGTAATGATTCTCCCAGGTACCGGTCCACTTTAAACTTCAGAGAAAGTTTCAGCTTATCCGTGAAGGGTAGTGTATGTGATGCCACAATCCATCATCTCCCAGAATAGCCTGGATAAGGATATTTTGTAGAGTTGATAAATAGTCCTTTGTCAAATGATTTACTTCAAACAGGCCGTGTAAGGCTGACATCACTCTCTCTCTGCCTCCTCAAAGTGAATGTTATTTCAATGTTCCAAGAAGTTCCCTGCAGTAGAGGACCCCATCTTCGTGGTGCAATCACTCAATCTTGCAAAAAAAAACTGAATTATAAACTAACTGGTGCATTCTGCATTTCATGTAGCACAAGAATGTTTAACGATTTAATGACAGACTGACAGAAACAGGCCTATCTTGGCACTTGAATTCCAACCTCTTTACCAGTCCAGTTCCAACTCTTACATGTAACGAGATAATGAAATTGAATTTTAACCAGGCTTAGGCCTCGATTTCCTGTACGTGTATTATGCATGTAAATGTCATCTCCTGGTCAACTATCATGCATGCCCATATTTTAAATCGATATCCTTTGCTATGGCATTAGCCGAATTCTCCTTGGCATATACATTTGGGGTATGGGTGGATTGCAAAGACGATGTTGCACACATAGGAAATTGAATTGTGGTATTTGAAGAAAGGATTAGGAATTTGGATTCATTCTGCAGTAAAGAAATGTGAGATCGTAGGGGGTAGGATGCAAGAAAAAAGTTTTGAAGTGTATCGTGCAGTGTAAGTTATAAGGGGGAAAGAGCCTGCCCGTGGCACAAGGCTCTGCAGGTCCAATAAACCATTACTCGGCTCTGTAGAGTAGAAAGATAAGACACGCTATGCACTGGGCAAATATAGCATTAGATGGCCTGTGGGGGCCGTGTTAGCGCCCAGATGGTAGATGTGTCAGTTTCTACACCTATTACAGGATCACCCATGGGTAAATTAGAGTGTCAAATACTTTATGTAGTCCTCTTAAATTCCTTAGTGGACTGATTTCTCTTTCATGTTGTCTCCAAGGTTTAGCCTGTATTTTCCCACCGGTGCATTCCCTTATTTATAATGCGGTAGAGGCCATTTTTCATTGTTCAATTCCTCGGTTTCAGGTTTATGACTATAAGCCACTCTCTGCTGATTATATATTTAAAAGTGGATCAGCTTGCACTCAGACGGATCTCTGGCATTTTAATGACAGACCGGAACAATTCTCATTTGCAGTTACGGCTGTGATAAAGGGTTTTGTCCTTGAATATTAGAATCACTTACTCTGAACACCAAATTAATAATTGCATCTCTAGTTCAATCAAAGTCCTGGAAGAGAGGCAATTGTTTTGTTCCATTTTCACCTTGAAAACTTTGGATATATTAAATGGTATGCAGAACCGGACCCTGTTCACAGCGATGGTCACCAGGAGTATTTGGGTAGCACTCCGGGTGAAAGGCTGGACATGAAGCTCAGTAATATGGCGAGAAGGTACTTCTTGGCATGGGACATTCCATAAACTCAAGGCTCATTAGTTTTAACCCATCGGTCACAATGGTAGGAGTGAAGCGCTATTTCACTCATTAGGAAAGCTTTCCTTTATCTGCCTGTATGTTCTTGTAGACCCTCGTGTGGCCATTCTTAGAATGTTATGTAATCAGAAGTATTAAGAGCTATTGCCACTCTGCAAGGCCTTTTTTTTTCCTAAAATGAAGTGTCCGCATGACCCTATGAAAGGGTCACTGAAGCCCCAACATACAAACCTTTGCATCAGGAAGGTGATTGAGGTGGATAAATGAATAGTGCAGGAAGGCGCATAAAAGCAGGAAATTGACCAATTTTTCCTAACATGGCATTCTGCATACTAATTTCGCCACTGGCTATTGTAACATCACTCATGGCCAAAATCCTCAGCGGCATTAAACTGCAGGACATATAGCTCCTAAATCTCTTGTGAAACATACCTTGAAAATGGCCGACCCCTTAAAGAAAATTTTATAACAGTTACTATTTTCATACTCTTTTGATGTAATTTTTTTTTTTTTTTTAACTGGCTTGATATTTATTTTTATATTCATCCATACAGAATAGATTAAGGGGACACTCCACACACATAACATTGAAGTGTTTATGTGAAGAGTAATTTCATTAGAAATTGACATTTATTTATTTTTTTAAATTGTCCATGTTACACTGTCCTTGCTGTCAAACAACTCATCCTATTACTTCCTGTTTTTTTAGCTCAATGGAGCTAACCTCAAGACAAGAGGAAGCAATTGCCCAGAGCACCTGCCTTGCAAAGACTTCTCATTGAGCTGCATTGGGAAGTCTGTGATTGGACAGCCACACAGAGTCTGGGCGGGGTTAGAAGGGGAGGGCTTGCAAAGGCAGCGGACAAGAGAACTGCAGCTTTTACAAGTGGCTTTTAGGTATACTCAAATTAACAAATGCAGAATTACATGTTCTTATTGGGGTATATCTACTAAATTGTTATATATATATATATATATATTCTTTTTTCATTTATTTTTTCATTGGAGTGTTCAGTTAAAGAGCAGAAATGCACATGAACTGATTGCATGACACAATAACAGATTCATTATATCAAAGATTATTATTTTTTTTTTTATGCCAGAGGCCTATAAGAATTAATAGTTTGAAATATTACTGAGAGGAAGAAAATCTGTGTAGGCGTATGTTTTATCCCTGCCAATTTACTGCATAATATTCCAAAAGAGCTAATTGTTTTCAATGTTTGTTTTGGGGTGAATAACTTTAATTATCTGTTGCTTTTGTAAAAGAGTTTAGCAAAAGCCTATGTTTAAACAAGCGCATCCATCTGTAGTTCAAAGGAAATCATGCCCTTAAATAAGCGGAGCTTAATTACTGCTAAAACATAAAATATTTCCTGGCACCAGCCATTTTGATGTTCATATGTTATATACTTTCTGGATGTGATTTTTTTAGTGTGTCCTGGGTGCAGTATTTATTTTGTAATTAAAAAAAAAAAAATGTTTACTATTCAACAAAAAAGACTATTGCTTTTATTGAACTTTCATTGGTAGTCGATGTATTTTTTGGGGTGTCGAAGGCTCCAGCAGCAGCCGCCATCTGTATTTTGTCACTGCTGCCAAATTTGGCATGCTAGAAGCTGTGACTGCCTGGACTGGTGAGTGTGTGCCAGTGTTGGTATCAGTGGTGATGCTTGCAGCCATAGAAGTGAATGTTATCACACGATACATGCACTTCACAATTGCAGTCAGCCCCATGCACAGAGCTATACTGAAATTATCTTGTTTTTCTCAGAGATGCCCTGGAAGAGCCTTACTTATCCACAAACACCCCCATGCTTTATATCTTTGTCCCCAGAAAATCTACAAAACAAAAACCTTGATAGGGGAAAATCGGCCGTAAAGCTAGACTGCCCTGCTGTGTTTTGATCAGTTTGCCTGTCTCCTATGTGACCAATGGAACATACAACTTAGGATGCAGCCAGTGCATGCAAAGTGAAGGGTCACTTCCTGGATGAGATCCTGCAAAGATTGTACGACCAAGTTTTGGAGTCTGCACATTCTGAATGCTCCCCATAGTGATCCATTGAGTCAGTGCACCATTGTGAAGATATGCAGATTGGCACAGTGCAGCAAATAGCCCCCAAATAGTTCCCTATCAGTATAAATGATCTCAGACAGTGTGCGCAGGGTAGCCACAGCGAGACTGGCGTGCCGGGGTATTAGAGGTCACGAAAATGCATTTTTCAACTTAATTAACCATGGCCGATAAACAAAATGGTTTAAAACACAAGGGTTTTAGAAATACATGTTTGGATTTCCAACACTATAAATACTGATATATGGCTAGCAGGCTTGCAAAGTTGGCACTTAACGGTAGCAAGCATGGGCTTTGTGCTGAAATGAGGCCACAGAGAAATATTCTATGATGGCTGGATAGTCCCAAATCAAACAATCTAGGAAATTTTGGGGTATATGATATTTATACATGATGGCAGATACAGTCATTTTAATAGCATAAAACTGCAGATGGAACGCAGTTGGCAATTCATTGAGGACTTCCATACCATGAAATAATTCTAAAGGAGCGAAATATGAACTTTATTTACAATATCTGTAATGTCCGAGAGGTACGAAAATTAAAGTATTATCGAATCTCATAAAATGACAGGAAGATTGATAACGTAACATTTGTAATTGGATCTATTGACTCACCTGGGCATTGGCTGTTAAACTTGAACACATTAAATGCCAGGTGTCCGGTTGTCTTGGTAACTGGTGTTGTTATCAATCTGAACTTTGGACCAGACCAATGGAATTTACAATTCAAACAATGCTCCTGTCTATTGTGCCTTGCTAGTCTGTTTTGTATATATCCACAGCTATAGAGTTTTCAATACTATACTTTTTAAATGTTCATTCATCCACCTATACACTATGCAGTTCTGTACAATCCAGTGTCGCAATAAGCAAACTTAGTTAAATAAGAAAATAGTACCTCCTCTCAATCTGTGTTGTAGTTTTCTGGATAGATTAAAGGATTTCTCCAAAAACCACAACCACTTCAGTGATATGAAGTGTTCATGGTGCAAGGGGCCTCTATCTGCAGTATTTCAGAGAAAAGGCAGTGTTTACATTACAGCCTAGGTATACCTCCACTGGGCACTCCTCAGATGGCTACTAGAGGTGCTTCCTGGGGCAGTGCTGCACAGTGTGACTGCCATTCAGTGTCTCCACCCTCTGCATGGAGACCCTGAACTTTTCTCATAGAGATGCATTGATTCAATGCATCTCTATCAGGAGATACTGATTGGCCAGGGCTGTGTTTGGCTTGTGCTGGCTCTGCCCCTGATCTGCCTCCTTGACAAGCTCAGCCAATCCAATGTGAAAGCATTGGTATTGGCTCAGTACACCACTTCCGATGATGTCAGATAAGCAGACAGATCAGAGCCTGCCGCAGCAGACTGCAATAAAAGTAAGAGTTTGCTATATTAAGGGGATCCATGGGTGTGCTAGATGGTGATTTTAACCCTATAGTGTCAGGAATACATGTTTGCATACCTATCCCTATAGTGTTCCTTTAAATATGCCCTGGTAGTAGGTCAATAGTAATATGCAAAAGGAACACAGTACAAAATAAATGTAATTGTTATACTCAAAAATAATAATTGTATCAATTGAAACATTAAAAATAAATTCACTTTCTTAAATTTTAACTTATCTTGTAATTACAGGGTTTTTCCCAATACCTGCACTAAAATGGGCTTCAAGAGTTGATGGTTTGGAAAATACAAAACAATATATCTTTGATATTCCAAGAATGAGCTATTTTCATTCACTATAGACCAATGAAAAATGTTTAATAAAGTTGCAGTACAAAGTTTTGTCTGAACTTCTGCAAGCTTTTATTAGTAGGGAATGGCCAAAACTGTGGGGCATCTAAAAGAACTTTGAAAAATCGCTTTGAACGAGACGCTACGTGACTCACCTGTGCTTTTGTTAGAATCCTGCACTTGGACCTCTAATGCTGTGGGAACACTGGCTATCTTGCGAACCTTTTTATCCTTTTCCAAACATTTTCACGAGTCACTAGGGTTGAAAAACATGTTTTGATGTACCATACATTTTAGATGCAATTATTGATACAACCAAATAATGAGCTGAAGCTCTACAATGGAGCTCTGTCACACTCCCTCTGCAATGGAGCACTCTGGGATGTAGGAACACATACAGATCCGTTCAGTACAAATGTATTATTAACTTTTTAGGGAGACAGAAAATGACCTATTTTAGCTGCCCTATTACCTCTCTATTACCTTTACGTGTAAATCAAGTCCTGCTTTGGGGATTCAGAACACATAACATTGTCTCACGAAGATTCCTTTTTTGTGTCGCCTGCCAGTTGGACTACTAATGAATGCTTCTGCGTCAGCTATACTTTAATGGCAATATAACCAATATCTCCCCGTAACATATTCTCATCCTTGAAGCATGACCCTGATCTTACCATATATTTTGAATGAGTATCTCCATTTCAGACACAGATTAAAGGATGGCTGAAGTGCATACATTAAAAGAACTTAGAACTTTATCTACGAGTGTTTGATCATTTGAAATACCTGCGTTAGATATAAATTTCATAAACAGAAATATCTTTGGTTTAGACGTTCTGATGGAGTGTGGCGTAGGACAAGGCGATCCTTGCACAAGCGTTGAACTCTGCGATGGATGCACACTGCCAGTTAGTATACGTTGTGTTGCTTTGAAGCTCTGTGATGCTCATATGCTGCAAATTACTGTGAGTTTGATTGCAGTGGAGCTCTGTGATACACTCATGCATTGTGTGCATTATTGTGAGTTTCAGATCGAGGGACTGGAACTTGGAAGGTGTAAACGTGGGACAGATCGAGGGGAGGCTCGTCGTGTTTATTCCAAACTGGCAAACGAGTGCGGGGTTATCTAAACCTCCTGTAAACCACCTAACCAGGGCTCTACATCAGCACAACACTGCTTAAACATTCTATTATGGACGACATAACTCGGCGCATTTAATGGTGCACTTTTCCTGTATATGTTTGGGAATAATCTCTTAAATCCTTATTAGTTGGACACCAGAGAAGAAGCACGGGGCAGCGGGACAGGTGTCCAATGTGGAGGCTATCTTCTTGTGATCAGGAAGATTTGGGAGATATATAACTGCTGAGATAATGAGACATGTGTTTGCAACACGTCAGGTCCCCTGTTATCTCTACAAAAATTCACATGGGGGGGGGGGGGAATCTCTTTGGAAATTTTCTGTCACCTGAAATATTTTTAATCTGGTTAATTATTGTCATGTGGGTAAAAGGGCAGAAGCTGATATTTCAACAGTATAAAAGCTTACTGGAACAGAAGCCGCTGAACTGCGTATTAACCTTGCTGGCACAGAAAACGCTTCTAATACCTAGCTGTATCAATGTCCCATTAAATACATATCATGTTAACTCACAGAGCATTTAATGCCCAAGCTATTCTGATTGCCTGAAATACGTGCAAACGCTCAAGCCAAGTTGTCTCGCTTGAGATTTTGCAGAAGTTTGGAAATTATCTTATAGTTAAATTGATCTTATAAACTGGAAATCCAAGTGCTGCTCAATAGTACCAGTCAGCTTCATTTTTCAGTGTTAAGATTTATTTATTTAAAAGACATGTGCAGGTTGAATGAGTAACAGATGTATATAGAGAGGTCTGTAATAGACAGCGTGCGAATTATTGAAGTTGTTTCTCGGATTTAGTGTGTATGTCACCGAGCATATTAAGCTTGGTACAACTGAGTGCAAGTCAGACCTAGTAAATATTTGGAACAACCATTGTGTCCAGGTGCGCTGTACATACCTAGCAAACGTTTGAAATTCTGGTTAGCGCAATGGCGCCTATGATGTGTTAAAGGGTTAATGTGTTATTTTAGGGCTGGAGCGAAGAGATAGTGACTGGATAGAAAGAGAGGGAGAGAGCAAGTGTGAGGAAAAGAGACAAAAGAAGGAGGGGGATAAAAGTTATGTTTTAATATTAAACAGTGGGGTAATTTTATTTAAAAAAAATTAAAAAACAAGTTTTTTGTTTTTTTAAACTTTTTTTTGCAGACGGAATTCTTTGCTTTATGTAATTTAGAGGATTGTTCAAGAAAACGTGCGCTTAGGCGAGTTACGAACCAATTTCTCGAAGTTTGATATAATAACTACAGTTGCGTAAATATGTAGTTATGTTACAGCCCAGCTACTCAACAAAGGTCTTAATTTTGGAAGAAGGTTCTCGAGTCAACAGAATTTGCTGTTTAGTGACTAGAAATGTGTAGGAGCTGGATGGAGAGATTCTATAGAAAGATGAAAAAGGGAAATGTATATGGATAGAGAGATTCGGTAAAGAGCTGTGTTTGAATTATTTAGATAGATAATTAGATGATTTGATCAATACAGTGGATACAGTCAAGCTATACACTTTGTCATTTAAGTTTTTCTAATACATCGTTATAACATGTATAATAAATCTGCTACAATATTTATGCTAAGCATTTGAATATACAAAATAGACGTATATTTTTTATTTTTTTATTTTGCCTGCATTACTGCCCATATTACTATTCTTGTAAAACCACCTGTACTTACAGTGATCTATGCCCTATACACGATGTCTCTGTCATTGAAAGTCTGGTTCTTTTTCAATCTGTTTTCTTCCCTTGTGTATCTTTAGCTTCATATTGGCTATTGACCTTTCATTTCATCTTGGTGTGATTATTATTTATTAATGCCATTTAGAGGACAGAACCGATGGGGACATAACTCCAATGAAACTATTTATGCACCAGAAATTGCTTGAAACATAATCCAGTAATTGAAAATGCATTAACTTGCGGTTTTATTTTCTGTGAATGCCACGGTATCTCTATAGAAAGATGATATCTGTCAAATAAATACAGCTCTGGAAACGGAATGAAACGGCTCATTGCCTTTTCCAGATTCCGCCTTAATAAAATCTAAATAAATAAAATTGTATTGTTTAAAACATTATTTTGATTCAGCCAACATCAGGTTAATTGACTATAATAATCAACTATTTTAAAATGATCGGCATTCTATTCTGGGGCTGGGTTGGCCTTTATAAAACTTAAATTCTACCACAGAATAGAATAAAGACATGCCCGCATTGTACATTTCGTGGTGTTCTTTGTATATTATGGTTACACCTTGATGACTCAAAAAAAAAAAAGGACCTTTCACTTTTGTTAGCCATCACTGTGGCTCTACATAGTGATTCACCCATTGTAGTGACCCCATCAACCTTCATAGCATTCCTTTAGTTGTTTGTGAGAAGGTTTATGAGCTAGACTTCCTGCTTTTGCCTGCTTCTACCCTGTCCATACCCCAGAGGAGGAATTTCTCAGCAAGGGGAGCAGAAACGTTCACGGGTATATAAACATCACATCAAGTTATATAGTTTGGACAATATTCAGTATTCCTGTGGCTAGTAAGTCACAATCCTCTCTAGTCAGAGATGTCAAGGGAGACCCTAAAAGTTGTTTGTCCCCTACCTAAAGCTATGGTATGAGGGCCCTACTCAAACAAACGTACTTGCATTCTAGAGGAAGTGGGGGAAAGTGACACGAGGTAATGGTGGGATATATTTTATGTACGTTAAAGTAGGTTCCTAGAATAGTTTTCAATGAAGGCTTCGTTTTTTGTGTTTACATTGTTTGGATGACACAGTTGCAGGAGAGGAAGCAGGGTGGGTTACCAAGGTACGGGTAGAGTAAGCTATTAACAGTTTAATGGATATGCTCTCCTGAAGAAGTGAGTTTTCAATGATATTTTGAAGCTATGGAGACTGGGTGAGGGTCTAACAGGAGAAGGAAAGTTTCATAGAAACGGGCAGCCCCAGAGAAGTCTTGAAAGTGAACATCAGATGTGCGAGTAAGAAGAGTAGATATGTGAAGGTCTTCGCAGAGCATAGGGGCCTAGACATGTATTAGTGAGGATAGATGGGTAGGAGCCAAGTTATGTTGTGATTTGCAAGCAAGTATCAGAAATTTAAATGTCTATATCTATGTCTATATCTTAAGGCAAGACAAGCCAGTGTAGGGACTGACAGAGGGCGTAGAGGTGCAGGCGGACAGGAAGATGAGCCTCGCCGCCGCATTCATTAAAGACTATAACAGGGCAAGTTGGGAACACGCAAGTCCACTGAGAAGCGGATTGCAGTAGCCAAGACGAGAGAGGCTCCTTTCATCTCAGCCTTCTTCAGCCCCACCTTCTCTTATTAGTTGGCTATACTGGCTAACTTAGAGTGTGCTTATTGTAATGGCTGACCTACAGCATGCTTGCTGTAATGTTTGACATAGAGCATGTTTTCTTTGACAGTCAGGTAAAACCAAATACCTGTCCTTTGATGGCTAACTTTTGTTAGGTTCTACATAGTAATTCACATGTTGTAGTGAACCCACAGCCTTCATATTCTTCGTAGACTGTTTCCCATGATGCTGAGTTGACCAGCTGAAAGGCCAGACGTTGGCCATCACTGCCCACTTTTCAGTGTTACTCTTTTATTTTTGCTTTTTTTTAAAGAAAAGAGAAATAAGAAACATTTTCCAAACTATAGTGTGCGTCTTAACAACCGAAGAACAGAATTACAGGCTGCAATGGAACACTTAACTGATGCATTTCAAGCCCAAAAAGAACAAAAGCGCCTGTTGTTACGGCCTCTGTCTAGTGCTGCCCTTTTGTTCTTGTGTACTTGCCAAAAGAGTTTCACCGCAGATAGTGGAGTGCTTGCTTTCCGTGTTATTAGCATAACCTTGAATTTTGCTGCCAACCAGAAAAGTAGCTGCTGTTCTTGTAAGTACCAGACATATTTGTTTGTGTGTGTGTGTGTGTGTGTGTGTGTACACACACACACACACACATTTTCTTCAGTCGCAGTTGGAGGGCACTGGTGCTCTTCACTTTGTCTGTCAGACTGTGAACATCTAGATCTGTGTTCAAGACCATATCTGTAGATAGTGGGAGATCAGAGCAGGTACGTTTAAGTTGTAAACTGACAAGGGAATAGCAACGCTTAGGAAAAAATTGCTTTGAACTATTTTCTCAAACTCCACTGTTTTTGCAGAAACTTGAAATTCCTTTTTTTCATTTCTCAAATCTCTGAGAAAATGGTTCCAGTGATGTTTCTCGCCATAGAAAGTGGGTGGGCCAGGATGAGAGGCTTGTAAAGTATTCATCCAGGGATGCCCATTCTCTCGTAAGAGTAGAACGTTCCTGGAATAACCTAGCACAAACTTGAATATTTGAATATATACAATTGGCATTAGAGCAGATTCAACAGGGCCCTGTGCTGGTTACTAGTTTGGGACCCCATTTATTTTTCACATAGGGATGGTTAATGGGGCCAAGCAAATGCATGGTTCTGAGGCCCGTGTCTAATCCTTTGTTCCTAGCCAGCCGCCTTATTGTTAAAGGAACACTATAGGGTCAGGAACACAAACATGTATTCCTGACCCTATAGTGTTAAAACCACCATCTGACCCCCTCTTGCCTCTCTAAATATTGTAAAATCCTACTTGTATTCAAGTCTGCAGCTGCTAGCTCTGCCCCTGCCTGCCTCTGAAACTGCCTGCTGTATGCTGACTTCATCAGAAGTGTTGGTCTGAGCCAATCGTAATGATTCCCCATAGGACTGTCTGAGACTGTCAAGGAGGCAGATCAGGGGCAGAGCCAGAACAAGTCAAACACAGCCCTGGCCAATCAGCATCTTCTGATAGAGATGAATTGAATCAATGCATCTCTATGAGAAAAGTTCAGTATCTCCAAGCAAAGGGTGGAGACACTGAATGGCAGTCACAATGTGCAGCATTGCCCCAGGAAGCACATCTAGCAGCCATCTGAGGAGTGGCCTGTGGAGGTATCCCTAATCCCTGTGATTACAACATTAGTTCAAATTGATGACAGTGAATTTATCTTTAATGTTTCAATTGATACAATTACTGTTTTTGCGTATATCAATTACCGGTACATTTATTTTGTACTGTGTTCCATTTGCATATTACTATTGACATATTAGAAGGGCGTATTTAAAGGAACACTATAGGGTCAGGAATGCAAAAATGTATTCTTTTTTGTGTGAATATAATTATTTATTCGTTGTGTTAGTATCAAGGAACAATGAGACTCGCAGGTCTCCAAGATGTGTTATGGCAAAAAGTATCAGGTCGGGCTCGCAGGCCCACATCGTGGATGGACTTGCAGGTCCTCATTCTCTGGCGTTATGTACTACATATAATACAAGTTTTTATATATGTTATAAACGGGATGAACCACATGTACAGTAACCGTCTTTAGTCTAGGTTAGATAGCATTTTATACTGTGTCGGTATTTGTGAGGTGAGCACCGTTGTCCCCGTCATTCGTCTATTCAAGAACCTCGGTGTCGGTGTTGCAAACATGTATTCTTGACACTATAGTGTTAAAAACATCATCTAGCACCCCTGTCCCTACTAGCCCCCTAAATATAGCAAAATCTTACCTTTATTGCATTCTGCTGCTTTGGCTCCCATCTGCCTGCTTGGCTAATGTAATCAGAAGTGGTGTTCTGAGCCAATCACAATGCTTTCACATTGGATTGGCCGAGCTTGTCGGAGGCAGATCAGGGGCAGAGCCAACACAACCAACACAAGCCAAACACTGCCCTGACCAATCAGTATCTCCTCTTAGAGATGCATTGAATCAATGCATCTCTATGAGGAAAGTTCAGTGTCTGCATTCAGAGGGTGGAGTCACTGAATGTCAGTCACACCGTGCAGCACTGCCCCAGGAAGCACCTCTAGCAGCCATCTGAGGAGTGACTTAGTGGAGTTATTACGAGGCTGTAATGTAAGCACTGCATTTTCTCTAAAAATACAGTGTTTACAGCAAAACCCTGAAGGGAATGATTCTACTCACCAGAACAAAAACAATACGCTGTAGTTGTTCTGGTGACTACAGTGTCTCTTTAATTATTTTCTGATCAACATTACAATAACGGTTTAAAAATTATTTAATTTGATTCTTACAAATGTTAGAAGGGTACCATTTTTACTAGGGAAAGCAATACTATTACATATACAAATTTATTGTTAACAGTTGCTTGGGGCATAATTAACTTTCTGTTCCGACCACTGAGCACCAAGTAAAATTTCGAGGGGATTGTTTTCCTCCGTGGAATATATAATGTATATGTGATACATAATGGTGAAGAGTGTATCACTGGCAATTAACGCATCGAGATGTTCTGGAGACGCCCAGGAGATGAGATGACAGTATTTTCTGTTAGTGCACACTGCACGTTATGTATCTCTTATATGATCGGGCCAAGTTTCCTTTCCTTTCATATGATCTCCAGTAATAATATAATGAGATACACATATGTAACATAATGCATATTATATATACAATATACATTATAGATCTAGGGTAGGTTATTGAATATAGAATTCAATATGTTGCATTGCAATATTTATCTTTAATATTTAATGAGCCTTCTCTCTTTGCTATGTGTATTTCAAGCTAGTAACAAGTCTATCTGAGCCAAGTAGATCATGAATATAAAATGAGATGGAAAAAATAATATAGTCTGTATAATATAGGTTTAGATAAAATAAATAGAATGATCAATTCTATAGTTTGTGAGACGTTTTAAATAAATATATTTGCTATATATATATTTATATACATATATTGTATCTAGGGCTTAATATTTCCAGCGTTATGCTTCTAGCCAGGGCTTAAAAGTGACTTGCCACTGCACGCCATTGGATACTCACCCAGGACGAATTCCTGCGTGCCAGAGCTAAATTTTCACTTGCCAATGTCTAGTGCAAGTGACACATTTGTAGAATTAAGCTTGTTTGAGCAGGATCCTCAACACCTTTTTGTTTCTGTACGTCCAACTTGTCTTGTTGCAAATACTTGTTTGTTAGTCCACCTATTGTACAGCGCTGCGGAATTTGTCGGCTATTAAAAAAAAAATTAAAAAAAAAAATAGTCCATTATATGTAAGAGTTTAGTAGGAAAAGGATGGCCGGATGCACCTAAGCTTTGTCAGAGTCCATTCCAATCTTTTTTTCAGGACGGCACAATTGGTGATAAAATATGACTGCAGTGGAATTATATAAGGACAGCGTTAAACCTGCTGTCACTTGCTCATATATACATACCACATGCTGATAAATAATCAGGATAAATGTCTACATCCTCCTGATTAAACATGATGTATTTAGCATTTTAATCAGCCCCTGAGCGGGAGAAGTGGAAATGATTTGTTTCAGTGCAACGATTGTCTGTCGAACGCACTTTCAGGCCGAGGAACACTGCGATATTGATACACCCCCGGTGTGCGTTCCCAAAAGGATAATCGCGTAGATCTTTATCCCTCAAGAACACTTTTTTTGTCTTTATTGAAATAAATAAAGTAAAGGACATTTATCAGACAAAAAGCGTGCGGGTCGTCCTATTAGTTATGCATTTAAAAAAAATCTCAAATGAAACTAGGCTTTTTGGGGTTTCAAAATTATACAGTGTCATAATCCTTTATGTAAAGAGAACAACATCTAGTAAATGTTAGGATTTATTTACTAAGCCTGGGATTGTCAGTAATTGGGGGTGTGGGGCATTTCAAATTATAGACCAAACGAACCAATATGCACCTTCAGGATTAAGATCCCAAATATGATGTTGGCTGGTCTAGAAAAAAATTATCAAACACACCCTATGTTGCTCTAAGGGCAATTCATTTACAAATTAATCCTATTTGTATAGAAATAACTTCTAATCGGTTCTTAACAGAGATTTTAATGTATAGACCAGTGGTTTCCAAACTTTTTAGTTTCAAGGCACCCTTAATATTTCAGTAAGACACCCCCCGGGTGTACATTTGTGTGAAGTATTTGTGTTTGAGTGAAGGGGTGTGTTCGTATATTTTTCTTTAGTTTGAATGCAGGGGTGTTTGTATGTAATATTTGAGTCAGATTGCAGGAGTGTGCTTGTATGTTGTGCTAGTGTTTGACTGATTGGATGTATGCACATACACTACATGCTCTACATACATACATACATACATACACAGATATTCATGCACATTAACACACAAATGCATATACTTACACCGACACATACACACAAATTCATATAGACACCGACATATACACACATATGCATCCTGACACACACAAGCATTGATACATGCCGACACCATGACACAGATACACACACTGACCTAAAAACACACACCCTGACACACAGATGCACATACACAGATGTGAGCGCCGACACAGAAGCACACTGACTTATATGTAAATATGTATATGTATATATATATACACACATATATACATCCTGACACACACACACACACACACACTCACAAAAACCCTGGCACACACACACTCATACTCACTCTCATACACACTCACACACACACATACACACACTCAAACGCATACGAGTGATTTAAAAAAAAAAAATTATATCTCCAGCCACCCTCCTGTTAGCTTACCTTATCTGCGAGGAGGGTGACTTGGGGTCCTGCTGGTGGTGTGAGTGAGGGGTCTGGAGTTCTTAATGCTCCTCACGCTGCGGCTGCCTCCCTGCAGGATACTGGGAGGAAGTGACAGGCTGTCATTTCCTCCCAGCTGCCCGACATTACAGAGTTCCGGCCGCGGTCTTAAAGGATTGCGGTACCCGACCGGACCCCTGTTCAGCAGTAATGTTTCCGCGCCGCGTCGCGTCACACAGTTTGGGAACCACTGGTATAGATAATTCCCCCCCCCCGTACAGATTTCACGGAAGTGGGGCTCTTTGATCCCCTTTGTTATTGTTTCATAGATTCCATGATTTGAAGTTCGTTTTCAGCAAGAAAATGAATCTCTCATAGCAAGTATCATTGAGGCCAATTACTTTCTAGTAAAATTAATGAGACATTAGACAATTTATTAAGAACTGTGGCACTGGGTGTTGATATGCTAACATCTGATTTATATTCCAGTTAAAATATATAAATCACTTTAAAAGGCTGTACATTATAGTGCGATCCGGATTACTATTGTACAGGGCCCTAGGCAGGATGGCAGAGTGGGGCCCCTCCAAGAGCCCAGGGCTCTGTTTCTGTACGTGTTGCATGTGTGAGTGTGTGTGGCTGAGTGTTGTGTGTGTGTGGAGGAGGCTGGAAGCTGTATGTGGGGGGGGGGGGGCGGAAGGGGGTAAGTAGGCCTGTGTATGTTGGTTGTGTGTGTGGAGGAGGCTGGAAGCTGTATGTGGGGGGGGGGGAGGGGGTAAGTGGGCCTGTGTATGTTGGTTGTGTGTGTGGCTGAGTGTTGTGTGTGTGGAGGAGGCTGGAAGCTGTATGTGTGGGTGGGGGGGTGGGGGGGTAAGTGGGCCTGTGTATGTTGGTTGTGTGTGTGGCGGAGGCTGGAAGCTGTATGTGGGGGGGTAAGTGGGCCTGTGTATGTTGGTTGTGTGTGTGGCTGAGTGTTGTGTGTTTGGAGGAGGCTGTAAGCTGTATGGGCTGGGGGGGGGGGGGGGGGTAAGTGGGCCTGTGTATGTTGAGTTGATTGTTGTGTGTATGTATATAGGGAAGTCTGGAGATCTGAGTCACTGACAAGTGCTGGGGACCTCAAGGGAGTTCTTAAAGTGATCTGCCCCCAACAGAGGTGCAGGACACAGGGCTGAGACATCTTGATCTCTCTGCCACTTTCAGGACCCACCCCATCTGAGCCTGAGCCTGGGCCCTAGGAGGCCGCCTAATGGATAATCCAGTTCTGATCATAGTGTCTAATCCAATCACTCACCCCCATGGGAAGATATCTGAATACCACATGTACAGCTCTGCAGAATATGCTTGGGCTATACAAATAACAATAAATGATGCAAAAGGACAAAGTGGAATTACCGGATGCCGGAGTTGTGCAAAAAGTCCCTGTTCCCAACCCTGTTACCCCTCGCACTTCACACTTCCATTTAGTTAATATTGGCACAAAATAAAAGAAGAATTAATTATCCATTTCAGTCTGTTTTATTAGCGTTGCTGCAAAATTCGATCCAAATTTCAAAATTGAGACTGAAATTCTCCACCTGAGACATGAACCCAGATCAGAAATATCTGCTTACATTTTGCAATTTGTATTTACATTTTCTGCAAGTCCGAGTTTTTAGTGAACACATTTTTGTGAGTGTGGTCTGCAGGGGGCACCAAAGCTCGGCAGATTACTCTTTAAGGGGGCTGTTGTGAGAAGGGACTTCCATGCGTGTGTTGCTGCTAAGCTTTGGCTACCTAGTATATTGCAATATTGCCAAATGTGGAATCTGTAAGCTGAATCACGAATACACATGGAAAGTCTGTTGGTTAGCTCGGGGTAGAATTCTGATTTTTATTAGGTTTCTCACTTCGTCACCATTTGTCTCACAGATAAACATCCATTAACTGTCAGGATAGCCTGGTAATATATCTGCTTTTTACACAAAGATAAAAAAAAAACCCAGCTAAATGGCTACTATTTGGGTACTATTTGTCCGTCCTGGTAACAATTATTACACAGTCTGGAAAAAGAAAAGCAGAACTGTCTTTTGTTTGAACAAGATTAACAATCAACAAATATTAAAGATTAATACAATATAATAAAAAATATAGAACTATTTGCATATTGCTTGATTGTCTGGATGGGACTACTCTGGGAACGTTTCATGCCAGCATCCCTGCTTGTATCCTTTTATGGAAATAATTAAAGGGATACTCCAACCACCATAACCACTACAGCAATACCTCGGAAGTTTTGCTGTGTCTTAGTGTATAACAGAGCTCCACAGAAATAATACTCCCAGTAATGTGTCTGAGTGTATAACAGAGCTCCACACCAATAATACTCCCAGTAATGTGACTGAATGTATAACAGAGCTCCACAGCTATAATACTCCCAGTAATGTGTCTGAGTGTATAACGGAGCTCCACAGCAATAATACTCCCAGTAATGTGTTTGTGTGCATAACAGAGCTCCACAGCTATAATACTCCCAGTAATGTGTCTGAGTGTATAACGGAGCTCCACAGCAATAATACTCCCAGTAATGTGTTTGTGTGCATAACAGAGCTCCACAGCAACAATACTCCCAGTAATGTGTCTGAGTGTATAACAGAGCCCCACAGCAATCATACTCCCAGTAATGTGTCTGAGTGTATAACAGAGCTCCACAGCAATAATACTCACAGTAATGTGTTTGTGTGCATAACAGAGCTCCGCAGCAACAATACTCCCAGTAATATGTCTGAGTGTATAACAGAGCCCCACAGCAATAATACTCCCAGTAATGTCTCTGAGTGTATAACAGAGCTCCACAGCAATAATACTCCCAGTAATGTGTCTGAATGTATAACAGAGCTCCGCAGCAACAATACTCCCAGTAATATGTCTGAGTGTATAACAGAGCCCCACAGCAATAATACTCCCAGTAATGTGTCTGAGTGTATAACAGAGCTCCACAGCAATCATACTCCCAGTAATGTGTCTGAGTGTATAACAGAGCTCCACAGCAATAATACTCCCAGTAATGTGTCTGAATGTATAACAGAGCTCCGCAGCAACAATACTCCCAGTAATATGTCTGAGTGTATAACAGAGCCCCACAGCAATCATACTCCCAGTAATGTGTCTGAGTGTATAACAGAGCTCCACAGCAATAATACTCCCAGTAATGTGTCTGAGTGTATAACAGAGCTCCACAGCAATAATACTCCCAGTAATGTGACTGAGTGTATAACAGAGCTCCACAGCGATAATACTCCCAGTAATGTGTCTTTATACTATAATAAATGTGTTTAGAAATCAGACTGTGTAAATAAGATACATTGTTCTTGTTATGAATTACATTTTAGTTGCATAAATAACTGTCACCTAGAATTACTCAGAACTGCTCTACCCCTGGACACATCGGTAAAATTAAAGTGTTCATGTAAATGGTTTTTCAGTTAAACTGAGGTCCGCTAGGCGTTAGCCCCAGCCTTCGGTAGAGCCTGAATCTCCTGTGTGGATCTTCTGTTTGTTCTCCAGAGCAGGTCCAGTTCATTAGCTGAGAGCATCAACTGCGCACCTTCCAATGAGCTCAGCCCTTTCGCTGCCAGAGCAGGTGATTGGTGCCTAGGGAACCTTAGGTAAGTAGTCAAACTGTTCACAAATGGTTTAACTGCTTACATTGGGAGAACACCAAGTCATTCCTGGTACCATAACTACTGCATCACATGATAGTGGTTATGGTACTGGGAGTATTACTTTAAGGCATTTGCAATAACGGAACATTTTCTAAACATTGTTGGGGGGATTTAAACATGCATTATTGTAAGTTTCATTGCTGAGGAGCTCTATGCTACATTCTTACACACTGCATGCATTTGCCAATTTTATTGCTGTGGAGTTCATACACTCATTCACACTGCACAGTGCTGTGAGATTTATTGCTGTGGAGCTCTGTGATACATTTATTCACACTGCACAGTGCTGTGAGATTTATTGCCGTGGAGCTCTGTGATATATTTATTCACTTTGCACAGTGCTGTGAGATTTATTGCTGTGGAGCTCTGTGATCACTCATTCACATTGCACAGTGCTGTGAGATTTACTGCCATGGAGCTCTGTGATCCCTCATTCACATTGCACCGTGCTGTGAGATTTATTGCCGTGGAGCTCTGCGATATATTTATTCACTTTGCACAGTGCTGTGAGATTTATTGCTGTGGAGCTCTGTGATACATTTATTCACATTGCACAGTGCTGTGAGATTTATTGTCGTGGAGCTCTGTGATATATTTATTCACTTTGCACAGTGCTGTGAGATTTATTGCTGTGGAGCTCTGTGATCCCTCATTCACATTGCACCGTGCTGTGAGATTTACTGCCATGGAGCTCTGTGATCACTCATTCACATTGCACCGTGCTGTGAGATTTACTGCCATGGAGCTCTGTGATAGTTATTCACATTGCACAGTGCTGTGAGATTTATTCCCATTGGAGCTCTGTGATACATTTATTCACATTGCACAGTGCTGTGAGATTTATTGCCGTGGAGCTCTGTGATACATTTATTCACATTGCACAGTGCTGTGAGATTTATT
The DNA here is from genome assembly GCF_036172605.1 of Pelobates fuscus. Taxonomy (NCBI): domain Eukaryota; kingdom Metazoa; phylum Chordata; class Amphibia; order Anura; family Pelobatidae; genus Pelobates; species Pelobates fuscus. The sequence goes on along the minus strand of NC_086325.1, from coordinate 155,075,155 downwards.
GCCGTGGAGCTCTGTGATCACTCATTCACATTGCACCGTGCTGTGAGATTTATTGCCGTGGAGCTCTGTGATCACTCATCCACATTGCACCGTGCTGTGAGATTTATTGCTGTGGAGCTCTGTGATCACTCATTCACATTGCACAGTGCTGTGAGATATACTGCCATGGAGCTCTGTGATCCCTCATTCACATTGCACAGTGCTGTGAGATTTACTGCGATGGAGCTCTGTGATACAGTTATTCACATTGCACAGTGCTGTGAGATTTATTGCCGTGGAGCTCTGTGATACATTTATTCACTTTGCACAGTACTGTGAGATCTGTTTCCATGGAGCTCTGTGATACACATTCTAAATTCCTAGAAATGTACCGTCTCTTCTTCGTCTAAATATATGGGTACTTAGGAGGCTTGGGAGAATAACTTTTGCTTTTCCTTGTCCTGTTCTTGTGATGCCCACAGATTGAAATCCCATTTGATAAATTATAGCACAATCGCTTTGAAGTCCAAAGTAACCTTTAAAAAGCACTAATGCCGATTGCATATTGCGGTTACTATTATCCAGTTGCCACTTTGTGTCTTAGAGCCGTGTTCTCGCATTGCAGAGGAAGATCTTCCTTTATCCGGTAATAATATCGTTTTAGATGTTGTAATGCTACCATTTCCTTGGATAGTACAATGAGACAAGTGTAGAAAGACCATAATGGCACGACTTTAATATAATCTTCCTTTTCTTGTCCTCTATCACTGGAATCTGTTTTTCTTATCTGTGTTCTGTGTGAACGATCATAAAATTAAGATTTTTTTCTTCTAAGCTGCTGGTTAGAAAACCTGAAAATGAAATTGTGACAGCAGCAGATGGCCGTGCACTCAACGATGCTACCGGTTACTTTGACACGATTTCCTATTTGGAGGGGACGTTTATAAAAAGTGAATGAAGGCTGATGGGAATTGGCAATAACTTGAGTTCCACTTTTTCTATAGTTTGCCAAAAATACCACTTTCATAGGACGCACCTGTGTCCGCTTTGTCTCATCATATCTTTTTTTTTTTTTTTTTGGACTGACGAGCAAAAGTATCAGTCTTATCTGTTCAAGGACCCTTGTGAAATGTGATCAATGTCTACGTACAATGCTTCCCACCATTTAAAGCAAAACAGTTCTGCAGGGAACCTACACTTCCCAAAATCGTTAATGTGTTTACTTATCATAATTCTAAGCTCAGCCCTGTGCACCTGTCAATCAGCATCGATAATGGATCAGAAAAAAAAAATGTGCCAAGCTGTGCCAGGCCTGAACTGGATTGTGATGTCATTTGCTACATCTTTGATAAACGTTTAAAATAAAAAGGAATATCCCACGAGAAAAAAATGTTAACACACGTTATGGGTGATTTCCTATAGTTTATTCAGTGATGTTATTTCCCTTTCAAATGGTTAAATGCGTCACTTCGTATGTCGATGCCGTAACCTGCAGCCCTTGGGGATTCTGGGAAAGCAGTCTCCAGTCGGAACTTATAAAGCCGGCGAGATGGATCTGCCAGGCAGCTTAGGCAAAGCCCGGCTCTGTTAAGTTTTCATCTCCTTTGTCTTGCTAGTTCTTCCGCAGGGAATTCCTTCCTCACTATTAAAGCTCCTTGCTGGTGTTACTGTAAGCTTCAGAGCAAATTCGTTTCTTCCCCTTATAAGCTGCTGAAAGCAATTAAGTGCAAAAACAATAACCCTGTGATTCCTGGTGTATTCAGCGGAGAGTGATGTCAGCGTGTTGGATCCAGGTGATGCTTTTTTATGAGAGTCCATGAGCGAGATTTATTGAAGCTCTTTCACGGTCAGACACTACTGCAAAAATCATTCCTGCTGTGCATTCTCTTATTTCCCTGTTGAACATAGCATGTTATGTGTGTTTTGCAGGTGAGAGGGAAAAAAAAAAAAAAACTTAAAGGGGAAGTAGTTTTTCTTTAAAATAAATTATTTATAAAGAAGCGATAGTTTATTTTCGAAACTGGAAATTGTGGACAATTAATTGGCGGATATTTTTCACAATATCCAGGTTTGTGAAAGGAATGATCAGATTCAGCCACATGACTGCAACTCGGACTTCAAGCCAGGAGCTGTCAGTGGAGGTAGAGGTGTGTGCATGCTGTACAGATATCTGGACAGTCAGAGAAGAAAGTATGGCTTCCTTGTGAGATATCTCTCTCTGGAGGGGAGGTTTACAGCTACAGCAATTTTTGCAAATTGCTGTAGTTATAATGTACCGTGTGTAGCTACAGAGGGACAGGGGACCTCCTTACACCATAACCTTATAGCTGCAGTTATAATACACTGTGTGCGGGGAGACAGGGGACCTCCTCACACCATAACCTTATAGCTGCAGTTATAATACACTGTGTGCGGGGAGACAGGGGACCTCCTTACACCATAACCTTATAGCTGCAGTTATAATACACTGTGTGCGGGGAGACAGGGGACCTCCTTACACCATAACCTTATAGCTGCAGTTATAATACACTGTGTGTGCGGGGAGACAGGGGACCTCCTCACACCATAACCTTATAGCTGCAGTTATAATACACTGTGTGCGGGGAGACAGGGGACCTCCTCACACCATAACCTTATAGCTGCAGTTATAATACACTGTGTGCGGGGAGACAGGGGACCTCCTTACACCATAACCTTATAGCTGCAGTTATAATACACTGTGTGCGGGGAGACAGGGGACCTCCTTACACCATAACCTTATAGCTGCAGTTATAATACACAGTGTGCAGGGAGACAGGGGACCTCCTTACACCATAACCTTATAGCTGCAGTTATAATACACAGTGTGCAGGGAGACAGGGGACCTCCTTACACCATAACCTTATAGCTGCAGTTATAATACACTGTGTGCTGGGAGACAGGGGACCTCCTCACACCATAACCTTATAGCTGCAGTTATAATACACTGTGTGCTGGGAGACAGGGGACCTCCTTATACCATAACCTTATAGCTGCAGTTAGAATACACTGTGTGCAGGGAGACAGGGGACCTCCTTACACATAACCTTATAGCTGCAGTTATAATACACAGTGTGCAGGGAGACAGGGGACCTCCTTACACCATAACCTTATAGCTGCAGTTATAATACACGGTGTGCGGGGAGACAGGGGACCTCCTTACACCATAACCTTATAGCAGCAGTTATAATACACTGTGTGCGGGGAGACAGGGGACCTCCTTACACCATAACCTTATATCTGCAGTTATAATATACTATGTGCGGGGAGACAGGGGACCTCCTTACACCATAACCTTATAGCTCCAGTTATAATACACTATGTGCGGGGAGACAGGGTTATAATACACTATGTACGAGACACAAAAACATGAACAGAATATATAATTGTGGTACGTGGTGTCTGTTTAGAGAGGTGGCCTGTTTTTCTTGTGCTGAGCTGCGCTTTTGTTAAATGTGTTTCCATTGAGGGCAGGATATAAACTAATCAGCCTCATCGCTTAATCAAGGAGGGCTTATCAGCCAGAGAAGAAAATGAGCTAGATGCTGGCTTTGGATAGATCAGATTAGTGCATCACCTGACACTGCGTTTTGTGTTGGACTTTGACCATCAGTCACATCTCATCTTTTGTCCCAAGTGTTACTGCTTATTGGCACATATTGTGCTCCCAGAACATTATCTGTGTGCGCGCCTTTTTCATAAATTGATACTTTGTAATCTTCACAATCCAATCACTGTGTTTAAATAGAACAAACCGGTGCATTCATTCACACCTAGGTGCAGTATAATATATCAGATGTGCCCTTTGAAAAGCAAAGCTCAATTTCTGTAATTCACCTTCCCCTCCCCCCTCCCCCTTTCGCCCCGTTCTGCATTGGAGAATACTGAGAACGCCCGTCCCTCAAACGGCCCTGTGACATTTTCTTTTATCACAACACACCCAGGTTAGAAGACATGAATATTTTGTAAAACAATGATTCTCTGTAACAAAAGGCTCTGGATGTTAATGAGTAATGAAGATTGGTTCAACAGACTATCAATACTTCTTAATTAACTAGCACAGTATAGGTTATGGATTGAAAGAGAATAAGAATTGGTCTTTGTTCTGAATTGCCCAATTGTTAACATGAGCGGAAAGGCAATTTATCTGGAAGTGAGGGCATTGGAGTAAATCGGGGACTCCTTCGGGGCTGAGATGAGATTATTGTTACCTTAAAACAATAACTTCAGACTCCGCTTTCCCATTTGCAGTTTGTAAAGCCCAGGTTCTGACAGGTTCAGATCTATTTCCATTGTTCCGGAGGGTAGACAAACAAACATTTACATTGGGAAGAGGTGTGAACGTTTTACCGCCAGTGAAGGAGAAAATAGTATGTACTCCCGAATGTTAATGCATATTAAACCCCCTGATAATCGGAGATTAACAGAATATATTCTTCTAGTGTAGGAAACATTTCCACCTAAATTTTGATAGTTACAGAAAACCGATTTTCCCATTATATTGCCATTGACAAATGTTTTATATTTTCCTATACCGTGTGGGAATGTTGGAATACCAGAAGTATTACCATTTACGCTAGGTTTTTATTGTGTAGTGGAATACCAGAAAACCCTAAATATGTATTTAATTGTTTTTGTAGATTGTCAGAAATGTTTGTTAGAGAGAACAGGAAGCGTGTTTTTAATTAAAATGGGTACCGGGAATCAAAATCTGTGTGTGTGTGCCCCAATTCATTTCTAACCCTACACCCAGTCTCTACTTTTTGGTATAAATACAAGTTGACTCTGTTCTTTAAAGGCTTAATTTGAAATCTCACATCTCACCTGCACATACCACCTGACATTGATTTCCCATAATGCAGGTGGGCGAGGTTAAGAGGCTAATGATGTCATTGGCTCTGCCCAAAGGGGATGCACCCACCCATCAGGGGAACAGGTCCACACGAAGAGTAGGCAAGTCTGCCAGGTGTGAATACACGCAAGCGGCCTGCCATGCCCCCATCCAGCCCATGCTGGGACCATGCAGGGGAGCATTGGTTCTTTGCAGGGTAACTAGTGCCTTGAGTGTAGTGCGAGCAAGCCTAATAATGCTCGTGCACTACGCTTTTTGGGGACACTTACCTGCTGTCCCCAAAACTGAACACCATTGATTAAAGTCAGGACTACCTCACCTAAATCTGGACTGTTAAGGACCCTGCTTGAGCAGCGGGCGTGCAGTGACACAAGTCCCATCTCAAACAAGAAAAAAAAGTTAAATCTCCTTTTCCGACTGCTGTGTATCTTATTACCGTTATGGTCTTGACTATGTAGCGTATCTTCCATAACACAACTGTGTATTACGTCATTGAGTCCACACACATGCACCTAACAGGACCTCCTAGAAAAGCCAAAACCTGCAGAATGTGTTTCTTCAAGATGCTGTGATTTAAAAGAAAAATACATAATAAAAAAATAAATCTTTTTTGCTGTCTCTATGAATCATTGCCAGACGACCTTTAAAGAGAATAATCTATATTGAGGAGAAAATGTTAGACACAAAGGCTTGTTGTAAGGGCCTTATTTCCATCAATGGACATTATTAGCCTTTCCTAAACCAGTTGGAAAACATACAGTGGTATTTAAAAACGGCTACTGATTCAGCTATGTTGGACAATACACTCGAGAAATTCCATTTATTTATGTTTTTATTCCCTTTAGTGGGCTTTCAGCAAATCATTTAGTATTTTTAGGTTTCTTGTTTAAGCTCAGGGCATTTGATTTTTATATAAATACCAATGCAATAAATACAAAATTGCAATCATAAATGAGTAATGAAAAAAAAAAAAGACAAAATATAGAATACAAATCATCTTTATAAAGCACGGACAAGAAAAACTATTTTGATGGGTACTCTTGGGTCTTATTTTAATACAGTGAAAAAAAAATGTTTATTGATTAATACGTGCATTGTGTTAAGCAAAAGCATTTTTTGCAATATTGTAAATAAGACCCAAACGTACCCAGTTCTGAGCGGAGTATGGATTGCGAGACTGAACGCCGGTCGAAGTTCAATTATTATATATGTCAATTATATGCGTCAACAAATATTATGGAAAATATATTAAAATGCCAATAAACGCTACCATTCCTGTGCAAGTGTTCCAGTATTAAGGTTTCCTGGGTGTCAAGTTAGGTTTAAAATAAATATTGGATACCTTTATTAAACTGTTATGTGATCGCAAGGCTTCACATTTATGCTTTTGTCAAGGGAAAACACTATTGAGAATGATCTTTTTCCACCTTTTAAAATACCTAACACTGGTATTGGGCTGGGACTGTCTCTGTGATTGAGGATGACAGCAGGATCTGTCATTCCTTGTTGTCATTGCAAATTCTTTCTTTGGTGCATTCATTCCTGATCATCCAAAAGTCTCCTGTCTGGTCTCTAATGGCATCCTTCTTTGTCTCTACTACCTCCTTAGAATAGATATCATACAGAACATCTGTTGCTGTGCTATCACTTAGATCTCTAATGTGTATTAAAGGGAGCCGCACGTCCCAAAAATACTTTATTTTTTTTTCAAAGATGTGGTCTGAATAATTAAATTAAATCCACAAACTGTACTTGGTTCTATTCTGGAATTAGGCTTCTCCATCTTGAATTTCCTGTCAGTCGTTGTAAAATCTCTGAATTATTCCCAATAAAAGTGAAAGACCAGAAGGGTGTATGGCACCCCGACTAAGTACCTCCGTCAATCGCTGCTTCCTAGTATCACAGAGTACTATAAGCACCGAACCAGACACCATAAGAACCGTAGTCCCCTTAGCCGTTGCAGCTTGGCTTGGGTCTCGCCATCCCTTCCCACCCTGGACCAACACTTGGATCGAGGATGACCTCTCCTCCAAGAGAGTATAGCTGTATAGCAATCCAAAGAGCAGTATAGCAAGTGATTATAGCAGATATGCAACTCCCCATGCAAGGGGTTTCCTAAATTACATTCCAAGGGCATTCCCTGCTGGACCTGAGAGGAGACTGCAGCAAAGTACACGCCTAAATTCAATTATCTCCCAGTACAGAAAACATGCAATATAACAATACATCAAAAGTACCCCCAAAACATATGAAAACCCCACAAAAGTTACATCCCCTGAAAGCCCCAATCTGGGTGACCAACAAATCCAATAATCACCCAGATCGGTTCAGGGGTTTGGGATTTTCATGGAAGTCAATTATTTGACCGACTGTGCACATGGTCCTATGCCCAAAACAGTTCCATAAAATCATGTCTAGCGGTCGGTCTAGTTCGGTAGTTTAAAAACAAAAAAATTACCAAACAGAGTCAATAGTCTGACCTTGGAGCTTGCTCCCCTTGTTCGTGGAAACGTTTCCACCGAACAGCGCCTTTATAAGTGGTGTAGAACCGAACGCAGGCGATGCTGGAAGTCCAGGGGTGTTCTGCAGTTTCTGTGTCCGATTTCAGTTCCATGAGATTCATTCGCAAACACGGGTGCCTGCGTTCACGGGGACAAGAAGGCCGCCACCTCGTGGTCATTCATGCAATCAGCAGCCACCCAGACAAACACTTAGAACACTGTGGTGAAACGTGTTATAAACTGTCAATTAGGCTTAACAAGCTCCCGGGTGGTCTCTGGTTTGTGCGGCTGTTCGGTTCCCAAACCATATAACCCAAACCACACGAACAGAGCCGTTTAAAGTGTGTTAGACAAGGTATATTGCACAAGGTATATTGCAGGGGCCATAGTCCTGAGGTAGGAGGCTGGCAACCAGGCTCCTCCAGGAGGACGTGGCGAGGCTCTGTTCGCCACAGGGTGGAGCTACGTCACGTGTATATATATTTATATTTTTTATTACCAAAAAATAATTAAAATTACTTTCACATCAATGAACTGGTATTCTTTTCTTTGAGTGACGGTCTATTGTGGGCATGGTACGTATTTTACCTCTGGTGTAGCACTTTAGAAATCTTAAAGTACCATTTATATCTCCATTGTGAGCATGGAACCTACTGCGTTAAGTTTTAGGAACAAATTATTAATTATAGAATTTGTAAAGAAATAAAATGGCTGCTGTCTCACATGCTCGCTAAGTAAACTGGTTGCTATGGAAACATTCAGTGCCACTGATGTTTGGAAACAGTGAGATTTTTTTCTCTGGAAACTAAGACACAATTCAATGATCACTCATCATGACTCCATTTACATTTTGGGCTATATACATTTCATATATTACATTCAATTTTTAGGATATTATAACAAAGCATCCATTTAATTATAGAATAAAAATTAATATCAATGGGGCCTAATTGAGTTCCCTTAACAATGGCAGATATTTGAGCTAAAAAAGCAAGTTAGCAATTATAAGTAATTTTAAAAAGTCCCTGTCCTATGCAACTAACTGCATATTTTTAAGATAATCGCTCTAGTACAGGCATAGGCAACCTTTGGCACTGCAGATGTTTTGGACTACACCTCCCATGATGCTTTGCCAGCGTTATGGGTGTAAGAGCATCATGGGGATGTACACAGTACTGGAGACCCTATCTTCAGAAGGATATTGATACCTTAGAGAGAGTTCAAAGAAGGGCTACTAAACTGGTTCATGGATTGCAGGATAAAACTTACCAGGAAAGGTTAAAGGATCTTAACATGTATAGCTTGGGGGAAAGACGAGACAGGGGGGATATGATAGAAACATTTAAATACATAAGGGGAATCAACACAGTAAAGGAGGAGACTATATTTAAAAGAAGAAAATCTACCACAAAAAGAGGACATGGACAAAGGTTTAAAAATAATATCAGGAAGTATTACTTTACTGAGAGGGTAGTGGATGCATGGAATAGCCTTCCAGCTGAAGTGGTAGAGGTTAACACAGTAAAGGAGTTTAAGCATGCGTGGGATAGGCATAAGGCTATCCTAACTATAAGATAAGGCCAGGGACTAATGAAAGTATTTAGAAAATTGGGCAGACTAGATGGGCCGAATGGTTCTTATCTGCCGTCACATTCTATGTTTCTATGTTTCTAGTCCACCACATCTGGCTTGCTAAAGGTTGCCTACCCCTGCTCTAGCAGAAGGTTGGCCTAGGGTGCTAGCGAATCCCCCAGCTTTGTCGAATTGTTTGCACCTACGGAATCCTTACAACATAATCTGTGTGTTAAGCAGTATTGTTTATGGTGTGTTGAGTGTCCTTGTAAAATATATAGAGTGCTCCCTTGCAAATGCCCTTTAACTCCCCCTTGTTTGACAATACATTTTCCTATTGGATACACTGCTCCCATGTGACATCAGACAGAGGTCACTGCAGAGATATTAATTTGTTCCATGATGTATCATGGGAAATGTGATATTGTAACAGACTTGGTCATTACTGCTACATAGAAACTGCTCATGGGAGTGCAAGATTCGATTTCCTCTCCTAAACCAAGGTCATAAACAAACTGGGGTGCTAGGATCATCTATCTCTGACCGGAACAACCGCTGCTTTACAAATAGGAAACGGTCTGCGTTTTTCTTTTTGTTACCCAATGGATATCCCTATAATTTTACTCACTGTGCTACCCTCCATCCTAAATAACATAATTACATGTCTGTGTACTGCAATGCAAAACATCTTTGGACCTGCTAGATCTTTGTTTAAAATAAAATATGGATGCAAGTATTATTCAAAGCACAATTAAGAATTTATGTCATTATTTTGTTCTGTCCTTTATGACATCGGTTTCAATTAAAGAACAATACTTTTGACAAGACCAAACTCCCCAGCAGGAATCTGAGATTTTTTTTAGTGACTTTAATATTAGGATTTTTACAATTAACAAATACAGTAACACAGACAGTGCTCAATCTATTAGCGTTTATCCAGGAAGGAGTGATGAGGCTCACTTCACTAAGCAGACTGTCATTCGTCTTCGACTTCGACTGTTAAAATATCCTTTTTCATGGCATTGTGATACTGTTTTTCGTTATCCAGTTGGAAGAATTACCCTTTGTCCATTATAAAAATTCTTAGTACGATAAGAAACCACTAACGACTAATCACAGGAGGTGGGAACAACAAGGGAACCCCCTAACCCATGCAGCACCTATCCACAACCCCTAGACGCAACCACTACGAAGCGAAAAACAGAGGACAGATAATGGGAACAAAAAACACAGCCCAGACCACAACCACCAACATCAACGCATCCTAAAAAACGCCACACCGAAGCCACAGCAACAATCACCACTCCCCGCCCATACCTGTGCCCACGCTACCACAGCAGAAACACAATAGTCCCCCATACAACACCCCCCTCCCCTCACAACAGAACAGATCAGTGACCACACGGAAAGACCACACACACGGAATGAAACACACCCATGGTGACGAAGCACACAACCTACAGAGATGGGGGACCACAATCCCAGACCCCCGCCACAACCACAACCCCACATTCACGCTCTAACCCACCCAACCCCACCTACCAAAGAGACAAAAAATTAACAAACATTGAACTGACCGCAACCGTGGAGGAGGATGACTCCCAACCACAAGAACCAACAGACTCCGGGACACACAGGGACCACAGATCAGGCTATGAACCTCTGATCTTCGTCCCTCCCCCCCCCCTCCCCCACAGACCCATAGAAACACCCGCTACACCTACCACCAAAACACAATCCCTTACTACTACCACATAGATGCTATTTGGTGGAAATGTACAATTAACCCCAAAATGTTTTTTTGTTTTTTTTGTGTTCGTTCTTTGTTCGCTTATCACATGTCCAAACAAGGGAGAAAAACCTGACCGAAGGAAGCAGGGAGGCATCACCCATACGGGGACCCTTTTACCTACCAACACGTCCTCACCCTGATATTTAAACATAAAAACCCTCGCACCCCGACAATGGGCTTCTGCGCAAGCCCCTGCATTAACATTAATATGTAACTCTGACTCGATGCCACACTGGTTGTAATCTGTTACTATTATGATGGTTTAACTCTCGTTGCAACATTATCCTATAACATAAAATGTGCATTTATTGGTATATGTTGATTGATAGCTGTTCTGGCTTTGCCAGCCTTCCTGTATTTTTCATGCACTATTAAATAAAGAATTATAAAAATAAAAAAAATTCTTAGTACGACCACTTCACTTTAATTTTTATTCACTTCTGACTGATAAGACTGCGGAGTAAAATGAGTGCATTATCATTTATATCGGTGATCGTTAAAGGACCACTATAGGCACCCAGACCACTTCAGCTCAATGAAGTGGTCTGGGTGCCAGGTCCCTCTAATTTTAACCCTGCAGCTGCAAACATAGAAGTTTCAGAGAGACTGCTATGTTTACACTAGGGTTAATTCAGCCTCTAGTGGCTGTCTCACTGACAGCCGCTAGAGGCGCTTCCACAATTCTCACTGTGAAAATCACAGTTAGAAGATGCTGACATCCATAGGAAAGCAATGAGTAATGCTTTCCTATGGGCGGTTTGAATGCGCGGGCGGCTATGGCCACGCATGCGGAGCTGAAGTCGGCAGGGGGAGGAGAGGTCACCAGCGCCAAGGGAGCCCAGCGCTGGAGAAAGGTAAGTGGCTGAAGGGAAGAAGAAATATCCAGGCACACCTTAGATTTCTTCTAAAAGACCGTCTTTTTTATTTGAAACAAGGAAGTGGAGCCAATGTTTTGGTCATCTCAGCCTTTATCAAGTAACTTGATACTTTGTCTACTTGATAAAGGCTCACAGAGGAGCCGAAACGTTGTACGTTGTCTCCACTTCCTTGTTTCAAATAAAAAAAGACTGCCTTTTAGAAGAAACCTCAGGTGTGCGTGGATATTTTTTTTCTTTCGTTTGATGGCTTCAGGGATTGGCCCTCCCTTTCTGGAGCACCCTGCAGGAAGTATCCCCCCTTTTTTATTTTTGCATTACACTCTTGTTTTTTTTGTGTGCAAATAATTTCGATCCACGGCAAGCATTATAGGTGATGTAGAGATCTGTGAGATGAGGCTGTTATGAAGAGAGTGCTTGGTTCCGCCTTATCCGTGGCATTTACTCTTTAATTGCTCCTTCACTGCTGTGTAATATCTCCATGTTTTGTGTAAACCGGGAGCAGCATCATTCATATCCTCCAATCTGACCAAATATTGTAAAGGTGTTACCAGTGAATATCCATCTCAAGGTCTAGCGTAGTGACAGATAATTACGATCTTGTGATGGCAGAAATCCCATGAATCTCTCAACTTGCCTTGGGACTTTAATTCCGCCCTCAGGATTCACAGGATTGCTTACTGAATGGGCAGATTCTCAGCCAATTATCAATGCCTTGGGGGTGGGTGAGCAGATTCTCAGGATGTAGGGGCCTCAGACTCCCACGTTGCTACTTTTTTTCCACCAGAACATTCTAATTGAAATCCGCTGCTTGAAAGGGGGTGACTTAGTGGTATATGTTTAGGTTCTGGTAGATTAGGGATTTTACTACATTCAAATATAATCACGTTTTAATGCTTCCCAACAGTGCAGGCTGGCAGTACTGAACTCTAGGGGTAAATGGCTTAAAATGGGTATAGCCCATCTACCTATACATTTTATTACTTTCATTGCGAGCGCACCTATTTTGTGCGTAGGGTGAGTGCTATTGGCGCCTTCGCGTTCCCATCTGCTGCATCCAACCCTTTATTGTCACACAGATCATTAGCCATAATGTCTAATGTGTAAACTCTACTAGTAAAGAAGACGGGAAAAAAAATAATAATTTGACCACTAACCAGGAATTTGTATTAAGAAAGAAAAAAAAAATATATATATATTTTGTATTTAAAATTCAACAATAAATAAATAATACAAACTAAAATTCCTGTACACATTAAAACCCCTTCCTTAATTTTCCATTTTTAAATGTCAGCCCGCACCTGACAATCCGAGAAACGTATGAATTTCCTAGTGTTTTGCAATGCATTTCTCCTAGGCTATACTTACTAATTACCACTGCTCCAGGACAATGAAATGTTGAACAATCTCTGGACGGAATGGCTAATACAAGAAAGTTGGTTTTAAATGCCAGAGGGAGTAGACATGCCGCATTCATTTAAATTCAATTATTTTGCAGGAACACACAAAATATCTAGAACTGGGTCAATGTTGCACTGTGCCTATGACAGACTGACTTGATTTATCTTCAGGCTGTAGACTGTTGTTGAGTACCAATTAATTGCTTGTTGGCGCTGCTTCTGCATGGCATTGTGGGTAAAAATGGTATAAAGGTGAACTGAGGAATCCTGGTTAGCCTGCTGTAGGATTATAATCTGTCAATGCCATTTTATATTAGGAGGAGGTTTGGGATGTCTGGCTCATAACTGCAAATTTGAATTCACATTTATATAATTTAATCTAATTTTCATAAAAGACTCTGTCCCAGCGGGGGATTATTACTACCCTACTAGTGCATAAATTAAAGGGCCACTCTCACGTTAAGTCATTACATTGCAAATGTAGAGCATAGAATAAAACTATACGTTGAACAAGCAACGGTACCTGCCAACTGGCCTAAATCCACAGGGACTGTCAAAATCAGGGTCCAAGTTCTGCTGTTCTTGGCGTCTTATTTTAAGAATATACATATATTAATGGGCATTATGTAAATCTTAATTATCTTTTCTTTTCATTTACTGTGTAGTTGGAGACTTGGCCATCTAGAACCAAATCTGTTGTAAACAATCCCTGAGATCAGGAAACATTTAAGGGACTTGGCCATCTAGAACCAAATCTGTTGTAAACAATCCCTGAGATCAGGAAACATTTAAGGGACTTGGCCATCTAGAACCAAATCTGTTGTAAACATTCCCTGAGATCAGAAAATATTTAAGGGATTTGGCCATCTAGAACCAAATCTGTTGTAAACAATCCCTGAGATCAGGAAACATTTAAGGGACTTGGCCATCTAGAACCAAATCTGTTGTAAACAATCCCTGAGATCAGGAAACATTTAAGGGATTTGGCCATCTAGAACCAAATCTGTTGTAAACATTCCCTGAGATCAGGAAACATTTAAGGGACTTGGCCATCTAGAACCAAATCTGTTGTAAACAATCCCTGAGATCAGGAAACATTTAAGGGACTTGGCCATCTAGAACCAAATCTGTTGTAAACAATCCCTGAGATCAGGAAACATTTAAGGGACTTGGCCATCTAGAACCAAATCTGTTGTAAACATTCCCTGAGATCAGAAAATATTTAAGGGATTTGGCCATCTAGAACCAAATCTGTTGTAAACATTCCCTGAGATCAGAAAATATTTAAGGGACTTGGCCATCTAGAACCAAATCTGTTGTAAACATTCCCTGAGATCAGAAAATATTTAAGGGACTTGGCCATCTAGAACCAAATCTGTTGTAAACAATCCCTGAGATCAGGAAACATTTAAGGGATTTGGCCATCTAGAACCAAATCTGTTGTAACCCTTCCCTAAGATCAGACAATATTTAAGGGACTTGGTAAAGATAACACCTGGTCATACTAATCTTACCCGGGCAGGTCTCCTAAGAAATGAACGCATGGGCCCATTGTTTTAGAGATAATTCAGACTACAAAAGTGGACGGGTGTATAGAAGGTTCAGTAGGAAAAATACGCGTACTGACTCAGATCAATACTCAACGTCAGAGTATGAGACATCTGACACAGACACTGAAGGGTCAAGTACAGGTTCAATACCTTCCAGTGCCACCCAAACCAAAGGTATCCTAAAGAAAGGGGTGGCTTTTTTAGGCCAAACCCCCCCGAGAGGGGGAAACACAACCACAGTACAGACAAACAAGATACAGGGGGAGGGCGCGCAAACGGTATTGAACAACAGTAATAAAGTCATCAATCTCTCCAATAAGGCACTCACTGAATCCCAGAATAAGGTCCTGGCAAAAGGGCTATCCTTTGTCCCTGTTCCTCCATTCAATAAGTTTGAATGGATTAAAGACATCCATCTATTTGGGAGGAGGTTGGCCCTACATAAATTCTTTCTTATAGAGAAGGAAAAACGAGCCAAAGACTTGGGTTTCAGTGTAAGGGAATACCAATGCCTTAGTGAATTGGTATCCCTACTGGAGGAGAACGATGACTCATCCCTCCTGCCATACACTGATCTACGACATAAAAGCAAGTTCACGCCGAACATAAAGGATTTTAAGAACATTGATATGTTCGTAGAATCAACCTGCAACCTGGTAAATGAGCTTAAGTTGGATTCCCTCCAACCTCGACCACATAGCAACCTCTCCAGAAAAGAATGGCAGGCCCTATGTGACTTACAGAGTGACGATGACATCATCATTAAGCCAGCAGACAAGGGGGGCAATATTGTGGTTCTAAATAAGGC
Organism: Pelobates fuscus; assembly: GCF_036172605.1. Taxonomy (NCBI): domain Eukaryota; kingdom Metazoa; phylum Chordata; class Amphibia; order Anura; family Pelobatidae; genus Pelobates; species Pelobates fuscus. The sequence goes on along the minus strand of NC_086325.1, from coordinate 155,059,808 downwards.
ACAATATATACAATTAACCCTTAATATATTGAAAGACAACACCACGTATAAACTATTGAGTACAGACCCCTCAGTCAAATTCTTGCTGACCTTAAAGAACCTTTTGGATGAAGCATTTGATAGCAAGGTCCTGGGCAAAGATGAATATACATTCATTTATACAAAAAGCCCGACTGTGTCTACATTCTACTGCTTACCAAAGGTTCATAAACAGTATAAAACCTTAACAGCCAGACCCATTGTGTCCGGTTCGAATAATCTAACCTGTAAAGCGAGTATCTATTTAGATAAGATCCTTCGCCCATTTGTAGAAAGATTACCCTCCTACTTAAGGGATACGAAGGACACCTTGAAGTGTCTAGCCTCCACCAACCTACCTAAAGAGGCCATCTTGTGTAGCCTCGATGTGGAGGCACTATACTCGTCAATTCCACATTCTCTTGGGCTGAGACACATCAAAGATTACCTGGAAACACGAGGATCTGTCCACCAATGTCACACCTCGTTTGTACTGGACCTGTTGCAATTTGTCCTAACCCACAATTTCTTTTTATTCGATGGTCAATATTACCACCAGGTGCAGGGCACAGCTATGGGTACATCTTGTGCCCCATCATATGCCAACCTGCACCTGGGATGGTGGGAGGAACATGTGGTATTCACTAGCAGTAACAGCAAATACACCAACCACATATTCCTGTGGAAGAGGTTTATAGATGACATCTTGGTGGTTTGGACAGGCACAAAGGAAGATTTTACGTCCTTTGTGGAGAGCCTGAACTCCAACGATCTTAATTTAAAGTTCACGATGGAAATAGGTGGCTCATCCATCAACTTCCTTGACTGTACCTTTAGCACCTCCCACAAACAAACCTTTGAGTCAACTCTGTTCAGAAAACCCACCTCAACTAACACCATGCTGAGGTGGGAAAGTCACCACCCGACTGCATTAAAAAGGGGCATCCCCATTGGCCAGTACCTCCGCTTGAGGAGGAACTGCTCAAGTGAAGATGACTTTATTATCCAAGCCAAGTCACTGAGAACAAGGTTTAAAGAGAGAGGATACCCTAATCGCTGTCTAAAACAAGCATACCAAAGAGCGCTATACAGCGATAGAACGGAACTCCTCAGAGACAAACCTGTTCCCAATGAACAAGCCCCTACTAGATGCATAGTGAACTATGACTCAGGATGGGACCAAGCAAAAAGAATAATGAGTAGGTTTTGGCCACTCCTTTCTCAGGACCCCCACCTTAAAGGGATTGTAACCCCATATGTGTCCCTCACAGCCCGTAGAGGTAAAAATTTAAAAGAATCACTAGTACCAAGTCACTTCTCCACCACAAAACCTGGCCGGAGTTGGCTATCTGTACAAGGCACGTACAAATGTGGCAAATGCGTGGCATGCAGGTACATACTAAAGGATTCTAAGCACCTCACGGACTCTAGTGACAGGGTGGTCTGCGATGTCAAACTGTTTTTTAACTGCAGCACCAAGGGGGTGGTCTATCTTCTAGTGTGTACATGTGGCCTCAGATACGTGGGCAAAACGATTCGGCCCCTTAAAAGACGTATCATGGAACATGTACACTCAGCTAGAAACCAAAGGGACACCCCTATAGCAAGACATATAAGAGACCAACACTGTGGAGATCCAGTAGGGGTCAGGTTCGCTGGGATTGAAAAAGTGACCATTGGTCGCAGAGGTGGTGACTTGGATCACACTCTCCTAAAAAGAGAGTGCTACTGGATTTTTAGATTCAAATCATTGGCCCCCAATGGACTTAATGAAGGGTTCACTTTTACCCCCTTCATTGATCAATAATAACACAGGGAAACCATATATATTCTTCATTTTTTAATACATATGTATATATCATTTACCTAGTCTGTACATACTTTATTTTGTTCACTTAATCTTAGTCTAAGCATCGTTGGTTATTTCGTACCCCAATTACGCAGGTGGAGCCACATTACAAGGAATTATATCCATCCAATGGCTTGTATCTATAGTTCCTCGAATTTGGGACTATTCTAATATCGACATTATGGTGTTATTTCCATTGATATATTCTTGAGCCGTAATATATAAAGATCCACGCCCATGTCATGACTCAGATTGAGTAAAGCCCCTGAATATGGGGGACTTTACCGAGACTGTCATGTCATTTCTCGAGGGCTGCTTGCTATTTCACAACCACTAAGTAGCTGGAGTCTCTATGTGTGGATACACTGTGGAGTGTCTCATCTCCTTTTCCATAGTTTGTGCGATACCAGCACACACATGGTTAACGGACACACTGCAGCCGATCCACCAGACGTACACCAATAGTAGGAGGAGTTGTCAGTAGGGGCGGGGCCTCATCCGCGATCAGCCAATCCCGACGTGATCGCGGTATACACACTCCCAGCATGAACTAAACAGAAGGGGCTACTTAAGAAGCCCGCGATGCTGTGACTCACTGTTTAAGCCTCAGACGAAGGCGCGTTTTGTAGCGCCGAAACACGTGTTAGGTAGCAGAAAGGGGGGACAAGTTCTGTCCAGACACCGACCAGTTTAGAGTCTCGATTTTTCAGCAAGCTAGTTTAAGCAGCAGTAGGATCCTGTACAGCTTAGCAGGGGAACGGGGGCACTGGGGGCAGAGGGGACTACGGGGGTTTCAATCGTTGGTCAGTTTGTGCAATCTATTTTGCTAATCAGCCTTTTGCTTAGGGCTGTCAACTAGACCTTCTATATACTCACCTTTTCTCCCTCTCACTGTTTGTCCGTCCCCTGGTGACAGCATTACTATGGATACTATGCAATCTGCCACTATGTATCCGTGTATATACTAGCTGCTGGCTCTGTGAAAGCCTTCCTATCGTTACCTCCTGTTACAAGTGTGTACTATTCTTGCCACAAGCAAGCACTCTCTATATCAGCAGGTTCTATGTGTAGCGTTTATAGGAATGGCTACTTTAATTTGATATCGAATTTCATTTATATATTTTTTTTTTTTTCTTGCAAATCCAGCTGGGTTTGCTCAGATGAGACGCACTGTACTGGTTGGGGGGATTTACAGCTCTATCCAGCTTTATATATCCTTTAGGTGATACCTTCAGTTTATTTATCCCCATCTGGACGTTTGTCCCCCCCCATTTTAAGTTTACTTTTGTTTTCCTGTTCTTACTCCCTATTGGAGTTTTTTATTACAGCACTATTAAAGGTTATGTTTTATAACTTCATTGTACATATGTATATAGTTATGCACTAGGGGGCGCCCTTTCTCACTTGACCAGTTCAAGTATGTCTTTCTACTAACACATGTATGTGAGGGTTATCCCCTGTTTTTTGGTCGCCCCTCAACACACACCCAATTGCACCCCCCTAGGGGGACGCAACTACTCTACCTATACGTTGAACAAGCAACGGTACCTGCCAACTGGCCTAAATCCACAGGGACTGTCAAAAAACTGTTGTAAACATTCCCTGAGATCAGAAAATATTTAAGGGATTTGGCCATCTAGAACCAAATCTGTTGTAAACAATCCCTGAGATCAGGAAACATTTAAGGGACTTGGCCATCTAGAACCAAATCTGTTGTAAACAATCCCTGAGATCAGGAAACATTTAAGGGACTTGGCCATCTAGAACCAAATCTGTTGTAAACAATCCCTGAGATCAGGAAACATTTAAGGGACTTGGCCATCTAGAACCAAATCTGTTGGAAACATTCCCTGAGATCAGAAAATATTTAAGGGATTTGGCCATCTAGAACCAAATCTGTTGTAACCCTTCCCTAAGATCAGACAATATTTAAGGGACTTGGTAAAGATAACACCTGGTCATACTAATCTTACCCGGGCAGGTCTCCTAAGAAATGAACGCATGGGCCCATTGTTTTAGGAAGGGTTTGCTGGAAGTGTCTATCTAAGACGCTATAATCAAAATCTATTAGATAAAGTGTTTGTCTTCATATCTTCGATAAAACCTCTTTTCTTTCCATTGAACCTCTGGTCAGTTGTTCAAAGGTTTGCATGATAGAGATAAGTTATCTTTATGATAATGTGATTGGTTTGGTGTAATTAAATGAGCAGTGCTGTTACAATGTTCTCCACAAACACTGCTTCCAGTTCATCTAACAACAATTCTCATACCTTCTTAATCCACAAGAAATTCCACAATGTGTTTTGTTCAGGATGCAACGGTTTATGAGAGATAGAGAAGACTCAAAGAGAGATATACACACAGAGAGATAGAGAAGACTCAAAGGAATTACTTAAAATGGATAGGAATGATTAGAGGTTTGGAAATCAAAACCCACAAAGCAAATGTGTTCATGTTTTTGTCTTGATGCACATGCGCAACATCCTTCCAATGCTTCCCTTCTTTTTCATGCACGGTGGAAGCAGACACCTGAACTGCTAAAGGACACTATGACTTTAAGAGCACATTAGTGCTATTGTGTTCCTTTAAATTGCCCGAGAGCTGGGCTACAGGAAGTTTGTGTAACCCACCCAGGCCTGGAGAGTCAGTACAAAGTGTCTGGAGTTAGCTTGCTGTATGTGTTGATACCAGGCGTAAAAAGTGCTCAAAGCTGATATCGCCAGCCAGGAAGAGACCGATAAACGGGAATGACACCTATTTAAAATGGAAGGCTTCGGTCTTGCACCATAACCACTTTAGTAAGATGAAGTGGTTATGATGCTTAGAGTGACTCTTTAGTAAAAGCAAAGTTGCAAGAGTTCATATGCAATCATCCTCCATTGTGAATAGTTTGACTATTAGACTAAATCCATAAATCTGTGATATACTATTAAACAATCGCACATTTCTTGTGATTTTTATTTTTTTCTTATCCAGATGTCAAGGAAAGTTAATGAGGCACATTATGTCACCCTAATAAAAGAGAACAGATATCCCCTGTAATATATATAGTACACTTATGACAGCCTGATATATTTTCTCAATACATAGTTTTTCTGCCTATTTAGTCCCAGCTTTAAATTGAATAATATATTGTATTTGGCCTGTACCAAAAGGCAAGCAGCCTTTGTTCCCTATTGTTTTTTACCACCTAACGACGAGTTGTTTTGGAAATGTGAAGATATTATTGACTTGTTGTTTTGACCAAGGTATTAGATCTATAGCTATTTTTGTTTTTCTATATTAACATATTCTAAATCCCCCACTTAGTTGGCCCAGGATTTTTTTTATTTTTTTTAAAGCTATGCTTAATTTCAGTAGCTACTAATTTTCTGTATGTGTAACTCTCAGGTTGACAAAGGGTAGGGCTTTAGTCAAACTTCACTGCCATTGTCATCTTTGTCATTGGCCCAGGGTCGTTTTACTCGCCTCTTTCCAGCTCTGATGTACATCCTGTAGCTGCACGACATGGCCCCTTAATGTTAACTCTTGCTCGAGAGTTAATTCGGGTCAGTGGAAGCACCAGATCCCCTATTCTGCATGCCCAAAGCCTGTATTTTGTCCATGTCCATTGGTTTCCCCATGTCTTTGGCTGTGGGCTGCAGCACACACCTAGCTATGGGCAAAGAATAACATTTTCAGGCACGGCCGTCTTAGATATTTGAAGATGGCGATACCTAGAAAAAAGACCCAGAGGGACTGGTATTCCATTAATATTGATGATTAAAGTGGATCACAAAGTTTGAGAATGGTTGGGTGGCGTCAGGGGACACGGATCCATCAGCTGGGCTACCCATATTGGTGACAGATCCGCTTTAAGTGCATCAAGGATTTTATTATATTTCTTATTCCTGAATTTAAATAAACCACCAATCATGTATTGAAATTATGGATTTGCTACCAATTGCCTTGTATACAAAGCTTGTTTCCCGAACATAAACAAGAGCCCTTTTCTCTGTAGAACTTGTTGATTTTTGTTTTGGAGTGAGGACTTGATGCTGCAAGTGTTTGCAGAGCTGTACAAAGGACAGAGCAGGATGGGTGTAAATGTAGCATTGCTATACGGTGCCCTGTCCTGGACCTCTTCAATGGACCCTGCTTCTCATTGTGAGCCAGACAATAACACTGACATAAGAACCAGGAATTCATATTGCTCATCACACTTATCCGAGTATTGAGAGAACAGAACCCTCTCTTTAAAAGCTCCTTGTGATCAAAGCCAGTTTCAGCTGCACATTCTTGTCTTTATCTACTGTATCTATGGTCCTTAAAATACAATTTATGCAACAGTACCATCACAGTGTATCCATCACCTTCAGAGAATCATTTTATCCTGCTCCCCTGAGTAATACACACATTTCTTTTAGCTTTTATTACCGATCGTGATATCTATTTTTCAATAGATTGAATAGTCACATAAGGATTTATCTGCCAACCTTTAATATCTTTCATTGAGATAGTTCAGTTGGTTCACACACTGACTCTCTATTACTAAAAGGGAAGTGTCATTTCCCAGTATTGTAATAGTATGTTTACTTATTCCCTGTGTGTATCAAGTATATGTTTGGATTTCCACATTTAGTTTTCATTTTCACACCACTGTACTTATCTCTGTATTGAAATGGAGTGTCGTCATCTTGTCTCCTTGTCAGTCATCGTTGTCACTGTTGCTTTTTTCTGTCTTTGAGTGTAATATGTGGAGAAGAATAAACTGAAACAATGTTTCTATTTCTTATACGCCAATGCAAGTTGTGCCCTGGTTGTGCCTAAACTGAACTGAATTGTGATGGTGATTGCTAAATCGTTTATACACATACATGAAAAAAAAAGCCTTAAAGAAACACTCCTAACACCTAATGCACTTTCTATCGTTTTTAAAAAGTGCAGATTTCAATAGAAATTGGCACTTTTATAAATTAACCTGGTTACACCCCCTTGGCTGTCAATCAGACCACTGGTCCTGTTACTTCCTGATTGCTTAGCTCAGTGGAGCTAAACTCAAGAGTCAGACAATTGCCCAGAGCACTTGCCTTGTAAAGACTTCATTGAGCTGCATTGTGAAATCTGTGATTAAACAACAGAAAGTCTGTGCAGGGTTCTAAGGGGTTTGCGAAGACTGCAGACGAGAGATCTGCAGCTTTCACAGTATTTTATTTTTATCTCAAATGAAAACATGCATAATAACATAAATGCATGTTTTCATTGGGGGTATATATGCTGAACAGTAATTTTAAAAATAAAATATTTGTGTTATTGGGCAAAACAAGTTATTGGCCATTGTCAATGTTTTATTTAATGGTATATTTTCCAGAGAAGTGACCATTCTCCTTGAAAAAAGTATATTTTTTCTTTCAATCTAAACTTTCTTCTACGTGATACGATTACAGTTCCAATACATTTTTTTTTTTTTTTTTTTTTTTTTAATTCTTTATTTTCTTTGTGCAAGGAATAACAAAGCATCAATCAATGCCACAACAGCATTTTCAAAAGCATAAACAGCATGGGTTTACATATATGGCATGAGGGTTTCTGCACATTTTTTTTTGATAAGATATGAACTCGCTATTCCGTCATTAATGCCTTATTAAGTCGATTGTCGTATGAGAGGCAGACAAAGCTTAAAATAAGAATAGCAAAACTAAGCTGGGTGCATGTTGGTCTTCCATAATGTATACTTCAGTCGTCTGAGTACAATAGCTTAGGGTTGGTGAATGTGTTTAATTTCGTCGCTTAGACCTCGGGCCCTAGGAGCAGTCTTGCTTCATTCGCTTAACTGTGCTCTGGTATGGCGTGTATGTTTTATGTGGTAGTGAGCAGTGACTGGCGGTCCGATCAGTCCAGTCGTAGAGAGACAGGTGGGTCATGTGTGGAGTGTTATGTCCATCTCTAATGAGGTCGCGTTGCCTATGTAGATTAAGTGTGCCTATTCTAGTCCTGCATGTGTCCCTAGTCAGGTTAAACATCATTTAATCATGTATTTATGAGTTCAATAAGTAGTGGACACTTAGAGACAAGCTGGTGAGATTCATATGCTGGGTGTTCATAATTACGGTGTGGTCCATAGGCAGGCATCTTGATGGGGTATAGCACCAGGCATTCTGTCTCAGGCTTTGGTGGCATAAAGTTCCTGAGGGGAAGGTGGCGAAAGGTAAGTCTTTCATTTAGACCAAGTCCCTCTTCAGACGGACGGGATCTGTCTCTCCTCTGCAGCTGCTGGTGTGTGTTGTCAGGACGCTCAGGCTGTAGTGCTGGGCGAGACTTCTGCTTTACCCACTCTGCTTGCGTTGGTGTCTCTGGCAGCGGCAATGTGGACGGTGTACATTGCCCTCTTCCTGTGTTGGCGTGTCCCCTAGTGCAGCGGTAGTTGTGGGACGCTACTTTCTCTCTGGGGCGGTATGTTGCTCTGCTTGCAGAGGTGAGGGTGTTCTGGGGACCCGCAGTCGGGCTCTGATGGGCTTGCCTCTGCTGGGGTAGGCGGCCTGCTTAGAAACAGGGGTGCTTGTGGTGAGCCGCCATTATGGATGAGCAGCTTGGGGAGGTACTGGTCTGGGCTCCATCCCACGTGGCCTCCGCCATCTTGGCGTCCGTGTTTGGTGCGCGGGTTATGGTGGCCTTGCTGCTTCGCTTGGCAGACCTGTCGGTGGTCGGGTCCCGAGGGTGAGGACCGGGATCACCCCCCCGGTCCATAGGGGGGGGTGCGGGGCCGGTTCCCCCACAGGTCTGACTCTGAGCGCCGGATGGAGTGCGGCAGGGCAGCGGCCGTCCGCCCCGCTCGCCTCCGGAGTAGGCCGCTATGGAGTCAGGTCGGCTTCCTCCTCCAGGGGACTGAAGCCCGTCGGGCCAGCCTCACCCTGGTTCCAGGGTACTCCGCCCGATGGGGGCCGCCGTCTCCGGTCAATTTAATGCTAAATTCCTGTGTAGTTTCGCCTCAGGCTGCAGGAGCTGGTCCGACATGCGACCAGCTAGCTCGGCGGTCCGGCCCCGCCCCCTCCAATACATTTTTAAAGAGGATACATTGAAAGTACAAACTTCTATTGAGCGTCTAAATATAAATGATATTCATTATTTATTGATACATTAAACACAATGTTTCCACTTCCAAATTATTGTGTATACTTATACAATCTGCATAATTAATAAGGACATTTTGTACCACTGTAGAGTTGTATAACTCCCCCAAATAAAGACTGTCCCAACGTTTCTTCTCTAGAGTCAAAGATCCTTCAAAAAGCACAAGATATGATGCATTGCAAGATGACCAAGAACTTCTAAAGTGCTCTGTCCAAGGCTTGTTAGATGATTTCTACCCATTATTTGTAAATCTCCTTCCCACACTCCAGATGTAGTATCCGGGTCTTCTAATGTTGGGACATATGTAGTTCCTGCAGGATAGAATCCATTGAAGGAGCTGCTTCAGGCTTCCGTCATACACATCTTGGTAACCGAACCACCTGAAATCAGTCTGGTTGGTCTTTGAAATCTTTAACCATCTCTAAACAGACTTTACTTTTATTTGTAGGTTCTTTAAGAATCAAGCAAGCTCCAAAATGATATCTCTACATGTCCAATCCTGCCTTAGACCTGAATGTATCGCTGCAGCATCCTGTCCTAGAGAATGTTACAGGAGAGCTTGTACTGCAGCTGTACATACAGGCTTCGCTGTACCTTTCTTCTAGAAGCTATCGTTTTCTGAATTAGATTCTACCCTATACTACTAATATCCCTCCCTCCCCCCCGATCCTTTCTCCCCATGCTGAATTCATTCACATCCTTTGGCTTTCAGCGGAGCTTCCAAAACTCATCGACCAAACCCCTACGCATCATTAGAAAGCTTTACATGTCTGTTCTTGTGTCCATATCTGTTCATCTTTTACTCTGTGTGTGGCAATCTCTGTTGTGGCAATGTTTGGCTGATATAGCGCGTCGGTCATACAACTAAAATGGATGGATGGAAAAAGGCACTAAACACTGAATCACAAATGTACCTTTTTTTTAAAAGATAAAATAACAGACTAAACACTTTTTTTAAATCTATTTTAACCAAGTAGTCAGGGAAGTCTAAATACTGCTTTAATTCCCTGATAGCTACCTTTTTCGATGTCTTTAAATCATATTTTGCATGATTCCAACTCGGGGTTAATAATCACAGCTATAAGTGATATGTAAAATATTTCTGTTTCCAAATAATTATCTCACCAGGATTGCAACAAAAACATGATTATTGTTTCCTTTGTGTCAATTAACGAGTATCACCTCTCCAGGCAATCTGTTATTTTCTAATTGCAAACGTAATAAAGATACGACAGACTGCAGGCTCCTAAAAAAAAAAAATACAAAAATAAAAAAACTTACAAAGACTTCAAAAGGCAGTGAGCAGCCAATTGTAGGAAAACAGTCCAGTGCATGCTGGGATATAATATGCTCTGTATGATAGACAGGAAGCCAAAAAACAAACATATGAATACATGTTTAACACCGCAAACCTGTTCATAACATAATTAATTTATAAATCTAATCTATGGTGGTATGCTTAAAACAGACCCACCTCTTTAAAAATAATAACGCACAGTGAAACTAACTAGAAAACGAGTCCAACTCGCAGTTTGATGAATTTCTGTAAGGTTCAGGGGACGTGGACTGCTTTATATGACAGGTCAATCCCTTTATCCTAGATCCTTATTGTCATGGGAATGTCCTAGCCCCCCTCTGTGCCAGTTAAAATGGACATTTATCATGTTAATCATTCTCTTAAAAGCAGGCTGTAAGACAATGGGCATCACCTGGGCATAATGGATGGAAACTCAATTAGTAGAAGATGTGGGCTCCCCATCCCTGAGCTGATAAGAGGATGTTTAAGAGCATTTTTAGCACATGGGACATTACGTAAGGATTTTATTTGTTTTTTGTTTGACCTTGCTAGCATCGTTTTATCACACGGACAATTAAAATGCTTGAAATTTAGATGTTTGCTGTGTGCTGTGACCAACTGATCTGGTTTGGGAACTGCTTAATGCCGGCATCCGTATTGGAGAATACAGGAATATCATACTAACATCCCTCGGTAATGGACACCTTACCCAGGTGGTATATCAGTAAGCACCCAGAATCTTAGTGTAGTCCCTTAGGGCAGCTGTGCCTTGCTAAAGTCCTATAGGCATTGGGTAATGCGATTCAGCAATACACCATCCATCCATCCTTTTTTATTTATTTATTTATTTTTAGGCTTATAACATACACATTTTGGTTCAATAAATAATATAATCCCTTCTTCGTGGATGGATGTTAACAAGACTGGCAGGTGATTAACAGATGTTCGTACTGTCAAACTCATTAGTACTCCGTCAAATTTACAAGAGTGTACAACATCGTTAATTCTGCTGGGAATAGATCCTGCGACCCCAAGGCTTGAATTAGACCCAGCCTGAGTGAGGCAGATAACCAATCGGAAAACAGATGCACTTTGTATAGAGACAGTGAGATGTAGACTCTGGGCAAGGTGTATGTGGCCATCAGGCCAAGCTTTGTCTGGGCTCCCAACCATACTCTGGATTGAGACTGTCACCATATCCAGAGCCGTTTACAGGGAAATTTCCTGAGAATTCTGAGTATACTTAAAGTGAATTTCAAATTTAAAGCATTGGTAGTTTAACTGAAAGCGTAGCTGGCTTAGAGAATTTATCTAGGTTGGATATTGTGACTTTAAGTTTGAGATTTACTTTGAATTCTCATGTTAGTAAATAAACCCTGTATTGTTTTATTCAGATCACGTGCCCCTAATATAAATCTCCACTACCAGAACCTGTTCAAACCTCAGGATTGTAGGTTCTTCTCCCTGCAGGAACTAGTTGGCTATTCTTCCTAATAAGGGAATTAGAAAAAAAAATCTATTTTCAGTATTTTGGCCTTAAATTTGAAATTCTTTTTGAATTCCTTGCAATTCATGCTTGCATAACCCCATAATTGTCTAAATTGAAAAAAGAAAAAGACTACAGTTCGAGTTCATCCGTGAAGTCCATTTTTATTTAACTATTGAGTTCCGTTGTAATAATCATGTTTAGTTTGACAAACTAAAGGACTAGAAGCACACACACACACATGCACATACTAGAAGCACACACACACATATACACACACACACACACACATACACAGGACTAGAAGCACATACACACACACACACATACACTGGATGGGGGGAACTTACCCTCTATACGTCTAAATGTCTGAAGCCCATAGAAGAGGCAGATGCTGTAATATTTGGATGCATCAAAGGGTTAAGTGCACAAGGTTTGCATGAGGTTTTACACTTATAGGGGAGAATCCCAAGAGAGAGATTTGGGCTTTGTCTAATCATTGTAAGAACATCTTCTGATAGATAGTTGAAGGGATTAAAGGGACACTATAGCGTTAGGAACACATATGTAAAAAAAAAAAAAGCTTTACCTATCTTTTGCCCAGCACTGAGTCTCACTTGGTGCTCCTGCATGCTCCACCCCTTGTGATGTCATCAGTGTGCCTCCAGGATGATGCCCTCTCTGCCAATGATTCTGTTCTAGCGAATACTTGAATGCAATGATTCTCTGATAGGCTGTGACGGAGTGCGCATGCACGCATCATCACAGTCCACTTCTGTATGAGAACCAGAAAGGTATCCAGAGGGTTTAATGGCGTGTATTGAAGCCACACTTCCAAATCTTAAAAATGATGAATAGAAATAAATCACATTGGGGACATATTTTAAAGGGGGAACTACTGTGGCCACTATAACAACCTCCATTAGAAGAAGTTGTTATAGTTAGTACAGTGCTCCTTTAACGCCCCTATTTTATAATGCAACGCAAGGGGAGGGGATTCATGGAATTGTCCACACACACCCTCACAATAAAGCATGGCGGCATGCAGAAAATATTTAAATGGGGAATATGTACACTATGCTTGTTAGCATCTTAATAACACCAACTCCATATCTTCTAATCAATTTATTTGAATGCATTATTTTTATACAGAGCCAATGCGCTCCACAGCGCTGTTAACGGTCTGTGCACAATATTTGCATTTTATAAACAATAAGCACATCTTAAAATTGCAGCGCAATTCTGTAGAAATACAAATTTTAAATATATTTATTTAGCATGCTGGAATATTCGACAGCAATCCCAAATTGAACAAACTGCAGCAAAAGCCAATATTTTTTAGAGCCCTGTTACAATATATTTCTAGAAACCATGAGATTTATTAGCACTTTCTAATAGCCTGTTTATCATCATAGACTGTGTAAAAAAGGTTTCATTTTACACTGAACACCTGATCCACACTGGGACAAAGAGCATAGCACAGGGGTGGGGATATACGTTAGGCCAGCCCTTCCCAAATCCAAATGCTTTGAATTACATGGATAGGAAGGGATAGGAGATTTTTTTTTCCCTGTGCTTCTAGAGGGCAGCACTCAGCCTGCTCTGGTAATTCTGATATGCACTGCAGAGGAAGTCAGGCATTTAGAGAGCAGGGATGTGTGTTCAGGGAACTGGCTATATTAAACAATCCAGTGCTGGGAGACCTGTGATCCTGGAGAGGATTTAATCTACCCTGGCTATACTAAGGATTACCACCAGATCACTAGGAGGGGAGACACTTTGGTGAGTGCAGTGTGATTGTTCTATGTGAGATCCTTTGCTGGATTTGCTATGGAGAGAGTCTATCACCAGGCTGGCTGGTGGCTGAATGCAGGCTGACTTCACAGCACAGAGTGTCTTATTATTTTTATAAAGAGAGAGAAAATGTAACATCTGGGCCACCTCTGCTTTTCTAGAAAGAAATGTGTTTATTAATGTGATACATTGTTACAGTATGAAGCATCAGAGCATGTTATACTGTATCTGTATTGTAATATTGAGGGGTAAGGGGGGTATCACAGTGAACTTCACGTTAAAGGGACAAAAGCAAGCCTTTCTATGTGTAATTGGCAAAACAGATGATTGTGTGAAACAAAGTTGCTGTGTGGAAAGCTGTTGCCCAGGGATTGTGAAAGCTTTATGTGTCAATTGCTTATATTTCTGCACAGATCCAGTGAGACCAAGGGATTTTAACCACTTACTGGTCACTGGAGTCAGTCCCATTGTAGGTGACAGCTCTGCCCCCTCCCAGGTTTTAACTCTTTGATTGTCCGGGGGATCTGTGTAGTTCCTTTTTTAGGATGCAAATAATTTAACCCTTTCTATGCATCCGACTTTTTGGCAATGCATCACTCACCCCTCAGAACAGTTTGAAATCTCGTGTTTTTTTTTTTTTTTTTTGTTTTTTTTTTTTTGTCTGTTTTGGGTGGTTTTTGTGCTCCGTAATGTTCTGATAAAGCTTGTTTGATGCCAGAAGGGAAGGCTGACCCTTGTGAAGTATTTCTGGCACACTAAGGGTTAGATCACACCCACCTCCTTCTTCAGACCAGACATGCAGCCTACTCTGAGACTGTGCAGTTGAGTTTCTAAGTACAACACATGGTACAACTCGCTCTGTTTAACACTATCAGGGTTATTTACCAACATGAGAACTCACAATCTAATTCCCAGTGAATTTCACATTTAAGCCCAATGTATCAGAACGGTGGAAACACTGCTGTCTTAGAGAATTTTACCATTTTAGCTATTCTGGCCTCATTACTGAAATTTACTTTGAATTCTGACTTTATTAAATAATAACGCGTTTCTCAAAATAGTATTTACACGGGGTAAAAGGGTCGCATGCAGTTTAAACTTTGAGCAAAAAAGACCTTTTTCACTCCACCATACCTGGTTCTATTCTAGACATTTAACACCCCCCGCCCCCCTCATGGGTATTATTATTATTATTATTATTTTATTATTTATATAGCACCATCACATTCCGTAGCGCTGTACATTGGGTACACGCTTTAGTAACATCGTTTCGTTTTAATGCAGTCTTGATGGCAACCCTTTTATCACACATTTTTGTTTCTCGATTAATGTGTCACTATTCTACCATGTATAAACACAATTAAAAACTCTTCCGTGAAGTGATGTCTATTTCACGGCAACGCCGTTTTGCCCATTTGCTTGTAATGGCTACAGCCTGCTGTCACAAATTGTCATTGGCTGTCAGATGCACACTGATCTGCTGAGAACATCTTCCACCGTAGTGGCTGAAACGCTACAGAGTGCACGGTTCATTTCACTCTCCGCTGTCCTTGTTAGTTCCTTTCAAAGTGCTAATGTTTTTTTTCGAATTAACTGTGACGTTTAGGAGTCAAGAAAATGAATCTCAAGGATTTTCTTTATTTTATTTTTTGTGTGTTGCTTTTTGGTATCAGAGAAAATTGCCTGCGACTGATTGGGGTCAGATGCTACCCTGCTTGTAACTTTGATAGTATCATTTAGAGACTTTGTTTTGTTTTATTTTTTTAAGTTTTCATGAATGAATCTAAAGCGGTTGGAAACTCTTTATAGAAAAAAATCATTCAGTCTCACCCTCAGATGCTCCTCAAATTAGGCCTATGCATCCTCATCTTATGTTCTATATACAACAAATGTTTAGTTTATCTTTTTAAAGGGGGCCACTGATAAAAATGTATTGTATTTGCATCTTATGTTTATTTGCTGTGTGCCTGGTTTTCTTTTTGGGGAACTCTTGGAGAATACAGATATTATAGGACCACAAAAGTAATCAAGAACCTCTTATCTCAATGGTCTAGATGCAGTGTCCCTAGTTAAATACACCTCTGGAGGCTGTTTTCCTGACAGCCACTAGAGGCGCTTCCTCCTCCAGAATGGAGTGAAACTCTGTGCAGGAATCCAATGTTGCTGATATAAGCATTTGATTGGAGGAGACCTGCGTTTTGGCTCTGCATGCCACGTTCCAATCCATTGGTTACATATGAGAAGCAATGGATTGGAGGATATTGCTGGTGATATCGGCTTAGCTGCTGACATCACCGTAGGAGGAGCTGGTGGCTGTAGCGAAGGAGCCCTGGCACTGAAAAGGAGGAGAGTAATCTTGATTAAACATCCCTTTTTACGGAGGAAAGCGGAATGGACAATGCTAACTGAGCTATAAGGGAACAGGTCCTGAAATAGGGATTGTGTTGTTTTGGGACTATAGGATGCCTTTAATAGAAATGTTGTATTTTTTCTTAATTGTAGAAATAATTATCTAAATCTAAACTAGCAGGTTAGAGCATATAGCAAGATAAAGTGTGTACTTTGAGGCAAAAATCACACATGTGTGACTTGATTCAAAGATCTATAATTATGCAAGAGAAGCTTTTTTTTAAAATTATTTTTGGTTATTTTTTTATTTTATTTTTTTTAAATAAAGCGATTCGGACACTTGTGTTCCATGATTTAGGAACTATATTCCTAATCGGTCCCCACATTGTGTTGTTAGAATATCTAAAGGATTTATTGATACACAAATCAATCGGAACTTTGACGGATGACCTGAAATAACCTCTTATCTTTGGAGACTCTCGGCGTATGCAAATTATTTTCTGGTGCGAAATATTGTTACTCTATTCTGTAGAGTACCTCCAAACCTGCCCAACATAATGAAAACAGCTTTAGCTGTTGTTGTAAAATGAAAAAAACAAACATATTATTCCAGTGATGTATGTAAAAAACAACAAGGTTATCTTGAAGTGTATTAAAGAAAATAGGAAAACCAACTGTCTAGATAGAGTCTCTTCCATTCTCAAGTATAAAACAATCCAGACTTGGTGAATGGAGTAACATCTTATCAGCTTCCTAAATTATTTGATCCAAGGAGAAAACAAGATCCTACAATCTCCATTATTTTGCATGTACACAATTTGGGGAAAGGAATCGTGTATTATTTTGTAGTGAGAAGTGCATTATTTGGTTCTAGAAAATGTTATTCATTTGTTAGCCTACTTGTAGTTTTTCTTACAGCCGTTTTTTGGCCATTATCTAAACTTGTTAAGTTTGGTATTAAATCCTGGCCTGCGTGTGCCTGTGGCACCTCCGGGCCTGCACATTCTGGTGGCTTCTAAATGCAAGTTTAATGGCAAATAGAGACTTTTGCTTTCAAATACCATTTTAATACTCATGCTTTTTGGTGGAATATCCAGAGTTGTGCTATTAGATGTGTGCCTTCTGGTGACATTCATTAGACTTGTTCGCACAGATTCACACATCCTTTGAACCAAAATAAGTTAAACAAAACTGGAGCAATCTGTTACTTCAATGTGCTTCTATGGTGAGACCTCACCCAATATAACATTTTAATTTAATTTTTTTTCCTGAATGAATATGGTCTGCGGTGTTTTTCATAGCTTCTGCTAATCTCATTTATTCCTAGAGGTAAAAAAAATTTCTAGAACGACCCCGAATTTTCCCAAGCAAAGATCTTTTTTTTTATTTACTATCTCTTCTGAGGGCTTATTGCTTATAAGTATTGACTAAGTAAATGAATTTGCAAAGCAGTTACTTCGGATGTTGTTTTGATTTTTTTATTAGTGGGTATTTTTTTTTTTTTATTTTTTTTTATTGTGGAAGAATTTTTCTGGCTTCTGTCAAAACACACGTCTGCAACATATTTGCGGCCCCTTCAATGTGGGAACACTTAACTCTGAGCGATTCACTAGACTTGAGAGTCACAATGTCTGGAGAGAAGAAAAAAACATACATATATATATTTATTCCCCTTCGAGTTGGAGCATTTTAGCTTTCAGGTTGTTCTGTTCATTTGACTACCTTGTGTGATTCTAATGGGACTATGACTCCGTTCCAGCATTATAAATATTCATGTATATGTTAGAAAGCATGTCAGTGGATCACACGTTGGTATACACTCATTAAATCAGAGGGTTTCTCAATCCAACAAATGTTAGAGGAAAGAGAACACACGGTTTCGTTGTTAGCTGTGTTTTTTAGCTAGTCATGATGGAGCTGCATGTAATCAGAATCTCGGTATGTTTACAATAGATGAGTAAAACAGGGCAACCTATGCCAAGGATGGCTAGCACCGCAGATACTTGGGGAATACAGTTCCCAGGGTACTGAGCCAGACTAAAGAAAATTCAGTTCACACACATCTGCATTCCCAAATTCTTATGAGTTAATGCCTTAAACCAGGCCGAGCATCGTGGGGAATGTACGGTATTAGTACTTCACCACTGCCATATAAAATCTGAAATCACCGGTAACATAATTATAACTGCCATATAAAATCTGAAATCACCGGTAACATAATTATAACTGCCATATACAATCTGAAATCACTGGTAAAATGATTATAACTGCCATATAAAATCTGAAATCACCGGTAACATAATTATAACTGCCATATAAAATCTGAAATCACCGGTAAAATGATTATAACTGCCATATAAAATCTGAAATCACCGGTAAAATGATTATAACTGCCATATACAATCTGAAATCACCGGTAAAATGATTATAACTGCCATATAAAATCTGAAATCACCGGTAACATAATTATAACTGCCATATACAATCTGAAATCACCGGTAAAATGATTATAACTGCCATATAAAATCTGAAATCACCGGTAACATAATTATAACTGCCATATAAAATCTGAAATCACCGGTAAAATGATTATAACTGCCATATAAAATCTGAAATCACAGGTAAAATGATTATAACTGCCATATAAAATCTGAAATCACCGGTAAAATGATTATAACTGCCATATAAAATCTGAAATCACCGGTAAAATGATTATAACTGCTATATAAAATCCCAAATCACCGGTAAAATGATTATTTACTTGTATCTTTTGGGCCCACGCCATCTTTGTATTATGGAGAGCAACTTCTAATGATCTAACGTGAGTCCGAAAAGGTCTGAAAACTAGTGGCAAAGATGGGTTTTGAATTTTATTTAAAGAGCTACGTAGTATTAGAGTATGACCTTATATGATGATTTCTAGTTTGCCCATGGGAGGGAGCCAGGTAGAAAGATCTATTCCATTGGAGGTTACAGGGCTCCCATGTTCCTATGAATTTGGGGCTAGACCCTAACTGCACCCTTTACCTCTATTAATACCAAAATGTGTCATTTTCGGAAACCAATACTGCTTTATTTTATTATCTCAGTGTTTGTTTTTTGTTTTGATGTTTATAGTTTGTTTATTTAATCCCCTTCGTGTGACACATCCTGTGTTCCTTCATGGGAGGGGTGTCACCACCTTGATTAAACCCTAAACTATTTAGACTTGTGTTGTATGCAAACATAGAATGTGCATAAGAACCATTCGGCCAATCTAGTCTGCTCAATTTTCTAAATACTTTCATTAATCCCTGGCCTTATCTTATAGTTAGGATAGCCTTATGCCTATCCCACGCATGCTTAAACTCCTTTACTGTGTTAACCTCTACCACTTCAGCTGGGAGGCTATTTCATGCATCCACTACCCTCTCAGTAAAGTAATACTTCCTGATATTATTTTTAAACATTTGCCCTTCTTATTTAAGACTTTCTTTTAAATATAATCTGCTTAACTGTGTTGATTCCCTTTTATGTATTAAAATTTTTCTATCATATCCCCCCTGTCTTGTCTTTCCTCCAAGCTATACATGTTAAGATCCTTTAACCTTTCCTGGTAAGTTTTATCCTGCAATCTATGAACCAGTTTAGTAGCCCTTCTCTGAACTCTCTCTAAGGTATCAATATCCTTCTGAAGATAGGGTCTCCAGTACTGTGTACAGTACTCCAAGTGAGGTCTCACCAGTGTTCTGTACAATGGCATGAGCACTTCCCTCTTTCTACTGCTAATACCTCTCCCTATACAACCAAGCATTCTGCTAGCATTTCCTGCTGCTCTATTACATTGTCTGCCTACCTTGAAGTCACCTGAAATAATCACCCCTAAATCCCTTTCCTCAGATGTTGAGGTTAGTAGGGTATAAACATTTCTGTACTCTGCCCTTGGGTTTTTACGTCCAAGATGCATTATCTTGCACTTATCCACATTAAATGTCAGTTGCCACAACTCTGACCATTTTTCTAGTTTACCTAAATCATTTGCCATTTGGCTTATCCCTCCTGGAACATCAACCCTGTTACATATCTTAGTATCATCCGCAAAAAGACACACCTTACCATCAAGACCTTCTGCAATATCACTAATAAAAATATTAAAGAGAATGGGTCCAAGTACATATCCCTGAGTTACCCCACTGGTAACAAGCCCATGCTTCGAATATACTCCATTGACTACAACCCTCTGTTGCCTGTCACTCAGCCACTGCCTTACCCATTCAACAATATTGGAATCCAAACTTAAAGATTGCAGTTTATTGATAAGCCTTCTATGTGCAACAGTGTCAAAGCCTTACTGAAATCTAGGTAAGCAATGTCTACTGCACCACCCTGATCTATAATTTTAGTTACCTAATCTAAAAAAAAAAAAAAAAGATTAGTTTGGCATGATCTCCCTGAAGTAAACCCATGTTGTCTCTAAACTTGAAATCCATGTGATATTAGATGTTCAACAGTTCTGTTATTTAACATGGTTTCCATCACTTTCTTCACTACTGAAGTAAGGCTTACTGGCCTGTTGTCGCCTGACTCCTCCCTACTACCTTTCTTGTGAATGGGCACAACATTCGCTAACTTCCAATCTTCTGGGAATACTCCTGTTAATGATTGGTTAAATAAATCTGTTAATGGTTTTGCTAGTACACCACTAAGCTCTTTTAATAGCTTTGGGTGTATTCCATTAGGTCCCATTGACTTATTTGTCTTTACTTTTGACAGTTGAAATAGAACCTCTTCCTCTGTAAACTCACGTGTAATAAATGGCTCATTTATCCTTTTTCTTAACTGAGGTCCCTTTCCTTCATTTTCATCTGTAAATACCGAACAAAAATATTAATTGAGGCAGTCAGCTAGACCTTTATCCTCTTCTACATACCTTCCTTCTTTTGTTTTTAATCTAACTAATCCTTGGTTTACTTTCCTTTTCTCATTGATGTATCTAAAAAAAAATGTTATCCCCCTTTTTTTAGTGACTGTGCTATTCTCTTTTCTGTGTGTACGTTGGAGCCTCCTATAAATTGCTTAGCCTAATCTTATAGATCTGTCTGTCTTCCTCACTCCTCACTTTTTTTTTATTTTTATTTTTAATATAAATACTAAATGCAATTTTTTTTTATTTTTTACTTTTTGGGCCACATCTGCGGAGTACCACAGTGGTTTCTTAATTTTTCTGCTCTTCCTGACAAGCCTAATGGAATCGTCTGTTGCCTTCAGTAGTGCTATTAAATAATACCATTTCTCCTGGACTCCATTTAAGCTGCGCCAGTCTGATAAACTGCGTGTGTTGACACACTCAGAACACGAAAGATAATTAAAAAAGAAAAATCTGTATTTAGTTCTTTCTAATTAGATTTTCTTCACTATTGCTTAATGTTTTGTGAAGTAAATCTATTATACTATATACATGGACATGTTTAGGAATATTTCATGTTACCAATGCTCTTCACCTCTCCATCACCCCCTTCCACTCCACATAAAACTCTCGGAAGATGAGGTGGACATTTTTGTGTCTCCAATCAACCTGCTGCAGACGTGATAGAGTAGCCTTATTATCTTCTGGGGACCTGATTTATGGGTTTTCAGTTAATTAACACAAGCATACATCATCAGCTGTAAATGAAAACAACACGTTTACAGTTGAAGAGGTTTGTTACATTGTGTTGCTCTTATTTATGTCTGTTTGGTGGATGACAAAATAGCTTCAATTAAATTGTATTAAAAGCAGAGGTTTAATAGTGCTGAATAAATGGCTGGATATATATTTCAATCGGGGGCATAAAAAAAAAGCCTGACAGGGTTTGCAACTTTCAGGGTAGCAAAGGCATGGGTGAGATTGGTGCAAATTGTGGTCCAAATTGTTGAAAGTAACCCTATTGAAGCAGGTTTAGACAAATCTCTCTTATCACAACAGTAGTGACATATCGCCATACCTACCAAAATTCAAATGGAGGGGTGACATGTCATGATTCCCTTTTATTCCAGAAGTTTGGTCCTTAAGGGGTTAAATAACCAGTAAAACCTGCTTAACAATTTAACAAGATAAAGAAAAGATCTAGTAATAAGATAATTATGGTTTATTATTATGCTGGGGTTCATTTTAATGTGGCGCTTCGCCCACTCGCTGTCGAAAGATCAAGATAGAATTTCATTCAGTGTTTTTGTTGTTGTTGTTGTTTTTCCCCCCCCCACTAATTACTGGAACCAAACTGCACCGTATGGAATATAGCTGGAGGCTGCATAGGATGTTACTCTGACAAAGGTCATCTTGTCACAAGGAATTTTGACATGTTTCAGGACAGCTCCCGGCTGTGAACGTTTGGCTTGATGAAAATCTGAAAGCTATTGGTATTGAGCAATACTGTGTGTATGTATAGCCTCCGACCCCCAGGTAATTAGTGAATGCGCTTAACAGTAAGGGAAGGAGTAACAATATAGGTCAGTTTATTTCTTTGTTTACATTATAGATACATGTTTAAAGTCATAGTTTGACTTTATAATTGATCTATTACTCTGCACTACGAATAGTAGCGTTTGGGTCACTAACTTGTATCCACTTCTCTGGTCTGGGAAGGATGTAGTTTGGCGTTTATGTATTACTCTGGTCTTGGACGGGTTGAGTCCAGCGGCGAAGGTTTATCTTCTAGTTGGGTCTTTGGAGGGTAACCCTTGGAGAATGTTATGACATCATTATTGACAAATGGAACGCTATGGTACATGAGAAGTGAGCTGACCCTGAGACTTGACAATATGGTAATCTTTTCTGTAGTGACTCACCACGGCCAAGTTATGTTTATACTGCCACCTCGGAAATCCTTACCTTATCAGGGTAATTTCACTGTGATACCTATATTGCGCAATACACATTACACAATAGTGTAACACTGTGCTGTATCCCTATTCTTCTGGTGTGGGTTCTGTGCAGGTCCTTGCGCTGTTAGTATTGATCATTTAATTAGCCTGCACTGACTCTCCAAGGTATTTCCAACAGATGTTTTTTGATCTATATTTGTTTATATACTAGTAAGAGAAGAAATTGTATGGCTTGAAGACTGACCCAACCATTTTATAATTTACCCTTAGAATCTTCCCATTTACCCTCACAAACTTCACCATTCACCCAGGGCCCCCCGAGACCCCCTCGGCACTCCTTGGACCTTGAGATCTCGCTATCCACCCTGAAATTCTGTCCTGCTACCATAACTGCTAGAAGATCTGGCCAGTTATCCCGGCACCCTGAGAATTCTCACTGTTTTCCCCCAAACCCTAAGAATCCCCCATTGACAGGATCTGCCTGTTTTGCTTGGATTCTACAGCGAACCAGGAAAAGGAAGTGCCGAAGAATGTAACTTAAGGCCTAAAAACCATTAAACCCTTTACTAATCCTCCTAGTCCACCAGTGCGAGCTGTGCCTTGATAGCAGAAATGTGGGTGACCAGGGCGAATCTCTGATAATGGAGGTTATGGAGACTTCTCCGATGTCCCATAGCAGCAGTCCTGGGACTACAGCCCCTGTGGGATGAATCAAATACTCATAGGGATCTGGCGAATTAAGTCTATTTGATCCCACAGCACACTGTGCAGTTTACAAATTTGGACTCCCCTTTACTCTTACTATAAAGGCGGCCAATATTTCCTGTGTATCTGCATGACCCCCGACTCTTGTCTAATCTGTTGGCCCTAGAAAGGAAGGTTGCCCTAGGACAGGGGTAGGCAACCTTGGGCACTCCAGATGTTGTGGACTACGTCCCCCACAATGCTCTGACTTACACCCGTAATGCTGGCAAAGCATCATGGGAGGTATAGTCCGAAATATCTGGAGTCCTGATGATTGCCTATGCCTGCCCTAGGACCAAGTTTACCTTATTGTTAATCCACGTATACACACAGGGATAAGACTCTCTTAGTCGTGGGTAAAATCCTTTGTACTCCTTTAATAGTCGGCCCCTGTTCACAACCTCCCTGGTTCTGAGCTAGAAATATTGGCACAGTGTATTCTCCTGCCAGAAACAAACTCCTACACTGCCTGTGCAATAACTTAGTGTTTGCATACTTTCTCACATGAGTTTCAACACGCCTTTTGTTTCTTTGCAGTGTGCGCCCTCCCTTGTTCAGCGGCACAGCTGAGCCAGCCTCATATTCGTGGCCTGGAGGAACAGTTTTCACATTTTACACTAAAGGAGAGAACCCGTGTGTGCATGTTATAGGAAGGGGGCGTTTATATTCTCTCCCATACATAGACAGAACACGTTTTACAGAATCCATACTTACAACTATTGGTACAGAATTCCCTTCTAATGACGTATCAATTGGTTTTATCACATATAATTGCAGAGTTCTATTAGCAAGTCAAAGGCTTGTCCAGGGTCTGACCACAAGCCAAATAATCTCAAATCCCGCACTGAAACAGACTGATTTTTGGAAATGAGGGAACGGGGATTTCAATGCAGCAAAAGCAGAGAGGGGAGTTGTGGGTATTGAATTTGAGAAGCGTGCCCTCAGGCAGAGATCTGAGGCACTCTTAAAGTATTCCTAGCGCAGCCTGCTCTGTCTGAAAACGGCCATTAAAATGACGCATAAAATGGAGATACGGCTTCTTTAGGTGACAGCTGATTTCAGTCTAATTTCCTTCACAGAGCAATGTAGAGCTGTCAGTGCAATGTTGGTCTTGTCAGAAATCAGAATTTGGCTTTTGGTTTCTTATTCTTCTTTCAGTGTTAACGTAGAGCTAATTCGTTATTTTATAGTCTCTGTAAGTTTGTGTCTGAATCTGCAGAATTTATTGGCTGAAAACCACTTGGCGGCCAAATTGGGCGATACATCAGACCTTGACACTGGGTAACTTTGAGTTAACTCACAGGAGCCCGGCCATATATCAAGCAAACTGTTACTCTATATTTCTCATCATTCGCTGCTGGGAAGTTAGCTGATAGGTCATTGGCTCACTGGCAGAGAATTGTGGGAAAGG
This sequence comes from Pelobates fuscus, assembly GCF_036172605.1. NCBI lineage: Eukaryota > Metazoa > Chordata > Amphibia > Anura > Pelobatidae > Pelobates > Pelobates fuscus. The sequence goes on along the minus strand of NC_086325.1, from coordinate 155,034,907 downwards.
CTTACCTTGTGAGAGCCCGCAGGACACTTTTTTTATGGGGGGAGAATGTCTTTTTAAAATGTTATTATTTTGTATAATTTGCTTTGTGAGAATAGGTGATATGTCTCTCTGGTTATTCATTTTTCTACCTATCCTCTTGATTCAGTTTTTACCACATCTGCTGGGAGGCTGTCCCTTGCACCTGGTACCCATCTTGTAGAAGCACTCGTCGTTTATAACGGCAATGCTCGTTGTATTAAAACCGTCTATCTCTCCCCACCCCCCTGAACTCCTTCCCTGGATATGCTATAATGCCTGCCCTTTGCTATGGTTTATGGTATGCTATGTAACATTTTAGCAGTAGCTCAAACTTTAATTTGCTAATGTCCTCCTGCTGAACTTTGGGTATTTTTTTTTTGTATTGACTGCCACGGGCTATAAGAAAAATCACTCTGAGCAGGTTCCAAGAAAGTTTTAACATTCTGTGCACAGTGCTGTGTAAACCAGCAGGCGTAATAAGCAGAGCAAACTGCCATAGCTATCTGGCCTCATCACTAAAATATACATCTGTGAGTATTGTTTTGTTATCAGTGTAAATATTGCTTTAGCTTAACAACGTGTTAATAGCTATGAAAACGGTAAATTTGTTGTGTTATTGAAACTACCAATTTTTATCACTGGGTTCATTCTGGACAGTGGAATATTTGGTCCTGAAGAAAGCTTGGGATGGTGAAGGCAGTGTTTACAGCCCATGGTGACAGCTCTGTTAAATCTCCAACTACAGATTAATATCTTACTGTACATTCTGACGTGCCAATTGGCAAAGTAACCGCTGGGGAGTCATGTTATCATCAGACTAAAATGTGTTTTTTTTTGTTTTTTTTCACTGTATGTTTTATACAGACATACCTCAAGGGCAGGTCAGCAAACATTTTGTCGAGATTGTGGATTAATAGGGTGGTTGAAGATTAATGAGCACATTTGTGAGATACAATGAAATAATTGTTGGACTAAAAATATCCTAGACTAGGGATTGGCATCCTTCGGCACACCAGATGTTCTGGATGACATGTCCCATAAAGCCATAGTGCTGGCAAAGCATCGTGGGAGATGTAGTCCACAACATCTGGATTGCCAAAGGTTGCCAATCCATGTCCTAGACTAACCCAGACACTCCGTGGGCATGATGGCACACCATTGTGGACGTGCTCTACAGAGTGGAATCATTGCAACTGTAGAAATCTCAGATTTTGGTTTGCTGGTGCCTCACATGTTCTCGACAACCTATTTTAACCACTATTTCTCTGCAGGTTTAAAAATAGTTTTCCAATTTCTCTATTTCTATCTCCATTGAGAAAATTTGTCAAACTCGGAGTTACAGATAAACTTGCCATGCGGTGACTTGGTTAGATGAAAATATACATTCATTTTATAAAATTGGATGTGGAAAGAATGTTTCTAGTGACATACTGACCTCAAAAAAAAAACCGTTCCATAGATGTGGGATTGGTCTTGGTTTAAGAGATGTAGAAGAGACTAATTTCTGTCCATCAAGGTTTATGAATGGTTACCGATTGGTCCATGCGTTTTTAAACAAATATTATTCATTTTCCAATGCTACCGCACTTGGCTTGTTCTGTGTCTTTCAACTGAAGCCAAGCACTCCAGTAAATGGGGTAAAGTAAACAGAGTAATAAGAGGGTTTATGTTGTGTAGGTATGAGGTCCTTGTTGTTGCAGTGAATGAGGACAATTGTCTCTTTTGTCCGGTTCTCTCTTGACTGTTTATTTAAGCTTCCAGTGATGCCTGCTGGCTATCATTACCACCATGCAAGCAAAAGTGTTTCCAGATGGGATCGCCCCCAAACCATTTTATTTTCTTCTCCAAGAGGAAGTAACATATCATACTGTTGTCTGGACCCATGATGGAAAGCCATTTGAGGTTTTTTTTTTTGTACTTGGAGGTAGCCTCAATTTCAGCATACGGTATATAGAACATCTTCATTTACACCTCAAATACTCCATCTTATGTTTGGCACTAATTGAAAACACCAGAGTTTATATAAAATGAAGTTCTAAAAGTGCACAATCACCATCAGAATCAGTGATATGTTAGTGGTGACTGTTCTACATTTAGAACTTTTCTCTCTAATTGCTCTTTGTTCATAACTTCCAATTGATCTGATAGGCTTCACAGCCTGCCCAAAGTTTTCAAACTACTCTCCAGCTTTCTTTGATATGACGGCTAAGTCCTTGTTTAAGGAGTTGCAGTCCAGTTTTAGAACACCACAATCTTTTGGGCTTTTTAACAATTGATCATAAAGGAAACACTCGCTCAAGCTATCCATCCGGGTTGCTGATATATAACATTTCTTGGCTTGGCTGAAGGACTAAAACATGAGTTACTTTTACATCCTCGCACACCAACAAGCAAATGAATATTTTTCCGCTGGGGATCATATAGTTGATAAGTGAATTATTTTCTATGGCTTGCAGCGCTTGGAACCGTCAAACTCCAATAAAACCGGATATCTAGCTTGGGAAATTGCTCAGTGACTGATTTTTACGGTTCTCCAAATGGATGCACTCTCAAGAACGCCTAATAGTTGGCGCTGGAAATACAGAATACGCCAATTCAATAACAACGTTTGTGCTAAATGGTAGAAAGATCACGCTTGTAGTAGCCCGTTCCACAGGGTGTTCACAATGCGGTAATTGCCTCAGTACAATTTTCATTACTGTTTAGCTCCTGCCGGTGGGCAATTGCACCTGTGTTCTTCTGCCACTTTTGATTTTTTATTTTCATCTTAAGGCTTGAAAGGGGAATTTGCTTTATTCCCCCCCTTTCTGTCATTGTTCTTTTAAAGTGTCCCTGAAGGCCATCACATCCTTCTCTTCCTACTTGCTTATCAAGTTTAATGCTCGTTTTTCCTGTTGGAACTAAGTACACACTTGCCGTGATTTAACGAGGAGCTTGCTAGATCAGGTTAGTCAGCAAGCTTCCTAACAGGAAGTGGTAGCTGAAACATTAGAAACAAAACTGCAAGTAACATTATTCATTGATTATGTCAACTCCTAAAGCAACTCTGTCACCTTCTGTGCATATTTTGCCAAGAGTTCCCATGTTGACGTCGCCGCTTACTGTGCAGTGGAAGGTACGTTTTATCCGTTGGATCCTCTTCAGCTTCTGGTGCTTCATCTGCCAGCAGCCCACATCAGTGCTGTATTCTCTCGTATGTGAGAGTGTATTAAACTGAGGGTCCCACGCATTTATGGAAGCCTCCATAGATGGACCTTTTTTCCCCCATAGCGGTCACCAGTGACTGCTGGGGAAAATGACAAAACTTTTTAACTCAATGCATCTCTATGAGGAGCTGCTGATTGGCCAGTGGAGCATTTGGCTCCGCCACCCCCCGCCTCCTTTACCGAGAACATCAGTACTGACTATCTCAGCCAATCCAATGCTTTCCCATGGGAAACATTGGATTGGGTGAGATGATCAATTCTGATGATCTGTCAAGGAGGTGGATCGGGGCAGGGCCAGTGCCATCAGACCCACGCTGTGCTGGAATAAAGGTGTTTAAATTTATTTTGATGATTTAGAATTTTTTTTTTTTTTTTGCAGTTGCTAGCACTATGTATTGATGAATTGTATGGTCTTTAAAGTAACTACTGTTAGATGTTTAAATATTCTAGTGTTTATGTAGAACTGTTTACCCCTGTTTGCAAAGTAAAATAACCAAATAACCAACAGAAGTATTTTAGATTAGAACGGAGAAAGAGGTTGGGATGATTTAATGAATTGGTTATTTTATTCCCGGTTTAGGATGCATGGTTTAATGGAAATTGGGTGAAGTAACAGTCACTTTAAAGCAAACGCTTTACTATAACGAATCGGTGTCCTTCCTTTAACCCGGCACAGCCTTACATGATCATTGCAGTTATCACCTTCGTGGTTCCAGCATTTGATGCAATGCTGACTTGAGCTTCCATAATTGAAGCCAATCCAGTGGGAAGAGTTTGATTGAAGTCTTGATGTGAATCCCAGAGGTTGTTATTGATCTTCCAATCCCAGTTACCCAATAACACTTATACAGTAAGGTAGCTGTGGACAAGCAGGGAGCACAGTAAATACATTTGATGGTGACACAGACAGCCGAGGGTCCATGCCAGTGATGGCTAACCTTGCATCCCCTCGTGGCTCACTCGCAAATATCTGGGTTGCCAAGGTTACCTCACACTGACCTTTACATCTATAATGTCTAATACAGGCTTTCTGAACACAGCCCAGCGCCTTGTTTCCCAATCACAATATCAATATGAATAGTTCTCAGATTCCTCACAGCTCACCCCTCCGTCAGTCGCTATTGCATCAGGATCTGGTGCAAAGTACTCGTGCCGACTTACAAAGCTCTCCAGAACGGTGCTCCTGCTTACATCTCCTTTCTCGTGAGCAGATATGCTCCAGCCTTGTCTCCTGCTACACAGATGAGCAGTTACTGTAGTGTTCTCGCACCCGCAACTCAGAGTCTGGGCTGCAGAACTTATCAAGGGTTGCCCCTTCCTTATGGAATGCCCTCCCGCAGGACATTGTACAACCCCCCGTGACCTGCAATCCTTCAAAAAAAAATCCCTTAAAACACACTTCTGTAGAGAAACCCAACAGCTCTCCCCTTAACTCCTCATCATTGATGACCTTCCTCTGCCATCTCCCATCTACTGTGCCCCCTCCTCCAAAACACCCCTTCCAGCCTCAGATTCCGACCACTTGAACAAGGTTTAGTTATAAAAGTGCCCATTTCTATTGAAATCTGCACTTTTTGTAAAATGAGAATTAAAAAAAAAAAAAGAAAACCTCTTCACATGTAAAGCACTTCAGCAAGCTGATGTGTTATAGGAGTCTGGAGTCTCCCTTTAAGGTTTGAGAACCTATAATCTGTATTTTGTGTTACCCTGCAACGTAAAGCTCGACCAGGACAAACCTGAACAGCTCTGGTGACCGGATTTAATCAGCATGCATTTAAATAGGATTAATTAACACTATATATACAGCAATATGGATTGCAATCCAGAGAAATGCATTCCAATGATAAACGAGCTTTCCTGAAAATAAGACCAATGTGCGTATGACAAACATGGCTCTTCTAGCTCAAACTGATGTAACAAAAACTTGGAGAAATATTGCAAAAATATTAGTCAAATAATGAAGTAGCTGAGAGAACATTAAATATAACAAACACCGTTCTTTTCACATTAATCTGCTCTACACTATGCAAGCCCCATACACATCACTTTTCATTTTGCTCGATATTGTGTCTTAATTCAATTAACCTTTAATAACTGTGACTTCTGATCATGGTGCCGTGTTAATCTTGTGTTCTTTGTTTTACAAGGATATACTGCTAACCCTATCACCGAGAGCAAGAGGTTTGGCAAATCTCTTTATGCCATGCTGACTCTGGTATGTCATCTGTCACCAAGCGGGTTATTAAAAGCATACATGCATCACATCTATGTTTTGCCATATCCGTTCCCACTTCCTTTAATGGAAACGTCTTCAAAACTGCTTGTGTGTAATGATCTGCCTAATGATTTGAGCTAAATGCAGGCTGATTTACAATGTAACTCCTTTTTACTAGATGCAAAGCTCCTCTGACGGCTTATTTACAGTGTTGATACACACAATTGTTAAAGACCTTGGATGAATTTTGTTTCTTACTCACATCTCAAGAGACGTGGCTTTGCGTAACCCTTCAATGACTGCACAGAATTGCTTTGAGCATAGTAATGAATTTGCGCCCCCAACCGACAAACATAGTGATTACAGGTCCATGCGTGGTCATGGCGGGCGATTGTACCCATTGTGTTGTCGTTATAATGATGAAAGGGGAAAGAAAATCTATTCGGTCAAATGACAGACACAAACATCAACACGGTACTAGAAATTACTCAATATTCGAAAATGCCTTAAAGGCGACTCTGTCCCATGGGATTCTGGGAACAATAGATCTTGCATCCTGTTTTTATGTTTCCCATGAACACTCACAGCGGCAGGAAAAGCAGTATTTCAACAATAGTTTGCTTTCTACATTAAATAGCAATTATATGGGGAAATAAATATATAATTTGTATTATAAACTATGTGGGTCTGTTGGCATAAATGTTTTCAGAGTATACGTGCCACAGACACACAGGAGCTCGTTCTGTAAACTGGAAATTGTGGAGACTCGACAAAAAGGTAAATCAAATTCTAGACATAGCAGTCAAGTGGAAACATTCTACAAATCATTCAGCCCCAAATTCTCAACAATTCTCAGTTTAGTAAATATACCCCATAATCTCGTCCTTTTTATGTAAACAGAGGCAAATAGCCTAAAAGCTCCATGTAAATTATAACTTACAAGCATCTATAGTGAGAAGGTTGTTGAACACTGCCAGAGGGTCAGGAAGCGAACCCTTTTCTTATAAATGCTTTGGAGAAATTGCTCTCCATCGGGGTTGGATATTTTTGTTGAATCGATAATATCAAAAGCTTATGAGTCAACGAGATGTTGTCTGTTCACATTAGTGGGCCTATTGTTTACACAGGATCGCTGTATAATATATTCTCATCTAGTTAGCTAGGTATGCCTGTTTTATACGTGTATAAAAGAATCAACATCTTTTGTTTGTCGATTAACATTCTTTATTAAATATTTGTCAAATTTCTATGCTGCTTCACGATACTCCAAATCTTTGCTCAGAAACGTGTTGCTGATTCCCTGTGATTATCCCATACCTTGTGCCATTTGTAAGTTAATATCCATTGTAAAAAAAGATCACCTAGAGGGATCCTATAGTGCCAGGAAAACAAACCCATTTTCCTGGCACTATAGGGTTATTAGGGCCCTCCTCCCGCTGGGCTGAAGGGGTTAAAACCCATTCAGCCACTTACCTTAATCCAGCACCGAGCTCACTCGGCGCTGGTGACCTTTCCTCACCCTGCTGACGTCTGCTCCCGAGTGGAGCCGAATGCGCATGTGCAGCCAGAGCCGCGCGCACATTCTAACTGCCCATAGGAAAGCATTACTCAATGCTTTCCTATGGACGTCCAGCGTGAGTTCTATGCGATTCTCACACTAAGAATAGCGGAAATACCTCTAGTGGCTGTCAGGAAGACAGCCACTAGAGGCTGGATTAACCCCAAATGTAAACATAGCAGTTTCTCTGAAACTGCTATGTTTTCAGCTGCAGGGTTAAAACTAGAGGGACCTGGCACCCAGACCACTTCATTGAGCTGAGGTGGTTTGGGTGCCTATAGTGGTCCTTTACGTTTCATGTGCGTACAGTCATGGAAAGAAGTACACCCTCTGTGAATTCTGTGGTTTTACATAGGGCATAATGACAATCTTTTGGATTGATTTTTGTTAAATAAATCCTTAAACAGTGTAATATGTCGTGTGTTGTTCATCTGAGGTTGTATTTACCTAATGTTAAGACCTGCTAAGGAACAGATGATTATTATTATATGCTGATATGTAAAACCATAGAATTCAAAGAGGGTGCTTTCTTTTTTTGCCATGACTGCACCTCTCAATATTTCAAATGAACAAATAGGGACGCTTTAATTGGGGATGTACCTTGTAATTCAGAACAAGAACAATGTGTCTTAAATATGCAGAGTCATTTTTAAACAAGATATATTACTGTATTATTGTTGTGGAGCTCTATTATACACTCAGACACATTACTGGGAGTATTATTACTGTGGAGCTCTGTTATACACTCAGACACATTATTGGGAGTATTACTGCTGTGGTGCTCTGTTATACACTCAGACACATTATTGGGAGTATTATTGCTGTGAAGCTCTGTTATACACTCAGACACATTATTGGGAGTATTATTGCTGTGAAGCTCTGTTATACACTCAGACACATTACTGGGAGTATTATTGCTGTGGAGCTCTGTCATACACTCAGACACATTACTGGGAGTATTATTGCTGTGGAGCTCTGTTATACACTCAGACACATTACTGGGAGTATTATTGCTGTGGAGCTCTGTTATACACTCAGACACGTTACTGGGAGTATTATTGCTGTGGAGCTCTGTTATTCACTCAGACACGTTACGGGGAGTATTATTGCTGTGGAGCTCTGTTATTCACTCAGACACGTTACTGGGAGTATTATTGCTGTGGAGCTCTGTTATACATTCAGACACATTACTGGGAGTATTATTGCTGCGGAGCTCTGTTATACACTCAGACACATTACTGGGAGTATTATTACTGTGAAGCTCTGTTATACACTCACACATTACTGGGAGTATTATTGCTGTGGAGCTCTGTTATACACTCAGTCACATTACTGGGAGTATTATTGCTGTGGAGCTCTGTTATACACTCAGTCACATTACTGGGAGTATTATTGCTGTGGAGCTCTGTTATACACTCAGACACATTACTGGGAGTATTATTGCTGTGGAGCTCTGTTATACACTCAGACACATTACTGGGAGTATTATTACTGTGAAGCTCTGTTATACACTCAGTCACATTACTGGGAGTATTATTGCTGCGGAGCTCTGTTATACACTCAGTCACATTACTGGGAGTATTATTGCTGCGGAGCTCTGTTATACACTCAGTCACATTACTGGGAGTATTATTGCTGTGGAGCTCTGTTATACACTCAGACACATTACTGGGAATATTATTACTGTGGAGCTCTGTGATACTCAGACACATTGCTGGGAGTATTATTGCTGTGGAGCTCTGTTATACACTCAGACACATTACTGAGAGTATTATTGCTGTGGAGCTCTGTTATACACTCAGTCACATTACTGGGAGTATTATTGCTGTGGAGCTCTGTTATACACTCAGTCACATTACTGGGAGTATTATTGCTGTGGAGCTCTGTTATACACTCAGTCACATTACTGGGAGTATTATTGCTGTGGAGCTCTGTTATACACTCAGACACATTACTGGGAGTATTATTACTGTGGAGCTCTGTTATACACTGACACTCCAACAATATGGAGCTCCTATAATAGAGGGACATTATCATAGAAAGGGGATTTGACCAAAATAGGGAGTGTCCTATATAGTCCTATTGCCTATAATACTCGTCAAAACTTGAAGCTCCTAAATAACGATGGACAGTAATATCGAAAACCTGCAGTTTGGTTCCAAAGTGATGCTTCCCCTCCTGAATTGCAACATGTGGGGGGTGTGATGTTGCCAAAGGGCTTTGCCAAGCAAACAGCATTTTTCTCTGGATCAGTATATTTAATCAAACTACCGCTAGTAGAGTACAGGGGGCCTCTTTATGTTAGACATTAATCGATCGAAAGCTAAACAAAACAAAACCATTTTTCTTTTTACCTGTAGATCTCAATGGAATCAAAATAAGACCCCCCTCTGTTTTGTATACTGTTTGTACGTACACAAATGATTACAATGATGAACACGCCATCCCATAATATACCTCCACCTCCGAACACTGTGTTTGTGGCTTGGGGCCGAATGATTACAAAAGCCTCCGGTTTCTAAGTATGTACTAAGAACCTGACATTGTTTCAGTAGCAAATCCAACATCATGCCTCTATTGTTCGTGGAATGTTAAATAATTGAAAACATCTAACTCGGGGGGGGAACCGGGTTATATAAAGGTTTCTGTATTGTTCTGTTATGAATATGTTCTCACAGAGGAAATACACAAGGCTCATGTCTTATTTATTGCTGTTCATACAAATTCGCAGAGTGTCTGAGAGAGGCTGGAAAGCCAGCTCCAATTTACTGGTTAGTTTGTTTCGAGATCCAGAAATCCTAGCTGGATGGATTGAGATTATACCCACCCCAGTGTATATTAAATCCCTTACTTCTGTTTACATATACACTACTCCACCTCATTACATGTGTTACTATAGCATTGTTAGCATTTATACCTGTAGTTTACCACGGTTCATTTTCTGTGCATGCAGTTTTTTTATTGTATCCTTTACCAAAAATTACTGAATCTCTCCATTGTTTTTTTCTCGCCACTACCCACATACGCACCCAGGTCCATCCTAAATATATAGCATGCACCTACAGCTGTTTGGGAGTATCACTCATTTACCTCCTCATTCCCTTTAGATTTTACCAATAGCTGCAACTCTCTGTTAACTTCTTTTAGCCATCACTTCCAAATTCCCCCTGCTACCTTTTGTCTCAAATCCCCACTGTATTCCTTAGATTGTACGATCACGGGCTATCTAGCTAAGCACTTTGTATAAAAAAATCTAGATGGCTAGATCTCAGCTTAGGGGCAGGGCTCTCGCTACCTTGCGTATTTGTCTGGGTATATTGTACGTTCTCCCCTAATTGTACAGCGCTGCGGAATATGTTGGCGCTGTATAAATACCTGTAGTAAATAAATAAAACTTGTTTTTTCTGTGGATCTCTGAGATAAAACTCAAATAACTTTGAGTTTTATAGTTGTGGAGCTCTGATACATTACTGCACCAAATGTTATTGTAATGGTTATCTGGGTGAATTATTGAGAGTTTAAAGTGAATTCACTGTGAATAGCTATGTTTTCAGTATATATAGTTTGACCTAGAATTTGAAATTGATTTTGGATTCTCTCTGAATTTCCGACGGTTCACACATTAGTTAATAAACCAAAGTGATGTTTATTGTAGCTGAACTCCGTTTTACATTACAAACAATATGTCACGACTAAGGATGAACATGTGAGCCTGATCGGGGACTGTCCCATCCATGATGATCTAATTCTATTTCCTTCCTTTAATATGTAATTAGGGAAGCACAATTTATTTATTTTTTCCAGTAAGGATCACTTCGCCAAAAGCTGTACATTTTAGAAAGATAGGAAAAAAAAAAAAGCTTTGTTTAAAGAGAGCTGATTGCTCCCTGTGAACTATAATGCAGTGTATTGCAGCGGCCCCAGGGAGCTGGTGCTGGAGGCAAAGAGCCAGTATAGAGATTGCTGGAGATCAGCCCATACAAGGAGGAGAGGAGACGGCCAGATAAATGTGTTTACAGACTCTGCTTTAACAAGCCGCAGCACCCTTTCCCTAGAACACTGCAGAGCTCTGAATCCTGCGGGAGTGCAGAGTCCCATTAGTGAATCCGATCAGCACCCAGTAAAGCAAGCGCAATAAGATGTTTGGGGCAAAAACACTCCCAGATTAACCCATTTCTGGCAGGCCGTGGAGCAGTGATCACTGGCAAACTCTTGCACTCTGTTTGGTGAGCCTGACCGATCGTAAAGACTTGAAAAACAAGAATATCATCCAGAGAGGAGTGTCACAGAACAAATTAGAGCTTGGCTGAGGATAATGGGAGCTATCGATAGCCAATAGCCATCTAGTTGGTCTCCGGTGCTGCAGAGGAGGTAATGCAGCAATTTTTTTTTACAAATCTCGTAGATGGTAAGTTCTTTGGGTCAGACCACATTTCTTCAAGAATCGACCGTAATGTTGTGCTTGTCCTGTGTGTGTACATCGTTTGAGACATGGATAGTATGCCTGTTATGATAAGGACTGCTATGTATTCCCACGAGGCCTTAGAAGCCAGAGCCCCTGTAAGTGCTTCTGAACTTTCAAATTCAGTTATTTTTTGTTTGAATTTTACCACATTAAAAAGGGCTGATGATCAAAGCGAAGTCTCTTTTACTATGCTTGAAACTGTCTTCTATCATTTATTTTGGAACTCTCAGCAGTTCAATTCAGGCTGTGTCATTTGGTGACGAGCAGCCCCAATGTGTGCTTGACCTCAGAAGGCTTATAAGATGCATCATTCCCAAGTGTCTCTATTTAGGAAGCATGGTCCCTATTTTGGGCCCAAATCCCTGTCTCTCTTTTCTATCCTAATGTCCCTATTTTCTGAGACCTCCATATTGCTGTATCTGAGTGTATAAAAGAGCTCCACAGCTATAATACTCCCAGTAATGTGTCTGAGTGTATAAAAGAGCTCCACAGCTATAATACTCCCAGTAATGTGTCTGAGTGTATAAAAGAGCTCCACAGCAATAATACTCCCAGTAATGTGTCTGAGTGTATAACAGGGCTCCACAGCAGTAATACTCCCAGTAATGTGTCTGAGTGTATAACAGAGCTCCACAGCAATAATACTCCCAGTAATGTGTCTGAGTGTATAACAGAGCTCCACAGCAATAATACTCCCAGTAATGTGTCTGCGTGTATAACAGAGCTCCGCAGCAACAATACTCCCAGTAATGTGTCTGAGCGTATAACAGAGCTCCACAGCAATAATACTCCCAGTAATGTGTCTGTGTGTATAACAGAGCTCCACAACAATAATACTCCCAGTAATGTGAGTGTATAACAGAGCTCCACAGTAATAATACTCCCAGTAATGTGTCTTTAAACTACAATAAAATTAATTTACAACAAGAACAATGTATCTTATTTGCATAGACTGATTTCTAAACACATTTTAGTTGTATAAATTGCTGCTGTTAAGTCACCTAAAATGTTTCAGAGCTGCCCTAGATTACAGTGTCCCTCTGTCCGTGTGCAATGCTGGGAGGTATGAAAACATGCATTTGAAGAGTTCTATATAAAAGGGGAAAAAAATACTTTTTTGTGTGTATGATTGTATCACAGAACCCCACAGCAATAAAGCTCACAGTACTGTGCAGTGCACGAACATGTCACAGAGCTCCTCGCATTAAAGCTCACAGTACTGTGCAGTGCACGAATATGTCACAGAGCTCCTCCGCAATAAAGCTCACAGTAATCTGCAGTGCATGGACATGTCACAGAGCTCCTCCGCAATAAAGCTCACAGTAATCTGTAGTGCACGAACATGTCACAGAGGTCCTCCGCAATAAAGCTCACAGTAATCTGCAGTGCACGAACATGTCACAGAGCTCCTCAGCAATAAAGCTCACAGTAATCTGCAGTGCATGAACATGTCACAGAGCTCCTCCGCAATAAAGCTCACAGTAATGTGCAGTGCATGGACATGTCACAGAGCTCCTCAGCAATAAAACTCACAGTAATCTGCAGTGCATGAACATGTCACAGAGCTCCTCAGCAATAAAGCTCACAGCAATCTGCAGTGCATGAACTTCTAACAGAGCTCCTCAGCAATAAAGCTCACAGTAATCTGCAGTGCATGAACATGTCACAGAGCTCCTCAGCAATAAAGCTCACAGCAATCTGCAGTGCATGAACATGTCACAGAGCTCCTCCGCAATAAAGCTCACAGCAATCTGCAGTGCATGAACTTCTAACAGAGCTCCTCAGCAGTAAAGCTCACAGTAATCTGCAGTGCATGAACATGTCACAGAGCTCCTCAGCAATAAAGCTCACAGCAATCTGCAGTGCATGAACATGTCACAGAGCTCCCTAGCAATAAAGCTCACAGTACTGTGCAGTGCATGAACATGTCACAGAGCTCCTCAGCAATAAAGCTCACAGTACTCTGCAGTGCATAAACATGCCACAGAGCTCCTCAGCAATAAAGCTCACAGCAATCTGCAGTGCATGAACATGTCACAGAGCTCCCTAGCAATAAAGCTCACAGTACTGTGCAGTGCATGAACATGTCACAGAGCTCCTCAGCAATAAAGCTCACAGTACTCTGCAGTGCATAAACATGCCACAGAGCTCCTTAGCAATAAAGCTCACAGTAATCTGCAGTGCATGCACATGTCACAGAGCTCCTCAGCAATAAAGCTCACAGTACTCTGCAGTGCATAAACATGCCACAGAGCTCCTTAGCAATAAAGCTCACAGTAATCTGCAGTGCATGCACATGTCACAGAGCTCCTTAGCAATAAAGCTCACAGTAATCTGCAGTGCATGAACATGTCACAGAGCTCCTCCGCAATAAAGCTCACAGTAATCTGCAGTGCATGAGCATGTCACAGAGCTCCTTAGCAATAAAGCTCACAGTAATCTGCAGTGCATGAACATGTCACAGAGCTCCTCAGCAGTAAAGCTCACAGTAATCTGCAGTGCATGAGCATGTCACAGAGCTCCTCAGCAATAAAGCTCACAGTAATCTGCAGTGCATGTCACAGAGCTCCTCAGCAATAAAACTTCTGAAAATTCAAATCTAAATAAGATTCCATTTACATTTATTGCAGCTTCTCTGTAGTGTGTGAACTGCAGTCACTAATGTGGATATTATAAGATGCAGCACAGAATGTTTAACCTTTTCTATATTGGAGGCTGACTACTGAATACATCGGAACTATATTTGTGTAAAAACAATCTACTTATTGAGCTACCCTATGCACACCGCTTATTGGCGGATCACTGGGTGTTTTGTCTGTTTTCGGATCTGGAATAAAGTGGTTTTATTTAGGTTTGGCCTTTTCTCTTGTAAGCGGCACAATTCCTTGGAGACTAATTAGGAATTAAATTAACTCTTTGACTGGCAGCTAGGGCGACAAAACAATAATTAATGAATTGCTCGCAACTCGGAAGCCCATTTATACAGCTCAATAATGTGTATTATTCTACTAAGGACACTTAATGTAAAATACATGTTGTAGGGATAGATAATAATAAAATGGATATGTCCTGTTCACACCCATTTAAAGGGATAGTACCAATAAATACAAGACATGCATGCGCTGGTTTCACTGAGATTAGCAGTCCATGCATGGCACAAGGACAGTAACGCATTGCAATATAATACACGGTGTGATGTCATCTGCAGTCTGATACAGGGCTTTAATATATTATATGGCCAGTCTAATAACAGGCAGGTCACTTCATATCTGTGTGTGTGTTATTTATTTTCTTATTATCCTTTCTTTCTTCCATTCTTTCCTTCCTTTCTCCCTTGCTCCCATGCTTTAGCCGTGCTGTAATTATTTCCAGTCCTTGAGATAAATCTTTTGTGGAGGACTAAGGAAATGATGTGGACAGATGTTTGCAAGCCGAGTCTGAAAGCTTCGTTTCCCAAGCACCGAATGCCGACTCATAGCCCTGGCTCACACAGTTGGAACTGCTGTCAGATCTAGGTCATTCAAATATAGAATGTAGCTTGAGAGCCATCCAGCAGGCCGTGAAACCACTGCAGTGTACCAGACAGAACTGATCGGAATGCCCGACTGCTTGTAAGAAGCAACACATGGCTCTAGCACATCGCCAACACACAAACTAGAACCTTTAACTCATAAAGAGTTAATTTTTTTTTTTTTATATTTAAGTTTTATGTTGCAACTTTTCAGAGAGCTTAGTGTAGTATTTTTTTCTTTAATTTACCCAGTTTTTATGCACTCATGGCCCATGATGCTGACTCCCTAATGACTGGCCCCACGGGGTCATGTAAAAAAAATATTCCATAGCCAGTCAGACGATCCACTCTGTATATAAATACAGCCTGTCCCTGAGGGGGACATGTATATATGATTGTGTTAAAAATAAATAAATAAAAAGCAGTGCTTGAAATGCCTTTTTTTTTTTCATTTTAGAGAATGGATAAAATAAAAAAAATAAAATTAGAGAGTGACTGACAATATTCAAGGCCAGTGGTTCCCAAACTAGTCTTCAATGCACCCCTACCAGTCCAGGATTTAGGGAATACCCAGTTGTGTCTTTTTTCTAAAAACACCTTGAGGATAGGTTTGGGAACCACTGGTCTAGGCAATCTGGACATAATGTCGGTGTCTCAGGGAGTCATTTGGCTGATTTTTTATTTAATTTATTTATTTTAATAAATATTATGAAGGAGACATTTCAAGTCTTATGAATATTGCAGTGGTATCAGTGGTATGTTTTCATTTTGCAAAAAGTGCAAATTGCAATAGATATTGACACTTTTATAAATTAACCTGGTTACATCACCCTAGCTGTAAATCAGACAGCAGGTTAGCTTTTGGTTCGCTCAGAGGTGGCACCTGCCTTGCAAAGACTTCTCATTGAGTGTCATCGGGAAGTCTGTGATTGGACAGCCATATAAACACTGGGCTGGGTTAGAAGGGGAGGGCTTGCAAGGCTACAGACAATAGATCTACAGGTTTTGCGAGCTGTTTCTAGATTTACCTAAATAAAAAAATAAAAAATAATAATTAAATGCATGCAAGTTGTCATTTGGGGTATATCTGTGATTTTTTATTTTTTGTATTTGGGCAGTAGAGTGTCCCTTTAAATTTAAAATTCACTTTGAATACCTGACTAAATCGATTGCCCTTTGAAATAATTCCTATTTAATTACGTCCAGCAGACAAATGGTTGTTCCAAAGAGGAATATTTTCTAGAAAAAAACAATATAGGCTTAAGATGACCTACTTTTTGTAATAGAGATAAAACATTTAAAGCAAGTTTGCAAAAACTAAGTATTGAAGGGACCCTCTGACCAGGGGTAGTCAACTTCGGCACCCCAGATGTTGAGCACTAGAACTCCCATAATGTCCTTAGTGCAGGGATAGGCAACCTTCGGCTCCCCAGATGTTGTAGACTACATCTCCCATGATGCTTTGCCAGCATTATGGCTGTAAGAGCATTATGGGAGATGTAGTCTAAAACATCTGGATAGCCGAAGGTTGCCTATCCCTGCCTTAGTGCCATAATGCTGGCAAAAGCATCAGGGGAGCTGTAGTCCACAGAATCTGAAGTGCCAAAGATTGCCTACCGCTGCTCTAGGCACTTTAACAAATTGAAGTGGTTATGGTGCTTGGAGTCCTTGAGCATTAAGTCCTGTATCACTGCTAATGGTTTACTCACTGTTTAACAGAGATGCTTGTTGCTACCAGGCTGCAGCCCAGCCCCTGATGTAAGTATGTGTGTGTCTCTGTATATGTGTGTGCCTGCATGTGTATCTGTTTGTCTGCATGCGTGTGTGTGTGGGGGGTGAAGCATATGGGAGGGGTGGGGTAGCCGTATGGAGGGGTGGCAGGGATAGACATTTGGGGGGGCCCAGGGCAATTTTCGCATCGGGGCCACGTGGTTTCTAGTTACGCTTCGGCCAGGAGTAGTGGGTGGTGATAAGCTGAAAGCGTCTGCTGGTATGACGTAGGACTGCAGGCACCATAGCCACTTAAATCCGTTAAAATAATTGAAATATATTCTAATTTGTATTTTTTTTTTTATTACAATTATCTAGTACAATGCTGCCCTAAGTGCCGCTATGGATGAGCCACCACTTAGTCTCCCATTGGCCACACGGTGTTCTAATTTAGAATTCTGACGTGCAGCTGTAAGCTTTTCCAATTTCACACCTATAAACTTTATATTGAAAGGGGAGAGGAATGCATATAATTCTCTCCTTAAAGAATTCACTAAAATTCTAAATCTACTTAAAATTCCTTGCCTAGTATTCCATCTGTCAAAGCCCCAGGGCTTTAAAATATAGCAGTGGAGTTGTCACAGCTGACTTTGAATCTTTAGACCAGACTTGGATATTTCTCTCTTCCAGCAATGCACCCCCATCTTTTGGAGGAAGCGAGGGGGAGGGGAATTCAGTATAATTTTCCATGGGCTGTAGAAATGGACCCCACATTTTAAAAGCCTTTCTCAGCTTGAAAAGTCGACACACAGCCCAAGCAAGAAGAGTTATCTGACGAGCAGACAATAGCCTCATAATGAATCTATTTAATCACTCTGTATGTGGCTATTTTCTACTACTCCACGCAGTTTGGTGAATCAGCTCAGCTGAAAACAGACACAAACATCTGTTTGTTATTCCCTTTGCAGTGCGAGAATCAGGATTGCTGACAGTTGCTTTTGGTTTAGTCCTAGATCATTGGTCCTTCGTACCGTGTAGAGCTCAAAGCATGATGGATATTTCAGAATCTTTATGCAGGTGTCGTGATTTTTTATCTGCAGGTCACTGTACTTTCAGAGATGGAATTATAGGGTGACCAGACTTTACAGCATGGCGCTGCCTCCTAAATAGATTCAGAACCCAGCATCCGGCTGGCTCTGCTCACGGCTGAGCACATCTTATGATATATTTAATGTTGGCAGATTAGCCAGAGTCGATTTCCAGCTTCTTACTGAAGCAGAGGACCTGACTGATTTGACGTGGTCTTGTTATGTGTGCCTGTATAGTATGTGTGTGTTCTGTTCTTGTATAGAGAATTTTCTCGCTTTCCTGCTACAAGTATCTAAACGTGGGAGAGTCTGCTTAGGCAGACACCAGTCGAAAAGCAGTTAATGCAAAGTGATATTGTTATCAACTTCTTTATTCACATCCAATATAAAAAAAAAAAATCAAAACAAAACACAAAAAGCACAAAACAGTAGTAGACCGTAAATAAAAAAAAATGAATGAGCATAATTACTGACCCAGGGGGGACATGAAGGACAGACTCTTGCCAGTAAGGCCAGATACATTTTGCCTCAGAATTTTGGGAGACACTAAAAAGCATCGGATTGAACTTCTTCGGTTTGTGGGAGAATCTCGCATCCCGATGGGGAAAATCATAATGGCATAAGAGACAACATAAACTTGGCCTTGAAAGTTTAACCCCTTAAGGACCAAACTTCTGGAATAAAAGGGAATCATGAAATGTCACACATGTCATGTGTCCTTAAGGGATTAAAGGAATAATGTTTTTTTAGAATCTAACAAACGACAAACATGTTCTCATTCTCAATGAAATGGTCTTGGGGCAGCGGGCCTTTATTTCTAACCCTGCAATGTAAAGCATTGCCGTTTAGTAGATACATCAATGCTTGCATTGCGGGGTAAAATATGCCTCTAGCGGCTGTCTTCCTGACAGCCACTAGAAGTGCTTCCTTTGTGAAAAGTCAATCTTGGTTCTCACAGTTGACATCCAGATGGAGCACAGGGCTGCCGCGCATGCCCTTTTAGTGCCTAATGCTAAATTATGAGGCACATCGGATTGGACATTTAGAAGTGCTGGCGTGACACGTCACAGGAGGCAGGTCGAGCGACAGAAGAGACTCTTTCTTGGCACTGGAGAAAAAGGATATGAAGAAAAGTCTCCCCCCCCCCCAAAAAAAAAATTAAAAATTAGATTTAGAGGTGGGTGGGCCTGTCTCTAAATAAAAAGAACATTCTCACATTAGGGATATAGGTTTATAGTGTGCCTTTAAAGCTCAGTTTGCCAGTGGAGTTTACCTTTCTACCTTGGTTGGAATGTGTCTTTCCATGTGTATTGTGTATTGATGCCCTGCAGGCGTAGTAGGCACATTCATACACATGGAGGAACGATACGAATTTACCGTATGTGTTTGTGGATCAGAACGTTTTTTGCAGTCTGTCATATCCATCATCAACAGCTGCAGAATACACAAGGCGAGTCATTAGCATACATAAGTAGGATAGGGAGCCCCCCGAGACCACGTGGCAGGTGGAAACTACAGTCGATATTCATATCTAGCATGCGCGCTGCCAACGAGCACGTACCAAACTCTGCGTGGAATGTGGATTTATCCTTC
Organism: Pelobates fuscus; assembly: GCF_036172605.1. NCBI lineage: Eukaryota > Metazoa > Chordata > Amphibia > Anura > Pelobatidae > Pelobates > Pelobates fuscus. The sequence continues at coordinate 155,015,543 of NC_086325.1, read as the reverse complement.
AAACTCACCTGAACGCCATTGTCAAATGTTCCGATAACGGACCCTCGCTGTTAGCCGCACATCTGTGTAGCTGGAAGAAACAATTTTCAGCTCATTAAACTTTGGAAGAAGGATTTTATTTAATGTATTTATATGTTGCATTACAGAAAAATATCATTTTGAGAAAAGGCTGCTGGGAAGGAAAAAGAAAGATTTGGTTTGCATCCCTTGCCTTACGGTAAATGCTACAAGAGTGATAAACATATTACTGGTCAATTGAAACTTGCTAAATATATCCCAGAATTCCTGTTGTTAGTCTTCCATAACAAGTTCACTTAAAGGGCCCTTATTGGAAGTTAAATTGTATGAAAGTATCTCAGTACATTTTCTCAAGTTTTAAAAATTGTATTTGTATCTAACGAAATTGTCAGATTCTAAGGATGGTTAGTGAGTTGAATGTATATGCCGGTACCTCCAGTTTTCTGAATATTTTCGTTATCATGCGTTGATCTGTAGAATTGAGTATAGGGGGCATCTCCTCCTCGTGCTCTGTAGCATAATGGCCGCGGTTATTTCCTACTATCCAGTGAATAAGCATCACGGGGGTGCTGTCTCGTTATTGTATTCTTTCATGCAAGCTGTGCACATCCTTCAAAAGCCAAGTCAACTACCTAAATTATCAGCACAAAAGTAAATGTGGAAAATTGCGTTGCTGGAAATGATTGCATTCTGTATCATTTTGAACTTTCGGTCATTTCATTATAGTCCTACATTATAATATCTGATTTGATCTGAGATCTTAAAGGGACAGTATAGTCACCAGAACCCATACAGCTTAATGTAGTTGTTCTGGTGAGTATAGTCCGTCCCTGCAGGATTTTTAATTGGGCAATGTTTGCATAAAGATACAGTGATTCAATGCATCTCTATGAGAGATGCCGATTGGGACAGCAAAGTGTTTTGCCGTGCATGCGCAATAGCCTTCCAATGCTTTCCTTTGAGGAAACACTGATTGTCAGGGATAATCAAGATCGATAATCTCCGCCATGGAGGTGGCCAGTCGCGGCAGTGGCCAAAAGGTGAATTAAATACCTTTTCATTCCACAGAGAGGCGGGCTGGGACACCTAAACATTTTATATATATTGTTGATTTACGTTCTTATATAGAGCTTCACAGTAAGAATTTGCATCAGTAGAACTTTATTGCCTATGATAAAACTACACACACAAATTAATCAAATCTTGTTCTATGAACAAAATGACCACTACAGTCCGCTGTAACATTAATGATGCGAGCAGGACCCTACTTCTGTTCCCTGGTAAGAGGGCAACTGTTTTGAAGTTATTTGCTTCTTACCTTGGTCCCGCTGGGTGGCGATCCCTTAATGCTGGTTGTATGGAATTGATAAGAATGCCACTGTTCATTTGTTGGCTGAGAGTGTCCGCTGACCGCTGTTAGCCAATGAATGAGTGTCTGTACAGGGAATATGTACAGAATGATCCTTAGCCAGCCTTTAACGCTCATTCAAGGGGTTTGCTAATGACGCCACCAGAGGTGCAGTTATCAAAGTGTGTGCAGCATTTCTTAAAAAAATAAAAACACTGCACATGCATAGTCCTTGCACCATGTCCATTTCAAAACATTGAAGTGATGATGGTGCTAGGAGTAACTCTTTAACCGCCATGGTAAACAATTGCGCCACAACCACTTCAATGAACTGAGACAGAAAGACATTCTTGTAAAAAGCAATTATCAAATGCTAAACACATTTCTACATCCAGAAATAGAGCAGGGTATTAATGGGTGCGTTAGAAGGCAGAACGTTTTTTAGTTCCAAAATTTCACCATTTTGCTTAACCCCTTAAGGACACATGACGTGCCTGACACTTCATGATTCCCTTTTATTCCAGAAGTTTGGTCCTTAAGGGGTTAAATCGCTAGAGTGGTTTGTCAAAATATTGAGGCTCTCTCAGCTCCTAAAGCTCGGCCCCAGTACTGCAACTTCACGAAGAAAGATATTGCAAATGAAGGGCCTTTCAACCCATCAGATGCAGTTCCTTTCTGGTTTGAGACGTTATTGCTGTCTACAGACAAAAATTCGAGAGCATGCCAATTGGTGCACAGCGATTGTAATGTCACCCTGACGAATGGAATGGGGACATGGATGAAGAAAAGCCGTTTATTATGATACATTTACATGTACACCATCTGTTGTTTTGTATGGGCCTTATGGACTGACGTCTTTACGATAATTTACTGTCATTTTCACTGGGCCCACTCAAAGAGAAAAACCGCTGGCACACCATTTCAGACAGAAGGACAGATGACCATTAGGCTTTGTAATGACACATTTTTGATTAATAGAGTCCTCATGTTTGATTCCAAAAGCCTATATAAGACAGGAATAGGTTTGCCCGTTTTGTTTAACCATGTGAAAGTTCTTCTTTTATGCTTTGTACAAAATGTATTCTATAAGTTTATAGTATATAGTGCTTTTGTGAAATGCAGACTCCTCTTTTTTTTTTTTTTCTTAATTGCGAGTGGGGGGAAAGATATATGGTTAAATATAAATGTAACGTTGTGATCCAAAATAATTTAGGGAAAGTACGTTTCTTGCAATCTCTTAAATTATAGTAAACAGAGTTTCCTAGTTTTAGAAATTGGTGTAGATTGTAAATTGGCAAGAACACTCCTATAGTTTGGTTTTTTGACCATGTTCGTTTCTGATTATTTATATTTATTCACACCAGACTTCTGTTTTTAACTTTCTCTCAGTCTCCTGTTATCTACCTTCCTGGGGAGTAATGGCGGGGAGCTCTATTTATGTTTCTCATATTGTAGGATTGCATGACCCACCACCATATTTCACTTGATATTTGCTTAATAATGGACAGGACGTGCTATCCTATAGTGTGCAAGTTGCATGGCAGAATTTTTTTTAACTAGTAAAGGTAGTTCCTTTGGGGTTCCTTCTTGATATTGAATTCTTTCCTCCGGCAAATGAATTCTACGTCTAGCAGAAGAGAGGTGAAGAGTGTCCTTGAAACCAATTTGTTGATCAAACCAGTTTACTGTGTCTTCTGTGAAGATCCCCTAGATTGGGATGTCCTTTTATACTGTTTCTGGCATGGCCATTTGCTGATTAGACGTATGGTGCGGAGATATGACTTCATAGTCTCTACTACCAGAACACATCAGATTGGAAATACTAAAGATAGTTCTGTATCACAGACTTTGACCTCCTGCCTCCATAACCTAAATCCCATTGACACGAGTATTTTTATGGGAGACTGGCCTCTTTGGACTGGGGGTCGATTTTGGCTGTTCCCTCTGTAATCCTTTTGTTACACTTCTATATCCACAATAATTACCCTTCCAAGCCATGAAATATAATGACCTAGAACTTGAGTCTGCTAATGGCATGGAGGGCTTCCTGTGAGGATTAATTTGCTTGCAGCAGCCAATCCTTTAATTGGCACCCTTGTGGCAAGCTTAGATAATATTTTACACTTAGCAGCAAGTTAGAGAAAGTAATCTAGTCAATTATTTTTAACGGTTTAGACATGTTGACATTGATGGCCATTTGTTTGTTTTATTTTACCAAAAGAAAAAACGCAAAACTGTGTATTTTTTTTGTTGGAACATTCAAAGCAGATTTATACATTTCATTTTAATTAATTTGACTGGAAGAGAATCATGGAATATGTAGTTCCAGCAATAGCTGGAGAGTAAAGGCTGGATTGATACTGCCAATGCAACCATGGCTCACCTTGACACTCCAGATTTTTCATAACTTTATTTCCCACGACACTTCATATTAACACAATATTTAAAAAAAAATAAAGAGTGACAGGCTTCATATTTTTTGTACTTACCCTCATCATTCTCTTGAACATGTTGTGCTGCTTATACAGGATTTGTATTTTCATGCCTGTGCAATTGCAGTACAAGGAACCAAATGAGTCTGTTGATGTTGACCCCAGGGTTGGACACCCAGCTTGCTGGATGCAAAGAATAGGCAAACAAGGTTTGTAATTGACATTAGACATTTTTACATACCCACATTTCTTACCATAGAAATAAATGCACACACGACAGTAGAACGAAAGTGCAAGGTCAGGCATGGGAAGATTTCTGAGGAAAAAAAACTCCCTAAAACATCTGAACTGGACAGGAACGGGACTCTCTGCAAGCTTAAATATAAAGTATTTGTGAGAGCAGTGTTGCCAGTCTTCAAGACCCACCAAGGTTTTGTCAGTATCTCCATTGGAATAAAACATGGGCATACAGAGAACCACTGTGCTAGAGTAAGAAGATTGTTCCTCAAAATACTATTAAACATTGTGTGATCGTCTAACAATGACAAACAGGCTGTAGTATGTGATAAAGCTAATTTAAAGACATCTGGAGATGTCTACTTGTTATTCAGTTATATATTACTAAATCTTATGCCAGAGTCTATCCACAGAAGACCATTTTGTTATGAAAGATTTCACATAAACATAATTCACTTGTATCAAACCAAGAATGATCGCATTAGTTGTTCGGTAATTCTAATTAAGGTCCAGATTTGTAGGATTCCTCTAGAGAGGAATCTTGGTAGGATTGAAGATAACCTTGGTAGTACCTCTGCTTCTGGATCCCTCCTCTGCTTCTAGATCCTTTAAAATTCAACTACAATTGTCCTGATTGGTGCATCTGAGCTCTTAAAGCATTATTTTCCTGCTCAGTAATGACAAATTAACAATAATCTGTTTCTTAATGGTGATTGTTACTAGACCTGTGCACAAATGAATCGATCTACCTGTGAAGTATTTTTCACTGAATAGGACTGTGCAGGCAAATCCTGGACAGATCAATATGTTCAGGCATAGATAGAAAGGAATTGTTACCCTAGTGGAACTGTCTCAGAGTTTAACTTAATCAGCAGTTGTTTAATAGATATTTATGTTAGCCAGCTTATCTGTATTCACGCTATTGATCTCGGAAGAATACGGTCCCTTGTAGCAATAGAGTGCGGAGCAGGTACACTATAGTGCTGGAATACGTATTTAGGTGTTTATTTACCTTTACTCCACCACTGCGCCAGTATCGCCTCGACTGGTCCTGCCTCCATGATGATCTCAGCCACTCCAGTGCGTTCATATAAGAAAGCATTGGGAGGCTATTGTGCATGCACGCCAAAACGGTACGCTGTGCCAATCAGCAACACCTCATAGAGAATCAATGCATCACTATACGGAGCGTTCAGTGTCTCCGTGCAGAGCGTTGACATGCTGAACGTAGGAGCTGCACACTGTGCAGCACTGAAATAGGGAGCACCTCTAGTGGACGTCTGAGTGACTGCCACTAGAGGTGTTACTAGGCAGCAATGTAAACACTGCCTATTCTCTGAAAGGGCCGAATTTACATTGCTGAGAATAACTACATTAAGCTGTTGGGTATCTGGTGACTATAGTGTCCCTTTACATGCTTTCAACTAAACATCTAGCATGCTCAAGTAGTAACAGTCACGGACAACAGAGCTTAGCCTACACATACTGTATTGTCCAAACTCTCTCCCAGGTCTCATATTGTGCAGTGTGTCTTCCTGCTGATATTATTAAATACAGATTCTTCAAGTAACTAGAGCGATATCCTGGTCTGTCGGCGGACTTCCAAGATGACATATTCATATTAGCATATCTTTACAAAAATGGTAAACAGGTTGTAACAACGGCCAAAGTACCTCCACATATCCATTTCACTGTACTAAATGCGAGTACATTATTTAAAGAAAGAACGGTGACAAAATCCGTGTTGGAGTGCAAGCGGTCGCAGAGTAAATTTCTAAATATCATCCGTCGCGGGTTTTATGCGGATATTGGTAGCAGATTCATTTTCATTCCTAAAGATTTCATCAAACTAAACGAGTGCTCACTCGTGGCCTCACTCAACTCAGTGAAAGACTGCATTTTCCATCCTGTAGTGAAACACCTACCACTCTCAGGCCTCACTCAACTCAGTGAAAGACTGCATTTTCCATCCTGTAGTGAAACACCTACCACTCTCAGGCCTCACTCAACTCAGTGAAAGACTGCATTTTCCATCCTGCAGTGAAACACCTACCACTCTCAGGCCTCACTCAACTCAGTGAAAGACTGCATTTTCCATCCTGCAGTGAAACACCTACCACTCTCAGGCCTCACTCAACTCAGTGAAAGACTGCATTTTCCATCCTGCAGTGAAACACCTACCACTCTCAGGCCTCACTCAACTCAGTGAAAGACTGCATTTTCCATCCTGCAGTGAAACACCTACCACTCTCAGGCCTCACTCAACTCAGTGAAAGACTGCATTTTCCATCCTGCAGTGAAACACCTACCACTCTCAGGCCTCACTCAACTCAGTGAAAGACTGCATTTTCCATCCTGTAGTGAAACACCTACCACTCTCAGGCCTCACTCAACTCAGTGAAAGACTGCATTTTCCATCCTGTAGTGAAACACCTACCACTCTCAGGCCTCACTCAACTCAGTGAAAGACTGCATTTTCCATCCTGTAGTGAAACACCTACCACTCTCAGGCCTCACTCAACTCAGTGAAAGACTGCATTTTCCATCCTGTAGTGAAACACCTACCACTCTCAGGCCTCACTCAACTCAGTGAAAGACTGCATTTTCCATCCTGTAGTGAAACACCTACCACTCTCAGGCCTCACTCAACTCAGTGAAAGACTGCATTTTCCATCCTGTAGTGAAACACCTACCACTCTCAGGCCTCACTCAACTCAGTGAAAGACTGCATTTTCCATCCTGCAGTGAAACACCTACCACTCTCAGGCCTCACTCAACTCAGTGAAAGACTGCATTTTCCATCCTGCAGTGAAACACCTACCACTCTCAGGCCTCACTCAACTCAGTGAAAGACTGCATTTTCCATCCTGCAGTGAAACACCTACCACTCTCAGGCCTCACTCAACTCAGTGAAAGACTGCATTTTCCATCCTGCAGTGAAACACCTACCACTCTCAGGCCTCACTCAACTCAGTGAAAGACTGCATTTTCCATCCTGCAGTGAAACACCTACCACTCTCAGGCCTCACTCAACTCAGTGAAAGACTGCATTTTCCATCCTGTAGTGAAACACCTACCACTCTCAGGCCTCACTCAACTCAGTGAAAGACTGCATTTTCCATCCTGTAGTGAAACACCTACCACTCTCAGGCCTCACTCAACTCAGTGAAAGACTGCATTTTCCATCCTGTAGTGAAACACCTACCACTCTCAGGTACTGACTGAAGCTGGAAGATACTCCACATCCTGTATTCCTGGATTGCTAACATTCTCATGTATTACTATAGATTTGTAACCATTTTACCTGTAGTTTGTAATATTCTGTGCATGCAGTATGTACTATAGTCATTTAATGTTTCTGACCAATATTTCATGTAGACACAGTTATTAATATTTTGGGTGATAGAATTTGGTTGCTAAACTTTTCAATAGTATAGAACACATGGATACTCTACCCCTCCCCCCCCCCTCTTTTCTCCTCCCCCCCCCCTCTTTTCTCCTCCCCCAGTTGTAAATACCTCCATATAACTGTTCAATCCTATTCTCTGTTATTCAGGCCTCACTCAACTCAGTGAAAGACTGCATTTTCCATCCTGCAGTGAAACACCTACCACTCTCAGGCCTCACTCAACTCAGTGAAAGACTGCATTTTCCATCCTGTAGTGAAACACCTACCACTCTCAGGCCTCACTCAACTCAGTGAAAGACTGCATTTTCCATCCAGGCCCTGGGGAGATAGCGCAGCTAAGCGGACAAGGGCACATGTAGGAGTGTGGGGATAGATGCATGGGATTGGTTGGGAAGAGTCTGTGGGTGTGATTATGTTCTGTGTAAGACAGTGTGGGGGAGGTCTTACCTCAGTGCCACTTGGGATTCGGGCCAGCAAACAGCTTCCTGTCCTCCAGCTCCTGTTTGCCTGGGCCTGCAGGTTTACACAGCCTGATGGTTGAGGCTTCTAGCTTCCCTCAGGGCTGCTGCAGCGTGGATGGTGGCCGGCACCTATGGGAGCAATTGGCAGGCATTACTGAAGGTATGGCTACCGGTGTGGGCCCCCCCCCGCGGCCTACCTCCCCCTGGAGCACCCCCTGCGGTCTCCCCTGCTGCCTCCCGTGCGGTCCCTGCCCCTGGGGGCCGCACCAGCACTGGCAGGCATTCCCAACCGCCTGCCAGGCTCTTCCCTGATCCCACTCCTCGGGCCCGGTTGAGGACTGGGAGCCCGAGCCCGTGGCAACGCCAGGACCGCGTGTCTGGGGGCTCCAGACACGCGGCCTACCTCCAGTGCCTGTGATTTGCGGCCTTCTGCGGCCGCGCGCGTGGCACGGCCTTCTGCACGAGGCCTGCTACTGCCGCGCGGCCAGCCGCCTCCATTCCCGCACGGCCTGGTACTCCCAGGCCGGGGATGCGGCCTAGTACCGCGGAAGTACTGCCTAGTACGGCGGAAGCAGCAGGCCGCGCGGCCTATTACTATAAGGCCGGGGATGCGGCCTGCTACCGCCGCGCGGCCTCCTGGTGCGGCTGCCGCGCGGCCTACACGCTGGTCTCCCTCCACACCATCCGCCCCGGCCGCCTGTGCTGGATTGCGGTCCGGGGGCGGTGGGCGGCGGATACAGCCATCCGGGCGGCAGACGGCCGCCCGGCGACGGTCCAGGTCCCCCCGCGGCCCGCGGGGAGGTGTGGTGGTGAGTAGGCCCTTGCGGGCCGCGCGGGGTACATGGGTACCGCCGTTGGGAGTCCAGGGGGGGTCCCCTTGCCCGTCGGGAGCCTCCTCTGCCAGTGAGGAAGGCTCCCAGGGCTGTCTCACCTGTGTCCCCCCCCCCCCCCCCCTCCCCCTTTCCCCTGTTGGCTCTGTCCGTTCTGTTTGGGGGGGCCCAGCTTGCCTTGGCTGGTCCCCCCTCCTCTTGCCCGGTGTCCTCTTCCCCTCTCTCTCTGGTGGTCCCCCCCCCTGCTCTGCTTTCCTCCCTTTCCCCTCCTGTTTCCCCCTTCCTGCTCTATCCCCCCCCCTGTCCCTCCCTGTCTGCCTTCCCTTTGTCCCCCCCCCCTCTTCCTATCCTGCCCCCCCCCTCTTCCTAGCCTGCCCCCCCTCTTCCTAGCCTGCCCCCCCCCCCCACCACCACCCCACCACCCCTGTGTAGGTCACTTACCTCGGCCATCTCCTCTGGGGCGTGGGCTCTCATCTTCTCTGCTGCTTCTTCTCAGGATACTGCTGCTGTTCAGGGACCGTCCAGCAGGTGGCGCTTGGATCACAGCCGATGTCTTCTGTGGATGCTGGGACTGCTGATTCTTCGCCTCAGCCTTCTGTGAGCGCAGTGCCGGGCTTGGATCGCCAGGCTGCGACCGGTGAGTACGCTTCCCCCCTCCTTTTCGCGCTTCGCGTGCATACGTTGTTCCTTCCTTTATTCAGTCTGGTCCTCTTGCACACTCAAAAAAAAAAAAAAAAAAAAAAAAAGAATGCACTGTAAATTGCCAACTGGAATAAATTATCAAAAAAAAAAAAAAAAAAAAAAAAAGAGAAAAGTAAAGTGCATACGACAAAAGTGCTATGACTTATACATGAAGATTGATCGTTCACAAAAAAAAAAAAAAAAAAAGAATAAGAACACTGAAGAGAAATAAAAACAAAACATATATACAAGAACAGCAAAACAACAATTATAAAAAAAAATAAAAAAAAAAAAAAAAAAAAAAGAACGAAGCGGAAGTAAACAACTGAAATAGAATACAAGTACTTAGGTGCATGGCCGCCGCTTCCCCCTCCCCCTTGAATTTCAGTATGCATCGTATGTTTCAGTGCGCTTTCCTGCAGCGTCCCGAGTTCGTGTGACTCTGGGTGTTGCTGGGCTTATATGGCCCGCTTGGCTTGCGCGCAATGCTAGGGAGCAGATGGTGGGGAGGGGCTTTTATTGCAGGGACGTTCCCTCCTGCCACGGGGGTCCCTTGACTAAGAGGGACATTAGGGGCTCCAGGAGGGTCGTGGGGAGCATGCTCTGGTCGGTTACACCCCATGGCACATGTTCAAATGCACCCTGTGTTCTGGTTTGCATGGTCGGGGAGAGGGCTCCCCGGGCATGCGCTGCGTGGTTCTGTGGTCAGGACACTTTCCGGACGTGTATCGTCCGTGGGAGGAGCTGGGTTGGTGGAGGTACGTTTTGCACTTTAGTTGGCGGTGCAACCCTTCTTGGCCTGGGGCCGGATGGGCTCCGGTCTCTGGTTTTGCTTAGGTTTCACCTGGTGCCTCCGCACGGTGCGTTTTTTTCGTCCTCTCTGCGATCTGTCGGGATGGGGACGTGGGTGCTCTCGGTGCTGGACCCCCAGTCCATGGGAGAGCTCCTTCAAGTGGTGTGGGTCCAGTTTCCCAAGACCGCTCGATTAGCTTACTTCCCAATCGTTATAGGTGCCCGTTTCCTTCCGGGGGCTGGGTTTGAGTTGGTGGCTCGGCGCAGCGGTATGCGTGGGTGGGGCTGCGGGGCCTGGGGCCTTGCTGACGAAGGCGGCGGTGGAATTGGTCTTCCGGCTGCTGCCGGTACGCCCGTCGAGTTGTTGTTTCTGGGCTGTGTTCTGATAGTCAGAATTGGGTGGCTATGTGCCTCCACGTAAGTTGCTCCCGATGTCGCTTATGTGGGGCCGTCAGTGTCGCATGTACGCACTCTGCTGTTGCAGTGGTTTTCTTGGGATAGTGTTTTGGAGTTTCTGAGTTCCATGGCCAAGGCCTTATTCGTGGGTCGGGATGTGTGCTCTTGTCTCCTGGATAGTGGGATCAATTCCTGTGAGGGAAACGCCGGTTGCCCCTGGCTGCGGTTTGGGGCATCAGGCAGGAGGCGTCGGGGGCTTGGAGGGGCGTTGTGGGTTTCGGCTGCGCTACCCGTGGGCTCTCCGGGGTACGCTGGGCTTTGCCTGTTGGGGTTGCCCTTGGGACTGTATGGGGTTCCTGCTGGGCCTCCTCTAATGCTGGCTTGTGCAATCTGGCCCCCTGTGTCCTTTTCTGCTGGCTTCCACCTGTTTCGCCGCCGCAGCAGGTTTTGGGCCATTTGGGCTCTCGGGAGTGTGCTGCCTCTTGCCAATACGCTGGCTCTGGCGGACGCTGGTGTTCTTGGAGGTCCCCCTTTCTGGTGGCATGGTAGGCATGTGGTACCCAGTTCACGAGCAAGGGGGTGGGTTTTCCCTGGGGACCATCGTGGGGTGATGCTGGCTGTCTTTCACATGTTACAGTACCCTATACCCCGGAGGTACTCTGGTACTCTGGCTCGGTGCTGTTTGAGGCTAGGGGAGGCTGGTCAGGGTTTGTCCGGTGGTTGCCGATATGATGGCCGATGCTCTGTCTTGTTCATTATAGAGCGTACTCGTGGGTACGTTTCGTTTTTGGGTTCCGGTATTTGACTGCTAATATACATGTTTGGTTCCGTTGAGTAAGCGTTGGAATGGACTTCCTTCAGGTTTCGCAGCTCGATGGCTGTTGTCATTGGGAAGGGTAAGTTGGTTGAGCTTGGCTGTTTCATCGATAGAATCTGTGCAATTCTTGGATGTTGCAGGGTTGACTTTCTGCATCCTCCTGGGGTAGGTGGGATGCACGGGGTTATGGTTGGGCTCCTACCAAGCTGTGGAAGTCTCTACCTACCTCTATTGAAGTCTCATTCCATTTTTGGTCCACTTGGAGTTCCAGTGGAGAGTGGAGACGTCCAGCCGCCCAAGCTTATCCGGGCAGGCACATGTTCTGGTGATTTATTCACTGTGATATTGTGAGTGCAATCTTGTTTCAGCGCATTATCTTTTCTTTTGCGGTATTACACTAGGTAATTTATTTATTTATTTTTTCTGTTCCTGTTTTAGATTATGTACAGCCGTATCTCATTCCCCTCTGTGTCTAAGTATATGTTGTAAAAGGTCGGGAACTGGGCCACGACCTTGAGAGGCTGTTGTAACTACTCCAGATAAGTGTGGGTATATCTAGATGCCATTGTCACTAATTTGGAGGTATCATATGTAGATATACTGTTTGTATTTTGTCCTGGCAAGCTGTAATGGGTTTCCAGGATGGTCTGTATTATACCGTTCCGATCGGGGGCGGTGCAGGGTTCCGTCATTTGCCTGTTTTCGTTGGGAGTACTGTTCCGTCCCTGGGATTGTTCGGCCTCCTCCCCGGTTTGTTTCTCGGAGATGGGTTTTTTCACCCCCCCGTCCATCTAGTTGGGGTGTTCCTCTTGGGGGCTCGACTTCCTGGATAGGGATGGTGGGGAATTCAAAGGGCATTTATTTTGGTTGGGGGCGGCTACAGACACCGCCAGGCTGGGCGTGCCTGCGCCGATGGTTCAGAGGGCTCGAATGGCGGAGGTTCGGTGGTCTGGCTCCGGCTACGTGAAGGGGGTGTGGCTCCTCCACATACGGGGTCTGCTGCCCCGCCTCATGGGGTCCAGGGGTTTTTGTCATCCCTGGGTGGAATGACGTGGGTCGGTGGGGGTTTAGGACTTGGGTGCTCTTCGATCGGGACATGTTACGCATTCTGTTTCTTCCCTGAGGTTCCCAGGGGCTAGGCTGCGCCTATCGCCCTTTCCTGTTGGCAGTGCACTCCGCAATGTGAGTGCCCTGGTGCGCTGCCGTCGGTCATCAGAATGGATGGGTTTCTGGGTTTGTCATGGCCATAACAAAAATGACTACACGTATAACGGACAAAATGAACAACTACAACATGAACACTTCCAGTTCGCCTTTTGGGTTTGGCCAAAGGTGGCCTGGGTATCTTGAAGGGAGGGGTGCGCTTGCTGGAGGTCGGACTTGACCTCTGTTACTCTAGCGCTGCGTGAAGTGGTGGAACAGGCCATGGCTGGTTGTGGTGGGGTCCCCCGCTGATTTAGGCGTAAAACAGCGGGGTTGTGGCGGGGGTATGTCCTTGCCAATTGAGTTTGAGGTTACGTTTAAGTAGATGGAATGAGATGAACAAGTTTTTTAAGGTCTCAAACCTCCCCTGCTCTAAAGGTTTAACTTTAGGTTGCCTGAGGTCTCGTGCCCATCGAGCGTGGATAAGGTCGGCTGATGGCAGGCATTGGAAGGATTTTTTATGACGAGGGGGGAGGTGAGAGGGAGTGGTGATTAGGAACCACTCCATGTTTTTATTGGCAAGGACGGTTGGGTCACTGTATAACACTATGGGTGGAGTTATATATGTATATATGTTAATTTATGCTTATTTATGTCTAATGTTTTGGTTACAGAAAAGAAGAGATTCAATAAATAAAGTTATGGATGTGTTATGCAGTAATTTAGTTGTGATAATAAATGCTGTGGCCTGTTTCATCCATACTAAGTGGTCTGTCGTTATTGGGGGGTTTAATGGGGTTAGAATTTGTTCTAGGCTGCATCGCGATTCCCCACTACGTACATACAAGGCCCTGGGGAGATAGCGCAGCTAAGCGGACAAGGGCACATGTAGGAGTGTGGGGATAGATGCATGGGATTGGTTGGGAAGAGTCTGTGGGTGTGATTATGTTCTGTGTAAGACAGTGTGGGGGAGGTCTTACCTCAGTGCCACTTGGGATTCGGGCCAGCAAACAGCTTCCCTCCCGCCCACCCTATACTATATTTTGTCACAGCTAGCCGGGGGTATGTCCTTGCCAATTGAGTTTGAGGTTACGTTTAAGTAGATGGAATGAGATGAACAAGTTTTTTAAGGTCTCAAACCTCCCCTGCTCTAAAGGTTTAACTTTAGGTTGCCTGAGGTCTCGTGCCCATCGAGCGTGGATAAGGTCGGCTGATGGCAGGCATTGGAAGGATTTTTTATGACGAGGGGGGAGGTGAGAGGGAGTGGTGATTAGGAACCACTCCATGTTTTTATTGGCAAGGACGGTTGGGTCACTGTATAACACTATGGGTGGAGTTATATATGTATATATGTTAATTTATGCTTATTTATGTCTAATGTTTTGGTTACAGAAAAGAAGAGATTCAATAAATAAAGTTATGGATGTGTTATGCAGTAATTTAGTTGTGATAATAAATGCTGTGGCCTGTTTCATCCATACTAAGTGGTCTGTCGTTATTGGGGGGTTTAATGGGGTTAGAATTTGTTCTAGGCTGCATCGCGATTCCCCACTACGTACATACATGTAGTGAAACACCTACCACTCTCAGGCCTCACTCAACTCAGTGAAAGACTGCATTTTCCATCCTGTAGTGAAACACCTACCACTCTCAGGCCTCACTCAACTCAGTGAAAGACTGCATTTTCCATCCTGTAGTGAAACACCTACCACTCTCAGGCCTCACTCAACTCAGTGAAAGACTGCATTTTCCATCCTGTAGTGAAACACCTACCACTCTCAGGCCTCACTCAACTCAGTGAAAGACTGCATTTTCCATCCTGTAGTGAAACACCTACCACTCTCAGGCCTCACTCAACTCAGTGAAAGACTGCATTTTCCATCCTGCAGTGAAACACCTACCACTCTCAGGCCTCACTCAACTCAGTGAAAGACTGCATTTTCCATCCTGCAGTGAAACACCTACCACTCTCAGGCCTCACTCAACTCAGTGAAAGACTGCATTTTCCATCCTGCAGTGAAACACCTACCACTCTCAGGCCTCACTCAACTCAGTGAAAGACTGCATTTTCCATCCTGCAGTGAAACACCTACCACTCTCAGGCCTCACTCAACTCAGTGAAAGACTGCATTTTCCATCCTGCAGTGAAACACCTACCACTCTCAGGCCTCACTCAACTCAGTGAAAGACTGCATTTTCCATCCTGCAGTGAAACACCTACCACTCTCAGGCCTCACTCAACTCAGTGAAAGACTGCATTTTCCATCCTGCAGTGAAACACCTACCACTCTCAGGCCTCACTCAACTCAGTGAAAGACTGCATTTTCCATCCTGTAGTGAAACACCTACCACTCTCAGGCCTCACTCAACTCAGTGAAAGACTGCATTTTCCATCCTGTAGTGAAACACCTACCACTCTCAGGTACTGACTGAAGCTGGAAGATACTCCACATCCTGTATTCCTGGATTGCTAACATTCTCATGTATTACTATAGATTTGTAACCATTTTACCTGTAGTTTGTAATATTCTGTGCATGCAGTATGTACTATAGTCATTTAATGTTTCTGACCAATATTTCATGTAGACACAGTTATTAATATTTTGGGTGATAGAATTTGGTTGCTAAACTTTTCAATAGTATAGAACACATGGATACTCTACCCCTCCCCCCCCCCTCTTTTCTCCTCCCCCCCCCTCTTTTCTCCTCCCCCAGTTGTAAATACCTCCATATAACTGTTCAATCCTATTCTCTGTTATTCAGGCCTCACTCAACTCAGTGAAAGACTGCATTTTTTCTCCCCACTTCCCACCCACCCACCCTCCCCTCCCCCCGCCCACCCAGGGTCCCCCTTAATATATAGCATGCTCCTCCAGCTGTTTGAGATTCTCACCCAATTACCTCTTCATTCCCCTAACATCTTACCAATAGCTGCTTCTCTGTTAACTCGTTCAGCCATCACCTCCAAACTTCCCCTGCTACCTCTTGTCTCAAATCCCCATGGTTTCCTTTAGATTGTAAGCTCACGGGCCATCTAGCCAAGCACTTTATATAAAAGAGCTCCAATGGCTAGATATCAGCTTACGGGCAGGGCTCTCTTACCTCTTGTATTTGTCTGTGTATATTGTACGTTTCTCCACTAATTGTACAGCGCTGCGGAATCTGTTGGCGCTTTATAAATAGCAATAATAAATAATAAATAAGTGCTCAGTTATTTCCAAAAATGTTTGTTGTTTCTAGTGAAACCCTGTGAATTTTTTCATGCATGTTTTTTGACTTTGTCTATAAAAATAAAATAGCGCTGTTGGCTAAAGGAAAAGGAGCTGACACAGACATAGTGGGATTTATTTTAACGGAAATCTGATTCATAGCAAATTAAAAGAACGTTTTAGCAAACGTAGCTGGTTTAGAGAAATTTCTTAAACTCCGCTAACAGCTTGGTGATTTTAGCCTCAACCCCTAAAGAAGTTTAATAACGAAAAATAAACAGCAGTTTTTCAGTGTCTATAAACTAACCATAGAGAAACAATTGTAATTTCTGGAGTCTGGTTTAAAGAGCTTGCAATTCATTCATTTTAATGATCCCCTTTAAAGGACAACTAATGTGACCCATCTCGGTTAAGTGGTCTGTAGTTTGAACCCTGTAATGTAAACCCTGTATTGTAAAAATGGTAATGTCTCCATTAATGGGTTAAAAACGACTCTAGTGGCTGTTTTCCTGACCGCCACTAGAGGCACTTCCACCACCATAACTAGAGTAGAACTTGGTTCTTCAATCAAATGAGTGTATGTTCTCGTCACCAGTGCTTCTCTATGAGAAGTATGTTCTCGTCAAATGAGTGTATGTTCTCGTCACCAATGCTTCTCTATGAGAAGCATTTGATTGGACAGAATAGCGGGTGACATCGGAAAGCATGCTAACGTTGACAAAGGCAAGGAAACGAGGCAGGTGATTTTTGTTTTGTTTTTCATCTCAATAGATTTCCATTCAAAGGTATATTGAAAAATGTGATCACAATATTTTTTTAAATGTATTCATTTAAAAAAAAAAAAAAAAAAAAAAAAAAAATTACGGCCCACTTCTACAATGTTAGACTGAACCGGCGAGACAGGCTATCATGTAATATTTGAATGCCACCCCGTGTTTGAAATAGACTTTTTACAGCGTATGAGTGAACACGGAAGACATTTAAATATGCATGACTGCTTTTACGTTTAGGCATTCATTCTCCTCTAATAGAGCAGTAAAATCTAAATATAAAACCCGATCTCTTTTACTGGCCATAATTTATTTAGACAAATGTGGCTGTAAAATTGTATTAATGGCTATCGTTCTATAATTTAGCTATAGACCTTGATCAAACCGGTTTGTAACATAATAGCATCTTTATTTTATTAAAGAAGTTGTATGGGCTAAAATTAAAGGGACACTAATGTTTTTGAGGGAGATTGCATGGGTTTTGTTCTCCTCCTTAAACTCGATTAGTTAATTGTGTAGTAGGGTTCCATGAATACCATTGTTCATTCCAATGCATGAATTGGCAAATGTGGTCTTTTTCATACGATGCTTTAAATTCATACATTGCTTTCCCATAATTCTTTGTGCACGTATTTAGTAAAAAGAGCTACGAGCAGGTAATCTGAACGTCAAAAGATCACAGGCAAATGTAAAATCTTAAAGATATAATTGCCTTAAAATAATAACAACAAAGTATTTAACCAGGAACAGTACATTCAGATTACTCTGGTTTCCAGGTACGCCCTGGGCATGTTACGTTTGCCCAAATCTCTTTCTTCAGTTTCAGTATTGTATCTGCAAGTGGGCACACAGTTGCCCTGCCCCGATAATGCCCACGGAGCCATAATCTCTACGCTTAGAAACTGGCGATGTGGCTAGGACGGTTTATAATTGCATATCATTCTCTATTCTAGGATATCCGGTCTTCTTTGACATGACCGGTACTCTTTAATGCATGGGAAAAAAATTATAAAAAATCATGATATATATTATATTCTTCAAAAAACTCTCACATAGCCTAGAAAAGGAAAAGAATAAATAGTAAAAATAAAAAACCTCTTCTGGCAGCAGATGAAGTAGAGTGCCAGATAAATAGTTGTGAGATGATTGTTAAAAAACTAATTTGTAATTTGCCAGAATATAATCCTGTTTGATCAGTGTTATTTGCTCCTCATTCTTTTAAAATTCAGCACGCTTAACTGTTCTACCAGGGTTTTATGAAAGTTTAAAAATTGCTTTGCGGTCCCTAAAGTAATTTGACAAGTCTGACAGCTATTGATTAAAAACTTAAAATTATTCAGACTGCCTGATGGCTAGGGGGATTAGTTTAGAGGGGGGTGTAATGTTTTTTAACTTTTGTTAATATTTTAGTTCGTTTTTTCATTGAAGGCAAAATAAAATATCTAAACACGCATACACTGAACAAAATTATAAACGCAACACTTTAGTTTTTTTCCCCAATTTTTCATGAGCTGAACTCAAAGATCTAAGACTTTTTCTATGTACACAAAAGGCCTATATCTCTCAAATATTGTTCACAAATCTGTCTAAATCTGTTTTAGTGAGCACTTCTCCTTTGCCGAGATAATCCATCCACCTCACAGGTGTGGCATATCAAGATGCTGATTAGACAGCATGATTATTGCACAGGTGTGCCTTAGGCTGGCCACTATAAAAGGCTACTCTAAAATGTGCAGTTTTACTTTATTGTGGGGAACCAGGGAGAGGGGGGGGGAAGAAGAATCAGTAAGTGTCTGGTGCAGATGAGCTTCCATGAGACTGCTTCTGACAGCTTGTGCAGAAAGGATGCTGGATGTGGAGGTCCTGGGCTGGTGTGGTTACATGTGGTCTGCGGTTGTGAGGCCCGTTGGATGTACTGTCAAATTCCCCGAAACGCCTTAGGAGACAGCTAATGGTAGAGAAATTAACATTCAATTCACGGGCAACCGCTCTGGTGGACATTCCTGCAGTCAGCATGCCAATTGCACGCTTCCTTCAAAACTAGCGACATCTGTGGCATTGTGCTGTGTGAATATTATTATTATTATGATGATGTTATTTATATAGCGCCATCAATTTCCGCAACGCTTTACAATGGGTGGACGAACAGACATGCAGTTGTAACCAGACAAGTTGGACACACAGGAACAGAGGGGTTGAGTGCCCTGCTCAATGAGCTTACATGCTAGAGGGAGTGGGGTAAAATGACACAAAAATGTAAGGATAGTATTAAACTAGTGACAGTTGCAGAAGAGGAATCCGTCAGGAGCTATTAACAGTTTAATTGATACGCTTTTATGAAGAAGTGGGTTTTAAAGATTTTTTGAAGGAGTGGAGACTGGGTGAGCATCTAACGGAGGAGGAAAGCGAGTTCCACAGGAACGGTGCAGCCCTCGAGAAATCTTGAAGGCGAGCATCAGAGGTGGGAGTACAGTCAGAAGATAGACGTAAGTCTTCAGCATATCGTAAGGGCCTATACGGGAAATACTTGTGTATAGAAATGATATTGGAAGCCAAAGGAGCAAATGAGTTTACCAAGGGAGGCAGTATAGATGGAAAACAGTAGGGGACCAAGGACTGAACCTTGGAGGACACCAACAGAGAGGAGTTGGAGAGAAGAAGCAGAGCCAGAGAAAGAAACCCTGAAAGAGTGCTGTGAGAGGTAGGAGGAGCACCAGGAGAGAGCAATATCTTGTAGACCGATATTGCGGAGGATGAGAAGAAGCTGTTGATGATCAACAGTGTAAAAAGCCGCAGACAGGTCAAGGAGAATTAGGGTAGAGTAGTGACCACGAGATTTTGCAGTGAGTAGATCATCGAATACTTTGGTCAGTGCGCATTTTAGAGTGGCCTTTTATTGTGGCCAGCCTAAGGCACACCTTTGCAATAATCATGCTATCTCATCAGCATCTTGATATGCCACACCTGCGAGGTGGGTGGATTATCTCAGCAAAGGAGAAGTGCTCACTAACACAGATTTAGACAGGTTTGTGAACAATATTTGAGAGAAATAGGCCTTTTGTGTACATAGAAAAAGTCTTAGAACTTTGAGTTCAGCTCATGAAAAATGTGGGTAAAAACAAAAGTGTTGCGTTTATAATTTTGTTCAGTGTATATATTCTATATTCCTGCACCATAAAAAAAAAAAAAATCCATTGCAACTGTGAAATTAAATTAAATTAGATATTTGGTATGTGGATAGAAAGACAGGACGCTTCCACTTTCATCCTGCATTTATTTTACGTAGCGTGGCTATCATCTTTGCATATTCGAACACAATTCTGAGCTTTAAAACTACTTTAAACTTCAAAGTAAACCAATACAGGTCACGTTCACCAAGTAACATTTGAAAAGCAAAGCTTTTTCCTGGCTTTTTATATATTAGTTTTTATGGAAACACTTGGCCCACCCACCCTCTGCCGTTATCGGCTGAGAAAAACTTCTTAGATTTCATTTGATCCTTGGCTTTTTTACATTTATTTGTTGTATGCGTTAAACCTTTTGTCTTTATGTTTAGTTATTTCTAAA
Source organism: Pelobates fuscus (assembly GCF_036172605.1). Taxonomy (NCBI): domain Eukaryota; kingdom Metazoa; phylum Chordata; class Amphibia; order Anura; family Pelobatidae; genus Pelobates; species Pelobates fuscus. The sequence continues at coordinate 154,995,433 of NC_086325.1, read as the reverse complement.
ATGCTTTTGCTTTTTATTCCTATTTTTTTTTTTTTTTTACACTTCTTTTTTTTTTTTTTTTCTGCTTTACCAACCATGGAGTAAATCTCAATACTTTTGCATGCTTTCTTTTTTTTGTGTGTTAGAGCATCTGTTAAACTTAAGTGCCTCTGAAGTTCATAATCTGGACATGTTTAATTATAATAATCTGGTTGGGCTACTGCTTTTTGGTTACCGCTCTGAACTTGTATTCACGAACAGCTGGCCCCAGCAGCACATGTCATTAAAAGAACCTAATACTATCTTGCCCCTCTGTCCCTTTTGCCTGGCTGCAAATAACAAGTTAAAAAACCTTTTTTCCCTTGCCTGCTTCCAGTGCTGATGTCCCTTAATGCTGGGTCACTCTCCTCCACCGATGTCACAGCGATTCGGGAGCCTAATGCGCATGCGCGGCGATCAGTAGGCCTCTCTAATAGGAAAGCATTAACTCATTCCTATGGGTTTTTTCAAGACGCTGGATGTCTTCTTGTAAAGATTGAGGACCTCCAGCGGGTTTCGTGGAGTTAAAGCTGGGAGACAGCCACTGGAGGCAGTCTTAACCCTGCAATGTAAAAATTGTAGTTTTTCCAAAACGGGACAAGGCAACCAGACCACTTCAGTAGATTGTGTGCAGATTACGGACCTTTCAACGTGACGCAAATTATTAAAAGAGAAGTGCAAACTATGCTCATAGTCTCGATCCTGATTCTTCATCAATTGAAACCTTACCATGGATCAAACAGTAGGATAGTGAGATAGGGCTGTAATTTGTGAGTCTGTTCTGTTCCCTTGGCCTGCAGCTGCCAGGCAACGCCCGACCAACTCCATTACACCTAACACTCGCAGCAGAAAACTTTCACTATTTAATGACCAGAAATGTGCACGGTCTGCATTTATCTCATAAACCAGAAATATTCCTTCAATCCGTGTTAATGTGCCTTCTAGATGAACCCATACATTGTGTTTTGCTTATTTGTGTGTTTTGTCTATAAACCTTTTGTTTGATTATAATACTCTGTTTCATGTTGACGTTACATTTCTGGTCTTTGCTCTTTCCAAATAATATTTATTTGTAATTGCGTGCCTTGATTGGTGCATCAGCTGTTTGTATAAGTGGTGTACACAGGAGGCAGGGTACCAGTCTCCCACCTGGTGATAGACTCTATGATCTCACCTCCTTGGAGATGCATTCTGTATCCTAGCAACCAGCACAAATTATAGGGGGAATTTATTAAGACACTACAACCATCCTTACAGTCGTCCTGTTATGCAAACAGGCCCTGGGTTTATGTTAACCTGCCGAAACATGAATCTATAAATTGTGATAGCAAATATTTGCTTCAAAAAAACTATTTTTAGGTAACATTTCCTGTTTACTTCTATAAGGTTTTTGTTATTCCGGCATAGATGCCAGCAGTGCCGGGGAGTGATGTGTGCGCACCCATAATGCATTGCAGGATACTGTAATAAGCTACACATACACTGCCAAACAGGAAGATATAAAACTGCAGTGTCGTAATTCTTAACCTGTGTATTTTATAGCACTTTTTCCCAACAGTTTTGTTTGTGTGAGGTAGAGAATCAACATGGATTGTATTTAACGCAAGCCATAGGTTGTGATTTGTAAACGTATATACAAACTGACTTACGTAAAACTCAGTGACCCCTCTTAATCATGGGAAGTCCCTCTTCGGGACCAAAATTATTCTGTCTCTCATTTAATTCCCAGTATTTCTAATTTCAATCCCAGTGTTCCCTCTCTTCTAGTCCAGTATTTGGCTATAAAATTTAAGATTTCCTCTTTTAAAGCCTAGTATATAGAACCTAGTTCTATCCCAAACATAGGCATTGTTAGTGGGGGCTTTGGGATGAAGTCCTGGATATCTAGAGTTGGAAGAGAATGCAGGAGGATATTAGCGTTTTGTTTTCTGTTTTGAATTGTATATGAGGCACCTGCTTCTTACAGCAGCCGCCTATCAAAAAAAGAAAGATCAGTAGTATACTTTAGGCTGTGTAGAGGGAGGGGGTAGTACTCCCCCTGGTGACTATCAGGATGGGAAAAAGGGACTTTGCTGAACACCCCTCTATTAGCTTTGAAGCATGTGCTTGTTTCCAGCTAGGCTTTCATGAGATCCCAAAGAGCACCCTACACATGGGTCGAGAGGAGCGGAGTTACAGTAATGAGTCCTGACATGTCCCCATCTCACTGGTGGTGGAGGGGACATTAAGATTTGCTTTGGGCTCCATCCCCAGGTGTGTCTGGAACCTAGCAACACCCTGTGTCTATAAATCTGCCATTTCCCACCAGAGACCTTTAGAATTTCCCTATCCCCCGTGTGAATCGCCCTGAGATTTCCAAATAAAGCCTGAGAGCCCATAGGTACGATCGAATGCTGGAAGACAGACGTATGCAGTACATTTCGGATGTGCCACAGTGTATGGTAGCAACTTCACAAAATCCAAATGTGACAGCAGCAACAACGGCACATGAGTAACAGCTGCTTAGCAGTAAATAACAGCTGCCAACGTGCAAATAAAAAATATCCCACTGCCTGTTAAATCAGACACAATAAAATGTTTTCCAACTCTACGTTCTGTCTGTCACTGATGTTCAACAGCAGCCTTCAAGCTGTCCGTGGACTACAACTCCCATAAGCCCCTCAAAGAATAATGTACTGAAGGATCTCCCGTAGTTGCGAGTGTGTTCAATTCAATACGATCACTTTGTATCTCTGTGTCACACACAGACCGGACACTGTAAGGATAGCCAGAGGGTTTCATGACTCAGGACTGTTCTTCTGTATCCGGGACATTTAGAAGCTATGGACTAAAATTGGTTTACAAGACAAGCATGCATAAGTAACTGCCATGTTTCATATCAGTGACTTGGATTGCACGTTGAATGTTGTTACTCTCAACAAATAGAAATGTTAGCCTTAATCAATAAGGTTTTATTCTGCCACAGCACTAGAAATAACTTTAGTGGGCGATATCTAGAGCCATCTATGGCCACGATCTAATAAATCTAGTGCTCTTTACTTCCTCGAAACATTATTTTGATTATTGAAAGACTGGAAAAGACCAAAGTTTTTCACCAAATAAAGACATGTTAAAAGAAGTGCTATTGTATTTAAAATGTGACTTTTAGGATAGTTATTTATATTTCTGTATTTCCCCTAATTCTAGCCTTACCTGATATGGTGCCATTCCTTTTGGTTCAGTAAGGAGCCCCCAGCTACAACAAGCCTGAGAAATAGAGTGATTAAAATAAATTAACACACAGAAGGGGGGACTTTCTTTTTCCAAAACAGAACAATGCCATCAATTAATTCCGTCGTACCGCCAATCTGTCTCTCCATGTTAGCAAGCGGTGGCTTCTGGCTGATTACCGTCTAACGAAGATTAAGACGAGATGCTTAATCCCATGGATATGTTTATTGTAGGGTCTGGTCTGGCAGTATGGTTTGTGGTTCTTACCGAGAGCTTTTACATTTATTCTCACGTCTTCACAGTCAGAACCAAGTATTTGTATGTCCATTGCCAGTGTCCTGCAAAGCAAGCTCGGTCGTCTCTAGACCAAATGTAAACAAGCCAACACCAGTTTCTGTTTAATTTAAAGCTTACTTGATTGCTGGTATTTTACGTCTTAAGTATTTTTAATTTTTTTTACCTTATTGACCTTCTAATACTTCTTTATTATTATTATTATTATTATGATTTATTTCTTTATAAAGTGTTGTTCCCTTTGGCCACGTAGACCTAGGGACATAATCCAAATTTAGCAGACTGAGAGCCATTTGTTTCTAAAAAAAAATGAATTATCACCCAAGCCCTTGTCCAAATTCTATTTTTTTATTTGCATCAGAAATGTGAAAGACTAAATCACAGTCTATTGGGCATTTCCCCCTCCTGTGCATGCTCCAGCCAACCTCTGATTAGCAACTACATACTTTGTATCCATGGTGGAGGTAAGAGTCAAATAAAAAGGATATAACTTGTGTTTTTAACTGCAGGCCTTGAGCATTTAGAGAGTAAGAGAGTAGCATTGATGTAGAGCATGGTGTTGTTTGGCCATAACAAGATTGGGTATACCATGTACTTTTTATTGCAATTTGTAAATAATTTTCTGGTGCTCTGGAAGATGGACTCCAGAGTGGCAGGGAAAGGGGGGGGAGGAGGGGGGGGGGGCAAACAAAACCGGGACAGTCCTACCAGATTCGAGACTGTTGGGAGATGTGAATGTGGATTATTTAAGATGGCTTTGCTCAAGTTTGGACAAAGTTCGTCTTTGATTCCCTTGTCTCCTCAACAAAGTGGAACAGTGTTAATGAATAAGATTTAATAGTGGCCTAGTTCTGGGACGTTCTAATTATTAACTATGCCAGCCTCTATGGGGAGTTCCAACCTTTTAAATAACACTGCACATAATTTGTCAGTGTTTTCTCTGGATTGAATTATTTGCAGGCTGCAGAAGATTAGGAGTTCTGCCTGACATTTACCGAACGCAGCACTGTAGATCATGCTGAATCTGCGCTTTTTGCTCCCCGTTGAAATATATCGCTATATAGCAACATTTCCACGCCTCTGCATAAAAGATCAGTTTGTGCCTTAGTGACTGCAGCCCGAGATGAAAATGCTGGCTAATAATTCCATTTTAAGGTGGGCACGGTGCTAATGGCACATTTATGAATACTTTGAAAGGAGCCAACACATATATCTATAGTGTAAAAAAACAAGACGCCAATAACTTGTTCAGTTAAGTACATTGATAATTAAAAACTGGGAAAAAAGCATCCTACTTGTGATTACTATAGGGGATTATCTACTAAATCAGAAATTATGGAGAATTGACAAGGGGATAGCAACGAAAAGAAAAAACAAAATAGTCAAAGTGGAGTCAGAACTAAAAAGGAGAATTTTACTAACATGAGTTCTCAGTGTAGCAGGGCCAGAGTAACATAGGGGCTAATGGAGCTGCAGCTCCCGTCCCATGTCAATGGTAGAGGCCGGCTGAATCTTTAAAATATATATATAATTTTTATTTCACTCCTTGTAAACTTTTGTTTTATGATGTTGTACATTGGGAATTTAGTTGGGATGTACGGGGGAAAAAAACTTGTGTAGTATGAAATAGCATGAATTGTGTGCTTTGCAAATGCTCGTTTCTTGTATCTCTCCAACAGCCCAACATCCTCTTGTTATCATGTGGCAGTGTGCTAGGCCTCCTTTTCTGCTACACTCACTACATCCACCTCTTTAGGTCCCAGGCTGTATACCGGGAGCATGCTTCTGTCTGCTTTATCCCTCATCGAGATCACCATTTATTTGGTGCATATTACGCAATGCCTAGTGATTATACATTATGATCTTGAGCAAACAGCATGCGTGATCATGTAACAGGAAGCACAAAGTACACCCTGGGACATACACATGTCATGTTTAGAGTGCTGTTTACAGATTATTGGCTGAGACGTGACACGAGGTATGTATTGCTGTAGGACACTATACCTTGTGTATGTGATCACGTACGTTGTACACACTGTTTAGCAGTTCTACCTCTTCCAAGTTAAACAAAGGCAGGATTTAAAGGGTTAAGGTGGGTGAAACCAGGCCTTCTTAGCCTCTTGTTTGTCCTCTCGATATAGAAAGGAATGGAGAGTGAATCAGCTGTCTAATCCAGCCCTTTAAATGCATTCTAAGGGAGATGCCTACCCCTGATATTTTGGTGAGAATATGCAGACAGCCCCCCCCTCCCACAAACACACATATACACACATGCCTTACCATTCAAAATATTCCATGTCTGCATAACTCAGCCACCAGGCTCCACAATCGATGTACATTTTCAGATGCTCTCATGAAAACAAATATAGGACTAAGCTAGTGGTTATTAATATTATATATATATATATATATATATATATAGAATAGATTTGTCATGTACTAGGCAGAGTGTACTGTGGAATGTCCTCTCTGATTCAGATCAGGCACTCCAAGGGTTTATATGTGTGTCCCTATCACCCCCACTGGATCTCTCCTGACTGTAGACGGGCTCGCTGATGAGAATGTATCATGCTGTTCTGTGTCAGAGTGAAGCATGAGGCCCAGGCTTCAAATAAACATAATCCCTTGCCGTCTGTTCATGTTCAGACACACAAAAGTAAAAAAAAAATCGATTCACCTCAATTTAATACAGACACATCGGCTACTCATTTGTATTTTTCTACAGCTCCCCAAAACACCTGCATGGTTACAGAACTGAATTTATTACCCGAGATTCTAACTTACTGATGGCTAACTTTGACGTGGAAGGGCTATTTGTGCGTTAAGCAGGCAATGCATCATGGGATATGTAGTGTACAAACCTCTGCAGTGGCATAGTTAGTCATAATTGTTCTAAAACATTCTACTCACTAAATTGCCTCTGGATTTTAGTATAATAATTGTATCTATTTATTTTTTAAAGCCTAGTAAGTGATATATATATATATATTTTTTTTTTTTATTGTAATAGAATATAAACGATACAGTTTGCAATGCATTTCTAACTCTTGCATCTGTCGAAAAAGATATCCCTGTACAACATGCTCTGAAGATGAAATAAAACCCCGGACAATAGGCTCTGAGCACTTTTTCAGTTCAATTAGACCTACAGGATTTTGTACAGTAATAGTTATTGCCCCAGGCTCTGTCCTCTTCCTAGTTGTATAATATTACAGGATCAGAATAGTCTAGCCATCTATGCCAATGTTTTTATACGAATCCAGTCTATATTTTCTTCCACATAATGCCACTCATGAGTCCATACAGAAATAATATTCTAAGCAAGAATAAGATATCCCATCGATGTGTGATCTGTTCCAATTCACATATAACATTTGTCTGCTTTCTTTTATGATCTTTCTGAAATTTAGCTTTTTTATATTGTTTTATTTAGTATTTTATAAAGCAATGGCTCAAACTCAAATACCAGCAGTGTTCAAGGTATTTTACGGCCAGGTTAATAGACAGACCATCACAGGGCGATATTTTAAAAATATGATTAAAGGATTTAAAAATAATGGCACTTCTTTTGCACATGAAGTCTTTTTTTTTTTTTTTTTTTTTTTTGAAAACACACAACTTTCTGCTAATTTTTCTATTTGCGGTCGGACCGGAGAATCTGTATGTGATTAATACATGCCCCATTTATTTTACATATTTATTTCATGTAGATTAATACATGCCCCCCTTTTTATAACCTATTTATGTCATGCAGGGCTTATTGTTGATTACATAATTACATGTTCTTCGTTTACTATAAATGGTAACAAACGAGTAGCTGTCCTTTAACCAGCATTGGCAGAAATAAGCAGATAGTCTCATTATTAGGATATTTCCTATTATTGATAAGCAATACCCCATTGCCCGCACTTCGTGTCCTCACCTTCACAAGAAGAATCATAACATATAAAGGTGAGTGGGATCAGGATCTCGATCTCCACTTAACCTCTTAATATGTAGTTATTCAGCAATGGTCTTTTTTTTTTTGTGTACATTCATATTTGCAATTGTCCTGCCTTCTTTCTGTGCCTATAGTGCTTCTTTGCCCCTTTAACAGTTCCATGTGTGTCTCTTTGGCCCTGGTTGTAACCTGATGTTGCAGCTTATTGAAGTTTCCAATCTGCCATTATTAACGGTCAGGGATCACAAGAAGCACAGTAAATAAAGAGACACGATGGGAAGAAAGACATGATTTAAGCTGCTCTCATTCTTTCAATTGTTTGAGCAAATAGAATATTGATGAATCAGAAATGATTCTTGCTTATCAATTTATTGGCTCTTTGATGGATGAGCTAAACTGAGCCTCGGCACATGATGTTGGACTGCAGCCTGCCTTGGGCTCGCAGAGAATTCTGGGAGCTGTAGTCCGCACTTGGTGGAATAAAAATGCAGTGTGCAGTTCCATTGTTTCTTCTGTGTATTCTAAGTAATAAAGAAAGCCGTAATGCCTCACCCAACTAAATTACAAGGAGTGTGGATCCTTCTCACAACGTTCAGTGTTCGAGTTCAGACAGCCCAGCCAAAGAATCCTTGATTGACCCAAACGCAGGTGTTTCCTTTCCAAGTGCAAGAAAAAAACCATCAAGTAATGCTTTTAGTTCCATCCCCATCCGACGCCCACTCCCGATACTAACCCATGACCCCGTCATTAATTATGTGTTTGCTTTTTTCTTCTTAGTGCCCAGGTCTTCTTCAAAGTCATATTTCCTCGCAGCTGGATCAACAACTTGTGATGATAGATTGTTCAGCATCATTGTACATACAGAAAGCACTGTAACATTTACCGTGTAAATACAGTGTAATACAACGTTGACTGCTAGTGTCTCTGCGCCAGATGTGCGTATACGTTTATACATCAGTATAGCCACAGACGTCTCTAATCTATAACATCGCTCACTAAATTATTGGATGTCTTAGATGGACACACTGTAGGATTATCTATCTACTTTCACTGCAATCTGGTTGTTAAATCCCATACACTAGCACAGAATGTCCTGCTTAATGAGCAACGGTAACTGTATAATGCTATTCTACCATCAAATGGGTTGGCAAGAGAAGTCCATAATGTTGTTTTTATTATTATTTTTTTGTTTGTTTGTCTTAAGTATATGGTTTTCTATTTTGTTTGTTTTCTGCAATTCCTCACCTGATCAGAGGTCTGGAGATGGATACAGAGTGACCGTATTTTCTACAATGACTGTCACTTTCTTGTCCTCTCTCAGTACACTCACAATTTGGTTAAAGTAGTCTCTGTAGAACAGGGACGGTTACCGTATATTGCATTTTGTAGGGTAGTCCGTGACTCCTGTTTTTTAAATTTATTTCTTAATATTTGGCTTTTATTTCCAAACTAGAAGTCCCCGTACCTAGTGCTTTTGACAGCTGTATATTTGCTTTATGTCTTAGACCCCCAATCCTGTATTAGTACGTAAAGTAAACAGAGCTTAATATCAGTTATCATGCTGCATTATGGGAATTGTAAATTGTCTGCAGCTCTGGGCCATGTGCCCTTGAAGGCCACACACACTGTGTTCTCAGTGGAATGGCACATTTCTACGTGACACTCTGCATTGGTTGTTTGATGGCAATCTCTTGCAGGAATACAATACTGCGCGACGCTGAGAATCTGCTGCTGTGTCACCTAAAAAGTATAATATATAAACACTGGCTAGAAGGGTATTCCTGAGCTAGTTCTTCATTCTTTCTGTGCCCTGGCTCTGAAAATACAGATTCTGGAAGACACATGATGGCAGAAGAATTTAAGGGACTTCAGATGAGTTAATTACAGGCTGCGTGGATTGTAAATAAGCGTGTGAGATTGGATTTAATTTGTCGTCGCTGCTTTTAAGATCCAATGTTGCTTCCAGCATGGCAGTAGATTGGTGATGCTGAGATGCCATCGTCAAAAGCTCTGCGTAGGTAAAGCGAACTCTGTGCCTTCCTGCATAATGTTTCCATAAACATGCCTGAATTGGTAAAGCAAACACTGTGTCTCTTCAGCTCCGGGACGAGGTTCTAACACGCTATCTCTCATACGACTGTTTTGTCTTCACAAACTGTACTCGTGGTATCTTTTTCATAACTTACTTTAAAAAAATTAATAAATCAAAGTGGAAAGATATACTGTGCAGACATGGCTTTTGTCTAGTCTGTGTGTGAGGCATATTCAATCTCACTGTATTTTATATCTGAAGGCAATATATGGGTATTAAGCCTGCCTCAACTCTGGAGAATTGTCAAAGGAAGACTATCTTCTAATTTAGCTGTTTTGACATTAAATTTCTGTTGAGTCTCCTTAACTTCCAGTTTAGTTAAGTACCATCTTAAGTTTTTTTTTATGGCGAAGGCCCAATATTATTTTAAATTGTGTTTTGAGGCTCATTTTCAAACCACATGCTAAACCTGCATTTTTATATATCATTTGTGAGACGTTACATGTATACAAGGCTAAACATTTCACAATATCATTAGCCACTAGACACTGTGCAAATGTAGCCCTGGCGAGCATGCTTTTAACCTGTGGCTTGCTATTTTTAGGTCTGGCTAGTAGTAAAGGAATACAGATGATAAAAATATAATAGTCTGATGGTTGGCTATAACTAGATTGAGAGACACAACCAGAGTAATTTCACCCAATGTCTAACAGAGTTATTTCCTGAAGTCTGAATTGTAGCAAAGTCCTGATATTGAAATGTTCGCCAAAATAGCCAATGCTGTGACTATAGCGTAATTGGAGAGTCTTTCCTCGTCGGCTGTTTCAGTGGAATACAATTTTGAGTTCTGTGGGTAAAACTCTAAGCAACTAGGTGATTTAAAAATCTGCATCTGTTATAGATATACAGAAATTGATCTCTTTTAGAGGGTAATGAATTTACAGTATTACCAGATATCGACCAGAATTGAATTCAGTCTGAACCAGATTGATATTCTAACCCCTTATTACAAAACACATTCACACAATGTCAATCTAAACCTGCCCAAAGACTAGAATTGCATCAAGTCATCTTCTGCTTCTCCCATAAGTATACACTATCCCCAATACACACACTATTCGCGTGACATACACTATTCCCATTACATACACTGTCCCCGTCGCATACACTATCCCCATTACATACGCTATTCCTGTGACATACGCAATCCCCATTACATACACATTCCCGTGACATACACTATCCCCAATACACACACTATTCGCGTGACATACACTATTCCCATTACATACACTGTCCCCGTTGCATACACTATCCCCATTACATACGCTATTCCTGTGACATACGCAATCCCCATTACATACACATTCCCGTGACATACACTATCCCCATTACACACACTATCCCCAATACACACACTATTCCCGTGACATACGCAATCCCCATTACATACACATTCCCGTGACATACACTATCCCCATTACACACACTATCCCCAATACACACACTATTCCCGTGACATACGCAATCCCCATTACATACACATTCCCGTGACATACACATTCCCGTGACATACACTATCCCCATTACACACACTATCCCCAATACACACACTATTCCCGTGACATACACTATCCCCATTACATACACTATTCCCGTGACATACACTTTTCCCATTACATACACTGTCCCCGTCGCATACACTATCCCCATTACATACACTATTCCTGTGACATACACTATCCCCATTACATACACTATTCCCGTGACATACGCTATTCCCATTGCATACACTATCCCCATTACATACGCTATTCCCGTGACATACACTGTCCCCATTAAATACGCTATCCCCATCACATACACTATACCCATTAAATACGCTATCCCTATTACATACACTATCCCCATTAAACACGCTATCCCTATTACATACACTATCCCCATTAAATACGCTATCCCTATTACATACACTATCCCCATTAAATACGCTATCCCTATTACATACACTATCCCCATTAAATACACTATCCCCATTAAATACACTATCCCCATTAAACACGCTATCCCTATTACATACACTATCCCTATTACATACACTATCCCCATTAAATACGCTATCCCTATTACATACACTATCCCCATTAAATACGCTATCCCTATTACATACACTATCCCCATTAAATATGCTATCCCTATTACATACAATATCCCCATTAAACACGCTATCCCTATTACATACACTATCCCCATTAAATACGCTATCCCTATTACATACACTATCCCCATTAAATACGCTATCCCTATTACATACACTATCCCCATTAAATACGCTATCCCTATTACATACACTATCCCCATTAAACACGCTATCCCTATTACATACAATATCCCCATTAAACACGCTATCCCTATTACATACACTATCCCTATTACATACACTATCCCTATTACATACACTATCCCTATTACATACACTATTCCTATTACATACACTATCCCCATTAAATACGCTATCCCTATTACATACACTATCCCCATTAAATACGCTATCCCTATTACATACACTATCCCCATTAAACACGCTATCCCTATTACATACACTATCCCCATTAAACACGCTATCCCTATTACATACACTATCCCTATTACATACACTATCCCTATTACATACACTATCCCCATTAAATACACTATCCCTATTACATACACTATCCCCATTAAATACGCTATCCCTATTACATACACAATCCCCATTAAATACGCTATCCCTATTACATACACTATCCCCATTAAATACGCTATCCCTATTACATACACTATCCCCATTAAATACACTATCCCTATTACATACACTAACCCCATTAAATACGCTATCCCTATTACATACACTATCCCTATTACATACACTATCCCCATTAAATACACTATCCCTATTACATACACTATCCCTATTACATACACTATCCCCATTAAATACACTATCCCTATTACATACACTAACCCCATTAAATACGCTATCCCTATTACATACACTATCCCTATTACATACACTATCCCCATTAAATACACTATCCCTATTACATACACTATCCCCATTAAATACGCTATCCCTATTACATACACTATCCCCATTAAATATGCTATCCCTATTACATACACTATCCCCATTAAATATGCTATCCCTATTACATACACTATCCCCATTAAATATGCTATCCCTATTACATACACTATCCCCATTAAATATGTTATCCCCATCACATACTTTCCCTGTCGCGCACACTATCCCCTGCTTCCTTACATGCACTCATTGTTGTCACTAAATTTACTTCTTGCTGTAACCATTTGGGAGCTATTTTTGGCCCAACATAGCAGCTTCAACTTCCGAAATGCTGCCGTTGATGAGCTGTGAATAATCACTGCCAGTCTGAAGGATTTATTTTACACCAGCTCGAAGCTTAGCGATGTAGAAATTTGGGAGTATCTCGTCTCTTCCAATTTCAGCTTCACACTATTCCAAAAACATACCACTAAGGCCCATTACCAAACTCTCCAACAAGTTTATTTATTAATTTATTTTTTGGGGGGCGAATATCCTATCTTATTCTTGTTGTAAATGTTAAAATATGTCATCGTGTAAATTAAGTTCATTTTTTTTTTAACTCTAATAAATTATACAGGAGGTTCATATGAATAAAAGGGTTCTGTGATGCCAAACATAAAGGAACTTTGTATTGAACTTTGACCATGGGAGGTCCATATTGAGTAAGTCTACTCACACACCTCTCCCACCGTTCTCTGATGATGTTCTTCTTACGTTCTCTGACCTCTCTCGTTACAAAATAAATCATCTGATTCATTCTTTCTGGAAATGCTTTCATGAACCGTACTCCCCAATGAAAAAATGAGGATACATTTATCCAAACTGCGGTTCTTAATAGCACTCCTTCTTTCAATACAATGCCACTCAAATATGTTTCTTGGTTTCAACAGATCAATCCAATTAGGCAATTAGCCCGGAACAGTGCAGGCCGTTTATCATCATAGTGAGCTCACTTTTAGACAATTACCACAATAAGATAAGGGAGGAATTTTATATCTCTACTTGTTAAGCCAGAAAATAATATTTGACAGTAGGTTGAAAATCCTTGCTATAAAACAGAAACCTTAACAAGAAGTATAGAACAGATTTAATGGAGGAAAAGGTTTTGGGATAGAGAAGTTTGTAAAGTTTGGAATTACACGTGTACATCCCAAGCGTCCCTAATACGTATCGCAAGTGTCCCAACAACATAGCGTCCCTGTTTTCTAGGAGCTCCTTATGGTTGATATGTCTGAGTATAACCGAGCTCCACAGCAATAATACTCCCAGTAATGTGTCTGAGTGTATAACAGAGCTCCACAGCAATAATACTCCCAGTAATGTGTGTGTATAACAGGGCTCCACATCAATAATACTCCCAGTAATGTGTCTGAGTGTATAACAGAGCTCCACAGCAATAATACTCCCAGTAATGTGTCTGAGTGTATAACAGAGCTCCACAGCAATAATACTCCCAGTAATGTGTGTGTATAACAGGGCTCCACATCAATAATACTCCCAGTAATGTGTCTGAGTGTATAACAGAGCTCCACAGCAATAATACTCCCAGTAATGTGTCTGAGTGTATAACCGAGCTCCACAGCAATACAACTCCCAGTAATGTGTCTGAGAGTATAACAGAGCTCCACAGCAATACAACTCCCAGTAATGTGTCTGAGAGTATAACAGAGCTCCACAGCAATAATACTCCCAGTAATGTGTCTGAGTGTATAACAGAGCTCCACAGCAATACAACTCCCAGTAATGTGTCTGAGAGTATAACAGAGCTCCACAGCAATAATACTCCCAGTAATGTGTCTGAGTGTATAACAGAGCACCACAGCAATAATACTCCCAGTAATGTGTCTGAGTGTATAACAGAGCTCCACAGTAATAATACTCCCAGTAATGTGTCTGAGTGTATAACAGAGCTCCCCAGCAATAATACTCCCAGTAATGTGTCTGAGTGTATAACAGAGCTCCACAGCAATAATACTCCCAGTAATGTGTCTGAGTGTATAACAGAGCTCCACAGCAATAATACTCCCAGTAATGTGTCTGTGTGTATAACAGAGCTCCACAGCAATAATACTCCCAGTAATGTGTCTGAGTATAACCGAGCTCCACAGCAATAATACTCCCAGTAATGTGTCTGAGTGTATAACAGAGCCCCACAGCAATAATACTCCCAGTAATGTGTCTGAGTGTATAACAGAGCTCCACAGCAAAAATTGCTCCCAGTAATGTATCTGAGTGTATAACAGAGCTCCACAGCAATAATACTCCCAGTAATGTGTCTGTGAGTATAATAGAGCTCCACAGCAATAATACTCCCAGTAATGTGTCTGAGTGTATAACAGAGCTCCACAGCAATAATACTCCCAGTAATGTGTCTGTGAGTATAATAGAGCTCCACAGCAATAATACTCCCAGTAATGTGTCTGAGTGTATAACAGAGCTCCGCAGCAATAATACTCCCAGTAATGTGTCTGAGTGTATAACAGAGCTCCACAGCAATAATACTCCCAGTAATGTGTCTGAGTGTATAACAGAGCACCACAGCAATAATACTCCCAGTAATGTGTCTGAGTGTATAACAGAGCTCCACAGTAATAATACTCCCAGTAATGTGTCTGAGTGTATAACAGAGCTCCCCAGCAATAATACTCCCAGTAATGTGTCTGAGTGTATAACAGAGCTCCACAGCAATAATACTCCCAGTAATGTGTCTGAGTGTATAACAGAGCTCCACAGCAATAATACTCCCAGTAATGTGTCTGTGTGTATAACAGAGCTCCACAGCAATAATACTCCCAGTAATGTGTCTGAGTATAACCGAGCTCCACAGCAATAATACTCCCAGTAATGTGTCTGAGTGTATAACAGAGCCCCACAGCAATAATACTCCCAGTAATGTGTCTGAGTGTATAACAGAGCTCCACAGCAAAAATTGCTCCCAGTAATGTATCTGAGTGTATAACAGAGCTCCACAGCAATAATACTCCCAGTAATGTGTCTGTGAGTATAATAGAGCTCCACAGCAATAATACTCCCAGTAATGTGTCTGAGTGTATAACAGAGCTCCACAGCAATAATACTCCCAGTAATGTGTCTGTGAGTATAATAGAGCTCCACAGCAATAATACTCCCAGTAATGTGTCTGAGTGTATAACAGAGCTCCGCAGCAATAATACTCCCAGTAATGTGTCTGAGTGTATAACAGAGCTCCACAGCAATAATACTCCCAGTAATGTGTTATAACAGAGCTCCACAGCAATAATACTCCCAGTAATGTGTCTGAGCGTATAACAGAGCTCCACAGCAATAATACTCCCAGTAATGTGTCTGAGTGTATAACAGAGCTCCACAGCAATAATACTCACAGTAATGTATCTGAGTGTATAACAGAGCTCCACAGCAATAATACTCCCAGTAATGTGTCTGAGTGTATAACAGAGCTCCACATCAATAATACTCCCAGTAATGTGTCTGAGTGTATAACAGAGCTCCACAGTAATAATACTCCCAGTAATGTGTCTGAGTGTATAACAGAGCTCCCCAGCAATAATACTCCCAGTAATGTGTCTGAGTGTATAACAGAACTCCACAGCAATAATACTCCCAGTAATGTGTCTGAGTGTATAACAGAGCCCCACAGCAATAATACTCCCAGTAATGTGTCTGAGTGTATAACAGAGCTCCGCAGCAATAATACTCCCAGTAATGTGTCTGAGTGTATAACAGAGCTCCACAGCAATAATACTCCCAGTAATGTGTCTGAGTGTATAACAGAGCTCCACATCAATAATACTCCCAGTAATGTGTCTGAGTGTATAACAGAGCTCCACAGTAATAATACTCCCAGTAATGTGTCTGAGTGTATAACAGAGCTCCCCAGCAATAATACTCCCAGTAATGTGTCTGAGTGTATAACAGAACTCCACAGCAATAATACTCCCAGTAATGTGTCTGAGTGTATAACAGAGCCCCACAGCAATAATACTCCCAGTAATGTGTCTGAGTGTATAACAGAGCTCCGCAGCAATAATACTCCCAGTAATGTGTCTGAGTGTATAACAGAGCTCCACAGCAATAATACTCCCAGTAATGTGTCTGAGTGTATAACAGAGCTCCACAGCAATAATACTCCCAGTAATGTGTCTGAATGTATAACAGAGCTCCGCAGCAACAATACTCCCAGTAATGTGTCTGAGTGTATAACAGAGCTCCGCAGCAATAATACTCCCAGTAATGTGTCTGAGTGTATAACAGAGCTCCACAGCAATAATACTCCCAGTAATGTGTCTGAGTGTATAACAGAGCCCCACAGCAATAATACTCCCAGTAATGTGTCTGAGTGAATAACAGAGCTCCACAGCAATAATACTCCCAGTAATGTGTCTGAGTGTATAACAGAGCTCCACAGCAATAATACTCCCAGTAATGTGTCTGTGTGTATAACAGAGCCCCACAGCAATAATACTCCCAGTAATGTGTCTGAGTGTATAACAGAGCCCCACAGCAATCATACTCCCAGTAATGTGTCTGAGTGTATAACAGAGCTCCACAGCAATAATACTCCCAGTAATGTGTCTGAGTGTATAACAGAGCTCCACAGCAGTAATACTCCCAGTAATGTGACTGAGTGTATAACAGAGCTCCACAGCAATAATACTCCCAGTAATGTGTCTGAGCGTATAACAGAGCCCCACAGCAATAATACTCCCAGTAATGTGTCAGTGTATAACAGAGCCCCACAGCAATAATACTCCCAGTAATGTGTCTGAGCGTATAACAGAGCTCCACAGCAATAATACTCCCAGTAATGTGTCTGAGTGTATAACAGAGCCCCACAGCAATAATACTCCCAGTAATGTGTCTGAGTGTATAACAGAGCTCCACAGCAATAATACTCCCAGTAATGTGTCTGAGTGTATAACAGAGCTCCACAGCAATAATACTCCCAGTAATGTGTCTGAGTGTATAACAGAGCTCCACAGCAATAATACTCCCAGTAATGTGTCTGAGTGTATAACAGAGCTCCACAGCAATAATACTCCCAGTAATGTGTCAGTGTATAACAGAGCCCCACAGCAATAATACTCCCAGTAATGTGTCTGAGTGTATAACAGAGCTCCACAGCAATAATACTCTCAGTAATGTGTCTGAGTGTATAACAGAGCTCCACAGCAATAATACTCCCAGTAATGTGTCTGAGCGTATAACAGAGCTCCACAGCAATAATACTCCCAGTAATGTGTCTGAGTGTATAACAGAGCTCCACAGCAATAATACTCACAGTAATGTATCTGAGTGTATAACAGAGCTCCACAGCAATAATACTCCCAGTAATGTGTCTGAGTGTATAACAGAGCTCCACATCAATAATACTCCCAGTAATGTGTCTGAGTGTATAACAGAGCCCCACAGCAATAATACTCCCAGTAATGTGTCTGAGTGTATAACAGAGCTCCACAGCAATAATACTCCCAGTAATGTGTCTGAGTGTATAACAGAGCTCCACAGCAATAATACTCCCAGTAATGTGTCTGTGTGTATAACAGAGCCCCACAGCAATAATACTCCCAGTAATGTGTCTGAGTGTATAACAGAGCTCCACAGCAATAATACTCCCAGTAATGTGTCTGAGCGTATAACAGAGCCCCACAGCAATAATACTCCCAGTAATGTGTCAGTGTATAACAGAGCCCCACAGCAATAATACTCCCAGTAATGTGTCTGAGCGTATAACAGAGCTCCACAGCAATAATACTCCCAGTAATGTGTCTGAGTGTATAACAGAGCCCCACAGCAATAATACTCCCAGTAATGTGTCTGAGTGTATAACAGAGCTCCACAGCAATAATACTCCCAGTAATGTGTCTGAGTGTATAACAGAGCTCCACAGCAATAATACTCCCAGTAATGTGTCTGAGTGTATAACAGAGCTCCACAGCAATAATACTCCCAGTAATGTGTCTGGGTGTATACCAGAGCTCCACAGCAATAATACTCCCAGTAATGTGTCTGAGTGTATAACAGAGCTCCACAGTAATAATACTCCCAGTAATGTGTCTGAGTTTATAACAGAGCTCCACAGCAATAATACTCCCAGTAATGTGTCTGAGCGTATAACAGAGCTCCACAGCAATAATACTCCCAGTAATGTGTCTGAGTGTATAACAGAGCTCCACAGCAATAATACTCCCAGTAATGTGTCTGAGTGTATAACAGAGCTCCACAGCAATAATACTCCCAGTAATGTGTCTGAGTGTATAACAGAGCTCCACAGCAATAATACTCCCAGTAATGTGTCTGAGTGTATAACAGAGCCCCACAGCAATAATACTCCCAGTAATGTGAGTGTATAACAGAGCCCCACAGCAATAATACTCCCAGTAATGTGTCTGAGTGTATAACAGAGCTCCACAGCAATAATACTCCCAGTAATGTGTCTGAGTGTATAACAGAGCTCCACAGCAATAATACTCCCAGTAATGTGTGTGTATAACAGAGCTCTACAGCAATAATACTCCCAGTAATGTGTCTTTAAACTACAATAAATGTGTTTAGAAATCAGTCTGTGTAAATAAGATACATTGTTCTATATTACATTTTAGTTGTATAAATTGCTATTAGTAAGTCTCCTAACATTTCTAATAATAATCCCGCCCCTGGCCACACCCCATTGTAAGCTCACGGGCTATTTACCTATGCTCTTTAAATGGCAGGATTTCAGCTTACGGGCAGGGCCCTTTCTAGCCTTTGTATTTGTCTGTGTATATTGTATGTTCTCCACTAATTGTACAGCACTGCACAATCTGCTGGCGCTTTATAAATACCAGTAATAAATAAATAAAGTGTCCATCTCTGTCTATTTGAACGCGAGGTATGTACATGCGTACACGTTTTTGGACCAAGACAAAGGCTATTGAAGCCGGATGTGTGCTTGTTTTCAGAATACAGATTGTTGTGGATTTTCTTTGCACACCTAATTCTTAACGGCATAGGCCAGGCCGTGGTTCACCCCTCTCTTTTATAAATGTGACACTTACTACATGTCTAACATCCCTTCTTTAGTGCAAATCATCAACATCTCCCTCTGCAGCATCAGGTCTACAACAGGGATCACTCAGCCTTTCCTGTTTTTTTTTTTTCATTTATTTATTTTTCCTTGATTTCAAATGAAACATTGAAGTATAGCAGAGACAACCAGGGTTAATAGAAAACGGGCAGTCTTAGTAATGACAAATAATGCCGTGAGTTTCCGGATATTGATGGGTGCTCTGTACAGTGACTCACCTACTACTGATGAATCATGGAATTACATGGCTTCTGTTCATTGAAATCAGTGCTTCTTATTGTTTTTTTTTTTCCATCTTGATTAATAACTAGCCAGTCTGTATGCCCTCATTCTCCTGTGCAATCTCCCATACGAGAGGGATGTTTCTCCCACAAACCTATGCTTAGGAGTCCTACAAGAATTTCTACATTTTTCTATCCTGTCTCTCTCTCCGTGTTGGACTTAAAACCTGCATCATTTTTCCTATTCTTTTCAACCCGCTCCTGTTTATTTATGTTTACTTGCAAAGTGACAGGTTGCGAACTGTTCCCTTTATTTTTATTTTTATTTTCCATGTAAAAAATCCTTTGTGCCTAAACAAGATGACAGGACAGAGAATAGAATAATGCCGAGAATTATCTACAATTGGTCGTCCTTTCAGACACCTCGCTTGTAAATCCTCGTATTGATTCCCTTCTGTGATGTTGACTCTGTTCAGAAGGACAATTTTGCTTTATGAAATTGTTATATTCGTTTTATTGTCCAGAGCTCCCTTTTGATTTAAGTCATTAAGGGCTAATTTGTGGTTCCAGAGATCAGTCTTGTTTTCTCTTGTTATTTTAGCTTTGCCTGTGTACAGATGTCATCTTGGCTTGATTCTGTTTGTAGTCATCTGAAGGATGGCAAAAAAAAAAAAAAAATGACTCTTCCACACTCTGCCGTTTATTACAGAAAAAGGAAAACCATAAAACTGTCAATGTTTATTGATTCACATTCTATACTGCTGTTTAATGTTAAGAAGTAGAAAAATACCCCTCGCTTGACATCAAACCTGGGAGAGGCTGGGCAGTGTTCCTCTGCCCGCCTCCCCCCTCTCGCGGCATTCAATGTGTGTAATAACCATTGAATTCACTTATTTGGCGCTGGCTCCTTCTGTGCCTCGGCTGACATCAGCGCCAAGGCGTGCAAATGTGCACACACTAGGCCTTCCCCGTAGGAAAGCATTGAGTCAATACTTTATGAGGGATTTCAAGACGTTGGATGTCCTCATGCAAAGCGTGAGGACCCCCAACATAGTTTCACGGAGGCATGCCGACACAGAAAGGGGGTCCGCAGAAAGTATTAGCAGGTCAATCATCCAGGCCAGCCCTCTGAGGGTGGACAATGTAGCTCTGTTTCACTCTTCTCTGCAGGGTCCTAGTACCCTGATCATAGCGTAAGCATGTCTAATGCCAACACAATGATTTTCGGGTACATTTCCCAGGTGTCCGCATAGTTGGGACAGGACCCTAATATCGAGACTGTCCTACCGAAATCGGGTTGGTTGGGAGGCCTGCTTTATAATCTTCACAAATCCAAGTTTAGTGAATAAGCCACTGTTAGAATATACTAATTTGAAGCAGTTTCTCTTTAAATTCTAACCTATGCTCAAGTAGAGAGAGCCTTTCAAGCATTGCTTAGAGCTCATGTTGGGAATCACTGCAATAACTCATTGTGAGCAATGCAGTAAAAATACAATATTTAATTCTTTGCAAATTACTATTTTATTGCACAATTACTTGTAGAATTAAATGCTGTTCCCCAAGTACTTGTGATAGCAGAGAAATTGATATACCTCTCCCTTGGATTCATGAGCCATTTTGTGAACAAATTACTCATACAGGGTTTAACGTTTAGAATGGACGCACTGCTTCAATACGCTAACCTACAATGCACACAAATGAGAGCGTAGTGCCTGTCCGGTTGTCTCCACTGGTAAATCCAGAGTCTAGCATTTATTTATGACATTTTCTTAAGTTCATAAAAAGACTTCAAAACATAAGACTCAGAGATGTTGTTGCTCTGTGATATTAGCATACAAAATTGAGCCCTGTGCCCACAACTCCTTGGCGGCAGCAATGATCGTAGTACACATCAGCCCCTATACATACAATACAAATTAAAGAAGAGAGTTAATTGCACACTATCCCAAATCCAAATGCCCATTTAAATAACTGGAGGGTTTTTAGTATCACCCCAATGGGCGTTCAATTAAGCTCACCTGCCATGCCAAGGCAAAACCTAACAATTCACCTTGCTGATTTGGTCTCTAAAGATGTTAATAATGTCTGACATTCCTTATAAATTCAGCGTTAACCCGGATGTTATTTGAACAAACTATGCAGTAATCTCCTATTTACTTTGTCCATCCATGGAATAAATATTTACACCAGTAGGATACAAATGGGGTTAGGATGCTTTGAGTTTGAAGTAATTTGTTACATAATCGGGGAAAGTGTTCTGTAAATAGAAGTCTATTGTATGTTTAAGGCATGAGTTACGTGATATGTATATATACTAAATCGGGCTGCAAGCCGGGTACATTAAAGAACTCTAAAAAAAAAACAAAAAAAAACAGTCAAAAATGCAGTTTGCTGGAGAGGAAAAAAAGCCCGGAGGTGGGGGTGGCTCTCCAGCAAACTGCATTTTTGACTGTTTTGTTACATCATTCCAAAATGGTTTGACAGAAAAGAGGGGGGTGTCTGTGCCCCAACCACTTCATTGTGCTGTAGGGATATTGATGCTTAGAGAGCCCCTTAACCCCTTAAGGACCAAACGTCTGGAATAAAAGGGAATCATGACATGTCACACATGCCATGTGTCCTTAAGGGGTTAAAGATTCTGTTAAGAAGACAATATGTCATGACAAACATCTGATGGAAACATGCATAGACAGAAGATTTTCTTGGATGGGTAAAGAAGACCATCAAACGGTGAATTGGCTTCACTTGAGTTTTGACATGGGTATCGTAGATCAGAAACATTGGCAGTGCCAGGTCATCGCCAAAAGGTTCTTTTCTGCAGGTTTGTGCAATGTTTTGGAGCAATCTGCCAGAACATGTATTCATTTATGGATTTACTGAACATTCCGTTGGTTTCCAGGGAGATTGCTTTTTAGAACGTTATCCCAGACTTGCTCAGTGCACACAAGATTCTAGATGTTAGACAGACAAAACTACTAGAGCAGTCTCCGTAGCAACAGATCTGATGTTTAACTTATTTGCTCCTTATTTAACACTTTGCAGCAGTGTAATTGCTGTGGGTTTCGTCTTGCCGAGTGCCGCCATAATTCTTTTTAAACAGTGACTAGTCAAGGTTGGGCAGATGAGTCTGATGCTATAAATATTTGTTTGATAATCATAAATAAATAAATAAATAAATGAGAACAGTTATTATTGCAGTATGTTGGTTGGTATACCAAACAGAGATTCACTAACTTTTTAAAAACAATAACATTATTTTTGTAATAGATGTATCCGTCGTAGGGGTAGAAACTAAATTAACTGTCCAGATGCCTTAAATCCAAAAAAGATTGCTTCTACATGAACAAAAATGTAAAGCGCCCGGTTTCCAAAATCTGGTCCCTGCAGCCCGCATACACAGAGCTCGCATTGTTGGAAAGTAATGCGGAATAGTAATAATCACATTTGGCAGACGGCAGACATTGTGCAAAGATTGAAGAATGATAACGAACAACTGAACAAAAACAATTTATTTCAGGGCTCAATGTGTGTATGAATATACTGATGAGTCTACGATCGGTGAATGTGTTGCGCCAGGCAGATAATCTATGCAGCAAAAAGGGATCTTCGTCCTTCATTATTGGGGCATGTATCTTGGCTTTGGTCTAGGGAACTAATATATGTATATGTGTGTATATATATATATATATATCTATAGTGAGAGATAAATCTTCATCGTAATCTGTAATCTAGCAAACTAAGTACTTGATCATGCCTCCAAACGTCCTGATTTAGACAGGACACTCCCAAATTCCGGGGACTGCCCCGCCTTAGTTTCCAGCTATCAGCTTTTGGTTCAGGGCAGAGTGCTCCATGCATGTCCTGCCCTCAATGAGCCAGCCTGAGTGATGTACAGGTAGCCAGGTGTGTATTCACACCAGGCTGACATCAAATTAAATTATAGGCTAGGAATACACAGTTGTATTCCAAGCACTGTAGTACCCTATAGTGCCCCCCTCGCTCACATTAAAAAGCCTTCTGTCACTTGCCTGAATACTGCGCCGATGTCTCTTGGCGCTGGATCCGGCTCCTCCTCCCCTCCTCCTCCTCTGATGTCAGCTGACATTGGAGACCTAATGTGTCTTAAGGTCGTCTAGTAGACAGTCACTAGAGGTGGAGTTAAACTGACAGGGGCACTGCACCCAGATTTAATTAGTTGAAGTGGTCTGGGTGCCTATAGTGTCCCTTGAACACATGTGGACCTACCCCTTTCTGGGCGGGTCTGTCTCTTTGGTGGTGGAACTAGTGATGGGATAGCATCACTGGCCTGCCCCCTTTACCAATCGGCGTCCCGATTCTCAGGTTGGGGAGGTATGCTAGTATACTGATCTCAATGCTCTTCTAGAGCAATCCTCTCAAACCCCTGAACTACAACTCCCATAATTATCTGCCCATCTATTGCATTCAAATAATTCTAGATTTTGGAGCCACAGTTTGAATTCCCTGCTCTATTGTCTGCCTAAAAAATAAAACGAGTGAGAAACCAAATTCTGTCTGATATTGTACAGTCTGCTAATTAATGGAAGGTTTCATTATACTATTCATTTATCCACATTACTTTGTTACCTTTTTGTAGGATGTGCAAAAAAAAAAATCACGATTTTGACAGGTAGAAATGGACAGTACGTACAGAGATGGGGTGAAATGGACAGTAAGTACAGAGATGGGGTGAAATGGACAGTAAGTACAGAGATGGGGTGAAATGGACAGTAAGCACAGAGATGGGGTGAAATGGACAGTAAGTACAGAGATGGGGTGAAATGGACAGTAAGCACAGAGATGGGTGGAATGGACAGTAAGCACAGAGATGGGGTGGAATGGACAGTAAGTACAGAGATCGGGTGAAATGGACAGTAAGCACAGAGATGGGGTGAAATGGACAGTAAGTACAGAGATGGGTGAAATGGACAGTAAGCACAGAGATGGGTGGAATGGACAGTAAGCACAGAGATGGGGTGGAATGGACAGTAAGTACAGAGATGGGGTGAAATGGACAGTAAGCACAGAGATGGGGTGAAATGGACAGTAAGTACAGAGATGGGGTGAAATGGACAGTAAGCACAGAGATGGGGTGAAATGGACAGTAAGCACAGAGATGGGGTGAAATGGACAGTAAGCACAGAGATGGGTGGAATGGACAGTAAGCACAGAGATGGGGTGAAATGGACAGTAAGCACAGAGATGGGGTGAAATGGACAGTAAGCACAGAGATGGGGGGAAATGGACAGTAAGCACAGAGATGGGGGGAAATGGACAGTAAGTACAGAGATGGGGTGAAATGGACAGTAAGCACAGAGATGGGGGGAAATGGACAGTAAGCACAGAGATGGGGGGAAATGGACAGTAAGCACAGAGATGGGGGGAAATGGACAGTAAGCACAGAGATGGGGGGATATGGACAGTAAGCACAGAGATGGGGTGAAATGGACAGTAAGTACAGAGATGGGGTGAAATGGACAGTAAGTACAGAGATGGGGTGAAATGGACAGTAAGTACAGAGATGGGGTGAAATGGACAGTAAGCACAGAGATGGGGGAAATGGACAGTAAGCACAGAGATGGGGTGAAATGGACAGTAAGTACAGAGATGGGGTGAAATGGACAGTAAGTACAGAGATGGGGGAAATGGACAGTAAGTACAGAGATGGGGTGAAATGGACAGTAAGCACAGAGATGGGGGGAAATGGACAGTAAGCACAGAGATGGGGGGAAATGGACAGTAAGCACAGAGATGGGGGGATATGGACAGTAAGCACAGAGATGGGGTGAAATGGACAGTAAGTACAGAGATGGGGTGAAATGGACAGTAAGTACAGAGATGGGGTGAAATGGACAGTAAGCACAGAGATGGGGGAAATGGACAGTAAGCACAGAGATGGGGGAAATGGACAGTAAGCACAGAGATGGGGGAAATGGACAGTAAGCACAGAGATGGGGTGAAATGGACAGTAAGTACAGAGATGGGGTGAAATGGACAGTAAGTACAGAGATGGGGGAAATGGACAGTAAGCACAGAGATGGGGGAAATGGACAGTAAGCACAGAGATGGGGGAAATGGACAGTAAGTACAGAGATGGGGTGAAATGGACAGTAAGCACAGAGATGGGGTGAAATGGACAGTAAGCACAGAGATGGGGTGAAATGGACAGTAAGCACGGAGATGGGGTGAAATGGACAGTAAGTACGGAGATGGGGGGAAATGGACAGTAAGTACAGAGATGACTGACAAAAATGTGTCTATCATGGCTCTAGACTCATTTAATAAATGTATTGTAGGGCCAAGACACGTTATAGCTGTGGAGCTCTGTTAAATATTCACATTTCAAAAATCTAGATTATATTAAAACAGACTGTAGTGTAGAAATAGGCGGCTAGAAAGGACTCAAATCAGGTCTGTTCCTAAAAGCATAGATAGTTGGGAGGTATATAAATATCTCTGCTGAGTATATGTTCTGTATAGCATGGTAGTGGTCGTTTTTAGAGATTGACCATTTCTCATGGATCCTGCTGCGTTATTAACGTTGTCAAATTCTAAACTCCTATGAATTGCTGGATGTTACAGTCTAAGACCCTTTAAACAGTGACTTTTCATCTCGCTCTCCGGAAAGCTAAATCTAAACTGCTTTGTCGTCTGAGTAACGGAACTATACATTTACATCCAGCTTGTGATATTTTATCCAGGCATATTCCGTTACAAAAGCATCGCAGGATGTATTTCTTGTCGAAAATGAAGGTCATGCAGTTTCCTGTTTTGTACTTTTATTTTTAATTGCACTTGTCATACAAATAGTGAGCGTTCC
This sequence comes from Pelobates fuscus, assembly GCF_036172605.1. Classification (NCBI taxonomy): domain Eukaryota; kingdom Metazoa; phylum Chordata; class Amphibia; order Anura; family Pelobatidae; genus Pelobates; species Pelobates fuscus. The sequence continues at coordinate 154,968,711 of NC_086325.1, read as the reverse complement.
TTTTATATATACATTTTATATAAAACGTATATAAGCATAGCTCCAAAAAGTCCTGATTCCACATGGACAGTCCTGATTTTGGAGTGGATGAATATACATCCCGCAGTCCAGGCTGGGATTTTTAATTCTAGTATGTGTAACATTTCATTTATGAATTGGCAGGTAATTCTGGTAATGAGTTTTAGAGCTCCAGTAAAGGAGTGATCTTGCTCAGACACGTTTTCAGAAAAACATGGCGTTTCTTTTATTGAATAAGATCCCACAGGTAAATCCCAGACAGTTGATTAGATTGGGCGTAGATTAAAAATAATTTGATTCGTACATATCAGCAAAAAAGTATTATTGCACAAGTCTACTATCTACTCCCCTCCTGATTGGTGGATAACTTAAAGACATTAATAACTCATGTATTTTTGATTGGCTGAGAACAATTGTGGTCTCTTGTAAGAGAGTCATCTGAAGTTACCATTCTCTGGCTGTAAGTCTCCTTTTTTTTTTTTTTTTTTTTAAATGCTGGCAGGCTTTCAAATCCTCCCATAATCCATTCTCACAGAGTGCTCCATATTTAAATATAAATATAGCAAAGCATTGTAATTTATTTTTTTCTTCTGCACTGAGATTCCCTGAACCAGGCAAATTGAGGATTAAAAGTGAAATAATTTAGCATATCAACTCTGTACAAGCTCTTAACTGTCTGTTTAAGTAATGGGAGACTCTCCCCAGCGGATGCTAAGGGGCTTATCCACTAAACCGTGAGCTGAGTTGACAGTTGAGATTGCTAGAGGCTACGGTGGCTGGATTAGAAGAAAAAAAAAATCACAACTTGTCTGGGATTTTAAGGAACTCTACAGGCACCCACCCAAACAATTTCATTCTTGGAAAATGATGTGGGTGCCAAGCCCCTGTTTTTTTTAACCCTGCAACAGAACACATTGCCATTTTGCAAGAACGGCAAAATTTTCATTGTAGGGTTACCATGTCTCTAGTGGCTGTCTTCCTTACTTGGTTATAGCTCCAATCACGACTCTCCTGGAGCATGCTTGTTGACAATCGCACTTTGATCACGAGCGTTCCATCAGCAGGATAATTTGGAAAGCGGTTGTTTTGGTTCTTGTTGGCTAGCTGAGCATTTTCAGAAGTGTAGCTCACAAACATGTCCAGATTAGCCATCAGTGTTGTAGGACACACCGAGCATTCCACCAACTTTATCTCACATTCTAGGCTCTTGCACAGTCAACTAAATAAATAAGGTGAATAGCAAATAGCTGTCCCAGGATTAGGACTCCTTCTCCAGTCATGCTTTCTGAAGCCCGTTAGATCTATAGTGCGTAAGGTGGAATACGATCAGGGTTATGCATTAAAAGCAGAAAGTATAGTGGATTGAAATCCAGATGGCAACGATTGGGCTAAAATAATATTGATCCAACTCTGCTTTAGTCACACCTTCACTATTCTTCACCTAAAATCTACTATTTGGAGATTTGTAAATAAACCTGTATGTTGATGTGCACTATAACTGTTTACGATGACATTGGTGACATTTGTGCCCTGTTCCTTGTAATATGTCTGTGGATTTTTTTTCTAAAATATAATGTGGAACTAATGTCAGTCATTTGGCAAATTTTAAGAGATTTTAGGATGTGATCTCTCCCAGCTATCTCATATCTGGTGGGGACCGGCCACAATATAAGACTTGCCCCGTCCCATCATTCTTGCGAGCTTTTTCTTTCGTTTTGCAATGCTAGATCCATCACTCGGTGCGAAGATTACTGATTTACATTTCTACCCATGGAAACCGACCCTTGGTGGCCTGTCGATACGCATCTCAATTGGACAAGTGCACGCCAGGCTGACAAAACCCCACACCAGTGATGTGCATTGCGTCACTGTCTTGCCCCTACCCTGACTCTGCCTTCCAGTTTGTATTTGCCCCTGAGCTTGGTGTTGTTGAGCCATTACAAGCTTAATAAAGGAGAGAAAGTTGTTCCTGGCAGAACACAAATTGCTTTTCTGCTTATCAGCGTTGGCTCTTATCTTATTGAAATTCCATACACAGCCTCTTTCGATTGAATTGTTCGCATTTTCGAAGTGTCTAAAAGCTTTCTGCTGCTACCTTATAAACCACCGGTCTGCTTAATTAAAATATGTTGTAGACATTAAAATTGACCTGCTGTGTACAGACCTTGTAGGTGGCACAGCTTAGCTGTGATGTGTCAGCGTTTGATACAAAGTCAGTATCTGTGACATATGCAGACTAAACACAGACAAAAAACAACTTACATTTCCGTACACATAGCACAGTGGTGTATCAGTGACGAATTTCAGAGCACCATCTAATTTTAATTAAAGAGATACTTTCTAAAAAAAAATTATTATTTTTTTCTCAAACATAGGAACACATTAAAGGTTAAGGTTAGATAATTTCCAAACCAATGGTGAACCGCGATAAATATACAACGGAAAATGCTATCACTTCATAGACCTGTACTCGTGCAGATTATTTTAACCTACAATATTTTTATTATGATGTTCTTTCCTTTTAACCCATTATGTGGTGTACCCAACTCCGGGACGGAGTTTAAATATCAGTTCTACAATGACACAAATAAATTCACACCATAACAAAGTGCACAGGAAAGGAACTGGAGAAAGCTTAGGCCGATAACAAAACCAAGGGTCCAGGAAAGAGATTTTTTTTTTAAAATGCAGCAATTACCTAATCTATACCTGTGTGAGAAAACTAAATAAATAGATGAGACTTTACTAATCTCTCATGCGCAAGATCCCTGCTGCGGCTCCAGTTCAGAAATAAATTGATTGTGCAAAGCCAGGGTGGTCTGTCTGCCCAGTTACAAAGCAGCCAATGGGAGTGGAGTGAAGTGGCGATGGGAGAGATGGAGTGGGATTATATCTCCAGCTCCGAGAGGGCCTCGTGTGTGTAAATGTTGTGACAGAGAATGAAAAGCGTTTGTGAGCTAAGATCGTACTTTGTGCAAAAAGTGACGTGGTCTGCCGAATTGTCACAAACTGCTGAATAGGTGACAGTCATTTAATAAGGACCAGGGAATTTATTGCCATTTAAAAAAAAAAAAAACTAATTGAGAGCCAGTGACAGGCTTTAATGCAAAGTAAGTGAACAGGACTTGATTTCAACGTAATGCATTAACCCCTTAAGGACACATGACATGTGTGACATGTCAGGATTCCATTTTATTCCAGAAGTTTGGTCCTTAAGGGGTTAAACATCTGTAATTTTAATTCTGATCTCCAAGGTTCGCATCTCCCACGTTCTATGTGATGGAATGTTTGATCCATCTTAGATAAAGTTTGTTTAAACAGCTTTTTAAAAACCGTGAGCTTGTATAATACAATACGTTTATGTTCAGATGAGTCCTTTTGGCTTTGTGATCACGTATATGTTTGTATAACAGACAGGGACTTGCAAAGGAAAAAAAAAAACCCTCTAACTTGGCCATTTCATAATTTGTCCATTTCAGCCTACAAATTACAGTTCTCCTGTCCGTTATCTGCAGTTTTACTTTTAGTAAGTAGACCTCTTACACGGTTATTTGCTAAACTACAAATTTTCACAAGGTAATTCCGAATGCCAAAAATAGCCGCATTATGACTATGCTTGAGCTACAGAATTGTGCTTCAATTTTTCAATTTCAATAAAAAGTTTAGTGGATAAGCCTTATTCTAGCGTATGAATTGAACATTACATTCCTCTTAAGGGCCCTGCGTGTGGCATCGATTTGAGGTTCTTATTCTGCCGTGCTCCCTGGTGCCCAGTTTCTGGCACAATAAGGGCAGCACAAGTATACAATCAGACATGCTCGTACTGTGTAAAGTATACTCGGGGCAATCGGCTTCAATAGGCAGGCATGAATGAAAGATTGCCGATCTGCCACCCACAACACATTTTTAGATGGGTATGTTCCTTTTCTGGGCAGTTCTAGCCAATGTCTTGTCATGCTTTGTGTCAGCCTGCCGCAGCCCCGTCCAGCATGCTACTATATGTCTCATACATTTTATGAGTAGAATTAGAGATAAAGGACAGAATTGTGTTTTTGTTTTGTTTTTTTTAATTTATTTTTGCCACTGATTTAAATTTTTGTCATACGTTATACAGAAAATAGCACTGAAATGCTTGCATAAGTACTAAATTGTTAGCACAGCAAGGAGACCAAAGTTGCTTTTAAATTCTGTTAATGTATTTACTGCTTCATCTGTATCAAAATCTCTGAATTAAAACTTAGAGTAATTAAAATTCAACACCAGGCCGTCAACCCTCAACTAGTTTAGTAGTCACTTAGATCAACAATGTCTTAATAAGTTGTCGTCTGTCGGGACTTTAGAATTGATATTCCAAGTTCACTATGACTTCCTGTCACAGTAACAGTCTGTGAACTTCCATTGCACAGGGCAAGGTCAACATTGAGGTGACCGTTGTCCTAAATTTATACTACATGCAGAATAAGGGCAGCACACACACATACATTTACATTCCCAATTCTTACAAACTCAGGGGTGTGGAATTTAAAATATATACTTGTCCACGGAACTAAAGTGGTTACCCAGTCCATGTGTCCCTCATGACAAGCTACTTTTCCTGACCATATCATTTTAATTAGGAATACGGGGGCCCGTACCTAGAGTGTGTATCTCTCTCTCTCTCTCATAGTGTGCTTGTATATGTGTGTACTCTGTTTAATGTGTTTGTGTGTGAGGTTTGTTGGCTGTGTGTAATGTATATGTGGTGTGCCTTGGTTGTGTGTAATATGTGGGGATTATAGGCTATGTGTGGTGTGCACTAGCTGTGTTTGAATGTGTGTAGAGGTTATAGGCTGTGTGTAATGGGTGTGTAAGAATTATCTGTATCCCCACTTCCTGCTTACCTAATTTGCAGGTGGTTGGGTATGATCCCTGGTGGTTCAGCACGGGTTATAATTCCCTGGTGGTCCAGCAGTAGGACCGGGAGGGAAGCTCAGCAATGAACAGATTGGAATGCTGCTGCTGATCCCGAGCTGACAGAAAAGAGGACAGCCCAGGTGGAAAGCTGAGCAGGCTGGTGGCTTACTGCTCCTTCTGGTGCCCACCACGGCAATAACTCCCCCACATTGCAGTGTTTACCTCACTGCCGGGCTGTGAAGGAGCAATTACTGTGCTTTTGCACACAATGGAAGTTTAAAGCACACGCTCCCTGGCCCGGGCCTGTGTTAGCCCTGCTGCTTGCCCTTGGCACGGCTAATAGAGAATGAAATCTTTCTGCCTGGTGCCCAGAAATGCCTCTCCCAGGCGCCATGCGATAGGAATTTCCCATCCATTAAACTTATTTGAAACGGGTCATTTTATGTAACCTTGTATGATATAAAACTGTACATTTCTGTGTGTGTAGGTTTTTTCCATGTTCTGGATGTTTTGGATGTGACCGTTGTCCGTACAACAGCATCCCTATTAAGAAATGCATGTTTTGGAGCAGAGACACATTATCCCCTGCCCTAATAAATAGGTGACCGTTTTCCTTTGGTCTCAATCAATGCACTCAATGTATATTGTGCTATTTCCCACTCAATGGTTACAAGCAGTAAATTATTTATTGAATGTCTCTGGCTGATGGTAACACTATGTACCCCATCTGTATCTCTTTCTAAATTGAGTGTTCATTAAGCACAGACTCTTAGGAGATGTCCGTTACTGGTCTATTAACTAACCGCAAATTTGAATCTGTTATTTTCATTAAACATTTATTCGCATTTCCCGGCACTATGCAAGATAAGAAAGCAAAGCCTTCAAGTCGTCCACACTCGCTGGGCAAGAAGAGGACATGTGACACGGAGGTCTAATATCCGTAACTCGGAAAGCAATTCACTTTCATGACATGCTCTAGAATGCTGTCAGATTAACCTGATAAAATAATACATTCTAGCTCTGTGCCGCCCAGTACAAAGTCGCTACCTAAATGGAAAAGTGCAGAGAGTAAATGGGTTCTTCTTGATCTCGAGACCTTTAGGAGAGACAAGTCAACACATTAACCACTTGAATGCTGGAGATATACAATCATTCTTGTGCTTGCTTCCCCAAGCCCTCAAGAGAAGAGTGTCACCCCCCTCCTGACATCTTAAGCCCAGTCTGCATCAATTGACCCTCTTCAGCTAGATGAGTTGTGACCAGTTTTACAATTGTTGATAATATATACACAGTCTCCTTAGTGGATGGATGGGAGAAGGGAAGATGTTCAATAATAAAGTTCACGCATGGGTTGACAAAATCATGCTTCTCATCTGGTTCCATGGACAAAAACAGCTCAGTGGCAGAAGAGCTACGAGTTGATCTGGGAAAGAATGAATTGGGTAGCACTTCGTATTCAGCTTAAAAGAATAACAATGATCTTTGCTACTCTTTAGACCTTCAAGGCATTTCATATCCCAGGATTTCTTTTATGTCTTGAGTAATCCAGCCTTGGCTTTTTGTTTTGGTTTTTGTGTTTGTTTTGTAATAAGCTTTAAAACAAATATATAATTTAAAGTCATATTTGTTCCACTCATTATATGCTGCACTGAAAACCTTTTCAGCCCATTCTCTGTATCTCACCCTGTGTGTCTCTGTGTGTTAATTGTTCAGGATCATCCACTATCACAAATTACCTGGAAATCCAAAACCCTTTGAGAAATAATCTCATATACTTGGTATTAGCTCCCGAAGCATCAATGCAATCTCATGCATGGGAGAGCACACCGTCTGCAAACCTTGACCAATGAAATTGCCCTCCGATATGTTTTCAGAAGATTAAGTCTAATTAAATTATACTATGGCTCTCGAGTCATCGAGGGAAGAAGCTGCAGCGAAGCATAGCTGTAATGTAGACTGCAAGCCATATTGTTTACAGACAACACCAACAGAAGTGACTTTTTGGAGCCTGACGGAAGCAGCTTGGGGAAAACATACTTCTGATGTATAAGGTTCAACTAGGCAAATTGTACTTTGTTATATAAAACTCTATCCTATAAAATCATCATGGGAAAGAGTCATTCCAAGCACAAACATGTCTCCTGGCTCTGTTGAATGATATGGTTACTAAAAATACTTGATAAACATTCAAACATAATATAACACGAAAGGTTACAAAGTGTTAGCTTTGTAGGCAGATTGAAAAACAAAAAATCTAGTTATATATATATATATATTTTTTCTCTTTTTCTTTTTATAAAGCGCTCGCAGGTTCTAAAATGTGATGCGATTTAACGTGGTTACTGACAAGATGATGGACATAATTGATAGGTAATCACTTTGAGTTGAGTTCTACGGTCAGATCAAATAGCTGAAATGGATGTATGAAAAGTTGAACTTGATGCTTAGGAATCTTTCAACCTACATTACTCAATATGGGAGATAGCGGTGCATGAAATATAGCATACATAGTTACTAACTCAGAAGGATGGAGGGGGCTTGCTTGTATGAATCTGGATCCAGCAGATGGAGTTCGAGAGAGAAGTTATTGGGACTGCATGGAAGCGGAAAATAAGATAAGAGAAGCGTCATGATGGCTCAACTGCAGGACAGGTGTTATTTGGCAATTTACCAGGATGGTACATTGACCTTAAAGTAGTATGTTTTGCCTACAATATATGATTTAATTTCTTTGCTGCTTTTGGAAAGACAAAGAGAAGGCCCGGTCTCAACCAAAGGGCTATTATCAAATTCTATTTAGATTTAGGAGATGAGAATGCAGGATTTGTCATTTTATGTATGGGAAGTTAGTCAATACAGATTTTTGATAAGGATACATATATTTGTTTATGGCACAATCATGCTTGCTTTGCAGAGATTGAAGTGAAATTAAGAAGACACCTAAGGGTGATTTAGTAACAAAATTTGGTAAATGTAAGCCTTCAAATGTATCTTGGCTTTGGCATTGAGGTTTTGCTCACAGTGAAGCTGGTTTGACTCAACTGAAATTGCAATTGTTTTCTAAGGAGTCTCGGTCTTGTGGATGATCTAATATTGGTCGGTCAAGTTGTTTCAAAGTTCAACGACCTTTCTAAGCTTTCATTACGGATGTTTATCTTTTCTAGACTATAGGTTATGAAATCAAAGCTTGCTGTTCCTTCTTTGAAAGTTGTGTTAAAATGTAAAAAATCTCTTGTCCACTAGTAATGTCATCGGTTTGTAAAATCTTTAACAGATGGTATAATTCCTACTTCTCCATACTTTTGGTTCCAGAATATCCTTGTGGAGTTTAAACCTCTTACAACCATTTAAGTGCCATGAATCATTTTATTAGAGTTATTACCCCTAGTTTTTACAGAGCTAAAGTCCTAGATAGTAAAGAATTGTGTTTTCATTGTGTCTTTCAAAATAATAAAAAAAATGTAAGTACAGTGTAATATGTATGTTAAGAAATGGTATGTAAACATTTTCTTATGCATTTTTTCTTTTATGAATACATGATTTAGAAGATGTACAGGAAACACACCCCATCACTTTTGGGGAGAAGGAAAACAATATTTTGGTAGATTACTTTGAGCTTTCAACCCATCAGAAAATGGAAATATTCTTAAAGTAGGCCCATGGTAATTAGAATTGTTAATTTACAAAGCTCTAATATAATCTAATATGCAACCCTAAACAGCAGGTAATTATTTTCACACAGAGAACCTATACTTATTAAGATACTCGGAGAAATTAAGGCTAGAATTGGATTGCAAATCAGCATTCTAATGCAACCGTTACATAGACAATATCTGTCCTTCAGTATGTAGAAAATGAGGCATAATATTTTCCTTGACTTTTCCTTTGTAATATTATTACAGAAATTAAGGTTGAGGCTGGACAGGTGACTTTGGTATAAAATGTGTTAGATTTGCAATAATTTAATAGTGATAAACAATCTTCTATTAGGCGGTTACGTAGACGATATCTGCCCCGCACTACATGGACACAAATATAATTTGTTTGCTAATTTCACTCTGAAGGTGCTACAACATTTGCTTGTTATGAAATACACATAATTCACATCTAATTTGAAAATATTCCTGTGAAATGCGCATGAAAGAAATAAAGGTTGATTTATTGCTGTGTCGAGCGAGCCTGTGATATGTATACATTTTTATATGTCAATACAGATATTGTTTTCAATGAATATGTATTATTTAATTATCCTGCGTTTGGCAATCTGTCACCTCATTTATGCTCAGAACATATCACATACGCCTTTTCTGAAACAATGGATGCATCCTATCTTTAACACTTTCATGGCCACAATCACCTGAAAACAGCATTTTGATCGACATTTACTTCAGTTTTATAGATCAGATTTTAGATTTCTTATGCATAAGCCTCTCTCCTTTTTATTATTTACAATACCCTTGGGATGTATACAGTCATTCTTTTAAAGGTTAATGGCGTATTGAAAGGTTGGACTGCAATAATACAATGTAAAATATATAGTACTTCAGGGCATGATGTGAATGCTTTATTCGAGATATACCCAGCCATGTTTGAAGATTTGTCTAAGGCAGTAAATATTTCCTTTAAACGATGTTCAGCGATATACAAGCACAGAAACGGAGGCTCTAAACTAGCGATGAAAGGTCAGAGTAATTTACAATGGGTTTCCAAAATCATTTCGGTAAACATGTTTATGTGTTTGAGCACTGAGCAAAGTGTATTTTCTTTTACTTGAAATGGGATTATTATGTTCTGTTGTGTTTTTAACCCTTGTATTACGACTAGGTGCTATCTTCATCACTGTCATATTTATTGTTTCTGTAGAGAATTGAGACAATTAACCGTTGCAGTATGTTTATCAGCCATGATGTATTATCGAGCAGTGTGCAACATTCATGGAAGCTTTAAGGGAGACCCTTTGCTGATACCTCGGACTATATACTGTGATCATTGTATCCTATGCATAATAGAAGTATTTATGAAGTTAAAATATTCATAACATCTAATAGTCTCGGTTCAACGGAAGAGTCCTGATTTTTGTCGTGCATCGGCATTTTGTTTTCTTTTGTCTGGTCCTTCCCTCCTACACTAGACAAAAATTGATCAAGAAAACAGTGTGCATACAACAAAGGGACATAGTATGCACTGTAACCGCTTCATCGCATTGAAGTGATTATAGTGTCAGTTATTGGAGTCAACTGGCGCCATCATTCCATTCAGTGTTAAACAGTTTCTAATGTTTAAAGGGTGTCGAGAGCCCCCAGCAGCTCGTCCCCTCTGTGCTGCTTGGGATAATGAGGAAGTATTACCCTAAACCGCAATGGGTGGCTGTAATTTGGCTGAGGGTGTCTGCTAACAACTTTTAGCCGATCGTGGCACCCATTGCTAGTATGAAATAGTCCAGCTAGTATGGCTAGAATAAAGTTAATCTCTGCTTGAGCCATACCCTCAGTGGTTTGAGATTCTACTTTGTGATGGTAATAGGAATTTATCCATTAGTGCTTGCTTTAACCCCTTAAGGACACATGACATGTGTGACATGTCATGATTCCCTTTTATTTCAGAAGTTTGGTCCTTAAGGGGTTAAAACATCCAGCACACCATTAAGATTCATTTTATTCCATTAAAAAAAGTGTTATAGGCATGTAAATGGGACACAGATCCCTACATGGGACTGTCATTCCAAGTTCAGGACGCTTGGACGCTATCTAGTTGTCTAATCCCTGCATTTTAGGGTTACGTGAAAAATCTTTTTTTTTTTTTTTGTATCTTAAAATTCCATTGGAAATATCAATTCCTTTAAGAAAGCTAAGTGATACCCCCAGGGAAAGAGAGTGAGGAGAAAAGAGGAATAAGAACTTCCCAGAAAAATTATCAATTATATCAATTAAACCCTTAAAAAATGGTTTGTAAGACGTGTCACAATATGTCACAGACAGACAAATGTGACAGTCGCGCTTTGTCACCAAACTGATTACAGCTTGATTTATCACTTACTGATCACCCGCAGTGGTTCTCGTCACAGACTGGTAAAGGATGGGCAATAAATGTACGGTCATAAATACAAAATAATATACATAGACTGAGGTCTACTTATTGTGTGTATGTTCAGATATAGATAGATATTGCACCGTATATTAACTCCTTCTTTTCAGGCATGGAATAGGTATGATAAGTCACTCTTCTATTAAAGCTAATATTTGATAGTTTGTAATTATGGATACTGGATATTAACATACGCTCATGCACTATGCGTGATTCAAAATGTATAAAACAACAAACACACTCTGGTTTTGTAGCAAACCCATTTGTTTTGGTCTCCTCTCATTGCAGCGGTGTCCACTCTGATCATATAGAACTCTCTGCTAATCTCTGGTCTCCCACTAACGTGTGTGAGTGTTATTAACGATACACACATTCTCTGTTACACTTCACCGAACCTCTCCTGTGCATTGTGCTCATTGTCCTTTAACTGATTGTGAATGTACTGCTCAGGTGCACACAGCCTCAGCTGATCCCAATGGGACATGTTGCGCATGTTTTAAGGGAGCCGTACATTTGCAAGCTCCCTGCTATGTGTCTGCAATTCCAGTAGCAAAACTAGTATTTTTGTGAAATGCACGTCTGCTATGGTATTGTGCCTCATGCTTTCCCATATACATTGCTGTTCAGTGCCTGAAATATCCCTTTAAATGAACACTCCAGTTAAAAAAAATTCTAATAATTACGGGCTCTCCTTTGGGAGAGTTTTCTCACAGCCGTCATCATGTTCTGCCAATCAAATGCTTCTCTACTAGAAGTATTGGATTGATTCGACATCTTCGTGCTGTACTTGATGACAACAAACAGGAAGACCTTCGATTTTCTAGGTCTTAAGAAATAAGATCCTCTAGCGGCTGTCAGTTTGACAGCTACTGAAATTGTGCTCTCTGACAAATGTAAACATTGCAGTTTCTCAGAAATGTCAACGTTTTACATTGTTTGTGTAGACTAGAGGGACAAGGGTTATGCATTACAATTATTTCATAAAGGTGAAGTGGTTTTGGTGCTCAGTGTCCCTTTAAGTATGCTTTCAAGATAATTGTGACATAGACTGCTTCACCCCGTCTTGGTGATTCAGCAGTTAAACAAGGTTATTCCCGATTCATACTGACATGTAGTTCCTGTTGCTACACATCATCACTTTGCATTCCCGGTTTGTCTGATGTCCTATGTATTCACCAAACCGGAACCAAGGAGAGTGTCAGCTGTAGGGTACCTAGCTGAGGCAAACATTTTATACTGAAGCCATGTTATCTACATCGCACAAGATATCTCTAAAAAATAATCTGCAATACAGAATTAAAGGGGTACTCTAAACCACATCACCATCAGAACGAGTGTTCCCCAATTTAATGTCAAACCATTTAGAAACCAACTGTTCTGGTCATGTAACTTTGTGTCCCTTTAAGGTGTTTTTTTTTTTTTAAAGGACCACTATAGTGCCAGGAAAACATACTCGTTTTCCTGGCACTATAGTGCCCTGAGGGTGCCCCCACCCTCAGGGACCCCCTCCCGCCGGGCTGGATGGAGAGTAAAGGGTAAAACTTACCTTTATTCCAGCGCCGGGCGCGGAGCTCTCCTACTCCGATCCTCCTCCTCTCCTCCCATTTGGCTGAATGCGCACGCGCGGCAAGAGCTGCGCGCGCATTCAGCCGGTCTCATAGGAAAGCATTATAAATTATAAATGCTTTCCTATGGACGCTTGCGTGCTCTCACTGTGATTTTCACAGTGAGAATCACACAAGCGCCTCTAGCGGCTGTCAGTGAGACAGCCACCAGAGGCTGGGGTAACCCTAATATAAACATAGCAGTTTCTCTGAAACTGCTATGTTTATAAAAAAAAAATGGTTTAACCCTAACTGGACCTGGCACCCAGACCACTTCATTAAGCTGAAGTGGTCTGGGTGCCTAGAGTGGTCCTTTAATATAAGTTATGCTGCCACAGACAATTGTGGTGATCTGTGAATGTTAATGCCACAATAGCCTATTTGGTGAATGGTTCTACTATTTTGTTTAATTTTTCTCTGTCCTACTCTATTTGCCGTTAAGGGAATAAACGCCTTGGATTTAATAATCATTTAACTTTGCATACATTGTAAACATCAGAAATCACAACATATCACTTGGCTGGTATAATATAGCTTTTGTTGACGGAATGTATATGTTCGACATGAATACTTAAATCATTCACATGACAGTCATCAAAAGAATCAACACAACAGTCAAGCTCATTATAACACATTTACTATCTGTAGCCCTTGCTGTGAGCATTGTCTCCGTCTATTGTTGATATGAAGATGCAGTTTGAGTGATCTCAAAAGACATAGCTTATAAAACTACTAGGAGGAGGCGTTTGAGCCTTATAATTATCTCTGGGAAACATTGATGTGGTTATGGCATTTGTAGGAGAGCAATTTATGACAGTCTGATGCAATTTTATGGGTAAGACAAAGCAAAGGTATGGCTTACATCTCCTGTATTTCAACAGGTCCCATCTAATGCCCAGATTGAAAGAATCACGGTCTCACGAATCTTTGCTAAGCCCCAGCAGCGCAGTCGAAGCCCTTGATCTCAGTATGGAGGAGGAGGTGGTGATCAAACCCGTTCACAGCAGCATCCTTGGCCAAGATTATTGTTTCGAGGTAAGCCGATTCTGTCTTTTCTTAAGGTCACTGTTTCAGTAGGTCTTCTTAACCTTCTAAAAAGATCATACAATCTCCAAGCAGTGGATGACAGCATAACACTGAATTTTTTTTTTTTTTTTTTAACAAAAGTCTTTTATTTATTTTTTATTGTGTGTTTTATAAATACGTGTGAAGCTATACTCTCTTTTTTTTTTTCACTGTCGAAGCCAAAGTCTTTATAAAATCTTTAGATATTGTTAAATGTGGCTGGTTACGTATACACGATTCTGTGTGATGACATCACGTGCTGCAATACAGAGAATGCGCGGTTAACGTCATCATACAGTGCCGTTACTGGTAACTGTATTTAAAGGTCTAAAAGCTTGCTCAGGTGGTTGGTGCACAGTGGGTGTGAAGTATATCAGATTATCATGCTAATTTGTCATAAGCAGGTTTGCAGATACCTATCATACACGTAGACCAGGAAATCTGCAATATCTTAAAGAAGGATCATCTGCACGTGCCAGAGGGGATTAAGAGAGATTTTTTATACCCAGCTCATATAAATACCACTTGGAACCTGGGAAAGAGCAAGCCGTTCACCTAATTAAGTCAGGGATTTGGCCGAAAGCGAAAAGGAAAGGCTTTCGCTCTGTGATACAATCCCAGAACTTGCCGTTTCGGTTTTCACACGAGGTATTTCAGCGGCTGCTGTGACCTTTTTTTTAACCCTTTCAAGCCAGAGAGAGAGAAATGCAATGCCTGGAAAGAGTGAAAGGCTGAAATAGAAAGGGGTTAAATTTCAATCTGATTCAAAGCCTTAGCTCAACAACCTACATGTAAAGTCATGGAATTTTGCCGATTTGATGTGGATAAGCAATGGCTGTCTGGCACAACAGGACACACGACATTGTCTGTCTGTGTCTAAAATTTCCCAACGTGAGTGAGCAGTCTCATAAACACTGCTATGCAGCCTCGATCCTGTTAAGCAAGTCTGTCATTAAAGGTTCAGCAAAAAAAAAAAAATTAATAACAATAAAAAAATTTATATATATATCTAGTTAAATAAAGATTTGCATCCAGAGGCTTTACATGGATAGCTCATGTAATTTGAAATTAACCCTCTTTATGTTCACATTTCAAGTTCTCTTTTAAGAAGGATTGGCGTCAGAAATGTTTACGAACAAACCTTCATGACCGAACAAGAGCCCGACATTAGATTTTCCAGGTTTCTTATCCTGTTAATTACTGAAATCTCAGAGACCGTTATCCGTTCATTTGAATAATATTCCCCAATTTTCAGAACAGATCCACCGGATACTTGGTGCTATGGCAAGATCCACACTAAGGAAGTAGCCTAGCTGCCAGCCAGCTGATAACTCCCCAGGCAATTTCCACGGTGCACAGTTTAAATCAGAAATCAGCCACCAACAGGTCACCAGACTTTTAAAGCTACAGTAAGGACACTCCATGGTGCTAACCTATAGCCGAATGGCAAGATCCCAAAGTGCCACGGGCATCAAAAACAAAGAACAAGAAGGGGGCAAGTGCACGTCCCTTGAAAAAAGAAAAAAAAAAGTTTGAGTAATGAGTAAAAGTGTCTGTATACATCATAGCTTTACACCCCATGGAAGATTTTTTTAAATTTATTTTTTGCAGATCTTCGAGCAAACTGGGACAGTCCCATTAAATGTGGGCCTGCTGGAAGGTATAGAAATTGCAAACTCAGAGCAGGTGTACTTTTTGTTCCGGTTAAAGGGACATTGTAGGCACTTTAACAACTTTATTTTATTGAAGTTGTTATAGTGCCTGCAGGTCTGCCCTGTACCTTTACCCCCCCCAAAACACTTTAGTTCACTAATTAGAAGGCTTGGAAGGATATGAGAGCCAGGAATCTTACTTCCCAATTCTCATACCGTGATGTCATGCATGCATGTGTAGTGCCGTCACGGTCGACCATAGAGAACCATTGTAGTTGAGCGCTGCATATGCGCCCTAAATATCTAATGCTCCTCTAGAATGATGCAACCCAAGGAGGAGGTCGCGGCAGTGCCGAGTGAGACTCTGCCCTTGATAAATTGTGAGTAATTTGATTTATTTTGTTGCCTTTCTTTTATATCACTAGGGGAAAACCTAAATGACAAGGGGCATCAGGGCTGTAGCGTTCACAATACAGATTTGAATTCTCACCGCAATAGTGTTCCTTTAGGGCAGGACATATCATGCAGAACCCGATCTACTATGGTGAAATATTGTAATGAGGGGCCAGCTAACATAGACTACTTCATTACTAGAACTGGCTACATTATCTGAAAATGACCTATTTTGTATTTTTAGCTCACACAATTACTAAAATATTATTTTGCTATTCTTTACAATATGTTAATGGCACCTGATTAGAAATCTGAGTCTTTATAGATGTGAAGATTAGTAACTGCTTTGTGTATATTTTGATCTTACTTGTTACATAGTATTTATTATACTTCATATTACGCATTCTCTGCATCCGTGATTATCCGTAATCTTTTTGTTTACAATTTTTTGTCATTTTTCGGTTTGTGGGAATAGATGGGAATAAAAATTCACAAACGCCATTTGCGTTTTCTTTCCAGCATACACATTTGGCAGATTGTATAGTTGATGGCATCACAATCTGCCTTGAAAGTGTGCTCAGGAGATTACTTTGGCAATCTGCCAAACTCAAGTCGACATCAAAATCAGCTGGTAGACTAACATCAAGACGGGCGGGTGTCCAGTGCCACTGTTTATAGAACTAACGAAGGCTTGCACGCGCAGGCACTCGGGGACTGACAAATCTAAAGTGCATTCTGTCCCGGATTTCAAAAATATCACTTCCTTTGTTCTGTTTTGTCTAAAAGTGGTAAATACAATGTTAACACTTTTCAGTTCTTGATTGTATACACAATGAAACTATGATCCCCCTAACCATTTAATTCCGAAAGTATGTCCTGCCTGCTGTCTGTCTGCTTGGCTGGGATTATGTGAGCATGAAGTCCATGAGTTAAACCCAGACTTGCTCTGCACAGCAAAGCAACTGTGTAGCCACCAGCCATATCATAATCAATGCCTCTCACTTCTGTCAATGCTCAGACCATACGCCGCACACTGCATTAAATTGGTCTGCATGGCTGTTGTCCCAGAAGGAAGCCTCTTCTAAAGATGATGCACAAAAAAAGCCCACAAACAGTTTGCTGAAGACAAACAGACTAAGGACATGGATTACTGGAACCATGTCCTGTAGTCTGATGAGACCAAGATAAACTTATTTGGTTCACATGGTGTCAAGTGTGTGTGGTGGCAACCAGGTGAGGACTACAAAGACAAGTGTGTCTTGCCTACAGTCAAGCATGGTGGTGGGGGTGTCATGGTCTGGGCCTCCATGAGTGCTGCCGGCACTGGGGAGCTACAGTTTATTGAGATAACCATGAATGCCAACATGTACTGTGACATACTGAAGCAGAGCATGCTCCCCACCTTTCGGAGACTGGACCGCAGGGCAGTATTCCAACATAACGACCCCAAACACACGTCCAAGACAACCACTGCCTTGCTAAAGAAGCTGAAGGTAAATGTGATGGACTGGCCAAGCATGTATTCAGACCTAAACCCTATTGAGCATCTGTGGGGCATCCTCAAGAGGAATGTGGGGGAGGTCTCTAACATCGACCAGTTCCGTGATGTCGTTATGAAGGAGTGGAAGAAGATTCCAGTGGCAACCTGTGAAGCTCCGGTGAACTCCATGCCCATGAGGGTTAAGACAGTGCTGGAAAATAATGGTGGACACACAAAATATTGAGACTTTGGGCCCAATTTGAAAATTTCCACTTAGGGGTGTACTCACTTTTGTTGCCAACGGTTTAGACATTAATGGCTGTGTGTTGAGTTATTATGAGGGGACAACTAATTTAGACTGTAATACAGGCTGTACACTTACTACTTTATATTGTAGCAGAGTGTCATTTCTTTAGTGTTGTCACATGAAAAGCTATAGTAAAATATTTACAAAAATGTGAGGGGTGTACTCACTTTTGTGAGATACTGTATATGGAATGTTCGTTTATTAACTGGCATCCAGGCAATCAGAAGTCCATCCATAGGGATCATATAACCTGTTGGATTGATTTAGCGGCACACTCCACTGCCAAATACAAAAATATGTATTTTTTAAATCCTTATTTTGTAGATATACCCCCATTCCCACATTTAATTATGTATTTTTTCATTGGGCATGTATCTAAAAACTGCTTGCAAAAGCTGCAGAATTCTTGTCTGCAGCCTTTAATCGGTAAGAGCTCTGCCCCTTGAACATTTTATTGATACAGATTCTAATCCCTACTGCTATTAATGTAGCTGATGCTTTTTTCCCCTCCCTTTCCATAATGCATTTTCTTTAACGTGTTTAGGCTTAGACATGATCTCTTCCACTAACCACATCCTTACAAATATACTTAAGCATCCATAGTTTCCACCTATTTCCCTTTTATATTTCCACTCGTAGATCATATGGTATGTATGACTTTCTGCCTGATGTTATGCACTGACTTTTTCCTGTAGACTTCTATAATAAAATCATAGTTATTGTCTATATGCTTACCCTTGAACTGCTAAATAAAGTGTAAAAATACCATGTATTTGAAATGTGTTATTTGTAGATTAGAAACCAAAGTGAATGTCTGTAGTGTTTTTGTGAAGCACATTTTTGACCGTATTTCCCACCCTGAAAAAACTATATTCTAAATGTATAACTGTATGTTAACAATGTCAACGTATGCGGTATTCTAGTAATATTAATAACAATCTGCTTTGTTGCAGGTAACCGCTTCTTCCGGCAGTAAATGTTTTTCATGCCGTTCTTCAGCCGAGCGAGATAAATGGATGGAGAACTTAAGGCGCGCTGTTCACCCAAATAAGGTACAGGATTGAAAGCATTATTTAAGTAATAGCTTCTCTCCCTCTCATTATCATCGTTTAGAACCACTTGCCAGATATCCGAAAAAGCACCAAGTGTCATTTCATTGACAAAGCATCTTTCAGTGTGGGTTCCCGTATCCTCCTTTGCAGCCGTAGTAGCTGTTAGGATGGGTAATGTTTATAATGGTGGGCCTGATAACATAAACCTGTCATGTCACTGATTTGGGTCAGTCTCACGTTTTTTTGTCTGCGTGTGAATTGCCAGCCTAGCTTCCCTTTAATAAATACACTATTATATCGCAAATCTTCACTTCAATCTCCCCCTTCCAACAGTCAGACAGCAGTCACACAGTTAGAAAGATGAATGTTTAAAGAAACGGTAATAAATACCACACTATGTCAGACTTTTTTTTCATATACGCTTAATCTATCTGGCATTTAAGAAAAGCAAGAATTGTGTATTTTTTTTGTGAAGAACAGTCAAGCGTCCCTACGACTGCAAGTTTGCATCGTTCAGTGTAATTGTAAGGTTTTCGCATAGGTTCTGTATAAAGAATATGAGGTCCGATTCTGACAGGAGTATTTCACTAATGTGAGAATTCAAAATGAATTTCAAATCTAAGGCAGAAATAGACAAAGTGTAAGAATGATACGCTTACAATTTGGCTGCTCTGGCCTTAAAGGACCACTCTAGGCACCCAGACCACTTCAGCTTAATGAAGTGGTCTGGGTGCCAGGTCCAGCTAGGGTTAACCCATTTTTTTTATAAGCATAGCAGTTTCAGAGAAACTGCTATGTTTATAAATGGGTTAATCCAGCCTCCAAATCCTCTAGTGGCTGTCTCATTGACAACCGCTAGAGGCGCTTGCGTGATTCTCACTGTTAAAATCACAGCGAGAGCACGCAAGCGTCCATAGGAAAGCATTGTAAATGCTTTCCTATGCGACCGGCTGAATGCGCGCACAGCTCTTGCCGCGCGTGCGCATTCAGCCGACGGGGAGGATCGGTGGCAGAGAGCTCCCCGCCCAGTGCTGGAAAAAGGTAAGTTTTACCCCTTTTCCCCTTTCCAGAGCCGGGCTGGAGGGGGACCCTGAGGGTTGGGGGCACCCTCAGGGCACTATAGTGCCAGGAAAACGAGTATGTTTTCCTGGCACTAGAGTGGTCCTTTAAATTTAAAATGAACCTTTCTCATATTAGTGAATTTGGCCCAGTCAGTAGGGACATTCTGTTCCCATGGTGATCCAAAACTGCTCTTTACACAAGAGGTTCACAGTTGAAAACAAAGAAAATGCAATTTGTCTCTATTTTCCTCTAACACTTGAATAAATGTGCATCGTAATAATGTCCGCTGTCAGACTAACAGAAATCTACAGCACAGTCTGACTAAATCATTTGGCAACGATGCGGAAATAATAAAGGACATTGGGTTCAAAATCTTTGTGACTTGAGGCACATATAGTTACATAGTTACATAGTTAGATAGCTGAAAAGAGACTTGCGTCCATCAAGTTCAGCCTTCCTCACACCTGTTTTTTGCTGTTGATCCAAAAGAGAAAAAAAAAAACAAAAAAAAAACCCCAGTTTGAAGCACAATTTTGCAACAAGCTAGGACAAAAAATTCCTTATTGACCCCAGAATGGCAGTCAGATTTATCCTTGAATCAAGCAGTTATTACCCTACATTGAAAGATTATATCCTTGAATATTTTGTCTTTGCAAGTATGCATCTAGTAGCTGTTTGAACATCTGTATGGACTCTGATAAAACCACTTCTTCAGGCAGAGAATTCCACATCCTGATTGTTCTTACAGTAAAAAAACCTTTCCTTTGCCTTAGACGAAATCTTCTTTCTTCCAGTCTAAACGCATGGCCTCGTGTCCTATGTAAAGTCCGGTTTGTGAATAGATTTCCACACAATGGTTTGTATTGGCCCCGAATATATTTGTATAATGTTATCATATCCCCTCTCAGGCGACGTTTTTCTAAACTAAATAGGTTTAAATTTGTTAACCTTTCTTCATAGCTGATATGTTCCATTCCTTTTATTAATTTTGTAGCCCGCCTCTGCACTTTTTCTAGTGCCATGATATCCTTCTTTAGAACAGGTGCCCAAAATTGCACAGCATATTCAATATGTGGTCTTACCAGTGATTTATAGAGAGGCAAAATGATATTCTCGTCCCGAGAATGAATGCCCTTTTTCATGCATGACAATACCTTACTGGCCTTGGCCACTGCTGATTGACATTGCACATTGTTGCATAGTTTGTTGTCTATAACAATTCCCAAGTCCTTTTCGTGTGTTGTTATCCCTAATTCGCTTCCATTAAGGGTATACGTTGCTTGTGTATTCTTTACGCCGAAGTGCATAACTTTGCATTTTTCAACATTAAATTTCATCTGCCATTTGAGTGCCCAGTCCTCCAGTCTATCTAAATCCTTCTGCAGCAAAGTAATATCTTGCTCACATTGTATTATTTTACAAAGTTTTGTGTCATCTGCAAACACTGAAACATGACTTTCAATGCTGTCTTCAAGATCATTTATAAAAATGTTAAATAGAAGGGGTCCCAGAACGAACCCCTGAGGGACACCACTTGCCACCTCTGTCCAGCTTGAAAATTTACCATTAACGACAACTCTTTGTATTCTGTTTTTAAGCCAATGTTCTACCCAAGAACAAGCCTTTTCATCGAGACCGATTTCCTTGAGTTTGAACACTAATCTTTTGTGTGGAACTGTATCAAATGCCTTGGCAAAATCCAAATAGATCACATCCACTGCAACACCCTGATCTATACTTCTACTTACTTCTTCGTAGAACGCAATCAAGTTAGTTTGACATGACCTGTGCTTCATAAAACCGTGCTGATTTTTGCTGATAACCATATTCTTCTCAAGGAATTCTTGAATATTATCCCTTAATAACCTTTCAAATATTTTACCAGCCACAGAAGTTAAGCTCACAGGTCTATAATTTCCAGGCAAGGATTTTGAACCCTTTTTGAATATAGGAACCACATCTGCCATCCTCCAATCCTCCGGAACACTTCCTGAAAGAAAAGAATCTTGAAAGATTAAAAACAGAGGTTCACTTATTTCTACACTTAGTTCCTTAAGTACACGTGGATGGATACCGTCAGGCCCTGGAGCTTTGTTTATATTAACTTTCTTTAGTTGCTGCAGCACATTGTCTTGAGTTAACCAATTACAATTATTCTGCAAGTTTTTAGTAGCAATCATTTGCACATCTATTGCCATGGGTTCTTCTTTAATATATACGGAGGAGAAATAGTTATTTAGAATTCCTGCCTTTTCTTGGTCTTCATGAACTAACACCCCCGTTTCAGTTTTAAGTGTACTTTTTTTTCATGTTACTTTTTTAATGGAGATGTTTTTGAGGGTATGAGAGTTCACACTTCATAACTATTTCCTGTTTCCGTGGTGTGTCTTGATACAAAGTCTCTGTAGGTGTAAAATAGTGAGGCAAGCCATGCACTCATGGGGTGGTTGTGGCTGTAATTGTCCCGGGACTCAGAAATGATTTCAGTCAAGATCTT
The DNA here is from genome assembly GCF_036172605.1 of Pelobates fuscus. Lineage (NCBI taxonomy): Eukaryota > Metazoa > Chordata > Amphibia > Anura > Pelobatidae > Pelobates > Pelobates fuscus. The sequence goes on along the minus strand of NC_086325.1, from coordinate 154,946,604 downwards.
CTAGAGCAGTCCTCAAGGCTCTCCAGCAATGCAGAATTCAGATGTTTCCAAGTGTTGCTCATATAAGGAAACAAACAATGCTGAGCAAATGGTGTGTGCCGCAGAGGCTCCTCATCATGTCCTGAGGGATAAAGCGGTGGCTCCACCGGATAACATGATTCACGCAGTTAAGAAATTGCGGCTCCATTGTATAATTGTGGCCCCATTGGATACCATGATTCACGCAATTAAGGAAACCCATGGAATCAACGGAAATATTCCTGATGCTTTAATGGTGATTGCTTCCCAACTTTCCCCACCTTACTTTTTAGAACACTTTTATAAATTAATTGTTTAAGACAAGGTTTGTTCTGAAATGTGGGGAATTATTCTAGAACTAAAATAATTCTGCTGCTTTTATGATATTATTGTACTGGTGTAAGAGTTAAAGGAGAAGTATTTTAGGAATGAAGCATGTATCAATATGTCCTACTACTCGTATCCTACGGATTCCTCTACTAACATATCAAAACATGTACGACATTAAATACTGGAATGTTTAATAAATATATTATGGAAAGTAAATCACAGTCATGCCTAAAGGCAATCACAGTTTATAACATTGGGGAAAATAATCATGAACTGGAAATTTGATTTAGGTTAATTTTATGCATTTTATTATGGAATTTTAACACTTCTGCAACGAATGGTTGTAACTTGTCTGCATACGTGTAAGTGTCAGGACCTAATCTCTAGAGTTTACATAAACGCCGAAAATATATCAATAACTATATAAAATAAATATAATTAAAATTATATAAATATATATTAAATTGAGGCCTTAAGTGGTTATGATCATAACTTAAAAGGACACTCCACTGCCCAATAACAAAAAAACACTGTTTAGAAGTAATTACTTAAAATTAAGACTTGCATGTATTTATATATTCATTTTTCTCATTGTAGTTATATCTAAAAGCAGTTTGCTAAACCTGCAGTTCTCTTGTCTGCAGCGTTTGCAAGCCCTCCCCTTCTAACTCCGCCCAGACTTTCTGTGGCTGTCCAATCACGGACTTTCCAGTGCAGCTCAATCTTCAAGTCTTTGCAAGTCAGGTGCTCTGAATTTCTGTCTCTTAAAGTTTAGCTCCACTGAGCTAATCACACAAGGAAGTAACAGGAGCGGTTGTCTGATTCACAGCTGGGTGGGCGTAACTAGGTTAATCTATGTAAGTGCCAAATCTATTCAAATTTGCACTTTTTGTAAACTGGAAAAAGAGGACACACTCTTCACACACTTAGCACTTCAGCAAACTAAAGTGCTTTACGGGTTTGGAGTGTCCTTTTAAAACGCTCAGGATCTGTCTCAAAGGGTTCCATTATGGCAAGTGATTTTTGTTCCTCCAGGGCCAGTCCCTCCAGGTGTTGTCACTAAAGCTCCAATGAAGGATTTCAATGTTTAAAACTTTTTTTTTTTTTATTGTAGCTTTTTTTCTGAGCTTTGGGCAGGTATATGTAGTTTTCCTGCCAATGTGGTATCCTAGTTACATAGGCTGAAAAGAGACATGTGTCCATCAAGTTCAGCCTCCTCACATCTGTTTTTTGCAAAAAAACAAAACAAAAAAACAACAGTTTTAAGCACTTCCAATTTTGCATCAAACTAATAAAAAAATCCCACTTGACCACAGAATTGCAGTCGGGTTTATCCTTGGATCAAGCAGCTATTGCCCTATAGCTGAAAAATGATATAATTGAAAATTACGTTTTTTCAAGAATGCATCGAGTTGCTGTTTAAATATCTGTACAGACTCTGGTAAAACCATTTTTGTAGGCAGAGAATTCCACATCCTTATATTTTTTTTACGGTAAAAAAAAAAACTTTAATTTGCCTTAGACTAAATCTCTTTTCTTCCAGTCTAAATGCATAACCGTGTGTCCTATGTATAGTCCTGTTTGTGAATAGATTTCCACACAATGGTTTGTATTGGCCGTAGGATTTAATGCCAGCAAACCATTACATTATTTAATTTTGTTGTCTAACTTTTTATGTTATTTTTTTTTTACATTATTGTTTTTAATTTCCACAGGACAACAGCAGGCGAGTGGAGAACTTACTCAAGCTATGGATTATTGAAGCAAAAGACCTCCCAGCTAAGAAGAAATACCTGTGTGAATTATGTTTGGATGATGTACTTTATGCACGAACTACCTGCAAACTGAAAACTGACAATGTATTTTGGGGGGAGCACTTTGAGTTTAACAACCTCCCAACACTAAAGAGCATCACTGTCCACCTATACAAAGAAACGGACAAAAAGAAGAAAAAAGATAAAAACAATTATGTGGGACTGGTGAATATCCCCATTGGAGCAGTGACAGGGAGGCAGTTTGTAGAGAAATGGTACCCCATCGTCTCTCCGAACCCCAGCAAAGGCAAATCTTCTGGCCCCATGATCCGCATTAAAACACGCTATCAGAGTATTAGCATCCTTCCCATGGAGATGTACAAAGAATTTGCAGAGTATATCACTAATAACTACATGGTGCTGTGTTCAACGCTTGAAGGGGTTCTTAGCGTCAAGAATAAAGAAGAGATGGCGTCTGCGCTGGTGCACATTTTGCAAAGCACTGGGAAAGCAAAGGTAAGAACCCAAATCATCACTTACGGCAATGAATTATGTTCCATTAAATTAAAGATCCGTTATATTTTACCAGGAATGTGGATTAGAACTACAGTAAAAAAAAATAACGGATTGTGTTGCATTTGTTAGATTTTTTGTAATTGTCCAATTAATGCTAGCTCCTAAGAGATCAGCATTAAAACTACAGTATAGATGAATGACTGTTAGAAAAATGATTATAGTTTTATTGCATCGGGAGGACTAACACGTTCTCTGAAGATTAATTGGGTGAAAGCTGTTTGGTTTATTTGGAGCTTTGAAGTTAAGTAGGATGAGAGAGGCAGTTGGGGCAAAAGTTATTTTCTGTCTTGACTGATCGTTCAACTTGGTGGGGTATCTTGAGTCTGTTATACGACTCGACAACAGGGCTGGGATACATAGTCCTGTTAGTGTGTTATTCACACTCCATCAAAACAATGACATTCTAGCCTAAGAGCCTTAATCATCCCAGGTACAGCTTATGGTCTTCTCAAAGAGCATACAATTCTGTCTATATGTTTGCAGACTTGCTAGCAAATGTTAGATTGGAAGAAAAACCTATGTAACAACAGGTAATTCTCCCACCTGTCAGTCAATTATTCGGCATATTGGATATACACTCAAAGAATGTGGAAAAAGTGGCGCTATATAATTATTATGTAGGAGTGAAAATCAGCTGCTAAATACACTCTGTGGGTACTCCTATAAACCCACCACACATAAAAGATCACTGAAAACAACAGAGAAACTTCAGATTAGCAGGTGTTCATAACCTTTAAACCCTCAGTTTTCTGGAGTGTAGCGCTGGGTGTAAAACCAAAGAATAAGTGAGTAAATATATATAAAGTGCTTTGAATGCACTTACCCTCTATGTCACATTTGTATTTATTACATAGAAAAAAAAGGAAAAAATACAAATGATTGTGCAGTATATCAAAACAGGACCAGAAAGAATTATTTTGTTTTGTGAGCTATAAGTATGAATCCACTCACATTTTTTAGAGCCTTTTACAGATGTAAGGCTCTAAACTTCCTGGCGTCTGTGTCTTTTTGGGTAGATCACACGACCCCTCTCTCACGGTATAAACGTGTATGCTGCTCTCCACATTAAGCAGAAAAAGAAACAAGGTGAGCACTTCTGTATTTTACTTATATTGATATAATCAGTATTTTAAAATACTACACTTAGATTGGATCATCTGTGTCTTTTTCTGCTTAATGTGGAGAGCAGCATACACGTTTATACCGTGAGAGAGGGGTCGTGTGATCTACCCAAAAAGACACAGACGCCAGGAAGTTTAGAGCCTTACATCTGTAAAAGGCTCTAAAAAATGTGAGTGTATTCATACTTATAGCTCACAAAACAAAATAATTCTTTCTGGTCCTGTTTTGATATACTGCACAATCATTTGTATTTTTTCCTTTTTTTTTTCTATGTAATAAATACAAATGTGACATAGAGGGTAAGTGCATTCAAAGCACTTTATATATATTTACTCACTTATTCTTTGGTTTTACACCCAGCGCTACACTCGAGAAAACTGAGGGTTTAAAGGTTATGAACACCTGCTAATCCAGCAATTTGTTTAGCTGGAAAAAAAAAAAAAAAAAAAAAACATTGCCAGGTTTGTGTTTTTTTTTTTTTGTTTAGTTATTTTTTTTAGTTTCTCTTATATATACTATAATAGGTTAAGAGGATCTGGTGTGTGTCCCTTTAATTCAATTAAAATCATTTGAAACCTCGTAAATCGGTCAAAGTGTTGCGTAGGCGTTTCTTACTGTTGAAATCTGATATGACGATAGATGTCAGGTCAGACTAGCATTAACGATCACACATAAACCCAAGCTGTATGCAAACATCTACGTTTTAATCACCAGCTTCCCCACGTCCTATCCGTTTTGCCCACACCCCTGTTTTGACATGGCTTTTTGGCAAGGCCATAGCTGGAATTATTTGTGGATTGTATAACTGGCGTTCCGTGCGAGCTGGCAGACGGCTCTGAATGTTCATTTGGTTCACAACGCTGCCAGGTTTAGCGGTCTGGAATGTAACATATTTCTGCAGTCTAATTAATTTCTGGGAATGAAACCATGAGCTGGTGGCGTGGTGATCCGCGACCTGTGTCCAGAAAAGAATGTTCAGCAACTCATCTCCTTATGAGATTTAATGTGAAAATGTGTATATATGTGCATATATAATAGGACCCATAATGCATGCACGCAGCATATATTATACATAAACCGTGTGAATATAAAGGAGATAATGAGAACAGGGATACATCTTTTTTTCATGTTCTATATTTCTTAGTAAATATTACTTGGTCACCTACATAGTATGTATAGTGCCTGGTTCTCCTTAGAGAAATGTGATTCAAAATGGGACACGCTGTGATCTATTATCAGCCAGAAAGTGTATGATGTGAATGTGTTCTCTCTAAACTATGAGCCAGAATAACCTTGAATAACCATGATATTTTAAAGATTTAGACCTTTCAACCTGATAGTCTACCCCTAAAATTCTACCCATTCACCCCCCGAGAACCATAAATTCTGCCCATTCACCCCAAGACCCAGAAAGTTCATTTACACTTAAAATAGACTCCGTTCTCTTACAAGGTAAAAGTATAACCAGTCATTTCCAAGAGTGATCACTAACCCACATATCTCCAGCGGTGGAGCCAGTAATGTAATAATAATAACAATGAAATAACTGTAAAATACAAATCACAGGACACCGCTATATGGTGAAATGAGAGGCTGCACCCATAGCATTCCTGCAACATAAGCATTCCATGAACTGCAGTGGTTATGGTGTTTGCAATGTCCCTTTAAAGGAGATGAGGCAGAATGCTGATGAAGACAGAGGAGTCAGGAAAGCGGACACTAAATCTGAGAGGGCTAAAGGTTTAAGTTCCCTCTAACAGGTTATAACGTATCTGTAAGAGGCACCCATTGGAGCTGCTGTATCCTCGTATACATGGATATATTTCCCAGTACTGAAGGAAGCCTTGGGTTTGGGGCACAGAGAAGGCAGTCACCTGGGGGATAGTGTTACAATAATAATAATATGAGTAGGGGTAACACTTGGACTGTCATAGTCTGTAATCTGCTCACACAGCCTGATAATATTCAATAGACAATTACATGAAGATCATTTTTGTATTTAGGAGGGGGAGATGTTGATGAGTTTTAGTTTTACAAAACTGCTTGAGAAACGTTCATATTTTTCTCAATCCGTAGTTATAAATGGGAAGCCGCTGATTGGCTGAGAGTGTAAGCTGACCGCTCTAAGCCAACGCGGTCCCTAAGCTTGCATTTTTAGGCTTTTGAGTAAAGCATGCTGGAGGGGGCACATCAATCTGGCATCATAAAGGAGTCTTTGGGGTTAAACTGTTCGTGAACGGTGTAACCCCCTAAAGGTTAGCCAGCACCAGGGATCACAGTGAAGTTGTTATGGTGCCTGTAGTATTTTTTTTTTTAAATCCATGATTGACAAGGAATAGAAGCATTGCTAATTTGAAAAATAGATGAGATTTTTATTGTGTGCATGCATGGCATTTACCGAAAGTTTGAAACTAGCCTTTTGGGATCAAATTATTAGAATCTCCAACATTCTTTCACATCTAGATATAATAGGAGAATAGTTGTTGTGTTGCTGACATTCGACTGCTCAGCTCTGTGTGCTTCAATAAAACAGCGATGGAATTCGAGCCCAGCTTCCTCAGCTCGGCGTATATGTTCAAAGTAGTTACAGCCGCTTTAGAACTCTGCGCCTGACATTTAGAAAGGCTTTCAAACTCGACGGACCTTTGAACATTCCAACTAGAATGCCCCGTGATTGCAGACTGGCAGAACGACTATTTAAAAAGTATATAATAAAAAAAAAACTGAAACAGTAACCGGCTTATTCATTTCTTATCCATTTGTGCTCCCACTTTAACCCTAAAAAGGGCATCACCTTTAACCGGTTCCATTTTTATTGTAATGTACAAAAGTATAAAAAAAATGCTTTGAGATGTATATCATTTTTTAAATCTATTTTTTCATTTAACTTTGCTCCTGTAATTTTGTCCTTTTGCTCGTCCTAAAGCGTATTTGTCTTCTGACATTTTATAATGAAAAAGATGACAGAACATATTGCTCTCCTCAAGTGCAGGATGAAATGTCTTTTTTTAGAGATGGTGATAGTGGTGATATGCATTTTTTTAAAGCAGAATTTCAACTTCATAGATGAAAAATACTTCAATCCCACAAATCGTTCTCTTTTAAGTAATAGATTTAAACCTTTTTCTACCTCTTGCTTTTTGTTTGACCGTTTCTTTAAAGGGACATTAATGGCACTCAGACCACTTTATCTCAATGACGTGGCTTTGTAGTTTTAAACCCTCAGTGTAAAACATTGATGTTTTATAAAATAAAGTCATTTGATAGCAGGGTTAAACGCACCTCTAATGGCTCACCTCCTGGCAGCCACTAGAGGCGCTTGCAGTCTCGGCTACGCAGTAAAATGCTGCACGCATGGTGGTTATTTTCTGCACATGCTCACTAGCCACTCAATGCTTCTCCATGGTGAAGCATTCAATGGCTGATATCATCAATATTCATGATCTCAGCCAGCTGTGCCAGCAGGAGGAAAGAAAGAGGAGTAAAGGTGCTTTCTTATTACACAGGGGAGGAGTGTCCCTATTTTAGGCCCTTTATGCTTCTTCTTATACACTCAGACACATTACTGGGAGTATTATTGCTGTGGAGCTCTGTTATACACTCAGACACATTACTGGGAGTATTATTGCTGTGGAGCTCTGTTATACACTCAGACACATTACTGGGAGTATTATTGCTGTGGAGCTCTGTTATACACTCAGACACATTACTGGGAGTATTATTGCTGTGGAGCTCTGTTATACGCTCAGACACATTACTGGAAGTATTATTGCTGTGGAGCTCTGTTATACACCCAGACACATTACTGGGAGTATTATTGCTGTGGAGCTCTGTTATACACTCAGACACATTACTGGGAGTATTATTGCTGTGGAGCCCTGTTATACACTCAGGCACATTACTGGGAGTATTATTGCTGGGGAGCCCTGTTATACACCCAGACACATTACTGGGAGTATTATTGCTGTCGAACTCTGTTATACACCCAGACACATTACTGGGAGTATTATTGCTGTGGAGCTCTGTTATACACTCAGACACATTACTGGGAGTATTATTGCTGTGGAGCCCTGTTATACACCCAGACACATTACTGGGAGTATTATTACTGTGGAGCCCTGTTATACACTCAGACACATTACTGGGAGTATTATTGCTGTGGAGCTCTGTTATACACTCAGGCACATTACTGGGAGTATTATTGCTGTGGAGCTCTGTTATACGCTCAGACACATTACTGGGAGTATTATTGCTGTGGAGCTCTGTTATACGCTCAGACACATTACTGGGAGTATTATTGCTGGGGAGCCCTGTTATACACCCAGACACATTACTGGGAGTATTATTGCTGTGGAGCTCTGTTATACACCCAGACACATTACTGGGAGTATTATTGCTGTGGAGCTCTGTTATACACCCAGACACATTACTGGGAGTATTATTGCTGCGGAGCTCTGTTACACACTCAGTCACATTACTGGGAGTATTATTACTGTGGAGCTCTGTTATACACTTGCACTCCTCGTATGTTCTGCCAACACAACGTCTGATCAGAAGTCTCCCAAGGCAGCTGGCCATGAATATGTATGCAGATAGATTCACATAATGCACACAGCTTATTGGAAGAGATATCTCTGTGCCACAGATCATTATTATTATTATTATGTTATTTATATAGCGCCATCAAATTCCGCAGCGCTGTACAATGGGTGGACGAACAGACATGTAGGTGTAACCAGACAAGTTGGACACACATGAACAGAGGGGTTGAGGGCCCTGCTCAATGAGCTTACATGCTAGAGGGAGTGAGGTAAAATGACACAAAAAGGTAAGGATAGTATTAGACTAGTGACAGTTGCAGAAGAGGAATCAGTCAGGAGCTATAAACAGTTTAATTGATACGCTTTTATGAAGAAGTGGGTTTTTAACGTTTTTTTGAAGGAGTGGAGACTGGGTGAGCATCTAACGGAGGAGGAAAGCGAGTTCCACAGGAACGGTGCAGCCCTCGAGAAGTCTTGAAGGCGAGCATCAGAGGTGGGAGTACAGACAGAAGATAGACGTAACTCTTCAGCAGATCGTAAGGGCCTCGACAGGACATACTTGTGTATAACGGAGGATAGATAGGTGGGAGCAGCATTATGTAGAGATTTGAAAGCAAGAACTAGAATTTTAAATTGAGCTCTATATTTTATAGGAAGCCAGTGTAGGAACTGACAGAAGGGTGAGGCATGGGAGGTGCAGGCAGACAGGAAGATGAGCCTCGCCGCCGCATTCATTGGGAGCACGTAAGACCACTGAGAAGCGGATTACAGTAGTCAAGGCGAGAAAGGATAGTGGAATGGACCAACACCTTGGTCGCATCTGGCGTTAAGTAGGGGCGGATGCGCGCAATGTTTTTGAGATGGAAATTACCGGATTTGGCGATAGATGGAACATGAGGCTTGAAGGAGAGGTCGGAGTACAAGAGAACACTCAGGCAGCGAGCCTGCGTGGTGGAGCCGATGGTAGCACCGTTGACTTGGAGGGAGACAGACACAGGAGTAACAACACTTGAGGGAGTTTTGGTCAAGTTTAGTTTAAGGAAGTGGGCAGCCATCCAGTTAGAAACAGCAGAGAGGCAGTCAGAGACACTAGTCAAGAGGGACGGGGAGAGATCAGGAGAGGACAGGTAGATTTGTGTGTCATCTGCATAGAAATGATATTGGAAGCCAAAGGAGCTAATGAGTTTAACAAGGGAGGCGGTATAGATGGAGAATAGTAGGGACCAAGGACTGAACCTTGGGGGACACCAACAGAGAGGAGTTGGGGAGAAGAAGCAGAGCCAGAGAAAGAAACGCTTATCATAGAAGATATCTAAAATAACTCTTACAGAGACATTCCAGAACCCCTCTCTACTTTTTTTTTATTTTGCAAGATGAACAGGAATTTGGCACTTTTATAAACAAACCATGTTACACCCACCTGGCTGTCAATTGGACAACTAATCCTGTTACTTCCTGGTTTGGTTAGCTCCGTGTAACTAAACTCAAGAGACATCAATTGCCCAGACCACCTGCCTTGCAAAGGCTTCTCATTGAGTTGCATTGGGAAGTCTGTGATTGGACAGCCACAGAAAGTCTGGATGGGTTTACAAGGGGAGGGCTTGTTACAGCGGGCAAGCAATTTTTGGATATACTCCCAATATAACAAACGTATAATCTACTAAACAGTGATTTTTTTTGTGGAGGATGACGACGACAGGCAACATATTAATAATCTTCACAATTACTCTTAGGGTTGATACAGCCCTTAAAATTGAAATATAGGCTACTTTCATTTTATTGTGAATTTGTATTTTGGGTGCTTTGACACGTACCATCAGATAAGTGAGAATGGTGCATGGTGTATGTCCAAATCAGTATATTCCAGATCCGTGGAACGCAAGCTCCAGTGTGTACACGCATCAACGGCAGGAAGTTCACCAAGAGCTGTCCAGCTGGCCACTATAATGTCCCCCAGTATTCGGCCAGCTGAGGGAGAAAGGAGAGGGGTGCGGAAGAGAGCTGTAATCTCTGTGCTCTTCCAGCACTAAACCGTGGAGCAGTGCAGGGGGAGCACAACGTTTCTACAAACCCCACACTGTACCCCAGGGAAAGGATCCACTCCTGCTCTCCCAAATGTGGGGAGGCTGGATGGAATCAAAATGAAGAAAATAAAAATAATTTGTGACTGTGTGAGAGAATGTGCGTGTGTCTGTCATTGTGTCAGTGTGTGTGTGTGTCTGTCGGTGAGCGCATGTGTGTCAGTGTGTGTGTCTGTCGGTGAGCGCATGTGTGTCAGTGTGTGTGTCTGTCGGTGAGCGCATGTGTGTCTGTCGGAGTCTTCGTCAAATCAACGTATGTCTGTCAGTGTGTATCAAATCAGTGAATGTGTGTCAGTCCTCTGTGCAACTGTGTGTCTGTCAGTTGGTATGTGTGCGTGTCATGTGTGTCAGTGTCCTCTGTGTGTAACTATTAAGTGTGTACTTTTTTTTGTGACTTTTATACTTGGTTCATACACTCCTCCTTACATACACAATATTCACATTGTCATATTTATTTTAAAAATTATCTGTACTACCTTGAATTATTAGGCTTGTTCTTATGTTCAATATGGGCTTAACTTAAATATCTAAATGTCTATATGTTTCATTTGGAATTTAAATGAAAAAAAATGACTTTCTAAAGGCAGGGATTTGTTTTTAGACCTGCAGGGGTACTTCACCGTAAAAGGTTGAGAAACACTGTTGTCGAGTACTGGAGGTACTTATGAGTGTCTGTAGACGAGTGTTTTGTTTTTAGAATTTTGACAGGTACCCAAATTATGCACATGGCTTAGCTCTGCTGCCTTGTTTTTTACCATTGTAAAACAAACTAAAAAAATCAGTCTCTGATTGGCAGGATTTCTAATATAAACACATTATATTACAAACTCCTTCAGTCAAGTCTCCCTTAACCTGTGAACACAGGTCCATTAGTGAGCTATTTATTGTAAGCAGATTCGTGGGCATGAGAACAATTTTGGATTGGAGTTGTATTCACTAACACATACACACCCTGCTCACCCTAAAAATAAAGTAAATCAACATATTCACAGATAGTTTAGAACCAACACTGTATTCAAAACCAGAATAGTTCAATGGGGTATTTGTGCATTGCACATTGGGGAATATTAAAGCCACATATTCATAGTTTGTTGAATGCCTGTGAGTCTGAACATGTGAAGATTTATTCTATACCCTTTGCATTTCACTCAGCAAATGCTCCCATTTGTCTCTGTCAAGACCATATTTTCCTCTTACACTTAATATCAGCCAAATAAGTTGGTTTTATTTTGTTTTTTACTTTGTAAGTAAGACATTTTTGTGTAGCTTTTTCAGTAAAATGTTTAAATATCATTGTGATGCAAAAAACGGGGCAGAAGAGTATTCTGAGAACGGGCCGAAGCTGAAATAGTCTGACCTTCGGTTAGAGCTGTTCTATCTCTAATGGCACAAGATGAGCTAAAACCAGCTTGAGATCTGAGCGGGGACCCACCGAAGGGCAGGCTTTTTCAGTTGCTGCCCGTTCTCAGTATTCTCTTGCGCCCTGTTTTTTTCCTTTTCATTGTGATGCATCTTACAAATAACTTTAAAGGAACGCTATAGGTACCCAGCCCATTTCCTCTCAAAGAAGTGGTCTGGGTGCTATGCCCCCATTGGTACAGCAGTGTTTGCATTGCAGGGTTAACTTGCCTGTAGTGGCTGTCATAGTGACATAACCTTGGATGATCTCAGACAAAAAGACAGAGCAGCACGCCGGAGACCAGTACTTTGATGGAGAAACGGTAAGTAACCAGCGTAATGGTGACTAGGGCACTATATCGTTAGGAATATATATTTGTATTCCGAACACTATAGTGATCCGTTAAGCTTTTGTCAAGATGATGGAAACAAAATTGTAACAAAATGTCTTCTGTGGTCTCCTCTGTTACCATGGGAACTACATATAGTCTGCGAGTGCACATATCTGATGGAAATGATATAGGAGAAGGATGTTGCTAAGAAAAAGGATGATATGGGGGCAATTATGGCTTATTGCAGCACCCAGATGCAAAGGTTTTCAATTAAATAGTATAAAGGATATTTAAAATACACTTCTGGCTTATAACGGTGATGGTGAGCAGCCGATATTAATTTCCTTGTCTACTGGTATTTCTGAAAGGCATCAGCTTTTAGTTTCATGATGAATGGCTCAATGACGTCCTTGACAGCAGAGACAAGAGAAGGGAGATTAATCTTTCGTAATATCTCCTTAAATCAACGTGGCTGAGATGGGCCCAAGGAGAATGCTGGAGAGGTATGGAAACAAATTAAGCAGCCACAACAAGCACTTGTGTCCCTTTAACTGTTCAATTTACGGAACGCTGCGCACTGTAACATGCTAATTGTGAAGTTACTGACCATGTCAGAAGGACCTTAATTCAAGAAACACTGTAGAGTTAGCAATACATAATTGTATTCCTAATGCTACAGGCCTGATATCGAAAAAAAAACCCAAAAACTAATAACTCACACCTCGGGTTGTGTGATCCTGGAGATATGCCTCCAGGATGATGGGCCAATCCAATGCTCCTCATAGAGGAGCATTGGGGAACGTAGCTACATGCACTGTGCTCCCCGCAATGTGCCTACAGTTCTTCAATAGAGAATCATTGTATTCAGTGATTATCTACACCTGACCGTGACGGCACTGCGCATGTCTGCGTGACATTACGGTATGTGAGCCGGGGAATAAGATTCCCTGCTCTCATACCCAGAGGGCTTGGAGGCCTGGCTGATTAATATGCCAGCTCTGTGCTTGCCATTATTGCTCTACTACAAATTGTTTTTTAATGTCTTTTTAAATCGTAATGGGAAAAACCTGTTCTAGAAAAGGATGTTTCTTGGCTGGAAGTGAATGCCCCATGTGTATGTAGTATATAGATAGTTTTTTTTTTTTTTGCATATTTTACCCTCTATCGCCTTTCAAAGTTTATGCTGCCGATACTCATCCACAGGCGGCAGCAGAAAGCACCCTTTGGACCAGGAGTGAATAGACCAATCAGGAGCCTCACATTCTGGTCTATGGAGTGTGTTCTCGAGTCTTGCCCAGCAGGAGTTGTGAGATCTGTAGTTCAGCCCCGGCAGCATTCCATTGATCACATAAGATGAGTTAAACAGCGGAACAAGCCAGTAGCAGCTTCCGCACAACTTCTCCTGAGCCACTAGCAGTGAACATAGATGATATTGCCTAAAGTGACCCCAAAAATTGGTTTTCAGAGGATTTCTCAAGTTGGCCACTCTGCATACACATGTAACATGCGCAGCTTTATAGTGCATACCATCTGTAAATCGTATCAATGTGTGCTTGCCTTCTAACTTTGGGCAACTTTTGCCTTTGCCAGATGTTTTGTCACTGCCGCTACCAATGTGTTCTGTGTGAAAACACAAAATGGAAGACTATAGAACAAGATGAAGAACATCATCTGTATCTTACCACACATGCAATGCTGTTGCCATAATAATTGACTGCAGGATTTGACAAGTCCACAGTGTCAGGTCACTATTGCGTTGCATAAATAAAGTCTGAAGACGGGAATTTGTTTCCCTGGTCCTGTAGGCTGGATAATGCTGTCTCTGCATGCTATAGTGGGAGAGACAAATTCAGAACTTGTCTGGTTTGCTGAGGGGCATCGCGACAAACTGCGTCTGGAGGATGGTTATATGACATCATACGTTCACGGCCCTTAGAGTCATAATTCTGAAGGTTCCTATGATGCAAGTGTATGCAGACACACAACCAGCTCTCCAGTAGATTCCATGAACATTGCGATAGACCTCCCAATCGCCTTGCCCCATCTCCTTCCCAATATAGCCAACAGTATGGACAGGAGAGAAAAATAATTCAGTTGCATGTGTGGGTGTGAGAGTAACTGGTTAACTAGGTAAGTGCACAAGAGTTAATACTAAAGGTGTGTGTTTTGCTAATTAGTGAAATATGTCTGGCTTCAGACCTGATCTTTTGCACACAAAAAAAACCCACAGGATGTGAGACATTGGTGATTGATGAAGCCGCTTATCAGCACTATTCTAATGAACATTTAACACCTTGTCATTCACATGTTAAGACACGTTACTGTGCGCCAAATTTCTGTGTAATGCATTGCCTTCACTACATACATCAAATGAAAACGTCTGCTACATGCAACAAAGTTAACGAGATCCGAGTCAACCATCACTGCCACTAATGAACAAGCGTTAAGAAATAACATGCTTTCGACCCACCCCCAAGATGTTTTCTTCCAATTTACTGGTAAATTTGTATTCAAAACATTGTTCAAATTGCTACGGCAAACCAGAAACAGAGTGGGTTGATTTCAGGTTAGACAAAAAAAATAAAAATCGGAAAGATTTCTCGCAAGACGGGTCTGTTAACGGCACGTTATCAGATTTCATTGCTAGTGAATGTGTTGTCACAGCTCGACCCCAAGACTTAGTTTAAAACTGGCAGAAGCTAAACATATCCCTGCTGCTTAAATATATTGATGTAATTATTAGTAGTAAGAAGATTTCTATAGCGCCAACATATCCCACAGCGCTTTACAGTTATAGAATGGCAATTATTTAAAGTTGAAGAAGGCACCGTTTAACCCCGTAAGGACCAAACTTCTAGAATAAAAGGGAATCATGACGTGTCAGACATGTCATGTGTCCTTAAGGGGTTAAACAAGCTTACAATCTGAGAATTTGAGGTAAGTGGACATTTATTGATGGGTGCCCAAGGACACATACTGGTGAGTTGGTCTGACCAAGATTCAAACTTAAAGGACCACTCTAGGCACCCAGACCACTTCAGCTTAATGAGGTGGTCTGGGTGCCAGGTCCTTCTAGGGTTAACCCATTTTTTCATAAACATAGCAGTTTCAGAGAAACTGCTATGTTTATGAATGGGTTAAGCCTTCCCCCTATGTCCTCTAGTGGCTGTCTCATTGACAGCCGCTAGAGGCGCTTGCGTGCTTCTCACTGTGATTTTCACAGTGAGAGCACGCCAGCGTCCATAGGAAAGCATTATGAATGCTTTCCTATGTGACCGGCTGAATGCGCGCGCAGCTCTTGCCGCGCGTGCGCATTCAGCCGACGGGGAGGAGAAGAGGAGGATCGGAGGAGGAGAGCAGGAGGAGATCAATCCGCCCAGCGCTGGAAAAATGTAAGATTTAACCCCTTTCCCCTTTCCAGAGCCGGGCGGGAGGGGGTCCCTGAGGGTGGGGGCACCCTCAGGGCACTCTAGTGCCAGGAAAACGAGTATGCTTTCCTGGCACTAGAGTGGTCCTTTAACTTTACCTGTTCTAAAGCAGTGACACTATTAACCCGTTGATGATGGTAATTGTCCTTGAGAATTTATCTTAAGATGGGAACTCACAGTGAAGATGTAAAAAGGTTGCAGAGGGGAGCACGTATCTGTGTTCTGAAGCAGAGGAACAATACAAAAGTCAGGCATTGGCACATTAATCTTCATGCTATGATGTCGAGGCAGGGGGAGAAACTTTTCAGTCTTCAGCCAAAGAGGTCAGGACCGGTGGATCAACTTCAAGAGATAAGGTCAGGGTATGTGGAGTAACTGACGTTCTTTAACCAAAGAAGTTAAGGCTATTGTGCAACTGTACAATCCTTTCTCCAGCAACGAAGTCAGAGCAGTAGGTAGAACTTCATAATGACTCACCACACGATGCATGATTCAGTCATGGCCGGTTATTGTCCATCTTCTTGTATCATATAATTTGACCCTGAACAAGAACAAATAGTCTACACATTTCATGTCTTATGTAGCAGGAATTGGTTCTGCGAGTGTTCTGTAAGGATCTTGCAAGAGATGTCGGGCCTCATTCCACAAATGCAATATTTGTCGACATAACAGATCAGTTGGGCTCTGATCTTGAATGATGTATAATTTAATGTTTGTTATATTGCAAATACATCCGGAATAAAATTCGCTTTAAGAAGCCTGTTTATCGTCCCGGGATCAATAAGAAGATGGTCATGTAGGAAAAGATCATTGTCAAGTTGAAGTTGAAGCCCAAAGGTTTAAACTCAAAGACACTGTAGATCATTATCATGCCACGATTTACTGATCTTCACACATTACATTTATTATACAGAATAATTAAAGAAGAGATACACAATGCAGGATCATGGAGGCTCATCTTCCATTGGGACACCGCTCTGTCAAATATCTGCTGCTAATTGTAGCAAGCTACAAAATCTCCACACAGTGTGTGCGCGTTTCTGTTAAAGGATTAAACCGGAATTTCTAGTTTGTACATTAATATTTTTTCCATGTGGGGTTTATATATTAATATTCCACACTGCATTAATAGCTTATATTTTGATGCAAACTGTAATGCACAATCTTACTAAAGATTCCTTTCTTAACTAATACTGACGAGTACCATAAGCACTGCGCTGGAGCACCATAACCACTGCAAACCCCAAGAACCGCCGTAGCTTGGTTGGGGTCTCGCCGTCTCCTACCCACCCTGGACCTACGACAAGGCTCCAGGTTACAGTGGGTGAACCTCTCTCGATCCAGAGAGTCCAGCAGGAACAGCTCCAATCTCCAATCCCCCAAACATGAGCCGAAACTTAATGAAGGAGCTTTAATGGTTCAGGTTGGCTTTTATACAATTCTTCAGGTCAGAGGAACACCCTCTGGACCTGATGGGGCACAGGAACACAAAGGACACAAACCAATCAAAACAAACATACAGTTTGTGACACGCCCATGTACAGCACACAATCCCTCCCCTCTGCTTGGGAGATAATTAAGTAAAGTCATATAAGTAACTCAATTATCTCCAGGCAGAAAAACAACATTTTCACAAATTTCAGAAAGTACCCCAAAACATAGCATATCCCCAAAAATGTTACATCCCCGAATAGCCCTGATCTTGGTAAACAACAACAAAAACCCAACTATTTGAAAGATAAACAGCAGTATTAACACCATAAACTGTCCTATTAACCACATTTTAATAAATGCTGCTCTGTCATTCTATATATTACCTAGGCAACACGTCTCACATGGAGTGCCTAGCAAATCCGTTGGCATATTGTGAATATTAGATGAAATATGAGCTAATACATATACAGGGAGGGAGGGGGGATTACTAAATTGGGGAGTGGGGGGGTATAGGGATCGTAGCTTTGCCTTGATCAGAATACTACCCACAATTCCTCTGAAATACCATCAGGGATGGATAATGAACGCTTCTGCGTCTCTGGGAATAAACAATCCGCTTTGTCTTGACATTAATTGCAAGTCCGATGCCAGACTGTACTATTTAGTGTCTCGTGGCATCACATTAAGATAAGCTTGTCAACTGTGCCACCGCCCTACTTTCTGTGACATCCATATCGATATTAAACCTGGGAGCCTTGAGTGTGTAGAATATGTGTATTTTGTTTGTATGGGTGCTATCATGGCCTTATTGTTCCATACAAACATGAAGATCTGCTAACAGGCTGAACTTGATGGACACATGACTCTTTTCAGCCATGTAAATATATATATATATACACACACACACACACACACACACACACACAATCGTAGTGTGAGTTTCTGGGACTGCATAATAACAGTTACCAATGTCATTCTTCATTCGTCTGAATATAGAAAACCCACAGACAGGTACAGATACCTCCAGAATTCCAGCTTCCATCATAATTACACCAAACAAGGTAGTATCTCCAGCCAGGCTATCAGATATCACTGCATTTGCTCTAACACAAAAGACAGAGATAAGCACCGGAGTACACTGTCAGAGTCATTTAGGCTAAAAAAATTAAATCTGCCATAAAAACACCACGGGAAAGCTCCTACAATACAAAGGAAAGGAAAACCTAACAAGAAATCCTCTAGTAGTTACATACAACCCAACTCTAGAAGGAGTATGTCAAATTATTAAAGAGCTACAGCCATTAATTTCAGAGGACCCCACACTCAAAAAAAGTATTTCCTGAACCCCCCATACTAGCATTCAAACAACCGCCCAACCTGAGACAGAGATTGGTCCGCAGCAAATTGACCACAGAACAGAAGCTCACACAGAATGGCACTGTACGATGCAACAAATCACTCTACAAACTGTGGCATTAACACAGCCAGACACAATAACAAATCATACAACATTAAAGGACCACTATAGCCACCCTAATATAGAGAAACTGCTATGTTTACATTAAGAGGTGAAAATCACAGTGAGAAGACGCTGACGTCCATAGGAAAGCATTGATAATGATTTCCTATGGACTGATTGAATGCGCGCGCGGCTCTTGCCGCGCATGCGCATTCAGTGCTGATGTCAGAAGAGGGAGGAGAGTTCCCCAGCACCGAGGGAGCCCGGCGCTGGAGAAAGGTAAGCGATTACCCCCTTCCTCCCCCTAGAGCCCGGTGGGAGGGGGACCTTAAGACCCTACAGAGCCAGGAAAACGAGTTTGTTTTCCTGGCACTATAGTGGTCCTTTAAGGGATCATATTCGTGCACATCTGCAAATGCGGTGTACATGATACAGTGTACAGTGTGTGACAAAGGTTGCTACATTGGAGAAACTGGCCTCTAAGAATTAATCTACACAGACTCTCAATCATGAACCACAAGGAAAACGTATATTGAACCCTTGCTGGTTATCACTTCACCCAGACTGGTCACTCCATCCAAAACCTCAGGATTAAAGTTCTTAAAGGGAATTTTAAATACTCTCATGAACAAAAGATAGTTGAGATGAAAATCATCAAATTTCAACACCAGAAATGAAGGACTTACTGTAGATTCTGGCTTTCTTACACACTACCAAAACTTTATATAAACACACATCTTAATGTTGATGATCATTTTGTACTTGTGTTGGTCATTTAACAAATCCCAGGGTTCTGAGTTTTGTTTTCATTTTAACCTATAACAGTGGCTGAATATTAAAATTTTATGTCACGATGGCTAACTCCAAATGAAAATCCTATTGTTATAGTGTTAGTGGCAGATAAAGTTAGTATTTTTAGGATCAGCAACATATAATTAATCTCTTGAATATTAGCAACCCATTTATTGAAGAAATGTAACCAACAGGTGTCATTAGTAGGTAATGGCAGTGGTTATAGTACTCCCTGGCCAATATCCGCTGGTTTTCTGTTTTGACACCCATAGCCTGGTGTCTCTGCAGCCTATGTTTATACCGCAAAATTAAATTTCCACATTCTCTAGTGTGAATCTGTCCAAGATAAGAAGGCATTATTGATAGGCTGAAATAAAATATAATAAAACTATTTATGTGCCTTTATTCTACACTCTAAATGTTAATGTCGATTATTAAGGTGTATTTATTAATAATTTGAAACCCATTTTAACAAGTCTATTAGAACAGCTCTGCCATTCATTTATACATCCATTTCTTTCCCCCATCATTAAGTAGATTGTATCTTTGAACAGGTGGGAAATCTAATTAAAAAAAATACAAGGTCAAAACAGAACCTATTTATACGTCTCCAAGCTGAATGTAAATAACCTACTTGCTAATTAGGATTTGCTAATGCACAGATCAGCATAATTATGTTTTTGAACCAGAACCGACAAAAATGCTTTATCCCACGATAAAATAACTGCTGGGATAGGTCGAGTCTGTTTGATTTCCATATAAATGTGTGTGCACATTTGTCAGTGAGGAAAAAACAACTAAAATCTGAATTTAAAATCTACAGTCAGTGCTGGGAAAACAAGATTTATTTTAACTGCTTCTAGTTTTGCAGTTGTTTACCAGAATGCAATTGCAACCTAATCTGTTGGGATATTATATCGTATGATCAATGTACACTGTCATTTTGCCAGACCACCAATTATACATTTTACAGAGCTCAAACACGACTACGGTCCAATAATTGATCTGCATGCAAGATGCATTTCTCCGTGTGCAATTTAATAGGATTTTAGTTTTTTTTTTTTTTTAACTGTAAAAAAAAAAAAAGATAGTTATAGTAATAAAGAACATTCTACCAATTGCGTAAAAGATGGGATTCATCTGCTAAAGTAATGAATTTAAAGGGACACTATAGTCACCAGAATAACTACAGCTTAATATAGTTGTTCTGGTGAGTATAATAGCCCCATTTTCATGTAAACACTGCCTTTTCAGAGAAAAGGCAGTGTTTACATTGGCCCTAGGGACACCTCCAAGTGGCCACTCCTTAGATGGTCACTGGAGGTGCTTCCTGGCTCAGTACTGCACAGTAGGCAGCCCTGTCATTCAGCGTCCTCACGCTCTGCATGGAGACACTGAATTTTCCTAATAGAGATGCATTGATTCAATGCATCTCTATGAGGAGGTGCTGATTGGCCAAAACAGTGTTTGGCCCCGCCCCTTGCAGATTTTAGCCAATCCAATGCGCACCAAGGGGGCGGGTTTTATTAACTTTTTTTGGGGGGGGGGGGGGGTGTAAGCCATCTAAATGGTGGGTTTTGCACTATAGGGTCAGCAATACATGTTTGTGTTCCTTTAAGAATTTGATTTCTACCCATGACTGCTGAGAATTTCGATTCACAACACAAAATCTGAGTCTAAAAGTGTCCTCCATGTCCTCTATTTTCACTTCCATGACCTTCTCAGACTGTATTCATTCCAGTTCTGCTGGAGAATTATGCACTGCTAAAACAAAAACAAAAAACAATAAAAATGGCACTTTTTGGGTAGATAAGTTTATTTAGGCAGTCACCTGAGCATGATCTAAAAGAAAGTGACAGGTGGATGTGCAAGTCCAACATTCAGCCGCTTTTCTACCAGTAGGAGAAGCGCTGATTGCTTAAGGTCTGTTCTCATACAGTGTTATTTGTAGAACTGTGCATTGGTTTTACGCAACACTCCGAGGAGAGGCTCTAAATGTTCAAAGTAAAACTGTGAAATATTGAATTTTTATAGCAGAACTTTTTCTCATCAGACAAGGGAAGGCAATAACAAGACAAGGTCAATGTCAAAAGAATTTGAGATCCACTTGGCTGATTTCTTGGGTTCAAAATGAAGGGCTTACAATATATAAATAATCGATAAATTAAGCACATTTATATACCTGCATTTAGCTCATTTACTTTGGTGGCCTCTGCACCCCCACTTGATTGTATGAATACATTTGAGGCTCTTCTTTTAATTGGATATGTTCCATTTGTGCAGTGCTGAACAATATATTGGTGCCTTTATAATGAAAGTGGCATTTAAGTATTTTCTGAATTTAAGAATTTCTTTACATATTCAAAATTCCTACTCTGTACAGAATTCTCTTCTATTTATTGCAATATTTATACACAGACAGGCCCCAGTAATTGTGACTAATCTACCTTCAATTTGTTTGATATGAATACTTTTCAATCAAAGTAATAATTACGTGTTTGGTAGACATAAGCCGGCTGCGTGTGTGTATTTGACAGAATTAGGGAAGGATTTAATTGACAGCGTTTTCTCTGCTACACATTCTATCACGTGTTAATATCTACAGGCATTCTATAAGCAAGCAATCATTCTGCATGTTTACGTGATTAGCTCACAGGTTCACGAGGCTATGGAACGAATAATGTGCCTTGAGGATAAATGTGAATTAATCTGTGCATTTAGTTTTAGATTTATTTTTAAACAATAACGGTAATTTTGGATCATATAAGCAACTGATTTACTTTCTGAAGGTAAAAGAAACCTAGAATTGATTAAAAATAAGTCTTTGGTAGTAAAGTAATTAAAATACCTCTCTGTATAATTCCCAGTTGTAATGGATTGCAGAATTTGTTGGATATGTCTTTCATTGTAAAATAATGGCAGCTGATAGTTCCACGATTAAAGGGACACTATAGTCATCAAAACAACTTTAGCCTAATGAAGCCGGTTTATGTGTAGAGATCCCACTGCTTAATTCTTTGCCATTTAGGAGTTAAATCACTTTTGTTTATGTTCATGCAGCACAAGCCACGCCTCACCCGGCTGTGACTCACGCAGCCTGCATGGGAATAAAAAAAATGTCAATCATATGTTAACTTGCATTAAATGTTTTTTGTTTTGTTTTTTAACTCCTGTTCTGTATATAGATCTTTAATCACACACAGGAGGCTCCTTTAAAGTCTAGCAAGCTATTAACAGAGCAGGACATAAACAATTCTAAATTAAACAGAATTTGCAATAAAGTATAAACATTAGATGACTCTGTACAGGAAGTATTTAGGAAGGTTGTGTAAGTCACATGAAGGGAGGTGTCACTAGGGCTGTATAAACAGTGATTTAAATGGCAGAGAATTGAGCAGTGCGACTGCAGGAGAATGATCTATACACAAAAACTGGTTCATTAACCTAAATTTGTTTTCATAACTATAGTGTCCCTTTAAGGTAGAATAGTATGATTAATTATATCTAAAATGTGTGGTCATTTAACAGACAGTGCTGAGAGCAATTCTACAAAGACTGTAGGATAGTGTCTTAATTCTTTACATTTTTAATTTGCTATATTGGCTGCAAACATAGTAAATACTTTTTCGTATGATGAACTTGTTGCTCACCTGGCTGGGTTTTTAGGGATTAATGCCAGCCATAGTCAAGGTCAATGGTGTAAAGAGAAATGGCGGGGATCATTATGGACGGACATTACCACCTTATTACTGTTACCTGTGTTGTGATGGTGAAAACCAGAATATGTTTTAGGAGATATCACATTTTACCACTTAAATCCCCCCCCTTCTACTAATGAGAGGTTTTGACAGTCTCAATGCGTTTCTGTGTAGCCTTTCTCTTCCTAAAGGTCACAGTTCGTTCAAGAACATCATGATAACTTTACACGGTACTCCCTGAACCGCTTTGTCAGGTGAAGCACTTATATGGAATTTAGCCTTTATATTGAGAATCCAATCTGGGTTTAATTGAGCCGCGACCTTTCCAGTTATTAGCTCACATCGATCTCTTGCTACACATATAACTTGGCACTCTGCAATTTAGGACTGTCCACCTCCATTCATCGAGGGCTACTGATGGAATAGATTTTAACTGTATAATTTGCTATACCCATAAGCTTTCTAGACAAACTGCCCCAACGAGTCTTCTTAATATTAACCCAATAATATATCATGAAGTGTGTCTAACAATCCACAAACTGGGGCATGCAAATAGTGCTTGTAGACACTTTACAATCCATTCCCTAGTCTCTCCAATAATGAATACCACCTCCAAGCTCTAGGCTCGTCTCTATCATGGAGGTCCAAGTTGTGCATATTAAGATACATCACATTTCTAATTTAGAATGCAGTGTATACCGGACTAGATCGGGCAAGACAGGCATGTGTGATCCCACTTCATATTCTCGCCTTGTTCAAACTGATTGGATTATCACTGGGTATGTTGCTGATGATAGCATTGCTTTTAATTATGGATTTTTCTTTTTCTAGCCGTGTCAATCCCAAATGTTTTCGACAAATGGGAATTACCATTTTCATTCTGAACATTTTTCTCTTGAAGTATTGTATTCAGGTGAAGTTTCACATCAACACTGGAAAAGCATTTTTGCTTTCTGCTCTCGATCCGCAAGCTCCACCGCGCTGTTGAATTCAGAATTTGATTATCTCTTAATACCTTTTCCATCTCTCCGGGGCCCGTATAGGTTTAAGCTGA
Organism: Pelobates fuscus; assembly: GCF_036172605.1. Taxonomy (NCBI): domain Eukaryota; kingdom Metazoa; phylum Chordata; class Amphibia; order Anura; family Pelobatidae; genus Pelobates; species Pelobates fuscus. The sequence continues at coordinate 154,922,587 of NC_086325.1, read as the reverse complement.
ATACTTCTGGTGTCATTCGACTTGCCAAAAGGCTCGATGTGTCAGAATTATTGATTGCATGCAAAAGTGAATGATCTATTCTCATGGTCTCAGACAATCTCCACTGGGATAATCTTCTTTCCTTCTTTATTATTTTATTTAATTTGTCTCTGAGAAAGAGTAATACCATATTCCGAGCCCTAACTAACAAAGCAAAATGCACTTTTCTGAGCAGAAGGTACCAGACATAATGCCAGCACAATATATTCAGAAATGCTGTTAAGCGGATTTAATTCACAGCTGCTGGTATCTCCAAATAAGAATATTGCTCACGTTCATTTAGCAATTCACCAACACGGAGGAGCGGGTAGGTTTTGGGGCAGGGGAACGAACTATGGTTGTGGTTAAATCATATGTGCTAGAATTCTGTTTTCTTTAGAAATATTTTTGCATTTCATGTTTATTTAAAAAAAAAAAAATCCCTTTAAGGTTACCACTGCTTCCTGAAAAGTAATTAAAATATTTTATTAATTATTTTGACCTTCTGTGATTCTACAGCAATATGGGAAAAATACCTGGTTATGTGAAGCAAAGTCAGGGGGAGGTTGGCACGTGACCCTTTGGCGGCTCTGTGTCACGTATTCATCCGCTTATAAAAATGTGGTTAATGACATTTACTGTCCACACAGGAAAAGTTGTGCCGAGCAGCAACCAAATCCACAGAAGGGTTAATGCTGAGCAGCAATTATGCAAATGGCAACCTGGTAACTGCTTTGGGGTCAAAGGCCGGTTACAGCAGATGTAGAGGAGGGGTATTTAGGCCCAGTTCTCATCCTGCTCAGTGCCCTGTCGTGGTTTCCCTTGTGGTTGTCCGAGAGTGCGTTATTGATTCTGGTAATTCTGGTTATTTTACTTTGGCATTGTTTTTGACTTCCCTGTTTTCTGGCATTCCTGGCTTTTCCTTATCCACTACCCTCTCAGCAAATTAATACTTCCTGATATTTTTAAACCTTTGTCCCTCTAATTTAAGACTATGTCCTCTTGTTGTGGTACATAGAGTTCTCCTGTCTTATGGTAGAGTGGTGTGTAACTGCAGCTGTTTGTAAATCACAAAGTTATTAGACCACCCTCTGTATCATATAGTCCGAGGAGGGATTTTACTTCCTCATTTGCCATCTAAGACCTGTCCAAATTGTGTGATCAAGGACCAGAAAAACGGATAGTGGAGCTTCTTCCTTGTCACTGTAGCACTTAGCCATTTACTTTTAGGAACTTTAAAGGATTTATTTATGTTTAATGCATTATTGATGCAATATGTAATTAATTAGGGGGAGGGGGTGACTAATTGTGTATTATGTACTTTTAATGGTTTTCTGCCTTTTCAGCATGGATTTGACAGAGAAGGTCACTTAGTATAGCTGCACAATGAAAATGTTACTATTGAGTATCTTTTCCAACTAGTGCACAGAGTCCCGTCTCTCCCCCCCCCCGTCCCCCCGTCCCCCCAGCTGTCTTCAAGGTCACTTTGAAATTTGGCTTCCAAATGAGTTTTATTTAGTATGATGGCTTATTGTCCCTCTAAAGTCAATCATTGGCATGGCATTCTTTATTGCAGAACGTATTCTAACATGATTAGGTGTCCAGGGATGTAATTTTCAGCCATCCATCATCTGAGTTTTACCTGAATTGATTGTATACACATCAGAAGTGCTCACATTTAAAGCTGTCAAACGTGAGCCACTAATATTTACAATGTCGCCATTATAGGACAAATGATCTATTGCGCAAGGCCAGCTTATTGTGGAGTGAAAGGATTCGTGCATACGGTAGAGAATTTACAATATTGGTCTTGATTTGAAGGATTTGTTGCTATTGATCTCTCCCTTGAACAATAATCTCTACTTGGAGAAACTGATAAATGAGGGACTAAAAGCCTTAAAGTCTTGTTTTCTTCATAACGAAAGGTGATCGCCGTGTATATAGTCCTCGGGCTTATATAGTACATTGTTACAAAGTATAGAGATCCTTAAGGGAATTACACTTGATATTTTTCAAAAAGGCTTTGAAACGTAATATTTGCCTGTACAAAGGCATAAAATATCACACACAAATACTCATTCTAATCACATTCCATCGAAATGTCCACTGGAGATTTCCCTGGCTCACATAGTAATTCTTGAAAACTAAAATAAACTCTCTTTTTCCCACTAAAGCCAGAAGCTCCAATCCAACAGTCTATCGACTATCTGAAGCCCACGGCTTTATTGGTTTTTGTAATTGTGTTTGACTGACTCTTTTTTTTTTAATGCATGGCTGTAGATCCGGGAAAGTACAGAGAAATGATTTCTAGCGCATGGTATATGGGAGAGCATGGTTAAATCCTTTCCCTGTAGAATAGGTTATCACTGATCTAAAGCCAGCTCTGTTTGCCAGACCTAAAGTGTTATGAAATCCTGTTAAAAAAACAAACTATCTTCTGCTGAAGCCCCTGACACGTCAAATCTATACTTAACAGGGCTGGCTAGTAGTGGGATTATGAGAAAGGAAAAGAAATCCAGATACGTATAAAAAATTTTTTTTAGAAATACCACAAAAAGGAAACTGAGTTCAATTTCAAAAGTTCAACTTAAAGGGACACTGCAAAAACCAAAACGTATGGTCTTTGTATAGATTATAATGTAAAAAGTTCCCAGTATAAACCAATTACATCACTCAATATGCCATACGGCAAAGATAAGCCAAGTCCCAACATTCTAGAATGGGCTTCTATTACAGATATCCATGAATGGAGTAGTTTCATCTGTAGTCACAGTGTGAAAAATATATATTAATGGAATGGTCATTAAAGGATCACTATAGGGTCAGGAACACAAACTTGTATTTCTGACCCAATACTGCTAAACCCACCATATAGCTGATCACCAAAATACAAAAAAGGTTTCAGGCCCAATTGGTGTTGCCACCCCTTGGGTCCTCTACCTTTAAGAGTGCAGCGCTGTGTTTGGTTACAGTAAATTACCTGTGGTTCAAAGACAGGTACCCTTTACGTTCTCCAATATAGTGAATATACAAAAGAAAACAAAAATATATACAAATGATTGTGCAGTATATTAAACACTGTGGTTGGAAATTGAGTGAGTTCACAATTATGTCTACACTCACATTTTTTAGAGCCTTTTCAAGTGAATTAGGCTCTAAACTTGTGCACGTCTGTGTCTTTAAAGGTAGATCACACGACCCCTCTTTCCAAGTTGGATGGTGTATTCTCCTCTCCACTCGGTATATGAAAGACACAGAATTAACGAGCTAAGTGTAGCATCCTTTGCAGTTTTTGTGAGTTTTTTAAAAATGAGATTAAAATGCTCACCTTGTTTAGAGCCTTTTGGTAACTGGCTCTAAGTATGTAGGCCTAGTGTCAATTTGTGGGGTGACACTGCCCCTTCCCTGGAATCACTGGTACTGGATACAGTTGGTAGTAAAAAAATAGGTGAATTTATTACAATGTATAAATAATCAATATAAAATACTTTCTAGAAAATAAAAAACAGATAAGAACAAATATATTAAGAGTATTAGTGGTTCCAATAAAAATATTCAGTCCACTTTAAAAGCTAAAACGCCTGTCTGCCGGTTCTGACTCTGCCCCCTTTGTGACATCATCAAAATGGCAGATTTTTAGCCAATCCAATGCTTTCCCACAGAGAATCGGCATGGGGTGGGGGCAAAATGCATTAATTCAGCGTCTCCGTGCAGAGCGTGGGGACGCTGAACGGCAGGGCTGCTTACTGTGCAGCCCTGAGACCATCATTTCGAGTGTCGGGCAGGTTTGGCAAATCGAAGTGCAGAAGAGAGGAGAAAGAGGAGAGATACAAAGAATGATGCATGGATAACGGGTTTTCCAGCACACACTGTTTCTACTGTTGCTTTTCATAAAATGTTGTCTACAATATGTTCTATAGAATATTTGTAAGGTATAAAGTAATGTTCTCCTACTTACTGCAACGATGATCTTCAGAACGTTCCAAGTTGATTTGCTTCTTAACATGGACCTAAACAAAGCACTTAGTAAAGGATGGTGCTTTTACAATTCAGGATTGCTGATTGACTGCTGGCTGACATGCTGCTGATGTAACAATGACTTGGGTGCATGGCAAGGTTTTTGGCAGGGCAGGTCATCCTGGGCACACATTCAGCAGGTGCACTCCAAATGTCCACAAAACCAGCCCTTTCAAAACCAGAAACATATATTCAAATCCTTATGTATTATATAATGGGGTAGGAATACACCATGGGTGGGACATGGTACAAGGGTTAAATTAGATGAAGCAATAGAAGCAACAGATCTTAAAATTCAATGAAGAATGCTGGTGGCTGCTCACTGGGATTGTTACCTCCGCAAATTCCCTGCAGACCAGGACAGTCATATGATGGTACAGCCCAGGAATAGCTGGATCCTGTGCTGCACAGTTTGACAGACAAAGCAATACAGTTTCTTTTTTTTGTTTATGATTTGAAACCCTTACACCTAGCTGCTCCCAGGTTATTTCATAGTTAGAAGTGTTTCTATACAGCCTGCAAAAATATGATCTAGATTGAAAATATTGAATGTATTTTATTATGTATGAATAAATTAACTACATGTAGATTGGTTGGTACCTTTGGTACTGCCATCTGTGTATTTCTATTTTTTAAATGGTTATTTTGATCCTGACTAATTAGATATATTCTCATTATGCAGAATCTTGCTCAGAACATGAAATTAATTTATAGTTATTTGACCAGATTGTTGCCATTTAAGTTGGACCATGTGCTGTCAGCTATAATGTTTAAGATATTAATTAATAGCTGTGTAAAAACACCACCAAAATCATTTGGGGAATAATGATCTCCTAAGGCAGGAAATACATAAGTTTATCCATCTGCCCTTATTCTACTGGGTGCCCTTTTAAAGTGATTCAAGATAACATTTTCTCTATATATTATCATCATAAATCAGAGGCAAAATCCAGTAATTCTCTGTAAAACCAGCACGGCTGAATCCAACGCTTTATATTCAGCCCCTCCAATAAACAGGAAACGCATTCTTCTCCAAGGCCACTGTTTATATTATTTGTTTAACTGTTACAAAGTGTATACTAGGCCTGCTTTTATTTTATCTTGTGTGGTCCTGGGCTTGAGAAAAAAAAATGGCAATGAAAGGGTTAAATGGACTCATGAATATGTCATGATAAATGCCATTTGAAACACGGTTTCCAAAATCAGGAAATTAAGTCAGATCTACATCTGTGGTGCATGTTCTTAGAAGCTTCCTGTGTCCATAACACAAGACATAATACAAACAGCTCTCAGTGTTAAGGCTTCTTTACTCAAACCATATTTCTGTCAGAGAGCTTGCTCTAGCTATACAACTGCTTTTAGTAATGCGTCCTATTTAAAGGGACACTGTAGGCACCCATACCACTTCAGCTAATTGAATTGGTCTGGGTGCTGTGACCCTTTTACACTTAGTGCTGCAACGTAAAACATTGCATTTCCAGAGAACGGCAATGCTTACATCGCAGCTCTAAGTCTGCCCTCTGTGGCTGGGGAGGGTCTAATGATGGTCGCGCGTGCTCATTAGGTCTTCCCCGCCGACTGATGTCGGAGGGGGAGGAGCATGGGCCCATGTAAGTGGCTGAACCCCATTCGGTCCCGCAGGAGGGGGGCACTCCAGGAGCCTATAGTGCCTGGAAAGCGGGTTTGTTTTCCTAGCACTACAGGATCCCTTTAACCCCTTAAGGACACATGACGGAAATATGATTCCCTTTTATTCCAGAAGTTGTGTCCTTAAGGGGTTAACATTTTGTTGGTAGAACAGAGTCTATAGGGTAACAGAGTAGTTAGTTGCTACTTTGGGAAATAATAATCTCAATCATAATTTTACAGATGCAATGGCACAGGCAAAATTGCAATGGAGTATACGTATTGCCAGCCAAGAACCTAAACGTTATTTTTCCCTTTAGAGTATGAATGAGAAATTGCTTTTTTATTTTTTTTTTTTTTATTTACTTAGATGGCAGCAACTACATAGTGGAAAAGATTGAACTTTTGATGGTTATACATGTATGAAAAAATGTACGTGTCATGTCACCAGACATCTTGCTAGTCCAGAATGGAAACATTCCCAAGCCTAACTAACGTTCAGCTAACTGACAATACGTGGATATCAGTCTGGCCTATGTTTTGGGAACTGTAAGACCCTACTAGTACAGTTCAAACCCAGCAGCCCTTTGTAGACTTATCATGAAACTCGGCAAGGTTTGAGACGGAACCTCGTTGGGATATGTTCTGGGCAAAGAATAGCTGCTTTTTGTTAAGCTATAGAATAATGCCCTATTGGCTCAATGCAGTGCTGGGCGAAGCTCCCCATGCTGCTCGTCATACCCCGGTGTAACATCCCGAGGGTCGCACCGATCTTCAATTAAAGGCTTCTCATAGAGAAGCCTTTGATTGTAGAATGTAAAGGGCTCAGCATGCATGCACGCTCTGAGTCTGCAAGGGGAGTGGGAGAGGTAATTAAGTGAATGGATTAAAAAAAATAAAAATAACAGAGTTGGGAGGGCTTTCCTCTGTGTGAATGAGTGGGAGAGGAGACATGAGTGGGGGTGGATCCTTCAAGGGAGAAGCTGTTATGTCTGTGGGCAGTGTGCAGTGTGTGCTGATGACAAACGTAAATTATGCACAGAACTGACATTAGACATTCACATGCGTTGGGCGTGCAACTTCCCATAAGCACACAATTAGAAATATCTCCGTGTGAGCAGTGTTTCATACAGACTCCTACCACCATGACCACTTCAAAAAGCAGAAGTGTTCATGGTGGTTAGAGTAACCCTTTAATTACACATTTCCCATTTTCAGATTGTACAACTGTAGTTCAGATGGGGTTTTAGAAGCTTTCCAAAAAGAATGTCGGCAAGAAAAGAGAGCGAAAAAAAAAGTTTGTTGTTTTAAGAAGCTTGGAGTTATGTCTGCTTTGTCCTTTTAAATAGAATTCAGTGACTGTGCAAACTGTCTGACTGTCATTTTACTATAGACTTAGCATGACGAATCCTGTTTTTTTGTATTTTTTTTTCTATAGCTTAGACAGGTTAAGGCTACAGATTATGATAAATGATTCTGTGATGTACAGTGAGATTAGACACGTCCCCAGCAAATGAGTGCGTTTGTATGATCTGTGTCACTCATTAAACATCCGGAGTATATATTGCATTGTACTGAGAGGAGGCTGCCAATCCATTAACTCCTTTATCACTATGAAAGCCAGCGTCTGACAAAAAGGATTTCAAAGCACTCTCACAACAGAACTGTTACTTAAAAAGGCCTTTTAGGCAACCACTGTACTCCGTGTAACCATTATATGGACCCTCCCTTCTATTTTTCTTCAAACCGTATGGGAACGGAGACAAAAAATGGGGATCTGCTCAGCACCCACAGGCTGCTCCCTCCTCCGCTGTCCCGATGATGGGGACTTTACAGCTTGACCTAAAAAAGGGGGGCGACCGCAGCTGCGCTGTAAAGTTACGTTACGTGGACTGTTGAATGAACCAATCATCGGAGTAATCTGCGTACACCTGTGTCCATTTTTGTTCTATAGAACACTAGTTCTATATAGATAGTGTCTGTAACGCCCACAGCATTATACCACGGACAGTTACATTATGTCATTAAAATGTTAACAATCACTAATCTAGTTGTGTAGTTTTATTGGAGACACAATTACATAGAACGTAATCATTCAGTGGTATACTAGTCACACATCCATATGCACCCTCATTCCCCTCTGCTCCGGATATACTCTGTGTTTGTTGTCAGTGGCCCCTGTTAAAAATAAACTTTTGAAATGATGTCCTAAAGGCAGTCAGGGAGAGGTGGTCATGGGTCGGCTGGGATATATAATGGTATGAGCTGACTGCTACGGCACATAGAGTTATACTTTACAAAACTCACAGAATCGACTATACCTTTTGGTGATTGTTTACTTTTGCTTCTAATATTTGTTTTTATCTAATGTGTGGCATTTTAGGCACAGAGCTTAATAATGATGGGATGTCTGGGGCTAGTCTGCACATGATGTATTGGGCTCTCAGTGGGCTTGGGTTTTGTTTTTGTGTTTGTAACTATCGTGCGTGAATATCTTGATTTATTTTTTCTTGTGCTGATAATTCTATTTCTGCTCCCTCTAGGACTTCCTCACAGATTTAATGATGTCTGAAGTAGACCGATGTGGTGATAATGAACACCTTATATTTCGAGAGAACACACTGGCTACTAAGGCAATTGAGGAATATCTGAAACTTGTAGGACAGAAGTATCTACAGGATGCTTTAGGTAATTCTGGACTTTCTACGCTCTGTCATCTAATTGGTTTTAAAGATTTATTTTTTTATTTTTATTTTTTTACCTGGGGTCACTAAATAAAATTGGGACACGTGGAGGGCAACAGGTCTCCCAAAAGCTGATTTATGAGCAGAACTGGTAAATGTATGTATGTAGGTTAACGATTAATAATGTAATAAGCACAGCATATCCCTCTCATTAATACTCTCGCCGTTGAGATAAATCAAGCCAATCCCCGTGCTGGGCAGAGTGTTTCTGGGATATAAAGACATGTACAAGTCAGTAGGTTCCAAGAAATATATATTATCTATTTTTAGAAATATTGTCTGCTCCCCATGAATCTCAGTGGGCAGAAGATAATTCAACGGATTTAGTAGTGTGCTGAAAAAAAGCAATTATATATACTGTATTAAATAACAGGGAAGAGTCACAAACAGAATTTCTAAGATAAAGAAGAGTTAAAATGCGAGTGCCCCAGTGTCGCACCCGATGTAGTCGAACTGTTTTGTAACAGTTTGACTTTTTACCTTCAGTCGCTCTGGGTATGTTTTATTGTTTTATTAAGGCTTTTATGCCTTTATTTCACTTTATGTAGACTCAGCATTATTTTGCAATCGGCATGTGAATCTACGTAATGAAGTCCAGCAGATTCCCGTGTGACCCAAGGTTGTCTTCCGATTTCCTATCTCTTTGCTTCCCGTTACCTTATTTTCCATCAAAACAAGCCTGTATACAATGTTGCTTAAAGTGTTACTCCGCTCTTTATTTACTGTACCTTTTTAATGAAAAATCTTGCCCTAATGAATATTATTCTTTACGCACAACTCCATAGTATAGTTTACATGTAAAGTTCATTGATTAATTTATATAGGTTTTACAGAAAATCAGCCCTCTATACTCTTTCTCTATGTACATATTATCTCTGAGAAGCACATACGTTCTATAAATTGACTAGCTAGAGAGATGAAATGCTTACCTGGCGGGGGGAGAAAGGAGGTATTTAATGACAGGAGCAATCCCACTGATCGTATCAGCGATACTCTCTGCCGGTGTTTACAGGACAGGTCTGTGCAATGCACATTTATTGGGTGCTCAGCTCTTATCTGTTATTTTCACTTCATTAGCAGATCTGTAATTACCAGCTCATTTTCCAGTCTGGTGGATTTAAGTTGTGACTTTGAAATCTTCCTTTCTGTACAGAAAACCTCTGTGCCCAGAAGGAAAGCTTTCATTTAATTTCCCACTCGGTAAAAGCGCCCCTTCTATCTGCTGTGTGTACTCACAGCTCTGCTGAGGGATACGTGACTGCTGCCTTAAAACGTCTAAAAATAAACCGAAGAGAGAAGAAATAAAACGCTACAAAAAGTGAAGCTTAGCATTATGATAATGACAGATAAAATACCTGCAACTCTGATCGCTTGGATAAGTTGCGGGGGTGTTTAAGACCTCCCAAGAGTCCTGCTCGTGCATAAATAGTCACTTTTTTAGACATCTTATATTCCCTGCTTTCTGCCCTTGTGAAATGAAAATTAGGACTGGGCTGATCTCATTACTAATACAACCATTGATGCGGATACATTGTATATGTATTATATTGGCAGGCTACTGTATTAGTAGAATTCTAGTTCCAGGTCTGCAGGAAGGACTCTTAAACCCAGGAAAAAGGTTTGTTTCTCTAAAAGTAAGATTTATTATACTGAAAGATTTTTGGATGTTCTTTTGATTCCAATTGATTAAAGCAATATATATATAGAATACTCTTTTGACTTTACACGAAACATCCTTGGAAATACATTTTGTACAACATAAGGCTTTGCCTGCATTTCTGGTTCTCTAGGAGTTAACGGGGTCTTTGTGTCGCATTCAAGACTTATCATACTTCTTAAATTGTTGGTGGCCTACAAGCAGATGATAAAATTCAACAATTGTAAATACATTAAACGGACTATTGGAGGAAACTGACCACGTTTAGGCTGGAGAATGTTTAATTTGGCAAACAGGGCCTAAAATAGTTTGTCAATTCCCCCAACGCGCCTGGTTTATTGAAATACCCTATTATAAGCATTCAGGCTGACCTGCTACTGGCCTGGGCCTTGGTTATAAGTGGCTGATATCCTATATTTACTATTGACCAATATGTTGTTTTTTTAATTATCACAGGTGAGTTTATAAAGGCCTTATACGAGTCGGATGAAAATTGTGAAGTTGATCCTAACAAGTGCTCGACCTCGGATCTTCCTGAACACCAGAGCAACCTGAAAATGTGCTGTGAATTGGCTTTTTGTAAAATCATCAATTCTTACTGGTGAGTACGCAAGGATTATTTTGGTTTGATAGGTGTTGTAGAAGAAGAACTTCTGTAACTGCATGAACTGGGATCAGCTAAGGGGGTGCCATTAGTATCTACTGGGAAAGACTAAGCACAGTAATGGGTCTTAACCCGCCCTCTCCAATAATAGTGAGATATTTATAGCAATGTTTTACCCCATATATATATATTCAGGAAGGTGTCCCAAATCATCTTGTGAGTGATTTCAATACACAATATAAAGAGGGTAAGGGATATCGCAGCCTTTCAGGTGCTGTAGAAACATCTCTTACATTTCTGTTTGTAAAATATTGTGTGTGCACTGAGTTTATTTCAAACCAAATAACTCGGAAAAAACAAACCAAATAACTCGGATAGCACATTATTTACACACCTACCCCAGTTATCAAGCCGGACAGTGCTGTTCCGTGCACATTATTAACCACATACATTGCGAGAGCACAGGAGCCATAATGAAAATGCTATGTAAAAGGCTTGAGTGCGTCTCGTTCAATACCCCTTTTTGGTGATATATAATATTAGAAGGTAAATAAAGTTAGTCTGCTACTCTAACGTCTCCGTCTTATAGCCCGTTGGTCAGGCAACTGTCTAATAATGTAAGTAAAAATAGATTTTTATAGAAAGGAACCTAAAATGTAAGGTCTCCCCATATTTTTCAATCACGAAAATCGGCATTTTGAGGAACATTAAAATAAAATAAACTTTGAGTTTTGTTTGCCAACCCTCTTCTGTAACTGGTTATTCTTGTTGAAAGAACAAACCAATTGCAGTGTAAGATCCAAAGATCCATGTATTAATAACCTTCCAGATATACAGATATGAACTTCTGAATGCCAAATGGTTGTTAGAACACCGGTTAACAACCATGCAGGTATTAATTAGCCCTATATCTACACATTAAGTTGGTTAAATGCTACCCTATCAGCTTTTGATATTGTCAAAATGAAATATGTGTTTGGGGGAGAAAAAAAACATAAAATAAATTAAAATAGGCTGCAAAAATAGAATTCTCAAACTATTTAATCGATTTATGTAGATCAGAGTAAATAGTTTCTTAATTAAGTTCTGAGGCTGAAGGATGAAGAAAACACTATGGGACAGGGGAGGGAGAGAGCACTATGCGGGGGGACAACTAAAGAGAAGGTAGAAGTGACGTTTTTCATATTAGATTAATCAAATTCATTAAAAGGTGTAATAATAATAAAATTATATGAAAAAATATTTGTTTACATCATTTGGGGAAAAGTCATTTGGGGTTTTCGGACAAGAATTTTCATTTCGGTGCATCCCTACTATCTCCCTTTTTTCACTTTATCGTGATTTCAGAAGCCCTGTGCCTTATGATCAGTCAGATAAGATAGGGATAGATTTGATTTTATAACATGACAGGAGGCTTCGTATTTGCTTAAGACTTTCTTTACTTAAGCTTCACAGCAGCACTTTTTACTTAGTAACAGGGTAACCAATCAGAAAAAAGATAACATGGCATAAAAGTCCCTCCCTGTGACGTCACTTCCTCTTTCTTTGCTGCTTCACACCAGTACAGGTCAGAGTGCCACTGTCTCCTACTTTCTGTGGGTTTTTCTGTGGTTCACTTACTAATTTTCTGTCATCTGTTTTACATCATTCATTATTATTATATACTGTTATATTTGTTCTAATTTTTCTTATCCTTGGTCTTTTATTTATCCACCTTATTTATCCTTTGCCTATACTTTCCTAAAACACTATTGAGATTTTTATGTTTTCACTACATCTAAATTCTATCTTTTGTATTCCGATTCTTTATAACTGTTTTTTTCCGTTTTCTAATATCTGTTTGCTACCTCTTTTAGTCCGGTTTACGAGCGGCATTCTGTGCCCCGTTTTTCCCGGGCTTTTGGGCTGTGGAGAACGCCTCCATCAGCTCTCAGTGCGCACGGCGGCCATCTTGGATCTCGCACTCATCCGCGAGATCCAAGCGGCCTCCTCGTTCGCTTGTGCGCATGCGCGAGATCGCGGCGGCCATTTTCTTGGTTCCGCGATCTGCAATCTCTCCGGCCGTGCGGCGGCCATTTTTTGCCGCATTTCGCGGCGTTTTCATATTTAACTTACCTATATGATTAAACGCAAACATTCAAGTATACCTGCTCAGTACTATATATAACTTAAAATTACAGGTTTAAGTGTTCTCTACTCCCCTCTACTCACCATAGGAGGGATTTTAAAATACCATTAGAACAACCACAATCTATTTCAGACTATCACCCCCTGGTGAAAATTTGTTTATACTACATTAACCTATACTCTCATTGAATAAAACAATCCTTGTTTATATTACTGAATACCTTGGAATACATATAGGGTAAATTCCCTGTCTATACCTTTGACTAAATACAACCCATACTTATACTGTGGATGGGTATAGGGAAAAATCCCTACACAAGATTTATGATTGCTGTTTACTTATACAGCCCATGATTGGCCCGCTTTGTCTGTGCCTCCATACCTCTATACGGGTCTGTATAATTATTCCCAGAGGTTATTTATGCTGGGTGACCCCCAGTTTCAGCTTGCACTGCGGATTTATAACATATTGTGATATATGGTGACGGCCTTAAGATACATTCTAATGCTGGCCTATTCTGCCCCATAGGTCTCAACACTGTTGCTATGGAGGCTTCAAATCAAGATCAAAACCTGCAAGCAATTATTAATGCGGCTGTAGCCGTTTCACTAGAAAAGGCCCTGGCTCGGGTGCTGCCCATTGAGCCAAAGGATCCACAAATATCTGAACCCCCGCTTTCTGACGAAGAAGCGGTGGAGTCCGATTCCACAAAAATAAACCCTTCCAAACCCAATAAGAGATATTGGAAAGGGAATGGGCCAGAACCTCTCAAACGCAAGGGGAAAGAACCGGCGAAACGCCCCAAACAGTCAGACACTAAAGAGAAGCACTCAGTCCAACCCACTCTATCGGAAGAGGAGGAAGATTCTTTCGACCTACACCCCTTAGCCATCCTAGATGAATGGCAAGCCGACCACTCCTCTGAAGATGAGGAAGACTGGCCCGAGACATCGTTTAAAGGAGCACCTCTCCTTCAAACTGCTATGGGAGATCTCACAACTGAAGATATGGTACCCAGTTCCAATCCTTCTGGGGACGCTGAATCCTTTCTGGATTCGTTTGGTCAACCTCTTTTCGACCCAAGACAGATCAGATACCCTCGATCATCTGAATGGTCACTCCCAGACCATCTCTCCAAGTATATACATTTTTGGATCAGGAGACCCCTAGATCGGGAAGTCCGCAAGCGCCTAAGAGCCGAATGTCCCAGACCTTCTCTACCGGACAAGGTCGCTGTCACCCCAGAGTTTGACACACTGCTCTACACATATATGGCCAGATCCGGCCGTGACCCTAAAAAGGGCATTGAGCGCAGCTTGCGCCTCACGCAAGACAAAATGCTAGATATCCTGGGTCCCCTGGCCAAAATTCTTCTACTGGCTGATGAAGCCCTTTCTAATGAAGATCCTTTAGACCCATCCGTGATAAGAGAATGGGCACTACGCTCAATTTGCCTGCTGGGCAATGCAAATACATCTCTCTGTACCGAGCGTAGAAAAGCAGTGCTGCTGCGCATGGATGCCAAGTTAGCTGACTTGGGAACAAAAGAATTGGGTCCCAAGGCCAAAGGCTTGTTGTTTGGAGAACCCTACATTAAAGAATTACATAAACATGTAAACTTATACGCCACACTAAACAAGGCGCAGTCATCCATGAAAAGGGTATTCCATCATCAACCCTCACGGGTTTTTGGCAGGGCTGGCCGTACAAGGGGTCGTACAGTCAGCCGCTTCTGGTCCACAAATCAACGCCAGAGAACCCCCACTTCACCATTCTTCCCCAACTATCAATCAAGGGGCTCCTACACCCAAAAGGCGGATAGGGGAAGAGGATACAGAGCCCGCGGACGCAACAGATACCCAACAGGTGAGATTCCCTATCTTTCACCTTTCTACTGTTTATCATGCGGGCAGGTTGTCACTTTGTGTAGACATGTGGAAGACGCTGTCTTCAGATACCTGGGTTCTAAACACAGTTCAAGGTTATTCCATAGAGTTTCATTCTCTCCCTTCTCAAACAGGTTATCCTCTCTATCCAACGATGTCAAAATCTCAGAATCGTCTTCTCGATTCAGAACTACGTTCTCTTCTAACAAAAGGAGCGATTCAACCTGCTCCCCTCGACGAAGGCTTCCTCAGCTCCGTCTTCTTGGTCAAAAAGAAATCTGGGGAATACCGCCCAGTAATCAACCTTCGCCAACTGAATACTTTCGTGGTTTACAGACACTTCAAAATGGAAGGAATACATCTCCTCAGAGACATTCTCCGACCAGGCGATTGGTTCACCCGACTCGATCTCAAGGATGCTTACCTCTCTGTATCAGTACATCCATCCAGTCGGCGTTTTCTCCGCTTTCCTTGGCACCACCGGATTTTTCAATTCACCTGCCTTCCATTCGGCCTGAGTTCCGCCCCGTGGTGCTTCACCAAACTACTCAAACCAGTCACCGCACATCTTCGAGAAAGGGGCATTCGTTGCCTAATCTACCTCGACGACCTCTTGCTACTCTGCGAAGACGTATCCAGGCTGCGTTCACAGACGAACTATACATCTTTATTGATCGAATCTTTGGGATTCGTCATCAACCAAGAGAAATCATCACTGGCCCCATCCAGAGTCATTCAATTTCTCGGCTTCGAGATCGACTCTTCAACCTGTGTTCTTCGCCTGCCTCAATCCAAGTTAACTGCGATCAGGAAAGAACTACGCAAAACGCTTCGTCAAGCAGATCTACCCCTCCGAGGTTTGGCTCGGATCGTAGGCCTACTTTCAGCCTCCATTCAGGCAATCTACCCGGGTCCACTACACTATCGGGCCATGCAACGCTTGAAAGCTCAATTCCTCCGGACCCACCCATCATACGATCAGAGGGTCCCGATCACCACCGAAGTGAGGGAGGAACTTTACTGGTGGCTCCGCCACATGTCTGCCTGGAACGGCAAGGCAATTTTCGGTCCCACTCCGGACTTCGTGGTGGAATCAGACGCGAGCCTTCTAGGCTGGGGCGCAACCTGCCATACATCATCCACCGGAGGACCATGGACCAACACAGAACATTCTCTCCACATCAATTGCCTGGAATTAATAGCCGGCTCTTTCGCAATTCGCAGTTTGACCAATCATCTCTCAAACTGCTGTATTCTCCTTCGGATGGACAATATCTCAGCCGTCCAATACATCAACAAATTAGGCGGAGCCAGATCTCACATCCTCTCCGAAGTGACAAAGGACATCTACGAATTTTGCTTCCAACGCAACATCACACTTCAAGCAGAATATCTGCCAGGGGAGACGAACGTTACCGCGGATTGGTTCTCCCGACATTGGAGAGACGCCAGCGACTGGCGCCTACACAGGACAATCTTCCTTCGCATCTCCAAACTCAGGGGCCCGTTTGTTCTAGATCTATTCGCCTCCCGGACGAATTTTCAAGTCCCTCGTTTCTTCAGCTGGCTCCCAGACCCAGAATGCTCGGCAGTGGATGCCTTCCTTCAGAGGTGGCCGACAACGGGAGCCTATGCCTTCCCTCCATTTGCGATGATCTCCAGAATCCTTCTTCAGGTTCGCAGACAACAGGTCATGCTGGTTCTACTCACCCCACTCTGGCGGGGCCAAGCCTGGTTTCCAGATCTCCTGGACCTCTCCTGTCGACATCCCCTACTGCTACCTCCATGGCCCAATCTCCTAGAGGACCCTCAAGGGAATCCTCATCCAATGATACTGCAAGACCACCTCCACCTAGTAGCTTGGACTCTTTCAGGGGAACCTGGCATTTCGGAGAACTATCGCAGAGAACTAAGGAACTCCTCTGGGATTCATGGGCCCCTGGCACCAGAAGATGCTACCTTTCCTCCTGGAACACTTGGTGCAATTGGTGCCTGGAACGGCATACCGATCCCCTTACTGCCCCTAGACAGTTCATATTGAATTTCCTCTCTCATCTATTCGACCTGGGCCGATCCTACCGATCCATCAACGTTGCCCGGTCAGCCATCTCGGCAGCCCACGTTCCCCTAGAAGGAACTCCAGTGGGCCAGGACCCGCTGGTTTGTAGGCTTTTGCGGGGCATTAAACTGGCTCGCCCTCCAACACCGAAATACTCCCATCTCTGGGACGTCAATGTCATGATTCACTTCCTGGAAACTTGGCCAAACAACGAAGATCTATCCCTCCGTCAACTCTCTGCAAAATTCACCCTGTTACTTTGCCTAGTGTCCTTCCGACGGGTATCGGATGTTCGAGCATTTGACCATGACGCTGTCAATTTTTCTCCAGAAGGTGTCACCTTTTTAGTATCCAGACGGACAAAATCAAACTCTTCTTCAGTGTTTTACCCGTACTTCCCTAACCACCCGAAATTATGTGTGGTTTCACTTCTCTCCCGTTATTTACTACTCACCTCCTCTCTCCGTTCAAACTCCTCCAGCCAACTATTGGTCTCGTATGTTCGACCTCACCATCCGGTATCAACCACAACCCTTGCCCGATGGGTTAGATGGTTACTCTCCCTGGCCGGGATTGAAGCATCCTTCGGAGCCCACTCCATCAGGGGAGCGGCGGCATCGGGAGCATTCAACGCGGGAGCCTCTCTTCGAGACATTCTTCAATCGGCAGACTGGTCACGGGAGCAGACGTTCCGCAACTTCTATTTTCGTCCGGCTGTGCACGCTTCTTTACCCCTTCTCGGGGAGCGTTAAAACAGCAAATACGAAGCCTCCTGTCATGTTATAAAATTGTAGATTATGCTAGCTTTAGTGTACCTATAATCTTAATTTTATTAATGACAGGAGGCGAGTATTTCCCACCCATTCACTATCGTTTTCCCCCCCTTTAGAGTCGCCTCATTAGGTAAGTTCATCTAAGATAAGAGTAATACACGATGTATCTTCTCCCAGGGGGGGGGCTAAGGGTTACACTCTATGGTAAATAGTTTAACACTTTGTTGGAGGTGGGCTATGATATATAATTTCTAATTACTGGATGTCATAATTTTAGAAATCCAATTCACGGATTAATCCTTGGTTTCGACTCTGCTCTCTCGTTTCAGCGTAAAGCTCCCTCAAGAGGACAAGCCTAGGTGCCGTATCATCAAGCATTATCTCAGCTCTCCAAGAAGACTTCTTTGTTTACGTTCCTGTTCCCTCTCAAGCATCAACTTTCTCACCTGGCATTCTGGATTTCGCATCTGGACTTCTTTATCAGTTTCCTGTTCCTATTTGTTCGCAGCCAGAAAGAGGAAGTGACGTCACAGGGAGGGACTTTTATGCCATGTTATCTTTTTTCTGATTGGTTACCCTGTTACTAAGTAAAAAGTGCTGCTGTGAAGCTTAAGTAAAGAAAGTCTTAAGCAAATACTCGCCTCCTGTCATTAATAAAATTAAGATTATAGGTACACTAAAGCTAGCATAATCTACAATTATAGCACAGAAAGGGAGCAATTAGTAAAGCAACTCTATGCATTTAACCCTGGCATCTATGGAGAAGTAAAAAAAGAGCTGTTTTTACAATATTTAAGGCTGTGTTTAAAATTAAATAGGGCAACAAAACATTTTCATTATAGCACTCCTTGAAGCTAATTAGCAAAATGTTTCATCAGCGTGGAAATCGTAAGCAAATGGTGCAGGAAAATGGGAAAAAATATACAGCGAGCTCAGCATTCTAAAAAACCAACTGCATTAATTGTCATTAAATTAAGCCGGTTTATGATGGTGCACACATTACATTCCACCTGGGGTGTTTTATAGACTATAAATTGTTTTATAAAAGACAAAATAATAAAATAAAAACAATTGTAGCTTGTCAAAAAAATCCACAGAACATAATTTTTGCTCTGAAAATCCCATAATTGTTATTACCGAGTAATGATGTTTTCTTGTAATTCATATTTTTTGCATTAGTAGACTATTGTGTTGCTGGTTTTGTGGACTTATAATAAACATATTCACAATGAATCACAGGGCCGTTATTATATAGACATCGGCAATGTGACAGATCTAACGGGCTCAGTAGGTCGCTGAGATATGAGTGAAGGAAAAGTTGAATAGGGTTCCACCTGCTATTAGCCAGTTCTGTTCTGATGGTTTTATTAGCCCACATCCTGCTCTGAGCAGCCAGATCTAAAATGTTGTAAAAAAAATAAAAAAGAAAAGAAAAGAAAATAAATTAATATGCTGCAGTAATTTAGCATTAGCAGGGCTTTCTACTATGGAAACAAATACTAGCAATGCCTTATCATAGCATGTCATGTCCTACTCATTTAGCATTATCAGGGTTCGAAAGAATAACATGCCACTCATTTAGTATTATCCAGGGTCTATAGAAGGGAATGCCATATTCATGTAGTGTTAGCTAGGAATTATAGCTGTATAGAATAGAATGTCCTATTCATTTAACGTTAGCTGGGATTTATAGAATGGGATGTCCTACTCATTTAACATTAGCTGGGATTTATAGAATGGGATGTCCTACGCATTTAACGTTAGCTGGGATCTATAGAATGGGATGTCCTACTCATTTAACGTTAGCTGGGATTTATAGAATGGGATGTCCTACTCATTTAACATTAGCTGGGATCTATAGAATGGGATGTCCTACTCATTTAACATTAGCTGGGATCTATAGAATGGGATGTCCTACTCATTTAACGTTAGCTGGGATTTATAGAATAGAATGTCCTATTCATTTAACGTTAGCTGGGATTTATAGAATGGGATGTCCTACTCATTTAACGTTAGCTGGGATTTATAGAATAGAATGTCCTATTCATTTAACGTTAGCTGGGATTTATAGAATGGGATGTTCTACTCATTTAATGTTAGCTGGGATTTATAGAATGGGATGTCCTACTCATTTAACGTTAGCTGGGATTTATAGAATAGAATGTCCTACTCATTTAACGTTAGCTGGGATTTATAGAATGGGATGTCCTACTCATTTAACGTTAGCTGGGATTTATAGAATGGGATGTCCTACTCATTTAACGTTAGCTGGGATTTATAGCTGTGTAGAATAGAATGTCCTATTTATTTAATGTTTGCTGGAATCTATAGAATTGGATGTTCTACTCATTTAGTGTTAGATGGGATCTGTAGAATGGGATTTCCTTCTCAAATGTTAGCTGGGATCTAAAGAATGGGATGTCTTACTCTATAAATGCTAGCTGGGCTCTCTAGAATGGAATGTCATACTCAATAAATGTTAGCTGGGATCTCTAGAATGGAATGTCCTACTCATTTAGTGTTAGCTGGGATCTATAGAATGGAATGTCCTACTCATTTAGTGTTAACTGGGATCTATAGAATAGAATGTCCTACTCATTTAGTGTTAACTGGGATCTATAGAATGGAATGTCCTACTCATTTAGTGTTAACTGGGATCTATAGAATAGAATGTCCTACTCATTTAGTGCTAGCTGGGATCTATAGAATGGGATGTCCTACTCATTTAGTGTTAGCTGGGATTTATAGAATGGGATGTCCTACTCAATAAATGTTAGTTGGAATCCATAGAATGGGATGTCCTACTCATGTGGTGTTAGCTAGGAATTATAGCTGTATAGAATAGAATGTCCTACTCATTTCATGTTAGAATGATAGAATTGATAGAATAGAATGTCTCACTCATTTCATGTTAGCTGGAATTGATAGAATAGAATGTCCCACTCATTTCATGTTAGCTGGAATTGATAGAATAGAATGTCCCACTCATTTCATGTTAGCTGGAATTGATAGAATAGAATGTCCCACTCATTTCATGTTAGCTGGAATTGATAGAATTGAATGTCCTACTTATTTGTTGTCGGCAGAGTTTCCTGGAACTAAATATACCATTTGATTAGTGATACCTGGGATACATAGAGCGGTTTGTAGAAACGCACAATGTCTAATGCTGGTGTAGGAGCTCTTACAGTTTCCAAAATGAAGTTATTAGTCCGCGGTCAATGGGGGTCTGCACTACACTATACAAGGGGTTGATTTGTTAAGTACAGAATCAGATGGGAAACTTAAAATCTTCTTATATATTTTTGTTGTTGCGGTGGAGTAGTTTTGGGGCAAAGTATTAGTGTTCTTTTTCGGTATTATCCATAAAATAAATAACTTACTAGCCATTTAAGGTTTAAAACAAATATATATATATTTTGGGCAGTCTTTCTTAGCAAAAAGTTGTACATGCACGGTGTTGGTAATAAAATGGGTTAAAGCACAGACAAGTTTTTCCTGCCGGCAATAGTCTATTTTCCCAGAAAATCGACTTCATTGTGGCAGTTTGTACAGTGCTGTAATATTACACAGTACTTTGGCAGTGGATTGATGTTCAGCGTTCACACTGGAGGGATAACATAGGCCATCAGCTAATCACTATGCTGATTCACTATTTATAAATCTCATCCAAATGTATATTTCCATGGTAACGATGCTGCGCAATGAAATATGTAAAACGCATCAACGGGTTTTGAATCCGTTTATAATACTTTATACTATAAGATAGTGACATTAAAGTAGAGATGGATCAGTTCAAAACTGTATTTCGAGGAGAAACACAATTTAGCAAGAATAAAACCAAAACGCAAACAGATATGCGCGCACACACACACACACACACACAAAAAACTACTGTTTCAAAATTAGTTATTTGTATCCAGAATATATGCTTTATCCAGAATACACACATATGGTTAATTGAAGGATTGCTAAAATCATTTGAAACACACCGGCTTCATTTAAATTAAGAAGATGATGACATCAACTTTGCTCAGCTGTGTAAAGAGAGGCTGTTCTGACACGTTTAGTTGTTGGATTTAAAACAGGTATACGATTGTAGCAGAACACACAAAAGGTTGCGGACAGGTTTGGACTCAACAAGAAGTCCTACGTCAGTGACATCAAACTTGGCAGAGTTCTGAACTGCTTTGCACGAGGCTCAGCCAACCTAAATGTCAAAAAGGTAGCTGAACAGCATAAAAAACTCACAAACATTCTCTGCCAAGACTAGCCACCATTATCATGTATCAACAAGCAAAGGAAAAACACGTAATATTCTAGATGTAATATGTATAGAAAAAGTTACCTGCGCACTTCCCAAATCCCTGTGCATATTAAATAAATGGAGGTGATTTACTAATTCCAATAGCCATTAGATGCAAGCCCACCTGCCACGTCAAGCATGCATCTAATGGCCATTGGAGTTACTAATAACCTCCATTTATTTAAATATGCATACGGATTTTGGGAACCTTGCCTAACCTTTGTCGCCCAGCCTGTATCCCCCTGGTGTCCTCCTCCCTCCCCATATTCTTTATATCATTTATTTTATTAATGATTTATTTATTTTTTCTATTCACCCCTATTTATGTCCATCCCTGTTGTGCATGTCCCCTACACCTCTGTAATCCCTCTCACCTACCCTGTACTGTTACACAACCACGTGGCAGAGACGGCAGTGTCCTCTGCCCGATGTGTCAGCTCCGTGCACTCAGCCTGCACAGTGAGTGAAGAGACTAGGATATGATGGTACGTCTACATACAGTGCAGACTGAACCCACAGAGCTAACAGACTGGGCAGAGAGTGCAGTATATGATGTTACATTCCTGCACCTCTACATACAGTGCAGGCTGAACCCACAGAGCTAACAGACTGGGCAGAGAGTGCAGTATATGAGGTTACATTCCTGCACCTCTACATACAGTGCAGGCTGAACCCATAGAGCTAACAGACTGGGCAGAGAGTGCAGTATATGATGTTACATTCCTGCACCTCTACATACAGTGCAGGCTGAACCCATAGAGCTAACAGACTGGGCAGAGAGTGCGGTATATGATGTTACATTCCTGCACCTCTACATACAGTGCAGACTGAACACACAGAGCTAACAGACTGGGCAGAGAGTGCAGTATATGATGTTACGTTCCTGCACCTCTACATACAGTGAAGGCTGAACCCATAGAGCTCACAGACTGGGCAGAGAGTGCAGTGTATGATGTTACATTCCTGCACCTCTACATACAGTGCAGACTGAACCCACAGAGCTAACAGACTGGGAAGAGAGTGCAGTATATGATGTTACATTCCTGCACCTCTACATACAGTGCAGGCTGAACCCATAGAGCCAACAGACTGGGCAGAGAGTGCAGTATATGATGTTACATTCCTGCACCTCTACATACAGTGCAGACTGAACACACAGAGCTAACAGACTGGGCAGAGAGTGCAGTATATGATGTTACGTTCCTGCACCTCTACATACAGTGCAGGCTGAACCCATAGAGCTCACAGACTGGGAAGAGAGTGCGGTATATGATGTTACATTCCTGCACCTCTACATACAGTGCAGACTGAACCCATAGAGCTAGCAGACTGGGCAGAGAGTGCAGTATATGATGCTACGTTCCTGCACCTCTACATACAGTGCAGGCTGAACCCATAGAGCTGACAGACTGGGCAGAGAGTGCAGTATATGATGTTACGTTCCTGCACCTCTACATACAGTGCAGACTGAACCCATAGAGCTAACAGACTGGGCAGAGAGTGCAGTATATGATGTTGCGTTCCTGCACCTCTACATACAGTGCAGGTTGAACCCACAGAGCTAACAGACTGGGCAGAGAGTGCAGTATATGATGTTACATTCCTGCACATCTACATATAGTGCAGGCTGAACCCACAGAGCTAACAGACTGGGCAGAGAGTTCAGTATATGATGATACGTTCCTGCACCTCTACATACAGTGCAGGCTGAACCCACAGAACTAACAGACTGGGCAGAGAGTTCAGTATATGATGATACGTTCCTGCACCTCTACATACAGTGAAGGCTGAACCCATAGAGTTCACAGACTGTGCAGAGAGTGCAGTATATGATGTTACATTCCTGCACCTCTACATACAAAGCAGACTGAACCCACAGAGCTAACAGACTGGGAAGAGAGTGCAGCATATGATGTTACATTCCTGCACCTCTACATACAGTGCAGACTGAACCCATAGAGCCAACAGACTGGGCAGAGAGTGCAGTATATGATGTTACATTCCTGCACCTCTACATACAGTGCAGACTGAACCCACAGAGCTAACAGACTGGGCAGAGAGTGCAGTATATGATGCTACGTTCCTGCACCTCTACATACAGTGCAGGCTGAACCCATAGAGCTCACAGACTGGGCAGAGAGTGCAGTATATGATGTTACATTCCTGCACCTCTACATACAGTGCAGACTGAACCCATAGAGCCAACAGACTGGGCAGAGAGTGCAGTATATGATGTTACATTCCTGCACCTCTACATACAGTGCAGACTGAACACACAGAGCTAACAGACTGGGCAGAGAGTGCAGTATATGATCTTACGTTCCTGCACCTCTACATACAGTGCAGACTGAACCCATAGAGCCAACAGACTGGGCAGAGAGTGCAGTATATGATGTTACATTCCTGCACCTCTACATACAGTGCAGACTGAACCCACAGAGCTAACAGACTGGGAAGAGAGTGCGGTATATGATGTTACGTTCCTGCACCTCTACATACAGTGCAGACTGAACCCATAGAGCTAACAGACTGGGCAGAGAGTGCAGTATATGATGTTACATTCCTGCACCTCTACATACAGTGCAGACTGAACCCACAGAGCCAACAGACTGGGCAGAGAGTGCAGTATATGATGTTACATTTCTGCACCTCTACATACAGTGCAGACTGAACCCATAGAGCTAACAGACTGGGCAGAGAGTGCAGTATATGATGCTACGTTCCTGCACCTCTACATACAGTGCAGGCTGAACCCATAGAGCTCACAGACTGGGCAGAGAGTGCAGTATATGATGTTACGTTCCTGCACCTCTACATACAGTGCAGACTGAACCCATAGAGCTAACAGACTGGGCAGAGAGTGCAGTATATGATGTTGCGTTCCTGCACCTCTACATACAGTGCAGGCTGAACCCACAGAGCTAACAGACTGGGCAGAGAGTGCAGTATATGATGTTACATTCCTGCACATCTACATATAGTGCAGGCTGAACCCACAGAGCTAACAGACTGGGCCGAGAGTGCAGTATATGATGTCACATTCCTGCACCTCTATATACAGTGCAGGCTGAACCCACAGAGCTAACAGACTGGGCAGAGAGTTCAGTATATGATGATACGTTCCTGCACCTCTACATACAGTGCAGGCTGAACCCACAGAGCTAACAGACTGGGCAGAGAGTTCAGTATATGATGATACGTTCCTGCACCTCTACATACAGTGCAGGCTGAACCCACAGAGCTAACAGACTGGGCAGAGAGTGCAGTATATGATGTTGCGTTCCTGCACCTCTACATACAGTGCAGGCTGAACCCATAGAGCTCACAGACTGGGCAGAGAGTGCAGTATATGATGTTGCGTTCCTGCACCTCTACATAAAGTGCAGACTGAACACACAGAGCTAACAGACTGGGCAGAGAGTGCAGTATATGATGTTACATTCCTGCACCTCTACATACAGTGCAGACTGAACCCACAGAGCTCACAGACTGGGCCGAGAGTGGAGACCGCAGGATATGTTACGTTTCTGCACGCAATCAGATAACCGGTTCTAAAGGATTTAGATTCTGTCACGCAAACTCGGTGGGATTCTGCAGACAATAAAGAAATGTTTTGTTTTTTTCTACTGAATTGATAACGTTGTGTTTCAGTTTGAATGGTGCACGATACATCATTTAAAGTCAACTATAAGTTTCTGGACAGAAGCCGTTATCAGGGACAAGGAGTTTCATTACTTGTTTGGTCCTCTTCATAAAACTCACTTAATAATAATCCAAGACAATACATTTCCAGCAATCATCTCTGAGCACTCCTGAGACAAGATGTACATTTCTCAGCTCTAATCTCCCAATCAGCGCACGCTTTATGTCTCCTGCTTGAAAGACTCAATAAGCGTTCCTGAGATGTGAAGCAGGATTGCATGCTTGTCAGAGATGAATTTCGGGAAACCGAGGCAAAACAAGACAACCTGGTTTTATGCAGTCTTACAGTGTGTGTGTGTGTTTGTGTGTGTGTGTGTGTGTGAATGCCAGCACAGTACTTTCAGTATAACTGCATATCTATATGGAAAATATACCGTTGACAAATCTGAATAGAAACCCCATCAGTGAATGTCCGAAGGCACAGTCAGCTAGGAGTACGACCAGGGCAATTTGCCCAATGGCCAGTCCAACAAGGGGGCAACAGCTAAGCTCTGTTTATGTCTACCCAGTATTTTTTACCACCCCAGCTTATTGTTTTAATCTGTACTCTGTACAGCATTGTCTGTATGTCTTGTCCCATGCCCATCAGAAGACAAGGTGCTGGGGCAAGAACTATTTTATATATATTCTTTTTAGGGGGCAATCTTCCAGGGGAATTGTGTACATCGGGAGACAGTTGAGCGAGCACCGAAGACCTATGGGGATGGGGCAAGGATATAGATCTAAGTACCCTCTAGTTGGTATTAAACACTCACTTTCGCACATGGAGAGAGCATACACTCACCTGTTTAGCTGAAGGCTTGGGACTTCTTGTATTTCAGAAACCTCCGTTAAACTAGGCAGTGATTAATAAGCCTTGTCTGCATACAGTTGGGGAACAAGTGAAAGTGTTAAGTCATTTTCCTTAATGAAGCTTATATTCGGATAATACATTTATAGTGATGTAATATTTACAAAAAAATATCTTGATATGAAAAGCGAAACCAGAAATGTAGACGTTATATTGTATGGTGGGGGAAACGTTAAGAAATACATTCTTATGGATTTGTAGGATGGAATCTGTAAAAATGCTGTAATTGAAATTTTTTTTTAATGTTTCTATATACAGCGTGTTCCCAAGGGAGCTAAAGGAGGTGTTTGCTTCTTGGAGACAAGAGTGCAACAGCCGAGGGCGCCCAGACATCAGTGAAAGACTCATCAGCGCTTCCTTGTTCCTGCGCTTCCTCTGCCCGGCCATCATGTCCCCGTCATTATTCAACCTTCTCCAGGAATATCCAGATGACCGGACAGCTCGAACTTTGACGCTGATTGCCAAAGTCACCCAGAATCTAGCCAACTTTGCAAAGTGAGTCTATCCCCAGGAGAAATGGGTTTCTATGCAGCACCACTCAATGGAGACCAACAATTAGCTGGAAAAATCAATGGCTCTCAGTCATATTGAATTTAAATTGTATTCTTCACGCTGTCAATTATGCTCCTCTTTATCAATTTAAAGATGCAGCACACTTAGCAACACACACGGGAAAAGTAATTAATTAAAAGGGCTCACATACAGAACACAGTTCTTCTCTTTTTATGTTTATTTAGTGAAATATAAGAAAAGGTCTAGACAAAAGAATTAATTCAATGCTGCTGCTATTTGCTGATGCTAGTTTTTACAGTATTTGTACAATATGCAGCACCTCAGCATTTAGCTTATTTAACAGCGACAGCCTGCATTTTATTTCGCTTTGTGTTCCATGTAGGACCATAATATGCATAATTGGCACGAGTCTTGATTAAAGTGGATCTGGCATCCACAAATGTGTGGATGACAAGGTCTGTTACAGGAAAGTTTCAAAATGCAATGTATTCATTTTCAGCAAATGTATCGATTAAATGTTCGATTTCCCTGAAGCCTGCATTTGGGTCCTTGCCCTGTACTGCCCACTGCGCACATCAGTAACGGCATACTGATGAGCACACAGCCATTGTAGCAGTGGTTCTCGTTATTTATACCATCTTACTAAAAATGGAGAAGGAGAAGAGAGGGAGTGTGTGTCATATATATATATATATATAGCTTTCCTTGTTTTTTGTAGGAGTGTGGTTTTTCCTTGCTTTTTGTACAATTTTTGCTAAACCTACCCTGGACTTTATTGGTTATAACTAGGAGTGGAAGTTTTTGGACTTTAGATATATATATATTTTTTTTCTTTTTTCCCTCCTGGGTGGTAAATAGATATTTTTGTATATTTCTCATTCTCGGGTCCTCTACCAAAGGCCTGGGAGCCT
Organism: Pelobates fuscus; assembly: GCF_036172605.1. NCBI lineage: Eukaryota > Metazoa > Chordata > Amphibia > Anura > Pelobatidae > Pelobates > Pelobates fuscus. Next base: position 154,894,793 of record NC_086325.1, on the reverse strand, counting down.
GAGGGTTCTGCGCAGTATCTTAGCTGTTCCTAGAACTGCACTCTTCTGGCCAGTGATTTCAGATGTCCCATCTGGATTCTGTTAACGCCATTCCCCCAATGTAGGGGTCACAGCCCATGAGTCCTCCTTTTACAACTGGGACTACTACCGCCTTCACTTTCCGCATAATGTCTAGCTCTTCTTTTAGTCCATGGTATTTGTCCATCTGCTCATGTCCCTTCTTCCTGATGTTATAGTCACTAGGTTTTGCCACATCCACCACTACTGCAGTCTTTTGTTTGTCTGTCCCTACAATGTCAGGTTGGTTGGTCACTACTTGCTTGTCTGTCTGAATCTGAAAGTCCCACAGGATCTTAGCCCTATCATTCTCAACTACGCGTTGTGGTATCTCCCATCTGAACTTAGGTAGGTCCAGCCCATATTCTGTGCAAATGTATTGGTGCACAATCCCAGCAACTTGGCTGTGCGCCTCCGTGTGTGATGTTCCTGCTAACATCTTGCATTCGGCTACTATGTGCTGGATTATCGCACAGTACTCTTTGCACAGTCTGCACCATGAGTGTTGCCTGGTGTGGTAGACCCCACTTCCATATATAATATACAAACTTACAGAAGCTTAGTGTGTTTATTTCTGTGCGTGTATATTGATTTTATATTTTTGTCTGATACCATTTATCGCTTTGGGTATGGTTCAGATTATATCGTACTATATTCTCAGTTGCAATTAATCTTATAATCCAGCAAGCTTCTTTTTTTTTTTTTTTAAGGTTAGAGCAGAGATTGCACCATATACTTAACACTCAATAGGTTGCCCTGAGAGGGCCACACTGTACATTGAAAACAACTGCGCATTGTCTTCACAGGTTCGGCAGTAAGGAAGAGTACATGTCATTCATGAATCAGTTCTTGGAACACGAATGGACCAATATGCAACGATTTCTGCTGGAGATCTCTAATCCAGAAACAATTTCAAACACTGCTGGTTTTGAAGGCTACATTGATCTGGGCCGGGAACTTTCAACACTGCACTCTCTCCTCTGGGAAGTCCTCTCTCAGCTGGATCAGGTATGCAGCTGCCACATAATTGTTGGTTGTGCAGTTTTCCAAATATACATTTGTTCTAAATTAAGTTTTTATTGAGAACTAACTCATAAAAACCCTTACATCTAAACACTCCCTGATTCAGAGGAACTGGTCTGTTTCTCATCCATTCTAAAGGACAACAGTCGGGCTGTGGTGGTTATGGTGCCTGTAATGTTACTTCAAGTTTTAATAAATATAATAAACTTTTAAAGACTTAGAAGTGAAATTTTACAAGCCGTTTTTCAATGTTTTATTGGTATTAGTATCAAACATTTACATTGAAGTATTACTTTATTTTATTTACTGAGAAGGTAGTGGATGCATGAATAGCCTTCCAGCTGAAGTGGTAGAGGTTAACACAGTAAAGAAGTTTAGGCATGCGTGGGATAGGTAGGGCTATCCTAGATATAAGGTAAGGCCAGAGACTAAATCTATTATTTAGAAAATTAGGCAGACGAGATGGGCCGAATGGTTCTTATCTGCCGTCACATTCTATGTTTCTATGAAAGCGACAGTGAACATCCATCCTTTATTATATTTCTTTCTAATAGACAGCACTAAGAATTGGATTTGCAACAGATTGTTTAAACTTTTTAAGTCCCAGTGACGTGGTCTGGGTGAAGTGTCCCTATCCTCTTAAGCCTGCAATGTTAAAAAAAAATAAAATAAAATAAATAATAATTTTAAAAATAGGAGTAGATATAGCATCTGTACTTCTAACACTATAGCGTTCCTTTAATATCTCTGCACTCACCTGGGTCTTTGGTTTATCCAGTGTTACCAGCAATGAGTATTTTAATTCATTAATCAGACCCCTATAAAATAAAGTATCCTTTTCCAGTCTATTGTGTGTACTTGCTGTACTGCCTGTGTAGTGATGCGTCACCTTGCAGACGGCTAATTCTGAGCCTGTCAGCGCACCGTGGGAATTTGAAACATCTGTTGTTGCTGTAGATAGGTTAAATATCACTGAATTAGGGCAACCTCTAGTGGTGAGAGCACTCTGCACCATGTAAAACAGTGATGGCTCACCTTGACACCATAAATTGTTTCTGGAATACATTTCCTATGATGTCCAGCTAGCTTTTAGACTGCTCTTAGACTCGTAAAAGCTAGCTGAGCATCATGGGAAATGTAGTCCAGAAACAATTTATGGTGTCAAGGTTAGCCATCCGTGATGTAGAACTTAATGCAATGCTTCACTGCTCAGTATTATCTTTAACTATTTTTTGTCAAACTGCAGCTTCCACAAGGCTGACACATCCATTTCCAAGCCTTGTCTCTATGCTGCCTCCTGCGATAGCAACTTATGTAAAAAAATATAGCCTTGATCAGAAATGCTTTTCTCTAAAAAAAAATAAATTAAAAATAATACTTTTAAATAAAAATATTGTTCATCTTCTTTCATTTTTTTTTTTTTTTTTTTGCTGGTGAATTTTCCCCAGTTTGAGGTGGACGACGAGATGGTACACGGCTTTCCACTCAGATGGAATACACCAACATCTGATTTAGAATACAAAGTATTCTTTGGTAAATCAAGATCAATGCCTAGACCAGGGGTCGTCAGCCTTTTAATACCTACCGCCCACTTATGTCTTTTTTTTTTTAATGGTAAAATTTCCTAAACGCCCACTGGTGCCACATTAGATATCCATGTATAGGGGTCGAAACGTTGTTATTTTTTGGTGCTTGGGTCCAATAAAATTGCCTATCTGTTGGAATACCTTGGAGTGCCTGGATTCTTTTCTACATGTATACACTGGTGCCACATTAACGCAAGTGCACATTTTTCTTTTAGAAAGGAGTTGTTTGGTTTTTTTTTTTAAATGTATTTAAATGTATTTTTTTATTTTTACTTTATTCATATTTATACAGATCTAATTTAAATTTAATGAATTTAATAACGCCTTTTCGGTTTTCCCTTTTATTACAAACAGCAACGCTGTATTAGGTGGCCAATTTTATAACATGTCACCATAAAAAAAGTTCCCCTTTTCTATTTTTTTTCTTCTTCCTTTACCCTTTTTCTCCTTTCCTTTCTTCTTCTCCTTACTCCTCCCTTATTTCAATCACCATTTCACCATTCCTTATTTACATTTTTTGTTAGCCAACAGAAAAAAATAATCTCTCTATATCAGGGGGTCTCTTTTTCTTCTATTTATTTTCTCATACTTTTTCTTTTATTTTCTTTTATGTTACGTAAACAGAAAATACCAGAACTTAGCTTGCCAAAGTTCAATATCAGCCACTCTAAATGCCAAACTTCTTCCTGTCCCTGCTTTCACATTGAGTGCATCAGCTCCCCTTCTCTACCGCCGTCTGTCCCAATCAGGAGTGCAGTCGCGCATGGGATTCCATTTGGACATCGAAAGAGATTTAGCAAACAGAGGCATTCAATAAATGAGTGTTGGGCGTTTTTGTGAGACCTCTCTTGATGGCTGGAGGGAAGCACGCGCCTGCGCCAAGCATGTGGTTGTGTTGTCCGCCAGCTTCCTGCTTTCGTCATAATGTTCCATTGTGACATCACAAGCTTATGTTTCTATATATGGGCAGTTACGTAACGGGAGCTCTCCCGGGCGGGTATAAAAGGAGCCGGAGTCCCGAGACGTAGCAATACAAAGACATTGGTTATGGTCTGTGGAGCCTAGGCTAAAAAAAATATAAATTAAAAAATAACTATAGGTAAAATCTGGTGGGTGAGAGAATTTTGAGCTAAATGTTGCTAGTCATTTGTCAGGTCACCAAAAGTCGCTGTTCGACGTTATTAATCAGACGACTTGCATCACAGACATCCTAGGTAAGTCAAATTTGTAAAAATTTCATTTAGAACACTAAAATACAGACAGACGGACAGATGTGGGTTTTGATAGTATTGTAATTCTTTTCTTCAATGTTTCAGTAAAAAACAACAACAACAAAAAAACAACAACAAAGTTACTGAAAAATGAAATTACAAATTAAATTATAACTGGCACTGCAGATATTTTCACATTAAATTGGCAATGCCCGTGATAGAGAAAAAGTAATGTGTCTTGTTCAGATAGTGCCCAGCCTTCATTATATATAACAACATCAAGGTTTGAACACACCATTCTCTTTATGACCTAAAACCAATAGACTGGGAGAATTGATTACAAATCCTATCTTTTTAAGAACAGATTTTAAAAAAATTATTTTTTTCAAATTTGGCAATTGCTCAGCTTTTTGTTAACGTTAATCCTATTTACTTTGGTTCCCCTTAAATCGTCTGGGATTTAAATGAGGTGCAGCTGGTCGCTGTTTGCGAACATATATGGATAACTGCAAGCTTTGACTCGGGGTTTATATATACAGTTCAAGTTAGTTGAGATGGGTTGCTCAATTTTACAATATACAGTAACTCCTCTTATATATTTCTCATATTTTTTTCTTATTTTATGACATAAATAATGTCCCTATTAATAAGAGTCTGACACATTTTCAGGCACCTTAAAGGTAAACAAAATCAGACAATGCTGCATTGAGAACCAATATGAAAGTATAATAAAGATGTATGGCTACATTATATCACCTGTTGAAACATTAGCTGTGTTCGTTCAATGAGATGTAAAATAATAGATCATTACAGAATAATATAAATCATAATACCAAGAAAAAGAATATATATAAATTTTATATTTTAAATCTGTATTTACTCTATATACATTGCTGTTAATTCAGGTTCTGCTGGCATTTTGAGAATCTTAATTTCCAAACATACCAGCATGTTCCTTAAAAAAATTATTGAACCAGCCTGTTCAGGCATGTTCTACATAGATATGTGTATCTTACTTACATGTCATAATACCAGTAACTGTTCTTCAGCACTAATTAGTTGGAAAAAAAAAGTATTGCTAAAAAAAAAGTGTATTTGTAATTATTGTAATTATTTGTTCAGACAATATTTTAATGAATACTTTACGTGACGTGCGTAATGAAGCTTATGTTGTGTAAACCCGCTGGACTCAAAGCTGGCAATTTACCTGTTTTTTTCTTTTCTCCCTCGTAGGGCACAGTAGCAAAACTTGGACCTCTTCCTCGTATCTTAAGAGATGTAAACAGTGCACTAAGCAATCCGTCTAGTGTACAAGGTTCGGTCACAAGTGATCACTCCGCGACAACACCAAATTCCAGCAACAGCATATCTGTTGGGCTGCAGAGGATGGTGATAGAAAACGATTTATCTGGGTAAGAGAAGCAAAACATGCGTGTCTAATCTAGCCGTCACCATGTAAAACCCCCAGTGTCGACAACACCTTAGCTTGTGTCGTATTTTTCCCGACATGTGGGCAAGTAAATGGCTAAAAATTAGACAGCCCGGCTCCTGCACAAAACGTACACCTCCATTGGGAGTCTTTCTCTCCCCTCTCTTTCCTTTAATAAAATGTAATTATAATGATCAAAAGAACGATAAAATAGGGATGGTAAATGCAGGCTACATTGTATTTAACAATTTAATTAGGAGAAACTCCGAAAGAATGAAGCGGCAGGGCTGTCTTTATAATCACAGCTTTTATCCCCTAATTCCACTCAGCATGTGGTACAACGGTTTAAAAGTCTATTTAAATTCCACACAAGCTAGAGCCACTTAGAACAAAATGCTGTGCCTTAACAAATCTCCTTGCTGAATGACAATCTTTGATCTCACTTAGTCGCCCAATAAATGCTTTACTCAAAACATAATAAATATAAAGCCCCCCAAAAAAAGAGAGACAAAAATGTCACTCTCTTTGAGGTAAAGTGGTTTGCTGAAGTTTGAACAGCCATTAAATATACGCCTTACAATGTTATTGCGGTACGTACGTCCATCTAGTTTGTATGATCAACTTTTACCAAAACTAGCCAATTAGTACATGGCAGACTGCTCAGGAAAATGCTGTAGATTAGACACAGTGTCCATCAGATGTATAGCTTTCTTAGAGCTAAAACTGATGAGCTGCCCCCCCAAAAAATTGGTTTTTTTTTTATTTGTATTTTTTTTAATCTTACTGGGGCAGATCCAATGTGTTTAACTAATCGTTTTTGCAAGTCGCAGTGTAGCATTTAAAGCTCGTTTCCCTCTGTTTATTTATTTTCCCCTTAGTCTAATAGATTTCACAAGGTTACCATCTCCAACACCTGAAAACAAGGACTTATTTTTTGTCACAAGGTCTGCTGGGGTTCAGCCGTCACCCGCACGAAGTTCCAGTTACTCGGAAGCCAACGAGCCAGATGTGCAAATTACCAATGGGAGTAAGAGTTTGTCCATGGTTGACCTCCAAGATAATAGGGTTTTGGACATTGGCACCAACACCTCAGGCATTGGGGATTCATTAAATGACAGCCAAACATCTTTTAGTCAACTTCAAGCCATATGGACTGCACGAACACCGCAGGGCAATATTATGACAATGACAACAGCTAGAAGAACAGGACAAACTCCAACCACTCCAAATGCAGACACTACACCAGGTAGACCACAGCTTTTGGCACCTTTATCATTCCAAAACCCTGTGTACCAAATGGCAGCAGGATTGCCAGTTTCACCACGGGGTTTAGGAGACTCTGGGTCAGAATGTCACAGCTCCCTGAGTTCCCACAGTAACAGTGAGGACTTGGCTGGGGGCAAACACTGCTTTGTTAATCCTGGGAGCAGTGAGGATTACAGTAGGCGTTCTGGGGATGTTTCTCGGAGGCAGCTTTCTTTGACTGATAAAACTGGACAGCCTACCATGCCACGTCAAAACAGTTCAGGCCCCCAAAGGCGAATAGATCAACCACCACCTCCACCTCCTCCGCCCATGACAAGGGGAAGGACACCACCAACGTTACTCAACACATCACAGTATCCAAGGCCGTCTAGTGGCAGCATGATGTCCTCTTCTCCGGACTGGCCTGGCAGCGGCGCCAGGATGAGGCAACAGTCTTCATCTTCGAAGGGTGATAGCCCAGAAATGAAACAAAGAACAGTACATAAACAGGTCAGTTAATCATCCTAACTAAGGCAGAATATAAAGTTGTTTTTACATTCAACGTGGTATGGCACAGGTCCTGTGTTACTTTCAGTTCTTTTTCATAGTATCATGTGATAGATTTTGCCTATAATATTTAATCTGAAAGCTCTAAAATGCATTATATACAATTAACATGCTGTTCCAAGACTACTTACTTTGGTTACAATACTCCTGTTTAAGTTTTGTTAAAATATGGCTACTTTTTTCATTATTACATTTTATTTCTAAGAAACATGCCACTTGGGATTTGTTGATTTGTTTTGAAGATAATTATCTTCTGATATGAAAATGGTTGACAGGTGTTACTCAGTTCACCAAAACGATATAGAGCATAAATTCTGGACTTTGTAATAAAAGAATCGATTGGCCACCGGATTATCTGCAATTATAGTAACAATACGCCGCTATTGGGTATGTTTAATAATCATGCATTTGGGGCCCTAATTTGTGTTGACTGGCAGGCGGCGTTGCCTGGAGAAAATCGGAAATTTTGCGACTTTGGTCACAGTTGGGCCACTGATATGTTTACCTGTGTATTGAAATATGAGATGTTAAATATATAATCTTTCATTTGCCATAATGATTTTATGGTGGCTTTTCTTTTGAAATGGTTTATAAAAGATGAATATGTGCGAATTACCACGTGGATACAATTACCTGAATTAGCCATTTCCTTTTTGAAACTTTTGTTTTTTTTCCCTGCAAATCTGTGAGAGTTGTACGCATACATTGAGAAGCCACATTGGTTGCCCTGTGATATTATGGAATTCTCACATCATTGAGCTTAGTTTCATCAGCTTGGCATTTAATTGAAAAGTAAAATAGACAAGCATGTCTGTGATTCAGGAAATGATAGGCCATCGATTATTCATTAAAGCTGATCTTACATCAGTTTGGACAAGTTCAATACCACCCTATAAAAATATATGGAACGTTGAGATATACACTAATCTAGTTGGTTAGTTTGGTCGTAAAATTGCAAATACTATCTCAATTCTTCACAACTGCTGGATTTAGTAAATAACCCCCACCGGGTTTTCTAGGATGGCTACATTAGGGGTAAAATAAAGCCACTACCAGTGTTTTCAACTCTGCAATATAAACATTGTTGTTTCTAAAAATCTGCGTTGTTCTAAATTGCAGGATTAAACCTCCAGGACCACAGTGCCTAGGACACTCAATTGAGATGTTTTGCAAAGCACCTGGCTACTAGTTAGCCTTTTAGTTATGTGTTTTGCTTTCAACTGTAACTAGGCAACACGTGTCCTTGTACCGCTTGAGTAGGTGAAATATGATTCTAGCATCATGAGGGATAGTAGAATCATTAAAGTTCACTTCCATTGTTAGAATAATTTGGTGTCATTTCTACATATTGCTGAGAAAAGGTTTGCTTTTATGTCTAAGGTAAAAAAAAAAAAGAACCACTGATTTAAAAATTTAAACAAAAAACCCAAAATAAAACATCCAGACAATTCATTTTACATGTTATCAAATATAATAAAATATATTGCCATTTCTCACAAACAGCAGTGCTTCAAAAGTGGACAGAGTTTATGCTCTAAATCTAAACTAAAGCCTCTATATTAAGATATGGTGGTTTTAATGCTTAGAATATCATCTTAAATCTGGAATGGAGCAGACTGCTCAAACTAACAACACGTGTATATAATCAATAAAATTATAACTATTTTTCTCTTCCCAAAGTCTGCCATCCTTTCAATTTGGCAGACCGTAAAATAGTGTTCCATTATCTGGGAAATATTTGTAGAAAAATAAGGGGCTAGTGTTTTGTCCAGTTTCAGATCTTTGGTAATGAAACCCAAGAAAACATCTCATCACCAGCCATTATCTCGGAGATTTTATTACAGCTTGTCATCCGAGGAACATCTAACTATACAGATTACCACTGACATGGCAGAAAGAGAACGTAGCAATTTGTCACACGGTACTTTGGGATTCAAGGTTATTCGAGCCGCTAAGATAGAAAAAAATAAAAAAATATATATATATTTAAAAGGAAAAAAAAAAAAGTAGATTTTAAACTTTGATTTTTCAAAAACTAAAAACCATTTGGGAAGATAAAACAAGTCACTGAATCGGTTTACCAACAATCAATGGCAGAGGTACAATGCGACATAGCGCTACACAAAGATTCGCAAATCAAAATAGGCAACCAGGATGGAATTTCTAACCTACGTATGGCCTTTCATTTAAAAATTCTTAGTCATTTTTTTTCCCCCCTGTGCTTATTATTTGAACTATAAAACTATTCTTGGGAACAAACCGGGTGGATAAAAAGTGATGATTACACTTTTTATATATTACACATAAAATCTGATAAAAAAAAGTACATCTGATTTTTTTTTTTTATACAATTCTTTTGGATTTAAAATCAATCTAAAGACTGTTTTCTATTTAAAACACATTATAGTAGAAAAGTTATTCAGCATAAAATATGGATGAGTTATTTTGCATAAGGCTGTGCATTCATGCAATATTTACATTTTTCGTAAATTAATTCCATTAATCCACGTTAATTGAACTTGTGTCTGCAGAGATAACGCAGTTTTTCTGAGCTTATTTTCATGTTTATTTTATAACCTTTTTTGCTGCGGAAAAGACCTTAATCCCATTGTTATCTGCAAATTTATGAACACACATTGAACACCTACAAAAGTTAGTCACTCATATATGGAGAGCAACTTAGAGTTAAACTGGGGATAGCTCACATTGAAATCATTTCATTAACTATGTATTTCTAATGGTATATAGCTAAATTAGTTTTGATCTAACTTATTATTAATATTAACTGTCCCAAGTTCGGCGGGACATTCTCAATTTTCGGGTCCTGTTCCGACTTTGTTCCCCGTTGTCCTGTTTTTTGGGAACGGTTCCCAAAAAGCATAGCACAAACGCACCATGGGACGTGCTTGGGCTATGCTCAGGATATTAGGACCCTGCAGAGTAACCTATCAATTTTTCAGGCGACGAAAGCAGCGTGTGTCATGTCGCCCCTCCCACCAGTGTCACACCTTCACGAGACATCGTAGTTGAGAGGTATGTTATTCTAAATATGAAATGTATCCGTTTGAAAATATTCAGATTAGAACAGTCAGCCGGAATGAGTCTGAGTCATGATTTAAATAGAGTCAGTGATATAAATCATATTTTATACAGGAATCCGAGCAAAACTGATGTAACTGAAAGTTTTAACACCAATTATTTTAACATTAGGCTGCCTAGAAGGTAAGAAATATCAGACGTTTTCCCATTTTCTATGTTGGCAAACCCCGCTGTCCGGCTTAATACAATGGTGGATGGCTAATAATGCTTTCTAGATGCAGCACTTCATTAAGCATTTTATCAAAGTCTATCAATCAGAATGCAGGCCTTTTGTTTACAGCTATTGATTTATGAGTAATAACTCTGCCAGTGTTGACATTAGCAAATGTAGCTGTGTGTGTACTGTAGTAATCAATACTAATTTTGAGGACCGTGTTTTGCAAAGCATCTGGCTACCTGTTCACGCACAATGAATGAGAATGAAATAGAATTGTTCCCAGCAAGATCCAGGCTTTGATGAGCCATTGCTGGCCACATATTTAGGGGAACAAGCTCTTATGTTCCTCATTTTTAATCCGCATGCACTTTATGAAATGTGTGAGTTGTTATAATACAGCTGTTAACTAGCCCTACTTGGCCCTACTTTGAAATTTCACTCCCCAGTCTGTGTTATTAGCTAAAAATTGATATCAAGAATTCCGAGTCTAAAAGTAATAGCAAAGACCTAAAATTTTAAAATTAATTCACTTTATATTCCTGACACTGAAAGGACCACTATAGGCACCCAGACCACTTCAGCTCAATGAAGTGGTCTGGGTTCCAGGTCCCCCTAGTCTTAGCCCTGCAGCTGAAAACATAGCCGTTTCAGAGAAACTGCTATGTTTAAACTGCAGGGTTAATCCAGCCTCTAGTAGCAGTCTCCCTGACAGCCACTAGAGGCCGCTACCGCTATTTACACGGAGTAAATCGCACTTATTTGACGCTGGACGTCCTCAAGTCAAATAAGATCCCCATAGGAAAGCATTGAGTAAGGCTTTCCTATGGGCTGGTTTGAATGCGCACGCGCCTCTGACCGCGCATGCGCTCCACTCGGAAGCTGATGTCAATTGAGGAGGAAAGATCACCAGTGCCGAGGGAGCCCAGCGCTGGATTAAGGTAAGCAAATAAATGGTTAACCATTTATTAGCGGCGGAACAGGGCAACTAGGGCTCTATAGCATTAGGAGTACATATTTGTATCCCTAACGCTATAGTGTTCATTTAACACTTTAGTTTATAACTCTGGATGTATTTTTATACATATATGAAGAAGAGGCATGTTGTATACTCTTTAATAGTTGGCCGATGCAACAAAGCCTTTGCTGGTACACACCCAAACACTACCACACCACCTCTAATATCCAGCACCTCTCATGTTTAGCAGATGATAATTTGGGATATAAAAAGGAGTGAGCTTGGCCTGGCATTGCTAAGTATTATCAGGGGGCTCAGTCATGCATAGAGTGCAAGAAATACATCATGCAGGTGTGGGTCCATTCTATGACACACTTTACTTATATATAATTTTATTTGGTGTCCTTGGGAATCAAGTCACTAAAGAAAAAACCTTTGATGGTCAGATTCTCATCCCAAACAAGAACATGGCTTCTCTTGGTGCCAAAACCGAATGAAAGAAAGCAATCTCTTTAAAGGAACCCTATAGTGTTAGGAATACAAACTAGCTGTTTAGGTGGCCAGGCCTCCGTCTGTGGAGTTAAAAGGCTGTTTTACTTACAATGTCTCCCTCGCCACGGCTCTCCTCGCCTCCATGGCAGAGATCATCAAGCATAGAGAGGCTATTGCGCATGCGCAGCAAAACGCAGCGCTGCACCCATCAATATCTCCTCCTAGAGGTACAGTGAATCAATGCATATGGAGAGCGTTCAATATCTTCATACAGAGCGTGAAGATGCTGAACGCCAACGCTGCACACTGTACAGAACTGTCCCAGGAAGCACCTCTAGTGGCCGTCTGAATGACTGCTACTAGAGATGTTACTAGGCAGAATGTAAACACTGATTAGATTGCAGGGACAAGCTATATTAAGCTGTGTTGGTTCTGGTGACTATAGTGTCCCTTTAAGCATAAGTGAGGGTGTTGCATGTTGCATGTGTTAATAAAAATGGACCTGCAAATAAACTCAACTCTACTCTAAATAATACACTGATTAGTTCTGTATCTGGTGGTATATAAGAAACGTACATACCAGGTGTTTGATTGGCCATATGCTCCAAGAAATGGAGATGGAGATTATACCAGCCAATATAGCTGTTAAAGGTTGCTGTTACATTGGTGGCTTTTAGAGTATAAGATCTATGTGACAATACAGAGCTGGGACAATGGGAACAACGCTAGGGGAGAGACATTAGGGGGAAACTGCTCTAAATAGTAACTCCCTTAACTCTCACATATGGGAACTCTATGAAAGGGTCTTGTTTCTGAAAATTAATGCATCATTTCAAAAGTGGAGCAATTCGAGTGGATTACCTCCGGTGCAACCAATAGGTACATTCCATTGGGGATTATTAAACTTTCACGTCTTTGAACCACTTTTCAGAACGCAGCACTTTGACAAACCTTGCCCGTTTAGAATCATTTTGGCAAAAAAAAACTAAAAATAATTAGAAAATATTAAGGCCCTGAACAACTATTTTTTTTTCTTATTCTGAATATGTTTAATTCTTGTATTTTTGATTGTTAAACGTCCAATGGTTTAGATGTGATTGGTGTGTCCAGTTAGATTCTTTATATTATCAGTGGAATCTAAGTTTCGATGAGTTCAGGCTCGGCTTGACCCGAGGGGATGAGACGGATCGCTAAATTAGTCTGAGCTTGGCACAGAGTGGGAAGAGCTTGTTTTGATTGTTTAAAAAAAAAAAAAAAAAAATTTAAGTGAGAAATGTAATTTTAAACGTTAAACTGAAATGCATTCCTACTGAAGGTCACACAATGTCATGCATTCAAAGAACTGCAACGGTAAAACATTCTCTCTTTATCTGTAATGAATTTGCAGAAGCATTAATAAGAATTGAGATATTGATATAAATAAAAAAAAAAATCAATTCTGCCTCTTTCCCCAAATGCACGTGCTGTGAATGGATGATGTGACAGCGGCAAGATTGACTCTGAGTAGCTCATGCATTGCTAATCTTAAAAAGATAAGCACAAAATAGACACATATCAAAATGAAAAAGAGAACACTTGTGGTCTTCTTAATAAAGTAAGACCACAAGGGAGACCACCAGCTGCAGGAAAACTACAACTACCAAAATCCTCAGCCATACTTATTGATAATTGCAATATATGACTTATGGTTATATAGTATCTAGTGACCACTTTGTTAAACCTTTTCAGCCCTACTTCTTAAACGGAGCTTTATTCCCGATGAAGCCGTTCTGACTAATTTTGACAGTGATTTGACACATTACAAAGCATTATTTTTCCAGGTTTTAGAGATCCTTATTTTTAAACAGTGCTCATACGTCCAGTTAATCTTGTAATAAAAAAAAAAAAAAAATAGACTTCACAAAATGTAAAACTACAGTTCACCACCCAAGTGGAGCTGTTGGAAAAGTTGTTTCCTGAGCAACCAGCCGCAAGTGTTAAAGGGACACTATAGTCATCAGAACAACTACAGCTTATGGTAGTTTTTCTGGTGTCAATAGCCTGTCCCTTCGTGGTTTTTAATGTAAACACTGCGTTTTCATACACTAATGCCTAGTAACACCTCTAGTTGCAGTCACTCAGACAGCCACTAGAGGTGCACACAATGTGCAGCACTGCGATCAACGGCGCTGAATGTTTCTCATAGAGATGCATTGATTCAATGCTTACATCTCTCTATGAGGAGATGCTGATTAACGCAGTGTGGTGTTTTGCTGCACATGCGCACCAGTCTCACAATGCTTTCCTGTGTTAAGTTTGATGATCTCTGCCAAGGAGATGAAGTGGGGGGGTGGGGCCAGCCGCGAGGAGACCCGAGCGGCACTTGAATAAAGGTGAGTAAAATCATCTATTACTTTGCTGACAGGGGGAGCGGGAACCTAAACTGTGTTTTCATAGTTCTATCAACAGGAATACATGTATCTATTCCGGTCACTATAGAGTTCCTTTAACCAACCTTGTGATGGCAAGTCCAACTGACAAACCGCTCCACGTTAGTCCCTGCAGGAAGTTATAATTACACAGCTATCCAGTCACACTGGTATTTATTATAATAGTTCAATGCAATTATATTTAAATGCTTATTTGAGGTTTGCATAAGTTCTGTGAGGGGGGCTGATCCCACTGACAAGTGTATTTAACTACAGAGCTGTCTTTTAATTGTTGGTTCGACACAGAGAACGTTTTTCATTTAAGATTGCTAAAACATCACCTCGGGTACCTACCTGGATTAGTCTGTCTGCTGCGCTGATTAATAATCCACCTTTCGGAGCCATGTAATCACGCCAGAATGAAGCTGCACACTCTCTAATTGTTATAAACAATCAGACCACAAGTAGTGGCTGAAGCAGGCAGGTGTAGACCCAAATTCATCAGCAAAACTAAATGGATTACTTTGTAGCACCAAATTAGTTCCTGTGACTTATCCACCTTCGGTTGTCCAGTCAATGGTTGGAACCCAATTGGGTCGTTACCAAGCCTTTCACAAGGACAGAACACCATGTATTCATATCTGCTTCGGTCACTGACATTATGTAGAGGAGAGAAAAGTAATCTTTCTTAAATCACTTTGCCGTTGCCTTGTGTTTGGAATTAAGACATCAGTTATATATGCAGAGTAATAATAATTATACCATGTTAGATAATGTACTAATTTTACTTTTAATTCAACCTGTAAAACAATCGTTACTTACCAGGATATTTAAATATGTTTTCTTATCGAATGTGTTAATATAATTAAATGTAGAAATCTATTCCAATATATTAAACTTTTTTTTTTTTTTTTTGTCAATCTTTGTTTTATTAAGGCATGTGCAATGGGGTACAGAATGGAGAGAGGGAAATGCAAAAGTGGCATACAAGTTAGGGTTTATACATCGTTAGTTACATTTCCTGGGGAACAATGCCTAATTTTTTATTTTTATGTTGGTTAACGAAAACATCTTGTTCAGTCACAGTGTCGAGTAGTTACATTAGCTTAAAGTTAATAATGATATCGAGTGACGTCGCTTCAGTATCTATATAGTGATAGGGATACGCTTGACTAAAAACAGCACATTTTTTATAATATAGGAGTAAAAGGTTCTGAGGTATCATCGCTTTGTACCGATTAATATATATGCTATAATACGAAGTAAGTGGGCCAAGCAATCCTGGTAGGTATAAGTATGTAGCAAACACGCTAACATGCTAGACTAGTCATGTATACAATAATGGTTAGTGCCCTTAAGCGTTTATGATTATGCTAAATATAGTAATAACAACCTGGCTAGTCATGCTCATCTAAAGAGAAGTCATTGGAGTTAAACAGTAATGCAGGCATAAAAGTAGGTTGGTCTGGTATGCCTAAAGCAACACTCAGGGATGAGGGAGTCTGACTTGGAATGGAATGCTCAGAACTGGGTATAGACAGAAATTTCACCAAAAATCTGTCCCAAAATGTAGAGGTACAATTTATATCATTGTTGGTGCAATGATATAGGTAAACCCAGGAGCTAGTTCCACTTAAAAAGGCTTGAGTCACCAGTATAGATATGCAGTGTGAGTACCAAGCAACTGTTATATATATGGTGTGTATACCTTTAAATCTGTCAGAAAACAGGATAGGGTTATAACACACCAATTGCTTATATTTAGTGAGAAGAAAAAACTTTGTATACAAAGGAACAGTATAAAAGACTGTTCCCTATATTGGTGTGGAATTAGTGCAGCATCAAGCATATATCTAGTGTATATCCCTTTAAGTCTGTATATGTTAGAAACAGTATGCTCATGTAGATATAACTTCAAAGTATATGGATGACTGTATTCTATATGGAAAATTAATTACCAGAATCCAATAGATTAAAATTGATAAAAAATTTATTAGAAGAAAAATAATGATAATAGTAATAACTGTGTCAAACCATAATAACTTATATAGAGTGACAGCAAAGAATTTAAAATATGTATATCAAAAAATATAAAGATATATATAAAAATGTCAATTGGGGATGATTAGCAAGAATATTACCAGCAAGTCTGTGTTGGTATTTCAGAAAAAATCCTTAGGACCGATCAGGATGGCTGTGGATACAATGTTGCTAAAAATGTATCATTTGCTGCCGGCTGCTTGTGAGGTTGGCGTGCGTCCCAGACCTCACTCTGGGTGATGCACGCTGCAAGCCGGTCGGTCGGTCCTCAGATCTCGGAGTGCTCTGTGCTCGATGGAAGAGAGCACAATAGTCAGCTGTGTGTATTCTGCGTCCCGCTCAACTTCTGCCTTACGCGTTTCGTGGGTGTCAGCCCCACTTCATGCAGGCATAGAACGGTAACAATATACGGCAAAGGCCTTGCTTAGCAGTTGTTAGCACTGAAACAAGATTAAAAGGCCAGATTAAGTTTTGTGAGGCTTATACATTGTATATGCACTTTGGTGAACTTAACGTAATAGTAGAATGAGTAACTGCCTGGCTAAAGTTACTATCAGTGTGGTAACATAGGTGTATACTTTGCTAGGCCTTTGTGTTTGGTTATATATAACAGGTGAGAGGCAATGCACTAAAGAAGAAATAACGAGTGGTAGGCTGTGGGATACATTACAGCAGCCAGTAGGTTAATTATGAGCGTTCAAGTCCTTGTGTGGTATATTGGAGCTGCGTAGGTAGCCAATATATTAAACTTTATCCTGCAACTAATCTTATCTCCATCTTGGCTGCCATATAAACCATATTTGGACTTGTCAGTGACATAGAGGGGGGGAGAACAATTTTATTAAATGTGTTATAAACCACGTTTTCTGGTGCTTTCCCCATTTGCACCAAAATATTAAAGGGGGAAAGATCATTTTTTTTTTAAAGAAGTTAAGAAGTTAGCAACTGGGCGCCTCCATCTTACCTACCCGTCAGTCGTTGTTAGAAGTTATGTCCTTTTGCATCTGTCAGCCAGTACTGTAAAAACATGCAGAGAAAAGGAGTATTAAAAATACAATGTTTCAGTTCCTCCAACAAATTTGCATAGATTGCCCAGGTTGTGCCAGGATTGCAATGTAATTTGTTGAAAAAACATTGACATGAGTTCTAGGTGTCTTTCAGTGTTTTATTGAATTGATCTTCTTTAACAAATTGTAGGTGACTTTCTCGGTTTATTCGATGGAGTAGAGAAGGGACTGTTCCCTTAAGATGGTCCCCTACTAAAGTTCATGCTTTCCCATTGTAGATTCTACAGAACTACATGTGTGTGTTTCTTTCCTCTTTGCGTGTTAAGATTCTCGGCTTACCAACATCGCCGTTTTAGTTGCAAGACCTTTGAAGTCATCTGTCAATATGCGTTTTTTTTTTCTGAAATTAAACTTAATGCAGGTCATCTTGCCCTGTTTGGCTTGCTCTACCCTTAGTTCACCTTACTGAAGATGTTCAAAATATCTGAATATTTTAAGCAAATATTCTAGAGTGTCTCTTCATTAAGTCTTTTCCTGCTGCACGCATCATTTTATTTTTTTATTTCTGCAGTTCGTGAATGTTATGCCTTTCTCAATTCAAGGATAAATTTCCCCAGAGAGCTTATCCACGAGAAGGATAGATTATGATTCCGTTTCAGAAGCCTGTTATTATTTTATTTTGTTTATGCAGTCATCTATGTATATTTTCCTCATTCATCCCTCTGAAATCTATAGCTAATTAAATCTGCATATAGGGAGGTATTAATCATGACTGCACTGGGCCATGCGACTGATGATATACTCCTGCCTTCCATTAATCCTGCGGTTATATAGTTAATCCTACTGGGGTATTGGTGGTGGGCCCATACACATATATAACAGTGCTTTAAAAAAAAAAAAAGTTTTTTCAAATAAATTTAAGTGCATGGTATTACCTCTGTAAAAAAAATCTTCAATTGTAAAAATAGAAGAGTGACTCACCGCAATTATAACGCATAGTAAAATGCATTCTGCAAAATTAGACTGTTCGTGGTGTCAAATGGGTCATTACGGACAGGGGCAGGAGGTGCAACTATGGCAAATAATTAAAGGAAGTTGCAAAAGGCTTGAATATTATGAAGCTGCAAGATCCACCAAAGAACCGCAGTATACTTCGTCCTCCATCTCAGGGAAAGCCGATGGTAATCTCTCTAGAACATAACCAGGGATGTATCAAATCGGACTTATAATATTTTTTTTTGTGTGGGTTCAGATTTTGTTGCTGCTTTTTCATCCTCCTCCCATTTCATAAAGTGGGGTAAAAGGTTAAGTGTCAACGGAATATCTTAAATAAAACTTCCCAAAGTGGTCCTAAACAACCTCACGCCAAGATGTACTCGTTCATCGTAGCATCGGATTACACAGTCGGGTGTTCCTTTCTGGAATAGCATCCTTAAAGAGCAGAACATTGTGATGACGGCAATGCCCGTCATCGGTCCTTATCAGGTTAAACATAACAGTGGTCCAGCTCATGAAATGATTTATAGGGCATTACGATTACTTTCATTTCCATCTTTTTGTTGTCGTTCTTTTGTTTGCTATTTATTTTTTTTTTGCCTTTTTTTTTTTTTGTTTTGCTTTATTTCATTCTTTTCTTTTGTTATGGTTGTATGTTTCGTTTTAGGCCCCCTCTCCTGTGAACCCCAATGCCCTGGACCGAACAGCAGCTTGGTTGTTGAATATGAATACACAGCTTTTAGAAGATGATTGCATTGAGACAGATTTCAAGCACAGGGATAAACTAAGGATTAAGGAAGAGCTCACCCATGCAGAAAAGGTAAAATGGAATTGGGGTAGAATGAGCGATCAAGAACACTTTTTTAATCCATGCAGGACCCCTAGTCGGGTATCACTTGCTATAATCACAGGGATCCTGTCTAGCTATAGTGTTCTTCTAATAAGTAAGATCCATCACATAACAAGAACTACAATACGAGGTATCTAAAATATACAGTAGGCATCATTTATGCTGCGACTTTCTATATTTTATAGCATAGGCAGCAGATCCTTGAAAATGTTATCTGTGCTTTTACCCATTTTATTAAATATACGATTTAAATGGTTCGGTTCAATTAACTGTGTTCATGCTGAAAGCAGTCAAATGATACATAGGGGTTAAAGATACACGCCAAACACCATAACTACTGCAGTGTGCCAGTTTCCCCCTAACTCGATTCAAACTAATCACTTGAAGGAACTGTCAAAACGACTGACCGCATTGACAGTCACCATAGTGAACAGTGCAGAGATGGACTCGTTTGGTTATTCTTGGTAACCGAGATGGACCAATAACACTGACCACTTCTGACTATTTCAGATGTCTGTAATCACCAGAGAACATAAAATGTGGCAAGGTAGGGGCAACTGCCCTTTCCAAACTCCACTACCGGAGTTTCTGACCCCTTGTTGGGAAGGGCTACGTGTCTGTGGTCTAGTAAGGGAATGTGTTTTGATCTTTTATTGTAGTGAATATTATGATTTGGATGATTTGAGGAAGCACCTTAGCAAAGGTTACTGCAATCTTTGGGTATGTAAATGTTTTGCGTCTACCTGATGGATAAAGGGACCGAGTCATGTGGATAGCAGTCTCTTTAAATAAAAAGGACAAAACCAATAGAATTTTGATCTTCGGTATTTTAATGCTGTGTTCCAACTCCATATAACAGACCGTGTAAAAACACATGGCCACATTCCATATTTTATAAATTAAAAGAGAAGAAATTTTATTTAAGTCTGTCAATTAATGCAGTGACGAGACATCTCGAAATTCTGTGATACGCTATAATATTGGATGACACAGCCAGAAAGATGTGCATGTTTTTTTTTAATATATATATATAAAATATGCTGGTGAAACTCTTCTCTTTATGAGCTACCACACTTAAATGGTAACTGTTTCTGAAAAGATTTCCAGCTGGGCCCATCTCGGCACAAGCACCTCATTAAAAAAATGAATATATTGAGGAAGGATTGCGTCCCTTAAAACCAGTGCCCTCCGGCTTCCTGGCACTGTCAGAATGCGATGATAGTCAGAGGGCAGGCTGTCCTTTAGAAGGAGTCTCCTGCAGACACACGGAGTCTGTCTCATTATGTGTTACTCAATGACTAGGAAAAATATCCTAACCCCCACCAAGTAATCTTTAAATACATAGAGCAGAGAAGGAGAAGTAATGTGCGAGTGAATGCGAGTTAGACGTTTATTATTTCATTTCTTTACCAGCTTTTGTTTGAAAATGCTTGCACTGATTTAGGATTTGGTTCATTTAAAGGAATGCCAACTTTAAAAGGGACACTGCAGGCAAATTAACCCTTTCATTTCATTATGTGGTTATAGTGCCTGGAGTTCTGTGCTATAATTCTTCCATGAATTAGGAGCTTAGCTGAGTGTTCTAAGCCAATCAGCGGCACCTCTACCCGAGTGTTCTATTGTGAAGGATTTCACAAAGGGAAAAGACAGGGCAACGTGGTCCTGGCGCTGGAGCACAGACTTTGGGGTTAAATAGTTTGTGAACAATTTAACCCCTAATGGTAGGGCAGAACCAGGAACCTCCTGGCACCATAACTTAATTTTGCCAGGAGTGTTCCTTTACTACGAGACATAAAAAAAAAAAAAAACCCTGGAAGAGATAGGTAGGAAGGTGTTCCAATTTCACACATTCAGGAAGACGTTGAAGGTGCGGGTTATTTCAATGTGACCTGTCAGGTCGAGTGTTGGACTTTGCCTAGTATTTTGGACCACATTCCATATTTTCCTCAAGATGCTGTGTATGACTTCCAATTTCCTTTGGATTTTTTGTCTTAAATTTTGTCAAGGTGAAAGCTCTTCTGGCTAAGTATTATGTCTGCAGGTCGAGATGAAGCTGTAAAATTGTATATTGCTGTACTTTTGGTGGCGTATGTGTTAGTTAATGGAGAAGCCATGCCACAAATGTTGACATCTTTAAAGTGAATACATCAGCAATCTTAAAGGAACCCACCTAAAACACAACAATCTGAATAATGGGACCATACTCTCAGAACTCTGTGAATCGTTTCATTTGGTTCATCGTTATGTATATAATGCACATCTAGAATGAAAAGATTTATTTTCCTTGTCTTCCGTAATATCTAATTTTATGTTTTTGTTGTTGTATTTTTATAACATTTATAAGTACAATATAATGAATTTAGTAATTTAAAACTTACACAACACAAGTGTATAAAAAGGTAGTTAAGACACAGAGCCCTAGCCCCCCTTTTTTTTATCTTTCAATAACCAACCTCCCCCCCCTTACATTGACACTTACATTGGGATTGGATTCACTTGTTTTATTTTCTCACCGGTCTAATTATTTGAACAGGATTGGGCCATGCTTTTCTTTATATCGAGAAATAAAAATTGTGGTGTTTGGGAGATCAAGGTTTTAGCATGGGAGCTGATCAAATGCTAAAAATACCCAGTAATGCGGTTTTGTTTTTGTTTTTAATATAGTCCTTGCATGTGATACGGTTGCACTTTTTTTTTAAAATGTTTCAATATTGATATTTTTTTCTATTGCAGTTGGGTTTGATATTGAGATTATTCTACATCCTCGCACGTTTTGATTGCACAAACCATTTGTTTTCACACACGGTTTGAAAGCATTATAATAAAATATAGAAGGGCATGAAAACCATTACTTACTAAACAGCAAATTGTGCATAGTTTAAAATTAGTAAAGCAAATTAGAAAGTGGGAATCAATAAAGCCATGAGATGCTTCCAAGTCTGCTGTTGTAGTTTAAAATTGGCAATGTGTGTTTTTTTGTATGCGGTTCAGGGAATATATGGCCACTAAAGAGGCACTTCCACCACCAATACAACTTTTATGTATTTGATAGGATCTTGGCCTCATGTTTTGCGTCATGCATCATGAGCCGCCTCCTTAGCCAATGTTAGTATAAAATAATTTTTGTTTTCTAGAATCTTTATGAAATACTCATTTTGACTCTTGACCCAGTCAGGAGATGTACAGAGAGAAAGTAGACTATTTTGTGTCTGAATATTTCCTACGCGGAACTCTGCTATCTAGAACTGTCAATCCCCCAGCCATCACCAGTGACAGCTGCAGGGAATTGTCTTTATCGGTGAAGGAATCTGCAGTGTTATGCAATCCTCCATTGACTTCTATGCTGTACTCTCATGCATACGCTGGTGGGGGAATATAGTCAATATGTCTACAGGGCCAGGGTATATGGTCTACTATGTGTTATTATGGTTATTGTGACTGTTTCAGACATTCCAGTGTTGGGTAACAAGGAAAGAAAGCTACTTTGCTTAGTAGAAAGTGGTTGACGCCAAAAATCAACAGGGTCTAAAACAATCCAAATAAAATGCAGGCGGGCGTTGGAATGCTTCCCTCTGTAATCTCGAACGTTACTGCCGATGAGATGTCGGAACCAAATGATATGTATTACTTAACAATTGCATGATGAACGGTTTTCAAAAATTCGCCAAAATATTTGAATGTATTCTTTTTCTCATCCCACCTTCCCCAGTACCAGCAGGAGATTATGGTTCTGCAGGACAAGTTGCGGCTTTCAAACAAGAAGCTGGAGGATTATGAGAACCGCTGCAAGAATCAGGATGAGCAAACCCAAAAGCTACTGTTGGAATACCAAGCTCGACTGGAGGAAAGCGAGGACCGGCTTCGGAGGCAGCAGGAAGATAAGGAGATGCAGATGAAAGGAATTATAAGCAGGTATGGGGAAAATGTACCTTAGGCCTCCGAAGTTCATTTTAACAATGATTTCCTAGCTTTAGAGGAAAGAGACTCAAAGGGCCACAATAGTCACCAGATCTGCTGCTTAATGTAGTTGTTCTTGTTTCTACGGCCTGTCCTTACAGCCTTTTTAATGTAAACATTGTCTTCTTAAAGAAAAGGCAGTGTTTACATTGGTGCCTTGTAACATCTCTAGTGGCTGTCATTCAGACAGCCACTAGAGGCGCTTCCTGGTTCAGTGCTGCACATTATGCAGCACATATGTTCAGCATTGTCATGTTCCCCATAGAGGTGCATTGATTTAATGCATCTCTGTGAGGAGATGCTGATTTGTGAAGCGTGGCATTTTGCAGCGCATTCGCAATAGCCTCCCAATGCTTTTCTATGGGAAAGCAGTGGATTGGCTGAGATTGTCATATTTGATAATCTCAGCCAAGAGGGGGCCAGCTGTGGTGAGGTGATAACTTTTGTCTAGCTCTGCGCTGCTAACTAAAATTAACTTTTTCAAGGCAGGTTAGGGGGGCTTTTACAACTATAGTGTCAGGAATATATGTTTATATACTTGACACTATAATGGTCCTTTAAGTGGGAACACTGGCCAACTCCAACAATTACTATTGTCCGCTAGCCAAAATTATAATATTTTCAAACAAACCGAGATCTCATTATTCCAAGGTGTATGCATTAATTCCAGTCATCTATGAAATGTATTGAAGTCTCTTTCAGGTATAAGTATAATCTATATATAATGTTAAATCACTAGCTTGAGTATGGTGAGAGCTGTACGTGTGCTGTAGGATAGCACAGAAACCGGATAGGAAGTCCTGAGACGTGTCTTATGCGGCCATGCCGAATTACGCTATGTCTCAAAGAATTGTGGGAGCTAACAAAGATTGTCCATCTATTAACCCCTTAAGGATTCCCTTTTATTCCAGAACTTGTGTCCTTAAGGGGTTAAACAGGCCATAGTTTTCAATTTACCCCCTTTTGTGTCGTTTGCATGAACGTTATTCTTACTATACAATCTCGGCCTATTAAAACGCTTGCTTGCAATGTAGCTAGAACAAGAGGTGTAACGTTTAGCATGCCATCATGTTGGGTGTAAAGTAAGGCACCACATACCACATTCTCTCGAGTACAAAAAAACTAATAAAAACAAAACAAAAC
This sequence comes from Pelobates fuscus, assembly GCF_036172605.1. Classification (NCBI taxonomy): domain Eukaryota; kingdom Metazoa; phylum Chordata; class Amphibia; order Anura; family Pelobatidae; genus Pelobates; species Pelobates fuscus. The sequence continues at coordinate 154,870,571 of NC_086325.1, read as the reverse complement.
TAAAATAACCAACAGTCTTTGTAATAGTTATTGTGGATTGCCTTCATAAATGTATACAATTCCCAAAACTGTACAGTTTTAACATTAAGGGATTTATTCAAGGTGTGAATTGGGGAAAATTAACAAGGGAATTCTACATTTTATATCAAAAAAGCCAAAATTAAAAACTTCTCCAACTCAATGTTTTCCTTTTTTTTTAGTCATGTAGTGACTAAATCCATTAGTGGAGAATAACAGTCGGGGATTCATTATCTATGGTACTTAGCATTTTAAAGCTGTCGGAAACAAACCCCCATTTTCCGTGCAGCTTCTCTTGACTGCAAATCGTTGCCTCCATCAAAATACTATTTTTCTTTTTCGGTAAAGGGTTTATTGCACTCCTATCTTGACCTGCAAGCTGCTTATTGAAGCATCATTCATCATTTTATACCAACCGCCGGTTTATTCCACACATCAGGCTAGTTTGTCAGTGTCAGAGCAGTGAATGGGCACCCATTACAGAGGACTTGGGATTAGATGACGCGTTCCCCTCCTCAGCTTCTGACCTAGATTTTTACAAATATGATTGACTATAGCAGTAGAGGGGGGAAGCTTGTTATCGCCCTGCATTGGTGTGAATTGGGTGCTCCTTTCAAAAACACATTTTATCATGGAAAAAATTATTGTATGTACCACTATAATGTGAGATTTTGTTCATAGTCTACATTCTGGCAGAGTGCATTAGGCCAGGGGTAGGTAACCTCCCGTACTCCAGATGTTTTGGACGACATCTCCCATAATTCTGTTACAGCCATAGAGCTGGCAAAGCATCAGGGAAGATGTAGTCCACAGCATCTGGAGTGCAGACGGCTGCCTACCCTTTGATTAGGCTAATACAGATGTTAATCTTGGTGGTTTAATGATGGCTGTAGCTCACAGTACTTTGTAAGGTCTGGACAGCCAGGCCACAGTATGTCCAGAAGCACTACTCCCTCGAGCAGAGTCCAGGACATTCTTTTATTACCTGTTCTCTGCCTTGTGCAATGCTCAAAGGTCCTTTCCACCAAAAAGTTACAGACTTTCCATCACTTGTATAAGGGCATATGTTAATATAAAAATATGTTCTTTTAAAATAGTAAAGACCATGAATTTGTCAGATCCGACTGAACATGAGAACAGATTAATTCATGGGGTCACCTGTAAAATTCCTTTTTTGATGAATTAAGAAAGTCTGCTGTATTTAGTAACCTCGGCTTTATAGCTACCAATGCTGGATGATAAGTAACATGAAATGTGTTTTACCACAGATTAATGTCAGTGGAAGAAGAGCTAAAGAAAGACCACGCTGACATGCAGGCAGCAGTGGACTCGAAGCAGAAGATAATCGATGCACAGGTTTGGAAGATATTTTAACAATGTAAAATTTCCATTGTAACAGTTTAACCCCTTAAGGACACATGACATGTGTGACATGTCATGATTCCCTTTGGGGTTAAAGTGTTACACTCTGTTTGCAGTATGTGTTGTTCATTATAATTTGTATTTATTAAATGCACATCGTACATTTCTTCTTGTGGATCTGAAAGAGTATCGCAAATCACTTTGGTACCTATAAGTGAGCTTAACTTTGGTTGGTCTCATTCAAGGGGCTTGAGTAAACAGGGTGGGATTTAAGCCTCTTTTGGGGACACTAAGACTTTGCAGCAGTTCCTCTCATAATGGATGATCTCAGCCAATCCAATGTTTCTCCATAGAGAAGGATTGGGGGATCTACTCTGCACGCACAGCAGTCACCACATTGCATCAATCAGCCTCCACGCAAAGCGCAAAGACAACTAACCTCAGTGCTGTATATATTATACTGAAGGACCATAATAGGAATCCTCTCTAGTGACCAGTCACAAGCACTGGTGGAGGAGTAATTATGGACAAAATGTTAAAAACAGAAAAGACGGGGGGCAGAGCCAACTACCGACCAAAACAGACGTGCAGAACCCAAGCTCTCTGGAGTTCTCGCTAAGCAAAGCCTATATTCTCAATGAACAAAGCTCAAAATACCCCCAAAACTAGAGGAAAGAAAGCTAAGACCCACGACTTGAAATGCCGCTGACGACCAGGACCAAGAAAATCAGAGATCTTCTGCGAGTGACCCTGCAGCAGCGGCCAGCCAAAATGACGCACATGAGGGTGGACTCTGTATCCTCTTAAGAGTACAGCAAAGAGGAACACAATTACATCCCTGCAAGCCAAGGGAGACCCCAGGAGGCACCAGCTGTGGCTCTAGAGCTGATACCAGCGAGCAAGGCTGACATCCCAAACCTCCTGAAGGAGCTGAAGGCCCTCCTTGCTGCCGATGTTGATCTGGGGGAAACCTGAACACGGTGACTGCTTGTGTAAAGGCCGTGGAAACCACAAGTGCAACTCCAAATGACAAGCTTGACCAGCTCCAGAAAGAAATGGTCCAGCTTAAGCAGACTCACAGCTTAATTAAGGATAGATTGACTAAGCGACCGTGTAACTTACGCATCAGAAGCATAGTCGAAGAGGTGACTGACCCCAACATCCCCCACTATCTGAGGAGGCTGTTTACCTCAATACTCACACCAGCAAAAGCCAAATCAATCCTTCTAGAACACTATTACAGAGTTCCTAAAGCTCTGGAAGGGGTCCCCCGAGACCTACTGCTCTGCTTCCAGTCAGTTAAACATAAGCAGCTGGGGCAAGCAACTCTCAGGGACTCACCCACCTATGCGTTTGAAGGGGCAGACCTGGCCTTCTACAATGCGTCTCCAAATCCACAGTCATGTGGAGGCATACCATGAAACCTCTGACACAGTACTTAAGAGACCACGAGGTCCAGTACCGCTGGGGCCCTAGGTCGCAAACTCACTGTTCACGACAGGAAACGCCACCAAATCACCAAGATCTTAGACACTGGCGGGTTCCTTGCTTCACTGGGCATGCCAGGAATGGAACCGGAGCCCATTACAGCCGTGCACACCTGGGACGCCAAAACAATCCGGCCGGTCTACCTGAGACTCTTTATACCAAAAACCACTACATGAAGCTGCAGTGGTTCTGGTGTTTAAAGGGCCAATTTAAAGGAAAACAGTCTGAAGTTTAAGGGTCCCTTTAAAAGAAAAGAAAAGCAGTATGAAATATGAAGATTTTAGTTGGTGTACAAGGAAGAAAAAAAAGTACAGAGCCATATAAGTAGAAGTGTCACTTGTGAGGTCAAAGACATGTGACATGTCTGCTTGCTTAGAGTTGTCAAAGGGAAAGGCAAATATATAGATGGTTCTATCTACTCGCCTTTCTCAAATTCAGGGACAGGCAACTTTTGGCACTCCAGATGTTGTGAATTACATACCCCAGAATGCTCTAGATTGCTCAAGATGACCTACCCCTGGTCTAATTCATCTTTATATCCTGGTAGATGAAGTCAACAGAATCCACATTGCGTGAGTATTAGTGTTTAATTATTAAACCTTAACCTGATACTTTACCAACGTGGTGTATATTTGGGGTAATAGCAGCTATATTAAACTTTATTCAACAGATATGGAATTCAAAGTTTGCATCGTTCCTTTTTACCGATCAGCTCAATTTTTCCTATTAGTTAAACGCTAGAATATAAAATCCTGCTTCCACCAATACCATTCGTAAGTTTTCCTTATCGGAGAAAAATAGCTTCAGCCAGCGACAAAGGAAGCACAGTTTGATTATTTCACATGAATCAAACGACTGTTAAACAAAGCATTGACCAACACTGCTCGTCGTGTCCTGTTATCTTCGAACATTATTTCGGAGATTAAATTTGTACTAGAACATACCTACGCATCACCTTAAACAGTCTCTTGCAGAAGACATCTCATCGTGGCTTACAAATCTAATCTTTGAATAGCTTATACAGGGAAACTGTAGGCACGCTAATAAGCATGAAATTATGAAAATGGTTAGCTCTGTTTCATGTCCAACATTAATTAGAACCCCCGATCAACGTTTAAATTCCAAGCTCGATTTCTCTCTCACGACCCATCAACATGCCCCGAGAATAATTTCACAGATCTCGTTTAGATGTTTAATAAGCAGTATTGTAAGTCGCAGACCGTTCTCAAAGTACATTATTGTAATTATTAGAACAATGTCACCCTGTTAAAGTCAGCAGCTTCTCTGATAGTCAGAAATACATTTTCCATGTAGAGGCTTTCATTGCGGAGCTGTTAATTTCTTCACAAAGGGGGGCAAAACAAATTTAAATTAATCCCCCAGCGTCACATTTCATTATTTTTGTGAGTGTGAATTTGACTATATTATTAATACCCAGGGGTATTGTAAACCAATTGTGTACATAAGTTTTGGGATGTATTGAAAAGATAATATTCTTTTTACATGTTACAAAGACAGGACTACTAAAAAGCTAAACAACAAGATAATACAATATACAATGTTATAACTGAAAGGGTTATACACTAAAATGAGCATTCATGGTCAATTCATCATGAGTTTCAAAGTTAAAGGAGCACAATAGCGCCAGGAAAACAATAGGGTCATTAGCGCCCCCCCAAACCCACACATGTCATGTGTCCTTAAGGGGTTAAGGGCACAATAGCCAAACTAGTCAAAATCTCTAAATCGGCTATCAGGTCCGGTAATCTGGGCCCTAAATTAACCTTGTTTTTTTGTTTTGCTAATATTGGATATAAAATGCATTTCTGATCGCGTGAAATAACCTATTGCTTGTGTTTTGTTTCAGGAGAAGCGTATCGCCTCTCTGGATGCCGCCAATGCCAGACTTATGAGTGCCCTCACACAACTTAAAGAGAGGTACAGCATGCAGACCCGTAATGGGATTTCACCCACCAACCCAACTAAATTACAGATCACTGAAAATGGAGAGTTCAGAAACAGCAGTAATTGTTAACAAAACAAAACATAAAAAAAAAAAATTACAGCAGAGAGGAAACCTCCAGTAACGAACTCAACTGCCAAAAGCTCCAACAAGGGATGGTTTCTGCTCACTTACTTGGAAGCAGCGCAATATGACTGACACATTTTGGGAGATAGTAACCCTTAGAAGCAAAAGCCAGTGCTATTGGGTAATAGGAGAAAAGAAAACAAACTTGTAGAAAATATGTGCCATAACAATACATATTTTATATTATTTGCTGTCGATGCTGGTGAATTATTTCAATGTTTAAATGTTTAATTATTATATTAATATTTTTTTTGTTCTCGTCATTGGCCAAAACATTTGTGCCAATAAGGTTTTCCCGAAAAGGTTTCAAAACATAAATCTAGCATCATAAAGATAGCGTTAGAACCACTTTAAATAAACATAAATTTAAGCTAAAGAAATAGAAACACAATTTAGAATGTTTTTCTGTGTCAACACAATAATTGCGCCGACGTCCACAGTTTCAGGTGGCTTTAAATAGGTTTCTAGTAGAGTGTACGGAGTAAGCATGGCATTTCCGATTATTGTGTTACAGTGACACCTGTCCAACATTACCTGGGGGAGAAAAATATTCAGTGACGTAATCTCTCACAGCCTTCAATAATAAATGAGACCTACATTTAGGGTCTGGGGTTGACCCGTGTCACCACAGCACAAATCTCAAGGCATTTCCATAAAACCTCATTTAAAAGAAGCCCGTCACGCACTGCTTTGCTGTTACAAAAACAGCTTTTTTTGTGTCCAATGCTTTAAACCACCAAACTGAAAAATGATTGCTGGTATACTCTTTACTCATCACACCACAGGGCCTTTTCCAAATATACAAAAAATCACTGCCCTTTTCAAGGCTGCGGAGAGGAGATAAGGTCTATAAGGTGATGCACTTTTTAAAAAAATTGGCTTTACAGTACGCATCTCACCGTTTTATAATCATTTACATGTGCTGTACAGATTGAAGCAATCTAATGGCCATGTCTAAACTGTCCAATGAATTATTCATTTTAAAACAAAAACAATTTCAAGAAATGCACTGCAGCTTAAAATGCCCCAAGATGTCTTGTTTGGCCTCAAGCACTTAGCCATCCTGTAGCAATCGATACATCCATCTAAATGCTCCTGTAGAAAAGTAGAGTATATCTAGGGACAGTTTATAATAAAACGCGGCCAGTCACTGAAACGTATGAATATCTAGGGTGTGTTCCAAAACCAAGTTATTCCACATTTTATATATATTTATACTTTGGATTTATCTGCCTATTCTCGATAAGGGTTTATAAGACCCAAGCAGCAATCATGTCAGCTTTCAGGGTAACACCACATTGCTCTGTGAAATAGTAATGGAACTTAAAAGAAACCACTAATAATATATTCGATTTTAGACCAAAATGTATCCTAGTTGGCAGCTGCCAGATATCACAATAACACAAAACAAAATGTCCCAAATAGAAATCTTAACTTCTCTTTATTATGGACTTAAAACAAAACACAAACAACCCATATACGATCTCACATTTTCACTTCAGCCCAAGATATCAAAGAATAAATCTCCATAGCAATTTGCAGTTTCAATATCTAGACATGAATGACAGCTGCAGTTCTGTCTGTTTGATAGAGTTCACAGTTTAATGAATTAACTGCAGCATTAGTTGATTAGATACTGGCAGGTTGCTAACCAGTGTAAGTAGTATAACTGTTTGTTTGACAACTTACCGGGGTTCCACCAGGAGCTGGTCACTTCCTCATTTGAGAGAGACAGTACCTACACTGGATTTCCATCAGCTCTCGAGCCAAGCTCTGCCATGCAGAGGCGGCTCAGTGACTGAAAGTATCAGCTGATTACTCTCAGCCAGTGAGAAGTCCTGCACCACCAGGATATCCGAGTGCAGATAGCGACTGGCAAGAAGTCAGATGATGTAGTGCTTATGGTGGTTGGAGTGTTTATTGAATTTGCGACTTAAGCCATTATGGCGCCAGCTTAACTTTAAGGTTAAAACTGTTGTGAATGATTTAATCACTAAAGTCCTGTATACGCTCAAATACGTAAAAGAGGAAGTGCAAATATGTACGTTTATCAAGCCATTTTGTGAATGGGGAGCTACAGATGGTCTTAGAGTGTCAGCTGCTAGCCAAGGCGCTCTCTTAAGAATCGGGCGCTGGATATGATTGTGTTGTGAATAGTTTAACTGTTAAAGGTAAGCGGGTGCCAGCGACCTCCAACAAATTGTTTCTTTTTCTTTAAAGGGTTACGTAAACCATAATAACCATATTAACCATTGCGGCTGCCTGTAGTGGTTATGATAGTAGGAATAGCCTGATACCATTCCCTGGTAACGGAGTAAAAACCCCTTGTCCTGCTGTATAGACTGATCACTCTCAGCCAATGAATGAGCGTCTGTGCGTAGAACTATGTCCACGACTAACATTACCCGGCCTGGAATCCATGTTTCTGGCGGAGATGTCCCAATACTGCTGCAATGGGTATAATTAAACCTCAAGCAGTAAAGGGGTTAAACTCAGTATGTGCAGTGTTCTGCAAGACTCCAGTGACCATGACCACTTCAAGCCACTGAAGTAGTCATTCTGTATGGAGTACCCTTTATGCAGATCATTTCACCGTTTGTTTGTTTTTTAAATTTATTAAAACAGAGAATTTTATTGTGATGTGCAGGAACAGGGAGAAGCACGTTTATTGACATATTTTTTTTTTTGCCAGAGTTGATTTATCACAAAGCTATATATTTTAGAGATTGATTAACTACCTCTAATAAAGACAGCTGGGAGAATTTTAGTTTGCGGCAGGTTTGCAGTGTAATAGCAAATAGTAAATAAATACCAAAGCTAGGTATCAGCAAAACGGATTCTGTGACAACCAATGAACAGCATCACTGTAACTATATATAGCTTTGTTAACTCCCAACAACCCCTGCTTTATCACATCGCCCTGATTGTGCCCCAATATAAAACAATGGCACAATCGTAGCCGCATGGCTACTAGAAAGTGATTATTTCACTGCTCGTAAATTAAATTAGCGCTGGATTATATACATCCACCAGAAAAGGAAACAAAATTTAAAGATTTAGGATTAAATATTCTATTGCTGTAACATACTAAAGATACAAGTAAACATTAATAAACCCTCAATTTGAATCACTTGTGAAACAATAGATTAAGGCCCGAGCACTGCTGGGCGTTACTAATCAGAATTCTGGTCTGTTTCCTTACAGATTCCTTAGCGCGCAGAGTTGATGCTATAACTGGGGGACATATAAGGCTTATGGTGTTGGCATTTCTACCCAGAATCCCTAGCTGCAGTGTAAACACTGGATACAGTGTATTTCTGCCACAAAACCTGTCTATAGACCAGTCAACTCAAATCTATTAATTTTGGATTAAATGTTTCACATTCAGTGCTCTATTGGGGGTAGAACCTGTGTTCATTATCTCCCCGCTCTGCATGTTGATGCTGAACGCTGCCCATAGAGATGCATTGATTCAATGTACCTCTATGAGGAGATGCTGATTGGCCCAATGTGGCGTTTGGCTGCGCACGCGCAATTGTCTCCCAATGCTTCACAATGGGAGAGCATTGGATTGGCTTAGATCATCAAGATTTCAGCCATGGTGAGACCAGTGCGGCAATGGAGAAAAGGTAATTTAAATACCTATTTACTCCATCCTGAGAGGGGGCTGGTCACCTAAACGTGTGCTCCAGCACTATGGTGTTAGAATACATGTTTGTATTTGTAAATTCCATTTATTTAGTGGTATCTGGGCTACGCAGCAGATAATACTTAATGAGCTACAGTCGAGGGACGAGATTGTGACCGTGGCTGTCAATGCTGTTTAAATGGTTCAATTAAAGTGTTTAAAATAAGTTTTCCCTGTCCTTGTTGTGTGCCATAACTTACAAATTAATTCTTATTATTTGTAGCAATTTATTTGTATTTCGTGCTACATAATAACCTGTAAAAACAACCCCCTCACCCCCCCATAACCTGTACATTTTAAAGGAACATTATGGCCTTAGAAATACAAACATGGATTCCCAACACTATATAGTGTTTCCCTACCTCTGTAGGTGTTGTCACCTCCCCCTGCAGGAATTAAGGTAATCTTTACCTCTCTGTGCTGCTGCTCCGCCTCCCTGGCTGAAATTATCAAGACTTATGATCTCAGCCAATCCAATGCTTCCCTATAGGGAAGCACTGAGAAGCTACTGTGCATGCGCGGCAAAACACAGGGCTGCCCCCAATCAAATACGCTCTAGTAGAGTCATTTGAGCTAGAACAGATATTAACTTGGTTATAGCTGCCAAAGCGCCTCTAATGGCTTATAGGAAGACGGCCACTAGAGGCATGTTACCCCTGCAATGAAAACATTGCCATTCCTGCAAAACAGTAATGATTTCAGCGGCAGAATTAAACAAACGGGGGCACCTAGACCAATTCATTTAGATGCCTACAGAGTCCCTTTACATCATCTTTTAAACAATTCAGAAGTGCCAGACCATACTCTAGATCTCAATAGCCATGCCCACAGTAATGGAGATATTTGAGTTTTGATAGATGCAAACATTACGTCATTCACCTTAATTTATTTTATGCTTCATGGACAGCATTATGCTGGCAAGCTGTGTGTAATACAGAATTCACCAAGCATGAAACATTGACTTGTCTGGAAGACGCACATTTGTAATGATACAATACATTGCCTTTTTTGGCTGTCAGCTTGCTCTCTGCTTAGCAGCTTTAAACAGCCGTGCAAGACAGCAGAAGTGTAAAAACCACTAAGATTTATTATTTTACCAGGATTCAAAAAATGCAGCTGTGTTCTCACATACACGTGTAAAACTCACAGGTTACATAAAAATACAAGAACAATTTATACCGATATGAAGTAAACACTTGTTTTGGTTCAGAAATGAGGTCTTTGGCTTTATGAAGGACTTCGTAAAAGGTCCCTGTTTGTGGACCAAGACATGAACACAAAGACATATATATGTATTTCCCCCCACCGTATGTATAAAAAATGAATTAATACACACATACATTTGTATCCGAAATGAAACCACATAATGCCGATACCACAAATTTAGCTCCTAATACACGAGATGAATCCAAAGACTTTCTCTTACATCAAAATATTTCATCTATGTATCCAACCGCCTGTCTATTGTTCTATTGAAGCGCTTTTAGGTCGAGCTATAAAGCTCCCAATTTGCACTGAATAGACATTTCAAGTAACATTTAGTAAAGAATTCCACTGACTAAGCAGTCTGAGCAACACATCCATCACATTTATTGCCAAATTGTTTTGACATTATAGCTCTGTATTTTGACATAAAGCCTCAGATTTCTCTGAAGCTAAAAAAAACCCACCGTGAATATAGGTATGCAACAGAATAACCTGTCACTGCATGAGAGGGCCAATAAATTAACTTCTGTTTAAATGTAACTAATTTAGCACGGCTTAGGCTTAAAGTGCACCTTAGCGGATGTAATGTAGCAAACAGCACAATTCAGCAACAATTACAGAGAAATACATGCTAAGACCAGGAAGAGACTGAAAAGATTTTGGCCAATCCCAGCCATTCCATTATTTTCACTGGAACTGCAGAGCACGTCATGTAAATTATTACATATTACAATAGTAGTTCCATTCATTAAAAATGGTTGATTGAGATGTGCCAGTGGGCGCTGTAGTTCACATTATGCTGCGAAGACGGTTAGAGGTGGGGACTTACATAGCATCTCTGCAGGCACCCGAACATTGTACTGTGACAAGGAAACATTTCTTCAACCTGCGACCTACCCGAATGTGGACAATTATAGCCACAGTGATGTTATCTTTAACTTCCAATATTCCATCAGTTTAGCCATGATAATTAATGAAAAAATGGATGTAGGACACAATGCCTAGCGTCTGTCAGTCTTGGAACATATGTAGGTTAGAGTTTAATTAAACACTCTCGTCAAATCATACAAGTCTTATGCATCCCAGCTCAAATCATGGATTGCTGCTGCCTAGAGCAGATAATATGTCACCCGCTTGACGGAGGAATTTAAAAGACTCTTAATATCAAAAGTGATGGCTAACCTTTGGACCAAGGGCTTCTATCTCCCATGACGCTAGGCTACAAACAAAGGTTAGTCATGGGTTGTCTTTGGAGTTTGTATTAGGAGCGGCCGTACACTGCAAGAGCTGAAAATTTAAATGTAAAAAAAGTTAAATGAAAAGGTGGAAATCCAATTCAAATATCAATATTACCCATGTATATATGAATTTCTTTTTTTTTTTTGGACGCAAATTTCAATGCATTATCAAGTCAAATATATATATATATATATATATACACACATCTTAATTTTCATGTGATATGTTCCATTTGGTGGGTGTCTGTTGACATGTTGGTACCAAATTTGAAAGGATGCTCTGTGGGTTTCGTTACATTTGAGCCAGCGATGTTTCAGCATGTGACATGCATGGCTGCCTTGCCTAAAATGACAGGTATCTCAAGGTATCGTAACCCTCAAAGCAACTTGGGAAATTTCTACTGCTAAGTGTAAGAAAAAGAAGAAGGCTCGATATTGGGTAAATCCTATCTCTTTTCTTTCACAGTATTCCTTAGAAAAACAAAAACAGCCAATACTCGGGAGTACTATCCACTTAATATATGGGATACGCACTGCTTGGAAAATTAAAGGCATGGAAGACTTAAAAAGTATATATATTTGGTCATTAAAGTGGCAAGGAGAACCAAGAAATACCAGCATCTATCCCAGTTTTCAGAAACATGGGCAGGGCCCAATACAGGGTGATATATTGATATATTTTAAGTCGGATTCTTGTTGATTCAAACCACTGAGATGAGTCTCTTTGACAAAAAGCACTAGATATTGTTCTCTTTCAGAAAAATCTCTCTCCTCTGTGCTAGCCAATGCTAGTCTTTGGCACTCTACTTTTCATCAACCCTGGTCTGTAACCCTTTTGCTCCCAATCTGGATCTCACCTCCCCATCCCCTGATTGACGTCTGTGAGAATTTGGACCAATTTTTGTGACTTTTCAACTGGTCGGCCATCTTACTTGCGATTGGCTCCCAATGGATGTAATAGTCTATTTATTTGCAATGAACTTTAAAGGGCATGACGGACCATTGACACGACTGGCATTTTTTGGCAGATGCAAATGCGTCAGCGCTATCAACTTCCAAGGACCCAAATCGGTGAGATTTGGGAATTCAAGACTAAAAACAAACATTTATGGAAATGTGCTGCTACAATGTATTTGAGAACAATGATAGTTAAATATATCTATAAATTATAATCAAATAAGGGATGCCTACTATAAATCAAGTCTGCTACCTCCACTCATGGAAGAGACTCAAAACTGTAGGCAGATTTAGTACCGGGTAAGGAAATGACACGAGATCTTTTTATCCCTACCTTGACAACTGCCGCAGGATAAGAGAGATGATGTATAAAAGGATTAGCTTATCTTACAGTACGTACTGGCTTTGTGGATTTGGACAGCATTCAAAAATCTTATTCAAAACTAGTCGTATGTTTACATAGTAGCATATGTTCACATTGTATATTATATATACACCGAACACTACACAAACCGACACGTATGTACACACGACAAGCGTATGTGTACCATCCCATTAAAGGGAATGTATCATGAAAAAACAAAAATCGTGGTTTGTGTTTTGTACCATTAGATGTATGGTAACGTTATGAAGTCCAGTGACAAATTATATCGGAGTCGGGTTTATTCTTTTAAGTATAACATACAGCGCAAATTGAGCATAGGGCCAGAGTTTTGCCTCCAACTCTAAAGAATCACGTATATGTTTTGCAGGAGAGGTGAGAATTCTAATCTCCACCATTGTTATTTTTGTGCTGATGCACACAGACAGACACACTCAGCTACTCCATATTGCATTTAAAATGTAAGTTATTCTGCAATGTATGATTGTAGTGCTAGTAAAATATCGTGATTACTGGGACAGGGAATAATCAAACGTACACCTATAAGTCTTCAGAGACCATAGAGATATGTGGTTCACAGCAATTTAGAAGCAATATAACCCAGTAGCGATTGGATTTTCGCACATAACTCTGTTGCTTGTAAGGCGTTTAAAGAATAGTCTGCCATTTATATTAATTTTTTGTTATGGTTTTGAAGACAGATGTAACTGCAGGACTCAAATAAGTGTCCCCAAAAAACACTGTCATATACAGGTTACGTATTTTGCTTTAATACAAGAATTGCTGCACATACGGACATTTGGTTTGTATATATTTATATGTTCTGAGCTGCCCTGTGAAAATTAGAGACTTTCCATACAGTAACGTTTAAAGTATGTAAGGCCAAACAGTTGGTATATAGCGGGGGCTATGTGATACTCAAAACTGATTATTGGAAAAACATTAAAAAAAAAAATACTATTCTATATTTTATTTAACAGTCTGCAGAATGTTATGAACATATACAACACTAGTACACAGTGAGGAGGAAAAAAAATGAAAATTAAAAAGTACCAACAGCGCAATCTAAATTCTATTGATTATAGAGGGGGGACGGGACAGCAGCTCTAATGCATTTTTGGTTTCTTGTAGAGGTTAGCTTGGAAACTAGGAGAAAGCCGTATAGAAGAGTTTAATTCTGATAAAATATAGAGTACACACAGAGTTTAAGAAATCAGTTGTCTTCCAATAGTAGAGCAGATCCAAACGCTATATAAATTATACATTTTATGTTCTCAAATAGCGGGAACTACAATTTGTATTTATTTTTCTACCATGCTACAAGAAATCTCAGTGCTGGTGATTGTATCGCTGCGAGGTTTAATGCTCCCTGTGCTGGCTATGCTACCTGCCATGCCCTAGCTTAGAAGATTTTTATTTTAATTTAGCTACGATCATGTATTGTAATACAGTTTGACAATTTTACCTTACAAAGTGAACAAAAAACAAACAAAAATGTAAACAAACCCAGCGTGATAATTACTGTTAATTACAGTAAACATTGCAAATTACTGGATTATCATCCCCATGTCCACAATTAACAAAGCATGTTTATGTGGAGGGTAAAAAGTCAGCGAGTCATTTTTGTTTGTTTTTAATTCATAAGCAATTATATATTTTTTTCTTAAACTAAAATGTCTGTACCCCTTTTTTTTGTTTTTTAATTTTTATAGTTTTTTTTTTTGTTTCCCTTTCTATAAACAGAGAATTTTTATTTGTAGACCCATTGGAGATCTCGCTGCTTCAGCAGTGATTGTTAACCTTTAGGTCGATGTCATTTTATTGATATCAACCTGTTACTGTTGCAGTACTGCCTTCCCCGATGCTATGGAGACCCCCGTATATTATAAGGAAATGCAAATTCTGCAAAATACCTTCATGAATTTCTTGATACATATTATGTAACAGCTGACACATGGTTCACTGAGATTATGTAACAATGAAGAATGCCTTGCCACACTTAGGTCAGCACTACCGCTAGTTCTTATGCCTCCCACATGTCCCTCTTTAGGAGGGATAGTCCCTCTTGGGCCTAAATCCCACTGTCCCTCTTATCTCTACTCTAGTACCTTTAACAGAGCTCCACAGAAATAATACTCACATTGTGTTTTTACAAAACAAATGTCTTTAGAATCTGTCTGTGTGAATAAGATTTTTGGCTTGATATAATTGACCATGACAGTGCCAAGAATATTTATTAGTGCGCTATGATATCACGTAAGATATGTTGGAATAGTCTCATCCCTGGCCACTCCACCAGTAAAACTAAAGTCTCCCTCTTTGGCCATTTAAAATGTTGGGGGCTGGGAGTTCTGCATGCAGGAAAACATGAAAACACAAGATGTTATATCTATTAAACTAAAGTGCCAATGATTATAAACCGTAAATACCATAAAATACAATGAACACACCAAGCACCATTACAACTTGTGCACCTTGTATGGCTTATGGTGCAAGGAGGGTCCTCTGTGTCTGTTTGGGAGGTTTAAAACGCCACAAGTTTCTCTGTTACAAAAAATAGAGAAGAAAAAAAAAATTGTATATTTTCTCTTTGAATGGAACTACGAGCATGTGCTGACTTACACTTCCTATAAACCCCTTCTGAGCACGAAGTCTAGGGTTGGTTGACTTGTGTCAGCCACTTCCTGATTTGACCATAGCCTAAGGTCACAGAACAGGCATAGGGAGGTGTTTCTACCTACATAGTTTTTACTATATTCTTTATATGAATTCATTAAAAGTGGGGTCAGCTCCAATCTAGAGTGGCCTTTTGATAAAGCTTTAGAAAACATACGCCCTCTTCATTTTAATGGACACGTAACGATGCAAGTAATGTGTTCTGAAAATAACGGTGTAAGCGGAACACAATGGTTCTCTAAAAAAGTGTAAAACGGCATCTTCTAAGGAGCTTCACGCTGACAGCAAAGGGGCTTCTTGAAGGTCAGATTTTCTAAATGTAACTCATGTTTTCCCATTCATCCAGAACCGGGTAAGGACTGCTGCTACAAAGGCCATCTTTCATGCACATACAAAAAATGTGAACAGTATGTTATTAACAAATGTATAGTATACGTAGAAAAACGCAGAAAAATAAAACCCCTTCAGTGGCCGTGTATGGAATACATCCACCCCCTGGAACTGCTACAACTAGCTCCTTACTATGAAATATTCACACACTGCTTGGATTGAATACACCTGGAGTTATCTGTGGAACCTCATTGGAACCAAATAGAAATAAGAGTTCAGATACCATTTTGTATTGCTGCTTAGAATTTTGCCAGTGGAAGTTATTATGCAATTGTGTTGTAAGAGCCATTAAAATACAGAATTTAAAAAAGTACATGCATATATATATATTTTTTTCCTTAACTATTATAGAGCTGGAAATTATGTTTATAAAGGGAATTTATTTTGTTTAAAGTCAATATGTGTAGTTTACTCATATAAAGCCGTCCCATGCTCCCTTCCTCTAAGCTGTACATTATCAGGATAACCAGTAAACACATTATGCAAATAGGGCCGTTTGCTATACACGGCATGCGCAACGGTGGAACGTTAGTCTGACGTCAACTTTACATAACCGGCAGACATGCCATTAGGCCAAACGCATGTTTATGGGGCTTTGGCTATTTGGGGAGATTACCGACAAAGCATAATGACTAGGGACTCAGACAGGCAAGTGGGAACGCCGGTTCCTGAATTCAGTATCTCCAGCGTGACTATTATCCTCCATGTTCATTAACAGCCAACCTAAAAATAAAACCTGCTGAGTTCTAGGATTGTGAAAGTAGACTATGCTTTGAGACATCTTAACATCTCCCTCGTATTTGCCCTGACGTTAACAGACTAACCTATGGAAAGTTGAGAGGGCTAACAGGCCAAAGGAATATTGTAAATTTGCAGAATTTTCTAATTTAGAATCTAAAAGAAATTCCTCCTATTCCTGCTCTGGTCCTTTCACCATCTCCATGTGTTAATATCTAAAGACTGTCCTAGGGACCGCCCCAGTCTTTAAGTTTAAAATCCCTTTAAAAATCCCATGGCTGCCCTTTGAGTAGCACCCCTTGTAGCCCAGCATTCTAATTTGTCACTGTATTCTGTGAGACACAGTATACAACAGTGCACTTATGTAGCAATATGGGAGGGGGAAAAAAAAATCAAAGTATCAACTGTATGTACAGCAAGATCCATCAGTTTAATATGTTTCTAAGGACTCTGTATGCAATTAGTTGCCAAATTAAGTATGACGTTTTTACTAGTTGGCAAATTAAAAAAAGAAAATGGTTAGGGACAAATTTGATTGTATTTGGTTTAACAAATAACCCTTTTGTTTAAATGATACTTAACTCTGCATTAACATTATAATGTGCATTCTACACCTCCCACCCCCTCCAATGTAAAGGAAAACCCAGTTTCCAAATTACCCAGCATAATCTGTTTTCTTGTTTGGAAAAATATATTTTCTAAATCAAAACAAATTATGAATTAATGGCAGAACGCAAAAAGTCATACATATTCACATTTAATTTAAACTTTTTTTTTTTTTGCTTGTTGAATTAAACACTATCCACATCTTAAAATTCATTCAACATGAGTTCAAAATCTGATTGGTGACAGGTACACAGCTCTGAACTATACTTCCCATAATTCCCCATACAAAATCGCCCACACCAAACCAGACTGCCAAACGCCGCCAGTACCTGCTGACAGTAATAATAGATTTAATGAGATTGTTATTGCTCTGTGTGTTCTAATCTAGTAATCTTTAAAGAATAAAAATTAATAAAATCTAAAAAAAAATGTATAAATGGAAATATATTTTGTACCCCGATACGAGTCTTATTTTATTTTGTACAATATTCTTGGTGTCTAAATCTGCTGTAATATTTTGCATAAAGAAATGTACAAAGTATTTGGATTTTCAATGCTGCTTGACTGATGAATTTAAAGGAGGAGATATTACAAGTGGTTCTTTTTTTAGTTCTGAAATCTATTATACAGATATCAGAAGATCCTGATAAAAAGAGAGGGTTCTCACGTTGACAAAAGTAGCTTTATTGTATAGTAGTGGTTATATGCAAGTTGTAATAAATGGGGAACATTTTTGAAGGACATACTTCTAAGCACCATCCTATTGGATAACCGTTTTGTTGTGTTAAAAGGAGCTGCTTAGCACCGTGGCTGTTACAGAGGGAGTCATGTATCCATCCCCCCCCCCCCCCTCCCCCCTATTGTGTATAATTATAAAATAATCATTCTATACACCATGCATGTTTGGTGATTTCCTTCAATATGGAACATAACCAGGAAACCAAGAGACAAGAGAGAGGTAAGGAAGTCATGTCTTCTCCCCGATTGTGTCCAAGACTGTATCTCTATTGCAGATTCTACTAGGACAGGGGCAGGCAACCTTCGTCAACTCCTGATGCTTCGCCAGCATTTTGACTGTAAAAGTATTATGGAGTTTAGTTCACCACATCTGTGCTGAGGGCTGCCTACCTCTGTACAATAGAAAAAAGCAGGAACTGGACAGTAAAACTGCATGATGTTCTTATATGGAGGGGGAAAAAAAACTCAAAAAATTATCTTCAAATATTCTGCTATGAATTAATTTCTGGTGCAGAAGAGATCTTTTGGAACGTTTTTCTGGTGTGAATAAAGATTTCTGTAAGCGAGTATTGGTCTTCCGGTGTCCTGTTGCCGTTTCTTAAATTGACTTCTTGAATGCACACTTTTGTAAATAGGTAAACTAAAATAGGAGGGATTATAGATCGTAAAAAGGGATTTAAAGAAATGTGTACAAAAAATAAACCCTTGCTTCCTGTTCTTCAATTTGTCTTCTGTGATCGACATATTTATAGCCATTCTTTGAACCACACAGATTCGAGGACTTGATGGGTGCGTGACCCGTGACATGCAGAGTCCTCTGGCACTGAGATGGTTAAAAGGTGGTGTACAGCGTGTGCGTGAGTCTCGCCAAGACTGATTCACCAAATTCTTTATATGTAAATGTAACGATTATGCAGCTGTTGTGATTCTTAAATTCTGGACAAATGGTTACAGGAATTATTTTATACATAGTAACTAAATGAAAGAGTCTCCCCAATAGAGCTATTGGGGTACGGGCCTCACAGTTTGGCGTGTTCATCAAGTAATTAAGCCCCAGGCGTGGATCATAGAGTCTATAATAAAAAAAATAGCAGAATAAAATCAGCACTGTGCCATACTACAGAAAGTGTGGATTTTACATACAATATCTTCGAATAAAAAAAAAAATTGCATATCACACTAGGGCTTTGTTTCCCATAACTCAGTCTTCAAAATTTTAGTGCGCTGGCAAATGTATTAAATATGGCTAAAATATATTGTGATGTGAAGCTTTACCTGGGCAAGCCGAATAGCAAATATCTGCAGAATTTAAAGGTTTTTGCTTTCTTATGTGTATCGGTAACTTATAACGGATTCTGAAAGCGAAAAAGGACTACTTTACAGGTTGTTGGGTTTTGTTTTTTATTGTCTAAGTTATTAATTTGTATCTTTGATTTTACACACAATTTTTTTTTTTCTTTTTCAAAAACGCAAACTAAAATCTAGGTTAAGGAAAAACATAGTGATTGAGTTTTTTTTTTTTTTACACACCTCTGTTACCTGGAAACGGATAGGTTCAATTTGCAATGTTGCTTTAGTTTTTGAAAAGCCGGCATTTTTGATTTGCAATCATTGTTCCACTGATAGAACCATCTATACTATAATATCAACATGATGTTGCACATGACTGTCTGAACATGCACAGTACTTTATTTTCTGTATATCTGGTGTGATGGATAGGTAGAAACAAATAAAACCGTGATATATATATATATATATTATATGCACTTCTGAACATGTTTTTTTGTTATGTTATTAAATGCCAAACGTTCTAAAGCGTTTCTTGAGACTTCTTCAACCTAATTTTAAAATATGTAATAATGTACAGAGAACGGTAGCAGTTTTGGAAATGATGTGGCTCTGTGCGATTCGATTCTTGTACATTTGCAATTAGAAATATTAAAGATTTATTTAGCTATTTTACCCTGACTCCCTCGTCTATCATTGGCCTTTTCGAGTTTTATCAAACCCAAAGCCCGGTTTTCCCCAAAAAGATGCCCAAAGAAACTAGCTTTAACTTGCACAAAAAAATGTTTGCGCATATGTTTTGCAATGGGAAATTCCCTATCGTCATACAATGGGGATATTAACCCCTTAAGGACCAAGCTTCTGGAATAAAAGGGAATCATGACATGTCACACGTCATGTGTCCTTAAGGGGTTAAGAAAGCTTGGAGTGTGGTGGGCACAGTCTAAGGTACGCATTACTGAACCAATGCTGTTGAGATTGGCAAATATTCAAAATCTAAGTAGATGATACATAAAAAGCCAAAAGTAAAATGCACAAATAAGGTGTTTGAAGGACTGTAGTAGTAGTCAAACCATTTTAGAACCGCCTGGACAGACTCCAGGTAGGAAACACTAAGTAAAACGGTTTAGAGGGATCCTTTAACCCTCCCCCTTTATTTTTTTTTTACTATTTAAAAACAGCATCTTTATAGATGCATAGTTAAATTGCCCATTACAGGTATACTTTAACTACTTATAATGGCGGATGTCTTTGAGTGTTCCTTTGTTAATTGAATAATTTCCTCATTATCATGTAATAGACTAATGGGTGTCTTTATAAACATGTTAGAATTACTGGTGTTTTACGGAATGCTCCATAATACAAATGCAGTTCCAACCACACTCTTAGAATATCCATCGAATTAAAAAAAAAAAAGACACTCCCCTATCCAAATCCAAAATAAATCAAAATCACCATTTGGTATACATATACTAGGAGGTAGGGAGGTATAGGGGGACATAAAAATGAAAAAACACAAGAAATAAGACCTTGATGGCGACTGAACAGAAATGCATTGCGTCCACTAAACTGCGGCTCTCAGTCAGTCGGTCTGAGTAGGAGCCATTTAGACTGGAACGAGAGATATTCTGCCGTGCCAATATAATAAGAATATCCAGATATGCTCAAAATGCTAATTTTACTTCCCGAATCTTGTGTTTAAACTGTTTAAGGTCTTAAAGTCTGACTCAAAGAGACTGCAATTTGCAAAAAGAGAAAAAAAAAAAAAAAAAAAAAGGAGAAATAATTTTTTTTTTTATTATTTGGAAAATCAGATATAGATGCCATCATATATTATGTGGATATGATACGTCAGAGCAGCTAAATGTAAATAGCGAACGACACGTGGAACAAATAGTCATCACAAAAAAATTTACATTTTACAATGACAAATGTGACACTTGCAAACTCCATATACTTAAATTAAAGATAAAAAGGACGAAGTGATAAATTTGCAGAGCTTTTTAGTTGATGTAACGGCAGGACAAGTAGCGCAGTTTAGCTGTAGGCTCTATCCGTGTTATGTAGCGCTCAGTGGGTTATTAACCGGCAATGATCACTCTGGGTGTTTACAAATATGCTGAGCTCATTCTTAATTCTACAGAGAGCTCCTGTACTCTGCAGAACACAGCGGGGGCTTATTGCAAACACATTTGCTGCAAAGTTATTCTGGTTATTTATAAAGTGCAACATGTTCCGGTGTTCTACAATGGGTAAACAAACCAGGGATTTAAATTGTCATCCACATTTAGTAAAATTAGAAGAAGTGATGAGGGGAGAAAGGAAGCCTAAAGCTTGCAGTGTTCGTGCAGAGATTATTTCCCAATTTATATCTGCGAACCCTTTCCAGGTTGAGTGTATGGAGCTTTACTCCAACCCTGATCAAAAAAATAATTAATTTGTACTCTAAATGCACTATGGGGAAAACTTATTAGGTACAACCTTTGTAAAAGGCTTCAAAATATATATATATTTATTTATTTATTTTATTGGTGTATAAGGTAAACATGCAGGTTTGCTCTGCTACAACATCAGGTGCAAACTGAATATCAGGCATAGCATAACATTTTTGTGAACAGGAAAAGCATTGCATATTGTTTTTGTGCAGCTTGAGAACTATTAAGAACGAGCGACATTCGTGCAATGCGGTGCGTGGTGTGCTTCCGCTATGCATATCTATCCAGTAACACTATTTTTATTTTTTCCATTGATAATTTTTATTTCTCGAATCATAAAATTCGAGTATTTAACTGTTAAGCAAAAAGGGAGGGGTAGAAGGGTACAGAATAAAGAGGGGGGTGGGGAAGGGGAACAGTACAATCAAGGCAGTCAGTTTTAACAGTGTTGGTAGCGTAATTATACAATTATTACAGAGTAATACAGAGTAAAACAGAGTAACACAGCAGGGCGGTCATGTATTTGTGTTCCTGAACATATCCAGCTCACACACAAGTAAGCCTGTACTGTTTGAGTTATACCATTTGGGCCTTGCTGACAGTGGGTAACCCTGTTTAGAGGTCCAGAACTTCTTTTCCTAACCCTATATCTTGGAGGTGACAGTATTCACGGAACCTGTGGTGTTTGTGGGGAGATTCCCTCAGTCGTGTCTACAGTGGATGTAGTATGGTGAGTTATTTCTATAAATGGTTTCCAGATATTTACAGTACATTCTCTGAGTACGTGGGAGGTGGAAGCTAGGAGTTCGTAGTTGTAATATTGAGTTAACCTGTCTAGTAGTTCCTTCTTGGAGGGGCACCTAGTGGTCTTCCAGTTTTGTGCTAATAGGTGACGAGCTGCCAGGATTATTATGGAAGCTATCTTTTTATCTGCTTTCTTCCAATGGGAAGGGAAGATCAATAGGAGTGTTAATGTTGGTGTCAAGGGTTCTTTATGTTGGATTAATCGTTGCAGGAGTGAGTGGACTTGTGTCCAAAGCGCTGCTATCCCTTTACATCCCCACCATATGTGCATCATGTTACCTATGTCCTTCAAGCATCTCCAGCATTGTGGGCTGGTATTAGGGTATATCTGGTGGAGTCTTTGTGGTGTAAGATACCATCTATATATCACTTTTTTATGTTAACCATTTTTGTTCAACAAGATTGTTAATCACACAGGGCAACCAGATTGCAGGGAAAGTGGTCATTGACCCGTACAGGTGTGCGGGTTCAAGCTCATTTACAAGATCCACTCGCATCGTCGAAGGGGCCTTGGCAGGTGAGAAGTGCGAATCTTCAGGTCAGTAATGGCCCTAAATTTGGAATGACTTAGTGGGTGCTGGTGCGAGTGGGTATGGTACCCCTAACCTTAGGGGATTGTGGGGGGGTATGACGCCAGGTGGCATGTGTAATCCGGTTCATACCCTCCGAGAGGCATGTTTTCTCTGGGTCGTCGTGCTCCGGGTTTCATGTGGGAGCAGAGTCTATCGTTCCCCAATCAGGCGATCGGTTACATTACCGCATTAGGCGTGGGTCCTATAGCAGTCAGAGGAAACGAGTCCAAGCATAACTTTTAAAGAGAGAGATAATGGCAAAACAACATATAAAGGAAATTTGTCTCGAACCAGTCTTGGATATCTTTAACAAAAGTCCCAACTATATCACCAGGGGGGAGGGTCGCCACTGGCAGCGGTGCACCGGTTCTCAACTCTGTGCTTTATGGATCTGGTGGCGGTGTTTCTCTGGTGCGTGGGACGAAGGGTGTAACCGTGGTCGAATCCCAGGATCTTGCAGGAGGCCCCAGCGTTACTGGTAAGGTGGGTAGGCCCCGTTTTTGTTAAAAAGGGTACGGCTTCGTCCATGGTGTGTAGGACGTGCGTGGTGCCAGCTTGCGTAACCATAATGGAGTTATCCGTCCCCCACCTGTATGGCAGGCCTGCCGATCGTAGTTGGGGGGCGACGGGTCCGCAGGATTTCCTCCATAGCAGGGTAGCCCTAGTCAGGTCCTGGAAGAAGGACAATGTGGAATTCTCGGAGGTGAGTGGTGTTTTATCCTTTATGGCTTGCATGATTTGTATCTTATCTTGGACGGCGTGGCAGCGTGAGATAACATCTTGGGTAATGTTGGGTTTTGTGTGGGCTGTTGTGTGGAGGCGGTATATGCTGTCATCAGTCATTTTGCGTGCTGCGGTTGGCGGTAGTACAGTAGCAAGGAGGCGCCTTATATAGTGAGGCAGTTCCTCTGCAGAGACCGCAGCTGGGATCGCTTTGATTTTTACATGCGAGTGACTGTGTCCTTAAAACCTTACCTTTATTCCAGTCTGCAGTTCTGCCCTTGATCTGCCTGCTTGGCTGACATCATCAAAAGTGGTGTTCTGAGCCAATCACAATGTTTCCCCGTAGCATTGTCTGAGACTGTCAAGGAGGCAGATCAGGGGCAGAGCCAGCATGATTCAAACCCAGCCCTGGCCAATCAGTATGTCCTTATAGAGATGAAGTGAACCAATGCATCTCTAGGAGGAAAGTTCAGTGTCTGCATGCAGAGGGAGGAGACACTGTGTGGCAATACTGCACAGTGGAAGCGCCTCTAGTAGCCATCTGATGAGTGGCCAGTGGAGGTATCCCTAGGCTGTAATGTAAACACAGTTTTTACAGCAAAAAGCCTGAAGGGAATGATTTTACTCACCAGAACAAATACAATAAGCTGTAGTTGTCCTGGTGACTATAGTGTCCCTTAAAAGGTCAAATAACTATTTGCCTAGGCAAAAGCTTTTTGTCTGACATGGCTACATGCCTACCACATATATATTAAATACTTCACTAACCATGCAGTATAAATCAGGCAATTTTCAAATAGAGAGCCTATTCTCTTCTGTTGCTTAAAGGGACACTAATAACAGGGGCCACTTTATCTCAATGGGTGCATTAAACATTTTTTTTTACATTACAGGGTTAAAAGGAAAGGGGCATCCTTTTAACCCTGTAATGTAAAAAAATGTTTTAATTGTTTGTTTTATTATTTTTGACTGCAATGTTTAAATTGCAGGGTTACATCCACCCCTGCAGGCCGTCAGTATGACAACTACTAGAGGTGCTTCGACTGCACTGACAAACTAAAACCTGGTCACCTGACGCGGAAGCCACCATAGGAAAGCATTGCTTTAATGTGTTCCTATGGGGGAGATTGAACACACGCAATAGGTCCCCAATGTTCTTCTATGAGGAGCAATGAACAGGACTATAGCTTTCCTCTGCACGAGACAGAGAGGGAAGCAGCAAATAAGAAGTCAATTCATTTTTGAAATGTTTATTGCAAATGGGGGGGGGGGGGGGGGGGGGCGCATAAGTCATTGCCCCATAAGTCATTGCGACATGTATTGTTGCATGTAATATGTAAGGCTGTGTCTTGCCACCCCAGATGATTGATTAATATATATATATTTGCTTTTTCTAATATAAAATATTGGTCCTTTCAGAGTAAAACCTTTAATTATACAGTAAGCATACTCACATGCAGACACAGACAATCTCACTGACACACACAAGCTCATTGATACACAGCCTCATAGACAAACAATCTCACTGATATACATAAGCTCATTGACATACAAACACAAGCTCACTCACTAGCAGGCACGCACACACGCACACAAGCTCACTCACTAGCAGGCGCACACACACACAGCTTAATGTAGTGGTTCTGGTGTCTATAGCCTGTCCCTGCAGGCTTTTCAATGTAAACACTGACTTTTCAGAGAAAAGGCAGTGTTTACATTGCTTCCTAGTGACAGCCACTCAGACGGTCACTAGAGGTGCTTCCTGTGTCAGAGCGGACATAGAGGCAGGGCAGGTCGAGGGGAGACCAGCACGACGTGGGGGGGGGGGAGGGGGTGAGTAAAAACACACACACACCATGACACAGACCATAACAGACGCAGACAGAAACACACAGACCGTGACACAGAAAGACCCACACACCATGACACACACACACACACAAATATAATTGCTACCTGTGTGCAGACAGCTGGCTCTTCTGGCGGCCGCAGGGGGCGCTCTGATGGAGGCTGCAGGGGGAGCTGGCTGTTCTGTCTCTGCTCCTCAGAGCGCAGCTTAATGAGGGGCCAGAATTTGATGTCATATTCCTGCCCTGGTCTCATTAAGTAGCGCGCGGGGGAACAGAGACAGAACAGCCAGCTCCCCCTGCGGTCGCCATCAGAGCGCCCCCTGCGGCCGCCAGAAGAGCCAGCTTCCCCCTGCGGCCGCCATCAGAGCTCCAACTGCGGCCGCAGGTCAGCCAGCTGTCTGTCCTGCCCCAGGTGCCGACGGCCCACCAGGAAATTTCCCGGTATCCCAGTGGGCCAGTCCGGCCCTGGACACAGGGGCACAAACCTATATTCCTAACACATTGTTCCTTTAATTGCAAGTCTTCAAATTCTAGATTATTGTTAATCAACAGATAGCTCTTTAGCTGCTTAACTACAACTCCCATAATCCTCTAACAAGCAGTCTAACAAGCTTCACTGAAACTGGAGTCATGTGTGTTAGTTGCTCCTGTTCCAGGCTTCCCTGTCATCTCTGACCATGTATATTGTATGAACAATGTCTAATGTATATATTAAATAGGCAGCTCAATTGTACAGTACCTCTGGTCTTTACAAATATGTGTATTCATCCTTTCTAGCCTGTCTGCATGTGTTGAGGATCTGCAGACAATGGGTACCCAACGTCAGGAGACAAGAAGAATAGCATTTCTTTATTGCAGGTGACAGATCATAAATTTGTAACAGCCGTTTCCAAAGAATGGACCAGTTGACAGTAATTTGGGCAAATCATGTGGCGTTCCACCCAGGTCCACAGACAGGCTATTCATCAACAGGATCTACAGAGAAACCAATTACCAACACCAGCAGCCACGACTGTCAGGACTCACAACAAGCTTTTCCAAGGTCAATTGTTCCGACTACGCTGCTCTTAAAACAGTTACAAATCAGAAATATTATCTTGCCTTTTTTTTTTTTGTAGGCAACCCTAGGCAATATATAAAATATAGAATATATAAAACATAATACAACACCTCCCAGACACTGTGCGAGAAAACTACCTAGAAAGGGCTAGGGGCCTCCCTGAAGCGGCTTTTGAAGACAGTTTATAAATAAATAAAAAATCCCTGTAGGAACAAGGCTTGTTCTATATTGCAATCCTCCATCATACATGTACTCCCTCACTGACCTGTTTGAACGTCCTCCTTTTTATTACATTATAACGGGCACTCCAGGCTGATCTGACCAATTTATTCATACATTAATGGCTAGTAGTAATGTTGACCACTGAAGTGGATAATGTAAATGTAGCCCAGGTGAGTAGACACTCACCCTTGGAGAGTATGCCATGGATTATCAAGGCCTGTAGTGGTAAGTAACTTCTAAAGTCTGGCTAGTAATGTATAACTTGACATTTTAAGCTTTAAACTGAATAATGCATTATGCAGAGTGCAAAAAAACAGGAAAAAACTATAAACAAACAAAAAGATTCTCACATTTTACATTCTGGGCTGTATAAGAATTATAATGAGAGCCAACCAAACCAGCAAGTATCTGATGCCTACCATAGCTTGTATCAAATCGAGGTGTATACGTCCACAATATGCTTTAATACAATCTGGCAACAACAGCCATTGGATCATGGGCATATTTAACTACTCCCAACATTGCAGAAACCGCACCTACCACTGTAACCATTCAATCATTGAAGGAAAATGTCAAACCAGATCTTCTGCTTAGCGCCACCATCGAGGCTCGGAAATGGATGAGGCTCAGTTTAGAACTACTCTGACAATTCTCCAGATATTTTACACAAAACACAGAATTTCAGGCACTTCAACGTTTCAATATAGAGGAAAGAAGAAACCTCTCTCATACATCTCAGGGTCCTCTCCTGCAACTGTCAACAATTACCTACTGAGCCCTCAGTGAATACTTTTCTAACAACTTACTTCGCACCCCTACTTTTACCCTTTTGTGTCACTATACCCCACTCCCTCTAGAATGTAAGCTCATTGAGCAGGGCCCTCCGCCCACTCTGTCCCTGTACGTCCAGTTGTCTGGTTACAATTAAGTGTCTGTTAGTCCACCCATTGTACAACGCTACGGAATCTGATGGCGCTATATAAATAATAAAATAATAACATGAACGCTCGTATAATTATCACTAAGTTCTAAATGAAAGACATTTCTCTTGCTACCCACTCCATTCATTCTCTCCAATCTCAGTAACATATGAATGATTTTGCCAAATTTACAAGAAGTTGAAAGGTCACTAATTTATCCAACAATCAAAATGCTGCAATGGTTCAAATCTACACCATTATTAGGAAAATTCATGACTATTCCTCAAGGTGTAGAGAAATTATATAAAAAACATCTTCATTTCAGACAATAGATGTAGGACCCATTCAATTACTGCAAACGCTTACCAGTAACTATGTACCAAGAAATCCATTTGTGGATAACTCATCAAGCCTGCTACTCTCCAGAGAAACAATACAGACTTAAATTGCGGGACTCCAACCCAAGTGCAGACAGAAAAGGACTGACCTCTTCCACAGTTTCAGACGTAGGAGACTGCAAGTTGGAAAGGATGGGTTATGGTATAGATTTAAAAACAAAACACCTTGTATACACATGGCACCCAAAAAGTGTAGATGCTTGGATTGCCCCTTTAAGATATCACAAGTATAAATTGCTATATTCTGTAAAAAAAACAATGAGAACAAATGGTGTGTTACGTCTGAAGAATAACCCAGTTGCACAGTTCTAAGAGTGGTGTAATCACCATGGAAACGACCCTACTGACAGCTTTAGAACCTTGCCCCAGAAGCTTTTAGAACCTTGCCCCAGAACTGGTCTTTCTACGTATCACAGCACGCGTGGATATTAAACCTGTGCGTCTTTCACAAACATCCTTGGTTAATATGGGAATCCATACTGATATTGTAGTTTAATTATGAAGCGATAAGGTGCAGGCACTTTTAAAATATGGCTACTTTTTTCCAGATTATTCAAAAATGGATAAGGCTGACTAACCACAATGCACTGCTTCATAAACAAACCCCCACACGTTTTACTAAATACCAGGAGACATTTATATAAATATTAAATTGGGTAAATGTGTCTTAATATGGGCATTGAGTCAAGAACAACAAAAAGATACGATCACCTAAACATGTATCTGTCTTTAAAGGACTATAGGCACCCAGACCACTTCAGCTTAATGAAGTGGTCTGGGTGCCTGGTCCAGCTAGGTTTAACCCTTTTTGCTGTAAGCATAGCAGTTTCTCTGAAACAATGTTTACCTATGGGTTAATCCAGCCTCTAGTGGCTGTCTCATTGACAGCCGCTATAGGCGTTTCTGCGCTTCTCACTGTGATTTTCACAGTGAGAAGACGCCAGCGTCCATAGGAAAGCATTGATAATGCTTTCCTATGAGACTGGCTGAATGCGTGCGCAGCTCTTGCCGCGCATGCGCATTCAGCCAATGACGGAAGAAGAGCATTCAGCCAATGACGGAAGAAGAGGGAGGAAAGTCCCAGCGCCGGGTTGGAAAAAAGGTAAGGGATTAGCCCCTTCCTCCCCCTTCAGCCCGGCGGGAGTGGGACCCCGAGGGTGGGGGCACCCTCAGGGCACTATAGTGCCAGGAAAACGAGTATGTGGTCCTTTAAACACTTTCTGGACTTATATACGTTAAAAATAGAAAATTAGTATCCGATTTCCCAGTTATAGCAGCTACACTTGGCATTCTCAAAACACCTTTCCGATAAACTTGCTTAATTCACTGTTTGACTGCCTAATGTAGTACAGAGCAAAGAGGCCAGGTTTGATCTTGCACATTTCCGCATATCTCAGTAATTTTCATTTTACACTTCAAGTGCAACTGTAGCAAGACTTTGGCAAACCTTAATTTTTTTTTTTTTTTAAAAGTTGTAAAATTTTAATGATACTCCTTTAAATAATGGATAAATACAATGCAATTTGTACAAAGAGCAACATAAATATTTTATTATATACATAGGCAATATAATTTTACAATCTTAAACATTATTTTCAGTGTGAATTAAAATCTTAACTGCTTTCTTCTAAAATATAATTGGCGTGTGTTTGAATGTCATCGGTACTCAATAACGCAAAAAGACAGTTTGGTTGTTAATGATGTCCTCGTGTCTGGTCTTGCTGAGTGCAGAACGTGTTTGCGCTGTGATTAGGCAGAGCACTTTATGCCCTAAATAAACAAAGTGAAGCTAACAGCTAGGGAGGCATGGGGGCCTGGCTAATTCAGGGGGTCTCACACCGCGGTCTCAACAAGGAGCCACCAACAATTTACATTTAAAAAAGGAATTAACGCAGAAAATGAACATTGCTTCTGTTACACGATACATTGTCAGCTGAGTAAATCTTATACCGGTAATACTAACTGATAGAGTATAAAGTAAACTAAAACAGTCTCTTCTACCTCTGGAAAAACCGAAGTACTGGGACTCTGTAATCAACACCAGACCATTCTGCTAAGGAAGGGCCAGTGAATAGTGGGAGTGCTGGCCTTTCACTGTGTCAGCTAAACATAGGATCACATACCTGCATGCCCACTTCCTACCTTTTATTTCCTCGGAGATACTTGTCCCGTTTTGTATAAGGGGTCTTTATAACAAGGGTAGGCAACCTTCAGGACTCCAGATATTTTTAACTACAGCTCCCCTGATGCTTTGCCAGCATTATGGCTGTAAGCGCCTCATGGGAGATGATGTTCACAACATCTGGAGTGACGAAGGTTGCTTACAACAATGACAGAGTGTGTAAGAACCAGTAGACGCCATGTTCCAAAACAAACGTTTGAGGTCAGATACATATATTGTGGCCCAAATGTTTCATGTTTTCCAACTCACCATAAAACCAAGAAGGACAATATGCCTTAAATAGAACTGTGCAGCTTATTAGAAAAGAGGCCATGTGTAAAAAGTCCTAAGATATCATAAATAGAGTTGAGCGGACACCTCGATGTTCGGGTTCGCCAGGTTCGGCCGAACTTCGGCAAAAAGTTTGAGTCTCGAACTTCGGCAAAAAGTTCGAGTCTCGAACTTGACCCCGAACTCGAACCCCATTGAAGTCAGCGGGGACCCGAACTTTTGGGCACTAAAATGGCTCTAAAAAAGTCCTGGAAAGGGCTAGAGGGCTGCAAAAGGAAGTAAAATGTATTGCCTAAGTACTAATATACTTACCCAGTGGAAGAAGAAGAATGTTTCACTGTATACAATTTTAAATAAAAAGTATACAAACATAGCCAGGATTCAGCTGTAAGCATTTGCAACACAGGCATCGCGCCAACAACACTCTCCTGCACAAGCATCGCGCCAACAACACTCTCCTGCACACGCATCGCGCCAACAACACTCTCCTGCACACGCATCGCGCCAAAAACAACACTCTCATGCACACGCATCGCGCCAAAAACAACACTCTCCTGCACACGCATCGCGCCAACAACACTCTCCTGCACACGCATCGCGCCAACAACACTCTCCTGCACACGCATCGCGCCAACAACACTCTCCTGCACACGCATCGCGCCAACAACACTCTCCTGCACACGCATCGCGCCAACAACACTCTCCTGCACACGCATCGCGCCAGCAACACTCTCCTGCACACGCATCGCGCCAACAACACTCTCCTGCACACGCATCGCGCCAACAACACTCTCCTGCACACGCATCGCGCCAACAACACTCTCCTGCACATGCATCGCGCCAACAACACTGTCCTGCACACGCATCGCGCCAACAACACTGTCCTGCACACGCATCACTCCAACAACACTATCCTGGACAGACATCTGTTATGCAGGCAGGTAGGCAGCACATAAAAAGTGTTGCCCTAATATTATATAGCTGTAAACATGAGTGATTTCCAGAGGTCCACAGTGGCAAAACTCACAGTGATGAGCAGTATTTACCAGCATATCCCAGAGCTCCGCAATAACAAAACTCGCAGTAATGAGCAGTATATACCAGCACATCCCAGATCTTCACAGTAACAGAACTCACAGTAATGAGCAGTATATACCAGCACATCCCAGAGCTTTACAGCAATAAAACTCACAGTAATGAGCAGTATATAGCAGCACACCCAGAGCTTCACAGCAGTAAATCTCACAATAATGATCAATATTTACCTGCACATCCCAAAGCTCCACAGTTACAAAACTCACAATAATGAGCAGTATATACCAGCACACCCCAGAGCTTCACAGTAACAGAACTCTCACTAATGAGCAGTATATACCAACACATCCCAGAGCTTCACAGCAGTAAAACTCACAGTAATGAGCAGTATATACCAGCACACCCCAGAGCTTCACAGTAACAAAACTCACAGTAATGAGCAGTATTTACCAGCACATCCCAGAGCTTCGCAGCAGTAAAACTCACAGTAACGAGCAGTATTTACCAGCACATCCCAGAGCTTCACAGTAATAAAACTCAGTGATGAGCAGTATATACCAGCACATCCCAGAGCTTCGCAGCAGTAAAACTCACAGTAATGAGCAGTATATCCCAGCACATCCCAGAGCTTCACAGTAATGAGCAGTATATCCCAGCACATCCCAGAGCTTCACAGTAATGAGCAGTATATACCAGCACACCCCAGAGCTTCACAGTAATGAGCAGTATATACCAGCACATCCCAGAGCTTCACAGTAATGAGCAGTATATAACAGCACATCCCAGAGCTTCACAGTAATAAAACTCACAGTAATGAGCAGTATATACCAGCACACCCCAGAGCTTCACAGTAATGAGCAGTATTTACCAGCACATCCCAGAGCTTCACAGTAACAGAACTCACAGTAATGAGCATTATATACCAGCACATCCCAGAGCTTTACAGCAATAAAACTCACAGTAATAAGCAGTATATACCAGCACATCCCAGAGCTTCACAGCAGTAAAACTCACAGTAATGAGCAGTATATACCAGCACATCCCAGAGCTTCACAGCAGTAAAACTCACAGTAATGAGCAGTATTTACCAGCACATCCCAGAGCTTCACAGCAGTAAAACTCACAGTAAAGTGACTGCTCCCCCCCATGTCTCTCACAGCTCCCCATGTCCAATATGACCTAATTCCCCATACACAGCCCCTCCCCCTATATATCGCTACTTGCACTCCATGCCGGGGGCCTACCTTGTGGATGTGGACTCCTGGGAGAGAGGGGGCGCTTTCCGACCCGGTAGACAGACTTGGGCGGAAAAACCGACGTCGGCGAACAGCTTCTCCAGGTCAGGTGACTCACCATGGAATCCGCCCGCGCTGACGTCACAGGACGCCTCTCTGCTCTGCGGAGCACCTAGGGGGCGGGGTCAAATTAAAGAGGCGCTCAACTAAGACACACAGTGCGCGGGGCCACGATATGGAAACATTCCTAGCCCATTCACTCAAAAACTACCCTTCCATGCTCTCTGCCCAGTAACATTTCCTAAAAATCAAATATCCCACGTGTTAAGACTACCTCAGGTGACTGAATACACGTGTTAATATGTGGTTTGACAGGCAGAGGATCACGGGAAACGTAGTCCAGTACAGTTGGAGTGCCAAACCTTACTCCTGTCTGTTACTAGCTATAGTGGTGCCGGTGTTAAACCTGCTAGTAGTAGTTTAAAGTGCACCTGCCGTGGTACACGTGACCTTTATTCATATTAAAGAATATAACATTAATTATCTATATTGCAGTATATGTGACAGTACTGCTGGCAAAGGTATCAATCATTTTAATTTATTCTAAATACAAAATGACCCCAACTTTACTAATCAATCAATGATCTGCATGCAGTCCTGGGTATAGTTTTGTATGATGGCTGACGGGAGAGTAGCAAAATAACTATCTGGAGTTTCAAAGCAACTACAGCACATGTAATGTAGTTGCTGTGATGATTCCCCAATCCACGAGAGCACTGGAGATATTGTGGACTGTAACTTCTATCAAAAACAAATAAGGAACTGCACTCTATCCCATCACTCTGAGCCAAGGTGCAACCGAACCAGGACTCAGCACCAGGTCCCAATTACAATATGCATAACGTACAAAGAGGTTCAGGTACTCCAAGGTTCAGTGAACCTTGTGACATTGGGCTTCAGTAAGCTGCTGTTCTGAACCTTGGAGTGCCTGAACTTCTCTGTACTTTATGCATATTGTAACGTCTATCAAAACATCTTAAAGCGGCACTGTCATGCTGAATCCCGTTTTTTTTTTTTAACCCCCCTCCCGCCTCCACTACATCCAATTGACCCCCTAGTCACCCCCAAATGCCCCTAAGCCCCCCATATTACCTATTTTTTATTCTTTATTTTCTGCCCCGATCTTTATTCAGGGCGCTGCCATCTTTGTGTGGGTAGGTGAAGTCCCTGTGGGACACGTCATCTGCCCACACTAGATAGCCCTGAGATTCACGCACATGCCCAGTGAAACACCTGGACATGCGAACGGGAATTTCACCTATTCATTCATTCATCAGACAGACGAATGAATGAATAGAAAAAATCAAACGAACAAACACCGAATATCAGTGTTTGTTTGTTTGTTCGGTTTACACCTTAACCCTTGCAGCAATATTCAACACACAGCTTTTATGAATAGCGCTGTAATGATGTTGCGCACTTGCAAACTGCATAATTTCTGTATTACTTAAATGACAAACACGAGGGGTCCTAGCGGTATATTGTTTCCCTGCACTGGCACACTCAAAATTGTGGCTTAGACACAAAATAGACCTGGAAACTCGGCGGAGTTACAGTACCTGTATTTATACTGGCATTGGCAAACAAAAATGTAAAAAGTCATCAGGTATGAATCGAATAATGAAGTGGTGATTTGAGACTTTCACATAAATCCTAACCTTCAGACTGTTTTAACAGGGAGTTAGCACCCTTTTCACCGTAACAAGTGAGCTGAGTTACTAGTTACAGGAACACTCCAACCACCATGACCAGTTCAGTGATTTGAAGTGATCATGGTCGTATGAGTCAGTATGTGCAGTGTTTAAGCTTCAAACATTGCGCATACTAAGATGTTATTAATTTTGTGCTGGGGGGCTAGATGCTTTTATATCAGGTTTTTCAGCGCATTGAGATGGGGAAACGTCTTCACAATAGCCAATAGGGCATATTACACCTGATCGTTTTCACCCCCCATCCCAAAATGGTTACAGCAACCCTTTAACTTGTACTTTAAGATCAGCTATTGAAGTTGTTCATGTTACTGCTTAAAATTCAGCGTTAGTACCACAACCACTTCTACGTTCTCAAGGCAAGGCTGCTTTTTCTCTTATCATCTATCACCCGGAGACAATTTGGGAAGGCTAGCTACTATTTAACTTTTCCTGGCAATCATGGATGCCTGTTAACTCCCAGGCATTGGATAGCAAGAAGAAAAAATAAAAATACAACGTATTATAATGAAACAGATTGAAAACTCATTTGTGCGGAAGGAACAGTGGGGGATTGACAGCTGTGTGGATGCAGCTCATTCTGTGCTTGAAAATGAGATTTGGCTGATAAATATTTTCATTTTGGAAATGGGTTTGAAGACAAGAAGATCTAATTCACTCCCCCTTCCTTCTGAATGGAGGATTTCATGAAGTCAGCATTTCAGTAAAGTGTCAGAACACTTTATAACTAATATAAAGGTCTTTAGTTCCAGATGCCTGAATGTCAACATGTTTTCACCATCGACCTTGAGAGCAACTATCAAGGACATATTGTAGGGGTGACAAATGGTCATTCTCTAGCCTTATTGGATTACAACTCTAATAAGTCTCAGACATCTCACATTAAAGGCACCAGAACAACCAGATATTTATGTAGTTGTTCTTGTGTCTATAGTGAGTCCCTGCAGGAATT
The DNA here is from genome assembly GCF_036172605.1 of Pelobates fuscus. Lineage (NCBI taxonomy): Eukaryota > Metazoa > Chordata > Amphibia > Anura > Pelobatidae > Pelobates > Pelobates fuscus. The sequence goes on along the minus strand of NC_086325.1, from coordinate 154,835,281 downwards.
GTCATGTAAACACTGTCTTTTCAGAGAAAAGGCAGTGTTTACATTACTTCCTAGGGACAGCTCCAGTGGCAGTCACTCAGATGGCCACTAGAGATGCTTCCTGGGTCAGTGCTGCAGGGAGAGGCTGAACGTTCCTCATCGAGATGCACTGATTCAATATATCTCTATGAGGAAATGCTGACAGGCTAGATCAGCGTTTGGCTCTGCCCGCGCCACACCTCCTTGGCTGAGATCATCAGATTTGACCATCTCAGCCAATCCAATGCTTTCCCATAGGGAAGCATTGGATTGGCTGAGATTGTCAATTCTGATGATCTCAGCCGCGGGGGCGGAGTCAGCATTGGCGGACCCACGCAGCTCTGGAATAAAGGCCGCTTTTATACCTTTTTAAGGGTGGCACGGTTGGAATGGCATCCTAAATAGTGTTTTTAACACTATATAGTCATGAATACACGTTTGTGTTTATTTACCAATAATAACTAGACTTGTGCATTTGGTTCCCCCAAATTAAGAATCAGATTAATTTGGGGCAAACGGCCATTTGTCTGAAACCCCAAACTTCGAAGCACAATGTGGACAAATCATGACACAAACAAAACAGACAATGTGGAAAACCATTTGGTTTTATTTGTGATTCAGAGTTCCGTTTGTGGCACCCAAAAATAACCCAGGTCATTAATGGTTAGGGGACAGCCACTAAATTATAATGTTATTCGCAGATCAAGTGAGAATCGACCAATATAGGAACAAGAAGGATGAGCATTAAAAACCATAAATATCATATAATAAATACAGATTTTTTTTTTTAATATATATATTTTTTTTTACTGCGTCTTCTATTTTTTCCTTTATTAGTTATTTCTTCTGATTTGATCAGTGAACCTAATGGCGAGAACATTCTCCTATTCATGTACCGCACAATATATACATATTTCTATTTTGCGGTACACTGATTGACTCATTTCCCCTCCCTTTTATTGCACACAAATCGTTTTCCCGAAACAATCGCATGGACAAAATCTGTCTAAACTGAAAGACCACATTAACAAATCCTGAATTGGACAAACCAAATTTTTCAGCTGTGTACAAGTTTAATAAATACTACAAAATATCCTGGAATGCTGGGTGTATGCTGCTTCTGCTTTCCATGTGAGTCAGTAAAACACGCTAGTTCTATTCTCTCCTTCGGACACAGTATTCACCAGGATGTATTTACATTTCCTTGGGTAATACAGAAATCTTTAGGGTAATTATTACAGCAATCCAGCCCCAACCTTTCAACTAGTGTCAATAAACCATTAATAAACTCTTTGATCCGTGATAATCATAACATCCCCTCACAGAAGAGAATGGTATAGCACTTCAATTAGAAAGTTCACAGGTGTTATAGGACGTATACAGTAACCCTAGCTAAGAAGGTAAAGAATATTTCTTTAAAAGTCTAGATTATGTAAAACATATAGGGGAAAAAGAAATATGAAAAAAATGAGCCTTTCATAGAAACATAGAATGTGACGGCAGATAAGAACCATTCGGCCCATCTAGTCTGCCCAATATTGCAAAATAATTTTAATTAGCCCCTGGCCTTATCTTATAGTTAGGATAGCCTTATGCCTATCCCACGCATGCTTAAACTCCTTTACTGTGTTAACCTCTACCACTTCAGCTGGAAGGCTATTCCATGCATCCACTACCCTCTCAGCAAAGTAATACTTGCTGAAAATCCTGATATTATTTGTAAACCTTTGCCCCTCTAATTTAAGACTATATCATCTTATTGTGTTAGTTTTTCTTCTTTTAAATATAGTCTCCTCCTTTACTGTGTTGATTCCCTTTATGTATTTAAATGTTTCTATCATATCCCCCATATCCTTTCACACACCAACTCTCCGTGGACAAAAAACACTGATGCTCTGTAGCAACATTAGTAAATGGAGTGCAAAAAAACCTTATGGTATGTCCGACGTCTCCTGTAGCTGTAGTAGTAGAAGAGGCACTATCGGCACCATAACCACTACATCATGCTAGAGTAATTATGCCGCTTGAAGCTTCCTTTATATTTAATCTACAACTTCCTTAAATCTCTTTAATCCACTTAATGTTGGCTGGGAAATGTTTGTGGGAGTTGTAGTCTGCTTTAATACATGGGTTCTAGAATTATAGGGACTGATACAAGAAATTCCATCACTTAAACCCATTTTATTTACTTTTCTTCTTTTAATTTCCCTAATAAACATGCCTTATACTTTAAGAGATATGGCCTATTCTGGGAGACACTTGATAAGGTTCTTGTCGCCATTACACATGATTGACTGCTTAGGGGTATCTATAACATTTAATTGTGGGTGCTATAAAAAAACAGAGGCTCTATTCTTAAACGGCTACTGCCATGAGTAAAAGGACTCTGGAGAATTGCCGAGAGCTTACCCTGCAGAATAATTAGCTTGGTACTACCATTCAGGTATGGAGGGCACTGCAACAATTTGAAATGTTCTTGGCTAATGTACGTTGCCTAAGCAACCCTGATTTACTTGCGTTGCTGACTCTTTATGGGTGCGTTAACGGCCTACTTAGTGATGTAGATAAAGCAATACCTTTCCATAAATGTATGTCTTATGTTAATTATAGATGATCAGGCCTTGGGGTTGTTGTTTAAAAATGTAATGAAGATAATTATTTGGATATATTGTGTGTGTGTATACACAGACACACACACACGCAATGAATAGCGTTTTTGAACTGTGGATCCGCGGTAGGAGTAATTACACACATGTTGTTCTGTTTTTGCTGTGTGTCGTAGATGTTCTTCAGAAATGTGCGGTTTATGCGTAAGAAGCGCCGCTGAGACGGAAAGAAGGCTTCACAGCCGAGCAACAGCTGGAGTCATTAGTCGACAGAGCAGAACTGATGTAGATTAACTTTGGCTGAATCTCTGTTGGTACCATCTGATGAAGTAGCTTCATTAAATTTACCGACTGGAATCGTTACAAATGACTCCAAAAGGCAGGGAAATATTGGCCGGTTACAACCGTGGGTTCATGCGTTCTTTTTGAAGGTTCTCTCGCTGTCTCATAAGCCGTGCAGTCTCATTAATGGCTTGACTGCTGATTTTATTGAATCCATTGGCAGGAGTCAGCGTGGAAGTCATATTGTGCTTAATATTTTTACCTTTGAGATTGCGACCTTGTTGGCATCAATACAGAGCCTGGGGCCTTGTTTCTACCATTGAAATCTCCAAATTACCATCTGCAAGAAAAATGAAAAAAAGTGTCGAACATCTTGACACCAGTTACTAATTTAAAGGCCACTTTAAACAATTTATGTTAGGATATGTCTTGAAATCTGTTTCTTAATAATTGTGTTATTATTGTGGATTGAAGTTTGACCCTGTCTGAATGTAACAAAATGATTTAAGGGACACTCCATACCCCTAAAGTACTCTAACTTGTTGAAGTGATTTATGTGTGAAGAGTGTGTCCTCTTCTTTTCATTTTACAAAAAGTGCGGATTTCAATAGAAATGAGCACTTTTATAAGTTAAACGGATATGCATAACTTAAACAATTAAACAGCAAACACTTTTGAACAAATATACAATTCAAAATAAAACTGGAAACACATTGAAAAGAATATAATAAACATTTATAATCTTACTATAAACTTGGTCAAATTTCATTGTTGGGCACGCCTCTCAGCTAGGGAAGTTCAGCCGTCCATTCCCCCTTACCCACCTAGCTCAGTTTCAGACCAGTCCACTAAAAAAGCATCTCTCTGTAGCTAAACTAAAGCTTTTAATTGAAATAATTGACTCAAAGTGATGCATGACCCTTTAAACTTCTTACTTCCTGGTTGTTAGCTCAGTGAAGCTAAACTCAGCAATTGTTCAGAGCTCCTGCCTTGCAAAGACTTCTAATTGAGCTGCATTAGGACGTCTGTGATTGGACAGCCACAGAAAGTCTGGGTGGAGTTAGAAGGGGAGGGCTTGCAAGGGCTGCAGACAAGAGTTCTGCTGCTTTTGCAATCTTTTTTTTTTTTTATATTACCCCGATACGAAAAATGCATAATTAAATGCATGCATGTTTTCATTGGGGGTAATCTACTAAACAGTGATTTTTGTTATTTCCTTATTTTATTTGGGCAGTGAAGTGTCCCATTAGATTGTAAGCTCATGAGCAAAACCTTGAAAACCTCATGGATTTATTTCTGTATGTAAAATAGTTTTGATATCCTCCCCCTCCCCCCCTTGTTTAACTGTATAAACAAATTACATTAATACATGTTTTAAATACACAAGGGGATAAAAGAAACAGAACAACTGCTAAGTCGAAAAAGTCATAGTCCATCAAGGCGCTGACTACCTTCTCATGAATGACTATCTTGTAATAAATATGAGATGGAAAATTCAGGGCCCAATCAAGGTCCGTCACAAATTAACCATTATTAGATGCTCCACTGCACTGAAATTAAATGGCTCTTTTAGATTCTACCTTCTTAATTATAAAGTAAATGAAACTATAACAAATCATTGAGCAGAAGCTGCTATTTCAATGCTTCTTGCCAAGGCATTATTCATTTGTTAGCCGTGTGCATCAACCTGGAAAGAGCCAGAATTTACACATTTTCAGATTTATTTTTAAAGTGGCAGTTCACAAGTTACACGTAGCAGGAAAAGCCAAGTTTTGGAATCCAGGTGCTATGACGTCTGACTACCATGACAACTGGTCAACCAAAGGAAAAGTTGCACTATAGGGGTTAAAATGTGTAGTCCTGTGCTACTAGCCAGGCCTTAAAAGTTACTCGCCACTGCAACCTTTAATATATCCTCCACGTGTGAATTTATACACGTCATAGTTACATTTATACTCACTAATGGCTAGATGCAAATTGAAATTTTTAGCCTTGCCCTAGGTCAGGGATAGGCAACCTTTGGCAACCCAGATGTTGTGGACTACATCCCCCATAATTCTCTTACACCCATAATACTGGCAAAACATCATGGGAGGTGTAGTCCAAAACATCTGAAGTGGCGAAGGTTACCTACGCCTACCATAGGCTATAGAGCGGTCTTTGATTATCAAAGAAAGAAATGATTTCATGTGGAGTCTTTACAAATATGATACTATTTTACCATTTCTGTAATATTTGTTTGGACTCATATATACTGCACACATGCCAAGTGTTCTGAGTCTAGCATAACAGTCACAATTTTGGACTTCAGACCTGGGTTTTTTCCTCTGGTGTCTGGGTTCTGGAGACACCAAAGACAATTCTTTACAAAATGTTGCAAGACGCACGCGTTTAGACATGCCCATAGCTGTGTTAGGCTATTTATGGGTATTTTTGTCCATAAAAAAGAGCACTTGGCACATTGGTATCTCTGGCTGGCTGTCTTGCAGATGTTATCCTTGCTCACATGCGCGCTGGGAAGACAAGGCATTTTTATGTCTGCAGGCCTCCCCAGGCTGTCTACACCTTGATCCAAATCCGCTTACCCCATGACAATGCTTGCTTCATACCTGCCAGTGTTGACAGGTAATATCCCAACTCACATGTTTGAAAGCTGGTGGAGGTGCAGACCTCATTTTCATTTCAGCTATTGGGGAACATGCAACACGTCATTAAACAGGCTAATGCTGCACACGGCCAGCACAGGCCATGTTAAGCTGTCACAGCTAGTGGTGGTGTTAAAATTAAATAATTTTCTGTACAGCCGCATGACAGCTAGAGGACAATTATATTTTAGGCAATTTAAAACTCTGTACTTTTGATAGCCATTTAGAATGTTATAGTGATTACCTGCTATTTAGAATGACCTGGCTTTATATAATTCCTGTATTGGGTAACATGAACCCGGAATACGTTTATTGACTTTGCGCAATACTGATTTATTTGATTTTTGCCCGTTCTTCACAACGCTATGCCATCTGAGGACTTAATTTACTTAAATCTCCTGGGGGATTTTGCCATTAGATCCCCTGATTCTAAGATCCGGAATATATGTCTCCCTTATGTAGAGCATTTTAAAATATTACTCCTTAAAATTGGGGTTTAACTAGTATACTCTATTGAAATTATCCACAACTAACTGTATACATACTGGTTAAATTATTTGATATTTTTTTTAAGTGTTGTTCTTTTTATTCCACTTAGCACTCTTCTAATTGTTACTTTTAGCAGTAATTACACTTCAACACATTCTTAATTAGGTAAAAATAACATCGTTTGTAATCATGGCATGAAGAAACATTGGTCTTGTAATCTGTACGTCTGCATAAGGCGCCAACCTAGACATGTATACAAGAGTATACGGTGATCAGTACGGCAGATGGTGATTATAATACATCGATCTGGGTGCAGAGCTGGCGTGAGGGTCTGCAATGTATGAGGAAGGGTACACTATATCGACACACTACCTCTTAATACCTGCATTTAAAGGAACACTCCAAGCACCGTAACCTCTACGGGAGTGCTTTGGTGTCTTCCTATTGCAAGGAGACAAACTGTTTTAGAGCAGTGTGTCCGCCACCTCCACTATCGCTTCAGGAGCACCGGAAGCTCTCTGTCTGAGCTGAGACCGGCAGTGCAGAGTTTAGCTCATTGGCTGAGAGCGATCAGCTGACATTCTCAGACAATGTGATAAAGCATACTTTACGGGACATTAATTCACATTAGTACTGAAGTATATAAATGCTGACCCTCATAGGAAGTCGTATGGATTGCAATGCTGGATAATTCATTTTTGTGGAGTGTTCAAAAATAAGATTTACAGACGCCTTCTACCTTATTTTAGAAAATGTAACCATTTCTTAGCTGCAGGTAATTCTGAATTAAGGCCAAGTTCTGTAATTTACAAAAACAGAAATGCAAGGTGACACCACTATGCGTCATAATAAATGTATCATGTATAATACGTTTATTTGTAGCTGGACAGTCGATCAAGCTGTAGCAATCTAAAATGTGTAAACACTGTTGTATGCTTTTAATTATACACGAAATTACAGCTTGTTCCTTAATTCTTGTGACTCCATGAGTCTTGGATTCGGATTCATTGTGTTGTTTTGCTTGTTGTTCAATGCTTGTCTGCACAAATAAATCTTGATGCCCTGTTTCTGATTAATCCAGTGGACATTATTCAGCAAGACTAATTGACAGAGTGCTTAGTGACATACATGCCAAGCGTCCCTAACCTAGGAGGACAGTCCTGTTTGCCGGCCATCGTTATTTTTGTGGGGACATCTACAAAATGTGCCCATAAATTGCACTGTTCTCAGGGCTCTAAAAAATATTCTATATTAGTTGAACATCTGCCTTGAAATTCATATTTGCTGAATTTAGGCCAGAATAAAAGTATGGAAAGCTTTGAATTGTACTTTTTCAGCTTAACTGTTTGTGCCTAAATTACGCAAATTCCATTTTCAATACACAAGAGCACCTCTTAGCCTCACGTGCCTTCCAATTTATCTGGAGTTTCCAAACAGAGCATGAAATAAAAATTGAATACATTTGGTCTGGAATATCAAAAACAGGTACATGCATGCACATAAAAAAAAGTCTACAAATATGTAAAGTTCTTAAGAAGTTCCAATCAAGTTTATGATAAAAAAAAACAACTTGTTTAAAGTTGTTTACTTGCGATTGTATCCGCTGTACGGTTTGTTGAACAGCAGAGAATGCGCCTCACATATTCCATTTTGTTTTTAATAAATGGCTGGTTACAGGAATCAAACCGAGAAGGTAATAATTAAACAGCGCAAGAAATTAACACCTGCTTCTCATTAACAAGCAAAACTAATTAGGCTCCTGTAAGAAAGGAGAATGATAGTCTTACTCCGGTGTGAATGATGAAAAATAATAATAAATGTGAAATCCGAAAGAAAACAAGAACGGAAAAAACAAAAATATATAAATCATTAAGATATTCGTCGCTCATTATTTTGTAGATCTTGACGTGCTACAAAGTGACTGGAGAAATTTTATGTCATATCTCATTTTATTGAGAAATACGTGTTTTATTAGGCTAAAAAGTATTGGAGAAAAAAAGAATTGAGAAAAAAATATCCCCTCAAAAAGTCATTACAGGGACGTTCCAAACACTTCCTGCAAACTTGCCTTTTAAAAGCTCACTTTTTTTTTTTCTTCAGCCATATCTTTGGAGCCTAGAGTCCACCCCCTTCCCGTTGGCATCATATGGGATAACATTGCTTTTCGAGTCGTCCAAGTACTTGGACGGTCTGTCTCACTGTGCAAGTAAGGGTTCTTCACCTTAGCAGTTGTCACAAGAATAATTTGTAAAAAAAACTGAAATCGAGACATTCCCTCTGTGCTGCACACACCTCCCACTGTAGCCCAAGCAGGGTAAACAAATTCTTGAGAATATGAAAAAAATGAGGGCAGCGGAAAAGAGATGCTGAGTGCACAAGTAGTGCTACAATAATTTATTGAAGGACACAACACAAAGTAAAGCAAATGTTTTGGGGTGCCCCTTAACATACAGATACAAACACAGACACACACAGATATACAAGGGCACACACTGACACGCATGCACAGACACACATGCACATACACAGACACACAGATACACATTCAGATACACAGACATACACACAAACACACAGATATACACCTACAAACAGATAGATACAATCCTTACAGGATATAGGTCCTTTACCAGTATATATAAAGAAAAATAAGTAAATCCATAATGCCAAGCAATTAGCGAAAAAAAGAAATGTGGTCCCCCTCCACGGTACTCCGCCATCTTCCCAGCTTCTTTGGTGTCTGGCGCAGTCATGTGATATCACATCGAACGCGCCAGGTGTCATACCTCACCGGACTTTGTTGCTACGAGATATATAAAGAAAAACGTGTTTCGATAACGATGTGCTCCTTTAAATACAGCGATATACCGGCCACCATTTAGAGAGCAATATAAGGAGAACCGCAACGTATTCTTCATGATGGATTTGAAAGGAAATATTCTATGTACAAATACAGCATATCAGATCCATGTTCCTATACGGCTTAGGTACATAGATGACTCTTTTATGGTCTACAAAGCTACACATGCTGAATTGGATTTATTTTAAACTACCTGAATAATTGCCATCTTGACATCAGATTTACAAGCAATGTTAGTGCACAATGGGTTAATTTTTGGGACATTATCATCCAAAAACAGCTGAAGCGGTTGTATGAGTGTATGCTCAGGGCAGCATGCTCTTTAAGGACGCTGCAGTCGGTCAGAAATTATGACTCGCCTGTTGGATTTGGAATGTTGGCAGATATTATACCCTAAACAAGTGTAGGGGGCCTGGACTGCTTCTGCTGTAGATGGGTCCCCTATAGTAGTAGTACAGGGGTAGAATCGCATTCTCTTGCTGAATCCCTGAGGGCTGCGTACGAAAAGACTTGGTGAATAATCACAAATGGAAAATGTTGATTTTTAACAGATAATTAAGCTTGCATGTGCTTCATTCCTAGAGGCTTGAGCTGACAGAATTCCTCCTCTGTGACAAAATTCTATTAGCAGAAATATGTTTATTTCTAGCAATAGACAGTAATTTGCCATTTCCAGTCTATGGCTGCTAATAAAATCCAGCTCCCTAATAGTGAGTGGTGACTGAGCACAATATAGGCACTGTGGGACCTATTAACTACCCCAGTAATTACAGAGAAATTGGAAAAATACTCCAATGCAGCTACTTTCAAGTCCAACTGTTATCCTAAAACGCGCAATGGCTTTGTCAATTCTCTATAATTTCTGGTTTAGTGAACAAAATCCTTCATGTTATTAATGGTCTAGAAAAATTTAGCAAAAGCAAACAGGTGCAACTTTTGTCCAAGTATTAAAGTAAGACATATAAAGGTGAATGTGTAGAAAATTGTAATGTAAAAGAATACCCTAAAATCATAATTCAGATATGACTTAAAGGGACACTATAGTCACCAAAACAACTTTAGCTTGTCTAGTTTGTCTAAGTGCTCAATTCTCTGCCATTTATTACGGTAGTTTAACCACTTTGTTTGTACAGCCCTAGTCACAACTTCCTGAACACTTCCAAAAACACTTCCTGTAAAGAGAGACCTAATGTTTACACTTCCTTTATTTCAAAGTCTGCCTAATTTAGAATGTCGTATCTCCTACTCTGTTTATAAGCTTGCTAGACCTTGCAGGAGCCTCATGTAGGTGATTAAAGTTCAATTTAAAGAGCAGGAGATGAAAAACGTATAAAGGAAGTTAACATCTGTTTGAAAATAAACCTTTTCTTTTCATGCAGGTTGTGTGAGTCACAGCCAGGGCAGGTGTGACTAAAGCTTCACAAACAGAAATAAGTGATTTAACTCCTACATTACAGAGAATTGAGCAGAGAGACTGCAGTGAGGTGATCTATACACCAAAACTGCTTTATTAAGCTTATTTATTAAGCCTATTTGTTTTAGTGACCATAGTGTCCCTTTAACTTAAATTTGTCATGATAGACTCATGAATGAATGAAGGGGGATCCCAAACCCAGTAACCTGCCTAGGTCTAGGTGTGTCAGACTAAGACATTGTTAATTATTAAATAAATTTATATCCTCTCTGTAAAATAATGGGGATATATCCCCATACCCAATGTTACACTACAGCGCTACATACCAGCGCATAACTCATTGGCAGGCTAACCAATGGGCTGGGGGTGCGACTCGCAAGGGTAGTGCCATCGAGCCACGGCCGAGCAGCACAATTTGCTCGTGTGGAGGAAGAGCGCGGATGTGCGCAATGCTGCTCCATGCCAACGTGCTCAGTACGGTCTGCCTTCTGTTTCTCTCAGAGCCTCAGACACTGGATGCAGCGTGCCAAACATAGGATCTGCCTTGGGTGCCAAATACTCTAGGTACGCCCCTGACAGAACAACCACTGATGCAGTTGGTGCGGTTCCACCAGGACACACAGTGAGGGAGCCCATTCATTGGGCCAATGCAGTTACCACCGGATGGTAATGTGTTCTCAAAGGGCCCGTCAGCTCTATGGCCGTTTAACAGCGCAACTGGGCCCCTTTAATGATGTCAGCGTTGAGAGGAAGTGTCAGCTGGTCACTTCCTCCAAGCTATGGCAGTACTGCGCATGGAGAGAAAGTGTGCAAGTGGGAGAGACTCCGACTCCTAACAGCGTGAGTCAACTGACTGGACTCCAGGTAAGCCACCCTCCTCCACCCTAAAGGTAGGAATATGGCTAAATAATTTAAATTTTGCATGTGTATCTGTTTGTGTGTGGTTGTGTATCTGTATGTGTACCTGTATGTCTGTTTGTGTATCTCTCTGTATATCTATCTGTTTCTCTGTTTGTGTGTATCTGTGTGTCTGTATGTGTGTATGTCTGTGTATCGGTTTCTCTGTGTGTATCTGTATGTGTATCTTACTGTATATCTATCTCTTTCTCTGTGTGTATCTCTGTGTGTGTCGGTGTATCTGCATGTATGTGTATCTATCTGTGTATCTGTTTGTCTGTATGTATACCTGTGTGTCTGTGTATTTACCTGTATGTGTATCTCTGTGGTTCTGTATGTAGGTCTGTGTACCTGCATGTGTGTTAGTGTGTGCCCTTGTGTATGTGCCTTGTGTGTGTCAGTTGTGTGTGTCAGTGTTTGTATCTGAATACATGTTATTCTGTGTATCTGATTGCATATCATTCTGTGTATCTGTATGTGTCCGTGTATGTGCATGGGTGTCAGTGTGTGTCTGTACATACATCTCAGCATTTCGAACACCAACACTAAACACATATACATCCCTGCGTTCAAATGTCAAAACTACATACAGACAGACCCCTAGATCCAAAGGCAAACACTACAATCAAGTAAACCACTACTTTCAAATTGCAACACTGCATAAAAACACACACTACACACAAGTACACCCCTACATTCACACATACATGCTTCATACAAAAACATGCTTACATCTGAGCACTACTCAGTTATAAACACAACCCTGCAAGGATGGGCAAATGCTAGATCCCTAGATGGCAACACATTGTGGGAATTGTGCAACAGATTGGGATCTACATTTTGTCCATTCTTGAGATAAGGGGGAGCAAAAACACATTCTTGCACCAGGGAACTCTCTACTTTAGTTCCGCCACTGCTACACACAGTGGAGAATTGGTTAAAGCTAAACTGTATATTATTGTATGAAGGGGTTAGATAGGTCCAAAGGTGTGAATCCAGTGCTGCTTGTTTCAAACCCTTTCCAGGTACTACCAGATACAAAGTAAAGATAAAAACCACCCATAGTGTAATACTGTTTAACAGATTTCCAGGTACTACCAGATACAAAGTAAAGATAAAAGCCACCCATAGTGTAATACTGTTTAACAGATTTCCAGGTACTACCAGATACAAAGTAAAGATAAAAGCCACCCATAGTGTAATACTGTTTAACAGATTTCCAGGTACTACCAGATACAAAGTAAAGATAAAAGTCACCCATAGTGTAATACTGTTTAACAGATTTCCAGGTACTACCAGATACAAAGTAAAGATAAAAGCCACCCATAGTGTAATACTGCTTAACAGATTTCAAGGTACTACCAGATACAACGTAAAGATAAAAGCCTCCCATAGTGTAATACTGTTTAACAGATTTCCAGGTACTACCAGATACAAAGTAAAGATAAAAGCCTCCCATAGTGTAATACTGTTTAACAGATTTCCAGGTACTACCAGATACAAAGTAAAGATAAAAGCCACCCATAGTGTAATACTGTTTAACAGATTTCGAGGTACTACCAGATACAAAGTAAAGATAAAAGCCACCCATAGTGTAATACTGTTTAACAGATTTCAGAAATAATAAGATCACACACAAATGCAATGCTTTGCAAAACACCGTACTGCAAGGCGTTATCAGTATCAGTCTGTATGGCTCCAAGTTCTGCTTACTTTCCTCCTTACATAGCAGTATTGGCTTTCTCTGCGTTGGACTCTCGATTCGGCGTTGGGCTTTGAATGCCGAGCAGACTGTACCAAGTTTTACGCATTTTGTAAACAGGCAGCTTTACTAGAAGAGAACGTTGTCACTAGTAGTATTAATAACAGTGTGAATAGGAAACAATAGGAAATGATACATTAGGAGTTCAATTCTGCCTCGGATTTTAATCCCAGCCAGGACACAGGCGTCTAATATATTAAAACGTACAGTGACGTGGGACAGGAACCACTTTTATGGATCAAAGTTTAGATTAAAACAGAACATAAAAACTGGTAAAAGGTAAGATATTAAAAAACGATAGAAACACTGACGTTAGGGAAACCGATAAATTGGGGGAATAATCATCCAGAACAGGTGATTGCTTACTTTAAACTCTGGGTTTAGGATGACAGCAACATACATCCAAAATTGACAAGGGATCTAATTGACAGATATGTTTCTCAAACAACTGAAAGACCTCTAAATCCAAGGTTACTATAAATAAGGAAGAGCGCCACATAAGTATATATGTTATTTAAATCTATAAATCAATATCCACACTGGTACATTCAGTAAGTAGAATGATTTTCATTATTTTTCAAATTTGAATAATCTGTGCTTGTTCTCTATAAAAGTATGTTTTTTTTTTTTTTTTTTAAATTCTTTATTTTTGTATGTGCACAGGTTTACAACCGGCATGCAGAGCCACGACAGCTTCTGCACACTCTTGATATCATTTTACAGTGTAGGCAGCACATTTTTTTTTTTTATAACACGAAGAATACAGGCATGTAAGCATAGCATTTAAACAGAAAGGCATTATGGGTTAGACTGAGCAGTTAACTAACATTTTTAGGTGAGGTCCCTAAATGGCAGGCAAGGTACACGCTACTGAGATCGACAATCATGACGTTACTTGCTGAGCATATACATGTTAGGTCGAGGAAGCTTTAGATTATAGTAATAAGATATGATTGTAACTAGCGTGGCTAAATGGTGAGAGTTCTAGAGTAAAGTAAGCTAGACATCGTTTAACATCGTTTAACAGTGCTAAGTTAGTGTCATCTATATGGGTAACAGGAAACTACTGCATGATACGCTAGACAGTTTGAGGCAGATTGTCACGTTAGCTCTCCACACATGCTAAACACCATGTTAATTGCCACGTTGGACCCTGTTGCAGATACGAAGTATGGTCGCTGCGCCTATCTGAGCATGGTGGTCTATCTACGCTAGGGTAGGCTGCATCATAGGCAATTAACTGAGTTTACAATTGCACACCTCTTTATATAACAAAAAAAGAAAATGCCATAAACCAGGGTTAGTAACTTCTACTATAGAATAGATTTGGGTGACCCTGTGTATGCCATATACCAGCTAGATTGATGCAAGAGTAGTATTGATAAAGTGTATTCCCCTCTCTAATGGCCTGGCAGCGCCTGCATAAGACTGCTGCAATGGGACAGTGGTTAGGCATACCAGGGCTCCGTGGAACAACAAATCAGGGCATGCAAAACTTAAGTACCGGTATCCATTATGTAGGAACCGAGCTTAGTTGCGGTACAGAGAGTCTCTATAGCTGCAGTCCCCGGTTCTGCGAACAGCCGCACTTTGACACAGACTGTGCGAAGGAATTTTGCAGTGTCTCTGCCTTTGGTCCTGCAGGGGCACAGTCTCTATCTGGGTCGGTCCTCTTCAGTCAGCCGATGCCGACTTGGGGAATTTGGCATGTGGGCTCGGGACGGTGGTAGAGTGCGTGGTTTGATTGGCGTCTGTCTCCCAGGGAGGGTCTCCACATGGTCCTGTCCTCTGTACAGACCCGCTCGATGTGTCGATTGACCGTGCTGTCTTCGGGAGTCTGTGGAGGCTGGGATGTGCTTCGTTGGTTGAGGGCTTTAGGTGCCGCCGAGCGGTTAGCGGGTCGGGCGTACTTTAGAGTCCCGTGTTGGCATGTACGAGGGCTGGTGTTGGCGTCCGCCATGTATGTAAGTACCTGCTTCCCCGATCTCGCACCTAGCCTTCGTCTGCGGGCCCCTCTGGGGGCTCGGGGCGGGTCACTGCTCATTTGGCGCCGGGTGGCAGGGCGAATCCACGCCGCCATTGCTTTTGTCGCCTGCCTGTAGAGCCATCTCCTGGTGCAGAGTTTGGTCCACAGACCGGTGCACAGCCGCTCGTAGAATTCCAGCGTGCAGTCGGGTGGTCTAACAGGTAGGCTTTTAGTCGCGGGTCGTGCTTGTGGCGCCATCTTGCTTGGGCCCCTACTGCCTCGGTGTCTGGTTAGTGTTTTCGTTTGGCCTTATCACGCTTTGGGGGTGTTCGTCCCCCACGAGGACCGGGATATCCCCCGCCGGTCCAGAGGGGGGGGGTTGCAGGGCTGAGTTAATTTCTCGCGTGCAAGCGGGTCCTGTGCCGGGCGATCGGCCGCCTCCCCCAGGCTGCAGGTCCCACTTCAGTTTAGGCCGCGTGGCCGATTCGAACGCTCGTGTGGCTTGTCGGTACACTTTTGGTACCGTTTTGGTCCTGATGTGGTCTAGTATCCGTTTTTGGGCACCATGGGTTATTGGCAAGAGTAGTTTCTGTAGGGTTCTCGTTTTTATGCCCACTGATGCACCAGCTCTTAGGGAACACGTCCGGCCATCTTGGCTGTCAGGCCCCGCCCCCAAAAGTATGTTTTTTAATAAAATTCTCCCCTTACAATTAAATGTTGTCACTAATTTGTTTTTTAAATCCACTACACGTTAAAATGCATATCCCTACTGTTTACCAGGGTTTACCTGGAGAGGGTATTAAGAGGCAGTCGCTCAGCTATTATTTTCGAAGTCACTAACTGCTGCTAAGTCACTGCACTCCGACTGATTGACAACCCTGTCACTGTTCATTACCAGTCGCCAGTAATCCCCAAAAATGAAGGGTGTAAAGGGATTAACAACAACTAAATCTCTGCATATTCTATTGAAACAAAAAAGTGTTTCGCTTCTGGCCACATGGGAGGAAGAGTGCATGCTCAAGTCTGTGATTCTAGGTTTTAACAGAACACCGCTAAAATGCAAGTGGTTGGTATCCTTACCAGAAAAAGTATAAAAAAAATTAGCATCCATGTTGTAGACCTGGTGGTAATTTGTGCAAGTTACTGACTGTTGTTAATAGCGACTGCTTATAAGATGTATTTGCCAACAAGGTTGTAATAACGAGCCCAGATTGTAGCGGATTAACCCCTTAAAAAAAATTCCGTCATGATTCCCTTTTATTTCTGAAGTTGTGTCCTCAAGGGGTTAAATGTCAGTCCTCAATGATATTTTTCTATCCAAAATAAGACGTGTTGCAAAGAGGGTTCAGAATTATACGGAACATTAAGGATGCGCAAGTTTTAATGTTGCCTTTGAGATTTCCCTGGGATAGTAGCTGCCTCACTGATAATTTATGGTCCTCGCATAGAGAATCATATTTATACCACTGCATTTACTTATAAACTGTGTGTAAATTAAAGGGACTCTGTCATGCATAGCAAATATGGCATGCATAAAATATGTTCTTCTGTGTCTAGTGATGGGGCTACAGGTAGACCTATGTGATCCATTCTGATATGAAAGGAACAGATCAGAAAAACTGCTGAGCGAGGCAAAGATACATGCAAATCTTTCTTACGGCAAAAAACAACCAGCAACTGCAAAACAGATGAAATATTTGATTTTCTTTTAATTACATTTGCAAACCTGTTCATTTGCTTGCTATTCTGAAAGCACAGTTTATATATAAAATAATTTGCAGATTCAAACAGATCTGGTCATGTCATATATAGCAGAATTGAGTGGACTACGTGGGTAAAGCAGATAGCTAGTGCCATTGGCTGTATGAATGAAAGGTTAAAGCACCGGGTATGTGTCTATGGAAAAAATAGTGGATAAAAGGAACAGAGAGCTGTGTGATTTATTTGTTAAACCCGACACAATGGAAAGAGCAGAGGTTTCTCCGAAAAGACGATGGTTGATCGGAAACATTTGCTAGATGTTAAAATCGCACTATAGTTCGTGTCAAAAAAACTCAATCGAAATCTGCTGGCTCATTACCAAATTAGGAATTGCAAGTTGGGCAAAGGACGGTAATGAGCGAGAAAGTAGGAAAGGTTAAAGATGATATTAGTGATGAATTTAGAGACGAGGCTTGAGGGATTGCAGCAAGCATGGTTACATTCTGATGTCTAAATGATGATCCGTACAGCGGAGGTTGTAAAGCAGGGCCAAAGTCAGATGGTCACATATCGTTTAACTCAGAAACCCTGTCTCATGAATGGTTATGTAAGTCTCTGTCCTTGCAAAAGGCACTTCTAGCTTAATTGGGCACTAAGGAGATTGTATTTCAGGATCCATACCTGATAGCCGTAGGCAAAAATGAGACTTTTAACCTTTGTGTTATATATAAAACACACACACAAAGACACATGCTACCGCACTATGTTTGTTACCATCTGAGCTTTTACATTCAAAAAGTTTAAAATATTATCTCTCTCAGATAGCTATGAAACATTTCAAATTTGCAGACATTGCGATACTTTTAATGTGGCTGTTTCAGCTTTTGCTTAAAAAAAGATAGAAACTATGTTTAAATAGGAGAAGGTGCTATGTAACAATCAAAACAGTAGCACTGTTCAGTTTGAAAATGCACGTTTTTCCTTCTTTGAGGCCAAATGTAGGTGTTTAATCACTAACTGCTTACTCTATTACTGGAAATGATTCCCACACTAATAAGGACTCATGGAGGAACTGAAAAGGGCACAAGGTTCGCTCCAGCATCAACATAGAATTTGAATGACACAAGAGACAATCTTGCAGAAAACATATTTTAGTTGTGGGAAAAAGGTGGAACAGAAAAACAAGCTTCTATTTCTTATCTGCTTATAAGTGGTCGGCACTACTACCCTGCTGGTGCTACATATAATGTGGAGAAATAATGTTTATCTGTCAAATTATTGTTGTTGTTTTTGTAAATATATGATGAACATAAAAATAACACAGTGTGTTGTGGTAAGCTGACAACCGACAAAAATCAAACCAAAATAAGATAAAATGCGCTGACAAGATGGAAGTTTTTTGTTTTTTTTTTGTCCGTCACAGCTTTTGGTTTTAATTTGTTGCCTGTGCATATCAGTGTATAGTAAATACATGTCTTTATCTTTTTGTAGTTTCCAAGCTCTATGTTCCCAGTACATTGCAAAGGTACCTTATATGGTAATGCAACAGTTAAATAAAATTTGTGTTAGGCCAGTTTCTTGCCCAAGGAATATCTACACCAACTGTGAATGACGCCAAAGTGGGTCTTTCATTCGGCACGACATAAAGCCTGCTCTGCATTTCCCAGTGAATGAGAGGTACTTAGAGATTATACAAATCTATACAATTCATATACTCAGCCTTTCAGAAACAGAGCTGGCAACTTCAGAAGGATTCGTGTCTGACCGATTCCCCCGTGCAACAGCTGAGATAAGGTAAGCACAACATTATTTGCATAAGCCCCATTGGCTCCAATACAAATGACGTATCAGAAAAAAACACCGTGGAAATGAATCTGTTTTAATTTAGCTGGTTACGTCCTAAAACATATTAAATATATTTACCTGGCGGCACTGGTGACATGGCTGAAAAGGACTTTACAACACTTCTCCCAGAGAATTGGCTACTCTTTGGGAAACTATATGAAAGCATGTTTTGCATAAATCCATTTTAGAATCCTATAGAATCCTATAACTAAATGATAGATTTTGTAAAGCACTAACAAAGTTAGGCAAAATCCTTGTTTTAATATTGACGTGCCAATACAAGGATTAAAATAGCCTATGAAAAGCAGATAGCTCCACTACGACATACTTCAAAATGAAAATACCTAGTAATAATACTATTATTATTATTATATTAATATCAAGTGATTTAACCTGGAAAGGTACATTAGATTATGTACTAGTTTCTAAGTAAGGTCCTGTTGCTCAATGGTATTATTCTAGTACAATAAAAACTGCAATAAGATGCAGTGGTTCTGTTGCTTAGAGCGCCTTTTTTGGCACTCTATTGAAACAGTATATAATATAATTTTTATACAGTCTATATATTATATATTGTATGTATATTGTAACCCTCTCCTAACAGGTCTTTCCACAAGTCGTATTGTACGGCTACAGTCTGTAATGAATGCTGCCACCAGACTGATTTTCCTCTCTAGTAGGTCCTCTCACACCTCGCCCCTTGCCGTCAGTCCTTACATTGGCTTCCTGTATCCAATAGGAGTCAATTCAAAGTGCTAACCCATACCTATCAAGCACTGAACAATTCTAGCCCCTTTTATATCTCCTTACAGATCCATAGGTATGCCCCTTCTCTGTCTCTCCGCTCTGCCCGTGACCTTCTCCTGTCTGCTGCTAGCACCCATACAGCCAACTCACGCTTGCAGGACTTCTCGCGGGCAGCTCCCTTCCTATGGAATAGCCTGCCTACCGCCATCAGACTCTCCCCTAGTCTTCAATCGTTTAAGAAGTGCCTTAAAACACATCTCTTTAGGAAAGCTTATGGCCTCCCAGAGTAACCTCTACCTTACACACCTGTCTCTTGCTCTCTCCTAAAGGGCAGCACTCTACTCTCTCCTCCAGCTCTGCTTCACTCCCATCTTATTTGATTGCTATCTCCTATCCTAATGTGTTTTACACCCCACCTCCTATAGAATGTAAGCTTATTTGAGCAGTGTCCTCTTCAACCTATCTTTCCTGTAAGTTTTCTTGTAATTGTCCTATTTAGAGTTAAATCCCCCGTCTTATAATATTGTAAAGCGCTATGGAATCTGTTGACGCTATATAAATGGCAATAATAATAATAATAATACTTACATACCAAGTGTCTCTACGTAGGACACACAGTCCAATGGATCCAAGTTCCCACCTTCCTATACTATGTGCCATCAATTAGACAAGTTTGTTACATAAGGAGTGGATACGAGTAAGTTATACAGATGTATTCAAGAAACTGGGAATTGTGAAAGACTGAGAAGGCAATTACAAAGATTAGGGAAAAATAGTCAAATTGTAAATATATTTCCACACATCTTGGCTATTTTGTATTTAATTTATTTTTTTTTTTTTAAAAAAACCTTTTTAAATCAATGGCGTAAACTAATATCAGCACATGACGTCACCTTAAATTATTAGTAATTTCCTGTGGTCGAGTCTTTTTTTTTTGCCATATTATACGTTTTGCGGTGTTTAAGAAAACAGGTTAACATTAAACATTTTGATCACTAATCCTTAGCTGTGCTTGGCCTGTGTGGACATCCTGAGTACATTAGGAGTTCACTAAGGTACAGTTGTGTACCCTGTCAGCCAATGAGGGGTCAGCACCAGGGAGTTCAGTTTTCAGATTTAGATGTTACCTCTCGACTATTTACACAAGTTGTCAAACAGATTGATCAGTATGAAACATTGATATATCATTTTCATTATATGTGGATTGTGACATTACAGCTGTAAAATCAGTGTTGCTATTTTGGTTAAGGTCATTTGCCACCTTTGGGATTTCCCTCCTTAAAATTTCCTTTAAAAGTTATTTACACCTTGAAGATTTAACTTTTCCCAGCAGTGGAATACTTTAACCCCTTCAGGACCGGCCTGTTTTTGCGATGTTTGTACGTTAAGGACCAGAGCAGTTTTAACACTTTTGTGGTGTTTGTGTTTAGCTGTAATTTTCCGCTCTCTCATTTACGGTTCCCATACAAGTTATATACTGTTTTTTTCACGACAAGAAGGGCTTTCTTTACATACCAGTATATATATTATGTCATATATTGTATTTAAAAAAAATAATAAAATATGGTGAAAAAATAAAAAATAAACATGTTTTTGGACTTTTACTTGAAAAATCTTTTACTTATCTACAAAAGCTAATGAAAAAAACTGCTAAATAGATTCAAAATTTTGTCCCGAGTTTAAAAACACCCAGTGTTTACATGCTTTATTGCTTTTTTTTGCAAGTTATAGGCCTATAAATACAAGTAGGAAATTGCTGTTTCAATATATATATATTTTAAATGTATCAATAGTGACATTGTTACACCGTTATCTGTCATAAATCCCCGAAACACACCTAACATGTACATATTTTTTAAAGTAGACAACCCAGGGTATTCAAAATGGGGTATGTCCAGTTTTTTTTAGTAGCCACCTAGTCACAAACACTGGCCAAAGTTAGCATTTATATTTGTTTGTGTGTTAAAAATGCAAAAAACGCTAACTTTGGCCGGTGTTTGTGACTAAGTGGCTACTAAAAAAAGCTGAACATACCCCATTTGCAATACCTTGGGTTGTCTTCTTTCGCAAATGGTATGCCATCATGGGGCTAATTCTCATTCCTTGGCTACCATACGCTCTCAAAGGCAACCTAACCAATCTGACAAATTTCAATAAAAAAAAAAAAAGTAAAATCAAGCCTTATATTTGACCCTGTAACTTTCACAAACACTATAAAACCTCTACATGTGGGGTACTGTTATACTCAGGAGACTTCGCTGAACACAAATATTAGTGTATCAGAACAGTAAAATATATCACAGCAATAATATCCTCAGTGAAAGAGCTGTTTGTGTGTGAAAAATGCAAAAAACTTCACTTTCACTGACAATATCATCGCTGTGATATGTTTTACTGTTTTGAAACACTAATATTTGTGTTCAGCGAAGTCTCCCGAGTAAAACAGTACCCCCATGTACAGGATTTAGGGTGTCATAGAAAGTTACAGGGTTAAACACAGTGCTAGCAAATTAAATTATCTGGACTTTTGGCCTGGGTTGGCAGGCAGGTCCCTCAAATTGCAATCATTAAAATTACTTAATTAGGTAAAAATATTACATAAATATGCACGTAGAATTTTAATATATATACATATTTATATATTTGACGTCTACGTGTATATTTATGAAATTATTTATGTAATTATGTATGTGGACATATGTATATTTCGTATTATTTTTATTTATTTATTTATACATAGATATATATATCATTACATTCTAAGTATATTTTGATATAAATATATATATATCAATATCAAAATACTGTTAGAATAAAACTGAATATATATATATAATTTTTTTTTAATTATTAAAAATTATTTTTATTTTTTGTTATTTATTTTTATTAACATATTATTTGTATTTTATAATAATATATATATACCATATATATAGTTATTATATATATTGTATATATTCGTGTGTAATTTAAATATAAGTGTATTTTTATAATTATATACGTATATATAAATATAAAAATACACTTAGTGTGACATTATATATATGATATATATACATATATTATATATAGGTATATATAGATATAATACATGTATATATAGCATATATATACACATATTATTATTTTTTTTTTACACAGATTTTTTTTTACACTTTATTTTGGATTTTTCACTTGCAGGGAGACTGCCTGTCAGCACAGACAGTCCCCCTGCAGGCAGACACATGGACACCTATTGCGGTCATGTGATCGAGTGATCACATGGCCGTGGGGTCCTGATCTGCCGAAGGGGGACTGCCTGGGCAGACAGGCAACCCCCCTGGACCGGGTGGAGCACTGATCGCCGCCGTGGGACCGACGGCGATCAGGTAAGTAGCCCAAAACCGTTATGACGGTTCAGGACCGTCAGCGGTCCAAACGCACGTTTTACCGCTGACGGTCCTGAACCGTCAGCGGTCGTTAAGGGGTTAAAAGAAATATGGGCACTATTCATTAGACACTTTTTTTTTTAATAATGTAAAGAATGCCTAGTTGGGTCTCGGGTAATAAATCCTGCATAACTATTCGCTCACTTGTCCTGGGTTACCTCCTCCGGAAGATAAAAGAAGAGGGGTTGCTCGGGGTTTGGACTACAATCCCTATTCCTATGAACTGATACTCATTAGGAAATGTAGTCTGATGCAAAGGATGGGGGGGTTTGGAAAATGAATATGCCAAAATATATTGGCTTCCGTGAAAGGGGTAGAATGTTAATCATGCAATCACGTACCTAAAAGACAGAAAATCACATTTTATTGAAACTATTAGTAAATAGGTATCACTTTCGATTTAGCAAAACATATAAAGAGGATAAGGTTAGCAACTTTTTATACCAAGTAACAAGCCTGACAATATTATAAAGGTCTAAGAACACATATGGTTTATGCAAAACTATCCACAAAATGTTGCCATAGGATAGAACTCCACCTGTGGGACCACAACAGCTTAAAATGGTCCTTTCAGTCAACTATGGCATACCAGAATGCATTAATTTACACTGGCCATCAATGCCCATAGAAGAGGTTTCAGTTGGCTAATAAACCTTCTTTATTTCTTATTCCAGGCTCCCCTTGTGGCAATAGATAGAATTGCCGGACCAATATCTGTTGAAGGTGTAGGACATAGCAGGGATTAAATATATACAGCGAAAATATGTGGACGGACTGTCTCAAAGCAGTACAGGTAATATTACTCAGGTTGGGCAACCCAGACTGGCCTCATAAATATCGGTAATTCTTATTAATTATACCTTAATGGCAGTTGGAATATCCATAGCTATACTTGTGATTAAAAATAGCGTTACACTTACACAGAAGGAAATAAACAAGACAGGCCGAAGTGATATGGAGCTGCAATGTCCTATGGAAAATCACGTAATAATAATATAATAAAAATTTAGTGTAGCCCAATTTATTGGTGGAGCATTAGTGACTGATAACTTGTCACCGATAAATAGTTTTTCCGATTGATTTGTGCTATATTCTAGATTCCACTAAGGATCAGCGTTCTATATGCTATGGCCTCAATTTAATTTGTTTGGCTCAACTATTCAAATGACTTAATACTTTTGGATAAATGTTTCAATATTTTTTTACAAATATTAAAATATCAAAAAATATATCATACAGAGAAAATATATATAAAATCTTAATTAAAAAAAAGATTTTTCTTAAAATTTTAAAAGTGTGTTACAAAAAATAATTGCAAAAGTTTATCCAAAAATATTAAATCAACTGAAAAGGGTGTCCAGAAATATTAAATCAAGACCTATATCGGGTTAATTATACAATGAATCAAACATTCGTGCTAATGGAATCATCCAGAGCTCAGATAACAGGAAAATGAATAGAAAATTATGAGACAAAAGTAGAAGGACTGAGCACTTAACATAATTAACATTTTGCCCTAAATTACTAACAGGAAGAAAGTCCGTAAGATAAAGTAGATCCTATTTTATTCGCCAACAGCATAAACACAAAGTACCCGAAAGAACCTAAAAAAAACAAAAACACAACACCTAGAAATAGGAGAGAAAATAACATGACAGATCCATTTTAAGGAATAAGACATTTTACTTTAGACCAGAATGTTTTCCTGTTAAACTGAACACATTATCTCAACAGGAGCCAATCCTTCCCAAACACATTTAAACAGAATGTTTTATATGTGCCTGTTGAAGAGAATGGAACTCAGCCCCGTACCAAGGCAATAGCTTCATGCAAAACAATCTGGTTTCAATTCTGCAGATCATTATTAGTCTCCTGCAGAAGCAATAGAGTTTCCATTACATTCCTTTCGAAGACAAAAATAATTTTGCTTGTAACAGCCGTTCGGAAAATAGATCTTAACCTGCATTGAGGAAACGGCAGATAAACAGACTTTGAAATACAAAATGTCATTTATTTAAGTAATGAAAGAACACCCCAACCCTCTAAACTCTTGCCCAACTCATTGAAATTCAAAGCACAGTGAGAAAACAAATTCAAGATTATCGGTTATCGCTTGACAAACACTTCCGCCGTTTGAGATTTAAAAAAAAAAACTAGTATAGTAATAAAGCTTTAAAGTAATTTGTATTGTGTATCAACTGCTCAACTGCTTGAAGAGGTGTGAAACAAAATATATGTAACGGGGAGTTTGGAAACAAGTGGCAATGAAATGAAAATAGAATCAGATTGAAGGTTTTCCTGTACACAAAGACCCCAATGCCCGGACATTACACATACACCAAAAATACAAATATATCAATATATGAATATGTAGTCAAAGTATAACGCACACTTTTTAAACTACTTATCTCTATATGTGGTTAGACCTGGATCGCTCAGTTGGACTACATATTGGTACATTTTCTTCCAAATTGTATGCTAATAAAAAGGAATAAACAAAACATATAAAGCAACCGCGGCTTATTGAATGACTATACTATAAAATATTAAAAATAAAAACTTGACAGTTACCCGATAGGCGTCGAAGCTCTCTAGGTTCAGATTTATTTGCAGCTCTGAGAGGCTTCCAAAAAGAATGTAATCCAAATAAGCCCTAAATATAGATGGATAGATTATTATGAACATTCGGAGATCTTAGAAATCTTAGACAGCGAGTGAGGAATGTGTAAATAGAAGTGATAATTAATAGACAATACAAATGTGTAAATCAATAAAGCTCATTAATTCATTTCAAGAAAGCCACATAATCGCTTGTTTGTTAAGTAGTTGAAGAGAACTAAGACAGGGATGGCTAATTTTGGTACTGGCAATTTTCGTAAAATTCACTTCCCATGACGTTCAACCAGAAGTCCTGCAAGATGAGGAGGGAGATGGCTGAATAGATTTGAGGTCCTCCACCTATTAATATTCTAATCTATTGCTTACTGCTCGTGGGTACAGACCCTTCTAGGGACAGCAGCTGATTTGCTCCTTTCACTTGTCCTACAAACACCCAATTAATTCAAGATATATCAAGTAAATGGTGATTAAAGGAATTCTTGCTGAAATGCGTTCGTTATGCATTAAAAGTGTGTACTCTTTATTTTCAGTTTACAAAAAGTGCAGATTTCAATAGAAATTAGCATTTTTATAAATTAACCTTGTTCACCCACCACCAATCCCCACCACCCACCATCCCTGTTTTCGGCCAAACAGCCGGTCTATTACTTCCTGGTTTGGTTTTCCTTTTAAACTTAAGAGGCAGTTAATTGCTCTAATTGCTCAAATTAGCTCCCTTGCATTTGGAAGTCTGTGATTGGACAGACACATAAAGTCTGGGTGGGGTTAGAAGGGGAGGGCTTGCAAAGGCTGCAGAAAAAAGATCTGCAGCTTTTGCAAGAAGCTTTTGACATATCCCCAATAAAACAAATGCATAATTAAATGCATACATGTACTCATTGAGGATATATTTATTAAATAGTTATTTTTTGTATTTTTGCTGTGAAGTGTCCCTTTCAGACATAGCTGAGTACACAGTCGCAGGGCAGCTGTAAAATAAACCTTTTTTAACTTACAAGGCCCCCGCTATCCCACTGCTTTCTATAATCCTGAATATGTAAATGCCTGTATTTTCTGTGTCCCCAATATGATAAAATGGATGCATTTGAATTAAAAATAAAACAAAATGCTTCATAGAGATGTCGCTGGTAAATTAGCAGAAACAAAAATTCATTTTGCATATTTCCCAGCATAAAGTTTAATACCCATCTCTTTTAAAAATGTATGCATGTTGATTTATCCAAGGAGCAGATCAACATGTTCCTTTCTGTGTCTTAAATAATCAGACATTTACACAGTGACCTGTACTCTGGAGAATGCATTAATTCGTTCCTATTGTCAGGAGGAATACAGAGCCCTCTCTGAATGCTAATGTTCTAGAGCTGATGTGACCTTGTTCTTGTGCTAAAGTCACCCTTCTAACATTATCATGGCCTTGACAATCACGTCTATTCAGGCTGCATGTAAATGCAAGACGGTTGGGCAGCATTGAATGGAAGCAAATGTCAATAATAGAAATGGGGAAAAAATGAACAGAAAGGAAAAAAAAAAAAAAGCCTCTACGTTGTTTCTATGTTCTTGTCTATCAAATTTTTCCCAATTATGCTAAATATTTAAATGTTAAAATGCTACTGTGCATATTAGTGAAACCAAGAGAAAAGGTCAGTACAGAAAGCGGATGTCAATAAGAAAATTAAATTAATGGCACCGGGGGCATGGACGATCTGGTCGAGAGAGCATTCTACAGGCGAAATGCGTACTGATCACATGATAACTAGAGGGCTAGAAAGGATTGCAGAGTGATTGAATTGTGTGTTATACGGTTTCTGCTGGGAGCAGATTAACCCCCAAAACAATCCTTTAAACAATAGCATGTGTGAATATAGAAAAATAATGCACCCAGAGCCGAGATTTATTTAATAAACCAGCGAGTGTGCAGGGAGAACTGACAAGGAAAGGGGAGATTTTATGCCGAAGTAACATCATTGGGAAAATTCTGCAACTCAATGATTTTTCCGAGTCAGTTTTTTTCATTGAAATTTGCAATTCCCTTCTCAATTTTGTTTCACAATTTCTGGTTTACTGTAAAAAAAAAATAAAAAAATAAAAAACATAGTGTTTGGAAAATATTTTCGGACTATTCCTAGGTGAGCTAGCTCTCTGTCCACAATAAATATAATTCTGGAGACATTCGTGGTATCTACTGCAGGTACTTAACGTCACAACTGTTTCCTTAACCCCTTAGATCAATAATATTTCATGGCATTATGGCATTTTTGTCCCCAAAAATTACAGTTACAATTATATGTACAGCAACCAACATATTCCACAGCACTGTACAATAGGTACAACAGGAGAACAAAAATTCTAAAAAAAACAGTGCATCTAACAGTGCGAAAAAGGACACTGTCCAACTGAGCCCTACAATCTAAAACATATTTTGTAATTATGGTTCATTCTGCCTAATTAGCATTGCCATATCTATACAACAGTGATACTATTAAATTAGTGGGACATTACATTATTATACAGGATCTTTAAAGGGGCACTATAGTCACCAAAACAACCTTAGTTTAATGAAGTAGTTTTGATGTATAGATTGTGTCTCACTGCTCAATTCTCTGCCATTTAGGAGTTAAATCACTTTTGTTTCTGTTTATACAACCCTAGCCACACCACTCCTGGCTGTGACTGACACAGCCCGCATGAAAAGAAAATGGTTTAATGTAACTGATGTAACGCACTTAAAAAAGTTGTATTTCCTGCTCTGTAAATTTAACTTTAATTAGATGCAGGAGGCTCCTGCAGGGTCTAGCAAGCTATAAACAGTGGAGGAGAAAAAAAGTTCTAAATTAAACAGAATGTGCAATAAAGTAAGTATAAACATTAGATGACTCTTTACAGGAAGTGTTTAGGAAGGCTGTGTAAGTCACATGCAGGGAGGAGTGACTATGAATGTATAAACAAAGTGATTTAATTCCTAAATGGCAGAGAATTGAACAGGGAGACTGCAGGATCTACACACTATAACCAATTTATTAAGCTGCACATACAATACACATACAGACACCACCTGCTCAAAGTAATAAATCACAAGCATTCCACCTATTAATAAGTGAGCTTAAGCAAATTACCTATGTATACAAATAAAACACAGACCTGTTTAGCAGTTATGCCCCCACCGTTCTAATATCGTAATAATAATTAATAAATATCTAAAATCAAATCACAAGGGATCAAAATCAAAGGACATGCAAAAGACCAATTATTATTAATATTATTGTTATTTATATAGCGCCAACTAATTCCGCAGCGCTTTACAATATTATGAAAGGGGTATATTTACAATAAATGAGACAATTACACAGTGACACAGGAACAATAGGTAGATGAAGGGCGGCCCTGCTCAAACAAGCTTAATTGTGTTCCACTTACAGGGCAATGAATGTACCACGTCAGAAACCATATAGTATCACTGTTGGCCGATATTTTATATCCTTTTTTTTCGTTCTTTCTTTATTTTTCGTTTTTAAAGCTCCAAAACCCCAGTGCTTTTCTCCAGGCCCTCGTTAATGCAAAGATTCATCAATAAATTATCGTGCTATTCCCTGGAGCCAAAAAAACAAATACATATAAAAGAAATGTGGGGGATGTACTGAGGCCCTGTACTAAAAGCAGTTTCCTGTAGCAGAATATAAACTTCCTTTTCTATTGGAAACTCTTAGCATTTTGCGATGCGGGGAAAAAAAATCTGTCACTTCGCATTAAATTAATGATGCCAAGCAGGTTGCAGGCATCTTCCTCTATACAATATGCTGCGGGTCACGGTTGCCTCCCTGCTGAGGTAATTTGTTGTTTGTCCTCTGCTATACAGATTATGGTGCTAGAGGCATTTCTGCTGAAAAAATAAAAAAGCTTGGAACACGAAACCAGCTATCAATCTTGTATCCACTGTAAACCTTGTTTGAGAGCAATAAACTTTTTCATTAAACGGAGAATTAAAATGTGCCTCCCTGCACACAAATACATCAGAAGCTGTGCACACGCTGATATTTTGTTACGAACAGGGCAAAGGTAATAGAGTGTTCAGGTATTTTACATTTAATTCAGTGTACAGGAGACTCTGTATTGTTTGCTGTGTATGCACCATTGCACGTCACCCCTCTAGAACTCCCTGGCTGTCTCCAGAAGGTAAGTCAGTTCTTTTAGAGCCACTCTGCATTGACTGCATATAACGATGCATGCTCTTTGCTTGTCCTTTGGCTCATTCCTTCCATCCTGTACATGTATCCAGCTCTTTCTTTCTTGATCTGTTGATCTGTGGATTTCAGACACCAGCTGGGATTTTTTCCACCAGGAGAAGCTCTGGGCTTAAGCAACCCAAACTGCACTCATAAATCTCCTCTGCCCATAATCTTTTCACCCAAGCACAATAACTACCAAACCTATGTCCATATTCTCATCACGTTAGCCAAATACCAGCTCACCCCATTCGCTAAACTCTCTCATCACCACCAGCCACATAACCAACTTACACTATTCCCATAATCCCCTCATAACCACCAGCCCCATAACCACTTTTCTCCATTCCCATAACCCCCATATTATCGCAAGCCTCATAACCACCTCTTTCCATTCTCGTAACCCCCATATTATCACAAGCCTCATAACCACCTCTTTCCATTCTCGTAACCCCCATATTATCACAAGCCTCATAACCACCTCTTTCCATTCTCGTAACCCCCATATTATCACAAGCCTCATAATAACCAGCTTTCCATTCTCGTAACTCCCATATTATCACAGCCTCATAACCACCTCTTTCCATTCGCGTAACCCCCATATTATCACAAGCCTCATAACCACCTCTTTCCATTCGCGTAACCCCCATGTTATCACAAGCCTCATAATAACCACCTCTTTCCATTCTCGTAACCCCCATATTATCACAAGCCTCATAATAACCACCTCATCCCATTCCCATAATCCCCTCTTCTCTATAGCCCCAAAACTATCTCACTCCATTCCCATTAACCCCTCATTACCACCACTCTTCCTTATACTAATATTGGAGTCATATTGACCCCTACAATGTTATTACAAGTCTTTTAATGTTTTTTGTTTTGTTTTATATAATGATGACTGAAATTTGTCAGGATATTTATATTGGCAGACATTTTGTGCTATGATATAAATTAAAAGTGTATATTGCCAGAGTCACTCAGAACAGAGCAGACTCCAATTTGCTATTTTCAGGCTAACAAAGATACATAACATTTCTATCCCTTCTGTAACCAGCCACTGAGTCTGAGCTAAGGAATGCATTATATAAACAAGCCAAGTGATAAGCAATGAAGCAGGGGGGTGGAAGGCTCTGTCTAAATGTTAATGAAATAGAAATAATTCTAAACACAGACATTAGTGACAGAGAAGATTAGTAATTAATTTTACTTTCTAAATTTTCAAGGTCCCATTGTAAGTAAAGGTGAAATTTAGTTTAAACTGTAAATTTTAGAAATTACAACAGGAATTGTCGACGCACTGTCTGGAGAAAATCCAAAGAAACGCTTTGAACTGACAGCAAATTTAAGTTATAGGTAGTCATATATCTAAGCCAAATGACGTCAAAATCGTCATCAGGAAAAGTTAACTGTTTCCTGGATAGGAAGGTTTAGTGAGGCGAGACTGCCCTCTATAGACCAAATACCTAAATTGCAATCTGCAGGTTGACCACACCTTCAGTTTCCTATTGGCCTTATCAACTAATGACGTACAGAGAGTCTGGCCCTTTAAAAGTTAGGACAAAGGGAAGAGAGAAGTTAGTTGGAGTTGGAAGAGTTGGAGGAATTTGGGCTTTCAGTTTCGGATATGCAGCGAGATCCATGACAGATATTCACTCTGGGACTAACATTCAAACTCTCTTGGACACTTAGAATTTTTCTAACCAACACTATTTTTACTATTACTTACATACTTCCATACAACCATTCATAAGTTCCTGGGACTACCTACTCATCTGATGAGAACATCTACGCAACTGGTAATTATGCTGGTTTTATTTAATTAATCTAAATTAATTGAAATCTAATAGCATGATATATGACTGGATAAATCACGGTCAGATTTCAATATTTAGAAATCTTAGTTAACTAAAGAATATATAGTTATAAACATTCCATTCTGCAGGTGGAATTAAGAATAATTCTATATTAGTGTGACATTATCACGTGTTAGCATACCGATTATTTTTATCCAGGTGTATTGATTTGCTCTAAATCAGATAAGATATGTTTTTAGGCAAATTAAAATCCGGTTTATAGAATCTGGTAGATTATTCTTATTGGATGGTTCCAGGAAATGATTAATGAGCTGGTTTAAATGTTATTTTATTTGAAAATCACATGAGAATAAGATATTATATGCCTAGGAGGATCTAGCCAGCATTGAAAAGGTTACTCAGTTAACTGTTAACAAGGTTTTATGGCTTTTCGCTGTGTGAAGTTTTACTTTCTGTCTGTACCCTCATAAATCTAAAGTCTTGTCAGTTGATGCTGTTAGCCATTGGAACGTGTTTTAACATTGCCATTGTATTGCATTCTTTTGTTATACTAAACATTCACTGATTAATATCATGCATGCTGCCTAATGTTAATATTATTATTATTTGTCACAATAAATTATATCTATTGTTATAACAAATTGTGATTTTATTTGTATGGAATACATTTCACTTACATGATAACGATCTCTAAGATCTAAGAGAATTGAAAGAGTGGGCAATTCTCAACTGTTTAATATTATCATCCCATAAATATCCCCACAAATTCCTTTAAAAAGGCAGATAAATTAACAAATATAATGGCAATTAAATCGAGACCTATGTGTTTGTGAACACATTTCCATGCTCATCAATACAAAGATCTAGGGTGCCAAGGTTAGTCATTTCAAGAATAACCTCTGGAATTCTGCAAACACTTATACGGACATTCCAAGCACCATAATCACGACAACCCACTGTAGTTGATATGGTGGCAGGAGCATGGCGTCCCCCAATGGAAGTAGTCAAACTGGTTTGGAATTATTTGCCTTCATACTTGGGGTCTGCACAGGTGCTGCTCTTCACCTCCACTACAGCCTAGTGGTTGAAAGCAAGCAGCGGACACTGTCAGCTAATGATCTAATAGAAGCTCTTAAGCAGGAGCTACCGGCTCTAAGGCTGAGGTAGCAGTACCCAGATTTGAAGTCAAGCCATTTTAGAACTTACAAAAAGTGGCATCTGGATACAACAGTGTGCTGTAGTGGTTATGGTGTGTGGAGTGTTCTTTTAAAAAAGATCTGCATTTTTTTTCCTGCTCCAAACAGAAATATAATTTTACTGACGAGTTCAAACTATAATTTCATATTCCCACGCTTTGCGTAATTGAATAGAGTAAAACGTTAAACTAAATAAAGCGTCTACGTAACACATTGGCTGACAATAAGTCCCTCTGGCTAGAGATTGGTAAATAGAATTAGGTTAATCTCCATGGTTCTTTGGTTAATATATAAGGGTTACCCGCTAATAGCTATTCATAAAGAAACCTAAAACACAAGACTGGATATGGATGTTGAACTTTATCTGTGACCAAATTAAATTTCCAAGCTCGAGCTCAGAATTCCCCCTCAGGAAATAAGTAGAATACAGAATTTCAATCAACAGTGTCAAGTTTGAAAAAGAAAAGAAAAAAATGAGGTAAATGAGATTTCTTTAAAAAGACAGATTTCATAATACACATTATTAGTGCATACGTAGCAGCCGATCATGTTATCCAATTTTCTTGCCGTCCAATTTTCCCGACTGACTAATAGAATGTATGAGTTCAATCAAGTCATAATATTGTTTTAAATTAAAAGGTAATTTTTTTTATTCTCAAGAGTGTGGATCAGAGGGCGCTTGCATTTGTTTAATTTCCATGAAATAAAAAAAAATGCTCTGCTCTGGTTGAGTACAGTCAAGAACCTAACAAGACAAGGTAGACAAAGAATTCAGACAAATAATAATATATTATTGGTCTTCATCATTGCTTGTCTTAAATATATATCTGCAAGGAGGTCGAGAGAAACAGGGTCTACTTTATAAGTAAACTATCACTGGGAGGCAAACAGAAGAAGAACAAACCAGTTTTAAAGATTCCAGAACACGATGAATAAGAAATTTGCAGATTCCAGGACACGATGAATGAGAAATTTGCAGATTCCAGGACACGATGAATGAGAAATTTGCAGATTCCAGGACACGATGAATGAGAAATTTGCAGATTCCAGGACACGATGAATGAGAAATTTGCAGATTCCAGAACACGATGAATGAGAAATTTGCAGATTCCAGGACACCATGAATGAGAAATTTGCCAGATCAAATTAAGCAACTGAGAGCAACACACAAGAAAAATCATTGGAGAACCATCTACACAAACACTTCTGGAACCCGGCAAAGATGTTGTAGGTAGGATAGTGCAGGTTCTTATAGTTTAAGTGGTTTGCAACTCTCTTGAGTTGTCAGAAAACATGGGAGCCTGAGTGAAAGTAGCACAATAGCTGACCCAAGGATGTAGTGATGTTGATGAGCAGATCCAAAACATGTCACAGCAATTAGAGTCAATAAAGCTGACAGACGACTGTAAGAATGGCGAACGGCATTGGGTAAGCAACAGGGGGACATGAGGTGACAAAGGAGCTATAGGATTTCTGGTTAACAAATAGTGTGGCGGTTTTGATACATTCTACCTTATTGCAAGTAGCTGCCTGCACAACCTGATTTGCCTGTAAAGTTTAAGAGGAGCATTTGGTTAACAGTTGTCCGAGAATGTAATGTAGCTCAGGGGTTATTAAAACGGGATCACCAGCAGGCTAGGATTTAGACATCACCTACCTACATTCCATTGACTACAACCTAGACTGTTGATGGTTCTTGAAGACTGTTTTGAAAACCATTGACGTGAATACTTTTACAGTAGGGTTTGCCTACAAGGATCTCAGCACCTGAACTTCCTGCCTGTACAGATCAATAAAAGTAACAATTACCACACATTCTAGAATAAACTGAAGACGTAACATTTTGTTGGGATCCTTCTTCATCAATGTCAATTTCTTCATTATCTTCCTTTATCCTACTTTGTTATTATCCACTCTGTCCTATGGGTTATCTTAAAGTTTATTCTCCTTACAGGTTCCAGGTGCATAGAAGATATTTCCGTTTACGCATTTTATACCATTACCAATAAATTGATACATTATACAATAAAATGGCATTAAAAAGTAGAATTCTGTTGGATGAGCTTTTTAGAGTAAGAATTTCATTGGTTTCAAGTTTATTGGGCTTGTAGACCATGTTGTCCGGGCAATATGGCACCACATTACTCTGGGAGATAACAGGAGTAATAACTCCTTCACATCTCATTTCCCTATAGTCACTGTTTTCCCCAGTGTAGTAATATCCGTTCCCTTGGCACAGATCTCTGTGGAGATGTAATTCTAGCACAGAGAATATTTATTTCAGAACTTATAATCTCTCTTGACATCATCGTATTTAAAAACTGCAAATCCGTACCCTCGGCACCCACCCAGAACTAGGACTGTAACCATTGTTTACAAACCTCGGCAAACAGAGCAGGACCTTTAACTAGAAGTACTTAGGACATTTTAATTAATATACTGTAGCTTGTCATGGGCATCAGGAGAGAAAGAACCAAGAGCCAAGAACAAAGCTGCACATCTGTTGTATGAATTCCTTTTTTGCATCTCATTGTCTGGCTTGTTCTGAAATATGCCTCTTACAAATTACTTCTTCCTAAACTTCCCATCTGTTCCTAACCCCAGGGATCTGTTCAAAGAATGAGATCATGGGTCTCGCCTTGCAGGGACAGTAAAATAGTATATGTATGTATGTATATACACACACACACAAACACACACACACACACGCAAATAAAGAATGGCTTAGTTAATTTAACTTGTAAATGCATCATGTGACGGAATCATTTTTCTCTGCAAATAAATTAATCTGGACATGAGAATAAACCACATGTAAGTTACAATATGTGGCTCATTTATATAATGGTGGAGTGCTAAATAAAAGGGTAATCTTACCTCATTAAGATACAGTAGTATCTGGGAGGTCAGGGTGGCAGCATATAAATTAAGGAAAGAAAAACCAGAATATAGTGCAGATAGCCATCAAACGTGAAATGTTACAATAACTGTGGTAACTAGATACACTCAGATGTATGAGAGCCTAGGGACAATACGGCTTACTATTCGCGTAGTTATGCCTTTCAAGATCGCATCACACCTTCTTCTTATGAATTAGTCCCACTCAGGAAAAGAACAAAGACAATAACAATAGTGCAGTCTGCTGCATTCACTCAAGTGAAGATAAGAAACTTGAATTTGCTCACCTTTACTAGAGTCTATCAGTCCTTGGCTTTAGGGGTAAAAAGCTCTGTGCCAATTAGGGGATGTCACTACCCACTGAGATTGAGTTAGCTATATATCTATGTGTGTGTGTGTGTGTGTGTGTATAACAGATGAATGACTAGTTGACTAGATACATTTATCCATGTGTGTTACACTCAGTAGCTACTTTCTTAGATTGACTTTTCTAATATCAAGTAAGACCACTATATCCTCATTACAGCCTGAATTACTTACAGCAAGGATCCAATACAGTGGTGGAAACATTCCTTACATCAGATAACAAACATCAGTAATATTCTCACGAGCACAAGTGTGCTGCCTCCACCTAATGCACACTCACTAGAGTGTAGTATTGAAGGACCTAACGTGTGCCAGAAAATATTCCCCACTTCCTTACACCTACACCATGCAATGTCTGCTATCGCAGTATTTGTTAGTGAAAATTCAACAGATGTGATGAAAAAGATTGCAGACATTGGCAAAACTACAAATGCCACAGGCCCCTGCTGCATAAAGGTTTACAGAATAAAATCAGTCCCCATAGACCAGAACGAGAAGCTCCTGATTTGTGAAGAATGTTGCTGTTATAAGAGGTGATCTACGCCTCTGTTGTTTGCACATGGTTTGTTAGCAGGAGGAACTTTCAATGAAAACATATTTTTATGTTTGAAATATTTTTTTCATATTTGTTTTAATGCATTATTCATAGAATGTTACAAAAAAATGGTCACTTCACTCCTGGTGTTATGGGCAAATGCAAATATTACAAGTTTTAGAATGAAATGTTGTATTTCTTAAACTGTGTACTTTGTCTTTAAGAGATATTGCAAACTGACAAGGTGTTAGAAATGGAACATATTATTTTTCATAGATGTTTATTTAAGCAATAACCCCAGGTCATTACATGTTTGCGCCATTTTGCCCCAGACGAATTACAATAACAATAATGCATAAACAAGCTTCAAGGCTATACTAAGACTCTTTCAGTACACAATATACTGTGGTAACCCCAAGTTAATGGAACTTCCCCAAATCCGGGAATCTCCCACGACTGTGCACTTACGTCTTAGTATAAACAACAGATAAGCTATTCAGACTTTGGGAAGCCATCTTGTCTCTTGAACTTGATGGAAGTTCCCCAGGTCCGGGAGTTTCCCATGACGTGTGCACTTGCTTTTAGTTATGGACTTTTTCATATTTGAACTATGGTGACTCTAAAATGACGACACTTAAGGTATAAATAGGTGTACTTTTAAAATGTTAGGAAACAGAGGAGAGACTTGGAGACAGACGCTGCTCCATCTTAAAATGACTGAGAGGCTGACATGATGACATGTTCAGAAGGGTATGTTAACCTATTAATGATATTTGCAAGCATTTAATTTCATCTTATAAACTCTGCTATAATGGATTTGATATGTCTATATTTATATTTTTATATAATAAATATCTAAAAGACAAAATCTATGGCTTCCAAGACAATCCTTATTTTATATTGTATTCTCAATTATTTACACATGTTAAATAGAGGATCTCTTACTAACTATATAACATTATGGCTAAGATATCTGTATGGTTAGCCCTGCTAAGTTCTATGCTTTAAGACATTATAGAGGTAAATAAGGGAACCGCAAGCGGTTACAATTGGCGACCACGAAGGGACTTGTACTTGGAAGCGTTAAATACAAAATAATAAATACCTAGGTAACCTCTTATACGTAAGAGAAGACACAATACTTTGTCATGGCACAAGTCTTGAAATATCAAGAATCTATTGAGCTATTTGCAGCCCAGACTCAGAGAGAGATCTTCATCATTAGAGATGATTTTAATGTGAACTTGTACAATGTGCTTTAAGTTCTGGTGACAGGTACATTGTAATTAGCATACAATGCTGAAATTGTGGATCTTAATATCATAAGAGAGCAAATATACATATTTGGTAAACTCCCTGATATGCCTAATACACCAGCACAGCATTGCCCATTAGTTCCAGGACAGTGGATTGCAGGCAGGGGGATATGTTCTCTTTGTAGCTGCGTAGTATGCATGCGCAGGAAAAAGATTAATGCAAAATGTTGTCAAAAGAAAAGTGATAAGACAGAGAGCGATGAAATTTGAAGTCTAATTCCAAGAATGCAAAGAAAATTGCATTATGGCTTAATGAAAACATTCATGCAACAGACAGACAGGACTTTTAATTATTGAATTACTGCGTTCTGGATTCTAATGTCCACTATATATGAAAAGTTTCATAAAACAGTGATAATTTCCATATTGTCAGTTACGCTAGCTGTTGATTGAAAATCAGGAATTATAACAGCATAACTATTTTTGGAGTCTGGAGTTTCCAGCCAAGGTTGCGGAGATACAGAGACATGTAAACATTCCAAGGAATTGAGAAGTCGTTGGTTTATATTCCAAATTATGAACAACATTATTACATACAGCCATAAAGAGAAAGACATGGCTTTTAATACATTCAGTGCAGTACAATGCAGTACACTGCAGCATATATTTTATATAATATATGCTAACTAGCTCATATTTGTTCCTAAACAGAGTTGAAATTATACTACCCTCCTAGAAAAAATGCAACCGGTGGTTATACATCCTTTGCTTCCCTAAATGCTCTGCAAAAATAAATATTTATAAAATGATTAAAACTAATATATATGTAAGATAAATCAGGGCAAAATAAAATTGTAATTATACAGGATATGATAACTTTTAAACTGAAATTATTAAATGCTTATTTAAATAAAATGTTAAATACATTTACAGCTTTAAATGTGACCAAAAGATACTAAATGATGTGTTAAGCAGCCAGCCCAATTCACTAGAATAGCATAAGTATTCTACTATTTAAAGTGCACAATCCCTGCACATAATGACTTTGCTTACTCAGGTACAGTCTTTAGTCGATTGCAATGGCAGGATTAAAATCCACCAATTTTAAAAGGGAAAGTTTACTTAAATAAGTGGTACTTTCCCACTGTACCTGTATTGCTAGCAGTAAGGAAATTAGAACAATGATATTGTACTACTGACTGTAATCAGATCAGACACATGTAATCTCAGTAAATTTCATAAACTAGGTTTTCATAAAATAAAATAAGATTAAATATCAAAGTTGTTTATAAATAAATGTATATAGACCAGGCAATAAGAGCATTCAGCAGCCTGTTTTCTCAGAACCAGAAACGGATTTATAAAAAAAAAAAAAAAAAGTAGGTTTTAAAAAAGTCCACAGTCAACCACACATGATGGGGGAAATAATTGCTTCTTTAACAGCTATATGCTGCCGCAATTATGTATATAAATACAGATTAAGGCACAGCGTAGAAATAAAAATACAGTTTCAAATCTCATATATGGGGATTCAGTTCCACCACATATTGGTGTATCTTACACTAATTCCAGTGGTAGATAGTGCTAATGCTGAAGGAGGCTAATTTTAATAATAATAATAATAATAATAATAATAATAATAATAATAATAATAATAATAATAATAAGTTGTAAGAGCATTGTGAATATATATAATGCAAAATTAATTGGATATTGCAAAGCCTGCAATATTCTAAACAGACATTAAAATCTAAGAAAAAAGAAAAATAATAATGCATAAAGAATAATGCATAAAAAAATGCAGTGTCAATTAAAGTGATAATACTCTGATATATTAAATCACATTGCATATCATATATCTGCTATATGAAAAGTATAATTAAAGTGACTTTACTGTCCAAAGCCCCCTCACATCTATTTTATAGAATCTATACTTTTCTGTGGTCACCTCCAAAGGGGCCTCTGAAACTGGGGGGCTGAGGAGGGGTGCTCATCCTAAGAGGAATCAGATTTCACACTTAAAATAAAATAAAATAAAATAAAAAAAATATAATAATAGAAGAGGTATTGTGGGAACATCCAGAACATGCATTTTTGTATATAATCTTAATTTGCAGATATTTTATGCCTTAAAGACATATAAAGGATATTTAATGAAATATGCAGGTATCTTTTTAAAAAATTAAGCAATGTTAAAAAAATAAAATAAATAATAATAATAAAAAATATATATATTTTTACCACAATATAAACAGCTTTGTTAAACAGATTTAAGTACAAGTACTTATGTCAAGAAATATACCGAATCCGTTTACAACAGGCAAGTTTAGCATAAATGCAAAGTTGTTGTTTTTTGGGGATTTATTATTGCCCAAGAAATCTCTGAACATATTCAGAATTTTTGACAGCAGCAAGTAAGACAGCAGATTGCAATGGACACCATTACAATATTGCTTTACCGATTGAGGTCAGAGCTTTAAAGAATAAATAAATAAATATTCTATGGCCCGCTAGAACACTGGCTTTTAACCCCTTCAGGACGGAGTCAATAGTACACGTTCTGATCAAAACAAAACGTAAACAAAAACTGGAATTTGCGCTATATGTCTGTTCACCCGTAGTTCCCCTCTTTCATATTATATGCACCCACACTTATTATATATCATTTTGTTCAGGAGAAACAGGGCTTTCATTTTATATCAAATATTTATATATGAAACATAATTTATTATGAATAAAATTTAAAAAACTGTGAGAATTTTTTTTTTTTTTTTAATTTGTAGTTCCGCCTCACATTTTAGCTGTACATGTCATAATACTGTTAGGTTTTACTGCAACAAAAAGCACATATTTGTAATCAGCGATGTCTCACGAGTACAACAGTACCCCCTATTAACAGGTTTTATGGTGTTTTGGAAAGTTACAGGGTCAAATATAGAACGTTCCATTTTCAATTTGAAATTTGCCAGATTAGTAATGTTACCTTTGAGACAGTGTGGTAGCCCAGGAATGAGAATTACCCCCATAATGGCATACCATTTGAAAAAGTAGACAACCCAAGGTATTGCAAGTGGGGTATGTTTAGTCTTTTTTTAGTAGCCACTTAGTCACAAACACTGGCCAAAGTTAGCGTTCATATTTGTTTTTGTGTGAAAAAAGCAAAAAACTAATATTTGGCCAGTGTTTGTGACTAAGTGGCTACTAAAAATTACTGGGCATACCCCATTTGCAATACCTTGGGTTGTCTACTTTTGCAAATGGTATGCCATCATGGGGGTAATTCTTATTCCTGGGCTACCATACGATCTCAAAGGCAACATAACTAATCTGGCAAATTTCAATGTCAAAAAAATGAAATGCAAGCCTTATATGTGACTCTCTAACTTTCCAAAACACCATAAAACCTGTACATGGGGGGTACTGTTATTCTCGGGAGACTTCACTAAACACAAATATTAGTGTTTTAAAACAGTAAAACATATTACAACAATAATATAGTCCATAAAAGTGCCATTTGTTTGAAAACAATGCAAAAAACTTCACTTTTACTTAAAATATCATTGTTTTAATAAAATTTACCAGTTTTAAACACTAATATTTGAGTTCAACGAAGTCTCCCGAGTAAAACAGTACCCCCTATGTACAGGTTTTATGGTGTCTTGGAGAGTTACAGGGTCAAATATAGTGCTTGCGAATTAAATTCGCTGCACTTTCTCCCTGTGTTGTCAGGCATGTCAATCAAATTTTAATTAATCAAATGACATAATTATGTTAAAAAATGACTTAAATATATACGTAGAATTTTAATATATATGCATTTATAGGTATTTAAATTCTACGTGCATACTAATGTAATCTTTTATGTAATTATATGTATTTATCTCTATATATATATTTGCGGTTATTTGCATTTTATATATAGATAGATATATATAGAATGTCATTCTAAGTGTATTATGTTACCAATATATATATATTAATAGCAAAATACAGTTAGAATGAAATTACATATGCATATATAATTTATTTTAAATTTTGTTTCAATATTTTATTTATTTATTTTATTATTTTATTTATTTATTATTGTAATTAGACGTATTTATATATAATATATGTGTATATATCTATTATATATATAATATATATACATATTATATATATGTAACGTCATTCTAAGTGTATTTTAATATTAATATATATACTTATATTAGTATTAAAATACACTTTGTATGACGTTACATATATATAATATGTATATATATATTATATATATAATATATATACATATTATATATATATATAAATACTTTTAATTTAATTTTACACATGTTTAATAATTTTTTTTTACTCTTCCTACCAGCAGGGGGACTGTCTAATATTTTAGACAGTCCCCCTGCTGGCAGATCCATAGCCAGCTATAGGGGGCCATGTGATCGCTCTTTGAGAGCGATC
Organism: Pelobates fuscus; assembly: GCF_036172605.1. Lineage (NCBI taxonomy): Eukaryota > Metazoa > Chordata > Amphibia > Anura > Pelobatidae > Pelobates > Pelobates fuscus. The sequence continues at coordinate 154,793,265 of NC_086325.1, read as the reverse complement.
ACATGGCCCCCGGGGGCCTCATTTGCCGGAGGGGGGCTGCCTGGGCTGTCAGGCAGCCCCCCAGAAGAGGATCGCGGCGGAGGTAAGTAGCTGCGATCTTCTGGGGGCTTAAGCCGTTACGGCGTTCTATGCCGCCGCAACGGCTTTAAAGCCCATTAAAGCCGCGACGGCATAGAACGCCGTAACGGCGTTAAGGGGTTAATGAACAGTTTGCACAACACTTATAACATAGTTTGTTATACTGCACATTATAGCTGTGACATAATATACAGGGTAAAAATACTATTTCACTGTTTAATAGACTTACCCAGTATTTAAAGACGACATGTTTCTTGCAAAGTCATCTGGACTTTGAGGGAGTTTCTAACTATGTTTAATTAACCCCTTAACGACGCTAGACGGTTCAGGACCGTCATCGGCATTTTTGCGTTGCCGACCGACGACGGTCCTGAACCGTCCTAAATTTAAGAGGTACTTACCCGATCGCCGTCGTTCCCACGGCGGCGATCGGCGTTGCTCCCGTTGTGGGGAGACTGCCTGCAGCCCAGACAGTCTCCCCATGGCGGATTAGGACCCCTGTGGCCATGTGATCGCCCAACAGGGCGACCACATGGTCACAATAGGTGTCCAAGTATCTGCCTGCAGGGGGACTGTCTGTGCTGACAGGCAGTCTCCCTGCCAGTGTAAAATCAAAAAAAAATTAAAGTTATAGTGAATAAAAAAAAATATTATATATGTGTATATATATATATATGATATATAGACATATATTATACCTATATAATATAGGTCTATATATCATATATATAATGTCATGCTAAGTTTATTTTTATATTAATATGTACATATATTAATATAAAAATACACGTATTATTAAATTACACACATATATATAATATATATATAATAACTATATATATTGTATATATATATTATTATAAAATACAAATAATAAGTAAATTAAATTAAATTAAAAAAATAAAAATAATAATAAAAATTTTAAAAAAAATTATATATCTATACGAAATTTTATTCTAACTGTATTTTGATATTAATATATATATATTTATATCAAAATACACTTAGAATGAAATTGTATATATATCTATGTATATATAAATAAATAAAAAGAATATGAACTATTCATATGTCCATATACAAAATTACATAAATAATTATATAAATATACATGTAGACTTCAAATATATAAATATGCATATATATTTAAATTCTACGTGCGTATTTATGTAATATTTTTACATAATTAAGTAATTTTATTAATTGCAATTTGAGGGACCTGCCTGCCAACCCACGCCGAAGTTGCAGAGAATTTAATTTGCTAGCACTGTATTTTACCCTGTAACGTTCTACGACACCCTAAAACCTGTACATGGGGGGTACTGTTTTACTCGGGAGACTTTGCTGAACACAAATATTAGTGATTCAAAACAGTAAAACATATCACAGCGATGATATTGTCAGTGAAAGTGACTTTTTTTGCATTTTTCACACACAAACAGCACTTTTACTGATGATATAATTGTTGTGATACATTTTCCAGTTTTGAAACACTAATGTTTGTGTTCAGCAAAGTCTCCTGAGTATAAAAGTACCCCCCATGTACAGGTTTTATAGCGTTTTTGAAAGTTACAGGGTCAAATATATGGGTCAAATATTTTTACATTGAAAATGGCCAGGTTGGTTACGTTGCCTTTGAGAGCGTATGGTAGCCCAGGAATGAGAATTACCCCCATGATGGCATACCATTTGCAAAAGAAGACAACCCAAGGTATTGCAAATGGGGTATGTCCAGTCTTTTTTAGTAACCACTTAGTCACAAACACTGGCCAAAATTAGCGTTCAATTTAGTTTTTTACTTTTTTCACACACAAACAAATATGAACGCTAACTTTGGCCAGTGTTTGCGACTAAGTGGCTACTAAAAAAGTCTGGACATACCCCATATTGAATACCCTGGGTTGTCTGCTTTAAAAAAAATATGTACATGTGGGGTGTTATTCAGCGATTTATGACAGATAATAGTGTTACAATGTCACTATTGATACATTTTAAAAATGTATGTTTTGAAACCGCAATATCCTACATGTACTTATAGCCCTATAACATGCAAAAAAATAGCAAAAAGCATGTAAACACTGGGTATTTTTAAACTCAGGACAAAATTTTGAATCTATTTAGCAGTTTTTTTCATTCGCTTTTGTAGATGAGTAAAAGATTTTTCACATAAAAGTCAAAAAACATGTATTTTTTTCAATTTTTCATCATATTTTTTCATTTTTTTAAAATTAAATTACATGAGATTATATAAATAATGGTATGTAAAGAAAGCCCCTTTTGTCCTGAAAAAAACAATATATAATTTGTATAGGAACAGTAAATGAGAGAGCGGAAAATTACAGCTAAACACAAACACCACAAAAGTGTAAAAAGATGCCTGGTCGCAAATGTACAACATCGCAAAAAAAGTCCAGTCCTTAAGGGGTTAAATAATTAATTTACTAAAGAAAAGAAAAAAGGTTTTGTTTTTTTCCCTGCAAGTGAGTTTTCAGCGCAAGGTCATCTTGTGTTCACAGACTATTCGGATTTTAAAAAAAGCTGTTCTTTATCTCACACTACGAACGGCCTTGTAATTCCTATGCACACTAAAAGCTGGCTTTTAAATGTTATTGTTTTAACTTTAATATTTCATAGTTAATACAGAGGATAAAGTAATTTAAAGAAAGTATATTAGAAGTATATTAATTGATAGGATTTCATTTATCTATTTTGGTCCACTGTAAACTGATCTCGAGTCTCAGTCTGGTGTTCAAACAGTTTTTCTTACGATACGTCGTGTGTTTATATCCACAACTGCATTTTGCTTTGTGGTAACAAATTGAAAGCCTGGCATTGTAATACGTGTATGGACATGCTTATAACAAAGCATGGGCCCTCTCCTCATATAGTTGGCCGTTAACAGGCACTTTGATTCACTGTGTCTGTGGTCACTGGATCACAAAAGCATACCCTATCTCTCAGTCATGATGCAGAGTTTATGCTTGCAAGGATATCCAGACCTTATCCACCTGGTATCCGTATAAATACTCCTATCGTTTAGAGGGGTTAATTATATAATAACCATTGAAGGTAATATGTTGGTTCTTCCTATAGAGGAAAAATAGACTTGCCCTGAAAGCTTTTTCATGGCTAGGACAAGCTCTTATAGAGAGAGGTAATGTACTTCTGACTCCTGAAAAGGAATATTGATGGTCCAATATGGGAAATACTGTAATTCATGTGTTTAGTAATCATAAGCATTTGCTTATTGTCACATTACTGATGTACTGTTTATTGAAATATTAATATCTAACGTACTTTTTGAATTACTATACATTGGAAGTTTGCCAACATCTCATGGTTATAAATGTGTTTTTGTATGTGTTGATGCATGTACCAGGTTTACTTGGATATATCCTGTGCGAAGTGCAACCTCTGATACCACGTTTTCTAGTCTCACTTCCTTAGTATGCATTTGATAATCCCAGGACCATCCATTTGGATGGTGGTCCTGCAGTTACTGCAAAGGAAACCTAAAACTGGGCAACCACATTTGGGTTACTTTGGGATTTCAGTGCCCCAACCACCCCCAAAGTAGTGGGGTTGTGGTCTGGGAAAATGCTGAGGTAAATGATTATTAACCAAGTTACTAGTTGCTTGCCCCACACAGTGGTATCTATTTATTCCTATGGTACATGTGAGCATTCACAACATACCTGATGATACAAATGGTGAGACACCATATGAAATGTTACATGTTTTTCACTGACAATTATATTTCTGCACCAGGGAGACCTTAGAACCATTGGTTCTATTGGAGAAATTTAGGGAATTTTTTTTTTGCACCACCAACTTTTTCTTACTGTTGGCCAGCTTGTCCTGGAGAGGGTGACTCCGAGAACTTTTACTACAGAGAACAATCAGAGCCAACCGAGAACAGTAAGTTTTGATATTTTACAACCTCACAGAACCACTGACTGACACAATGGATGCTGTTAAAGATGACAAGATAAAACAAACAGAGGATGACAGAAATGCCACCAGAACACAGCTGACTATCAAAGCGCCTCACAGTACAAGACGCAGATTGTTGCCTACAACTCAGAAAACGTGGTTAATAGGAAAGAGCAGAAGAAGAGGAATATAGATTTCCTACTGGAGTGAAAAAACATCCTGGAACAATATTCTGTAACAATGAACTTTATTATGACATTTGGTGGCATATGAATTTGAATTCGGCAGAAACATATCAATTAACGAAAGAAACCTTGATTCAATTAATAAATAATAACATCACACACCCACTAAGAGCAGATGCCCTGCCAAGAGAATGGAATATAAAAGACCAGAATCTGTCAGAAACCTGACATCACGGGACACTTGTACTAAAGCACGATTTGCAGCTTTTCTTAAACTCTACATATTATGTACATACCTGCAAAGCAAGGAACTCCTGTAAACAAAAACACGGATACATTGATACAACAAGGAATCTGTAATGGTTCTGTTGCAGATGGATGTGATCTACCGATGTACTCCTTGCTCTTTTGGTATAACTATACCAATCAAAACGTTAAATGGCTCCATAGAATCAAACGACAAAGGATTTTTGCTATATTCTGGACTTCCAGGAATGTGGTGCATGGACAGAAAAATGATAATTACTAAAGCAATCATGCTTTTTTTTCCCCCTGTATCAGAAATGTGTCAGTGACAACGTGTAATACAATACAGATACTATAATTAATGGTATCAAATAAACACATAATGTGTTAATTACAAAGGTGGATAGACTTTGTGAATATCTGAAACGCAATTGAAGATTTTTGCTAAAATGCCATATGCAGCTGCAGTCTGGCCTACAAACAAATATATTAGACATATATGTAAGAGCTAATTACCCAGATGAATAATTGAATCATGATAGTTAAAGATCATACGATTGCAATAACAACTGCAATAATGAATCATGTTTTAACCTTAAAAGAAAGTGTAAACTGTTTTTATTAAATGAGAAACTACTCGATATTCGTTTAAGTTTGCAGAGTGGTATAATTAATATAAGTGAAGTACTTCAACAGTTAAAATTTAACTGAAAGACAGGCAGAAACTTTACTTCACCTATCATAAAGTTTATTTATAATGATAAACATATTCAGTCTGCCATAGCTAAGGCCAGTCAATGGAAAGTCAAAGAGTATTATGGATTAACCCGTCTACGTGAGATACATGATGATTTTGGAAATTGATCATTTAGGTCACCTATTGCAAACTGGTGAAAAGATGTCAAAAATATAAATTCAACATCCATACCACTCTATGTATATATATTAAAATACACATAATCAAATATTTTATCGGTTTTTCAAATACCAAGGAAATGTTATTTGGTTTGTGATGGTTAAAGGTACATAAAAGTACCTATACAAAGGTAGTGTTAAAATATAAATACCTTCAATATTGTATCTGAGTGCTTTCTTAACTCACTTTTAGAAATAATAAATATCCAAATCATCTTAAGTTACACCCAACAGTCGCTGGTAAATATATTTAAACAATTAAGATTCTCATTGTTAAGCATCCAATCTTACGAACGTGACTTTCCACAATGGCTGTCAGATCTTGGTAAAAAAAAAAAAGTTTTTTAATTCAATTTTTGGGTGTTTCTGGTATTTTAAGCCACTAATAACTGTAGTTATTATATTATCTAACCGTAACTTAGGGAATAAGTTGTCTTCTACCTAACAGGACAAAGAAAGATAATTAACGTCATATTTCCAATTAGCAACTATTCTAAATATATTGAGGGATTTTGAATAAAAGAGTATTTTTTAACATTTAAATAGAATTTAATTGTATATACCATTGTGAACAAAGGTGGTAAATACTTTGCTGCTTCAAAGTATCCTTATATCTCTAAATCATATACAATGGTTTATCTTTAAAACAAAACACTACAAAGATTAACTATGTTACTATTTCATCTATCATCATTATTATACAAAGTATAACAACAAATGTAAAGATTTTTCCACAGATTTTACCTGTTAACATTTTTAGCACAACAGCACCTGATGTCATTGAGATGTCTATCACTAAGATGTTACAAAGATTCCAATCCAGCAAAAAGAGGCGTTCTTGAGAATCCACTTCGATTGCTGTATCAACATAACATTTACTATAATGGGATCCATGTCACTTCAGACAATGTCTTGGAAATGCTGTCAATTAATTTATTCCGTAAAAGAATATCGGAGAATATCCAATCTATACACATCATAAATGGTGTAAAAATATTTCATGGAAAAAAACTAAATAAAAAGCAAAGACAAAAGCTTTGCTCATTTTAATCAACCACCTTTACAGGAAAAGATCACACTACGGATGTTTTACTGTTACAACAATGATCAAAGATGCTGGGAGCACAAAAACCTAAAGAATGTTGGAGAACTTTGGTTCACTAATTTAAGGAAGAAATGCTCTACAATGCCCACAGTTTAATGGAGAGGGTGTTATGGGCAAATGCAAATATTACAAGTTTTAGAATGAAATGTTGTATTTCTTAAACTGTGTACTTTGTCTTTAAGAGATATTGCAAACTGACAAGGTGTTAGAAATGGAACATATTATTTTTCATAGATGTTTATTTAAGCAATAACCCCAGGTCATTACATGTTTGCGCCATTTTGCCCCAGACGAATTACAATAACAATAATGCATAAACAAGCTTCAAGGCTATACTAAGACTCTTTCAGTACACAATATACTGTGGTAACCCCAAGTTAATGGAACTTCCCCAAATCCAGGAATCTCCCACGACTGTGCACTTACGTCTTAGTATAAACAACAGATAAGCTATTCAGACTTTGGGAAGCCATCTTGTCTCTTGAACTTGATGGAAGTTCCCCAGGTCCGGGAGTTTCCCATGACGTGTGCACTTGCTTTTAGTTATGGACTTTTTCATATTTGAACTATGGTGACTCTAAAATGACGACACTTAAGGTATAAATAGGTGTACTTTTAAAATGTTAGGAAACAGAGGAGAGACTTGGAGACAGACGCTGCTCCATCTTAAAATGACTGAGAGGCTGACATGATGACATGTTCAGAAGGGTATGTTAACCTATTAATGATATTTGCAAGCATTTAATTTCATCTTATAAACTCTGCTATAATGGATTTGATATGTCTATATTTATATTTTTATATAATAAATATCTAAAAGACAAAATCTATGGCTTCCAAGACAATCCTTATTTTATATTGTATTCTCAATTATTTACACATGTTAAATAGAGGATCTCTTACTAACTATATAACATTATGGCTAAGATATCTGTATGGTTAGCCCTGCTAAGTTCTATGCTTTAAGACATTATAGAGGTAAATAAGGGAACCGCAAGCGGTTACACTGGAGTGTCCCTTTAATTTTTGTTTTTTTTACAAACAACCTGTTTACACATATGTGACCAGCAAACCAATGCTGTCATATGTGTAGTGGTCACTTGATCCACTTCTGTTGTGCTCCTTTTAAGTGTGTGCACACCCAAACATGTGCATGATAACAAATGCAAACACACACTCTCACACAAATACCAAGATAGGGAGTATACACCAGGAACATCTTCACGTCAGTGTGGGGAAGAGATAATCCTATGAATACGATGTAATTCGCATGCAATCAGACCCCTGTTCTGATGACAGACCCACACAGTTGTGAAAATTAACAAAAACAAAGTATAAATATACAATTTTACATTTAGGACTCATTAGCTTTTTTAAAATGCTTATTTTTTATGATTAAAATCCAAATTCATTAAAGATTTACATAATTACAATAAAAAAAAAGGAAAACCAAAAATAAAACAAAGCCAAAATTAAAAATATTAGTTACATCACTAGTTCCTGGTCAATAAAAGCGTTACCTTCAATCTGTAACGACAGTAGAACCAAATGGGTATGGATAACCCCTCATGGTCGAAACGTTGGCGGTCCTCATCTTAGTCTTCAGTAACATAACCAGAATTGACAATGTGTCCTGCTGATGAATCGTACAAAATGAACTCTGTATAGACAATTAGATCAAGGTCAATAATTTTTATAGATCAATTTATAAACATGATTTTTAATGACATTTTCACTGTGAGTCTGTGAACTCATTTTTCACCAAAAACTCTAGGAAACCATTTACTATATCTCTAATACAAATGTTCTGTTCATAACAATGTATTAGCTTTTTTTTCCCATCTAGTTTTCCATATAATGGGCCCCTGAAGCTGTTGTTGAACTATATTTCACATAATCCTTAGCTGCTGGTCAATTATGGGAAATGTAATCCCATAGCAGACGAGGGTCTGCCCTAGGAATGATTATGTTTGACCATGTAAGGGTCATGCGAGAGTGTTTCTTATGTTTCATGTGGATTATTAGTGAATTGTGGTCTGTACTTTCTCCGCTATTTTTTCTGTACCTTTTCATTGCTGGTTATACATCTGTATTTGAGTAGACATTTATTTAAAGGGACACTGTAGTCACCAGAACAACTACAGCTTATTGTATTTGTTCTAGTGAGTAGAATCATTCCCTTCAGGTTATTTTCAGTAAACACTGTCTTTTCAGAGAAAATGCAGTGTTTACATTACAGCCTAGGGATACCGCCACATGCCACTCCTCACATGGCTGCTAGAGGTGCTTCATGGGGCAGTGCTGCACAGTGTGACTGACATTCAGTGGCTCCACCCTCTGCATGCAGACACTGAGCATTCCTCATAGAGATGTATTGATTCAATGCATCTCTATAATGAGATGCTGACTGGCAAAAAGCATTTGGCTCTGCCCCCTGATCCTGCCTCCTTGGCTGAGATCATCAAAAATTACAATCTCAGCAAATCCAATGCTTTCCTATGGGAAAGCATTGTGATTGGCTGAGATCATCACTTCTGAAGATGTCAGCCAAGGAGGGGCAAAGCCAGAGCCAGCAGACTGGAATAAAGGCAAGATTTTAGGGCAAGGGGGCAAGATGATGTTTTTAACATTATAGGGTCAGGATACATTTTTGTGTTCCTGACCCTATAGTGTTCCTTTAATTATTACAATATAGATACATTCACTGGTACATTTTATGTTTTTGCTTGAACTTCTCTCCCACTCTATATCAAACCAAAATTAGAACCCAAGAGGTCCTGTAGAATATTGCATATTCTATGTTTCTATTGATTATATATGGATGTGTGGATTGACATAAGTAACAGATGGTATAAGTCACAAGTCTTTCTTTGTCTGAGAGGTCTGGAATGTAAGTTGGGGGTTTTGTCCTTATATGGCTAGAGTTATAGTCTGACGTCATTATGGTCATATCTATATAGTAACTGAACACGAGGTCTCTCGCTCTCTTGGCTCTTGGCTCTCTCTTGATGGAAAGATGTAAGGATTTAACTCTCCCGTCAGAAGTCCAGCAATTACCATCTGCTGTTGAACATTCATTATCCTGTAACACCCTTTGTTGTTTTATTATGTATCAGTAACTAAGAATAAACCTGAAGAAACCGTAAGTCAGATTGCGTATTAGTACTTTTCATTACTATAGACATATATTAATGTGGCGAGCATTTGGCCCAAGACTATATATACAAAAGACGTATATATATCAATCAACTGACTACAAGAAGAACTTAAGAAGATTTAACATTGACGATTCACTAGCCAGATTTTACAGGTCCCAACTCCAAAAAAATATATATTTCCACATGCAGGCAAATTGATTCACAATTTGAGTTTTGGAGTAGATTTCGGTTTCAACAAATTGACAGAAGTTCTATCAAAGCCTCCCATTGCAATTGAAGGAATTCCACAAACTTACAGCATCTCCAGTAAATATCGCCCACATTCAGCACTGTATATAAAGGGAAATATACATCTGTTGGGAGAATGCAATTAAAAGATCTCTGTTTGCATCACTAAACAAATCTAGGAAAATAATTAGTAGAAAAGAAGAGAGATATAAAGCTCCAAATCTCAGACCTGTACTATTATAAAATACATGAAGACTTGTTTGCTGAGCACATACATTTGTTTAGAATTATTTGGCCTAACTGTAGATATGTCTACTCCCAGCTGTCCCTATTATAAAGCAGCTGATTGGCTAATTGTTCCCGTTGCCTTCCCTCACTTTGGATTTTGCAGGGTAAACATTTCTTAAAAGAGTATTAAAGATTATTGCATTGAGCAAGTTTTATCTACGCAACCTTAACATTAAGAGCTACCAGAAACGTATCGGGCTGTTTATTAAAAAAGGAGAAAATGAATTCTAATTAAGAAAAATCTGTCCGTCTGTCCATCACTTAATATTCTATTCAGTGCCTATTATGTTTCTTAAAGCTACGAGGCTGAAGAACATGTTGTTTTTCTTTGGAATCAGGAAGCAATCTATTGAATTGCTAGCTAAAAAAAAAAAAATGCATAGCAATCTTTTATCATTAATATAAAGGTTACCAGAAATGATTTAAGAGCATGAAAATCCTGGTGAGACAATGACATTTACAAAATAAAAAGTGTACGCTCGCATTTTGAAGTTCCTCGATTTGCAGAAAATCCCATGGATTTACGGTGTCTGACAAAAACTCTCGTAAGTTGCAGAATAAGTCCTGGCACTCTTATTTCCTTTAGTAAGAAAGCAGCGTGTCCCCCATAAACCCTGCATAGCAGGGGTTGATGGGACATGTAGTCCAGCATTAGCAGTAGTTTCGCTCATGCAGACATGAGTTCCTGTACTTTAATTATCATGCTGAGGGTATAGAACCACCAAACGGAGCACCAACACTTTCTATTTTTATCTAGAGCAGGGGTTCACAACCCAGTCCTCAAGTAACCCATACCGGTCCAGGATTTGGGGATTACACTGTTGTGTCTAAAGTGTTTTCTTTTCTAAAAACTCCTTAGACACAACTGGGCAATCCCTAAATCATGGACTGTTAGGGGGTACTTGAGGACTGGGTTGGGAACGACTGATCTAAAGGATAGACAACCGTGGGCTATCTTTTCTAGGCCACATCTGATCTTTATCACCGTCAACATCATTCATCCTATTATGTTCCATCACTCTACATTTTAAATAACTAAATGGCATCAGTTACAAACACACTTCCCATGTATCGGTTACCTCTGTATCCATTCCTTTCTCCCCAAATGACAGACAGAAGGACATGCTGAGTTGTCACCCCCTTCTTCCACTGACGTTTCCGTTTTCATTTATAAGATTACCATTGATCGCATGATTTCCCCTTTGCTATGTTTGAAATGCTTTTTAACGGAACGCTCTGGATCTCTAAAGCACTTCAGTCTGTGAAAGTGCTGTATGTGTGAAGAGTGTGTCCTTTATTTTCATTTTACAAAAAGTGAAGATTTCCATATAAATTGGCACTTTTATCAATTAACCCCTTAGTGACATGACTGTTTTTCAATTTTCTTACCATTAAGGACCAGGGCTGTTTTTACATTTCTGCGGTGTTTGTGTTTAGCTGTAATTTTCCTCTTACTCATTTACTATATCCACACATATTATATACAGGGTTTTTTTTGGCCATTAAATGGTCTTTCTAAAGATACCATTATTTTTATCATGTCATATAATTTATTATAAAGAAAATTATAAAGTATGATGAAAAATCTTTAAAAAACACACTTTTTCTAACTTTGACCCCCAAAATCTGTTACGCATCTACCACAAAAAACACCCATGCTAAATAGTTTCTAAATTTGGTCTTGAGTTTAGAAATACCCACTGTTAACATGTTCTTAGCTTTTTTTTTGCAAGTTATAGGGCTATAAGTAGAAGAAGGACATGGCTGTTTCAAAATATATATTTTTAAAATGTATCAATAGTGACATTGTAACACTGTTATCTGTCATAAATCTCTGAATCACACCTCACATGTACACATTTTTTTTTTTTAAAGTAGACAACCCAGGGTATTCAATATGGGGTATGTCCAGTCTTGTTAGTAGCCGCTTAGTCACAAACACAAACAATGCAAAAAAACTATTATGAACGCTAACTTTGGCCAGTGTTTCTGTGCAGGCAGAACTATGGACACCTCATGTGGCCATGTGACAGCTCTTTCAGAGCGATCACATGGCCCGCGGGGGCCTAATTTGCCAAGGCGGGACTGTCTGGGCTGTCAGGCAGTCCCCCCCAGAGCGGGAGCAACACAGATCGCCGGCGGGGAAACGGTGGTGATCGGGTAAGTACTAAGAAATACCGCGGACTACTCATTAAGCTGAATTGGGAAGTCCATGATGGGTTAGACAGGGAAGGTTTTGCAAAGGCTCCAGTCAAGAGATTTGCAGATTTTGCAAGCTGTTTTTTGTTTTTTTAGATACAGTTTCAATGAAAATATGCATGTTTATTGTTTAGGGATTTTTACAGTTTTGCATACTGTACATTTATAAATTCTTATAAAATGAGCTTTGATATAAAAAAAAACCACAAACAAAAAAAACAACCCTTTGTCCATCTAGTACTGGCAATTAGCAATCTTAAGATTTAAATGTAACACTGTTATGGTTAAAAGGTTATGAGTGTAACCTAGCCAGGCAGCAATCATAGACTCCTGGTAAATGTGATTAAGGAGCTCAAAAACTGAATGTTTTTCAGTTACAATTTCTAATGAACGTGCACTTTCAGGTCTGCCTTTCCATATCTTAAAATATCACTTGTACACACCTTTCCTCTATATTCGAGGCCAATTATCACTCTGATTTCACAATTACCGAACAGCTGCTGGTATGGACAGGGGTCATTATCACAGTGTAAATGAAAATAAATTAACACTCATAGCCTGACTGCTATGTATACAGGGGCACATCTGGTAAAGTTTACATTCTCCAACTGTAATTACACAGATTCACACGTCCGTGGAAAGCACTGCTTTAGGTGGAGGCAGTGCGTGCTATTAAAATTCAGATTGATATGCTTTGTTTACCTCCACATATTTTTGATGCGCATATAACATGCAATTCCTGTGGGCAGACTCACCGTAAAACTACCAACATCAACTATAACATTTAAAAAGTACCTTAAAGGGACACTATAGTCACCTGAACAACTATAGCTTAATGTATTTGTTCAGGTGAGATCTATAGCTCCCTGCAGGCAATCTGATGTAAACACTGTATTCAGAGAAAATACAGTGTTTACATTGATTGATAGGAATACCTCCAGTGGCCGTCACTCAGACGGCCACTAGAGGCACTTCCTATCATGCAGGGCCCTACAAAGGCCCTGTACACGTCAGACGTATTAAAATACGTCTGACGTGTGCAGGAGAGAGAAGGCACTGTGTGCGCGCCTTCTCTCTCCAGCCTGTCAGCAGAGGAGGGGGGCGTGCAAAGACCGCAAGCTGAGCTGTCAGTCAGTTCAGCTCGCGGCCGCGCACACCGCGCGCATGCGCGGTAGTGCGCTCAGGACTTCAGAGGGCGGCATGGATGCCGCCCTCTGAAGTATGTGCACATGTGCAGCGAAGCCGCGCATGCGCACAAGGGAGCAATGACGCTTCCAAATGGAAGCGTCTGATTGCTCCCTGCTCGCGCCCGCCTATTTCGTCATTTTGACGAAATAGGGGGCGCGGCTTCACGAGGCTCCCGGCACTGGAACCAGGTGAGTAAAGTCCTCTGCCTGGAGAGTCCCTTTAAGAGTAATGCTGTAATGTTGCAGCATTAAACACTTTTGTGTATCCTTTAGACAGCTCGTTTGAGCATACCTCGCTACCTTGCGTTTCTGTAAGTCGATTTGTGAGTTGAACTTGTTTTGTGAACTATTGAATGAGCGAAAATGTTGTCTCTTTTTATATAATAATAGTAACTGTCATGGCAAGGGTGCATAATTCATTATTGCTTTATGGAATATTGACCTTTTATGGAATTTGTGCCTTAATCGCTTTTTGAAGCTGGGCCCCCCACAGAGGTCAGATGACAGAAGGGTAGTGTGAATTGCATAGGAATGTGAAAGGAAGCAGATAGTTTACCATATGCATTGACCCTTTGAATAATCAAAAGCTCTGTAAGGTGTGAGAAGTCCCCCCTGAGTGGCCTGGAAGTCTGGTTTACATATAAACTAACTCTCTAATGTGCCATATGTCTAGGTTTCCTCTCAGATAGGGGGGTCCATTGATATGTTAATGCCATTAGCCCTGTTTTGGTATCACATCCAAAAGAAGAAAAAACATTAATATTTACCCACAGAATAATTAAGCCTCATTTCTGTTATATCTAGAATGTGACAAGTGCCATCTTCTAAACAAGCCCAAACATGATTGGCATACCTTGACCAAAGGAGAAGGGATTGTGATGTCCGCTATATTGGGTCACAAGTAAGAAGTGTGACATATCTATGGAATGGAAAAATAATAACAAATTCGTAAATGCAATTATTATTTATGTGGCAGGTACATAAGGGAAGATAGAACCAAATGTTTCCATTTGGATTGATATAGATCTGGACACAAGGGGGTGGCCACTTAGTGTCTCTATAGATACGTCTTAACTCCACCTCTGGGTAAGGCGTGGTAATCCACAGGGTATATCTAATGATCCTGAAGGGTGCGTGGTACTTGCTTGAGGGTTAGCATCTAATTCTAAGTGAGTCACCATCTTTCCCACCAGAGAAGTATTTACTTTGAAGAGCAGAGTAAGTGATTAGGACTTTCTGTTATTTTATCCCTTTTGTTTTTATCTGTTGTTGGTGTAAATAATTTTGATTGTCATCTATATTTTTGTATGCACTGTGACTATTTTTTGCTCATAATAAATATATTTTTGTCATTATTTCCGGTCTAGTGCAGACAAATAGTGAACTTTAACCTTTTCACCACTACAACTATGTCACGCTCACTCTTGGAGTAGGGTGCGTTTGTGACATTAACTAGATCACGATTTTTGGCTGCTACATTAATATGAATCACTGTTGTTTTGCCCAGGGACGGAGATATTGTTTAGGATTTTCTTTAAACCTGAACTCTTCGTTGGACTCTTAATAACATGTTTGTATAATACTTTGTCCAAATGTGTAAGCTAAGTTACAAAGAATTATTCCTAACAGATCTAAAGATAAAAGCAATAGGGATCAACTTCATATAATACTTGATATTTTTAATTAAAACAGTATTTAGGCTGTAATAACCCTTACTGGTATGCCCACCTAAAAATGTTAAATAAATAAATAAACAATGAAGACACAGAACAAAAACATACATGAGATCCCTTGCCAAGGCCAAATTCAGCAGCTCAGTCCTCCTCTGATAACGTCACTCACCCTCACTACAGAGGGAGGTCTTGATCACTTGAAATCACTGAAGTGGTCATGGTGCTGAAGTGACCATTTAAGAGTTCCTATGCTGCTTTCTTCATCCCATGCCTATCTAGAATCCTGTAAAACAAACAACAGTGAAAATGCAGTTACAAAGTAAATATTTTCTTTTCGCAACAACTTACCATAAATTATTAATTTTAACATGCAGTACCTAGAAGCAAGTTGAGTTCCATGAAGACGAAATCCCATTTTGAGACTCTGACAACTGCCCTGGGTATTTGCAAGGATCCAACTGGCATTTTGGGAATATACACTCCCAAACTGCCAGCAGTAAAGAATTAAGGAGAGCAGAACATATCATTAGAACTCTGCCCATGATCTTATAATCGATTTGTAGTAATTTTATACAGATCTCCAAAGAAGATGGCCCACGGCAACATAGCCATATCCTATTTTTTGTTGAGGAAAGGTATAGGTGCTGTAGAAAGAATCGATAAATTGCCTTTAAAGGGAAACTATAATGCTAGGAAAACAAAGCTGTTTTTCTGTCACTTTAGCTCCCTATAGTGCTCCCCAATCTGGAGGCCCCCGTCCGTGGTGCAAAAGGAGTTAAAAACCGCACTCGCATTAGGGATTCCTCCATAGCATGTATAATGCTTTACTATGGGGTTTTGGGTGATGCTGGATGTCCCCATGTAAAGCGTGAGGACTTCCAGAGTCAGTTAGGAGACCAAAAGTCACCTAACGACCTCTACGGGTAGACAGCTACTAGATGTGTAGTTAACCCTAGCAGGTAATTCACCCTAAATCAGGGTTAACCCCTTAAGGACACATGACGTGTGTGACATGTCATAATTCCCTTTTATTCCAGAAGTTTGGTCCTTAAGGGGTTAAAGGACTACTACAGTGCGAGGAAAACAAACTTGTTTTTCTGGCACTATAGGGTCTTTAGGTCCCCCCCACCCTCGGGGCCCCCCCTCCCACTGGGCTGAAGGGGTTACTCTCTGCCCTCTGCCGACTTCAGCACTGAATGTGCACTGCTATGTTTTCAGCTGTAGGGTTAACACTAGAGGGACCTGGCACCCTGACCACTTCATTGAGCTAAAGTGGTATGGGTGCATATAGTGGTCATTTAAGTGATCAAAGATTATGCACCCAGACCACTTCAATGAGCTGAGGTGGTCTGGGTGTTTATAGTGTCCCTTTAATAAGGTTAAGAGTGCCATCTTAGGACAGTAGGAATGAAAGGGTCATAAGACAGGAAAATAGAAATCATACAGAGCATGAAAAAATCCTGTAAAATCTGTCCTGTGAATGGAAATGAGCGAGGATTGGGCTGTACGTCGCCTGAATGCAAAAGACGCCTATGGATACAAGTGTTTATGAGAGGCGATTAATCACATGCTCACCTAACCAAACATTTGATTGCATATTTTCTCATCAGCCTGTTCTGCCTGAACTGAATGTAGACACGTAGTTAGACTGCAGTAATTACAGGTCATATTTCAAAGAGAGTGCATTCCTGAGAATTGCCATGAATAGGTGATGTGCCGTAGATTGCATTAATTTAAAGAATAGCTGTCAATAAGCCATTGCAATTGACATGGTGCCGTTCTGCAGAATTAGAAGCACATTATAGATTTGTTTTCTAGTTTCAGAAATGACTGAACTGCCCCCATTTTGTCCGGTACAAAGGAGCTTTTACAATTTATACGGGGGAGAAAAACACAACAAAACAAAGAATACTGCTGTGCTATAAAGGATTCCAAATGTGTTTACTTTTCTTCAGTCTTCCAAGGGTATTTACAAAAGTGAGAATTCAAAGGTCATTCTAAATTTAAGACCAGGAGTAGCTGAACTGAAAGCCAGTTTGGCTGTTTTTACTTTACATTTGAAATTGACTATGAATTCTCATTTTAGTGAATAAATGTCACAGTGTGCGATCTTTATCTCAATCACAGGAGGCTACTAGCAATGGTTTATGCAAAGAACAGAGGTGTGAATTATTTAACTCTGTGAGCAGGGAGGATAAGAAAGACCCCAGTCCCCCCCCCCCCCCCCCCCCCAAGAACTAAAGTATACAGTGGTACTAAAAGTAATCTAAGTGAAGGAAAATTTGATCTTTTCAGGAAGTGTTTAGGGAAGCAGTATGATTGACAGCACAGGGAGGTGTGGCTATGGCTGCAAGAATACATTTCTCTTCTAAATGGCAGAGAATTGAGCAATGTGACTACATAGATGTGATCTATGCACTAAACTATTTTATTTAGCTTGAGTGGTTATGCTACTTACACTAGGTTAGGCTGTGATCTAATTATCTGCCCTTTTTAGTATTTTCAATGTGAATATTGTGGTGAACAATGTATATTTTATTAAATATTACTATTTTTTGCATAACAAATTACTCAGCATTGGGGGTTTGGTCAGTATGTTGAGTGTAAGCACAGTGGACAGCTCCTTTAATGCAACTTGGTTTTTACTTATTACTGCTGGTTTGGATGGATTTACCAAAGTGCCCGTCACTTTCAGCAGGGGACACCCTGGTGATTCCATAGCCACCGCAAAAGGAAAGGCACCACTGTAGGGGGGATCATCCCATGGACTCCTGCCATTTTAAGTTTACCCTATGACGTATGTAGCATACTTGTCATAGTTCATATCTCTTTTGTCCTTTGTGCTTTTAGATATAAAGAGGTATTTCCATTTTATGTGCCACTGAGGAATGTTTATCATTTCTATAATGTACATCCACTTTATCTGTTCTTAGACTTTTACATTTGCCTCAAAAAAATATAATAGAGATAATAATGGCTGGGATGACAAGTCTAGCAGGCTGAATGTTGGAAATCTCTGGTCTATAGATAAACAGAATGATTTTAGAACTATCTAACTTCCTGCCATATCGGTGCCTCTCCTGTGTAATTTTGCCATCTCCTCATGCCCTGGTATAGTTTTCTACGTTGAATGCTGCTCCAACATGTAATTGTACGATGCCACTGACGTCTGTTTCAAAATCGAGGCATGTGTTCCTGCGTCATTTGTGTGACACCATATTTGTACATTTTGGCATTTAAATTATGATACTGGCCAATAGCCATGCTATTAAACCCCCTCCACATTCTATTTGTTGCCCAATCAGCACATCCTTATTCTGTAATGTGTGTTTAAGGTATATCTGACCTTGGTTTGTTTAGACCATGTCTACCTCTGTAATCCTGACCATGACAAGTTTTATCGATAGCGTGTAGCTTGGTTCTGCTGACCCTGGCAAGTTTTATCGATACTGTGTAGCCTGCTTCTGCTGACCTTGGCAAGTTTTATCGATACTGTGTAGCTTGGTTCTGCTGACCTTGGCAAGTTTTATCGATACTGTGTAGCTTGGTTCTGCTGACCTTGGCAAGTTTTATCGATACTGTGTAGCTTGGTTCTGCTGACCTTGGCAAGTTTTATCGATACTGTGTAGCTTGGTTCTGCTGACCTTGGCAAGTTTTATCAATACTGTGTAGCTTGGTTCTGCTGACCTTGGCAAGTTTTATCGACACTGTGTAGCTTGGTTCTGCTGACCTTGGCAAGTTTTATTGACACTGTGTAGCTTGGTTCTGCTGACCTTGACAAGTTTTATCGATACTGTGTAGCTTGGTTCTGCTGACCGTGGCAAGTTTTATCAATACTGTGTAGCCTGCTTCTGCTGACCTTGACAAGTTTTATCGATCCTGTGTAGCTTGGTTCTGCTGACTTTGGCTTGTCTCATGTTCCCGCTATATATTTCTCTATTGCATTAATTCCAGCCATTCCTAAGGACCGGTAACATGCTCTACCATGTTTTCTACCTTTCCTGGTTCTGGATGCTAGGGTTTAGTCAATTCTGACACCGCTTAGGAAAGGGGAAAAACAAAATATGTTAATCTGACATATGTTCTGTACGCAACAAGACAATGCTGTTTAAGTTTGTCTTTGAATGGCAAAGTTTTGAAATGTTCACGCATTTAGAATTCAAGGGACAGAAAATAGTTGATGTGCTCCAACAGACTGTCAGATCAATCTGTTTTCTAAAGTTAAAGTCATCACACAATAGGGGGCTTATTACATTCCGCTTTTACTGAACTGAGTGGCTGTGACGAATGGCTTGGGCACAGGCTTGTAGCACAACAATCTGTAACAGGGGAGAACCCCAAATTTGGTGTATGGATTAAGATGCTTTGGCCAGTCTCTTCTTAGCTCAGTATTACGTTGGGAATAAGGAAATAAGAAATGGTTATAGTTGATAAACTAATAAAATACAGTTTCTTTTCCATTACTAAATATATAAGCTTTATATGTTGTTGGTTAGACATATTTGCAATAGGTGTTTTTAAAAAAACTGAATTTTCTAAAAGTGTAGGCTGTTAGTCGGACATATTTGCAATAGTAAGTACTCTGTAATAACTCTTTTCTTTTCTTTCAATAAAGTGTTTTTTCTTTCAGATTGTCAGAACTTACTGTTAATATTGGGAGTAGTATTTTAAACTTTCTTTTTTTTCCACCACTGGTTCACTACTCTTAGATGATTCTAAAAATATCTCACCAGCTCTCAGTTACTCACTGCCGTCCAAATGTTGTCAGATGGGTACTGAAGAAAAAGGTAAACTCCCACACTAACTTCAACACAGGATCCAGAATTTAAGCGCAGAGAGAGAGCTCCAATTTTTTATCAAAACTGCTTGAACATGAATTGACAGAGACCATGTGACAGCAATTAAAGACTATTGCACCATGACCACTACATGAGTATGTCTTCAAAGGGATTCTTTAGTGTTAGGAATACAAAGTTGCTTTCCTTACACTATAGTGCCCTCTGGTCCAGACTCTCTCGTACTCTCTCGCTGCTCCGCCATCGGACAAGGGGGTGGGCGCATGTTCAGCGAGCGCATTAGACCCTTCCCATTGCTTCAATGCTTTTCTATGTTATTTTCTCTGACGCTGGCTGACCTCATGCAGAGCGTGATGACATCCAGCGTCAGTTGGCAACTTGGAGTACGGTAACGTTTAGGAAGTACCTCTGGTGACTGTCTGGTAGACAGCCACTAGAGGTAGTCTTAGTCCTGCAATGTAACTATTGCAGTTCTCCAAAACAAAGAGGGACAGGGTCACTGCATCCATACCATTTCAGTGAGCTGAGGTGGTCTGGGTGCCTATAGTGTCCCTTTAATAACGTTGTGAGTCATTTGCTTTGCATTTAACCCAGTGAATGCCAAATAAATACCTAACTCATTACTTGGTTATATGCTGGGTGCACCTCTGCTTCCCTATACCGTTAAAAACCTATGAAAGTGCTCTCCTTCAGTTTCTGCTACTCAATTAGTTTCCTCTAGATTGTGGTATCCAAATTATTAACCCATACTGGATTTAAAAAAAATAATAATTATTTGATTGCATCAGCAATATGTTTCACTTCTATATTTGTCTATAAAAGACACATAGATAAATAAAACCGTGTAATTGCCAATTGACCCAACAGTTCAGGCTTATTTAGTAACCAATTTTAACGAGATCTTTCCATTCCATCTATGTGAAATACATTCACGTACGCGCACTGTTTGTGGCTTCGATTTTTCAGGAGAAAGAACATCTGCCATCAAAAGTCATTATTGTAATTATCTTTAGCGGGATCTCATAACACATGTAACTGTGCCCTCTATTCTGATTTAACTCTTCAATACCTTCTATCAGTACGTACTGCATACCGAGGCAAGACAGCTCTAACTTTACGGGCTAACACAGTGGTTCCCAAACTCTTTTGGTTCAAGACGCCCTTAATATTGCAATATTTTTCCAAGTCGCCCCAAGTCAAAAAAATGTCTAGGTTGTATACATGTACAGCGCTGCGGCATATACTGCACCCCTGTAACAATCCAGGCACAATAACCACTACAGCACACTGTAGTGGTTTTGGTGCCAGGAGTTCCATGGTGCCCTCCCAGGGTGAGTAGTCAAAGTGTTTAAGAACAGTTTGAAAACTTACCTGTGGTCTGCCAGGATAGAGGCTGTAGTAGGGGGTAGGGACATTTAGTGTGTGTGAGAGGTGCAATGTGTATACGGGGGTGCATTGTGTTTGTGTAGGATGTAGTGTGTGTGTGAGGGGTGCATTGTGTCTGTGTGTTTGAAGGGTGCAGTGTGAGGGATAGAGTGTGTGTGTGAGGGATACAGTGTGCGTGTGAGGGATATAGTGTGCGTGATAAGGGCAGTGTGTGTGTTGATGGTTACAGTTTGTGTGTGGGGGGGCAGAGTGTGTTTGAGGGGGCAGTTTGTGTGTATGGCGGCAGTATGTGTGAGGGGTACAGTGTGCGCGTAGGAAGTAGTGTGCATGTAGAGGGGGCAGTGTGTGTGAGGGGTACAGTGTGGGCATGGGGGAGCAGAGGGTACGTATGGGGGGGGGGGCAGTGTGTGTGTGTGTGTGTGTATGAGGATACAGAATTTACAGAACATCAAAGCTAGACTCCTATCACTCCCAGGAATTTTTCCAGCACTAGTAGAGAGTTTTACTTGTTTGTGTCTATATATTTGATCTAATTATACTGTGTACTAATCTTGATCAAAGGCTAAATTGTGCCTGAAGCACTGATACATTTCTGTAACAGTTCAAATATCAGATACTGTCTCAAGAGGTGAGTGTGACCACCATCTGCCTGGGATAGAGATATATATATATATATTTTAATATTATGTGGCTGCACCGTTAATCACAGCTATAGTTACAAATTGTCCCTCTAACAATCCTTCTAAAGACATGATTCCATTCTCTGCCCTTATCTAATCTCTTTCGGAGCAATTTTACATCTCATCTGAATATATTTGTTCACATTGTTCAGCCAGCTATGAAAATAACCAGCTTTATTGTTATATGAGGATCGCCATCCCAATAACTGTGACAAAGACATAAACTCAGCAGCAGCACCTTCAGGAAATAAGACATAGTTATAAAGCTCAGTAAAATATTTGGGGGGTGGCGGGGGGATACTGTCTGCACCTTTTACTCTCTCATCTCCATTTTCTCCACCCCACGTTTTTCCCCTTTCACAGATATACCATATAATATACATTTATCATAAGATGGATTTACCAATCTGCTGTAGGAATTCTTATGCTAGATCAAGGATAGGCACCCGTTTGCACTCACAATTTTGTGGACTGCATCTCCCATGATGCTTTGCCAGCAGCTTGGCTGTAAGAGCATTATGTGAGATGTAGTCCACAATATCTGGAGTGCCGCACGTTGCCTACCCCTGGGTTAGATGGACACAGAGTTATAGTATTGTTTCTAAAATTTAACATCTTGCTGCTCCAATTTCAGTATCTGTAGGATCTATAGCCGTGCCATCTGCCAACAGGAAGTAGTTTGATTATTAAGGAAGCAGACAAGCTTTTTAAAATTAAACAAAAAAAATAAATTGCCGTAATGATACATGTATCCACAGCCTCTCTTATAAGGCCCACGGCCCCATTAAATGCTGATAATGTTGCGTTAACATGGTTTTCTGGAGCCTTGCCTGGAATGCCGAAATATGATGAAAAGGTGTCTTAGATCTTAGAGAAATAGGCAGGTATAAACTAAAGGATGACAGAATGATACACGTCCTTTAGATGTATAACACGAACTACCTGCAAATAATCTGAGAAATAAAAATAAAAAGACATAACTAAATCTTAATAGAAAGCTAGAATTTGGTAACAAAGCTACGAAAAACTTTATAAGCTATGGGACTTTATAACCTTCGGAATAGACAATAAATCAATTGCTTCTCATAATTTTCTGTTTTAAGAGGAATGGTCAGGTTTCTTTTTCAATATTCTGGATTTGCAACCCTAATTTCGCCAACCTGAATTTTGTTTTCTAGTGATTACTTACTGCGTACACGAGTGAAAGTCCCTCCAAAGTACCAAGAGATAATGTCACTGAAAATGCTCAATCGGTCAATTACGGGCGTAGTTGGCGGGCTGGCACTGAAAATTTACTTTTGGGTTCACCACACGCCATGTCTACAGTGCTGATATTTGCATCACCAGCACACTGTCTTTAGTGGTCATGGTCTCTACAGTTCCACTACCGTACAGTCCTTAGCTGGGAAAGATAGAATTCATGTTCCTTTTCAAAATAAATTGTTATAATTTCACACAGAAAAGACATTCACCAAAGAAAGATAAAACTACAAAATTAAAAACCCTACTCAATACCCTACGTAAGGCCGAACAACAACACAAGCCAAATCCATCCCCTGACAAGCTCCATGAATTAAAGATACTAAGACTTCTCATAAAGGGAACACTCCTAGATGACACAGGTAGAGCCATGATTTGGTCCAAACGTACTTTCTACAAACACGCAAACAAAATGGACACCATGCTTGCCAGAACACAACGCCCACGCCCTGACAGGCTAATATCACGACTATCAATTAAGACCACAGAGGTAAATCCATGACAACACCGATCGAAATAGCAACGGTATTCACGGATTTATGTAAGTCCCTATACAACCACACCACCCAAGATGACGGCAACCCAACTGTAGCTACAGAGGCCATTCAAACATACCTAAACAAGCAAACATTACAGAAACTGACCCCGGCCGCTATGGCGACACTGGGCGGCCTCACTAAAACTTCGCACAACAAAAACGAGTGAAAGAAGCAGCCCACAAGACACTGGCTTCGAAAAACTTTGTTTAACCCCTTCAGGACGGAGTCAATAGTACACGTTCTGATCAAAACAAAACGTAAACAAAAACTGGAATTTGCGCTATATGTCTGTTCACCCGTAGTTCCCCTCTTTCATATTAAATGCACCCACACTTATTATATATCATTTTGTTCAGGAGAAACAGGGCTTTCATTTCATATAAAATATTTGTATTTGAAACAATTTATTATGAATAAAATTAAAAAAAACTGTGAGAAATTTGAATTTTTTTTTTAAATTTGTAGTTCCGCCTCACATTTTAGCTGTAAATGTCATAATACTGTTAGGTTTTACGGCAACAAAATGCACATATTTGTAATCAGCGATGTCTCACGAGTACAACAGTACCCCCCATTAACAGGTTTTATGGTGTTTTGGAAAGTTACAGGGTCAAATATAGAACGTTCCATTTTCAAATTGAAATTTGCCAGATTAGTAATGTTACCTTTGAGACGGTGTGGTAGCCCAGGAATGAGAATTACCCCCATAATGGCATACCATTTGAAAAAGTAGACAACCCAAGGTATTGAACGTGGGGTATGTTTAGTTTTTTTTAGTAGCCACTTAGTCACAAACACTGGCCAAAGTTAGCGTTCATATTTGTTTTTGTGTGAAAAAAGCAAAAAACTAATATTTGGCCAGTGTTTGTGACTAAGTGGCTACTAAAAATGACTGGACATACCCCATTTGCAATACCTTGGGTTGTCTACTTTTGCAAATGGTATGCCATCATGGGGGTAATTCTTATTCCTGGGCTACCATACGGTCTCAAAGGCAACATAACTAATCTGGCAAATTTCAATGTCAAAAAAATGAAATGCAAGCCTTATATGTGACTCTCTAACTTTCCAAAACACCATAAAACCTGTACATGTGGGGTACTGTTATTCTCGGGAGATTTCACTAAACACAAATATTAGTGTTTTAAAACAGTAAAACATATTACAACAATAATATAGTCCATAAAAGTGCCGTTTGTTTGTAAAAAATGCAAAAAACGTCACTTTTACTTAAAATATCATCGTTGTAATACAATTTACCAGTTTTAAACACTAATATTTGAGTTCAGCGAAGTCTCCCGAGTAAAACAGTACCCCCTATGTACAGGTTTTATGGTGTCTTGGAGAGTTACAGGGTCTAATATAGTGCATGCGAATTAAATTCTCTGCACTTTCTCCCTGTGTTGTCAGGCATGTCAATCAAATTTTAATTAATCAAATGACATAATTATGTTAAAAAATTACTTAAATATACACGTAGAATTTTAATATATATGCATTTATAGGTATATAAATTCTACGTGTATACTAATGTAATCTTTTATGTAATTATATGTATTTATCTCTCTATATATATTTGCGGTTATTTGTATTTTATATATAGATAGATATATATAGAATGTCATTCTAAGTGTATTCTGTTTCCAATATATATATATTAATAACAAAATACAGTTAGAATGAAATTACATATGAATATATAATTTATTTTATATTTTGTTTCAATATTTTATTTATTTATTTAATTATTTTATTTATTTATTATTGTAATTATGCGTATATATATATAATATATATATGTAGATCTATTATATATATAATATATATACATATTATATATATGTAACGTCATTCTAAGTGTATTTTAATATTAATATATATACTAATATTAATATTAAAATACATTACGTATGACGTTACATATATATAATATGTATATATATTATATATATAATATATATACATATTATATATATATAAAAAGGCATTTAATTTATTTTATAACATTTTAATATTTATTTTTTTACACTACCTACCAGCAGGGGGACTGTCTAATATTTTAAACAGTCCCCCTGCTGGCAGATCCATAGCCAGCTATAGGGGGCCATGTGATCGCTCTTTGAGAGCGATCACATGGCCCCCGGGGCCTCATTTGCCGGAGGGGGGCTGCCTGGGCTCTCAGACAGCCCCCCAGAAGAGGATCGCGGCGGAGGTGAGTACACCTCTGCTCCTGGGGCTGCAAGCCGTTACGGCGTTCTATGCCGCCGCAACGGCTTTAAAGCCCTTTAAAGCCGCGACGGCATAGAACGCCGTAACGGCGTTAAGGGGTTAAAAGAAATCCCTCCGAAGAGACTTATCACATCTGTTTATGCCCACCTGAGCTCCAATAACACTGACGGGGGGAATAACATTACAGAACCCAATGGGAAGCTCACCTTGGCGAGGTACTAGAGGGCACGCAATGGAGAGACATCTAGGAGGCAAACAAATTCACTTTGGTCTGCGTCACCCAACAAGAGCAGTCGTATAAGTTCATGATCCGATGGTACACCACGTCAGTGAAGCTATATCATATGCACAAAAACAAAGATAATAGATGTTGGAAAGGATGCAGACAGAAAGGGATATATGCACACATGCCCTAAAGCGCAGTCTTTTTGGGGAGAAGTGGGAAAATTGCCAGACAAAATATTCCAGAGGCCAGTTAAAGGCAACCCATGGGTATTCCCACTGTGCAGACCACTAGAGGACTGGCCAAGATGGGAACAAAAATTGCTCCCCAAAAGTATCCTGGCTGCCAGATGAACTATGGCACAGGATTAGCTAAAACCTAATATCCCCTCCATAGAAACGGTAATACATAAAATTAAGGACACACGACTTATGGACAACCTGACACCACAAATTAGGGGCACAATGAAAGCATATGAAAAAACTTGGGAACTGTGGATGGCTGGAGACTGGGGAGACTAGGGGAACGGGAGCTGGGAGGGTTGAAAGCATAACCCCGAAAGACAGTAATAAGAATTCCAACCCTGACTCTCCGGTGAGGCAGGACACAGGAACAGGCACATACCCTGACAAGGAACATCACAGAGTACCTCAAATATACAATAAGGCCGACCCAGGCTTAAGTGACCGGGCAACCAACTACGATCTCCAAACCCTGAACGTATATGAAAGCCTACCATCATATACATTATCTATCTACTCCCCTTACTGTCCCTCCTTTTTATTCGTATATCCAGTGAGTTACAAACACGCTCAACAGTGATCAAAAATGTCACAGACAGAATGCAAACGGGCGAGGAACAGATTACAGACATACAATCTAACTTGTCATTCCTCGGGGACTCTGTCCAACAATGTCACACTGATCAAAAGGCATTAACAGCACACATGACATCTATGGAAAACAGGCAGTGCCGTACTCATATTAAAATCCGGGGCATACCCGTAACGGTTACGGACAACGAATTGCCGCACTATGTTTGGCAATGATCCTGCCACATGTTACTGCCAAGAAGATCGCCATAAATTGGATCTACCGTATTTCAGGTTCCACAAGAGCACCCCCACTATGATCAGAGATGTAATACTACACTGTGTGAGTCTCCATAAAAAGATCCACATCATGTTGGCCTGAAAGGGTAAGACACCCCTGGCCTTTGAGGACTCGCAACTTTCCTTTTTTCAAGACCTTACAAGAACCACTCTGACCTGGAGAAAGTCCCTCGATCCTGTCACAGCTCAACTGCGCAATGCTGAACTACCTTACAGATGGGAAACAAGGGACTCCCTCATGGTGACCCAAAAGGCGACTACACACAACCTTATGCCACTGGACGCAGCACCCGACTTCCTGGCAGCCTTGGGACTATCTTATGTACCTACTACCCAGACCACGGTGACTCTTGGGGAAGCTTAAGACCCTGCCAATGTTACTCCCTTAGTCCTGAGAACAGGAGGATCACAGGACTTGGATATCTGACTATACCAAGCACCGGTACCGACCCAACGAGACCACCTGCAGGCAGTAGAGCAGAAGCCCGCTCTCTGAAGTTTTCTAATAATCTCACAAGTTATTGTTTTTTTTGCATCTTTGCATAGGTTGACATGTAATAGTTTTTTTATGTTAGACTACTAAGTGTTCCAAGTGGTTAAAAACACGGAGACCAAGTTTTTCCGAAGGAGGCAGGTTTAATTACCTCCTGCTCCTATTTTTATTTATTTTTTTACCCAGAAATATGGCGTCCTATCCTCCCTCCCACACGCCCCCTTGGTTAGGGGTAACCAATCAAGATGCATAACACATCTGACCTTGCTCCTAGCTGGATTTTCTCACGCAATACACACCTAACCTACCTTCCAGCTTATAATATGCATCTCGAGTACTTTCTGCTTGCATATAAAGCAGCATAAATATAATGAAACCCTGCCCCCCCCACCCCCTGTTTATAGCAACCTCTCAGGCGAACATATTTCCCGCTCTATACCAGGAGACACGTATACCAGGAGACACGTGAGAGTCTCATCTGCTGTTTAAAACTCTAGAGTCCTATCAACTTACCAATTGCATATCCATGCGATATTATACCGACAAATACTATATAACCTGAATGCGGATTCTGATGTTACTCTTGTATGTTAACATCTTTTTACTTGCTTATTATGACAAACAATGCATGACAAAAATAAAGAATTATAAAAAACCAAAAATGTGTGCCAACCCAACTTGTACAAATAATATTTCTACTTATGTTCCCATATTCTTGACATGCGTACAATGATTTTTGCTTGTGATACTTTATTCTCACTCAATAAAATATGATTGACAAAAAAAAAAAAAAACTGTGTTAAAACACATAAGAAAAGTGTGGATCTAAAAATGCTTTTATCTCATATGCGACAGTTTCTCTTTAAGAGTGAAACCATTCCTACAGGCAGGATTTAAATGACATCTTGGATAAAAGAATTCTAAAGAACTTTGATTCTATCTGTCTTCACATTTGTGAAACAATCTCTATAAGGACAAGGTGAAGGTGAGTCTCTAGGTGGATGTTATAAATGGCAGGAAACAATTTATTGTAAGGGACTGGCACAGAAAGCCGAGGATATTGTGAAATCTGTCAGTTCATCTTCTACATTATTACAGAGAGAGAGAAAATGACATATCTCTATAGCTTCACCACGAAGGTGCACACATGTTTGGAGAGCTGTGGCATTAACACAGTTTAAGGAAACGTGGTACAGGAAGGAATGACCTTGAATGTTCTAACCAAGGTCAAAGCTGGTTTTGTTAACCAAGCAACATGATTGATTTAATAATTGCGTCTTTCCGGCAAGGAGCCACTGAGACAAATAAGGGTCACGTGTGTGCAACCCATTAAGGGATAAATAGTAATTGATCACCTATTCACTTTATAGAACAACACAGCTCATCAAGGAGTCAATCAATCCCTTAATGGCCACTGTCGTATCATGTGTGACAAGAATATAATGGGATTTGCCTAATCCTTTATCACGAATGAGTTAAAGTTACAGAACTGTGATAAATTCGGTGAAGACTTGCAAAATCCATCTAGATTTACCTGGACTGCAATTCCCATCATTGTCAACACCGGATTAACTTTTACAATGAAACATGCAATGACACAGGGGAATTTTGTTCACTAAAAAAAATAAAAAAAATAAAAAAATATATATATAGCTATTTCTGAAAATGTGTTTTCAAATGTTTTTTCACGGATCACCTGTTAAAACCTTATTTACATTCTACTGGCAGAAGAAGAATCCTTTATCAGAAAATATTAGTAATTTGCCTTCGTATAATCCATTATATATCAATATATTAGTACATAAAAGGCTTATATATGTTCATGTCAGCGCACTCCATATAAAATCAAGAACATATAATAAGCTCGTAAAAAACTGCTGTCATAAATAAGAGATTTAGTTGCATAATACGGCCATATAACGCACCTCTTTAGCCCTATTTTGGCATGTCCTAAACTTCCATCTAATTTCCTATGATAATAGCTTACATATAGGACAAACCATAATCTATGGCAGGATAAGCATTTTGTAACCTGATTACCACTGTAACATAGGTAAATTACATAGGTTACATAGGTAAATTGTAGTTTGTTTTGTATGGACTGGACTGTTGTCTCTGTGTGTGTGCACTTCTGTATGTTTATACCATAAGTATCACCAATACTAGTTGAAAACCATTTGTGATTTTTTTTTCCCCGGTTAATTCCAATCCCTTTGTAAAACAATTGGAGATTGAGAAATTTACAAGAAAGCAGAAGGATACTAGCAATGAGTATTTTACTACAAATTTGCCTTTTGGGTCGAACTAGGACCAGCCTCTTCATGTCCACGGAATAATCTGCAAGCCCAATATGATTATAAATATGTTTCACCCGTTAAGTGGGAGCTTCTGATGGTAGACTGAAAAAGGAGTTGATTTCAGCTGAGTTAATAATTATGTTTTACAACAAAAGGCACAAAGCACGGTTTTGCTGCTAAACATAAACCCTCTAATATAGTAGTTCTTAACCTTTTTCAACACACAAATTGCGTACATGGCATTGCATTGCTGAGGCTGCAGGGACAGACTCTTTGCACCAGAACAACTACATTAAGCTGCAGTGGTTCTGGTACTTAGAGTGTCCCTTTACATTATAACATCAATTCAGTGACCCATTCTTCGGTTGCAATATAATACACATTAAAATAGCTTTTGCAACACAATTTGTATTTTTCCATTGTCGTCAAAGGCGTCTCCAGTGGCTGTGGAAGGCAGGTCTACAGAAAACAGATCATTGTTGGCCGCAGACTGGCGCATGAAGAATTTGCGATCTTTATTCCTACTACTATTATCCAGATTTGGGTCCCAATTCAGGAGTTCTAAGAAATGTAAAATCACTCAAACCATTAAACTCTTGGGAAAAATACAACTCTTATTTACCTTTTTTTAATCGACCTTTAACATACTACTTATTGAAGTAACAGGTACAGATCAAAGATCCACAAATTCCCATCTCAAAACCCTGACTGCCAAATAAAAATGTTTATTAGTGATTACAATAACTATAGCAATGTTACAACTTATTACTGTAATAATCATTTATCTTGGATTAGAACAACAGTGGCATTGAGAATCTAAGCAGTGTTATAGTGCAAGACACCTTCCAGTGCCGTAAAACCTGCGGCCCGTGAATAATATACACTAGCTATAATGTAGTACAGATTGCTTTTGGACTTCCATCCATTCAGAGGGAAATTAATTGACCCGAAAATTAACATTCTACACAGCATTTCAAAATGAAGGTTTCCTGTAATTACAGAGAGTAATGACCAACCTTTTGTATCTCAGCTGGTGTGAACTATGTCTACCGTAAAGTTTAGTAACTCTGCTGGCTAGGAGTCATGGGAGTTAAGAGTTTCTAGCAGCAGTTTTGCTGCTAATACTAGATTCTTGAAAGTGAATATATACAACACAATGCATTGTGAGTCATTAGATAGCTGAAATTACAGTTATCAAGGAATTGTGATTTAGTTAAATGGTTACTCCAACTACCACGACAACTTCTGGGATTTGAAGTGGTTATGGTGGTAGGAATCTGTAGATGCAGCGCTTCTGCCTGAAATGCTGTACCTACAGAGTAATCTTCACTTTTGGGCTTGGGGCTAGTTGCACTCCCAGCACACTTTGGCAGCCTGGGACAAATGTACATTCTCTTAACCCCTTAAGGACCAAACTTCTGGAATAAAAGGGAATCATGACATGTCACACATGTCATGTGTCCTTAAGGGGTTAAAGTACCACTATAGGCACCCAGACCACTTCAGCTTAATGAAGTGGTCTGGGTGCCAGGTTCATCTAGGGTTAACCCTGCCTGCGAGGGAGCCCGGCGCTGGAGAAAGGTAAGCCTTTGAACCCTTCATCCCCTTAGAGCCTGGCGGGAGGGGGGGCCATGAGGCTGGGGGGGGGGACCTATTAACACTACAGTGTCAGGAAAAAAAAAGTTTGTTTTCCTGGCGCTATAGTGGTCCTTTTAAAAACAAAATACATCCATTAACAGCGTTGCAAGCTGGCAATGGACGTATTGAGTGTCTCCCTTGCAGGCAGAGCCTGCAAGTGGAAATGGTTTTCTTCCCTCTGCTTCCCTATCCCTTCAATCAATATTGGTTATTTAAAAAAAAAAAAAAAAAAAAAAAATTCCACCCTTCCTCTCAATCTCTTTACCCTCGCCGGCTCAGATTGCGTGCATGTGGTCTGAGCAGTCGAAAAGGTCCAGTCAAAGGTTTTTCCATGATAAGTCTCTGATTGGACTGCATGAGGCACTTGCGGACGTCGGATGGAGCTTTGCTCAGCGTCGTATTCTAGGGTATTTAAATTAACTTTTTTTCATTGAAACATCAAGTGCAAGGCCCTATGTAATGTAATATACACAGACATACCTACATATATATACATTGATCAGCCACAATATTAAAATGTATTATATCATAACAATGGCACCTGTCAAGTGGTGGAATATAGTATGGCTAGACGACTGGGTCAGAGCATCTTCAAAACGGCAATCTTGTTAGGTGTTGCCGGTATGCAGTGGTTAGTACCTACCAAAAGAATGCAAAGAAGGACAACCAGTAAACGGACGTCAAAGTAATTGGCGCCCCAGACTCTGTGATGCACGTGGGGAGTGAAAGCTAGCTACCTGGTCTGATCACATAGAAGAGCTATATAATGCTAGCCATGATATAAAGGTGAAAGCACACACAGTGCATTGCAGTTTGCTGTGTATGGGGCTGCCTAGCCACAGAGCATTCAGAGTGCCCATGATAACTCCTGTCCACCGCTGAAAGCGCCTGCAATGGGGACGTGAGAGTCAGAACTGGACCATGTAGCAATGAGACAAGGTTGCTGGTCTGATGAATCATGTTTCGTTTAGATCAGGTAGATTGCTGGGTGCGTGAGTCGTTTACCCGGGGAAGAGATGGCAGCAGAAAACACTATGGGAAAAAGGCAGGCTGGGGGAGGCAGTGGTATGCTCTGGGCAATGTTCTGCTGGGAAACCTTGGGTCCTGGCGTTTCTGTGGATGATAATTCGATACGTACCACCTACCTATAAATTGTTGCAGACCACGTACAACTCTTCATAGCAATGGTGTTCCCTGCTGGCATTGGCCTCTTTCAGCGGGATAATGCACCCTGCCAAACCACAACATAGTCCCATAGTGAGGGACAATAAATTCAAGGTGTTGCCTTGGTCTCCAAATTCCCCAGATCTCAACAGGGCCGGTGCAAGGATCCATTTTGCTGCCCCCTCATAAGATCGTTGCATCGTGTCATACGTTTAGGCACTAAACTCCAAAAGGAAACATTCCACAGAGATATCCCAAAATAAATTATCCTTTTTTTTCTGTAAGTCCTCCAATCAGAGGCTTCTGAGAATCGAGAAGCCTCTGCTCTGGGGCTGCAGTTGTGCACATTCACATTAAATCATCCGCTTTCCCATTGTTCCACATTGAGCTCTACTTCAGCTCATTGAGAAAGGGAGAAGGCAGGTGCACTCTTTTGTTAACTCTGTGGTGCTAAAGGAAGTGAAAGATAACCTTACTAGCGGTGTGACAGACAGGGAGGTGTTTTTACCCCAATTATAAAAGGTCTGATTTCTATTGAAATCAGCCTTTTTATACACCGTCAAGAAAATGATAAACTCCAGAAATATGAAGCACTTCAGCAAGCCGAAATACTGTATGTGTGTGGAGTATTCCTCTCTATTAGCAAACTGCCTTATACATATCAACACGCACCCACAAAGTGCCTTATACATATAAACACACACCCACAAAGTGCCTTATACATATAAACACACACCCACAAAGTGCCTTATACATATAAACACACACCCACAAAGTGCCTTATACATATAAACACACACCCACAAAGTGCCTTATACATATAAACACACACCCACAAACTGCCTTATACATATAAACACACACCCACAAAGTGCCTTATACATATCAACACGCACCCACAAACTGCCTTATACATATAAACACACACCCACAAAGTGCCTTATACATATCAACACACACCCACAAACTGCCTTATACATATAAACACACACCCACAAAGTGCCTTATACATATCAACACACACCCACAAAGTGCCTTATACATATCAACACACACCCACAAACTGCCTTATACATATCAACACACACCCACAAAGTGCCTTATACATATAAACACACACCCACAAAGTGCCTTATACATATAAACACGCACCCACAAACTGCCTTATACATATCAACACACACCCACAAAGTGCCTTATACATATAAACACACACCCACAAACTGCCTTATACATATAAACACGCACCCACAAACTGCCTTATACATATAAACACACACCCACAAAGTGCCTTATACATATCAACACACACCCACAAACTGCCTTATACATATAAACACACACCCACAAAGTGCCTTATACATATCAACACACACCCACAAAGTGCCTTATACATATCAACACGCACCCACAAAGTGCCTTATACATATCAACACACACCCACAAACTGCCTTATACATATAAACACACACCCACAAAGTGCCTTATACATATCAACACACACCCACAAACTGCCTTATACATATAAACACACACCCACAAAGTGCCTTATACATATCAACACACACCCACAAAGTGCCTTATACATATCAACACACACCCACAAAGTGCCTTATACATATAAACACACACCCACAAAGTGCCTTATACATATCAACACACACCCACAAACTGCCTTATACATATAAACACACACCCACAAAGTGCCTTATACATATAAACACACACCCACAAAGTGCCTTATACATATCAACACACACCCACAAAGTGCCT
Source organism: Pelobates fuscus (assembly GCF_036172605.1). Taxonomy (NCBI): domain Eukaryota; kingdom Metazoa; phylum Chordata; class Amphibia; order Anura; family Pelobatidae; genus Pelobates; species Pelobates fuscus. The sequence goes on along the minus strand of NC_086325.1, from coordinate 154,758,480 downwards.
TATACATATAAACACACACCCACAAAGTGCCTTATACATATCAACACACACCCACAAAGTGCCTTATACATATAAACACACACCCACAAAGTGCCTTATACATATAAACACACACCCACAAAGTGCCTTATACATATAAACACACACCCACAAAGTGCCTTATACATATAAACACACACCCACAAAGTGCCTTATACATATGAACACACACATTGCATAATACATACACACATAGAAAGTACCTTATACATACATGCACACAAACTGCCTAATACACACACAGAAACTTCTGAATACATACATAAACCAAAACATAAAAATTGCCTCATACTTACAAACTGCTTTATAAATACACTCACAAACTGGCTAATTAGTACATTAAAATAGGATTATTACAAACATTTAATGCATAGAGCAACAGACTCATACTGTCTCATACTCACACACTGCCTAATACATACACACACACAAATGCTTTATAGATACATACAGGTGTATGGATTTTTCTTTTTCAATCTACTTGTCCAAGGCACTAAAGTGAATCCATACACAAAAACAATCATACATTAACACATAGACCCATACACACTGCACACTGCCATTCACTAACATTGACCCATACACACACTGCACATACATTAACACTGACCCATACTCAAACACACTGCACACTGACCCATACTCAAACTGCACATTAACAATGTACACTGACACATACTGCTAACTGACATTCACTAACACTGACCCATACAAACACGCTGCACATAAACACTGACCCATACTCAAACACACTGCACACCGATCCATACACAAACTGCACATTAACAATGTACACTGACACATACACACACTGCTAACTGACTTTCACTAACACTGACCCATACAAACACGCTGCACATAAACACTGACCCATACACAAACACACTGCACATTAACAACGTACACAGACACATACACACACTGCACACTGACCCATACACACACAAACTACACATCCTCTGACACTCACACACAGTAAAGATTACCTGCAGCAGCCTGTCACATGCTCACTCTGCCCTTTGTCGGCTGCCAGGTATGGCGTCACACCGAGTATCGGTGGCCATGAATCTAGAGCAGTGGGTCCCAACCCAATTCTCAAGTACCCCTAACAGTCCAGGATTCAGGGACTACCCAGTTGTGTTAAAGGTGATTTAAAAAACAAAACAAAAAAAAACAACACTTTAGACACAACAGGGTATTCCCTAAATCCTGGACAGGTAGGGGGTACTTGAGGACTGTGTTGGGAACCCGTGGTCTAGAGCACTGTGAGGAGCGGTTGGATGCTTCCGCTCTTCACACCTCTCTGTGAGCTGCAGCAAGGCCGGTTACAGCATCCCGGTGTATCTGTCAGAGATACACTCCCTGCTTGGCACCAACTTCCCAGATGCAGCCCTAAAAGAAGTACAAAAAAAAAATCTTACTATCTGACGCCCGAAATTGCATGTCCCAGGCGTTGGGCGATATCAATTCCACATCCTTGATACAAACTGTGTGCTTTATGCATAATTGATATATATTATGATTACATACATGTACTACATACATACACTGCTTAATACACACACATACCCACACACAGACACTGCCTGATATATACACACACACAGACACTGCCTATTACATGCACACACATACCAGGTGGGGGCTAGGGGCACTGGAAGCAGCCCAGTCTGGCACTGTGGTACCTCCTCTGTTGTCATGCTGCCAGTCTCTCCTCAGACACAGGACAGAGGGAGCAGCACATAGCTTTGCCCTCCTCTTCAAACCTCATGGACTTGGGAGGAGGGGGAAGAGGCAGACTGGGGGCAGAGTTCGAATGTTTGGGGCGGGGAAAGGGGGAGTTCGTCACGGGATGGGCAGAGTTAAGTGTTTGTGGGCGGGGAGAGGCAGAGTTACAATTGTAACTCCTATTATCTGCTGAAAGCATTTAATCTGAAATACATATAGGGTGAGGTGGAGGCAAAAAATGCCTACAAAATTCAAAATATAAACAAAGAAAAAATTAGACCTGTGCTGCAGATACTCCACACTGAAGTCCCAACAGTGTATATACAACCAAAAAACAAACACGAGTCCTGCGCATCCAGTATAGGTGAGCACACCCAGGTGCTACCACAATTTATTTGAGGACAAAGTGAATGCAGCAAACGTTTCAAGCAGCAGCCCTTTCTCAATGCTAATTTCCTTTACATTACATTAGCATTGAGAAAGGGCTGCTGCTCAAAACGTTTGCTGCATTAACGTCATCCTCAAATAAGTTGTGGTAGCACCTGGGTGTGCTCACCTATACTGGATGCGCAGGACTCGTGTTTGTTTTTTGGTTATAATCTGAAATACAAGAAAGACGGCTGCAGCAGTGAGGGGAGGGCGGCGGCAGGTGTATCACAGGCGGAGGCGGGGTCTCTGTGCTCTCGGTGAGTGAACATTGCCAGCATACTCTCATGGGGGATTCAGAGTGTATTACAGCCCCTGCGGGCGCCCCCTCTCACAGAGCGCCCTAGGCAACTGCCTAGTCTGCCTGTAGGAAGCGCCGGCCCTGGATCTCAATCAGATGGAGCATCTGTGGGATGTGCTGGGACAACAAATCTGATCCACCCTGCAACTTGCAGAATTAAAGGATCTGCTGCTAATGACTTGGTGCCAGATTCCACAGGACAGGTTCAGAGGTCTTGTGATATCCATGCCTCGAGGCATCAGAGCTGTTTTGGCAGTACGATGGGGAACCTATACGATATTAGGCAGGAGGTTTTAATCTTGTAGCTGGTCAGTGTACATACATACATATATATTTTTTCAGTGGCTCTTTATTCCGTTTAGAACTTAGCAGAAACCTCGTGGAATCAAAAGTAGGAATAAAAGAATAATCTAGTTTTATTGGCCTATTGAATTTGAATGTTGATTTTTTTTTTTTTTTTTTTTTTTTACATATTCGAGAGAGGAAATTTGCTACAGTCTTAGATATTCGTGACACCCTTTACAAATGATGGCATCCATATGAATTAAGCGAGGTAGAGTTCTGATTTCAGAGACTGGAAGGAAATTACAAATGGGGACATAGAAAACACCTATTTCCGGATCTGGATAATACTGCCTTCGAGAGCCGCGTGAAATCATTGAAATTCATAATGTAAAAACTCCGAATCTACTACAAGTCTGTGTCGGCAGAGGACATCAATCACTAGATGAAAAGAACTGTAAGCTATTTTCTGGGAACACGCTGCCAATCATAAGACAAATGTCAGATGCCAGGGAACAAGAACGTAACATTTTTCAACTTACGAATGTCTTCAAATGTATTACAAAGGAAGTATGGAAAAATACAGCCCCCAGCTTCATTTACTCTGACAGATGACAAAATTCAAAGAGCGGCGCTTTATCTTCATATTCAAATATATCCCGAACGCTGCCTAAACAAGGCTGGCTATGGCGTGGACATCAGCTCAAATGAATATGTAAGATGTAGCTATTTTCCCATCGGTGGGCTGTACAGTGCATTCGTCTGCTGATTAAAGTTTGCCTACTGTTAATACAAGCAATTTGTCTTGGACACCTGGTGAGAGAAGGGCAAAGGTGAGCAGCGGTGGAGTTATAGGAGGTGGGAATTGGTCGATTTACATAAGAATGTTGATGGGAAACTAATTTCTTTTACTCGTTGAAGGAAACAAATATGGCATTTAAAACAAATACCCTTCCATTTTCAGGGTGGAAGCGGGAGAATTATGTATGAGAAAATATATATTATTTCAAAGTGGAATTATCTGACAAATTTTGCCTTAACCCCTTAAGGACACATGACATGCGTGACATGTCATGATTCCCTTTTATTCCAGAAGTTTGGTCCTTAAGGGGTTAAAGGAACCCTATAGTGACAGAAATACAAAATTGATGATTTCAGCCAATCCAATGCTTTCCCATAGGAAAGCATTGGAAGGCTATTGTGCATGTGCTGGCCAAACAGCATTACCTCATAGAGACAGATCTTTTTGGGGCATGTTCAGTGTCTCCATGCAGAGCATGTTGTGCAGCTCTGAGCCAGGGACCACCTCTAGATGCAGTCTGATTGACTGCCACTGAAGGTGTCCCTAGGCAGTAATGTAAACACTACCTTTTCTCTGAAAAGGCAATATTTACATTAAAAAGCTTGCAGGGACATGCTATAGATGCCAGAACAACTACATTAAGCTGCAGTTGTTCTGGTGACTATAGTGTCCCTTTAAAGCGACAGACAGCCCTATTTTTATTTTTACCTGGTAAAACAAAACATACTATTGCTCACTTTTTCATATTTTTAATTCTCTACAGTGTTTTCAGGGCACACACCATTAGAGAAGTTAATTCTATCCATTTTTATCCTTAGCACCTTAATATCCTACATCAGTCAAGCATGCTTGGCATTAGTTCATGAATCCAGTCATTCAATAGATCATAAACCCTGTCAATCGTTTGTTAGTTCATAAACCCAGTCAGTCATTCAATAGTTCATGAACCCAGTCTGCTGCTCCTCAGAGACTACCTGACCATGCACAGTTTTCTTTGGTAATCAATGACAAATAGGGGTTCATACATTGACACCACAGGGAATACATCATTCTGACAGCCTGACAGAAGTTGAATAATTTTTCTCATAATGGAAGGATAATCGATATCACTACATGAATTATTATTTTAAAAAGTTCCAACATATTCTGCAGTGTAGTACAAAGGGGTAAACAAATCATACAAATAAGTATAAGTTACACAAACAGGTGATGAGGACCCTGCTCAAACAAGCTTACAGTCTAACGCAATTGAGGTATGACCATGTACAAGGTAAAGGGGCAAAGTGTTCAGAGGGAAGGTTGATTGTCATGAGTACTAGATATAAGAAAAGGTCTGGCTAAGCATTATGGCAAGTGTATTTAACAATTCTCTTCAGTGCCAAGGTTAGCAATCACAGGCCTAAATTGTTATGAGCCATCAATATGAAAGAAAAATTAAACAATACAATTAGAATATGGTGTTACTGTAGTAATTGTGTCTTATCTGGGGCCAATTTGAAATTGAGAGGTCCAATTAAGGTGTTTGGAAAATTTTAATTTATTCTTAAAAGACTTTAGAAGAATGGGTCTCTCAGCTGGTGAAATAGCTCAGTGGGCTAATGCATCAGCAAAATCTGTTCTAACCCTTGGGTCGAAGGTTCAAATCCCGACATGGTTGACTCCAGCCCTTCATCCTTCCGAGGTAGATAAAATGATGCATTGATGCAATACATCTCTATGAGGAGATGCTGATTGGCGCAGCATTTTGCCATGCATGCACAGTAGCTTCCCATTGTTTTCCTATGGAAAAGCATTGGTTGGCTGAGATCGTCAAGTTTGATGATCTCAGGCATGGAGGCGGAGCAGAGTGGCGCAGGGCCAGCTGTGACGAGAATGGCACAGCAATGGGGAAAAAGTGAGTAAAACACCTTTTTTAAATAAGGAGAGGGGGGCTGGGGACCTAAACTGTGCTTTTAAAACTATAGTGTCAGGGATACATATTTGTATTCCTGACACAATACTGTTCCTTTAACTGACTAAACATTGCTACCTACCCTACCTTGATAGCATGGAAGCATCCATTAAATATAGAACATATAATTTTCATATTTTTGTGACATCAAAGCTTAAATCAAAACCAATACATTAACCAGTAAAGCCCACTTTCTGCACATGTTAATAGTAGTGTGCTAATAATACCACCATACAACTTCAAAGCAAAATAAAAGAGTGAGATGCACTTGGAGCCAGGTGTAAAAAATTAAGATCTTGTTTATACTTCATTAGTGTGTGTTTCATCACTTTTAGATCATACGTATTCTGTAACGTTGTGTTCTTTTTATCTTTTTCTTTCAAGTATGTTGTGTTTCCTTTGTCTTCAAATTGACTTTTGTTTACTGATCCATTAGAAATTAAATTATAAAGCGCCAATGTACTCAAAGGAAGACTCGATGCAAAATGTTAGAGCTCCATCACTCTTGCTATTTAAATGACAAGTCCATATTGTAAACAGATTCCATATCCTTGGTCACCATACAGTGTATGATGATCCTATCAAAGAGCCCAAAACTTATCTCCACGGACTTCCAACAAAGACATCATTTAAATGGGAAATGACAATTTCTATAAAATATTGAAAATCGTCTATAACTTGTGTTAAACTCGTTTTCCTGGCACTGTAGCTTCCCCCTTTGTCAAGGCCCACCCCTAAGGTGCAGAAAGGGTTAATAACCCCTTCTGTCACTAACCTGGGTCCAGCGCCGATGTCCCTCGGCGCTGGCTCAGCGACGCCCACGCTCCTCCCCTGCCGGCAATGGCCACGCTCGCATAAGGATTTCCCCATAGGAAAGCATTATTCAGTGTTTTCCTATGGAGATTTCGGTGATACTGGAAGTCCTGTCTGGTAGATAGCCACTAGAGGAGGAGTTTACCCTAACAGGTACATATTGCAGTTTGAAAAAACTGCAATAATTACCACTCTATTTGTAATGGGATGGGAGTTAGCACCCAGACCACTTCAATGACTTGAACTGGTCTGGGTGCCTACAGTGTCCCTTTACCCTTTTTATGATCTTTTCTTTTAAATTTATATCAAAGATTCCTAAATTGTATTTTATTTTTCACTTCTCACAAACACTTGTTTGTTAAATATAAGGATAAAAAAACATAATATTAAAAATCAATTACCCTCTATAATTACAGATAATTAGGATATAATTTCTCAATTAGTCAGTAGCTAACTTTATGAAGTAAGAATTTCCATTATTGCAAGGGGGTTCACATAATCTACTCCTATATCAGCTGTTTTTACTACGGTAAAACCAGGAATTCTCAGCCCTTTCCCCTTATCTATCAATATTGACATCAATGATTATATTTGAGTTGCTGTATGTCCTGTAGTCCTGTAGTGTATATGCAAAATAATGAGGTATTGCAATTTCTTTTAATACCTTTTTTTATTGGACTAACAGAAATTTGTAGTGACAGGCTTTTAGGATAGATCTATAGGTAATGCTTTAGGCTTGATAAAGCTTGTTAGCCCAATAAAAAAAGCTATTAAAATAAACTGATAATACCTTATTATTTTGCATCAATATTGACATTACGGTGTTGAAGGTTATCAGATGATGTACCACCAGCTTTGTAGACTTCAAGACATAACAAAAATAGAAATTCCATTACTTCAATAGTGGTTAAAAGGTCCTCTAAGATGTAAAAATAGCATCCCACCTCAGCAGAAGAATTACTTTTTCTATGAGCTTCAAATTGCTAAGCCATGGCTTGATCCACGCAGGATTCCTCTGGGCTCTGATCAGAGCTCAATAATTGGAGGAACCTGGTTGAATGTTTTTCGAGAAGATACTCTAATGTTGTGACCACGAATGCTTGCTGTGCCCCCTGAGAAATGTATCTAACCATCCTGGGACACTATGTCACCATCTTAAAGCAACAGTAAAGTACTGGGGCAAAAAAGCCTTAATATGAAATAAAATATATAGCAACTAGAGGCAAAATGTGTGACAATGCACGTGCAAATTTACACCGAGTAAAAAAAGTCCGGCTTTGCATACACCTGTAATAAAGCTTACCTCTTTAATAGCACATGGACATAGCCGTAGTTCCTTCTTAATTTCCTTATTATGGGGGGGGGGGAAAGGCAGATTTGAAGATTTTCAGGAGGTTGAAGCTTGCTTAAATTTCGTTATGCAGTCTATATCACCGTCAGATACTCCTCATTGTGAGCATAACTAAAATGGTCAACTACAAGAGAGGGTGGTCTGTCTGTAACGAGTAATGGCAACTTAAAAGTTTAGTATTTTGAAAGATGAGCTGATGGCAGTAAGGAAAAAATAATCGTTACTTTCCCTTTATTGTAGAAGCCCAGCAGCGCACAAAAACATTGTCAGAGAGAACTGCACACATACATATACCCTGTAATGAGTCTTTGATCGATTTTCCCAGGTTTGTAGGATCATAATCTTCTGAAAGAGCAGGCACAGTCTGTGTGCTGCAGTCTATTTAGTGCACAACAGAACAAATGAATAAGAATACAAAATAAGCTGTTGCAAATAAATAGGTTACATAGAATGCATGTATTATAAAAATGTTGCCTTTAAAAAGATATTCGCTGATAAGATGAATGCCGAATTACAATGCATGAAAGCAAAGTGACAGTGCAGAGAGGCCCTCACTGAATAACTAGGTGCAGTAGGTACAGTGTAGGTTCATACACATCCGATAAATGTACTAGAAAGTGTCTTATACATGTGTACAAAAGCTTAACATGTTGGTTATCAGATATTGACATCTAAAAGTCAGGCTCTGAGGACAGTGTACTAAATCTGCAGTGTTGGGATTTGGTTTTGTTTTTACCCACTCCCTTAAGCAGCTCTGTCTCAAAACCTGTGTAAGTCTGACTCCTCATGGGCGGTCCAGTCCTATAAATGAAAACCCCTCCCCTAAAGATACACCAAATCTCTCAACATGGCCATGTTTCAATACTTTGAAAAATACTTAAATTTTGAGTTAAAGGGACACTATAGTCACCTGAACATCTTTAGCTTAATGAAGCAGTTTTGGTGTATAGAACATGCACCTGCAGCCTCACTGCTCAATCCTCTGCCATTTAGGAGTTAAATCCCTTTGTTTATGAACCCAAGTCACACCTCCCTGCATGTGACTTGCTCAACCTTCCATAAACACTTCCTGTAAAGAGAGCCCTATTTAGGCTTTCTTTATTGCAAGTTCTGTTTAATTAAGATTTTCTTATCCCCTGCTATGTTAATAGCTTGCTAGACCCTGCAAGAGCCCCCTGTATGTGATTAAAGTTCAATTTAGAGATTGAGATACAATTATTTAAGGTAAATTACATCTGTTTGAAAGTGAAACCAGTTTTTTTTTTTCATGCAGGCTATGTCAATCATAGCCAGGGGAGGTGTGGCTAGGGCTGCATAAACAGAAACAAGGTGATTTAACTCCTAAATGACAGTGAATTGAGCAGTGAAATTGCAGGGGAATGATCTATACACTAAAACTGCTTTATTTAGCTAAAGTAATTTAGGTGACTATAGTGTTCCTTTAACCCCATAAGGACCAAACTTCTGGAATAATAGGGAATCATGACATGTCACACATGGCATGTGTCCTTAAGGGGTTAACTGCATATTTCTCTATTTTTTGCAGTATTTATTGACCTCGGTGCTGATATATATTTATATTTTGGATGAAGATAGTCTTCATTAAATAAGAGACAATTACTTTTAATGAAAATACTTTACTTATTAATAGTCCTACTTGGATATCTTTATATTTGGTGTAGTGTTGTTGTATGTGTGTTTGGAATAGTGTTTTATATGTTTATGAAATTGATATTACATGATTACTTTTCCAAGACAAGTTCCTTTATATCAATTCACGATTTCACAATTCATTTAGTTACTTTTAAGAGTAAGCATTATTTTTCAACAAGGGATTTTTTTAAGGAATTGCATATTGTACAATTATTGTAAGTATTGTTTATATTGGTAATTATGCTGTAGGCAGACATCAGATCATACTTTTTTTTTCACATTATATCCAATCTCGAAAAATAAAGAAAACAATCATAAAATAAATAACTGACCGTGGATGCAAAGTGCATATACCATGTTCTTTTTTTCTTCTTTGCACAACTGAAAAAAATCTTCTAATATTGTCTATATGTTGTGTAATTTTACGTGAAACATTTTCATGTTATTATGGAAATGCCTGTAATACTAACCCTTAAAGGATAAATACAGCGTGAGGAATACAAACCTATAAACAGGTCCCTAGTCACCCAGTTTGCAATAAAAATAGTTCAAATGTTTTTAATCCCCTTCCTCGGTGCTGTTAGCCTCTCCACATTGAGGTCATCGAGTAGGCGTTGCTTCCTTTCATTATCGATGAAAATAGCACAGTCAGTAAAAGAAGGGGGACAAAACTTTTTTTAGACACATAAATGAGAAAAGAAAAGTAAAACAAGGATTAGTTAGATTAAAAACAAAAAAGGAAGGTATGTAGAAGAGGATAAAGGTCTAGCTGACTGCCTCAATGAATATTTTTGTTCGGTATTTACAGATGAAAATGAAGGAAAGGGACCTCAGTTCGGAAAAAGGACAAATGAGTCATTTATTACACGTGAGTTTACAGAGGAAGAGGTTCTATTTCAACTGTCAAAAGTAAAGACAGATAAGTCAATGGGACCTGATGGAATACACCCAAAGTGATTAAAAGAGCTTAGTGGTGTACTAGCAAAACCATTAACAGATTTATTTAACCAATCATTGTTAACAGGAGTAGTCCCAGAAGATTGGAAGTTAGCGAATGTTGTGCCCATTCACAAGAAAGGTAGTAGGGAGGAGTCGGGCAACTATAGGCCAGTAAGCCTTACTTCAGTAGTGGGGAAAGTAATGGAAACCATGTTAAAGGATAGGATTGCTGAACATCAAAAAACACATGGATTTCAAGATCAGAGACAACATGGGTTTACTTCAGGGAGATCATGCCAAACTAATCTTATTGATTTTTTTGATTGGGTAACTAAAATTATAGATCAGGGTGGTGCAGTAGACATTGCTTACCTAGATATCAGTAAGGCTTTTGACACAGTTGCACATAGAAGGCTTATCAATAAACTGCAATATTTAAGTTTGGATTCCAATATTGTTGAATGGGTGAGCCATGGCTGAGTGACAGGCAACAGAGGGTTGTAGTCAATGGAGTATATTCGAAGCTTGGGCTTGTCACCAGTGGGGTACTTCAGGGACCTGTACTTGGACCCATTCTCTTTAATATTTTTATTAGTGATATTGCAGAAGGTCTTGATGGTAAGGTATGTCTTTTTGCTGATGATACTAAGATATGTAACAGGGTTGATGTTCCAGGAGGGAAAAGCCAATTGGCAAATGATTTAGGTAAACTAGAAAAATGGTCAGAGTTGTGGCAACTGACATTTAATGTGGATAAGTGCAAGATAATGCATCTTAAAAAACCCAAGGGCAGAGTACAGAATATTTGATAGAGTCCTAACCTCAACATCTGAGGAAAGGGATTTAGGTGTAATTATTTCTGATGACTTAAAGGTAGGCAGACAATGTAATAGAGCAGCAGGAAATGCTAGCAGAATGCTTGGTTGTATAGGGAGAGGTATTAGCAGTAGAAAGAGGGAAGTGCTCATGCCATTGTACAGAACACTGGTGAGACCTCACTTGGAGTATTGTACGCAGTACTGGAGACCCTATCTTCAGAAGGATATTGATACTTTAGAGAGAGTTCAGAGAAGGGCTACTAAACTGGTTCATAGATTGCAGGATAAAACTTACCAGGAAAGGTTAAAGGATCTTAACATGTATAGCTTGGAGGAAAGATGAGACAGGGGGGATATGATAGAAACATTTAAATACATAAAGGGAATCAACACAGTAAAGGAGGAGACTTTATTTAAAAGAAGAAAAACTACCTCAACAAGAGGACATAGTCTTAAATTAGAGGGACAAAGGTTTAACAATAATACAGGAAGTATTACTTTACTGAGAGGGTAGTGGATGCATGGAATAGCCTTCCAGCTGAAGTGGTAGAGATTAACACAGTGAAGGAGTTTAAGCATGCGTGGTATAGGCATAAGGCCATCCTAACTATAAGATAAGGCCAGGGACTAATGAAAGTATTTAGAAAATTGGGCAGACTAGATGGGCCGAATGGTTCTTATCTGCCGTCACATTCTATGTTTCTGTGATCCAATCATATGCTCCTACACGAGGAGTACTGGATACATGATATGCATGCGCAGCAAACACCGCGCACCTAATAAAATGCTTCTCATAGGATAGCATTAAAAGTATTGCTTTCCTATGAGCAGTATTTGATGTAGGTTTGACGCCATCATGGAAACAGAACGTCACGTGACTGAGTTTCACTCAGTTGTTCAGCTCACAGCTCCTCGAGGGTTATCAATATTAAAGACATTGTTTTTAACCCTTAAAGGTAAACAATACCATAACGTTACTTATCTGCTTCTTCTTAACAAACTGGTTGATGGTTTAGCACAGATAATCCTTATGTTGCTTGTAGTAAATTAAAAGAAAGAGGAGGAGCACGTGTCTTATGGAAGCTTAGCAAAATTCTGCCTGATCTATAGAGAAAAAAAACCTTCATAAGGTAAAACGGTCTTTATATTGACAAACCAATAACTTGAAAACAGGGCACATAAAATAAACCTAAAACAACATATACACAATATTTGAATTTTTCGGTCTTTTTTTTTTTTTTTTTTTTAATTACCCTAACATTACTGTTTAGAGCATGTAGTTATAACCACACAAGTGACTGGCCAAAATAAAATAAAATATATATGTAATATTTTTGGAAATGAAATGTATCAGTTTCTGTTTTCGAATGCGTGCAATATCCTGTCGCGTTAAGTATGATGTTAACCAGAATAATATTGTTAATGCAGATTCACACCTGTATACTTTTATAATGTGTATTATTTTATATATATATATATATATATATATATATATATATATTCCAATGGCAGCATTGACAATGGGTAGCTCCTATCTCTCACACCTCTGGAAAAATATAAATGTTGTAAGAAGGACCACCTTGGGGCTGATGCCCAGCCTTTCTTCCTGTCTTCTCACCTCTGCAGGCGAGGAGATCCTTTTAGGACGCCTGTATGATTTGTATTCTTCTTTGTAGCTCACCTAAGAGTTTTTCCATTTTACCGTTTAGTCCTGCAGAAGTGATGTATGTCTTCTCTGGGAGTCCTGGGTACAGTTCCTATACTGCGGTCTCATTAATGGGTCGTTCTCAGCAACGGGAGGAATTGCTGCTGTGACCTGTGATGTACCAGCATTGTACCATTCTCCCCTTATGGGGTTCCTATACTGCTGTAGCCTATGGGGTGGTTATATTAATGGGAGACAAGTAGCTTTGCTACTGTAACCATTAGTCAGTAGCTGTTATTGTATTTGGGATATTTTAGTGTGTCAGCTTCCATTTTCTACTCAGCTCCTTATTGTCCTGTGCCAATCTGCTGTTATTTAAGGCATTTCAGCTGCCATTACTGGAAATAGTCTTCCCATTTTTGCCACTGCTTGACTTATTGCACAAGTACTTGGTTTCACACGTAGGGATTAGCTGGTTTATAAACTGGTCAGATGTGATGTCCGTCACTCCTGCTTGCTGTGAAGTGCATGCACAATAGCTGATTTGGGCACAAGACATTATCAGTAGTATCTTTATTGAGTTCCAGTTTTGTGTTTAGGCAGGGACACCTTTGCCTGACACTGATCTCACCCTTCCTGTGCTGCTCTGTTGGTTGTATTGACCTCAATGCTTGGGTTTTACCCATTTTCAATGTTTCCATGGTAAGTCGGGAAAACAGAAAATGGATACTGTATAACGTAGGTTCTTTTCCTGGTTATAAGTCCTGGCAGTGTTGGCTTCCAAGCCTTTCTTGGGTTAGCTTTCGGATATGTTGGTTATTGCTAGTCACACGAATGGGCATCTGCCCTAACGTGGCCCTTCTTATAACGTTAAAAATTTTCCTGCCCAATGGTTTGAGACGGAGGAGCTACCCATTTTCAATGCTGTCATGGAATATAGCGGGAAAAGAAAATCGAAACATGGAGTGTCTATGACACTTACCAGGGGTGAATTTCTCCTTGCTATGACCCTGATTTATCTATCTATGCACACACAGTTTTATACAAACACACACACAGCACTGTGGAATATGTTACTTTGGAAATAAATACATTTTAAATACATATAATCCTGCCTTTCATCTTCCTATGCCTTTGTACATGTAATAGTCCCCAGCTCCGAAGCCTCCAATTACGGATACATTGAAACAACCCATGAATTATTTTAGCCCATATGATGCAAATTGTTGTAGATCACCAATGGTTCGAGAAGTAAACACTGTCTAATGCCTCTTTCCTGGCTTTCAGTCTTTTAATATCGGCTGCTCTCAGGAGTGCTGCAGTTTGTAATCAGTCAGTTTATAGGGAGTGCGAGTACGATGTAAGAGAGGAGTGTATGACGGTACATGCAGACCAGTATGGCGGCAGTGGCTTGGCATTCCTTTGTTGCTGAGCAGTCTCTTCTCATCCAGGGATTCCAAGTGGGATTCACACAAATTTAGAAGGGACTCCACTTGATCTTTGAGAGGTAGGCCTTTGTATCGTCTCTGAGCCAGGTAAAAGCAAGCCTCTACAAACGCTTGCAGACTCATACCTTTAAACAAAACAAGAAAGCCAGTAAAAAACACAAAAACCGCAACAGACAAAACAAAACAAGTTCAAGGATCCTAGTGCAGCATATTACATATTCTATGTTCGTATTTACATTGGGTATGGGGGACTAATGGGTTAAAAAGAACTGATGGTAATTTGCTATTCTGTACCATGAGAAGTCTGCCATGTGGGTGTATAATAAGAGGATTTAGGGTCTTCATATGTGCCCTTATATGGCCAGAGGTTTAGCTAAAAGCTCTGATGTCATTATAGTCACATCTCTAAAAGAATAAAAGACAAAGGACCACATTCTATTCTCCTGACTTAATGGACAAAGGTGCTTACTCTCCACTGAAGATGTCTCTCTCCGTATGTATATAGTGCTGTTTGCACTGTAAGTAGAATAAACTTATGTTATTTTATAAAAAAATGTCAGATTGTATTAAAGAAACATTACAGTGTTAGGAATACAAAGATGTATTTCTAACATTATAGTGTGCCTCTGTCACAATTTCCCCCCTCCCCCCCCCTCCCCCCACGGCAAGGAAAAGGTTAAATACCCTTTAAAACACTTATCCGATTCCAGCGATGAAGTCCTTTGGGCTGGCTCCGCCTCCTTCGATGTCCTCACAAGTGGAATCCAAAGGACATGCGCGGCAGGCATTAGGTCTGCCCCACAGGAAGCATTGAATCAAAGTGTGAGGACGTCCTGGAAGCACCTCTAGTGTAAACATTGCAGTTTCTCTAAAACTGCAATCTTTCTCTGAAACTGCAATGTTTTCTGCTGAAGGGTTAAGGGGACAGGGACACTGCACCCACACTACGTCAATGAAATGAAGTGATCTAGGTGCCTAAAGCGTCCCTTTAATATTTTTGGGTGATATAGAAGGATATTATGGCGAGCTAATTAGAGAAGAAAATAAATACATAAAAAGACATATTCCAATCACCCTTAACATATACACATGTATTATACCAAGATAAGTATTTGGTGAATAAGAAATTAATGTTACTATTTAATTTTAAATACAACACAGTAATAGCATAAATCATTTTTTGAAAATTCCTAAAACAAGTCTTAGCCGGCCAAGCAATAAAGTTGCCACTGCAAGCTATTCTGTAAAATATAAAATAAATCCAAACAGTACAATAAATATATATTGTGTAGCAGATTTTATACAAAGACAGAAATTCCCACTCTTCAGCGTGGGCTGCAGAACTGAGCTATTGCCACACAGCAATACAGCTCAAAGCAAATAACACTTCAATGGCACTCAAAGGGTAACTGATATCTTATGGAGAATTTCAATTTAACTGGCCTTGTAAAAAACCCTTAAAGAAGATCTTTATCTTTCCTTTAACTTGGACAAATGCTATTCACACTCGACATGCAAATTAATTATGCCAATCACCGACAGAATGTTCTGTGTCACAGGCATAAGTGATAGCACAGGGAACAAAGTGAATAGGAGACTCCTGACTAAGTGTTATGTACTCTTCCGATTCTGGCAGCATATTAAAAGAAAATCTAATAGATACACATAATACTAACGAGATAAACACATACAGTATCATTCAACCCATTGACCAATAAATCAACTATTAGCTGACTGAGTCCTATTGTTCTTGAAGTTGAACACGCACATTGCTCAGGAATTAAAGTTGTTTTGTGAAGTTTAGAACAATCCATTTACTGTGTGTCCATATTTTACTGTACTATTCAATAAAACAGCAATAAAGGGACACTATAATCATTAAAACAACTACAGCTGAATGTATTTGTTCTGGTGAGTAGAATCATTCCCTTCAGGCTTTTTTTCTGTATACACAGTTTTTTTAAGAGAAAGTACATTGCATTACAGCCTAGGGATAACTCCAGTGGCTACTAGATGTGCTTCCTGGGGCAGTGCTGCAGCACTGCCATTCAGTGACTTCGCCCTCTGTATGGAGACACTGAACTTTTCTCATAGTGATACATTGATTCAATTAATCTCTATGAGGAGATGCTGATTGGCCAGGGCTGTGTTTGGCTCTGCCCCTGATCTGCCTCCTTGGCAGTCTCAGTCAATCCTATGGAAAAGCATTGTGATTGTCTCAGAGAAACACTTCTGATGATGTCAGCCAAGCAGGCAGATCAGTGGCAGAGCCAGTATCTGCAGACTTGAACAAAAGTAACATTTTCCTTTATTTAGGGGGGCAAGGGGGCTAAATGGTGGTTTTAACCCTATAGGGTCAGGAATACATGCTTGTGTTCCCTTAAGCTCTATATATATATATATATATATATATTTACACTACAATCAAATTCTTATTCAACTTTTAACGTCTGTGTTAAAAATCACATAACTGAGTCAGAGACGATATATAACAGTGATTCATGAATTAGATATGATAAAAACCATGAGATGGCAAGGAATTCCTGGAGATTGATGCAATATTCCAACAGGTGACAAATCCGGTTACCTGTTAAAATTAAATGAAAACAAACCGTTGTGGCACAGAACATTTGGTGATTAGTTCAGGTAGACGTAAGGATTTCATTCATATGAGAATCAATCTGACAAAATCCTTTTTTTAATTTGATTTTGGAATTCGGACACAAAATCATCTAGGTCAGGGGTTCCCAACCCAGTCCTCAAGTACCCCCTACCAGTCCAGAATATAGGGATTACCCTGTTGTGTATAAAGTGTTTATTTATTTCTATTTATTTTTCTAAAAACACCTTAAACACAACTTGGTGATCCCTAAGTCCTGGACTGGTAGGGGGTACTTGAGAATTGGGAACCACTGATCTAGGTGGTGGTGGATCTACTGCACCACTCTGTTTAAAGTTATATCCACAGGCCCTTCCTTACACACTTCAAGGATCTCTACTGGAATATTTACTTGGACGACAATTAAGAAAATCATGACAGGTAGCAGTCTATCCAACTCTCTTTATACAGCTTTACTATGCCCTCTGTGTATATATATTGACTGAGTACTCTGTCACCTCGGGCCTATTCCTTAATTACTGTATATTGATTCCATCCAATGACTACTATATACCTGTTCTTCAGTGTCTTTCTCAATGACTTGATTATGTTATGGTGACACAATCCAATGACTACTGTATACCTGGATTTTGGAAACCTTGCTCCAAGTGACTTCATTACTCTCTGGCAAAACCAGCTACTGACGACCCAATTCTTCATCTTCGGCAACCTCCTTTGAAATGGCATTTAATAACCAACCCCTGTCTCTTGTAAATACTATGTTTTTCAGACTGAACGTGCATGAGCTATTAGCTCCAGAAGGACCACTATAGGCACCCAGACCCATTCAGCTCAATAAAGTGGTCTGGGTACCAGGTCCCTATAGTTTTAACCCTGCAGCTGAAAACATACCAGTTTCAGAGAAACTGCTATGTTTCACTGAGGGTTAATCCAGCCTCTAGTGGCTGTCTCACTGACAGTCGCTAGAGGTGCTTCCGCGATTCTCACTGTGAAAATCACAGTGAGAAGACGCTGGACGTCCATAGGAAAGCATTGAGTAATGCTTTCATATGAGCTGTTTGAATGCATGCGTGGCTTTTGCTGCTCATGCGCATTTGGATCTGACGTTGGCAGGGGGAGGAGAGTTCCCCAGCACAGAGGGAGCCCGGCGCTGGAGAAAGTTAAGTGGCTGAAGGGGTTTTAACCCCTTCAGCACAGCAGGGGGGGGGGGGGCTAATGACCCTATAGTGCCAGGAAAACGAGTTTGTTTTTGTGGCACTATAGTGCTCCTTTAAGAACCCAGTACGCCTAAAACTCAACTCTAAGTGTCCCAGGTTAACTTCTTACGCAAACCTATCTTTATTTCCATCTTACTTTCTCAACTTAATTCTCCACTCCACTTCACTCCACTTAATTCTTCACATTCTTTACTTCACTCTAACCTTCTAATTGTGCTAATTTCCCACCCTACCACTTGGTTCCTATCCCGATGTTATCCTTCCTATTGTGTTTTCATACACTACCTAAATTAGATTGTAAGCTTGTTTGGGCAAGGTCATCATCAAGCTATTGTTCCTGTCAAAAACAGTTTGTCCCATTTGTTGTGAAATTCCCTTTACATATTTTGCAAAGCACCGTGGAATAAGTCGGCACTATATACATGCCAATAATAACAACCTGGTCTTTCGATCAAGAGGAATTTACAAAGTTGCGAACACTAAATACGAAAGTCAATCCATGCAAGAATGAGATTTTAGATACAGACTGTGATAATGGCAAAACAAAACTAGTAGTCCATAGAGAAAGAAAGCAGCAAAAAATAAATAAATAATCATTGTCACAGGTATAAATGAAAGGTAAAGAACATTAATTTTCATTTTTCATTACTGTGTTCTGAAAGAGTATATTTCAGAATGATGAAGCGAGAAAACTCACGTTCACTGTAAATATCTGCAAATCTACCCGTTTTATAATCTCACTGCAACTGCGCTGTTATCTTGTAAGCTGCTTAATCAATGTTTACATACAAAATGTTATTTCAAATGCACAGCTCTCAAGTGGCCATTGGAGTTAGCAAATGTCTTGTGGATGGTACAAATGAACACTAACAGGCATCAGATTATAACGATCGTCTGCCAGGCCCACAGAAATAGAGAAACATTACGTTTTAATAGAGACATTGTGATTTTTATTCAAGGGAATCCATTCAGTTTTGCATGAATACGTATTCTGCAGGAGAATGTAGTCGAAAATTAATCTCATACTTAATGGGCACAGGACTGAATTAAGGCAAGCACCGTTTAAAGCACGTGAGCCCCCTGCGCATTCAGAAGCGGACACAGATCACTTGCACAGCTTACGGTTATTACACCATCTGGATAGAATATTAGAAGCAGCGCATCGATATTAGAGGAAATCTAGAATTTGAAAGGTCACCCGCAGGTCTTGCTTCCTGACGCTACTACGCACATAGAGAGTTCATTTTAATAATCAAGAAATTAATTCAGGGC
This sequence comes from Pelobates fuscus, assembly GCF_036172605.1. NCBI lineage: Eukaryota > Metazoa > Chordata > Amphibia > Anura > Pelobatidae > Pelobates > Pelobates fuscus. The sequence continues at coordinate 154,739,175 of NC_086325.1, read as the reverse complement.
TACTTGCACACCAGGTTAAGACCTACCTGATAAAAATGGCTACGGTGTATTATTTGGAGAAAGTAAGACAGATGTGACTTGAGAGGCCTGTGTACCACATCAAGGAGTCACGGTGGACATTTCCTTTTTTTTTTTTGGCAATTTTTGCATTGCGTGGGTAACATAAACAAGCTTGTTTCGCCACAACAGCATGTACAAGCTAATACAGTAATACAGTGAATACAGTATTATGGCATGCAAGAATGGCACCATTTTTTTTTTTTTTTTGAATTCTTTATTTTTATTGTGCACAATGGTTAACAGATCAGTCTTGGCACGCCACAGCAGCAGTGTCAGGGTACAATTGGATCATAAGCATGCATTGAAGTGTGGCATCTGTAAGTCAGGCACTTTTTATAAATAGTTGATCTAACATTCAACAGGTATATCATCTTGTTTAAGGTATTATCAGACTGGTAAAACTGGCTAAACCCCAGCTTCCTGCTTTTAGAAACGAACTAGAACTGTAGGCTCTGACTGAGGTTGGACATCGGTGTGTCATCGTGTGTATAGGAGTAAGGGCTGAAAAACTACTTTACTGTCCATAACTGTTGTAAGCAAAATAGAATTGTGAGTTGCCCGTTTAGCCTGCGGATGTGGCATTACATTGTACTTAACATGCCGATGGTTTAAATGTTTGTCTCGGCACCATTTTTTTTGTTAGGTACTTATGTCTTAAGTTATAGCCTGTACTAGTTAGGTAAAAGCGAGGTGAAAATAAGACATATCGGTTGATAATAAAGGAGTACTACAATGAAAAGCGTGTCTTAGAGCTAGCATACTCTTAGATTCAATTTTTGCATGGCTAAACATACATAAAGGCTAAAGGCCGCATATTCTGCGGCGTTCAGCAAGACATATATGTAGGAGGCTTAAAAGTTGTAAACCACTAGGCTTTTGGGGCGCGTCTGCATCAAGCTAGGCATGTTAAGAAATAGACCATTGGACTGAAAAAAGAGAAAAATCATACTTTTCTAGTAAAACAAAAGCACAATATACATTTATGGCATTGCTGGTAACGTTCAGGAGGCAACATGTTTCTGCCTGTTTAGAGCTGCCTGTGAGTAAGTCCCAGTGTGCATGCTGTGGTACTGTCCAGGAGTGTGTTTATGCGTTCATCCTATGCCCACGATCGGGAAACTGCCAGCAGGTTGCACGGTGGGCATTTCAATCACGCTTCTACTCCTAGGTTTTACATATATAAATCGGTTAGCGCAGTTTGAATCCCGGTCAGAACACCTTACCAGTAAGTGTTCTTGAGCAAGACACAAAACCATACATATATACCTACCTCATATACCTACCTCAAATCCTCATAGATTGTAGGCTCACTTGAGCATGTTGAAATATATACTCTCTATTTTTGCAAAGCGCTGTTTAATGTGTTGGCTATATAAATGATAATTATACATACCATGCAATCTCCTTTTGGCATATGTTTTATTACGTACAGCACACAGTGTGCTTCTACAGACATATATCATTGCAACAGGTTACTTTCCCACATGATTTTATATTCTTTGGGAATTAAAGGAGTATACACTGATCAGCCAAAACATTAAAACCACGCACAGGTTAAGTGAATAACATTGATAATATTGTTACAATGGCATCTGTCAATAAGTGGCAAGTGAACAGTCAGTTTCTCAAATTCCATGTGTTGGAAGCAGGAAAAATGGGCAAGCAAAAATATCTTATTGACTTTAACAAAGGTCAAATAGTGATGGCAAGACGACTGGGTCAGAGTATCTCCAAAACAGAAAGTCTTGTCATGTGTTCCCAGTATGCAGTGGTTAGTACCTGCCAATAGTGGTGCAAGGAAGGACAACCAGTGAACTGGTATCAGGGTCGTCAGAAAGCATTTTGAAGGCAGACGCAGTGTTAGGCTCTGGGCAAGGTCCTGCTGGGAAAACGTGGGTCCGGCCATTCATGTGGATGCTAGTTTGACACCTAGTGACTGTTGCAGACCACAAACATTCCTTCATGGAGTTCCCTGATGACAGTGGCCTCTTTCAGCAGGATAATGCACCCTGCCAAAGTGCAAAAATTGTTCAAGAGCGGTTTGAAGAACATGACAAAGAGTACAAGGTGTTGCTTTGTCCTCCAAATTCCCCAGATCTCAATCAAACTGAACATCTGTGGGATGAGCTGGAACAATATGTCTGATCCATGGATGGAGATCTGCTGCTTATATCTTGGTGCCAGATACCACAGGACATGTTCAGAGATCTTGTGGAGTCAATGCCTCAACACATCAGAGCTGTTATGGCAGCACAAATGGGGCATTTAATGTGACAGTCTCTCAACTAATCCTTTAATATAGCAGCCTGTTCAGAGTAGTCAGAAGACTGTTTGCTCTGCAGGGAATCTTGCCTATGAACAGACAAACATGGTGTTAACATTGGGTTTGTCCAAACTGTAGGGCTTGGTGGCTCAAAGACAATTTATTCCAACCTGCTACTCGGCAGATAAAATCCCTCCAAGGTACACCATATTGTATTCAGTGTCAATTAAACTAAAACTGCACTGAGATAATTCATCCCTGTTAATTTCAAATGGCTCACATTGACGTAGAGACATTTACCAAAAAAAAAGAGAGAAGTTGCTAAAGTAAGAGCAGGTTTTGGAAGATTTAGGGTCCTCTGGTGTGTATCAGGGGAATCGGGTCAACCAAAATAAAAAGGGAATTTGGTAGCAATTTAATAGTTTGTGAAATCTGTCAAAAAATATAGAGCTCAAGCTGATCTTAATAGGCTAAATGGCTGCGGAATGGTAGTGAAAATTAGCTCAAATTGACCAAACTTGCTTTCTATGAAGAGTCGAATGCATTACATTCTGTTGATATAGCCACATTTTGATAAGTGAATGGCAGGCAGCTGTTGTTTGCATCCAGATCTTCCTGTTGTGGGAACACGGTCTACATTATAAGTAACTGTAAGCAGACGGGGATCTGTTTGGCTACTGTCTCTAAACCTGGCTATAGATCCTCATTTTCGCTCAAAATAAATGGGGAGAGCATGAATTACCATATATAGTCGAGTATAAGCCGACTTTTTTTTGTGCTGAAAAAGCACATTTTTTGTGCTGAAAAAGCCCCCCTTGGCTTATACTCGAGTGAGTGTCGAGTGATGATGATGGTGGCGGGTACCTGCCGCCATCATCATCTCTATATAGGGCGGGTACCCGCCGCCATCACCATTTGCGGCCCTGGCGGCCACGTCCATTGGGTGGCCCATGCTGTCAGGGCAACCCGATGGATATGGCTTGTCAGGGGGCCCTGTCAGCGCTGGGCACTTTAACAGCTCAACCGGGCCCCCTGTGATGAGATCATAACTGCTGGGAGGAAGTGACTGCACGTCACTCCTCCCAGCTATCACTGAGCGTGCGGGAGGAAGAACAGGGAGTCAGACTCCCATCAACCGGAGTCACCCCCCTGCACCTAAAAAGTAAGCAACTTAAATATTATATATATTTAATATTAAATAGTGTGTGTGTGTGTGTGTGTTTGTATGTATGTGTCTATCTGTCTGTAATATGTATGTGTGTCTTGTTTGTATGTGTCTTTGTATGTATGTCTTGTGTGTCTGTCTGTCTACCCTTCTGTATGTATGTGTATCTTGTGTGTGTGTGTGTGTCTATCTGTATGTATGTGTGCATGTCTGACTGTTTGTATGTATGTGTGTCTTGTCTGTATGTATGTGTGCCTGTCTGTTTGTATGTATGTGTCGTGTGTGTATGTATCTGTCTGTCTGTGTGTGTGTGTCGGCTTATACTCGAGTCAATACGTTTTCCCAGTTTTTTTGAGGTAAAATTAGGTGCATCGGCTTATATTCGGGTCGGCTTATACTCGAGTATTTACGGTAACTGAAAATTAAAGTCTGTATTTTCAGGACCACTAGAAGCAGACTGAATTCCCGTTGCAATCATTTATATCGGAAAATGCTTACCAGCTGCAGAATATACCAGAATATGTATCTTAAAAAGTAACAACCCTATTTCTTAGAATACCATTTGCTGCCTAATAAGAAGTTTTGCTTCTATGATAGAAGCAAATAGTTTTTTGAAATGTAGCAGTTCTTTAACTAGAACGATGTTGCTTGACGAATGAAAAAGGCTAGTTATGCATTATAGACCCAGTAAATTTACTGGTAAACAAGAGATGCATTTAAAATGACATCCCAACAACGTCTAATGTCTTGCTGACATGATATAGCACTTTAGAGCTATTAAGCATGGCATGCCAAACAGACTGTATGTTACAGGTAACACTCCGATTGCATTAAACACATAAAACATCCCCGTAGTACCACCAGGAAACAAAGGCAGCAAGATGCCAAATACTTTCAAATTGTGCTTTTTAGGCTTTTCGACAGATGTGCACTATCCATTTCAGAGTCTGGGCTAGTTTCCAGTATAATTTACTAACCAATTTCATAATCCCATTCATTCCTGCAAATAGATTTTACATGTTCTGGCTAAGAATGAAATGCTTGCAGAACCATTCGTACTACCTCTAGTGAACTATCTGCATGGCAAAAACAAATTATGGAGGCACTGCCAAGCACAATAATCAGCGAGCTGCCAAGCCTGCTGAAAATACTCGGTGTATGAAATCTTTTTTTGGGTGCCAAGCTATAATCGTAAAATCTGATATGGCTTGTTTTCAGAATCCTAATATTATAATAAAGTGGTAAGCAAATCATTATCTACAGTTTATTATATGGTTTGCTGCAGGCAAATAAAAAAAAATCACTTCATAGCGCGTACACCATATGTTTGTGCGTGGAGTGGGTGTAGACACAAGACATAAATAATAGATATTTATACATAAATACAGACTTGTAAGACTGACATTGGCTCAGGGACCTGCAGTAACCATTGTTTATGGATGTGTATACACTTGAGAAAATACAATTAAAGGAGCTGTAACACTTGATCCTCCAAACAAAATATGGAACTTCTTCAATTATTACAAAAAATGAGAGTTGAAAATATCCAAGGATAGATATTATTGCATCAGATGTGCTTCAGGAACGGTATGTAATGTGCGTGTTGACTTCTGTGAAGCTACATTCAAATTAATGTCACTTACAGAATCACACAATACGTGATCAGCCTTGGATTCCATTGCAACGACTGATACGCATGTTCTTTAGCAAACATATGTGTCTCCATTGGCAATTCACATATCCTATTTCCATCCAATCATCTGAGCTGCACTAACTCCAGCACACAAGACATCAAGAGACAAGGAAAAAACCTCAGGATCTAACATATCAGTCTACACAACAACAACGCAAACAAAACAACATTTGTAGGTCCCTTTAAACCAGTGGTTTCCAAACCAGTCCTCAAGGCACGTCTACCAGTCCAGGATTTAGGGATTAACCAGTTGTGTCTAAAGTGTTTTTTCTAAAAAACAAAACACCTTGACACAACTGGGTAATCTCTAAATCCTGGACTGGTAGGTGTGCCTTGAGGACTGGTTTTAGAAAACTAATATGCCAGGGTTTTCAAAAAGTGTGAATAGTGAGGAATTCCAAATGTTCATCCACAGTAGGTGAATTGGACAAATCCTTCAAGTCTGCTATATTTTTGGTTTAGCTAATGTTAGGCTAAAATTCTAAATGATCTTTGTATTCCTGTTAATTCCCTTTAGTGAATTACCCTTTATGTATTCCATGTAATGTAAGCGCTCATGTCATGATTCTCGCAATCATGCAATTTCTCAATTACGTTTTGATCTAATGAGAAATACAACAAGCCAAGACAACAGTCTAGTATTAGTACGTTGAGGAAAACAAACATACAAAACACTTGAACATTTACATTACCCTAGAAACAAGATGATTATAGGTCTCCAAACAGATACCTAGAGTGGTCGGACTGTACCTCTATTATGTCCTCCTCGGTTCCACTTTAAATGGGTAAAATACCACTCAAACCATCTGAAAATGGTACGTTTTTCCATATGTGGTTCCACTGCAGTATGAACAGTGGAATAGTAATAAGCATACCACTTACTTTTTAAGATTACATTTAAGAGTTATTTTATTTTTTTTGCATATTTGTTTTTGTGGTAACATTCCAGATATTGGTTAGGGGGTTCTCATTATACCTGTTGCTCGGCTACATTTGTTGATGTAAAGTATTCCTTACTTATTGGGTTTGATATGAAGAAATACAGGTAATTACCTATTATTTACTTATTGAGCGTAGGGCTGTTTTTTTAAGCAATCCCCGACTGGGGTTCGAGCTATAAGATAAACAAACAGAGAAATGATCCAACAGGGATCTCATTACCAAAATGTATTGCATAGCAAGGCCAAGTGTGAAGAAGTAAGTTACTAACACACTTCATCTGATGGGTATCAGTAATAATCAAATCACTCTCATGGCTCAGTGTTAAATCCAAGAAGGCGATCTTATCTTTTTGATGTAAATACCAAATTAAGGTCATTACTGTTTAACTGAAAAGAAACATTTTGAACAAATCCTCAGAGCCATCCCAGGTTATAAAGAGGCCATCAATAATTCTCGTATTAATAAATATGACCACCAAATTCCATTTCCGGTCTATCTCCAAAGATATGAGACTCTTCCCACTAGGCCATATAAAGAATGAGAGCACAAACCTAGCACCCATCGCCGTCTCTGCAGCCTCAGTTAGTAATGTAACAAAGTTAAAGAGTTGGTAAATCAACACACAAATAGATTAAAAAAAGAAAAAGCACAAAACCACTCAAAATTCAAATATGCTCCAGTCTGCATGTATGTAGGTTATAAATGAACAATTTCTGGACCAATTCACAATATTTCATAATGAACACGGAGAGAAATGGATACCATAGTAGATCAGAAACTGAAAAGAAAAAATAAAACATACAAGAGCACAAAAGAAAAAGTAAAAGATACAATAATAAAGTAGAACTGAAAAGAAAAAGAAGCGTAACAAAAATTATAACTGTAACTGAAGTGTAAAGCTAAATCACAAAATAATATAACAAACATAACAGAAAAATAAAATGCAATAGGATAACTGGAACTGAACTGGACAAAATACGAATACATACCAGTATAACAGATATGGAAAAGTACAAAAGTATAAAAAAATGCAATAGTACAAAAGAACAATAAAAAAGTGACGTAGAATATTACAACATAAATGAAAGGGGAAAAACCCAAAATACATACATATCATTGTATACGATAACGAAAAACAGAAAGAAAAATCTACAATAAACATTTTACAAAGAAACCAACAGATCCTGCAATATTCTTGTTTGTATCCAGCTAAATTGTCACACTGCAGTGGAGGTTTCTAGGTTTCTTCATTGCTGAGAAAATGAAACTTTGTGTCACTGGGGAAAACTGATGATGAAATAACTCATTGGAATAGAATAAAAATGGAAATGCATTCGGCGGCTGGTTGAACATAAAATTACCTGATTCTCTTTGGTCTAGCCCCATGCTGTTCCACCTTCTTGTTATATCGATGTACAGAATGTCTACTGACGCCATTGAAAAATTGCTGCTACTGAGCTTACAGCTCCTGCACGAAGAAAGAGAGAGAGAGAAAAATAAAAAAGAATTAATGATAAAACTTTCTTTACAGAAATTAATAGTTTGAAAGTTAAAGAAATTTGTTCCTGGCTCACTCATTGATCTTGGTAAAGAGCCCACTTGCTGGTGGGTATTTATTCATTTCTAAAGAAATACGTGATTTGAAATGGAAGTCAGACTTGAAGCTCCATCTTTCGTTCGTCCTTTTTGACCTTTCAGAATTAAAATGCTTCTAATTATATATTTTTTTCCAATGAAAAGATTTAGTCTTTCTTTTACAAATGTACATTAAACCCTGTGAATCACATAACATACACAGAAAAATATAAAGCAGATCTACACATTCAGTATTAAAGTGATACCGCAGGCACCATAAGAAATTCATCAAAACAAGCTGTTATGGTGCAAGAAGATACCAACTTACCTGAAAGGGATAAACCATTAAGAAATGGTTTAACCTTAAAGTCTTCAATTGCTCTGTCCTTTCACTTTTGTTACAGTCCAATGATTATAGGGCTGATAGTCTAAAGGGACACTATAGTCACCAAAACAACTACAGCTTATTGTATTTATTCTGGTGAGTAGACTGATTCCCTTCAGGCTTTTGCATTTTCACAGAAAATGCAGTGTTTACATTGCAGACTAGAGATAACTCCACTGGCCACTCCTCAGATGGCTACTAGTGGTGCTTCCTGGGGCAGTGCAGCACAGTGTGCAGAACTGACATTCAGTGTCTCCACCCTCTGGATGGAGACACTGAACTTTACTCATAGAGATGCAATGATTTAATGCATCTCTATGAGGAGATGCTGATTGGCCAGTGCTATGTTTGGCTTGTGCTGGCTCTGCCCATGATCTGCCTCCTTGACAAGCTCAGCCAATCCAATGCTTTCCTATAAGAAAGCATTGTGATTGGCTTTGAGCAACACTTACGATGACGTCAGCCAAACAGGCAGATCATAGGCAGAGTCAACAGCAGCAGACTGGTGTAAAGGTAAAATTATACTATATTTAGGGAGGGCAAGGGCAAGATTTGAATCCTTCAGGTAAGCTGGTGTTTCATTCCAGTTAAAGTTGTTATGGTGCCCGAAGTGGTCCTTTAAATCTAAATTATTCCTTATAAGCATTTAAACATTAATAAAGTCCAAGCAAACTTATTGATTATCTTAAAGTATTATATACAAATACATATACACCTACAAATGTCATGCCATACAGAACATACAATGTTATCATCATAGATAACCTAAAATAAGTGGCCACTCTGAGTCATGAGTTAATTAAAGCCATAGATACTCTACGTGGATTCTCCAGCCTGAACTCTAGATGGTTGCATGCAACAGGCTGCATTGACTCTTTCCTGACAATGGTACACTAATTTGCTCTAGGCCTGGCAATACTCAATAGCAAACCTCACAAATTCACTCAAAACCTCTGTTTATGGAGAGACTTCTAACTGGCACTAACCTAAGTGGTGGAGGTAGATCTTTTAGAGAGTGCCACGTCTAGTGAACCACCAAAAGCTAGCTGCTGCAAGAACATAAATCCTGGTTGCATTACATATGTACTAATAAAGAAAAACACTTCTCTTTTTAACATAAAGTGGCTCAGATAAGCACAAGTGGTTAGTGAATAATTCATGTGGATTTTTTTTTTTTTTTTTTACCATTCTGTGCAGTCAGCACGGCCTGGCAGTAAAATAGATTAAAAGCAAAGATGTTAACTAAATGCAGTATTACCTCTTTATACACTAGTCACATGAGTACTGCAAAGGGAGGCGATGTTTCACAGCACTAGAAATTTGGAATGTTTAAGCATCTTTAGACCCACTTCAAACAAAACTAGCACTCCCGCTGTGCACGTTGGAGATTTTGCAGATTTCTTTACTTTAAAGCATATAACTTAATGATTTCATTTTTTTTTTTTTTTGTCTAACGGTTCCTGAATATAAACGTACCCCTGGGCTGCCGCTCTTAGAAATGGGAGGCCCACAGCAGAAAGCACACACGCAGTTAGTGCAGAACCAAAATCCTTTCAAAATAATCTGTTTCCAGTATAAAAAAAATATAAATAAATAAACTGCATTGATGTGGCTGTCAATTCTGGTTTTGCATTTATTATATATATATTTATAATATTTTCATTTTGATATATTTAGTTATTTCTGAGTTATAAAATAGTTTTTTTTTACTGTAAGGCCCTCCTTTCTGATGTCTTGGAGGGGCGGACAGTATTATTTAGTTATAACATGTAATCTGTCATTGAGGTTACTAATCAGTAGAGGGAGCCAATTATAATAAGGATGGTGCTACCAGGAAGAGGTGCCCATACAACTAATAACACGAGAAAACTTGCATTCTTAAACATTTATACAAGTCCTAAGGATATTTTCAAATATAAAAAAAAAGCATGCAACCAGGGTTTGCAAAATAAATCAATAAATAAAGATAAGATTGTAAAGCACAAACAGGGCCCAGGTACTCCTTTGAGCTTCTAACAGAAAAAAAACCAAAAAAAAAAAACAAGTGCTATAAGAAACAGTGGGAACCAGAATGAAAGTAGAATTCCCCGTAGATATTGCGTTTCCAAAGTTAGCTCTAACTATCACCTGTAGGCTTTTATATGTTCTCACGGGGGAAATGGCTATCCTGAAATTGCATCAACAGTTTGAAAACCTCAGATCGAGAGTTATGGATATAAAAAGGAGGCTGAAACCATTTGATACCAGCAGCCATTTAATTCCCATGAATCCATGCTGGAAATTTTAAATGCAGTGTCTGAGCTGCCATACGTCATCAGGAGTTATATATATATATATGTTATAATTTTTTTTATGAGAGTTAAATATTCTTTCGCTATACCGCCCAGTTTTTTTTAAAAAGGTATCTGATGGTGTAACCAGCTTTCTAATAGTAGAGCGAAACAACATGAAAGTTTGTAACAAACACTGTGTCCACAAACAAAAATAAAAAAGAACAAAACAAAAAAGCTTCATTCGTGCTTTTCCTAGAATGCTATGTTGTGTGTGCAGATGAGAATGACGAACCCCAATTATTCCTCTCAGTTTCCAAGTGAAGGAAAGATAACAAACAATAAATCTTCACTAATAGACTAGAGAGACATGCATTACAAATACATCATTATTGCCAGCAAATCGTTTGTTACTGTGGTTCCTTTTTAACCATTCCAAATTAGGAATTGAACCCAAACATGTAACTTTTTTACGAGCCGTGTGTGAAAAATATACAGAACAATATTAAGAGCACTCAGGGGTCTTCAAAGCAGTGGAGTGAATTCTTAAATTAATAAACTGACAGAGCGACGTTTCAGTCCTCACATTTTTACTTCCATCAGATCCTGACGAATGCCCTAACGTGAGGACTGAAATATTGCGCAGTAAATATAGTTGGCTGAAATTGCAATCTGTTCACTACATTGCTTTGAAGACCTGTGAATGCAATCTTAATTTTGTTCTATTTATTTGGCTGGAAAAGACACTGGGACACCTAATTTTCAAGCATTAGAGTGTTGCATGCAGCATCTTTATATTTAAAGGGACACTATAGGCATCAAAACAACTTTAGCTTAATGAAGCAGCTTTGGTGTGTAGATCATGCCCCTGCAGTCTTACTATTCAATTATCTGCCATTTAGGAGTTAAATCCCTTTATTTATACAGCTCTAGTCACACCTCCATGTACGTGACTTACACAGGTTTCCTTAACTCTTCCTGTAAAGAGTCATCTAATGTTTACACTTCCCTTTATAGCAATTTCTGTTTAATGTAGTATTTCTTATTTCTTGCTCTGTTTAGTGCCTTTTAGAAACTGCAAAAGCCTCATGTGTATGATCATAGTTCAATTTATTGAGGAGGAGGTAATAAATGTTCTAGAGCAACTTCACATCTGATTGATTCATTTTTTTTTCCAAACAGGGTGTGTGAATCACAGTCAGGGGAGGTGTGGCATAAACAAATTAATTTAGCTCCTAAATGGCAGAGTATTGAGCAGTGAGACTGCAGGAGCATGATCTATATACCAAAACTGCTTCATGATGCCTACAGTGTCCCTTTACGTAGAAATATATATAAATATTCCCAGCTTGACATGCAAATGAGCACAAACTGGCACTGTGTTTAGAATTCATTCTGTATTTCTGCAGGAACTTTTAGCAGTGGTGCACTGTTTAATACACAGATTTTTAAACCATGGGCTGTGAACCAAATTGACCTTTTGGATATACTGGGATAGAACTTATAATTTATCTCATGCAGTGTAACATCACCTCACTTCAAGGTGGGAAGCCTTGGCGCTGGTTCAGGGTCCGCCCACGCTCCTCCCCCGCTGGGGGAGACATACTGCGCATGCGCGGCCTGCAGCGGGGGAGTCCTAATGCGCATGCGCGGCAATCCCGTGAACGTGCATTAGACCTCCCCATAGGAAAGCATTGAAAATGCTATCAATGCTTTCCTATGGGGATTTCAGCGACGCTGGAGGTCCTCACATAGCGTGGGGACGTCCAGCGATGCTATAGCACAAAATCTGTGCTATAAACTCAGAAGTGCCTGTCTAGCAGACAGCCACTAGAGGAGGACTTAACCCTGCAAGGTAACTATTGCAGTTTATGAAAACTGCAATATTTACAGTTGCAGGGTTAAGGGTAGTGGGAGTTGGCACCCAGACCACTCCAATGGGCAGAAGTGGTCTGGGTGCCTGGAGTGTCCCTTTAAATGCTCAGTCCACGCGAGGCATTAATTAATTAATGGACTCACATAATTACTTGTTATGCCAGGTTTTCGAAAAAAACATTTTAGTGATCCAGTTTTTTTTATTTCAAAAAGTAAAAAAAACAAAGAAAACCAAAAAACAAATATATATATATATATATATATATATATACATATATATATTACATAAGATCCAGCACACTCACTAATCCACTTAACAGCAACTTCAAAGCTCATAGATTTTATAAGTCTTTTTAAATTAGTTTATTTTTTTTTATTTTTTTTAAACACCTGATATAGGCAAAAATAAAGGGGGTTTAGTTACAGTATATCATCATAAGCCTTCAACGTCAATGTACCCCATCTTTGGCAGGTCCTACTAACAACCTAATGTCTGCTCTTATGAGATTACCCACTTAATTGGGGTTAAAAATCCATCTGGGGCTCTCTGCAGTACACGAGCAAATAGGGCCCTGGAATGAGGCACCTTTGACAGGATGGGTTGCAAAACCAAGGAGTTGGCCTAGACCAGGGATAGGCAACCTTTGGCACTCCAGATGTTGTGAACTACATCCCCCATAATGCTGTTACACTCATAATGCTGGCAAAGCATCATGGGAGGTGTAGTACAAAACATCTGGAGTGCCGAAAGTTGCCTATGCCTGGCCTAGACTATATTTTTTCCTTTTTGGGGTCAAAGGAAGAAGATTCACAAATGAAAATCTTCAATCATGACTTCACACAGTAAGTATAACATTTATGGTTTTTTTCGTATTCATGTTAATAAACAGGACCCAATGAATTTCGGCACATGTTAAGCCAGCAAAAATTAACCCTTTCAGTGCTGCAGTGGAGAGCAGTGTGATGTGCTCCTCTCTTCTGAGTGAAAGTTCTGTTTTTATAACATATCTACTTCGATTTGACACCTGGTCTCACTAGGAAAAGATGCTACCAAGAGGCATTGCAGTTTCTTTAGCTTCCTGTGGAGTCCTTATATATATATATATATATATATATATATATATATATATATATATATATATATATATTATTTTATTTTTAATATAAATAAATATGGCCTTAACAAGTATTAAAGATAATTTTAGTGGACATTGTCATATGCTTCACTGTGCATAATATGTCTTTTATAGTCTTATATTTAGAAGGATAAAATAGGAATCGCTCTCAGCTTTACCTTCACGATAAGAATTGAGAATTAGCATAATTCCATTTGCAGAGATTTCCAAATGGGGGGAAAAATAAACACAAACAAGGAAAAAATAAACACTGGTAGATTAAATGGATTTGTGAATGTCTGAGAAAACTTCGAGTGTGTGCATTGAAAAGGTAAATATGCTTGATTCTATAATTGGTGGGATTTCAATATGGAAGGTAATTAAAAAAAAAAAAAAAAAAACATAAGATTTAACAAAACAAACAAACCCCAAAAAATAAAGTTTTTCCAGTTTTATAATAGAAGGTCCTGGCTATAGTTAATGTTGCATAGTGTGCTGAATGTGCTGTAAGACATACAATCGGTAACTCCGTGTTATAATATAGAATTTGTACACACTGTATAGTATTGGACGGCAGCTATCACACTGTTTACTAAGTTAGGTACTGAAATGATTTATAATTTCATTATTTACCATGTTTAGCACACTGGAATTACTTGGAGTTATCTAAACAAATGACTTTCAGAAAAGTGTAAAGATTAAAAAAAAGAAAAACGAGTAGGTTGCAAGAAGGTAGGATATTTGCTCTCGGTTGTACAAATAACTAGCCAAAATTAACCGTGTCTTCTAGCAATCTAGCATATACAAAAATGTTAACTTATAGTATGCAAGATGTCTTCTCAGCTTGTTGTATTGTCTCTTACTTTGACTTTGCAATCAGGTTCACTTAAAATCACTTGTTCCAGGTGACCGGGTACAGTGTGGTGGTATAGAACTGTTGCTTGGTCAAAAAGAGCAGAGATTGGCTTATGGATCAACGTTCAGTAGTGAAGTGTTTCTCGCCAGTTCCCACCAAGATGTAGGAATTTGCCCATTCGGGGGGGTCATTTTCCAGCACATTTCATTGTATTTAAGGGTTATGTAACATAAATTTTACCACATGACAGGAGGCTTCATATTTTGCATTAACTCTCTTTACTAACTCACATAGCAGTAAAGAAAAGGTGAAAACATTAACCAATCAAAAGAAAGTAGGAGGTATAGTATTCACAGTAATGAGGCTCCTCCCCCTCTTTTTTTACTGCTCCATCAGCAGACAGGTCAGAGTTTTTGGCTCTTCCCTTTTTCACTATTGTATATGTAATTTTTTATGTAATCCTTTATATAATACTGTATTTATCTTATATATGTAGTTTTATTTTTGCTACTATTGTTGTTTTCTACCTTTATTTCATCTGCCCTCTTGGGGTTTCGCTCTTGGGGGAGTCTTTTCCCCCTCCCTGTTTTCCTCACAGGGTCTCTCTCCTTTTCTTCACCTCTCGGTCCGCCGGCTTCTCCGCCGTCGGACCGACTGTCTCTCACTTCCCTGAGGGTAACGCTCACCCTCCACCCCCCCTTTTTTCCTCCACACGGCTTCACAGCCGCTTTCACTGTAGCCGCACGGCGGGAAACCGTTTTTTCCCGCTCCTCCGGCGGCCATCTTGGATCTCGCGTCTCGCGAGATCCACGGCCGCCATCTTGGGAGCATTGCGGTCTCCTCATTCCGGCGCCCGTACACACAGTAACCGGACACAACCAGGCAGGGGTCCCCAGGTTAGTCAAATTATCTACCTGTGCTTGGGGTGTGGCCCCATAATCGAAATATTTACTGCCTACTGGTGCTTTTGCACACTTACAGGGTGAAGCCCTATATTTAATACCGCTGCTATCAGGTGGATTTCGTGCCACCTATACATATTTGAGCTTTTATACCTGGGTGTGGCCCAGAAGAAAATCCCAATATTCCCTGCTGGGGAAACTGGTGCTTCTACTGCCAGAATTGTCATATTCACCCTGCTGGGGTTTTTGCCTTTTTTACATTTCACGGTTTATATATATATACCTATACCTACCCTGCTGGGGTTAACTGGGTACTGCAGGTACCCCCCTTTTTTATCACTAACTGGGACAGACCCCTAGCCCAACATTTCTGTGCCTCAGCTATTACAGCGGCCCAACTCCTATTATCATGGATACACCTCAAAACCCTGCAGACTTCCAAACCATGATTGCGGAAGCCATCTCCGCCTCTATGGAGAAAGCATTATCCAGGGTTATGACAGCGACTGCCGATCAGACTAAAAAAGCCACAACAGCCCAAGCCCATGACTATGATTCTGAGGCTTCAGAATCCCATGCCCAGGCCGACTCTCGGCCCAGCAAACGCCACTGGAAGGGCAAGGAAAGGAATGACAACATGGGCAAAGGCAAGGCTCCTGCCAAACGCCACAGGCCAGCACCACCCACCCCCGCCCATTACTCCTCGGACAAACACGCTCCATGGCTGTGTTAGATGAGTGGCAGGCCGCAGATTCCGACCCAGACAATGACTGGGGTTCGGACACGGGATCCCATACGGGTCTCCTAAAAGGCACCTTCTTGGACGACATCCAACTACCGGACGACCCCACACCGGTCCAAGAAGAAGGGGAAGCCATTCTGGACCCCACGGGGCAACGTTTATTCGACCCCCGCAACATACGGCACCCGCGTTCGGGGGACTGGACCCCCCCCGACCATCTCTCCAAATTTATGCACCGTTGGCTCCGCAAACCCCTGGACAAAACGGTGCGCAACCGACTACGTTCGGAATGCCCTCGCCCTTCCCTTCCCTTCCCGACAACGTGGCCCAAACCCCCGAATTCGACCAGGTCATGAACACATTCATGTCTAGGGGTGGCCGCGACCCCAGGAGAGGAGTGGAGAAGGGCTTTCACGGAGTTCAAGACAAACTCCTAGACTCTATTGGCCCACTTTCCCGCATCATGTTTTTGGCGGACGATGCTTTTACAAGGGCTGACGAATTTGATACCAGTATGGTTAAAGAGTGGGCTCACGATATAAGAGAATGGGCACAGAGGTGCTTTTGTTTTGTTGGTAACACCAACGTAGCCCTCTCCTCTGAGAGGCGAAAAGCAGCGTTGCTCCGTATTGACGGAAAGCTGGTGGAATTGGGCACCAAGGAGTTGGGACCGCTTGCACAGGGCAAATTGTTTGGGGAAGCCTTCCTCAAAGAGCTTAATAAGCACGTAAATATTTTCACCTCGCTCAATAAGGCTCAAACTTCAATGAAGCGAGTATTCAGGGGCTACCCCAGTCGGGGTGTTTTTGGACGGGCTGGCCGCTACAGGGGCCGAGCAGCCAGCCGTTTTTGGCCCTCTGGCCCCCGCTCTCACAGACCCCAACCCTTCTACCCGGAAGTGGGTTTCAAGCAGCCCTTCTCCTACACCCGTGGAGCAGACAGAGGCAGAGGACCTCGTAGCCGTGGCAGAGCACGCTTCCCCACAGGTAAGCACCATTATGCCTCAATGTCCACTAACCCCGTATACTGCAGGTCGTATCGCTCTGTCTTTTCAGAACTGGACAGCCATCTCCACGGACGCATGGATCCTCCAGACGGTCCAAGGCTACATCATAGATTTTGTGGAAACCCCGTCCCAGACCGCCCCTCCGTATCCCATTCAGTGCTCCAAGGAAGATCGCCTTCTAATCGATGGCGAACTACGGGAACTCAGGGCCAAAGGAGCGATAGAACCCGCTCACGACCAAAACGGCTTCTTCAGCAACATTTTCCTAGTGAAAAAGAAATCTGGAGACTTTCGGCCGGTTATAAACCTAAGGAAACTCAATGCTTTCGTAACATACAGACATTTCAAGATGGAAGGCATCCATCTCCTAAGAGATCTGCTCCAAGAAGGGGACTGGTTCACAAGACTGGACCTCAAGGACGCCTACCTATCGGTACCCGTCCATACATCCTGCCGACAGTTCCTCAGATTCCGATGGCAAGGCCGCCCCTGGCAGTTTACATGCCTTCCCTTCGGCCTCAGCTCCGCACCGTGGTGCTTCACCAAACTCCTGAAGCCAGTAGTGTCTCGACTACGCACTCAAGGAATTCGGTGCATTATTTACCTGGACGACCTGCTACTGTTTTCCTCAGACAGGTACAGTCTAACGCAACACACACAATATACCACCCGACTCCTCACGTCCCTAGGTTTCGTGGTGAACTTTCAAAAATCGGAAATATCCCCAGCCCAGAAGATACAATTCCTGGGCTTCGAGATAGATTCCAAGACCAGCACACTTCGGCTCCCAACCTCAAAGATTACAGCCATCAAGAAGGAAATACGCAGAGCCATTCGCTGCCACTCCATTCCACTCCGCAATCTGGCTCGGATCGTGGGCTTGCTATCCGCATCTATCCAGGCGATATTCCCGGGTCCACTCCACTACAGAGCGATGCAGCGCTTGAAGGCTTCCTTCCTCCGCCAGAACCCTTCGTACGACCAAACGGTTCCGGTGACGGAGGAAGTCAAAGAAGAACTGGGATGGTGGCTGGACAGCATGGAAGCGTGGAATGGCCGAGCCATCTTCGGGAACACGCCCGACATGGTCCTGGAATCAGACGCCAGCCTCTGGGGATGGGGCGCCACCTGCGAAGGCAGTTCGACGGGAGGCGCTTGGACTTCCCAAGAACTCAAACTCCACATCAACTGCCTGGAACTTCTAGCGGGGTCGTTCGCAATTCGCAGCCTAGCGAGAAACCGGACCAACTGCTGCATCCTCCTCCGGATGGACAATGTGTCAGCGGTCCGTTACATCAACAGACTGGGAGGGGCCCGATCCAGACTCCTCTCAGAGATTACGAAAGAAATATTCGAGTTTTGCCTTCCCCGGAAAATCTCCCTCATGGCAGAATATCTCCCAGGCGAAACGAACCTGACAGCGGACTGGTTCTTTCGCCATTGGCGGGACAGCAGCGACTGGAGGCTGGACCCCACAATCTTCCATCGCCTCTCGGTCAGGAGAGGCCCCCTCCACCTGGACCTCTTCGCATCTCGGAACAACAGGCAGACGGACGAGTACTTCAGCTGGCTACCAGATCCGGACAGCAAAGCAGTAGACGCCTTTCTCCAACCATGGCCACCCAGGGGCGCTTACGCCTTTCCCCCATTTGCCATGGTGGCAAGGACGATACAATACTTAAAGACGCAACGCGGGTCTCTGCTCCTCATCACTCCCCTATGGCCGAGCCAACCATGGTTCCCGGACCTTCTAGCTTCATCCTACAGGGATCCTCTCCTCATACCGTCCTACCGGACGCTCCTCACAGACCCGAGAGGGAACCCCCATCCTCTCATTCTGGAAGACCGCCTCACTCTAGTAGCCTGGACTCTTTCAGGGGTGCCTGGCAGACCGAGGACTTATCGCAGACAGCTAGAGACCTCTTATGGGATTCGTGGGCACCAGGAACCAGACGATGCTATCTTGCAGCATGGAATTCCTGGTCCACTTGGTGCAGTGAACGGAACTTTGATCCCTTTACGGCACCTGTAACGGCCATCTTGAATTTTCTCTCACACCTATACTGCGGGCAGATCTTACCGATCCCTCAACGTCGTGCGCTCCGCGATCTCAGCGGCTCACGTTCCGATCCTGGGTTCACCCGTCGGGAGACACCCTCTGGTATGCCGCCTCCTCAGGGGCATCAGACTTCAAAGGCCCCCCAGACCCAAGTACACTCGGCTATGGGACGTGGAAGTCGTCCTACAGTTTCTGCGAGACTGGCCAGATAACGACAGACTCTCACTTCGACAACTGTCGGCCAAACTAACACTCCTACTTTGTCTGGTATCGTTCCGCTGAGTTTCGGACGTGCGGGCTTTCGACATCGACGCCTTCTCGGTCTCCCCAGAGGGAGTTACCTTCCAAGTGTCTCGTCGTACTAAATCGGACTCATCGTCGGTCTTCTACCCCTTTTTTCCTACGGAACCGCTACTTTGCGTGGTCTCCGCTCTGCGTCGTTATGTTCAGGTCACTTCCCTCCTTCGGGTTTCATCTTCGGGACAACTATTGGTGTCTTACGTTAGACCTCACGTTCCCGTCTCTACTACCACCCTGGCCAGATGGGTTCGCTGGATCCTGTCTCTAGCAGGTGTGGAAGACACCTTCGGTGCCCACTCCGTTCGCGGAGCGGCGGCCTCGTCGGCTTTCTCCGCGGGAGCATCACTGGCAGACATCCTACGAGCCGCGGATTGGTCACGCGAAGCGACCTTTCGGACCTTCTATTTCCGCCCAAACTCGGGGGCAGCCACGTCTCTCCTTCATCAGCGTTAAAAATGCAAAATATGAAGCCTCCTGTCATGTGGTAAAATTGAAGATTATGCTAGCGTTAGTGTACTTATAATCTTAATTTTAGTAATGACAGGAGGCGAGTATTTTCCCACCCTCCGCACCCTCGAGGGATGAAATCTCATGTAAGTATACCTATACTCTATCTTTTCCTTCATATTTTCTACCTGGTATATATAAGACGTGTGCTACCTGGTATATATAAGACGTGTACCTTATTTAACTACAGCTTCGTTACTGTTATTGTCATACTTAGACTAGGTACATTTCGTTAGAGTTTGTGCTGGGTTTATTACATTACTGCAAACAGTTGCCAGACCGGTTCCTAACCCTTTCCACACTCTCTTTCAGCATAACTTCAAGACAGTACAGCCTACATTCAGGATGGACAGGTTTGGACCTTCCTTCAGAAACCAGGACTTCGCAATAGGAAAAGTCATCTGTTGGTGCTTGTTTGGATCACCCTAGGACTTCGTATTTGAAAAGTCACCCGTTGGTGCATGTTGCAAGACTTTATCCGTTCTTTTAAAAAATTTTGTTATTGTATCTGATGTCGCTCTCGAAAGAGGGGGAGGAGCCTCATTACTGTGAATACTATACCTCCTACTTTCTTTTGATTGGTTAATGTTTTCACCTTTTCTTTACTGCTATGTGAGTTAGTAAAGAGAGTTAATGCAAAATACTCGCCTCCTGTCATTACTAAAATTAAGATTATAAGTACACTAACGCTAGCATAATCTTCAATTATATGAAGTGTCACCTTCTTAGCAATTTCCTGTGTTTACCTGGAGCCCAACAATGTATATATTTGAAGATTTTGGGTGTAAAAAGTGATTTATGCACAAGTGTGGAATGTCTCGTTAGCACACTACCAAGGAGAAGAGATAAACTATGTAGTGACGCGTGTCTACACTGTAGAGGTTTTGAAAGACTGTTAAAGTGCAATTCAATAATTGTTGTGGTAGTGACTGAAAGGTCCACAGAATTTTGGGGTTCGGTATTCGAGGTCTAAGCTTAAGCGGTATATTACGCATAATATTTAGGGATAAGAAAGAAAATAGAAAGAGCTGACTGTTGACATTAAAACGCTTTTGGTACATTTTCCCCAAATATATCAATAATGCATACAGAGCTTTAATTAATTTTCTAATTCATCTTCATTAGGAATATGTGAATAATTCTCACTTGGTCAATTAAAAAGATAGCTATTTCAGGAATGGTATCTTTTTGCTTGAAATATGTCTGTGCATTTCAAATGAGATAAACAGTATGTGCCATTAAGGGGGAAAATGAGCTGAAGTGATCCCATCTGTTGCAAAGAAATCCATCTTACAGGAAGGGTACATGGTGGGAAGTAGCGTTAAATAAATGTTTTGGAAGCTTTGCGCTTTTAAAGCAGAAAAAGCACTAATTGAAAACTGATTTTAAAGAATAACCAAACTAGAATGTTCAATATGTAGATGACACAAAGTGTCACTTTACGCACATAAATCTGCATCTCGGTGACACACGATTAATGGGGGCAGTATACAGCAGAACAAAGAGAGCCAGCAAAGTTCTCAAAATGCAAGATCGCACTGCATCTTCATGATATTTTGTCTACAGAATAAAGAGATTGTATAATGTGTCAAAGATTAAATTAGATAGTAATTTACACCATAGAATAAAATGATAAAAATTACCTATATCACGTGTTAACATATTTTCAGCTTTAGCCAATAACATAAAAAAAAAAAAAATGCTTAAACAAGACAAAGCCAGGGCAAACCTTGGGAATGAGAGGAGAAATATAAGCTTTGTTTCATTTCTCGTTTTCTCTGTATGCTCTCTCTATGCTGACTGCCAGTTAAAAAAAAGACAGAATTTATGACAATGATTGACAGGTAGCCAAGACGGAGGCCCTCGACTGTAAGAGCTGTGGATTTTTACATTTTATTTTTCACAACTGACAAATACATGTTCAGAAGATATTGTGATAATGAAACAGACTAATTACACTTGTGGGAAGTGACAGATTCTCTTTAAACCTAACAGAGTTCCTTACAAAACCGTGAAATGTCAAAAAAGAAAAATGAACTGTCAGGAATTAATTTTAAAATAGAGATTGTAACAATCTCCATACAGGATTTGTTTTTTTCCTTAGTACATCTATTTATAACCAGTACTTTATAGGACCACCAATGTCACCCAAGTTACTTCACCTCCATAAAGTGGACTGGATACAGTGGTAAAACTTGGTCACTTGATGCGGCAGTCCACGTAGGAAAGCCCTGATTCAATTTTAATGAGGAGCATTGGATTAGAGCACTCTAGAGGAGGCCATGCCAACATGACGTTGTGGGAGGCGGAAAGGATAGATGGACAGAGGGCGTCTTGGCTCTGGAAAAAGGTAAATTGTTTATTTTTTTAAATTAATTTTTAATCTCAAATGGGGGATGAGGGTAACCTGTATTTTAATAGGGACAGTGACACTAAAACGTTTCTGTTACTAATGCTTTAGTGTTCCTATAAAAGAAGGAGCTGATCGTATTCACACTAAATAAGGATGATGGGAAATAAGATACAATTGTCATCAAAATTATTCAACCATTCATATGAGTTGCTAATCTGTGTTGTTGACGTGCATGGTTTAACTCTATAAGTGCAGCTAACATGACCTACCAAAGTGCTCACGCCCAATCCACTAGAGCTACGAACAGGCAATATTAAGGAATGCACCTAAACGTTATGTGTATCGTTAGAGTGGTCTGCCAATATGTATATATTAACTTTATAAGAGCTGTTACCAAGTGTTAACAACGTGCCTATTACAACCTCACATGGGGTGTTAATGTGCCCAATCAATGTGCTATACCTTTAGTTATATAAGAGTTACTAACGGGTTGTACCAAAGTGCTTCTTTGTAAACTCTCATGAGCGGCCAGTAGCTTTTAGCCCTATGGGGATGGCCAGAGTGTTACACCATACGGTTTGTTTTGGGTCCACTGGGGAGGCCAGTATGTCGACCAAATAGTCAAAACCCCCACGAGCTACTGACTAGATATGCCAAGCTGCACATATTAAGCCAGGCTGAGCAGCTGCCACGTCAAATAATCCCAACACTCTTAAGCCCCCACGAGCCGTTAGAGCGCCAGACTACAATGTACACCCCAAACCCGCTGGAGCTACTGGCATAAGGAACCAACCCATTGAATCTTAAAACCCCTGTCAAAATGTCAAAATGCCATAGCATATTGCACACCTTGTGTCCGCAGGAGCAGCTAGCGTGATATACAGACCCGTGATATAAAAGTGTACCCCCTACTCGTTCTATTACTTACACTAAAGCTGAGCGTGTTTAACTAAGAAAGACTCATGTATACTTCAAGTAATGTTATGTTTACCTTTCACCCATTTGTATTGTATGATCATATGTTACCATAATAATCAGTGGAAATCTTTTCACAACAAAAATAAAGAAAAAAAAACTAATTTTTTTATTTAACCCCTTAAGGACCAAACTTTTGGAATAAAAGGGAATCATGACATGTCACACATGTCATGTGTCCTTAACCCCTTAAGGACACATGACATGTGTGACACGTCATGATTCCCTTTTATTCCAGAAGTTTGGTCCTTAAGGGGTTAAGGGGTTAAACAGCATTGAAAATCAGGTTTATTGTCAGAATTTACAGACTTTCAGCTGTTTGCAATGAACAGATCAAACAAAAATAATATAAATAGCTCAACACAACGAATGCTTCAAGAGGTTTCTCCGCATTAAACTGAAAATGCAACTCATAATAACATCTCCAATCTCAAAATGATTCAACCCCTTTATTGCAAGTATCTATAGTAATTAGTAGAGCACCCTTTTGCTGTTATGATCTGCTGCAAATGAGATGCATAGCCAGACAGCAGCGTGTAATGAGCAATGGCCTCCAGTTCAGTAATAGTCTTGGGTTTGTGTGCTGCCACCGCCTTCTTCAAATCCCACCAGAGATTTTCTATGTTCAAGTCAGGTGACTGTGATGGTTACTGTATAATTTTTCATTACTTCTTCTGCAACCATGCCTTAGTGGAATTTGAGGTATGTTTGGGATCATTTTCTCATTGGAAGGTTCAATAATGCCCAACCTTCAAAAAAAGTGTTCTTCTAGGATTTCCTGACACTTCAATGAATCCATCTTGCCTTCCACATGCTGAAAGTTTCCAGTGCTAGAGGATGCAAATTAGCCCACAGCATCACGGTGTCACCACCATGCTTAACTGTAGGCAAAGTGTTCTTTTCAGTGTACGCTTCATTCTTCTTCCTCCAGACATACCGCCGATCCATTGGGCCAATAAATTCCAGTTTTGTTACATCGCTCCACAAAATAGAATCCCAAAAGTTCTGTGACTTAGTTACATGATTTTGAGCATATTAGAGTTGACTTTTCTTGTGCTTTTGGGTCAGTAGTGGTGTATGTCTTGGAGTTTTGGCATGGAAACCTTCTGCGTTTTAGTATGCTCCTTACTGTGCTTGCTGAAACCTCAGTGCCTGCTGCCACCATGTCTTGCTGCAGATCATTTGCAGTCACTCGAAGATTTTTACAACCTGCTCTCCCAGAAATCTGGTTGCAGCCATTGATAACTTATTTTTTTCTGCCATGTCCAGGTAGTGTAACTACTGTTCCTTCAACTTTGAACTTGCGACTATCCTTCCAACGGTGTCTCCAGTAACATTTATTACCCTCGCCATCTTTTCGTATCCTGTTCCTCGTTTGTGAAGGGCGATGATCTCTTCTTTTAACTTTGTGGACCATTCTTTCGACTTATTTATAACATGCAGTCAAACATGAGACTCAACAAACCCTTAGCCAGTTCAGGTATTTCAAGAGTACCAGCTCAAGCACACCTGGTAAAACTAATGAAAGTTTGATTACAACTGTAGTTGTTTTATTTTCTATGTTAATACAATAGTAATAACGTATATGCTATGAAATCTTTTGTAGGATATTTCTTATTTTTCATATTCCACTGCATATTTACTTTACTTTTTTTCTGTATCTTTTTATCAACTACTTAGTCTCACTAAATTAAGAATTCAAATTGTATTTCTAGTTTAAGGCCAAAGTAGCTGAACTGGCGTAGAGAATGTTTCCATTTTGGCTATTTATGCCTTGAATTTGAAATACACTCTGAATTTACCTTGAATTCTCATTTTAGTGAATAACCCTGTTTATGTTTTTGAAAATAATAGATGGTTTCCCCTTTCCTTGGAGATACATTTCTCAGCGATAGTAAAGTAAGTGGCATTATTCTGGGTTCTGTAAAGTAACTAGTGATGTATCATTGTGATCCGAGTTTACCTATATTTAGGTGACATTGGGCTAATGTTTGAGAAATGCTTCACGGTGTGTATTTGTAAAATATTTACATAAAAAGTGCTGATACAATGTATATATATATATTGTAAACTGTGCATTACATCTGTATCCACAAAACGCTTCCTGTTATATATTCTCTGTAATAAATTTAGCATGAAAGATTTGTTACATAGTGATAGCACATAGCATCACTATACTGGCATACACTTTGATTCCATGTACCGTCAATGTATTATTTAGTGGGCCCTTAGTGTTACCGTCTCAACGTGCAAGTTTAGGGTACCTTTACTCAAAACATTGCGGACTGTAGGACCTTAAATTAGCTTTGTCTGGCTGTGACTGATATGAGGTAAAGGCTGCGTCCGCAGTGTCCACAAGGGTAAGGGTGAAGCATCAGTACAGTGTTACCATGACAACACAACCATTTAAAGTGAATCATCGGGACATACTGACCTTATAAACGTACGGAAGCTTGTTGGCCCCAGCTTCATGGTTCCCTTGATCCCGAGGAATCGTATGAATACTGAAGACATTCGTTCTACCAGTCTTAAGTAATTGAACTGTTTGGAGTACTTTGGAAACACTTGTTTGAGACAAAGAGACGGCAAATTGCTTTCGGGGCTCTGATTAATTCCTGGCTCTGCTTGTTCGTCTGATCCCACCTGCAGCTCTTTTTTTGCATCAGCTGCAATATCAGAGGTACATGGTCTGTGGGAAAATAAGCATAGAAAATACATTAACAAATATAAGAAATCGAAACAGCCTGGAGTTGAAAATCTAACTAAACAAAACAGTATATTTGAGAATTTGGTTAGCATGGAGTGATTTTATTTGCATACAGCTGGTCAGAGGAGTGTCACTGCTTTAGAACCAGGAAACCCAGGTACCAGTTAGAGCACTTCACCAGTCCATGGGGGAGAAAGCTAACAATATATCTCCACCTATCTCAAATCCTCATAGATCGTAAGCTCATTTGAGCAGTGCATTCCTAACTTCTAAATATCTCCTTTCCATAAATTTAAAGCACTGCATAATATGTTACTTCTACATAAATATTAAACATATTAATGTCCATGTTTCTGGCAATATTAGGAAAAAAGCCTATTGCAGCGTTCAACATGAACAGGCTGAGATCTCATTGTAAGACGCTGCTAAATGTGTTAATTACGAATACGAATCATTTAACCTTTGTACTCCTGACCATGCGCATAAGTATAAAACAAAGGTGTAGGAAGGTCCTAGACTTAACTGCATTGGTGGAACTCCTCCATCATGAAGACATAATGCATTGATCCATAGGGAGGGATGAATCATCATAAGTGAACATACGGTTAGGACAGAAGAGAGTGAACATACGGTTAGGACAGAGGAGAGATAACATACGTTAGGACAGAGATGAGTGAACATACGGTTAGGACACACAGAGAGTGACGATCATCACTGGCACGTTTCATGCCTCACCGGTACCTTATCATCCTGTTAAGTCTAGTGTTTCTCTCCAGTTGCTAAACCTGCATGCCTCAAGGATTCAGGAATACCTTGCTGTGGTATATATACTATAATCTTATTTTGTTGACTTCAGCTCTATTAGGGATCGACCGATTATCGGTTTTGCCGACATGATTATCCGATATTCCGATTTTTTTTGTCAGTATCGAGATATCGGCCGATAAGCACCGGTAATACCGATAATAAGGTGGTCCGGCATGTCCATAAGGCGGCACAAGTGCCCGCCTTAGGGCGCACCGGCCTTGGGGGAGGGGGGCGCTAGATTGGAGTGACCTGCAGGAGGTTGGCGCATATCGCTCCCTCCTGCCAGGCACTCTGTGTAGCATGGCTGAGCAGAGCAGTGTGCACCGCGGTACAGGAACTTCTGTTTCCCGTACCTGGACGGACTGAAAGGAAGTACTCACTGAGAGAGCACTTCCTGTCAGTCCGGCCGGGTACAGGAGACTGAATCTCTTGTACCGTGGGAGACAAAACAGGGGGGAGTTACACTTTGGGAGAGGGGAGGGAGGGAGAAAAAAACGCTATGGGATAGGGGAGGGGGAGGAAGAAATGCTATGGGACGGGAGGGAGGAATAAACACTATGGGATGGGGGGAGGGAAAAATGTTATGGTATAGGGGAGGGGGGCAGGAAATAACACTATGGGACGGGGGCAGGAAAGAACACTATGGTTTAGGGGGGAAAGAACACTATGGGGGAGGGGGGAAAAACACTATGGGACAAGGGAGGGGAGGAAAGAACACTGGGGGGAGAGAGAGGAACATTAAGGGAGGGCACTTAGGTACAGGGAAGGGAAAAGGAACACTAAGGTGGGGGGGCGGAGGAATAAACGCTATGGGACGGGGGGAGGAATAAATGCTATGGGATGGGGGAGGGAAAAATGTTATGGGATAGGGGAGGGGGGCAGGATATAACACTATGGGACAGGGGGCAGGAAAGAACACTATGGTTTAGGGGGGAAAGAACACTATGGGGGAGGGGAGGGGAGGAAAGAACACTGGAGGGAGAGAGAGGTAATTAAGGGAGGGCACTAAGGTACAGGGAAGGGAAAAGGAACACTGAGGTGGGGGCACTAAAATATAAGGGAGAGGAACATTAAGGGGAATAGAGGGGGGGAGTTCCTACCGCACATATTTATACACAAACATACTACCCATTCACTACCCACACGGCATCCACTACATAAACACTCACAAACTGCATTTACTAATCAAATACTCTCACTGCATCCACTACACACACATATAAATATTCTTGCAAAGATAAAAAAAATCTGACTGGCATGTGTATTTTGTGCATTTACCACTTAATAAAAAAAAAAAAGATTTGCAAAAAAAAAAAAAAAAGTTTTTTCTCAAAACGGTAAATGTACAGAATATCGGTAAGCTATCGGCTATCGGCCTGAAAGTTCACAGATTATCATATCGGTATCGGCTCTAAAAACATAAATCAATATCGGTCGATCCCTAAGCTATATATTTATTTTTTCCCAGTTATAAAGATTGTAGAAAGATTCTCCAGATGTGATCTTGTGTATGTGCAAAAAGACATGAAAGTCTTTTATTGGGCATTTCTTGAGAATATGGTATATGTGTATGTGTGACAAACTCCCCTTTTCAAGTGAGTTTGCCACGAGTTTCTGGAGGAGCCTGCTTGCCAGCCTTCTGCCCAAAGACTATGGACCCTGTAAAATGTGATGTAAAAGTCTCAGTTCGTGTATTGAACTAATCACCCTGAACTGATCTGGGTGATTTTTGGATATGTTGGTCACCCAGATTGGGGCAATCAGGGGATGCAACTGTTGTGGTGTTTTATGTATTTTAAAGCTACTTTTGGGGTGTTTGGTAAATTTGTGTTTTTTGTGCTTGGAGATAATTGAGTTTAATACAGTGCTTGACTCGACTATCTTCCAGGCACAGGGGAGGGATTGTCTTGTTTTGTATGGGAGTGTCCTGGACCTGAGAGCCAATGTGTATGTTTTTACTGTAGTCTACTCTCAGGTCCAGGGGGGAGTGTCCCTTGCATGGAGACCTGCATATAAGGCCAGTTGTGGCTGCCATTAAACCGATTCCAGTTTGTACTCCCAGAACTATGTGTCACCTGTTTACTGTGAGAGGAAAGGACTATTCTTTAATCACTGTTCCAGTGACGAGGATTCAACGGGGAAAGTAAGGACTAGAGCTCTCAGGACTGAGTGTCTAGAGCGAATTCCCCATTCGGCTTCAAGAGGGAGCGGTTCCAGGACTAGAGCTCCCAGGACTGAGTGTTGTGCAGTGCCTGGGGGTTGCTATAGCGAGTTGGGCTCCATGAGAGAGTGGTTCCTGAGGGCAGAAGTGCTGTGGTTTGTCCCCTGTTCCAGCTAGGAAGCGGTCCTTGGCGAAAGTACCCAGCCAGGGGTACAGAGAGCTCCGTCACAGTGTGCATCAGTTTAGAATATCCCTTGGCATATTAATACCCCACAGCATTAGCTATCACCAATTAATATACAGAATTTTTCACGTTTTCTATATTCAAATGCATACATGAGGCAAAATTGTCCATACTTTTGTCTAAACTAAACACTTTTATTTACCGGAATGTCAGTGAATGCTTAACGCAACATTTAGGCAGCTTTTGATAAACATTCTTTTGTTATTATAATATTTCAGAAGCGATAGGTCATTTATTAAGTAGTGCATCGAAGGGAAATGCTTTAATTTTGGGATGTGAGTCTGAAATTTGGGTTTTGGATGGTAATGAAGGACATGTGTCTGTTAGCAGGCTACCTTCATAAACCGCACACCAGAAAGAACATATAACCCTTACGAATCCAAAAACTGTAGGTGGATTATATGTGGACAAGTTTCGAATTAATGCAAGCAGCTGGTGAGAATGAACACGACAGAGAATGATACGTTGTAGCCGAAATATTAAAATAAAGCACATATTAAAGTACACAAAATGTCAATATTGCTAAGCAGCTGTTTGCCACCCAAAAAAAGATGTTCGAAGTGTGAAGGGCGCATTTTAAATGCCAGCAATCTTGTTACACGCAGCAACGGAAACACAAGTTAGTGTAGCCCCATGTAGCCAGAGCGCAGCTAAGCGGAAAAAGGCCTTGACAGGGGTTAGGAGGCAGGCTTAGGAGGAAGTAAGCAAGGGTTGGATTATGGGTAAATAGGATGGGCTATTTAAATGAGCAGCCATCTTAGGTGAGTCATTCTAACTTTCTACCCGGTTGAGTTTGTGTTCACCTCGGTGTGCGCGGACTTTGCTCGGTTGGGATTTTCTTTGTCTCCTCTGCAGGACCGATGGACGACGTGGAGCGATTGCTGGAGGGGATCAGGTCGGCGGCACGGCATCAGGGTGCGGACTGGCTACGGGCACAGCTCGGCCCTGCCCTAGCGGAGGCGGCGGATCGGGACGGCGATGGCGGGAGACCGGTCAGGGCCCGGAGGCCCCCGAGGAGGCTGAGCCCGAGCATGGGGCCCGGTGAAGTTGTTCCCGGTAGCAGTGGGGTTCCGGTTGCGACCGGCAGCAGGCCCGGGAGCCGCGTGGTTGAGGCCTTGCCTCCCCGCGTGCGGACGGAGCCTCGGACGAGCGCTCGGAGGCAGAAGGATTTCGTGGACGGGGGCGCTGCTGCTGTCGGGTCGGAAGTGGCCGGGCGGCCCCCTGGCGTTGCAAGATCCACGGAGGGGAGGTCCGGGCGGGCTTCCCCCCCATCGGAGAGTACCGAGGATGACGAGGCCGGAGCCGGGAGATCGCATGACCGGCCTGGGAGGCAGCAGGCAAGTGCAGGGGGCTCCGGCCGGGGCCCTCTTGGCGGGAAGGTTGTTAAGGGGAGCTCTGCCACGGAGAGAGGCGGGAGTAGGCCAGTGGGGGGTGCCCAGGCCTTAGTCCCAAGGGGGGAGGGTCCCGGGGCCCCTAAGCGCAAACGTAGGTCAAAAGGTGTGAGTTCCAGGGGCGGGGGGGGTCTCTAGAGGTGGCCGGGTCAGATAGCGGGTCCCCCGTAAGGGTGGCAGGTAGGTCCGGGCTGGCGGGGTCTAGTCGGAAAGGGTGTAGGGGTAAAGGGGCGGGGGGAGTAGGCGTAGGAAAAGGGGTTTCGGAGGTGGCCAGTCGGAAGAAGGCAGGAGGTCGGGGACCGGGATCCTCGGTAGAGGTCGGGCGGCGGGGGGGCCCGGATTCTGAGAGTGGTAGCGATAGTCCATCACCCGTTAGGTCGCAGGGGTCCCGGGAGGCGCGGGGGAGGTCGGGTCGGCACTGCTCCCCCTCGGACAGCTCGGCAGGGGAATGTGCGGCAGCCCCTAGGTATGGTCGGCAGGGGCGGCCTACTAGTAGAGACGGGAGGAGTCGTAGCCCCAGGGGGTCCAGGGTGCCACGTGGTGGTAAAGGTCAGCGGGAGGCTTCAGTGCAGAGCAGGCGCTCCCGGGGTCGTGACGGGAGGGGTATTGATGTCCGTTACACCCTACCCAGGACTTCTTCTCCTTGTCCTAGGTCTCGGAGCCGTTCCGCCTCCTCGCAGGCTGGGCACCGGGTGGGCTCCCCGGTCGGCGAGACAGCGGCGGAAGTTCCTCTGCCTGGATGTCGGGCGATCCGCAATGCAGCCCCCGCCGTCCCGGTTTCGGGGGGCTTGGCCGGTGAGTCCAGTGGGTCACTACACTCTACCGCATTAATTACTACACTTCAGGCACTACTCCACTCATTGGGGGCGGGGGGTGACACTAGCGGCATCGGTCAGGTGTGGGCTCCGGGCGTTGGGGCTGCGGGCTCTCGGGGTGGGAACTCCACAGGG
Source organism: Pelobates fuscus (assembly GCF_036172605.1). Taxonomy (NCBI): domain Eukaryota; kingdom Metazoa; phylum Chordata; class Amphibia; order Anura; family Pelobatidae; genus Pelobates; species Pelobates fuscus. Next base: position 154,707,872 of record NC_086325.1, on the reverse strand, counting down.
CCTAGTTCGGGCGGGGATATGGTGTTGCCGCAGGAAGTAGGGGAGCTTGGGAGCGAGAGGGCTGAGTTGACAGGGGGCATTCCCGACGCGGCTAGACAGCACGCGTATGTGTCATTTGCGGGCCCGTTGGGGGTCCATTTGAAGCAGGAAGTCAAGGATAAAATATGGAAAGGGGAGTTTTGTGAGATCTTCTCCCTCCTCCCCTTGGAGGACTTTATAGACCTCAAGGAGGAGGATAAGAAGGACGAGAAGAAGGAGGAGGAGGAGAAAAGGAAGCGGTATCGCAAGATTCCGAAATCCTTCGGGAATTGGCTGAGGGCCTTTTGCGTACTGGCTAGCGTGCTCGGCGAGAAATCGCCGGGGTTATGCTCCTCGCTGTTTTGTTATTTGGATGGCATTTGGGAAGCGTACCGGACTTACGGAGGGTTGGCGTGGTGGCGGTACGATGAGCAGTTTAGGCAGCGGCAGGCGGCTAACCCGGGTATGCGGTGGGACCAAATGGACCTGCCGCTATGGATGAAGTTAATGATGGCGCAAAAGGCGCAGCCCTTTCAGAACTCGGCCGGCGCTAGGGGGCAGTCCGCCTCGTCGGCCGCCTTACCAAAGGGCTTATGTTGGCTCTATAATGAGGGCCAATGCAAATGGGGGACCGCCTGTCGCTTCAAACACGAGTGCTCCGGCTGCGGAGGCGCTCATGGGCTCAACCGCTGCTTCAAGAAAGGGAAGTCCGGTGGCGCCGGTGCGGCGGCCGCGGCCGGTGGAGGGGGAGCATCCGCTTCCCCTGGGCTTAACCCCAGTGAGACTAAGCGCGATGGAGCCATGGCTAAGCCGCTACGTTAACAGGGCGGACGCCGCTGTGCTCCGGGCGGGTTTTGAAAAAGGGTTTTTCATTCCGTTTCAGGAGCGGGAGGGGGGATCGGGAAGGCTGTGCAACCTGAAGTCTGTGACTGACTTCCCGGACGTGGTTAGGGAGAAGCTGGGCAAGGAAGTCGGGCTCGGCCGCATGGCGGGCCCATTCACAGTGCCTCCGCTGGGAGGCCTGCGGATTTCCCCACTCGGGGTGGTTCCCAAAAAGGAGCCGGGTAAATTTAGGCTCATTCATCATCTCTCGTACCCTAAGGGAGAGTCGGTGAATGACGGTATTCATAAGGACTTGTGCTCGGTGTCTTATGCGTCTTTCGACCGGGCGGTCGATTTGGTCCGGAGGGCCGGGCGTGGGGCTCTGATGGCGAAGGTGGATATTGAGGCCGCGTTTCGACTGCTGCCGGTCCACCGGGACTGTCATCACCTGTTGGGGTGTTTCTTCGAAGGGGACTACTTCGTGGACTTGTGCCTGCCCATGGGTTGTTCCATCTCGTGCTCCTACTTTGAGAAATTTAGCACTTTTCTCGAATGGGTGGTAAGGGTGGAAGCAGGGAATCGTTTTATTGTACACTATTTAGATGATTTTCTGTGCGTGGGGCCGGCTGATTCCTTGGAATGCCTGCGCCTACTGCGGACGGTTGAGTGGGTGGCGGGCCACTTCGGGGTTCCGCTGGCGGCGGACAAAACTGAAGGCCCGACCACGTGTCTGAGTTTCCTGGGTCTGGAGATTGACTCTGGGTTGGGTGAATGCAGGCTGCCTCAAGATAAGCTGGACAGGCTTCGAGGGGCGGTGGCCGCTGTAGCGGGGGCGCGCAAGGTTACTCTGCGGCAGCTCCAGTCTTTGATTGGGCTGCTCAATTTTGCGTGTCGGGTAATCCCGATGGGACAGGTTTTCAGTCGCAGCCTGTCGGCTGCTACTGCGGGGGTTCGGTCTCCGCACCATTTCATCAGGGTGTCGGCGGCCATGAGGGAGGATTTGGGCATTTGGGATGCCTTCTTGCAGGATTTTAATGGGACGGTGTTGTTCAGGCAGGAGGGCCAGTCATCGGCCGAACTTGAACTTTTTACGGATGCTTCGGGCAGTGTGGGTTTCGGGGCATACTTTGGGGGCTGTTGGTGTGCGGAGAGGTGGCCGGACTCTTGGGGTTCGAGCCCTCTTATGCGCAACTTGGCTTTCCTTGAGTTATTCCCGTTGGTAGTTGCGATGGCACTATGGGGCGACAGGCTGCGTAATCGGAAAGTGGTCTTTTTCTCAGATAACATGGCGGTGGTTCACGCGGTGAATCGTCAGTCTGCGGCCTCGAGGCCGGTGGTTAGGCTGCTTAGGCGATTGGTGTTGCTGTGTATGTCTCGGAATGTTGTTTTTCGCGCGCGGCATGTTCCCGGTTATTTGAATGAGGTGGCTGACGCTCTGTCTCGTTTTCAGTGGTCCCGATTCTGGCTGGTGGCGCCGGGGGCTTCGAAGGACGGGCAGGCTTGCCCGGACGAGATTTGGCAGCTGGGAACATCCTGCTTGGAGGACTTGTGAAGGCTTCTCTGGCACCGGCCACTTGGGCCTCGTACAGTAAGGTTTGGGGCCTGTGGGAGCGGTCGCTGGACCGGCTGGCCATGGTCAGCGGGGAGGCCCTGCGGGATGCTTTCCTGTGGTACACTTGTCAGTTGCTGGCGAAAAGGGCGTCGCCTGCCATGGTGGACAGGTCCATGGCGGCGATGGCGTTTTGGTTCAGATGGCATGGGAAGGAGGACTTTACTAAGACCTTCATTATCAGGCAGGCCCTGAAGGGATATCGCAAGGGACGCAGGTCGCCGGATACCAGGCGCCCGGTGTCAGTCCGACTACTGGGGGATTTGGTGGGTTTGTTGCCCGAACTCTGTTTCGATGGGTTCGAGGCTTCTCTGTTTAAGGTGGCGTTTATTTTGGCGTTTTTTGGGGCATTTCGAATTGGGGAATTGGTAAGCGCTAATAAGATGGTGCAAGGGGGCTTGCAATTTTCAGGGGTTCGTGTCTTAGATGGGAAGGTGGTGGTGCACCTTGGCAGGTCCAAAACGGATGTCCGCGGCGTGGGCCGGGACGTGGCACTGGGGGCCTTGCCGGGCTCGGCTTTGTGCCCGTTGGCTGCTACGACTGAGTACCTGGCGCGGAGGCCGGTGATGGGGGGTTCCCTGTTGGTGCATGCCGACGGATCCTCCCTCTCCCGGTTTCAGTTCACGAAAATTTTTCGGTTGGGCTTGGGGAAGTTAGGGCTTCGTGCCGAAAGATTTGGAACACACTCGTTCCGTATTGGGGCTGCCACGGAGGCGGCTCGATTGGGATTGGGGGACGAGGTGGTAAAACGGATCGGGAGGTGGGAATCAGTAAGATTCCGTTCCTATGTCCGATTGGGTCTGTTGGAATAATAGATTTGGGGACCGTTTTATGCAAAAAAAAAAAAAAAAAAAAAAAAAAACTGTATATATGTTGGGGTTGAGCGACTTGTACCTGGCTGTACTGTAACGGTTCTCTGTGTTGTTTGGGCTGGGGGTGGGGGTCTCTGTCGGACTTCCCTCATCATTTGTTTTTTCCCCCCAGGGCGTGAGGCATGGATCGTGGGCCATTCGTTTGTCTTCTGGGCCGAGAGGAGGGCCGCAGCTCGAGCGCAAGGCCAGCAGCTGGGTTTTCCGAGGGACCAGTTGGCAGTTCGCTGGTTTGGGTATCGGGGTTTCTGCTGGGGGGATGTTTGTGGTAAACTGTTCGGGATGCTGGCGGCGGGATACGCGCCAGACTTACTGGTCTTGCATATTGGGGGTAATGACCTGGGTCTTACGCCGCAACGGCGGCTGGTGAAGTGGATGAAGCAGGACATCAATAAGTTGAGGGGCCTGCTTCCGGGGGTCATGTTGGTTTGGTCGGAGATTGTCCCGAGGCGCCGGTGGCGGCACGCTCGGGATCCGTTAGCTATGGATAGGTGCAGGAAGAAGGTGAATAGCTTGATGGCAAGCTTTGTGCGGAAGGTTGGGGGCGTGGTAGTAAGGCACTCTGAGCTGGAGGAAGGGTTGCCGGGATACTACCGCTCGGATGGTGTTCACCTCTCGGAGGTGGGTTTGGACCTGCTCAACTTGGGTTGGCAGGATGGTATCCGGATGGCTCTGTTTCTTCGGGGTGGCGGAGCTCAGACAGCTTAAGGAGTCAAGGTCTGAGCTTGTGGCGGGACGGGGAGCCGAAGGAGAGAAAATAGGCTCCCCTGGATGAACGTGAGGTGGAATAACAGATTGTGGTCATCGGTGGTTGAGAGGTTTCGAGTCCTGGAGGTGACTCAGAACCTGGTGGGGCAGGGGTATCCGGGTATACCCCTGCCGTGGTTAATGGTTGGCTGGTACTTTGGAATGTTGGTGTATGTGATAAATATGTTATAAACATGTATAGGTGTTATTATATGGGGGTCATTGCCTTTTGTATGGTAGCCGAAGGAACAGGATGCCAGGGGGCAGAGTATGGGGGGCAATGACCCATGTTTAATATGTTAATTTATTATTGTTATTATTATTATTATTATTATTATAATTATTGGTTAATAAAGCTGTGGACAAATTTCCCCATAATACTTAGTGTCTGTGTGTTATTGGGTTAGGTTATGGGGGTGGTTTGTCCTGGATTCCGACTGCCCAAATGGCGACTATACACCTGTCATGTAGCCCCATGTAGCCAGAGCGCAGCTAAGCGGAAAAAGGCCTTGACAGGGGTTAGGAGGCGGGCTTAGGAGGAAGTAAGCAAGGGTTGGATTATGGGTAAATAGGATGGGCTATTTAAATGAGCAGCCATCTTAGGTGAGTCATTCTAACTTTCTACCCGGTTGAGTTTGTCCCACCCACCCTCCCTTTGTTTGTTATGTGTTTGTTTTAACCCGTTTCTTTCACAGCGGCGGGACGGGGAGCCGAAGGAGAGAAAATAGGCTCCCCTGGATGAACGTGAGGTGGAATAACAGATTGTGGTCATCGGTGGTTGAGAGGTTTCGAGTCCTGGAGGTGACTCAGAACCTGGTGGGGCAGGGGTATCCGGGTATACCCCTGCCGTGGTTAATGGTTGGCTGGTACTTTGGAATGTTGGTGTATGTGATAAATATGTTATAAACATGTATAGGTGTTATTATATGGGGGTCATTGCCTTTTGTATGGTAGCCGAAGGAACAGGATGCCAGGGGGCGGAGTATGGGGGGCAATGACCCATGTTTAATATGTTAATTTATTATTGTTATTATTATTATTATTATTATTATTATTATTATAATTATTGGTTAATAAAGCTGTGGACAAATTTCCCCATAATACTTAGTGTCTGTGTGTTATTGGGTTAGGTTATGGGGGTGGTTTGTCCTGGATTCCGACTGCCCAAATGGCGACTATACACCTGTCATGAAAATAGCCAACAGAACGCTAAGAGGTAAATACGGTATGTTACATCTGGAAAATGCTGAACTTTCATCTGACGATGAAAAAAAAACTGAAAAGAAATCACAAGCTCAAACCAACATCTGGCATTTAAATGTTTTAGGAGGTAGTAACTGCTATTGGAATGGCCTTGTTGGTTGATGTATGAGCATTTACAAGCACATGGCTGTCTTTCATTTTAAAGGCGCACTATAGTGTATTTTGTGAAATCATGGGCGTAGGAACCCCAAAAAATCTGGGGGGATAGCATTTTTACTTGCCGGGTATATTCTTATTCCGTAAACTAGGAGTTGTTTATCCCATTGTACAGCGCTACGGAATTTGCAGTCGCTATATAAATGATTAAATAATAACATTAAAGGGTCACTACAGGGAAGGGGTTTTACTTACCAAGATACAGCGCCGGGATCCTCCTGATTAGAACCACCCCTACCCTTCCCATGAATATTAGAACCACCCCTACCCCTTCCATGCACAAAAGAACCCCACCTACCCCTTCCATGCATATTACCCCCTACCCCTTCCATGCATATTAATACCCCCCTAACCCTTTCCATGCATATTAGTACCCCCTAACTCCTTCCATGCATATTAGTACCCCCTAACTCCTTCCATGCATATTAGTACCCCCTAACTCCTTCCATGCATATTAGTACCCCCTAACTCCTTCCATGCATATTAGTACCCCCTAACTCCTTCCATGCATATTAGTACCCCCTAACTCCTTCCATGCATATTAGTACCCCCTTACCCCTTCCATGCATATTAGTACCCCCTAACCCCTTCCATGCATATTAGAACCCACCCTACCCCTTCCATTCATATTAGTACTCCCCTAACCCCTTCCAATAATTTTTCTACCTCCCCCCTCCTCCCATCCATATTAGTAGCCCCCCTAAACCCTTCCAATTATTTTTCTACCTACCCCTCTCCCCCTATTCTTATTAGTAGCCCCCCAACCCTTTCCATTTATTTTTCTGCCATGTTAACTAACGCCAGTGCTGGAGTGCCGCCGTGTTTACATTAAAAGGCCCGCAGGGACAGGCTATAGACACCAGAACCACTACATTAAGCTGCAGTGCTTCTGGGGACTATAGTGTTTCTTTAATGTGAGGTAAATTAGAGTTTAGTGCCATGAATAATATATTAGATTGCCTACTTACAACCAGATGAGGATGGTGATGGGCTCTGGCTGCAGTCTGGCTCCACTGGTCTGGTGTAGAACAGGCTCTCTGGAGGCTGTTTGTAACTGTGGTCACAAAAATCAATGTTCTGGGAGAATGGGAAGCAGCTCCATTTTTTGGGGGCCCTTTACACAGCTCAAGGTCTGGGTCCCAGGGTCCACCTTCATGTTCCACCAATGAGTTTGTTCACAGGGGATGGAGTGTGTAGGGGATGTCCTGATATGTGTGTAAGGAATGCATTGTGTGAATCTGTGTTTGTATGTGTAAGGGCTGCAAGGTGTGTTTCTGTGTATGTACGGGATGCAGTGTGTGCATCTGTAAGGAGTGCATTGAGTGTGTGTAAGGAATGCATTGTGTGTTTCTGTGTGTGTAAGGGTTGCATGATTGTGTGATTGTGTGTTTGTGTGCACGGGGTGCATTGAGTGTGTGTAAGGAATGCATTGTGTGTTCCTGTGTGTGCATGATTGTGTGTGTGTGTGTGAGATGGATGTCAATCTCTCTCCCTCCCTCGTCACTCTCTTTCTCCCCCTCCCTCCCTCCCTCCCTCGTCACTCTCTTTCTCCCCCTCCCTCCCTCCCTCCCTCCCTCCCTCGTCACTCTCTTTCTCCCCCTCCCTCCCTCCCTCCCTCCCTCGTCACTCTCTTTCTCCCCCTCCCTCCCTCCCTCCCTCCCTCCCTCATCACTCTCTTTCTCCCCCCTCCCTCCCTTGTCATTCTCTTCCTCCCCCCTCCCCTACCTATGTTGTAGCGTGGCCGAGCCCTGTATGGTCCGCGGGTACAGGGAGATTTTGTTTCCTGTACCCGGCCGGACTAAAAGGAAGTGCACACTCAGTGTGCACTTCCTTTTAGTTCGGCCGGGTACAGGAGACAGATTCCATGTACCCGCGGACCATACAGGGCTCGGCCACGCTACAGTGAGGGAGTGACAGGAGGGAGCGCTGAGCATGATTTGCTAGGGGGGATGCGTCCCCCCATCCCCCCTGGTTCCTACGCCCATGTGTTAAATAGCGTATTTTGCCAGTCAGTGAAGTAAATCGTGATTTGCATCTCAGTTCAATCATGCATATCTGCCCAACATAAGAGCTTGCAATATATATGGAAAGAGACGAGATCAAAGCACACGTGCAAATACTGTGAAAATGCATCTAAAAACTGGATCAAATATTAGGGTTCTGAATTAAGAGCAGCTTTGAGGTAAAGTGTACCAATCAGCAAGAACATTCTAATGTCTTTTATTGCAGCTCTGCCCCAGAACTGATCCATTTTGGCAATATCTGTGTATGTTCTGCCAAAACGCATGATGTCGTATATATCCCAGAGGTGCCAATTCTTGACTTTACATTTGGAATACATTTCTGCCTGTTTGTCTATAAATGATGTACTATATAACCCTTTTTAAAGGGACACTATATGCATCCAGACTCATCTCAATGAAGAGGTCTGGGTGCAAATCCCCCCCTTGTTTTAACCCCCCAGCTAAAAACATTGCCGTTCTGCAGTTTTCATTGCAGGTTTTAAATGGTTCCAGAGGCTCTCACTCAGACACTTCCAAAGTATTTCTATCAGAGAGACCATCTCATTGGTGCAGCCAAGATGACGAACGTAAGTAAAATACCTTTTTGTTTCTCCCTGCAGGTGGGGGACGGTCAAATAAAGGGCCACCAAGGCACTATAGCGTTTTGTATTCTTAACACTATAATGTTCCTTTAATTTTATTCACGTGACTGGATTTGTCATTCAGATCACATACTCCCACAGGATTACAATAGTAAATAGCAGCAGAACTTTAGATAGAGATGATAAACATTTGTTTTCAATTTTGTCTGTTTTCTGATGCAATGCAATTAAAACATCAATCTTATTTTGTTTTTAAATGATACTCAATGCTAGGATTCTAGAATAAAGTCCTAAGCATTGGATCATACCACCTAACATTTCAAATAGCAGAATAGGGACAATTTAATTTTAGAGGCTGTGGCTAGGGATACAGCCAGATGCACAGTAATTCCAGGATACTTTATGCGATTTTATGCCCTTATAACCTTTTAGGTAATTGAAAATGTAAGTTACAACACATGCAGCTATACAAACACATGTACTGTAGTTTAAATACACATTACTGGGAGTATTATAGCTGTGGAGCTCTGTTATACACTCAGACACATTACTGGGAGTATTATTGCTGTGGAGCTCTGTTATACACTCAGACACATTACTGGAAGTATTATTGCTGGGGAGCTCTGTTATACACTCAGACACATTACTGGGAGTATTATTGCTGTGGAGCTCTGTTATACACTCAGACACATTACTGGGAGTATTATTGCTGTGGAGCTCTGTTATACACTCAGACACATTACTGTGAGTATTATTGCTGTGGAGCTCTGTTATACACTCAGACACATTACTGGAAGTATTATTGCTGGGGAGCTCTGTTATACACTCAGACACATTACTGGGAGTATTATTGCTGTGGAGCTCTGTTATACACTCAGACACATTACTGGGTGTGTTATTGCTGTGGAGCTCTGTTATACACTCAGACACATTACTGGGAGTATTATTGCTGTGGAGCTCTGTTATACACTCAGACACATTACTGGAAGTATTATTGCTGGGGAGCTCTGTTATACCCTCAGACACATTACTTTATTGCTGTGGAGCTCTGTTACACACTCAGACACATTACTGGGAGTATTATTGCTGGGGAGCTTTGTTATACACTCAGACACATTGCTGGGAGTATTATTGCTGCGGAGCTCTGTTATACACTCAGACACATTACTGGGAGTACTATTGCTGTGGAGCTCTGTTATACACCCAGACACATTACTGGGAGTATTATAGCTGTGGAGCTCTGTTATACACTCAGACATATTACTGGGAGTATTATTGCTGCGGATCTCTGTTATGCACTCAGACACATTGCTGGGAGTATTATTGCTGTGGAGCTCTATTATACACCCAGACACATTACTGGGAGTATTATTGCTGTGGAGCTCTGTTATACACACAGACACATAGCTGGGAGTATTATTGCTGTGGAGCTCTGTTATACACTCAGACACATTACTGGGAGTATTATTGCTGTGGAGCTCTATTATACACCCAGACACATTACTGGGAGTATTATTGCTGTGGAGCTCTGTTATACACACAGACACATAGCTGGGAGTATTAGTGCTGTGGAGCTCTGTTATACACTCAGACACATTACTGGGAGTATTATTGCTGTGGGGCTCTGTTATACACTCAGACACATTACTGGGAGTATTAATGGCGGAGCTCTGTTATACACTCAGACACATTACTGGGAGTATTAATGGCGGAGCTCTGTTATACACTCAGACACATTACTGGGAGTATTATTGCTGTGGAGCTCTGTTATACACTCAGACACATTACTGGGAGTATTATTGCTGTGGAGCTCTGTTATACACTCAGACACATTACTGGGAGTATTATTGCTGTGGAGCTCTGTTATACACACAGACACATTACTGGGAGTATTATTGCTGTGGAGCTCTGTTATACACTCAGCCACATTACTGGGAGTATTATTGCTGTGGAGCTCTGTTATACACTCAGACACATTACTGGGAGTATTATTGCTGTGGAGCTCTGTTATACACTCAGACACATTACTGGGAGTATTATTGCTGTGGGGCACTGTTATACACACAGACACATTACTGGGAGTATTATTGCTGTGGAGCTCTGTTATACACTCAGACACATTACTGGGAGTATTATTGCTGTGGAGCTCTGTTATACACACAGACACATTACTGGGAGTATTATTGCTGTGGAGCTCTGTTATACACTCACACACATTACTGGGAGTATTATTGCTGTGGAGCTCTGTTATACACTCAGACACATTACTGGGAGTATTATTGCTGTGGAGCTCTGTTATACACTCAGACACATTACTGGGAGTATTATTGCTGTGGAGCTCTGTTATACACTCAGACACATTACTGGGAGTATTATTGCTGTGGAGCTGTTATACACTCAGACACATTACTGGGAGTATTATTGCTGTGGAGCTCTGTTATACACTCAGACACATTACTGGGAGTATTATTGCTGTGGGGCACTGTTATACACCCAGACACATTACTGGGAGTATTATTGCTGTGGAGCTCTGTTATACACTCAGACACATTACTGGGAGTATTATTGCTGTGGAGCTCTGTTATACACACAGACACATTACTGGGAGTATTATTGCTGTGGAGCTCTGTTATACACGCAGACACATTACTGGGAGTATTATTACTGTGGAGCTCTGTTATACACTCAGACACATTACTGGGAGTATTATTGCTGTGGAGCTCTGTTATACACACAGACACATTACTGGGAGTATTATTGCTGTGGAGCTCTGTTATACACACAGACACATTACTGGGAGTATTATTGCTGTGGAGCTCTGTTATACACTCACACACATTACTGGGAGTATTATTACTGTGGAGCTCTGTTATACACTCAGACACATTACTGGGAGTATTATTGCTGGGGAGCTCTGTTATACACTCAGACACATTACTGGGAGTATTATTGCCGTGGAGCTGTTATACACGCAGACACATTACTGGGAGTATTATTGCTGGGGAGCTCTGTTATACACTCAGACACATTACTGGGAGTATTATTGCTGTGGGGCACTGTTATACACACAGACACATTACTGGGAGTATTATTGCTGTGGAGCTTTGTTATACACTCAGACACACCAACAATATGGAGCTCCTAGAAAAGAGGGACACTAGGATAGAAAAGATTTAAACTCTAAACTTGGACACTTTGCAGATTTACTTTTCAGAAATGTTGGACTTGCAGGAGTGATTATTTTTATATGTCGACAGACGAGAAGGCGTTAATCATTTCTCTTGCACTGACAACAACAACAAAAAAGTTTGTCCAAGTTAATTTTGTGGAAACGCATTTTGTTAGCAAATAGCTTAGAGTGTTATTATTCTAACAGTCAGAACTTCTTTCATAAATCATTCTTGTATTAAAATATCAATTTTTAATATGCAGCACATTACACAGGAGCAGAGATTAACAATCTGGAATTGATGCATGATATTCTGTTGAACGAACAGTAATAAAATAAGAAGGCAAGAAATAGAGTAATGAGACAGGTAGGGCGGCATCATTTCTCTACTCACAAACAGCAGAGCAAAGCTCAATATGCATGCTTACACTTACAACTCCCATGATGCTTTTGGCCACACTTTGTATCATGGGAAATATAACTCACAAGCTTGTTGCACGGTTTTTCATCACTGGTGTAGTGCTTGTTGCAACATGCAAAGTGCTGTCTTTATAAGAATTATTTGTCAAATATTTAAGTAAAGGAACACCATACCCCCCCTTGTCCCCCGCTGGCAATTTAAGTGTGAAAAAAGCCTTTAAATGCTTTCCTGATTCCAGCGCCAAGGACCCCCGGTTCTTGGTCTATCTCCACCTCTTCAGAAGTCATCACGAAAAGAAAACTAATGTGCATTCGCAGTGCGCTCAATAAGCCTTTCCCATAGGAAAGCATTGAATCAGTGATTTCCTATGGGGATTTAGAAGATGCTGGATGTCCTCATGTCTGTACAGTATGGGCAGTTGCCCAAATTAGGTAATCTCAAGAGAGTTGGAGGCTGATAATGTCATTATATAGGGAAGCAATAGCAACTATATATAGGAATCCCATCTGCAGGCTAGAACAGACATTTCAGGTAGGTCATCTGTGTGACAGATACAACAACCTCGCACTATTTCAAAGACATTTAAAACTACCTTCTAAATTGCATTGCAAGGGCATTTGATGCAAATGAACTTCCTTCTCCTATGATTCCCATCGTATTTTAACTATAGACATCTAGAAGAAATTTCTAAGACGAGTTTCCATGGAAGAAAATGTAGGTCTATCTCCCATTTTTGGCACAATTAACACATTTTCATTCTATCCTGATTGAAATGATTTTATATCATAATTTGACCCTTAACCCCAACAGACTATTATTGGGGAACTAAAGTGGTGCAGAGTCAGCAAAGTCATATAGGCTTAGTCCCAACTAAATGTAAAATGGCACTGTTACCATGGACATTGCTGCTAGGAGTCTGGCGGCCGCGTGGGGTGGCAGGCAAAGGTTAATTCCACTTGCCTGAAACTGCTATCCAGACAAAGGCGCATTCTTACAGCGCCGAAACGCGCATCAGGCCTTTTGCTCGCCATTCTCCTAATATTATTTTTTATTTTGGTGTGGTGTTGGGCTTATTGATGTAGGACCTTACAAGGGAGGAATGATTCAGTTCGTCTCTTAGTTAGGAGGCATCTTAGCTGTTAGCAACCGAGGACCTAGTAATCATGCTTACGTTAGATTCAATAACACTTAGCTACTCTGGGATATGACTATTCTAGCGGTACCTCATATGTACGCTCTGTATCCACATAGGGAGTTACTTATCCGATAAGGCTTTCTCCAGTTTTGCTGGAGAGGTTACCTCTGTACTTGGAAGACGTGTGCATGACCCTAACAGGGGCTTTTTTACCTCCATATTCTGGGTTACCTACTATTCACTTGAGATTTACAAGTATGTTATAGTTCCATTTGAGGGCAGCTGGGAGTATTATCCTTTAAAGGTGCCTGGGTAAGGCATGGGGGAATATACGTGCTGTGGGCATGATTCAAATAGAATGGCACTTGGCATACTTCTATTTATTTCTAAGTATAGATCCCTCCTGTGTATCACTACTATCGATGCACTGTTGCCATTTAGGCAAGAGAGGTTAACATTATTTGCAAAATTTTTGGCTTAGTGTATATAGGCAGACTTACATCATTACCTCTCGTGAAGAGACAAACTTACTCCTACTTTGAGACATTTAGTGGACATGCCACTCTACATTTATCCTAGCAATCAATAAAGGATTTTTCCATATAATTTAGCACTGGTTAAGCGTGAGGGCATTGTCTTTTAGTTTTCTTTCCCATATGATGTCCATACATTTTTAATTGTTACTTTGGGGGTTCTCCCTAAATTGAAACTAGAAGCTCTGGATTCTAAAGGCTATCCAACACCGTTTGGGTTCCTCATTTGGAACAGGTTTTTGGTAATTACAAATTAGGGTAAGGCCCTTTTAAGCTGGATGGACCACTATCAAGAGACCTAAAACCGTCTTTTCTTTTTTTCTATTAAAATCTTGAGATTTACCTGAGTTGGTAGCTCCCTAATACCTATATGGTGACAGTGATATGCTGAAAACCTTAACTACTTATAGGACCGACATCAACAAAGTTTGTAATAGTGAACTTAGTAATCAGGATATTCTATGTCAGCAACTATGTAAGGCTCCGAAGATTTCAAGAAGCAAATGATAATGGCCTTTTTAGAAAAAATTTATTTTGCAACTAGATGCAGCGCCAAAACCTCCATATCCCATTTTAATAGCATGCTGCGTGCCTAATTTCTTCATCTGTTTAAAATATTCGCTTTTTTTTTTTTTACCTCTCGGGAAAAAAACTAAACAAAATACAAACAAAAACCATATTCATGGAGTACCTGTACACATTAATCTATGTTAATTAACCTGACTGCTTTTTTTCATAAACAACCTCAATTGCTAAAAAAAAAAAAAAAGGAACATCAGACATGTACACACATGCAAACCGCATTTGATGAAATAAGGTGGTGCTTCAAACTGTTAGGCTGGTGTAAAAGGTTATGTATGATACTGGCCTGGAGACAGAAAAGGTGGAGTGTAAGCACTGCGTGCAGCGCCCTCTACTGTTAAAAGAAGCAATTGGCAGGCAACATTTCCCATTGTTTGGGAACAAACCAGAAGCCTCCAGTTTCTGGCTCCAATTCTACCAATAAGCAGTCAGATTATTAACTGAACATTTCAGGTTGTAGGAATCTGGTGTGGTACTTTTTCATTAAAACAAACAAACAAAAAAACAAAGAATAAATAAAACCATATACAAGTCAATAAACCTTCTTTATATTAAGCTTCCAAACTGTATTAGTTCCAGCAGCATGTAACCGCTGTTTCCAAAGAACAGTTAGCTGATTGACACAGGGTAGTTGCTAATCATCCATCATCTACCTATCCGTCTATCCATGGGCGATGCCACTTCTGAGCCCCACGTGGAGTTCTGAAAGGCCCTGCGTTGGTTAAATTTTGGCACCATTTTATTGTTAGCCTCAAGTCCCCTGCAATACCGAGAGAACTAAGGCCTCCATTTATATAATTTGGGACACTAAACATGGCGTTATTATACATCACAGTGGGTGCAGGGTTATAATACAGTGGGGTAAATAGTTAAATAGATGCAATTAATGGTCTGAATCAAATCAATCAAAGGTTTAGTGCCCTGGTGTGATTTATAGAACACATTACGGTTGGACTTAGTATAGGGCTGGTTTTAGGAGGGTGGGTAACATTTACAATTGGGCTAAAAGCCCTGCATCTATCCATCTATATAATTACCACCCCACCTATCCATCCTTGGCAGTAATTTGAATAATACATACACATTTGATTAAGGTAGTGAATATACATTCCAATATAAAGCCCCTTAGGAGGGCAGACGTTTGGCTGTGTATACTATCAGATACAAACATATAGTTGCAAAAAAAATTAAAAATAAAAGGATAAAATAATAATAACTCTAATAATAACAAAAAAAGAAAAAGTATTTTTTTCTTTTGAAATAAATGTATTGAGGTATTTTAGAACCACAACCCCCCCCTTCAAAAATAAATAGATAATAAAAAAAAAAAAAAAAAAACTAAAGAAAACAACAAGATTAAAATTCTTCTGCAGCACTTAGTCCTGGAATTTGAATGTGAATAATGGATTAGCTCGGTAACTATGTTAAAAAGTCATACCAAATAACGCTTCACTAAATGACATTCTGTATGCTCTCTCTAAGAAGCCCCCTATCACTTCCAAACATGAGTGCTCTTTTCTCGCTCCAGAATTTCAGTATGCAAAATTGTTCAATGTCAGAGACTAATTATTGCTTAAAGTGTTCAGATAAAATCATTTGTGAAAATGGGACACAGAGCAGAAGTTAAATTATACATTATATCGCTGTCCCCGGTAAAGCTGGTTCTGTTTCTGTCACTGTCAAAAAATTTACAACAGATATAATCTTTTTCAAAGCGAGATTGGGTCTTAGAAAATATAAGCTCTGTTTTAAATAGAATTTTAATTTTAATGAAAGCTGAAGGGGATACTGTTTATGCTTTTTATCTTCCCTACCTGGTGATTAAGTTAATTTATACTTAATGAAAACAGATATTTCTAATCCCAAGACAGGCCCAACATCTGCCTGTGACGATATTTTTCGAAGCCTTGAGCTAGTGATGATTGATGTCATGGAGACAGGACAAGCGGAACTGATAGCAGAAGTATAGTTCCGAAGAGGGAGAACATTTTAACTGTGCCTTGCTGGCGCTTAACGCCAGACAAATTCAAAGTATTTCATTCTTTAAACCCCAAAAGTGCTCCTTTCCTTGGCATTTCCTGAATTACTCTATGCATTTCTCATCCCCTTCAGTTAAAATCCATATTCAAACTGTCACGAAAAAAGTGAAATACTGTCTGATAGCAGAACAGGGAGCTTAAATCGAGAGGAGCTGCTATATCAGTGGTTCTGTCATTAGAACTGTTCTTTCACTTATTCATTTGTTTTTCTATTTTAAGGTTTAAGAAATGATCTATTATTGCAGTCCTGTGTTCATAACTTTTAACACCCAGATTCGGATTGTTATAATTTTTCTGCTAATGGTTTTTAAAAATGTCAATCACATTTACTGATAATATGTTTTTTCCCCCTTAATATAAACTGATGCAGAATATTTTAAAACAAATAAAAATGAAGAATTTTTTTTTTTAAATTGTGGCTATTTCATGATAACCTATGAAATCACTAAGGGGACAGCATTTCCCTAAATTTCCATAAAATAGTCTCATGAGCTGAATCAGCTTTAAAGGACGCTATAGGCCCTATAGTTGTAGTTCTGTAATGTAAAACCTTACTGTTTTGAAGATGCGGCAATATTTCAATTGTAGGGCTAAACACACCTCTAGTGGTGGTCTTCTGGATGGCCACTAGAGGGTGCTTCTGCTGTTACGAACGTGCCAATCTCCGTTATGTGACATGTGACGTACTCATGCATTGCATCAGGACAATGAATGTCCTCAAATACTATTATAGGGAAAAATATTGGATGAAATGCTTCCCTATGAGAAGAATGTGACTAGACAAGCGTGGACCCCCAATGCTTGGATTAAATGAGAAGACAAGGCTGAGACTGCCTGTGGACATGGCTGCACGGAGTGAGTCTCAGGGCTGGAAAAAATGTATATAAAACTTTATTTTCTATTTAGGAGGGCACCTGAATCTACATAGGGATTAGAACACTAAAGTATCAGAAATACACGTTTGTATTCTTTTTTTTTATAAATTCTTTATTTTGAAAGATTTTTGTTTTATGGGGTGGGGGTACAGAAAAGAAAACGGGAGGTTAAGGTTTGTAGTACAAATTTCACAGAACAGACTTGTGCGTTTAACAGTAGGCAAACATTTCAAGCATATACATAATTTATCTGTTGGTGGTGTCCACCTGCTTTGATTGCAAATAAACATTTTCTACATTTGGTCGATGTCTGTTGTTTTTGTTTAGGGATTGGGGTGGGGAACAGAAATGAGAAGGGTGGGGGGTAGGGTGCATAGTCCTTAACTTTGCGTATCAGGCATTGTACCAATGGTGATTACTTGCCTTTTTGTGTCTATAACCAATATTAGGGGTATCTCGTGGGGGTGTGGGGTTACGGGTAGGATAAAAAGGGAAGGGGGTCAAAGACCGGGCTGTAGTACCTTGTTGTTCGTGCCTTTGCCCCGGGAAGTTGGTTTTTATAAATTCCTTGTTTTGAGAGGTTTTGTAATAAGGGGTGGGGGTACAGAAGAGAAAGTTGGGGGTTAATTCGTAATACTGTAAATACCGGATAAACGTGCACATTTACATAAGTTAGACATCAGATATAAGCTTAGCGGTTATACTTTCTCAAGTTCGACTGTGACAATTGTGTTATACCCATATGGCTGTTCGTATTTACACGTGGACTTTCCCCATTTGTTATAAGCCTAACAGATTGAAGTCTGTCGGGGAGGTTTGCTTGGTAGTTAGTTGAGTTGTCTGTGACCGTGTTATTTGTTTATTCTGTTGCTTGTGTGGTGGGTCCTGGTGGTGTAAAGGGGGGTTGAGTCCACTTTTCTGGTCTGGATTCGGGTAAGTTTGTGATGTGTATCTTCCAGTGAAGGTTTGTCTGCTTTTTAGGATGGTAGAAGGGTCTAACAATGAGCTCTAAAGTATCCCTAGGGTTTTTGTCTTCTGGGCTCTATCTCTGTCTTGGTTCGTGTTGTTTTTTTATCCGGAGTGAGAGGGTAGTATTGAGGGGGGTGGGACAGGGAGTAGAGAGCAGGATGGGATGGTCCGTGTGGTGAGGCAGTCTCTGTATTGGGTAAGTGACCATTGTAGGTTATGGTTTCAAGTGGTCGGGTGTGTAGGGTCATGACTTGGGTTTTGTCTTCTTCTGATCTGGAGGTGTTGCACGGGTAGTAGTTATCCTATGTCCGTCTGGGTGTGTGTGTGTCGATAGCCGTGAGTGTAAGTTTTTCTCATAGATTCCCTAGGTGTGTAGTCTCGGGCTTTTACTGTGATGTGGTATGCGTGTTAGCTATTTAAGGTGGTCGGATTGGTCTTTAGGGGGTGTGCAGCTAGTTTGCCGGGGTGAGGTAGGTTGGGTGTGTTGCGGTGTGAGTGTAGTACTGGTAAGTGAGGGGGTGAGGGGTTTGGTATGGGGTGAAGTTTGGGGTGAGGTAGCGCCGGTCAGAGGCGGGGAAGCGGGTTTTGGTGTGTACGGGGTTTTGCAACCCAGGTGGGCTCGCACGCCTGGTCCGCCAGTACTATGTTGAGTTGTTTTAGTTAGGTGGAAATTCGTATATCCACGGATCCCAGATTTTATTGAAATGTTTAGTAGTGTCATGTACGAGGGCTGTGAGTTTATCCATGGTCATGGCTTCATGTATTTTTCGTGTAATCTGGGTCATGGTGGGGGTGTCAGGACTGCCCCATTTTTCAGCTATTGCTCTCCTGGTGGCTAGTGCCAGTTTGGCTATGAGTTTATTCTGAGCTCTAGGGATATCGTGTAGGGGTCTGGATAATAGCCAAAGCCATGGGTCCATCGGGATGGTTGTGTGAAGTGCTTGTGTCGCTTTTTGTGCTATTTGCTGCCATACTATGGTTACTTTGGGGCAGTCCCACCATGTGTGTAGGTATGTGCCTTTACTTCCACAGCCTTTCCAGCATAGGTCTGAGTTTGTTTGTTTCATTTGTTTTAAGCGTAATGGGGTGAGGTACCATCTGAAAAGGGTTTTGTAGGCTTGCTCTTTGTGTTGGACACATATGGATATTGTCGCGGTGGCTTCCCATATGTCTTTCCAGTCGCTTTGATCACTTATGGGGCCTAGGTCTCTTTCCCAGGCGGCAACATAAGGCATTGAGCCTTCTCTTGAATGTGTGCTCAGTAAGGAGTATATTTTCGATATTTGTCCCTTCTGGAGTGGGTGGTTAATGCATGCAGTTTCTAGTGGTGTGAGAGGGGTAATACTTGCTTGTCGTATGTGTGGGGTTTCTACATAGCTGCGGATTTGGAGATAGCGGAACAGGTCTTTAGTTGTGAGGGGGGTTTGCTGGGGGAGGTCAGCGAAGGGTACGATGGTTTGATTTTTGTAGAAGTGGTGGATGCGCGTCAGGTTATTGTCCTCGAAATGGGAGAAGTCCCTTGGGGACATACCTGGTTCAAAGTTTGTGTTCCTGAGGATGGGCATTAGTGGGGAGGGGTTTGAGATAAGCTTGTGTTTTGCAGTGACTTTGTCCCATGTTTTGAACATGGTTAGTATCGCTGGGGAGGTGGGGGGGATCGGTGGTCTAGCTTCTTTTGGGAGCCATATTCGCAAGGAGGGAAAATCTGATCCAAATATGATGTGTTCCAGGTCTACCCATCTCTTACTACCCGGGTTGGCGTGGATTTGGATTGTTTGCGATATTTGGGTGGATTGGAAGTACTGGGTGAGGTTGGGGAGTCCGAGTCCTCCTTGTTTGTTTGGGATATATAGAGTCTTGCGAGCTATCCTTGCTCTTTTACCTGCCCATATAAATTTGTCTATTTTGGTTTGCAGTCGTTTGAAGTCTGGGATATTGATCGGGATCGGGAGCGTTTGAAACAGGTATAAGAACCTAGGCAGTAGGTTCATTTTGATGGACGTCATTCTGCCTATCCATGATATTGCCATGGTATTCCACTTTTCTAGGTCTTGTGAGGCGGTATCTATCAGGGGCGTGTAGTTAAGGTTGTAGGTTTGTGCAAGGTCTGTTGGGAGTGTGATGCCCAGATATTTAATGGCTGTATGTTGGTAAGTGAAAGGGTGTCGCGATTTGAGTATTTGTAGTGTAGTTTTGTCCATTTGGATCGGGAGGGCTTCTGTTTTTTCCAGGTTAAGTTTGTAGCCCGAGACTTCAGCGTAGTTCGTTAATTCGGTCGATAGGGGTGGGAGGGATTGTAGTGGGTCCGTGAGTGTGAGGAGAACGTCATCCGCATATGCAGCGATTTTGTATGTTTCCCCCCTGATGTTAAGTCCTTGAATGTCTTGGTGGTGTCTGAGGGTCTGGAGGAGGGGTTCGAGCGAAAGGGCGAATAGTATTGGGGATAATGGGCATCCTTGTCTTGTTCCATTCTTAATGGGAAAGGTGGGGGGTGTGGTAGAGTGAAGGAGGAGGGTGGCTGTGGGTGATGAGTAGAGGGATCCTAGTGCGTCAATGAAGGGTGTTGGAAAGCCGAATTTATGTAGTGTCGCAAAAAGGAAGGGCCAGAGTAGTCTGTCGAAGGCTTTTTCTGCGTCGAGGGATAGTAGGAGGGTCGGGAGGCGATTGTGGTCGGCATACCAGATGAGGTCGAAGGTGCGTCGGGTGTTGTCACTGGCTTGTCTGTGGGGGATAAATCCCACTTGATCCGGATGTATAAGGAGGGGGAGTAGGGGGTTTAGTCTTTCGGCCATTACTTTTGTGAATAGTTTGACATCAACATTCAGTAGGGAGATCGGTCTGAAGTGACCTGGGTCTAGGTGTGATTTACCAGGTTTTGGGAGAAGGCATATGTTTGCTCGTAGCATGTCGGGGGGGAGAGGGTCTCCACGCATGAGTGAGTTGAAGAGTTTACTTAGTTGTGGGATGAGCGCTGTCGCAAAGGTTTTATAGTAAAGGCCTGTGAACCCATCTGGACCTGGGCATTTGTTAGGTTTGAGGGTTTTGAGTGCGTTTGCAATTTCTTCTGCTGTGATTTCTGTTGATAGTCGTTGAGCTCCTTCGGGTGTTAGTGAGGGTAGGGTAAGTGCGTCTAGATATTTGTTAATTCTAGTGGTCAGGAGGGTGGGATCCCGTCTGTGCTGAGGGCTATGGTCATATAGGTCCGTGAAGTATTCCTGGAATATGGTGGCAATTTTGTCTGGTGACTCTTGTGGTGTCCCGTCTTTAGCATTGAGTTTAGTAATATTTTTATGGGCTGTTCTACGTTTGAGTTTGTGGGCGAGTAGTGTATCTGCTTTATTGGATTTTTCATAGAAGAGTTGGCGTGTCCATTGGAGGGCTTTGGTGGTGTCTGTGGACATGAAGTCTTTGATCGCGATTTGGAGTTGATGTATTTTGGTTTCTAGGTCTGGGGTAGGTTGGGTTTTGAAGTCAGCTTCTAAGAGGCGAAGTTCGTTAAGGTTCTGTTCCAGTTTTGCTAAGCGTTGTTTTTTGTAATGGGCGGCTTGACTAATTAGGGTGCCCCTAATCACTGTTTTATGTGCTGCCCATAGGGTGCCCGGTGAGGTAACCGAGTGTGTATTTAGGGCGAAGTAATCTGCGATGGCTTGAGACGTGGTGTTTCTAATTATGGGGTCGTGGAGTAGTTTGGGATTCAAGCGCCATGACCACTGGCGGGTGGTTAGAACGTTTGTATTCTTAACGCTATAATGTTCCTTTAAGATCAAAGGAGAATCAACAGCGGTAAATTGTAAGAACTAACAGAACAGGGTTATCAATGCTATTTTAATGGATCAGATTGTGATTGAAAACATAAGCTCATTTGTCAATTTGGATATAAAAGCATCATTTGACTGGTATAAATATATAATAAGAGATAGCCTTATAAGAGACACTCTAAGTACCAAAACCACTTGAAGGACACACAGTACTGTTTTCTATAGCAGAAACAGCACAACTTACATTACACAATTGACATGCCTCTAGTGGCTGTCAGACAGACTGCAGCCAGGGTCTACTTACAAGAATATATTGAATAATGTAATGTATTTCCAGTCCAGTATCAGCACGCAATGCATGCCGACACTGGACGTTTGGTGTGTGTCCAGTAGCTTTGCTACAAAGAAGCATTGAATTGGCAGATTAAGGAGATTACTGCGCATGCGCCACATGTCTGCCATGCTTCTGTGTGAGAACTGTTTGACTGGAGACAGATCATTAAAGGGAAACTCCAGTGCCAGAAAAACGATCCGTTTTTCTGGCACTGCAGGGTCCATCTCCCTCCCACCCACCAATCCCCGGTTACTGAAGGGGTAAAAACCCCTTCAGTCACTTACCTGGGACAGCGGCGATGTCCCTCGCCGCTGTCTCCGCCTCCGCGACGCTCCTCCTAGTGCTTACGTCGGCCGGTGGGCGAGACTAATCTCGCTCACCGGCCGAGGAGACCTAATGCGCATGCGCGGAAATGCCGCGCATGTGCATTACGTCTCCCCATAGGAAAGCATTGAAAAATCATTTCAATGCTTTCCTATGGGATTTTGAGCGACGCTGGAGGTCCTCACACAGCGTGAGGACGTCCAGCGACGCTCTAGCACAGGAAACCTGTGCTAGAACCCAGGAAGTGACCTCTAGTGGCTGTCTAATAGACAGCCACTAGAGGTGGAGTTAACCCTGCAATGTAAATATTGCAGTTTATGAAAAACTGCAATAATTACAGTTGCAGGGTTAAGGGTAGTGGGAGTTGGCACCCAGACCACTCCAATGAGCAGAAGTGGTCTGGGTGCCTGGAGTGTCCCTTTAAGGTTGACCTGACAGTAGAAGTAGGAGCATCGGCCTGCACTGTGCACCTGGTGCTGACCTGCAGGTCAGTTAAATGAGTTTTTAAAGAGTTTTTTGTGTGTTTTGTTAAAGAGGGCCCAGTGATTTAATCTAGCAAAGGAACCAGATTAGAGTATTCCTTAATGGCAAAAACAAACAATCCCCCCCAGCCCCCCTCCCCCACATCCCCCACCCAAAAAAAACAAACCAAAAAACGGACTAGTTCCTTTAATGTATTCTACTCCTGGTTTTCTTTACTGGCCCCATGGTGTGCAATATATTTAAGGTACTATTGGTATGCCCTGAAGGATAAAATAAATAAACTATTTCAGACCATAAGCCACTTGTCATTACGAACATTCTATTTATTTTAAACTGTATTCGATTTCTGGGTAAAATTTCAACATACTGAGCCATGTTTGCATTTTGAGCACTTAAATCCTATTTTAGAATTCATAAACACAGTCTTTCTAGGTTCCTTAGAACTTATCTGAGAGCAGGCAAAGTTTAGTATGGAATTAGAGGGTAAAACAAGAAAAGAGAAAAATGATAATGTATGTGTTTAAAATTCTATATATCTTACTGATTATTTTGCCATATTAATCATATTTTCAATGTTAGTAGTCACGCAGAGTAACGCGAGGGATCATGATGAATGTCAGGAATAGCCCTTTCTGTAAAATGTCCTGGAACCTTCTCTGTTTGTATTCTAAAAGCTGCTGTAGGTGTGAATGCCTAAATGGTGGTTTCTGACGGGTGCCATCACCTATAATTCCCAGAACGTTATGCCCAGGTTCAGGTAAGTACTATATACTTTAGCCCCTAGTTCTGAAGAGTAACAAAATATTTAGCTCCTAATATAGAAGAGTAACAGAACATTTATTCCCCTAGTATACTATAGTAACCGAACAGTAATTATCCCTCATTTATCCCCTACAGGTGGGTACCAGACCCTCAATCTGCTAAGTACAGGTGAGTAACAGACCCTTTATTCCCTAGTAGGGTACCTGCCACTCTATTCCCTAGTTTAGGTGGGTACCAGACACCCTACTCCCTTGTACAGGTGGGTACCAGACCATATAATCCCCTTATACAATACAGTTTGAGAAGCTTTATTCTCCCCAAAAATGCATCCAATATCTTGAAAATCATAAATTTAAAATTTTGTTGAGCAATCTGTGGGAGGGAGGGTGTAAATATATTTTTCAAACATTACATTTACAGCTCTTTTTAAGGTTAAAGCATTTGAACCAGAAGAATGATCTATTTGGGCATTTAAATAGAAACTCTTTGCAAAAAGCATTAGCAGCTCACAGTCGGCATTGCAGACTGTGGTTTATAGCGCAGATTGACAAAACCGTGTGCTCAGTAAATCTAATGGACAAAAATGGAATAAATTGTTAACCCAACACTAGCTGAAAGCCTTGATTTCTGGTTCCCGGGATAAAAGCTTTCTTGAGTCATCATTAAAATGCCAGCACTGAATGTTTTTTTCTTCAAATCCCTTCCCTAATAACTGGCTACATCTCCGACAGCTAGTTTTCTCCTACACTATAGATATACAGTTTGTCCTGATGAAAGGCTTTTTTTTTTTTTTTTAATTTTTAAGAAAACCGAAACATCAAAAATATTTTATTTTTTTATTTTACATCAAGACCTTGAAGTGCTATCCCTTACCCTTTTTTGTATTTTATACATTTTGGGCTTGATTAACCACCAGGCACCATTTATTTATATGTACTGCAAGTTTTTACATTTTGTGTATGTGTGTATATATTATATATCCATAATATGCGCAAGGAAATGAGAACGTTGCTTGTGGATTCATTAGTTCACCACCTTACTCTTGACTTCGCTGTTCCACCTTGTAAATGAGAATGGAAGAGAACCAAAAATAATGTAATGCGGAAAATAAAGAATGAACTTGAAAGAGTAGAATACCCTTTAATTAGACAGTGGGAGGGTATTTGTAACTGTTGTACGAGTTACACGGCAGTAAATAATTACTGAATCATCTTAATGAAGTGATAAAAGAGATTTACTATAAGCAGAGTAGCAGGGAATGCATCGTATGGCCGTGTTGTGTCACACCATTGGGTTGGTGTCCAATAGCTGCTCTGTTAATGTCGAGAGATGTAGCTCTCTCTGAAGCAAAGAAAAACGGGCCGCTTGCACCGCAGAACATCTGGGCAGCAAAGCAGCAGCACCTAGACTATTCAAGAAACCAGCTGCAGATAACAAACATGCCACCACCGCGATCAACAATTAAGAAAGAGACACCAGTACAGTGTTACAGTAATGGGCATTAACAAGCAGACTTGTAAGGCAAGTGGAGAATGTTCCACATATAACCAATAACCACATACATGAGAGGAGCACGAACAGAACACACAACAGAGTTATTTACTAAAGGGAGAATTGTTCAGAATTCAAAGTGAATTTCAAATTTCAAGCCCAAAAGCTGACTTTAGTTTGGCCTTCCATTTGCTTTGAACTCCAAACAATTCTCTGTTTAGTGGATGCTCACGGATGGGATTTAGGACAGGTCATATGGAAGGTAGTTAGTGAAGATTCCATCATATCATGAGTCACCAGCATGTGACTGAAAGAGGCAGTGGAGGTGTGAAGGACCGAGGTAGAGAAAGATTTGGTTGCGAGAGAGGGCAGACGGGTTAAAATGCTATCTGTAGGGGCAGAGCTTGGCTGCCGATGGGACGCATGCAGAGCAGGCTGCCACAAACACAGTCATAATCCTGATTCACTAGCCTGAAACTACTCCTCAGTGAACCAATCACACTTAGCCTTCAGGAGCCGGCATTGAATCATTGCAGCCTACGGGAGAAGGAGCTGAGGAGAGGCGGCCTCTCTCCTTGCTCTATATTCGATGGAGTGAGCATGTCAGTTATTGCTAAAGGTAAAAAACAAAGGTCATCCTAATACGGAAGTGAATACCATCATGTCACATAAAGCATGCCAAGTTGAATGCGGCATCTAGCACAGAACATCATTCGAATGATGAATGTTTCCAGTATAGATCACTTGTTGATGCAGAGTGGAGTGTTATCAAATCCAGTACTGAAAGCCACAATGCCCAGACCAGAACACCATGCCAGTACAGCGCAGAGTGCCATGATGTCCCGCGCAGACAGCAACCCTAATACAGGCAGTAAATGTCAATATGTTTGGTTTTTCTTTTTACTTCCCTTATAAGGCTTTTTCCTGCCCACATTAAACAATGATGTTAACTCCTCAACTTTCGGAAGGAGAGAACTATCTTCATATAGATCGATGTCTTTTTAACAAATAATTAGAGTCTTGTTTTGTTTTTTGTGTTTTTTTGGTGGCGGGTTTATAATACCTACCCACTGCTGTCTATTCACCGAGGGCTATTATACCAGGGTTCCATTGTGTAAAGTTACCTTGCTGTCCAAGTTGAGCGCAGCCTCTAATTTTCCAGGTAAAAAAATATTATGTATAAATGTAGCTAAAATAAGATCATTCAGGGCTGGGTGAAAAAACAAATTCACAGTATAACCGAACACACAAAACACCTAATACACAAGTACCCAATTGTATTTTACTGGAGAGGTTTATCTTTAAATGGATTTATTACTAATACGATTTACATAATATTCTCTCCGTGTCCACAATAATACCGGATACATTTATTTTCTTTATTTAAAATATATTCTGTTTTCTTTCACACCAGTAGGTTGCAGGCAATCGCATATTCCCTTTAGCTTCTACTAGTCACGTTTGCCTTTTGTAAGAATTCAGAGCTGAATTCCCACACACACATCCATAGATCACAAACCCACTGCCAATCACCCAAGAGCAAAGAAGAAAGAAGCGAGTGATCTCAATGCACTGGAGTCTTGGTTTCCATGCTTCGTGTGTTTCTAGACTATACTCACATATCGCCGATCACGCCGGGGTAATAGATGAAGATATGTGTACTGATTGCTGTCACTAACATTAGATGCACACACACGCTTATTGACTAAATAGTGAGCTGCAGTGACATTAAAGGCGATCTGCAAAATTTAGACTCATGTAGTCAAGCTGCGACTGTGTCATTGTCAAGTTGTGGAATTTTTAAAGATTTAAAGGACCACTCTAGTGCCAGGAAAACATACTCGTTTTCCTGGCACTAGAGTGCCCTGAGGGTGCCCCCACCCTCAGGGACCCCCTCCCGCCCGGCTCTGGAAAGGGGAAAGGGGTAAAAACTTACCTTTTTCCAGCGCTGGGCGGAGAGATCTCCTCCTGCTCTCCTCCTCCGATCCTCCTCTTCTCCTCCCCGTCGGCTGAATGCGCACGCGCGGCAAGAGCTGCGCGCGCATTCAGCCGGTCACATAGGAAAGCATTCATAATGCTTTCCTATGGACGCTGGCGTGCTCTCACTGTGAAAATCACAGTGAGAAGCACGCAAGCGCCTCTAGCGGCTGTCAATGAGACAGCCACTAGAGGACATAGGGGGAAGGCTTAACCCATTCATAAACATAGCAGTTTCTCTGAAACTGCTATGTTTATGAAAAAATGGGTTAACCCTAGAAGGACCTGGCACCCAGACCACCTCATTAAGCTGAAGTGGTCTGGGTGCCTAGAGTGGTCCTTTAAAAAAAATGTTACAATTCAGATAATCCGGTAGGGGAGCAAATTGTCGTGAACTAACAAGTGAATAGCAAAATTCAGGTTAAAATACCCCAACTATGACTAAAGCTGGGTTGGATTTTTTTTTTTCCAAATTGGCTATTTATCCTACATTTTGTAACTCCGTTTTCAATTCACTCCAATTTGCTGTTCAGTGAATAATGTCCTTACATAATGCGCAGGAAGAGAATTTAGACACGAATCCAAGGTATAAGGCTTTAAAATACTGTTAAAGCAACAATGTTAGATATCCGATGACCCTTTTCTGAATTAGTCAAATGCAAATTTTTCAACTGCGTGACAAGCCATAATTAGGTGATAGGCATGCAATAATCAGAGAATATTTATTCTAATATATTCAAAGTGTACTCAGCACGATCATTGTTGATGGTGGATTTAGATGCCCTTTTATGAAGCAGAAAGACAAACAACCTGCAGGTGTTATAAGTAGAAGGATCAGATGTTTAACTGGGCGCAAATTAAATATCAATGGAATGCACTTCCTAACACTACACTGTGTATAAAAGATAAAGAGTGATTGAGGGGACGCAGTTTGCAGAAGCCTATTATAGGAAACTTTACATTTCATATATATATATATATATTTGTGTAAGGGGCAAATAGCCGTATATGGAGTAGGGTTCACGTAAGAACGTAGGATAGTATAAAAGAGCAAAGTCGGTTGTGGTGTGCCGATACCGACGATACGGTAGGCCTGTAAATAAAGAGGGCAAAAAGTGAATAACCAAATATTTAATACAGTCAACAAATATATATACAATTATCCAGACATTTCTTTAAAAGCATTTAATTCTTGTGTAGGTTTGGGTATGTAAGTCGTATATGCAGATGACTTCCAACGCCCCAGTGATTTAATGATATGCATCGGTATGTTAGCGCTGGAAGCTGTGGAGGCCGCCCCTATGTGTAGTGAGAAGGGTTAAACCCTATCATGGTTAACAGGGATCGGATGTATTTCATGAAAGTAGTGGTAGTGAGTACAGAGCCTTGTAGTGAGAATAGGTGTTGTGATGGTGGTGATGTGGTCAGTTGAAGGTAGGAATCTAGAGTCACTACTGGACACCATTTGTTTTGGGTAGGGAAATAAGTGATCTCCACTAGAAGTGCGTGTTGGCTTGTTTTTGACTGGGGTAGTGACAGTATGTAGTGATCCATGTGTTTGCGTAGGTGTGTGCGTAGAAGACATCTGTCTGTTTGCGTGGTGGTGATAGTAGTGAATTATCTTGGCCTGAGGAACCCGTAGAATGCTACCAGTAATACTTGCTTATTTCCAACGCAGTAATAGATTTGTGTGTTGGGACTGCTTACTGTTCTGAAACTCTCTCTGAATCAATTCTTTTTTTCTCTTGTTTATGATCATTTTCTCATAAAATACGGCAAAGTAGGGACTAGTTTGTCTTATGTATTTCTTCCTCCTTGACAAAGGATGAAACATAAGGCAAGCTCCACTTTCTTGGTCAAGTCCCATTTTCCCAAAATACTTCGCTATCCATCGCATCCCTTGCATCTATTACAGCGGTGTTTATGTGTGCTTTACCAAGAGTGGCGCATTGGGTTGGGTTTTTGCAGGAATTGAATTGCAGGGTTGAGAAAGGGCAAACGGTGGTAGAGACAATCCATAGAGAGATAGGAAAAGATCTGGAACCGCAGTCAAGGCAAATATAAGAGGTAAAAATGGGTGAAAGGATTTAAAAAAAATATATATATATATATATATATATATATATATATATATATACACTGGGGGAAAATTTAGGGCACAGAGAGTTGGGGAAACCATAAAAAAAATACAGGATCAGCCTAGAACAGAGCTAATTAAGTAAATGAAGAGATCCATCACTAGCTTCACAGGTTGAGGTCTGAGCTCCACTGAAACAGATATGAGTTAAACCTCAAGCTCGGGGTCACATCAACCTTCATATGCTGGGGCTAGGAAGAGCAGAACGATATTTCCAGCATTACATTATCTAGGGGAAGAACCCCAGCAGTGTATTTTAAAAGTACATCCGGAAGAAAGCTGTGATACAGTCTCCATGCTCCACTGATTATGCACTTCAATATCAACAGCTTTATTTTAGCCGTATCTATTAGGCAGTAACCTCATGAACACTTGTCCTGACCCATTTAGTATCATGGAAGGTTTCAAGAGAATTCAAATTAATAAATTTAAATCCTAACCGAGAACAGCAAATGCAAATTTACAGCCATCGAAAAATGAAAGAGGTTGCGCTGTACAGATACATGACATACCCTAGAGAAACGGAACAAGCATTCACGGTAATATCACTACCATTTATCTCTTCATTCTTACAACTAATTAAAAAAAATAGCTCAATGTACTCAAAAAGATAGAAAGGAATCGAAAGAGTCAACATGGATTTTCAGCTGCAACGTGAATCATGTTTTGCATTAACAAATTGATACACATTTAACTGCTAAAACCTTTTATATTAGCTGCCAATGTAATGATCGCCAAAAATGTACGTACTGTTAAATGACTGAAGGTAGCACATCTGCCAACACAGGACTGCCACTCAATGTATTTTGGCTGCTGGTTTGATCACAAAAAAAAAAAAAAAAAAAGTATCTCTGAAACACTAGGGTAAATGTATGTGACAATGTGAGTGTGTGACTCTAGAAAGGACATGTTAGCGTTTTTTACCTCCATTCTCCCCCTGGATGTATGTGAGAAAGGAGAAAAAAAAAAAACCTTAATGTATCCTGTCTCCTAAATATTTTATGAATAAATAAAAACGTGTTCAGGTCAAACTTTATTCAGGTTCTAAGGCACCTCAATGTTTGGTCCTTCAGTTGAGTTAAAGTTCCAGGTGGTTATTGTCCAAGATTTTTGTCACCAGTCAACTTGCAAACAAACAGAGAGGTGAAGGTGCGAAAAGTGTCAATCGGCACTTCACCACTCTACATGACACTAGACGGTTGGATCAGATATCAGATAAAATGAGAACTGTTAGTAACAAAATAAGATAAAATACTATTTTATGAATACAAAAACAGTTGAGGGGTAGACTGATTAAAAAACAAAACAAAAAAAAATATATACCCAAGAGACAAGAATTACACGCAGTGATCATTTTCAACCGTCTCTAACAATGTTTGTAGGTGACCTCATCCCAGTGAGTATTTATTGTTTAAGCTAATCAATGTCCTTGAGTTTAAAGATGCATTTACATACAAGTGGATGTTCTGCTGAACAATTACTACCCGGTCTTCTTCGCAGATGAATGTCTTGCTTCAAGACATGAAAACATGATGATTCTTAATGATAATTTTGTCAAGTATCTTCAAATCAACTTCCCCTTGTAAGGTATGCTGGTGAAAAGAAACAACGCTATATATTCCTAAGAACCAAAGGCATGGAAGCAACATTGAAAGCAAAATTGAAGGACTCCAAACTATGGAATTTACCATGCATAATTAATTCTGAATGGTTATAATGTTTAACATGCTCAGCTGCTTTAATTAAATCATATCCTCTCTTGATTACGTTCTTCACGCGCAGTCCTACCAATGTGAGTAATTGATGTTGGTCATGGGTGTAATGAAAGCACACGGGACTAGAACCAGCTTTTTTCATACGTATGTATAATAGGAAAACGCTGACTGCCCTCTGTAGAAATCCGCAGTAAACTGTAATGAGAGCGTATAGTAGAAACAGGTTGGATTTCTTATGGGGACATCAAATTGCAGACCAGGTATCTGTCCAAAGCTTATTGTGAAGGACTTCGTCTGGGATTATGTGCCAACTTCACAAATAAATAAGTGGATTGTCATTTGGAAATCATGACTGGCTACAGGGAAAGTGCAGATAATCAAGTATTGAATGCAGTGAAATTACCAAATTTTGCCATTTTGGTAGTTGGTTACCCACTAATTTCTGTTTCTGAATACTGAATCTCAATGTGTGGGAATAGAAAGAGAAGATAAAGATTCAGGATGAGGACTAGAAACATAGAAACATAGAATGTGACGGCAGATAAGAACCATTTGGCCCATCTAGTCTGCCCAGTTTTCTAAATACTTTCATTAGTCCCCGGCCTTATCTTATAGTTAGGATAGCCTTATGCCTATCCCATGCATGCTTAAACTCCTTTACTGTGTTAACCTCTACCACTTCAGCTGGAAGGCTATTCCATGCATCCACTACCCTCTCAGTAAAGTAATACTTCCTGATATTATTTTTAAACCTTTGTCCTTCTAATTTTAGACTATGTCCTCTGGTTGTGGTAGATTTTCTTCTTTTAAATATAGTCTCCTCCTTTACTGTGTTGATTCCCTTTATGTATTTAAATGTTTCTATCATATCCCCCCTGTCTCGTCTTTCCTCCAAGCTATACATGTTAAGATCCTTTAACCTTTCCTGGTAAGTTTTATCCTGCAATCCATGAACCAGTTTAGTAGCCCTTCTTTGAACTCTCTCTAAGGTATCAATATCCTTCTGAAGATAGGGTCTCCAGTACTGTGTACAGTACTCCAAGTGAGGTCTCATCAGTGTTCTGTACAATGGCATGAGCACTTCCCTCTTTCTACTGCTAATACCTCTCCCTATACAACCAAGCATTCTGCTAGCATTTCCTGCTGCTCTATTACATTGTCTGCCTACTAAAAAAGCTAACACCTAAAGATTGGTTACTTATTCAGAATTTTCTACTGAAATGCATGGATGTTAAGGTGACAAGTGATGTGCCATATTTTACAATCGATACAATTTGTCTAAGGCCAGATTTAGAGGGATGCCCAATTAGTAGAAAACAAGTGAAATTAGGGTTGTTTTAATAGGGGAAAGCTTAGTTACTTTCCCCTTCGAAATGTTTGAATAGTAGGGTGCCATGTTTGGTGCTATTTATTTTTTTTATATCGTTTGGCTCAAACGAGGTTAAACTTTCTGGATGTTTTCTGATTGTGGTTTACTAAATAATCACTCATGAAAAAGAAGCTGGATGAACAAGAAGCCAACTTGAAAAGGAAGCTGACGTCAGCCTTCGAATAGGAAGCAACCTTAAGAATGAGGTTTTCTGGTCAAATTTGTAACAATATTCAAGAAATAGTGGAAGGAATGAAGAGAGGGAGGAAGAAAGGTTGGGAGGAAAGAAGAGAGAGTGGGGGGAAAGGAGCAAAGAAAGAAGAGTCTATTATTTTAAATGGCTGATTGAAAGTTTCCATGCTTCTAATAAACTCTTTGGGTTTGCCTCTTAATGCCCAGAGGGAAGGGCAATCCTTCAAGCCATGGTTCCCCAGAGGTTTCCTCCACAGGAGGTTTTTCCTTTCCTGAGTGCTGAAGGATGACTCTTTGTGAGTCCGAAGGTACCCAAAATCTTGTTTACTGGCCAGATTTATGATAATGTTCAAGATATATTTTGGCCCATAAATCCCCTACTTTCTTATATGAGACTGTAAAATACTTTTTATTCCATAGATAATGCTTAATAAATATAAAGAAAACTATTTATTGCTCATGTCAGTTTTTAGACATATTGGGAATTGGTTAGAATTGGAGGGAAAGGGGGGGAGGGGGAATTGATATGAACATAGGGCAAGCATCTTGAAGGTATAAAATGTTCACAAAAGTTGTGAGTTATTTAAGGAAATTTAAGGAAATAGAAGTATTAGCAAATGAGCAAGTATGGAAATCATTCAATAAAAGGAATACTGGTGATCAGTGGCACTGGTGATATTTAAAGATGTGGGACGCTGCCACACCTGACTTATTGGGCTGTACCCAATTAAACTGATGATTTCATACTCCTATGCGACAGGGCAATAAGCAGTTCTGACTTCCAGAATATAATGTCCCCAGAAAATTAGAACACGTACAACAGCTGCTTTAGTGACACACACTTATCATTAGCCCTTACCATGCAAATAGATTATTAACTTGTTTTTGGCAACAAAAATGATGGATGGTGGAGCACCATCCCACCACTCACTTTGGACCAGACTACACTGGTCTACAGCAATTGTTTTGGAAGCAATCAAGTGGACTCGTCAAAAGATTCCATGGCACTCTGGCAGTTGGCTATCAGCACATTTTCTAGAAATCACTCAAAAATATATCACATCTCATGTATACTTGGGCCACTAGTCAGTGGTCCCTTTAATCCAAGCAACTTTAATAGGGTCCTTGCGAAGGGATATGATTCAATATAAAGAGCGGCAAAGGCCGATGCGCGTGATGTGACAATATATTTTGGCATGAGAAAGGTTATTTATTACAAAAGCCTGGAAATAAAGAACAGAGTGGTACAGATGTTTCGAAACTCCCCTAATAGATTGTTATTCGGTATTGTGGAGGAGAAACAAATGAGGTCAAATCAGAAGACTGAATTTTTTTCAGAATGATGGGGAAGGTAAATGAGTTTTATTCCCAGAAGGCTTGTGGAGGGCT
Source organism: Pelobates fuscus (assembly GCF_036172605.1). Lineage (NCBI taxonomy): Eukaryota > Metazoa > Chordata > Amphibia > Anura > Pelobatidae > Pelobates > Pelobates fuscus. The sequence continues at coordinate 154,674,129 of NC_086325.1, read as the reverse complement.
GGAGAGAAATGACATACAGATGAAGCTGTATATTCTGGTGCCAAATTGATGGTAAAGTATACGGCTGCATTTCAATCTTTTTAAAACAGTTTATGTTGGTGTTAAAAACCAAATGAACAAATTAAAATGATCAGTTTGCTACAGGGATTGTACAATGAGACATAAAAAAGACTTTATTAAGCCATTAGCCATTTCTTTATGCGTTATGATTTTACTATTTTCTAGGTAACGTGCCACGATGGACTAATTTAAGAGGGGCAAAGAGGCCACGTTCCTTCTGTGTATTGTTGGGCCTGGCTGATTTGGTGCATTAGATATTTATCATTGTGTTATTATGTTAGGGCTGTGAATGGTTAGACAATTCTTGGTAATATAATCCTAATCGCTGGCAGAGGATTTGCACCTTAATCATATTTATAAATGAATAAGGGGGGCATGTTTCAATAATACCAGCACACTTGTATAAGGCAGTCCATTCCCTTTATAATAATGGTGGCCAAATCTGTGTAATACTAGCCCTCAGATGATGTTAATATTGTTGTATACGCTTTTAAAAGGGGTTCAATATTATGAAAAACTTCAGCATCCTGTGTCCAGGTTACCTGAGGTATACAAAGCAGACCGGGAGCAATAGGAGTTGGACCCCCTCCAAGTGTCCTGCCACACTTTCCATCAGAGCCATATGAGGTTAATGGCTCTTCACTTGTGAGTGACACTCCAGATTTTATTACTTTTAAACATTTGTACTGGCAATATTGCAATAGTGTTTTGTTATATTTTATCTTTTCAGATTCATATTATACCAGCTCCACCTTATGTATGTATATTATGTAAAACAATTTTAATATCTTGATATAGTTTTTTTTATATTTTAATATATATATATATTTTATTTAATTCTTTATTTTTGCAGTGCGTAAGCGTATAACACAGTTGCTTGTGAGGTACCCCAAAGGCAATCCTCTAGCACAGTACGAACAGTTGAATATAGAGGTACAAGATAGAACAGGCACATTTTTATATAGAAGGATAGAAACAGTATAGCTTTACTTTGTGTAGGCTTTTGCTTAACATAACATAGAGTGATCTCGCTTAATTTCCTAAACAGGTGATTGTTTTGCTGTGTCAAGAGCTATTCAAGCTGCGAGCGAATTACCACATGTTTTAGAGAAAGTCAGTGTAGCTAAGCAGGTTAGTTATTGCTAGTGGCAACAGCAAGGGGAATGGTTACAGAGTATGTAACAACATAGCTGGCATAGGTCAGTAGCGTGTTGAGTCGAACCTCATCCTAACAGGCCTAACCTCTGTGTGGCGTCTGTAGGGGAGTTGCAGCGTGATCTGCCCGGGACCCCACGGTCTTGTCCGGCCCCTGTTTGCTGTAGTGTGTCGCTGCTGCAGGGTAGCCTTTTCATGCCTCTCATGTAGGTTTAGTTTTGCCGGGCCCCGGTATTGATGGGTCGCTGTTATAGGCAATGGTAGTCGTTTGGGCTTACATGCTTTTCGGTTTTGCCGTCCACTGGCTTTGTTTGTACGAGGAGGTGAGCCCTTTCGTTGGGGGATCGCCGGTAGGATTGTAGCAGGCTGGTATGCCTTAGCCTGTTGCTCCCTGGAGGCTATTGTTCTCCAGAATCTGGCAAACAGCTCGTCCAGCCTGGCCTCGAGGTCAGATTTCTTTGTGTCTCGAGCACACGTGGCGGCGGCCATTTCAGGCGCCATCTTGCCAGTAGCGGTTTGCTGGTTAGGGGTATGATTAAGGTCACTGCCATCTTCTGCGGTCCGTGTATGCATGTGGTACTCGCTGGCGTGGACCGGGATAACCCTCACCGGTCCTAAGGGGGGGAGGCCCAATACTTCAGGTGCTGCAGTGTTAGGTGAGCCGGGAGAGCGGCCGTCTCTTTCCCGCTCTGCATGGTGTAGGCCCCAAGCCTCCGGTCCGGTTTCCCAGTGGGCAGTTGAACAGGCGATGTGTCCCCCGGTACCCCTGCCTTCATATATCAAGGTGAGGTGCGGTGGGATTTTTAATTAGGCGATTTTCCCACTGTTTTCCGCCGAAAATCGGGTTCAGGCTCGGGAGCTCACAGAAAGCATGTCTGTTCAGCTTCCCGGTCAGGCCCCGCCCCCGATATTTTAATATTTTGAAGAAAACTATTTTGAATGTTTATCCAGAAATATTAAATCATTTGGGAAACGTATCCAAAAATATTCAATCGAGGCCAGTATATGAAGGTGTGCCAATACTGAATATTACTGGCACTGCTATAGACGGTGGGCCAATACTCTATGGTACTAGCACTGCTGCAGATGGTTTATCAATACTGTATAATGTTGGCACTCAGATGGTATTAGACATGTGCAATTCGGTTCAGTCCGAATCAAAATTTGGCCGAATTTCGGACATTCGGATGCTTCCGAATGTCCAAAGTGCCGGATTGCTGAAGTGCCGAATTGCAGGATTTCGGAATGCTGAACCGAACCAAATATTTTGCCCATGCACTTCCCTAGATGGTATGCGAATACAGCATAATACTGGCACTGATGTAGATGGTGTGCCAACACTGAATTATTCCAGCACTGCTGTAGATTGTATGCCAATAGTAAGAAATCACAGGTGACCACCATTACTGTGTAATAGTGGCACTGTTGCAGATGGCAGACCATACGTATAATACTGGCACTGCAAATTATGGCCATCACTGCGCAGTACTGGCTGTAGGACCCATTCCTGCCCAGTAATGGTACTGTTTCAGATGGAGGCAGTAAAGAGAGGGGCCGAATCGTGTAGAACGCTAGCACTGGTACTAATGGAAGCCCATGCATATCTAGTTTTAACAGATGTGTACCGTTACTAATGGAGCCTATTGTTATATTATACATACACTGCTAATCTGCTAAAATATTTAAGGTACACCACATTGCCTCCTCCAGGAACATGCAATCCTTATCATTTCAGATGTCAAAACAGTCGAATGCTAGCCAAGTCACACGGGTAACACAGAATCTCACACAAAATATATTGCATTGCTTTATTAAGGGCTACAAGAATCACAAAAGAATGTACCCAGTGGTCTTTGATGCATACATGTTCCACATTCACCGGGCATACAGCACCAATTGGCATCAGCTGTGTGCATGTTTGGCTGGGATTCAGGACACGGAACAGACATAAATCAGCAGAACTAGAAAGAGTTGTGGCGTAAAAATGAGCAGCATTTGACATAGCGATGGCAACACACATATTATGGGTTGTTAGGCGAGTATTCCTGATAGTTTGATTCAAATATGCAAATATCAAGATGGCAACTAATCTGCTTCAATAATGACCCCATTTCATGGAAAATCTCCAAACACAGCTAGCATGCAATGGGTTGAGTTGAACAAAGGCAAAACGAAACAGTATATTTAGTCTGGCTAATCAGACTAAATTTGCAAATGCAACTAACAGCACAGATGATTATTTTTTTCATATAAAATTCAAGATATAAACACACAGCTTACTTTTAAAAGTAGAAAAAAAACTCTCACAGATCTCTGTTGTGTGACTGATTGCTTAAAATATACAGCAAAATCAGGCGCTAGGGGCATTGCAGATATCCAATTACTGCAGTAGCTAGCTATATTTGGGGGGCCAATTAATTTCAGTGTGCAGAAAATCTTTAAGAATTTGAAGCCTCCATCAGTTCATTTAAGTTGTGATGCTCAATAGGCGTCAAACCTTGTCATATACAAAACACCCCAAGCAACACTGGCAAATGCCGGGACCCTTGTATTCATCGCTAAAACTGCCTAAAGATGATTATTTTTTATTAACTTTTATCTTTATGTATTCATTCTGATTGCAGTATAATTATTGTTAACAAAACACCACCATAACGACAACGATTAAAACTTTTACATGGAATAAATTCCCATGCGTTCGTGCTAACGTATTCCGCGAAGTGCCAAGAAACGATTAACAAAAAAAGCAAAGTCACTCGAATGACAGATTGCGATTTATCAGGACATTAACAGGTCCTCGAGTAGAGCATGGAAATTTGTGAGCACAAAGGGACTTTATTTTTCTCAGTTACCGAGGACATGAATGAAAATTGGTAAAAAAAAAAAAAGCTAAATCTACACTTCATACTTAAATAACTGTGATATTATTATTTAAGCAATTACAGGTAATGTATTCCTAGTATTCAGAATTGTAGCAATTTGAAATGAGAACAGCGACATTTAGGCAAAACTAGCTTTTAAAAACCAAAATCTCTAGCTCACATACTGTCACAGTTCGACTGTTCTAGCTTAAGTTTTGCCAGTTGGTTTTACGGTTATAGTTAAGAGTTAGTGAATAAACCATATGATATCCAAGAAGCTCTGTATTTGTCATCTTGCACGACCACCATATACAAGCTGAAAATGCCATAAGTTCAACTTGGAGTTGATACATTTTGGGTAAAAATCTGACGTACTCTGATCAACCACAAAATTAAAACTACCTGCCTAATATCGTGTGGGTCCCCCTCGTGCTGCCAAAACAGCTCAGATGCGTCGAGATATGGACTCCACAAGACCTCTAGATGTGTCCTGGGGTATCTGGCACCAAGACATTAGCAGCAGATCATTTAGGTCCTGCAAGATGTAAGGTGGGCTCACCATGGATCAGATTCTTTGTTCCAGAACATCCCACAGATGCTCGTTTGGATTGAGATTTGGAGAATTTGGAGGCCAAGGCAACACCTTGAACTCTTTGTCATGTTCCTCAAACCATTCCATCTGCAGTGTTGCAGCGGGCATTATCCTGCTAAAAGGCCTTTGACATTAGGGAATACCATTGCCATAAAGGGGTGTGCATGGGCTGCAATAAACTCTAGATAGGTGGTACGTGACAAAGTAACATCCACATGAATGCCAGGACCCAAGATTTCCCAGCAGAACATTACCCACTGTCTCTCCTGGCCTGCCTTCCTCCCAAACGGTATTCTGCTACCATCTCTTCGCTAGGAAAACAGCGCACATGAACCCAGCCAACTGATCTAAAAGAAAACGTGATACATCCGACCAGCAACCTTCTTCCATTGCTCCATGGTCAAGTTCTGATGCTCGCATCCCAATTGAAGGTGCTTTCTTCGTTGTACAGGGGTCACGATGGATACTCTGACTGGGCTGCGGCTACGCAGCACCATACACAGAAAACTGTGATGCACTGTGTGTTCTGACACCTTGCTATAACGGCCAGCATTAAGTTTTTTCAGCAATTTCAGCTACAGTTGCTTTCCTATCTGATCATACTAGACAGGCTAACTTTCAATCCCCACGTGCATTAATGAACCTTGGGTGCCCATGACTCTGCCGCCGGTTCACCGCTGTCCTTCCTTGCACCGCTTTTGGTAGTTACTAACCACTGCATACTGGGAACACCCCACAAGACATGCTGTTTTAGAGATGCTCTGACCAATCATATAGCCATTACTATTTGGCCCTTGTCAAAGTCACTCAGATCTTTCCACTTGCTCATTTTTCCTGCTTCCAACAGATATTCAAGAACTGACTGTTCACTTACTGCCTGATTTATTCCACCCTATTGCCAGTGTAAGATATAATCAATCTTATTCACTTCACATGTCAGTGGTTTTAAGTTTGTGGCTGATCAGTGTATACTGTTGGCATGGAGATATAACCTACTGCTATGCTGGTCAGTGAGGTGTGCATGTAAATATACACTGTACGCAACTCTCTCTGTATAATGCCAACGTAAAAGTATAAGCCAATAAACCGAGAGTTCCACTAATTTGGATCTGATATAATGATTTACTATACATTCATATTCACAAGCCTTTATAAGGCTACACAAGAGGTTGGCATTAAATCCCGGATACAGACTCAAATACACATCCATTATTCATAACTGAAATAAATCAAAGCTGAATAAAGCTACAATGTGCAAATACCAACACAAGTAAATAATTTGATGACTAAAATATGTGTTAAGCTGTGGTAAGCATTTTTAAGTAATTTTGCAAGATCCATAGTTTATTATATAAGGAGTGTGCTAGTCCCATTTTGTATTATATGAAATTACAACCAGAACTTTATGAACGGCACTAGTATTGCCGACAAGGTCTTCCAGTTGAGTTCCGGAGATCAGACCCCACTAAAATAAAGGAGATGGATTTTGGATCCTACTTTTATAAGCCATTGTACTGACCCTTTGCCACAAATGATGTTCTGTAAGACAGCCATTATGGAAAAAAAATAGATTTATGTGAAACCTGTTTTCTGAAGGAAATCGTGGTATCAAAAGAAACTAATAGCAAACATTCAGAATTTGTGTCTAAGGAGTCCCAGATAAGGAAATTGCTTGCTGGGCTCTAAGATGCCTATTTACTCTATGAATGGCATTTAGCTTTGTCCACTCAGTCTCAAGTATATATTCCCCGATTTAGAAGATGTAACGTCTACTTCTGCCTCAACAATACTTTGTATAAAACCTCCATTCTTCTGGAAAACCATCATGTCCAGTTATGCTAAAAATTAATTTGAAAAAAATACACATTCATTCTTAACCAAAGAAGCGCAAATATGGGCTTGAGATGGGCTTGAGTTACAGGCACGTTTGTTTTCCATTATATTAAATTTTATGAAAACTCCAGACTCGTCTACCGTCAGCAAACAACAACAAGTAGTTGACTTCCCGGCATTGAATTATTTTCTTCAGTTGTCCTACGAATGAGATAACAGGCATTTTATAACCCTGCCTGCAAATCACGGTGGCTATGAACAGAATGCTCTGCGGTAATAAATTCCCACAACCACAGCACGGACAGAAACATATCTCCGCGCAGCAATAACAAAACAAATGTAATACCGAGATCACAGCTTAGACCGGAGAGTGGCCAACATCGACCAGAAGTGAAGTGTCCAGATGTGTATTTACCTAGATACATAACAACCACCGGCCTTGTGAGTGTTTCTGTGGGTCCGACAGCCCCATCACATACAACAATATATCACAGCTAGTGTGGCAATCATGCTATACAAGGATAGGATGTGAGATTTCATCTAAACATTAGGTAAAAAGAATACATTAATGTCAGACTGCATGTCAAACATATGAACAGATAAACCACGCGATAAGAAAGAAATGAGGGTCGTAGAGTAAAGGGAAGCACTGAAATATGTGATTTGCCTGGAAAAGTACAGACATCTGCAGAATCACCTTCAGAAACTGGTATTTTTCCTGGTCGTTGCAGTAAAATATGAGTAGGGTGACACGGCTCCTGATTCACAGAATTGCACAATACGTATTGTCATGCAGATTGTGTCGTTTCGTGCACGATTGGGCAAAGTAATAAGAGGCTTTCAAATGATCTCTGATGTCTAGATGACTGAACCACTAAGTGAAGCCTTCAGAAGAGATGGAGTGCACTTTCTATTTGCAAAGGCGGAGTGAGTAATAAAGATACGAAAACCTGGGTAGCTGTACGCGTGGATGGAATTTGCATTTGTTATATGAAACAATTCAATATGCAAGGATCGGTGGGGGACATGGACACATTGGTAACTTACAGATTGATACAATGTATGCAAACCCAGGGCTTCTAACGCTTTTATTGAAACACTGGCAACAGATTTATCCTCACCAAGTGACCTTAATATCAGTCATTCACTCATCTGTCATACTTTCCTACCAATTTTACTTTAAATTTGAAAGCAAATTGGCACTGCGGTATTCCTTCCTATGATCGGAAATATAAAAGCGATGGGGATATCATGCTCTAACTCAATACATACTCCAATATATGAAGTATTAATTGCACTTTCATACATCCACTGCAGTGGTAGGAATATGCTTGAATTTAGCATTCATTTTGAGCATCCTGCTACTGCGTGTGCCCATAATAAACCCTGTACGAGTTGTCCTTGGAAATTGCCCATGTTGATCCCCAGTAATTTTGTGTAAGGGGAACAGAGACTATAGGCATTATAATATAACACAATTTTTGTTGCACTAAGACAAATAAGGGATCAGAGGATAAGTACGGTTGCGAATATATCCTTTAAAGCGAGAGAGGAGTCTCAAGACACACCTAACATGGTTTCATTGTTTTTCCTGCAGCCCTAGAGGATATTTTTTTTATTTTTTTTTATTTCTTTATTTTTCACTTGACAGATAGAGCATGAGTAAACACAGTTGCATCACGGCTTACGCCGACATGAAGAAAACACAATCACATCACGGCTTGCGCAGAAGCCCATGTAGTCACGGTACAGGCAGCCATTTGCTTTCCTAAATATAAACATTAAACTGTGAAGCCACAGGTCATCTTATCTCTGTGTCAAGGGTTTTTCTTTTGTTAAACAGTAACTGTAAATATCATACATTACATTGAGGTGCACTACCATATAAATGTATAAAAAACATTGGAAAACGCAATAATGGTGTCACACTTGTTAACCTCGAAAGTGGGCTTTATACAGTGTACAGTGCCTAGGTAGGTTGGTATCCTACTCAGCTCAGCACATTATGGTGTCACAAAGAGTATATAAAAATAATAAGAGGAAGAGGTAGAGTATACGAGTAAAGGACAGAAGAAAGAGTTGAGGAGAGGAAGAGTGCAGAGAAGAAAAAAAAAAGGAAAAAAAGGGGGGGGGGAGGGGGGAGGTGGGGAGATGGAGGTGGGGGGTCTTGCGGCAGGGCAATGTAGCCTGATATGTTAATGGGTCTGTGGGGGTATTTCCAGCCCCTGTCGAGGGTACTACGTTTGGAGGATATTTTTTTAATAAATATTTTAAGCTATTTTAACCCATGGGTCATTAAAGTCTCATCTGCTCTAATTGGTTCTCATCAGCTTCAATTAACTTCTGCAGACGTTTCGTTCATGTCTTTTCATAACTAAAACTGCTGATCTCCATATCCTATAAACTCTGCTGGCCAGAGCTTTCTAGGATACACTTAGCATCCTCAAAGAAAACAATGCAAAATTTAAATCACATCCTACTTCAGGCAAGGTTCCCTCGAAGCAAATACAGGAAGTTCAAATGGAGAATATCATTTTTATACCCCTTCCCCCCCATTTAAAAAACAAACAAACAAACAAAAAAAACTTTAATGAAAGAAAAAATGGCAAGACAATAGAGCACATTTGTATGTAAACAGCAAGGACAATAAGAGTAACTAGTAACATAGAGCGCAACAGAATGCTCACGTACATATGCCAATAAATGTATACAGCACTTAGAATATCCAACAACGGATATTACGGTACACTATTAGAAAAGTCATAATGATAGCAATACAAGATCAATTTGCTGTATTAGAATAGGTTCCCCTCATTATTAATGAATTATTTATATTATGTTTAAGAAAATGATGGTCAATGCCAGTCTGGAGCAAAGACTTGGCAGAAGTTGTACCCATCCAAAGCAAAATCGTTAATTGGTAGATGAGAGATTAATACATAGCAATACGTAAGATATGATAAATATTTCTCAAAGCTGCATTCCAAATAGTCTATGTAAAATACAAAGCCAACAAACCATTGAAATAAACTAAATAAAAAACAAACAGGCCGAGAGCAAGGTAAATGTTACTTAGGCAACAACACAAAACACATTATCATCAAAACGCACATGGATGGACACGACCATTCAAGTTTCATTTTGCGTTGCGGCAAAAGCATTGCTAATCAGTGAGCTACACGATCTATTTACACCAAACACATTGTATAGATTTTGTTTGTTTACTTTTTAATCAATGAAAATGTAACTGTTTGAATGTTCGGCATTTAATGTATTTTTGTTCTGAAGATGACAGGAATTCACATTCTTTTGGCATCTGTGAATGGCTGGAGGTATGTCAAGTAAGTTTTTCTTTTGTACAATTTTCTGTTGTATTGAAAAAAAAATAATAATTTCACATAGTGTAGACACGTAAAATTATACAAATTAGATTTCCCTGTGTAGCTCTGTTATACACCCAAACGCATGCAAAGAATTCTCGACTCCTAAAAAGAAGGTACAAGAAACATTTTGAATGTACAAAAAAAGAGCACTTTTATTGTAAGGGGTGTGAGTGGGGGTGTGGCCAAATGTGGGCTGATCCGGGAAATTTTGGGTGACTTTTTTTTAATAATTTTTGCTACTAAATTGTAATTTAGAACAAGAACAATGTATCTTATTTACACAGACTGATTCTAAAACAGATTTATTGTAGTTTAAAGACACATTACTGGGAGTATTATTGATGTGGAGCTCTGTTATACACTCAGACACATTACTGGGAGTATTATTGCTGTGGAGCTCTGTTATACACTCAGACACATTACTGGGAGTATTATTGCTGTGGAGCTCTGTTATACACTCAGACACATTACTGGGAGTATTATTGATGTGGAGCTCTGTTATACACTCAGACACATTACTGGGAGTATTATAGCTGTGGAGCTCTGTTATACACTCAGACACATTACTGGGAGTATTATTGCTGTGGAGTTCTGTTATACACTCAGACACATTACTGGGGGAGTATTATAGCTGTGGAGCTCTGTTATACGCTCAGACACATTACTGCGAGTATTATTGATGTGGAGCTCTGTTATACACTCAGACACATTACTGGGAGTATTATAGCTGTGGAGCTCTGTTATACACTCAGACACATTACTGGGAGTATTATTGCTGTGGAGTTCTGTTATACACTCAGACACATTACTGGGAGTATTATTGCTGTGGAGCTCTGTTATACACCCAGACACATTACTGGGAGTATTATTGCTGTGGAGCTCTGTTATACGCTCAGACACATTACTGGGAGTATTATTACTGTGGAGCTCTGTTATACGCTCATACACATTACTGCGAGTATTATTGCTGTGGAGCTCTGTTATACACGCAGACACATTACTGGGAGTATTATTGCTGTGGAGCTCTGTTATACACACAGACACATTACTGGGAGTATTATTGCTGTGGAGCTCTGTTATACACTCAGACACATTACTGGGAGTATTATTGCTGTGGAGCTCTGTTATACACTCAGACACATTACTGGGAGTATTATTGCTGTGGAGCTCTGTTATACACTCAGACACATTACTGGGAGTATTATTGCTGTGGAGCTCTGTTATACACACAGACACATTACAGGGAGTATTATTGCTGTGGGGCTCTGTTATACACACAGACACATTACTGGGAGTATTATTGCTGTGGAGCTCTGTTATACACACAGACACATTACAGGGAGTATTATTGCTGTGGGGCTCTGTTATACACACAGACACATTACTGGGAGTATTATTGCTGTGGGGCACTGTTATACACCCAGACACATTACTGGGAGTATTATTGCTGTGGAGCTCTGTTATACACTCAGACACATTACTGGGAGTATTGTTGCTGCGGGGCTCTGTTATACACTCAGACACATTACTGGGAGTATTGTTGCTGTGGAGCTCTGTTATACACTCATACACATTACTGCGAGTATTATTGCTGTGGAGCTCTGTTATACACGCAGACACATTACTGCGAGTATTATTGCTGTGGAGCTCTGTTATACACACAGACACATTACTGGGAGTATTATTGCTGTGGAGCTCTGTTATACACACAGACACATTACTGGGAGTATTATTGCTGTGGAGCTCTGTTATACACACAGACACATTACTGGGAGTATTATTGCTGTGGAGCTCTGTTATACACACAGACACATTACTGGGAGTATTATTGCTGTGGGGCTCTGTTATACACACAGACACATTACTGGGAGTATTATTGCTGTGGGGCACTGTTATACACCCAGACACATTACTGGGAGTATTATTGCTGTGGAGCTCTGTTATACACTCATACACATTACTGCGAGTATTATTGCTGTGGAGCTCTGTTATACACGCAGACACATTACTGGGAGTATTATTGCTGTGGAGCTCTGTTATACACACAGACACATTACTGGGAGTATAATTGCTGTGGAGCTCTGTTATACACTCAGACACGTTACTGGGAGTATTATTGCTGTGGAGCTCTGTTATACACACAGACACATTACTGGGAGTATTATTGCTGTGGAGCTCTGTTATACACACAGACACATTACTGGGAGTATTATTGCTGTGGAGCTCTGTTATACACTCAGACACATTACTGGGGGTATTATTGCTGTGGAGCTCTATTTTACTCACAGACACATTACTGGGAGTATTATTGCTGTGGAGCTCTATTATACACACAGACACATTACTGGGAGTATTATTGCTGTGGAGCTCTGTTATACACACAGACACATTACTGGGAGTATTATTGCTGTGGAGCTCTGTTATACACACAGACACATTACTGGGAGTATTATTGCTGTGGAGCTCTGTTATACACTCAGACACATTACTGGGAGTATTATTGCGGTGGAGCTCTGTTATACACTCAGACACATTACTGGGAGTATTATTGCTGTGGGGCTCTGTTATACACTCAGACACATTACTGGGAGTATTGTTGCTGTGGAGCTCTGTTATACACTCGGACACATTACTGGGAGTATTATTGCTGTGGAGCTCTGTTATACACTCAGACACATTACTGGGAGTATTATTGCGGTGGAGCTCTGTTATACACTCAGACACATTACTGGGAGTATTATTGCTGTGGGGCTCTGTTATACACTCAGACACATTACTGGGAGTATTGTTGCTGTGGAGCTCTGTTATACACTCGGACACATTACTGGGAGTATTATTGCTGTGGAGCTCTGTTATACACTCAGACACATTACTGGGAGTATTATTGCGGTGGAGCTCTGTTATACACTCAGACACATTACTGGGAGTGTTATTGCTGTGGAGCTCTGTTATACACTCAGACACATTACTGGGAGTATTATCGCTGTGGAGCTCTGTTATACACTCAGACACATTACTGGGAGTATTATTGCTGTGGGGCTCTGTTATACACTCAGACACATTACTGGGAGTATTGTTGCTGTGGAGCTCTGTTATACACTCGGACACATTACTGGGAGTATTATTGCTGTGGAGCTCTGTTATACACCCAGACACATTACTGGGAGTATTGTTGCTGTGGAGCTCTGTTATACACTAAGACACATTACTGGGAGTATTATTGCTGTGAAGCTCTTATACACTCAGACATCAACAATATGGAACTCCTAGAAAAGAGGGACAAATGGATTTGGATTCCAAATAAGGACACTTGGTAGGTATGAGGATTCCTCCAAATGGATTTATATAAGACATTTACAGTTTTTATATGGCTCTATTACAAATCATGCAAAGTTAACACAGGTAATTATACAAACAGATTAAACAAGACATGGTGAAACAAATGAAGACGAGCACCCTGTCCACAAGCTTACAATCTAGAGGGAAATCGTACATAAAATCAGAAGGTTGTTGGGAGAAAAAACTATTGTGGAGTAACAGTGTATCCATGGTTGTGCCAATATAAGGAGTACTGCTTAACAATCAGTTTACCGAATACAGAGAGTATGATGAACATAGAATCTAGAAGCAATGCTCCGCAGTCAGTACGTATAGAATATAGACAAAGAGTAGGGATGAATTATTACGCTATGGTTGATGTTAGATCCTACTCTGGAATGCTTGTTTATTCTGGTGACTGTAAAGTAAATGTCTGGAATTGTATGCATATATAAAAAATGTCATTCAATGCCTCTAGGCAATACAAGCAAATATATCAGGCAATAACAAGAAAGCACTCAGAACATTCAGTCTGCAGTAAGTGAAATAAGGACCAGCAACAAGCCGACGAGCAGGCTCGGAAAGCAATAAATATCACCAACAGGCCAACCAATAAGCAAATTAGGCAGTAGGAAAAAAGAAAGATATTAAGGAGAAAAATAATAAGTCAAACCGACACATTTACAGAATGTACAGAGTACAAGCCAGAGCTGGTAGATATACACCTTCTAATGGTACAAGATATACATGTACCGGTAGTGGAGCCCCATGTTTATATTAACATGCACAGAAATAATTCAGTACATAAAAGACAAAAAGAGAGAATACAAAGTATAGTGCAGATGGTAACGATATTACAATGTTTTCAACTTTATAAAATCAGGCCACTCACATGTAGTGGAGCCTGTGTATATTGGCTCCATATATAAGGCTGTTATGCTCTTAGGGCAGTATCACACCACTCATACGTAAACACACTCTCAGTATAGGAGTTTTTTTCTGGTTATACATAGCTGGTAGATGTCCAGACATCAGTTGGAGTGGTTAAAGGGGTAAGTATTAGCTAAAGGAGAAGCATCAGCTCATACCTCCGGTGTTTCAATTCCATGCCTGTACTCTGAGGTTGAACTAAGAAAAAAAGGCTCCTCGGACCAGACAAAACCCCCATCAGCTCAGGAAAAGTAATGGGGACCGGGGTGTACCAGACAAAAACCCCACCAGCTCAGGAAAAGTAATGGGGGCCGGGGTGTATAGATGGAGATATAAATATGCTTCACATGTAGTTCTTCTCTTAATGTCCGGCAACGGATTCAGGGCCGGCGCTTCCTATAAGGCGAGCTAGGCAGCCGCCTAGGGCGCCATATAGGAGGGGGCGCCCTGCGCCCCCATCGCCGGCCCTTCAAATGCTGCAGCCACCTGAGCGCTCTATAAAGAGCGCTCAGGCGGCTGCCACACTGCCTCACCTCCCCTCACCTGTAGCGTGGCCGAGCTCCTCTCCGGTACGCGGTACTCAGTGTGAACTTCCTGTCAGTCCGGCCGGGTACAGGAAACAGAAACTCCTGTACCGCGGATCGGAGAGGACCTCGGCCACGCTACAGGAAGGGGAGGTGAGGAGAGGGGGGGGGGGGGGGTAGAGAAGAAGAGATTACAGGGGGGGGGGAGAGATTACAGGGAGGGGGGGAGAAGAGATTACAGGGAGGGAGGGGGGTGAGAAGAGATTACAGGGAGGAATGGGGGGAAGAAGAGATTACAGGGAGGAAGGGGGGAAGAAGAGATTACAGGGAGGGAGGGAGGAAGAAGAGAATACAGGGAGGGAGGGGGGAAGAAGAGATTAAAGGGAGAGGGGGAGAAGAGATTACAGGGATGGGGGGAGAAGAGATTACAGGGAGGGGGGAGAAGAGAAGATTATGGGGGGGAGAAGAAGAGATTACAGGGAGGGGGAAGAAGAAGAGAAGATTACAGGGAGGGGGGAGAAGAAGAGAAGATTACAGGGGGAGAAGAGGAGAACACGGGGGAAGAAGAGGAGAACAAGAGGAGAGGGGGAGGAGAACACGGGGGGGAGAAGAGGAGGAGAACGGGGGGATGAGAACACAGGGAGGGGGGTTGAGAAGAACTTGGGGGAGGGAGAGACCACTAAAGGAGGGAGGGGGTGGTGGAGAGACCACTAGGGGAGGGGGTGAGGAGAGACTGCTAAGGGAGGGTGGAGGGAGAGCAGAGAACACTAAGGGAGGGAGGGGGAGGGGGGTGGAGGATAGACCACTAGGGGAGGGTGGGGGGAGAGTAGAGACCACTAATGGAAAGGGGGCGTGAGAAGAGACCACTTAGGGTGTGGGGGAGACCACTAATGGAAAGGTGGGGGGAGAGGAGAGACCACTAATGGAAAGGGGGGCAGAGGAGAGCAGAGACCACTAAGGGGGAGACGAGAGATCACTAATGGAAAGTTGGGGAGAAAAGGAGACCACTAAGGGAAGTGAGGGGGAGGAGAGAAGAGACCACTAAGGGGCAGGGGAGATCTCTAAGGGACGGAAGGGAGAGCTCTATAGGACAGGGGGCAGGACAGGGAGCTCTTTCAGGCTACGCACGCACACACAAACACACACAATGCATCCCTATACATACTCAGAAACACACAATGCATCCCTACACACACAGAAACACAACATACAGAGAAACACACAATGCATCTATTACACACACACACACACAATTAAACCCTTACACATAAAGACAATGCATCCTTAAAAACACATACACAGAAACACACACTGCATCCCTTACACACACATGCAAACACACATTGCTTCTCTTACACAGAAACACAATGCATCTCTTACACACACTCAACGCACCCCTTACAGACACACACACACTGCACCCCTTACACACACAGAAACACACTTTGCATCCCTTATGCATACAAACACGGATTCACACAATGCATCCCTTACACACAACGAGAAACACACAATACATCCCTTATACACAAACACACACTGCTTTCTATCCCTTACACAAAAACACTGCTTCCACTACACACAAACACACTGTATCACCAACACAAACTGGTATCCCTATCCACTACATTCCATAAGCACACACATTAGATCCTCTACCATAACATATCCCCTACACACTCCACTTCTTGTGAGCGAACATATAGGTGGACTTATGGGTGGACCTTATGGGCATACTCACCGTCAGGCCCTGGGGCCCAGACCTTGAGCTGTGTAAGGGGCCCCCAAAAATGGAGCTGCTTCCCGTTCCCCCCAGAACATTGAATTTTGTGACCACAGTTACAAACAGCCTCCAGAGATCCTGTTCTACACCAGACCAGTGGAGCCAGACTGCAGCCAGAGCCCATCACCATCTTCATCTGGTTGTAAGTAGGCAATCTAGTATATTATTAGTGACACTAATCTCTAATTTACCTCACATTAAAGGGACACTTTAGTCCCCAGAACCACTGCAGCTTAATGAAGTGGTTTTGGTGTCTATAGCCGGTCCCTGCAGGCTTTTTAATGTAAACACACACTGTGTGCAGCACTGGCGTTAGTTCATATGGCAGATCATATGGGTAGGGCATTGTGATGTCCATGGGGGGGCGGGGGGAGGGCGGCAAATCCTACTTTTGCCTAGGGCGGCAAAAATCCTTGCAACGGCCCTGAACGGATTGCTGCTAGAAAGTTAATATACTATAGAGGTCTCATGCACAGTACAGCCACAATTTCTTTGAACCCCATTGGAAGATTTAGTGCTAGTACTGCACACTCAAGTGTGTTTCATAAGAAATCATTATTACTTAAGGCCCATAAATACGTGCATATATGATAATTTATACTTTATATGTGTGAATTTATAATATAGAACATTGAGTGGCTGAACATGTTCTGATACTTCACTGTTGCTGCAGATGTCCAAGGCATTACAGGAAATCTGAGAAACTCCAAGGTTATTTTAACTTTTTTTTATTTTTTTTGCATTTTTAATGCACTATATGTAAAATTAATTAAAAATGGAAGGTCAACGCCATTATGAATAATGCATAGAATATTGATCATTAGAATTAGAAGAATATGTGTGTATAGATACAGTGAGGGAAAAAAGTATTCGATCCCCTGCTGATTTTGAACGCTTGACCACTGACAAAGAAATTATCCGTCTATAATTTTAATATGAGGTGTATTTTAAAAGTGAGAGACAGAAAAACAAGAAAGAAATCCAGAAAAACACATGCCAAAAAAGTTATAAATTGATTTGTATGTCAATGAGTGAATAAGTATTTGATCCCCTATCAATCAGCAAGATTTCTGGCTCCCAGGTGTCTTTTATACATGTAACGAGCTGCGATTAGAAGCACTCTCTTAAAGGGAGTGCTCCTAATCTCAGCTCGTTACCTGTATAAAAGAGACCTGTCCACAGAATCAATCAGATTCCAAACTCTCCACCATGGCCAAGACCAAAGAGCTGGAATGGGCTACAAGACCATCGCCAAGCAGCTTGGTGAGAAGGTGACAACAGTTGGTGCGATTATTCGCAAATGGAAGAAACACTAAATAACAGTCAGTCTCTCTTGGTCTGGCGCTCCATGCAAGATCTCACCTCGTGGAGTTTCAATGATCATGAGAATGGTGAGGAATCAGCCCAGAATTACACGGGAGGATCTTGTAAATGATCTCAAGGCAGCTGGGACCATAGTCACCAAGAAAACAATTGGTAACACAGTATGCCGCGAAGGACTGAAATCCTTCAGCGCCCGCAGGGTCCCTCTGTTTAAGAAAGCACATGTACAGGCCCCTCTGAAATTTGCCAATGAACATCTGAATGAGTCAGAGGAGAACTGGGTGAAAGTGTCACGTATTCATCCGCTTATAAAAATGTGGTTAATGACATTTACTGCCCACACAGGAAAAGTTGTGCCGAGCAGCAACCTAATCCACAGAAGGGTTAATGCTGAGCAGCAATTATGCAAATGGAAACATGGTAACTGACTTTGGGGTCAAAGGCTGGTTACAGCCTATCAGATCTAGAGGAGGAATATTTAGGCCCAGTTCTCATCCTGCTCAGTGCCCTGTCGTGGTTTACCTTGTGGTTGTCCGAGAGCGCGTTCCTGTTTATAGTTTTCTACCTGGTTTTTGACTTTGGCTTTGTTTATTGACTTCTCTATATTATGGTATCCTGACTCCTGGCTTTCCTCATCGCTGCGTCCCTTTCTGTGTTCCCTGACTTTGGCAAGTATTTTGACTATTCTATGTACGTTAAATCCGGCCATTCTAAGGACCGGTAATACGTTACTTATTTGTCATCCGTGCTATACAGTTCTACGTGCTGGATCATACAGTAATCCTGACAGAAAGATGTGACCAAAATCAAGCTCTTTGGCATCAACTCAACTCGCCGTGTTTGGAGGAGGAGGAATGCTGCCTATGACCCCAAGAACACCATCCACGCCGTCAAACATGGAGGTAGAAACATTATGCTTTCGGGTTGTTTCTCTGCATATGGGACAGGACAACTGCACTGCATCAAAGGGACGATGGACGGGGCTATGTACCGTCAAATCTTGGGTGAGAACCTCCTTCCCTCAACCAGGTCATTGAAAGTGGGTCGTGGATGGGTATCCCAGCATGACAATGACCCAAAACACACAGCCAAGGCAACAAAGGAGTGGCTCAAGAAGAAGCACATTAAGGTCCTGGAGTGGCCTTGACAGTCTCCAGACCATAATCCCATATACAATCTGTGGAGGAAACTGAAGGTTCGAATTGCCAAATGTCAGCCTTGAAATCTTAATGACTTGTAGAGGATCTGCAAAAAGAAGTGGGAAAAAATCCCTCCTGAGATGTGTGCAAACCTGGTGGCCAACTACAAGAAACGTCTGACCTCTGTGACTGCCAACAAGAGTTTTGCCACCAAGTACTAAGTCAAAGAGGTCAAATACTTATTTCACTTATTGACATGCAAATTAATGAATAACTTTTCTGACACTCGTTTTTCTTTCTTTCTTTCTTTCTTTCTTTCTTTGTTATTCTGTCTCTCACTGTTAAAATACACCTACCATTAAAATTATAGACTGATCATTTCTTTGTCAGTGGATTTGCTGGTTTTGTCATGTATTATATTGTATTGTATTTTGACTGACAATAAAAACAGATTGACAAAACAATTGACAGAACCAGGGCCATGCTAATGAGACCAGAACCAGCACCATGCTGATGAGACCTACAAAGTCGAAGCTGCAGTCCATGGTTGGTTTCTCACCACTAATAGTTTGGGATCATAACCCATGCTTTAAAAAAAAACAAAAAAAAAAAAAAAAAAAAAAAAAAACTGTGTTTAAAACAGCATCCATTGCTAAGGGTATCTGCACAAATTCAGTATGAAGTCTGAAACACAATGTCTGTCTGTGCTCATTTGCATGTCAAGCTGGAAACTCTAGGATAGTTGCAGAGACTTAATTTATCGAGTTTCTATGCCCAAGAAGGACCCCTCAAAGTCCAACTTAATATATAGATATATATATTACACGCACACCCAAACAGTTCATTATTATGTGGAACACGTTTTCCGCTCAGGAAAATGTATCTTTTAGTTGTTATTTTTTTCCCTAGGTTAATCAGCGATATTAAACAGGGAATCAAATATTTCCTTTCTGCTCCACAGGAAAGAAAATTATTAGTGCTAGGAGGCAATATGTGATAATCACAACAATCTGTAAAAAGACATTTAAAATGGATAAACCCCGGATAATATACACATGTTGTGCAATTAAGAACCACCGGAATGATCTCCAGTTAATATCTGATAGCGTTGTTTGCCCAGTTTACAACTTAAATTTAAATTCCATCTGCAAAACCATTTCTGGGTCTATTTTAAAGAAAACAAAAACACAAACTAACAGTCAGTGTTTAATTAAGAATTCATTATGGGTAAAACATTTACATTTATACTATATTCCCGGGCAACTAGGATATGAATGTGTGAAATGGACGTATGCAAAGTATTCCCAAATGATATATATGTTAATGTTATTTTGTATTTGCTGTTATGCATATGGTATTTTTCTTTAGGCTTCAATGCTCGTGGTTATTTTTTTTGTTTTGTTTTTTCTTTCCTTTGCTTATGCTTCTTGTATCTTAACCCCTTCAGGACCGGCCTGTTTTTGCGATGTTTGTACGTTAAGGACCAGAGCAGTTTTAACACTTTTGTGGTGTTTGTGTTTAGCTGTAATTTTCCGCTCTCTCATTTACGGTTCCCATACAAGTTATATATTGTTTTTTTCACGACAAGAAGGGCTTTCTTTACATACCAGTATTTATATTATGTCATATATTGTATTTAAAAAAAATAATGAAATATGGTGAAAAATAAAAAAAAAAAACATGTTTTTGGACTTTTACTTGAAAAATCTTTTACTTATCTACAAAAGCTAATGAAAAAAACTGCTAAATAGATTCAAAATTTTGTCCCGAGTTTAAAAACACCCAGTGTTTACATGCTTTATTGCTTTTTTTTGCAAGTTATAGGCCTATAAATACAAGTAGGAAATTGCTGTTTCAATATATATATATTTTAAATGTATCAATAGTGACATTGTTACACCGTTATCTGTCATAAATCCCCGAAACACACCTAACATGTACATATTTTTTAAAGTAGACAACCCAGGGTATTTAAAATGGGGTATGTCCAGTCTTTTTTAGTAGCCACCTAGTCACAAACACTGGCCAAAGTTAGCATTTATATTTGTTTGTGTGTTAAAAATGCAAAAATCGCTAACTTTGGCCGGTGTTTGTGACTAAGTGGCTACTAAAAAAGGCTGAACATACCCCATTTGCAATACCTTGGGTTGTCTTCTTTTGTAAATGGTATGCCATCATGGGGCTAATTCTCATTCCTTGGCTACCATACGCTGTCAAAGGCAACCTAACCAATCTGACAAATTTCAATAAAAAAAAAAAAGTAAAATCAAGCCTTATATTTGACCCTGTAACTTTCACAAACACTATAAAACCTCTACATGTGGGGTACTGTTATACTCAGGAGACTTCGCTGAACACAAATATTAGTGTATCAGAACAGTAAAATATATCACAGCAATAATATCCTCCGTGAAAGAGCTGTTTGTGTGTGAAAAATGCAAAAAACTTCACTTTCACTGACAATATCATCGCTGTGATATGTTTTACTGTTTTGAAACACTAATATTTGTGTTCAGCGAAGTCTCCCGAGTAAAACAGTACCCCCATGTACAGGATTTAGGGTGTCATAGAAAGTTACAGGGTTAAGCACAGTGCTAGCAAATTAAATTATCTGGACTTTTGGCCTGGGTTGGCAGGCAGGTCCCTCAAATTGCAATCATTAAAATTACTTAATTAGGTAAAAATATTACATAAATATGCACGTAGAATTTTAATATATATACATATTTATATATTTGACGTCTACGTGTATATTTATGAAATTATTAATGTAATTTTGTATGTGGACATATGTATATTTCGTATTATTTTTATTTATTTATTTATACATAGATATATATATCATTACATTCTAAGTGTATTTTTATATAAATATATATATATCAATATCAAAATACTGTTAGAATAAAATTGAATATATATATATAATTTTTTTTTAATTATTAAAAATTATTTTTATTTTTTGTTATTTATTTTTATTAACATATTATTTGTATTTTATAATAATATATATATACCATATATATAGTTATTATATATATTGTATATATTCGTGTGTAATTTAAATATAAGTGTATTTTTATATTAATATACGTATATATAAATATAAAAATACACTTAGTGTGACATTATATATATGATACATATACATATATTATATATATAGATATAATACATGTATATATATCATATATATATATACACATATTATAATTTTTTTTACACTGATTGTTTTTTTTTTTAACTTTATTTTATGATTTTACACTTGCAGGGAGACTGCCTGTCAGCACAGACAGTCCCCCTGCAGGCAGATACAAAGACCCCTATTGCGGTCATGTGATCGAGTGATCACATGGCCGTGGGGTCCTGATCTGCCGAGGGGGGACTGCCCGGGCAGACAGGCAGTCCCCCTGGACCGGGAGGAGAGCTGATCGCCGCCGTGGGACCGACGGCGATCAGGTAAGTAGCCCAAAACCGTTATGACGGTTCAGGACCGTCAGCGGTCCAAACGCACGTTTTACCGCTGACGGTCCTGAACCGTCAGCGGTCCTGAAGGGGTTAATGAATATACTTCCTTCTGCAATTTGCCTTTAATTACAGTTTATTTTATTTTCTTCTTTTGGATCTTAAAACCTGGGTGCCTCCATTTTGTCTGCAGTTGTCCTTCTGCGGGATTCTTTTGACTGATGGATTGTGGGCAAATTAATCTAACAACTGAAATGGAACTTGGCTTACGCTTCACCCATTGCCAAAATATAAAAAGTGAATTTAATAAATAAATAAAAACAATGTCAAAATTGGAGGGACAAAAATATATATATATATATATATATATATATATATATATATATTAATTCAAAAGCAAAGCCTGCAAAGTGACAGAGTCACTTTAACAGGACACTGTCCGCACTGTATCGGCTTCATCTCATTGAACTGGTTATAGTGTCTGGAATCCCCTGGTGCCATCATTATATTCAGCATTAAACAGTTTTAATTTTTTATGTTTCAATTCAAAATGAGAGTCCCCAGTACCCTTTGTGCCACTTTGGCAAATGAAGAAGTATTGGCCTGAGCAGCAATGGGTGGCTGTGATTGGTTTAGAGTGTCAGCTGACTGCTTTTAGCCTATTAGCACACCAACAGACAGTATGAAGGCTATGACTACGAGGAAGTGTGTAATCTCTGCCTTAGCCACACCTCCAAAAGGGGACGGAATATGGGTGGCCAGGGATCCTTATTTAGTGTTAAACTGCTCTAAAATGTTTTAACACTGAATGGAGGGGCAGTGTCAAGGGACTCGTGCACTATAACCAATTCAAAGAGATGAAATGGATTTATTGACTACAGTGTCCCTTTAAGTATTCTTAACATAAATAAAACGAATGTCTTTCAGTTCTTATCGGAGTCATTAAACATCACATTTAATGGGAACAGTTCTAGAAATAGAATAGTATCTCTACCTTAAAGGGGGATGAAAGCCCAACAGACTAATGAGGTCTTATATTGTGAATGTAAACAGAGCCTAACATATGGCAAGATTTTATAACACAGAACTCCATCTCAGATAAGGAATTGGATGAACAGTCAACGGGAATGTATTTCTAAATAACAATCCTTCCAAGAATAGAGAGATCGCTAGCATTGCTTGTTTTTATCATGCCACATGAAAGTTATGTTGACAGTGAAGATGGCGATAAAAAAAACTCGAATTTACAATATACTAAGCCTTATGACATGGGTCAAGTAAAAAAGTAGTCAATGTCTTAAAGGTTCCACCACACGTTCCACTTTTATTTTGTTTCTGAGTTTTCACATTTTATGTGGTTGGTGTATATTGAGAAATAAATATACAGGTGTCTAGAGCTTTGGAATTAATTATATTGCATTATACAAAACACCTTTTTTTTTGTTTTGTTTTTTTGTAATTATTTATTTTGGTAGTGCAAGTGAGTACAGAGAAGCGTGCAGTGCCACGACGACGACTTCAAACTCAAAGCAAATTAATTGTTGTCATACGATAACATTGGTATGGCATACTGTATGGTACATTTGCACAATTTTTTAAGAGATTACAAGAGTGCATATGTGGACGTTCTAAGTCAAGCAGTTCTAGCTAGTGATCAGAAGTACTTTCCATCCATTCTGAGCATGGCTGAGTGGGAACATGTTATCTAATATCCAACTATAGTGTAACAGGGTAATGATTCCTTTGGTGCCCTCAGATAATGGCCGCGTTTAACACATAGTGTGTGTGTGGGGGGGGGGGGGGGGAGGGGGAGTGTTAGTATGTCGGCTAAGTCTGCATACCTGGAGCCGTGGTGGTGTGGTTGCAGGCATAAAATTTAAACAGTAAACAATTCAAACATTTAGTTCCATAGTCCATGTTGATGGCTAAAACAGTGTGTTTAAAGGTTTGCAAGTGCACTGTCTCTGCATCTTCGGCCCGGTATCATTGGCCTCTGTGGTCGTGCCGTCTTCTTTTTGTCAGGGTTGTGACCTCGGTGGCGTCCTCTCTCGTGGGGTGAACGGCATTCTGGTGGCTGGGTCTCCTATCCCATGCTGGGGTTCTTGTGGTAAGTTGGCAGGTAGGTCTGGTAGTCCTAGTTTCGCCAGAAGCGCGGGTGCCTCATCATCTGATGTTATCTTGTGGGTGACATCGTTGTGGGGGACTAGCAGGGATCTTTGTGGACCCATCGGTATGGCACCCCAAGTGTGCGTAGGTGACTTGTGAGGTGTGACATTGTCCTGCACCATTGTAACGTGGCCCGGGTTAGGTCTTGGTAGAATGACAACTGGGCCATTTCAAATGTAAGGGGGGTTTTACCCCTGGTTGCAGCCAGGATTTGGGTTTTATCGTGGGTGGAGGCGTATCGTAGTAAGACATCCCTTGTGGGTGTATTTGGTGTCCTGGAGGTCACCGGGAGTCAGTATATGCTGTCCAGCCCAAATTTCCGATTTACTGCCGGTGGTAGGATGGTGGCTAGGAGTCTGCGGATGTAGTGCGGCAGTTCGTCGGCCTAGATATCTGCGGGTATTCCCCGGATTTTTATGTGGTTTCGTCTGGCCCGGTCTTCCTGGGTAGACAGTTGCAGCGTTTATCTTTGCTGTGAGGCTTGTAGTTGCTGCATGGTGTTTTGCATGTTTGCCATGCTGGCTTGGAGATCCTTGATGTCGTTTTCTGACGTTCGGACACGCTCTGTGACATTTTGCATGTCAGTTTTCAGGCGTCCCACATACACAGCCAGTGTTTTTTGTATGTTCTTTACCCAGTTTTGGAGATCTTGCTTGGTAGCAAAAATAGTGTCTCCCGGTGTTGCGTTAGTCACCGGCATTGTGAGTGCCGAGTCTGTTTGGGTTGAGGAGTGGGAGCCCCACAGTTATGGCGTCCGCTCAGCTCAGGTCCCGGCCCCGCCCCCGTGAAACAGATTTTGTCCACACATGAATATAGTCATATGCTATAAAAAATAAATAAATAGGGAACAAAAACAAATTTAAAGTAACAAAGAGCTCATCCTATAATCAAGCGCGTATGCATGTATGTCTCAGGCTCTTAAATTATTCCCCTGTCCCCTGGGGTGGCGGGTGGAGGGGGGAGGGAGGTGGTAAAGGCATATCAAGATCAGAGGGGCCCGTTGTGTTTTAGTACGAGCATTCAGTAGCAGATTAGTTAGTTTGCCCTCTGATGTCGTGCAAACTATAGTGTCAGGAGCATTATAGGAAATCAGTAATTAAACCTTCAGCGAGTAGAAAAAAGCTGCGTACGTGGCATTCAAAGGAGCATTAATAAACGTAAAGGCAAAATGCAAAACAAGTTACTGTCGTCTCGTTCCCTTCCAGGAATAAAGGGTCCCAGACTCGTCGTGAAGGTATTGCTGGATCTGGCGCCGGAAGGTTTAGGGCTTGTAGAAATTTCGGCCCCTCTGAAAGGTTTGCGGCTTTGTAGGTCTTCCCATTCTTGGTGCACATAAGCGATCTTGGGTTAGTCCATCTGTAGGGGAGGCCAGCTGTTTGTAGGGGTTGTGTGATTCGGTGCATTGATTTTCGCCACAATAGTGTGGTCTTGCTTAGATCCTGGTAGAAGGTAAGTGAATGAGTCTCGAATAGTGCCTCTAGCAGCCTTTGTCTGTTCGCATAGGCCCGGCAGCAGAGTATAATGTCTCTGGGAATGTTATTCAGCGTTTGCGAGAATGTTGCAATGCGGTAAGGTCCATCATATGCGAACTGTTTAGCATGTTTGGTTGGAATGATAGATGTGATAAGTCGCCGATGAGATGTGGTAATTCGTCAGTGGGGACGGAGTCATCCACACTCCGAATTTTGACGTTCTTTTGTCGGCTCTAGTCTTCTCGTGTATCCATTCTGGCAGCTTACACCTTTTTTGACTGTCAAGTTGACAGTTCTGTTTGTGAAGATGGAAATTATGGCATTTGTTCTGATGATGGCCCAGACGAGGACAGTTGTGTTGATAGTGAAAGATAAGATGACAGTTATGTTGATAAAAACAGAGACAATGATGGTTGTGTTGACAACAGAGAAAAAGACAGTTGTGTTTATGACGAGAGATGACTACTGAGATATGCGGATGTGAACTTAAACAAAAGCAGTTGTGTTGATTATGACAAAGAAGAAAACAGTTGTGTTGACAATGACATGGAAGATGACAATAACGTTTGTGAAGACAAAGAAAATGACAGCTGTGTGAATGGTGAAAGGGAAGATGACAGTTGCATTGATAATGACAAGGAAGAGAAGTGCCAGTGGCTGGTAAGAATTGGTGGGGCTAGAAGGGTGTAATCTCTGTATTAGCCACACCTCCAGTGGGGACTAGTCTGTGGGTGGCCACGTACTCCGACTGGAGGTGTGGCCAAGACAAAAATGGCTTCACACTGAATAGAGGGACTGTGCCAGGGGACGCCAGGCACTATAACCATTTCAATGAGATGAAATAGTTCTACTGTCAATCCCTAGCCCTAAATCCTAAATCCTTTTAACATTTAACTCCCTCGACCATAAGTTCCCTTAACTGTAAGCCCCTTCAACGCAACTCAAGATCTAAATCTCCCAACATAAACCTTAGCTTACTGTAGTCCTTTTTAACTCTGCATTTTGTCAGCAGTTGCATCAGAATGGAATTATTAGGGGGCTTAATAAAACATACACAAAAATATCACAGTAATGATCACAGAAAAAAAGGCGTCATAGTATCTTTAACAAGATATTTAGTTCCATTTGCTATCAAGGTCTTATGTTCAGAAATTCTCAGTTTAAGGGATAAATCAGATTCTAGTGAAATGAATGGCAGTGTAATGAATGTTATTTCTAAACAGTCCTTTGAAATCTCTGTATTTTGCTAAACTATATGCGCCGAGAATCATTATGTGGTATCTACCACTGACATTGGAACAAGGAAACACTGAGTTTAGATATTTCAATGGATTTTACAGAGACTACACTGCCCAAATACAAAAAAAACCACTATTTATTTAGTACATAAATCCCCAGTGAAAACATGCATGCATTAAATGGCTGTCAAGACCAGTTGTCTGACAGCCGGGAGTGTAACAAGGTTATACAAGTGCCAATTTATATTGAAATCTGTACTTTTTGTAAAATGAGAAAAAGTGGACACACTCTTCACCACGCTTTAGGTACTCAGAGTGTTCCATTAATTAAAATAACAATATAATAACTCAGGAGGGCTATATTCAGTTTTGTTCGCACTTCAGGGTTAAATACACCTCTAGTGGCTGTCCTCCTGACCACCACTAGAGGAGCTTCCTCCTTCAGAATTGAGTCAAACCTGGTCCTATAATTAAATGCTTCTAATAGCAGCATTTGATTGTACGAGCTCAGCGTTCGCCTGCGGGAGTATCTATAATCAAATGCTTCTCTTAGTGAAGCATTGAATTGGAGGAAATTGTGGAAGACATTGACATGCCTATGGACATCTTCCCAATCTCCTCCAGTGTGATGAAGGTAAAAATGAGGGCTGCAGTGAAAGATTCTCGGCGCTGGACTCATTATATCCCTTTAATTTATTTTTAGTATCAAAGGGGGGTGGTCAGTGATAGAAGGGAACCTATAGTTCAGAAAAACATTTGTTATTTTCGAGACTATAGGTCCCCTTTAGGGAAAAAACAGCATAACGAGCAGGAAGCATATAACATTTAGATTCCATATGGGCTTACAATTCTGGAACCAAACATTGTGTATATTTCATGCGTTTTTTTGGCTGTTTAACATGATTTTACTGCAATAGACAATAATTGCCTGTTGCTTTACCACCATTACAATAAAGCACCTCCGTTGTAGCTTGTTTTAGCTTTTATCATGTGACCCGCCATATTCTTTTAAATGTATATTAATAATTTAGCAATTAGCGTCACTATCCTGTTCAGTCCGCACACAGGACACCTATGTATTGGAGAAGGAGAACGAGTAACATCATATTAAAAAAACCTGGGAAGTGTTGTTTCCCCTATAACTGGCAACAAGTAAACAGAGGTTCAGAGCAGGATCAGTCAAAATAGATGAGCATACCAGCGAAAGTTCTCCTGTATAAGACAGAACCTCCAGCAGCAAGTTATTGGTAGTCTTTCTGAATCCTGACCAGTATTCATTTTTCTCCCTTTGGAAAATGTGGGAATTTATAAAATATTTTTATTGCATTTTCAGTTTTATTTTACAGTCACCTGGTTTGTTTAAAAAAAAAAAAAAAAAAAAAATAATGTTTAAATGTATGGACAAATACATTTATGAACAAATAAATATTGGTTTTGAACGAAATACTGCAACATTGATCTGCTAAAAATGTTTTAAGTGTGCGAAATCTTTTTCAACATAGTTTGTATTTATTTTTGTATTTCAATGGAAGCACCTTTTTGTGATAAATATTTATTTGCCCTTATATATGCATTTTATTGTGCGTGTTGTTTTCTGTTGAATTTCTTTCCAGTTGGAGTCTGCTTCCGTTCTAACATATGTATTATTTTTGCCTGCTGCTCACATTTTAATCCTTACTCATACCACCCAGCAGTCCCAAATTTCGTAGAACAGTCCTTAATAAAGGGCACTGCCTCACCATCCCAAGTTTGTTCTCTTTTGCCCCACTTAGAATATTCCCATAAAGGGACATCAATAGAAGAGCTTATGTTGCACAACAAACTCTGGGCATCCCGTCTATACAAAGGTGTTTTAATCATGTTACTATGGATGCGCACACTGACACACCCCATACAGGTCTACAAGCGCGTTAGACGAGGGGTGACACGTGTCATGCAGTGTACTACCAATTTTACTCAAAGCATGCTCCTCTAATTACGAAATCAATCATTTCTCCCAATCCAATACTGTATATTACAAGAGACAGCAGGGAAGCATGGGAACTGTAGTCAAACGCAGTAATGTTTTTGCAATTCAGTTGGAAATATACATTAATAAATCCTGAATATTAATATATTATAGATTTAATGATATTCTGCTATTCGTGGGTTTAGAGATTCCAAGTAAGGGCTCTGCGTCCACCATCCCTCTCCCCTCACTGGTTACCATGGTAACTCCTGATTTCCTCTATCCCCTTTCCTCTGCTGGATGTATTATTTTTGAGGGGCGGTTATTGTATTTTTTGTCTTTCCATTAATTATGTAAGAATACACAAAACCATAAAAAAAAATATTAATATATATATATATATATATATATATATACATACACATACATATACACACACACACACAAACACTACTAAACTTATTTTTCTTCCCGTTAACAGAAAAAGAACATAAATAAAAATATGCATACCATCATAATCAAATATAAAGAAAAAATATACATTTCGGCTTATATTAAGAGCTGGCTGCTTTGCCATTTAAAAACCTCTCTATATTACAGCCACGCTACCTAATATAACTTGACAGAGGCACATCAAACCTCGAGAGGCTTAAGAAACGCCATGCTCCACTGAGAGAGGGAGATAAACAGTCGTGGGGCTTTAAACTGGGCATAAAATAAAATGTTTTGGAAGACTTGGCAGTTTGGGGATTTTTCTTGTCGTGTGCAGGAACGAAACAATGGATAAAGCATTGCCGTTATTAAGGTACTTAACAAGTTATGCGCAGGAGCCAAGGCAAAATACCTATTTTTAAAACAGTCCATAGTAACAGGGCGCGCAGCTAATGGCTTCTGTTAATGGAGAAACACAGCTCAATTTGCAGCAACTAATTAGATGCATTAGAAGGCAATTTAGCAATTATATGAAAGTAATACAAGGGATAAATAATCTCTGGCACGTGTGGCGCTGCGTATGTGCATTTTATTCTGTGAAATGATGGGAGCTGTTAATCCATATCTGATAGATTTTGCTTATTTTAATACAAGCATTAAGGGTTTAGAGGTAGAAAGAGAACGGATGTTCACTCGAGGTTTGAAAGGGACACTCCAGTCCGGAGAGGTCATTTTTCACGCATCATACAGAGAATACATTAAAATAAAGTTTTGTGTTAATAAAAATATATTTTTATTAGGGCAATACTCTGCCCAGAGCACTAGTTCAGGAATCCTGGTGCTCATACAAGCAAATGCTTGAGCTTTGTTCATAATGAATAAGCCCTAAAACACAATTTAAGGGACACTCCATGCACCCAGACAACTTCTGCCCATTGGAGTGGTCTGGGTGCCAACTCCCACCACCCTTAACCCTGCAAGTGTAATTATTGCAGTTTTATAACCCTGCAAGTGTAATTATTGCAGTTTTATAACCCTGCAAGTGTAATTATTGCAGTTTTATAAACTGCAATAACTACCTTGCAGGGTTAAGTCCTCTTCTAGTGGCTGTCTATCACTGCAGTGCCAGGAAAACAGATATGTTTTCCTGGCACTGGAGAGTCCCTTTAAAAAGGAGTCTTGCAAACATACATTTCACTAAGTGTGTGCGGGAAGAGTCCTTGCTCACAGACCCATAATAGAGCATACAAATGAAGTTTGTTAATTCACCATCCAGTGGATCTGGCAACATTTTGACCAGGTTCAGGTATGGAGGAAACTGTAGAAATTGGTCCAAAAGCTATACATATGACATGATGCTTCCATCATGAAAATAATTGACACATTTATGTGTATAAGGTTATAAAAATAAATGCGCATTAGGCACCACTATCACCGTGGGGAGAGCAATGCAGAACCGAGGGCCCTCGGCGCTGGAATCAGGTAAGTGTTAAAAGGCTTCTTTAAATCATTATTCGCAAGGGTTAAACTGTAACTAAACCTCCATTATTTTTGCCTAGGTTAGGCGTTTAAAAAAAAAAGAAAAGAAAACTATTACATTCTGTGAGATTTAAAATTGCTGTTTAGTGAATGAGTGAGTGCGCTGGATCTTGTATGTCGTACGAATTTGAGCCAGCAGCACCCTATAATGTATGCATGTCCAGGTGAGTGCAGCCCTCTTGGTTTCATATATGTAATCGATCTACGATGTCACGTAGTTCCCATTCCAAACACAATCTAACAACTCAATTCAAAGCAATATGAGCTTGAGCGACGTTAAATAATGAATAAAGGTATGTGAGTGTCTTTCACTCCCATTACAATAAGAGACCAATTTAATAATTTCTTTTCTGCAGATGAGATTAGTATAGGGGACACTATTATGATCGTGTCTATCCTACCGAAAATTTCTCAGTTGAGTTTTAAAGGGACACACGCGTGCATATCAGCCTCTCCAATGCTTTATTATGGGGAAGCAATGGATTGGCTGATATCATCAGGATGGATGATCTCATCAAGCAGAAGCAGGTGACTCTGACACGGTCAGCACTCTTGTGCGTTAGTATAACACTCTAGCATTAGGGATACACGTTAAAGTGTTCCTTTAAGACAATCTATATATTTGCAAAGAATTCTGAAGGCACCAGATGATTTTAGTGTACTGTTATTTAATTTGATATGGTGTGTACCACGACAGTTACTCTTTAAAGCTGTGCTTATTTGTACTGCCTTTCTCTGGCTGCTACTCATATACTAATCTGTTCAACTGAGGGTTAAATACTATTATTTTACGCTTGACATTTAGGCTGCCCTAAAGCAATAGGTTTCTGGGCGCCATCGAAATGCTATAATATATATCTTAACATCTTTATCAGATATAATTGCTAACTAGATTTAAGAAATCAATCTGCACGGGAGTAGAAGCAAAATTGCTGCTGTGAATGGTGTATCCTGTAGAGAGAATACCATACCTTATTGTAATAAAATCATAGAAAAACAGATTATTGTCTGACAAGATCTATAACCGCTGAATTTCTGCTGTGACGGCTAAGAGTGGTTTATCTCAACAAAAAATAATCACATTATATGTGATCTTTCAGTCTAAACTTCTCTGAGGTTTTACTAATCCAGACTGCGTTTTGCAAAGGATTCTGGTCTGATCGTTATTATTTTTCTGTCACCTTCTGTTTCTCTCTAGAAGTACACGCCATTTTTGCATCATCTGGTTGTTGAATGGTTTCAAATGTTAAATCCAAACAGTTGGCAACCCTTTCATAAACTGACTTCAGAAACCTGTAATTCTAGTAATATATAGATTTGTGCTTTCTGCTCATTTATTATTATAGTTCATCGGACATTCTGTGCACACAGAATCATTATATTCTATGAAAAAATGCAAACAAATCTTTCAAATGCAAACAATTCCAACATCCAGTTGTGAGCAAATAAACGTCCTCATTATCTCAGCAGCAGCACACGGGTTGGGATTTGGGTGATGGGAGAGCACATTTTGTTTTTAAAAAAACACTCAAAAATAGTCAGCCAAGGGTTGAGCGCTGGAGAAGAAGGCTGAATAGTTCCTGCGCTCCTCAGCTTCTCTGCCCCCAAACATGGAACTATCTAACAAATCCAAAGGCAGACACTCAGAGCCTCACGTCTCAGGTCTCCTGGTACCAATAGATGATGCAACCTGTCACATTGTCCTACATATTGAGGTTGCTGGAACAATATGAAGCCTACCTGAGGTGAAAAACATGCCTGCTCAACCAGAAGGTGCCTTGACAGTTTTATTCAACTCTCTTCTGAACAGACCAGAGCAAATGGAGATTGAATTTGTGCACGTGCATAGGGCTCTCAGGCCTTTAGGCTAACTGCATACTCCTCCTAAAGACGAAGTCTGTGTCGGCATGACTCGCTTCTGTATCGACTACCAGAAAGCTTAACGACAGGACAGTGACCGATGCCTACCCCATGCCCAGGATAGATGAGTTACTACATCGTATGGCTACTTTTTTACTTTAATTACTTGACTAACCTAGATTTGTGTAAAGGTTATTGGCAAATTTCCTTGGATCCGGCGGCCATTCCTAAGTCGGCATTTGTTACCCCATTTGGGCTATACCCATTTAAGGTTATGCCCTTTGGGATGAAGATTGCCCTGGCTACTTTTCAGAGGATGGCCGACAGGCTCCTGGAGGGATTTCAGGACTTTGCATGTGCATATCTAGATGATATTGCCAACTACAGCCGCACATGGGAGCACCACCTCAACACTTATCTAGCGCACTGAAGCGAATTCAGGCAGCGGGGCTCACTCTGAAGCCTGACAAGTGCCATGTCGGTACAGTATCTCGGCCATAAATTAGGTTCGGGCAAACAAAACAAAAGGTTTGAGCGACCCGAACCTGTTAAGGTAGAGGCTATTGCCAACTGGCCACAACCCCATACCAAAACCCAGGTACTAGCGTTCTTAGAAACCAGGGCACCTGAGTACAGTGCCCTGGCCAAACCACCCACGACCTAACTAAAAAGTCCCTTCCCAAACAAGTAGCATAGTCCTGGAGTGCATAGCAGCTTTCCAGAAGCTTAAAACGGCACTGAATGAGGCACCTGTGTTGGCTGCCCCAAACCATACTAAAACATTTCTTGTCCACACAGATGCATCCATGTTTGGGCTGGGAGTGGTGCTAAGTCAAGTGGGGGACAACGGGATGCTACACGCGGTGGCATATCTCAGCAGTAAACTATTGACCAGAGAAGTCAGCTATTCCACTGTGGAGAAGGAATGTCTGGCACTTGTATGGGCATTAAAAAAGTTACAACCATATCTCTAGGGTCGCCCCTTTACTTTGATGACTGACCATTATCTGGTTGAACAGAGTTGCTGGAGATAGCCCCGTTTGCTGCACTAGAGCCTGGCACTGCAACTCTACAATTTCACCATGAAGTACAGGCCATGCAAACAGAACGGCAACGCTGATGGGTTATCTCAGCAAACGGAGTTGGAACCGTGATTGACCTCCCCGGACATCCCCAAGCAAACCCGGCAGGGTCTAGGCGGGTATGCAGTTCCATGGAACTAGGGGGGGAGCAATGTAAAGAAAACTACATACTTTGGTTCTCATTCGTATTTTTTTGGTTCGGTAGATAAAACTACCGAACACCGCCCAATCCCCTGGCTCATTAAGTTCAAAGAAAACCGCACGAAAAGAGGCAGTGGGAGTTGGTCGGCAAGTGTCTGGAACTCCAAATCGGACACTCGACTTCCCGAACGCCGGTCAACTTCGTGAACGCCTGCTTCTTACCCTTAGTTAGTTGGGAGAGGTTGGAAGAGTTGAAGTTAATGGAGGAATTTGGGCTTTCAGATTCGGACATGCAGAGAGATCCATGACAGATATTCACTCTAGGACACAACTCAAGAAACACTTAGAATACACTGGTATTTTACTCTTACTTTCTAAGCAACACTATTTTTTACTATTACTTACACACCTCCATACAACCAATCCTGGGACTACCTACTCATCTGATGAGAACATCTACTTAACTGGTAATTATCCTGGTTTTATTTAATTAATCTAAATTAATTAAAAATATAATAGCATGATATATGACTGGATAAATCACGGTTAGATTTCAATATTTAGAAATCTTAGTTAACTAAAGAATATATAGTTATAAACATTCCATTCTGCAGGTGGAATTAAGAATAATTATATATTAGTGTGACATTATCACGTGTTAGCATACCGATGTTTTTATCCAGATGTATTGATTTGCTCTAAAATAAGATAAGATATCTTTTTAGGCAAATTAAAATTCAGCTTATAGAATCTGGTAGATTATTCTTATTGGATGGTTCCAGGAAATGATTAATGAACTGGTTTAAATGTTATTTTGATTGAAAATTACATAAGAATAGGATATTAAATGCCTAGGAGGATCTAGCCAGCATTGAAAGGGTTATTCAGGTGACTTAACTGTTAGCCAAGGTTTTATGGCTGTTCGCTGGAGTTTAACTTTCTGTCTGTGAAATCTAAAGTCTTGAGAGTTGGTGCTGTAGATTTTTACTGTGTATAGTCATTCCATTGTATTGCATACTCATGTTATACTAAATATTCACTGATTATTATCATGCATGCTGCCTAATATTATTATTATTTGACACAATAAATTATATATATTTTTTATAACAAATTGTGATTTTATTTGTATGGAATACATTTCACTTACATGATAACGATCTCAGATCTAAAAGAATTGAAATAGTGGGCAATTCTCGACTGTTTAATATTATCATCCCATAAATATCCCCACAGGTCGGTCAAATCTTTACCCCGGTGGCGATACGGCTGTGTTCGTGGGATCTGAGCGCTATTTGGACAACTTGGGTGCTCTGATACAAGCTATCCGGGGATATGCTATTTGTGGGGGTCCCTATAATATGTATGGGTTTTATTATGTACTTTTGATATTTTATATTTTATGTCGAAGCATTGTGACTCAGGAATGTAAGGGGCGTGTTGTGGAAGTTTCTGTGGGCGTGTATACTGTACTCTTGTCTTCCATAAAAGTCGGCCAACTGGCCTGAATAAAAACATTCCTGTTGTACCCTTCATCTGGTTCAGGTCAATGCTTGGGTATGCGTCTGATTACTTGGTGGATTTACTTGTATGCTGTATTTTGGTCGGGAGAACGTTCAAATGAACACCCAAACTGTGAGCTATAATCACTCAGCCTCTAGCAGTTCGGGAGAAAGCGAACAAACGGGTATCCGAAATACCAGCGTTCGTAACATGCCTGTTAGGCCTTATAATGCTTATCTATGAATCCCTGGAGCCATGTGCTCAATGATAGTCGATGACCCGCCCCTTGCAAATGCTCTGC
Organism: Pelobates fuscus; assembly: GCF_036172605.1. NCBI lineage: Eukaryota > Metazoa > Chordata > Amphibia > Anura > Pelobatidae > Pelobates > Pelobates fuscus. The sequence goes on along the minus strand of NC_086325.1, from coordinate 154,638,081 downwards.
ACCGGGAGGTTGATTGTATTTACCTTAGTTTACTTTGTATGGTTTCCTTGGCCTTTCCGGACATGTTTTCTCTCGATTTTGCTGCCATCACACGCTAATATTTTTATGGTAATGCCCCAGATCTTTCATACTTTCTTCGGCCATGCACACTATTTTACGCTCCCTACTGGGTTATGTGCGCGTTTTTGTAAATAGGACTTTTTGTTCGCTACTATAACACAGATTGGTTTTGGACCTCTACTTATTTTGTGCCAGGCACTTTATGGGTTGATGGTGCATTTACGCAAACTTTCTTTATTATAAATGGTACACGTCAGGGCTCTCAGTGAGAGTTATCCATGGGTTTAAAAACTGAGATGAACATCATAAGGTAGTGGCATATGCTGATGACCGTCTGTTTTTTTTATGTACTCCCAACTACCTCCATACCGAACATAATGGCAGCATTTGTGGACTACAGTCGTCCAACTTGAAAATTGGCTTCACTAAGTCGATTGTTTTGAATGTCTCTCTGCCCCAGAGGCAGACACTCCCAATCTGTCAAAGCTTCCCTTTTAATTGGTCTGAGTCAAGGATCAAATATGTTGATATTTAGTTAAAAGCTAGACACCAGGATGTGTTTGCTAATGATTTTCCTCCTCAGTTGGCCTGTTTCATATGCGAATGGGAAAATGGTTCTACCCTCATATTTCCTAGTTGAAGAGAACCCATGTGGTAATAATGAACCTTCTGCTTTTTCAACCTCTATCAGGTGATCAATTAGTCTAGCCTAAAATTATGGGTAGACTAGCAGGGCCACTATGCAAAACTGGCACATCAATGCTTAGAATTGTCATATCCTATAACCTGGAGTTCCCCCTGGCCCATTGATACTGGCTATAATACCAATGGCTCATCATGTTTCTGCTATAGGCCTAAAACTCCTTAGCTTGTTGAGAGGGGAAAAGCAACATCTGTTCTGCACTTATTTAAACACTCACAAAATTATATTTCAAGAATAACTTAACAACCCTTACTCTCTCGAGATTTTACTTCATTTGAGCTGGCGTGCAACAGATTCACTTCCCTCGATAATGGGGTGTCCTATTTATTTACTATTAAAAAAAATCGTAATTCCAATACTACCTACCACTACACCCTTTTTCATAGATAAGGGGTAGATGCTTATTGGTGAGACATTTACTGCAGTCCAGTGGCAAAAGATCGATGACCTTACACACCAATGCTCAGTCTCCGTGAAAACTCAGGAATCCGCATATAAATGGTTGTCTTTGTGGTACTGCACTCCCCAGTCCCTGGACACAATAGATAATGCTAACGAAAACCGTTGTTGGCGCTCCTCTGCAAAGCCTGGCACCTTTCTTCACATATGATGGGACTGCCCAAACATACGCCTCTTTTGGTCCAAAATCCATGAAATTTTTAAACCGTTCTCTGACACTAGCAGACATACTTCTCCACCGTACAAAGGTCCCCACCGCCCGGTACAAGAACTCGCTTACCATTTGCAATCTGAATGTTGGAAAACAATTGATTCCGCTTTTCTAGAGGCAACAAGACAGCCCCCATTGAGTTTGTGGTTTATATAAATGGAAGAGCTTCACTCTATGGATGAACTGAAGTGCATTCAAATATAATCCTGCAGTAAATGGCAAATTAGGCCTAATGGCTCCTTACTACTTCCACTGACAGATTCAGTTCACACTGCATTAAGTTTACTTTGGAAGGACGATGGCTATGATCCGTTGGAGTGTTCTTTTTGCATGGCTACGATTGGCTGGAATACATACTGTCATTCTTTGGCCGAATTCCCCCTGTTCCCTTTGCTACCTTTCCTGTCCTTGCTCCACAAATTTTCATTTCTGTTTGGATTCTTGTTTATTTGCAAGAGGGGGCTCAGTATACTCCAATTGCGTTTTATGCATTTAATGGTCTCCAATAATGCATTATTTTGTACATTATTGTATTGAAATGTTTTAGCATTGTATAAGAAGACAGTACCATTAACAGCCCCTACCTCTATATAACTAATCTGTCATATTTCACTGTTATATTGTATATATTGTTATATATAATTTGTACCAACATTAACACCTAGCAACCGGTGTCCAACTCAGATACCTGTTGGGACCAACTCTACTGTTATCTGGAGTTCAAACTAACTTGTCTGTTGCTGTGATTGGCCTGTGTTTACCTGCAGCAGCCGGCAAGTTTGGAAGAGCAGCAGTTAGTCAGGTAACAGTAGACTCATATCCAACATGGCTGCTCCGCTAGATTAAAAAAAAGGGAAACTTTCTCAAAAAATGGTCTTTGGCATCTTTTAGTGTGATACATTTACTCCATTGGCAATTATTGGTTTTCCCCTGATAGATGTTATAAATGGAAACATGAAAAATACAATGATAAACTCAGAGTACAAGGAACTAAGCAGTTACATAAATGATGAAATTAAACAACTTACGGACTATGGCTCTTCTTCCTCTTGGTGGGGTCTACAAGGCGGAGGGTATCCCTGATTACAGCAATTTTAACCTCTTCATCCACAAGGCTAGGGACATTCTCAAATACACCTGGAAGCAGCTTCAACGAGTAAAGCAAGACAGAATTACAAAATCAGCCAGGTGATATTTGCCACGCAATATTGATATTGTGTGAAACATTGCAGATTAGCATACTTAATGAGAAACAATTTATTAACAGCAGCCAGCATTTAGCTGCTATTTAAACAGAAAAGGCCCACAAGCTATTTTGCAGTGTGTTTCAGTTATCGGTATTACAGTTTCTATGAGAATGTTACGATAAATGCGAAAGCTTTATTGAGAGAAACAATTATTATTATAATTTTTTTTAAACCTTAAATTTGAAAGTAACTATGTAAATTAGTCGGTCTTAACCCCTTAAGGACACATGACATGTGTGACATGTCATGATTCCCTTTTATTCCAGATGTTTGGTCCTTAAGGGGTTAAAAGTGTTGCATTATTTCATGAATTCCCCTGTTGTAGGTATCTGATTGTTGTATTTACCAGGTGGTTTGTGTACAGGATATATACAAAGAGTTAGTAGCTACTTGTCAGTGTTCTAAAACTAAATACTTTACAGTCAGTCAGGAGGAAGCAGGGCCGGACTGGCCCACTGGGATACCGGGAAATTTCCCAGTAGGCCGCGGCACCTGGAGCTGGACAGACAGCTGGTGTGGCCGCAATTAGGCTTCTGGAGGGACAACTGTGCTGTCTCTGCTCTGCTTCCCCGCCCTCGCGTGCTACTTAATGAGACCGAGGCTCATTAAGCTGCGCGCTGGGGAAAAGAGCAGAGACAGCACAGCTCCCTATTCGCGAACCACTACATTAAGCTGTGCGTGTGCCTGCTAGTCAGTGAGCTTGCTTGCGTGTGCGTCTGCCTGCTAGTGAGTGAGTTTTTGTGTGTACGTGGGTCATTGATTATAGCTCTACTAATCGATGCATACCACTCACGAATTCTGTCAGATTGTTTTGGAACAGTTTGATAATGCTGAGGTTCTCCACTGCATATATAACCAGATCCCTCTAAAGCGAGGTTTTAGAAGCATATCATCATATCTGTTCCATTGTAGGTGTGGCATTTTGCCAATGACACGTTCGCAGAAAAAAAGTAAAGCGTGGCCACAGAATATCTAGACCTTGTTTATTACAAACTTTCATACATAGCATAGCATATGTGTGTCAGTGAGCTTTTCTGTATGGAGCATGTGTGTGTCAGTGAACTTGTCTGTAGTGAGCATTTGTGTGACAGTGAGCTTATCTGTAGTGATCTTGTGTGTGTCAGTGAGCTTGTCTGTAGGAAGCATGTGTGTATCAGTGAGCTTTTCTGTAGTGAGCGTGAGTGTGACAGAGAGCTTGTCTGTAGAAAGCTTGTGCATGTCAGAGTTTGTCTGTACTACGTTAGTGTGTATACCGTGTGTGTCAGTGAGATTGTCTGTCAGTGAGCCTATGTGTGTGCATCTGTGAGCTTGTGTAATGTGCTTAAGTATATCAGTAAGATTGTTTGTCTATGAGGCTGTGTATCAATGAGCTTGTGTGTGTCAATGAGCTTGTGTGTGTCAGTGAGATTGTCTGTGTCTGCATGTGAGTATGCTTACTGTATAATTAAAGGTTTTACTCTGAAAGGAACAATATTTTATTTTAGGAAAAAAATAATAATATATATATATATATACTAATAAATAAAGGGAGCAAACTAGGGATTCTATTAAGTGGAAAAATAGTATTTACTGTATCAAAGCATAATACAAATCCTGTGCAAAAAAATCGACGTCTCGACCCTCCCGGGGTCTTTATCAAGATCTTGATAAAGACCCCGGGAGGGTCGAAACGTCGATTTTTTTGCACAGGATTTGTATTATGCTTTGATACAGTAAATACTATGTTTCCACTTAATAGAAGCCCTAGTGTGCTCCCTTTATTTATTAGTATATATGTTTGACGCGGGATTGCACCTAGGCAGTGTTAATTTTGTTTGAAGATTTTTGTTTGAAGATACACTTATATATATATGTATGCATGTGTGTTTATTTATTACTATTATTTTATTGTATCTGCCTTTACTTCTGTTACTTTGTTTACATTCATTTTTTCTTATATGTTTTCATTCTGGTACTCTTTTGTACATAATAAAATGTAAATATTTTTTTGAGATTGTTATGGTGTGCATTCTATATTCTATATACATTTGAATATTTAAAGCACTTGAGGGAGCGCTTATATGGTTTGCACCTGGCTGTTCTTATATTGTTTTGTCTCTCCATGTGCTGTTGTTTTGAGAATTTATATATTACTCAATCATCTGGGGTGGCAAGACATAACCTTACATATTACATGTGACAATATATGGCGCAATGACTCATGGGGCTGGCATAGATTTTTTTCCAGGGCTGCTTTGTATCCCCAGTCCGGCCCTTGGAGGAAGGATGCTGTAAATGTCATTCCCATTATGCAGTAGGTACATAACTAAATCATGTATCAGAGATCCACATTCCAGATTATTTGCAATTATACTCCTGGTCTGACTGCAGATTGGTGAAGGCTCTGGGTCAAAGTTCCAAAGTGGCGTTTGGATCTAACAGCTCCGTTCCTGGTTTTGACACTTTTGGATGGTACTGCCCCCTTTGATGTTGAAAACTTCACTTTCAGAGATGGCTCAAATGCCATTTATTCCATGCCCTTCCCTTCCACCCACTACCCTTGGAAGAAGAAAAATAAATGGAAATCTACCGGTTACCGGCCCAGGAAATTTTATCTAGGAATTTTTAGAATGACCCGGGAATCTCGTTCCTACATTGAGTGCACAAATAGTGGAGCTCCAGACCCCTGTACAAATGAAAAAGACCATTTAACCAGAGATGAATGTGCTGCTCAGCAGTTTCAGGCATGGTAAAAAGTGAAAAGGCCAAAATAAATAGTGAGTCTCGGGTAACAAAGTCACTCACAATCTATGTATCAACTCTGGGCTCAGTCCGTGTTCTCTCTATATTTATACGGTTAGGTCCGCAGACGATAGTTTTAATTTGCCATTATTTTCCTAACACGGATTGGTTACTTTGAGCTGTATCCCTTAATAAAGGTAAACCATGGTTTTTACGGGCTGTATGAGTGCAGTGCGATCTTATAAGTATAATTTTGGACTATTATTTCGAATAGCGCTGAGGGCTGACCCCTACATATCCTTGTATTGCTGATACAAACTCATATTACGTAGTCCTCTTACCCTGTCTTACCTCACCTCTTCTCCTCCACTGTTGCAGATCCTCAGCTTTTTATTTGGTTTGGCGATATACTGTAGCATGTACAGGATACACTCATTAGAAATCAATTATGGCTAAAACATGTCTCACCTCTTGTTCATGTTCAATCTTCATACTGGGGTTAGCATTAACTTCAAGTAACACAGGTTTCAAGTTTTTCATGAGAAGGATGTCAAACCCTAAAATCTTGGAGAGAAGGAAAACCATATTAATCATGTAAAGGGTATATGATCCTTCCAAAGTCTAGAAGGGATAATATAGGAACTTATGGGAAAATATCAAGTATTTCCAATGATATATTTTAGATAAAATGAAGCTTTATAGTTTGAATCTTTACCTGTTCCTGATTAGTCATCAGACACCTTTTTCAAGTCAGCAGTCAAAACTGATTTCATATTTTAATGTCTGTATCCAAAAATCTACGTGATGTGAACCCTTTAAGACAGGTGTTGTGGCCGGACTGTCATGATATTATAAGCTTTGCCTAACCAATTGCCTTGCAGTGAGTAATCTAACAAATATTATATTTCCAAAGCTGAAATATATATATATATATAAAATCACCGCCCCATTTTTTTAGCACTAGAAACCCCCGGGTGTATATTTTTTATTCAGTATAAGCATTCCGGAATATTCAGTGCTAGTGCACAGGTGTCTCAATGAATATGCCCACATTCCTCTGTGTTGGCATGGCACAGGGCATAAGCGGTAAACGTGGTTAGTGTATGTCAGTGTTGCAGTTCTGTGTGTACGTAACACTTTGCTCTTTCCCTTCTGCAGTGTGACTTGCACAATGACACCACATCCTCTTCTCCCTCTATTCTTTGTCGTCCCTACAGCGGGGCGCCTGGTTTGCTCGCCTGTTTCCAGACTATAAGCGTAGGGGGGTCAGTGACAGACAGTTTTTGTTATAATTAAAAATCTATTTGTGTAGTAAGGACTAAACACAACTGTGTAAGAAATAAAAAAAAAAAAAAACATGTTGTGCATATCATAATTAGTTCTCTACGTTCATTTCCTTACGTCTTATACTGATGACTGCTTTTGATGCTAAGAGGCCGAACTAATCATGTCAAGAAATCAGAGCACTCTGTGGATGTGGTTTCCTGAATTTGGTGTCATTAACTCTCCATAAGTGCTCGGAACGGTTCGCTCATTCTCTTAGATGGAGTACTTGTTCTCCTTATGTACAATTCTGTTCTAGCCTCGTTACCTCTATGGACCTGCCTTGCCCATCAGCTAACCCTTTGTTCCCTTTTCCAAATTGTTTGTTCACTCGATCCAGATTGGCTTCAGTAAACGTCTTGTTTCTTTTTAGCTTTTCCATTTTTATTGATTATTCGCTAATTAGCACAAATTTTAACAGGCTTGGGAGAGGACACAATGCCACATAAATGTATAAAGTTTTCATTACATTAGCCAAAATAAAAGTACAAAAAAGGGTAAAAATATATAAAATGCATACACCTGTCTCCATTGGAATTGGAATACCATCACAGATCACCCATTATTAGAGCCTTTCATGGTACACATTATGGGAGATGAATTGGCAGTTCCCAGTTACTAGTAGCTGTAAGTACCATTTAAAAACCTGGAATGTCTTCTGAAGCTGAGCTTTCAAGATTCCATCAAGCAATAAGATGATCAGAATTTTTTTTGGTATTTATTGCCAGCCAGTCTATCCTGAAAGTGTAATTCCATTTGCGTTTCCGAAGGGGTAAAGTTGTAGCCTTTGCGTGTATAAATTGGTGTGGGGTGGACTTTTTAATCTACAGCTACAACCATCTCAATAACCTCGGAATTATTCAATTTAAATGCACGAAGAATGCCAAACAGGGTTTTCTCAGGAGACAAGTTAAGTCTTACTTTTGCTAATAAGTGAATTCGGTTATATATCTCCTTCCAGAATCACTTAGTGCCCGACAAGATCAGACAAAGATTGAGATACAGAATCCCCTCTGCATTTGAGCAGTTAATGGAGCTACGAGTGAAATCCCAGTTGACCCACTTTGGGTCCTGAATATGGTGTCACTCATAACTGTTCTAGCTGCATCAATCCATTTATCTAAATCTGTGAATAACTCCCACTCGTTCTCTCAAGTACATACATATGTGTGGGTATGAACTGCTACTAAAGTAATTACTCATATTCACTATATATGTTTTTCTGTTAATTTGTTCCTACGTGTACTGGACTGAGGACACTTCTTTTGGAGGGACAAAAAATAAGTAAAATTAAAAAAAGCTTAGGAATTTTTAACAGATCGTGGGATAATTCAGGTTTACTTGAATTCCAGTTAATTTTATGTGACACAATGTGTAACAATGTGAAATATTCTACAACCAATCAGATCAATTACAACCAATGAGACAACGATGCCGTTAGGACGATAACCTTTAACACCATATATCCATTGTGGCTGCATATTGCCTTTGGAATAAATTGTCTGGCATAAATACTTCCCAGAAATGTTAAACTGCAATTTGACCCTCTGCTTCTTTGACATAATTCCAGATACATTAATTGCTAATAGAAGTACATCAGCACAAAACCCCTCACCTTACTGTTTCTTAATGCTCGTAACTCGCAGCAAAGATGCAAACTGCTATAGAAATCATCCCCGTGCTTAATGCAAGAGTCTCACCATTCAGAGCGGTGAATAATGCGAGGGTCTGCATGCAGTCATTATAGTTATTTCTTAATGTCTGCATGCATTGTGTATCTGATTACACCAGTTAGCTTAGAAACATTTTGTAGCAAAAAAGTGCACATTCACTTGTGAATAACCCAAGTGTTCTTCTGTTCATTAAATGGCTGCTAATTAACACTTTATCATTCCTTTTGTTTTGCAGAATACTTTTGAAACCACCCAGACTGTATTTTTTTTTTTTTTATAACAGAATGGAAGAAAGCAAATTAAGACACCATTCAACATGCTATGGAAAATGACACCTTCTGGATCAAGCAATACAGAATTCAATTTTAATTAATACGCGGTTTCCTGATCCCAATGCATAGGCATGTATAGATACAGACGGTCCAGCCGGGTTCCCTAGGGCAGGGGGGATGGGGCGGGGTGTCCAGAATAACTATGGAATGCGGTTTGTGGAAATAAAAAAAAGTCTTCAGGCGCCAACAATGAATGGACAGATATACAGAGTCTCAAGTGAATGGGTCGGTTATTTGGGTGTAGAGCACGGGTAGGCAACTTCCGGCACTCCAATAGGCAAACTCTGCGGTTCCCAGAGTGAATGGGAAGATTATTAGACTCTCACATTGAATAGGGAAACTCTGCAGTTCTCTGAGTGAATGGGAAAATTATTAGACTCTCACATTGAATAGGCAAACTCTGCAGTTCCCAGAGTGAATGGGAAGATTATTAGACTCTCACATTGAATAGGCAAACTCTGCAGTTCCCAGAGTGAATGGAAATAGTATTAGACTCTCACATTGAATAGGCAAACTCTGCAGTTCCCAGAGTGAATAGGAAGATTATTAGACTCTCACATTGAATAGGCAAACTCTGCAGTTCCCAGAGTGAATGGGAAGATTATTAGACTCTCACATTGAATAGGCAAACTCTGCAGTTCCCAGAGTGAATGGGATTATTATTAGACTCTCACATTGAATAGGCAAACTCTGCAGTTCCCAGAGTGAATGAGAATATTATTAGACTCTCACATTGAATAGGCAAACTCTGCAGTTCCCAGAGTGAATGGGAAGATTATTAGACTCTCACATTGAATAGGCAAACTCTGCAGTTCCCAGAGTGAATGGAAATAGTATTAGACTCTCACATTGAATAGGCAAACTCTGCAGTTCCCAGAGTGAATAGGAAGATTATTAGACTCTCACATTGAATAGGCAAACTCTGCAGTTCCCAGAGTGAATGGAAATAGTATTAGACTCTCACATTGAATAGGCAAATTCTACAGCTCTCAGAGTGAATGGGAAGATAATTAGGCCCTCTCGTGGAATAGGCAAACTCTGCATTTCTCTGAGTGAATAGGAAGATTATTAGAATCTCACATTGAATAGGCAAACTCTGCAGTTCCCAGAGTGAATGGGAAGATTATTAGACTCTCACGTTGAATAGGCAAATGGGCAGAGTCTCGTGGTCATGCCTTCTTGTGCTGGCGCCTAAATAGTATAACACGGCTTTATTAACAATCAAGGCCACAATTACTGATTGCTTAATAGCAATCCTGCTTAAATATAAGTAATTCCATTAAATCCTGATACGTTAGGGTGCCTAGAAATGCCGGCATTAAGTGATATAGCTACCACAACTGTCAAGTGGCAAAGTTGACTTTTTGCAACAGCCTACGTTAACGGTATTTTCACAAAAAAAGTAAAACATCTACATAACTCAGGATGATTTAAGTAATATTTCAAATTTGAAAAAAACAAATCCCAATTTAAATATGTCAATAGTAACCTAGATTTATAAAATAATTGAAACTCAGGCTGGTTAACCACAGCTAACAGACTGCGCTTTCTGCTTTCTGCTCATTTTCAAGTAGTAATTCTCTGCCATTTTATAGTCCTTTAGAAATTCCCACCCATCCTTAAATATCATCCCACTGTGTCTGCCGACATTTTGAAACATGCGCTAAAGCAAAGTCTTATTTTGACACTTAACATTACTAACATTTTAATGATGGTTTATCAATACATTTACAGATGTAATAATTTTAATTATTATTATCTTTTTGTACGGTGGTAAAAGCAGGCTTACCTGAAAGCACGTGGGTCCAAGTTTTCCTGGTGGTATATCAGCCTGATAATACACTTTAAGCTCCGGTATCAGTGCGATGATGGTCTTAATCACAAGCGAAATGATATCTGACCACACTTTCTTGATGTCCACGCCTTTGGCCGACAGCCTGTACAGAATGCTGGAAAATGTCCTCTTGCTGCCGGTATGGGCATTGTCCGAGTGGACGAAATTTCCACTGTGGATATTAAGAGAGTAATTTGTAAGGTGCATGTATACTTGATGAAGGTTTTTATGGTGAGGTTCCTGATAGGGCTCAGTGCAAAACCTAGAGAGTCCTTCTTTGGCTACATATATCTCCAGGGGTTCCAAAGACCTTAATATGACGTAGAGGCGAATATCGAACTTAAGTTTGTCCATTAAAAGGGGTCTGCTCATGTATTCTTGGACTACCGAGGGTTTATTCTGCATATTTCCCATGACGCGGATATCGGCAGGGTCCTTAATGAGGTAGATGCCATCTCCTTGACAGCCCCCGTCAGGCTTTACAATAAAAGTGGGCTTCCATAAAGGGTCGTTTTCTTTTGCCATGCGTACCTGGATATATAAAAATAAATTGTAAAAATGTATCGATTTTCAAGATATACTTGTTACATTGGAAATTCAGAAAACTTGCACTGAATACCAACCATATATATCACACAAGTTTATCTTGAGTGCTATAAAGTCCATGACAACAAATTATTGCCATTCACTGCTTCAAAGCAGAGTACAGAGGAAAAAACACTCCAGGGCAGCTTGCAGTCATTCCATACAAAGCACATTAGGTTTATTTTAGAACAGCTAGTTTGAGTATGAATATATGATGCCTGGAATGAGGCACCAGTGACAAGAAATTGTGCTAAACCAAGGGGTGAAGCCCTCTGTGACAGGTGCCTCATTGCAGGGATCTACTTAACCTTGCACTGCAGAGAACCCCAGGAGGAAAGAGTGGGCTAATCTTATAAAAGCAGGCACTAGGTTGCTAGAACAGGACCTCTCAAACATGGGGTACGTTGGCTTATGCAATGTATATAACCATATACTGTAACTCAAACCCCATTATTTTGCCTTGGTTAGGTGTTTTTAAGGAAAGCTATATTTTGTGAGCTAGACGGGGTTGGTAGCACCTACAATGCGTTCCTGTAAGATAGAAAGAGCAAAAGTAATACTAGTCCTACTGTGCCTTCGAGGGCACCCCTTACAAAAATGCTAATCTAATACTAACCCTAATTGGCAGACTGACAGAGAAGTCAATTGATGAGCCCAGTTCCAACACGCATTCATGGATTTCTATATATAATTCAATTGTCTTTAACTTTACGTTAATAGCGTGATGAGATGCTAATTAGAGAGAGAAAAAAAATACAATGGACCTTCTTGGACTGAGTTGATCGGACCGGCTTATTGGAACTCAATCTTCTTAGCATACGTGTAGGTAACTGTAGCTGTCCAAGTACTACAAGTCCCATGATTCTCTGCCAATCAATAGCTCATTAAGCAGGCTGTCACCTCTGGGCCAGTAGAGAACGTAAGGCGTTTCCATACATTAATTGTACGTCAGAGAAGGGACCGAGTGGCAGTCAAGGCTTTAAATTAACACTACAGTAGGAGAACCTTTTCATAGAAGATTTACAGGATAGAAATCCAACCCAACTGGTAGTCAGTGTATTGTTCAGCAATGACACCAGACAGGTCAGACAGTTCTCTAAAAGAAATGGAAGTAAAAATTCTTACAGATGCACCTTGCTAAACTTTTTGGATTTACAGTTATTTAGTGATTTGATTAATGTTGAAATGTTTTGTCTCAGTGTGCATGGGTAGAGCATTCACAGGTTACACAGCTCCCTCTAGTGGTTACATGAAGAATGATTACATAATATCGCTTTTAGAATGTACAGTTTTCATGCAAAATTATATTGGAATATATGTCATGTTATACCTTCAGCAGAGGCTTGATAATGATCTCATAGATATGAGTGTATCACACGGCTCCACAGCAATAAAACTCCCAGTAATGTGCAGTGTGTATGAGTGTATTACAGGGCTCCACAGCAATAAGACTCACAGTAATGTGCAGTGTGTATGAGTGTATCACAGGGCTCCACAGCAATAAAACTCCCAGTAATGTGCAGTGTGCATGAATGTATCACAGGGCTCCACAGCAATACAACTCACAGTAATTAGCAGTATGTATGAGTATTACAGGGCTCCACAGCAATACAACTCACAGTAATTAGCAGTATGTATGAGTGTATCACAGGGCTCCACAGCAATAAAACTCACAGCAATGTGCAGGGCTCCACAGCAATAAAACACACAGTTATGTGCAGTGTATATGAGTGTATCACAGGGCTCCACAGCAATAAAACGCACAGTAATGTGCAGTGTGCACGAGTGTATCACAGGGCTCTATAGCATTCAAACTCACAGTAATGTGCAGTGTGCACGAGTGTATCACAGGGCTCCACAGCAATAAAACCCACAGTAAAGTGCAGTGTGTATGAGTGTATCACAGGGCTCCACAGCAATAGAACACACAGTAATTAGCAGTATGTATGAGTGTATCACAGGGCTCCACATCAATAAAACTCACAGTAATGTGCAGGGTTCCACATCAATAAAACACACAGTAATGTGCAGTGTATATGAGTGTATCACAGGGCTCCACAGCAATAAAACTCCCAGTAATGTGCAGTGTGCATGAATGTATCACAGGGCTCCACAGCAATACAACTCACAGTAATTAGCAGTATGTATGAGCATTACAGGGCTCCACAGCAATACAACTCACAGTAATTAGCAGTATGTATGAGTGTATCACAGGGCTCCACAGCAATACAACTCACAGCAATGTGCAGGGCTCCACAGCAATAAAACACACAGTTATGTGCAGTGTATATGAGTGTATCACAGGGCTCCACAGCAATAAAACGCACAGTAATGTGCAGTGTGCACGAGTGTATCACAGGGCTCCATAGCATTCAAACTCACAGTAATGTGCAGTGTGCACGAGTGTATCACAGGGCTCCACAGCAATAAAACCCACAGTAAAGTGCAGTGTGTATGAGTGTATCACAGGGCTCCACAGCAATAAAACCCACAGTAAAGTGCAGTGTGTATGAGTGTATCACAGGGCTCCACAGCAATAGAACACACAGTAATTAGCAGTATGTATGAGTGTATCACAGGGCTCCACATCAATAAAACTCACAGTAATGTGCAGGGTTCCACATCAATAAAACACACAGTAATGTGCAGTGTATATGAGTGTATCACAGGGCTCCACAGCAATAAAACTCACAGTAATGTGCAGTGTGCACGAGTGTATCACAGGGCTCCACAGCAATAAAACGCACAGTAATGTTCAGTGTGCACGAGTGTATCACAGGGCTCCACAGCAATAAAACTCACAGTAATGTGCAGTGTGCATGAATGTATCACAGGGCTCCACAGCAATAAAACTCACAGTAATGTGCAGTGTGTATGAGTGTATCACAGGGCTCCACAGCAATAAAACACAGTAATGTGCAGTGTGTATGAGTGTATCACAGGGCTCCACAGCAATAAAACTCACAGTAATGTTTGGTTGGTATGTATCAATATACTCTTTAGCAAAATGGAAGTATTTTGTATTTTTAGTTTACAACAATACACATGTTTTTTACATATAAATCTCTAGCTCACCTACATAGGATTTTTATTTTATTTTTCTTGTTCTTTGCACCTCTAATAAGCAATTCAGCCAACATCCATGGTTTAGGATCAATTATCAGACTTTAATTTAATTTCAGATTGTAGACCTGGATGATAGCTGATAAATGATAACAGTATAATCCACTCTCGTCATAGAAGGCTATGCTTCCAAAGTGGTGGTATATCAGACTGATACTACATTTGTATTATTTTGTGGGTGGAGGGGATAGTGGTGGGGAAAGGTTGCGGAACAGTGAAACCTAAGTTATCTATTAAAAGGAACATAGTGGCTTTGACGAGAAATCTGCAGAGTTACCCCAGTCCAGAAATCTAAGCTTTATAAAAACAAACAATGACAGGCCATTTGTACCAAAATGCTCTATAGATAGACTTTCCCGTGCCTTCCAACAGGTCAAATAAAGAGGGAGAACTATAGTCTTGAAAATAACAATCTTTATTTCGAGACTATAGGTTTTCTTCTGTCCACCCTTCTATGGCATTAAAATATTAAAGTTAAAGAATTATTACTGGCCTCCTTTAGCGCCGGAATTCCACCACGGCAGCCCCCAGCAACTCTTCTATTGGGATCGACATGCAAGCCGACATCACCCGCGATCTCCTCCAATCCATTTCTTGTCATAGAAAAGCAATGGATTTAGATTAAAACGGAGATGGGTATTTGCACGTCTAAATATGCGGATTATAAAAAATGGCTAGAACATATCGAGAAACTCTAATAGGTGGCTCTATCCTCAGACGTTACTCAGCTTTCCCGCAGGGTATTATGGTTTTCGTTGTATGTTATTATTATTTATATATTATATTAAAAAGCAATGAATTAGAACTAGGCATGCACAGCCAAACGCAGGGCTCCTCCAACCAAATGCTTATATCAACAGCATTATATTCCAGGACAGAGTTTCACTCTGTTCTAGAGAAGGAAGCGCCTCTAGTGGCCATCAAGAACTCGTAGAAATGAGGGACATAAGGATGTGAAATTATTATTATTATTATTTGGAACTAAAATAAAACTTTCCATTCTAAAGCAGAACACTTGGTAGGAATACAGGATAGACCTGATGTTAACGAGATTGAATCTCTTGGAATCCTGAATCAGGGCCCCTGTCTCCCCCCTTTGGTCTTGTGGGGGTAATCCCGGTCTACACAGGAGGACCCAGTGCTAGTGGAGCACCTGAGGGATCTCTGGAGCAGAGGCCCCATTGTTACAAGATGGCCACTTCATGACCAGAATCACAACAGCTGGGTATTAGCAGCCTTTGACCTACTATGCCAAAGCTTCTGGGTCCAACTTTCCCATAAATCAGGTCAACCAAAATATGGAGGGAGAGGAGGGTAGGCACAGAGAGCATCCATGTCAAGCTACACAAGGCATATGTGTCATATCCAGCGTGGTGATTTATCAGCGAGGCCTACCTGGGCCAAGAGTCATCTCTTCTTAGGCCTACTGAAAGTGCCTGTCTGGATGGCCCAGTTAAGCAAGCTAGATATTGGATGACTGGCTAATCTGACTGAGCTGTCATACTCTCTTGGGGCATTTTCAGTTTCATTTGTGCCAAGAGTCCATCCTGGGCTCTAACATTTTCTCTTGAATTTGACAACCAGCACATGTGTCCTTTTTTTTTTTTTTTTTTTTATACTGGTTCTACAGGCAGGATCTTTCTTTTATAATGTTCGCTCGTCTTATGCAATATGTTTAAACAGCACAATTATTTACCATAGTAACTTCTCAGCTAGCTCAGCTCTGCTTCTGATTAATGTGGTACCTTATGATATGTTCTGAGTAATATAGTCCTTGTGCTACTCTTGAAACCCCTGACCCGGCTACTAGCTAAGTCTGATTTTGTGCTACTATTATGTTAACAAAAATAACGTTGTGCATATCTTCTTTTAAACTTGTGCTACTGTTTCAATGCAATGCTAATGTTTTACTATATATGACAATAGCGTGCCTGCTTTAGCTGTGGCGGCATCACAAGCCTTTCAGTAATCATATGCACAGCAAAAATAAAGAACTAAAAAAAACAATCACTGTTCATTTTACAATGAGTGGCAAGGCAATTAAGGCTATATTGCACAGGAGAAAACAGTCTGCCATTGCTTTCAATTAGACGTCAGTGAGCAACTGATATTATACACACACACACACAATCACTTTCCCTTAGAAAGATATTGGGAGCCAGTTCCTGGTCTAAGAGTGTTACTCCAAGCACCATGACCACATCAGTTATTTGAAGTGTTCATGGTGGCTGGAGCTTGTATGTGTAGTGTCTTGCTGTGAAATGCTGCCCATACAGAGTTTAACCCCCTTTGCTGCCGGAGATGTAACTCCACCTGCGGCAGCGACAATGGACGTCATCGGCCAGTTCAGAACAAGAACATTGGTTTAGAGCAGTCAGCTGATGCCATCATCCATGGAATGGCTAGCATGATCAACATCCAGGTTCTGCAACTCTGAAAAAGCCGGATGTCATAAACCTGGCATTCGGCAAGACCAGGTAAGAGGGCAAACCATCTTAAAACGGTTTTGCCCATTTACGGGGAACGGCGCAAAGGTACTCCTCACATCATCAGGCTGTGGTGTTTACAATGGTTGGAGTATCTCTTTAATGCAAATTAGGGTACCGAAAAACTTAAAAAGAATGTTTTTTTAAAATGTATATATTTTTTTCCAATTACCTTTTTAATTATATCAATAAAAATAAAATAAAGAAGAGCTGGTACATCCACCTTAATAAATATAAATATGTATATCTTTGTTCTGGAAACTACACTAAAGACAATTGCGAATATGACACATGTAAGCATATGTTCAGAGATAACCTAACAGGTTTAAAAATGCTCTCTTGGGGGGGCGGAGCCTAACAGCGGAGAGAAGCAGACGCACATCTTAGGAGCTCCGATCTAAACGACAGAAATTTAACATAAAACCGACAGAAAATACCCCCAACACCCATTAACCTAAAACAGGAACCTTCCAGCCCTGATGGGACGAAAACATAAGAAGCAATTGCCGAATAAACCGGCCCCAGGACTCACGATAGCAGACATGTGGCGGCAAGCGTGCGGCCCGAGCGGATCCAAGATGGCGGAGCTCCACGGAGGCTGCTCAGATTTTTCTGATAATTACTCCGAGGGGGATGGTGACGAATACCTCCCAACCCCGGACCCAAAGCCAAAGGTAAAACCCAGCGGACCACGGAAGGACCCAGACGCAGACCTGGTGACCACTGGGGTGTTAAAAACCCTGCTAGCAGACCTCCAAAAAAACATCCTCGCGGATGTCACAGCACTAAGGGGAGAGCTGCAGGGCCTGACAAGCCGCATTACAGTACTGGAAGCCTCTTCCCAAGAACAGCAGCATACCATCGCCTCACTGCGGAGAGACTTACAGGACCTGCGCGAACAAAATATGCTACATGAACGGCGTTTCGCAACCCAGGAAGACGCAAGACGGAGACTCAATATCAAGGTCAGGGGACTCCCAGAGGGGTTGCCGGAGACGGACCTACCACACGTGGTCAAGCGCATGCTGACCGCCATACTGCCCACAGGCCAAGCCAACGCCATAACACCCACAGAGCTCTTTCGGATCCCAAAACCGGCTGGGGCCCCAGAGGTAGCCACAAGGGATACCATACTCGCCTTCAAAAATGGGACTGACAAATCGAAGGTCCTCACGGCCGTCAGGGGTAAAGCCCCCATACAATTTGAAAACACCAAACTAACCTTCTATGCCGACCTGTCCAGTGGAACTCTGGCTTGGCGCAGGTCTCTTCGGCCTCTCACCTCCATACTCCAGCGCAACAACGTTCCTTACCGCTGGCGATCCGCGCACACGCTTCTGATACAACAGGGTAATACGACGCACCAAATCCACAGCATACAGGAGGCAGCGGCCCTTCTCCGAACCCTGGGCCTACCACAAGACTTACCTTCCCAAGCAGGACCCGGTGCCCCCGCCACCCCGAGCCACAACTGGGATCCAGCGAACACTGCCCCTTTCAGGCCACGGAGCACCACGCCGGTTACCTACGCCTCAGTTACCACATAGATGGAACCGAAGGGTGCAACCTCCAAGCTCCGCAATCCCATGACCGACGACAAGACACAGGCTCTTGTCTGGGCCTGAGGTGGGGGGAGAACCTCGCTCTCAACAAGCGACAGGGAACACCGAAAAAGACTAAACAAGTATGTTCAATAGAAGCCCAGCCAGGGCACTGGCTAACACTCTTTAACTCTCTTTAACTTTCTTTAACTTTCTGACTGACTCACTCTGGGGCATGGCCGCGGGCCGAAACAAGCCGCTGACCTGAGCCTCAAAATCAAAATGGCAACTTAGACCAGCAAGCCTATACTCTGCAAGCAAGGTATACAGCAACCTACCGAGCCACGATACAGCTTACTGCCGAACACGGTCAAGCCAGAGAGGAACCCTGGCCCTCCCCAGCTGCAGAGACTGTCTATCCCAAATGACCCATGTGCGGGGTCGGCTGATCCGGGACTGGACCTGGCATACTCGTCAGAGGCAACGGCGGACATTCCTATCCCAAGAAACGATGTACATTTATATAATTTATGATTTATTATAATTTGTTTATATTCTGCAGTAGCTGTGACTAATAAGTAGAAGTACATATCCCAGGATGTTTCGAAGAACTCTGTACACAGCAATCAGCCCGTATAACTCAGTCTATCATACACGTTCCTGTTCAAACTTACTTCTAATGGGGACATGCTGTGACTTAGAATGCTTTTCTTTTTCTCTCCTTTTTTTGTTTTTTCCTTTTTCCTTTATTCATGTGGCAGTCATACCAGTTTGGGGACATAATTGTGATTTTTAAGGCATTGGTGGTAAACACCCTATGTTAAACCGCATACTATACCAGGAAGGAACCATAGGCCTTATGTGAATTAACTACAACCCACAATTTTGAATACTAGAATTGGGAAAGTGTGTTAAACGTCATAGCGTTACCCAGAACAACTATATAACAACATGTTTATTTGCAAGTATTAATTTGCAATTGTACTGCTCTAGATGCTTATTTAGACGTGCCATCGCCTTATACCTAACAACCTAATGCCTGAGGTCACATATATCCACTAGGCGACAGCTAACACTAACAAGAGGCCTACCGCCTTTAATACTCGCTACACTGGCTCACAGAGTGGCAATCACTCACAACTTAACGCTATAATCCTATACACATATCTACCCTGATAACACACTGTTCATTGCATAGACAATCTCGTTCAAAACGATAAGCACGTATTTCTCTGCCCTCCTAATACATTTAACGAGACACTCACCTGTCTGCTATATCCTCGATTGGCTTGTCAGCCTAGTTTTCCGTGCAGACTTGTATGTCCCAGTACTTATTACACTGCACTAGAGTACAACTAAGCAACTTTACCTCACCCACATGCTACACTACACAGCAGTAATTGTTCATCAATATTCATCAATGTTAAGCTTGTTATACTGTTTGTATTTAAAAAATGTGCACGTACTCATGCCACTGCTTAAGCTACCGGTATATGGATATTATGTACGCTGTTGTGGCGTTGAAATGTCGTATGCCTACCTGCACAACAAAAAATAAAGAATTTAAAAAAAAAAAAAAAATGCTCTCTTACCCAAACCTCTGAGCCTCAAAATGACAGAAATGTCTAAAGCTGTCCGACAAGCCTATCGCTGAAAAGGGGACAGTTCTGATGAAAGGCTTGCTTTGTACTTGTGGCCACAATACAGAGATTATGAACTGCAGTGACATGAGTAGATATGAAACGGACATCTGCCGCCCAGGAACCGGACCAAAACGGCCAGGTTGTGTCAAATAGGCCACATCTGTCAGAAGGTAATTAATTATTTTCGGCATTCCAGCTTGGACTGGATTCAAACCGATGACCTTGAATCGCAAACTCTATAGCCTACTGCCAATCAACAAGGTCACATGTTTAACAATCCCTCGCTTTTTGTCAAGAGACAACAGGAGAAAACCAGAAAATAATCGCTTCTTGGAAAAGGTCACGTTAAAGACAGAGGAGTTTAATAAAAAGAAAACATTTTAAGGGGACATGGGAATTACAAAAAATATTACCTATTTAATAGCTATATCAAATTCTTTCATTTTTTGGGGGGGGGAGGAGGGGGTGAAATAAAACCAGACTATTTTAATACAATTAGCAAAGTTTCACACCAAAATTATCTTTTCAGCTGATATTAAAAGTTAGTCTAAGAAATTTAAAGGAACATTTCAAATCCCTTGCAGAAGTGCTTAGGGCAGGGCTGCCCAACTGGTAGATCCCCAGATGTTGTAAACCTACAACATCTGGGGATCTACCTGTTGGGCAGCCCTGGCTTAGGGCCTAAAAGCGTGTCTGACCCCTCTGTCTTACTTGATAAAAGTGCAGTTTTTAAGGTTTTTCATAGAAAATGCTTCTCTGCAAAGCACGTTTCCAATGGTATGATCATTGCTGATTGTCATAACGTGCTATGCAACAACAACATTAAATGACTTTACTTGGGAATTACAATGCATTTTACTATACCGCATCTTGTCGATGCATTTTACCAGCCATTCTGGCATTATTTATAGTTTAAATTTAGAACCACTGGGGGCGGGGCCTGACCGCCAAGCTGTAGAGACGCGACTTGCATGAGCTCCTCACTACATTGGCAGAAAAGCAATTTATTCTTAGCTGAATTAAAACTGACAAAAACCTGCTACAGCCTTACCTACCTCGGAACCGAGCAGCGAGGTACTACCGACGGCAGAAGCTCGACTGGAGCCAACAAGAGGCACACTCGGAGCCATGCGGCCTGCTGACCACCGGGCGGGAGGGGCGGCCGACCTCCCAGCTCTGAGAGGCACAGGGGCTTACAAGGCAGAGCAGACACCCTGCTACCCCCCCCTCTGGACCGGTGGGGGTAATCCCGGTCCAACCCTGGGGGAACACTCTCACCCACAGCACAGGAAGGACAGAATGACTACAGTTATGGGCACAGCCTCCAACCTAGCCAACATGGCGGATGCCACGAGGCACCCTGACACTGCAGCAGTGTGGGCAGACATCGAGGCCAAGCTGGACAGAGCCTTCGCAACCTTCTGGCACAACCTGGAGGAGAGGATGCAGCTCAATGCCCAACAGCAGCCAAACGAACACTCGCCTCCACCACCGCCAATACACAAGCGACGGATGCCTGTAGTCCAAGCACGGATGAAGGGCCCAAAATGGCCGCGAGGCTGGAAGTCCCCAACGCAACGGCTGAGAGCTGCACACAAAACGCAGTCACTCAAAACCAAGCCTGGGACCCACGGAACATCCACAGTACTTGCTGTAACACCAGCAGCCACTGCGGCGACCCACTGCCCTGGTACAGAGGCGAAACGAATACTCACCCCTCCGGCCCGTAAAAAGCAACATGGCCCCCAAAACAAGACCTGGGGCTGGAGAGCGACCATGCAATGCCCCTGCCCAGCATTGCCTCAAGACTACACTCACCTGTTTCCAAGCCTGACATACTTCACTGAGCTGCCCAACACAGGGATACCCGTGACGGGAGTCGGCTGATAAGAGACCAGGAGCCAGGGGTGCTGGGACTTCCTCTTAAATGTATGTGCCCCTCTCAAACACACAACACATAAGGAGGGCCCACGTCTTAATTTTGCCTCCCTGTCTCCCTGCTTCCAGGACTTGATCTGAGAGGGAGCCTCCTGGCACATTTCAGAGACCTACCTTGAGCAAATTCAATAAGCTTATGACTGCATCACATTTTAATGCTAGTTAATGTAGCTCATTGAAGCATATACAGCAGGTTATTAACCCCATACATAATCCAATGAGCCTGATTATAACGCCTACAAATGTACACTAGCTTGGTAAATTTACACTTAGTACCTAATGACACAGCAGAGCATTAACATGTCTAGAGAGCCTAACGATGTGACTCTATACTGTAGGCAACTCTTAGCACTGTTAACCACTATCTAGCCTATAAACCTCCTAGCCTATACACTCACAGCATGACAACCATATTTTAATTAGCTACTGCTGAACTGCAAAACAGATTCAAGCATTATAACTAGGCTAGCATAGCAAATTTAGCACCGACGAGCAACCATGTTATGTTATTTTATTTTATTTCATTGTATCCCAGTTAAGCTTACTCTATCATTTTAGCTGTTTAATCGATATACCTAGAAAATATAAAATTGTGCGACTTATCATGCCACTGTCTAACTGATATGAACCTTGAAGTACGCTGTTGTGGCGTCCGTTGATGACATGTAACCACCTGCACAACAAAAATAAAGAATTAAAAAAAAATAAATAAATAAATAAATAAATTTAGAACCACTGCTCTGTAGGATTTCTGTTTAATTTTCAATGTTATTGTCGCGTTAATGTACTGAATGTATTGGGCAGAACAAAACTGTACAAAGATGTCTTACAGAAACTACGGTACTTCAAAAGAGAAAAAAGTGGAAATATATGAAAAATTAATTAGAAAATCAGTAACTATTACTGGATAGGTTTCTAAAAGAGGTGCTAATTACCGCTCTCGTAATATTTCATAAAAATTAGTAGTGTGAACCAAAAAAGGTCTACACAAAAAATATAGCAAAATATACGAAAATAATGATAGATCAAATTTTTCCTATGTGTAGTATCCGTTTTTTGTCACTAGGGGTCTTAGTCATCAGAAAGCTGCCTCAAAAACAAATAATATATATATTTTTTGCAGCAGATGTGTAGTACCTATGTGTCTCAGTTATCAAAAAGCTGCAGGATAAAAAATATGGTAGACAGGTGTAATAGCCCCCACTTCACTTAAATAAAGGTTATTGATTTTCATTCAGTGTTCATATATTTTCACTTTTTTCTCTTTTAAAGTCATTTCTATCATATTGAAGGGCTTAAAGGTACACTGTAGGCACCCAGACCACTTCAGCTAATTGAAGTGGTCTGGGTGCAATGTCCCGTTTGCACTTAATGCTGCAATGTTAAATATTGCAGTTCCATAAAACTGCAAGGTTTACATTGCAGCTCTAAGTCTGCCCTAATTGGCTGTCTACAAGATAGCAATGAGAATGCTTCATGAATTGAAACGGACCTATGGTCCGGTATCTGATGCTGGACGTCCTTACGTTATGAATGGGCACCTCCAGCGTCAAATTTTCCCCCTGTAGGAAAGCATTGATTAATGCTTTTCTATGAGGAAAGAGGGCGCAAGAGAGGCTTTGTTTTCCTGGTACTATAGAATTACTTGGTTGAGTGGACAATTGGTCTAAACGCTAGAAACTCTTTTTAAATATTTTTTTTAGTTGATGTCTCACAGATATGTGGGGTCACTTTTGAAACACAGCAGTATAGAGTACAGATGGCAATAGTGTACATAGCAGTCTTAGAGGTGCAACTTACCCAAATATATTGCTTGCTGGGTAATATGGGTTACGATACCAATGTCCACAAGTCTCTAGTTATCCTACCTACAGTAGGGGCTTAGATTCTAATGTCATTCTTTTGTACACTTAAAGGACCACTATAGGCACCCAGACCACTTCAGCTCAATGAGGGAGCCCGACGCATGAGAAAGGTAAGTGGGTTTTAACCCCTTAAGCCCAGCGGCTGGTGGGGGGACCTAATAACCCTATAGTACCAGGAAAACGAGTTTGGTTTCCTGGCACTATAGTGGTCCTTTAATCGTATTGTGCAGCTGTTTTATCCTTTATGTATTTTTCTTTGTATTGTAAAAGAATTTCATTCAATTATACAGTGAAAAAAAAAAAAATGATTGAATGTACATTTTGTTGTCAATAATAAAAGGTGAACTCAAATAATTCCAATCTTTATACTCATAGCATTTAAAACAAAATATATATATCAAAAGGCATTTTTTTTATTATAGTGCACGTACAATAACTTGTATTTGAAAATTAGGATTCATAATAATTGAAAATGAAACAGTCTTTAAATATTTTTACAAAATATATTATTGTGTAGCCATCTGCCAATAGGAAAAGCAATCTGTAAAAAAGAAAAGAAAAAGAAAAATGATAATAATAATTATAATAATAATAATAAAAAAAAGACATTCATTTTTTTTTACCTTTTGCTTATAAATTAAAAGTGGGCTATTTTATAAATAGAGAATTGAAAAATCAAGTTTGTAAAATTAAGGCCATGATAGAAGAATCTGATCAACTCATTTCAAGTTGAATATTGTGCCTTACATGTGCGTATTTAGTTTTCATTTCAGCGTAATTGAATTTTGCATGATGTACGTTAGAAATTGTATTTTAAATAGATTGAAAGCGTAAAAGAGGAACCACTGGAAGCGGAATAAAAAAAATGGCTCATTAATAATCTGTCAGAACATACCTTCACTACTTGGTAGGAGGCCGCATGAAAAATGCAGAGTGAAACGGAACATATTTTTGCAGCAGCGTTGGCAAATGCCAGCAATGCTTCATGTTAATTTTATTTAAAATAATGATAGCTTCTGATCTTTTTTTTTTTTATTTTTTTTATTACAACAAGAGCTAACGGAAAAAAAAAACAAAGTAGCTCGCCGCCATCGTCGCCCTTACGGCTGTTACAACATTTACTAATTACTGCAACAGGAATGTACTGAAATTAAGAAGCCAAATTAAAGGAACATCGCAGGCACCAACACAACTTAATGCGGCGCAGTCACGGTAATTTAATTGTGGAATATTGCAGGAAAATACGATCTTTATGAAAAAGGAGACAATGTTCTGTTGGTGAAAACTGCAAAGTAGCTTGTTTTTTTTTTTTATTTAACAAATGAGATTTAAATGTGGATAAAAAAAAAATAGCACAGATATGTTGCCAAAAATTGATCAAATCACTGAAGTGATCACGGTGGTTGGAGTAACCGTTTAGAGAGGTAACATTAAAGATTGGGAGGGGGGGGCAGGACCCGCTAAAAACAACTAAAGAAGACTTATATTAAAAAACTAAAGAGGAATACATTGGTTTGTGATGCTTGACCATATATTTTCACTTTGTTTTATTGGATATTCCTATGTGATTTATGTAATATTTTCGTCTCTGTGTTTACCGATTCTCCTGTCTCTGGGTTTTTTTACGGTCCCTCGTTACACTCCATACTTCATCGGAATTTGCTTATAGCTCCTAAAATAGATACTTTACTTGGCTTTTTTATCAACCTGACAAATGTTTTTATGGCTCAGTGGCTGTACCTCACGACAATTATGTGCATGAATCGTTGATGTGAGCGTATTAAACTTATAAATAAAATAAATGGGAAGCTTTGTATCAACATCAGCAGGTTTGTACGGAGTTTTGTGACCGGGGCGGTAAATCAGATTTTAGCAGCGGTTATTAAAAGAAATACGTGTGCACTAAAAATAACGATACGTATAAAAAATAAAAAAAAAATGCACAGTGTCAGAAAACCGCAATGAATGAAATGATCTGTACAATAAAGCACCTTTTTTTTTTTTTTTTTTTATTAAACAATACATTATGTCAAGACAACAGTGCCAACAATATGAAGAAGCCAGAGTAACATTGCAGATACTTTATAGTTCTTCTTATAATTGATAAAATGTGCACAGCTGGCATTCATTGATCAACATGAACTAAAAGTTTGTGACTGTAATAAATACTTTTTTTTCCCCCTAAAGTAGGCACAAATTATTATTATTTTCCTTTTATTTTTTTAAAAAGAAACTTTCTAACTGATCATCAATTACACTAGTACAACCAGATTCATGATGAGCAAATATGGATCAATAATAATCAATGTATTTAGCCAGGAAGGCTATTACCATAGGAAAGCATTGGATTGGCTGAGATTGTCAATTCCGATGATCTCAGCCAAGGAGCCGGGTTGGGAGGTTGAGCCAAACATCGCCCTGGCCAATCAGCATCTTCTCATAGAGATGTATTGAATTATTGCATCTCTATAGAGAAAGTTCAGTGTCTACATTGTGCAGCACTGACACAGGAAGCACCTATAGTGGCCGTCTGAGTGATTGCCACTGGAGGTGGCCCTAGGCCGTAATGTAAACATTGCCTTTGCTCTACAGGGACTGACTTTCCTCATCAGAACAACTACATTAAGCTGTAGTTGTTCTGGTGACTACAGTGACCATTTAAATGTTTCCCTTGAACTGGGAAGTTTGGCAAACAACTGGCTACAGGTTTCAACTTCCCTCATTCCTGGAATGGAAAGGAACAGTCTTTGGGAAACGGAGAGGCCTTTTTTCTAAAACTGGCTGGGGAACCATGGATGTAGAGGATCATGTAGCGGTCATTCCAACAACCTCTGGACTAATAGACCTCCTTGGTGCAACTTTAGTAAATTCGCTGATATGTTAGTGGGTCAGTTTGCTCCAAATATTTCTAGCTACAGAATTACTTATGGTGAGTTTATGTAAAAAATCTAAAGAATCTCACCACAAGGGACGCACAGTGAAAGAAGGACGAGCAGTGCGGGAATGACAAACAAGATATGCCACCTCTTGGAAGGTAAGCACCGTGCGGGGGTGATTGAAGAAACAAGTTATGAAGTTATGGATTTTTCTTTTTAACAGCAGCAAGCTCGGGAGTCAGTCGAACTTGACAGCTGGGACTTTAATGCAGTAGAGTCACTGCTTTCATGTCTACAACCCCTCCACATTTCAGTGTATTTATTATAAATCAGAGATCAGTTTGTACATCCATAAGGCCTTTTTTTTTGGCAAATTAAGCGTCATGTTCTTAGTCAAGGCAGTTTGTACTCAAAAGGATCATTTTCATAGTAAGCTTTCTGAAGGACGGCAAGACACAATATGATAAATTCATGTTTACCGATTTGGTCTATATACATGGTTGTTTTATCTACAAAATACGTATTGAAAATAAAAAAGGTATAGGAGAAACACAACAAATCCACATTATTTTCAGGAGAGCACTTTAATTACTTTTCACAATCCATTTTACTGCGGTAAACACTACAAGAGGTAAGAGCTGGCACATGGGGCAAAGGCTTCCGAGCCAGATGTTATTTTTGCTCTTATCTGAATGTTTTCTGTGTTCCTGCTATGTACTTTCTACACAGCCTGTGTTTTATACGGGCTAAATGCAAACTTTTATTGTAGCTAATCAGACTCTAACCAGATTCATGATGTGTGGTCTCTGAAATTAAACCATTTGCTTGCCCCCCCCCCCAAACACTGCCGGCATGCTTTTATGCCCTGTATGAAAAGCAACCTTGAGACGTTTGGCCCACACACGCATCCAGAATGTAACTGACGATCTAAAGGACTCCAAATTAAAATGTTTCGAGCACTGGGCTAACTTTATTAAAACGATACTTTAAGGTGATTAATAAATATAGATATATTTTTTTTTTAATTGGGAAGAAAAACACATGAATACACCACTACTAAATATATCACCATTCATTAAGAGGTTTATTCTTTTAACTTGGTTACTGCTGAGATAAGCGATCAGTAGGGACTGTCTCTTGGAACCCCAGATGTTTGTGAATTATACTTCCCAGTATCCTCAACCAGCTTTCAATCATAGGAAATACATCTCACATACTTCTAGTCGGCCGGGGGAATCCATCACATTCTAGCAAGAAGCAGTGATGATGTCTCAAATTGAACCGATTATTTGGGGTCACGACTGAAGGACAGAATTGGTCTGAGAGCAATGCGGATAACACTGTGCAAGGCATGATTCTTAGAACTGCTTCCCCTAAGCCAGCATCAATAGCTCCCATCCTTCTTCCGAGGACTGAAAATCCACCATGATTACATAATGGGGAAGATGGATTTTTTTTTCTCAGCTGGATAATCACTTATTCCATCCATCAAAAAAATTAGATCACCAGGCTACAGACGGTGTCAATGTGATAATACTTTCTAGTTCTGAATGCAATTATACTCTTAGGGTTCATCTGGCCTTTGGTAATGCATATTAATTTATTAAGCACTGTCAACAGGCTTAACGCAGGGCTCAGATTTAACGATGGATCTGAAAAGCTGCTCCAGTCACTCTCACTGCCTTTTTGGTTTTAACCCACTCAAGCTCTTAATAACATGTGCCGAGGTCAGCGTGGTGCCACAGATATCCCCTGTCGTGACTAGGGTACTTCAACCAGAACACCCCAATAATGATGTGACCAGTCATGCATTCTGGAGGTGTTAATGCCATCACAGCAATAAGACTGTCACCTGGGGGGATAACTCACTGGGGATGGAATATGGTACTAAGCAGCCTGCAATCCTAAGGAATACAATGCTAAGCAGGCTGCAATCCTAAGGAATACAATGCTAAGCAGCCTGCAATCCTAAGGAATACAATGCTAATCAGTCTGCAATCCTATGGAATACAATGCTAAACAGCCTGCAATCCTAAGGAATACAATGCTAAGCAGCCTGCAATCCTAAGGAATACAATGCTAATCAGCCTGCAATCCTAAGGAATACAACGCTAATCAGCCTGCAATCCTAAGGAATACAATGCTAATCAGCCTGCAATCCTAAGGAATACAATGCTAATCAGCCTGCAATCCTAAGGAATACAATGCTAAGCAGCCTGCAATCCTAAGGAATACAATGCTAAGCAGCCTGCAATCCTAAGGAATACAATGCTAAGCAGCCTGCAATCCTATGGAATACAATGCTAAGCAGCCTACAATCCTATGGAATACAATGCTAAACAGCCTGCAATCCTAAGGAATACAATGCTAAGCAGCCTGCAATCCTAAGGAATACAATGCTAAGCAGCCTGCAATCCTAAGGAATACAACGCTAATCAGCCTGCAATCCTAAGGAATACAATGCTAATCAGCCTGCAATCCTAAGGAATACAATGCTAAGCAGCCTGCAATCCTAAGGAATACAATGCTAAGCAGCACACTATTAAATAGCCTAATATCCTAAACTGTGCATTACTAAACGGCCTGCAATCCTATACAGTGCACTACTAAACTGTTTGCAACCATATTAATTGCTGACAATCCTATGGAGCGTGCTAATATACAGCCATCAATCCTAAAACCTACACAAATTTACAAACCTAATAAAAAGAGAATGCAATCCTTTTTACATTTCAATCCAAGGGGTGCACAACTAAATTCCCAGTACTCTTTAAGAGCTTTCAGTCCAAACATATGGACTAATGAAGAGCTTGAAAACATTGTAAACTTAAAGAGATACTACAAGTATCAAAACAACTTTAGCTCAATTAAGCAGTTTAAGTGTACAGATCATGCCCCTGCAGTCTCACTGCTACATTCACTGCCATTTAGGACTTAAATCACTTTTGTTTCTGTTTACGCAGCCCTAGCCACACCTCCCCTGTCTGTGACTGACACAGCGTGCATGAAAACAAAATCGTTTTATTTGAAATCAGATGTTAACTTGAATTAGAAGTTTTTATCTCCTGCTCTGTAAATTGAAGTTTAATCAAACACAAGAGGCTCTTGCAGGGTTTAGAAGGCTATTAACACAGCAGGATATTAAACAAAACGTGCAAAAAAGTCTAAATATTAGACCGCACGTTACAGGAAATGTTTAGGAAAGCTGTGCAAGTCATCTAGGTCACATAAAATGGAGCAGTAGGGAGAGGGAGAGGGGGGAAAGAGAGAGAGAGGGGGGAAAGAGAGAGAGAGGGGGGAAAGAGAGAGAGAGGGGGGAAAGAGAGAGAGAGGGGGGAAAGAGAGAGAGAGGGGGGAAAGAGAGAGAGAGGGGGGAAAGAGAGAGAGAGGGGGGAAAGAGAGAGAGAGGGGGAAGAGAGAGAGAGAGAGAGAGAGAGAGAGAGGGGGGAAGAGAGAGAGAGGGGGGAAAGAGAGAGAGAGGGGGGAAAGAGAGAGAGAGGGGGGAAAGAGAGAGAGGGGGAAGAGAGAGAGAGAGAGAGAGAGAGAGAGAGAGAGATCAAACACAGAGATCTACCAACTGTATGTAGTTTGGCTTGTATAAAAAAGCCTTGGGAAATCCTGATATGTAGTTTATTACAGAGAGATGGATTTCACGGATAATCAAAGACAAAAACAGTAACCTGAATGGAGTCTCCAGTGCGTAAAATAATTCTCATACACCATGGGGCTTATGGACATATAACTGCGCAAGTTCTACAACGAAGAATGATGTATATGATCATATGTCCATGCACTGATATAGTATTTTTAATGATGTATCAATTGACTATGTGCAAGAACAACAAGGAACACAGCTGAAATACTTACCAATCTCTCATTGTGACTTTACATAGAGTGTAATATATGCAATGGCAAATATAGGATGGCAGGGGGTTTAATGTATTTAATGCAATTAAATTATTTTATGAAAATGGAGCATTTTAGTGCTATTTTTTTTAAGCATCACCTGGGGCAAATGGAGAGAACTATATATATATATTAAAAAAGGTCTAACTGAACAGCGGTGGAAAGTTCTAAAAATAAATAAATACAAAAGGTGAAAATATCATGTAAACCAACAGAATAGTCAGGAAGCTTCTAAATGTTTATACAGTGATTGCATCATGTTGTGAATTTTCTCCCTTTATTTTTGTTTCTTCCAACAAATGTTATAAATAATCAAAAGTCTCTAAAAAAACAACATGACTCTTCTGTTTTGGTGCTCTGCTCCCTACTTCCTGTGAGTAGAAAAGAGTGGGAATACTATAGGGTCAGGATCACAGACTAGTATTCCTGACCCTATAGTGTTAAAACCATCATCTAGCCTCCGCATCCCCTCTTGCCCCCTGATTTGCTTACTTGGCTGACATCATCAGAAGTGATTCTCTGAGCCAATCACAATGCTTCCCCATAGGATTGGCAGGGACTGTCAATGAGGCAGATCAGGGGCAGAGCCAACACAAGCCAAACACAGCCCTGGTCAATCAGCATCTCCTCATAGAGATATATTGAATCAAAGCATCTCTATAAGGAATGTTCAGTGTTTCTATGCAGAGGGTGGAGAGAATAAATGTCAGTCACTGTGCAGCACTGCCCCAGGAAGCACCTCTAGTACCCATATGGAGTTATCCCTAGGCTGTATTGTAAACACTGCATTTTCTCTAAA
The DNA here is from genome assembly GCF_036172605.1 of Pelobates fuscus. NCBI lineage: Eukaryota > Metazoa > Chordata > Amphibia > Anura > Pelobatidae > Pelobates > Pelobates fuscus. Next base: position 154,606,756 of record NC_086325.1, on the reverse strand, counting down.
AATACAGTGTTTACTACAAAAAGCTTGAAGGAAATGTTTCTACTCACCAGAACAAATACAATAAGCTGTGGTTTTTCTGGTGACTATTTAAAAATGTAGGCAAAAAAAAGTGAGAATTTGCAAGATGTTTAAAATCATTTCTCTGATCTAGCTATTTTATTGACAAAGATGCACATTCATTAAATTCAACATCGCTAAGTTGTCAGGGCTTAAAAAGATGTAAGTCTTTGTTAAAAGAAATACTATGAGATTTTCAGTCATTAGTTGCAGGCCAGGTTTTCTATATCGATTACAATTATCATTAATTGCTCCACTAAGGGGGTCATCTATTTTATCTCATATGGTAACTGTGGCAACTGTGATTTACAGCATGTGGAGTAAACAAAGTGATAACTGGACACACTGATACCTCAACGTATTTATAGAACAGTATCTAATAAGGCAAAACAGACCCTGGTATGTAGACACTGTGGGGGAGGTAATTTATTTAATTTCTAATTTCAAGGCACAAACGTGTTTTAATCAAAAGAGGGGGTGATCTAGTTCTGCTTCTCAATTAGTGGTAAGTCCTTAGGTTGAGAGTTACCCTAAGGACAAGATCTCTAAATGAATTTTGAGACGGACCTGTACATATATTTAGACATTTATTATATATTTTTTAAATATCACTGCTGTATTTTTTATGTGAGAACATAGTGATAATGTGTGCTATAATTGGTTTTACCCAGATTGTGACTTTAAAGAATTACAAAAGGCACCATAACAATTCAATTAAAATTAAGTTGTTATGGTACCCGGAGGTACATGGCGCTGACCCCCCTTTAGGGGTTGCTGTTCACAAATGGTTTAACCCCAAAGTTTCCTCCCCGGCGATTGATCGCTTTGCCCCCTCTAACATCTGCCTGGTAAAAAGTTTGAAAACAGAAGCCTAGGACAGCAATCAGTGGTCTCTTTTCACAAAACAGTCAGAGTAAAATACGTATGTTTCTCAAAACGTGTGTGAAAGGACAGCCACTGATTGGCTGAGAGAGGCAGCTCGCCACTCTAAGTCAATCAACAGCGCCCCTGCCCACGGCTTCCGTTTGCAAGCAGGTGTTGTCCTTCTGTGGGATTATTTTAACTGATAGATTGTGGGTAAATTAACAGACATATCTCCCAACATTTCAAATTGACAAAGGGGACGCTTTAATTTTACTGGTACGAGAAATCGTAGGTGACATACTGATAGAAATTCATGCAACTAAAATGTAATATAAAACAAGAACAATGTATCTTATTACACAGACTGATTTCTAAACACATTTATTATAGTTTAACCCCTTAAGGACCAAACTTCTGGAATAAAAGGGAATCATGACATGTAATGTGTCCTTAAGGGGTTAAAGGCACATTACTGGGAGTATTATTGCTGTGGAGCTCTGTTATACACTCAGACACATTACTGGGAGTATTATTGCTGTGGAGCTCTGTTATACAATCAGACACCTTACTGGGAGTATTATTGCTGTGGAGCTCTGTTATACACTAAGACACATTACTGGGAGTATTATTGCTGTGGAGCTCTGTTATACACTCAGACACATTACTTGGAGTATTATTGCTGTGGAGCTCTGTTATACACTCAGACACATTACTGGGAGTATTATAGCTGTGGAGCTCTGTTATACACGCAGACACATTACTGGGAGTATTATTGCTGTGGAGCTCTGTTATACACGCAGACACATTACTGGGAGTATTATTGCTGTGGAGCTCTGTTATACACTCAGACACACCAACAATATGGAGCTCCTAGAAAAGAGGGACAGATGGCTCAGCTTGGCTGGGGTCTCGCAGTTGCTTCCCACCTTGGAACAGGGTCCTGGATCCAGCTTCCATTGATCAAAGCTCTCCTGCAGAGAGTACAGCTGTGTAGTGACTATAGCTGCCAAGTGATTAGAGCTCTGGAGTGAGTATAGCCTTCCTCCACAGACATTAGCCGAGACTTAATGCTGGGAGTGAACAAACTTTATTATGGGCCACACACGGCCTTTTATGCATAGGCCCCTACATGGGATTTCTCATACAAACATACAAGGTTTTTCGTCCCATTATTCCTCTGTGCCTGAGAGATAATTGTGTAAGAAAAAAAAACTCAATTATCTCTCAGGTACAGAAAATCTACAGTATTTTACACCCAAAACAGATATAATATTACAAGGGAAAAAGTGCTCAGATCCCACGAACACAGCCGAATAGCCACCAGGGGAAAAGTTTTGACTGACCGCACCCGAGACGCCTGCCCAAAATATAGCTCCAGGAGAAAGGTGATGGTGGTCGGTCTTTTTCGGAAGTCCAAAACCGAATAAAACACTGAAGGTATACTATGGCTGTTAGGTAGAGATTGCTCTCCTAGTTCATGCGAACAATCCTACCGAACAGCGCTCTCCTGGCGTGTGTATCAAAGAAGCAGGCGTTAGTCTAAGTTCAGCTGTGTTCGCTAGTTTGTATGTGCGATTTTAGTTCCATACACTCGACGTCCGAACACCACTGCCTGCGTTTGTGCGCCAAGATGGCCGCCAACTCAGTTCCCACGTGTTCGTGCATTTGAACAGCGGCCACCCAGCCGAACACTTAGGATACATAATGTGAAAATAATGATGGAGGTGTCAGGAGAGGTTAATAGGGGTTAACAAGCCCAGAGGTGTTCCGCAATTTGTGCGTTTGTTCAGTTCCCGAACTGAAAAGGTAAAACTCACACATCAAATAGTTTAAGGCTTCGGTTACAGGGCAAACCTGTATCTTGGCGCAGAAGGCATGGGTGAACCCTGCATCACGTGCTGATCAGTGGGATTGTGAAGTCTGGGGGGGGGGGTTCGCCACCCCAGAACCCAAGCCTAAACTACCCTACCAAGCCTTTAAAAAGTTTGCAGATGCGGAAGAAGGCATAGATGACTTTTTGCAGGACTTTGAGCGCCTCTGCCTTTTACATGAGATTACCCCAGCAGACCGGGTTCCCCTCCTGGCTGGGAACCTCACGGGAAAAGCTGTGGATGCTTACCGAGCTGTGCCCGAGGAGGACAAGCGGAACTATCACGCTGGGAAACAGGTCCTGTTGACGAAGTATGCCATCACCCCAGGGGCATACCGCCGAAAGTTCAGAGAACTGAAAAAGGGGTCCCAAGACTCCAACGCTGAGTGGGCTTGCCGTCTGAACAAGGCAGCCCAAAGCTGGGTACAGACCCAGCATGCGAAGAGTTCACCAGTTCACCTCCCGTGCCGCCACCCCACCCCGAGGCTCTATGCCTCCTGCACCAACCCCGAGGGCCCCAAGCCGGGCAGCCGGTCGGTGTCACCAGTGGGGCCATTACAAGAGGGATTGCCCCAGATGAGGGACCGGTCCGCATGGATCCGCCAGGTGCAGGGTCTGTAAGATTCCGGAGCCACTTTGACCCTTGTGTAGCACCAGCTCGCCTCAGAGGAACAATTGCGGTCCGAGTAGCGGGGGGAAGAGATCACCACCTGCCCACAGCCTGGGTCCATCTCGATTGGTGCGCCAGGAACCGGATAGTGGAGGTCGGGCTCATGAAAAATCTACCCGCCGATGTGTTGCTGGGCAATGACCTGGGCCAGCTCACTTCCACCTACGTCCCCACCAATGAACCTGAGTTCCAGTGACGACCACACTCCGAGACTCAGGTAGGCACACGCAACCATCCTCATGCCCCAATTTCCCATAGCCATCCCAGGAGTACACAATCCCGTGCCAGTCCCCCAGTCATCCTATTCCCCGTGGCCCTTCTCCTACCCAGGCACCCTTACCCTTGGATACCCCTGCTGAGTTTGGGAGGGAGGTCGTGTCCAACCCTTCCCTAAAGTAAAAAAAAATTTAAATGCTTACATTTTTATTGGATCTGTGTAAACCAAGACCACAAAAGTTTGCATACCCTGGCAGAAAATGTGAAAATTTGGCAGATATTGAAAATATGTCAGTTGTGCAAAAAAAATATTTTATTGAAGGACAGTGATCATATGAGGCCATTTATTATCACATAGTTGTAACGCCTTTTTAAATCATAATGATAACAGAAATCACCCAAATGGCCCTGATTAAACGTTTACATACCCTTTAATGTTTGGCTTTGTTACAGACACACAAGGTAACACACACACCTGTTAAAATAGCAATTAAAGGTTAATTTACCACACCTGTGGCTTTTTTAATCGCAATTAGTGCCTGTGTACAAATAGTCAATGAGTTTGTTAGCTCTCATGTGGATGCACTGAGGAGCAGAAAAGAACTGTCAAAAGACCTGTGTAACAAGGTAATGAAACTTTAGAAAGATGGAAAAGGATATGAAAAGATATACAAAGCCTTGAAAAAGACAGTCAGTACTGTTCAATCATTTATCAAGAAGTGGAAAATTCAGGGATCTGCATTCTTCTGCACAAAGGCTGTGCATGGGACGCATTTGGGCTTTCCAGCATGACAATGACCCCAAGCATAAGGCCAAGCTGACCCTCCAGTGGTTACAGCAGAAAAAGGTGAAGGTTCTGGAGTGACCATCACAGTCTCCTGACCTTAATATCATCGAGCCACTCTGGGGAGATCTCAAACGTGCGGTTCATGCAAGACGACCAAAGACTTTGCATGACCTGGGAGCAGTTTGCCAAGACGATTGGGCAGCAATACCACCTGCAAGAATTAGGGATCTTATAGACAACTATTACAAAAGACTGCACTCTGGCATTCATGCTAAAGGGGGCAAAACACAATATTAAGAACTAAGGGTATGCAAACTTTTTTTTTTTTTGCCATGTTTTGTTTTATGATTGTGCCATTCTGTTATAACCTACAGTTGAATATGAATCCCAGAAATAAAAGAAATGTGTTTTGCCTGGTCATGTTTGTTTTCTTTAAAAAAATGGTACATGTATTACCTATTCTCAAATACCCTCAAAATGGTATGCAAACGTTTGAGCACAACTGTATACCATTTACGATCCAAAATGCTGGCAAATTTCCCCTGCATATTCATTTGGCCTTTTTGGGCCTTCTCAAAAGGATGTAGCTCATACCCCTATAGGTACAGCGAGCACTGGGTCCGCTACGGGGTGTCCTCTTATTTCTGAAAGTAGATTATAACTGCAGCTAATAGTAAAAACAAACACTGCAGATACAAGGCTTCCCCTCAGAGCTGTCAATCATGCAACCGGAACTTGAAGCTCCAGACAGCTTATATCAATTTTATTCAACTTTTACAAGTCCGCAATTTTTTGCGGTCTACAATTTCAAATTCTCTGAGAGTGGCAGATCACTAAGATCTACTTTTAAAACTGGCAAATTCTATCCCAAATCTAGTTTAACCCCTTAAGGACACATGACATGTGTGACATGTCATGATTCCCTTTTATTCCAGAAGTTTGGTCCTTAAGGGGTTAAAAAAAGAAAAAAAATACTTTGAGGGGTCTGTTTTCTGTGATTTAAAAATCAGATATCTACAAATATTAATCGTCCGTGCTTTGTGCGTATCATTGCCTTGGCTACATAAAGTCCCAAATCATAGTAAACTACTAACGAAAAAAAATAAAGAATGATTTTTTTTAAAAATACTGATAACACTAATTAATATGTTCAATGGCAATAATTAAAAATTTTTACAATTACAATTTTTTTTTTTTTAATTATATAGCATTACGGCATTAAAAAATGCATGCTGTATACTAATTGAAGAAAGTAATTATCGTAATTTTTCTCTTCGTAGAACTTTAATTTGGCAAAACAGCATCTTTAATAAGTAGTAATTAAGAAAAAAAAAAAAATGACTAAATTGAAAGCACAAGTTATAAATAATTTAAATTATAATGCAAGCAGAAGCAATAAAGAAAGTAAGAAGACTTTTTGTTCTCAAGTTTTTGACAAGCCGGAGGGCTTATTTACTAAACTAAACATTATGGCGTTATCTGGTTTGCAAATTTAGGCTAAAATGGACAAGGAGGAGGTTTTTCCAGTACAGGTATTTAGGTCTAATTAACCTCCACGGACAAGGTAGATCAGGCTTCCCCAAACTCTGGCCCTTCAGATGTTGCTGAACTACAACTCCCATGATTCTCAGCCTCGCTATTTCATTTATAGAATCGTGGGAGTTGTAGTACAGCAACATCTGGAGGGCCGGAGTTTGGGGAAGCCTGGGGTAGATGCACAATTTAAGGCTTGAAATATTTAAAGCTATTTTGGTCTAAAATGTGAAATACTATACCCAATTCTACACACTGCCCGGCTTAGCTTATAACTAACTCCATTAGAATTGACTCATTCACAGTATAAATAGGTGTAGAACGGGGGTGTCAAATCCTGGTTGTGAAATCGGAATACACATCAATATTTCAGGTGAACATCGTCGACACCCAATCTACATCCAATGTACGCTTATATATTCATTTGACAAATCTGAAAACTCTTGTAGGATTCAGAACTCGAAGACGGGCAGTGTTTTTCACTAAAACGCCGTATTTGATGGAAGTAAACATCATATACAAGAACACAGGCTGACAAAACTAGCTATGAGTTAGCTTGCCTAAATGTGGCAATTCAATTCACTACTTTTGGAGTTTAGCAAATAACCCTGAGATTTTGGTGTTTCGCTCACACACATTAAAGGAACAAAAAATATTTGTCCATTTGATGATTTTGTGCAAAATTAACAAAAAAAAAACCTGGAGGAAACAGATTTGCTCTGAATCTCCACTCAAGGCCGCCATATTTTATTCTCATCTCCTGGATCCCGCCTCTGCCAGGATTTGAATGACCGTTGTATTCTTTCACATGTTTGAATTCAAATAGGCAATCAATTAAAGATCCAGCGTGCACATAAATAGGTCATCGGCATCAATTGCGATAAGGTGTTTAGGAAGAGGTCAGTTGGATCATTAGCAGTTACGCTGACTTTGCATAATATCTGTTTTATGATCAAATATTGAAGCAAATGGAATTTTTAAGGGCATTTAAATACAAAGAAATTCCAATGCAACAATTGCACTTGTCAGTGAACTGAAAACTTAAAAAAATAATTTAGGCCATAATAGCTTACCGTATATACTCGAGTATAAGCCGACCCGAATATAAGCCGAGGCCCCTAATTTTACCCCAAAAAACTGGGAAAACTTAATGACTCGAGTATAAGACTAGGGTGGGAAATGCAGCAGCTACTGGTAAATTTCTAAATAAAATTAGATCCTAAAAAAATTATATTAATTGAATATTTATTTACAGTGTGTGTATATAATGAATGCAGTGTGTGTGTATGAATGCAGTGTGTGTGTATGAGTGCAGCGTGTGTGTATGAGTGCAGCGTGTGTGTATGAGTGCAGCGTGTGTGTATGAGTGCAGCGTGTGTGTATGAGTGCAGCGTGTGTGTATGAGTGCAGTGTGTGTGTGTATGAGTGCAGTGTGTGTGTGTATGAATGCAGTGTGTGTGTGTATGAATGCAGCGTGTGTGTATGAATGCAGCGTGTGTGTATGAATGCAGCGTGTGTGTATGAATGCAGCGTGTGTGTATGAATGCAGCGTGTGTGTATGAATGCAGCGTGTGTGTATGAATGCAGCGTGTGTGTATGAATGCAGCGTGTGTGTATGAATGCAGCGTGTGTGTATGAATGCAGCGTGTGTGTATGAATGCAGCGTGTGTGTATGAATGCAGCGTGTGTGTATGAGTGCAGCGTGTGTGTATATGAGTGCAGCGTGTGTGTATATGAGTGCAGCGTGTGTGTATATGAGTGCAGCGTGTGTATATGAGTGCAGCGTGTGTATATGAGTGCAGCGTGTGTGTATGAGTGCAGTGTGTGTATATGAGTGCAGTGTGTGTATATGAGTGCAGTGTGTGTGTGCAGTGTGTATGTGAGTGTGTGCAGTGTGTGTGCAGTGTGTGTGAGTATGTGTGCAGTGTGTGTATGAGTGCAGTGTGTGTGATCAGTGTGTATTTTAATATTTTTTTATTGTTATTTTTTATTATTTTATTATATTTGTAATATTATTTTTTTACTTATTAATATTTTATTATTTAGATTTTTTTTTTTCGTCCCCCCTCCCTGCTTGATACATGGCAGGGAGGGGGGCTCTCCTTCCCTGGTGGTCCAGTGGCTTTGGCAGTTCAGTGGGGGGGAGAATGGGGGCTGCGGGGGCTGCAGAGATCTTACTTACCTCTCCTGCAGCTCCTGTCAGCTCCCTCCTCCTCCGCGCCGTCCATTCAGCTCTTCTGTCAGCTCACATTGTAAGTCTCGCGAGAGCCGCGGGAATTAGAGAGTTATCTACTAAGCGGCTGCAAGAGAAGTGCCGAAGTCCCGAAATTCCCAAGTACCGAATTTCTGACTGCCAAGCCGAACCAAAAAGATTCCCCATGCACATCCCTAGTTAAAACACTTAAAGGTAAGACATCAGGAGTATTGAGATTAAGTTATTACGGTGCCCTAATGGTTGCTTTAAAGGAACGCTATAGAGTCACTAACAAAAATGTATATTCGTGACCCTATAGTGTTAAAAACACCTTCATCCCCCTTAAATAATTAAAAAAACAGACCGCATTTCCAGCGCTGCGCTTGCTCTGCCCCAATCCGCCTCTCCTTGGCTGACATCATCAGGATTGATGATCTCAGCCAAGCAGACAGGCAGGCAGCGTAGCCAAACGTTGCTATGTCCAATCAGCATCTTCTCATGGAGATGCACTAAATCAATGCACCTCTATGGGGAAAGTTCAGTGTCTCCATGCAGAGGGCGGAGACACTGAATGTCAGTCACAGTGTGCAGCACTGCCACAGGAAGCACCTCTAGTAGCCATCTGAGGAGTTCTTTGAAAATGTAGTGTTTAAAAAGTCTGCAGGGACAGGCTATACATTAAGCTGTAGTTGTTCTGGTGACTATAATGTTCCTTTAATGGTGCATTTTGGTTTTCAATACAATGAATTGTTTAACCTATGGAAGGTTTATATTTACCTTTGAATAAAAAACATTGTATATCTCTGTTGCTTAACACCCAGTTTTGTGACTTATTAAAAATTGCTGGCCACATTTCATACCTGCTGGTAAAATTAATAGATGAAAAAAAAAAAAAAAAAAAAAAAAAAAAAAAAAAAAACTATTGTAGAAGACTCTTATTCCATATATCTGGTTTAACATATTAGTGATAGACACATTACATAAATCACAAAAATGTGACTACACTGCCATCTACAGGTCATATAACTAGCTGCAGGGAAACCAAACACAGGCCCCAGCCATTGCTGAACTGTAACATTCCTAATGCTTGGAGAGCACTATTCATTGCTAAGCAGACGGAGAGCTACCTTGAAACCATCCTGAAGTAAATGTGCAAGGAGTGATCGTTACAAAGCTAACTGAACCTCAATTATGCCAAAATAATGAAAAGGGCACCTCCTGCTTATTTTGTGAATGTGCTGCATTTTCCTGGTGTCATGAACAGGTTTGCATGCTGGAACATGGGAAAGACATGGGGAAGGAAGAGAGTTAGCAGCAATGGGAATTGGTACTAGTGACAAAGCGAAAGAAGGGGTTCAATGACGTTAACTCAAGTCACAACAGGAATAATAAAGACATTGGGGAACAGTAAGTGACATGGCAAATGCGGGATGTTAAAAGGACGTTCCGCTGCCAAAATACAAAATCAATTAGAAAAGAAACAAATATCGCTATTTTGTTTAGTAGATACACCCCTAAAGAAAACATGCATGCATTTAATTATGCAAAACAGTTGACTAAAGTTGCAGATTTCTTGTCTGCAGCTTTTGCAAGCCCTCCCCTTCTAACCCCGCCCAGACTTTCTGTGTCTGTCCAATCACAGATTGCTCAATGAGAAGTCTTTGCAAGCAATTGCTCTGGGCAATTGCCCAGTAACAGGACAGGCTGTCTGAATGACAACCAAGGGGTATAACACAGTTCATTTAGAACAGTCCCAATTACTGTAGAAATCTGCCCTTTATGTAAAATGTAAAAAAAAGTGGACACGCTCTTCACACATAACAAACTTCAGCAAGCTAAAGTGCTATTGGAATGGAGTGTTCCTGTAAGGAGAGAGACAGTTTAGGGCAATGAGAATAAATGGGTCAGTGACATAGGGAAAATAAGAAAGCCAGTAGCCAGAGGATAAGTTAGCATTGCTAAGGGGTGGGTGAGGGGTGGCAATCACATGGGGAAAGAATAGTTTTGGAGTGAAGATGCTTGTGGTCAGGGTGAATGGGCACATTTTCATTGTGAATGATCATGCTCAGGAGGTTAAAGTGCGTGTATTACTGGTGAATGGGAAGATTCTCCTGAGTCCCAGGATGAACTGGTTGAAAAATGTAATCTGGAAAAATTCTCCAAGCCTCCTACACTTTCTATTTGATAATTTTGTCCTAACATTCAATTCGATTCAATTACAATTATTTATATAGTGCAAGCATATTCCACGGCGCTGTACAATAGGTAAAAAAAACACTAAATTCTTACAAAACATGACGGACATACTGGAACAGTAGGTGAAGAGGGCCATGCCCAAACGATCTAACAATCTCCATACAGATAATTTGTGGATAATCCTGTCTGTATCAGGGCAAGTGGCAGATTTTCCACTCTCAGTGTGAATAAGGTTGAATGCCCTGGCACGAAAAAAAAATTAGCAAGGGTACCGTTAAAACGTCAGGGTTTTTTTTTTTTTTTACTTAATCACTTAATGCATTATTTACGAATCACATCAGGAATAAGAATTAAATTCACTTTATGAAACCATTTATGCCTTTTGTAATCTGCTTTAACCCCTTAAGGACCAAACTTCTGGAATAAAAGGGAATCATGACATGTCACACATGTCATGTGTCCTTAAGGGGTTAATATTACATCCATTCCTGGGATTTCTAGCTGAAAAAATAGGGGAAACGGTGGGGATACATAAAATCATTACTTACAGCACACATTGCTGTTACTGTCTATTTTAATTTGTGATAGCTTCTACTTGTTTTATCAGCAATGATGAACAGGAATCTGCAGGGATCAGACCAATTACCCCTTCAGCATTTTTATCAATGTAAACCTGACACACGGAGTGTTAACAGGCTCCTTTATGTGAGTAAGAAATATTTTTTTTTTTATGTAAACCCCAAGCCGGCTTATTCAGAGTAGCAAACAGCATAGGGCAATAGTGGATTACAAAAAAAGAAGTCCCACTGCACAACATATAAGTATATAAAATGTCAATTAAATTAATTAAATCATTAAAAATAACTTTCCATAGAAAGAGTGCTTAAATACCAATATATATCCTAATCACAATGAGCATACACTGATCTGCACAAATCAATACAAAGGTACATCTGTATATAAAGTTACCTAAAGAAAGTGCCAGGAGCCACTGAAACAACAGTCAACGTTTTGGCTATAAAGCCTTTATCAAAGGTAAGTATCCTAGACTCTGAAATCTCTAATACAGCTCCTAGCTAATAAAAATAGTGGTAAGCCCTCCCATAAATTGCCCAATGAGCCATCCCTGTTGTTAAGTAACTGATAAACAAAAAAGGGTCGGTATAACTCCACCATGGCAGCAAATATCTATCTCACATGCGCACATGAGATCATACAAGAAGGGTCTCCCTCACCTCTCTAACAAAATAATGTTGTTTAAATCGAGGTCTAAGCCACGTTCTGTCACAAGTAGTTGTATTCCCGGCCACCATTGTTCCTGCATATAACGAATATCTTAAAGGAACATAGTCTATAAATGAATCACAAAGAGACAAACAGCATGGACCGCGCATGTGCATATTCTGACAATACAAAAACAGCATAGCAATTCAATATTGAAGTACATAAGATATTGCATTGAATGCGCAAAGTAAAAATGAGCTTCAGATAGGCTTTTCCCTTTCAGCGTATTGATTTATTTTCTTTACAGGTTGAAGAATAGACCAGTTTTTGAAACAATGTTAGGTTTTTGTTCTTCGCACGCAAACAAGCCTCTGATGTGTAGCCAAAACAGAGTCGTCTTTAAATGGTTATTTGAACTAAAGCTGTCTTGCTTTGAAGAATCAAACAACTGATCGTGGTTTCTTTGTGTTTCCAATTTCCTTGCACTATGCAGCTCTACGTCTCTTTACATTATGTCCCTTAGTAACACGATCACCATTGTCACAAACAACATCCACTTCTCACAAAGAAGCAGGGATGGCTCTGTTTATGGGATGGCTGAAAGGCTGGATAGACCGGCATACAGACCGACAGAGGCACAGAAACAGACAACACATCAGCTGGGTGTATACTAAACAATCATTCAAACATAACAAGAGAATACACAGCTTTCATGCCAAAGACATAAGCAAGGGATACATGGTTGTAGAGAATATCGTGAGTTTCTGGTTCATTCAGCAAGTGAGATTTTCAGTAAATATAGAGGAGAGCAGCAGTAGCAAGAATCAGCTGTATAAAAGGTCACCCACCATAAAGGCTGTGTACATCAATAATGTATATAAAATGCCAAGTTATAGTACATGTCCACATTAATAAAAGACAAGAAATACATCTAATCTATCAAAGTAGGAAATCAAAAGAAACTGCAGTAATAAAACAGGAGACACTGTAAAGAAAGAGGCCGGAAAAAAACAAGTAAAATTGGAAGATAATGTAAAGGTGAGAAGTAGAAGCTAACATAGCCCAAATAAGCAGAGATAAAACCATTTGGATGGATGAGACCATCACAAACCAAGTATAAATATGACCAATCCATACATTCAAAGAACCCCCATAATCACATTCGCAGGGTTTAATCAAACATGACCGAACGGTTTACATCCAATAATGCCAGATACAGGAGCAAGGAAAGGAGGATCCCACGACCATAATAATAATAATAATAATAATAATAATAATACCAGCTTGAAAATCGATGGAGACAGCTCATGGAGCTGATGTATCAAATAATACAATTGTAAAGGATTTTCTTCTGAACAAACTCTTGAATTTCTCAGAGGTGGTGCTGATGTATTTATCAAAATATAGCCATAATACAGAATAAGGAACAATGCACTAGGGAGAGACCGATTTTCGGTTCCGTCGATTATTAGAGCCGATATTCAGAATTTTACCGATAATCAGTATCGGTGTTGTAATTTGCCGATATTACTGATAACTTACTCACCTCTCCCAGTCAGTACATGTCTTTTGCATCCGGAAACTCTAGCCGTCAGCCAATGAAGCACGGTATCGTGACCTCACGTCACCCATTTCTACGAGTTCCCACATGCGGGGCTCAGCTGAAAGCAGGCAGGCGAGACCATGAATGATCTAGTGCAATGTACTGGGCTGGTTGACCGAGTGATAGGAGTGTGATTGCGGTCAGCAATCAAACTCCTATCAGTAAAAACACTCTACATGCTGGGATTTCGGTGATCCCAGCATGTAATGGCTGCCTGAGGTGATAGGAGTGTGATTGCTGTCAGCATGTTCGGTCAATGCCAGATTTCTATAGAAATTGTGTTACTTTTTCAAAACTTTAAATGTAGGGAATATCGGCAGCATTTTTCGGCAATCAGCCTGAAAGGTGACTGATAACTGGCATCGGCTCTGTAACAATTATATCGGTCAATCACTACAATGCACACACACACAAAATATATACACTTTTTTTACAAGGTTACTAAAAAAATTACTTATCTTTCCAAACAAATATGTGAATTTGGTTACACCACTGACCACATGAAAGAATTTAGTCTACAAGAACTGTTTAAACAGTAAGTATTGCAGTGGTCATGTTTAAAATCAGCATAGGATATCGGGGTACTTTAACATAGTGGTGGGCTTAACACGATATGGCCGTATGGTATAACCATAATGCTTGCTAAGATAGGTGATTTTGAAGTAATGTTGCCTGCTTTAAAAGTATATATTTTTGAGTGTGCACTGTTCCTTAGTCTGCATTCTGTTTGCGTGTTTTTACTTTTACATACACCTTTTAATCGGCCAGATCTTATTCCGGCTTAATAAAGACCCCCGTAAGGTCAAAACGTTACCACAAATTGATAGAACCAAATAAACTAATTTTATAGAAGAAATGTCACTTTGTTATATTATCAGTATGATGGAACTGGACATCCTCCCCCAAGCGGGTGCTCACCAAATTTTGGTTTACACCCATTACCAACCTGAGCAGCAAAGAGGTGAAATTCTTCAGGAAGGATCCACGACTGGGGGTAAAAGTTGTATTCCTCCGGGAAGAGCTCTTGCATGGTTCTCACTGCTCTGCTGAGGTTAATTTTCCGAACCATTTCAGCCATACCTCAAAAGAAAATACACACAGTGAAAACCCTGCGCATGCACACTTTACGTGTCCTCTCAGATAATCATGTTACAGCTCCATTCGCTTCCCTGGGCAGTAGTAATGGACGGTGGGTGTTAAACAAACAATCATACTATCAGTTCTGAGATCTGAATTATAGACTGTTTCCACATTCTGTCTGCCTAAAGCCTTATTCTAAAGAATGAAAGAGGTGGAACTGCACTCAATCCCCATAAAAAAATTAATCAGGGTGCAACCAGAATGGTCTAAGTACCAGGAGACCAGCTGCTTAGTAGAGCAAATGTAGAAAAGTCCAGGCACTCCAGAATTCAAAAAAGGCAATTTATTGAGCCCACAACCAAAGCAACGTTTCGACCAATATGGTCTTTATCAAGCTGTTGATAAAGCTTGATAAAGACCATATTGGTTAAAATGTTGGCTGTGGGTTCAATAAATTGCCTTTTTTGAATGCTGGAGTGCCTAAAACCTTTTTCTGACCATTGGATGTTCTGCAGTCACAAGTTCAAAGTAGCACCTTCTCCACTGTAATGTGTGGGGGTTTTTTATACGAATATATGGGTCTATCCTACAGGGCCTTAAAGGGACACTATAGACACCAGAACAACTACAGCTTTTTTAGTGTAAACAATGTATTTTCAGAGAAAAGGCTGTGTTTAAACTGGTGCCTAGTAATATCTTAGTGGCAGTCACTCTGACAGCCACTAGAGGTGCTTCCTGGGTCAGTGCAGCACAGTGTACAGCACCTACATTCAGCATCTCCACGCACTGCATGGAGATGCTGAGCGTTCCCCAATGAGTTGTATTGATTCATGATGAATGTTGATGGAAGCAGTGTGGCGTTTTGCCTCACAATGGATTGGCCGAGATCACCAAATTAGATGACGGAGAAGGGGCCAGCCACGGCAAGACCAGCACGGCGCTGTATAAATGGTGAGTAAAGAGAGGGATCCGGGGACTTAAAGGACCACTCTAGGCACCCAGACCACTTCAGCTTAATGAAGTGGTATGGGTGCCAGGTCCAGCTAGGGTTAACTAATTTTTTTATAAACATAGCAGTTTCAGAGAAACAGCTATGTTTATCAATTAGTTAAGCCTTCCCCTTTTTCCTCTAGTGGCTGTCTCACTGACAGCCGCTAGAGGCGCTTGCGTCCATAGGAAAGCATTATGAATGCTTTCCTATGTGACCGGCTGAATGCGCGCGCAGCTCTTGCCGCGCGTGCGCATTCAGCCGACGGGGAGGAACGGAGGCGGAGAGGAGGAGGAGAGCTCCCCGCCCAGCGCTGGAAAAAGGTAAGTTTTACCCCTTTTCCCCTTTCCAGAGCCGGGCGGGAGAGGGTCCCTGAGGGTGGGGGCACCCTCAGGGCACTCTAGTGCCAGGAAAACGAGTATGCTTTCCTGGCACTAGAGTGGTCCTTTAAATAGTCAGTTTACCACTATAGTGTCAGGAATACACGTTTGATGACGATACGTCATGTGTACTGAGTCTACCAATCTGTAGTTATTCTCCTATTAGGCACAACATTATTTGATATTTATGCTAACAAAAATATCTGCAGGCTCTACAAGTGTTTCGTTGTCAAGCCTAGCACTGTGATAATTGCTGTTTATCTATTTCTACATTGTTCACTAGCTGTTACTCCTTATTACCGAATTCTCAATGTATGAGAGGATATTCTAACTATGCTATGCACATCACAAATAAAGAATTAAAAAAAAAAAAAAAATTAAAATTCTGCAGGCTCAGACAAAGGCTTTGGTCTGTGGTCTGCACCTTCAAGTTTACTTTTAATAAGGCTGAAAAATGCCACCTTTTTTTTATTTTTTTCTGATCTTCGCTAAAACACTTGCTATCCACCAAATCTCAACATTTTGGGAAATAACAAAAGAACTCCAAATTGTGTGCTAAAATAGCCACGTTGGAGAAAACACCAGCATTTTTGCAAAGGCACCTTACCAATACAGTTGCAAAGCGAAAGCCAGTCACTGCATCATTGGAAGCCAATTTAGATAACCCTAATTTCCTGTGTAATAGGCTGATCTTGCTCAAGAAATGTCCTTAGGACCTATTAACATTCCAGGATTTCCAAAAAATATTCCTATGGAGCGCAGATGTTTCAGGTGACTCACTCACTCATATTATAAAGCAGGTAAGTCCTCATTTGGACACAGGTCTCCTTATGAATGAATAAGCCATTATCAACTCACCTGTGTAAAAGCAGTTCTGATGATGCTTCTGAACCAAACCTTTGATACTAAAAATGAATTTCCACCCAAAGTACTATAAAGTTTTTGATAGTCAGTTCATTATACAAAATGAGTTTGCAGTCTCAATGAATTAGAAATTCAACCTTGGGGGGCGGGGCATGACCGCGGACAGGAGCAGACGCACGTTGCAGCAGCTCCTGCATATTCACGCTAAATGCACTAAAATTACAAGGCGCAGAACCAGCAAACCGGCAAAATCGGACCTAATCATCGAAGGGGACTCTCTGCACTCCAAGCAGATACCACACATGTGGACTTCTGAGCCGGTTCCGAGGAAACAAATTTTGCGGCCTAGCAGCATGGTCGGCCCGGGGGAGACGGCTGCTCTCCCGCCACCACAACTCAAGGCTGATCCCGGATTGGGTTCCTGTTCCCCCCCCTATGGGCCGGCGGGGGTTATCCCAGTCCCCACCGACCCGGCAAGTATCCTATCAGCGTCTCCTACTGCCTACCGCATCGTGGGCTCCGACTACACCGGGCCCTACAAAATAATGGACACATATTACTCACCAGGGCCAATACCTCAACAGCCACTACTCACGCAGCTGGATACCATACTCACCCGATTCTGGGAGAGACTGGAACAGCGCTCTACTGCCCAAATACCTCCTACACAAGGAGAGAAAGCAGAGGGACCTGAGGCCGTGAAGCGGAGTGGGCCTGTCCTGGGCTCAGCACCCTGCTCAACCCATGCTCCACGCGTCCAACGCCCACCCGGGCTGAGGGTCATCCGGAGTCCCCCTCAGAGGCAACACCCACGCCGCCGGAAGGCGGCGGAGGAGGAAGATCAGGGCCTTTCATGGCGCCAGAACAGGGAGAGACCCGGACCTGCGGAATTCCCGGGTCTGCAGGACATCAATGCCAACCCCATACCAGGCCTGGGGCCTCATTCTGCACGCGGATTACCATCACTCCCCGAGCACTTCAAGCATCGGTTTCCAGCCCGCCAAGCACCGGGATCGACTAACAGCATGGTCGGAAGATAGAGTCCAGCCTCCCACCCATGAAGGACCTTACAGCAGAAGGACTTACTATACACAGGCGGACTCTGACTCACTGCTACCGCAGCAAGTATATATAACACACATGAGAGACACACCACTTACCACTCCACCTCACTATGATACCATACTCCTATCACATCACTTAGTCAATATTGCAGGAATGGGGCTGCTCTTCGAGGGCATGGATTCACACTTACACCAACAGGGACCCACTGTGCAGTCTACAAGCATGACACCACAATCACTTCACTGACAACACAGGATGCCGGCAGCATTAATGCCTAAAACGTGTGCTAAGCCCCAGGCTGCCTCACCATTCAGCTATCCGGGATAGGAGACACATTACACTACACCACACGCTTGCCGATCAGGTGGCTTTAAGCACCATCAAGTGGGCCTAAACATGCTATAACCCCACTTACTATATCTCAGCTTAAGCTTGACTAATTGCAATCTCTTTTTGCATGCTACCATACATACAGCTTACTCATATGTGATTTTTGTATTGCATGTTTAATTTATCAGAAAATCTAATCTGCACTACGCCTATAGTGGGGCAGACCGCAGTCGATTCACCTGTTTACTCAGTCTATAAGCATGACAGCTAGAACAAGCTGGTTTAACACTTGGCATGTAACCTTGCCCACATTGGTACTATGATAAACAGAGTTTAAGTAATCTCTTTCTGTTCCAAAGCTACAATTTAGCCTAGCTCGTTAGAATATGTTTACTTATTCTAGACATGTAGCAGTTTTTCCTGGAAGCACACTATAACTCATGTTGATACCCTTGACCTGTTTGTTTATATAGAAAATGTGCAATGTTTTTCGCCACCATACAATTTTATTGTATATATGCATATTGTTTGCACCAGCTGTCGCGGCAGTGCACATTTGATTGTTCACTCTATGCACAAATAAAATAAAGAATTTAAATAAAAAAATTTAAAAAATAAAAGAAATTCAACCTTTTCTCGGGTCAGCCAAGCTTGTTAAGACGCAAGACGCAATACATTAGAATGTAAATATTTATTACCATATATTATTATTTTTTTCCTTTACACTTTTATTTTGCGTTATAGACCTTTGCATTAATGGTCCTCATTACCAGCCCAAATGAAAAACTACTCAGGTCTTTTGGTGTTCCAGCAGTCTCATTATTAATCTAGAAAATTTCGCTCTCCTATAATAAAAACTGCTTTATTGCGGCATTATAAGTTAACGATCTCTTAAAAAACAGACAAACCTCCATTTAAAGTTGAATCATTGGCATGTGATTTGCATTTTATGATACTGACCAAACTGCATAAATAAGTATACAGGCTAATAAATAAATCAGATTAGAATTAGACATGGGCTTTTCTAATGTAGTTTCATATTTTGCTTGTACACCAGCAAAAATGTCCTGTCCGTTAGATACAGCCTGTACCCTCCAGAGATTTAGGCTAATTACATTTACCTCTGGAAATTGCATACACGTCTGTGTTCCAGTTTTTATAAAAGCGCAGCAATCTTAAAGATAACCAAATGGCGTTTGTGTGCTTGTTTTGGGAAATTCTGTATAATTATCCCTTTATCTTTTCTTAGCTCATCTCGATTCTTCTGACACTTCCTTGTGAACATGCTAGGAGATATCAGCTCCCAAAAAGGGATAGAAATATGAATGAATAGGGACGAACATTTAATGTGAGACTGTCACATCTCTGAAATTGGCACAACCCAATAGTTACGGTAACTAAAAATGTTTGCTATGAGTTGTTCTTTTTGATAAAAAAAAATAAAATAGCTGGGAAATTAATATTGTTCATTTGAAGCCTCTGGTAACTGTGAGCCCAGTATTGGCAAGTTTCTCTTGGGAATTGAGGGGCTATGCCGCCTATAATACTTTACCTTGTTGATATATGTACATAATTCATTTTTTTTAAATGAGCTAATGTTACTAAAAATATTGGTGCAGGGGCTGGAGAGACATTCTAGATTATAAGTGAATGCCATCGTTATGTCTGTATGTTCTTTGATATTCAACCTTTCATGATGTCAATAAACAGCATCCAGCAATACCAACATCAGAGTAATTAAATATAAGTCCTACTATATACTATTTGAACAACTAAACATTTTGGCAATCTAGCATGCCTCCTATAGGACAGAAGTTTTCAGGGAAAAGTGGTAGTGAGATAATAAATGCTATAAATACCTGATAGAATGTATTAAAGAAACCATTGATGAAGGTGACATTAGAGAAACACATCACTCTTTAAACGAACAGTATGTAGATTGAAAAGGGAGATTTAAATCTATTTTAAACACTGTGACTTAGCGAGAGAAAAAAGGGGACCGCAGTTCTGAAAAGACCCTGGTAAAGGTCTCCCTACTTGCCCCCTTGCTTCCGGATCGGTGCTGGAATCACACAGTACATAGTGTTCACAGAGCCCTCTATAATATGTGAGCTGGGAAATCCCACTGCTGGTGTCAGCAATGACTTTCGCAGAGGGAATCCCTCTGCAGCAATGACTTTAGCAGAGGGAATCCCTCTGAGGTGGGATTAAGGGGTTGGGTTAGTATATGTTTTAGGGGCAGGATTAGGAGTAGGATTATGGGTGGGATTAATGGTTGGATTAAGGGTAGGATTAGGTGCAAGAGTAAGGGAAAAATATATATATGTTAGGTATCATGTAATCGAGAACAGTAGTCGAATATGAATATGGAGTGTTTGCAGTAGTGTAAATTTCTCCATAATAAAACAAGTGTGGAAAAAAGACACAACACAAAAATTACCATAACTAATCTGACCAAGGTTTGTGATAAAATGGTTAGATGAAAAGTGTCAAAATCATTTACATAGCTTGGGGGGGGGGGGGGGTGTACTTCTGACAAATATTTACTTTTATCTTTTATGTTATGGTTTTGGATTTTGTGACTACTACAAATGTATTCTCAGCATACCAAATTTTGCAAAGTTTTACCTTGAAAACCGTAATTCACTCATTGCAGTATTTGTTTTAGAACGCTCTACAAACATAATTGACATAGTGAGCATATTCCCCAATCAGGACTAATTGCTGAATCTATTTTAAGTTAGTTTTCTTTAGATGCACTTGAGTTATAGACATTATTAACTGTAAAACTGAAGAAAAAAATAAAAAAGTGTTTTTTGTTTTAAATCTTTTCTCATTATGTAATACTATATTCCTATTTATATTCCTAGATTAGATAGTGTTATGTATACATATAGGGTATAACAAAAAAGCTATATTTCTACTTAAAAAAGGATATATAAATGTATGGGTGCACCTGTACCAGAAAGGGTGAAATCACGGCAGAATGAACACATGGCAAAATGGCCAAAAAGGACCTTGGTCCAAAATACGTAGCATCACAAAAAAAAAAAGCCTTGGTCCTTAAGGGGTCAAAAAGCAAAAGTATGTGTAAAAATACAAATATTCACTTTATTGTGTAGCTATGGATACACTACCTCCTCCAAGAGTGTGAAGCTCTTTGACAATGAAAAAACAACAAAGACGCCACTGGAAAAAGACATAATGGACACGTGTCCAGGTGCCCAACAAAATACGACAAGCTATGACTGTGGATGCTGTGTGTCGTATGTTAAACCACAGCCTGACCTGTCTATTTTATGGAGGAAATATAGGTCGGTGAGGGGGTTAAGAAGTAGAATATAACCTATCTAAATATTTACAGAAACATGCAGTAGTCACAACGTGAGATCTGTGTCACAAACTGGAACAAGATATAGTAATTATCCTACAAAACCATTTACCTGGAAACTTGTTGACTTGCCCAGAAGAAATGTTTTCACTTTCGTGGAAGGAAACGCCATGCCAATATATATCGCAAGGTAAGCGGCGTCCAAGTGGAAACTGGGTAAATAAAAGTGAAAATAAAATGTAATGTGTAAAAAAAAAAAAAAAGACAAGTTTTTTCTTATTACGGGTGAGATATTGCAGAAATTGCATTCATTTGACATTAGATGGCTTATCTACAATTGCAATCAAAATTATTCAACCCCCATTGAAAATCAGGTTTATTGTCAAAATTTACAGACATACAGCTGTTTGCAATACACAAATCAAACAAAAGCTATTAAAATAGCTCAACACAATGAATGCCTCAAGTTGTCTCCCCAAATGCAACTTATAATGACTTGTTTATTGCACAGTGTATTTAATTTAGAATTTTGTATCTCCTGTTCTGTTAACAGCTTTCTATAGCCTGCAGCAGCCTCCTGTGAGTGATTAAAAGTTCAGTTTACAGAAGATAACAATTTCTAAAGTAAGTTAAAGGGTTACTCCAACCACCATGACCACTTCTGCATTTTGCAGTGGTCATGGTGGTAAAAGTCTGGATGTACAGTGTTTAAGCTTGAAATATTGCACATCCAGGAGTTATTTGAAATTGTATGCCGGGGGCTAGTAAAAACTCCCAGCACACATGACTTATGCAGTCCAGAACTCTGGGCTGAAACTGGAAACTGGCTACCAACTGAAACTGAAACTGGAACTGGCTACCAATGTCAATTTTGTGCATATTTTAAATATTAAATATATATTTAATTTTTTTTTTCTCCCACCTTTCCTTCTCCTCATTTCCTACCAAACTCCCTTCACCACCTCGGAGCGCATGCATGCGCTCTGATTCGGTTAAATAGTCTAATCAAAGGCTTCTATATGAAAAGTAATTGAATGCACCTCGGCACGGCTGCAGTGACATAACAAGAGGGCATTGGAGTAAGGTAAATAAAAACTTTAAAACTTTGATTAGCTCTTTCTAAAGGAAGGGGGGACCTAAAGAATAATGCTCAATAGTAACTTTTTAAAATATGAAACCATTTCTTTCATGTTGGCTGAGTGAGTCATAACCAGGGGAGTTAGGGCTGCATAAAAAGAAACAAGAGTGACTTACAAGAACACTTAGAGCATAGGAACACAAATATGTATATAAAGCTACTGACCGTGTCCCTAGTCTTCTAGGTCCCCCACTCATTGAATCAATGCTACCCCGTGGGGGAAGATGTTCGATGTCCTGATGCAAAGCACAAGAACGCCTAGCTAACATTGTTTAACTCCGTTAGGGACCCGGAAGCTCCTACAATGTAATTATTGCAGTTTCTCAGAAACTGAAATGTTTTATATTGCAGGGTTAAACAGATAGGGGGCACTGGACCCAGACCACGTCAATGAGATGAAATGGTCTATGTGCCTATGGTGTCCCTTTAACTCGAAAATGGCAGAGAAATTAGCAGTGAGAGTGCAGGGGCATGATCTATACACTAGAACTGCTTCATTAATCTAATGTTGTTTTGTGCCTATAGTATCCCTTTAAGAATGGATGCCAAATGAAAGTGTTGTGATCATGTCACTAAAGCCTAGGCCTAGGAGATCCTTCTAAAGCCCCAATGGTTTGGTTGTCGTAGACTACAGGGCTATTCTGTACAACCGACAGCCAGTGCTACTTTTAAAGGGGCAGGCAGGCAAAAAAAAACAGATGTTTCCATAGCTGTAAGAGAATGATATAGATTCCTGCCCATGGAAAATTGGCTACTATACAACTGTTCTGTAGTAAAAAAAATATGTTTAATTAAAGGCTTTCTTCACTAAACTAAGAATGTTGTACAATGAACAAAAATATTGCATCTTTATTCCAGGCCACAACTGTCGTAATGGAAACCTAACTGAATTTAATTTTTCAAAATTGGCTTTTCTGGCAGGAAATTGTGATAAAAAATATGTTGAAAGTGAAACTTTCATTAGCTGCCCCCGAAAGATGGGCAATCCTACCTAATGGCACCATCATGTTGGCTTATAAATGGAGAGATATATCATTATTATCACTATATTACTTCAGCAAGTCCAATCAGAGCTGACTAGAGAAGCAAGCCCAAACGACTGATGGACAGACGGGGAGGGATATACTTTGAAAATAGGGTTTTCTTCCAATCAATACATTTGCGAATAAGGAAAATTAATTGAATCGTTACAGGTACACTTTAATAGATGGGAGATTGGTGGGGGCACAGAATGAAAACTAATCTCTGCAATAAACATTAATATACCAGAAGGGCATTTACTTTTAACAAATAGTCCATTCAGGTAACAAAGTATATGATAACTCAGAACTCCAATTCTTCAGTGAAAATATTTATTCAACAAAACAAAACACCAAAGAAACACACCTGGCAGGGCTTAGGCACCTTAGTGTTTTTGTCAAGCCCAAGCCTGTCATTCACATGACATTAGAGTGACAAGCATGAACCAAATCATATTTTCTTCACTTAACCCAGGGTAAGTATGAGGGGCACTCTAGGCCATGGGTAGGCAGCCTTCAACATGCCAGATATTGTGAACTACATCTCCCCTGATGCATTGCCAGCATTATGGGAGATGTAATTCACAACATCGAGTGCTAAAGGTTGTCTAACCCTGCTCTAGGCACTATGACTGTTTTATTTAATCAAGGTAGCTATAGTGTCTTGAGCCCCTGGCACTGGAACATCCATTTCCTCTCCTAAGCTAGGCCCTACACCACAGAGCTTAGCTCATTGTCTGAGAGGGCTTGATCATTGGCTTGACTGGTTTGATCATCGGCTTGTTGTATTTCCTAGAGCAGTCATAGGCAACCTTCGGCACTCCAGATGGTTTGGACTACACCTCCCATGATGCTTTGCCAGCATTATGGGGGATTTAGTGCACAACATCTGGAGTGCCGAAGGTTGCCTACTCCTGTCCTAGAGTGTCCATGCTTAGAAAAATCTGGGTGGGGGTGCCAGGGAAACAGGCTGGTAGGAACGCACGCAAATTTTGCATATAATGAGGATGTGGCGAAACCGACCTCGCCACGTGTCCTTGGAGGGGGCTGCTTGCCCGCCTCTTGCCTTTGGACTATGGACCAGACTTTATGTGAATGTGTTAACCCAGATAGCTATACCATGGAGCCTATTCATATAATGAAAGACTATGGGAAAGACTTTGGCTCCATGGCGATTAAACTGTATTCGGTTGGTCTGAGTGCCATTCACCTAATAATGTGCACTCAGACCTGAGCTATCTGGGGATATGTGAAATGTCTGTGTGTTATGTGTAAAATGGGACTTTATGTATTTTAAAGTGTTTTATGTCGTTTTGCAACCATGTGGTTAATGGAGTCTGCCTCTAGTCCTGGATAATTAGATTACTTCCCCCCATTGTCTCCAGGATAGAGGGCCCTGTAAAACCATGCTTCCAGAAGGTCAAATGCACATTTGTACTAACTTTTGAACCCCTGGTCCAATTCGTATGATTTTTGAGTATGTTGTTCCCCCCGAATGGATTGATTGTGAATATGTATTTTTATGCGAATGTGATGTATATTTTGGGAGTTATGAATGTTGTGTAAAAACTGTATTTTCCCTACCTATGATAATTGTATTTTCCTGTGTGTACAGATAATTAGTTTACAGGTAGAGGGGAGGGCTATATGTGGGATGTAACTATTGTGTGATTGGTTAATGTACGTTACTGTGTGTGTCCCTCCCCTTCATGGGAGCACCTAATAAAAAGGGCTGCAAGCTAGCAGCCAGAGAGTTCTATTTTTACCCTCAACTTGAGTCCTGTCTCTTATTGGGGGAATCTGCTACAAGGGATTGCTATGCTAGGCATATTCCCTTGCTATAATCACTGAGCTCTTGTAAGAGCTTGTTCCTGCTTCGTTCTGAAGGGAGATAGCTGCAGCCTGCGGTGCTTATGGTGTCTGGTGGAGTGCTTGGAGTCCTCTGGAAGCGCTAGGAGCATCTATCAACGGAGGTACCCAGTCCGTGTGCCAGGTGATCCATTACATTGGTGGCAAGCGGTGGGATGGCGTCCTAGTGCGAGGTAAAGCAGCTCAGAGACACTGTTTGGATTTACAAATTGAGGGCAACGCTAGCACTCGTGCAGCGCCCCTGGGAGTAGACAAGTATGGAAGGTTCTGGCTCTGGAGATGATTGGCTGGCCGAGGTGAGGCAGCGAGTGGCCGAGTATGGGGATGATATACCCATGGAGACACGCCGGGTGATCTGGAACCAGGTCATGGCCGAGCGAAACACAAGGCTGGACCGAGAATTCGGGTTGGCAAAAGAGAGGAAGTATGCTCAGCAGCAGGAGCATTACAGCAGCCGAGTAGAGGCTGCATCCGAGGAGGTTAGCTGTCTTTCCTTGAGGCGGCGGGAGGAACCCGAAGTGGGGGTCCTCATAGACTGGTCCTGTGAGGAACCACAACAGGCAGGTAGAGATGGGACCAAGGTCTCTCCACCGGGCCCACCGGGATGCTGGGCAGCCGGCCCAGATCCCCAGCAGCAGCCAGAGTTGCCAGGTGGGGAAGCAGGTGGCCCTTACTCACAAATGTTGAGGGGCCTCACGGATTGGTCCTGGGAAGACCCACAGATGGCAGGTGGAGATGGGACTGCGGTCTCTCTACCGGCCCTACAGGGATGCTGGGCAGTCGGCCCAGATCCCCAGCGGCAGTGTGCGTTACAGGGAGCTGCTCCTCAGCGGCAGTCTACGGTGCAGGGAGAGGAGCCTGTTATCCCCTCTCCCCAGCGGCTGAAGGTGTGTAAGGGAGAGGAGTTTGTTATTCCCTCTCCCCAGCGGCAGCGCAGCTCGCCAAGGGGAGACAGTAAGCCCCTCACCAGCGCAGATGGGACCGTGGTCTCTGCGCCCTGCCTACAGGGAGTACAGAGGGTCAGCCCTGCTCCCCAGCGGCTGAAAGTGTGTAAGGGAGAGGAGTTTGTTACCCCCTCTCCCCAGCGGCAGCTTAGCACACCAAGGGGAGACAGTAAGCCCCACACCAGCGCAGATGGGACCGTGGTCTCTGCGCCCAAGTTACAGGGAGCTGAAGGGGCCGTCCTCCCTCCCCAGCGATAGTGTGATTTGTTGGGAATTGGGAGCCCAGTCTCCATTCCCCAGCGGCAGAGTATCCAGCAGGGAATGGAGAGCCCAGCCCCCTTTCCCCCACAGCAGGACTCTGTGCTGGGAGGAGAGACAGTCGGTCTCCCTCTGCAGAGACGGGAAGTATGTATGGGAGAGGAGATTGTTACCACCTCTCCCCAGCGGCGGATCATTAATGTACAGGGAATAGAGAGCCCAGTCTCCATTCCCCAGCGGCAGAGTGTTCTAAAGGGAGAGGAGCTGGTTACCACCTCTCCCCAGCGGCAGCTTAATGTACCAGGGGGAGACTGTAAGCCCCACACCTGTGCAGATGGGACAGTGGTCTCTGCACTTCCAGCACAGGGGGTAGGGACGGTCGGTCCTGCCCCCCCACGACAGGGCTGTTTAGCCAAAGGGGAGACAGTCTGTCTCCAGCAGCAGAGCTGTGTAACTCAAGGGGAGACAGTCGGTCTCCAGCAGCAGAGCGGTGTATTTAAAGGGGAGACAGTCGGTCTCCAACAACCAGGCTTCAACCCGACTACTCCCGTGGTAGTGCTGGCATCCGGGTAGAGTACCGCTGGTCTCTGCCCACTCAGCAACCCACCAAGGCAGTCTACCAGCCCCCAGCACAGCCATGGTGAGGCACCTGGGCATGGACAAATTTCTCCTCTACCCAGGTGTAGTAACCAGTTATTGTGGGTGGGCTGTACTGCTGTTTCTGTTTTGTGGGTGGGTTGCTGGACTAACCAGGGCACTGACCGGCAGGAGGTCAGATACCCTGTTAGTCTGGGGGGTAAAGGGGAGAAGTGTGGCGAAACCGACCTCGCCACGTGTCCTTGGAGGGGGCTGCTTGCCCGCCTCTTGCCTTTGGACTATGGACCAGACTTTATGTGAATGTGTTAACCCAGATAGCTATACCATGGAGCCTATTCATATAATGAAAGACTATGGGAAAGACTTTGGCTCCATGGCGATTAAACTGTATTCGGTTGGTCTGAGTGCCATTCACCTAATAATGTGCACTCAGACCTGAGCTATCTGGGGATATGTGAAATGTCTGTGTGTTATGTGTAAAATGTGACTTTATGTATTTTAAAGTGTTTTATGTCGTTTTGCAACCATGTGGTTAATGGAGTCTGCCTCTAGTCCTGGATAATTAGATTACTTCCCCCCATTGTCTCCAGGATAGAGGGCCCTGTAAAACCATGCTTCCAGAAGGTCAAATGCACATTTGTACTAACTTTTGAACCCCTGGTCCAATTCGTATGATTTTTGAGTATGTTGTTCCCCCGAATGGATTGATTGTGAATATGTATTTTTATGCGAATGTGATGTATATTTTGGGAGTTATGAATGTTGTGTAAAAACTGTATTTTCCCTACCTATGATAATTGTATTTTCCTGTGTGTACAGATAATTAGTTTACAGGTAGAGGGGAGGGCTATGTGTGGGATGTAACTATTGTGTGATTGGTTAATGTACGTTACTGTGTGTGTCCCTCCCCTTCATGGGAGCACCTAATAAAAAGGGCTGCAAGCTAGCAGCCAGAGAGTTCTATTTTTACCCTCAACTTGAGTCCTGTCTCTTATTGGGGGAATCTGCTACAAGGGATTGCTATGCTAGGCATATTCCCTTGCTATAATCACTGAGCTCTTGTAAGAGCTTGTTCCTGCTTCGTTCTGAAGGGAGATAGCTGCAGCCTGCGGTGCTTATGGTGTCTGGTGGAGTGCTTGGAGTCCTCTGGAAGCGCTAGGAGCATCTATCAACGGAGGTACCCAGTCGGTGTGCCAGGTGATCCGTTACAGAGGTTTTGAAGCAATTGCAGGTATATTATTTTGGGTTGTTTTTTTACGTTCTTTTTCATATATTTGCAATCCTTTTTTGATATAATGCATTAAAAAGAAGAGAACTCTAACATGGAGTGTCTATTTAAGCATGAATTAGTTTGCAATATGTGGACATTTCAAGGGCAATGCTTGGTTGCTTTTCTGTCTATCTGCCATACTTTTATTTTAGACATTTTGGAGCCCAGAAGGCCTTTAAATGAACCAATTTGGAAGCCTTTATACATTCCCTTTTAAAATCAATTGCTTTGCAGAGCAGTTCATCACTGAAATAAAGCAATAAGAGTTATTAAAAACAAATCCCCATCTCCTGGCCCCGAAAAGTCTGACCTCATACAGTGTCCTACAGAGGACCTGTTGCCCCCAAAGTTTAGACCAGGGGGTGACCTCAGTCTACATCTTGGAGTTTTCCCTGCTACATCGGGGCCACGCAGTGCTGCCATAAGACTAGACAGAAGATACAGCATCTCATACAATATGGCATACGCCGTGTGCTCCCTGACTACTGAAGTGTGTCTTCCAGTACTATGCAATATTTGCTCATTTTTGGCAGAGAGACCTACTTAACCCCTTAAGGACACATGACATGTGTGACATGTCATGATTCCCTTTTATTCCAGAAGTTTGGTCCTTAAGGGGTTAAACAAAAGATGCAGAGTGGCCACCTATCTCAGATCCACCTTTAAGTCCCCAGTGCCTGTCTGCTTTAGCCAAATAAGAGGCGCAAACATAGCAGCACAGAAATAAGCCTTGGAGAGGGCTCTGTGTTGACCTGCACCGGGACTCGATCTACAGGAGGCAAGTTTTGGGATTTCATGGAGGGCCCAGTCGCTGAAGGGAATATTGATAACAACAATAGTCCTCTCCCAATTCTACATTGGGACAACACACCTGTTTCCACTACTAGGCGTGAAGAGCTTCTCTCTGGTGCGGACTGTGTTCTGATCCTGGATGGCATAGGCTGAGCGATATCTAGGCCTCTAATCGGCATTTTGCCACTCATCACTACTGCACCAATAAGTCTATGTGGGGTAAGCACTTGCTATTTTTCTCCTTTAGTTTTGCTCATGTTTATTCGGTTGAGTTTATCATCTAATTTTTTATAGTTTTCTCATTTTCCCTGGACATCCATTTAATATATGAAGAGTCTAGGGGTTTCCTGGATGGATCTTTATGCTAGAATTATGTCTGTATACATGACTTATTTTACTAATATAAAATGTGCAGACACATAGCAATATGAACAATGCGATATTATTCATGTAATCTCCGAAAACACCATATTTACGATTGTATTTTTATGCCATTCCACACATAAAAAAACAACAACAACAAAACACTTCCCCATTAGCAATATTAATTTAATCCATATTTTATGGGTCTTGGAAATATATCATAGCTAATCACAAGCACACCCTGACCCAAAGAAAAGGGATACCTAAATTTGGTACCACGTCACTCACTTCTTTCCACTTCAGCTGCTTGATACTGATCTTCAGAGCTTCAAGTGAAGTTTTGGCCTTGGAGCTGTCCACAGTGACATGTCTCTTCTGCCTCTTGCCTTCCACTTTCTTTTCCACCCCTTTGTCTTCCTGATGTGACCCCATTTTGATGGAGGATCTGGCCACCTTAGGGTCAGACTTTTCCCGTACTTCACTCTTGCAGACAGTCTTATGAGTTGCTGGAGATAAACTGCGTTCTGTGGCACCAACTTTGCTCTTTTGCCCATACCTGTCCTCAGAGTTGTCTCTTTGATGTCTGCCTTTAAATTTAGTGCTTGGCCTTACTGGAACATGGCAAGAGGCTGGAGAGCCCCCATGCCTAATTTCTGGTGAATTTCTACAACCTGTTATCTTTGATCCTTTATCTCTAGTGTCTGAATCCTCTGCACTGCTTCCGTCTACTGTAAACCTATGTTGTCCACTCAATGTCTCTTCTTGCTTTGCTCTCACTAAAACCTTCTCACCTATTACAGGTGGACTTCCTTGTCTTCTGCACAAGACATCCACCTGCCCTGCTCTGCTCTCTCGCCCTACACTTTTTTGTCTCAACCTCACTATAATGTCCTGATCTGATCTTTTGTTTAATACCCGCTCTGTCCCTTTTGAACTTGCCCTTGTTCCCAGGCCATGAAGAGACCCAACAACTTGTCTTCCTGAAGTCAACTCCCACTCTGACCCTAGCTGTACTACCTGTCCTGGCACCCTATACTCTGCTCTGCTTAGCCTTAATCCTGCTTCTGTTGTCTGGTCTCTGTGCCCTTCTTTTTGACATGTTACCCCTTCTTTTGCCAGTCCCTGCTCCAATCTTTTATGCATTGGCCTTGTCGATGGCAACTGCTTTGTTCCTACTGTCCCATTTAGTGTACACTCAGCAGCCTTTCCTGTACATTCATTAGCACCTCCTGCCACCTTTAGTGCACACTCAGCAGACATTCCTGATACCTCTAGTGCACTCTCAGCAACCTCTCCTGGCTCTCCCACAGCACCCCATGTATTCCCTCCTGTCTCCCCCAGTGCAGTCCCTGTAATCCCTCCTGTCTCCCCCAATGCAGACCCTGTAACCCCTACTGTCTCCACCAGTGCAGACCCTGTAGCCCCTCCCATATACCTCAGTGTACTCTCTTGAAACACCCCTATCTCTCCCATTGCAGACCCTGTAACCCCTCCTGTCTCCCCCATTGCAGACCCTGTAACCCCTCCTGTCTCCCCCATTGCAGACCTTGTAACTCCTCCTGTCTCCCCCAGTGCAGACCCTGTAACCTCTCCCGTCTCCCCCATTGCAGACCTTGTAACCCCTCCTGCCTCCACCATTGCAGACCTTGTAACCCCTCCTGCCTCCACCATTGCAGACCTTGTAACCCCTCCTGTTTCCCCCAGTGCAGACCCTGTAACCCCTCCTGTTCCCCCCAGTGCAGACCCTGTAACCCCTCCTGTCTCCCCCATTGCAGACCTTGTAACCCCTCCTGTCTCCCCCATTGCAGACCTTGTAACCCCTCCTGCATCCCCCAGTGTAGACCCTGTAGCCCCTCCTGTCTCCCCCATTGCAGACCCGGTAGCCCCTCCTGTCTCCCCCATTGCAGACCCTGTAACCCCTCCTGTCTCCCCCAGTGTAGACCTTGTAACCCCTCCTGTCTCCCCCAGTGTAGACCCTGTAACCCCTCCTGCCTCCCCCAGTGTAGACCCTATAACCCCTCCTGCCTCCCCCAGTGTAGACCCTGTAACCCCTCCTGTCTCCCCCAGTGCACGCCCTATTGCCCCTCCTATCTCCCCCCGTGCACGCCCTGTTGGCCCCCCTGTCTCCCCCAGTACACACCCTGTATCCCCCCCAATCTCCCCCAATGCAGTCTCTGTTGCCCCCCCTACCCCCGAGGCCCTTTCTATCTGAGCCCCTAGCTGTCCCTGCTCCCCTCCGTGTGACAGCGCTCACTCATGGCCGGGGCTGCGGCTCCTGCTCATACTCAGCCGGGGGAGATCCTGAGCTTGGCCCCGGTCCGGCCCCCTCCCCCTCACATGCCGGATTGTTTGGGTCTGGTTGACAGCGCAACCGGCGGGAACCGGAGAGGGACAAACTACCGGCAACCGCGAAACAGCCGGCACTGACTGGGGGTATAATGGGAGCTGGGCAGCTCTGTGTGTAATAATAGCACTCTGTATATAATAACACTCTGTATATAATAACACACTCTGTATATAATAACACACTGTATATAATAACACACTCTGTATATAATAACACACTCTGTATATAATAATAACACACTGTATATAATAACACTCTGTATATAATAACACACTCTGTATATAATAACACACTGTATATAATAACACTCTGTATATAATAACACACTCTGTATATAATAATAACACACTGTATATAATAACACTCTGTATATAATAACACTCTGTATATAATAACACACTCTGTATATAATAACACACTGTATATAATAACACACTGTATATAATAACACACTCTGTATATAATAACACACTCTGTATATAATAATAACACACTGTATATAATAACACTCTGTATATAATAACACACTCTGTATATAATAATAACACACTGTATATAATAACACTCTGTATATAATAACACACTCTGTATATAATAATAACACACTGTATATAATAACACTCTGTATATAATAACACTCTGTATATAATAACACACTCTGTATATAATAATAACACACTGTATATAATAACACTCTGTATATAATAACACACTCTGTATATAATAACACACTGTATATAATAACACTCTGTATATAATAACACACTCTGTATATAATAATAACACACTCTGTATATAATAATAACACACTGTATATAATAACACTCTGTATATAATAACACACTCTGTATATAATAATAACACACTGTATATAATAATAACACTCTGTATATAATAACACACTGTATATAATAACACTCTGTATATAATAACACACTCTGTATATAATAATAACACACTGTATATAATAACACTCTGTATATAATAACACACTCTGTATATAATAACACACTGTATATAATAACACTCTGTATATAATAACACACTCTGTATATAATAATAACACACTGTATATAATAACACACTCTGTATATAATAATAACACACTGTATATAATAACACTCTGTATATAATAACACACTCTGTATATAATAATAACACACTGTATATAATAACACTCTGTATATAATAACACACTCTGTATATAATAATAACACTCTGTATATAATAACACACTCTGTATATAATAATAACACACTGTATATAATAACACTCTGTATATAATAATAACACACTGTATATAATAACACCACTCTGTATATAATAATAACACACTGTATATAATAACACACTGTATATAATAACACCACTCTGTATATAATAACACACTGTATATAATAATAACACTCTGTATATAATAACACACTCTGTATATAATAACACACTGTATATAATAACACTCTGTATATAATAACACACTCTGTATATAATAATAACACACTGTATATAATAACACACTGTATATAATAACACACTCTGTATATAATAATAACACACTGTATATAATAACACTCTGTATATAATAACACACTCTGTATATAATAATAACACACTGTATATAATAACACTCTGTATATAATAACACACTCTGTATATAATAATAACACTCTGTATATAATAACACTCTGTATATAATAACACACTGTATATATTACATAGTTACATAGTTAGATAGCTGAAAAGAGACTTGCGTCCATCAAGTTCAGCCTTCCTCACATTTGTTTTTTGCTGTTGATCCAAAAGAAGGAATAACACTGTATATATATAATAACACTGTATATAAAAACACACAGGGGCGTATTAGCCGCGAGGCAAACAAGGCATTTGCCTTGGGCGGCATTTTCCAGGGGGCGGCAAAAAAAGCCGCCCCCCAAATGCCCAAGGCAAATTTCTTGTTAGCCCAGCAGCCACTGGACCACCAGGGAAAAACGAAGCCCCCCCCCCCCCCCCCCCCCCAGCATTCCCAAAGGTAAGGAGGCTGGGGGGGGTTAAAGTAAAAAAAAAAGCCACTGGACCACCAGGGAAAAAAGAAGCCCCCCCCCCCCAGCATTCCCAAAGGTAAGGAGGCTGGGGGGGGGGGGGTTAAAGTAAAAAAAAAAGCCACTGGACCACCAGGGAAAAAAGAAGCCCCCCCCCCCCAGCATTCCCAAAGGTAAGGAGGCTGGGGGGGGTTAAAGTAAAAAAAAAAGCCACGGGACCACCAGGGAAAAAAGAAGCCCCCCCCCCCAGCATTCCCAAAGGTAAGGAGGCTGGGGGGGGGGGGTTAAAGTAAAAAAAAAAGCCACTGGACCACCAGGGAAAAAAGAAGCCCCCCCCCCCCCCCAGCATTCCCAAAGGTAAGGAGGCTGGGGGGGGTTAAAGTAAAAAAAAAAAGCCACTGGACCACCAGGGAAAAAAGAAGCCCCCCCCCCCCCCAGCATTCCCAAAGGTAAGGAGGCTGGGGGGGGGGTTAAAGTAAAAAAAAAAGCCACTGGACCACCAGGGAAAAAAGAAGCCCCCCCCCTCCCCCCAGCATTCCCAAAGGTAAGGAGGCTGGGGGGGTTAAAGTAAAAAAAAAGGGTTAATGTGAGTGTCTGTTAGTGAGTGTGAGTGTGTGTGTGTCTGTTAGTGAGTGAGTGTGTGTGTGTCTGTTAGTGTGTGTGTGTGTCTGTTAGTGTGTGTGTGTGTCTGTTAGTGTGTTTGCCTGTGAGTGAGTGTGTGTGTGTCTGACTGTGTGTGTTTGCCAGTGAGTGTGTGTGTCTGCTAGTTTGTGTCTTCTAGTAAGTGAGTGTGTGTCTGTTAGTGTGTGTCTGTTAGTGAGTGTCTGTTAGTGAGTGTGTTTGTCTGTTACTGAGTGTGAGTTTGTCTGTTACTGAGTGTGAGTTTGTCTATTAGTGTGTGTGTTTCTGTTAGCGAGTGTGTGTTTCTGTTAGATAGTGTATGCTGTAACGAGTATATACCCCTACACGCAGGATCCAGCCAAACAGAAGACAGCACAGAGGAGAGATACGTCTACCGGACCTTAGAGTGGCCGGACTCGACGTAATAGGAGAAGACAGAGTCAGGAACGATCCGAGGTCAAGGGCACAAAGAGACAGCGTAAACGAAAACTAGCCGGGGTCTGGTACACAGGAATCAGCAAGCCGGCAAACAGTACAGACAAGGATAAAGCGAAAACGAAGTCAGAATACAAAGCCAAGGTCAAATACGGAGGAAAACAACTGAACACAACAAGCACTAAAGGGAACTGTAGCAGAAACCACGATAGGGCAAGGAACTAAGGGAAAAGGGTGAGTATAAGTAGCCTTCAAACTAATGTGATTGGCTCCTGTCACTTCCACACCCCCAACAGGTAAGTGTATGGGGTGATTGGCATGACAGGAGCCAATGGGAGCCTTTTTGCAATTTAGGCTCCCACTGTCTCTTTAAGAGCGCGCCCGAGACTCGCGGCGCGCTCTTAGCTGCAGGCGGGACACGTGACCGCATCTCGCGGTCACTGCCCGTCTTCCTGTTAGGAGAGTCGGATGAGCCGCGCGCGGCTCGTGCAGCCGCAGGACCGCGCGCGGCTTGAAGAGAGGACCGCGGCCGGCCCCCGGATAAGGTAAGTACCGCTACAGTACCCCCCCCTGAGGACACGCCCTCCGGGCGGGCAGGACCAGGCCTGGCAGGAAAACGCGAATGGAAAGAACGTACAAGGCGGGGAGCATGAACAGCATCCGCAGAAATCCAACTGCGCTCCTCAGGCCCATAACCCTTCCAATGTACCAAGTACTGAAGCCGACCCCTAAGGAAATGAGAGTCAATAACAGCAGACACTTCGAACTCCTCATGACCCTCCACAGAGACAGGAGGGGGAGGGGGAGTATGCCGGGTATAGAGGTTGCGTACGTAAGGCTTCAACAACGAGGTGTGAAATACATTAGGTATACGCAGATTCTTAGGAAGACCCAAGGCATAAGAAACGGGATTAACCTTATGTATAATGCGATAAGGACCAATGAAGCGGGGAGCCAATTTCATAGAAGGCACCCGGAGGCAAATATTCCGTGTGGAAAGCAAAACCCTGTCCCCCACAACATAGGAAGGAGCCGCTCTGCGATGCTTGTCAGCCTGAGCCTTCTGGCGGGCAGCAGAGTCCACCAAAGAACGCTGAACCTGCTCCCAAGTATTACGCAAACCAGCCAAATGCTCATCCAGAACTGGCATGCCCTGTGAGGAGAATGCAGCCGGAAGAACCACGGGATGCTGGCCATAGACAACGTAAAAAGGGCTTTTGCCGGAAGAATCATGAGTGGCGTTATTCCGAGCAAATTCAGCCCAAGGAAGCAGGTCAGACCAATTGTCCTGATGGTGAGACACAAAACAACGGAGGTACTGCTCCAGAGACTGGTTGGCACGTTCAGCAGCTCCATTAGACTGGGGATGGTAAGCGGAAGAAAATGAGAGAGAAATACCCATCTCCGAACAAAAGGCTTTCCAGAACCTGGAAATAAATTGGCTACCCCTATCGGATACAATAGATAAGGGAATACCATGTAATCGAAACACTTCTCTATCGAAGATAAGAGCCAGTTCCTTGGAAGTGGGCAACTTGCGAAGAGACACAAAGTGAGCCATTTTGGAAAACCGATCTACTATCATTAGGATGACTGTGTTACCATTCGAAGGGGGTAATTCAACAATAAAATCCATTGATAGATTAGACCAAGGTCTCTCGGGAACGGGTAACGGATGCAACAGCCCACAAGGAACTCTACGAGAGGATTTCCTACATGCACAAGTAGTA
Organism: Pelobates fuscus; assembly: GCF_036172605.1. Taxonomy (NCBI): domain Eukaryota; kingdom Metazoa; phylum Chordata; class Amphibia; order Anura; family Pelobatidae; genus Pelobates; species Pelobates fuscus. The sequence goes on along the minus strand of NC_086325.1, from coordinate 154,570,082 downwards.
CAAGCACTTATATAGTCATTAACGTCCTTACGTAAGGTATCCCACCAGAAATACCGAGAAACGGCTGACACCGTTTTGGAAATACCAGGATGTCCAGCAGTCTTAGTATCGTGATACAGTGACAGAATATCCCGTCTCTCGGGAACGTCAACAAACAATTTATCATTAGGCCTCTCGCTAGGTGCCATGCTTTGTTTCGCTTGTATGGCCTGCAAGAGGGACGAGGAAATAGACAATATAGTAGTTGCTATTATCCTGTCTGGGGGAATGACAGGAGTGACATCAATCTCCTGTTTGTCAATAGTCTTGAATTGTCTGGACAGAGCTTCCGCTTTAGTGTTCCGATCACCTGGCCTATAGGTGATTATATAATTAAAATGAGACAAGAACAGTGACCACCTAGTCTGCCTTGAAGACAATCTTTTAGCTTCGCTAAGGTAGGATAGGTTCTTATGATCCGTAAATATGAGGATAGGATCCTTAGTGCCCTCTAACAAATGTCTCCACTCTTTGAGTGCTAAAATGATAGCAAGGAGTTCGCGATTACCCACATCATAATTCCTTTCTGCTTTGGACATTTGTTTAGAAAAGAAGCCACAAGGATGCAATGGCTTGTCAGGAGACTCTCTTTGGGATAAGACAGCACCTACCCCTATATCAGAAGCATCAACCTCAAGTATATATGGCAATGAGGGGACAGGATGCTGTAAAATAGGTGCAGAGGCGAACGTAGTCTTAAGAAAGTTAAAAGCCTGAAGTGCCTCGGTAGACCAGGCACGTGTATTGCCATCCTTTTTAGTCATACGAGTAATAGGTGCTACGATAGACGAAAAACCTTTGATAAAACGTCTATAATAATTAGAGAAACCCAGAAAACGCTGGATGGCTTTCAGACCTTGCGGCAGAGGCCATTCTATGACCGCAGCGAGCTTCTGGGGATCCATCCGAAAACCCTTAGCGGAAATCAAATACCCTAAAAACTGGACCTCGGATTGGTCGAATAGACATTTTTCTAGTTTGCAATAAAGACCATTAGCAAGAAGGGTCTTCAGAACTGTCGTAACATGTCTGTGATGAGTGTGTAAGTCTGTAGAATATATTAAAATGTCATCCAAGTACACAATAACAAATGAGTGAATAAAGTCCCTTAAGACATCATTAATAAATTCTTGGAATACTGCTGGGGCATTGCAAAGCCCAAATGGCATGACGGTATACTCATAATGACCTGACCTAGTGTTAAAGGCTGTCTTCCATTCGTGGTCCTTTTTTATACGTATCAAATTGTATGCTCCTCTAAGATCTAATTTGGTGAATACCGTAGCATGTTTGAGCCTGTCAAACAATTCTGTTATTAATGGTATAGGGTAAGCATTTTTGATGGTGATTTTATTAAGACCTCTATAATCAATGCAAGGTCTTAAATCACCTTCTTTCTTTGATACAAAGAAGAACCCCGCTCCAGCCGGAGAAGAGGATCTCCTAATAAATCCCTTGTCTAATGATTCTTTAATGTACTCCTCCATGACATGGTTTTCTTGAACCGATAGAGGGTACACCCTGCCCTTGGGAGGTATAGTGCCAGGCAACAAGTCAATAGCACAAACGTAGGGTCTGTGAGGCGATAATTTGTCAGCCTCTCTTTTATCAAAGACAGTCTTTAAAGATAAATACTGAGAGGGTATAGCCGTAGACAAAGGAGGAATGGTAGGAACATTAATAGAATTCACAGGCGTGACTTCAATAGTACATGACTCATGGCAGGCTTCACTCCATGATTTTATCTGCCCTGTCTCCCAGTCAAAGTGTCAATTTCTATTGAAATCTTCACTCTTTCCAAAATGAAAAAAGAGGGCACACTTTTTACACATAAAGCATTTCAGAAAGCTAAAATACTTTATGGGTCTGGAGTGTCCCTTTAAATATCCAGTGACTAATGCACTGTTGTGTCTTACTTAATTGAATCTTTTTCCTTGCCAGCAAGGTGTAATTTTCCATAGTGCAACCCATAATTATTCTGCCTTTTATATGACAAGATATACTGGCGAATTCACCATGAAGTATTGACTCAATACAATCTAATATTCTATAGCTCTCGCTCAGCAATTCTGAGTAAAAGATAAATCATCATTTTATAAAGTTCAGCTGTAAATTCAGAATATTTCTATTGTATTTTTTTGTTGAGCGATTAGGATATAATTCACATGTTGCTAAAGGTTACTCTGCTGAACTGATACTATAATTTATATGTGAAATTCTTGCTTGGCACAAAATTTCTATCAAGCAAGAAAGCAGCGGAAGCAGTTCAGATTTTTACCACTAGGTGGTACATTTGTCTCTTTCTGTGAATGGTACTCATGTACTCATTAGAATTTTGAGTTTTTTTTTGGTTATCATTATTATTATTGGTATTTATATTGTGCCAACTAATTCCGCATCCGCAATTCCGCAGCTCTTCTGTCAGCTCACAGTGTAAATCTCTCGCGAGATTTACACTGGGAGCTGACCGAGGTGCTGAACGGACCGGCGGAGGAGGAGAGAGCTGACAGGAGCTGCAGGAAAGGTAAGTAACATTTCTCTGCAGCCCCCACAGCCCCCTCCTACACAGTGCCCATCCACTGGACCACCAGGGAAGGAGAGCCCCCCTCCCTGGCCAGCTAGCAAGCAGGGAGGGGGGACGAAAAAATTTATATATGTTAAGAAAAAAATAAAAATAATAAAATAAAAAAAATAATAATAAAATAAAAAAATAATAATAAAATAAAAAATAATAATAATAAAAGAATGTAATGAAACAAAAAAAAATATTCAAATAATAATTAAAAAATAAAAAATGCCCACCCCCCACCAAGGCTCTGCATCACACTCTGCATTACACACACACATACACACACTGCATTCATACACACACACTGCATTCATACACACACACAGCACTCATACACACAGCATTCTCATACACACACACTGCACTCATACACACAGCATTCATACACACACACACACTGCATTCATACACACACACTGCATTCATACACACACACTGCATTCATACACACACACTGCATTCATACACACACACTGCACTCATACACACACACTGCACTCATACACACACTGCACTCATACACACACTGCACTCATACACAACATTCTCATACACACACACTGCACTCATACACACAGCATTCTCATACACACACACTGCATTCATATACACACACTGCATTCATATACACACACTGCACTCATATACACACTGCACTCATACACACACTGCATTCTCATACACACACTGCATTCTCATACACACACACTGCATTCTCATACACACACTGCATTCATTATATACACACACTGTAAATAAATATTCAATTAATATAATTTTTTAAGGATCTAATTTTATTTAGAAATTTACCAGCAGCTGCTGCATTTCCCACCCTAGTCTTATACTCGAGTCAATAAGTTTTCCCAGTTTTTTGGGGTAAAATTAGGGGCCTCGGCTTATATTCGGGTCGGCTTATACTCGAGTATATACGGTAGTTTATAGAATACAATATATACTTACTATACTTACCTGAAATTAATTTTCCTCTCAATAATAACTGCGGAAGCAAACAGTTTTTTGTGTGTGTTATATTGTAGATTAGCTGTTTGTTTTTCCTCTCAGCCCTGAATGTTTTTTGTGGCTACATTTATTAAGCAGAAAAGCACTTTCACACAATGAAACCCTGTTATAATGGGCCTCAGGATGGACATGTCTGTTCTGAAGGCTTTTACAGAGTCAGTCTAAGCACCATAATTAGTGTGCATCATTGAATGGCCACTCCACTTGGAGGACCCTAGATGAGAAGTCACGCAATTCAAAAAACAGGTTGATTACTTATAATGGGGGCACTACAGCGAGCTGCAGTGGTTATGGTGCTTGGAATGTTCCCGTATCACTACTTAGACATGTGCAATGTGTATACTAGGTAAGAAATAAATAAATAAACCAGCTGTACATCTTAAAGTGGACCTGTCAATTATTTTATTTTATTTTATTTTTGTTTTTCCTTTTCTTATGCCCGCTGTATCTTAATGCTTATACTCCCCTCCTTTCTACTTCCATTTATTTATATTTATTATCTTTTTCCCTTGTGCTGGATCTCACCTGGGCGCAGCCATTTTGTTCTCCTCTGCCCGTGATGACTGCAGTTGCCATTCTGCGGGATTGATTTTACTGATGGATCGTGGGTAGATTTGTTTGGCAAGCAAAACGGAACCTGGCTTTAAGTTCCTCCCGTTGTCAAGTGTTGTCATCCAAAATTATAAACGGGGGGGGAAATAAGTCCCTGCTTTTAGTTATGTATTTTAATGAAAACTAGAGAACTCAGGAAATAAATAAAAAGAGATTCAGACACAGGGAGCTCTATAGAAACAGATTAGATGACGTTTCTTTTTGGTGACAAAGCTGCCTTGGCATTTTTTTTATTTAAAGATATTTATCCATTTAAGGGTTAATCAATGCTAGATATAATAATGGCAATTTCTTCATTGTACAGTTGTCCTTAGCAAGGAGTCTTCTCGCTGGGAAAATCAGTGAGAAGCACGGAAGCACCTCTAGTGGCGGTCAATGAGACAGCCACTAGAGGCTGGATTAACCCATAGGTAAACATAGCAGTTTCTCTGAAACTGCTATGTTTACAGCAGAAAGAGTTAATCCTAGATGGACCTGGCACCCAGACCACTTCATTAAGCTGAAGTGGTCTGGGTGCCTATAGTGGTCCTTTAACTGGAAATTGCACTGCAGTGGCAAAGGAATTATACATTTTAGCCAGGTTAATGCATTGCAACAAAAACAAAGGATATGAAAACTCTGAGATATACACTGAACAGTGATTTGCATTTATTTTTGTATTTATTTTAAACCATAAGCATACCAGAAATTGGAAAAGGATTAATATATAACTAGGAACAAGAACGCTGACTGCCTGATATTTTGAACACAAATTTTAGGCCTCTGGGTGGATTTCTGATTTGTAACATGGAGAAGGCACAGAGGTAGAGGTATTTAAATCTTGAATGATTATTGCATTTTGAGTGTTTTTCTGTCTTTTCTTGTTCTTGCTAGCAAGGTGTAATATAATGTATAATAATTCCTGCTTCAATATGACAAGATATACCTGTACTAACATATTCACCGTGATGTATTTACTCGACACAGTCTAATATTCTACAGCTCTCGCTCAGCAATTCTGATTGAAAAATAATAAGTAATTTTAGTTGTAAATTCTGAATTTTTCTGTTGAATTTTTTTGCCAAGAGGTTAGTATATAAAACTCACGGTTTGCTAAAGGTTACCGGCCGCCCCCATAATGTTGTGATTTATATGTGAAATTGATGCTTGCGAGAAACTTTGTTTTAAAAGAAAGCAGTGCAAGCAGTTCAGAGTTTGACCACCAGGTGGTACGTTTGTCTCTTTTATTGAATGATACGCATGTGGACATATAGCTTAACTAGAACTTTGAGTTTTGGGGTTTTAAGTGATCCTTTCATCTATAAATTGTGTGAATGATATCTGCATGTTCTGTTAGGTGAATGAGGATATATCCAGTGACCATAACATCAGGAACAGAAAGGATGAGGAAAGTGAAGGCAGTAGAAGTCCCAGTCGTGATAGGAGTACTCAGGGCTGTGACCAGATTCCAGGTGCAACATCTGAGATTTCTGTCCAAAAGAATGCAATTGTAGGAACAGATCCAGGGCAGAACCCTCAGACTTCCAGGCCTTAAAGAATCAGATTTATGAAGAGGTCCTCTACCAGGTAATAGGAACCCAAGAGGGAAAGCCAAAGCCAGAACAAGCACCAAAATGTAACGATAAGAACCACAAACGTATGTGGGCCAAAAGAAGGTCAAGACCTATTTCATCAATTGACACAGAAATGACATGACTGATCATGTCAAAATGAGGCTCCGGAAAAGTGTGCTCTTGTGTCAATAAAGACGTGAGCCGAGAGTATCAGACGTCTAAGGTTCTAATGACGCAAACCAGGATTATATTGAATACAAGGTGTATCTAACAGATTCACACAACCTTCCTATATACGTCCTCAAAAAAAAGCAAACTGTTAATCTAACTCCTATTGTATGTTCACTCTGTGCAATGAGGTGGTATTTATCAAAGTGTTTTTTACAGTGATCTCAAAAAAAGCTGGTTTTGCTTATAATGTGTTGCATCTGCAAAATAATAGGGAGGACATTCAAAAAGACAGTAAGGGCGCAAAAAAGCAAAACAATTTGCCGAAATTTAAACTTTAGAGGTCCTTATGTCCTAATCTGTTAATTGTAGCAGCCCCCTGCTTGGGATTAAGTGTTTTATTCATATGATTTGTAAAATATCGGTCATTTATTTTTTAATGGTATTATTTTCCAAGTCTCTGCCTTCAGTTTGCTTTTCCTTTTAAAAAAAAAACTAAATTAAATAAACGCTTACATTCACAGTTATACGTAACAAAAAGTAGGGACTAATTTTTCTTGTGTAGAACAAGCAAGTTGATAAAGTTATCTGCCTTGGACAACGTTGTCATTGGCCCAGGATTTAAGTACTTAGCTCCCTGCGGAGGGCCGCCTCACTGCTCTCAGTGCTGACTCTCACGCACGCCAAGCTATGGGCAATGACTGACATATCTGGGTGCCACCATCTTGGAAAATTGAAGGTGGCAGTGCCAGCGATCCGTTACTAACGATAAATAAAAAAGATCCCAGGGTCTGAAAATTGCTTAGGGGCATCAGGGGGCACAGATGCATGGATCCCTTAGCTAAAAAAAAAACAGAGGGATCCGTGATGTGACAGATTTTGCTTTAACAATGTTATGTGATTCTTTGTACCAATATAATATTTTCATGTATGTTTTTTATAGCTTCCAAATATTCTCACTGTGTCCACTGTATCAACTATGAGTTTTGTTTGAACAATGTCCATCATGAACGTTGAGGTTAGTGCTGGATAAAAACGTTAATCAATTGCAGAACTTAGAGACAAGAGTAGATTTTATAGATATAGGAAAATAATTCTGAAAATCTAATATATTTATTTATTTTTATTTTAAATGCCTTGTTTTAGTGCATTAAAATTAAGTTGTTTTTTTTTTTTTAAACCGAAAGCTTTCTTTTAAATTAGTGATTTCCTCCTAATGGTCAGAGTATTTTTTTAAACGTTCGAACAGTTCTCACATCACAAAATCATTATTCCAGTCTAAATCTGTAGTTCTAGGGGATATTTGTATCCTCTCGTTGTTTGAGATGTATCTGTACCAGGATCCGATCCAGTTGGCCGAACTGTTCACGTTGTCAGATTTTCACATTGTTTAACTGCCAAGATACTTAATGTTTTTGGTTTGAATTCTTGGTTTGGAAGCTGAGCCTAACGATGAAGCTTTCAGTTGGAGTCGCTTTGAAAGATGTTTCATGCTCCATTGCCTACGAAAATTCTTCTGTCCCAACAGTGGAAAAAAATGCAAACTGATAGAAAATCAGACACCAGCTGTGCTTTTAGTGGAGATGGTGTAAGTTTTTTATATGTTCCTTAAAAGTAGACCATCAACTATTAAATTAAAGAGGGTGACATCTCCAATGAAATTATATTCTGCTGCCTTGTATGCTGTCAGCATGAGAGTAAACTAGAAATTAGGTCAGGCCTATAAAGACAGATGAGAGCGACAGAGTTCAGAACATTTTAGACAGCATAAATAGAGTAAACCTGTGGCGAAACCAACCTCGCCACTATGTTCTGGAGAAGCCTGGCTGCCCGCCTGCTTCCCCTGGACTATGGCCCCGTGTAAAAAAAAAAAGCTTGATTTTCCCCTGCAGAAAGGCTTGTTCGTGCCTTTCTGCCCGAGCGTTCGGCAGATTGAATCAGTAATTTACCTCCCAGAAGCTACGGTTAACCACAGCTTAATTGACAAACGCTGGGTGGCCGTTGTTCGTATAGCCAAACACGTGGCAGCGCGCCATTTTAAACTGCTGAACGGCCAGCGGTGTTCAGCTAAAAAAACTATGGAACTGAAAACGGACAGTTATATTCACGAACACCGCTGAGCTGCCGACCTCCCTTCTCCTGCACTCATTCATACGAACTCCGGTCCATTCAGTACTTTGATTGAGTGAACAGGGCTACCCCAGATAGCTATGCCATGGAGCCCATTCGTATACCGAAAGACTATGTGAAAGACTTTGGCTCCATGGCGATTGAACTGTATGTATATGATCTGAGCACCATTCGGTAATAATGTGCGCTCAGATCTAAGCTATCTGGGGATATGTTGAATGTATATGTTTTATGCACTAGTTGCAACATTGTATATTTTTATGTGTTTTTATTACCATGTGTGTAAAGGAGTTTTGCCTCTATCCTCAAGGATAATTTGATTACTTCCCAATTATTTCCAGCATAGAGAGGAGGGATTATAATGTACCTGTGGGAGGGCTTTACTGTGTATGGCTGTGATTGGTCACCTTGCTATTTTGTCCCAGTCTTCCACCAAGTCCCCTAGGGGAGTGTCCACCTGGTGGAAGACCTGCATAAATACCGGGAAGATAGCGCAGATTAAACAGATCACTGCTTGACCCTCAACACGGAGCCTTGTCTCGTTCTTGGGGGGCATTTATTGTATGCTGTTCCAGTTCGACTGCTAGGAGTGTAAACCTTTCGTATGTTTTTTTCCTGTTCGGCTGTTTACAGCATTCGTATGGTTTCCTGTTCTTGAGATTGGTGTATAGAGTAGCTGCCTGTATATCTGGAAAGTAATATCTCCTAAACGGCTTTTAACCCCTTTTATGCCTTGGGGTGCCGTTACAAAACCGTATAACTAGCCACAGGTAAACAGAGGCATACAAGTCTGTATAGTAATAGTAAGTCAAGTTCTGGAAAGCAAAGTTGTGGGACATTGCGTAAACTATAACACGGTATTTGAATCAAGAGGGCAACCACGACACGGCAAGGGGTGGGCAACGTTCAGCATCCCAGATGTTGTGAACTACATCTCCTATAATGCTCTTAAAGCCATAATGCTGGCAATGCATCAAGGGAGACGTAGTTCACAACATCTGGAGTGCTAAAGGTTGCCTACCCCTGATATAGATAATAGAAAAGCCCTATTGGTCAGTGTCATAATAGCAAGTACAGCTTTGCTTGTTTTACACAGGAGAAAGTGCGAAAAAAATAACACAGGTGTAAGAGGAGCTATACAACGACGCGGGGAAGCAGCGTCTAGGGTCAGAAATGACACCAGGTCTAGGAATGGTGGAAAGATTACCAAGGGTGAGGTGGAGTGCAATCCGGTACCATGACATATATCTTCTGACCTGTGTGTTGGGAACCCGTAATTTATATTTTCATTTGAAATATGCACTAAATGGATACACTACAATCTCAAAATTCTATACTGTTTAAATATTTTAATCTGATAAAAAAAAAAAGAACACAGAGGTATACTAAGCAGATACCGAACACATTTGGCGAGGTGTAAAAAAAGAACTCAAGTGGTTGTGATTAACCAGCAAAATCTCGTTCTCCTTCTGTGTGCCTAGACTCTAGAGGGACCTTGTCTCACATTTTGCTATGGACAGCTATGAAAAGTATTTAGTACAATACACTTATCATTATTTGTAAGATCCATATTTAATATTAATGACATCTCCTTATTCGCTGAATATACCACGTCTAAATATTTATCAGGGTGATAAATGATATAGTTTACTGCTGAAGGATATATTAATTATTACTCACCAGCCTTCCAGCTTTTTATCTGGCGTCATGATCCAGGACCAGCTGGTGTTTCACTATAACCCCCATGCCACTGGCCCTGGTTGGGAATATTTAGCCAAGCAAGGCACTCCTCCCCAATAACGTTAACATTTTGTTAAGAAATAAGACCCCAGAATCCGGCTTCAGTAATGTAGTGGTTAATTCGGCCATCCAATAGTGTAGGAAGCGTTTCGACACTCAACGTGTCCCCAAACCTCCTTAAACTTGCTCTTGTGGGATAAGAAGTAAGTGTTACTCACAAAATAGGCAGTTTGCCCTCTAAAACTCTATGGAGATACCAGCTGGTGTTTTCAAATAGTTTTATCAAGTGAATTGATAGAGGTTTGCCAAATCTGGAAAAACCCTATCATCCTCGTGTGATATCGATTCAATCCATTTTAAAGGAGTTAAAAAGTTTGACTTTCAATAAGCTTATAGTTGGGGTCTTGGATAAAACCCAGTTATGTAAAATTGATTTCCTAGTCAGAACTATGTGTATGAATTTAAAGTCGCATTTGAACGATATGGGGATAATCCCCAGAATTGCCATTTCTGGAGTTAGGGATGTGATGGAGGACAAATAGGTCTATCTAAAACTGGTATAAACCAGAAAAAGACCAAAAACAATGATATAGATCCGACTCCCCCCTTCTTGCATTTTGAACAATTCTGTAAAATTCTCAGCCCAAGTTTGTGTTGGTGTTTCAATGAATAATACGCGTAATGAACATTTTCTTATGTGCATTTAGTGGTACGCAGATATCGGTATAAGTTTATAAAGTTTAAGCCAAGTCGATATCAGATGGATCTACGTTAGAAAAATGGTTACTCCATTTTTGTTGGTTGTATAGGAGTGGAATTATACAGAAAGCGTGTACAAGTCTAAACATAAGCCAAACACAGACTAGTCGAATAAAAGAGAGTGTTGGTGGAGTGTTGATTGTGTGTGTCCAATTGAATCACAGCCGGTTCAAGGATTTTTGGCTACACAGGCGAAGATGCATTTTGACCTCTCCCAGCAAAATGTATTTTTACTTGTGTGGTGTAACGAAAATATACCCCAACATGCAGGATTCAACTCAACAAAAGACAACACAGAGGGGAGATACTGTCAGACCTTCCGGCATTCGCTAACCGTGGACTTCCGGGTTCTCGGAGCGCGGCCACTCCCCCTCCTATGACGCGGTCGTTCCCAGGATTCATAGAGAGACCGCGTCAACACCACAGTGCTGGATCAACTCGAAAGCTCCCGCGAACTTCAAACTGAATCATTACTACTTCTACTGTGTATCGGACCCGGACTGTTTAATCGTTTACCCTCCTTCTCCTCTCCCACGACCTCGGACTGTTTTTGGATATTCTCTTTCCTGCTGCAACCTCGATTCTTTGTGGAATCTCTATCACCAATTTGGATTATCGCTCCTTCATAAGTTAAGTAAACCAGATCTGCTCAAGCAGGATATATTACCATCCTAATTCTATGTGGTTCGCTATCTACTCCACCTAACTTCCTAAACCTTGTTTCAACTACTAATTAATCATCTGCATCCTAATTTGGAACTTCTCGCTGGTTGTTTTAAAATTGCCTTATCTTAAACAACTTCAACTCCGCTGCTGTTTATAACCTGCCAGGAATTAAAGAGACAGTTCAAATTGATTATATTTTTTATTTTAAAGCAATAAACAATATCAGTTTCAGAAATCTGCAGTTGTTTCCATCTTGTCAACAATTGAGCGTTACAGATTGATCCAGCCTAATTAATGGATACAGCAGATCTCACTTCTGAAATCACCAGACTAAACCAAAGAGTGGATACACTTACTCAAGGCATGCAAGATCTACAGATCACCAATGAAAGAATCCTTACTTATGTAAGGGATTTGCAAACACATACTCCTCACACAGTTACACACTCGGCTAGTGACCCTGCTGTCTCCAACCCCGAAAAATTCTCTGGAGACAGGTCCCAATATCGAGAGTTTATCAATTCTTGCAAGTTGTTGATTGCATTAAAACCTCGATCATATCCCACTGAAAGATCTAAAGTTTGTTCTGTTATTTCTTTTTTGAGAGGTGAACCCATGGCCTGGGCTCATTCCTTTCTTGAGAATGATGATCCCATATTGGATTCTCTGGATGAATTCTTTGAAGCCATGTCTCTTCTTTACGAAGACCCAAACAAACAAGCGACTGCAGATTTAACCATTAGAACACTGCAGCAAAGAAACAGGCCTGTCGAAGATTACATTGCTGAATTCAAACGATGGGCACCAGAAACTCAGTGGAATGACATAACTCTACGTAACCAGTTCCGTATTGGGTTATCTGAAGCTGTCAAGGATGAGCTCTCCAGAACTGAACTACCTACTACACTGAATACACTTATCCAACTGTCAATCAGCATTGACAGAAGACTTAGGGAAAGAAAAGCTGAGAAATCACTCACTAGCTCTCTATGGAAAAAACCCTTCACCTCTTCAAAGGCACCGGAGAAACCTATAACTCCCGCTGAACCTATGGAAATAGGGGTTGTGAGAAGTCCTCTTACTCCAGAAGAGAGAACCAGAAGAAGACAAAGGAACCTCTGCATGTACTGTGCTTCACAAGAACATGTGGTCCCAGACTGTCCCCTATTGAAACGTCCCCGAGGTGGTAAGCATGGTTCCACCACAATTGTTATGAGTGTGCTTCCCTCTAAACCAATCTCTCATTTCTCCTCTGTTTCTCTCATATTACAGTGGGACAAAGAAAGAATTACGACTAAGGCCATTATTGATTCCGGTGCTAATGGGGTGTTCCTGGACTCATCCTTTGTTACAAAAAATAAAATTCCTTGTGTTCAAAAACGTAATTCCGTCTCTGTCAGAGTTATTGATGGCTCCTTAATCTCCTCGGGGCCCATTCGCCTTGAAACTGTCCCTTTAAGGATTACTACTAATTATATCCCTTCTGAATTTCTTGTTTTTGATGTCATAAATTCTCCTCTTTATCCAATAATATTAGGGATAGACTGGTTACGGACTCATAACCCACATATTACATGGGCTCCTTTCTCTCTCACGTTTAACTCTGCATATTGCCAGGGAACATGTCTACAACACATCCCCATTTTGCAAGTTACTGGGGAATCCACTATACCTTCCAGCTATTCAGAGTTCGCTGATGTGTTCAGTAAAAAGGAAGCAGAGACACTTCCTCCTCATCGACCCTATGATTGTCCGATTGACCTTGTTCCTGGTGCTCCTATCCCTTTTGGACATATTTATCCTCTCTCTGAATCAGAGTTAAAAACCCTCAAGGAATACCTGGATGAAAACCTCCGTAAGGGGTTCATTAGACCTTCCTGTTCACCAGCCGCTTCCAGCATGTTTTTTGTAAGAAACAAGGACCAGACTATACGGCCAATCATCGATTACAGGTCTTTAAATAAAATAACTATCAAGAATCGTTACCCTCTTCCCCTGATCAATGAGTTGATTGAAAGATTAAAAACAGCTACCATCTACACTAAACTTGATCTTCGTGGGGCATATAACCTTGTTAGAATCAAGGCCAATGATGAATGGAAAACGGCGTTCAGGACCCGATATGGTCTTTACGAATATCTTGTCATGCCCTTCGGGCTATGTAACGCCCCTGCAACCTTTCAGCATTTCATTAACGATATCTTCCGAGATCTCCTAGACGTTTGTGTCATCATTTACTTAGATGATATTCTCATCTACTCCAACAACCTTGAAGAACACAGAAAACACGTGAGATGGGTATTATCCAGATTAAGAACACACAAATTATACGCAAAACCAGAAAAATGTATATTTGAAGTCAATGAAATCACTTTTTTGGGATACGTTATCTCCCCTCATTCAATAAGTATGGATACCTCCAAAATAGATTGCATTGTCAACTGGTCTACTCCTACTAATACTAAAGACTTACAACGTTTTCTGGGATTTGCCAACTTCTATAGGAAGTTCATTAAAAATTACTCCCATGTTGCTCATCCCCTCAACCTGCTCAATAGCAGTAAACGGTCCTTTGCTTGGAACGATAAGGCTCAAGCAGCCTTTGATGAATTAAAACGGAGATTCACAAGTGCTCCCATTCTCCAACTACCTAATCCTGCTTTTCTCTACGTCATGGAAACGGATGCTTCTGACACAGCTATAGGGGCTATCCTCTCTCAACACCAAACGCCTCAAGATCCTCTCCATCCAGTAGCTTTTTTCTCACGATCTTTGTCTCCTGCTGAACGAAATTATCCTGTAGGAGAAAAAGAATTATTAAGTATTAAAGCTGCATTCGAAAACTGGCGTCACATACTTGAAGACACACGCACTCCTGTAATTGTTTATACAGACCACAGGAACCTTGAATATCTTCATTCCAACAAAACACTCTCTGCCAGACAAGTACGCTGGAATCTTTTCTTTTCCCGTTTCAATTTTCAAATCATCTACAGACCTGGATCCAGAAACAAAAAGGCAGATGCCCTGTCCAGAATTCACCAAGATCTTCCTGTAAACGAAACTCAACCACCTAAAATCATAGGTATTATTTCGTCATTAATAGATGATATTAAACATCTTAAGGAAGAAGATCTTGAACTTCCCAAACAAAGCAACCTATCAAAAAAGGACGGTATCTACTACTTCAAAGACAGGTTATACATTCCTCCCTTGCTTAGGAATAAAATACTCTCTTTGATTCATGATTCCCCTCTGGCTGGTCATCCTGGTACAAGGAAAACACTGGAGCTGTCTAAAAGATATTACTGGTGGCCTCGCCAGGACAGAACCATAGAATCTTATGTAAAAAACTGCCCAACCTGTCTGAGATCAAAATCTGACCATCATCCACCATTCGGTCAATTATTAAGCCTACCTGTTCCAGAAAGACCTTGGCAGTCCATCTCAATGGACTTCTTGGTAGAACTCCCTCCTTCGCAACATCATACCACCATTCTGGTAGTGGTAGACCGGTTCACCAAGATGTCCCATTTTATTCCTTTGAAGAAATTACCCTCTTCATCTGAACTTGCAAAAATATTCCTCAATAACATCGTGAAACTCCATGGTCTTCCTGAAGAAATCATATCAGACAGAGGAACACAGTTCACCTCCAAATTCTGGAATGAGATGTGTTCCTCCCTCAATATTCAACGTAAATTATCTTCAGCCTATCATCCCCAAACCAACGGGCAAACAGAGAGAGTTAATCAATGTGTTGAACAATACTTGCGGTGTTATTGCTCTCACTTACAAGATGATTGGATCACGTGGTTACCAATGGCAGAGTTCTCATACAACAACTCGGTACACGCTAGTAGCAAAATGACTCCATTCTTCTCAAATTTTGGATTCCATCCCTCTTCATTTCCTGATCAAGGACTTCCTTCTTCTAATCCATACGTCTCCAACCATAACTCTTTCATGTCTGCCCTCTTCCTCAGGTTACGTGATAACCTTAAAAATGCATCATCTGCTCAGAAAAGGTTTTTCGATACTGGTAGACGACCTTCCCCTACTTACAAGGTTGGTGATCTAGTATGGCTCTCTTCAAAAAACATTGTCACCAACCGTCCCTCAAAGAAGCTGAGTTCACTCTTCCTTGGCCCTTTTCGTATATTGTCGCTTATCAACGAAAACGTGGTCAGATTGAAACTTCCACCTACCATGAAACTACATCCAGTCTTCCATGTGTCATTGCTTAAACCACACCACTCCGACCCTTTCCTGAGGGATGTTCTTACCACTCCTGATCCCATTTTGGTACAAGGTGAAGAGGAATACGAGGTCCAGAGGATTCTAGATTCACGAATCCATCGTGGTTCCTTACAGTATCTTGTCCGGTGGAAGGGCTATGGAGTTGACGAAGATTCATGGGTGTCGTCCTCCGCGGTGCATGCTCGTCGACTTATCAATGCGTACCATGCTCGCTACCCGTCCAGACCTCGTTGACAGCATCCGGTGGCTGCTTCTTATGAGGGGGGTTCTGTCAGACCTTCCGGCATTCGCTAACCGTGGACTTCCGGGTTCTCGGAGCGCGGCCACTCCCCCTCCTATGACGCGGTCGTTCCCAGGATTCATAGAGAGACCGCGTCAACACCACAGTGCTGGATCAACTCGAAAGCTCCCGCGAACTTCAAACTGAATCATTACTACTTCTACTGTGTATCGGACCCGGACTGTTTAATCGTTTACCCTCCTTCTCCTCTCCCACGACCTCGGACTGTTTTTGGATATTCTCTTGCCTGCTGCAACCTCGATTCTTTGTGGAATCTCTATCACCAATTTGGATTATCGCTCCTTCATAAGTTAAGTAAACCAGATCTGCTCAAGCAGGATATATTACCATCCTAATTCTATGTGGTTCGCTATCTACTCCACCTAACTTCCTAAACCTTGTTTCAACTACTAATTAATCATCTGCATCCTAATTTGGAACTTCTCGCTGGTTGTTTTAAAATTGCCTTATCTTAAACAACTTCAACTCCGCTGCTGTTTATAACCTGCCAGGAATTAAAGAGACAGTTCAAATTGATTATATTTTTTATTTTAAAGCAATAAACAATATCAGTTTCAGAAATCTGCAGTTGTTTCCATCTTGTCAACAATTGAGCGTTACAGATATGTCTACCAGACCTTAGAATGGCTGGACTGGATGTATATGAGAGGAGTACAGAGTCAGGAGCGTTCCGAGGTCTAGGGCACAAAGAGACAGCGTAAACTAGGACTAGCCGGGATCTGGTACACAGAAAACAGCAAGCCGGCAAACAAAACAGATAAGGATAAAGAGATAACGTAGTCAGAAACAAAGCCAAGGTCAATACGAAAGAACACAACTGAACACAACAAGCGCTAAAGGGAACTGAAACAGAAACCACGATAGGGCAAGGAACTAAGGGAAAAAGGTAAGTTTAAATAGCTTCTAAACTAATGTGATTGGCTCCTGTCATATCCACACCCCCAAAAGGTAAGTGTATGGGGAGTGTGGCATGACAGGGGCCAATGGGAGCCTTTTGGCAATTTAGGCTCCCACTGTCTCTTTAAGAGCGCGCCCGAGACTCGCGGTGCGCTCTTAGATTCAGGCGCCTTCCCATTGAAGCCGTCGGATGAGCGTCACGCGGCTCGTGCAGCAGCAGGACCGCGCGCAGCTCGAAGAGAGGACCGCGGCCAGCCCCTGGATAAGGTAAGTAACGCTACATGTGGCTCTTAACCCACCTTTTGAATTTTTTTAACTCCTTTTGTGTTTCCTTATTATTTTAATATATATATATATATATATTATATATATATTACCCTCTTTTGTGTGTCTTAAACCCCTTGTTTGTCTCTTTATGTGTCTCTTACTTCCACCAGACCCTCTGTTTGTCTCTCCCCACCACCCCGGCCCCTCTGTTTGTCTATTTCTCCCCCCAACCCTTCTTTTTGTCTCTTTCTCTCCATTCCCCCAGCCGCTCTGTTCGCTGCTCTCAGAAGCCTGACAGACCAGATAGATGATATCCGGTGCTCCGTGGTGGTCCACATGGCCTACATGAAGTGACTGGCAGTAGGGGAGCACTGTGTTCCTGCCAGTCACCCGAACATTGCACACCCTCAGGTTGGTTCACCCTAGGTGGCCGCCTGTGCTGCCTTATAGTTACGTTAGCCCTGATGTGATTGATTTGACAAAACTGCTCGTTTGGAGTTTGCTCAAAAAGGAGATGATCGTGTGGAAAAATGTTTTAACATTGATTAAATGTGTGAGTATCTTCATGGAAGTGTCTACACAGTCCTACCTTTGACCAAGCCATCAAAGGGAGAGCGGATTTGTTTGCTCACTTTTAAATTGAGTTTTTGCTTAGCGTGCTTAAAATGGAAATCTATTCCTGAAATAAGTAAAATCTCAGCTCCGGCAAAAAAATGTGTACCCAGACAGATTTTACAGAATTTTAAACCGTATCTTAGACTATAAATCAGTTACTTCCTGCAGCAACATAATTTATAAGATAGAGATCAGAATGTATAATATATCACTACCTCCATGACGCTTTAATACATTCTCGATTCTTGCATTTTAAGTGATATCAACCTCTGTATCCTTGAAACAGGAAAAAAAAATAACACAGAGCATCTCACTGCAATATGCTGATTAGAATAATATCTACACAGTTACATCGCCAATCGTATTACCCCCACTACTACCTCCCCCTTGTAAATATTTGAAGATATCCAATCTCAGTAATGGGAATTCTTTTTTTTAGCTCGGATGACTGTTAGCAAATTGTCTGGCGTAATTGATTTTGCCTGAGTAAAACTCAATCGTTTCCCACAATGCATCTCATCCAGATCAAACGCCAAAAATCTGCCTTAGAATTCAGATTAAAATGAATAATTGGACGATCTGTGTTCGGAGATAAAATAAAATGAGGATCTTTCAGATAAATAGAAGGCCCCTAAAGAAACAGAATACACATATTAAAAACTAAGTGGATGATTAGATCCTAAACTCAGATAAGATACTAATTAACTCAACACATGCTGGGGAGGAATCTTGGCTCTCTCAAATTATACCTATTTTAATGATGAGAAATAAGCAAATGGTAATTTCAATGTGGAAGTGATCACATGCTTACATTTTAGGGTCGATATTTGCTAAACAGGCACAGATAGTGAACGTGCCATTGTTATTGATAGTGGTAAACACTTATTGAGTGTTTACTAGGGTTAAATATACTGTGGATAAAGTGAAACCGATATAACAAGTTTACTATTTACCTGCTAAAGTACAGAATTGGTACCAACAGTTGACTATTTGGGGCTACTGTCCCAGCTGAGTTTGTTCCCAGCATGCTGTAGTGGTTATGGTGCCAGAAATGCCCTGATGCCCCTCTGTGTAGATAGTCAAACCCTTTTACAATGGTTTCACTTCTTACCTGGGGACTAGACTTGCAAAAACGTGTTTGTGCCAGACCCATCAATCTACATAATGGTGACTTGTGACACCCAATTTTTCCTTAGTCCTCAGATCTGCTCTGTTACCTGCAGGGATATCCTCTAAAGCGAGAACTCAAAGTGAATTTCAAATTTAAGGCCAGAGTTGCAAAATGAAATATTCTTTAGGTCAGCTATGCTTCCAGTTCGACTGTTTTGGCCTTAAAGGAACACTATAGGATCAGGTACACAAACATGTATTCCTGACCCTATAGTTTTAAAACCACCATCTGGCCCCCATTGCCTCTCTAAATAGTCTGCAGCTGCTGATCTGCCTGCATGCTTGCCGTCATCAGAAGCGATTCTGTGAGCCAATCACAATGCTTTCCCGTAGGATTGGCTGAGACTGTCAAGGAGGCAGATCAGAGGTAGAGCCAGCACAGTCAAACACAGCCCTGGCCAATCAGCATCTCCTCATAGAGATACATTGAATCTCTATGAGGAATGCTCAGTGTCTCCATGCAGAGGGTGGAGACACTGAATGGCAGTCACACTATGCAGCACTGCCCCAGGAAGCACCTCTAGTAGCCATCTGAGGAGTGGCCAGTTAAGTATCCCTAGGCTGTAATGTAAACAATCCATTTTCTCTGAAAATACAGAATTTACTGCAGAAAGCCTGAAGGGAATGGTTCTACTCACCAGAACAAATGCAATAAGCTGTAGTTGTTCGGATGGTTATATTGTCCCTTTAAATATGAAATTGAACTTTCAGTTTAGTGACCAACCCTGCTTGTTTCAGGAGGACTGAAGGGTGTAGAGCGAATGCATGATTATCCACGCTTTTGGTGCACTTGGAGTGAATTTTCTGGCATTCAAGCCATACACGAGTTACTCATTAGCAAATGACTTACGAGCAGACTTGATTGGTTGCCACCAACAACCAGATAACGCACCCCTTTGTATTCTCGACTGTCCTCACTTAAGTTAATAGAGGAGAAATAAAGTTTAAGGGGATGATTTGCACTTTTAACTGTAACAGTGTAACCCCTTGGGGAAAGAAGCTAAGCAAAGTCCTTGATAACATGACTACCTCTGTGCAGAAGAGGTTAAAGGAACAGTCCATGTTTTCAGTATCTAGTTAAAATCTACTAAATCAGGGGTGCC
Source organism: Pelobates fuscus (assembly GCF_036172605.1). Taxonomy (NCBI): domain Eukaryota; kingdom Metazoa; phylum Chordata; class Amphibia; order Anura; family Pelobatidae; genus Pelobates; species Pelobates fuscus. Next base: position 154,550,213 of record NC_086325.1, on the reverse strand, counting down.
CAAAAGGAAGATCCCCCGATGTTTTAAAACTACAGCTTCCATGATGCATTGTCATTCTAAAGGCATGCAAAGCATCATGGTAGATGTAGTTCTAAAACATCTGGAGATCTACCTCTTGGGTACCCCTGTAGTAAACTAAGTAGATATAATCCCAAAGAAAACATGCATGTATGTTACTTTGTATTGAAATCGAAACTTTTATCAACTGCTTTATGTATCAGAAATACTTTTAAAACCACTTCTCAACCGATATCTCAGTGATTATTTGGTATTTGTACTGCACTATTTAAACACTAGATGGTGCCACACAATTCTTCTCAGTAATCAAGATATTCTTTATATTGTAGTACCAAACAGCTCAAAGCTTTAAAAAGCAGGATATATAGCTATCCCTGTATAGACCAAGGTATTAACTGCAGTGAGTATGAAAATCACAGAGCAAATCAAAATGTTCTAAAAAGGTATACCGCCTATTTTATTTTAGTTTTTATTTCATCAACTCAATTTTATTGTGGTTGCAACACAGATTTCCATTAATGTAATGAATATATAAATGTAATGTTTAGAAATATCCAGTGTTATATTTGCAATTTGCTTTGCAAATTTAGTAGCGAAAATAATCTTGACTGTTGTGTTTTAGAGCTCAGTCGACTGTTTCCCCCATAAATAATTCTGCAATTTATATTGGTTGAGCTAATCATAAAATGTTTATAGATGTAATAATATTTTGCCAGGAACCACAAGCTAAAAATAAATCCATTTTTAATGTTGTTGTTTTTTTCTTTCCCGATTTTTAGTAGACTACCACTACAAAAATATTTTTATTTGATATAATTGGTTTGTATTATTATTTCATTTTATAATCTCTTTTCAGTTCGTGTTTTTTTTTTGTTTTGTTTTTTACATTAGGTGAGTCTGTAACCCGGGCTTGTCAGACCCCAGGTAAGTTGTCCACGCATACAGCCGTCTGCAGTGATTATGCTAGGAGTGTTCTTTTAACCCCTTAAGGACCAAACTTCTGGAATAAAAGGGAATCATGACATGTCCGACCTGTCATGTGTCCGTAAGGGGTTAAAGGACACTTCAAGCACCCATAAATGTTCTGTTAAATTTGCAAGTTTAGTCCTTTTAATTATCCTAAGTGGTTAACTTAATTAATCTTAATTTTTTTTATAAAAAACAAAAAAAACATCTTTTTGTGTTAAGTACAGTTGCTATAAGGGATGTCATTGCTTGTTTTTCTGGGAACTGTACTTCAGCTATTTTCTTTCTACAGTAATAATCTGGCAAACCTAGGGATTTGCAGTATACCCAGGATGCTCATTGTGGCGAACGTAGCCTCGCCACGGGCTCCTGGAGGAGCCTACTTACCAGCCTCTCGCCCCAGGACTATGGGCTCTGCAAAAAGAACTGCAAAATATATTTTAAAAGACTCAATTTGTTTGGGTTCCCTGTGCTGTTCAGGAACCGAACAGATCCACGAACTAAAGACCACCCGGGAGCTTGTTAAACATTATTGACACCTTGTAACAATTCTGCGAGCAGTGTTCTAAGTGTTCGTCTGGGTGGCCGCCGTTCGTATGCCCGAACATGTGGTGGTGGCCATCTTGTTCACACGAATGCAGGCAGCGGTGTTTGGTCGTCTGGTGCATGGAACTAAAATCGGATACTCGACATCGCGAAAAACTGCTGAACTTCCATCCCGCCTGCAACACCTGAATTCATGGAACTGTTTTGAGGATAGGACCATGTGCCGATTCAGCTGTATTTGTGGGATCTGAGTGCTTTTCGGATATGTTGGGCGCTCAGATCCAGGCTATCCAGGGATGTATAGCCTGTGGGGGTTCCTATGTGGGAACTATGTGTTTTTAATATTTTGTAATTTATGCTGAGTCACAGTGACACTGTATTTTATGACACATTGTGGGTGTGGTTGTGGGCGTGTTTTGGGCGTGTCACTGTGCTCAGGTTTTGTATATAAGTGAGCCATTTGACTGGAATAAACAGACTACCCCCAGCATTCAGCCTCGACTAATGTCTGGGGGGAAAAGCTATACTGCTATAATCACTTGCTATACAGCTATACTCTCTTGGAGGAGAGGTCTTCCCACTGGGAGCTGGATCCAGGTGTTGGTCCAGGGTGGGAAGGGACGACGAGACCCTAGCCAAGCTGCAATGGCTAAGGGGACTATGGTACTTATGGTGTCATGGTACTCAGCGACCACTAGGAAGCGCGATTGGTGGAAGTACACAGTCTGGGTGCCACACTCATTTCGGCCAGTATGTTTGTCTTATTATTGTTTTTGTATTTATTGTTGTAACAGTTTATATAATGAATTAGTGAAATCCAACCTTGGGTGTCCATTCAATATAGCCTTTCATTGTATGTGAGTTTATGCCTCATTTGTTAACTTAGGTTTGCGTTTAGTGAATTGACCCTTGTGGACCCACTTTTTTCCCTAAGTCTAAAGGGTAATCCAGGTGTGAACCCCTTGCTCAAGGTGTCTAGAGAAGTATTGGCTATATATTACTGACGAGGCCTAACCAGGCCGAAACAATCGTCTGAGATTGCGATATCTCTCATGCAGAGAGTGACAGCCTTTTTTTTTTTTTTTTTTTATCTGGACTTCCCATTTGGGTGGGGTCAGTCTGATATGCAAATGGCATGGTTCTCTCTGTAATGGCACAAGATGAGCAAAACCTAGCTTAAGATCTGAGTGGGGACCCACCAAAGGACAAGATACTTGGGCTGTTGTCAGTTCTCTGTATTCTTTTGCAGCCTGTTTTTTCATTTTTTTTCCCGTAGGCTAGATTATAATGGCATATACCCTTTTTCATGATGTTGGCCGTGACGTAAAAAATAATGGGATAATTTTAGACAAGTGAGTCAGTGGGTTCACTAATATATTTGTGGAGCTGATATGTCAGGTGACTATGACTGTGCCCTCTGAACATGGGACCTTCTAAGGTTTTATTTTTAAAACTCTTCTTATTAAAAGAACTTGTACAACTAAACTTAATGGTCAACCATAAATAGTGACCCCAACAAAAAAACGTGTGAACATTCTAATTAAATTAACTTCTCCAATAAGACTGGTAACGCGTTTCACCACTGGGGTTTTATCAAAATGGAATTTTGATAAATTTTTGATAAAACCCCAGTGGTGAAACGCGTTAATGGATTTTATGATATACTTTTAATAATAAATTACGTTTGGCTTTATCCTTGTGCCATTCATACTTTTATTATATATTTTTATCACTACAATTTTATATCTTCTTCTCCTGGCATCTTATATATCCTAAGGTGGGGATTATACCGCCCACGCCATATCTCAAGTGCAGTGTCATCTGCACTTTATATTGTGAGTATATTCATTTTGCTTTGTATCTATACCACATTTTATCTTCGGAGAGCACTATCTGTTGTCTATATTTTTCTCCCTTCTCCTGAGAATTGGACAGCACCAGACTCTAAGTGGATCAGAATTTCGTGATATCCTACTAGCAGGGATTATACTGCAGAACGCCTATTACCCCTGAGCTGGTCATAGCTCATGCAAATGTGAGTTCATTACTTTTTATTCTTCATCTGCTACGTACCCCACACCCTGCACAATTGGTCCTTTTCCCTTTTTATATTTTTCATATCACGGGAGGATCTAAAGCATCATAAGAAGAGAGAACATCCTACCAGTGCAACATGCGCAACAAACATTGACATTTTCATTTATCCTTTTTTACTTTTATTTTTATATTCTTATTGGGACTTATTTTATTGTACTTTTAGGTCTCTTTTTCTCCTTTTACATGTGTGTGTAGCAGCCTGAGTGTTGTGTGTGTCTTAGGGTATGTGGGCAATCTTTTATTTAGCCCCTTCCTGCCAGTTATTTGGTAGGAGGGTTATAGTTCCTGGTGGTCAAGTGGAGGTCATTCTTTGGACCCAATGGTCCAGGGAAGTTACGCTGTGGCCCAGGATCCCTGGTACTCCGGTGGGTGGAGCATTATGGTCTGCACCAATATTGGGAGCAAATCACTCCAACAGCTCCCTTGCACGTTCTTATGTCCAGCCCGAGATCCAAGATATGGTCTTACCTTTGTTTCCCTGTATCTAATCATGTGGCAGAGATTGTGCATCATATTAGGTGAGTTCGGTCTGTTTGCAGACAGTTTGCACTCAACATAGACCAAAGTAAACATCAACAACCTATGTTTATTTTATATATTGGACACAAAGGGGGCTATTTACTAAAATGTGAACTGTGGAGCATTGTGTGTGTTTGGGCACTCCACTGAACAAACACAGACACAGGTAACAATCACTGTTTAGTAGATATATCCAGAATGAAAACAAACATGCATTGCATTACGCACAGCCGGGCATTTCTAGAAAACAGTTTGCTAAAGCTGCAGTTCTCTTGTCTGCAGCCTTTGCAAGCCCTTCTAACCCCGCCAGACTTTATATGGCTGTCCAATCACAGATTTTCCAATGCAGCTCAATGAGAAGTCTTTACAAGGCAGGTGTTTTGGGCAATTGCTGCCCTTTGAGCTTAGTTCCACTGAGCTAACCAAACCAGGAAGTAACAGGATTGCAAGCAAGGGGGTGTAACAAGGTTAATTTATAAAAGTGACCATTTCTGTTGAAATCACTACTCTTTGCAAAAGAATAAATAAAAAAAAAAGACAGTGGGTAATGGGTTTCCGTGAATCCTTGGCTTATTAGTGAAAGACAAATGGACATTATCACTAAACAGTGAATGGGAAAAATTAACTGTTTAGTGAATAAAGAGATTAGAATAACCTACGTTTCCAGTATTAAAAGTGCTGCATTTCATCCCTTGGAGTGGGCTCTGCTTTGCAGGGTTATATAGAAGGATGCCACAAGGAGTGCTACAAAGTTGTCTTTGAAGAGGAGGATTTTAAAGAGAATCTAAGTGTATGTAAAAATCAATGTGTTCTCTTTTAAGCTACCTTGTGCTGTCTCTTCTTAGACCCTTCATGTTGGTTCAGTCAAAGTCATTGCAGTCAATAGGACGTCACCTTACTTTCATATCTCGCCGTACGTGGGTTACGGGGAGATCGAATGGCACTGTGTGTGGATATTGAACTAAAAATGAATATTCCGTTCATTATTCCTGCTGAATCTTTCTGTATAAGTCACAAGGATATTGGCTTTAAAGTTTCTATAACATAACAAAAAATTGAAATATTTGAAATACCCTTTTTTATTACTTTTGTGAACTTATTTTTATCTGCCGACAGTGGTGTTGCTAAGTGACAAAATGTTGATTTTTTTTTATTTATTTATTTTTTATCTGAATTATGGCATCCAATTTTTGATTCAGTATTTTAAACTATTTATATACATAAACTGTAACAAAAACACCACTTTTAATTTAAAACCATTTTTTTATTTTATCAAATAAAATGGGGTCTTCGTCTACTCTAGAGTTTAATGACAAGTAATTAACATTCTATATGTAAGTATTATATAATGTATATATTGCGTTGTGGTAATGTAATGTAAAAGATCTGTGTCTAAGATGCAGAGTGTCAGATGTTTGACGGAAGGATATAACCTTGTAGAAAGCACACAGTGTATCGTCCAGACCTGCACGTCACGTTCTCCTTTCGGCTGGGTTCCAATCTGGCTGTTAGGAATGTAAAGGAAACAAAAGAACAAAACAGAAATGGAATATCTGATTACGAGATCTAATATTAAATATCGTTTTTTATTATTTTATGTGACATATGCAGTACTTGAACAATGTCAGTAAAGCTGGGGTGCATGCCACCTCCCTTCGAGTGTCCAATCATCTATAGCAGGGGTTCCCAACCCAGTCCACGAGTACCCCCTACCAGCCCAGGATTTAGGGATTACCCAGTTGTATCTAATGTGTTGGAAAAAAAAAAAAAGATAAAACACAAAAAAAGATAAAAAGGGATTCTTCAGTGCCAGGAAAACAAACCTGTTTTCCTGGCACTAGATAATCCTACAGTGCCCCCCTCCCTCCTTCCCCCCATCCCATGTTGCTGAAGGGGTTAAAACCTCTTCAGACACTTACCTGAATCCAGTGCCGATGTACTTCGGCGCTGGGTAAGGCTCCACCCACGCTCCTCCCCCTCTGGCGGATGTCAATGGCCGTGCGTGCACATTAGACCTCCAGGAAAGCATTATTCAATGCCTTCCTATGGGGATTCCGGCAATGCTGGACGTCCTCATGCAGAGCGTGGGGACGTCCAGCGTCGTTTAAGTGACCAAAAAGTTGTTTAAGAACCCAGAAGTCCCACTAGTGGCTGTCTGATAGGCATCCACTAGAGGAGGACTTAACCCTGCAAGGTGAATATTGCAGTTTATAAAAACTGCAATAATTACACTTCCAGGGTTAAGGGTGATGGGAGATGGCACCCAGACCACTCCAATGGGCAGACGTGGTCTGGGTGCCTGGAGCGTCCCTTTAAACATAGCAGGGCAATCCCTAAATCCTGGACTAGTACTGGGTTGGGAACCCCTGGTCTATAGAAAGCAGCTAATCTGATTTAACCCCTTAAGGACCAAACTTCTGGAATAAAAGGGAATCATGACATGTCACACATGTCATGTGTCCTTAAGGGGTTAAAAGTGATTTATTTTTATTTTTTTTCGGTCGTCTCTCCTTTTTTATCTTCATTCCAATTCTCGCTCTACAGCTTTTGCAGGATTATTCACTAAATTGTGAAGTTTTAGGAATTCAAAGGGACTTTTTCATTTTTGGTTATTTTTGACTATAAACGTGAAATTCAATTTAAATACTTACTTTAGTGAATAACATGTATGTCTTAATTAATTCTACAGTTTAGTCTCCCTACCTACTGATAGCCGAATACCATGCTGAGAATCTGAACGTTTTGTGATTTAAAATTTTTGAAAAAAAACCAACAATTTTCTGGGTATAGACTTGCCAGACAAGCTTAGTTTGCTATAACTGGGTTTATGATATAACTCATTGGTTGTCCATTGGGCTGTCAAATGCAGAACACCCTAGAAGACACACCCACATATTTCTCTGTCTTCAGTGGCTCTCATTGGGTAACAGCGAGGGGGTGGAGTCAGACCTCTTTAAAGCAGTCATTGTGTATGACGCACATGTATTAAAAATATTTTATGGTGTTGAATAGGGCCAGGGCCGTCTTTAATACTGAATGGACCCTGGGCAAGAATTAGCTTGGGCCCAGTGGACTCTGTCCCCCATCTTCTGCTCACTGGCATGCAATCACACCCTACATCCCACCACAGTGATGGCAGTAGAGAGGCCCTGGTGCAATAATTGTTTTGTGCTTCTTATCACAAGGGTGGCCAAAAGGTAGATCCCCATCTGTTGTGCAGCTCCAACAATGCTTTGACAGCTGGGGCTCTACATTTTCCCATGCTTGCAGAGTTGTATTTAGCACTGAGCAGTGTGTGTGTGTTTGAATACAAGCATGTTTTTGATGGTGTATGTTAGTGTGAATGTAGGAGTATGTTTGAATGTGTTGTTGGTGTCTGAATGCAAGTATGCATTTATGAGTAGTGTTAATCTTTGAATGCAAGGCTGTGTTTATTTATAATTTTGATGTTTAACACAGAGATGTTTTTGTATGTATTGTTGACGTTTCAATGAGTGAGTGTGCTTGTATAAAGTGTTAACGTTTGAATGCAGGGTTGTATTTGTGTGTCATGTTAGTGTATGGATGCTGAGATGTATGCACATATACACATACACTGCCACACAAACACACACACAGATACACACACTCTACAAAACATGTAGACACACACTGAAACATGCAGATACACACACTGAGACAAACACACACAGATACACAAACTGATAACATGCAGATACTCAGACACATATGCTGACAGACATACTGACACATACACGGAGACATACTGATACACACACACTGACAGACATACTGACACAAACTGGCAGACATACTGAAAGACACACTGACTCATACTGACACAGACACGCACACTGACAGACATACAGACAGATGCACCGACACACACACAGACATACTGATACACACACATTTACAGACATGCTAAAAAACACACACTGACAGGCATACTGACAGACACCTATACCGACACACACACACTGACACATATACTGACACACACTGACAGACATACTGGCACAAACAGACAGACAAACATTGACACACACACTGACAGGCATACTGACTCACTGAAAGACATACATACTGACACACATATTACACACACACATAGACATACTGACACAGACATACTGATACACACACACTGACAGACATACTGGCACAAACAGACAAGCAAACATATTGACACACACACTGACAGGCATACTGACTCACTTAAAGACATACATACTGACACACATATTACAAAGACACATAGACATACTGACACAGACATACTGACACACACATTGACAGACATGCTGACACACACACTGAGAGACATACTGACACACACAGTGACAGACACAGACACACACTGACAGGCATACTGGCAGACACATATACTGACACACTGACAGGCATGCTGACACACACAGACAGACATACTGACACACACAGACAGACATACTGACACACAGACATACTGACACACAGACAGACATACTGACACACAGACCGACATACTGACAGACACACTGACTCAGAGACACACACACACACACACACACAATGCCAGACATACTGACACACTGACAGACATACATACTGACACACAGACACATATTGACACACAGACATACTGACACACACAAACACAGACATACTGACACACACATGTTATACACTTAACCACCCTCCAGGTTCTCCTGGTCAGCCCAGCCGGCTGCCAAACAGAAAGGGGCCCGGTCGCGCTGTTTTAGCGCCACAGAGCTCGACCGGGCCCCTGCTGACAAATGCCCACCGGGTGGCCCTTAGTGCATGGGCCACCCGGGCGGACTTCCTAGCGTGCGGGCCGGTGCGGCTCTGTGCAGCCACACCGCCGGGTCCATGGGGGCTGCTCAAATCGCGGGGCCCACGGGGCAGCTGCTCTGGGACCCCCAGGAGTAACTGGGCCCGGGGCAGCTGCCCCGTTTGCCCCGCGTTAAAGATGACCCTGAATAGGGCATGATGTGTCATTGGGTTAGGGGGTTGAGTACACAGGGTGAAATGGGCAAAGCCCAACATGTCCGAGGGAAGAGACAAATTGTTGGAGTAGAGTCTAGTGCTCCGTCATTTTAAAACCTCACCAGCCAACAGGTGAGAGAAGGCAACCTTTGGTGCCATGGAGAGCCCCAGTGTATGCCAAACTGGTCATGATTTGACATAAAACATGATTTGGTTGCCTGAGCCTCCATGCAAAATAACCACTAAACTACACTGTAGTGGTTATGGTGCATACAGTGGTCCTCTAAGAGTCTCATCTATAGACAAGTAGTAGAGTGTTGCACACCGGTATCAGTATCCGAATATATCCACAAGTGAAGAGGCACAGGCTGCACAGCGTAGGGTGAACATGGAATATAGGAATAAACAAGGATAGACGTTGTATCCTTGTTTTGTCCTGTATTCCACAATAGAACTAACTTGTTCACTCTATGCTGTGCAGCCTGTGGCTCTTCACTTATAGTGGATTTGGCAACCCTCGCTCTACTCCTTAATAGTGTCTACCCACACAGCTCTGCATCTGGTGAATTCTGCGTTCCAGAACACGAGACAATGTGCCAATCTCCAACTAAATTGATATGTGGCGTTTATTTTTAGCCTTTGCTTATTTATCAGCATAACACTTCATATAAATGTACCGTCACGTGATCAGCTAACTTCATTTTATTCCATTACAGATAATTATGAAGGAGCGTAATGCGATTAAACAGCAGAATATACTCCAATTAATGAAGAAGTCATTAACATTATGTCAAAAGATGAAGAGACAGAGGCAGTATGGGCGATGATATATTCCCTCACCCAGTTTCAATTACAGGCTGAAATTTGAAAAACTTGAATTATAGATGCACCTTATTATGCAGAGAACAGCGTGATCCATATAGCGGTACGGATCAGAAACCGTCAACTTGGAGCCATGGATATCTACTCCCAGAATCCTTAGTCGGTCATTTAGCTGACTGAGTATCTCCGAAGGTAACAACTGAGAAGAGAGACACTGAGGTGAGGTCTATTCAGTAAAGTGAGAATTCAAAGTAAATGTTAAACTTAAGGTTAAAATAGCCGAACTGGAAAAATTCAGTGTCAGCTATGATTTCAGTTTAGCTACTTTGACCTTAATTTGAAATTCATTTTCAATTCTCACTATAGTGTATAACCCGGATTGTATTTCTACTCCCTCAGTATGATAGCGAAAATGCAAAAAAAATACAAGAGTTGCTCCACAGCAAGCAAGCCAATAGGGGGCGCAAGATTCCTGTCCATAACTGCACCCACAATGATAATCCACAGTCTGACTCTTTATGTTAGTGCCCTTTTGGCTAGGCTTTCTTGGGTCAGTCTCTATGTCACCGTACATCTCTCTGTCAGTAGACATTGGTGAAGATTGGGGGAAAGTACCCCGTCTAGAAAATGTTGTAGTAGGGGTATGAGAAGACAGGCCCTTGCCGAAATAATGCTATAATTGGTTAAAGCACAGTTGTTTACCGTTTAGGCAGAATAAAAGAAAATACATCTTTTAAAGTTGGTTAGCTTCCTCATAAATCTTTAACACACTGACATTTCAAGAAGAAAAGGGAACCATATATCAGTTGGAAATCTGAAACATGCATCATGCTTTATGTTTGATCATTCCGTAACTTTTATTCCGGGTTCTTCAATAGAATGAGAAATGTACACCCTGTCATTTTTTCCATTTCCACAATTCTTACATCTGCCCCTCTCCCCCCCTTCCTCCCCCCTCACCCTCCTGCCTCACTCTGCTGCAGATATATGATCATTCCACACCCACATTCCTACATCTTATATTTCTCCACTTCTTAAGGTGTTACTGACAGATTACAGTTCTTAAAGAGGCAATCTATCTAAGAACCATAACCACTTCATCTCACTGTAGTGGTTATGTGACCCTATGACCCAAATCTTCTATTGTCAACTAACACCCATTTAACTGTGAGAGCTCATTTTTCATGCCTTCCTTTGTATTGAATTAAATATGATACTAACGAGCACATATTATTTCCTTGGTGTAAACTGGATAAATCCCTTTTTTTTTTTTTTTTTTTTTTTTTAAAGAACACTGAGACAGCAGGCCAGAGTGAAAACACAGGATTCTTCACTTATTAAAAAGAGGATTCAAAGTGAATTTAAATTTTAAGGACTAAGTAGCCGAACTGAAAAAATTCTCACAGTCAGCTATGATTTCAGATCATCTACTCTGGCCTTTAAAGAACACTATAGAGTCAGGAACACAAACACCTATAGTGTTAAAACCACCATCTAGACCCCCTGGGCCCCTCATGCCTCCTTAAATATAGCAAAATCTTACTTGTATTCACGCCTGAAGCTGTAGCTCTGCATGCTGTTTGCCTCAGAATAGCAAGCTGTCTGAAGTGGTGGCCTGATCCAATCACAATGCTTCCCCATAGGATTGGCTGAGACTGACAAGGAGGCAGATCCCGGGCAGAGCCAGCACAATTCAAACACATAGAATACACAAAAAATAGAACAAAAACGCGCAATATAAAATTAAATCGTCTGTATGACACCAAATATTAAAAGTCCAAAGATATTTTTTTTTTAGCTGCCAGACATAAAAGGTTATTCCGCAAACCTATGTGATAGAATGTCCAAAAGTAGATAAATGTCAGCGCCAAGGCAGTTAAGTGCTTTGTTATCCCTCCATTTGAACTTGCAGCATTTCGGCTAGATCCTCGGACATTTTCTGGATTTCTACTGCACCAACGGAGTGGTAATACTTTCAGCACACTGCTTATCTGCTACATATTCTGGACTTTGGATCCTTAGATGGAAAGTAGGATTTAAACACCGTCTGTTTTACTGTGTATGAGTTTTTTAAAGGATTTGGATTTTTATTTTTATATGATATTAATAAACTGTGTTGCACTTTCTCTGCTTGGTTTGTATCTTTGAAGATGCGTTACTGTGATCACTGCTGTTGGATACAAAGTTTACACAGAATACTCCTAATTTCCTAAACCACCGCTGTGGAGGTGGAAATCATACACATTTACCTCAATGCCCAGCTTCCCCACAAACACTGATTTGGGGCTATTGCACAGCGCTGACATTTATCTACTTTGGACAATTCAAACACAGCCCTGGCCAATCAGCATCTCCTCATAGAGATGAATTGAATCAATGAACCTCTATGAGGAAAGTTCAGTGTCTGCATGCAGAGGGAGGGGATACTGAATGTTTGGATGCATTTTAGGCAGCCATGACCCAGGAAGGATCTCGAACAGCTATCTGAGGAGTGGCCAGTGAAGTTATCACTAGGCAGTAATGCAAAGACTGCATTTTCTCTGAAAAGACAATGTTTACAGCAAAAAGCCTGAAGGGAATGATTCTACTCACCAGAACAAATTCAATAAGCTGTAGTTGTTTGGTGACTATAGTGTCCTTTTAAATTTGAAATTCACTTCAAATTCACTTTGAATTCTCACTTTAGTATATAACTCTGTTAGAGTGCATCGAAGATGACCCAAGGCCACTAAGGTAGTTTCTTCCACCTGGTCTCTGGTTCTTGACCTTAGAGGAAATGTCATAATTTTTCATTATTAAAAATAAACAGTTTCGTGTTTTTCAGTTTCTTTGTGGATTATTTTGTAACATGTAATACATTCATATAACCGAATACCTTTTTTCCAGTGTATCTCTTACCTTAAAGAAACACTCTAAGCACCTTGCTCACTACAGCACACTGTAGTGGTTGTGGTGCGTATCCTGCGCAAGTAGTCAAACCATTTTTAAAATATGTGACTTCTTACCTGGGGTTTATAAAGCGCTACATCCCACCTCCTCTCCGAGAGGCAGGGAGTGGTGTCTGGAGGACCCCAAGTAAGAAGTCAAAACTTTGTAAAACAGTTTGACAACTTACATTGGGGATATGCCAGGGACTCCAAACACCATAACCACTACAACGTTCTTATTGTGCTCAGAGTGCTCCTTTAAGTAGGCAGAACCCAACAAGTCAGGGGGACCAGTGACCCACAAGTCTTAAGCTTTGGCAGCCACCACTTTGTAATACTACAAAGTTAAAGCAGATAACTTTAAATAAATACCCTTAAACTCACAGATGTGCAAGGCAAAGGCAGCCTTCGCCACCGACCTCAATATATTGTATTGATTACACAGCAAATTAAGTTAAAATCTACTAAATCAGATTCTTAGAGAAAAGGGGGAAAAAAACAATGTATGCAATAGCTTAACTTGTAGAAAACTAGATACAACAGAATTCTGATTAACTGCACTGTTAGCGAAAGGGACCAGTCGTTTGAAAGTAGAATTGAATAGCACAGCAAGAAGGCTATTATGGATTTTATCATGGAAATGAAGGCTGTATTTGCAATTTATTGCCAAGAGGGTTCAGCTTTATGAGATTGCTTTTGTGGAGTATCTAACAGACCAGGAAGAGATCCACACGGCTCTGTAGCTGTAATCAGTCTAATGACCTGCAGAGTTTGTATATTTTCTCAGCTGAGATCCTTGTGTTCTGTTTGTTGAGTTGTTTAATTTATATTTAATACATTTGATGCAAAAAGAAAACTGTACACGGATTATACATTGTATAATAATACAACACAGTAGATTAAAGATCAGTTATTTCAGTGAAAAATAATTATTGCTTGGTTTTGCTGTAGCAAAGAACGTATGCGTTATTTATCTGATATATCTACTAAATTCCCAATATGAGAGAGAAATTATTTAGTACAATTATAAATTAGCACCACTGACAAGAAGAAGATAAAGACAGATTTTATTAAAAGACACAGAGGCTCATATTATGCTTTATCGCTTTCTTTATTCCTCAGCAGCAAAGAAAGGATATTGTAGATATTCAAGGAAATGTAGCATGTACCCTAAAGGGTTAACCACATATAACATGTTATCAAATGAGAATGTTCCTAGCACAATAATGTCCCATGTGACATTAAGCCACTCCTCTTTCTTTGCTGCTGCCTCCTCAGCTAAGTACAATTTTTTCATACCTATGTCTTAATTTGGGCAATTGTCATTACTGTATTTATGTCTAGTATATTGCTGCCTTCTTTCCACAGTTTTTTTTGCCATTTTCTCTATATTTTCTCCTCATCTGAGTATTGTTGCTCCTTTCGTTTATTCCTCCCTGCAACCTCCCTCTCTCACTCCTTTCCCTCCCCCCCCAGTCATCTGGTTGGTTTGTTCATTTTCCGACCGTTCCTGTTGCTGTATTGTAGCCTCAGATCTGAGGCTCCTTCCTTCTACCGGGTACTGTTCTTTCCCGCGGTCCTGGGGGCTTCAGCCGCGGCCGTTGCCACTCACGCATGCGCACATCGCAACTGCGCAGCATGGTGGACATCTTGGGGTTTGCAGTTTTGCCACGCTTTTTATTGCACGACCAATACCGCTCGTTTGGGGGCAGGATTAAGCCGCTTGGACGGCTGAGTTGCTGGGCAGCTTACTGGTGCTCCCCAGAAGTTCATTCCTGTGGGAACATTCAGTGAGCTTGCTTGGTTTTCACACTGTGCCTTCATTTTATTTTATAAATCTGTGCCTTACTTACCCTTTCTAGTGCACTCCCCAGTTTCTGTTACTGTGTGGGATTTCCCTTTTCTGTGACCCTTATAGTGCCTGGCCCTCCTATAGGCTAGTTGTTGGGTTTTTTCTGTCACACTTGTGGGAAGTAATTACTGTGCCATGTAGTCAGGTAAAGAGGTGGAAGCTTCCGCTACTGTTTTTTTGCACCAGTGCCACCAAAACCCTTGCACCCCTAACGGTGTCTAGGCCACCCACATTAGATGAAGCATCACAGGAGCAAATGAACTCTGATCAGTTCCATTCGCTCCTAGACGGTACTATGGCTAATCTGTGACGCAAGCCATCTTTACCGCTATGGGGACCATGTCAGATAATCTGTCCCACTCGATCACTCATGCACTGATGTCCACCCAGCCACCATCTTCTCTTATTTCTAACCCCCCAGAGAGTAAACCGGCCGCCGCCAGTGGGCATAAATCTGCCAAAAAACTTGCCATTTGGACGAGGATGCCTCCAAAAACGTACAAACGGACAGATTATGTCCTGTCAAAGAGGATGTGATTGCACCACAACTAAGAGTCCCCCATGGGGCAAAATCGGTGAGGAACTGGAAAAGGGCAAAAGCCCTAATTGATTCTTCCGAATCTAATTCGGAACAAGAGGAGGCACTGAGGGAGTCCATTGAGGAGGACTCTTACGACTCCATTGTTTATTTTACTAAGCACGGCTTCTTGCCCATACCTGGAGAGGACCCCAAAGATGGAGTTGATGGCTCCACCCTTCTTGACCCTCAGGGCGAACCGCTCTTTGACCCGGATACCTTGCAGCATCCGAGATACTCAGAGTGGTCCCCCATAGATCACGTGGCAAAATACATCACCACTCGTATTAGGAAACCATTTGACAAGGTGGCACGGACAAGCTCCGGGCAGAATGCTCGAGCCCAGCAATTACTGATATTGCCTGCGTTACCCCTGACATGGACCCAACAATCGCCCAATTTTTGGGCAAATCAGGTTGGAAGGCCAAGAAAGGCCTGGATTTTGCATTGCGGAAATGCCAGGATAAAATCCTAGATGTCCTTGGACCAAGTGCAAAAATATTCGACATGGTCGAAACAGCACTAGCAGGTGGTACACCTGCAGATTTGTTAGCCATCAGGGGGTGGATTCAGCAATCAGCATGCTTGCTGGGTAACGCCAATACTGCAGTAGCCACTGAAAGACGCAAGGCAATTCAAATAAAAATAGAGCCTAAGCTGGTAAACCTGGCTATCTCAGAGCCTGGGCCACAGGCAAAAGGCCTCCTGCTTGGAGATAACTTTGTGAAAGAGTTGGGCACATATGTAGGTACCTTTACCGCACTTGGTAAGGCACAAGCCAGCATGAAATGAGTGTTCTCCCAAAGAGGTTTTAGCAGGGCCAGCAGATATTGGGGTCGTCTGCCCGGCCGTTCATCTCGGGGTTCATACCAGGCTTCTCGAGGCTCCATCCCCTCCAGGTTTCCAGTGCCTGAGTCCAAGACCACGTCACTGTTCTTCCCAGTATGGGGCAGGCCTTGGCAGTCTCATGGACCTAGAGGTTCTTCCTATGGCCGACGGCCTTATGGTAAGTTTAATTCCATATCACCTGTCTTCAATAACAATAGTGGGGGGCAGACTGTGTCATTTTGTTGATGCCTGGTGCAGGCTCACTTCAGATGCTTGGGTCCTCCACACTGTCCGGGGTTACGCTATAGATTTTGAGCAAAACCCTTTTCAAACCCAATTACCCAACCGCATTGTGCTCTCCACACATGATCTGTACCTTGTGACAAATGAAATACAGTCCTTAGCCTCCAAGGGCGCAATCTCAGCACTTAACCCTGGCAATCCAGGTTTCCTAAGCAACCTCTTCCTGGTCCTCAAGAAAGGTGGAGGCGTTCGACCAGTCATCAACTTACGACCCCTAAAGCTTTTGTCACAAACCACCATTTCAAGATGGAAGGTATACACTCTCTTCAGGACCTCCTGCTTTCCGGGGTCTGGATGGTCAAACTCAACCTGAAGAACGCCTACCTCACCGTTGCCGAAGATTGCTAAGAATTCCTACAATTCCAGTGGAAGAAGACCATGCGGCGATTCAAATGCCTTCCGTTCGGTCTCTCTTCGGCACCTTGGTGCTTCACAAAGCTCATGAAACCAGTGGTTGCCCTTCTACGCAGCAGAGGAGTTTGACTCATAATATACTTGGATGATATCCTCACAATGGCAAATGATCCTCACCTGCTCTGCGAACACTTGTCTTGGACGAGGACTCTGCTGGACAAACATACTTCCTAATCAATGAGGAACCCTCTTGGTAGGAGCACTCCTACTCAGGGGCGTATTAGCCGCGAGGCAAACAAGGCATTTGCCTTGGGCGGCATTTTCCAGGGGGCGGCAAAAAAAGCCGCCCCCCAAATGCCCAAGACATGCTGGGCTGCTGGGCGGTCGGGCGGCATTGGCGGGCGGCAGGCTGGCGAGGGAGCACTTCCTCTGAGCTGTCTGCTCAGCTCCCTCGCGCGCCGCACAGTGAGGCAGGGAGCCGGAATATGACGTCATATTCCGGCTCCGCCTCCCAGCCTCACTGTGCGGCGCGCGAGGGAGCTGAGCAGACACCTCAGAGGAAGTGCTCCCTCGCCAGCCTGCCGCCCGCCAATGCTGCCCGACCGCCCATCAGCCACTGGACCACCAGGGAAAAAAGATGACCCCCCTCAGCATTCCCAAAGGTAAGGAGGCTGGGGGGGGGTTAAAGTAAAAAAAAAAAGTGTTAATGTGAGTGAGTGAGTGAGTGTGAGTGTGTGTCTGTTAGTGAGTGTGAGTGTGTGTCTGTTAGTGAGTGTGTGTGTGTGTGTGTGTGTTAGTGAGTGTGTGTGTGTCTGTTAGTGTGAGTGTGTGTGTCTGTTAGTGTGAGTGTGTGTCTGTTAGTGAGTGTGTGTGTCTGTTAGTGAGTGTGTGTGTGCCTGTTAGTGTGAGTGTGTGTCTGTTAGTGAGTGTGAGTGTGAGTGTGTGTGTGTCTGTTAGTGAGTGTGTGTCTGTTAGAGAGTGTGTGTGTGTATGTTAGTGTGTGTGTGTGTCTGTTAGTGAGTGTGTGTGTGTCTGTTAGTGAGTGTGTGTGTCTGTTAGTGTGTGTGTGTGTTTGTTAGTGTGTGTGTGTGTCTGTTAGTGTGTTTGCCTGTGAGTGTGTGTGTCTGACTGTGTGTGTGTGTATGTGTGTATGTTAGTGAGTGTGTGTGTCTGCTAGTTTGTGTCTGCTAGTGACTGAGTGTGTCTGTTAGTGTGTGTCTGTTAGTGAGTGTGTTTGTCTGTTACTGAGTGTGAGTGTGTCTGTTAGTGTGTGTGTTTCTGTTAGCGAGTGTGTGTTTCTGTTAGCTAGTGTATGCGTATCTGTCAGTGAATGTGTGTGTGTGTATTTAGAATGCGGGGCGGGGTAAAAGTTGGGTGGGGGTGGCGCGCGCGGGGGGGGGGGGACGCCTGAGTTTTGTCCTGCCTAGGGCAGCACAAAACCAGGATACACCACTGCTCCTACTACCAACATCCAAAGTCAAGTCCATCAAAAAAGAAATCCGCCAGAAATTAGCACGTCCTGTTCTTACACTGAGGCAGCTGGCCAGGATTATCGGCCTTCTCTCAGCATCAATCCAAGCCATATTTCCCGGCCCGCTGCACTACAGAGCACTTCAATGTCTGAAGGCCAAGGTCCTTCGCTTGGGTTACTCTTATTCAGACTCTGTTCCTCTCGACTGCACTATTACTGTTGATATTTTTTAATGTTTTGTCTAATTGGACATATTGTTGTGGTTACTAATACACTGTGGATGTGGAAGTTAATATCCAGGAACATATTTACCACTTTTTTCTCTGTCTCCTACAGCCTCCTTATTGGGTTTCACACTGGTCCATGTCGGTTCATACCAAGTTCAAGCGGATGATTGCCAGTTTCTTCGGAGTTGCATTCTGGTGTTTTCCCGGAGTCGCTGCTCTGCACATCTAATTACTCATATGTTCTTCAGTCTGTGGGGATGTTCATCAGCACCATCAAGAAAGAGGAGTGGCTTAAGGTCACATGGGGCATTATGTGCTAGGAACATTCTCATTGGATAACATGCTATATGTGGTTAACCCTTTAGGGTACATGCTGTTTTGTTTTTCTTTGAATATCTACAATATCTTTGCTTAGCTTTTTTGCTGCTAAGGAATAAAGAAAGAGATTAAGCATAATACTCGCCTCTGTGTCCTTAATAAAATTATGTCTTTACGTCATGAAATTCGTAAAATCTGACAAATATGAGACGTAAAATGCACAAGTCAGGAAGTAATCATTTCAAATAGAACAGGAGGTTAATATTTCAGACTTTAAAGGGACCAAAACAACTTTAGCTTAATGGGGCAGATTTAGTGTATAGAACATGCCCCTTCAGTCTCTCTGCTCAATTCTCTACCATTTAGAAGTTTAATCGCTTTGTTTATACAGCCCTAGTCACACCTCCCTGCATGTGTCTTACACAGCCTTCCTAAACACTTCCTGTAAATAGTCTTCTAATATTTACACTTTCTTTGTTGCAAATTTGTTTAATTTAGAATTTCTTATCTCTTGCTCTGTTAATAGCATATTAGGTCTTGCAGGAGCCTCCTGTCAATTTACAAAGCAGGAGATAAAAAAAATTAAAGTAAGTTACATCTGAACATTTTGTTTTCACGTATACCGTGTCAGTCACAGCCAGGGCAGGTGTGGCTAGGGTTGCATAAACAGAAACAAAAGTAATTGAACTCCTAAATGGCAGAGAATTGAGCAGTGACACTTCAAAGGCATAACCTATACTCCATTTTGTTTTTTAAATTGTGCTAAAGTTGGTTTGGTGACTATAGTGTCCTTTAATGATTTCTGCAGGTCAAAATTAATTTCCAGGTATATTGTCATTATCACCTATGACTGCATGAGAGTCAATGAAATGTTTTGTAAATTGTCATTTGACTTTGATCGAGGTTTTGTTTCCAGTGTTAGGGTATTCTGTTTTCATTATTTCCTTGTGTCAAAAAAATATATTTAAAAAATAAAATAACAAATACTTTATCTCTCCGAATTGGAATAGAGTAGACACATCAAAACATTACATTTGTTTTTTTTTTGTTTTTTTATTATTGATGCTGTTCTTCTAAAATATATATATATATTTTGTTGTCAATGCTAAAACATTTATGTACAGTGACAGCTACTCCTAACTATAAGCCCCCTTAAACTCTAACCCGTACCTCAAATGCTACCTAACCTAGAGCATGTGGCCAACCCAATTTTCTTTTAAAGGGACACTGTAATAAAACATAACCTCTTCAATGAATTTAAGTGGTTATGGTGCCTTTAGTCTGTTGATGCTGGATCCCGCATCAAAACGAAATGCTTTACTCGCTGTACAGTATAGATTCTCAGTCCCTGGCAGCCTGCAGCTGGGGCCGCCAATGACAAAATGGCAGAGGCGGAGCAATTCTCTACTTCATGCCATAGTGGGCAGTGATTGGCTGAGAGCGTCAACTGAGCGCTGTCGGCAAATCACTGGCCCAATTCCTGGTATGAACTGGTATTGTGCGAAGCGGTAGCAGAACTATATCGTCAAATAAGCTCTTGTCTGCTGGGGATGGAGAATTTATACAAAACGGTGGACCACAGGCACCATGACCACTTCAATCAGTTAAAGTGGTTAGGGTGCCTACAGTGTTCCTTTCACTGCCACAGGGTTTGTTTTGCAGATCTTTAACTGCATTGTGGTTTTTAAGACAACAACATTACAGTATTATTGGGTCTCTTTTTAAAAAAACCTTAAGCTTGTAAGTGTTTTTTTTTTTTTAATTATCTAATTTTAAATAGTCATTCTATCTCAGAGTTTAGCAGGCCCCAAATCATACCAATCCTGTGTAAATCTGCATGGCTTTAACAACGCTAACGCATGCTTAATGTGTGCAACTGCGCATTGGGGGCTATTTGCATAATCAGAAATAAGGGTTTATACATTAAATTAAGAAGTGTTGAGATCTGACCAAGAAATGTAGAATTTCAGGGCAAAGTAGTGAATATATATTTTTTCCAAATCAGTTTTTTTGGCCTAATAATTAGAATGCCTTGTCAGTTCTCCACAATTCCGAGCTAAGTTTGTTTTTTGTTGTTAGCGAAGGTTTACTTTAAATTTGGCAATATGTTTAAAGCAAATATATCCATAGGAAATGAAATATTTTATAACCGCAGTCTAAGCCTCATTAAGATGTACATGGGGTTTCTTGATATCTCTCGCTGTGTTTGCATAACGAAGACTCATTATATTAATCAGCCATCTATGTAAGAATCTGCTACAGTCGCTGCCATTGTTTGTCCCCTTTTGCCCCTGTAGGAGCGGCGATGTGTGTCCTGTAAACAGACAAGGGGGGGGGGGGGGGGGGGGAGGAGGGGCAGGCAAGAAGGACAAAGGGAACGGATCTCCAAGCCTGTTGGATAGTTTGAAACTTTGAATGTAACGCTAGACAGAAGGAAGCAGCATTGTGCAGGAGGAGGCTTAGCCGCTCAGAGAACTGTATCAGGGTCATACAGGCTTTTTATAACACATGGGAGTTTACTCACTAACCAGTCAATGGTAGTAAAATAAAAAACAAATTACAACAGCGTGGCTAAAATACTCCAACTCTGGCTATAGCGGATCATTTTTACCTAATCACCTTTGTTTTGATTGTCTGTGCTTTTTTTTTAATATAATGCAATTTCATGTTTAGCCAATAAGTTGGCTCTTTATATTATTATTTGTAAAGCGCCAACAAAGTCCACAGCGCTGTACAATAGGTGGACCAACAGGCATGTATTTGCAACAAGTCGAGTTGGACAACACAGGAACAGAGGGTGTTGACGGCCCTAAATAAACGAGCTTGCGTTCGAGAGGGAACCATATATAACCAGTGGAGTTGTGTATAAAAAACATACTGAGACTTTAAAGGAATACTACAATGTTACAATACAAACAGACATGGCCCTAGTTAGATTACCGCTACTCCCTCACCAGGTAAAAAAAAATTAAAAAATGTTTCAGTAAGATTTTTTTCCAGCAAAATCCTCCTCATGTGCCATCATCCTGGAGGTGTCTCTTGCTGACTTCTTGTCCAATCAAATGCTCTGTGCAAGTCCAATTAGATACTTCTTATAGAGAAGCATTGAATCCAATGCTTCCTTATGAGCTGCATATGATGATGTACAACATCCTCCTGAATGTCACATGACCATGGGAAACTCTGTGAAACCATGTGAAACTCTTACAATGCAGGTTTCTCTAGTGGCTGTGAGGAAGACAGCCACTAGAGGAATATTAAATCTTCTATAAAAAGATTGCTGTATCTACTAAACGGCAATGATTTTCATTGCAGGTCTAAAAGGACAGGGCTACTGCACCCAGACCACTTCACCAAGATGGAACGAAACAGAGAGCATTATGGAGAATATTTCCAATTCACTTATTTGACCTAAAATGTACGGCAAAGGAGGTTTTTGGTTTTGTTTGTCATCTAGTGTTTTAGAAAAAGGCATAATGATTGAAAACCTAAATATTAACATGTTGCCGGCAGCCATTCCTTTTTTTTTAGCCTCCAGCAATCGTAACTAACAGCTGATAAGAAAAGGTCAGTTTGGTCACAATGTGCAGCAGATTGTTATCATTTGCTTTCTGTTTATTCTGAAGAAAATGTGTGGATCTCATCTTCCATAAGTCCTACTTGTACTCTCCAACACTGGTAATGCAGCTCTTGGCATGCCAGGAGACAGAAAGAAAATGGCGGCGCCCTTAAATGAAGAACTGGATGAGAGCATACTTCCTCTTCCAACAAGGCCACCCTTACAATTAGGGATCCTGGGGAAAATAGCTCTGTGGGATCGCGCTTGTCGACACACAATATATGATTAACAAGCAACAGACGCACTTCTACATGATTCATGTCTCTAGTGTTTTCTGCCTGATGTTCAAAGCAGCAAAGACATGTCTAAGCTGAACATCATGAATAAGAAAATGCTAATCATGCCTTGGGGACATACATTTAGAGCTAAATGTACACTTATAGTACCTTCCTCCTACAGCAAGTTCACCTGTTACTCACACAGTACATATTACTATTTAACCCCTTATGGGCCACTGATGATCTGAGCCACGACAACAATCTGAATTATAAACCAAGATGAAACATCTGGTCCTTCAATGACAACAGGTGGTGGTACTGCTCTCTAACGATACGCAGGAAATGCCATATTTGTATTAGGGTGTGATCGCAAATTGATTTTTTGCTGAAAAAGCAACAGTTCCTTAAAGTGTTTTATATATATATACATATGTCTATAATTTAACAAGACCTTTAAATATAATATATTAATAAAGACAAGCAGACGGGTATTATCAGTATTAATAGACGATATTGAATGTATAGTATGATAAAGAAATGGGCTCTGAGAGAGTGCGCAGACAGAAACAGACATTTCAAATTGTACATAAGAATTCTAATAAATGTTTCATGTTTCTAAACAGACTGAAATTAAATACTGTAGACGGTTAACAAACACAGACTGGGTGACGGACAGTGAGAATTAGAATAAAGAGATCCAAACCTGAGAAATGTCTAGAACATTCCAATGGGTTTGTCTTATTTTGGAATGGGATAGACAGATAGATAGATAGATAGATAGATAGACATTAGATAGATAGATAGATAGATAGATAGATAGATAGACATTAGATAGAGAGAGAGATAGATAGATAGACATTAGATAGATAGATAGATAGAGAGATAGATAGATAGATAGATAGATAATAAGATAGATATAGGGATAGATAGATTGATATATAGACATTAGATAGATAGATAGACATTAGATAGATAGAGAGATAGATAGATAGATAATAAGATAGATATAGGGATAGACAGATAGATAGATAGATATACATTAGATAGCTAGATAGATAGATAGATAGATAGACATTAGATAGATATATAGATATATAGACATTAGATAGATAGATAGATAGATAGATAGATAGATACCATAGATAGATAGATAGATAGATAGACATTAGATAGATAGATAGATAGATAGATAGATAGATAGACATTAGATAGATAGATAGATAGATAGATACCATAGATGGATAGATATATAGATAGATAGATATTAGATAGATAGATAGATAGATATTAGATAGATAGACGATAGATAGATAGATAGATAGATAGATAGATAGACATTAGATAGATAGATAGATAGATAGACATTAGATAGATAGATAGATAGATAGATAGATAGACATTAGATAGACATTAGATAGATAGATAGACATTAGATAGATGGATAGATATATAGATAGATAGATAGATAGATACCATAGATGGATAGATATATAGATAGATAGATATTAGATAGATAGATAGATAGATATTAGATAGATAGACGATAGATAGATAGATAGATAGATAGATAGATAGATAGATAGACATTAGATAGATAGATAGATAGATAGACATTAGATAGATAGATAGATAGATAGATAGACATTAGATAGACATTAGATAGATAGATAGACATTAGATAGATGGATAGATATATAGATAGATAGATAGATAGATACCATAGATGGATAGATATATAGATAGATAGATAGACATTAGATAGATAGATAGACATTAGATAGATAGACAGAGAGATAGATAGATATAGGGATAGATAGATAGATAGATTGATATATAGACATTAGATAGATAGATAGATAGATAGACATTAGATAGAGAGATAGAGAGATAGATAGATAATAAGATAGATATAGGGATAGATAGATTGATTGATAGATAGACATTAGATAGATAGATAGACATTAGATAGATAGATAGATAGATAGATATACATTAGATAGATAGATATATAGATAATAAGATAGATATAGGGATAGATAGATAGATCGACATTAGATAGATAGATAGATAGACATTAGATAGATAGATCGATAGATAGCTCTGACCGATACTGTAATATATTAAATCCATGTTTTAGCTATGACTGTAAAACTGTAATATAATAGATCAATTTATTAGCTATCACTGTAATACTGTAATATAATAAATCCATGTATTCGCTATCATTGTAATATAATAAGTCCATGTATTAGCTATTAATGTAATATAATAAGTCCATGTATTAGCTATTAATATAATAAGTCCATGTATTAGCTATTAATGTAATATAAGAACTCTATGTATTAGCTATGTCTGTAATATAATAAATCCATATATTAGCTATTAATGTAATATAATATATCTATATATTAGCTATAACTGTTATATAATAAATACATTTCTTAGCTTTGGCTGTTATATTATAAATCCATGTATTAGCTATGACTGTGATATAAGTCCATGTATTAGCTATTAATATAATATAATATATCTATGTATTAGCTATTAATATAATATAATATATCTATGTATTAGCTATGACTGTGATATAATATATCCATGTATTAGCTATGGCTGTGATATAATATATCCATGTATTAGCTATTAATGTAATATAATATATCTATGTATTAGCTATTAATGTAATATAATATATCTATGTATTAGCTATTAATGTAATATAATAAATCCATGTATTAGCTATTAATGTAATATAATAAATCCATGTATTAGCTATGGCTGTGATATAATAAATCCATGTATTAGCTATGGCTGTGATATAATAAATCCATGTATTAGCTGTGGCTGTGATATAATATATCCATGTATTAGCTATGGCTGCGATATAATATATCTATGTATTAGCTATTAATGTAATATAATAAATCCATGTATTAGCTATTAATGTAATATAATAAATCCATGTATTAGCTATGGCTGTGATATAATAAATCCATGTATTAGCTATGGCTGTGATATAATAAATCCATGTATTAGCTGTGGCTGTGATATAATATATCTATGTATTAGCTATGGCTGTGATATAATATATCTATGTATTAGCTATGGCTGTGATATAATATATCCATGTATTAGCTATGGCTGTGATATAATATATCCATGTATTAGCTATGACTGTGATATAAGTCCCTGTATTAGCTATATGGCTGTTATACAGTAATCAGAGTTCTATCTGACTCTAAGACTTGCCTCTATCTGCCTGCTACAGATACAATGTGTCACTCTAGTTACAGTGAGCGAGCAGTGATTGGTCAGAGCGCAGCACATGACTGAACTTTCAGCCAATGGCTGGCGTCTGAGCGGCTCGGGCTTCCAGTGTTGGAGCTGGTTATTCTCATTCAAATCGCTGCAGCCGGAGAGTGACCGGAGCGGGCGGCCCTTACTGCGGCCAGTACCCGGGGAGCCACCTACCGCCATGCCCTGCCTGCTGGTAACACACAGGGTCCTGGGGGATGCTGACCCTCCCTCTAACCCCGGGGGGTGCTGACCCTCATTATTACCCCAGGAGGTGCTGACCCTCATTATTACCCCAGGGGGGGCCGACCCTCATTATTACCCTAGGGGGGGCTGACCCTCATTATTACCCCAGGAGGTGCTGACCCTCATTATTACCCCGGGGGGGCTGACCCTCATTATTACCCTAGGGGGGGCTGACCCTCATTATTACCCCAGGCGGGCTGACCCTCATTATTACCCCAGGGGGGGCTGACCCTCATTATTACCCCAGGGGGGGCTGATCCTCATTATTACCCCAGGGGGGGCTGATCCTCATTATTACCCCAGGGGGGGCTGACCCTCATTATTACCCCAGGGGGGGGGGCTGACCCTCATTATTACCCCAGGGGGGGCTGATCCTCATTATTACCCCGGGGGGGGGCTGACCCTCATTATTACCCCAGGGGGGGGGGGCTGACCCTCATTATTACCCCAGGGGGGGGGGCTGACCCTCATTATTACCCCAGGGGGGGGGGCTGACCCTCATTATTACCCCAGGGGGGGCTGACCCTCATTATTACCCCAGGGGGGGCTGACCCTCATTACCCTAGGGGGGGCTGACCCTCATTATTACCCCAGGAGTGCTGACCCTCATTATAACCCTAGGGGGGGCTGACCATTATTACCCAAGGGGGGGGGCTGACCCTCCCTGTAACCCCGTGGGTGCTGACCCTCCCTGTAACCCCCGTGGGTGTTGACCCTCCCTGTAATCCCAGGGGGTGCTGACTCTCATTATTACCCTGGGGGGGAGGGGGGTGACCCTCTCTATTACCCCAGGGGGGGCTGACCCTCATTATTACCCTACGGGGGGCTGTCCCTCTCTATTACCCCAGTAGGGGCTGAGTCATTCTATTACCCCACCTCCCATTGCTCCAGGTGAGCCTGGGGTGCTAGGTATACTGCCTCCCCCTGATAGGTCAGTGTGCTCGGTGCTGTGAAGATGCCAGTCAGGAACAGATACAATCTGGTGGATGATGGCTGTGACTCCAGGGTTCCCCTGCACAATGAGGAAGCGTTCCAGCATGGGATCCACTTCCAGGCTAAGGTAAGACTCCCCTATCTGTGCTGCTCAGGGTGAATGCTGTAGATAATGTATGTTACTTTATAATATACTGTCCATCCCCTGCTACCTGTGCTGTATATTATACTGTCCATCCCCTGCTACCTGTGCTGTATATTATACTGTCCATCCCCTGCTACCTGTGCTGTATATTATACTGTCCATCCCCCTGCTACCTGTGCTGTATATTATACTGTCCATCCCCCTGCTACCTGTGCTGTATATTATACTGTATGTCCCCCTGCTACCTGTGCTGTATATTATACTGTCCATCCCCTGCTACCTGTGCTGTATATTATACTGCCCACCCACCTGCTACCTGTGCTGTATATTATACTGTCCATCCCCCTGCTACCTGTGCTGTATATTATACTGTATGTCCCCCTGTTACCTGTGCTGTATATTATACTGTCCATCCCCTGCTACCTGTGCTGTATATTATACTGCCCACCCACCTGCTACCTGTGCTGTATATTATACTGCCCACCCACCTGCTACCTGTGCTGTATATTATACTGTCCATCTCCTGCTACCTGTGCTGTATATTATACTGTCCATCTCCTGCTACCTGTGCTGTATATTATACTGTCCATCCCCTGTTACCTGTGCTGTATATTATACTGTATGTCCCCCTGTTACCTGTGCTGTATATTATAATGTCCATCCCCTGCTACCTGTGCTGTATATTATACTGCCCACCCCCTGCTACCTGTGCTGTATATTATACTGTCCACCCCCTGCTACCTGTGCTGTATATTATACTGCCCACCCACCTGCTACCTGTGCTGTATATTATACTGTCCATCCCCCTGCTACCTGTGCTGTATATTATACTGTATGTCCCCCTGTTACCTGTGCTGTATATTATACTGTCCATCCCCTGCTACCTGTGCTGTATATTATACTGCCCACCCACCTGCTACCTGTGCTGTATATTATACTGTCCATCCCCTGTTACCTGTGCTGTATATTATACTGCCCACCCCCCTGCTACCTGTGCTGTATATTATACTGTCCATCTCCTGCTACCTGTGCTGTATATTATACTGTCCATCCCCTGCTACCTGTGCTGTATATTATACTGTCCATCCCCTGCTACCTGTGCTGTATATTATACTGCCCACCCCCTGCTACCTGTGCTGTATATTATACTGTATGTCCCCCTGCTACCTGTGCTGTATATTATACTGTCCATCCCCTGTTACCTGTGCTGTATATTATACTGTCCATCCCCTGTTACCTGTGCTGTATATTATACTGCCCACCCCCCTGCTACCTGTGCTGTATATTATACTGCCCACCCCCCTGCTACCTGTGCTGTATATTATACTGTCCATCTCCTGCTACCTGTGCTGTATATTATACTGTCCATCTCCTGCTACCTGTGCTGTATATTATACTGCCCACCCCCCTGCTACCTGTGCTGTATATTATACTGTCCATCCCCTGCTACCTGTGCTGTATATTATACTGTCCATCTCCTGCTACCTGTGCTGTATATTATACTGCCCACCCCCCTGCTACCTGTGCTGTATATTATACTGCCCACCCCCCTGCTACCTGTGCTGTATATTATACTGTCCATCCCCTGTTACCTGTGCTGTATATTATACTGTCCATCCCCTGCTACCTGTGCTGTATATTCTACTGCCCACCCCCTGCTACCTGTGCTGTATATTATACTGCCCACCCCCCTGCTACCTGTGCTGTATATTATACTGTCCATCCCCTGTTACCTGTGCTGTATATTATACTGTCCATCCCCTGCTACCTGTGCTGTATATTATACTGCCCACCCCCTGCTACCTGTGCTGTATATTATACTGTATGTCCCCCTGCTACCTGTGCTGTATATTATACTGTCCATCCCCTGTTACCTGTGCTGTATATTATACTGTCCATCCCCTGTTACCTGTGCTGTATATTATACTGTCCATCCCCTGCTACCTGTGCTGTATATTATACTGCCCACCCCCTGCTACCTGTGCTGTATATTATACTGTCCATCCCCTGCTACCTGTGCTGTATATTATACTGTCCATCCCCTGCTACCTGTGCTGTATATTATACTGTCCATCCCCTGCTACCTGTGCTGTATATTATACTGTCCATCCCCTGCTACCTGTGCTGTATATTATACTGTCCATTCCCTGCTACCTGTGCTGTATATTATACTGCCCACCCCCTGCTACCTGTGCTGTATATTATACTGCCCACCCCCCTGCTACCTGTGCTGTATATTATACTGCCCACCCCCTGCTACCTGTGCTGTATATTATACTGTATGTCCCCCTGCTACCTGTGCTGTATATTATACTGTCCATCCCCTGTTACCTGTGCTGTATATTATACTGTCCATCCCCTGTTACCTGTGCTGTATATTATACTGTCCATCCCCTGCTACCTGTGCTGTATATTATACTGCCCACCCCCTGCTACCTGTGCTGTATATTATACTGTATGTCCCCCTGCTACCTGTGCTGTATATTATACTGTCCATCCCCTGCTACCTGTGCTGTATATTATACTGTCCATCCCCTGCTACCTGTGCTGTATATTATACTGTCCATCCCCTGCTACCTGTGCTGTATATTATACTGTCCATCCCCTGCTACCTGTGCTGTATATTATACTGTCCACCCCTGCTACCTGTGCAGTGTATGGTGTGTCTCCCCCTGCTACCTGTGCAGTGAATGGTGTGTCTCCCCCCTGCTACCTGTGCAGTGAATGGTGTGTCTGTCCCTGCTACCTGTGCAGTGTATAGTGTGTCTGTCCCTGCTACCTGTGCAGTGTATAGTGTGTCTGTCCCTGCTACCTGTGCAGTGTATGGTGTGTCTGTCCCTGCTACCTGTGCAGTGTATGGTGTGTCTGTCCCTGCTACCTGTGCAGTGTATGGTGTGTCTGTCCCTGCTACCTGTGCAGTGTATGGTGTGTCTGTCCCTGCTACCTGTGCAGTGTATGGTGTGTCTGTCCCTGCTACCTGTGCAGTGTATGGTGTGTCTGTCCCTGCTACCTGTGCAGTGTATGGTGTGTCTGTCCCTGCTACCTGTGCAGTGTATGGTGTGTCTGTCCCTGCTACCTGTGCAGTGTATGGTGTGTCTGTCCCTGCTACCTGTGCAGTGTATGGTGTGTCTGTCCCTGCTACCTGTGCAGTGTATGGTGTGTTTTTCCCCTGCTACCTGTGCAGTGTATGGTGTGTCTTTCCCCTGCTTCCTGTAAATTGTACGGTGTCTTCCCCCTCCCCCCCACCTGTGCAGTGTATGGTGTATTGTCCCCCCACCTGTGCAGTGTATGGTGTATTGTCCCCCCACCTGTGCAGTGTATGGTGTATTGTCCCCCCACCTGTGCAGTGTATGGTGTATTGTCCCCCCACCTGTGCAGTGTATGGTGTATTGTCCCCCCTGCTACATGTGCAGTGTATGATGTCCCCTTGTTGCTGTCTGGTTAGTACAGTTGCCTTATTTTTACATAATAGTTAAAATGCCCTGCATATCTCATTGCAATGTACAATTCGGGATTATTCTAGCCCTAGTGACTGAATAATCAAAATTTTATTAACGACAGGAGGCAAATATTTGCTTATCTTTCTTTACTGAACCTCCCAGCAGTAAAGAAATAGTTAACAGTAGTGTAAAACAATTCAACCAATCAGAGTGTACAACAGTATTATATGATGTCATCAAGCTCCTCCCAATTCCTCTTTTTTGCGCATTCGCCGAGGGGTCCTCATCAGAATAGCCAAGATAATAATCTTCAACCCTGTCGCCCGTGTGGGATGTAGAACCCTCTAAGGGATCGGAGATAACGTGGGCGGGGTGAGAAACAGACAATTTCAGGGACTTGGCAGGAGCCTTACCCTTGCCTGCAGACCTACTATCCCCTTTCCAAGGGCGCTTACGTGTGGTCTCCTGATCCGAGGGCTGAGAATCCTCGGAGTCAGAAAGCAAACGTGCGGTAGGATTGACTTCGGTAGAAGTCTTGTCATGGAAGGCTGCCAACGCCTTGGGGATGGATTCGGCAATGGTTGAGACCAGCTAAGTTCTTGGGAGATTGCGGGCTCAGTATTATCAGACATGGTGGGTCTTTAGAGTGGTCTGACCAATAGTCAAGTGTTAAGAAAGAAATTTGGTATAAAATGGGGTTCACCCAACAGTGTTAAATAAAATTCTTATAAATTGGGGGTCACCCAAGTTATTTGCGTAGTTAATATGTAAAAGGCGGCACAATAATTATTAGTGGGGTGACCACTAAAATACACAAGTGGGTTGTACCACTACAATAACAGCAATTGGGGTTCACCACTAAATTTAATTAGACAGATGGTTATGTCTTATAATATAAATAAGTGTGGGATCACTTTGAGTTACTTTATTTGTAGGAGTGGGGTTCACCCTCTGTAATAGTGGTGTTCAGACACCTGTTATAGATTGATTATAAGGAGTGGGTAGTGAGGTGGGGGTCACCCACAGCAAACACTCATGAACAAAGTAACAGAGTAAAAAGGTGGGGGTCACCCACAAGGCCTCTTTATTAATAATAAGAAACAGCAGGTATTTCGTTTTTTAAGCCTGTCAAGAAAACAGATAGGCAAAATGAATCATTGAAAAAAAGGGTGTTAGCACTTTAAAGGTGCTAAAAACAACAAAGAAATAATGTACTTACCGGATCCGTTTGGGAGGAGCTTGATGACATCATATAATACTGTTGTACACTCTGATTGGTTGAATTGTTTTACTACTGTTAACTATTTCTTTGCTGCTGGGAGGTTCAGTAAAGAAAGATAAGCAAATATTCGCCTCCTGTCTTGCCATAAAATTTGTAATAACTATTTATACATCACAGTATTCCTGTATTTCCAATAAACTGTTAAAGAAAATCTTCGAAACACATTTACAAACGATCTGCCGATTCCTTTACTTTAATTACTCGACACGTTGTATACAGTGCCCACAATATATGCTGTGTTACATCTTTAATTCTGAGGATATGTTTCAATGTACAATGGACTGTGGGAGTTATTAAGCAAATTGAAACCTGGGCAGAATTGCAAGTTTCATAAAATATCCACATTGGTAAATAATCTTCATTTCAGCTATATTTCCATCCTGGGTAATCAACCTGTTTTGTTGTTATTACAGCCCTAATTTTCCAAGTCCCTTGTCAGATTTTCACATTTCCCTGTTTAGCGAGTAAGTCTGTGATGTGTTTTTTTTTTTTGTTTTGTTTTTTTCTGTTTGCTTGGAATTATGCAAAAATACAAGTCTGAATCCCCTTCAGACACAAGCAGGCTTAATTGCTGTAATCAAAATGCCGAGATTTCATTCCCAGTATATATCCATTTACATTGTAAAGTGTAAAGTTGGCAGATCGGAGACGTTGGGATATTATTGATGTAACTAAAATCCTATGGTATTTGTTGTATGGTAATTTCGGTCTGCCTGACAATTTCACATCTGCGCTGGTTGGGAGTCTCCCACTGGCTATCCCGATTTATCATGCTTCAGCTCTTTCTGTCTATTTTATTGTGCAAATCAAATCTCCCCCCTGTCACAGCCAAGTTGATGGTTATACTCTGGATTCTGGAAAGAACCTAAAAGAAAGCAAGGCTCATGTGATTTTCAGCAATAATGGAAAAGTCATATATTTTTTAAAAAACATTTTTTTTTTTTTTTTTAGTCCCCCAGCTCTGTAAACTGTACTTTTGGGGGAAAAAAATCAGTATGTGCACATTATAACAGATTTGTTCTCTGTAAACTGCGTTCTAGGGTACCTATAGACCCAAAAATAAAAGCCACTATTTCAGGATTATAATTTCCATTCCACCCACCCCGTTTGTGTTAAAAAGAACTAGGTAAACTTCCAGTTCAGGGAGTCCTCTCCTGCAGCCGCCTACTCCACCTTGGAAGACCTGCTGACATCTTCAATCTAGTCCAATTCATTGCTTCTTAGAAGCAATGGATAGGAGGTATGCATGCATAGCCGAATGCCATGTTTTGGTTCTCAGACCCAGTTTTACTTGGTTCTGGAAGACGAAGTGTCTCTTCTAGAACCGAGGACTGTCAGGAAGATAGCTACTAGAAGCGATTTAACCCTGCAATGTAAACAACCGTTTCTGAATAGTGCAGTGTTTTATATTGCAGGGTTAAAAGGACAAGACCACTGCCCCCAGCAGACCACTTCATTGAGATAAGGTAGTCTGTTTGACCAAAGTGTTCCTGTAACCAAAGCCCAATATAAACTATAAACAACAATGGTATTCGAGAGCACTCATTTTTATTTTTGTGATAGGGTGTATTTATTCCAGGTCCGCCTTCCCTGATAAGTATCAAAGACTGGCAAACATTAAAAAGATAAAGAGACACAATCGAAACATTGCTGTTTTGCCAATAAATGGATTTCATCTTTTCACAATAAGGAGTGCTATACATCATTTTTTGTTTATTCTTTAACCAAAGTCCAACAGGTTTCCAAAATTTCCAATTCAAGACAAACTGTAGATTTATCAATAAACTGCAATCTTTGAGTTTGGATTCCAATATTGTTGAATGGGTTAGGCAGTGGCTGAGTGACAGGCAACAGAGGGTTGTAGTCAATGGAGTATATTCGAAGCATGGGCTTGTCACCAGTGGGGTACCTCAGGGATCTGTACTTGGACCCATTCTCTTTAATATTTTTATTAGTGATATTGCAGAAGGTCTTGATGGTAAGGTGTGTCTTTTTGCGGATGATACTAAGATATGTAACAGGGTTGATGTTCCAGGAGGGATAAGCCAAATGGCTAATGATTTAGGTAAACTAGAAAAATGGTCAGAGTTGTGGCAACTGATATTTAATGTGGATAAATGCAAGATAATGCATCTTGGACGTAAAAACCCAAGGGCAGAGTACAGAATATTTGATAGAGTCCTAACCTCAACATCTGAGGAAAGGGATTTAGGGGTGATTATTTCTGATGACTTAAAGGTAGGCAGACAATGTAATAGAGCAGCAGGAAATGCTAGCAGAATGCTTGGTTGTATAGGGAGAGGTATTCACAGTAGAAAGAGGGAAGTGCTCATGCCATTGTACAGAACACTGGTGAGACCTCACTTGGAGTATTGTACGCAGTACTGGAGACCATATATCCAGAAGGATATTGATACCTTAGAGAGAGTTCAAAGAAGGGCTACTAAACTGGTTCATGGATTGCAGGATAAAAAACTTACAAGGAAAGTTTAAAGGATCTTAACATGTATAGCTTGGAGGAAAGACGAGGCAGGGGGGATATGATAGAAACATTTAAATACATAAAGGGAATCAACACAGTAAAGGAGGGGACTATATTTAAAAGAAGAAAAACTACCACAACAAGAGGACATAGTCTTAAATTAGAGGGACAAAGGTTTAAAAACAATACTCGGAAATATTACTTTAATTAGAGGGTAGTGGATGCATGGAATAGCCTTCCAGCTGAAGTGGTAGAGGTTAACACAGTAAAGGAGTTTAAGCGTGCGCAGTGGTAGTAGGTACAATGCGATTTTTACTTTCAGCTTTTAGTTGGTTATGACTGGTTCTGTTTCTGTGCCCAGTATTGTATCCAGGGTTCCCATGTGCTCAGATCTCTATTGCGCTTGCCCAGTGTGGACCAATGGAGATTTTCCATTTCTCTTGTACCTTCTACTCTTTCTATCCACTGGGTCACTGTGGGGGTTGTGCTTTTTTCCAGTACACTGGGATGAGGTTGTTTGCTTCACCCAGCAGTAACCATAACAAATGTTGTTTTCCTTTTATCTTGGAATGATTGCGGCCATCCTAACAAAACCTGGGAAGGAGTTAGGGAGTGTGTTATTTCTAGAATATTGTTAATTTTTGTAATTACTTCCTTCCAGTAGCCTTTTATTTGTGGGCACCCCCCACCATATGTGTTCCATGGTCCCTTTTTCTCCCTCACACCTCCAACACTTGTCTGAAATAGTTGGCCAGAATAAGTGAAGCAAGTCTGGTGTTCTGTACCATCGGGTGATGCGTTTTGTAAAAAGACTCTCGTCTAGACAGACTGATAGACGCTAACATGGGTTTTTTGAAAACGTATTTCCGCTGATAAGTGAGTGAGTTTTGGTCCTCCTGCGGTGTCAGGATTATTTTGTGTATTTGTGAGCGTGTACGTTTACGTGTATTTGTGGCGGTGCATAATTTTTCAAAGGGAGTTACTTCCCTAGGGGTCCAGTGAGGGAGTACTTTCTGGGTCAAGAAATGTTTCAGGTAGGAGCATCTCCGTGCTTCTGTAAGTGAATGGTGTCCTCCATGGCTCTGCAGATGTATTATTTGGGGGAGTGAGTGTTTCCATAATTTGAAGATGTTTTCACTGTATTACACTTGTCCTGCACTTTTTCGGTTTTAAATACCTGAACAATTGGCTGTTTAGACAGGATGATTGGTGGTTGTGTACTAACGGGGAACTGCCACCTATAAAGCAATAATTTATATAAAGATCCCTAACTTTGCAACAGTTGATATTTTCATGACTCTTGGTCTGTCTGTGGTTGGCGGTAGTGCCATAGTTGGCCATCATTTCTGGTTTAATATTTTTACAACTCTTGTCTTCTAAAATAATCTTTTTTTTTTTTTTTAATTCTTTATATTGGGCCAAACAAAAAGCCAAATTGGCCCAATATAAAATATGGCTATTTTGTCCTTTTAATCCACTGTCCACATTTTCATAAATACCTCTTAGGTAATTGGAATATTTCAAGTTTAATCTTCAGTGTCAACTTAATGTTTAGTGAATATGAATTAAAGAGGAATCGGACATTACCTTTGTAGTAAAAGAGCGGGCCTAAAATCATTGGTGTAGTTGTTGCAGATAATTTTTTTTTTAATTTTTTTTTTTTTTTTTTGAGCTGGTTGAGAAATGTATTACCTGTGCATGAGCCTAATTACCAAGACTTCCATCTTTACATTCTTTAAGACACTTGTAATTTCTGTAAAATAATGAAATGAATTGCCAGCCTGTAACATTATAGTACCAGTGGTCATCGTGATGGAATCAATCATTTTTTTTTATTTGCCTTGTAAGAATACGGAAGAGTATCCGAGTGGCAATCCCTTGGGTCAGAACCACACAGCAGTTTTGGTGAGGATCTCTGTGTTGCTCACCTGCTGTCATCCAGGGGGCATGGCTTCCTCTGGCGATGGACCCATCCAGTGCTCGTACAGCTGCTTCGGGGATCTAATGGGCATGCGCAGCAAACAGTGTGCACTCATCCAAGCTACCCATTTTATTCAATGTTTTGCTATGAGCTTCCATGTCACATGACACGTTTTCCAGGAAGATCGCCACTAGAAATGAACTTCATTGGGAGGAAGTGGTCTCGGTGACTGTAGTTAAATATATGACTGATTATATTTTTAACTTTTAACATTCCATCAGTTGACTTCACTGTATGGATAACGATGCACAGGTAGGAATTAGCTGTGGAAGGCTTTCCCAGCAGAGAAAATAATAATAATAATAAAGGAGATGATATAATTTGGTTTACTTCCCAAATCTTAAAATGTATCCTCCTCGAGACCAAAATTGGTAAAGCTTTAAGAACAATACGTTCTCTGTGGGTTAAAAAAATAAATAAAAAATAATTGCACTTAATGCATTCCTGAGAGAGCATGTAGCTAAGGAGGAAAATTACTGACATTCAACGCTCTGTGTCATTACCAGCAGAGCTGTTCATGTAACAGTGGTGCTGCTGGAAGCTTGGCTAGACCTGCAAGTTTAAAAGCCAGTTTCATATTTGTGTATTTACTGACTTCTGTGAAAACTTTGAAACTTGCCTGTAACATGTATTGATCTTTATTTTTTTTTTTTGTGTATTGATCCTCGAGATTTCTTTTTAAATCTCAGTCCTGGCACAGCCAAGGCTTCCAATGATGATGGACAGGAATCCTAGGACGGGGCACGGTGTTTCAGGATAGAGCTACATTCAGCAGTGTGGATTTCTACATTTAATATTAATTTTCATTCCTCATAGATACATAGTATATATAGGGAATAATCAAACACGGAATTACAAATTCTGGAAC
This sequence comes from Pelobates fuscus, assembly GCF_036172605.1. Taxonomy (NCBI): domain Eukaryota; kingdom Metazoa; phylum Chordata; class Amphibia; order Anura; family Pelobatidae; genus Pelobates; species Pelobates fuscus. The sequence goes on along the minus strand of NC_086325.1, from coordinate 154,512,891 downwards.
GTGGCAGTCCCATACCTCCCCATTATTTGGATAAGAGGGACACTTTAGTTTTAGAGGTGTGAGTGGGGGTGCGGGCAGTTATGAGATATTTTAGGTAACTTACTAATAGCAATTCATGAAACTAAAATGTAACTTAGAGCAATAACAATGTATCTTATTTACACAGACTGAGTTCTAAACACATTGACTGGAGTTTAATACTGTATTCGTAACTCTATAGTGTCCTTCTGACTCCACCTCCTCCCTCAGAGTTGAAAGGGTTGAAAACTCTTTTAACACTTACCTGTTTCCAACACTGTAGTCACTCCATCTCCAGCTAGGTCATGCTGATGGTGAAACCAAATGCTCATAGGAAAGCATTGAATCAGTGCTTTCCTGTGGGAATTCTGAAGACGCTCGACTTCCTCATGCAAAATGTGAGGACGACCAATGTTTCACTTAAAGGGACACTATAGTCACCCAGACCACTTCAGCTCAAGGAAGTGGTCTGGGTGCCAGGTCCCTCAGGTTTTAACCCTTCAGATGCAAACATAGCAGTTTCAGAGAAACTGGTATGTTTACATTTGGGGTTAATCCAGCCTCTAGTGGCTTCCTGACAGCCACTAGTGGCACATCTGCAACGCTGGATGTGAATTTCGCCTCCATCGCGCAGAGCGTCCATAGGAAAGCATTGAGAAATGCTTTCCTATGGACACTTTGAATGCGCGTGCGGCACTTGTCGCGCATGAGCATTCGGCTCCACTGACGTCGGACGGGGAGGGGAGGCCACCAGCACCGAGGGAGCCCGGCGCTGGATTAAAGTAAGTAACTGAAGATGTTTTAACCCCTTCAGTGCCACGGGAGGGGGACCCTGAGGGTGGGGGCACCTTTAGGGTACTATAGTGTCAGGAAAACCGCTATGTTTTCCTGACACTATAGTGATCCTTTAAAAATGCTGGAAGCACCCACTAGAGGTGTCTGTTCCATTGATCCTTCGAGAAACTGCAGTCCTAATCCTGCAATGTAAACATTGCAGTTTCTCTAATGATTAAAGGAACAGAGTCACTGCACTTTAATGAGATTATTCTTATTATCGGTATTTATATAGTGCCAACTAATTCCGCAGCGCTTTACAATATTAGGAAGGGGGGGGGGATTTACAATAAATGAGAATTACACAGTGACACAGGAACAATAGGTAGATGAGGACCCTGCGCAAACAAGCTTACAGATTAAGTTGTCTGAATGCCTTTAATGTCCCTTTAAAGATAAATTACTGGGGGGGTCCTAGGTCCTAGGGAGCTCTCTAGATGGACCAAGAATACGGAGCTCCTACAAAAGATGGGCATTAACATAGAAAAGTGGGACAGAGGGATTTCGGGCCAAACAAGAGACTTTACGTGCTAAATAGGGACACTTGAGAGGTATGCAGATCCTGTTTGAATGAGGAACCCTTATTTTAAAACCAAGTCTGTAATGAGCATAATGTACGGTATTCTGTTTTACAAATTATTTATTTCTGTTACTGGGGACTGCAGCCTTCCTTTTAGCTTTTAGCATCCTTGGTTTCGAAATTGTATTCAGCCCTCTCTGAGCAACCCTTCAGTCTGTAAGTAAATTGCAGGATATTTTGTAGGACATTTTATATTCCAATTGGCATGAGAATATGAAAGATCCAAATCTCCCAATAAGCTACTGATGACATGATCGGTATTTTCTACAAATGTCCCATTGTAAATGAGAAAAAACATAAAATGATACTCGGCGTCGAATCTTATTTCTAACTTGTAAAATCTCGCATGGAATGCAGAGAGCCTGCGGAGTTTGGTAGTCCTGCCAAAAAGGTAGGACTAGGGGCTTTGGATCGGCCATCTTGTTTCGCTTCTGCTGTTGAGTGGGACCAAGGCCAACTAGCAACTGTAGTGCAATAAAAGGATAAATTCTCTCGGCTGATACATGTAGGAGTTTTATTCTCTAAACAGTGGACTGCTGTGAATTCTAAAATTCAGGCTAAATTAATTGTAGAATTTGAGATTTCTTTAGAATATGCAATTTTTAGTAATAATTTTGACACTTGGATTTCTCTAAACCACACTCCACTTTTCAGTGAGTGATCCCAATGGGGTCTATTTACTAAGCTGGCAATTGTGGAAAATGAAAAGTGTGGTTTTAGCAAATTAGCCGAGTTGAGCCATTCTCCCGCTCAGCAATTTTGAATAAAATACACTAATGCTCGTGGCAGTTCTTCATGTTTCACATTCACTTAAATGTGCACAAAAGCAATATTAGTAATTGCGTATAAGCTCTGTGATGCTGTAGGATACAACATTTAGATGACCTCACCCAGACCAGGAAGTGGCTGCACCAATCAGGTCTGGTCATTGTTGTTTTTGGTTTGTTTGTTTGTATCCCATTATCTCCTCATTTCCAGTATTTCATACGATATGTAGTTCAGTCTTAGGTGAATGTCTATTCATAATCTATTATACCTTTGTTTCAATTCAATTCAATTTTTGTTTGGTGTTCTTTTGCACCATACATCCTGACTGGCCTCCCCAATGTTACAGATTGGCACGGCACACTATCATTACACGGCATGTTTGTGAGGTGCGTAAAGGGTTTAACATTAAAAACAATTATGAGTTGAAGTTCTGAAAGTTTAGCAGTTACCATGGTAACTAACAGAATGTTCCTGCCAGTCACTCCACCTTTAGAACTTTGCCCCCGAATTGTTCATTTTACAGAATCCCCTGCAGAGATCCCATCACTTTTATGGCTCGAAAAACATTCTTAACATTTGTACAGACATCGTCTCTGTTTATTCGAGAGAGAGAGACAGAGAGTGTGTGTGTGTGTGTGTGTGTATATATATTTATATTTATTTTGGGTGTTTCTGATTTATTATACCACTATATGGCCATAATACAGATCTGTTCTGACACAGCTATAAAGGAGGTTGAGTTTGCAAAAGAACTTTGACCTTTTAGCAAAGGATCCCAACGTTTATCTGCCCGGGGCGTGGGGAGGGAGTTGGTCAAATTTTGAAATGACTGCTTGTGCGATTGCAGTGAATGTATGTCAATGGCAAATATAAGGTCCTTTCTCTGTATAGCACATTTCAATTATATCTGCAATTACCCAGTGAGTGTCTGCTCAGATTGGCAAATCATTTCTGTTTAAATCCTAGCTGAGGCCGTTATGGCTCTGTTGAGCTGGGTTGGTTAATTATTGTCAGACATAGGAAACCTGTTCTTGCTGTGAGCTGTGCTTGCAGCATTGTGGGTTTTGCAGAGTGGTTTTAACCCTTTGATTGACAGAGGTGTACCAAAATCGCTGCAAGGTGATTAGATGTGGGTTTTTACTTTTACTTTCTCTCTCACCAAAGTAGCTGAGACTCTCTTGGTTACTGTGTTAATTGCATCAAAATCTGGCACATTGGTTGCTAAAGGGACACTATAGTCAGTTAGGCTGTATAGGTATAGGCTGTTTTGGTGTATAGATTATGCCTCCAAAGTTTCACTGCTCAATTCTCTGCCATTTAGGAGTTAAATCACATTTTGTTTCTGTTTTTGCAGCCCTAGCCACACCTCCCCTGACTGTGACTGACACAGCGTGCATGAAAACAGCATGGTTTCATTTTCAATCAGATGTTAACTTGAATTAGAAGTTTTTATCTCCTGCTCTGTAAATTGAACTTTAACCCCTTAAGGACCAAACTTCTGGAATAAAAGGGAATCATGACATGTCACACACGTCATGTGTCCTTAAGGGGTTAATTACATACAAGAGGCTCTTGCAGGGTCTAGCAAGCTATTAACAGTGCAACAGATAAGAAAGTCTAAATTAAACAGAATTTGCAATATAGGAAGTATAAACATTAGGCGACTCCTTACAGGAAGTGTCTAGGAAGGCTGTGTGACGTCACATGCAGAGAGTTATGCTGAGGGATGCATAAACAAAGTGATTTACTCCTAAATGGCAGGGATTGGAGCAGTGAGACTGCAGGGACATGATCTATACTCCACAACTGCTTAATTTGGTGGCTATAGTGTTCTTTTTCTATCATTACCTTTGTAAACAGAATGGTGTAGGTTTGTTAGTGTTTTTAACAGAAAATAAAGCAAGATTTTCTGATATTTCGACCCGCAAACCCAGCTGAAGTAGGTTTGGACTATTTTCCATAGCGTAACCCTTTGTGTTTATCTTTTTAATTTTTCTTTCTGTACTAAGTGTTTTTTTTTTGTTTTGTTTTTTAAACCTTAGCAGAGTACTTCCCCACTTGGCAAATCCTGTATAATTATCCGTTCGTTCCATCTTGGCTCTGTATTTAAAGCTGTCAGCACCAATTGTAGTATCAGAGGGCCGAGCAATAATTCTGCAAACCATGTTCAGTTTGGATGTTTCCTGTGAGTACAGGATTTGGATGGTCAGATACCACCAAGAGCTCTAAAACCAGTGTTAGGATGGCAGTACCACGAGGACACATTAATACACCCAGACCTTCAGAGACACGTGTGTATTAAATCCAAACGCAATAAACTGTAACTCTGTATAAACCTAGTATATCGCCAGTTATATTTCTTTGATATTAAGATTAGCATAGGTCCGTGTGTGCGTATATTAAACAGGGCAGAAAGGAGTTTTCCCGCAGACGAGAGAAATTACCTCCATTAATTTTATTCTTCTCTAGCCGTATGGTATTTCTCTGTCCTACTGGCAAATGATGACCGTATCTGCTCAGAAAATGACACCAGCTTTTTCTTTCGACTCAAAACCTCCTCTGTGCTGTGTCCGTTGCAAATCCTTTCAAGTCTCCCGGGAGGAATCCGAGCTTCAGAATGTGGCATTGAATGGCAAATTCCAGACATCGTTAAACCTTAATAACCTCCCTTTATAGAGGTTCACATTAGATATGCAGACGGCATATTAATATTTTCACAGACAGCACTGGGAGTCTCTCTTCTGATTCCTTCACGTTCCAGTGTTTCGGTTTAAGCCCAAATTTACAAGGACACTCCAAGCACCATATCCACTTACTCTAGGGGTTATCATGCTAGGAAGATGCCTCTGTAATGTTAACATTTAATTACCTGCTGTGTGTTTGAGCTTTTGAAATCCTAGGCACACAATCTCCAACCTTCTAGCCTTTCACGTCTGTTTGAGGTAGCATAACTTAGTAATGTCGTTTTTGGAATTTAATTTTGTGTTACTGACATGCAGATCATTCGTTTTCTCTTATAGTGTGTTTTGTTGAGTATTCTTTGGGTCTTCCCTGACATTTGATATGGAAAATAAATAAATACTGTATCCATCCAACATTCTACACCTGCTGTCATGGTTAGTCGTTGATAGTGGTAAAGTTAAAGAGCTTTACCAGTTAATGCTGGACCAGTGTGATGACCACAACATACTTCAAAGACACGCTATCCCATCGGGATCGCAGCTAGTTGGACAGTCTACAGCAAGATTAGGATCTCAAATGGTCTCATTGAAATAATGTTTGTATATCCTATGGGATTAAGATCCCAAGACAAGTGGAGTTGTCTTTCATTTTGCTTTTATGGCAGAATTCTTGAATATTGCCGGGTTACTCGTTTCATGTTTTGAACTAAATGGTAAAGAGCATAGAGCAAAGACATTGTCTATACTACCTTCCAAACTCCAAGCTGCCTTTGGAAGTCAGAACATAAACATTTTATTGAGATTTTTTATGAGAGAGGTTTTGTTCATGAACAGCCACACACAGCTAAGGATGTCTACGCTCCATGCCATTGACGGAGTTGTTTTAAAGCTTGCTATCTTTGACTATTGCAGAGTGATATTTTTTCCTTCAGAGTCCCAAATAATGTTTCTCCATTTGGAAGTCCAACAGGTTAGGTTGTATTTGGTGGACAACAGGAGAATGCTACACACCTACACACAGAAGGACGTTTTTGCCCCTGAGGAAGTTCAAGGACATTTGAACGAAACGCGTAGGGCTTATTGATAGTGTTCCAGAGTTTTTTACTGTTTGTATTAGGCTGTTTTATTTATTTTTATCATTTCGACTGGGTTAAGTTGATCCTGTGTTTCATCTTGTGATCCTGAGACCGGTTGATCTTATATGCCTGTTTGCCACTTCAACATTGTAAGTGTGCCTTTATATTAAAGTGTATTTTTTTACCAAGATACTCTGCACTATTTTGTTTTTTTTATTCCTTTCTATGTACATGATGATGGTCCATCTATCCTGAGATATTCATCGCCTTACATGATATGCCTACAATCAATTTTGGTTTGTGAGTGTGAATTACTATTTAAACCTCCACTCCCCCTTATGAGTCAACAGTATTATGCTATGTTTGTTTCTGTTATTATTGTATTGTAGATCCATTGTTACCCATATCTATTGAGGACCCGGAGGAGTCCTTATCTGCTATACATTTAGTCCAAGGGTAACTGTTTTGTTGTCAACTATTACCCACTAAGAGTGTGTCCTATCCACTAGGAGGTGTATCTGTACTTTCTATCTTTGACTATTGCAGGGTGATATTTCTTCCTTCAGAGTCCCAAATAATGTTTCTCCATTTGGAAGTCCAACAGGTTAGGTTGTATTTGGTGGACGACAGGAGAATGCTACTTGCCTGACTGCATAGTGCTGACTGTATAATTTTCTGGAGTAGAAGTAGTGGTTTAAGGGTGGTTTCATGGTTCATGCCAAGCTAGTTGGATTTATTTGAATGGTATCTGAATGCCATGGCATACGATAACATTGCTGACCAGGTAGCCAACTGGTATAGCCATTCAACTGTTTTTAGATCTACTTCCTGCATGATACTTTGTCAGAACCAACACCAACTTAACAGTCGTGATTTTACAATTAGCTGTTTGACAAGCAGTTAAAGAAGTCCAAATAACGTTGACCATGTTTGAATGGTGCATGTCAGAAATTAATTGTGAGCATTTACTGTTACTCTGTTTAGTGTGTGTGTATGTATGTGTTTGTGTGTATATATATATATATATATATATATATATATATATGTGTGTGTGTGTGTACTCTATATAGAAATAACATCAGCAGGGGCATATTTTTGTCTAGGTCAAGTAGGTCAAGGGTTGTGTGTGTGTGTGTGTGTGTGTGTATGACTAAACTATGTATGTAAATTTGGTTTGTAAGTGTTTCTATGTATCTAGGTCTAAGTGTGTTATTGTGTGCCTATGTATGTAGGACTGTGTGTGTAAATGTGTGCTTATGTACGTTTGTAACTCTGTGTGTCAAGGCAGGTTTAGGCTGACATGGGTCATCCATAACTGAGCTGAGTGAAAACCAGAAAATGCGTTCCATAATTTAAAATGAACTCTCGGGTAACAGAAAAGGGCTAAAAGGAGTGAGTGAAGTGGCCTTAAATAGCTCCAGAACCAGTTAAATTGACTTGCGTTAACTCACACTAAAATGTACGTGACAGAACTCACTGGATTGACGCAGATTCCCATAGCATCAGAAAATCTGCGAGCATTGAGACCCATGTGAAGGAGGTAAGGTTGAGGGGACCCGCATCAGAAAGGATGCCAGATTGTCTCACGTCAATAATACGTGTACGGCGGTGACCAGATACTGCAGAGGGCATGACACTGTATTTGTGTATGTATGCAGATAAATGTTACTGGATGAATGACTAATTGTTTATGTAAGAATGTGCATATGGTAGACGGCCACTACTGGCCTTGAGAAGCCAAAAACCTGAATATGTCACTGCACATCACTAGTGCAAATCCAAAAGGTCCTGTTAAACTTTCGAACTGTAGCCTAAGAGATGAATGTTACTGGCTGTGCAAAGTTCCGTACACAAGAGAATTCCAGTAGAGAGTTGGGTGGGATCAATGTGTGTATCCTTCACAATCAAACTGGAATATCATCCATGCAGCTGCAAATTCTGCTTGCTTGCTTTATTATAGCTTAACAGATTTTTCTTACTATGCAGTTTTGCAGATTTGTGGCGTATTAGCTGGAATTTGTGCTGGGAGGTGAAAGGTACTGATTTTGTGCATTTAGCTTCTTTTTGGTGGGAAATTAAATCCATTCTCGCTGTTCATTAAGACAGGACTTGGCTATCGAGAATCATTCAGAATATCTTAAAAACCATCTGCCGTGAGCATTTGAATTATCGCAGAGCTGTTCATTGACTTGAGTAGGAAGTTGAGACTATGCGTCATCTAAAGATGCCTTCCTCATGGGTAACGTGAATCATGCGTTACCTCCACTGTTTGTATATTTCATACTGCATTTTCAAAAGATGCTGTTGAACTTCACTCCTACTCATTTATGTGTTCACTTGGAACCAGAAGAACAAATAAGTGATGTGTGCCGTACCCCAAATTTGCCACCCTTTTCCCCCTATGGGGAAGCATTGCATTGGCTGAGATCATCAAGATTAATGATCTCAGCCGAGGAAGCAGGCTGACATGGCAAGAGCACCTCAGGATACATTAAGTATATTTTCACTTTTAAACCTTTGTAAACCCTCACTGGAGAGGGCCAGATACCTAAAGAATATTATAGCCTTAGGAATACAAGTTTGCACTCTTAAAGTTGTTATAGTGTTTCTTGAACTTTTCTTCCCTCTGTGCCAACGTTTCTTTTCTGGTCCTGGTGGCTTGATCATTTGTCACTGGTATGTTCCTGCACAGATTACAATGTGGATGATAAAAGGACCATCCAGGTAGGCGTGTAGATTGATAAGATGCCCATCTCCATCAGCTGTTGCTCGGTTGTGGAGATTGAGAAAAGTACAAGGGAAACATTATACCTCAGCAAATGCATATGGAGGGCATGATTCGTAATTGTGGAGTATCTTTTTGCTGGGTTCTCTGCTTCATTGTGAGCAAGTTCACGGTCTTAACTTTATATAAATTTTCACTATCAATCAGCCTACTTCATCATTTTCATTATTTACAATAGCTGCCGCTGTGATTTCATGCCCTTACCTGGCCATTAAATACAATGATGTTAATGTTATTTGATGTCCACCATAATGCAAAGCACATTTTTTGCACATTAATTCTTCACACTTTTTTTTTTTTTTTTTTACTATTTATATGTTGTGGCAAAAGTAATCTCGCCACGGGCTCCTGGAGGAGCCTGCTTGCCATCCTCCTGCCTCAAGACTATAGGCCATGCGAAAAGGGTCATAAAAGACTGTGTTCGTGCCATTCCTCCATGCTGTTCGGGAGGGGGAGCGGGGGGGACAGCTATACTGCTATATCACTTGCTCTTTTACTGGCTATACTGCGATACTCACTTAGAGTAGAGATTTTCCCATGGGAGCTGGATCCAGGTGTTTAGTCCAAGGTGGGAAGGGACGGCGAGACCCCAGCCAATCTGCGGCGGCTAAGGGGTCACAGTTGTTATGGTGTCCGGTGCGGTGCTTATGGTACTCGGTGAGCACTAAGAAGCGTGATTGGCGGAGGTACTCAGCCGGGGTGCCAGGCGGTCTGACACATATGTTGTTTCCCATGGATTATCAGTCTTTGATTAAGTACCAGTGAGGCACAGAACGCGTCAGTGGTGATTTTTATACTCTAGCTGCAAGTCTGTGTCACTTGAATAAAGGTAATTATTTATCCTTCTTTTTGGACTGAGGTATTTTTTTTCCTTCCATATGAAAGAGATCGGGCAATCCAGTTTTGCAATATTTTTGGAGCCAGAATAGCTTTGCCAGACTAAAAACATGAGACATGTGCGAACAATATGTATGTCTCACCGTGCGTATAAAATAGTTACAGCCAGGAATAGGCACATAGGTGGCTGTCCGGGAAAAAATAAAAATAAACTACAAATGGATACTTGTTCTTTAAGCTCTGTCACAAGCATTAGCAAAGTTGCTGTAAGATGACTTTATAGCGTCCGCGTTCTATACCAGCCTTTCAATGTTCCTGGATGCGGTTCTAGAAAATATCCTGCTCTGATATCTTTAGAGGCAACAAACAAAATGATACAAGTAAGATTAAGGGGGTTCAAGTTTAACTGTATTTACTTTGTACATCTTACACTGTGACTTGCAGACACTTGACAAATTCCTGGAGCTGCGGGATAGGTGTTATTTATAACTTGAAACGCGTGCCTCAGATTGCACAATTTGAGAATGTTTAAACCCAGTTTGTTTGGTATGCATGTATTTTGTGGGGGCTCACATGATTCATTATGTATCTTTGTATGGTTATTTGTTTTTGGTTTTTAATTATTATTGTTATTTATTTTTATTTTTTACTTTTTTTTTTTCACAGAGAAGCCTTTGATTGGATTGATGAGCCAGCTCAAACACGTGCACGCACTCTGTGCTGGCAAGGGTATGAGGAGTGGGGAAGGCAATAGGGAGGTCTGCCTTCAAAGGAAAATTTAGAGAACATCTGTCGTCAGCATGCAGTGTGCACTAACGACAGAGGTAAAATATGCACAGAATTGACATTCGGTAGTCCGGAACAGAGTTTTGGATTGCCTAAGTCATGTGTGCTGTCCTTGTAACAAGCTCCCAGCACACAAGTGATTGCTTCCTCCATGACCAGTTCCAAAAGCAGAAGTGGTCATGGACGTTGGAGTAACCGTTTAAGGTTTATGAACACAGGTGAACGTCTGCAAAAACTAGGTTAATATAAATAGCTTCCCCTCCTACTTACAATAAGGGCTGTCAATGGATACTCCAGTTTTGTATCGAGTTTGCATCCTAGGCATGTGTTATAATGATCTGTTTTTAGTCCTCCTGCTAATTTTGTTTTGAAGGAAGCTCACGGCACATCCCTTTTGTCGTCTCGAACATCCAAAGCTCCGAAAGCCTGCTTTGAATTGTTATGCGGCACAGTACAAAGAACGGTTTGCTTGAAATTATCTGTCATGTCACATTCTACACAGTTGACTGGTGCTGATTAGTAATTGTATCTAACAATTCACTTGGCCCTGTCTGAAGAGATTGAGAACCCTGACATTTATAGCTTATTCACAAATAAATTGTTCGTTTTTTTTTCTCTCAAAATTTTGCTTTGGAAATCATAAGCAGACATAAGTGGGGCATATTATTTATTAATGTTGAGTCTTTCTTCCAGTGCTAGACAGCCAAAAACTATTGGTGAACACTAACTTTATTGTAATGGCTGTGGTCCAAATAGTCTTTGGGTGTCGGCCATCTTGGTTTTCTCAAACCATTTTTCGAGCATTTTGACAAAAACTATGGCTCTTGAGGCTCTGTAGTCCGAAAGATTACAAAATGTTTTTCTTCTACTTTATTCATTCAAAGCCGTTAAAGCTGTTAAATTCTGTGAGTGCTTGGCTAATCCACCTCTCACACTCATCGCCTATTATTGATTTAGACCAGGGGTAGTCAACCTTTTGATACCTACCACCCATTTTTGTATTTTTGTTGATGGTAAATTTTCCTTACCGCCCACCAGTGGCACAGTAACTCATTTTATAGCGCAAGTGCAAGTTTTTTTTATTTAGAAAGGTTTTTTTGTTTTTTTAAATATGTACTTATTATTTTTTAAATTTTTTTATTTTTTTTTAATTCTTTATTTTTGCAGTGTGTTGCATAAGCCATCCAATAAACATTTCTGTTGCGTAATAGTAGTTCTGATATTCAATTGTTGTATGAGTATAACATTATGTTTTTAACATTTTTAACATGCTATAAACGCGGATCTAGGTTCTGCTATGTGTGACATTTATTTAGGCATAAGTGTGGGTCGCCTAGTCAGTGCTAGCGTCCTTGTCCCTTGTGCTGGGGGGCCATAGAAGAAGGGGTGCGTCCGTGGTTATGGCACATTTGGGTGTAAATGTTTTGAACGTGAGTGTTTCGTGGGCATAGAAGTGAGTGGGCACAGTTGTGTGACTTCTGAAGTGTGTGGATATTCGGTCGCAGCTTCTCCTTTATGATTGTGTGCTATGCCTTGGGTGAAAAACTCCTAACCATGGGAGTTGGGGGGGAGGTGTTTTTGGTAAGAGTGTACTTGTCGCCCTGTAGGCGATATATATCTCCCCTGTGACCATCTTCTTTAATGTGGCGTGGGGTAGAATAGTGGCCAGTAGGCGTCTTTTGTAGTGCGGCAGTTCGTCTGATGAAATGGCCGCCGGGATGCCCCTTATTTTTATATTTATGCGCCGGTGGCGTTCCTCCATGGCCGTCTGCTGTGTCATCATGACTCTTTGTTGTGTCCAGACTTGTTGCACTGAGTCTTGAAGCTCAGCTAGATGGGACTGTAAGTCTGTGATGTGTTTTTCGGATGCTTGCACCCTGTTAGTGGTGGCTGGTATTTCTGTTTTGATGGGGGTTAGTTCCGCCGCCAGAATTTTGTGGAAGTCCGATAGTAAGATTTTCAGGTCGTGCCTGGACGTTGAGGTCATGTCTGCTGGAGGTTCGGGTTGGGGTTGCTGCTCTGTTTGGGTTTCTGGGTTGCTGGCTCCGGTGGCTCCGTGTGATGGGAGTGAGTTGCTGAACGCGGTATTTCCGCTGGGGTGATTTTAGTCGGAGTAGGCTGTTGGAGCATGGCCCCTATATCCCTGCTGTGTTCTGCAGCTTGTGGTCTTTGTGATCGGCGGCCCATGGCTGGCTTGTGAGCAGGTTGGTCTGATCTCTGTGGGGAGGGTCTGTCGCGCTTCGTAGCCGCAGAGTGTCAGCGTGGGGTAGGCCCCTGTCTTCCGCCTCCGTTTTGGCTGCGTGGACGCCGCGAAAAATGGTATCTATCTCCTCAGGTGAAGGTAGAGAGTCCAGCTGGTGGCTTTTGAAGCTGGATTGGCTCAGGGTGATAAGATTTTCCTCGGATTGTGCAATTTGACAGCGGAGCCTGTCTGAATGGCGTCTGTATAGCTCGATGGTCAAGCTCCGCCCCCTCTTAAATTTATTTTAAGTATATCATTTTTCAATTTTCTATTCTACTTTTTTGTGTGTGTGTGTGTGTGAGAAGGGTGGTGTGTGTGTGTGTGTGTGAGAGAGAGAAGGGTGCTGTTTGTGTAAAGGGTGCTGTGTGTGAGGGGCAGCATGTCTGTGAGGGGTGTAGTGTGTGTGTGTGTGTTTGTATGTGGAGGGTGCAAAGGGTCTATGCTGTGTGTAGGTGGGTTAGATGTGAAAATCTATCTTATTGTCTCCCCTACCCTTCTTCTTACTTTTTACCAGGGAGGGGTGACAGAATGCTGCAAGCCCTGGTGGTCCAATGGTGGCATGTTCACTTTAGCCAGCAGGTTCTCCGGCTGCAGGCTGACTCTGCTGTCCTCCTGCAAGCACAGCACTGTATCGGAGCCTTGCCATGGTTGCCAATGCTCCGACCAGCCTGCTCATGAAACACAGAGACTCCCAGGCCCCTCCCTCAGTCCCTCTGCTGGAACGAAGTGCCAGCAGGCTGGTGAAGGAGATCTTTGAACTTCTCACCAGCCCAAGAGGGCTTACAGCAAGGCTGGCTCTGCATGGGCCAGCAGGGGAGATTAAAGGATCTTTCCTGCAGGCCTTGGCCCATGGCCATTGAGGCCCACCAGGCTTATTCTGCAGAACCCACCACCGCCCACCTGAAATCCCAAACCGCCCACTGGTTGACTACCCCTGATTTAGACGATTGAACAGATTTGGACGCAATAATACATTTCTGCTGTTCTAGTATTCATCAGCCGTTGAGCGAACAATTCAAACTCCATTTCTGGAAAACAGGCCTGTCCTGTGTGCTGTGCTGAATGAATATATGTGGCTAGAGTCAGATAATGTTGAAATAGCTCTATAACTCACTGTTTGCATTGCAGAGTTAAGAATTACTTTGTTTATGCAGCCCTAGTCACACCTCCCTGCATGTGACTTCCACAGCCTTCCTAAACACTTCCCATAAAGGTTTAAAAAAGGAATGTCTTATCTCCTGCTCTGTTAATAGCCTTCTAGAGCCTGCAGGAGCCTCGTGTGTGTGTGTGTGTGTGTGTGTGTGCGCGTGTTTAAAGTTTAATTTACAGAATTGAGATAAAAACATCTAAAGTAAAAAAACTATACTGTTTAGGTCAGTCACAACCAGTTGAGGTGTCACTAGAGCTGCATAAGCAGAAGTGATTTAACTCCTAAATGGCAGATTATTGAGCAGTGAGAATGCAGGGGCTTAACCACTTAAATAAGCCAAAGTTGTTAGAGTGCTTAGCGGTGTCCCTTTAACCCTTTTGTTTGCAGTACTGGCTTCACGTTATTCACCACCTGGAAGGACTTCTTTAGCGCTGCAGGAGGGGAGGCGCGAGGGCGGGGGGCACTGTAGGAATCTAAAGTGCCAGGAAAACTGCTTTGTATCCCTTTAATTTGCAATACTGCAGAGACAGCATCTTAAATAGAGAGAGAGAGAGTACCTTTTAAATGGACTGAAAAGCAATCAGCAGTCATCCATCACACAAACACAGATATAAAATGTAATACTGCAAGTTAAATATCTGCAAGAAGAATTCATGATTTGTGTACAAAACGCACCGTAATAAAAGGATTTGCTTCGGGTCATGGAGATGAGATTAAACCCCTTAAGGACACATGACATGTGTGACATGTCATGATTCCCTTTTATTCCAGAAGTTTGGTCCTTAAGGGGTTAAATTTCATTAAATCTGCATTAAAATAAAAATTTATTAAAAATAAAATAAAATAAAATATAGCAATCTGTCCAGTAATCAGGAACATTGTTTGTCCAAGGATAGAGTCGAACACATCTGTCATAGTAGATTAGTAATTAAAGTTCTCCTACCAGGCAGATGTTACACGGAAGCACAATATTGGCAGTAGATAATATTGTATAGATTTCATTCATTATTAGCTATGTATTCGGGTAAGAACTACAGATACGCTTCTTCATATCCCAAAATGCCTGGCTTGAGGATACAAACACGTTAACCCAATCTTTCAAGCCGTTCATTGACTGGCGATACTGGCTAGTACCATGGAAATACAATCTAGTGTTATAAATGGAACTGGCTTTAAATAACGGAAGAACGCTTTGCATATCCTTCATCCTTATTGACTCACGGTCCACACGTTTCCTCACTGCAATCGCCACATTGGTGTTACACGGTAACAGACATGTTAGAAAGAAATACATTTTACATCTTAATTTAGTGTTCTAAATGTGTTCGTTATTGCTTGCTGTTTTATTGTCTATGGGAGTTGTATCTAAAGGCTGATACAATGAATGCTTCTATCTAAGCTCGCACAATTATTCAAGAAACGAAATGGCTCGCTGCCAGCCATAGTATAGGGAATGTCAAACACTGAATTAATGGCAGAGACCGTCTGATAAAGCCGGGGAAGAGAAACATCCACAGAGTGCACTTAAAAATACTCAAAAAAGTTGGGAAACCAACAGCAGCCTTCTTAGTAGACATAGCTTCCTGTATCCTGGAATGTAAAGCGTTATTCTAAATAAATTGTAGTGGTTATGGTGCCATACTTTTATGGGTGCTGAGCTAACCTGCTCCTCTCATTGTGTTCCAGGGTGGTAAGAATGGATATTGGTGTGTGAAGTTTAACTTTTACATGATCAATACTGTTGAAGACATGGGCTATGGGTTTTGGGGAAAGCCCTTGTTTTTTTGATTCTGACCCCAACTTAGCAATTTGACAAAAATGGGAAACCGAGCCCATAGACGTATATCGTCATAACTAGTACAATGAATTGCAGTTGTTATAGTTTTTAGAGTGCATCTTTTAGTCCCTTTGTCACATTTAACATTTGAGGAGTGTGTGCCTACATCTGAGTTCTATTTTAGAATATTAGGATAGCCAATGGGAAGCAGACAATGAGATGATTTTTGTCTCCTGTTGGCTCTTTATACGTTTATTAATGTGCACTCCGAACCTCACCACAACTCCTGTACTTCTACTTTTATATTTTGTCTGAACAGAGGAGATTCGCTGAAGAATTATAGGATCATGTTTCAGTCCACCTGGGGAAATCTCCGTAAAGTTCAAAGTTTGCCATGTCTCACGAATGTATATGTTCGGCCAGAGAATATGTTGGAAATGGAGATCTTTCTTGTCACAAGTAACAACTAAAGCTACAAATACAGAAATATATTTAGAGGAGATAAGTATTTAGAGGAACACTGTGATTTCTCTTTCCTGACTCTTGCCCCTTCTCCCCCACTCTCTGGAAGATTATTTTCCATAACAATAGAACTTGGAAACAGCCTTACTCATCGTCGATGCAAGCGAGCGGCTTCACCTACTCGGCCAATTGTTCGTTACCGAACTGTGACCTCGCAGTCACCAGCTCCATCCTCGTTCTTCTTCTCCTTCAGAATACATTTCAGCTTCTCCATTGTTCGAGACCATCTGTCACCATAGGACGATAACAGCTCTGCAGCATCTCTGTGGGGGCACAGCAACCTTCGACTCTGTCTCTGTATTGGGAACTTTGCCACTTAACTAACTTTGTCGTTGCAGAGGCTAGTCATCACTGTCATACACTTGGCATGTTTCGCTGGAGCAGTACCCGTATGATCATCAATTTTAAATAACATCCCTGCTTAATAGGCAAGATACAGCAAGCTCATAACTCTAAAGGACTCCTCGGCACGTGATCGCCATGCACATGCAAAGAGAGAGCAGATGTTTTTAAGTAGGATGTAGACAGTCTGGGATGAGTCAAAAATAGAGTGGGCCACTTAAGAAGAATTGTTTTGAGTAGCTTCTTACATACTGCATTGTGTATAAATAGCAGTACAGAGTACAAAGGAAATTGGAATTTGTGACGTTAAAGGGGAAGCATGATTTCCAATAACTTTTTATTTTTATTTTTTTACAATTATTATTTATTAAACTTCTATTTAACAAATATATTTTTGTGTGGCCTGAAACATAACATTTGAATGCAGAAATCAACACATCTGTGTTTACTTCTATCCAGAGACTAAGTTTCTACATTCTGGCTGTTTGTCAAACTTTGTTAAAGGTCTGCCCTTTACACCTGTCAATCAGCCTAGAGAGAAGAAACCAAAAGGTGTGTTTGGTTTTCCTACCAAGCTGTGCCTGGGTTTAACTGGATAGACCTGAAATGAAAACATCACGTGAAGAAAAATGTTCACGGGTATTTTCTAATGTTGTAATTTCCAGAGAAGTGACACATATTTATTATGCATAAAGAAATACTCCAAGCATCAAAACTCTAGTGGTTATGTGGTGGAATCTCGGTAAAAATAAATTTAGTAGGCCGAGATTACCACGTGGCATGTGTACGTGCAAATGCTGACGTATCGATCAGTTGGTTGCACGAGGCAAGATACGATCAGTAGTGTACGGAGCATGTGCAAGAATACAGGATGTAGTATTCCCCTCCTCCATTGTGCTGGACAAGCCATGCGGTCAAGCAGGAAGTTAATTCTTATTTGTATTGATTGGTCAAGAGAATGTGCGGGTGGAGCTTAATATGGGAGGAGTTATGTGCCTATATAAGGAGCCTGCACTATTGTCCGGGGCTCAGAACTTGCTGTATTTTGGTGACATTAGTCCCTCTGAGTCCCGATCGGTGAACCGAATAAAGAATCTCTTCCTTCCTGAAGAAACCTGTGTCCATCTCTCTGTGCTTGGCTTCCGTCAGTTTCTCCGGTATCAGTTATGGTTTTAGGCGTGACTGGTGCTCCATCAATTGTAAGTCATCAAACTTAGCAGATACTTCCATTTCCTCTCAGCTCATTGATGGAGAGCATCAGCTGATCACTCTCAGCCAATGAGTTAAGCCCTGCATGCACTCAACTGTATTAAAGACTTTCCGCCCTGATACATTTCCTAGCGCTGGCCGGAAGGAGTGGTCTGCACCCACTGGGGATGCAAACATGCATTTCCTGCCGGACCACCAGGGATCAGGATTCCCCGTTCTCTTGCCCAAGGTAAACCTCAGGGAGGGTAAGAAACATTATATATTTTTTTTGTAACTTAACCTCCGCCCTTTATCTACCCCACTACATGTCCCAAACCCCTCTACTGCCCCTGACCCCCAACTTCTGCCCATACTACAACTTCTCCATACTACATCTTCTAAACCCCATACTTCAGCTCCTAACCTCCCTTCAACAGCCCCTATCCCCCACTACTGCCCATTAATGCCCCTATCCCGCCCCTACCCCTTTACTACTGCCCATCACTACCGCACCTATCTCACCCACTAATTATATTGGGATGAGGTGCAGCCAACTTGAATCCCCCATCCTATCTTGTACTAAAAGGAAACTTGGCTACTTTCCACTTATATTTACCACACAGTGCCACACACAACACTCACAGCGGCCACTCACAGCTATTCACACAGCTACACATACCACTCACAGCTACCCAAATGCATCCACACACACATCAGTCACAGCTATACATACACACAACCAGCCTTATACAACACAAACAACCACAACACACACAGATACAACACTCAGAGACACCCTACACATACACATGGTACAGACCCACGCCACACATCCACTCAACATTTGAATAAATATTAAAGCATAACATTAAAAAAATAACCTGGGGAAAAAATTTCCCGGTGCGCACCCTAATTAAATTATTTTAATAGTGTTAATGTGTGTGGACGTTCCTCCTTGAGTGGTCTACACTTGTGATCAAGGTCACCCCAGCAGGGTAATTTACTAAATGCTGAATTGTAGTGAATCAGAATGGTAAGATACTTGGCAGATGGAAGCGCATCTTAGGGATCTACGAAGGTCAATTCTGGGGGAAAATTCTAAATATGAAGTGATCAATGGGGACATTCCATTGGTTTTCTTGTTTTTTACGCTATATAACTTTGCACCAGAATTGCCTATCATGCATCTCCGAATGTTGCGATATTCAGAATTGCATGCAAGATCCCAGTCACTGTTTTAAACGTCTTTCTTTTTTTTTTATCCTTTATTTTTGTTGTGCAGGTAGGTACATGACATTTCCATACACCACAACAGCGTTCATATAGACATGCATACAGGTTTGTTCGTGGCATTAGTAGGTGCACATTTTTTTTGTGGGTATAAACAAATTTGATATAACAGGCTGAACAATGGTAACAGTTGCTGTACTGTAGTCTAGCATGCAAATGAGTTGGTGGTGACCGGTGAGGTGTCGGGCCCCGTAGGGATCGGTTTAGTGGGTTGCACCGCGTCAAACAGTTAACTTGTCTTAATATGTTTAATACCATAGCGTCTCTTGACACTGGGCTTTTTAATGAATATACGGTAGCTCTGTATGTGTTCTTTTCGTGGTAAATTACTGTTGAGGAATAGGAAACTCATTTTTTTAGATGTCAGAAGTAATGCAGTTATTGTTTGCAGTGATAACATAGTGTGCTAAATGCTGTACAAATCGCACTGTAATAGCAGGGTATGACATTTTTCACTCGCCCCCTCTTAATGATAGACTAGAGTGAAATTCAGCCCTGGCCAGCCTCCAATTTGTCCTGTTGCCAGGCACAGTCTATTTGTATTGCTGGGAAGCAGGAGGTGTGTGCGTGTCATACTTGAAATTAGTGTGTGTGTCATACGTGAAATTAGTGTGTGTGTGTGCGCGTGCGTAGCTTAGCGGATCATTACGATAACTCCATCTATTATCACATGGAAGCCTAACTTCCTCTCTTAACAACAACAGAGCCATCAAGCTTGGATCGTGGCATTGTTCTCACTCGACAAACCATACACGCCTCCAGTTAAAACAGCTCTTGGATTGAAGCAATGATAGCATGATAACCACAACAATGCATTTTAGTGGTTATGGTGCCTGGGGTGTCCTGACCTGTCACCAATGTGCTTAGCTGACTGGCTGAGAGAAGTCAGCTGACACTGACGGACCCTAGGTAATACGTCAAGCCAATGGTTTGATTATTTACATTGGAGGGCAACAGGGCAATTCTAGCACCATAACTACTACTGCACAATGTGTTATTTTTATTATGTTTATTGCGTAATACCTCCTCAAATTAAAGTTGCTATTAACTATAAAAACTGTGAGATCCAGATGTCTCGGAGCAGTTTGAGAATGCGCTACTTAAGATTTGCAAATAGTTACCAGTTGACTTGGGGACATGATTTTGCTTTGCATTTGGATTATGCTCCTTTTTCCTGCTCTCTGACTGAGTTTCTGGACTCTGAATTTCCCCTTCAGGATGTTGACTCTGTACCGTTGATGTATTCCGCACATATGTACAATAGGTGGACAGGCAATCCAAAACGTTGCAGCAGGAATCGGATAAGCCGATCGTACAGGAATTGAAGGTGTTAGTGGCCCTGCTCAAACAAGTTTACGGTCGAAGTCTAAATTTATAATCTGATTACTTAGCCTCTGAAGTTTTTTTTATTCTCTAATTGATTATTTGCATTTACAGGGTTATTCGCTAAACTCCACATTTTGTTTGCAAATTGAATCAGAATGGTAAGACTTAGGCAAAAATAGCCAAATTGTGACTTTTGAAGAATAGTGACATTGCAAGTTTGTAGACCGAAGTGTAATGTCGGACACAGGATTTCTAGTCCCCTCAGCCAATGTGAGCATGTCCCGTTGACATCCTAGACTTGTGTTTTGTTGAGGGTGCTTAGCTCCTCGTGTACATTTTTGTGCACCCTGTAAATTTTTTTTGTATAAAACAGCTAAACTCTTAAAAGTTCAAATACAAGGTCCGAAGCCGCTCTTCTGGGAACATCCTGACCGATGCCCTGGGCCAGGGGTAGGCAACCTTTGGCACTCCAGATGTTGTAGACTACATCCCCCATAATGCTCTTACACCCATAATGCTGGAAAAGCATCATGGGAGGTGTAGTCCAAAACATCTGGAGTGCAGAATTTTGCTTATGCCTGCCCTGGGCCAATCCAAAGCTTCTCATAGTGAAGCATTTGGCCTTCCTGGACATGCACAGCAATCGGTGCCCTAAGCAATCTGATTCTTCTCATTGAGAAGCATTGAAACGCTGACCATGAAGACTTTCTGTAATTAGAAGTCTTCGCGTGGAATTGCCACTAGTGACGGTCTGGCTCATTGTCTAATATACAGACACTAGAAACCTTTTGACTGACAAATGTAATAATTGCTGTTTCTCACAAACAGCCATTCCTTGTGATACTACAGTGACTGGGTGTAGGCACCATAACCACTACATACAGATCTAGTAGTTTTGTTTCTTAGAAAAATTTACCATATAATGTAAGATTTTAAGAAACCCTCTCATGTTGAATCCTTGGCTATGCTAATGATTGATATATGTTATACTTGCCTCAATGTTGACATTAAATACATTGTTTTTCTTCACAAAAATGTTTTTAAACCGAATACAAAACCGGTGAATAAAACATCTCCATGGTAATGTCCCCTTTTAAGTGGATTTTTCTGATACAGCAAGATAATCAGAACTCCTTGAGCCTGATGTTATGTTAAACAGATTTCATTCCAAATAATGTCCGTGCATGCAATCTAAGTTCTAATCAAGAATAACAGCGAGCGAATCTTAAGGATTCTGCATCATTCAAGCGTCTGTCACCTCTCGAGTGCCTAATTGAGCGAATACCGCAGCGTTACAGGCGGATGTGAATTCTATCAGCGACTCTAGAACCACCAGTATTACTGTGAAACCCACCATGAAAATGATTGGTTGATTCAAGAATAGATAAATGTAACCAATTTAATGTTGTGCTGATGGCAAACGGCAATGTTCTCTCAAGATGTGTATTTGTAATGTTTGCCGTAGGATGACAAACTATCGTAAGGAATAAGTGCCGTTTTTAAAGCAGTCTGTCATCAAATAATTCTAATTTTCTCTCAACACTAAATGATACAGCTGTAAAAAAAATAAAATAAAGATACCCGGTAACAGGCCATATTTTTAAGGTGTCTTAAGAGCAAGTTTCGTTATTTGTTTTTCTTGAGTCATGGTAAAGGATACAAATTACATCTTCCAGGACAATATCTCAACGTAGGTTAGATTACGGGACGAGCAATGTCCACAATCTTCATTTTTCAAGATGGCATTTATTTGGTTTTTCGTTTCCATCCAGGACAGTGTGTTCTACTACATGCCAGTGGTTTTTTGTAGTCTTCTGAATCCCAAACCAAAATCACCTGGTCTATGTAAGTTAAGGCCATTCTGGTGTTTGAGATTAAACATCATAACCTACAGTCATTACATAGGTTATGGTGAAAGCTCCCCTCTCTGTCTTCCAGGGGATATATGAAACCTTTTTTGCAATTTTAATCCCTCCCCATCACTTACATCTGTCTCAGGTGGAAACTGTTCTCCTGGTTGTACATGTACTTTTGTAGAGGCTATCCACCAGGCACCATGTGTGATCCCAGCCCTCTGGAGAGGTTACATCATAGTGTTCTATGAAGCGCTGGTTCTATGAGCATCATGTGTGTTGGTAAACTGAATTTTCTTACTATTTTCATGCTTCTCATTTATAGAATCTACAGAGGATGGTATATTTATAACCCAAAACCGTAAAGATAATCAAGCCAGTTCCAATGAACCCTTCCTAATGTCAGTGCTAGCCCTCACCATTCCCAATGCCAAAAGCCACTTCTCTCTCTCTCCCCAGGTATATTTCCATAAACGATGAGGTCTCTCTTATGTGCTCATGGAGAAGGTCTGGTTCTTGGGTATCTTGTGAAAAGTGAAGGAGCGTGTGGAACCGTGCCATGTCTGCTGGCACAGGACTCCTGCCTGGCTCCCTTGTGGCACTTCCTTGTGCAGTCTCATCCAAAATTAAGTGGTAGCAAGCAAAATAGATTAGAGCAAGGAGAATGTGATATCTACTAGATAAGAATCCAGGCATTCAAAATGAATTCTAAAAGAAACCAAATAAACAAAAACATGTCCAGGACAACGTTACACCAGATTAGTTAACCTGGGAGGTCTTGAGCATTTGATTACAAAATGGCGTATGAGTACATGTGTGCAGGTGAGTTAAATGATGCCTATGCACATGGGACCACCAGGGTTAAATACGTTTGCAACGTAAGGTCCAGCTGTGTCATTTAAGTGTGTCTTAGGATATAAATAAACATGTCGAAACTACTCATTGTGCAAGATGAGAGTGGTGACACGACCACTTTAATTATCCATTCATTCATTTAATATGGTCCTGATTGGACATATAGTCTCCGATGACTACTTCTTTTATTATTTTCATTTTGTGACTGTAACTACGTAACCTGAGCAGATATTAAACATTCCATTCTGAATTCTGATTACTCTTTGCAAAGTAGGTGGGAGAATCCATAGAACAGTTTAGGCTTTTTCCTTTCCTGTACTTTATATAGAGCAAAATCAAAAGTCCCCCCTCCTTTGTTCTTCTGCATTCCTCTAGAACAAAATAACTATAGGGTGGGTACGAGGGTTTCATATTTTAGGACAACATACTCATACTGAAACTTCTACAAGTGATTTATATTATAGGCAGAAATTTTATTTCAATTGAAATTCAAAACCATTCACAATTTATTGAAAAACACGGCTAGATTTTTACAAAAGTTAGCTTCCCCCTGAGACACTGTAAATCTCTAAAATGAAATCCACCTTCAGATTAACCCACCAGTTTGTCTTTCTTTTTAATCTAAACAAGTTTCCCCTCAAAAAGCAGATCGGTCTAGGAGTTCTCACAACTGGGGCAATTTGGGAGCAATTCATTATGAAGCATCTCCAGAATTTTGCAGATTATATGTAATGCCGATTTGTGTGGAATTACAATGGTATTTTTTTTTTTTAGTTATGCAGTTTTGGCCACTTTTGGTGACTTTTTTTTTATTTTTTTTTTATTTTTTTCCTCTGAATTTTACAATCCAGAAGAACATTGAGACCTTTGTGTGTGTGTGTGGAATTGCACATTCGGGAGCCCTTAAAAGGACCACTCTGGGCACCATAACAATCTTTAAACCAGAAGGCTCTTGCAGAATTGGGCAGAAGCGGGCAGAAGCTTTGCTGATTGGCTGAGAGCGGTCAGCTAACACTCTCAGCCAATCAGTGACTCTCCATTCATAAAACTGGTTTGAAAAGAAATGTCTGTTTGCCCCCTCGTGTCATCCGTGGACAGTTACCATATTCCACCTGCATCAATATCTACACATATACAAATAAGTGTTCTCACAAGCTTCTGTCAATAAATTATGCCCACCAGACGCTTTTTTTTTAATAAAAAAATAAAATAAAAATAAAAATGTATCCTCTTTATCTGTGTCGGAGCTTACCCCCCACCCCCATATTGTGTACTCGCTGGTAGGTGTTTGTTTCTCCTGCTTGGTAACTATTACCTTATGTTGCATTAGAATCTGTTAGAAACACATCTACTCTAACTACAATGACATTTTCAGTAAACTGTTCTTGTTAAACACTTTTATTTATTAATACTATATGGTTTGCGAGTGCCTTTGAGTCTACACATTTGCTTGTATCATATCATATCATGACAGTATATCAGTCAGTGATCTTCTTTAAGCAATTCCTTTCTCAGGTCATGAGGTTTTATTTTAATTATTTTTTTTTCCACCTTAGCTACTCTGGTAAAACTGACATTTCCCACTGTATTTTGTTTTGCTTCAATATGGAGTATGTTGTTCATGGGAAACCTATTGTGTTAGGATTAAAAAGTTGTATTCCTAACACTAAAGTGCCCTCTGGTCCCCCATCCCTCGGAAACCCCCTACCTCTGGCATATAAAAGGTTAAATAACCCTTTATTCACTTACCCGATTCCAGCGCCAAATCACTTGGCGCTGATTCACTTTCCTCCTCCTCCAGCGTCATCCGATGAGGGGAACTAACGTCCACGCCAGACAAGTACTATGCGCGCATTACCTCAATCTGTAAAGTCAGCAGATCATGCTTATGTTGCAGCAATGTTTACTGAACTTTCTGTGACTTTTTTGCGATACTATATTAATAATTTATAGTTTGTCAAGGCCTCGAGCTGTCGTTGACTTCACGTCCTCTGATTCTCAAGGCTGGCTGTGAATCATGGGAAGTGTAGTACCGCGCCAGTACCGTAGGTTAGCTATTTCCACAATTCAGTTTTCTTACAATATTCTCTTATTCTCTTCCCCTTTAGTACATTGGAAGTTTGGATGTACCCAGGCCGAACAGTCGGGTGGAAATCGTGGCCGCGATGAGGAGGATTCGGGTAAGCTTCTTACGAATAGATACTTTTCTTACAATAGTTGTTTTTTTATTAAAAGAGTAAACATGAATGGCTCATCGGTAACCCTCCAGATTATTGCTGTAGAAATGCATTTTTTTTCTGTTGACTTGTAAAATACTGTGTTATAGGCAACCTTACATATGGCAGATTCAAATCATCCAATTATTGTTCTTAGAGGTGTGATTGCGTACAAAGCACAAATGTGTCTACCTGCCCCCTCACCGGCTCAACTTTGCGGTTTTTGTTTAGCCACGGTTTGGTAGATCGACTTTTAATTGTAAATTGCTTTCAATTTGGTGAGCAGGGATGCTGAAGGTTCTGAAAGATCTGCATTTTAGAATAAATTGTTAGCCTCATCCAGTCCTCGCCTCTCCAGTGCGGTCATTAGGGACTCTATAATTGTGCCTGCATGTTCCTACTCATATTTGCTGCGCCTTTAGTTCCTCACTGACATGTCACTGTAAGTAACTCGATCATTTAAAGAGTGAGTCATTTTAATGCTACTTTCCTTTTCTGTCTGTTCTTCCTGCGATTTCAAAAGATGTTCAGAGACGCAGCAACCGGCACAGTTCGAGGGACCGTCACTTACTGCTGTAGCCTGGCAGATAAAATCTATCATTTCTGTCACTTTCTGTGTCGCAGAGCACTGCAGATCTTACTGGAGGACGTGTTGTGGCTACTTGTAGTGACAGGAAGCATCAAAGAGATAAATTGGTGTGTTATGGCGCTAATTAAGATTGGTGGTACCGCTCTGTGGCTTCTCGGTGAGCCTTTCTGACGCAGTTCTTGATCAAGATCTCCAGCTGTCAATAATGCAAGAGGTAGCATGAGGAACCGTTCCGATCTGATAAAACCAAAGTAACAAGAACTATCAAAAACACACCAAAAGGGTGAGATTGGGGGGGGGGGGGGGGGGCGGAAGCTGACCTTCAAGCTAACTAGACGTGTGGCACTGGAGCTCCTGCAAGCTTGCTTAAAGAATGTGTCTATACCCCAACTTTACCGCTGCCACATACCATCCTGTACACATATTAGGTCAGGGAATCTCGGGCAAGCTATACAACACCTATCACGGAGGTTAACGCTGCCGGGAGCCGGAGAAATCTAGCTGTGGCCTACCGGGCCGGAGATTGGGAGAGGCAGCTGATATCCTTGACCTCGAGTATGTGGTTTGGTTTACCTACTTAGAGCGAGACCTTTTCAGACAAGATGGCAGACGCCACAGTGCCTGTGACACAAGGCCCAGCTCCAGGCTATGCAGCAGACTCACCAGATCTCTCATGCAGCATCTCATCTGGACTAGATATAATTTTTGCCCGCTTCTGGGCCAGGCTGGAGGAGAGGATGACACCAACGAACCCTGACACGAGTCAGGTAGGGGACAGGGATCTACCGCGGAAGGAGGCCTGACTGTTCCCTTGTGCACCAAGCTACTGCACCGCCAGCGGTCCCTTCTGCCCCCAACAATCCCACACTGAGACCCATCAGGAGACTCACCCCGCTGCAAAAACCACGGCGATGGCGAACCGCACGGTATCGGAGATGCCATTCTTGCCAGTCACCCCAGCCTGCATGCTCTCTTCCAGACGGGAAGACTAAAGCGACTGAAGCTCAACGAGCAAGCGACACCAGGAGGCATGCTGATCCCTTGGTCTGGGACTGGGAGGAAGAAGCTCACCTGCGGCACAGCAGAGCCAATCAAGCAAGTGGACTGCTCGAAAGTGTAAGTGGCCTACCCAGCTTGGGCATAGGATGACTGCCCTGTGTTTCCCATTAAGTGCTGCCCAGCTGTGTGGACACTGTGCATTACTTACCTCTGGCACTGCATACCTGTTCTGATAATACTACTTTCCTCCTTATGCTTGAGACTGCTCCTGTACACCCACACTCCCCACACCGTGACACAGCTACATACCTAATCTACTGCTAGTTCTCTTACCTATTCTCCTTTACTCTCTCTGGTCTGATGATCAGATCTATGTCTTAGCCTGTTTCCTAAAAATATAAAATGTGCAATTACTTTTTATGCCACGACACAGTATGTCCCTGAGGTTGCAGTAAGCTTGTCATTGCTGTTGGGGCATCACAAGCCTGTATGCCATTTATTGCACTAAGAAAATAAAGAATTTAAAAAAAAAAAGGGGGAGACTGGCACTTCTCTGGAAAATGCTGCATTGAATAAAACCGAAAGTCACGTATAACTTAAGTAATCATTTTTCAAGTGATGCACCATTTTGTACAATACGGATTTAGTAATTGGCATCACAACCCTGCTCGGTCCTGGCATAGCCAGGACAACTTTGTATTGTAGGAGGAGAAATGGTAACAGTGTTTCTTCTACATGTAAAAATGTCAGCACTCACACTTGTTAAATAAAGAGGAGAAAACAAAATATGGGACTGTGAGAAGTGTCTCTTCCCCTTTAATGAAAGCCAGAAATCTGAATAAGGGGATAATGTTGGTTTAGAGCAGTGGTCAGCAACCTATGGCACTCAAGGTGCCTTTCTACGACGCTCATGGCTGCCAGAGACAAACCGGCGTTGGCATATAAGGAGTCCCAGGACCTCGGATATCTGCTAGTGCAAACCGAGGTGGTGATGGACAATCCTCAATTTCTGCATTGCAGATTTTAGAATATGCACTGGAGTAGAGCAGCCCACAGCAGCTATTGCGGCTCCTGCCCTTGACCCCTACCTGGCCAACACTGCTAGATGTACATAGAGATGCAGAATAAGCCTTTCCCTCATAGAAATTATACACACAGCCCACACACACACACACACACACACAGTCCCCACAACATCACTTACAATTCGCACACACACACACAACCCCTCAAGCAGCCTCTCACATGCACACACCACCAAACACACTATGTGACATATTATCCACACACACAATTACACAAGCAGCCCCCATACACAGCTCACATTGATAGGTATTATACACAATACCACAAACTACTCCTGAACACATACAATATAACAGCCCACATACGCACAAATACAGCGCTACGAAGCAACTGCAGCACCCAGAAATAACACAAGCTGAATACGGTAACATACACACACACCTCAATTTCATAAAATAGGACCGGCACGCCAAGGGACTTGAAGATCTTGTTTTGGCACAGTACTACTAAAAGGTTGCCTAGCCCTGGTTTAGAGTAAACCTTGCTCTGCCGGCCTGCCTCCCACTCCTTAACCCCATTAAAAAAAAAATAAAAAAAAAATTAATAAATTAAATAAAACTTAAACGTCTAATGCTGAAAGGTGGGAGGGCGAAAGTGGACAAGCTGAGGGGAGGTCATGGACAACATGGAACAGGGATGCCATGCCGCAGTTCACTGTTTCATACCTGCATTCTGTGCATCCTGGCGTCGAGCAGCTAATTTGTACAGGATTCATATTAAGCCAGACCAGGACTCTTTTTTCCGATTTGGCTAAGGACACCTAATGGATGTGGCTGATGGTGAAGTTACACACCCAGCAGCAGAGAGATTAAACTCCGTATGGGTAGTGCTTCAAAGCAAAGTGGGACCGCTACATCCAGCCCAAGTTCGAAATTGCTTTTCATATATTTCAGAAACGTTTTGATACTTGTCATTATTTGTATTTTTTGCAAAGCACTCGATTGGTATTGGGTATGATTTACGTGCAGACAACCCCATCCTGGCATGTCACATTGACTACGTGGCTACGGATCTGAATGGGGATTATTTGAGTTGATTTTACTGTCAGATCTCTGGGTCAATCTGTGTGGTTAATTAAGGCCAAATAGAGACGTACAGTTGATCCTTTTTAACAGTCTGGTTTCACAGAGTATCGGCTTATATTCACAGTACAAAGCCGTGTCTTTTCTCTTTTGCATGTAACGTGGCTAGAAAAAGAATCGTTTTTATTTAGTTCTGTATATCCAATCTGAGAGCACTGACGCTTCGTTAATCACTTCAGGGAAAAAAAACGAAAGTTAAAATCAGGCTAGACAACTGCACAAGTTGAATTCCATAACAATCCTGGAGCCGGTTTCATCAGATTATATAGATAAAGTCACAGCAATAACTTCCAGTAAAGTGTATTTAAAGGGACAGTCATATGTGAAGAGTGTATCCTTCTTTTACATTTTACAAAAAATGCAGGTTTCCATAGAAATTAGCCCCTTTATAAATCAGACAACCGGTCCTGTTACTTCCTAGTTTGGTTAGCTCAGTGAAGCTAAAAAGAAGAGGCAGCAATTGCCCAGAGCACCTGCCTTGCAAAGACTTCTCATTGAGCTGCATTGGGAAGTCTGTGATTTGACAGCCACAGGGAGTCTGAACTGGGGAATAAAGGGAGAGATCTGTAATTTTTTCAAGCGGTTTATATATACCCCAAGTGAAAGAAAATGCCTAGTTGAATGCATTCTTATTTTCATTGGTGGGTTTATCTAGTTAAGACATGTGTCCATAAAGGCTGAACGTGATGGACCTGTGTCTCTTTTCAGTCTATGTAACTACGTAGCAAACTGTAATATCTAATGTTTTCTATTTAGTGGAGTGTCCCTTTATTTTCCAACATATGTGTTTTAAAAATCAGTAAGTTTGATTTCTTAATTTACATTTAAAGGAACACTCCAAACACCAAAACTATTACAACATGCTATAGTATTGATGGTGCCAGCAGTGTTGTGGTGCCCCATTGTAAGTTTTAGAATGGTATCACTTCTTACCCAGTGTCAGCAGGGCACCACGCTCCTCCTCCACAACATCTACTGGAGTTCTGGAAGCTCTGGTTTAGGACCTTCCGTTGGTTCTCCTGAGCCAAGATCTACAGTTCTAGATCATTGACTGGGACCGTGAGCTGATTGCTCTCAGCTAGTTAACCACTGGTCTTGGATCAGACCGAGAACTTCCAGCTCCCCTGACGCTGTAGTGGAAGAAGAAAAGGGTGGCCAGTTGGCCCTAGGTAAGAAGCCAAACAGCTGACACTCCTTAATTGTAGTGGTTATGGTGCTTTCAGTGTTCTTTTTAAGTTCTATAGAAATCTTTTTAGACCGAAACTAAGCAAATTAAAAACTTAGATTACTTTTTTTTTTTCAGTATTGCATTCAACTCTCTGCTCTATCTGGTTTTGAATAGATTTTCTCCTCTACATTTAGAGCTTGTAATCTATTTTATAATTTGAAGTGTGACCTAAAGAGCTTGCGCTCTTTTTTTATTTATTTTTTTAATATCACCGTCTGCATTAAACGGCATTCTCGGGCATTGAGCTGGTATCTGCCCCGATCCTTATTAGCTGCAATGACAGCCTTAGGTAAAATATATCTATCTATCTATCTATCTATCTATATCTCAAAGGTCAGCTTACAGAATCCCTGCTGACTTTTTATTTATTTATTTATTTTTATAATTTTCTGCTCCCCGCTGTCAGGGCTACTGTTGCCTTTGGCAATTATGTGTAGTGGAGGTTTTATTCTGTGTTATTTCTATGCACTCATATACCGCCGTGTGAAAAGGTTCTCGTCTGCTAGTAAATCAAAGGGAAAGTGAATAGCTCTGGCTTGCTGTAATCACCGGGGAGAAAAGACTACACTGAGGAATTAATCAGACGGTAGGGTTTCACCTTGATACGGCCGGCTGGTTGAAAGACCCATCATGCCGGTGTAATGGCTTTGCGTAAAGGTATGGGGATTTTCTTAGATATAATCTTGGCGTGGGGACAGCAGAACATTATAATAATGGTAATAATAGAGTGGATCTGAAATCATAAATAATGCACTGACATACTGTGTAATATATTCTTTTGATATGATATTTATATATATACACTAGCAATATCTTTATTAAAATATGCAGGAAGTCTGACGGTGCCAGAGGAAGGTGCAACCGTTTAATAGCAGGCTGGGGGCTGAAATTAGTTTTGTTGTTTGTTTTATTTTGTTTTATTTTTCCATCTTTGTGGTTTCTGTTTACTGAGCGTGGTCTAAAGGTCTAGCTGTATTCTGATTGGCTGAAAAAGACAAGGCTGCCAATCAGGGTACAAATTTGATTTATCTTCTTTCTTCCTGCAGTTTCCAAATACTTTCTCAAAAATAGAAGACTTTGTGTCGCAGTAAAAATACAGAACTGTCCTAGAGTATGTGGGAAGGGTTAGCTGGCTATTTAACCCCAGACTACCTCTACCTATGGGCCGCTGCCGCTCAGTTTGCCCCACCCCCCTCTCCCTTTAATTATTTGAATATTTACCTTGGTGGGCCCTCTTTTACAGACCTACCCAACCGTCTGTTTCAGCACACCGCAGCCGACTTTTACACTATCTACCTTTTATCCCTGACCACAAATGTGTATATATAAAACCAAGAGGGTGCCTCTTACCGGAACAGGCATACATTATAGGGTGCTGCTCTGGCCAATTCATACAACGTACAAGACCCAGCGCACTGGCTCATTCCCTAAACAGCAAATTCGAAGCTCACAGAATGTAACCGTATTATTAAAGAAAACGAACACAGAACTTAGACCAAAATATTGTTCATTGTATATAGTGGCAGGCTTATGCAATGTATGATAATATACTGTAACTAGCAACAGCTTAACATCCATGACAGGGAACAAGCTTGTTTGTTTCAGATCTATATTAATCAAACAGTATGTACACTTTGGGAAGCATGGGTGTTGTGTGACGGTGGGTAGATGAGTGTGGCCTTGTCAATAGACCAATACTGAGAGCTAAGTTGCATCGTTTTGGAAACCAGATTTGTCAATCTTTGTCTTTATTGAGGCAAAAGATGGATCATTACAGAAAGTAAAAAAAAGGGGTTAATGCATGAAAAATACACGTTATGCATAACTGGTTTATACAAGGGTTGCATGTACTCCCGAGTTAACACGCTAAACTAGTTATGTACACGATAGAAGTTTTTTCTCTTAGAGTTATGCTCCTGTGAAGGTGTTTAGCACTGCGTTAGGAGGGATCAGAGGAGAGACAAAAAGGTAAAACAACCGGCATTTACATCACAGCAATAGAAATGTTGCATGGTGGGTTTTGTTGCCATGGAGTTGTGGTTCAGTTGGTGTCATATATGTGGATATGTGCACTGTGGTGCTAAAAATTCTGGGTGTAGCTTGTCTAGGTCTGGCTTGTTGGACTTACTTACTAGTGCGACATGTAGTCTAGTGTGATCTTTAATGCTCTGTTACATATATATGCATGGGAACATGCTAATCTGGGTGTAAGTTATAATATTAAAGCTAGGAATACATCAGTTATAGGCATATATGAATTCGAGGCACATATTTATAGGCTTATTGTAAATATAGGCACACATCTCGCTGGGAGGTTTTCCAAGCATCTTGGTTTAAGATTGCGCGGAATGTCTCTGTTCCCTGCTCGCGTGGCAAACGATTGCACCCGGCGGCGTTCAACCAACCCCACTTGCGGGCCATGCTGGGGGTATTTCCTCTTGTCTTCTGTCTCCTAGGTCGTGGCTCAGTTTATGATAGTGTCCCCGTGGGTATCTAGGGTGACTGGTGTGGTGGCATCGGGGCCGCCCAAAGCCTCCAGACCGGGTTTTTACGGGGATCACTTCCCAGTGTCCAAGGGTCCCTTTACCTTGTTTGGTGGGACCGTGGGCCCTCCGGAGCTCCGCTGTCCCGAAGCCCCTCCGGGTATGAGGACGGTGGGTCGGACCGTGGCCCTGTATGACTCCCTGCCCAGAAGGAGGTTTATTGCTCCGAGTAGTCGCTGGGATTCGCGGGTTGTTGTGCAGGGGTGAGATTGTTTTGCCGCGCCCATTTTACTCCCTCCTCGTAGTGGCTTTATTATCTGGGTTTCGTCTTTCATTTCCGTGAGTTTTGCATGCGCTTTTCTAGCTTATGCCAGAATGCTGTAAAGAGTGCATCTAACCTTGCTGTGTAATCCACATAGCCTGTCTGACAATCTTCTGGTTGCTCCGTGCTCTCCCTGGGTTTAGTCAGTGCTTTTGCAGCTGTAGTTCCAGGGGCACCCTGAGCCTGTTGGGTTTCACGCTTTAGTGTGGGGTTGTTAGTCCCCAGCGAGGACCGGGATATCCCCCACCGGTCCGGGGGGGGGGGTAGCAGGACTGTTTCAGATTCTCGCTTGTGAGCGTGCCCCACGTCGGGAGTTTGGCCGTCTCCCCTTGACTTCAGGCTCCGCTCTAGTTTAGGCCGCATGGCCGGATCAGGCAGTTTCGTGGCGTTTGTTCAGGACGGGCATCATCCTGATCACCGGTCGGTACTGCATCGCTTGCCGTGCACCGTGACCTGCTGGCGGTGATTCTTTTAATCAGTATCAGTGTGTTTGGTTCTCCAGTGCTGGAGCTCTCATGAAGTGCGACCGGCCATCTTGGCTGTCAAGCCCCGTCCCTGGAAACCAGATTTGGTACCATACATTTCGGACATGTTCAATGGGTCTGAATAAAAAGAGACAAGCCCCACTTTAGCATGTTACTGAGAGAAAGGTAGACCGAAACACAAAATAACTAGACCTACATCGTACTGAAAGAAAGATAAATCTAAACAGAAACCAGAAATATTTTTGAATTTTCAGAAGTTATGACAGCAAAGCCGTGATGCCAGTACCCATACCATGTGTCACATGACTCGACTCCAGTTTAATGTGACCCGTAAAAAAATAATATATGAATAAGGCATAATTTGCTGTGAGATATTTTCATGGGTCTAATTCAAAATGTAAAGGGTTGTCTGAGTATTTAATATTTTATAAAAAATTTATTTTTCAACAGAAAAAGTGGAAAAGCACCTCTTGTTATACACAGAGTCTTATATCATTCCTGGAACAGGAAAGGGATAGATTAGTAGGTTAGATAACAATTGTATTCACATGGTTGCGTGCTAACAATCGGAATACAGAGATCTGTGATCATTGATTGCCATTTTGGAATTTCTTGTTTGTCATTCCCCCTTCCTTCACTTAAATATTCTTAAAGCAGAAATCCTTTTTTTTTTTTTTTTTTTTTTTAACCACTTTTTCATTGAATGATAACTCTGTTTCCCCTGTACATAAAAGACAACTATTTAAGAAGCTTGAGGTGACACTAAGCCTGAGCGACATGGTCTAAATTTGAGAGTGAAGTGGAATTCCATTAGCATTGCAGTTACAGCTTGCTAAGCAGATGTATGGTGGACTTTGTGACAGAATAATATAGTATAGTGTTCTTGACATCTTGTGGCCTGTTTTTGTAAAGTGCTGCATATGTCTACCTTCAAAACATGTCCATCAATCACGTTGGCACGCTGTCTTGAGAGTTTTAAAGAGTCATTGGCCTCTCCTTCATTTAAATTTTTATTTGTCTAATTTTTAAATTGCAAGCTCCGTTGGTCAAGATGCCATACACCTGTATTTAAATTTTTTTTTTTTTTATGTATACACATTTTAAAATCTAAAACAGTGGGATCTGTTAATGCTTTATAAATAAATAACCTTTGTATTAAGTGATTGCCTCATTGACCTTCTTTGGATATCTTCTACATATAATCAGTCAAGGAGGTGTTTAGCTAATAGTTTTAGCTTTTCTCCACAATGAGATTGAAAGTAAAAGAGCGGAGTCTGCAAATAATCGAACTTGCAACCCAGAGGTTTGACCTATCTTAACAGGTTTATAGTTAACTGTGCGTATGGTTGTTACTACAACTCTGAATATGAATGGCTTTCAACAGAAAATTCTGTCAAACTCGTTGACTTAAAGTCTAGTAGCCACTCACACTTTGTTTACCTTCTGCGTATCTGGTCATTTGGTGCACGGCTTCAAGCTTTGGGAGAAGACATGGGCCGTTCTAATATGGGGATGTTTACATGAACCATTCTTAAAATCATGGGTTTAACCACTTCTCAGGCAGAGGTAGCACAGGACCTCTGTCAGTCTTTGCGAGTCAGGTTAGCTCTGAAGTTATGTACTAAGAAATCATACCTGAGGAATTCTGCACTGGAACAATAAACGTCTACTGAAATACAAACAGATCCCAATGTACCTTTAATTTGCAATGGTTTCATTCAAAGTTCTAATTTAGTGCCATCGACATGTGCAATCTATTCAGATTGCGTGCAGAAACACTGACACGGTTATTCAGTAAAGTATAAATAGTCAGAAACGGAGTTATACATTTTTAGCCAAAATGAAAAGTTACCTAATGGGGAAAAAACTTTTCCAATTCAGGCATGTAGGCCAAAACATTGAATTTAAGACTGGCTGGCTCGCCAACAAAAACACAAACACTTTTTTTCTTGTAATATGTATTTCTCTTTCTTCTTCTTGTTGGGTATCTCATCGTGATGTTAATATACATATATATTATAAATCTTCAGTGTGTCCGTTAGAAACATAAATACGTATCAGGTCTATTCTTCTTACATTTACTTATATATATAATAAAACAACAAAGGATGTTAGATGATGGACGGGTGGATGGAGGATGATGGATGATCAACCGCAGATGTTAATTGCTGGATTTAGAAAGGGAGAGATAGAACAGACAGAGATGCAAGCCTCATGGTCCTTCGTTTACTGCTCTATATAGCTATGGTCATAATGACCTTTTAGCTGAATATTAAGGACATATAAGCTGTCTGCAATCGAATTCCGCAGCTTCCTTAAGTGGTGGGTGGCTAATTGAAAAGTACTGCTTCAGATTGACACATTGTATCATGCACGTCTGGATCTGCTCCTGCATTCTGGGCGGCTCGTAATGTAGAACATAATGCATACGATAGAAGGCTCCTTAGAATCACGCGTATTTTATATGTTACGTGTTCACATTCTCACTGCCTTTCTGCAGTCTACTTTTCATAAGGTCTCTTCATAATTTATTAATCGGCAGAAAACCTGATTTATAAATCTAATTTATAAAATCTTCTTGGACTCCTTGAGACTTGAGCTACTTTAGACCATTCATCCGCCCCTCTCCTCCCCCTTGTGTTAATGTATACCTTCTGTTGTTTTTGTCACCACAGTTCAGTAATTCTTGGCTAATTCCATGCATGCGTTCCCCACACCCACTGGCTGGCATGACATGCTGGGCATTGCCATCAGACATGACTTGTTGCGTGCTGCCTACTTGCGTGACCTGTTGGCCAGCACGATTTGGTTTTGGACATGGTCACCTAGTGTAATAGTCCCGTACAGCCACCCTGCGCGATTCTATGCTCGTTGCAGACAACCACTGAAACCAAAAATAGAATCCACTTTGTATTTGGTAGTTTACCCTGTTGGGATTACTTCCCATTTAAATTCATGGCACAGGGGCCAGCCTGTGTGGTAGAATATGCAATCCAGGTGTGCTGTGTTTGTTCTCGTGGTGGAACACCTGCTTTTAATAGCCTTCACTCTGTTTCCAGCCATGTTTTTTTAGCCTGCATCCAATAACATGCAGGATTTCACATTACTATAAAATGGATAACATTTTTTTGCACCAGCTCCAGTCTTGCAGTTGAAAATAGCCATAAATTTAACCTACAAAGAAAGAAAGGGGAAACTTAAGGGTACACCCGTAACAGGCACTTCTAAGTAGTGGTGCTGATGTAAAGACCAAAATATATAAAACAAAATTAAGACTAAGGAACAGTATACAATAGATAAATAAAATCATTTTTTTTTTTTTTTTTTTTTTTTTTTTTTTAAGTGTTTTAAATTGTACACGGCTACTTAAAATCACCTGCCTTCGCAAACCTATATGGGGATTCTGTTACACCATATGACCATATTGTGTTAGGCTCACCACTACATTAATTTATCCTAAACATTCAGTACTCATTATGTATTGGGGTGCACTGTTGTGTAGGCCTGGCTAGCAGAAGGGTCCATATACCAGTTCAAGCCGCCCTGATTGATATATATGGATGCAAATATATATGCATATATGGCAAAGGTGCCCCTGTGTTTTTGAGTCAATTTATGTCTGATGCAGCTTTAGGTACAGCATGAAACCCGGCTCCTTTCCAGCGGTTTAGATTTTTCGCTGAATATTTCTATAGCTAAAGATTTTCTTGTTCTAATGAGAGAGAAGTGCAAGTGTTCCTTACCGTTTGATCTCTTATTTTCCTTAAAGAAACTCATTAGTGGAGAAACGATAAAGTTCACGAAGGGCGCAGCTGTGCTTGGACCCTGAACGCTGGTGTACAACACGGCAGCTTTGCGCTACTTCTCGAAACATAAGGGGAAATCGCTGGACAATAAGTGGCTCCCCTCACCTCCCATTGTTTACCATTAGGTCACTACATGACTTAAAGGATCACTATAGTGCCAGGAAAACATACTCGTTTTCCTGGCTTTATAGTGCCCTGAGGGTGCCCCCACCCTCAGGGTCCCCCTCTCGCTGGGCTCTGGAGAGAGGAAGGGGTTAAACACTTACCTTTCTCCAGCGCCGGGCGGGGAGCTTTCCTCCTCCTCTACTTCTTCCTCGCAACGTCATCGGCTGAATGCGCATTCAGCCGGTCTCATAGAAAAACATTTGCAATGCTTTCCTATGGACGCTGGCGTCTTTTCACTGTGATTTTTCACAGTGAGAAGCACGCAAGCGCCTCTAGCGGCTGTCAATGAGACAGCTACTAGAGGCTCTAGACACTGGATTAACCCTCAGTATATGTTTATAAAAATAAAAAAAGGGTTAATCCTAGATGGACCAGGCACCCAGACCACTTCATTAAGCTGAAGTGGTCTGGGTGCCTATAGTGGTCCTTTAATAAAATAGAATGCAAACCCTTAAAAGGCGACTGTCAATCAAAGACTAAATTTTACTTCTAACTAGTTCAAATATTGCACCATAGTATTTAAAAAAAAAATTATTTTATTTTTTTTGCAGAGGGCCATAGATAGACTTATAGGCAAATGCATGGATCGGTACCCCGTAATGGATTGATGGAACTAACATCATGTTGTGTTTTTTTTTTTTATATATAGGTTGTATTAAATTCCGATACCATTTGATACCCTTTCAATATGTTATATACAGGCTGGCTGAGGGTCAATGATCGCCAAACATCTGAGTTCCCACTCTATCCATAGCTTCTTTCCAACATTTATCTGAAGTCAACCAATGGGAGAGAGAATCTCAGCCCACCTTATCTCTCATTGGATTACCGTGTTCTAAATTAGAATGTTCCACAAGCAGGCAACGGAATAGCACTCAAACCACAAGCCAATTGGGTGCTTTACTAGACTATGGGCCAGCACCTGCCCATCAGAACATAGATCCTGGATGAAGAAAGAAGGTCCAGGCACTCCAAGGCTTAAAAACACATTTATTGGAACCAGCAGAACACAGCAACCTAAAATTGGGTCTTTGTCAATCTGAAGGCAGCCAGTGGGAGATGGAATCTCAGCCCATCTTATCTCCCATTGGATTACCGTGTTCTAAATTAGAATGTTGACCCGCTGCTACAGACTTGTCTAAAGCTCTATAACAATATAGATTAGTGGATGTTATAATAGGCTGTTTTAAATGCTATATATATTTTTTTCCCCTTAATGGCGCACTGCGTGCATCAGATTAATGATAGCCTGTTTAAACACACAAACTATATTTCATTCCTCGGTCCAAGATTGCTGGATTGTAACTCTCCTCACGTCCTGTCCTGGAGTGACTTTGTTACTAATCTAGTCTTGCTTCCAAAATTAAAATTTCGTAATTTTTTTTTTTTTTTTTTTTCTTAACGACTTTGCATCCAGCAATCTTCTGCACGGTCTCTTTCGGACTGGATATCTGTTCAGAGCGGTTTAGTGGAAAATTGTGCATTTGATGTTTTCGGATTATTTATTTTAATTTAAGTCTATGTGTAATGAACTATACTGCTCAGCAACCATTTAAATGGAAATGTATATTGATTACAATGCATAATCATTTATAAAAGACTATTTACTCATGGTGTTTTCTTTTAACAATGCAGCTATTTTAGAGAAGAGATAATGATTTGACAACATAAATAATAGAGACTGTTCCCTTTTCATAGGGGGTACTATATTTAACAAATATTTATTTTATGACATATACAAATCTTAAATGGGGAAATCCACAGGGTTGTATTGACTCCTAAATCTGGGAGCCTCCATCTTGGTTTCCCATCAGTCATTGCAGTAAGCTCTAACCTTTTCTGTCATTGGATCTAGTTAGTGGATTAGGGTGAACTGAAACAAAGTATCTATTTGTCTACCTCTGAGGCCAGCTGTGCCTTTGCTGTGCCAGGACTCTACTTTTTTTTGTATTTTTTTTTTTTTCTGTGATGCTCCATTTTTATGTAACTGTATCTTAAAAATGTAGTATCTGACCTCACAATCCAGTTAAGACATTATAAGCAATGTATTCATTTGTGTAATATCTGGGGTAGTGACGGTTCCCCTTTAAGTGAGCTGTATTTTGCCGTGCTAAGTGAATTTGAAATTACTGCTATAAATTGTTTTGATGGGTATTTGTTACCGCAGCAGCAAAAAAAAAAACGACTACTGTGCGTTTCTTAATCATGTTGACAAAACAACAAAGATATAGAATATTTTATACTGCTTTAAATGCTGTATTTCGGTGTCACAGTTTTGACCTCCGTCTTTCTTTCTTTAGAGGTTGATATACTGAGTACCATTAAATTCTGTGTTAACCTCTAAACTCCCATGTTCTTGGAGACAAGTAAAAAACGAAACCTACGTTTTTTTAGGTTAATACTTTGATATTCGTATTAGCACGAGTAGTCACGTCTGTTACTGAAAGGGTACTTGTACGTACCTCCCAGCCAGGTGTCCTATTTTATGAGTAACATTCCTTCTATTGGGTGCAGGTTTCTCTGTTCCTCTTTTCTGCCCTGACGTCCTACTTTTCTAGCGCACAGTTATATTATTTGCCATCAGTAGGGAATGTAGTCACCTGACCTGTGCTTGAATAACGCCGCCCCTGGCCACGCCTCCAGCCGCTTTCTCAAACTGAAAGGGACAATCTAGCAATTTGCTGACTTTTTTTTTTTTTTTTATCAGCCATGATTCTTAAATATACCTGTCTGATTACATGTTGAATGTCAAGAAGGAATATATAAAGGAACACTTGACGTACCTTTACTACTCCAGCCTTTTGTAGTGGTTATGGTGCTATGAGTGTCCTGGCACTGCCGAAGGTAAGTTGTCGGGTCATTTTAGTATGGTTTGACAACTTACCTTGGTCACATCAGGCGCCTGCAGCCCTAGCCTGTGCTTCTGGTCTTCTCATCCAGGAGACTGTGGTAAGAAAGTACAGAGCTAAACCAAGCAGGGGCTAGCAGGTTGTAGTGGTTATGGTACTTTGAGTGTTCCTTTAAAATGGGGATTCTTAAAGGACCACTATAGGCACCCAGACCACTTCAGCTTAATGCAGTGGTCTAGGTGCCAGGTCCCTCTAGGGTGAACCCTGCCTGCTGTAAACATAGCAGTTTCAGAGAAACTGCTATGTTTACCTATGGGTTAATCCAGCCTCTAGGGGCTGTCTCATTGACAGCCGCTAGAGGCGCTTCCGTGCTTCTCAGTGAGAAGATGCCAGCGTCCATAGGAAAGCATTGAGAATGCTTTCCTATGAACTGATTGAATGCGCGCGCGGGTCTTGCCGTGCATGTGCATTCAGCCGGTGACGCCGGAAGAAGGAGGAGAGTCCCCAGTACCGAGGGAGCCCGGTGCTGGAGAAAGGTAGACGTTTAACCCCTTCCTCCAACTATAGTGATCCTTTAAGTTGTTAATTTAATTGCACTGGACCTGCTCAGTGCTTGATAAATACGCACAGTGCTGACTGTATGTATTAATGCATTACATAGTGCATTTAAAAATGCAAAAAAATTAAATATTAAAATAAAATCAATGCTCATCTTTGTAAATCTCCAGTATTTGCAGCTTCTGCATTGAGTACTTAACAAACGAGGTAAAAGGCTCAGACAAATTCTGATGTTCCTGTTTTCAAATGAAACTGAATACGATTATAACGATTATAACTCCGTATTTGACACCTTGCAACAAGTACCTTGCAAAGAGCACAGGATTGTATGATACCTGGACTGTCTCTTAAAAAATTTTGATGTTCCCCATAAAACGGTTCAAGCTGTCATATGTCCTTTTATTGTATGGACAGGTATAAAGCTGTTTCTCTGTGAACCTAGAAAAGTCAACGTCTGTTTCACAATGGCAAAGGCTGCCCAAATGTCTCGATTATGCTTTAATTTTACTCCACGTCTGCCAGCTGGTTCACTGTCCCCTTTAATTGTTTGAACTTTACACGGGCGCCAGTGGCGTTCCTCTTTAGCAGTGCGTCATTCCCCCTAATCTTCCATTTTGCTTCGTTCAGGAGATGCCGCGTCTGGCTGAATATTGGTGGCTCTTTCCAAAAATAGACTTGGTCATCTTGTAAACCATATGTTAAAGCATTTTATTTTTTTCTTATTTAGCATTCAAAACCGCCTATTAAGTGACTTTTTCTTTGCCCTTTGTTCTGCGTTAATGAAATTGACCTTGAATTTTGTAGAAGACCAAACTGCTTTATATGCGTAGCGGCGTCTGATATTACTGTAAACAGCGCATGTAGGCTTGGTTGGCTGCATTTCAGATTTGTTTGCTTGTTTGCTGTTTTTTTTGTTTTTTTTTTTACCCTTATTCAATGTAGTTTTAAAGGGATACTCTAAGCAACTCTAATTCACATTGTAAATACGTAGACTGGGATTTACTGGAAAACTACAGGTTCCTCATTGTCCTATAAACCAATGTACAGCGCTACGGAATCTGGTGGCGCTATATAAATACAATTATAATAATATTAATAATGTACTAAGGCTGAAGTATAGTAATGACGCAAATGTCAAAAATAAAACAACTCTTGCCTTGTGCTGTTTCAGATACATTTGTGCACTTTAAAACCCAGGAATATTTCTTTAAATAGTCATTCTGGTTTGGTACCTTGCTCATGAAAATATTGCTTGCTGTTTTTTATTTATTTAAAAAAACACTTTTTTTTTTTTTTTTTAATAAAGGCATCTATTAAATAATTACACTGATAACAAGAAATCGCATATGGTAAAGACAGTTTTAATAAATATATCTAGTGCTGTCAAAATCTGTGTCTGTGACAAGTAAACTTTAAAAAGCAGACGGGCCGCTTGAAGTCCTAGTAAATCCATCTCCCCACAATATGTGTATTCCCCTACAAGATTGTTGAAGAATTGGAGAGATTGCCAATATCTTCGGCTCTTAGCTGTATTAGGGAATGTCTATTTAAATATCAATAGGTGAAAAAAAGATTTTGTATTGGTGTTGTGGTATGATGGCAAGCTA
Organism: Pelobates fuscus; assembly: GCF_036172605.1. Classification (NCBI taxonomy): domain Eukaryota; kingdom Metazoa; phylum Chordata; class Amphibia; order Anura; family Pelobatidae; genus Pelobates; species Pelobates fuscus. Next base: position 154,470,506 of record NC_086325.1, on the reverse strand, counting down.
GATAATTGTAGTGTTGCTGTTCCTAAAAGGGACACTCTAGTCACCAAACCAACTTTAGCTTAATGAAGCAGTTTTGTGTATAGATTATGCGATTATCTGCAAATTTAGGAGTTAAATCACTTTGTTTATACTGTCCTTGGCATGCGACTTACACAGCCTTCCTAAACACTTCCTGTAGCGAGTCATCTAATATGTACACTTCCTGTATTGCAAATTCTGTGTAATCTAGAATTTATCTCCAGCTCTGTTAATATATTGCTTAGGCCCTATACGAGCCTCCTGTATGTAATTAAAGCTCAATTTACAGAGCAGGAGATAAAATATTTGACAGTAAGTTACATCTGATTGAAAATTGAACCATTTTGTTTACATGCAGGCTCTGTCAGTCAAAGCTAGGGGAGGTGTTAGTAGGGCTGCATAAACAGACAATGTGATTTAACTCCTAAATCACAGTGAATTGAGCAGTGAAACCTGAGACATGATCTATACACTAAAACTGCCTCATTAAGTTGTTTGGGTGACTATGGTGTTCCTTTAAATGCGATTAATGTTCACCAATTTGGGTAGAGTAACACTTTTTTTCCTGCACACCACTAGAGCCAAGGTTCGAAGCTCTTTAACAACAGGAGCCAAAATGGAAAGTTGGTCCTTCTACTGTAAACCTTGATCAAGCCCATTTTGTATCATTAGTGTGTCCGACTTATTACTTTGTATCTGTGTATATTCCTTATAATTGATGTACAGCGAGCACACTCTTCCTGTCTGCATCCTTTATGGAGTGAGATAGCTAAATGATGGATCCAAGCTAAATATAAACAGAAAATAAACCCTCTGGGGACTCATTTAATCAAGTTTGGAACATTCAGCCCCTGAGGGTTGATTCATGTTTGAGCATTGTCAGCCGGGGCTTCATTAAACAGACTATTTTTGCCATAATGGTGCCTTGTTTTTGGAATAGATGCTATGTAAATAAGCTTATGGCAAGCGAAGAGCTTAAAGGAAAGTTGTTATGGTGTCAGAATGTCCCTGGCTCACCTTATGGGGTAAATCATATTCGAATGATTAAATCCCAAAGTCTTAGTTCCAGTGCCGAATCTCCCTACCTCTCTGCCCTTCTGTTTTCTATAAATCTCTAATCTGGAAGGCTCGTGCAGAATTGGGCATTGGCGCCGCTGTTTGGCAGAGAGGGGTCAGCTGACGCTCTCAGTCAGTCAGTGAATCCCTTTCAAACTTGCTTGACAAAGGTAAGTTTTTCTTTCAAGCCAGTTTTATGAATGGGGATTCATAATTTAATTTCAAGGGTGTGTTTAGTAGTGTGGTGGTGAGGGGAGAAATTGTAGATTATACTAGCTTTAGTGTAACTATAATCTTAATTTTATTAATGACAGGAGGCGAATATTTGCTTAAGTCTCTCTTTACTAGAACTCCACAGCAGCACATTAACAGAGAGATAAACACCAAAGACAAAAACATAAGGTATCTATATAAGGCTCCTCCTAAGCCACCATTTCCTCTTTCACGCTGCGACAACGTAACGTACACAACAAAGACAAAACTAAATAAAGAAAAATTTACAACGTAACAATGAATGCCATCTGGAAAAACTTCGGATAATGGATGAACTTGATCTTCATCCTGCCAAACAGCCGATTCTATGAACTGAAGTCGAACCATTAAACTGAAACGAAATAAACAGAGTCGAAAATACTGATTAGTGAATGAAATGTACTGATAAAACATAAATCCCACGATCCAGTACTGATAGAATAAAGACATGAAATCCATCACTAATGACCGTCAATACAATATAACATGCACTTCCCACAACATCACCCCAGACTACCAAACCTAGCTCAGATAATCAGACAAATCAACAGGAACACAATCAATGCAATCCATCCAAAACAAGGGGGGGGTGAAACCAAACTGGGTGGGAAATATTCGCCTCCTGTCATTAATAAAATTAAGATTATAGTTACACTAAAGCTAGTATAATCTACAATTTTATAGCATGACAGGAGGCTTCATATTTGCTGTTTTAACGCTCCGACAGCAAAGCAAAAGAAACATAGCCCGACGGTCCAAAATAAACTGACGCAAAAAACTTCTCACGGGCCCGGACCGCCACATACAAAAACGTCCCGAGGAGAAACGCCCATCAAGGAACAACTTGGAAGCAGTAGCACCGCTAACCGAATGCACTCCAAGAGTAGCATTCACACCTGCCAGTGTCAATAATCATCTCATCCATCGAGATTGGACAGGGGCGAAGGAACGGACGTCAGAAACACGTCTGAACGAAACCAGACACAACAAGAGGGCAAACACAGTAGAAAACTGGCGAAGGGAAAAAACAAGGAACTCCGGCCGAATCCCAAAGAAAAAACGCTAAAACCATACTTACCCCCCAGAGGGAAGAGTATTTAGACGCCGGAGGACGTGCCAGCCTCATCCCACGTAGAAATCTGCAGACCAGCGGGTCCTGACCGATGGGAAAAAAACTCCAAACGGAACACGTGCCACCTAAAGAAATGACTAATTACAAGAACCAGACGACACAACCGTCCCAAATCATCGAGGAGAGACAAGACACTCAGCAAGTTGGTCACGGGCCGGAAAAAGGGTTCAGCATCGTGTCCTAAGCACCAACGACACTATGAAATCCATGCCGAAAGGTAAATATATCCTCGTCCCGGGAGCTCAGGGAGAAGGTCCTTGGCCGATAGTGACGACGCCTTGACATACGAGGCACTCCCGAAAGAGTCCAAGAGGAGTATTCGAGAGGACGGTAAGAGAAGAGGATCCCGACAGGAAAAAAAAAACAGAAACTCCGTGAACCCGACCGATCTCGCCATAGCGGGGTCAGCAACACTAAGGACACCCGTCGACCACAAACTAGAAGTAATACCCGGGGAAAAGAGGCGAACGGAGGAAACACCTATGCTTCCTGAGAAAACAACCGCATCTGTCGACGCGCGACCACCACCGCGCACGCTGGATCCGAGAGCCAACCAAAGCACGTCCGAATCCGATGGTCGTCCCGGAGGCGAATAGACCCACCAAGAACAAAAACCTAGCGACGTACGAGTACGATGAAGATGGGTCGAGCGAGCGCCCAGTCGCTGGTATCCTTCCAATGTCTGGAGAACCAATACGTCGTCGGATTTGACTCCCACGGCAGATAAAAGAAAATGTGATTGACTGGGAAAAAGCGTGATGTGGGAGTCTAAGAGGCTTGTAGTCGATTCCAGCACGAAATCCGGGGTTGGTCCGAATAACGCCTTGCCATTCCATGCGGCCATGTGCAGAAGCCACCAGCGCAGTCCGGCCATCACGTCCGGGAACGGAGAAAACCATCTGGTCTGAGGAAGGTCACATGCGTAGAACAGGGGTCTTCAGCCGTTGCATGGTCCTGTAATGTAGTGGGCCCGGGTATATTGCCTGTATCGAGGCTGAGAGGAGGTCCACCACGCGAGCAAACAATTGAAGGGGAAACCGAGCTTGCCTCAATATCCTTCACATCACCTCCTGGGCGGATGCCACCGGTGCCAAAGGCAGACGGAGAATGCATGCCATCGCATTGACCACGACACCAAAGAACTCCACCGTCTGTGAAGGTCCCAAAGCTGATTTCTACAGACGAGCTACGAATACCAGGAGCTCCAAGAAGGAGATCGCCGAACGTGTGTGACATCTGAGCCTGGAGGGATCTTCGCAGAGGACCAGCAGAACAATCGGAACAAAAGGAAACGGACTCCCTCCGACCAGAAACGGGCGATCACCGGCGTCAGCAGTTCGGTCAAACACCAAGGGGTCGAGCTGAGACCGAACGGTAGGCATGTGAATTGGCTAGGGGTGCCATTCCAGGGGAAGCAACCCGCGACCACTCTTGTCCCCCAGGGCAGAGAGGTAAGCATCCTTCAGGTCCAGACAAACGAACAAGTCCCCCGGCTGGGGAAAGTCCCAAAGGAGATGAATGCCCTCCAACTTGAAGTGGTCGCAGACAACGAAGGTGTTCAATTCCCGAGAATCTACCACCGGGCGGAGTTCCCCCGACTTCATCTTCACTAGAAAAAACAAGCTGAGAAAACACCCCAAATCCGGGGCTCGCTGGGTAGCGCCAAAGGCGAGCAGAGTCCGAACCTCCGAAGCTAGCAAGGAACGTTTAACTCTCGCGATGAAGGAGACACTCGGAGGTCCAACCTGCGTCGGTGAGAAGGTGAAGTCCATGATATAATCTCGTACCGACTGATGGACCCATGCATTCGAAGACACTTCCTGCCACCTGTCTCTGCAGTGAAACAATCTGTCTGTATGCAATAGAGGGGGATTGAAAGTGGCAGGAGATGTACACCCCGTAGGAAGTGTCGCTCGTCCTCCTGCACTGTCTCCACGACCCCTACCCGTCCTTCGGGTGCAGAGAGGTCTGGGCTGGTATGGTGGAAAAAGGATGGGCCACGAGATCAGTGGGGACCGAAGACCAGCTGGGATAACAGTGAGCGAAACACCTTCTGTATAGAGGACCGTGCTTTATCCCAGGGAGCAAATAAATTGATGCGTTTCTGTAGCTCCTTAAAGAAAGGTTCCCGGAACAGTAGGACTTATCGCTAGGGGGCCCAATTATTCGGCTCCAAGTTCCGATAGCTTGGTGTCCATACGGAACAGAGCCGTGTACCCTCGGTTGGTGCAGAACCACATTAGCATTGCCAAGAAGGCAACTGGAGCGTAGTGTCCAATCCCGCATGATGGCCGGGTCCAGGCTCGTATTATCTGTGCAGGTCACGTCCGTCAGGGCCAACATCCTGCACTAAGGACCCAGCCTATCCGGCTGTTCATCTTGCGCTGGGCGGAGGTGACGCTCGACCCCGTACGTGGGGTCCCGAGCCGTACGATTCAATTACGAGGCCACCAGGGGGTCAAAATCCGGGTCCCCCGCCACCTTGTCCGGCAGGACGGCCAGGAGCATTCTGCCCGAAGGTACTCGCGGGCCTCCCTTTCCAGGGGTCTGCGGACCCAGTAGCGCACGAATTGTGCTAAGTGGTCGGGCCGCGACCATAATGAGGACCTGGGGTGCCAGACAGAGCGAGGGTCAGACAGAGGTTCACCTTTAGCATCTAGAAAGGTGTCGTCTCCCGGCACCACCGTGGGGGCCCCTGTTCCCGGCGCGTCCTCATCCTCCTAGCGCCAACCTGGGCCAAACCTACGATCCTAGTCCCAAACATCAGCTACCATTGAAGGGAGGTGGTCTGCCCGTCACTCATCCAGTACGGCCTATGATAGGGGGGAGCAAGGAGGCCTCCACCCCTGCGCCCGATAGACGGCGGCGCGAGGCCAGCGAGGTTAAGAACCTCGAACCATGACGCTTCGCCGGAGCCTTGTCCTACCGGGAGCGTGGTTCAGGGACTTCGCCCTTCCAATAGCGCATTTGCGCACTTGCCTGTTCTCTCCCATGAGAGTTTGACTCAGCCGAGTCGTCTGCCAAGCGGGGGGTTCCACTCGCGCCTCTGCCCAGTTGTGATAGAGGGAGGGCCCTAGCCAGGGCTGTCTCCACAGAGGCGGACCCCACCGCATCAAACAATGCCTGCAAACTCTGCTCCTGTGCAGAGGCCTCCATAATGTCCGAGATGATGGTATGTGACACCTAAGGAGATAGAGAACAGGTATCACTAGCAGGCAGCAGGGGCCGCACCCCTATAGTTGGCAGAGGCAAGTATTATACGCATGCCGGCTCAACAAACAGGGGTCCAGGAGTGGAGCCGTCAGGCCAGTGGCATGCGTAAAATGGCACCGACAACGCAGGCCAAATCATGGGGCACGGACAAAACTGGCCAATCACGGGGCACAGACAAAGCAGGCCAATCACGGGGCACAGACAAAGCAGGCCAATCATAGGGGCACAGACAAAGCAGGCCAATCATAGGGGCACAGACTACAGCTGGCCAATATCTGGGCACGGGTAGCACCGGCCAGAGGTGTATGGAGGCAAAACGTAAAGCCGTAGAGGCGACAGGCAGGCATATCTTGACACGGAGGCGTGTAGGGTAGAGACGTACCAGGGTCCCCAGGTCAGGTCCAGAACAGTGTGAGGGCTAGTGTCTCCAGTAGGGGAAATTACTTAATTCTGTTCAAACATCTAAATGAGAAATTTCCATGGGCACCCATGATGGGGTTTGAACTTGTGCACTGTTGATCTGGCTGTCTGCTTGCTTATGCATGCAGACAACATATCCCCTAAACCAATCTTCTAGCTGTCTCACATAGCAAAAAACCTCCAATTACACCAGAGATGGTATATAATGCATCTAGGGAAACAGACCAGTGAAGCATGGAATAAAAATAAATGTAAAGGTGTAAATCACCAATGAATATAAGGCAAAAATATATCAGCGCACAAGCTCCACGTGTTCCTCCAGCCAGCATGGAATTACACACGGATAGATTTCTTGCTGTACTGGGGATTGAACTCATGGGTGAAAATCCCCAGTGCAGGTCTGTAACCACTGAGCTACCATACAACATGTCGTAGAAGTGTAAAAACAGACTGTAATCCCTGGAGAAAGCTCTACACAGAAAAAGCAAATGGGGACACTGTGCCCTTAAATGAAGGGCACCCACGCGGCAGGCCAACAGCAGAGCAAACCGCGCACCCCCGGACCGGCCACGCGGTCGCGGGGGAGAGGGTGCACCTAAGCCGCAACTCGCGGCAACAGAGAGGCTCCCTGTACCCTCTCCACGCCGCACGTGAAGCCAGGATGCGAGCGAGGCGAGGGAGGGACAGGGAAGCCTGTAGGGGATTCCCGCTCGGCGGACGAAGCCGGCGGGCGGGAATCAATACACAGCGCACAAGGGACCGCTGGAGTCTTTCTCCGCGGTCCCGACGGTCGGCACGGGAGGCGGTCGGAAGACCGCTTCTCGGCGACCGCAAAGTAAAACAAAACACACAGGGGGACAAAGGGAAAAGACCCCACAGGCAGAAGAGGGAGAGAAATAAAGCACAAATACCCCACAGAAAACGGAGGAACAAATAATACATAAAAAAAAAAACGGAATGCATAAGAATAGAAACCTAAGAATCAGGAAAAAGAAACCAAACCACAAAGTGGGTCAAATACAAACACAGAAAAATGGAGGAATAATACACATATGAATAATTAGCATTGCCAAAATGTCACATATGAAAACCCACAGCCACCCAGAAAAACCAGGAGGCAGAGGTACTCTGACCTGTACTGTCCGCGGAGCAGCAAAGAAAGAGGAAATGGTGGCTTAGGAGGAGCCTTATATAGATACCTTATGTTTTTGTCTTTGGTGTTTATCTCTCTGTTAATGTGCTGCTGTGGAGTTCTAGTAAAGAGAGACTTAAGCAAATATGAAGCCTCCTGTCATGCTATAAAATTGTAAGTGACTTACTAATTACAATTTATGCAACTAAAATGTAATTTAGAATACGAACAATGTATCTTATTTACACAGACTGATTTCTAAACACATTTATTGTAGTTTAAAGACACATTACTGGGAGTATTATTGCTGTCGTGCTCTGTTATACACTCAGACACATTACTGGGAGTATTATTGCTGTGGAGCTCTGTTATACACTCAGACACATTACTGGGAGTATTATTGCTGTGGAGCTCTATTATACACTCAGACACATTACTGGGAGTATTATTGCTGTGGAGATCTGTTATACACTCAGACACATCACTGGGAATATTATTGCTGTGGAGCTCTGTTATACACTCAGACACATTACTGGGAGTATTATTGCCGTGGAGCTCTGTTATACACTGACACATTACTGGAAGTATTATTGCTGTGGGCTCTCTTATACACTCAGACACATTGCTGGGAGTATTATTACCGTGGAGCTCTGTCTACACTTTGACACATCAACAATATGGACATCCTAGAAAAGAGGGACATTAGGATAGAGAAGAGGGGCAGAGAGATTTGGATCCATAATAGGGACTGTCCTGTTGTTGGGGTTATGGTGCTTAGAGTGTCCTTTTAAAGCAGAACTGTTACGTCTCACGTTAGTCACACATTACAGTGACATTTCTCAAATGCTGTTAAACCATATATTGGGTTAAATGTATTGCTTTTAAGGTAAAAACATATATTTCTGTATTCAACTTTGCCGGCTCATGATGCCTCTTCATCATCTATTCTACACAGAAAAGCCGGACGGGCAAACAGGTGTTCAGTAATGTCGTATATATGCTAACGGTGTTCTGGTGGTTAATGGTATTGTCATAGTATGGCTTGGAATGCCTTATTTAAATAAAACAATTTTTTTTAAAAAGAGTTGAATTGAAAACTACCAGAGGATTTTAAGAAATGTAAAAGCACAGCCCATGGCTACGTTTTAGTTAGTTATAGGGTTGTGCTAAAATCTCACTAGTGACAGTTTTGCTTCAAGCTCTGTTGTGTACAAGATCCTGTTACATCATTCCGTAGTCATGAGAAATTAATGCTTTTGAATAATTCTCAAACAGAAATGCAAAATATTCAAATCAGGCTGTCTATTTTCCATCCCACATTCATCTGTCTACAGCAAAGTCCTCATTTTTTCCAAATAATAATCCTCTCATTAGCAGTCATTGTTCTGAGCTTAGCTCAGAAGCTCGGCACATATTTGTAAGGCTTCTGAGCAATCGAATTTCTGCACAGAAAATAAATTGAGACTACCAATCTATAATAAATTGTGCAGTCAACCACGTAAGGTTTTATATATTTTTTTTTAATGTAGCTATAAATAATTTTGATAGACTGGAACTTTTTTTCAATAAATCTTTATTGTAATACAGGTATAATCACATTCAAGGTAAATAAATGGTTGCTAAAGTTTGGCTCGCCCAGCCTAGGTATTTAAAATCTATAAAAAAGAAACACAGGCCTTTTTCCAACTCTTTGACACCCATTCGTTGGTGTTAACACAAGTTTAAAATCTGCCAACAGCCTTTATTTTTTTTTTTATCTCCCATAAAACTACCATCCCTTAATAAGCTGATGTACATCCGTAGCTAAGCTTTCATAGAATATTAGAATTAAACGCCAAATTATCCACCAGTATGACAAAACTAATAAGAAATGTTGGGTTGTACAAGGGTTGTACATGGAGGGATTTACTTACGTTTTGTCATAAGTTGTGTTCTCCAGTCTGAAGCTCAACCTGAAATGGTTTCCACGGGTCAAAGAGTTGGGCCATTTCCCAGTGGGGTTTAGACCTTACCGAGGTGCATAGGCACAACACTCCAATTATGCTCTGCTCTTATCTTTCATTTCTATAAACATTCTACTGAGTTGATACAAAATTGGCAAGCCTCTAAAGATTCTATGGCTGCATTGTACTGTGTCTTGTGACCCAATATACTGAGGTACAAGAGTATCAGAGTGTGTGGTGCTTGTCTTGTCCTCATCGTTGCTCAGGATATTAAATGGGAACTCCTAGTACCACAACCATTATCATTTATTGTAGTTGTTGTGGTGTTTGTTTTTGGCCAAGCGTGATTAGGTGTTTTGACAAAGCCTGGGCAATTCTCTATCTCCTGTACTCCACCCTCTGTACTGGAGATGTTATAACGGTGAGAAAGTTTACTTTCTGATCATGTATCCAAAATATTATCACAGCCCAGGGATGGCCAAAATGTTCATTCCTGTATGTTTCAGAACTTAAGCTCCAATGATTCCCTGTCATCCAAGTCTGAAAAAGCACTTTGAGCGTTTTAGTTCTGCAACATTCTGGGACGGCCTTCTGGCCCTCACTGTCACTCAACCTTTGTACACATTGCATGCCCACACCAAGTTCCGAGAGATGGTGAGCATTGGGCTGTAGGAAGATTTAGACCCATCAAATCATCTTTGCAGATCTTTTTGCATGGTTGAATCACCGTTTCATCTTTCCGACATTGTCATATACACAGATTGTCTGTTTTGCACAATTGAAAGGGTAACAGTGGGGTTAACTGATTTTGGTGAGGCCAAATCCTCCTATACCTCCGCGTTCACAGCTTCTCTTTATGTGGAATCCGCATGGTTCCTGACGGATTGTATAAAAACTGGAGAGATTTTACCCCTAGCCTGCTAGCATCATGGCCACTACGATAAATCAATAGAACCTGGTATAGCTGCAATTTTGACTCAAATTATTCAAATTGCCAAACTTGAGGTTATAACTAACGCAAGACGGGCCAACGCTGAGGCATTTGTAAAGAATGAGCGTTTTTTCCTTATTGATTTTTGTTTTCTGCTTTTCCCCTTCAGCTGTTTTTTTTTTTATCTCTTTGATTTTTCTTAACCTTGTTTTTTGAGGCGCTGTTGGATGTACAGGTAGTCTGTTTTATAGAAGGCTTCTAAGCGATCGCCTTTTTTGATGTTGAAAAGGAATTGTTAATATAATTTTGAGGAGTTGCTTCTTAGATCAAAGTACCGTGTTCTCTAACTAATTCATTCTACCTTCAATGAGGAAAAAGTCTCATCATCAGTTGACTGCAAGAACTAGAAGCCATCACAGTGGCACACCATGGAGCTACGTCTGCCATGAAGCTTAGGCAGCCTTTCAGTAATTCGTGTTGATGCAAAGTCTTAAAGGAACACTCCAAGCACTATAAATGAGGTGTTGTGGTTATGGTGCATGGAGTGTTTCGTTGCTCCAACTCTGCAGTAGACTAACCTCAAACCAACATAAATTACAACATTGCTGTAATAAAGGCATTCTAATGTGCTTGGACTAATACATTATTTTAGTTTTGTTAAAGGACCAGTAAAGTTACTTCATCTCATTGAAGAAGCCTAGATCCTTTGCTTTTAGCCCTGCAATGTAAATTCAGTAACGTGACGTGGAAGCCCCCCAAGTATTTATGTTCTAACCACACATGCTCATCAGGTCCCCAATGCTCCTCTATGAGGAGGACATGCTTCGTTGCGGAAGGATGCCATGCTTCGTCACAGGAGGGTCCCTCAGGGAGCCACTGTGCTGGAAAAAAAAAGGTAAGTAAAATCATTTATTTTTTTTACATGGGGGGTGGGGTGTGGACAAAAAAAAATACAATCATTTGCACAGGGATAAAGGATGCCTGTGATATTTATAATTTTCTGTGGTGTTTTCATAAATTTTCCTTTTTTTTTTTTTTTTTGTGCTTGTGCTTTTTCATTCGACTTAAGAACTAAAATGTCCAACTCACCTGCTTTTTTAATTGATTTTCTTTGGGCCTGTTATCTTGAAGCTGACCTGACATGTGCACTCTATAATTCTGCTTTGTCAACCTTTAAAGCATCTGGAACCTTTGGGGTCTTCATATTTTTATACAGAGACTCCACTCCTCCACCCCCTACCCCAAAGTGACATGCCTGTTTACAGCATGACCGTTCCTTAACTCTGTCATCTTTTTTAGTGTGCTTATATTCATTTTCTCATCTTCAAATTCTGGTGAAAATATATTTGCCAGATGCCACCATCATTATTGCATTCTTGCACCAACAAGGTTAGGTCTTTGGGCAAAACACCCAGCAATATATATCTGCTTACCTCAAATTCTCATAGATTGTAAGCTTGTTGGAGCGAGACCTTCTTCATTTTCAAATACCCCTTTTTCTAGAATTGTAAAGCTCTGTAAAATATGTTGGCGCCATATAAATGCTAACAGTAATATGGAAAAGATCGAGAGACACGGTGGAAATTCTACGGGCATCTATTTAACATGCGCGATGATTCCAGATCCCATCAGCTGTCGACCGTGATCGCTGGTGAGAAGTGGCAGGATTCGGTGGCTATTTCACCACATTTTGCCATTATTACATAAACTAGTCTGTACTTTTAAATAGAGAAAAGACACAGCCACCAATGGAAGAGAATAAATAAATAAATAGATACAATCCTACATTGGGGTTGGTAGGGGTTGCAGGGTATAAGGGCATAACCCGTGGGATTTGAATATGGAAAAAGGAAAGGCTGACAGAGAGGGATTACAGAACAGGTCCTCCCAATCGTCAGTCTCAATACCCCTGAATAGAATAGTCCATAGTATTGGCTAGGAGTTGCCAGTATGGGACATATATGCAAAATATGAAAAAAAATAAATATTTATTAGTCCCTTGTAGGGAAAAAAGCACACAATAAAATATAAAGTGAAGGAAAATAAATCAAATTAAATTAAAAGTGTATATACAGTGTAAAAAAAGTGTATATACAGTTAGCGGAATAGGGATCCTCTATCGAGAGGTAACCTCACAGCAGACCTTGTTATCAAGATATAATTGTATAGATTGCAACACTGTTTCAAACGCTATAAGTAGCTATAAATCTGTATCTAGGGAAAGACAGTGGTGTCACCCTAATAAGGATTGCAAAATAGCAGAGTCGCTAGAGAGGAATAACAACATAAACCCCCCTTGCAAGGTGTGCAGAGCAATAGGGTATAGTACTTAGAGAGATTTATGTGATTTAGACCAGTGTCCTGAAAACTGGCCCCTAAATAATAGAGCTGATTAACATGCGTCCCTCCTAAGTAGAAAAGCGGACCGTGGACCCCTAACATGGGTAGCCCACTAGCTGTAAATGGAGGGTAGAGCTTAGCATCCCATGTAGTGATGCTGTAGTGATGAAAGCCTGTAAAGAAAAATCATTGGCTCCTAGTATCCTTTCCCCAGAGGTACGTTACTTGGGAACGCACAGGACAGAGACAAAAATCCAGAGTCTAAGTCTAAAGGACAGAATGGTGGATAAACAACCCCACAGGGAACCAAGCAAAACCTTAAGAGGATTGGTATATTAGCCAGTTAAGCTAATAGAGGAGCTTCCTGCCTACAGTAAATATGGTAAGGGCTACAGTAGATCGTCTAAGTGCTATAAAAGCAAATGCTGGCTGAGCCTTAAAGTCTATATTTCAGCGGCATACATTCCCCTATAGCTGCTGCACACGTAGTCCCTAAAAGAATCTCGGACCAAGTGGTCCCGGTGTTTGCTCAAACACCGGGACCACTTGGTCCGAGATTCTTTTAGGGATCTATCTATTTAACACCTAGTACTTAGAAACTTTTCTAACCTCTAAAATAATGATAGGAATCGCTGTTTAGGTAGCACTAGTTAGTCTAGGGACCGTTGGGGTCCGAGCTTCTATTTGAACTACGTGTGCAGCAGCTATAGGGGAATGTATGCCGCTGAAATATAGACTTTAAGGCTCAGCCAGCATTTGCTTTTATAGCACTTAGACGATCTACTGTAGCCCTTACCATATTTACTGTAGGCAGGAAGCTCCTCTATTAGCTTAACTGGCTAATATACCAATCCTCTTAAGGTTTTGCTTGGTTCCCTGTGGGGTTGTTTATCCACCATTCTGTCCTTTAGACTTAGACTCTGGATTTTTGTCTCTGTCCTGTGCGTTCCCAAGTAACGTACCTCTGGGGAAAGGATACTAGGAGCCAATGATTTTTCTTTACAGGCTTTCATCACTACAGCATCACTACATGGGATGCTAAGCTCTACCCTCCATTTACAGCTAGTGGGCTACCCATGTTAGGGGTCCACGGTCCGCTTTTCTACTTAGGAGGGACGCATGTTAATCAGCTCTATTATTTAGGGGCCAGTTTTCAGGACACTGGTCTAAATCACATAAATCTCTCTAAGTACTATACCCTATTGCTCTGCACACCTTGCAAGGGGGGTTTATGTTGTTATTCCTCTCTAGCGACTCTGCTATTTTGCAATCCTTATTAGGGTGACACCCACTGTCTTTCCCTAGATACAGATTTATAGCTACTTATAGCGTTTGAAACAGTGTTGCAATCTATACAATTATATCTTGATAACAAGGTCTGCTGTGAGGTTACCTCTCGATAGAGGATCCCTATTCCGCTAACTGTATATACACTTTTTTTACACTGTATATACACTTTTAATTTAATTTGATTTATTTTCCTTCACTTTATATTTTATTGTGTGCTTTTTTCCCTACAAGGGACTAATAAATATTTTTTTTTTTTCATATTTTGCATATATGTCCCATACTGGCAACTCCTAGCCAATACTATGGACTATTCTATTCAGGGGTATTGAGACTGACGATTGGGAGGACCTGTTCTGTAATCCCTCTCTGTCAGCCTTTCCTTTTTCCATAGTCTGTACTTTTTTTCTCATGTCATGTTACTTGCATTGGAGTTTCATTGAAAGTCCGTCACATTAATTATTAAGAATAATTTACCTTTACGAAAAACTCACATATAACCAAGCCGATTTAAGACTAACAAAGTATCAAAGAACTTGTAATTTTACAATAACTCTGGGGTTGCCTTTGGACCCAGTGTCCTTGTTGAGTGTTTGCTTTTTTTGTAGCGTTTGTTTGTGTGTTTGTTTTTATAAAAGCATTGCATTGTTTGACAAGTATTCCTTCTGTATGTGGGTTATCTACTGTTCTATTTACTGTCTCCGTGCTCTCTGCTGCTGTCTGTTAACTAAATAAGTAAAAAATAAAATAAAACCCTTATTTTAATTGCATTTCTTGAAGACGGTTGTGCCTTTGACAGTCTCTGTATCGCAGGTGTAATGAAGAGCAAGGGTGATTTGTGAAATGATGAGAAGGAGACAATGACAGCGAGATATGAGCCATCTGTCTGACCGACAGGCTTACATTTTGCACTGAAAGGGGATCTACTGCCCTAATCCGTTACAAACTGCTGGTGGGATTTGTGGCTTGCTAAAAATAATTGGGTCTATTTGTCATCCTCCCGGCTGAAAAAGCACAGCCATACCAGTAAAAATCTGAAAAGAAGCCCAATCCGATTACCATAAATGTATGGGAAAGTGGGGTACATTTCTCGTTATTTTACTGTTGTATCGTTCTAGCTTCGGTCGGTCGTTTTTTTTCCACTGTCTTTACATCTGTATCTATTTAAAAAAAATAAAAAAAAAATTGTATATGTTAAAAAAAAATAAAAAAAATTCGGGGATGATTTTGTTTCCTCTTGCTAGACCGGATTTTGGATTCTTTTAAGGCAGCATTGAATTCCTGAATTGTTGCACTGAGTAATTCTCTTCCTATTTGTCCCTGCCAAGAATTGATTTCTGCCGTTTGGAATACATCTATCAATGTAGCTGTGATCTGATATTGTTTTTGCCATTTGATGGACCAATTTTATTACTT
Source organism: Pelobates fuscus (assembly GCF_036172605.1). Lineage (NCBI taxonomy): Eukaryota > Metazoa > Chordata > Amphibia > Anura > Pelobatidae > Pelobates > Pelobates fuscus. The sequence goes on along the minus strand of NC_086325.1, from coordinate 154,455,366 downwards.
TTTAATTTTTTTTACCTTTAAAAAAATATATATATATATATTTATTTTTATCACTGTCAACTTTGTTGATTTTGCAGAGGTCAAACAAGTTTGTCTCGTGTAGGTTTGCGTCTCCCGACTGCTGTCTGATTTGCTCTGCATTAAATTAATCCGCGGCACAGGATGCAATACAGGGGTTTTATGTCAAAGCTGTATCCAGTTTAAAAAGGTTTATGTCACAACACGTTAGACTGATCACTCGTGAGTTTGAGGACTGCAGCCAAGTGAACTCTGAATTGCTAGACTATGCTGGAGTATCAATGATCTTTTATCCAGCTATAAGCACAACAATAACCCTTTTTAAATATCGATTTATTTCATGTATACACACAAAATGTGAGTGCATGCAAATAATGTCTCTCTCTCTCTCTCTCTATATATATATATATATATATATATATATATATTTCTTTATTAGCGAGATTTGTATTTGTTTGACTTCAAGTGAAAGAGTAAAATAAAACATGAACTTTCACATAAAATAATAATAATTAATAACAGTTGAATCCCATATTTATGTTTCTGGGTGTGTGCTCAACTCTTTTCTATCTCCGTTTATTTATACTCCTCAGCACTGGCGTCCCAAGAAGTGGTATGTCATTGAGAGAGGGGTAATTCATGTCAGGTGGCTTGCCAATCAAACAGGCCAGCCCACTGAACGCAGGACTTTCAGTGACCCCAGGGAACAAAGTCGGGACCGAACTCAAAAACCTGGACTATCCCGCCAACATCCGGATGGTCGGAAGGCGTGTTATAGGCTTGTATAACATGGATTCACTAAAGGGTGAATTGTCAGGAATTCAAAGTGTATTTACATTTGTAGCCAACATGGTTGCATTGTGAACATAGCGTTTGTTTAGAGAAGAACCCTATATGTTGTGTGTATTGTGGGATAAGGCTGCACTTTTTGATTAGTTGGGGGGGGGGGGGGGGAGGGAAGGTGCATTTTGTGTATTTATTTTTAAAGAATGACTTTTTAGCCCTTTCGTAGCTCTACCTGCACACACCTCCCGCACTCATTATACAAAACTCGGAGCTATTTCATGAGCATTGAAGAGGGGGAGGAGAAGATGGAGATGCAAGAGGTTATTTCGTTTCCTGTGTGGGAAAGAAATGCGTGGTGTAACTGATCTGGTGTCCCAGTGAACTTAATTCGCTATATGTGTTGAAACCTGCCACTCTGCCTTCTATACATTGTGAGTGCAACAATGTAATATAATATTCATTGATGGTTATATCTGAATGAAACCAGTAAATTAAGGGTTTAACTTATTCAGGCACCCCAGATGTTGGGAACGGGGGTTCCTATCAACAGCCTAGACTGAGTATCATGAGATTAGCAGTTCCAACACATTTGGGCTGTAACCAGTTTTTTGGGGGTAATTTTATAGCTATAATTTAAATTGTAAGACTAATTAAAAATGGTGTTTGAGTGATAAACCTATAACCTTTCACAAAGAAAAGCATTTGGATGATTATATTAATGTATGATACACAACCTCCACTTGAGTGAGAGGTAGGGCAGAACCATGTATTTGATCCGGCCTAGAGCAGCACAAATAGAAAATATTTGGTTGGCTGTAAAGGTTAAACCCAACCCTGTCCTTCGCCTCGCTCTACTTCCACACCCAAATCTTCCCCAACCTCTTTTCTCCTGCCCCAGTATTCTCTTTCCTCTCTTCTACCTCCTTGCCACAGTTTTAAACCAGTTTCCTCACCCAAATCTGCCCAGTCTCCTATATCTTGGCCCCTCACCCATCCCTATCCCAAGCATCTCTAAGTGCAAAAGAAAAACTCCACTTCTCTCTCCTGCTCATCTCTTGTCCCTTCTGCCCTACTTGTTCTCTTCTCTACTCTGTTCTTTCACATGGCCTTCTCCACCATTCTTTCCCTATCCTGTCCCCTCACCTTATCTTTTCCTCATCTACACTATCCCGCCCCCTCACCTTATCTAAATCGTGTACTTCTGGAACAATTGCAGTTTAAGTTGTAACTAACTGTTCATAACATCTCTGTCTCATTGTGTGGAGCATAAACAATATGTTTATTTCTTTTACGATTATCCAGTTAAGCCAATTGCAATGTTTACATGACGCCATGAGTTTTTGGTAGGGTGCGGGGGTTTCGATTTCTCTTCCAAGTTTGATGACGAAGCATTTGTTCTGCACTAATGGAGTGAGTACACTGTAGATCAGAATGCCAGTCTGTGTGTGGGTATTTGTGCAAGAATTGCATCTCTGTGCCCTTGGGACACACGCTTGAAAGACTAATTCTAATGCCATATTCTAGCAGCAACATTATAGATCATTATAGTTGTGCTGCTCCCAAGGGACGTACTGTTAATTTACTGTATCATATAAATCTATTTAAAGAAAAAAATGTTAAAACTTAGGCTTTCTTTTGTTTCTGTTTAGTGTGAGGCTCAAAAGTACAGAGTACCGAGGCTCAAAAGAGATGACAGACTCCTTTCTTATGTAAATGGAAATTATTGTAAACGGAAAATGACTGCTTTATGACAGTTTTATATTGGTTTGACAATGTCTGTTATCGAACAACAAAAACTCAAAACCTAACACTGTTTAACTTTTTTTTTTCTTCTTTCATTTGACGCTCAATTTTCTTTTAAAGGGACACTATAGTCACCAAAGCAACATTGGCTTAATTAAGTGGTTTTGGTGTACAGATCATACCCCTGCAGTCTCACTGCTCAATTCTCTGCCATTTAGGAGTTAAATCACTTTGTTTATACAGCCCTAGGCACACCATGGTTGTCCCTCACTAAGCAGAACAAACACATAGCGCAAAATCTAGACTTTGTTTTGGTTCAAAACTTGTGCAATTACCTCAGTTATAATGCTACTGAAAAAGATGTGTTTCTATGTGCTTCCTCCTGCGTAGCACTCTGTATTGCCAGAAAGTGGATTAAAAATGTAGTTACCACCTAGAAAAGCATGTCATAGAGTATAGAAACCAAATGGAGGGCCTTACCACTCGAACAACCCAGGCCGTCCCCCTGCAACCAATCGGTAAAAGAGACATTAAACTTCCACCGTTGACATAATTGCTCCAGGGAATAAACTTAAAGGGACACTATAGTTATCCAGACCACTTTAGCTCAATGAAGTGGTCTGGGTGACAGGTCCCCCAGGTTTTAACCCTTCAGATGTAAACATAGCAGTTTCAGAGAAACTATGTTTACATAGCAGGGTTAATCCAACCTCTAGTGGCTGTCTTCCTGAAATTCGCATCCAGCGTGCAGAACGTCCATAGGAAAGCATAAAGCTCGGGAGCTTACGTCAGCGGGGGAGGAGAGGTCACCAGGGCCGAGGGAGCCCGGCTCTGGATTAAGGTAAGTAGCTGAAGGGGTTTTAACCCCTTCAGCGCCACGGGAGGGGGACCCTTAGGGCACTATAGTGTCAGGAAAACCGCTTAGTTTTCCTGACACTATAGTGATCCTTTAAAGGAACGCTTTGCTCACTACAACAATTCCATCTAGTTTAGGTTGTTATAGTTCCTACAGTAGACCCACCTTCCTTATTATAAGGGTTATATAAATATATAAGGGTTAATTTATTCCCCAAGAAGAGAGAAAAGGCCAGTGACCAAGTCAACCAACCTCTTAGTGTGTCAGGGGGATCCTTCAAGGGGGTAACCCTTACATTCCTGTGGAAGAGATATATGGATGATGTCCTCGTTGTCTGGACGGGCACGGGGGACTCCTTCATATCCTTTGTAAATAAATTGAACACCAATAAAATGAATCTAAGACTCACGATGGAGATTGGTGGCTCTACACTTAATTTTCTAGATTGCACCTTCAACATTTCTAAAGAGTCAGGAATTGAGACTACTCTTTTCAGAAAGGCCACCTCAACAAATACTATGTTAAGGTGGGAAAGTCATCACCCCACAACTTTGAAAAAAGGGATCCCGGTTGGCCAATACCCACGTCTGAGGAGGAACTGCTCAACTATGGATGAATTTATAAACCAAGCAAAACTCCTCAGAGCTAGGTTTAAAGAGAGAGGATACCCCAATCGCTGCCTCAAAAATGCATACCAGAGGGCATTACTAAGTGATAGAGGAGACCTTTTAAAAGATAAAGAGGCACCAACAAAACAAGAACCGATCCGCTGTGTTGCCACGTTTGATTCTGGATGGGACCAGACCAAACGCATACTAGGCAGGTTCTGGCCTCTGATCTCCCAAGATCCCCAACTCAAGGGAGTGGTGACTCCTTTTGTTTCCCTCACTGCACGAAGAGGCAGAAACTTAAAAGAAGTGTTGGTTCCCAGTCATTTGTCTATCAAAAGTGGCAATACAAACTGGCTTTCTGTGCAGGGAACCTACCAATGCGGTAGGTGCGTTGCCTGCCAATAGATGATGAAAGACTCAAAAATTCTCCCAGACTTGATTGACCAATCAACATGTCAGGTTAAACAATTTTTTAATTGCAATACGAAGGGGATTATATACTTACTGATATGTGTGTGTGGCCTTAGATATGTGGGGGAAAACCATCCGCCCCTTCAAGAAGCGTGTTATGGAACACATACATTCAGTCAGAAACTCCAGAGACACCCCAGTTTCTAGACATGTTAGAAATGAACATCACGGTGATACGCGAGGGATCAAGTTTGCGGGTATTGAGAAGGTACAGCTGGGTCGCAGAGGAGGCGACCTGGACCGTACCCTCCTCAAAAGGGAATGTTATTGGATCTATAAATTCAATACACTGGCCCCTAATGGATTAAATGAAGGGTTCACGTTCACACCCTTCATTGAAAAATAAAAAATGAGTTTCACAGTGAAAAATATTCAACATCACTAGTAATGCAATATTACTTGCTCTGTATATATTTATATATTAATTTGTGTAAATACTTTCGTTATTTGTTTATTAAAATTTGGATCTCACTGTCCCCCCATTCCCTCAATCACATATGTGTACAATTGATGTCACCAAGGCTAAATAGTAATGCTTAAGGAAATAGTGATTTGGAATCCACGTATCCTTAATGCACAGTTGTATTTTTCCTCAATGAGTCAGTTACATATTTATATATATATATATATATATATATATATATATATATATACACGTATATTCTTTCATGTCCTGCCCCTTTAACTTACTAGGACTCAGATTTTGCAAATAGTTCACTTATTCCTAATGCACTAGTAACATGTGTGTATATATATTTATTTCTTTATGTTCTGTCATTAATAAGTTCCATTAAATACTTTATTTTTAGTTACTGGATTTACCAGATTAAGGACGGGTACTGACTATTTCTTTCAATTTTGTGAATCACCGGTTGAATGCTTAGGTGATATCACACTAGGGATGTCTTCACCACGTCTGTCAATCAGTTGGTGACGCATACAAGGGGGCGGCACCTATTCGAACGCCGGTTTTCGGCGCGAACAGGTTGGGTACGCCCACGGCTTGCCGACCCAGGTACACATATAAAAGAGCGGGACGGGAGACCGGCTATCACTTTACCTCTGACGAAGGCACATTAGAGGCCCTTAAACGCGCGTTAGGTTAGTTTAGTCAGGAGTTGCCACGAGAGATAGGTTCCAGCTAGTATTTACCAGGAATCTGGGGGTTTGCAAAGGGTGATATGAAAGAGGGGGGATTTGGATGTTCAAGCCTCATTTTTTACTTGGACAGTCTCATATAGATAGGTATTACTTGCTTTTGTTGGGAACTCTATTCAGTTCAGTATCCCATATCATAGGGATTACTGATCCAAGTGCAATCTAGTTTCTATGTGCACTAGATACATTTTGTTTCCATTTGCCACCAAGTATACAAGGATTGAGACCTAGGATCATTCCAATTATCTCTCTCCCCTGTCTTTCTCTCCTTCATATACCTCACCTTATCTAGCTATTTAGCTTTTTTTGCTGGATTCCTATCTGTAGGTGATTTTGGCAGGACAATATATACGATATGCGATATTGATTATCGCTGTCTACACCCACATAGATTTTTGTGGCACTCCTCATTCATTTTTTTTCATATTTTCTTTTTATTTCTTATTTTGGTTTGTGTTTACATCATTATATTATTTTATTAACCCCTTCAGGACGGAGTCAATAGTACACGTTCTGATCAAAACAAAACGTAAACAAAAACTGGAATTTGCGCTATATGTCTGTTCACCCGTAGTTCCCCTCTTTCATATTAAATGCACCCACACTTATTATATATAATTTTGTTCAGGAGAAACAGGGCTTTCATTTCATATAAAATATTTGTATATGAAACAATTTATTATGAATAAAATAAAAAAAAACTGTGAGAAATTTTAATTTTTTTTTACATTTGTAGTTCCGCCTCACATTTTAGCTGTAAATGTCATAATACTGTTAGGTTTTACTGCAACAAAATGCACATATTTGTAATCAGCGATGTCTCACGAGTACAACAGTACCCCCCATTAACAGGTTTTATGGTGTTTTGGAAAGTTACAGGGTCAAATATAGAACGTTCCATTTTCATATTGAAATTTGCCAGATTAGTAATGTTACCTTTGAGACGGTGTGGTAGCCCAGGAATGAGAATTACCCCCATAATGGCATACCATTTGAAAAAGTAGACAACCAAAGGTATTGAACGTGGGGTATGTTTAGTTTTTTTTAGTAGCCACTTAGTCACAAACACTGGCCAAAGTTAACGTTCATATTTGTTTTTGTGTGAAAAAAGCAAAAAACTAATATTTGGCCAGTGTTTGTGACTAAGTGGCTACTAAAAATGACTGGACATACCCCATTTGCAATACCTTGGGTTATCTACTTTTGCAAATGGTATGCCATCATGGGGGTAATTCTTATTCCTGGGCTACCATACGGTCTCAAAGGCAACATAACTAATCTGGCAAATTTCAATGTCAAAAAAATGAAATGCAAGCCTTATATGTGACTCTCTAACTTTCCAAAACACCATAAAACCTGTACATGGGGGGTACTGTTATTCTCAGGAGATTTCACTAAACACAAATATTAGTGTTTTAAAACAGTAAAACATATTACAACAATAATATAGTCCATAAAAGTGCCATTTGTTTGTAAAAAATGCAAAAAACGTCACTTTTACTTAAAATATCATCGTTGTAATACAATTTACCAGTTTTAAACACTAATATTTGAGTTCAGCGAAGTCTCCTGAGTAAAACAGTACCCCCTATGTACAGGTTTTATGGTGTCTTGGAGAGTCACAGGGTCTAATATAGTGCTTGCGAATTAAATTCTCTGCACTTTCTCCCTGTGTTGTCAGGCATGTCAATCAAATTTTAATTAATCAAATGACATAATTATGTTAAAAAATTACTTAAATATACATGTAGAATTTTAATATATATGCATTTATAGGTATATAAATTCTACGTGTATACTAATGTAATCTTTTATGTAATTATATGTATTTATCTCTCTATATATATATTTGCGGTTATTTGTATTTTATATATAGATAGATATATATAGAATGTCATTCTAAGTGTATTCTGTTTCCAATATATATATATTAATAACAAAATACAGTTAGAATGAAATTACATATGAATATATAATTTATTTTATATTTTGTTTCAATATTTTATTTATTTAATTAATTAATTAATTTATTTATTATTGTAATTATGCGTATATATATAATATATATATGTAGATCTATTATATATATAATATATATACATATATATATGTAACATCATTCTAAGTGTATTTTAATATTAATATATATACTAATATTAATATTAAAATACATTACGTATGACGTTACATATATATAATATGTATATATATTATATATATAATATATATACATATTATATATATATAAAAAGGCATTTAATTTATTTTATAACATGTTTAATTTTTTTTTTTTACACTACCTACCAGCAGGGGGACTGTCTAATATTTTAGACAGTCCCCCTGCTGGCAGATCCATAGCCAGCTATAGGGGGCCATGTGATCACTCTTTGAGAGCGATCACATGGCCCCCGGGGGCCTCATTTGCCGGAGGGGGGCTGCCTGGGCTCTCAGACAGCCCCCCAGAAGAGGATCGCGGCAGAGGTGAGTACACCTCTGCTCCTGGGGCTGCAAGCCGTTACGGCGTTCTATGCCGCCGCAGCGGCTTTAAAGCCCTTTAAAGCCGCGACGGCATAGAACGCCGTAACGGCGTTAAGGGGTTAACTACAATAAAGGTTAAGTTTTATTTTGAATCATTACCCAAGGGAGGGGCTTCCTATTGGGTCGACCTAGTGTAGGGATGTGGAGTTTCCTCCTCTCTTCCTAGGTCCACCTTTTTTGTATATACAGGGAGTGCAGAATTATTAGGCAAGTTGTATTTTTGAGGATTCATTTTATTATTGAACAACAACCATGTTCTCAATGAACCCAAAAAACTCATTAATATCAAAGCTGAATATTTTTGGAAGTAGTTTTTAGTTTGTTTTTAGTTATAGCTATTTTAGGGGGATATCTGTGTGTGCAGGTGACTATTACTGTGCATAATTATTAGGCAACTTAACAAAAAACAAATATATACCCATTTCAATTATTTATTTTTACCAGTGAAACCAATATAACATCTCAACATTCACAAATATACATTTCTGACATTCAAAAACATAACAAAAACAAATCAGTGACCAATATAGCCACCTTTCTTTGCAAGGACACTCAAAAGCCTGCCATCCATGGATTCTGTCAGTGTTTTGATCTGTTCACCATCAACATTGCGTGCACCAGCAACCACAGCCTCCCAGACACTGTTCAGAGAGGTGTACTGTTTTCCCTCCTTGTAAATCTCACATTTGATGATGGACCACAGGTTCTCAATGGGGTTCAGATCAGGTGAACAAGGAGGCCATGTCATTAGATTTTCTTCTTTTATACCCTTTCTTGCCAGCCACGCTGTGGAGTACTTGGACGCGTATGATGGAGCATTGTCCTGCATGAAAATCATGTTTTTCTTGAAGGATGCAGACTTCTTCCTGTACCACTGCTTGAAGAAGGTGTCTTCCAGAAACTGGCAGTAGGACTGGGAGTTGAGCTTGACTCCATCCTCAACCCGAAAAGGCCCCACAAGCTCATCTTTGATGATACCAGCCCAAACCAGTACTCCACCTCCACCTTGCTGGCGTCTGAGTCGGACTGGAGCTCTCTGCCCTTTACCAATCCAGCCACGGGCCCATCCATCTGGCCCATCAAGACTCACTCTCATTTCATCAGTCCATAAAACCTTAGAAAAATCAGTCTTGAGATATTTCTTGGCCCAGTCTTGACGTTTCAGCTTGTGTGTCTTGTTCAGTGGTGGTCGTCTTTCAGCCTTTCTTACCTTGGCCATGTCTCTGAGTATTGCACACCTTGTGCTTTTGGGCACTCCAGTGATGTTGCAGCTCTGAAATATGGCCAAACTGGTGGCAAGTGGCATCTTGGCAGCTGCACGCTTGACTTTTCTCAGTTCATGGGCAGTTATTTTGCGCCTTGGTTTTTCCACACGCTTCTTGAGACCCTGTTGACTATTTTGAATGAAACGCTTGATTGTTCGATGATCACGCTTCAGAAGCTTTGCAATTTTAAGAGTGCTGCATCCCTCTGCAAGATATCTCACTATTTTTGACTTTTCTGAGCCTGTCAAGTCCTTCTTTTGACCCATTTTGCCAAAGGAAAGGAAGTTGCCTAATAATTATGCACACCTGATATAGGGTGTTGATGTCATTAGACCACACCCCTTCTCATTACAGAGATGCACATAACCTAATATGCTTAATTAGTAGTAGGCTTTCGAGCCTATACAGCTTGGAGTAAGACAACATGCATAAAGAGGATGATGTGGTCAAAATACTCATTTGCCTAATAATTCTGCACTCCCTGTATATTAATTTATTCCCCCCCAGTACACGTTTAGCCAACATTCTCTTTCCTATAGTTTTTGCTGCATTTCCATTATAGGGGATAAGTGTATATGGGTGCTTTTGGAGATTGTGCAAGACTGAATTCTAGGAGACATCAGCTGTCAATCCCAATCAGACAGTCACGGCTTAACATAAATGATGGCTTTTGGAATTTACCTGATTATATTTACTGTTGCTCCCTGTTAAGCCGTGTGTATAGCATGCTAGGCTATCCGTTGAAACTCACGTACACACAGACGGCTTTTCTATAGAGGATTTTATGCAGGACACCTGATCGTGACAGATCAATTATACAGATGACGGGAAAAAAAAACATCTTATTTATATAATTATGTGCAACCCTCTATCATCACAGCGCGTCTGTTTGTTTAACTTTGTTATAATAAGGGTCAATTAACAGTTCTAATTTGTTATCCAGTCACAGAGCACTTAATAATGTCCCTTTTCAACCATGTGTTTTCTCTCTGTCTGCAGAACCTACAACCTATGATTTGTTGATTCTTTTTGGATTCTGATAGAAAAATAATATTTTTTTTTTACTTTCTACTATGCATTAAAATAAATAAATACACTTTAAAAATAAAACCAAAACCAGATTGTCCTTTTGCCCGTCAATATAAAGGATGTTCGGTATATAAATATATTTTTGCAGTAATCCAGTCCTGTACTGTTTCTGTCCATCTGTATGGATAACACGTGAGTTCTTGGCGAAATTCTTTACTGGTGAAATTTTCGAGACATCATAAAAAGTCTCTACGCCCGGTGCTTATAATTAGGAACGTAGACATCTCGGCTTTAAGACCAGTCAAACAAAAGCCGCCATCTGTCTGGTTTATAGAGCCATAAAACACATGGGGGAATACATCCGGGCAGCCCACGCTGTAGACAGCTAAGGGTCCACGGTAAGAGCAGTGATGCATCATGGGACGGAACCTAGTTATTTTTGAAGGGCTCTGCAGACAAGTGACAAGCCACTGTTTGTTAATACTATGTGAAATTGGGCTCAGCGAGGGGGAACTGTCTTTTGTGTGGAGTATATTCTGTCTGTTGGCAGTTTGTCATTTTACTTTAGACTAATCATGGAAGTCAGGCTGTGGAGCTTATTATCCGTAGAGACAAGCCGGAGAATTTTTTTTTTTTTTTTTTTATCATTTTCTTTTTTTTTCTTCATTTTTCTCAGCAATGACAGATGCCTGGTTGTATAGTAAAGCATTCATTGTCACATAAGAAAAAGGAAAAAAAAAAAAAAAAGGTTTTGTCACACCAGTCAATTAGCCTGCAGGACCCTGGATACAATTTGCTACAAGAAAATAGTTCTTACACCGAGTGCCAGGTTACCGATTCTCCTAGTCAGTCCATTTTAATGACGAAGGGATGTAATTAGGGAGATTTTGCTGGAAGATGATTTGAGATTTCAATCATTTATTGCAGTAAAACTGCTGACTCAAAAACAAAGAAATCCGTGGAGATGTCTCAATCCGGGAAAAACAATACTTGGCAGTTTTGCAACAATTTATCGAAGAAGTATCTATTCAATAAATTATTAATAAAATGTTCTATTTAGTGCTCCAGCCCTCACTATGTATTTCTACTTGCTAAAGTAACACTACGCACACAATCAACACTTTTATAATGCGGTCAGAAACACCTCCCTGGCTGTCAATCAGACTGAGATGGAGTTCTTCTTTTGCTTCCGTTGGCTCCACAGAGCTAAGAAAAGTTGTAGCTGTGCTAGGCCATGCCTGCCTTCTCCCCTTCTCAGTAACCTGTGTTACTACTCCTTTAGAAGCATTGGAAAGTCACGGGTACGGTCGTGGCTCAATAAGAAACCTCGGACTGGAGTATTCACAAGCTCAGCCTTTTTAGGGTGAGGGTTTGCCAAGACAGACAAGAGATCTACTGGTTTTAAATATAGCCCCAATGAAAAATAAAAATGCATACTTAAATGCATGCATGTTTTCATTGGGGGTATATCTGCTAAATTATGATTTAATTTGTTTTTGTTTTCACTTTTTTTGCAGAAAGAAACCAAGTAGCGATTCTTTAATCATATACATACAGTGGGTGGAATGTTGCGGTTCAGGATTAGATACAATGGTATTAAGGTCGATGAAGTAACTGTGGAGATATGAATGTACAGATACCTAGTGCAATATTGTACTGTAAAATAAAACTTCAACATACAGTGTATAGCTTAGTACTCACAAGGAGGGAGCCAATTGGAAATGGCTCAGTCCTGACGCCTGTGGGATAGTTAGAAGGGATCCCACTCCCTTCCAAAGTGCAGGTGATGTTCTGTGTCTTTCAAAAAGGAATGCCCACGCCAATGTGAAATTGGGGACTAAGTCCTTTTATTAGTAAAATAAAAGTGGATGTACAGCACAGTAAAATGCAATGAAATAAAAATAAAATCATAACAAACTTGATAAAATCACTAAAATTGTGCTACAGTAAATAAGTCCACTGTGGGGTAAAAAGAATTACTTGCAAAACGCGTTTCGCCCAAGTCCTGGGCTTCCTCAGTTGCTACAAGTGTCTTTCAAATACTTTGTTTATATACCCACTTCGGAGGGTGTTCGTTTCCGGGTTCGCGCCGGTATCTCCACTTCCGGTCGCATAACAATGACGTACTTCCGGTCCGCGGTCCTGTTGTTGGAACGCATATGCGTTCCAAATCGTCAATAACTTTATTGTTCTTTAGCAAAGTCCCATACACATATCAAATCCGATATCCACTTAGTACAGTGGATAAAAGAGCAAAAAGTGGTAAAAGATCTTCATATTCAAACCATCCAAATGGCTAGAAGTATATAAATAAAGTTAGTATTGGGAAAATATGATAATAGGGGAAACAGTAAACCTGTTAAGAAGGTGATTTATAAGTGTCATCTTTCATAAGTGGAACACGCAGCATTTAAAAGTGCATAAAATTAAATGCTGTGGTGAGAAACTTGTGGTTAGAGCATCAATGGGAGTGTATAATTTCTAAACGGAATTTAAGACATAAATAATTATAAAACGGAATAAAAAGAGATAAAAATAAAAATCGATATTAAAAGGTTATAAACGGAATTAAAGACATAGTCTAAAATAAAACTTTTCCATGCATATTATAAAAAATGGCATATTTCAAAGTCTGCATTGAGGCCGTTAGGTATAAGGGTGTTGAAATTAAAAATTAATCTCATCTCTTCTTTGCCTAGTTTGTTGATATAATTGCCTCCCCTCCAATCCTTTTTAACTAATTTTATTGCACAAAAGAATAGTCCTGTAGGGTCCTGGTTATGTCGAGTTTTAAAGTGTTGAGAGACAGAGTGCGTTTCCAGACCTTTTTTTATGTTGCGGACATGTTCTGCAATCCGTACATTTAGGGGTCGTATGGTTCTTCCTATATACAGGAGATTGCATGGGCATTTAAGTACGTAAACAATTCCCTTCGAATGGCATGTGAGGTGGTCTTTAATTTTGTACGGTCGACCTATTATTGCACTTATGTCTATGAGGTGTCTTTTTCTGTTTTTAGTGGCTCTACATGGTAGGCACTCTCCACACCCATAAAATCCTATCAGGTCATTAATAAAGTGCTTAGGTGCTGTGGTTTCTAAATTGCTTCTAACCAGCACATTTCTTAAGTTGCTGGTGCCTCTAAAAATCATTTTTGGTTTGGGAGGTAAAATATCCTTAAGTATGGGGTCGTCCTTCAGGATGTGCCAATGTTTATTGATGGCTTTCTGTACTTTTCTAGCATTTCCATTATATTTACTAATGAAAGGGACTCCTTCGTAATTGCGTGTCATTATTTTGGGTTTGTATTTTAAAAGTTGGTTTCTTTCCAGGAGTCTAACTTCTTCCATGTCCTTGTCCTTGGTTTTAAAAAAAGGCTTGAAGTTTGCACCCACGGCAGATTTTAATCCTTTTGATTTTTTTATTGATCTTAACCATTTTATTAGGAAGTTATCCTTGAAGAAGTTCTTCTACGATAAAAGGGAAGTGCCAACTACTATACAAGATGACACCTTCATACACTCTGACCTCAAAGGCAAGTCCACATTTTTTCCGAGACATATGATCTCGGATCAAATGAAGGCCTTTGAGATCATGGTCATGAAAGATATCAATAAGATTAAGAAAATTACCCCTTATCAGCAAAACATATCCCGGAAAGAACAAAAAACTATTAAAGAGATGAGCAAAAATAAGGACATCGTAATAAAACCGGCGGACAAGGGGGGAGGGATTGTCATCTTTAACAAAGAGCATTACATCAAAGAAGCGGACAGAATCCTGTTGGACCCACTGACGTATCGACAGCTACCATCAAACCCAATGAGTGAAATACAAAAAAAGTTCGAGAAATATATCCTCAAAGGAAAAGAACTGGAGATTATTAATGAAAAAGAAGCTGATTATTTGTCCATAAACTATCCCAAAGTTCCGGTGTTTTATCACCTACCGAAGGTGCATAAAGACCAGCACAACCCACCAGGCAGGCCGATCATATCGGGTATTGACTCGGTATCCACACGGGTATCTGAGTATATCGATATCATGTTGCAACCCTTAGTAGTGAAAACGCCATATTACCTGAAGGACACCATTAACATGCTGCAAATATTAGAACAGACGGAGTGGCAAGAAGGGAATTTCCTAGTCACGTGCGATGTCAGCTCATTGTATAGTGCCATCCCCCATAATAAAAGATTAGAAGCAGCTAAATACTTTTTAGAGAAGTCATCTTTTAAAAAGGAACAAATAGAGTTCATTTTAGAAGGGATTTTACTTATTTTAACCAACAATTTTTTCTGGTTTCAGGATTGTTTTTACTTACAGATCTGCGGTACAGCGATGGGCACCAAGTTCGCCCCCAGCTACGCAAACTTGTTCATGGCATACTGGGAAGAATCTTTTATTTCTAGTGGCCATGAATGGAGGGCGAACTTGGTGTCCTACCGCAGGTATATAGATGACATATTTTTTATCTGGACAGGCAGTAGTTGTGAATTAACCAAGTTTTTAGAATTCCTTAATACCAATGATTGGGGCGTTAAACTATCTAGTGATGTGAGTAACAACAACATAAATTTTCTAGATTTGAATATTTACATTAAAGAATCACGTATTTTTACTAGGAACTACTTCAAACCGGTGGACTCTAATAGTTACATCAACAGAGATAGTTGCCACCATAAGCCCTGGCTAACTAATGCCCCCAAAGGGCAGTTCAAAAGAATCCGGAGGAACTGTAGAGAGGAAACGGAGTATACCAAACAGGCCGAGTACATAAAACAACAGTTCATAGAGAAAGGGTATAATGAGGACGCCCTAAGGAAGGACATGGAAGAAGTTAGACTCCTGGAAAGAAACCAACTTTTAAAATACAAACCCAAAATAATGACACGCAATTACGAAGGAGTCCCTTTCTTTAGTAAATATAATGGAAATGCTAGAAAAGTACAGAAAGCCATCAATAAACATTGGCACATCCTGAAGGACGACCCCATACTTAAGGATATTTTACCTCCCAAACCAAAAATGATTTTTAGAGGCACCAGCAACTTAAGAAATGTGCTGGTTAGAAGCAATTTAGAAACCACAGCACCTAAGCACTTTATTAATGACCTGATAGGATTTTATGGGTGTGGAGAGTGCCTACCATGTAGAGCCACTAAAAACAGAAAAAGACACCTCATAGACATAAGTGCAATAATAGGTCGACCGTACAAAATTAAAGACCACCTCACATGCCATTCGAAGGGAATTGTTTACGTACTTAAATGCCCATGCAATCTCCTGTATATAGGAAGAACCATACGACCCCTAAATGTACGGATTGCAGAACATGTCCGCAACATAAAAAAAGGTCTGGAAACGCACTCTGTCTCTCAACACTTTAAAACTCGACATAACCAGGACCCTACAGGACTATTCTTTTGTGCAATAAAATTAGTTAAAAAGGATTGGAGGGGAGGCAATTATATCAACAAACTAGGCAAAGAAGAGATGAGATTCATTTTTAATTTCAACACCCTTATACCTAACGGCCTCAATGCAGACTTTGAAATATGCAATTTTTTATAATATGCATGGAAAAGTTTTATTTTAGACTATGTCTTTAATTCCGTTTATAACCTTTTAATATCGATTTTTATTTTTATCTCTTTTTATTCCGTTTTATAATTATTTATGTCTTAAATTCCGTTTAGAAATTATACACTCCCATTGATGCTCTAACCACAAGTTTCTCACCACAGCATTTAATTTTATGCACTTTTAAATGCTGCGTGTTCCACTTATGAAAGATGACACTTATAAATCACCTTCTTAACAGGTTTACTGTTTCCCCTATTATCATATTTTCCCAATACTAACTTTATTTATATACTTCTAGCCATTTGGATGGTTTGAATATGAAGATCTTTTACCACATTTGCTCTTTTATCCACTGTACTAAGTGGATATCGGATTTGATATGTGTATGGGACTTTGCTAAAGAACAATAAAGTTATTGACGATTTGGAACGCATATGCGTTCCAACAACAGGACCGCGGACCGGAAGTACGTCATTGTTATGCGACCGGAAGTGGAGATACCGGCGCGAACCCGGAAACGAACACCCTCCGAAGTGGGTATATAAACAAAGTATTTGAAAGACACTTGTAGCAACTGAGGAAGCCCAGGACTTGGGCGAAACGCGTTTTGCAAGTAATTCTTTTTACCCCACAGTGGACTTATTTACTGTAGCACAATTTTAGTGATTTTATCAAGTTTGTTTTGATTTTATTTTTATTTCATTGCATTTTACTGTGCTGTACATCCACTTTTATTTTACTAATAAAAGGACTTAGTCCCCAATTTCATATTGGCGTGGGCATTCCTTTTTGAAAGACACAGAACATCACCTGCACTTTGGAAGGGAGTGGGATCCCTTCTAACTATCCCACAGGCGTCAGGACTGAGCCATTTCCAATTGGCTCCCTCCTTGTGAGTACTAAGCTATACACTGTATGTTGAAGTTTTATTTTACAGTACAATATTGCACTAGGTATCTGTACATTCATATCTCCACAGTTACTTCATCGACCTTAATACCATTGTATCTAATCCTGAACCGCAACATTCCACCCACTGTATGTATATGATTTGCTGTGATTTTTAGTGTGGATAGAGAGGTTACCACACGGGTGTTTTGAGTGTTTTTGGTATACATTTGGGTAACACGCTGTGACTCTGTATTTTCATTTGTATACTGTAGCGATTCTTTAATGCCCGCTTGAGTTGTAAATTTATCTTTTGCCCTCCATCTCAAAAGGGTCACCCGATTGACCTTCCACCTGAAATAAATTTTGTGTCTACGCCCCAATCAGATTATAAGCTATGGCTGCAGGGTAGTCAGTGCCAGTACTGGCACCCAGGGTGACCTAGAATAGAATTTTTACTTTAATTTATATCGCTGCAGTATAATACCATCTACTTTTCTGAACAGTGAGTTAAATCAAATTATATAGCAGTCAATGCTTGTGCACTTTATTAACTATGATGCTTATCCAGCCAGTCTACTAGCTGAGCAATTCTGGGAAATGTAGTTCACAATTATCCAAAGTGCCAGGAGTGATCCTTCACTGCTTTCCATTTATCTCCGGCATTTCCATGCAGATTTTGCCCATTTTACGCTCCGTTATTTTGAATGAGGTAGAACAATTTTACTCGGGCAGATCCAACGCCTCTTTTTGTCATTGTTAAGTTTGCAGACGCGAGGCTTGAAAGCCTGAAACATTTCATCATTTATGCACCATCATGTCTGCTCCATGCTAGTTCCTCTGACAGCCTGAATTCCTGGCACGCTCGCATTTGTCATGTTGATTCCGGAGATGCCACAAAACATCTGTGTAATTATATGGATTTATTTTTTGCAGGATGTGATTTAATTTCACCTAGTATATGTCCATCGTCGTACATGCGAGAGTTAATCTGCTGATCAGGAAATCCCTTAATTCTTTGGCAAGATTTATGCATGACTGTATTTTGTGTGTATATGCATATTAGTCGTTTCGTCACCTTGACCTGCAAATCTGGTTACTCCAGGCATCGTAGGCACCATAGCCCGATGTAGTGGCTATGATGCCAGGAGTAACCTGGCTCTGGTCCCCAGTGATAGGGCAAGCCTGGGTCCCTGCCGTGCTCAAAGGCTCTCTGGTGATCTCCAGAGTTTCAGATGCCAGAAGCCCAGGCTGTCGCCATTCATTGGCTGAAAGCATCACTCTCCGCCAATGACTGACATTTCGTGCAATGAAATTTGCACTGAATTGACGTTAGCCAGCTGGGACTCCAGTTCCTGGCTGGCTGATGACCCCCCCCCCCCAAATGATGCAGCTGGAGATGGGGTTACAGCTCCAGCAGCAGAATTTTTAAACGCTGTATGTGCCGAGTTTGATAGGGAAATGCTGCGCGTCCAAACTCCAGGCACCATGACCACTTCAAGTCACTGGAGTGGTCGTGGTGCTTGGAGTTACACTTTAAATTTGTTTTTGAAGATTCCAAGGATCCGGTGGAGCAGCTAGGGGGCAGCACAAGATAAACCTTTGTTTTACAGAATCGGACAATAAAAAGACCCATCGTCCGTTGCATTGTTTAACTTTCATGACCGTTCTGTTTGAGTTTAAGAACCTGTTTGTCCGTGCTAGATTTACTCAGGTCCAATAGCCCACGTCTCTGTAGAGAGTAGCAATGGCTGCGCACCATAACTACCATAACTGATTGACCTTCCACCTGAAATACATTTGTATGTATACTCCTAGCAGATTACAAGATATTACTTTATTTGCCCTTCTCTAAAATGGCTGCAGAGTAGCTAATGCCAGTACTGTGCTGCTAGCCTGTGCATGGTCAAGTAGCTACTGTTTCCCTTCTATCAGCCGATTGTAACCTCAGCCATTCGCAGAAATCAAATCAAGGAACCTACAGGCCTGTGATCGTATTAGATGATGTCATAGGGAAAGCTCAGATGATGTCATGGGAAAAGCTCAATGTAAGGAGCTCATTTTCAGGAAATGTGTGTGAGAACCTGACTTCTTTTAATTATTTCTTTGTATACATATATATATTTTTTTTTACAGTTTTATCTCCATAATGCATCAAAACGAAGTGAGTTATTATAGCCAGCCCAGTAGCCACCATAAGCTTATTCTGAGCCCGGGCACATCAGTAAACTATTTTTGTTCATCCTTCACAAGATTCTGAGGAGACCTTTTTACCTTTTCCAATCTTTTGAAATCGTATTCATTGTAACAAATAGGAACTGTATTCTAAGGCGTTATTCTATTGAAATCCCATCAATGGCAAAGGGCTCGCTTTATTGTTTGTGTCCTAAAAATAGAAGCCCCACTGTGCTCGGTCCTGCCATTCAAAAGACTGAGAAATGACACTGCAGTATTAACAACCACTGACTACAGACAAGGGCGCTTGCAGTTATTTTTGCACATCCTCCCTGCGTTAAGTGTTCTAATAAGAGATTCAGAGGTGTTACTAGAATGCAAGAATTCAAAGAATGGCCCCCTTGTCGCCCCCTCCTCACTCCTCCTGAAGCAATACATATAAGTGGGACGTTTGTGGTGGCTGAGTGTGGTGGTTGGGTGAATGTGATTGTTTGATTTGTATGTTCTTTATTTTGAACTTTCTAATCTTATTCCTTTCCCTTTTTGTGTTTATTTTTTTCCATCTGCCACCCCCCATTTGTCTCTCAACCTGTCACCCTCAATTTGTGTCTTTGTTCTCCTAGTGCCTATTTCCTGTGTCAATCTCACAGGAAACCCCCCTACTTGGATGTACTTTCCTGCCCTTTCTCCCACATTCTTTTCCCCCACCCAAAATGTATCCAATTCTTCCCTTCTTGTTTCTTTGTTTCGTTCATCTTACGCATTTTCCCCATCTGCCTACCCTACCGTGAGACATCCTGAAATGGTGGGCTCCTACTTCTTCCAGGGCTCCCCACTGTGGGTCTGTTACTCAGTTGTGGTGTATTATCTGTGAAGGGGGCAGGAGGAACATGAGAGAACGTTATACCTGTGCTCCCTGCCAACATACTGGGTGCTGAATCCTTAATGGAGAGTCTTCCCAGAAGTGCCCTCCACTCCTTGACTCTGCCGAATGATGCTCATCCGGAAAAGCAGCCTAAGATCATCCAGCCCCCCAGGAAATCTCTTTGCTCTCCTGGTGGGCCTAAAAGTGTTGGTGGTTCTCCCTCCACAACACGCACTATGCTGGAGGATACATTGGAGAGTTGCCATGGTAACTTGGTAGCAGTGCTCAGACTCCTTCTCCGTGAAGAAGTGCGTCAAATGCTTCCTGCAGTAATTTGATTGTTATTTAGTACATTTCCAAATTTGCAATATACTACAGGGAGTGCAGAATTATTAGGCAAATGAGTATTTTGACCACATCATCCTCTTTATGCATGTTGTCTTACTCCAAGCTGTATAGGCTCGAAAGCCTACTACCAATTAAGCATATTAGGTGATGTGCATCTCTGTAATGAGAAGGGGTGTGGTCTAATGACATCAACACCCTATATCAGGTGTACATAATTATTAGGCAACTTCCTTTCCTTTGGCAAAATGGGTCAAAAGAAGGACTTGACAGGCTCAGAAAAGTCAAAAATAGTGAGATATCTTGCAGAGGGATGCATCACTCTTAAAATTGCAAAGCTTCTGAAGCGTGATCATCGAACAATCAAGCGTTTCATTCAAAATAGTCAACAGGGTCGCAAGAAGCGTGTGGAAAAACCAAGGCGCAAAATAACTGCCCATGAACTGAGAAAAGTCAAGCGTGCAGCTGCCAAGATGCCACTTGCCACCAGTTTGGCCATATTTCAGAGCTGCAACATCACTGGAGTGCCCAAAAGCACAAGGTGTGCAATACGCAGAGACATGGCCAAGGTAAGAAAGGCTGAAAGACGACCACCACTGAACAAGACACACAAGCTGAAACGTCAAGACTGGGCCAAGAAATATCTCAAGACTGATTTTTCTAAGGTTTTATGGACTGATGAAATGAGAGTGAGTCTTGATGGGCCAGATGGATGGGCCCATGGCTGGATTGGTAAAGGGCAGAGAGCTCCAGTCCGACTCAGATGCCAGCAAGGTGGAGGTGGAGTACTGGTTTGGGCTGGTATCATCAAAGATGAGCTTGTGGGGCCTTTTCGGGTTGAGGATGGAGTCAAGCTCAACTCCCAATCCTACTGCCAGTTTCTGGAAGACACCTTCTTCAAGCAGTGGTACAGGAAGAAGTCTGCATCCTTCAAAAAAAACATGATTTTCATGCAGGACAATGCTCCATCACACACGTCCAAGTACTCCACAGCGTGGCTGGCAAGAAAGGGTATAAAAGAAGAAAATCTAATGACATGGCCTCCTTGTTCACCTGATCTGAACCCCATTGAGAACCTGTGGTCCATCATCAAATGTGAGATTTACAAGGAGGGAAAACAGTACACCTCTCTGAACAGTGTCTGGGAGGCTGTGGTTGCTGCTGCACGCAATGTTGATGGTGAACAGATCAAAACGCTGACAGAATCCATGGATGGCAGGCTTTTGAGTGTCCTTGCAAAGAAAGGTGGCTATATTGGTCACTGATTTGTTTTTGTTTTGTTTTTGAATGTCAGAAATGTATATTTGTGAATGTTGAGATGTTATATTGGTTTCACTGGTAAAAATAAATTATTGAAATGGGTATATATTTGTTTTTTGTTAAGTTGCCTAATAATTATGCACAGTAATAGTCACCTGCACACACAGATATCCCCCTAAAATAGCTATAACTAAAAACAAACTAAAAACTACTTCAAAAAATATTCAGCTTTGATATTAATGAGTTTTTTGGGTTCATTGAGAACATGGTTGTTGTTCAATAATAAAATTAATCCTCAAAAATACAACTTGCCTAATAATTCTGCACTCCCTGTATACAATTTAGCTGCTCTTTGACATGTTGGACTCCAGGGCCCGGTCGCAGTTGCAGCCCTGATAGTTTCACCAGTGGACAGGGTGAATTTATAACACTCACCGTGTCATTTTTGAAGTCTTCTACAAGCAGACTTAGCAGCGGCACAAAAATCATCTCTGGACAATCAAAGTCTCTCCTAGAGGAGCATTGTGGACACAAGGAGCACATTTGGAAGCTATAAACAAAACCTAATGAAAATACCGGTAAATATTAGTGGGAAAACAAAATAAACATTAAAACGGGATCTTTTACAAATTACATGAATACAATTAAATAATCACATTGTCGTGGAATAGGTCCCAAAATGTGATCGTACTGACAAGTCTGAGTTTTTGTTTATGATTGTGAAATGTAAATTTTCGACTTTCTATAAATGTATCTAATCTCCCAGAGGCTGCTTCGTACTAGCAGGCCTTTAACCGAGCAAGAGATAAGAACTTCTAAAGTAAACACACTCACTATTGATGAGAAATATCAGAAATTCAAAGCAAATTTCAGGCCAAATAGCTGAATTGGAAGTATAGCTGACAAGGAGAGTATTTACAGATGTGCTATTTTGGCCTTCACTTTGAAATTCATTGTGCATTCGCAACAATTCTATGGTTGGTAAATAGCCCTGCCAATGTGTGTAAGATAGATTTCGATTTAACATATGTTCATTAGGCCGTTTGTAGGGAGACTGTGTAGGTCACGTGCTGGGGGTGTGTGGCTAGCGCTGCCAAAAGAAAGTAATTTAACTCCTAAATTGCAGAGAATTAAGGAGTAACACTGCAGGGGCATGGGCTGTGCACTAAAACCACTTTGTCAAGCTAAAGTGTTTTGGTGCTTTGACTGACCCTTTAATGGGACAGTAAAGCCTTGTAACAAGCAAGCCTTTTATTACATTATAATGACATTTATATTAAGGACTAAGTTAGTTCCAGTAAATGTGTTTGTTAATTCTTTGTAAAAGTAAGTAACCCCGTATAAATGCATATAGCTCATTTAATTATATATCTTATTTTTAATAAAAAAAAACTTGGATAAAGATCCCACAAGCATTTAAATGAAGAGTATTTGTAAACCATGCAAAGCACAAACTAACAACCAACTCAAGTCTCATTGCTATACTTTGTTTAATAATGTATTCATCCTAGTAAATAATATTTGATATTTAGTGTTTTTGTTTTCTCTACATAGTACAATTGTGTATAAAATCAGTTTAAAATAAATATACCAGCTGTATCTGCAAAGGGGCAAGTTTGTATAATCTGAGTTGAAACGTTCAGTCTTTTTACAAATTAGTGTAATTTTCCGCAGATTCACTAACTTCACAACCTCAAGTTGTTATTTCGAATGATTTACCTACAGGTGCCCAGCTTGTCTGGTCCAATTTCCGACCGGGCAGCATTCAGTGGCATAACGCCCAATTGCTCTGCGGTATAATGTCTTGTTTCGTGGCGCCCAGCATTGTCCAATCTGGTGGTGTTCCCTGCCAGAGTACCGAGGCAGCTGCTGTTCTGTATTTTGTTTCCCGAATGTGTAACACGAATGTGAGTCCCTCCAATGATTTAATGTGAATTTGGCATAAAGAATGTTACACCTATCCATGTTAGTTCCTCCGTTATTAATACACTGCAATAATCACTATACTTGTGGTTCGTGAAGCGTCACTTACACCAGCGGCCTTTTGAAAGACTTTGTGTTACGAAAGTCCACCCTAGTTTGGCTTTCTTATTGTGCGTAACCCAACATCAACTTGATTGTTTTCTTTATTCCTTGCTTGCAAACGTTTTCTCTTAATTCATGTAACTAAACACTGCCTGTCTTATTCTTGTCTAATGTCCATATCTCATCTTTATATGTCCAAGATGCCCTGGATTGTGTAAGATTGGGCCAATATGATTACATCCTTGTCTTCTGTTACCCTACCGTGTGCCAAGTCCAGAACCAATTTTACTAAAACCAAAAATACTAAATTATTCTTGTCCTGTTGGCTGGCAATGTTCCCATCAATTTTAGTATTATTGTACTGCCAGTCAAGAGCGATTTATTTCAGTCTGCCGTTCCTGCATCTGGTCCTGTCACCCTCCTGTCATTGACTTGTCATCGTCTTGCCAAGTGCATATTTCCAATCTCCAGTTAAGTCTAGCTCGTTTTTGTCATATTCTGTGAGTGTTTCAGCCGTTAGCTGTGTCCCCGTCCCTTCGGGTTTGCAGAGAGGCACTTTACCAGCAGGCGTAACTGAGCACTTTTCATCTCGTCTCAGAAATGTCCCAGCAGCCTCCAAGAGTCAACCAGCGGATGAAAATAATTAAGGTGAAGATTCCGATGACATTTCTATGTGAACTCACCAAGAATTCCGCTACCCGAGTCTGTAAACATGCACAGTGTGTCAGAGCCTCCCAGAATCCTCTTGGTTTCACAAATCCCGACAGCTCAAGGAGATGCGTTTGTATTGAGTTTCATAGGGATATATCTAAAGCGTGCAAAGATGAAATGGAATCTTGGGAAATCGTTTATTGTTCTCTAGTGCATCAACTTCAGTTTGTTATTAAAATGTAATTTATACCTTGCACTAGAGAGCTCGCCAGCTAATACGTGGATTAAACATATTTTTAACCGGATTTATATGAATACAGAAAAGAAAAGAAAAGAAACTACCATAAAGTGTCTCAACATTTTGGTAAATATAGTCACAATTGAATGAGCATAAAAAATAACTTTTAATGGATATATTAAAATGTAAAAATAGAAAAGATAAAAACAAAACAAAAAGCACAAGTCTACAAAATAATATGTTGTATAAACTAGTTGGGGTAGTAAACCTCAAATAGAACCAATAGCAAGAGAAGTGTTCCTTCAAATAAATACTTATTGGTGTAACGTTAAAGTACTTGCTATAAACAATGTAACTGAATTCTAGATAGGAAAGTTGGATACTAGTATCCTCTAAACTCCTCCTGCAGAACAAGGTCGGTTGAATATAGAGGAAATGCCTCTAGTGCACAAGAGGTTAATATTTTTTACCGGGGTCTTGCACCTCTCCCATGATGGTCACTGTCGAGAAATGGGACCAGATCCTTGTGCATCAGCCTAACGTCAAATACTTATTGCAATGTCCCATGGCCCTTATGGTGTGAGCCTCCAGTGAGATAACAAAAGTATAAAATGTAAACTAAAATGTAATAAAATAGAATGTATAGATATGCTAGCAATTTGTGTTGCACATTGTGAAAATCAAATTAAGATAATAAATTTATACTGCACTTTAATGCCCTTATATGCCATTTTATTAAGTATTTGAGAGAAGATATATTTGTCAAAATATCTCCAATAAATAAATCCAAAACCTATATACATTTGGAAGAATAGGTAGAACTCACTCTATTTTAGGACTCCAAAAATAATCGTGTCACAGTTGCGACAAATCCACTTTAATTCTGCCTGCTCTTTTAATATCTCCCTCACCTACTGTCCTCAGTTTAGAGGATTAGATCCTCATCAGGGGGAAAATTGCAGTTATTGCCATTTGATGTTGCGTTCAGTATTCCAGTCATGGAGTGCCTCTTTAAAGGCTTGTTCTTGACATACATTGGATTAGTGATCAGGTGAAAACCCTCCGGGCTGTTATGAGAGTATCAGACATTCTTAAAGTGTTTCATAATATGAGATATATATTTGGAAATGTAGCAGTGTTTCTAGTGGATCAGGTTTAAATGCTGGAGGTTTAACCCCCATCTTTTGCCTCTATCACTTACTAGACTAAATCTCCAATCATGGTTTACATTTAATCTAGGTTAGACTTGCTTGGAGTGAGAAAAGATGAGTTGAAAAGTATAAGTAATGATGGGGTTACCAAAAGGTAGATCCCTAGCTTATGTACAACTCCCAAGATACATTTCCAGCCTCGTTGATCAATGGATCTGGCCGTGACTGCCTTCAGACGCCTATTAAGTCGATTGTAGAGCTTTGCAGAATATGATGACATTTTATAAATTCTCTCTACTATTAATCCCTTACGAACCAAGGACATGCTCAATCTGATCCCTAAATTCATGCGGGTCAAACTGACTGGTTAGAAAGCACATTTAGCTTTTTGAAATCTATTGTCGCCATTTTGTTGCTCAAATATTCCCATCCTGAATTAAGGGACCACACCATGTGGTTTGGCCAAAAGCTGGCGAACACATACAGTATTGATTTATGATAATAAAAAAAAAAAACTTTCGGCCTGTCTACGGTTTAACATGTGATTATTATGGAGCTGAACATTTTTGTGTTTTAACAAAGGAACTCCTCTGTCTCCGTGATGGCATTATTACCTTACCGTGTCTGTCCCTATTTCAAGACATAAGTAAACAAGGCCATGGGTGACTTACCCATCTGCTTGAAGAAGATTAGGTCGATTTAAAAAAAATAAAAACAATTTTTCCATGTCCTATGGAACAAATCTCAAAGTGCTCCTAGAATGCAAAAGTGACAAACGTGTGCTTTAATAGGACAGTAATTATAGCTGGTGTAATTAATTGAACAATGTAGAATATTCAATTAAAATGTTTGTTGATGAGCATTTAATTGTGTCAAATCATTGTCACTTTTTTAATTTAAGGATGCGATAAAGGTCCAAAATGACCTGCGCGTATTCTGGGTCTCTCTCTGTTGTTGTTGTGGGTTTTTTTTTTTTGCAGTGCATATTAAAATACAACATGCATGGGGTACCCCAATGGCAATCCTCATGCTTTTTGTGTACATGCACAATTTTATGGTAAGTATGTAAGATTGTTCACACTGTAAGCAGATTGGTTTCATGTAGTGTAAAGTAGTGATATACAAACGTTGGGAACAAGCTGGTTTGAACGTCAACATATACAGTAAGATTAAATCTTAAGCCAAAGCTTAAGTAAGAGATTTCCATCGCCATCTATAGTGTGGGTGAGTGTGTTTGAGCCATAATTTACTTAAGGTTAGCAGTGTCCACAGTAGGGTTGTCAGAGTTCAGACCGTTGTTGTCAGACTTCAGGAGATGGGCTGGTGGGTGTGTTATCAGTTGCCCTCAGCCAATACATCGGGCATACCACAGTGGAGAGTCCGGTTACAGGTCGGCTTTATCAATTCTCAATTCTCTCCGATGGTGGAGCCCCAGGTAAGGCTACTGACTGGGAAGTAGGAGACCCAGGTTCAAACCCAGCCAGGCCCAACAACACAATAATAAGTATGGCACGATGAAAAAAATTGCCAGAGGTGAGAAAAGGACTCACAGACCAGACTGTTTCTTTAGTAAAGGAGGAGACTATATTTAAAAGAAGAAAAACTACCACAACAAGAGGACATCGTCTTAAATTAGAGGGACAAAGGTTTAAAAATAATATCAGGAAGTATTACTTTACTGAGAGGGTAGTGGATGCATGGAATAGCCTTCCAGCTGAAGTGGTAGAGGTTAACACAGTAAAGGAGTTTAAGCATGCGTGGGATAGGCATAAGGCTATCCTAACTATAAGATAAGGCCAGGGACTAATGAAAGTATTTAGAAAATTGGGCAGACTAGATGGGCCGAATTGTTCTTATCTGCCGTCACATTCTATGTTTCTATGTGCGGGAGCGTGAGTTGCACTGCTCGTGTTTGCAGCCTGGCAGGTCCTTGTCTCTTCGGCTCTGGGCTTTAAAGGGAGCTAGCCTCCGTCGTGAGGCTGGATCATGGGTCCCCGGGGTTTCCGACTTGCGGTCTTCCCCGCGGGTGGTCAGACTTCGGCCTGTAGATGTCTCCAGTAGGGCCCCCAGGACTTCGGCCTGTAGAGGGACAGGTATCCGCTGCTACTTGGCAGGTAGGCTCTGTCTCAGGAGTGGTAGGCTTGCAATGCGGTCCCAGAAGGCTTGGCAAACAGGACCTCAAAGGCCTCCCTCCAACTCTGGGCCGACTGGCTTGCTGGGCAGTGCTGAGGTTGCGCTGCGGCGGCCATCTTGAGGGTGCTGCGTTGTTCACCGAGAATTTTCCGGTCTGGCCTCGTGGCTCTAGCTTTGCGGTATATATTCCAGGCGTCCAGTGCGGACTGGGATATCCCCCACTGATCCAAAGAGGGGGGGGGGAGGTAGGAGGTTTAAGGGGTCTGTGAGCCTGTTCTCTAGCAAGGAGAGCGGCCACCTCTCCCCGGTTCAATTCTCTGGTAGGCCTCAGCAGGTTTTTAGGGTTCCCGGCTAGTGATAGGCAGGATTCGGGTGTCAGTTCCCCTGGGTGTCCCCTACTCACTTATTGTTCTCCAGATAGTGGATGTGCCGGATTTCTGGGTTTTCCCCTCCCAAAATAACGATTTTGGTCAGGAACTTGGTTTCTGCACGTCTGCTCAGCCTGGAAGCTAGGCTCCGCCACTCTCTCTGGTTTTTCCTTTAAATATAAAAATTACTTAATAAAAAAATAAACAACAAAGCGTTTAAACAGAGTATATTGTCAATCTGTTATGGTATTCTTTTCCTTTTTTATGTGGAAAGTATTCATTTATTCATCCTATTTGAATCATATGTGAGTGTGTCTAGGCACAACCTGGCATACTATGTAAATCTAGCATCACATGATCCCATGATTCCCTGGTGTCCTGCTGTCCTCGTGAAGCATTGCGTGAGCGCATCATTAGACGCACTCGCACTGGGAACGGGCTCTAGAACCGCGCAGAGATCACTTCAGCAGTAATCACTTTATTAGCATCTTCTGAGTTAGTAACTAGGTAACTACCGTATCACCATCTTACGAGTAGTAAAGATTGATTATATCCTAAGCGACATATAGTGCGTCATTGCCCGCCTGCGTTACTTTCACAGACACCATTTTTACTGATTTTATTTAACTGTGTTTCTTGGTTCTCTAGTGCGATGAGACATATTTTATGCATTTATTAGAACTGGTTCTGTAAGAAATGCCCTCCAGCAATTCCTATACATAACAGTTCTGCTTGGCAAGGAAATTGCTTGAGGACAATCCTGCTATATAAATAATAAAGGAAAGTGGTAAGAGATGTCTGCATTTTGCCCACTGGCGTTAATTAAAGAGAGAGCTGTCTCTTAATTGTTATTTTGTTTCACTTAAAATTGCCACCGGAAAAAAATCACTATGACCTTTATGTAGAGTCAATATTCTTCTTGTTTGGAACAGCGCAATTCCTCTGTGGCTCGTTTTCGAAAATAGCCCAAGAGCGAGAAATGGGTTTTAGTCAATTTGTATTTTTTTTCCTCTGTGAAGTTTGAAAGTGTAAATCAGAATATTCATTAGCAGCATACTGAGATAATTTATACTTCTGATTTGACCGTTTAAGGATAGATGTGTGCATACTGTAAAAACAGAGCGGCTGAATCTGGTTTCTGGAGCCCGAGGCGTGTAAAATGCGTTTGTAGAATTGAGAAGTGCACCTGTCATGCCACACCTGAACCAAATCACGTACACTGTAGGTTATTATTCCCATAGCTTAGAGAGAGAATTGCACTGTAAGTTATTCCCATAGCTAAGAGAGAGAATTGCACTCTAAATGAGGTATTCTTTTTTTAGAGGATAATGCTTTGTTTTACAAATAATGCCTACAGTGTCCCTTTAACATACAAAGCATAGAAAATATAATATATCTGGGAGGGGAACCAGCCAGTAATGAAAAGAGAGAGCATTTTTTTAATGAAGTATATGTAAAAATAGTTCTGGCCCCTACTTTCACAGAACACTAGATCCCTCTGCCATATTCCTGCACCATCGTTTGGACTTAGGTAGGATCCGACTCTTAGGGTCCTGCTTCAGAGCAGTGACGTTGTGAGCCATCGCCCCGTATGCTCTGCTTGGTCAGAATTCCGACCACATTGGCAATCCTCATATTTACTAAAGCCAAGTGTAGTCAGAATATGTTTGGCCCGACTGATTCTGTAACATTGCTTCATCCAAACAAATGTACAGCACCGGAATCGCAAATTACAATTCTCTTGCTATTTGCAAGTCACTGATAATTTGAAGAACTATTTACCCGCTGATGGCGATAGCAGCCAGTGGGTAGATAGTTTAAAACCCTCAGCAGCGCAAGGGTTAATTATGAGGAGGCTGGCCAACGCTTGTTGGAAAAAGTAAAAGAAAAAAATTAGTTAATAAAAATCCTGGAGGGGTCAATAAGACCCCCATTGCTGCTATGGAGGTATTTTACCTCCATGTGCCGCTATCTGACATCCACATGAATTGATTGTATAAGTTATTCACATTACCCATTTTCTTCATCTTAATAATAGTAGTAAAGGTTTGAAATGTGGTGGGCATGGTTGTGTATTGAAGAATATAGTAAATGAGCTGCTAACCCTTATTGCCAAATGTTGGACCAAAACCAGTGCGAGTTTGTTATGGTGATATGACTGCCCGTTGAAGGATTGTATGGGTCATTCGGTGGTCAGTGCACGCTGCCCGCCCAGAAGAGGAAATTGAGCTGCACGCGGCCTCGGACGGCCCCTGGATAAGGTAAGTACTGCCACACAGGTGAAGTTGAGAATTACTTACTTGAACCTGTACGTCGGGGACCTGCCATCTTCACACGGTAATCCCGCGCATGTAAGAGAGTACAGCATTGAGATCTATGTAGGATCCTGAGAGATGGTGCAATCCTCCATAGATAAAGCCGATTCCTAGCACCCGTCATCGGTGACAGCTGGGGGGATTGAACCTTTTCGACGGCGGTAACTCCGCCCAGTGTCTAGAAGTGTCAGGCACAGTAAATGTACAGAGACAAATAGTCCTTAATTTGTCTCACAAGATCTCTTGACTGGCTTGGAATTTTACTGCAATTTCAACAGTCAAAATGTGTATTTCGTAAAGAATTTCTGTTTATGACATACTAATATTTTTCAGATGTGTGTGGGAGGGAAGGAGGGGTGAGAAAGCCACTTGAAACAGTTGGAAAACTTACATTGGTGGGGTGCCAGGCTACTCCTTCTTCTGTTGTGGTTATGGTGCTTAGAGTGTTCCTTGAAAGTCTGTTAGGCTACTTTCAGTTCCGCGGACAGTCTGCTCTATAAACCTCCACTGATTATCACAGCGTGGTATTACTATGGAATAAAATCAGTCTATTCTTTTGCCCAGCATGTGTAATAATAGGGTTTATTACAGTTAATACCCAACTTTGCATTAATCGTGCAGCAGGTGTGTTTTGTGGTTTCCTGAGAGACTAGAATTATCCTATTCATCTTTGCAAGTCATTGCACCCCCACGTAGAAGGCTACCTTGTATATTTCATTTTCTCCATGGCTGCACCGAAATCTAAGAATTTGATGAGGTGCAGCTCCTAGCGATAGACTTCTCATTACACAGGGCTTCTAACATGCACCCAATCTATTACCAACGGGCTTCTGATCTCAGAGATAATATTATTATAAGCTCATTTAAGAACTTGTGTGTGATGTATTGCCACGTATTTACGACTACCAATGGTTCACTTAGGAATTTTCGACCCTGGCTGTCTCACGTAGGCAAACGAACACAGGGGATAAATATACATCCCATTGTGCAACGCTGTGGGTTTTGTTGACGTTATATAAACAATAATAACAAATATAAAGGTCGATTAAAAAACCTTTGGAGGTTTAAATTTTATTATATGTTTTGGTTAAATTATTATTTATTTATATAGCGCCAACAAATTCCGTAGCGCTGTACAAAGGGCTTAAATCTTCTGACTTTAACCTCAATTTAATATTATTGGATACACTTTTCAAATGTGTTTTTTGTTTTTGTTTTTTTTCCTTCAAAATATTTAAATATCAAAAATATATATATATACAAAAATATCAATGTTACTAAAATATGGCGCTGCAAGGCTTATCTGATTGACGTGTTTTGCCGCGAGTGAAAACTCTTTTTTTTTTTATATTTTATCTAGGCAGTTCTCACGGTGGCTATTTAAATTAAACAGGCTAATTCAAAAGTCTACTGAGCAGACGGCACCCCAAGATAGCTTGCACCATAACCACTGCAGAAAGTAAGCTTGTTTGAGCAGGGCCCTCAACACCCTCTGCTCCTGTACGTCCGCCTTGTCTTGTTGCAGATACTCGCCTGTTAGTCCGCCTATTGTACAGCGCTGCGGACTTTGTTGGCGCTTTATACATATTATTAGTAATAATAATAATATGCAATTAGATAATACTTTCCTTGGTTCCTTTGATTTTTGTGCTTACAGGGAACACTAACTATTACAGCTGTCTACAATGACTTGTTTATTGCCAGACTCCTCCTCCAATTAGTGTCTAATTAACCTTTGTGCCTGTCTGCAATCTGCTATGTATGTCAGTTATGCTGCCCTCTTCTGTAAATATGTTTTTGTTTTTATAAGTTTAAATAATAAAATTTCAGTGTGATGTACTATGGTAGTTTCCTTGTGTTTGCAAAGGACTTGCCTTTACATTTAAGTTGGACATCTCTGCTTCCTTTATTGAGATGCAAAAATCCAATGGTTGGAGCCATAACAATGACTTGAATAATATCAATCGGGAGAACGGCTGCGTGATTTTCTGGTCATTGTTTATCATTCTGCTCCGAGAGGACATTCTGTGGTTATGGAATAAAATATCCGGGATTTTTTTTATTGTCCATTTGATAGTGACTGCTAAGGGCTGCATTAGAAATAAAGCACTTCGTTTAAAAGTATAAAGTATACAGGTTCATAGAAATACATTAGGGTTTTAGAACTCTGCATATGGTACGAGCATTCAAAATCGAAAACATTTGTATCTTAAGAGTAAGATCATGCGTTTGTTTATACTCGTCATATTTTTTTGAGCTTTTTGTTTTTTAGTTTTACTTATCCGTTTTTGCAGTTGAACTATTTGTTTCTTAATACAAACAGAACTTTACTCTGTTTTATTGCCGTGGAGCTTTGTGATACACTCACACACTTTGCACATTATTGTGAATTATGTTGCTAAGAAGCTCTGAGATATACTCCCCCACATTACCCATTACTGTGAGTTACTTATGTTGCTGGGGAGCTCTGTGATACACACTGCCCATTACTGTGCGGTATGTTGTTGGGGGAGCTCTGTGATACACACTGCCCATTACTGTGCGGTATGTTGTTGGGGGAGCTCTGTGATACACACTGCCCATTACTGTGAGGTATGATGTTGGGGGAGCTCTATGATGCACACTGCACATTACTGTAAGGTATGATGTTGGGGGAGCTCTGTGATACACACTGCCCATTACTGTGATGTATGTTGTTGGGGGAGCTCTGTGATACACACTGCCCATTACTGTGCGGTATGTTGTTGGGGGAGCTCTGTGATACACACTGCCCATTACTGTGAGGTATGATGTTGGGGGAGCTCTGTGATGCACACTACCCATTATTGTGAGGTATGATGTTGGGGGAGCTCTGTGATGCACACTACCCATTACTGTGAGGTATGATGTTGGGGAGCTCTGTGATGCACACTGCACATTACTGTGAGGTATGATGTTGGGGGAGCTCTGTGATGCACACTGCCCATTACTGTGAGGTATGATGTTGGGGGGCTCTGTGATACACACTGCCCATTACTGTGAGGTATGATGTTGGGGGGCTCTGTGATACACACTGCCCATTACTGTGAGGTATGATGTTGGGGAGCTCTGTGATGCACACTGCCCATTACTGTGAGGTATGATGTTGGGGAGCTCTGTGATACACACTGCCCATTACTGTGAGGTATGATGTTGGGGAGCTCTGTGATACACACTGCCCATTACTGTGAGGTATGATGTTGGGGAGCTCTGTGATGCACACTACCCATTACTGTGAGGTATGATGTTGGGGAGCTCTGTGATGCACACTGCACATTACTGTGAGGTATGATGTTGGGGGAGCTCTGTGATGCACACTGCCCATTACTGTGAGGTATGATGTTGGGGGGCTCTGTGATACACACTGCCCATTACTGTGAGGTATGATGTTGGGGAGCTCTGTGATGCACACTGCCCATTACTGTGAGGTATGATGTTGGGGAGCTCTGTGATACACACTGCCCATTACTGTGAGGTATGATGTTGGGGGAGCTCTGTTGTACACACTGCCCATTACTGCGAGGTATGATGTTGGGGAGCTCTGTGATACACACTGCCCATTACTGTGAGGTATGATGTTGGGGAGCTCTGTGATACACACTGCCCATTACTGTGAGGTATGATGTTGGGGGAGCTCTGTGATACACACTGCCCATTACTGCGAGGTATGATGTTGGGGGAGCTCTGTGATGCACACTGCCCATTACTGTGAGGTATGATGTTGGGGGGCTCTGTGATACACACTGCCCATTACTGTGAGGTATGATGTTGGGGAGCTCTGTGATGCACACTGCCCATTACTGTGAGGTATGATGTTGGGGGAGCTCTGTGATGCACACTGCTCATTACTGTGAGGTATGATGTTGGGGGAGCTTTGTGATGCACACTGCCCATTATTGTGAGGTATGATGTTGGGGGAGCTTTGTGATGCACACTGCCCATTATTGTGAGGTATGATGTTGGGGGAGCTCTGTGATGCACACTGCTCATTACTGTGAGGTATGATGTTGGGGGAGCTCTGTGATGCACACTGCTCATTACTGTGAGGTATGATGTTGGGGAGCTCTGTGATGCACACTGCCCATTACTGTGAGGTATGATGTTGGGGGGCTCTGTGATACACACTGCCCATTACTGTGAGGTATGATGTTGGGGGGGCTCTGTGATACACACTGCCCATTACTGTGAGGTATGATGTTGGGGGGCTCTGTGATACACACTGCCCATTACTGTGAGGTATGATGTTGGGGGGGCTCTGTGATACACACTGCCCATTACTGTGAGGTATGATGTTGGGGGAGCTCTGTGATGCACACTGCCCATTACTGTGAGGTATGATGTTGGGGGAGCTCTGTGATGCACACTGCTCATTACTGTGAGGTATGATGT
Organism: Pelobates fuscus; assembly: GCF_036172605.1. Taxonomy (NCBI): domain Eukaryota; kingdom Metazoa; phylum Chordata; class Amphibia; order Anura; family Pelobatidae; genus Pelobates; species Pelobates fuscus. The sequence continues at coordinate 154,420,484 of NC_086325.1, read as the reverse complement.
TAGAGGAGCTCTGTGATGCACACTGCCCATTATTGTGAGGTATGATGTTGGGGGGCTCTGTGATACACACTGCCCATTACTGTGAGGTATGATGTTGGGGAACTCTGTGATGCACACTGCCCATTACTGTGAGTTTTATTCTTGTGGAGCTCTGTGATACTCACATTGCAAATTACTGTGTTTTATTCTTGTGGAGCTCTGTGATGCAGTCCTGCATTGCACATTATTGTGAGCTTTATTACTGTGGCGTTCTCTGATACACACATACACTGCACATTGCTGTGAGTTTTATTCTTGCGGTGCTCTGTGATACGCTCACATTGCACATTGCTGTGAGTTTTATTCTTGCGGAGCTCTGTGATACGCTCACATTGCACATTGCTGTGAGTTTTATTCTTGTGGAGCTCTGTGATACGTTCACATTGCACATTGCTGTGAGTTTTATTGCTGTGTAGTTTTGCGACACACACCGAACATTATTGTGAGCTATTTTCCTGTGAAGCTCAGTGATACATTACTGTGAGTTTTGTAGCTGCCCCCGATCCATCTCCACCCAAAAAAAATGAGGACTTTTCCCAGGGTCGGGCAGATTATCTTTTTTTACAGGGTTCTGGACAAATCCAGGGATTTTCAGGTATGGAAACCATTAAGCTTCAAAATTATATGTGTGTTCATATGTTACAATATCTGTTATAATGCCAAGAGGGCTCAGAATTCTGACGATTTAGACGAAGAACCGAATGATAAAAGGATTTACTCATACTTACTAAAACAGAAGATTAAAAGACTTTGTCCTATGTATATTCTTCACCTAAACTTTACACTAGTCTTAGCAGCGTTCAACTGATCATATCATACACTGGGGCCTGATTCCCCCGTTTCGCTTTCAGATCTAGTTGTATCTAGGCCATAGGGTCTCTGAAAATGGCATTGATTAGCTCAGTTTCGGCATACTTCCTTCGGCTGGAAACCAGTACACAAATTTACATTTATCCATTTCCACTTAACAGGCCTCAAAACATAGTTCACAAATTGATGATTGCTTTTGCTAGAGCCGTCTGGCAGTTGTTTAAAGTCGGACAAAGATTTCCATCTCTGCTATGGGATGAAAGACCGGCATCAAAAGGCGTCCGAATCCTTTGTCTCTGAACCCTTGGCTCTGCCTGCAAAGCTTTTAGTGTTTATTTGCCGTGGGAGAGAGTTAGTTTTTTTTTTCCTTTACCATAAGGTCTTTAAAACCAATATGTATCAGATAGGCATGCATAATCAAAAGCATTAGAATTTCCCAAGGAAAACAAGAAAATATATTGTTTGTATTTATATGCTCCTGTTGGGTTACATTTCGTATGCATATCAAGGAAGTTCAGTGTGGGAACAAGTCTTGTTAGAAAGTTTCCAGCAGAGGTTTGTCCTAAATTGTTTTCCCATTAGCCCGAGACTTCTTTTTCTCTCATTGGACAACCCCAAAAAGCCCTATTATGTCACTCTTTTTTCAATAAACTGAGGATTAATTTGGGATCTTAAACACAGCAGTCTCGGTGGAACTTTAAAAGCAACTTTATTTATTTTTATTTTTTTTTGCAATTGCATTTCTTTTGCTCAACTTTACTGATAAAACCCGATCCATCAGCAGCAATGCTCAAAGGACGTAAACGACTCCAGTTATCAGGAACCCGGCAGACCGAAAAAATAAACTGTTCCATTTAGGGCCACAAATATTCTTATACAAGTAAAATTGTACCTGTGATTTGTCTTGTGAATGTGTCGTCTAACCAACCTGCTCACAGTAGGTTTGGGTGTAAGGGAGTTTTAAGAATGTCTGTACGATGTATTTGTCATCCAACACATAATTAGGCTAAGAAAAGCCCTGACGCACAGCACATTTCTTCAATCACCGACTGCCTTTCCATGTTTACGGTGTCCAATTTGGTGACTAGGTCTGATCAATACTCAGTCTTTGACGTTGTCCAGGAGAGGTTTTGTCCCGGAATATAAACATTGCAGTTTCAGTTCCATGTTTTGTATTAATTCCAATTGGAGGGTGCTGGGCATGCAATTAGCTTAAAGATTGTATTGGATTTAGGTTGTGATAGTTACCCAGCAATCTAGATTTGAAAAAAAGACGTAAGTTCATAGAGTTCAACCTTTAAAACTCATCGGTTTGTCTTGTTGGTGCTGAAGAAGGCAAAAAACCAACTTGAAGTCATAGCCAAATGATGCTACAAAAAGGGGCAAAAAAATATCCCTATTGATTCCATAATGGCAATCTGATTTGTCCCTGGATGAACAACACACAAATATACGAAGTATAGTATTTAATATTTTGATTAATAATAATTTGATAAGACAACCTCTTTGTCTAAAGACTTTTGCATCTTTATTGTACTTACTGTAAAGAATCCTTCCCTTTGCTTTATGTGAAAATACATTTCTTCCAGTCTTAATGGGTGATCTCTTGTCCGTTGTATATTTCTACTATTGAACTGGTCAGGGCATAAAATTAAATATAGAAATCCCCACCCCCTTTCCTGCAAATGGGCGCCTCCAGCTTAGCTCCCTGTCAATGCCAGTTATAAGCTGTGTCCTTTGCACCTGGCGATCAGCATAGAAAAAGCAAAATGAAACATTGTCTTTCTCCTCTCCATTTGCAGTTTGCTGTTTTTTTGTTGTTGTTGTCTGAACTGAATTATGATGTTATTTTTTAAATATTTAATATACATTTAAAAAAACAAAAAAATATGAAAAAAGGCGAACATGAGTTCTACGTAATTTTCTTTCTAGTTTGTTCGATGGTATAATTTAAGGGAAGAGACAATTCCCCTTTAAGCTAGTGTTTGTGGGAATGGTCTTATTTCATCTCCTTTCCATAGTAACTTTATATGGGGTACTTTGTGCTACCAGTCAGGTAGTAATATAGAGAGGATCAATGCTTGTATTTTCTCCTTGGAGATCGAATGGACACTGTAGTGGAATAGGTCTAGTTGCCAAGTCCTCCTGTGTCCAATACAATCGTATTTTCATTCATTGATCATTTAGCTAAAGTACACATTATCACCGGAACAACAAAATAATATAGACAAATGAATTACTCAACAAATGCACAAGTATACTGCAACCAAAATGTCAGATATGAACAGATTTACAACCGAAATGTCAGATATAAACATATTTTTTTATTTTTTTTTATTAATTTTTTTTAATGAATCACAGGTAAGCACGGGTGACTATATCGAAGAGAGTATTTTTTTTTGTTGTTGTTGTTTTTTAACTCTCATTTCTGTTCTCATCTGAGAACATCTGTCCCCGCAACCGATATTAAAAACCACAAGAGAAGATATTTTGTGCATTGTTCTTTGTGCGTCCTGTCCTTCCAGTGTTCTCATCTAAAATCTGCCTTCTGCAACAGCAAAAAGCTAATTGGATTTTAATGTCTTTTTTTTTCTGCAAGGAATTTTTACCAGTAAGTTCATTCGTGCTCTGTTATTGAAATTAATAAAAATCCATTTGGTAGAAAAGAAGAGAAAAAAAATAATACGGTAATCCCGATTTGTCCTTGGCCTGAGGACTTTTAAAATGTTTTCATTTTTGTTTTAAAAATGTCTCTGCGTGTTTCTAACACTGTAAACGTTGTTTTTCATAGCAGCTGTTGCAGCTCCCAAACTTTGTAGATTTTAAATATGGCAGGAAATGAAGTTATATTCCAGTAAACGTTGCAGAGTGATCTGGCAGCTGCCGTTGACCGAGAGTCACCTGTTTGATTGAAAGGTAAAGATATTCTTTGCCAGCCCTCTTCCTGCAAGCTGAAATAAATCACAATCACATACGCTGTCATAAATCATTTTATTGAGATGAAGGCCTTATGAAGAATACAATGCAATTCATTTATCATCCAGCTGTGAATTGCGTTGGCAGGCGGGTATACAAGGCCAAGCTGACTGCTATCGTACATGTTTTTGTGTATCTCCATTTAAGAAAGATGTGGGTGTAATTGAATGTTCTACAGGAGACCATAATTTAGCGGTATTCGCGGTGTAACCCTATGTCTGCTATAGAGAAAACCAACACGGATTGTAGATAATGTTAGTCCAGCCTTGAAAGTGTACTAAAGCCATCGCTAAAATAGAGGACAGAGTTTCATCTGAATCCTTTGATTCCTAGGCAACCTAATGCGTGTTAGAAAGATTACTTCTTCAACACTCGCTCTGTCTCTCAAAGTCCCTGCTTATATCTTTTTGTGACTGATTTAACTGTGTTTTTTTGTTTCCAAATTGCATATAAATAGATGCTATTATATGCAAAACAAATCACACATTTGAAACTTGTAAGATATGTACCGGTAAATGATAATGCCATAAACTTTTTCTATTTTTATTATTGCTAATTAAAATAAAGTAAAACAAAGGGCCAGTACAAATTGTGATTAGTGTTTGTCATGGGTATTCATGTGGACAATTTGGAACAATACGCATTAAAACTATAGATGGTAGACTGATGAGTCTTAAGTGCATAGTACTGTTTTTGCCAACACTTACCCCCAACATCGTAAAATCACCCTAGAATCGTGCTTGTCCCGTTGAAATCCGGATAGTTTGGAGGCATGTGATTCCATACCTTAATATTCTATTTGCTACATGTTTGTATTGGTAACCTTTGTAAAGCCCTCTATAGAATTGTTAAAAGGGACACTATAGTCACCAGAACAACCACAGCTTATTATATTTGTTCTGATGAGTATAATCATTCCCTACAGGCTTTTTGCTGTAAACACTGTCTTTTCAGAGAAAATGCAGTGCTTACATTACAGCCTAGTGATAACTTCACTGGCCACTCCTCAGATGGCTGCTAAAGGTGCTTCCTGGGGCAGTGCTGCGCAGTGTGACTGACATTCAGTCTCTCCACCCTCTGCATGGAGACACTGCACTTTCATCATAGAGATGCATTGATTCAAATCATTTCTATGAGAAGATGCTGATTGGCCAGAGATGTGTTTGGCTTGTGCTCGGTCTGCCTTCTTGACAAGCTCAGCCAATCCAATGCTTTGCTATGGGAAAACGTTGTGATTGGCTCAGATTCCCACTACTGACGATGTCAGCCAAGAAGGCAGATCAGAGGCAGAGCCAGCAGCAGCATACTGAAATAAAGGTAAGATTTTGTTATATTTAGGAGGGGAGGTGGGGGGGGGGGAGGGAGCAGTGGGACTAGATAGTGATTTTAACACTATAGGGTCGGGAATACATGTTTTTTTTAAAAGACAGAGGATATAAGAAAAGTGAGTACAGGCAAAAATGCAATAGCTTGCCCTTTGCTTAGTGCCTGCTCAAATCTCAAACAGGTTTTGAGAGGTTTTGATTTCAGACAAAAGGCAGCCCAGATCCGAAATGCAGCCACGTTCCCTCTACGTAAGAGATACAGCAACAACAGAGCATCGTTTCATCCTTCACAGGACCTCACTGGATCTTCACTGGTCGGTGAAATATACAGAGATACACCTCTAGGCACAGCGAGCAAGATGTACATGTCTGAGTTACATTTTTAACGTAGGAAGGCAGATACAATTGAGCAAACAATTTCATTATTTTAAAACAAAGAAGATATAAGAACACCGAGAGAAAAAACAAACCGCTTATCCTTGTGTTAGTCCCTGCTCAGATCTCAAATAAGTTATTTAAAGTAAAAATTTATTTATTCAAATAAATTTTTTAAAATCTTTTGAGTCTACTAAAATGTTTTTCTTCTCCCTGCCTTTTAAAGTCGTTTGCAGTAAAACAAAAGAAAATGTAACTGTGTATTAAACATAGCCCTTAGATGTAATGCATTCTGTGGCTTGAGGAATATAAAAATGTTTCTCACGGCCCAAGATATATGTTTTAGTAATATACGAAGAAAATCGCATGCAACAAACCTTATTTAAAGTCGGGTTGCAGTTTGTACTTTTACATAAGCTTTAGATGTCTTCATACCTATAAAATATTAACAATACAATGTATTTTCTTACAAAAAAAGTGCTTGATCACGCAGTGCGTCCTCCTCTTCGGTAATGCAAACAATGCTTTTTAAGTATAAATAATAAAGTTAACTCAAGGCGAGGATAGCAGTCTGTCCGTAGGTTTTTTGCTAAAAGATAAGTAAATTATCATGTTTACTTAAATATTTACAAGCTACGATGGATTCTCCATTGGATTTTTATTCTGTAATGAGACGCAATTACATGCACATGGTCCAGAACAAATCATGCACATGCGCATGGTCCAGAGCCACAAATCCGTTCCTACTGATTTAAATATAGGATGCCCAGGAAGCAGCACTCTATATATGGTCCAGGAAGTGTCTGAGCTAATCCGTAGATTTGTTATATCCAATTTTAGTTCAGTGAAAACAACATTTGTTTGTTACGAACTACCACTTTAAAAAAAAAAAAAATTATAATTTATATTTTTCTTTCATTAAACATAACAGAATGTCAACCAGTATTAAGTAGATTTGATATGTTGTGTGGCTGATGGGAAGTAGGGATGGTGAAATGGGATACACGGGACCAGTAAAGGCCCAGAGATAAACAGAAGTAGTTTTGTAGTTTTCTTTCAAGTCAAGGATCGGTACCGAATAATTGCACCTGCTTTATTTTCCCCTTTGGCTCCATAACTGAGCACCTTCTAAATTCTGAATTCAATGGTGCATATAATTAGGTCACAAGAATGCCACAGGGTTCCGCTCTCACAATGAGGAGGTGAACTACCTTGTAACATCGTAAACCTGCCTTCAGCGTTTTATAACCTTTTATTTGTGCATGCTTCGTTAAGCATGAAAGTCAGAGACATTTTAAAAGGAGGGGTGGTTAACATTTAAGTCCTGGAAAGGTTTCTGAGCTCCATCATACGTAGCGGATCAGTGATTCCTGATCAGTGGATTTTCTGCAGTTTTGGAATGAATATCCCGTAGATTTCAGACAGTCTTGGAGATCGTCTGATGAAATTTAGAAACGGTCATTACGTTTCTGGGCACAATTGCCGTACTCATTCATTGCCTTGAGAACTCTTTATCATTATCTCTAAAGTAAATCCCACAACATCAAGTCCTGATCATCATTTAGGTTCCCACCTTAGAAAGTGGCAAACTGTTGTAGCTCTGTTGATAAACACAAACATTGGCTTATCAGTCAACCAGGAAGTTCTCACACTCCCCTAAAAGAGGGAATAACTGAGCTCCAGAACCTAGAGTATCAACCAACTTTAGACAAATTCTGGACCTTCCTTTTATAATTAAGGTCATCATTGATAAACTCCACAAATACCTGGAATACAAGAGCATCTTCATCTTGGAGTGTACTTTAAAAGATGAAGAAGAACAAGGGGGCAAAGGTTGGAAGGAAGAGTGAGGGAAGAGCAAAACTCGACACCACTACCCTTCGCATCACATGACCTGGGGCGTGGGATAAATGTAATCTACCATAAGATAGGGATGCAGGGGTAGCTGTTTCAGTCAGTGCCAGGGGTTTAAGGAGCGGGAGATGGGGAGATTGTGAAAGGCAGTAGATGTTAGAGTGAGCGTGCATTCCAGAGGGCACAGCGAAAGGAATGGAATAAAGTTGAGTAACAGGCCATATATAGGAGATTTTTGGTTGTTCTGGTGGAGTTGTGTGTAGGGATCAGGGGGTCCAGGATTAGAAGACACATCCCCAGCTGCTAAAAGCAAAAGGATGGCCAGAGAAAGAAGGTGGGAATGAGACTTAAATGTGTGTCTTGGATATTGGGTTTTAGAGGGAGGAGAGGACAAGCAGATGTGTGAAAAGATGGCATGGGCTGAAACAAGTGGTAAAGGAAGTATAGAAATGGCAATGCAGATTGAGTTACTTGGGCGGAAGAAAAGGTGTACTTTTTGAAAAAGAGGAAAAAATAAAAAGTGAAAAGATTAAGAATGAGAACATTGGAATAAGCAGCTTTATAAAGAATAGGGAAGGAGGTTTTAGGTATTGTAGCGTTGTGTCAGCAAAGCAGGAATAGTTGAGAAAGATAGGGAGTAATCAATGTGGGAGATTGCAAGAGTGCCTTCTGCAGAAGGAAGCTAGCAGCTAATGACCATAATTGAGTAATTAAAGGAGTCAATATATTAAAACAGGACCCTGGGGAGGGTGTGTTGTTACCAGGTTTGTGTGCAAGAGACTGAGACTGAGGCTGTAAACGAGATGAGAATAAATGGTGAAATCTGTGCAATTTGGGAAGGGGCAAGCCCTGGGAATTAGTGGTCCATAGAGTTGACAAGGATCAGATACCAGGGATGAAATATTCTATAAGCTGTAAAATAGCAATTGGCAAAAAGAGAATACAGTAGATAAAGGCAGGGTGATGAATAGATGGAGTAATCCAGGTGTAACTCTGCATTCTTAGAACACTCTGGACCATGAGATGATCTTCAAACGTATGAAGGAAATTGTAGACCATGGTGGACAAGCATTAAAGTGATCACCTCCACTTGCTCCATCGTCCCTTCTGTTAATTTGTTCTTGGAATGCTCTCACTGGCTCCCAAATTTCCTTGGCCAAATTCCTTTAAAAAATATACAATTTTTATAACTTTGTATTTTCCGTTAGATCTCTGGTATGTACTGCACTTACCACTAAGAGTTACTTACTGATGATGAATGCTCCCTATTTACTAAGCGCATCAGAAGAACTTAACCCAGTGGTCAACCACCTGTCCGTTCTTGCTTTTATTCTTCTAAAACCACATTAATTCATTCTTTAGTTCAGACATTTTAGAGTTGCCAAATGTCACTAAGTACCATTGCCTACATTTAAAGGGCCCAATTCTTTAAGTACTTGCGATGGTAATTATTTTATCTCCTCTGAAGATTCCAGCACAAAGCAAATGTCAAACGGTGGCTCACTCTCTTTTTATCTTCGTTTTTAGCAAATGAATTATGCATGATGGGAAGCTGTGTTCTAATTAGAAAGTAACGTTTTAAGTCTTTATATTTATTTATATATGAGTATTTTACTAATTTTCCAATGTATAAACTGCTGCTTTGGATTTAAATATACACTGCTTGGTCCAGTCTTGTAATCTCTCGAGTGCAAATATGCCGAACACCGTTCTCCTGTTAAATACTAAACGACAAATGCGGTCACTGGCTGTGTGCACACCTGTCCACCTGCATATGCCACCAGCTATTGTTGGATATCAGACGGACACCTAATGAGCCTTTTGCATCTATTGATTTATACATTAAAGGAACACTCCACTGCTAAAAAAAATCCAAAACATAACAGAAAAATCACATTAGTAGATATACTCCCAATGAAAATGTGCATGCGCTTAATTATGGATTTTTTTTCATTGCCCAAGATATCTAAAAACAGCTTGCAAAATCTGCAGATCTCTTGTCTGCCGCCTTTGCAAGCCCTCCCCTTCTAACCACACCCAGACTCTCTGTGGCTGTCCAATCACAGATATCCCAAAGCAGCTCAGTGAAAAGTCTTTGCAGGGCAGGTTCTCTGTGCAATTGCCGCCTCTTGAGTTTATCTCCACTGAGCAAAACAAACCAGGAAGTAATAGAACTGGTTGTCCGATTGACAGCCAGTGGGGTGTAACAGATTTTCTATTGAAATCTGGACTTTTTCTAAAATTTAAATAGATGACACATCCATCACACATACAGCACTTCAGCAAACGAAAATGCTTTGTAGGCTTGGAGTGTCCCTTTAACTAGCAATTATATCAGCACACTTTGTAGATTAAATCAGTATGCCAACAGGAAAAAAATTACTGTCCTACATTTTTGTTAATATATATAATTTTTAGTTTAATTTATTTAAAAAACAAACAAAAATATTGGTCCCAAAGCTTGATTTTCTAGGTAATTGTTTCCTATCTGTTGGAAATTAGCAAACCATATGTCACCAGACTTGAAAACCAGTTACCTTCTGTCACTGATTTCCTTCCTTAGGGAGCTCTATTTTTTATTTTATTTATTCCTTTAATTTCCTTTATCCCTCCATGTGAATCTCAGAGCCCAGGTGCTTCCATGTCTCGGGCTACTGATCTCTGTCCAAATGCTGATGTAAAAAGACAACTGTACAGCATCATTATTTCCTCGAAAAATGTAAAGTGGGTTTATCATCAAAAGCTTGTTCTACCATATTTATTTTTAAATAGCCTTACTCAGCTCACTGCTATTCTTCTGCCTCTCCGACCGACATATAGTCCTCGGATAAAATATGGCTGGGCTTGAGGATCTCATCAGCTAATACGTAATAAATCTCTCTACAGTCTTGGTTTTACTGCCCCGACAAACCATTGCTGGCGCCATTAACACAAACTTAAATTTAATCAGTGAAGAATGCCCTATTGTATTTTTTTTCGTTTTATTGATTTCCCGATGTTAGTCACATTCAATCAGATGCATTAATAGTATGTCCCGGATATGTGTAAAGGGGCAGTATATATGGTTATTCTTATTGAAGGTAATATATTTTCTGATGTATATATCATTGTCTGTTCAGTATCTTTGGAGTACAACTACCAAAATTATTAGAAAACTCTGGGACCAAGCTTGGATATCCTTTTAAATACACTCATCCCCCCCCCCCCCCCTTTAACAACCAGTGAAGGAATAGGTCTGACATAATAGAACAGTCTCTAAATATCTTATATCATATCTTAACAGCAGGGGTAGGCAACCTTCAGCACTCCAGATGTTATGGACTACATCCCATTAATGCTTTTACACCCATAATGCTGGCGAAGCATCATGGGAGGTGTAGTCCAAAACATCTGGAGTGCCGAAGGTTGCCTATGCCCGGCTTAGATGATTTACAGACATGAATGAGGTGTAAACTCCAAATACAGACATCCGTTGTTCGTGTTTACATTTGGCTAGAAACACTCCTCGATGGGCTGTCTAACTGACTGCCTCTAAAGTCTTCACCTTTGACCTCGTCACAGGAATGCTGATGACGAACGCAACTACTGCCTCGTCTTATAGAGTGGAGTGCAGCTTGTTGGTGTACATGCGCTGTAGATCCCGAGTGTTTTTCCGCGAGAAGAACTAGATTGCACAGAGATCCTCATAACTGATTATCTCTACGTAAGTGGGTTGGGCTGCAAAAAAGACTCTCAGCGCAAGTTTACAGTAAAAAAAAAAAAAGTATGGCTTTTTTTTTTTTTAAACACCACAAACAGGTTCCATGAATCTATTCTACACTAAAAAAGGAACCCTTTTAACATTAAAAAGATCTATTTTTAACGTTAGTGTTTTTTAAGGGGTCAAATAAATGAAATGAAACAATAAAAATCACTGCTACTTTGTTTTGCAATGCAATTATTAGCTTGAAGCCTCGGGGCGTTTTGGTAGCAGTTGTACCTGGAAATGAGGACACACACCGCAATCCTTGTTAGAGAGAAAAAGCTGTCTCTGCAGTAAATCCATGACTAATCTCTCAGCCGTATATAACGTGAACAAGTTTGGCCCTCACGGGCATCCAGACTGTGTATAACTTTTTTATTTTATTTTACTTTTTTTGGTAATTTATATTTATAAACAACAATTTAAAAATGGTGCTGTGTATCAAGTTAATACCATCTTTTTGGTTTAATCTATTAAGTATACTCCTAGTCGCCTTGGCAGCAGAGATTCCTAGAGACATGTTCAATAAAATGAAAGGTTGTAAATTAGATAAAGGGATTCTGTCTGCGTGCTAACAGTATTGGAATAATATTTAGTGCCATCATATTTAGATGTATATTTTTTTTCCTCTTGATCTACAGATTTCTAATGTTTGATAAATAAAATGAAAATAAATATATATTTGGAACCCTTTCAAAAGAACCTAAACAGTTTATTTTTCTTAGTTTTGTAATATAACAAATGTTACATTTATTTAAATAATACGTCATTTTTCCTTTTTAAAATCCAATGCTTTATATTTAGACTTTCACTTTATTTATTTTTATTTATTTAAGCCGGTATGGGCACTTGACATGGCAGGTATGTTATGAAAGGAACTGCTTAACCCGTAGTCCATTATGGATTAAGCTGTAGAGAGGCGCATGTTTGGAGCTGGTGTATTTTTTCTGACCCTTTCATCACTTTTAACAAAACCAAAGACCATAGTTAGAGACAAGGACTGCAGCACAGACTTCTGGGAGATCTACATTCTATTCACGTCATTCAGTGTCAGATCCTGCTTTGGCTTTACAAAATCGAGCGTAGACCGACAGCTGTACCTCCCAAGAGCTTTAATCTCTGCCCCAGGCTGTTCTTTACTGGCCTTGCAAGCCTAACAGGTGATCTCGCGTGAGGTCAGAATTATGGAAATGTGCGTAGCCTAGGGATTATTCCACATCATGCACCATGGTAGACATTAGCCATGTCCTAGGTACATTCATTAAAGTATTTTTTCTCTCTTTAATCCTACAGTATGAATTTAAAGCAAAGAATATAAAGAAGAAGAAAGTCAGCATCGCTGTGTCAGTGGATGGCGTCAAAGTCGTGGTGAGAAAAAAACAAAAGGTATGAAAAGTCTCAGTTTTTGCACGTTTTTGAAGTGCCCCCTTATGTGCAAATGGGATCAGTACCACGTTTAAAAGTATAACATTATCTGTTCATGATATTGATCAAATACTAATGAGTGTGTGTGTGTGTGCTTATAAGCCTGGGAGTCTGAGGGTTCTGCACAGTATCTTAGCTGTTCCTATAACTGGACTTTTCTGGACAGAGATCTCCAAAGTTCCACCTGGAATCTTCTGAATTCATACTCCAAGCTTGGTAGTATTAGTATTCATGTTATTGTCACTGGGTATTGCCACATCCACCACATCTTAAGTGTCTCGTGTAAACCACAATTCTGGTTTGTTGGCCAGTATTTGATTGTCTGTCTGGAAGTCCAACAGGTTCTTTGCCCAGTCATTCTCAACCAGAGGCGGCTCTAGACTTTATGAGGCCTTAGGCGAAACGCAAACATGAGGCCCCACTAACAAAAAAGTGTCACATATACACATTGATGCACTGTCTACCTGTGTATGTGCCTGAGAGTGTGTCTGACAGAGAGTATCCTTGTGTGTCTGAATGTATGTCTCTGTGAGCATGTTGGCGTTTTTGTCTGAGACCCTATGTGTATGGGGTAGCTGCTTGAAGTGTGTTGTGTGTATAGGGGGGGGGTGATGGTGAGAGGGAGAAGGGTTGCGATGGTGAGAGGGAGAAGGGTTGCGATGGTGAGAGGGAGAAGGGTTGCGATGGTGAGAGGGAGAAGGGGTGCGATGGTGAGAGGGAGAAGGGGTGCGATGGTGAGAGGGAGAAGGGGTGCGATGGTGAGAGGGAGAAGGGGTGAGAGGGAGCGGGGCTGCGATGGTGAGAGGGAGCGGGGGTGCGATGGTGAGAGGGAGCGGGGGGTGATGGTAATGTGAGAGGGGGTAATGTGAGAGTGAGGGGGGGTAATGTGAGAGTGAGGGGGGGTAATGTGAGAGTGAGGGGGGGTAATGTGAGAGTGAGGGGGGTAAAGTGAGAGTGAGGGGGGTAAAGTGAGAGTGAGGAGGGTAAAGTGAGAGTGAGGAGGGTAAAGTGAGAGTGAGGGGGTAAAGTGAGAGTGAGGGGGTAAAGTGAGAGTGAGAGGGGGTAATGTGAGAGGGGGTAATGTGAGAGGGGGTAATGTGAGAGGGGGTAATGTGAGAGGGGGTAATGTGAGAGGGGGTAATGTGAGAGTGAGAGGGGGTAATGTGAGAGGGGGTAATGTGAGAGGGGGTGATGTGAGAAGGAGGGGGTGATGGTGAGTGGGGTGAGGCTGAGGGTGGTGACGGAGGGTTATGCTGAGGGTGGTGGGGGGTGATGCTGAGGGTGGTGATGCTGAGGGTGGCGGGGGGGTGATGCTGAGGGTGGCGGGGGGCTGATGCTGAGGGTGGCGGGGGGGTGATGCTAGGGTGGCGGGGGGAGTGATGCTGAGGGTGGCGGGGGGAGTGATGCTGAGGGTGGCGGTGATGCTGAGGGTGGTGAGGCTCAGGGTGGTGGGGGGTGATGGTGAGGGTAGGGGGGTGAGGCTGAGGGTGGTGGGGGGTGATGGTGAGGGTGGGGTGGTGAGGCTGAGGGTGGTGGGGGGTGATGGTGAGGGTGGTGATGGTGAGGGGTGATGGGGTGGTGAGGCTGTGGGGGGTGAGGGTGAGGCTGGGGGTGGTGATGGTGGTGGGGGGTGATGGTGAGGGTGGTGGGGGGTGATGGTGAGGGTGGTGGGGGCTGATGGTGAGGGTGGTGGGGGGTGAGGCTGAGGGTGGTGGGGGTTGAGGCTGAGGGTGGTGGGGGTTGAGGCTGAGGGTGGTGGGGGTTGAGGCTGAGGGTGGTGGGGTGTGAGGCTGAGAGTGGTGGAGGGTGATGCTGAGGGTGGTGGGGGGGATGGTGAGGATGGGGGGGGTGAGGGTGGGGGGGTAAGGCTGAGGGTGGGGGGGTAAGGCTGAGGGTGGTGGGGGGTGATGGTGAGGGTGGGGGGGTGAGGGTGGGGGGGTGAGGGTTGGGGGGGTGAGGCTGAGGGTTGGGGGGGTGAGGCTGAGGGTGGTGGGGGTGAGGCTGAGGGTGGTAGGGGGTGATGGTGAGGGTGGGGGGGTGAGGCTGAGGGTGGTGGGGGGTGATGGTGAGGGTGGTGGGGGGTGATGGTGAGGGTGGGGGGGTGAGGCTGAGGGTGGTGGGGGGTGAGGCTGAGGGTGGTGGGGGGTGATGGTGAGGGTGGTGGGGGGTGATGGTGAGGGTGGGGGGGTGAGGCTGAGGGTGGTGGGGGTGATGGTGAGTGAGGCTGAGGGTGGTGATGGTGAGGGGGGTGAGGCTGAGGGTGGTGGGGGGTGATGGTGAGGGTGGGGGGTGATGGTGAGGGTGGGGGGTGAGGGTGAGGGTGGGGGGTGAGGCTGAGGGTGGTGGGGGGGTGAGGCTGAGGGTGGTGGGGGTGAGGCTGAGGGTGGTGGGGGTGATGGTAAGGGTGGGGGGGTGAGGCTGAGGGTGGTGGGGGGTGATGGTGAGTGGGGGTGAGGGTGGGGGGGTGAGGCTGAGGGTGGTGGGGGTGATGGTGAGGGTAGGGGGTGGTTTTGGCTGAGGGTGGTGGGGGGTGATGGTGAGGGTGGTGGGGGTGAGGCTGAGGGTGGTGGGGGGCTGATGGTGAGTGAGTCTGAGGGTGATGGTTGGTGATGGGGTGGTGAGGCTGTGGGGGGTACGGCTGGGGGTGGTGATGGTGGTGGGGGGTGATGGGGAGGGAGAGCCTACCTTTCCCTGGTGGTCCAGTGGGCTCCCTGGTGGTCCGGTGGCCATTACTTCCGGTCTGCAGCTCCGCAGAGCTGCAGACCGTGTAATCTCGCGAGATTTCAGAGCGTTGCCGTGGTAACCCGCGGCAACGCTCTGATTGGCCAATTCTCGCGAGTCACATGGTCTGCAGCTCTGCGCACTGCGGAGCTGCAGACCAGTGTCTGCGGTGGCCGGCCTGGCAGCCAGGAGGGGCCTCGCACCCGGCGGCATACCGGGCAAGCCGCCGGGCCCCCTCCTGGTGTCAGGTCCTCGGTCACTGACCGAGGACCTGACACACTCTGCCCACAGGCGGTTTAGGCGGCCGCGAGGCCCCAGCCAGCGCGAGGCCTTAGGCGGCCGCCTTAACCGCCTAATTAGAGAGCCGCCTCTGTTCTCAACTACCAATGGTGGTATCTCCTATCTGGACTTATGCAGGTGCAGCCTATATTCGGTACACAATCCCAGTAACCTCGTTGTGCCTCACAATGTATGCTGTCCATGATGACATCTTGCACCCAGCTACTATGTGCTGGATTGCAGCTGAGACCTCTTTGTCCTGTCTGGTGTATTAGACCCCTGCTTGTATTGATCTAGTGCTGAGTTCCTGTTCCTGTGCTGCTCGGTGCTGTCTTTAAGTCCTGCTTTTTCCAATCAGTGGTAGCATTTCATAATGTGAGCCACATCCACTACCTGCCGGTGGTACGTCCCACGGAGAGAGTTGTCTTCCTGTGGAACCTTGCTGCCAGAATTTAAAACGTATTAATTAAACAGTGACCTTGTGTCAATAAGTAATTAAACTAGTGTGAGAGGTGCAATAACTGCTAAGAGTCATACAACAAAGGATTCAGGGTAATAAGAGTGTGGTGGGTTTCTGGTTCCCTCGTTGACAGTGCATTGCACGCATTTCTGATATCCAAAGGGTTAATACTTCCTAAACACTCTCTGAAGACTGCTGTGAATGGATCAGTCTCTAAGATATGATTCCTGTCTTCGGATCATTCATTATAATTACTGTTTTTATGTTGCCAGATTATGCACAACGGTGATTCATGCTCACTTAAAGGGGAACGCTGGGTAACATACGACAGGAGCATTTTATGATGGTTGCATTTACAATATCTGATAGAGCGTGTTAACCGTAATGAAATGAAAACACTATTTTAAGCAGGTTGGAATGTCTCCATTTTTTTCTCGCATGCCGTTCAAAGTACATTCTGAAGAGCATACAGCTGGGAAACGGCAAGAAGTGCAACGGGAAAGGCTTCCTCCAGATCCCATGACTTAATTGTGTAAACAACTCAGACATGAATTTTAAGAAAGCAACAAAGCTTTATCTAGTCTTTATTTTGCACACTCCTTTAGGAACACAAAAGGTTTGATGTGTCTGAATGTATGACAGTAATGTGTCTTTTTAAATTGTAATAAATCTGTTTACAAATTAGTCTGTGTCGTTAAAGAATTAGTCTATGCTCCACAACCACTACAGTGCTCTGTGGTGGTGGGAATGCAGTATGTGTTCTGACACATTTTTATCATGGCCAGCATTACATTTTTCAACAATCTGAGCTACAGTAACTCTTCTGTGATTTTTACTAACCACTGCATACCGGGAACATCCCACAAGACTTGCCATTTTGGAGATGCTCTGACCCAGTCATCTAGCCATCACTATTTGGCCATTGTCTAAGACACTCAGATGTTTTGCTTGCTCATTTTAAATGCTTCCAAAAAATGAAATTCAAGAACGGATTGTTCACTTGCTGCCTAATATAACCCATTCCATGTGGAGGCAAGGATTCGGACAGGAATTCTCCCCTTATATATGACCCGGTGTGAATGGAACCACGTTTGTTAAGTCCCAGGAATGTAAGGACACCGGTCGTGGTGATGGTGACTTTGGATCCGCTGTAAGCCAAAATCATAGTGACAAAAGCAAAGTCACATTGAGCACTGTAACGAACTCTAGTATAACAGCTACCCGTTCGTCTATTTCCTCCCGAACTGCCTGAGCCTGAGTGATCATCCATACGAATGACAGTCTCCCAAGTTGATTCTCTCAGTAAAGTAGACAGGTACCCAAACATCAGCTGAAACCCAAACATCAGCTGAAACTAGATGAAGGGGGTAACCGGCATGATTTTAATGGGTGCCACACTGGCTTTTATGCAAGTCCCCATGCAAGGGGCACTCCCTCGTTGACCTTGTGGGGGACAGGGACACAAAGCGTACAGATAATTGAGTCAGATTTTGTAATAACTTAATTATCTCCAGGCAGAGAATTTTTTTTTTTCCACAAAACGAAACGTACCCCAAAACACACAAAATCCCCATAAATGTAATATCCCCTGATCTGGGTGACCAACATATCCCACCCAGATCAGTTCAGGGGGTTTTGGAATTTTATGGAAATCCAATTTTAACCGAGCGCACACGAGGCTCCTGCCCAGAAACAGTTCCATGAGTTTAGGCTGTGCGGTCGGTCTATTTCGACAAGTCATAAAAATGAACATATGCATGAACTGCACCCCCTGGCTCATAGCAGCGATTGTTCCGTCTCTAGGTGAGTTTACAGGTGCCTTCACTGCTATCAGTCCATCTACTACGGCTTGTTCGTCACAGCAAGTGGTAAATACAGTACCCAGTAGGCTTCTAATGTAGTGAGGCAATTCTTCTGTGCCTATGTCTTCAGGTATCCCCCTAAATTTTACGTTCTTGCCTCGATGTCTGTTTTCCATTGTGTCCAGGATTGCCAGTAGTATTTGGCCCTTTTGAAGTTCTGCAATTAGGAAAACTATATCCAAGCATTGAGTAAAAAGGCCCATAGTGTCTTCTTCAACTGCTTTAACTCGCCCTTCAGTGGTACTTGTACCATGGCGATATCTGCCACAAAGGTTTGTTTTATGTTGCGCAGAAGCTCTTTTATATATCAAGATAATCATTATCTTACTAAATAACACAACTGATATTCACTAACTTGTGTGATTTGGGGAGTCCATTATCTTCATCTAATGAGGGGTTGTGTAGGCCCCCTACATCTGAAATATCATCTAGGTCATCCACCATTTGGTCTCGCAAGGAGGCCAAAAGTGTGTTGCCACGTGCTTTTAGTGGGTGATCTCCAGTTGCTTTCATAAGCCTAAGCAACAAGTCACTTATATCTTGCGATCCTGATATTTTAGGGAGTCCCAAGCTTTTACACTTCTTCACCAGGTTTATGAGGCCCTGCACTTCAGATTTGGTAGGAGTATTCCACAATTCCACGATTAAATAGATAGCAGGCTGTCTTGGAGCATGACAGAGACACATCTGGTCAGTTCTGCCGTGAGCTCTTCATAATTGACACTTAAATTAACCTGGTTACACCCGTTGGCTTTCAAGTAGGAAGCAGGTCCTGTTACTTTTTGGTTTGTTTAGCTCAGTGGAGCTAAACACAAGAGGCAGCAATTGCCCAGATCACCTGCCTTGCAAAGACTTCTCATTGAGCTGCATTGGGAAGTCTGTGATTGGACAGCCACAGAAAGTTTGGCCTGGGGAAGAAGGGTTTACAAAGGCAGCAGACAATAGAACTGTTTTTAGATTATTATTATCGCCATTTAAATAGCGCCAACAGATTCCGTAGCGCTTTACAATATTATGAGCGAGGGGATTTAACTATAAATAGGACAATTACAAGAAAACTTACAGGGACGATAGGTTGAAGAGCTTACAGTCTGTAGGAGGTGGGGTATAAAACACATTAGGACAGGAAATAGCAATCAAATCAGGTGGGAGTGAAGCAGAGCTGGAGGAGAGAGTAGAGTTCTGCCCTTTAGGAGAGAGCAAGAGACAGGTATGTGAGGTAGAGGTTACTCTGGGAGGCCATAAGCTTTCCTAAAGAGATGGGTTTTAAGGCACTTCTTAAATGATTGAAGACTAGGGGAGAGTCTGTTGGTGGTAAGCAGGCTATTCCATAGGAAGGAGGCCGCCCGCGAGAAGTCCTGCAAGCGTGCGTTGGCCGTACGGGTGCGAGTAGCAGACAGGAGAAGGTCACGGGCAGAGGGAAGAGACCGAGAAGGGACATAGCTGTGGATCTGTGAAGAGATATGAGGGGCTAGAATTGTTCAGTGCTTTAAAGGTATGGGTTAGCACTTTGAATTGACTCCTAAAGGATACAGGAAGCCAATGTAAGGACCGACAGAGGGGTAAGGTGTGAGAGGACCGAAAGGAGAGGAAAATCAGTCTGGCGGCAGCATTCATTAGACTGTAGCTGGGCAATACGGTTTTTGGGAAGACCAATTAGGAGAGGGTTACAATAATCCATGCAGGCAATTACTAGAGCATGGACAAGCTCCTTGGTAGCATCTTGCGGATGTGGGCTATGTTTTTAAGATAGAATCTACAGGATTTGGCAACATACTGGATGTGAGGCACAAAGGTGAGGCCTGAATCAAGTATGACGCCAAAAACAGCGCACTTGCAAGGATGGACTGATGTGGATACCACTAACTTGAAGGGAGAGCGAAAGAGGAGGATCAGTGTTAGGAGGAGGAAAGACCAGGAGCTCAGTTTTAGAGAGATTGAGTTTCAGAAAGCTGGAGGACATCCTGTCAGAGATGGAAGAAAGGCAAGCAGTGACACGTTGCAGGACGGCAGGGGAGAGGTCCGGGGAGGAGAGATATATCCGGGTGTCATCAGCGTACAGGTGGTAGTGGAATCCAAAAGAGGTAATAAGTTTGCCAAGAGAGGCAGTATAAAGAGAAAATAGAAGGGGACCAAATACAGAGCCTTGGGGGACTCCAACCAAGACAGGACAAGGGAAGGAGGTATCATTAGAAAAGGAGACACCGAATGAGATATACCCAAATGAAAAAATGGATAATTAAACGCATGCAAGTTTTTATTTGTGGTATATCTACCAAACAATGGAAACACGTTTATAACCGTGATTTGTATTTGGGCAGTGCAGTGTCCCTTTAACTATGCCTTTCGTGTTGGGTTAGTCATATTCACATCCAAAAATTGGCCTTTTTGCTTTTAATTTTAAAGCCTGTTGTTAACTCCCCAAACCGCACAGCTTCGTGAATATACGCTGATCCAATTAAAGATATTCTTATATAATCACGATCTGCAGGCATACATTGTGAAGAGATCAAAGCTGATCTCTAGTGATGAGCAGATGAAGACAGTGCTTTGAAGGTGAGAGGGAAAGACTTGTATGCAAACCTTTCATGAGTGATAGATTAAAGGCAGACCGTCTCCATTTAAAGAAAAAGCAGAACCATTTATGAAATTCCCACGCACATCCTCATATACTCATAGATCATTTATCATAGTGTTGTGTTAATTAGAGGTAGACTGCAGCCCTTTCAATTATAGCAATTACAGCTGTAATACCACAGCATGATTACCCTCCATCTAAACCGTGCTCTCTCATAACTCCCAAGTGTCCCAATTTAGGAGGGACAGTCCCTATTTTGGGCTCAAATTCCTTTGTCCCTCTTTTCACATTGTATAACAGAGCTAAACAGCAATACTACTCACAGTAATGACCCTATAGGCACACAGAATGCTCCATCTCCTTGAAGTTGTCCGGATGCACTGTCCCTGTCCCCTTAGCATTGCAATGTAAAACACTGCCGTTTCAGAGAAATTGTAATGTTTACGTTTTAGGGATAAGATATCTACCAGACAGCCACTAGAGGCGCTTCCTGGACTTTCATAGAGTTTGACTCCATGAAACGACACTGGACGTCCTCACGCTTTGCATGCGGACGTCCAGCGTCTTCTAAGACCCTACTAGAATCAGACACAGGCTTTTTAACCCTTTTACTTGCTGTGGAAGGATTGGGGCGAGGATAAAGAGGGTGAGAGGACCACTTTAGTAGGAATACATTGTTGTATTCCGAACGCTAAGATTTTCCTTAAAATCACAACCAATGTGTTTAGAACAAGAACGATGTATCTCATTTACACAGACTGATTTCTAAACTACTGTTTAGTTGCATAAATTGTCCGTTTGAAATGTTGTGAGGTCTGCTGTCCAATTCTGCCTGTACTACAACTCCCAGCATGCTTGGTCTTGCATTTATCTTGGAACTGATTGGTGTGTTTTGTTTTGTTTTTTTTTTACCCAGAGAAAGGCATGGACATGGGATGAAAGTAAGATGCTGGTGATGAACGACCCTGTATACAGGTAGGTCATCATAATATTTTGACTCAAACCTGGACAGTTTTGTCCTCCTGCTCTTTGGCCAGCTTCAACAGAAAACAGCACTTTTATAAATTGACCTGGTTACATGCCCTGTCTGTCAATCAAACAACCAACCCTGTTACTTTCTGGCTGTTTAGCTCAACGAATCTAAACTCAAAAGACTGGCAAGTCCCTAGACCTCCTGCCTCTTAAAGACTTTTCATTGAACTGCATTGGGAAGTCTGCGATTGGACAGCCACAGAAAGTCTGGGCGGGGTTAGAAGGGGAGGGCTTGCAAAGGCTGCAGACAAGAAATATTCAGTTTTTGCAAGCTCAAGCTGTATTTAGAGATACTTTCAATGGAAATAATGCATAATTAAATTATTGATGTTTTCTTTGGGGATATATCTAATAAATAGTGATTTTTATTTTTACTTATTTAGACATTGGAGTGCCCCTTTAACAGAAGAAAACACTGGACTAAAATAAAAAAAAATAAAACATTCCAAAAAGATATTAAATAGAAAAAAAGTATTTTATCGTCTTGTTTGGGGTTTATCGGTTGCTAGAAATCTCAATGGGATTGTTAAAGCTGACCGGGTAAAACATTTGTTATATGAATCCATTTTTGGTTTATTGTGTGGATTTGGGAGCTGACACACAAATCACACACTAACAGTGCATCCATTTATTTTCTTTATGCCAGGTGTATTTTTTACACACACAAAAACATTTATTGAGATAAAAAGGCAGCCGGGGGATGAATTAAAGTTGATAGGAAGATGCTAGGCTAGAAAATGCTTTCGGTTGTGAATAAATGAATTGGTGAGACAGTGTGTCATTTTAAATGCATTAAGACAGATGAGCGTAATGGCTTAAAACCTAGAGTATAATACTTGCTCACTCACCCATGTACTCTGAATGAGCTGAAAAACACCAAGAAAGATTAAAAAAAAAAAAAAAAACATAAAATTAAATCACACATGGCTTTATCAGAAGTCAATGATTGTGAATTTAAACACTTCAAACACAGTATATATGCAGTATGTTTGGTTTGCACAGTGTACATTAATCATCCGAGGTGTCTGTTGATTGATTAGTCCTGTCGTATTCCCCAACGGAGCGCCGATTCCTTCCCATAGATTGTAAACTGAAAGCAGAGATCACATCTTTTTGATGAATGGCGCTCATGTATGTAAAGCAATCTGATTGGTTGGCATGATCTTCGCCATGGCAGCAGCTGGGAGCAGTTTGTATCAATCTGAAACAAATTAGCAGGAACATTCCATTGGTTTCCATAGTGATTGCTCCACGTTTCGATTAGCAACGTTGCATACATCTCCCCCAAAAGCAAATAATTCTCAGTCGATCAATAGGGTACCATGGCTTTAGAATTCTTGGTATCTAGTTTGCTAAACGTCTAATGGAACTCTTCTAACTCCCCCTAAACATTTTTTTAATAATAATAATTTAAAAAAATATATTTTTATGCTGCGGTATCACCTTTTCCATCTCCAAACATCTACACGCATTTGTCTAAGTCCTTTGATTATATAATTTGGCTTGTCATAAAACGCACAAACAACCCACTGCTTTAATATGGGTTAATATTAGAATTAAATTTGGAGACGGTGGTTGGTTTCTCCGGCAAGGAAACGGAGAGGTAAGAGAGCGCAGAGCTGAACATATGTGGCAGATCGCATCTGGTACAGGGAAGGTTTTAGAACAAAGTGATTTATTTGCAATTTCTTTCCTGGTTTGATTTTTCGCTCTGTGAAAGAACCTCGCACGCTGACCTCCACGTTCAGCTATATGTCTTACTAGGCTCTAGATGTGCTTTGGTTTTTAAATAGGCTGGGGAATAGAAGTAAAGTCTTTCTCTGTGGCCCCAGACATCTCTTAGAACTGTAGCACTCCCCTCGGACCCTCCTTATCACTAGGCCGGCATTGTGAGTGTTTAATACATTAGGCATTGGGGTATTCAGAGTCACGTATCTTTCTAAATGAAAAGCGGAGACAGCATAGCACATTGCTCGTCTGCGCTGAGTAAACAAGTCTCGCATAAAGAGAGACCGTAATGCTGCCAGTTCCTTCATAACTAATTTGAAATGTTGTAAACCAGGCAGAGATAATTATTTTCTGAAATTTGAGAGCACAAAACAGATTTATGTCTTGGAGAGACAATCCAAGTTGCAGTGGTTATGGTGCCACTAGCCCCTGACGCTGTCCCAGGGTAAGATGTCAACACAGTAATGAACAGTTGGCTATACTGCAGGCACTCGACAGAACCAGGAAAGTTTCGGTCTCCACTGATATGCTAAAGCGGACCTTTCGCTGAGTGTGTTCTGGCACTATAACCAATACAGAACTCTGTAGTGGTTTTGGTGTTTTTCAGTATTTCATTAAAAGTTAAGTTTAGACGCTATAACTTTGTATGTTTGCAAAAGTTATAGTTCAGTGTACTCTTCACCCACTATTAATGCTGAATGTTTATTCATTATGATTATAACGGCAATGAAAACTGTCCCTGGAGGATAAATGACATAGCTGGCCAAAAGGACACCAAAACTGTGTCTCTTACTGTTATATAAATATATATATATATATAATTTAACAGAACAGCTCGTAAGCTGTGTAAACTTAACTTTCCCTGTTAAATTGTAACTTTTACGTTGAGCTTCCCAGTAATAAACAAGGAAAGTATGGTGTAACGTAAAGCGATAAAGATATTTTGGCCGCCACTTGGAATGTTCCTTGAATATCTATAAATATAAAAAATGATATGTAAGAAAATTAAAAATAATGGTCGGGCATTTGCATTAAATCACTGGCTGGCTCCATTGGTATTCAGAGCCAGCATAATTTCACACAAATCCAAAATAATGTAATATCCCAGCGCCTGACGTTCGTTTCTCGATTCCCAGCTTGGCCAAGAGCTATAATGAATGTTTAATTCTCATGTTCCCGTTCCAAGTAGCATTGAATATTCATGGTGCACACGCCATTTGGTTCTGATTTACTAGGGGGTAATTGCCAAGACATTTATTCTAAATCGATAATGTTTCTTTCCCCCGTTAGAATATTCTACGTCTCTCACGACTCTCAAGACTTAAAAATCTTCAGTTATATCGCTCGAGACGGTTCCAGTAATACCTTCAAATGCAACGTATTTAAGTCGAAAAAGAAGGTAGGTCTAACGTTCTAGGTCTGTCACAAAAATAATCATTTTCTCGTTATTCCGAGTATTAAGAGTTCTGGGTTATGTTAGCATTCTTTTATATGGGTCAGCAGTTGAGATATATTTTTGGGTAATTCTATTAAACTCAATCTGCAATAAAGCACGTTATCATACGAGAGACTTGTAGAGATTGACCTTTGGACTCCCAGTGATTCGGGGACGGAGATCTTCAAGGTATGGTAGTGGTTGGATAAGTTAGGATACATGGGAAACTCCTCTTCTGATTCCTGCGCCAGTTGTAGAAAAATAGAACAATACACATATGGGGTTATTAGCAATCCATTTATTGGCACCGCACATCACATTATTGTGTATTTTTCAAAATGCTGTGAGATGAAGTTCTCGTAAAAAGATTGCTAATTACAACCGAGGTGTACTGCGTAACTTTTCTATGTTGGGCATGTCTGCACCAGATTTTGCAACACAGAGGCTATTTGTGACCTCAAAAACTCCTTAAGTCGTTATAAGGACATAAGTAGGTGTACACAAAGTGTATAGGAGAATATTAAATATAATACAAGCCACCACTAGTGTTATATGTGGAGCGCTAAAAATTTATGGACTTACCCCTATGGGTTAATATAATTTAACATGCAGAAGAAAACCATATCGCAGTACGTATATCTGTAGAAATAAAAACTGCAAATAGTGCAATAACGTAGTTTAACAATAGTGTGAATAAGTGGTCTTTATGGTCTCACTCACATGATGTAGAGCCCCTTAGGCTCAAATCACTAGGGATTGCGTGTACTTAAGTGACACTGGGACACTTAAGTGACATAGGGATCCATGACACCGTGCGTTCTATGTTCTATTTTAGTGGATGACCAGTCTGGTGGACAGATCGACGTCCCACCTTGAAAGGAGGCCGCCAGATAATTAATAATCACTCCTTTAATCTTTCAAACCTCATACCTTGTCACATAGTGAGAGAGCAAAAACAAGGGTTTGAAAAAAAAAAATGGCCGCGTTGAAACCTTTCTATGCACTGTAGCAATCTCATCCAAGGGCTACAGGCAGCCATATTTCACATTTCAGAATAGGTCATATGATGGAAGATAGAATGGGGACACTCTGTAGTATTTACATTTATACAGGTCCATACATAAAAAAAATAAAAGTCCAAGAGCTATTTGGAGAAACTGCATATTTTTTGTTATATACAATTGAGCAGAGCTTTTTTTTTCAGTTTCCATTTAAGAAGTCATTTAAAGACATCTCAGGCATAAAATTGCACAGTCTGTGCAATGGATGATTTTGCTGGCCGGGTCTGTCTAGAAAAGGACTTGATGCATTAGCTGTATGCTATAATAAACTCCCCTTATTATAGCTGACCAAACCTTTCTGCTTGCAGTACAAAAAGGTCACACAGCACTATGTAATTGAAATCAAAATCTCACCTGCCCATATGCTTTAAGCAAACACGTTCACGGTGGTTAGTCTCTCATGTGTCTGCCACTGCGACCGTTGTCAAGGTCTCTGGATAAATAGGGAAATTCTAGGAGTGAAACACCAAGTTTGGGTTGTCTCAATTTCATAGTTTGTCACTTTATCTCTTACCTCCTCTTATACATTTTACTTCCACCAAAAATAAATCCAAAGTTTGTTGTTAGTCTTTTGAAGCTTGCTTGTCAATGGATTTATGGATGGAGTTTTGTAATTATCCGTGCGCTTGCTATGAGTGCATAACTAGTATTTGTGTGCGATTTGCAGTAATGGCTAATTTGACCACAGGAATGAAACTTCAAAAGACAACATAACACTTCATCTATATAGTTGTTAGTTCTAAAAGTTGTTTAGTTAGTATTCAAAAAAACAAAACATGTTGGTACTCAGATTTCTTGAACCCTGGCCTCGAAGGTGTTCAGCGCTCTAAATAGTAATTGTTAATGCACAAGTTGCGTTGATGACTAGTGCATTGTACTGACCCCTTTTAATGATCTGTGTGCCAGTGCCCTCTATTCTCTGACCATTGCAAACTTTTTGTTAGGGCTTCTTGTCATTGCATCTCTCATTCACTTAATAGGTGAAGGACGTTTATTAAAAAACGGGCACTCTAGAAGAATTCTTAATTTTTTGTTTTTTGCCCCCTCCCCCTAGAGCCAAGCCATGCAAATAGTGCGGACTGTCGGGCAGGCTTTCGAAGTATGTCACAAAATGAGCCTACAGCATGCCCAGCAGAATGCGGATGGAGCCAGTGACAAGTCTCTAGAAGAACAACCGATAGAAGGTAAAGTGAACATTACTGGTCCTCGCGAGAAGTCCTCGCGAGAAGCTCCGTACCCACCAACAAAAAAATAAAACTTTGCATGATAACACTGTCAGAGACTGTGAACAATGAAATGACAAAAACAAAATTCTGTTTTATTTAAGTCCCATTAATATTTCCTAGCCATGCGTGTAATCCATAAATTTATATGCAAATGGATGACCTCCCATTGTTCGCAAGAAATTGCTCACATCAACACTTTCCAGAATTGCAGCAGGAAAACGGTTAACCACAGATGTGCATGTATTCCGCTGTAGATATAGATATCCTGGCAGGCTCCCTAATATTTTATGAGATGTTTGATACATTCTCCATTTGAATGCAAATAAGATGTAAATTTAGCTGAAGGCTAATTGGTATTCACAGCAGAGAAGTATTTTACTAATCTCTTCCCTCCCCAACCCCCGCTTTTTCCTATTTGTTTTTCCTTTATTAGAGCAACAGTTGACAGGAGAGACGAACAAAGATCCAGAAGAGGCCGACGCCAGTCTCCAGAGAGTCGTTGTCCACGAGAAGGAGAGCTGTGATCAACTCTCAACTGTGTCGGAGTTAGAAATTGTCAAGTGCGTGCAAGGGCTGGATGACCAGACCATCGAGGTGAGGATAAGTAATGGGACAGCACAGTTGGTGTTTAAACCTGACCAGTCTACTGCTGATCATCTAAGTTACTGCAGCAGGTATTGTGCTGATGGTGGTAGTCGTGCAATCTCCTAAAAGTTCCATCAGCGTGTAAGCAGCTTGTTGTGGTGTTGGTTTGTCCAACAAACTATTTTGGCACATATGCCATTTTATCCGTGATAAAACGCAGGATCCTCTTCCATCCCCAGCAGTCACTCACTGCATTCTATGAAGAGGAACCCTGTTCTTTTTAAGAATGGGTGGATGGAACCACAACTTATTTCTTAAACAGTTACTTGAATAAACATGTCTACAGCATGGAGACATTTTTCCACTTCCATCGGCCAGACTGCTGCTGCTTGATTGGATGAGACGGATAAGAGACAGTAGGTATTGTAACAACAAATTAGAAAACAGTCGCTGTGGTCAATGGAAGAAGTGATCATACTTCCAAAAGGATGGCTAGAAATG
The DNA here is from genome assembly GCF_036172605.1 of Pelobates fuscus. Taxonomy (NCBI): domain Eukaryota; kingdom Metazoa; phylum Chordata; class Amphibia; order Anura; family Pelobatidae; genus Pelobates; species Pelobates fuscus. Next base: position 154,392,470 of record NC_086325.1, on the reverse strand, counting down.
TTAGCTAAAAAAAAAGACCTATACAATTCCAAATTGATCATTCTTATAGCGGTAAAAATGAGGGGCAAAAAGTTGAAAAATATATATTTTTCTACTTAAATGAACGCACCAGAACCAGTTGTTATGCTGCCAGGAGTGTGCTGGTGCCATCCCAAGTTTAAGTACACCTTCTATTATGTGGTATTTTGTTTTTTGTTGGTTTTTATTTGCACATATACATATGGGTTTGCAAATGGGCTCTCACAAGTATCTCCCATTAGCCCTGCTGAGCTTAACTTTCCTCAATGCTGGGCTTAGCTCACCGCTGAAGCATCCGTGCGTCAAATGAGGTGGTGCCTGGCAGCCAAACACAATGAAGGTGCCAGTGCTGGTGCAAGGCAGTAGTTATGGTGCTTGAATTGTTCCTAAAAATGGATATTTAAAACCCGAGTTGAGTAAAGCAATGAAAATTATATTTTTTGTGTACTGCAATTCAGGTATACCAAAAATATACATTTAACACAATTGGATTTTGTTAATTTATTTGTTCAGCTCAAATCGCAAAAAAAGTATGTGGAGTTGGATTTAGATCTTCAGTATGCCTTATTTTGCCATATTTCTTGGGAGGGTCTAACCTATTTGCATAGGTAATCAGAAATACACTTGTCAAGTACAGTATATGTGTGTGGGACAGATATCGATGGACACAATCAAAATCCTGCTTTTGTATTTGTAAGGAACCAGGTGGCATTTTTGGGAGTGACAATTCCCTGTTGGTTAAGGCAGTATGTCGTAGGTCAACCTTGTGCTGCCCAAACTGCTCTGATGTGTTGAAGCATGGACTCCAGAAGACCTCTGAACAGGTCTTGTGGTATCTGCAAGTTGCAAAGTAGGGCCTCCCTGGATCAGATTTGTTGTTCCACCACATCCCACAGATACAAGTTGGATTCAGATCTGAGGAATTTGGAGGCCAATGCAACACCTTGAACTCTTTGTCATGTTCCTTAACCCCTTAAGGACACATGACATGTGTGACATGTCATGATTCCTTTTTATTCCAGAAGTTTGGTCCTTAGGGGGTTAAACCACTCAAAGCCACTCAGATCTTTACACTCACCCATTTTTCCAGCTTCCAACACATGAAATTCAAGAACTGACTGTTCACTTGCTGCCTAATATATCCCACCCCTTAACAGGCTCCAATGTAACAATATAATAAATGTTATTCACCTATCTGTGGTTTTAAAGGAACACTATAGGGTCATGAACACCAACATGTATTCCTGACTCTATAGTGTAAAAAACACCATCTAACCTCCCTAAATATAGTAAAATCTTATTTTTATTCAGATCTGCTGCTGCTGGCTCTGCCCCTGATCTGCCTGCTTGGCTGACATAATCAGAAGTGATCTGAGCCGATCATACTGCATTCACATAGGAAAGCATTGGCGTGGCTGAGCTTGTCAAGGAGGCAGATCAGGGGCACAAGCCAAACACAGGCCTGGCCAATCAGCATCTCCTCATAGAGATGCATTGAATCAATGCGGAAAGTTCAGTGTCTCCATGCAGAGGGTGGAGACACTGAATGTCAGTCACACTGTGCAGCACTGCCCCAGGAAGCACCTCTAGGAGCCATCTGAGGAATGGCCAGTGAAGTTATCACTAGGCTGTAATGTAAACACTGCATTTTGTCTGATGGGAATGATTCTACTCACCAGAACAAGTACAAAAAGCAGTAGTTGTTATGGAAAATATAGTGTCCCTTTAATGTTGTGGCAGATCAGCGTATGTACAATACAGGGCATTGCCCTAGAAAGAAGCTCGTGGGTGTGTCCAGAACACTATTTCCTTCCTCCTTGCTAGAAGGTAGTCAATGAACCCGGAGCCAAAAAAGTATCTCTTATCATGATGAAGAATTAGCAAACCTAAGGAAACTGACCTTATGAATAGATAGAGAAAAAACAGAATAAGGGACAGCGCTAACAAGCCACAGAGGATATGAAGAGAGTATAGGCAGCACACCTATAAGTAGAGGGGTCCCCTCTTATCCCCTCAAAAATAGATATGGTAAGAGAAATAGCAAGAAAGAAAGGGTGCGCCTTCAAAAATAGTATTAAGTAATAATTTTAGAACAGTATATACAGCATATATAATGTAAAATATAATAATAAATAAATAAATAATAGTCCAGATGACTTGGCACTGATCCATACAGGGTTATCCGCCAGCAATGAAAAAAGTTCTTATTGAGCCAACTTATAGAGTAGATGGTTGCAAGTGGAAGCTTGTGGTCCGGTGAAATGTATGGATAGGAAACAGAAGAAAGAGAACTCCAATGGTACAGTATAAAATAAAATAAAAAAAAGATTTTTTGAACTTTTGAACTACTCACAATATATAGAGCTAAAATATTGGGAACATGAAAAGCCCTGCACTCCTGGAGATCAGAGAAAAACCTTGTATATCCTGCATATCCCTGAGTGGGGATTGTTCCACTTCACATTATCCAAACCAGAGCTGGATTTAGCTCTATATATTGTGAGTAGTTCAAAATTATTTCTAAGAAAAATATTTTTTTTTATATACATACTGTACCATTGGAGTTCTCTTTCTTCTGTTTCCTATCCATATATTTCACCGGACCACAAGCTTCCACTTGCGACCATCTACTTCATAAGTTTGCTCAATAGCAACTTTTTCCATTGCCAATTCTTTGGGCATTATTGTAACATAAAGGCAACAAGATGGTTTTGTCATTACATTTTTTAGAAAAAGCTATGACGTCACCTTTAGTTTCCCTTTTGAGGTCACAGGGTCACTCTCTGCTATCCACGGTGCGTTACATTCTGGAATTGCTTGCATTATTCAGCCATTTTCCCACAGTGCTTTGCTCCAACCTGGTGACATTACCCATTGCCCAGCCATTCATAGAGACTCGCCACACTCCCAGGATGCTTCTAATATGCTGGAGGTCCATTATATTGTTCAGCAATTCAAAGCAGGCATTACGTTACCACATTCCTAGAAAGCTTTTCTTTCAGTGTTGGCTTCCCTTGGCAATCCCTTATTTGCTTATAAACAATGTAGGCCATAGTTACTAGTTGGTTTTATTAACTTCCTGTGTATACTGTTCAGCTGGCACATACAAATCAGGCTAGCCACCCAAAATAACGTTTTTATTTATTAACCCCTTAAGGGTCTTGGTCCTGAGATGCGAGTGGTTTGTGACTTTTTTGGCACTTTTGGCATGCGTTAATTCTACCCCAATTTCACCCATACATATTGTATAATCATTCTTAAAGGAGAAATAGAGTTTGATACCTTCTATGTATACAAAACAATGTTTTTTTTTTTTTTTTGTTTTTTTTTTTCTTTCTCCCCTCCCCCTCTTTCGACCCCTTATCTCTCTCCTCAAGGAAAGGAAGCAGAGTAAAAGTAAATACTTTAGAGAGTAGTAGGAGGAGAGGGATGATGAGTGTTGAGAAGAGAGAGGAAAAGGGAAATGAAAAGTCTCAGGTGGGCTCCTCCAAACCCGAGAAACAGCCTCCCCTGCTGTAACCTGGAAAAGGTTATTAGTGGATAGTAAGATCCACTTAGAAAAGTGTTTTTTGACTCTTTTTAGAGTCTTGGAATGAGTGGAAATATACTCCAAGTGTTGAAGATACTTGTAGATATTTTAGTTATGTATTGTAATGTCAAGTGTTTGTATTGTTCACGAGAGCTCAGTAGGTTAATTAAAACAAAAAAAACTTTGGAAAATGGTTAAAATAATCACATTAAATATTCAAGGTTTAAATATCCCCCAAAAAAGACAAGCTTTCCAAGATTACTTAAAAAAAGAACAGGTTCAAATTGCTATGATCCAAGAGACACATTGGCGTAAACAGGATGAAAAACGATGGAATAGCAGGTCCTTCCCCTTAAAAATCTGTTCCTCTAGAGAGGAGGGAAAAAAAGGAGGAGTAGCAATATTCTTTGCAAAAGATCTAAAAATAAATATAAAATATATGGAAACAGACCTGGAGGGGAGATATATTATTTTAGTAGTCACAATAGAAGATGAACTTTTCACCCTAATCAATGTATACTTGCCTAATAAAAATCCCGTATGCCTATTGAGAAAAATAATAAATAAGGTTGAGAAAGTAGCAGTGGGAATAAAGATATATGCAGGAGATTTTAATAGTATACAAGATCCATTATTGGATAAGTTCTCTGAAAAAAATAATAATAATTGGGATAAACAAGTATTAAAAAACGCAAGGAACTTTAGTAATTTGATAAAAAGAGAAGGTTTATTTGATATATGGAGACTCAATAATCCCGCAGTAAAAGAGTTTACCGTATATACTCGAGTATAAGCCGAGTTTTTCAGCCCATTTTTTGGGCTGAAAAACCCCAACTCGGCTTATACTCGAGTCAAGGTCTGTATTATGGCAATTTGCATTGCCATAATACAGACTGGGGGAGAGGGGGGCTGGCAGAGCTGTACTTACCTGTTCTGCAGCTCCTGTCAGCTCTCTCCTCCTCCGCGCCGTCCGTTCAGCACCTCGGTCAGCTCCCAGTGTAAGTCTCGCGAGAGCCGCGGCTCTCGCGAGACTTACAGTGTGAGCTGATAGAAGGAGCTGCACGGACGGCGCAGAGGAGGAGAGAGCTGACAGGAGCTGCAGAACAGGTAAGTACAGCTCTGCCAGCCCCCCTCTCCCCCCCACTGAACTGCCACTGGACCACCAGGGAAGGAGAGCCCCCCTCCCTGCCATGTATCAAGCAGGGAGGGGGGACGAAAAAAAAATAAAATAAGAACTAATAATAAAAAAAAAAAATAATAATAATAAAAAAATAAATAAAAAAAAAAAGGGGTATAAGGACCACTGTGGGAGGGGGGGGGGGTATAAGGACCACTAAGGGAGGGAGGGGGTGGGATAAGGACCACTATGGGAGGGAGGGGGGGTATAAGGACCGCTATGGGAGGGAGGGGGGGGATAAGGACCACTATTGGAGGGAGGGGGTGGGATAAGGACCACTATGGGAGGGAGGGGGGTATAAGGACCGCTATGGGAGGGAAGGGGGGGGATAAGGACCACTATGGGAGGGAGGGGGGGATAAGGACCACTATGGGAGGGAGGGGGGGGATAAGAACCACTATGGGAGGGAAGGGGGGGATAAGGACCACTATGGGAGGGAGGGGGGGATAAGGACCACTATGGGAGGGAGGGGGGGATAAGGACCACTATGGGAGGGAGGGGGGGGATAAGGACCACTATACCACTATGGAAGGGAGGGGGGATAAGGACCACTATCGGAGGCAGGGGGGTGGGATAAGGACCACTATGGGAGGGAGGGGGGGATAAGGACCACTATGGGAGGAAGGGAGGGGGGGGATAAGGACCACTATGGGAGGGAGGGGGATAAGGACCACTATGGGAGGGAGGGGGGGGATAAGGACCACTAGGGGAGGGAGGGGGGATAAGGACCACTAGGGGAGGGGAGGGGGAAGTAAGGACCACTAGGGGAGGGGAGGGGGAAGTAAGGACCACTAGGGGAGGGGGAAGTAAGGACCACTAGGGGAGGGGTGAGTCAGGACCACTGGGGGAGGGGGGTGAAGGAACACGGGGGTGGGGAGGTAAGGACCACTGAGGGAGGAGGAGGGGAGGTCAGGACATATGGGGGGGGCAAATATCCTTGCACCGGCCCTGCACACACTGCATTCATACACTGCATTCATACACACACTGCATTCATACACACACTGCACTCATACACACACACTGCACTCACACACACTGCATTCATACACACACACACTGCATTCATACACACACACACTGCACTCATACACACGCTGCACTCATACACACACACGCTGCACTCATACAGACACTGCACTCATACACACACGCTGCACTCATACACACACACGCTGCACTCTGTCAGGATCGGGACAGGGATCCAACACGCAGAGTACAAAGAGTGGAAAGGTACGTATACCGGGCCTTAGAATGGCCGGACTAACGTACCGAGAGTAATAGAGAATAGTCAGAGACAAGCCGAGGTCGAGGGAACGAGAAGACAGATAAGCGAGAGACAAGCCGGGTCAAGGGATAACAGAGATAAGCAGGGTAGTACAACAAGCCGAGTCAAAACCGATAGAGCAAACTAGAATACCAGAGCACTGAGTGACTAGACAAGCTAGAACCACGACAGGGCAATGAGCTGAAGAAAGGAGTAAGCTTAAATACCCTGGCTCTGGATGGTAATCACGCCTCTGTCAAGTACCGATTGGATATCGGACACTTGAGTGACAGGTCGCTCGTGATAGCGTCATGACGTCACGTATTGAGCGTCCTGCTAGAAAAGGACGTGGATTCCTCGCGGCCGGTGTTTAAGTGACTGGATGAACCGCGAGGAACGAAGGAAACAGCTCGCCTGGACGGGCAAACCACCAAATCTCTACCTCCCTTAGAGGTAGAGACCTCAGGTACCCTGACAGTACCCCCCCTCTCAGATACGCCCACCGGGCGGAAGGAACCGGGGCGAGATGGGAAGCGGAGGTGAAATGCTCTGCGAAGGCGAGAAGCATGAACGTCCTCCTGAGGTACCCAACTCCTCTCCTCAGGACCATATCCCCTCCAGTTGACCAGATATTGCAATTTTCCCCTTGAAATTCTGGAATCAATGATGGAGCTGACCTCGTACTCCTCCCGACCCTCCACCTGAACAGGACGAGGCGAGGAAACCTTAGAGGAGAATTTGTTGCAAATAAGAGGTTTCAACAAGGAGACATGAAAAGAGTTAGGAATGCGTAAGGCAGGTGGCAGAGCAAGGCGATACGCAACCGGGTTGATACGAGTGAGAATCCTGTAAGGACCTATGTAGCGAGGAGCAAATTTCATAGATGGGACTTTTAGGCGAATATTCTTAGTACTCAACCATACCCTATCCCCAGGAACAAAAACAGGAGCCGCTCTTCTATGCTTGTCAGCGTGTTTCTTGAACAACGAAGAACTATGTAACAGAATTTGCCGAGTCTGATCCCATAATCTCTTCAGGTTGGCGACATGATCATCAACAGACGGTATCCCCTGAGAAGAGGAAACCGAAGGAAAAATCGAAGGATGAAAGCCATAGTTCATGAAGAAGGGGCTAGAGCGAGTTGAATCACAAACAAGGTTATTGTGTGCGAACTCCGCCCAAGGAATCAGACCGACCCAATCGTCCTGGTGTTCGGAAACAAAGCAACGCAGATACTGTTCGATCTTTTGATTAGTACGTTCAGCAGCTCCGTTAGACTGAGGGTGATAGGCAGAGGAGAAGTTCAATTTGATACCCATTTGAGAACAAAAGGATCTCCAGAAACGTGAGACAAATTGAGAACCTCTATCAGAAACAATCTCCGAAGGAATCCCATGTAGGCGAAAAACCTCTCTCGCAAAAATCTCCGCCAATTCAGGAGAAGTCGGAAGTTTAGGTAATGGTACGAAATGAGCCATCTTAGTAAATCTATCCACCACCGTGAGAATAACAGTTTGTCTCTTGGAAGCAGGTAAATCAACGATAAAGTCTATGGACAAACACGACCAAGGTTTCTCAGGAACGTCCAAGGGGTGTAACAGGCCACATGGAGAAGCATGAGGTAGTTTAGTCTTGGCACAAGTCTCACAAGCTGCGACGAACTCCTCAATATCTTTTCGAAGTGAAGGCCACCAGAAATCCTTGGATATCAGAGAGTATGTCTTGCGAATACCAGGATGACCAGCTATCTTACTTTCGTGAAAACATTGTAAGAGCTCCAGTTGAAGTTCAGGAGGAACAAAGTTTCTTCCCTCAGGAGTGTTTCCGGGAGCTAGATGTTGTGACTTCAAGATCTGGTCAAGTAGCGGAGAATGAATTTTAAGACTGGTATTAGCAACAATATTGCATTTGGGTACAATGGGACACAAGTGGTTCAACTGAAGCAGAAGGCTCAAATTGGCGAGATAGCGCATCGGCTTTAGAATTCTTTGAGCCAGGTCTGTAAGTCAGAACGTAATTGAAATGGGTAAGAAACAATGACCAACGAGCCTGCCTGGAGGACAAACGCTTGGCCTCTCCGATATAAGACAAATTTTTGTGGTCTGTTAGAATGGTAACAGGATGTAAAGTACCTTCCAATAAATGTCTCCACTCTTTCAAAGCTTTGATAACCGCTAGTAATTCTCTGTCACCAATGTCATATCTGCTCTCAGTACCGGACAATTTTTTAGAGAAAAATCCACATGGATGTAATGGTTTATCAACACCCAACCTTTGAGATAGGACAGCACCTAAACCAGTCTCTGATGCGTCTACCTCAAGCAGAAAAGGCAGGGAAGTGTCGGGGTGAACTAAAATTGGAGCGGAAGCGAAAAGCTCCTTGAGAGTTTTGAATGCAAGAAGAGCTTCAGTAGTCCAATTCTTAGTATCAGCCCCCTGTTTGGTCATATTAGTGATAGGTGCGATAATTGAAGAATAGCCCTTAATAAAGCGCCTATAATAATTAGAAAAACCAATAAATCTCTGTACGGCTTTAAGACCTTTGGGCAAAGGCCACTCTAGAATGGACTGGAGTTTCTCCGGATCCATCTTAAATCCCTCCCCAGAGATCACATAGCCGAGAAAGGTTACCTGGGTTTGATCAAAGCTACATTTCTCCAACTTGCAGTACAAACCATGCTGAAGAAGCTTGTGCAAAACCCTCCTGACTTGCTTGTGATGAGTCTCAATCTCACTAGAATGTATAAGTATATCATCTAGGTATACAATGACGCACTCTTGCTGAAATTCCCTAAGAACCTCATTTATCAGATCTTGGAATACCGCTGGTGCATTGCATAACCCAAAAGGCATAACCGTATATTCATAGTGACCATAGCGAGTATTGAATGCCGTCATCCACTCATGTCCCTGCTGGATTCTCACCAAGTTATATGCCCCTCTGAGGTCTAACTTGGTGAAAATTGTAGAGCCCTTCAAACGATCGAAGAGTTCGGTGATCAAGGGAATCGGGTAGGCATTTTTAATGGTTATCTTATTTAAGCCTCGATAATCAATACAAGGTCTCAAAGAACCATCTTTCTTTTTAACAAAAAAAAATCCAGCCCCGGCAGGGGAGGAGGACCTCCTGATGAATCCCTTGTCTAAATTCTCGTGAATATACTCCTCTAGAACTGAGTTCTCTTTCGTAGATAATGGGTATACATGACCTCTGGGGGGCATGGTACCAGGGAGTAGGTTAATTTTGCAATCAAAGGACCTGTGTGGGGGTAAGGTATCGGCTTTCTTTTTGTCAAATACTGCCTTTAAATCTAGATACTGAGGCGGAATTTGTATCTCTGTAGGATTGTCAGAGGTAGCCGATGTGTTAGTTAATCCGAGAGGTAAGACCTTCCGCAAGCATTTTTCTTGACAATTCTTTCCCCACGAAACTATCTCCCCTGACTCCCAATTAATAATAGGGTTGTGTCTCCTCAACCAGGAGTACCCCAGGACTATGGGAATAGACGGAGAAGAAATGAGCATTAAGGATATATCCTCTTTATGTAGGATGCCAACAGTTAAGTTAATCGGTATGGTCTCATGGAAAATAACAGGCTCAAGTAACGGTCTACCATCGATGGCCTCAACAGCCAGTGGTGTCTCTTTTAACTGGGATGGGATAGTATGCTTGGCAGCAAAACCCTGATCTATAAAGCTCTCAGCAGCTCCAGAATCGATTAGCGCCATAGTCTTTACTACTCCCTTCTCCCACCTTAAAGAAACGGGTAACAGAAGCCTGAACTCTTTGTAGTTGTGAATAGAGGACAAAGTAGAAACACCCAAGGCCTGTCCTCTAGAGGAACTTAGGTGCGAGCGTTTCCCGAACGATTAGGACAATTTAGGCGTAAATGGCCTCTGACTCCACAATACATACATAAACCCTCCCTTCTTCTGTACTGTCTCTCTCTCTCTGTGAGATGAGTACTGCCTATCTGCATAGGTTCAGAAATACGTAAGTCCTCGAACTCAGAATTTTGAAAGGTAGGCGCTAGTTTAAAGGAGGGTCTACGGGTCCTATCTCGAGTGTTCTGCCTTTCTCTTATGCGTTCATCAATACGAGATATAAAAGAAATTAAATCCTCCAAATTCTCAGGGAGTTCTCTAGTAGCGACCTCGTCAAGAATTACATCTGATAACCCATTCAGAAACACATCTATATAAGCCTGTTCGTTCCACTTAACTTCTGCCGCCAAAGACCTGAACTCTAGTGCATAGTCCACAAGTGTTCGATTGTCCTGTCTAAGGCGCAACAGTAATCTAGCTGCATTGACCTTTCTACCAGGAGGGTCAAAAGTTCTTCTAAACGCAGCTACAAAGGCATTATAATTATAGACTAGTGGATTATCGTTCTCCCATAAAGGATTGGCCCATCTCAGAGCTTTCTCAATGAGTAAAGTAATAACAAATCCAACCTTCGCTCTATCAGTAGGATAAGAGCGGGGTTGTAATTCGAAATGGATGCTAATCTGGTTTAGAAAACCACGACACTTCTCCGGTGACCCGCCATAGCGTACTGGTGGGGTAATACGGGAAGAAGCACCTACAGTGGCTACCTCTAGACCTGAGACTGCAGGAGAAATAGAAGGAGTACGTGTCTCCTCAGGTGGGTTACTAGCATGAGACAAAAGTGCCTGTAGTGCTAGGGCCATCTGATCCATCCTATTCTCCATGGCGTCAAACCTGGGATCAGAAGAACCAAGCTGACTGTTTGTACCTGCAGGATCCATTGGCCCTGTCGTAATGTCAGGATCGGGACAGGGATCCAACACGCAGAGTACAAAGAGTGGAAAGGTACGTATACCGGGCCTTAGAATGGCCGGACTAACGTACCGAGAGTAATAGAGAATAGTCAGAGACAAGCCGAGGTCGAGGGAACGAGAAGACAGATAAGCGAGAGACAAGCCGGGTCAAGGGATAACAGAGATAAGCAGGGTAGTACAACAAGCCGAGTCAAAACCGATAGAGCAAACTAGAATACCAGAGCACTGAGTGACTAGACAAGCTAGAACCACGACAGGGCAATGAGCTGAAGAAAGGAGTAAGCTTAAATACCCTGGCTCTGGATGGTAATCACGCCTCTGTCAAGTACCGATTGGATATCGGACACTTGAGTGACAGGTCGCTCGTGATAGCGTCATGACGTCACGTATTGAGCGTCCTGCTAGAAAAGGACGTGGATTCCTCGCGGCCGGTGTTTAAGTGACTGGATGAACCGCGAGGAACGAAGGAAACAGCTCGCCTGGACGGGCAAACCACCAAATCTCTACCTCCCTTAGAGGTAGAGACCTCAGGTACCCTGACACACTCATACGCACACACTGCATTCATTATACACACACTGTAAATAAATATTCAATTAATATATTTTTTTTAGGATCTAATTTTATTTAGAAATTTACCAGTAGCTGCTGCATTTCCCACCCTAGTCTTATACTCGAGTCAATAAGTTTTCCCAGTTTTTTGGGGAAAAATTAGGGGCCTCTGCTTATATTCGGGTCGGCTTATACTCGAGTATATACGGTACATTTTATTCCTGGCCCCACGATTCGTATTCTCGAATAGATCTTATTTTTGGGGATTTAAAACTGATAGAAAGAATACATAAAATAGAAAACAAAACAGTAATATGGTCAGACCATAATAGCGTGTGCCTGGAATTAAATAGTAAAAGATCTAAGTGCTGTAAGAATACAACCTGGAGGTTAGATGAATCAATACTGGCAGAAAAAGAATATAAAGACTATATAGATAAAATGACTACTTGCTACTTTGAAGAAAATAATAACGGACAAGTGGAGAATGATACTTTATGGTGTTCATTTAAGGCAGTAATAAGGGGACATTGCATAATGCTTAATAAATTAAAGAAAAAAAAAAAGGTGTAAATGTACAAGATCTCTACATCGAATTATACAATTTAAATAAAACAAACAATGTAAAACCAAGTAAGGAGAATCAGCTAAAAATAGAGAAGATTAAAGCCGAGATACAGGAAAAAATTTATGAAAAAATCAAAATAAATATGCATAAACTTAAAATTAAATATTATCATAAATCTAATAGAGCAGACAAAATCATGTCGAACATGTTGAAAAAAAAAATATATCAAATAAGGTCGACAAAATAATAACTAATGATAGCATCTCCCTTCTCCCAGAACACATAGGGAAAGCATTCAATGAGTATTATGCTAATTTATATAGTCAATCAACAATCACTTCATCAGAAAAAATAAAAAGATATATTAAAGCAGCAAAATTGAATAAAATAACAGAAATACAAGTAAAAAAGCTAAATAAAGAAATTACGGAAGAAGAGATTACCGTATATACTCGAGTATAAGCCGACCCGAATATAAGCCGAGGCCCCTAATTTTATCCCAAAAAACTGGGAAAACTTATTGACTCGAGTATAAGACTAGGGTGGGAAATGCAGCAGCTACTGGTAAATTTCTAAATAAAATTAGATCCTAAAAAAAAATATTAATTGAATATTTATTTACAGTGTGTGTATAATGAATGCAGTGTGTGCGTATGTGTGTGTGTATGAGTGCAGCGTGTGTGTATGAGTGCAGTGTGTGTATGAGTGCAGTGTGTGTGCATGAATGCAGTGTGTGTGTGCATGAATGCAGTGTGTGTGTGTATGAATGCAGTGTGTGAATGCAGTGTGTGCAGGGCCGGTGCAAGGATATTTGCCGCCGTAGGCAAAAAACATTTTGCCGCCCCCTCCCCCCCATATGTCCTGACTTCCCCTCCTCCTCCCTCAGTGGTCCTTACCTCCCCACCCCCGTGTTCCTTCACCCCCCCCCCCCAGTGGTCCTGACTCACCCCTCCCCTAGTGGTCCTTACCCTCCCCTCCCCTAGTGGTCCTTATCCCACCCCCTCCCTCTCATAGTGGTCCTTATCCCCCCCCATCCCTCCCATAGTGGTCCATATCCCCCCCCATCCCTCCCATAGTGGTCCATATACCCCCCCCCCTCCCTCCCATAGTGGTCTTTATACCCCCCTCCCTCCCATAGTGGTCCTTATCCCCCCCTCTCCCTCCCATAGTGGTCTTTATACCCCCCCTCCCTCCCATAGTGGTCCTTATCCCCCCCTCCCTCCCATAGTGGTCCTTATACCCCCCTCCCTCCCATAGTGGTCCTTATCCCCCCCTCCCTCCAATAGTGGTCCTTATACCCCCCCTCCCTCCCATAGTGGTCCTTATCCCACCCCCTCCCTCCCATAGTGGTCCTTATCCCCCCCCTCCCTCCCATAGTGGTCCTTATCCCCCCCCCTCCCATAGTGGTCCTTATCCCCCCCCCCCTCCCATAGTGGTCCTTATCCCCCCCCCTCCCTCCCATAGTGGTCCTTATCCCCCCCCCTCCCTCCCATAGTGGTCCTTATCCCCCCCCCCTCCCTCCCATAGTGGTCCTTATCCCCCCCCCCTCCCATAGTGGTCCTTATCCCCCCCCTCCCATAGTGGTCCTTATCCCCCCCCTCCCTCCCATAGTGGTCCTTATACCCCCCTCCCTCCCATAGTTGTCCTTATACCTCTTTTTTTTGTTATTATAAATTTTTTATTATTATTTCTTATTTTTTTATTATATTTTTTTTTTCGTCCCCCCTCCCTGCTTGATACATAGCAGGGAGGGGGGCTCCTTCCCTGGTGGTCCAGTGGCAGTTCAGTGAGGGGAGAGGGGGGCTGGCAGAGCTGTACTTACCTTTCCTGCAGCTCCTGTCAGCTCTCTCCTCCTCCGCGCGGTCTGTGCAGCTCCCTCTGTCAGCTCCCAGTGTAAGTCTCGCGAGAGCCGCGGCTCTCGCGAGACTTACACTGGGAGCTGACCCAGGTGCTGAACGGACGGCGCGGAGGAGAAGAGAGCTGACAGGAGCTGCAGGAAAGGTAAGTACAGCTCTGCCAGCCCCCCTCTCCCCCCAGTCTGTATTATGGCAATGCAAATTGCCATAATACAGACTATGACTCGAGTATAAGCCGAGTTGGGGTTTTTCAGCCCAAAAAATGGGCTGAAAAACTCGGCTTATACTCGAGTATATACGGTAATATAATAATAGACAGATTAGAAACCTACAAAACCCCAGGCCCAGATGGATTTGGAAACAAATTTTATAAAGTAATGAAATCACAACTGATAGGTCATTTAAAAAAACACTTTTAATACTGCAGTTAAAAAGGGCAGATTCCCAGAAGAAATGCTCAAAGCAAACATTCTACCTATACTGAAACCAGGGAAAGACCCAACAAAAGTACAGAGCTATCGGCCAATATCATTAATAAATGTAGATGTAAAGATATTCTCTTCTATTTTGGCTAGTAGATTAAAAGAAATAATAAATCAAATCATTCATCCTGACCAAACAGGGTTCGTCCCAGATAGAATGTCAAGCAATAACATCAGACGTCTGATAGATGCACTAGATACATCAAAGCGCAAAAAAAGTCCCATGCTGATCCTGTCTTTAGATGCCGAGAAAGCCTTTGACAGGGTCAGCTGGGACTTTATGAAGCTTACTTTAGAAGAAATAGGCATACAGGGATGGTTGTTTGACGCAATCTTGGTGCTATATAAAGATCCAATGGCGAGAACAATTGGCCCGGGCATATGCGCAGACTGGTTCAAATTGAACAACGGAACCAGACAAGGCTGTCCACTGTCTCCCCTATTGTTTATAATGACAATAGAAGTATTAGCTAACAGAATCAGAAATAATGAAAACATCAAGGGATATACAGTAGGACAGAAAGAATTGAAAATTTCCCTTTATGCTGATGACACCATTCTTTTTCTAAATAATCCGTCAACATCAATAGTAAACGCAATGGCGGAAATTGAAATGTATAGTTCAGTATCAAATTACAAATTGAATAAAACAAAATCAATAGCTATATACAATAATATATCAAGTCAAGAAATAGATCTTTACCAAAAAACCTATAACTTTATAAAAGTAAAAACGTTTTCATATTTAGGAATAAAAATATGTAAAAATCCAAAAAATATTATGCGAACAAATTTTATGGACCTCTTAAAAGAAACTAATAAGAATTTGAAAGAATGGAGAAAAATAGAAGCATCTTGGGGAGGAAGAATTAATATCTTGAAATCATACGTTCTGCCAAAATGGATTTACATTTTTAGAATGATCCCTCTAAGCATCCCTAATGAATGGCTGACAATGATCAATACTTCCTTATCTAGTTTCGTATGGCAAGGAAAGAAACCTAGAATTAAAAATGGAATATTATCAAAAGGACTAAAGAAGGGAGGTTTGGGATATCCAAATATAAGAAAATATTATGAAGCAGGGATCATAATGCATGCTATGATTACCCAGATAAATCAAAATAAAGAGGAAATATGGTGGTGGTCAGAAATAGAATCAAGTCAATTAAACGACTCCCTAAACTTAGTCTGGAAGAACAAAAAAGACAATTTATTTAGATTATATATTCTAGACCAGATTATTCCAGTCTGGCAAAAGATAAGGAAGAAAATCGATTTAACCAATAAAATATTTGATTTTCAAAGAATAGACATAATAGAAGCAAGCATAGAGAACATCTCCTTAAAAACATGGAAGGAAAAGGGAATAAATACAATAAAAGAATTGATTAAGGAGGGCAAAATTAAACCCTATAAAATATTGACAGAAGAGTTTAAGGTTCCTGTTAATGAAGTATATACCTATCTTAGAGTAAAACACTTTCTGGAGAAAGTTGAGATAGTAAAAGATGGTAAGATGTATGAAATTTTAAAACCAATGTTACATCACAATAAAATAAAGCAAATGTTCTCTAGGTGTGTCAGAATGTTGGAACAAAAGGAGGACTTAGCCCTCCCCAACGTTATAAAAAAATGGAATATGGAACTAAAAATCAATATAGAAGTAAATGAATGGTTACTTAATATACAAAAAATCAGTAAATTTGTCCACTCCTTTATATTAATAGAAACACACTTTAAGCTAGTTCACAAATGGTATATGACTCCAACCAAAATAGTTAAATTTGATTCACTCAAGGATGTGAAATGCTGGAGGTGCAGAGAGGAAAAAGGAGACTACATTCATATGTGGTGGTCCTGTAGACAAGTGACTGTTGTCTGGCAGTGGGCTCAACTTATCATCCACACACTTTGTGGTGTTGAAATAACTCTAAAACCAGAAACAATGCTATTACATTATCAATGGCCAAAATTAAATAAAATAAATCAATTTTTAATTATTCATTGCTTAATAGCATGTAAAATAATAATAGCTAGAAATTGGAAGGGAAATACCGTCTTCAATACAAAGTTGATAATAATACAGATGATCTATCAAATTAAGATGGAAAAGGATCACTGCAGGACTCTGGATGATAATTTGAGCCTATGGTCAATTTGGGAAAAAAAACTAATACAAATGTAAAGGTAATGAGATTACCATCTGAAAAAAGTAATAGAAATTGGTAGTATGATGAGCTCTCGTGAGGGAGGGGGGGAAGTCTTTGTGTCTATGTGTATGAATATTTTTTATAGATATTGTGTATGAATGTTTTTATGTACTTTTTTGTAAAAGATTTATGGTGATAAACCCAATAAAAAGAATATAAAAAAAAAAAAAAACAATGTTTAAAAATTAAACAAAACAGGGGGCAGGGCCTGACTGCCATGGCGGAGAGTCGCATCTTGCTTGAGCTCCTCTCCTACACGGGCAATACAAGCCGTTAATAGCAAGTTTCAGCTGAAAATACCACAAATTCACTGACTCAGCTACATCCCCATCTGCTTGCAGCACACAGCAGAGGTTGGAAACAGAACAAAGGCTCTCCGGCAGCAAACACTAATACATGCGGCCTAGAGCGCGACGGATGGGAGAGGCGGCCAATCTCCCTGACCGGAGCGGTTCAACAGCCCTGATCATGAAAGCGCCCCGTAATCCCTCCCCTGGACCGGCGGGGGATATCCCGGTCCACCCGCGGGAGACACACCTGCTACACTGGATGAACAGAGCGAGACCACAGGGCCCGCAGGGAAACCAAATATGGCAGGCGCCACGTGACACCAAGATCCTAATAACAACCAAGGCGACCTAACTGCCAAACTCGACAGAATCTTCACTAAATTCTGGCAGGACCTGGAGGAGAGATGGCGCCAAACCACCTCTGAGCAGCCGAAAGCACACTCACCTGCACAGCGGGCCATGCGCCCACAGCAAACACCCATGGCCTTAGAAGAGGTCCTAAAATGGCGACGCAACAGGCTCTCACCTCGCCGACGAAAACAGGGACGGAACTCAACCCGACCCAAGGCCAGGTCCCCAACAGCACCTAAGGACCGCAGGCGGCTAACAGCGGGCAAAGGCATGAAGCTGCTGACTTGGAAAGCACTAACCCTTCACCAACCCAAGACATACAGCTGGCCCGCACTAAGCCCTGAGGCGTCTCACCGCCCGAAGCGGCACTGGGACTGGGCTCCCTCAGGGGCACACCAAGCCGAGTGGCTACAGCCAACAAACCAACGTGACACCATTGATCCGAACCTACGGGACTCTGTGCCAACCCCGGCAGCAACGATCGGGAGTACCCAGCCCCAGAGACAAGGCAGATCTGGCATTGGCTGATCGCGTGTCCTACGGGTCATGGGGACGGACCCTGAACCTCCACACCATTACTTGGACTGGGTTCGTTACAAGCAGATTAAGAACACTGACCTGCATGGCTTAATTTGGTTGCTTACTTTCTTTTTTACATATGCACCCTAGGCATTACTCTCCCCCGAGACAGCACCACAGTGACCCGGTTGATTTCCTCCCTGTCTCCCATCCCACACAACTAGATAATCACTCACACAGACTAGGGATCATATCCCTTACAACAGCTAGATATTCACAACAAACTAGCACTGTACTCTGATGTTCACATACACCCTCTATATACCAGTGAAGTATCTAACCTGCCTGATCGTTGAGTCTCCCACCATCACCATCATCACATTACCTAGCATGCTCCCAATCACTTAATTCTAGCTTGGTACACCATCTTGTTATTTGTATTACAAAAATGTGCAATGTTCTCTCACGACATTTTCAGCTATGCTGCGACATAGACCACTGAATATCATTCTCGAAATGTCTTACTAATCCTTTTTGTATCACAAAGCACGCAAAAATAAAGAATTTAAAAAAAATTCAACAAAACAAAAAACATTTACAAACGTTTTACATTTAATAATTTATACACAGCAAGTGGAACTAAAGAAAACCAACTCAAAATAGATTAACTAATTAGTCCTGCTTGTTAAATTGCCCAATATGTCTAGGATTTCAATTCATTTTTAGAAGTTATAAAACAAATACTGAAAGGAGTGAATTACAGTTTTAAAAGTAAATATTAGCTAAATTTGGCATACTGAGATTACAATTTTTACAGTAGTCACAGAATCCAAAACTTCTACAGAAAAGTATATATTTGTAGAAAGTACATCCCCAAGGCTATGTAATTGAAAGCATTTTGACACTTTTCATTTAATAATTTTATCACAAAACTCAAATAAATATTTACCGTCTTTCCCCGAAAATAAAACCGGGTCTTAAAAATGCACTAGGGCTTAAATTATCGGGGGATGTCTGATTTCAGGAAAAACGGTAGCAAGCATGGGCTCGAAAGCAGGTCTATGTCTGGGGGAATTTCCCCGAACATAGACAAGTTCACTAGGGCATGGGATCCCGCAAATTTATATCCGGGGAAACTTCCCCAAACATAGATTAGCTTACTCGCGAATGGAATCCCGCAAATCTATATCCGGGGAAACTTCCCCAAACATAGATTAGTTTACTCGCGAATGGAATCCCGCAAATCTATGTTCAGGGAAAATTACCCAAACATAGATTAGCTTACTCGCGAATGGAATCCCGTGAATCTATGTTCAGGGAAAATTACCCAAACATAGATTAGCTTACTCGCGAATGGAATCCCGCAAATCTATGTTCAGGGAAAATGATTAGTTTACTCGCGATGGAATCCGCTAGGGCTTATTTTCAGGGGATTTCTTATTTTCAGGGAAACAGGGTAATATTTTAAATATTTACTTTTCTGAGTTTTCGCACTACGTGTGGGGCCTGTAAAAACCCCTTACTTGTATTCTACTATTGTACATTGAGCACAGGGATACCACACATATGTACTTTTCCCCTGATCCCACCCTCTTATCTTACCTCAGAGGGATTCCTTATGCTGACATCTGTACTGACATCAGCAGAATGACATCTCCGCTCACACAGTAGCGTGCTGTCAGCCTTTTGTACTTTGTGGTTCATGCTGCAGGTCCTGCACATTGTAATCTGTGTTGAGCAGCTGGCAAAGCCCAGCACTAATCACTGGGCAGAGGGGGGCATTCAGCCTGGATGTCTCCCTGATCCCTGGGGCAGGTTCTGAAAACCTGCTTAGAATTTAAGGGATTTACAAGGCAATGTGCCGCACTCACTTAGAGAGCTGCACATAGCTCATCTGTCAGTTTGGGACCACTAACTAAGGCCTGAGATGACAGAAGGGAACCTCCAGTATCGAAAGACATCGGGAGCTCCCTGCTTAAAGCTGGTCATACAGCCACGGTATATGAATTGATTTAAACGGCTATATGTAGTGCTCAAAGGAAGTGTTGCACACAGCTCATCCACAAATTTGAAGCCACTAACTGTGACAGAGGGGAGCGTCAGGTATCAGGCTTTGTGGGGTTTATTCCTTAAAAAGGTACAAAACATGAAGGACAGTTGGCAATTCCGCAGAAGACATCAATAAGTCCATGTGCCAGTTTTCTGCATTCTTTTACAACTTCTTATTATATGGTATACCTTTCAGAAGAAAAGTAAAGAAGGGAAGAATAAATAAAAAGAGCATGGGATGTGGGCGGGGTATCCGCCATTGAGAAGTGGCAGGGGGGAGAGTATCTACCTTGGGGAGGAAGTAGATATAGCCTCTAGTTTCAGTATCCGCGACAAAAAAACAAACTTAAGCTTTACATGCCTATAACGTTCCTGGAAATGTTAATATAAAGTCCCTAGGTATTCCTGTAGTTGACAGACCACTGCCTTACCTGGAAGAGGCTCTGCCATTCTGATCTCATCCCATAAACTCCTGTTCTGCAGGGATTTATGGAATAATTGCTTTATCCTCTTAGCAGCAGTTACATTATAACACAATGAGTGGATACATTTTATATAAAGGATTGCATTGTAAGCTGGGCTGGATGAAGCAATCATCTGATCCACCAACCAGCCGTGTGTGCAACTATGGCTTGGGGTTTCTCTGTGCGATGGGAGAGGTTTATCCTCGCTGTGCATGATTTCTAAGCCACTCTCGGGGCCAAGAGTGGGTTTTCTACACCATAAACTTTGCAATGTTGCTATAGTGACCTTTAAACAGCTTTTTCTGTGGCTTGAACAACGTATTAAAAAACTCAGGCTGATTACGTATTCATTCATCCACTTTGGGTGCATTGCGTGTCCTTTTAACCCCTTAGGGACACATGACATGTGTGACATGTCATGATTCCCTTTTATTCCAGAAGTTTGGTCCTTAAGGGGTTAATCAAGAATGCTTGACATTTCAATACAGGTGACTGTTCGTTACAATTACATACAGTTGGGTCTCACGAAAAGCCAGAATGATCAGGGTTTCATAACCTCCATAATATAATGGCCCTCCTGAGATGCTACATAGACTATTAAATGATCGATATATCGAGGCCTCTCTGTGTCTGTGGATTTAATAGGCTCCCAAACTCGGTGGTCTCCAATCTCTGTCTGTGTAGTTGGTCTGTAAAAAGACATAATAAATGATCACAGATTGTTTAGCTTTATACAGCACGTGCTAATAGATTACACACCTGAATGGAACCTAAACGTGTTTTAAAGCAGCACTGTCACATGTACAAGGTACTCTTCCCCCCTCTCCCCCACTACCCCCTATGTATTCTTCTATGTAGGCATGGGGGGGGGGGAGAGGAGAGAAGGAATATACTTATCGGAATCTCTCCTTTCTGACAATCTCATTCTGTTTCAGCCTCTGGCAAATAATACTGTCTGCAGCTTCGTTTTAATTTTATTTTCAATCTTGTGCTTGAGTGCGTGTAGAGGGTGATATTCACATGTAAATGGTTATTTAAACAAAAAAAAAAAACCTATTTTCTAAAACACTGTTTTGCATCCTCCTCTGTGGTGGTCTGTGTCACCTCCCTTCCCCCAAACACCCCCCAAAAAAAGGATTGCATTAACTTGCCTAATTCCAATGGCAAAATTATCCAAATAGCCCAATCTACATCGGCTGATGTCACCTCTCGCCAGAGAGGGAGGTTGGGGGGTTGATAGGGGGTGCTATGTACAGAATGGAAATTAGTTCTAGGCCAGCTAATGATGCAGCTAGAGGTCAAGTTATACCTCTGTCAACTAAGGGATTAATCTCTATAGCGAAATGCTGCATGTACAGTTTCCAGGAATCATGACCACTTTGAACCAATGAAAATGTGCAGAGAGATACGTTGCACCTGTTGCACATCACATTAGAAGATGCTTTTATCCAAGCCGGGGTAATTAGCAAAATGTTAAAGTGTATTTTGTCAAAACTTTAAAACACAAACCCAATCCCACAAGAGGTATGTATCTGTAGCCTACAGGGGGCACAGAACATAGACAAGTCCATCTAATAAGAGGGCAGGCTTGCCCAAATAGTCAGTGCGTTTCTCACCAGCCCCACCCAGGCAGTCCATGGCCAGAACTCGTTTGAAACACTTTGAGCTTAATGCCCTGAGTATAGTCAACACGGTGTGAGAATGTCTGAGCATGTGCTCACTGAGCGCTTGGTAGGAACAGATTGCGCTGTCTCCAGCTGAGGGTCACAAAGGAACCAATCTGGGACATGTTCTCCAAGCCTGGGACAGTTGGGAGGTACACTTACATAAAACAGAGCAGCCCGTATGTTGCCTAATGCATAGCCTCTGATCGAGTTATATTCTACCAACATGGTCTACATGCATTTTTCATAAAGAATCGGTCTTTATAAATACTCTGAAATGACCATAACACGGGTAAGTGACCACGATTAAATGAAAGACACTTAAGGGTTTAGTTAGAACAGCAGTTGAGGTCTCATGTCAAACAGGAAGATTGGTCCATTATTCATATACCCATCATGGAATTCCGGCTCGAACCTTTCTATGGTCGATGCGGTTCCTAATAAACTAGCTCCTGTGATATAGAAGAAGTATTTATTATTAGTCTGTGCTTTAGCTAAGATCTGGAGCCACCTGGTGGTGAGTCTTTGCAAATTCTAAGATAGCCAGTACAGGGTGTGGATTATGTATCTTACTATGAATATAGGTAGATAGACAGATACATATTGTCCAGCTATCCATCTAATCACTGTTACATTGTGTCACTTTGTTCTGGAGAGATACGCACAGATAACTGATATCTGATCACTTTCTGATGGATCTTATTCTTTCTAGGAGATCGAGAACAGCACCATCTTTTCATCAGTGACTCCGAACTTCCGGACTCCCACCAGCTCCGTATCTGCCCTGACCCCTCTGGCCTCCCAGCATCGGCTGCACCTCTTACAACATCAGCTGTTACAGCAGCAGCAGCAGACACAGGTGGCTGTCGCACAGGTAAATCTCTCACATAGAGCTGAAACACTGTGTGCTTGTATGCCTTGACTACACATCTCGTTAAAATGACTTGCATCTGGAAGGATTATTCAATCAGAGGAAAAACAGAATTACTATTACTGGGCAGAAGTATGAGGTTTTATTATGGAGATCTATTTATGGTAAAAATCATACTGCCCCTAGTGGCAGTATCTGGATATACAGCGATCCTTGTGCTTACACTGGGAAATGTTTTGGGAAAATCAAAGACGAATTGAAGTTTTGTATTATTATACATCTGATGTTGACATATCACACATTTACTTAACATGCACATCCAACAAACTTCACTGACATACACACACAATGCTCAGCCACAAAGATGAGGAGCCCATTATATTAAATATGCATTACATTTAAAACTCAGTTTTTTTAAATCCACACTGTCACCTCCTTCTCCCCCCCCCCCCCCCCCTCCCTCTAAAAAAATAAATAATTTTTCTTTATGAAATACTCATTTTGACTTTGTTGGAATTTAACTTAAATTCTAACCCAGTTAAAAGATATACTTTGTCTCTGTATTTTCCTCCGCCTGACATTTCCAGACACTGGATCTAGAGGTGTCAATCCCCCCCAGCCTCCACCAGTGACAGCTGCAGGGAATTGGCATGCACGAGAGTACAGCAGTGACCTCTCGTCACCACCACCAGACCCCCAATGGCGATGTCAAATTCTGCAAAGTCCTCAGACAGTGACAATACGACTTAAAAAAATCAAAACCAAAAAACACTGACAGGTGAAATTAATAACATTGATTCTATCGTTACAATGGCACCTGTCAAGGGTGGGATATATTAGGCATCAAGTGAACAGTCAGTTCTTAAATTTCATGTGTTTGAAGCAGTAAAAATGGGCAAGTTAAAAGATCTGAGTGACTCTGACAAGGGATAAACAGTGATAGCTAGACTACTGGGTCAGAGCATCTCCAAACTGCAAGTTTTATGGGGTGTTCCTGTATGCAGTGGTTAGGACCTCCAAAAGTGGTGCAAGGAAGGACAATCGGTGTACCGACAATCAGGTTATGAGCACCAAAGGTTTATTGATGCATTTGGTGAGTGAAGGCTAGCCTGTCTGCTCCGATCACACAGAAGAGTTACTGTATTTCAAATTGGTGAAATTCTTAATGCCGGCCATGATAGAAAGGTGTCAGAACACACAGTGCATTGCAGTTTGCTGCATATGGGGCTGTGTAGCTGCAGACCTGTCATAGTGTCCACCACCAAATGAGTACATGAGCGTCAGACTTGGACCAGGGAGCGATGGGAGAAGGTTGCCAGATCTGATGAATCATGTTTTCGTTTAGATCAGGTAGATGGCTGAGTAAGTGTGCATCACTAATTGGCCTAAAGGAAGAGCCGACCCTTGAAGCAGGTTGTCTCTGCACAGTGAATGCAGAGACAGCTTCATGGATTGTTTTCACTCCCCTACACCTGTATTCAATCAGAACTCTAGCAGGTTGTATAGTCAGGAAACTTGCAATTTTGATAACCGGAACCTCACAGTTATCTCTACCATTGGAGTTTGAAAAAAACACCCACTTGCTTTCAACTTACTTCTGATTAGGAGAGATCTGTTACTCCTGATCAACAGGGATTCAAAATTCTCAGCGCTTGGCATCATTTCTGTGTCAACGTGACAAAGTGGATTTGTTAAGGGCCACTGAAGGCACCCAGACAACTTTATCTTAATGAAATGGTCTGGGTACAGTGGCCCTTAAGTTTTAACTGGTTAAATGTTTGAGAGGGCGTCGGGGGGGTCACGGATCCCTCAGCTTTCAACCAAAGGATCCGTATGGCGACAGATCCACTCGAAATTTCCTTTCAATTCCTAACAATTCTCACTTTGGTAATTAACCCTGCAAAGTAAAAATGTAGAGAAAAAAATAGCCCAACTGGAAAATTCTCAGGATTCACATATTTTGAACAAGAAATTGTAATTCTTCTATTTTTTTGTAGCAAATAATTCCCTTTGAGTCCTCACAAAGTGTGTTAGGAATCAAATTCCATGATGTTACAATGACCTTAGACACCATAACTGCTTCAGTGGGCCTTTCCCACCGCGGTGTAAGAGTCAAACAGTTATTTTTTTTGGTTTTTTTTATTCTTTCTTTTATTGAGGCTTTTGATGGATACAGGACAAAGTAGAATCAGGAGTAATGGCACATGAACATGCATAACAATTGTTTAAAATAGACTCCGATAAAACAGCCTTTTTTGTGATATGATGACAAACCTGCTTGTGTAGACATATTTAAACATTTATATAAAATACAAGAGGTTGCATTATTAGAATATGTCTAGCGAGTAACACATATTATTAAAGGAAAATTACAATAGTAGAGTAAACAGTTGAGTGTCAGAGCAGAAACCGCATAATAGATAATACCTTCAGTAAGGCAAACTGGACACACAACATGGATTACATGAGAACGAGGCCACCAAGTAGTGAAATACTGAGCTCAGGTTTTTGACCGTGATGTGTAGTCAGTGAAGGTGCACAAAAATCTGCACTTAGTAGCTAGTTAAAACCAGAAACAATGGCAAGCCTTCAAGGGGTATGGCTTGGTACCTCCCTCAGACCAGATAGCCCCGTGAGAATAGTCCCCTCAGCCTATGACTGTGAAGGACAGGCTGAGTCCATGCAGGTACAATAGTGAATTTGTGCCTCCCACGGCACCACAACGTGCAGCATCACTACAGCCCCAGGTGTTTTCAGGAACCAACTTCCAATGTCCACAGGCCTCTTTCTCATGGAGAGAGCCTCTGGGTCCCGAGCGTTGTCACCCGGGAGCATGCACCTTCCTGGTTCCGCACCTTGGAGGGGGGTGCTGAACCGGAGCTCTGATAGGAGGTTGTGCGGGTGGTGTGGGTGGCTGAAGCAGAGTCTCCCAGCTCCTCTAAAACCGCTGGGAAACAGCATCGAACCGTTGTAGAAAATGGTGCATGTGCATGGGTAACATTGGCCATTTTGGATCGGCCGCCAGTGGGTCTCCTTCACTAGATTTGCCCAGGAACGGTGCAGGGCTTGCTTGGTGGGGGCCAGGATAAACCAGGCCACAACAGAGTGAAGGCCACAGCCGTTGGTAAACAAGAATGGCGAGCCTGGAACCCACTCCAAAGCCGCTACAGCTGTGCCAGACAAGGGTACCGATGTAAGAGTGTAACGGATCGCCTGGCACCCCGACTGGGTACCTCCGTTAAAGGATGCTCCTAGCGTTTCCTGAGGACTCCAAGCACTCTGGCAGACACCACAATCACCGAACCGAAGAAGCATATAAATCCTCTCAAGCATATGAATGCTGTAGACAGTGGAATAGGAAACCATACGAATAGGTTTACACTCCTAGCAGTCAAACTGGAACAGCATACAATAAATCCTCCCCCAAGAATGAGACGACACTTCACATTGAGGGTTAAAACAGGAACTCAGGTTTAATTACACACACTCTGCTTTTACGCAATTCTCCCCTGCAAGGGAGAGCCCACATCCAATTATAGATTACCCAATCACACAATGGTTACATCCCACAGATTCCCTCCCCTTAGCCTGAGAGGTAACCCAATTATCCGTACAGTTAAAACATACATTTTACCCAACTTTCATAACTTTAAAACCATACATCCAATATTAATAACAGTTACATATTATTATTTTTTTTTTATTCTTTATTTTTATTGTGCAGGTGGGTACAGAGTATAGTCATGCGCCACAACAGCGTTCAATAATATGGTAGCATCGTAAGATTAAACAGTGGCTTTGAAAACTTGCACATTTTGTTTAAAGGTTTGGTAAATTAAGTAGTTTTCTCTATGCAATAACAGTCTATTTGCGAGTATATATGTTTGTATCATCCTAACTGCTCTAGCACGTACAATTACACTTATGAGAGGAAACCGTGATCTAGCAGGAACATGCTGACTATTGTGATAGAAAATGACTGGTTACTCGCCGTTTGCCCTATTGCTCCAGAGGCTATTTCACTCATTGTAAGTTAACATGCTTGCAACCAGTATGTCTCTGAATAAGTGCCTTAGTGTTAACGTTATGGTGAGGTAACCAGGTCTTAGACTTAATAACAACAAAAGATAAAGCTTGAACTGATAACAAAAGGCCTATAGGACCTAACAGGCTATGCTAGCGTCTATGTTAGATCAAGTGTTATTTATGGGTGTGCGTGTTGAGTGGCAACGTAAGGTTAATCATCAGCATTTGCATCAATATCTGCTACTGTCGCTTTAGATCTTTAAGGGGAGACAGCTTAAACATGGTAAACCACGCTAAATGCGACAACACTATTAGTCTTAATTATAGATGAGAAATCTGCATTGTATATACTGCCGACAGATCTGATCTACAATAACACAGGTTAAGTATAATTCTGAGGCTCATTATAAGTGTGATTGTATGCTGGCTTTGCATTTATAAGATACACTCCGATTATAACGGTGCATGGCTTAAGAGCCAGTATGTAAAACTATGTCGGCGTGAGAAGAAAGTAAAAAAAAAAAAAAAAAATTACATAAATGTTGAAAAAGACATAGCTAGCGAAATCATTTAAGCATCAACTGGTGGCAAAGAGAACTGGGAACAGTTACATATTATTAATCAGCACATTCCAAATACAAACATACCCAAAAATCATACGAATCCGTTCAGCCATTCCGGAGATAGGTATAAGTCACTTTTGACCGACCGCAGGCACATTTTCATGCCCAAAACAGTTCCACAGATTCAGGCTGTGCGGTCGGTCTATTTCTGCCCTGAAAATAACAAAGTCCCATCCGAAGGCGGCGTTCGAATTGTCGAACGCACTTCGACTTCTGTCGAAGTGTCGAAGTGAAACCGGGGTTGTTTCCGTGGTGTTATATTATCTACCAGAGGTCTATTTTACACCCAGAAATGACAAAGTCCCGTTCAAACGTGTGTTCGAATTTTCGAACGGGACTTAGTCTCCAGCCGCAGTGCCAAAGGGTAGGGGTAGGTACAGCTCACCGCGTTCGACTGGATTAAAATGGCCGCCGCTACGTGTTCGACTGTAATGGCGGCCACTTCGACGACTTCGGCACTTCGACTGCATCCGAAGTGCCAGTTTAAAAGTTGTAATACTGCTCCACAGTATTTAAAGGACCAGGAACAGCATATAAACATCCATTGTGCCCAAATACCCTTCTTACAGGGTTAATACACCCCAGGGCCATAGTCGCAGGGCAGGATGCTAGTAACCAGGCTTCTCCAGTTCACAGTGGCGAGGTTGGTTCCGCCACAAAGAGCATCCAGGTACAGGGCTTACATAGCCTTAAAGGCTGTGACGAGCAGGATCTAATGCGCATGCACAACAAATGCCGCGTGCGCATTAGACCTCCCCAGATGAAATCATTATTAGTTCTATCTGAAGAGAGGGTGTGGAATGGTAGGCTCAAAAACTCAGCATACCACCAACACCCAGTCTGAGGCTTCCTTCATGAGACCTCAGACTTTTCCAGAAGAAGAGGGGGCTAGCTGGTGCTAAACGTTGGAGTTAAACTGTTTGTAAATTATTTAACTCCTTAGGCGGACCCCACCGGTCACCAAAACATGTTTGAACCCAATGTTTAGTAGAGCGAGCACGGCCACTCAGCCCTCTACTTCAGTCAAGTAGGAGTCTATCACTCGCTCCCCACTGAGAAAACTAAGTAAAAAAAGATACAAACGTTTTTCACTCTGTTTCCTGAATGACAGCTAGTGATGGGCTGGGAGCATTGGCTGACACCCAAAGCATATCAACCGTGCCCAGTGAAACTTTGCAACAAGAAAGGAAATAGAGGAACAGAGCAGTTGGCAGCTGTATGCAAGAGTTTGGTGTGAAACTGTTTAGTAATGGTTTAACCCAACGGTTCCCAAACGGTGTGCGGCACTGCGGAATGTTTCCATGGTGCTGTGATTATAGCACCGGGGAAACATTACTGCTGAGCAGGGATCGGTTGGGTGCCGTGGTCCTTTAAGACTACGACTGGGCACCTGAAATATCGGCCGGCTGGGAGGAAATGACGGCCTGTCACTTCCTCCCAGCGTCATGCAGGGAGGCAGCACGGGAGGAGGCAGCCACAGCATGAAGAGCTCCAGACCCCTCACTCCCACCAGCAGAAATAGGACTCAAAGCCACCCTCCTGGACACACAAGGTAAGATAACAGGAGGGTGGCTGGAGATATTAAAAATATCACGTGTGTGTGTGTGTATGTATGAGTGTGTGTGTGTGTGTGTCAGGATATAGTCTGTGTATGTGCATCTGTGTGTCAGTCTGTGTATCTGTATCATGGTGTGTGTGTGTTTCAGAGTGCGTGTATTAAGGTGTGTGTATGTATATCTGTGTAAGTATGTATAAATGTGGTAGTGTATGTGCATACATCCAAGCAGTCAAACACCAGCACAACATACAAACACACTCCTGCAACCTAACACAAATATTACATACACACACAGCCATGCATTTAAACTCCAAAAGGATATACAAACACACCCCTTCACTCAAACACTAATACTTTAAACAAATGTACGCAATTAAAAGTGAACATAACATTCAAAAACACCCCTGCAATCAAACGCAAACATTACATACAAACACACCCCTGTATTAAAATACAAAAACTATATACAAGCATGCCTTCAACACTGTATGGTGTACAGCACTGTACAGATATACAACCTATACATTTTGACTTGGGGTGCTTTGGAAAAATATTGAAATATTAAGGGCGCCTTGAACCTAAAAAGTTTGTGAACCACTGGTTTAACTCCTTAAGGTAAGACTGTCTCTGGAAATTCCTCCACCATAACATCATTGTAATTAAGTTTTATGGTGCCTGGAGTGGTCCTTCCAGGTAAGATGGCGCACAGGGCTTCTATTTACCACAATAACTTAACTAAGATAAAGTTTTTGTGGTGCCTTGAGTGTTCCTTGAAAGGGACACTCCACTATCCAAATATATAAAATCAGTGTTGGTAAATATCCCCCCAATGAAAACATGCACGTTTTAATTATGCGTTTTTTAATTATGCATTTTTTTCGTTGTGGGTATATTTAAAAACCAAAAAGCTGCAGATTCCATCTGAAGCCTTTGCAATCTGTCCCCTTCTGACCCCCTCCCCCCCCCCCCCCCCCCTGACTTGGTGTCTGTCCAATCCCTAATGCCCGCTCAATGAGGAGTATTTACAAGGCAGGTGCTCTGGGCAATTGCTGCCTCTTGAGTTTATCTCCACTGAGCTAACCAAACCAGGAAGTAACCAGACTGGTTGTCTGATCGGCAGCCATGGGGGTGTAACCAAGTTCCATTGAAATCTGCAGTTTTTGTAAAATGACAAGAAGACACACACTTTACACATAAATCAATTACGCAAGCTAAAGTCCTTTAAAATAATCCGAGCTATCATAATATACTTGGTAACAGCGGAATCGCATATGCTTGTGAACTTAATGCAGACTTAGCATCATGGGAAATGGAACTTACAGAATTCTGAAATTAACAGACAGTCAATGATATATCAAAAATATTGACTTATAATATGAACTCACATTTTCCCTAAATGTGATCATTCATTATATGGACAGCCTATAATCTCATTATATAACATGCTATAAATTGTCTATACAGTTGCAAGAAAAAGTATGTGAACCCTTTGGAATGATATGGATTTCTGCACAAATTGATCATAAAATGTGATCTGATCATCATCTAAGTCACAACAATAGACAATCAGAGTCTGCGTAAACTAGTAACACACAAAGAATGAAATGTTGCCATGTTTTTATTGAACACACCATGTAAACATTCACAGTGCAGGTGGAAAAAGTATGTGAACCCCTAGACTAATGACATCTCCAAGAGCTAATTGGAGTGAGATGTCAGCCAACTGGAGTCCAATCAGTGAGATGAGATTGGAGGTGTTGGTTATAGCTGCCCTGCCCTATAAAAAACACACACACCAGTTCTGGGTTTGCTTTTCACAAGAAGCATTGCCTGATGTGAATGATGCCTCGCACAAAAGAGCTCTCAGAAGACCTACGATTAAGAATTGTTGACTTGCATAAAGCTGGAAAGGGTTATAAAAGTATCTCCAAAAGCCTTGCTGTTCATCAGTCCACGGTAAGACAAACTGTCTATAAATGGGGAAAGTTCAGCACTGCTGCTACTCTCCCTAGGAGTGGCCGTCCTGTAAAGATGACTGCAAGAGCACAGCGCAGACTGCTCAATGAGGTGAAGAAGAATCCTAGAGCGTTAGCTAAAGACTTACAAAAGTCACTGGCAAATGCTAACATCCCTGTTAGCGAATCTACAATACGTAGAACACTAAACAAGAATGGATTTCATGGGAGGATACCACAGAGGAAGCCACTGCTGTCCAAACAAAACATTGCTGCACGTTTACAGTTTGCACAAGAGCACCTGGATGTTCCACATCAGTACTGGCAAAATATTCTGTACAACACTATGTGTGGCGAAAAAGAGGCACAGCACACCAACATCAAAACCTCATCCCAACTGTGAAGTATGGTGGTGGGGGCATCATGGTTTGGGGCTGCTTTGCTGCGTCAGGGCCTGAACGGATTGCTATCATCGAAGGAAAAATTAATTCCCAAGTTTATCAAGACATGTTGCAGGTGAACTTAAGGCCATCTGTCTACCAGCTGAAGCTCAACAGCATAGAAGTAAATCAACAACAGAATGGCTTAAACAGAAGAAAATACGCCTTCTGAAGTGGCCCAGTCAGAGTCCTGACCTCAAACCGATTGAGATGCTGTGGCATGACCTCAAGAAAGCGATTCACACCAGACATTCCCAAGAATATTGCTGAACTGAAACAGTTCTGTAAAGAGGAATGGTCAAGAATTACTCCTGACCGTTGTGCACGTCTGATCTGCAACTACAGGAAACGTTTGGTTGAAGTTATTGCCAAAGGAGGTTCAACCAGTTATTAAATCCAAGGGTTCACATACTTTTTCCACCTGCACTGTGAATGTTTACATGGTGTGTTCAATAAAAACATGGCAACATTTCATTCTTTGTGTGTTATTAGTTTAAGCAAACTGTGATTGTCTATTGTTGTGACTTAGATGATGATCAGATCACATTTTATGACCAATTTGTGCAGAAATCCATATCATTCCAAAGGGTTCACATACTTTTTCTTGCAACTGTATATATATATCGGTATCTATAGGTGCAGCCTACAGTTGGGCTGGTAAGTGAAACGAAAGTAGAAATGCAGAGATTATCTGTATATTTCTTGTATAACAAATCTGTGACATGGGCAATTCTGTGATTTGGAAAACATTAATCAGTTGATTCCCATGTAAGAGTATTCTAATCGTATGTTAATCTTATCACAATATACTGAGTGACCGCATATTATACAGCGCTCTCTCTACAGTCATTATCAATCAGTCTACAAATACAGTGCAGGATCTACTTCGATACATTAATTTCAATAGGAATACGGAGCAGGGAAAGTTATTGTGTTTAGTATTCAAAGGCAGAAGAAAAGCAGCATTTATGTTATATATAATATATTCATATTCCGAGCAAGAAAAGTGTTTTAAAGTAGTCGTGTTCAAAAATGTCCATTCAAAGTTCACAATAACAAAAACAAAATGAAAAAAGATCGAGAAATTGAGGTGATTGTAAAGTTCTTAAATCAAGCACTTTAGCTGATGTAATATACCCAACAACCACTAGGTGGCGCAGACATGTCTGTTTAGCTATCCAGTATATGGTGGGGGGAAAATGTGTGATTGAAAACCCCAGTAACCAGCTTCATGCTGATGAGTTGCATTAACAATGAAACAGCTGTCCATGAATGGTTCACTGGCTTTGTATCTCTCCCCGAGTTGTGTTTCGAAGCTGTTGTATACAGCAAACACAAACTCCAAGGGACCCATGTTTAAAATGGAATTGGGCAAAAATGTGATTTTGTTGAACTAATTTGCATATGCCCACCCAGAATCCTTTGCGGTAGTAACATCACTTGAAATTTGTGATTTCTGTGGGAAACACAAGTCTTATAGCTTGACTGGTGTGCAGATCTGTGTTTAACATTTTATTGACTACCCATTGGTTAGAGTGAAAATATATACTCTATAAAAAATCATCTTTGTTATATATCCCTACATGCACTCTAAAATTAACTTTTTTTTTTTTTTTTTCGTACAGCTTTCAAGTTGGTATATATGAGCTGGTTACTGTAGCACATGGGTCTGTATACTCTTTGCAATACAATCTGTGTGAAGGTAGTACATTTAGAATTGGGTAGAATTACGCTCCCAGCTACAGTATGCAAAAATAAAAAGGGTGACTCTGTGATGCAAGGTAATGCTCTCATTCCATGCATTATCTCCTGTATAATAATACATCTTTAATTCGCCAGGTTCTGTACGAAGTGTTCCTTCCATCGCTGTGAATTCATCAAAGAAATTAGCATTCCCTCCGTATATCATTCGCAACATAATTCTCCTGTTCACTACGCTCATTAATTAATATCTGCCTGGCAAATAGCCAGGAACATGGTGTTAAATGTTGTCACTAATAAAGAAAATAATCTACATATTGTGATATGTTCGTGTTCAAATTAAGAAATAGTCAACCCACATAGAACGGAACTATAAATGCAGAAACTAATGAACAGCTTTGATTTATGTCCATGATTCCTGGGGTCTTATAGGACCATTCTCGGATTCTGCACTCAGACTATGAATCGATCATATAGTCTTAGTCCGTATCTCACAATTCGATTATTCAGGATCCGCACTGCGATTACACTTTATAAGTTCTCATACCTTGCACCTAAAGTTCACGCTCACTCTAATTATCCAGTTTTTGTCAGTGGATGGTTCATTTAGCCAATCAAATTTCCCTGAGCAGTGAATCCATTCATGATTTGCTTCACTGAGTCCAGGGAGAAAGATCTTGACTGCCAATTAAACAAAGGTATGACCACTGCTCCTGCGTTCTTCCCGAGTCCGGTGCTTGTTACATCTTCATTGTTTAGCACCCAGTGATATTGTCATTGATACATTTATTGAGTAGGTTTTCCAATATTTGTCTTGTTTTGTGTGCCGGCAGGTGCAGCTGCTTAAAGACCAGCTTGCCGCGGAGTCGGCCGCCCGCATTGAATCCCAAGCCAGAGTCCGGCAACTGTTACTGACCAATCGAGATCTCTTACAGCACATCTCTCTCCTGGTGAAACAACTCAAGGAGCTAGAGCTCCGGACAGACCCGAAACTGTCGAGTAAGTAGTGATATATAGTCTTTGCTTTTCAATTCACCACTGTTTCACTAGTTTTAGAAATAAACTGCAAAGATCGGGATAAAATGACCAAAGATTTCGAATTGTTCCAATTTAGCGATTTTGGTCTAATTTAGCGTTAAGGGGCTTAGTTCACAACCGGTCACTCTTTAGTGAATAAATCCCAGTGTGTGGGTGTTGTGTAGTGCTTCATGTTTAGGGGAGCATTACTGGCTAAGGGTTGGGAGCGTAACTTGCCTTTAAATAGAAAACCCACCCCCACGTCTGACTTTGGCTTAGTTTATTTTCCCATCAGCCCTAATGAAGCCATAGTATAATTAGCTGTGATTCTTTTCAGAGAATATCTTGGAATACAGGTTGAATTCTGCTTTTAGTGAATAGCCCTATCCGTTATTAACAGTCAGTGTTATTTATGAAAGTGAGAATTGCAGGAATGCAAAGTAAATTTTAAATTTAAGGCCAAAATAGCTGAACTGAAACCAGAATTGATGCGGGGAATTTCTCCAATTCGGCTCTACGGACCTAAATTTTTAAATTCACTTTGAATTCCCAGCAATTCTCTCTTTAGTGAAAATAAGAAATTTCAGGGTTGAGGCTGGGAGGCAGCCTGTTTTAATAGAACAGTAATTTGTTATACGGGACGTGCCCCACATACCACTGAACGAAGTTCTGGTCCCGAACACATCAACCAAAAATAAATAATTTATATTACACTATTAAGGAAAGCTATAACAGTTATAGAATGGTATTAAATGATATGATGATATTAGTGCAATTAAAATCTAGGATGTTTTGTGGACACGTCCACGTTATGCTTTTGTGGCATGCACAGTATACTGGTCTCCCCACCAACAAAGACAGCAGGGATTGTAAATCACAATCAACGAACGAAAACTGTAACACGTCCTATGAATGTAACATGTTTACTTTAAATGGTATCTTGCCCTAATTCTGTTTCCAACCACAGCCGACAAAAGATCTTTACACAAACTGGCTATTGCACAGTCTTTGTCGCTAAACTTAAAGAACTTGTACAGCCTGGAAATTAACCTCCCTTCCACCTCAACGCCAGCCAGCCTTCAGAGTTCCATGGTCTCCACTCATGCCCTTAATGGGAAGAACATCGGGGAGTCTTATCTCAATCTCTTAAACCTGGAGAAGGGTGGCCTCAGCAAGGAGAATGCAACTGTGGACATAAAGGAAGTAGCCAACAGGAAGGTGGAAGGGTCTGAAGTCACATCAGTCCTCGCAGACCGTGCAGAGTTGATCAAGGCTGAAGATCGAAGTCCATGTTTAGGAGATACCAAGTAGGTCTATGTGCGATTGGTCATAAAGCATGCTTTAGACTGGTGAGAACCTCTTAGGGGCTGGTATATATTAAATTAGGGAAATTAGTGTGAGGAAACCTTCTGTTTGTGTTAAGCACTCTGTTCACCAATTCCTATTACCCACACTGAATATTTGTGCAGCTTCTAGTATCACTGTGCACTTTAAAATCTCCCCACCAGCCAGATTTTATCAAAATTCCGGTGCAGTAGTCTCAGGTAGCTACAGATGATTTGTGACAATGCCTGCCCTATGATCCCTCTCTCCTTTTCAGTCAATGTGCTGTATCAGTGCGTATCTCTGGAAATGCTGCTGTCAGTGCTTCATGGACAGGTGAAGCGTTTCAGATTTAATGTATGAGATATGAATTCACATCTTTAAAAAAAAAAAATATATATATATATAGTGAGGGGGGGAGGGAGAAAAAAAAAACCAAGCAGACAGGGCAGAAGATGGTACACTTTATACATACCCACACACAAGTATATATATATATACGCATACACAAACGCATATACATACACGAACTCATGTACACAAATATAAATGCACATTCTCATATGTAAGCATACATGCATAAGAGTATGGGAAAGCATAGGTCTACACCTAGTACTTAGTATATTGATAGAATACACATAGTGTAATACGTTTTAAAATGTTGGTACATATGACAGAACGGTATGATAATGTGGGGGAGTGTTCCTGTAAAGTGTTGGTAGTGGCACAGGAAACCCAAATCAATATTTAGTCCTCTATTCTTGCTGTTAAACAGTTTGATCATTCTGGCTTCAAAAGTTTTTTTCTTTCTTGGGTATTTTTAAAACCCCCTTTCAGTTGGTCCTTCAGTGAGTGGCCAGGCTGGGTAAAGTGGTGTCCCACAGGAGTGCAGTAGGATTCTTCTTTGTGGTGTTTAATGGAGTGTCTGTGCATATTCATTCTGCCATTTAATTGCTGGGTGGTTTCCCCAATGTAGCATCCTAGGTGGCATTTGGTGGATTGAATCATGTAAACACATTGCTGGATGAGCAGGAGTATATGAACCTTTAATGCTGTAGGTTTTATTGTTGTGTGTGGCTGTGTTGTCTGTGCATATGTGCTGACACAGTTTGCAGCAAGGTTTTTTGAATTGACTGGTCCCATTTTTTTTTTATTCTTCCCATCAGCTACAGTGCTTGGAATACAACTTTGTATACCTAACACTATGGTATCCCTTTAACATTTTATCTTTTAACCCCTTAAGGACACATGACATGTCTGACACGTCATGATTCCCTTTTATTCCAGAAGTTTGGTCCTTAAGGGGTTAAATATTAAAATATCAAAAATATTTCATATATATAAAAAAAATTAAAAAAAATATAAGAATAACAAAAGCGTATCCAAACATTAAGTAAATAGAGACCTATGTGTCTGTCCGCATGTCGAATTAGGATTGAGAGATTATGGCATATTTATGTCCTACAGGTGAGCTCACCCCACTCACTGAAATAGTTAATGGAAATACAAGGGAAATCTGTCATGCCCAGCTCTAGCAGACCTCTTGCAGACAAGCCAGGAGCTGCTCGGATAATAGCCTGTTCCTCTTGTAGAAGCAAGCAGTTTGCACTAAATAATTGGAAAGTGTTGTCATTCCTCTAAACGCTAGCTTTACACTGAACTGTTCATTATAGAAGGTCTCCGCACTCAGAGTATTTTTAGAATTATGTTTATGATTCATTTATATTATCTTACAGTGATATGCTGAAAATCACTGGGCTTTAGAGATTTGTTTTAGACCCTTAACGATTCGTCTGTGATTGACAGCATA
Organism: Pelobates fuscus; assembly: GCF_036172605.1. Classification (NCBI taxonomy): domain Eukaryota; kingdom Metazoa; phylum Chordata; class Amphibia; order Anura; family Pelobatidae; genus Pelobates; species Pelobates fuscus. The sequence goes on along the minus strand of NC_086325.1, from coordinate 154,355,345 downwards.
GAGCTAATGAAGGGGAAATAATCTCTGAAAAAGGAGGATTTAATTACCCACAGAAAAAGGAGTTATGCTCACCAACCTTTAACATTTTAATTAACCCTTTCATCAACGAGGGTATTATGCAAGGTTTGTACAGTTCTGTTTTATTATGCACAGCAGCTCAGGGCAAAGGGGGCAAATACAAACAGAAAGAGGGTTTTTAAACAAAAGATCTTTACCCAACTGGCTATTGCACAGTCTTTGTCACTAAACCCCCCCCCCCCCCCCCCCCCACTCACACCCCTCTTTGTCTGATTGCAAGGGTGCTCTGACAGAACCTCTGGAGTTGGCTGCACAGTGTATTATAAATGCTATTTATACTAATTAGTTGGTTATAGAGGATCGACATGGAAATAAATATGCTACAACCTTTTCATATATTTAAGAAGAACACCTAAATTACAATCAAACCTTGCACCCACCCCATAATCACAAAATGAGCATGTTCGGTGCAAAGTAAATGTTATACAGATTGACATTTAAATGTGCTGGACTAGATTAGATTTATTTATTTTTTTGCGACAGATTTGTACCTAGTTAGTAAAAAAAAAAAAAATGTAATTTATGCAGATGTTTCCTCGTTATGATGGCATTTTATGGATGGATTAATGTTAAGTGTCTTTAAAGAACACTGATTTAAAAAAAGAAAAGAAACCGAGTTAATCTGTGGTTAAACGGCAATATTTACACTGGCTGCACAATATAATCTATTCTTTATTCGTAAATGTCACACTAGCAGAAAGAGGTACGGCATGTTCTTTCTCCAAACTAGTATCTTCTCTGTATTATTTTTTGCATGGCTGCATCGAGTTTTCATTTTGGAGATTACTTTTAATATCTTAAGAAGTGTTATATAATGTCTGCACCACTTTTTTTGGCAATCTCTAAAGAGTCTGGTTCAATGAGCCGCAAACAGAAACCTAATTGTCCGTTTTCTCTTCTCATTCGAAGGGTCGTGTCATCTTTTCCAAAGCTGATTCCACCACCTCCGATCACTAGAAAGAGATCTACAAAGGTTCTGCCAGGGCAAATAATAGAGTCAAGGTCAACCGAAAGCGTAACTCACACTACTCCTGCCAGCGTCAACCTTACGAGCTTTACCACCATCACCTCATGTTCAATCACACCATCGGAGTTTGAGTCAGAGGATACAAGTCCATCATTTAAAAACTCTTACTTTCCATGTTTTGAAAATGGCGAGCTGTCGCCCATTAAGGAACTGTGTCGTTTGTCTTTCCAACAAGAGTCTGTTGAAGAAAATGGGACCTATCATTCTATCACCAGCAGCTACGACAACTTGGAAGATACCCCAACTGTTTTACCCGAGATCCAGGTCTGCAATGGTTTGGTTAAGCAGTTGGGCATTGACAGCACCTTACCTTTCTCCACCGCAAACGATACGTGTTTGCACATCAGCTTTTCTGAAGATGATTTCCCCGACATTGATTCAGACGATCATTTGGGGGCTCCCAAGCAGTGGCGCTTAATTAAAAACGGAAACTGACGAGGATTAAAAACTGACCTGCCTGTTAGGAAAGCATTTTAAAGCGATTGGCTTGTGAAAGGCGGGGGGGAAAAAATAAGGTGTTGAGAGCAGAATCTGTTCTCCGAAGGACACGCTGAGAGTTTAACAGCAAAAAAAACACTACATTGAAAGCCATTTAATTGGTTTAAACACGTGTAAGTCACTCATTTAAACTGGAAGATGTCATGTTGCGACACAACAAGTAATAAACTCGGCAAGCCATGTAGATTACAGAAGAAGGTCACAGTCATTCTCAAAAACTGTCACATGTCGTGCTCTGCAAATTAATAGTTTGCTCCTGTGGGTGCTTGCCAAACGTTTGTATTTCACACTGTATTTGGGGTAACGTACTTGTTATTCACCAGTCATACTAGGAAAGAATGATGAGAATTGTGCATCAAAATACAGAAAGCTATAATAGAGGTTGTGGTTTATAAAACAAGGAGAATATTATGGACGTTTTAATTTATTAACAGCTGGTGATGTACAAGTGCCTTGCCCTGCTCTAGAAGTAAGCTTGTTGTAACAAAATAACTTTTTACCTTGAAAGCCGAAGATGATTTGTTTATATTCCAGTTTTCACCCTACAACTCGTATCGAACTTCAAAATAAGACCGTAGCTTTGACCACTATCCCGGGTCTTCTCTCCAAACAGACAGGGGTTGTCAAAGAAGTGTTGGATATGTCAGTCAGCTCAGACAATGGAGCTACTCTATTTTTATTATTTTTTTTTAATCTATAGACACCACAGAGTAAAATGATCAGCACCGTATTGTGATTTTTAGGAATCAGAAAAATCTTGCCTCCTGCATTCAATTCGCCAACCCCGTATAAAAAAAAACTAATAATAATAATTTTTTAAAAAGTGATTTTAGAGAGTCACAAAATATTCAATCATTTACCCCTTGTATTATGGGTTTACAATCGCTATAGTTTTTTTTATATGTTCTATAAATTATAGACTACTAAATGAAGATGTGTTCTAGCTAGCAGAAGATGAGAAATGATGCATAGTAAAATAGTTTATTTTTTGCAATCTTTCAAAAAAATATGTTTTTTAAATCCCTAGTTACAGCAACGCCCTCAGAAAACAATGTCAATTGCAATTCTTCTCTTGCGTTCGACAGAAGATGATTTATGTAAATATCTGTAGAATTTAATTTGCATTATTTAGGCTCTCTCTTTAAGACCACTATAAAGATATATATTTTGTTAGCTAGAGTCAAAATGCTGTAAAATCAGATCATTTGATTATTGCTTGGTGGTAGAAGCTCATTAATGCCTTAATCAATTTCAATTGATCTTCCATGTTCTACCCAAGTGTCCTCATCAATGAAGATTCTCATGTAGAATACAGACGTCTTGTAATATCACTTCAAGGTTACGGCTGGAAAATTAGTTTTGCACAACATACATTCTCCTTGCCCTTAAAGGAACGCTCTAGCATTGGAAATACATGTATGTATTCCTAATGCTAAAATGTTATACTATTTTTTTGGTATTATTGACCCCCACCCAACAATAAAAAAATAAAAAAAAAGTTAACTTATAGGCACTAGCTCTGCCATCCCGTCTGATTATCTCAGCCAATCAAATGCTTTTCCATAGGAAAGCCTTAGGAGGCCACTGAGCATGCACGTCAAACACCACGCTGCGACCAATCAGCATCTCAGAGATGCATTGACTCAACGCATGTCTATGGTGAGCATTCAGTGTCTCTGTAAACAACTGTCCTGCAATCTTTCTAGCACTGAACCCAGGAAGTCAGAATTAGGCAGCAGTGGAAGGACTGACATTTCTCGGAAAAGGCAGTGTTTACAATGATAAGGCTGCCGGAACCATTTCCATTACAGTGTACTGGTTCTGTTGCCTAGAGTCTACCTTTAATGGAGGTAAACAGAATGATCTTACCAAACAGCTCACTGAGGGACTGAGACATAGAAGAAAGGGAGGTTTAGACAATTTGTTTTTTATTCATTGTATTCTATTTGTTGATAAATTAGAACGTTCTTGAGGCCTCAATTCAATTTAAAAGACACAAAGCAGTGTTAAAAGTCCCATATGTATATTGTAGATAGATAGAATATGGTACTTGCTCTAACCTAGAAGATGCATAGATTGCCTCTGTGTCTAGACCAGCCAAGAAGCAGAGATTTGGAGACATTACCTCTCAGGATCCTTTATATATGGACTGTGTAATGGGCAGTTCAGAAAAGAAAGAAAGCCTATTCAGTTATTTAGATAGAGTTGCACAGTCGGCTCAGAATGCACGTATTTTGTATTGAATTCTGTTAATATATTGTAACAAACTGCTTGGTAAATAATCTCCTTTATCAGAGATCGAAAATACCATTAAGACAAAAATAAATGGATAAGTTTGGTTAAGTCTGAAAAATGAAAGTAACGAACTAAACATTAACGCGGGAAATCTTGTACTTGCTTTAGCCAACTATAATCAAATGTGACATTTTGCAAAGAAACTGTATGTCTTTTTGAAAGTTTCCAGTTGTCTGTATTTGTAGCTGCTGTTTGCCGCTTACAACACTGCAAACTCTGTGAGCTGGGAGCTAGATTGTGCGTCTCCATCACTGGCAGACTGTCGAGACAGAACGAAACCTGTCTATTGCCACAAACATTCCTGGTTTCTGATGCAAGATGTAAATTCACTCTAAAAATGATAGTTCCCATCGGGACATTCCTTGGTATAGTTTTTACAACGTTTGATTCATTAACGCAAAAATAAGATAATTTGAGAAAGATAGATAGGATATTTGCAAGTTGTTAGGTGATGGTGTAAGGTATTTATATAAAGAAGGCGTTTGAAAGGGATTAATAGAAAATGGATTTGCATGTGTTTAACCCCTTAAGGACCAAACGTCTGGAATAAAAGGGAATCATGACATGTCACACATGTCATGTGTCCTTAAGGGGTTAAAGGTTTAACGAGAGACATTTAAGAGGAGGGTGCAATTAATTGCTAAGCATTGTGTGAATCTTATCTTTTGTTGAGTTAAAACTTTATATCAAAATAGGAACGTTCTCTAGATGATAAACTATCAAAGTAATATTCCCACCCCATGTGCAGAAAATTCAAATAAAGAGACTTCGTTAACCCTTGCAAGGTCTCTGTCCTGGCTGAAATCATGAATCTTGATGATCTTAGCCAATCCGATGCTTCCCCATAGTGAAGCATTGGCAGGCTAGTGCACATGCGCACCAATCAAATGTGGTCTACGAAAAGCATGTGATGGAATACAGAGTCTAAAAGTTACTGCAGTGAAAGACAGCCACTAGATGTGTGTTTAACCTTGCAACAAAAACCATTGCAGTTTCTAGAAAATAACGGCATTGTTTTTACTTTGCAGGGTTAAAACGACAGGGTCACTCAGTTAGTGTCCCTTTAAGACCAATAAAAACTCAGAGTTTACAGATATGTCATAATACCAAACACTACAAACATTTCTAAAAATGTTCTAAAGTGGCCAGGATTTGCAAATTGAATTCTGCCATTTTCCGTAGCCAGATGCCAGCTGTAACAAAACTGTGCCACTGCTGATAGGTTCTGTTAGCACTTTATGTAATAGAGGCTCTCAAAACGGAATACACAATAAGGTGCGACTCACCATTTCCACCTGTCTGCCATATTGTCGTGCTTTGCGGTGTCTTAAACCTAGCGCCCTGGGAACTGCCGTAGGTCATATTCCTGTTATCACAGCATATTGCTATACAGCTTACTGCCACACGGGTCAGTACCACTAAGACTGAGAAGAAGAATTGACCCAGTCGGATTCCCGTCTCTGATTGGTTCACAGAGTTACCAATGGGCGCGATATTTTCACCTCTCTGTAAATGTATTTTCTGTACAGAAGTATCAACTTAATGACTATTTGAAAGCAGAATTAAAATGTAATTTTCATTATTAGAGATAGTCTATACAGATGTATTAGAAGAACTACGAATATATATTGCACAGTAAATTAAAAAATAAAATGTGTTCTAACTTCTTAGTTCTGAGTTTGCGTGGTTTTTATTCTTGAGACAGTTTGATGTTCTCCATGTCGAAGAATTAATTTTAAGTCGACTTAAAATAGTGCTCATCCCCCTCAATTATCCAATCAGCTTCCACTAACTGGGAGGGGATTCATACTTGATTGCACTTAGTGCCTGAAAAATACAATATACTGCACAACTTCTGGATACAGGTTACATTACAGGGAGGTACAGTAAGTGCAGTAGGTATACAGTGTATGTCTATTTTATTTATATAGCACTAACAGGTGTACTCAGTGCTTTACAGGTTACATTACAGTAGAGGGAGGTACAGTAAGTGCAGTAGGTATACACTGTATGTATAATATATTTATATAGCACTAACAGGTGTACTCAGCACGTTACAGGTTACATTACAGTAGAGGGAGGTACAGTAAGTGCAGTAGGTATACAGTGTATGTATATTATATTTATATAGAGCTAACAGGTGTACTCAGCACTTTACAGGTTACATTACAGTAGAGGGAGGTACAGTAAGTGCAGTAGGTATACAGTGTATGTATATTATATTTATATAGCGCTAACAGGTGTACTCAGCACTTTACAGGTTACATTACAGTAGATGGGGGTACAGTAAGTGCAGTAGGTATACAGTGTATGTATATTTTATTTATATGGAGCTAACAGGTGTACTCAGCACTTTACAGGTTACATTACAGTAGAGGGAGGTACAGTAAGTGCAGTAGGTATACAGTGTATGTATATATTATTTATATGGCGCTAACAGGTGTACTCGGCACTTTACAGGTTACATTACAGTAGAGGGAGGTACAGTAAGTGCAGTAGGTATACAGTGTATGTATATTATATTTATATAGCGCTAACAGGTGTACTCAGCACTTTACAGGTTACATTACAGTAGAGGGAGGTACAGTAAGTGCAGTAGGTATACAGTGTATGTATATTATATTTATATAGCGCTAACAGGTGTACTCGGCACTTTACAGGTTACATTACAGTAGAGGGAGGTACAGTAAGTGCAGTAGGTATACAGTGTATGTATATATTATTTATATAGCGCTAACAGGTGTACTCAGTACTTTACAGGTTACATTACAGTAGAGGGAGGTACAGTAAGTGCAGTAGGTATACACTGTATGTATAATATATTTATATAGCACTAACAGGTGTACTCAGCACGTTACAGGTTACATTACAGTAGAGGGAGGTACAGTAAGTGCAGTAGGTATACAGTGTATGTATATTGTATTTATATAGTGCTAACAGGTGTACTGAGCACTTTACAGGTTACATTACAGTAGAGGGAGGTACAGTAAGTGCAGTAGGTATACAGTGTATGTATATTATATTTATATAGCGCTAACAGGTGTACTCAGCACTTTACAGGTTACATTACAGTAGAGGGAGGTACAGTAAGTGCAGTAGGTATACAGTGTATGTATATTATATTTATATAGAGCTAACAGGTGTACTCAGCACTTTACAGGTTACATTACAGTAGAGGGAGGTACAGTAAGTGCAGTAGGTATACAGTGTATGTATATTATATTTATATAGCGCTAACAGGTGTACTCGGCACTTTACAGGTTACATTACAGTAGAGGGAGGTACAGTAAGTGCAGTAGGTATACAGTGTATGTATATATTTATATAGCGCTAACAGGTGTACTCAGTACTTTACAGGTTACATTACAGTAGAGGGAGGTACAGTAAGTGCAGTAGGTATACAGTGTATGTATATTTTATTTATATAGCACTAACAGGTGTACTCAGTGCTTTACAGGTTACATTACAGTAGAGGGAGGTACAGTAAGTGCAGTAGGTATACAGTGTATGTATAATATATTTATATAGCACTAACAGGTGTACTCAGCACGTTACAGGTTACATTACAGTAGAGGGAGGTACAGTAAGTGCAGTAGGTATACAGTGTATGTATATTGTATTTATATAGTGCTAACAGGTGTACTGAGCACTTTACAGGTTACATTACAGTAGAGGGAGGTACAGTAAGTGCAGTAGGTATACAGTGTATGTATATTTTATTTATATAGCACTAACAGGTGTACTCAGTGCTTTACAGGTTACATTACAGTAGAGGGAGGTACAGTAAGTGCAGTAGGTATACAGTGTATGTATAATATATTTATATAGCACTAACAGGTGTACTGAGCACGTTACAGGTTACATTACAGTAGAGGGAGGTACAGTAAGTGCAGTAGGTATACAGTGTATGTATATTGTATTTATATAGTGCTAACAGGTGTACTGAGCACTTTACAGGTTACATTACAGTAGAGGGAGGTACGGTAGATATGCTCCATTTATATAAAAAATACTGTATGACTGTACAAGATATTAGATGGAAATATACAAAGTGCAGTATACATTTGATGTGTATATATAGCGCTATGGTCTTTGTATAGGTATGAATGGGTTTAACTATTTCTTTTAATCCGTTTATTAATGAGGTACTGCTAGCAGGAATACTGGGTCCCAGTTTAAGAATGCTCTCTGGCTGTGTTCAATGACCATTTGAATTTAATTTTAATCCTCCCTTTAGGATGAGTGCATTCTAAGTGTGACATATATGTATAGCTATTCTCCATTATGCAAATATTATTCCTCCGGTACCTTCAACTTTCTACATCTCCATATCTGGTCCTGACCTTCTTTTATTACATTACATTAACAAAGATAAATGTCAGGCTTCTGCTATATAAGATATTTAATCTAATGTGGACAGCCATGGGAATCATTTCCAAAATTGGTTTGTGTGTATAATTTATATATATATATATATATATATATATATAATTTTTTTTTTTTTTTTTTTTAAAGATTGTGGATATTCAACCAAAAGAGAGTCTAACTGAAAGCCATCTCTCTTCAGAAAGCAGAATTTAACCCTTTCAGTGTCAACTTGCCAAACGAGACCCCCTGGGCGACAATGTCAGCTTTTATTTTATGAATACCACGGGCCAAGCAAGTCCTTCAACATTATTCTTGTTGCCATGAAGTGTAAGAGTTGACGAGGGAAGTGTGAATACCGTGTCAAAATGACTGAACTGGAAACACACATTCTCCAACCTGGCTTTTTCGACTTTTCGTGATCTGCCATTTGTGATTCGAAATTGTAGATTATGCTAACGTAGTGTACTTATAATCTTAATTTTAATAATGACAGGAGGCGAGTATTTTGCATGACTTTCTTTACTCATGCTTCCAGCAGCACAAGTCAATCATCAAAACTTTAAACCAATCATAACAGTGCATAACCATATAAATAGCCTTGTATGTCACATGATTTCCTCTTTCTTTGGTGACAGGCTAGTCCATGTATTGTCTCGAAACAACAACAAAAAGTTCGTAAACATAAAATAGTCCAAACTTGTTCCATGGTAGTTTCAAACTGATAATTCATAACGGTATTGGAACTTGATTCGATAACTTCCACAACTGATGTGTCTTATCCGGATTCCATAACTGTCATCATGCTGCAAAAAACAGAAACGAGTGTAAGAGGATGGAAGTAGACTTATGTCCACATGATATCATCGCTACCGTGTCTATCCATACATAGTATCATAAATGTTAATCTATCTGATATGTACTATCTAGAATACCATAATACAGTCTATCCTCATCTATAAACCATTAACTAATATCAGACAATATACGGCTATTACCTCAAACTTTATCCCTATTCTCTTGATAAACTATAATAGTCATAACTGATCTATAAAACGTTGACATAAGACAACCCATAGAAACGGGAGTGGAGGGTGGGAAAATACTCGCCTCCTGTCATTATTAAAATTAAGATTATAATTACACTACGTTAGCATAATCTACAATTTTATTACATGACAGGAGGCTTCATATTTTGCATTTTTAAAGCTGAGGTAATAGAGAGAAAGATGCGTGTGTGGTTTGACGAAAATAAAATAACCGGAAAGTATCTTCCCGTGTCCAGTCCGCGGAACGTAATATATCCGCTAGGGATGCTCCCGCCGAGAACGCTCGCGATGCGGCTGCGCCCCTGACTGAGTGGGCTCTGAAACCCGTTTCTACACCCGCTAAGGATAGGATCCAACGTACCCATCGCGCCAGTGTAGTGGTGGTAACCGGTTTATAAGGTTTGGTGTATGACACCAACAGTTGACCTCTGTTAAAAGCACGAAGGTTTGCTGTAACCTCCACGTAACGAGTAAGTGTGGAAACTACACATAAACGGGGAACCGTAGGAAAAAAGGGGTAAAATATAGATGTCGAATTAGTTTTAGTTCTTCTAGACACCGTGAAGGTAACCCCTTCTGGTGTTATAGAGAAACCGTTCACGTCGAACGCTCGTACGTCCGAAACTCGTCGAAAAGAGACCAAACATAGTAGCAAGGTGAGTTTGGCCGACAGCTGACGTAGGGATAAGTCTACGTTGTCTGGCCAATTCCTAAGTAAACTGAGGACCACCTCTACGTCCCACATATGATTATACTTAGGTTCCGGTGGTCTGGATAGTTTGATGCCTCGTAGAAGGCGACATACCAAAGGATCCTGACCTACCGAAGAACCCTGTATTGGCACGTGTGCCGCTGAAATTGCTGATCTTGCCACATTAATGGAACGATATGATTTTCCCTCCGTGAAGAGGTTTGACAAATAATTCACCACTGTGGGAATAGGTGCTGTAAAGGGATCACAGTCTCTTCCCACACACCAGCGGGTCCATGTATTCCATGCTGATATGTAACTGCGTCGGGTACCTGGTGCCCAGGAATCCCATAAAAGGTCTTTAGCTGATTGCGATAGACCTTCGACAGACCAGGTTCCCCTGAAAGACTCCAAGCTACCAGTTCTAGATTCTCTTGTAGTATTAGTGGATGCGGTTCCCCTTGCGGGTCTGTCAATAGAAAGGGGAACGATGGTAGAAGTAGGGGATGGTCCTGTGTTAGGGCTAACAATTCCGGAAACCACGCCTGGCTCCTCCATAATGGTGTGATGAGTATCATCGAGATCTTGGTCGCTCTGATGCGATGGATCACTCTCGCTATCATCGCAAATGGTGGGAATGCGTACGCTCCCTTCGGGGGCCACTGTTGTAGGAAAGCATCCACCGCTTCGCATTGAGGGTCCGGCAGCCAGCTGTAATATCTCGGTAGCTGTGTATTCGTCCGTGACGCGAACAGGTCCACGATCAGTGGTCCCCTGATGTCTTTCACTGCTGAAAATATCGACGTGTCCAGTCGCCAGTCGCTGCCGTCTCTCCAGTGTCGAGAGAACCAATCTGCCGTGATATTGTTGATTCCCGGTAAGTATTCCGCCTTGATTGAAATGTTGCGGGGAATACAAAATTGGTATATCTCTTTCGTCGCCTCTGTCAGGTTTTTTGACCGAGCTCCCCCCAGGCGATTTATGTATTGGACTGCTGAAATGTTGTCCATACGTAGTAAGATGCAGCAGTTCGTCATCTCCTTGGCCAGACTGCGAATCGCAAATGATCCCGCGATCAGTTCCAGACAGTTGATGTGGAGACCCTGTTCCTCTTGGGACCATGGACCTCCTGTGGATGTGTGGGCGCAGTGGGCTCCCCAGCCCCAAAGGCTCGCGTCCGACTCCAATACAAAGTCCGGGTTCTTCCCGAAGATGGCTTTGCCGTTCCAGGCTTCCATGTGGAGTAGCCACCATCGAAGTTCCGTCCGAGCTTCTGTGGAGACGGGAATCCAGTGGTCGTATGTGAGTCCTGCTCGTAGGTAGTGAGCCTTCAGTCTCTGCATGGCCCGATAATGGAGCGGGCCCGGGAAGATCGCCTGTATTGACGAGGATAGTAGGCCTACTATCCTCGCTAGTAGTCTGAGCGGTATGGTGTCCCTCCTGAGTATGCGTCGAATTTCCTTGCGAATGGCCGCTATCTTGGATGCGGGGAGGCGTAGAACTCCCGCTTTGGAGTCTATCTCGAACCCGAGGAACTGGACTATCTGTGATGGTGTTAATGCTGATTTTTCTCTGTTCACTACAAATCCTAGCGATTCCAGAAAATGCATGGTAAATCTCGTCTGAGATTGAATTCTGGATTTTGATTCGCAGAAGATCAACAGATCGTCCAGGTAGATGAGGCAACGTATGCCCCTTCCTCTCAGATGTGCCATGACTGGTTTGAGGAGTTTCGTAAAACACCATGGCGCCGAGCTTAGTCCGAATGGGAGACATGTGAATTGACACGGGCGGCCCTTCCAGATGAACCGGAGAAAAGGACGACTCTCTCTTGCCATGGGGACCGACAGGTATGCGTCTTTTAAGTCTAGACGTGTGAACCAGTCGTGTTCGTTCAATAGGTCCCTCAGGAGGTGAATACCCTCCATTTTGAAATGGCGATAAGCCACAAATCCATTGAGTTCTCGTAGGTTGATAACTGGACGATAGTCTCCCGTCTTTTTTCTGACTACGAACATGTTGCTGAAGTAACCTTGGTCGTCTGCGGCGAATTCCACCGCTCCTTTCGCGAATAGGGCTCTTATCTCCGTGTCTATGATGCGTATCTGAGTCTCTGACGCCCGTATGGGTCGTGGTCGTCTGGTCTGGTATGGTGTCTGGGTGAATTCTATCACATATCCTCTCACGGTCTGAAGGATCCATGCGTCTGTGGAGATGTGTTCCCATTCCTGTGGAAAAAGGGACAGTCTGCCAGCAGTTAAACCAGAATGACATAACGGAAGACAGTTCGTGCTCACCTGAGTTGAATCGCCCCCGTCCTCTGCTCCGAGTGCCTCTGGTACGGAAGGATCCCCGTGTGAATGTGGCTCTTGTCGATGGGAAGAACTGCTGAGCCGCGTATGGACGGCTGGGGCCTGATGGCCAGAAGCGGCTGGTGGCTCGACCCCTCTGCCGACCAGCCCTGCCAAAAACACTCCGATTTGTTGGAGGGGTCCGAAAGACCTGTCTGATGGAGGATTGGGCCTTATTTAAAGTAGTAAATAGGCCGACGTGCTTCTTTAGTTCCGCCAGGAAGGGTTCTCCAAAGAGTAGTCCGTCTGCCCAAGGACCTAGCTCCTTCTTTCCCAGATCCAAGAGTTTGGTGTCTATCTTCAATAGAGCTGCCTTACGCCTTTCTGCGCACATGGCTGCGTTTGAATTTCCTAGGAGACAGATCGCTCGCTGTGCCCATTCTCTGATATCGTGCGCATCGAGGGGTGTCCCCTGAGTAAGCGCCAGGTCAGCGAAGTATAGTATCTTTGCCAGCGGGCCTATCATGTCTAGCATTTTGTCTTGGACCGACTTCATGCCTTTTTCAACTCCCTTTCGTGGGTCTCTGCCCGACCGGGACATAAACACCCCTACTGTGGTGTCAAACTCCGGTGTGATGGCAATTTTGTCAGGCAGTACGGGGCGCGGGCATTCTGCTTTAAGCTTAGCCCGGACTTCCTTATCCATTGGCTTCCGTAGCCAGAAATGTATAAATTGGGTCAAATGGTCCGGCAGGTTCCATTCGGACGATCTGGGGTGTCGAATCTGGCGAGGGTCGAACATGGGGATGCCCGTCTCGTCTAGGAACACCCCGTCTTCGTCTATGTTTGTTTTGTGGGAACCCACGTTGCCGGAGTGGCTTGCCCATTCCTGGCTCTGGCTGAACTCTCCGCTTTCCTGCGGTATGTCCTGCCAATCCTCCTCCTCGTCCGAGGGTGAGTTTTCAGCCCTCCATTCGTCCATTATTTCCAACAACGGAGGTGATGATGGTCCCTCCTCCTCTGAAGAGTGGTCTTGTGTAGGGGAGTGATCCAGGTGTCTTGACTGGCGGCTCCGTTTATGCAGACTTCCTCCCTCGTATCTTGGGAGATTCACACTGGAGCCCTTCCAGTGGCGTTTGGACGCCGCTGCCTCCGGCTTACGTTGTGTCGGATCTTTATCCTCCCTTTTTGATGGAGGTCTGGTGTCCGCCGCCTCCGGCGGTGACTGGGTTATCATCTTGGCCAGTGCTTTTTCCACCGATGCTGACACTGCAGCATTGATCATTGCCTGGAAGTCTACTGCTGATGTTGGGGTAGTGTCCGACATTATGTCTGTTTGTTCTTTCCTGTCTGTGGGGAGACAGAGTATACGTCAGTGCGTATATGGTTACACAGTGGCTTCCACGTACAACTGGGGTTCACCCGGTACCCTGTCTTAACAGTCACTAGGGTTGTGACTAGTGTATTATAGAGGGTTCAGCCTCTTAGTGACCGGGGTGTACGGTCAGTAATGGTGGGACGGAGCCCGGTATTGGTCGGGACGGAGCCCGGGTAATGGTCGGGACGGAGCCCGGGTAATGGTCGGGACGGAGCCCGGTAATGGTCGGGACGGAGCCCGGTAATGTGAGGTATCGAAAACCTCAGTACGCTTGTAATGAATTCACCCTTGTAAGTAACTTGTGGAAGGTATTGCCACTGAGTTGCGAGGATCACCCCAGTTGTACTATGGAGGTGCCGCATACAATAAAGCGTACTTGTATTTATTTATTTCTTTATTATTATTATCATTGTCATATTCATTTATTTATTTAATCAGTGTTTCCATCTGTGTGTGCACTCCTGTGAACATCCATTTCATTTGTATTGCAGCCTGAGCCTGATGGGAGTTATCCTGCTGGCTAAGTTTGTCAGCATATAGATCCACAGTGCAGTCTTTCCAGCCCAGCACTGTGACCACTTCCATTTACTTTCAAATCATTATCCTGTGTAAAACCTTTTTACCAATATTATATATGAACTTGGCAAAACGTTAGGAAAATTATGTGTGTGTGCCAGTTCGTGGGAATCACGAACTGGCGAAACCAAGATGGCCACCGAGGATCTCGCGAGATCCAAGATGGCCGCCGTTCGCGCGCAAATTTGCCGTGCGGTCCGCCATCGCGGTCCGCGATCGTGGACCGACGGTATCGGATGGCACCCCCCCCGTGCCCCCCACCCACCCCTCAGTACCCTGGGACTAGTAAGAGCTGGCGGTTCCGCGCGATCGCGGTAAAACGCCGCGAATCGCGTGAGACCGACAGGCAGAGATGCCAGGGAAAACTGGGCTCAGAACAGTAAAACGGCTAAGTGACAAAAACATATATAAGGGTAAGGGGCAATCAGAATAAAGGGGGGTTAACAGATACAGTATAGTGGCCCAAAGAATTAAAGGGGCCACAAGGTAAAAACTTTGCATAAATTGAAATAAGTAGAGAGCTAATACTCTGACCTGTGTCCTGGCTGGAAGCAGCAAAGAAAGAGGAAATCATGTGACATACAAGGCTATTTATATGGTTATGCACTGTTATGATTGGTTTAAAGTTTTGATGATTGACTTGTGCTGCTGGAAGCATGAGTAAAGAAAGTCATGCAAAATATGAAGCCTCCTGTCATGTAATAAAATTGGAATTCCCTAGTCAATTCCTGGTTTAATAAATAAACCCCTGACGACTTCGCTCATGTGCGCCTCTGGCTAATTGGTTCATTAATGCCAGAATCTAGATTCTGCATCTTCGAGGGACACTCCAGATAGAAAGTGATTTCCATTATTAGCACATTATATGTGTCAATACAAATAACACTCACTAATTGGTTGAATCAGACGGAGCCAGCCTTGCTGCTACGTTCCAGAGTGTCAATCACAAAGCCTGCTAGGCTCACGTATCTGGCCTGCGGGTACAGATAGCAGAGAAGAATGCTTTGAAACATTGATCACAAGTTCCCACGGTGTTGCTTGCCTGATCGGGGCCTACATGTCGCGCACACCCGCATGGGAGTAGTTAGCAAGAAGACAAGAACCAAGGCTGCCCAATACTCCATCGTGTGTCTTGCTGTGTGACAGGGATTAGGAATGACAGTGTTTGGGTGTGACTGATGATATATCACATCTGAGAATTGACCCACTAGCACAGTGCTCGTACTTTTGACATACACAGTGCTGTGAACACCCTGCACAGTATGACCTGAGTGGGGCTAGCTGTGAAGGAATCAGTCAACCTGACATACATTCACTGGCATGACTCTATGGCCTGCCAACCATCTCAACTGCCTACCTGTTGGGAGGTATGCAATAAGACCCCTTCGCTGTAATATACAAATTATTTTATTAGAAGTGAGATGACACGGGCGGGGGTGGGGGGAGATGGAAAGGCTGAGGAGACAGATGCAAACGAAGTTGGTTGGGGCCATCAGATGCTTTGTGTCTTATTGCATGTTACTAAGTTCAAGAAAAAAAAAAAAAGAAAGGTCATTGGGGGAACACCCGGAACATGCATTTCTCAGCAATGGTGCTGCTGTAGAGACCAACATTTATACAAAATAATGATTAAGGAACAGCGCAGACACAAAACCAGTTTTACAATTTACAAAGCTACTTTGCTAACCAAAATCTCGTCAAAGGAATAAAGTATTTGAGTAAAGACAAAAAAAGGGAATTTCCAGGGGGCGGCAAAAAAAACCTGCAGTCTCTTTGCCCAGGTAAATACCTTGTTTGCCTCGTTTTATGGGAGCCCAAGAGCTGGCCACATTTGGGCTTCCCCCGGGATAGGCAGCCAGGGAGCACTTTCCCCTGAGCTCTCTGCGCGACTCACAGTAATGCCGGGAGACGGAATATGATGTAATATTCCGGCTCCCGGCATCACTCTGCGGCTCGCGAGGGAGCTGAGCAGAGAGCTCAGGGGAAAGTGCTCCCTCGCTGAAAACTTAGAGCGCCCGCCCGCCTGGCCGCCTTCCCGCCCAGCAGCCCCACTGGAACCCAGGTGAAAAATCCACCCAGCTATCCAAAACGTAGGGAGGCTAGGTGGATTTAAATAAAAAAAAAAAAAAGAAGAAGAAATAATAATTGTGAGTGTGGGGAAATGTGAGTGTGAGTATCAGTGAATTTGAGTGAGTGTGTGTGTGTGTTTCAGTGAATGTGTGTGTCTTTCTGCCAGTGAATGTGTGTATCTGAATGATTGTATGCGTCTGTCAGCGTGTGTCTAAATAATTGTATGTGTGTCAGATTGTGTCAAATCAGTGAGTGTATGTGTGTGTATCTCAGTGTATCTGAGAGTGTGTGCTGCCCTTGAGTGTGTGTCTGTCAGTCAAAATGTGTGTAAGTTAACAGTTAACATTACATTTAAATTATGGAGTGCCTGAAATCTGTCATGCCTAGGGCAGCACCATATTAAAATACACCACTGATTTAACGTGCTATATATGGTTGGAGTCCAGACCAGATTCCTTTTGGGTTGAGCACCCCGCCCGCCCGCCCGCCCTTTGGAGGTGACCACGGGAAAATAGAAATTTGAGGAGGCTTTGGATAGCAATGTCACTTTAATTATAATTTTCATTTAACATAGAGCAGGTATATGATATGCACCGTGAGTATATACATTAAAGCACTTTCATGTACATTTGGCATGGTATATATTCATAATGCTTGTGGCGAAACCGACCTCGCCACGTGTCCTTGGAGGGGGCTGCTTGCCCGCCTCTTGCCTTTGGACTATGGACCAGACTTTATGTGAATGTGTTAACCCAGATAGCTATACCATGGAGCCTATTCATATAATGAAAGACTATGGGAAAGACTTTAGCTCCATGGCAATTGTACTGTGTGAGTAGGATCTGCGCGCTATTCGGTAGTTTTGTGCGCGCAGATCCCAGCTATCTGGGGATATGTGAAATGTCTGTGTGTTATGGATAAAAAGTAACTTTCTGTATTTTAAAGTGTTTTCTGTCTTTCTGTAACCATGTGGTTAATGGAGTCTGTCTCTGTGCTGGAGATAATTGGATTACTTCTCCAGCACAGAAGGCTCTGTAAAAACCGGTCTGAGCTGGAAAGCTAGGGGTTTTAAAAGATAATTTACTAACTTTTGAACCCCTGGTCGGATTCATGCCATTTTTTAATATGTTGTTCCCCTGAATGGATTGATTGTGGATATGTAATTTTATGTGAATGTGATGTATGGTTTTGAAGTTATAAATATTGTGTAAAAAGTATATTTTAAACTGTATGAATAATGGGATTATGTGTCACACTAAGGGGAGGGGATGTGTGGGAGGTAACATCTATGTCATTGGTTATTTTATGCCTCCCCCTGGGTGTGGCCTGTATGTGTACTCTTGTAATAAAAGCCAGGCTGGATGTGCCAGTCCAGAGTTCCTGTTTTACCCTCAAAGTGAAGTGTCGTCTCATTATTGGGGGAAGGATTTATTGCATGCTGTTCCAGTTGACTGCTAGGAGTGTAAGCCTATTCGTATGGTTCCTATTCAACGGTCTACAGCATTCCTATGCTTGAGAAGATTCATATGCTGCATCGGTTCGGTGATTGTGGTGTCTGCCAGAGTGCTTGGAGTCCTCAGGAAGCGCTAGGAGCATCCATTAACGGAGGTACCCAGTCGGGGTGCCAGGCGATCCGTTACAATGCTCTTATAACAGATTTTTTTAAATAGGCTTTAGTTTATTTAGCACTAACACTATTTAATTGGTCTCCATAGGCGTGCGCAGCCTGTTGCATTAGGGTGTGCACCCTAAAGCACAAACACACACGCCGCGTGTATATGTATTTTTATATATACACACACATATATATATATATATATATATATATATATATATATATATATATACATACACACACACAAATACAAGTATACGTAGGTGCAGTGTATGTGTGATTGTGAGCTGAGCTGTGCAGTGTGTGTGATTGTGAGCGGTGCAGCGTGTAAGGGGTGCAGTGTGTGTGATTGTGAGGGGTACAGTGTATGTAATTGTAAGGGGTACAGTTTGTGTAATTGTGAGGGATTCAGTGTGTGTGGGGTACAGTGTGTATGATTGTGAGGGGTGCACTGTGTGGGCGACAGGGGTTAGGAGGGTGGAGGGGCAGCAACAGGGGTTGAGGGGGTAGAGGGACAGGAGGTGGGGGGGTGGAGGGGCAGTGACAGGAGGTAGCGGGGGTAGACGGTTAGTGACAGAGGTTAGGGGGTAGTAACAGGGGTTAGGGGTGGTAGAGGGGTAGTGACGGGTTAGGGGTGGTAGAGGGGTAGTGACGGGTTAGGGGGATAGAGGGGTAATGACAGGGGTTGGGGATAGAGGGGTAATGACAGGGGTTGGGGATAGAGGGGCAGTGACAGGGGGTGGGGGAGTGGATGGGCAGTAACAGGGGTTAAGGGGGTTGGAGAGGCAGTGACATGGGTTAGGGGGGTAAAGGGGCAGTGACAGGGGTTAGGGGGGTAGAGTGGTGTGACAGGGGTTGGGGGGTAGAGGGGTAGTGACAGGGGTTGGGGTAGTGACAGGGGTTGGGGGTAGAGGGGCAGTGAACGGGGTTGGGGTAGAGGGGTAGTGACAGGGGTTGGGGGGGTAGAGACAGGAGTTAGGGGGGTAGAGGGGCAGTGACAGGGGTTGGGGGTGGGGAGGCAGTGACATGGGTTAGGGGGGTAGAGGGAAAGTGACAGGGGTTAGGGGGTAGTGACATGAGTTAGG
This sequence comes from Pelobates fuscus, assembly GCF_036172605.1. Lineage (NCBI taxonomy): Eukaryota > Metazoa > Chordata > Amphibia > Anura > Pelobatidae > Pelobates > Pelobates fuscus. Next base: position 154,336,327 of record NC_086325.1, on the reverse strand, counting down.
GGGTAGTGACAGGAGTTAGGGGGGTAGTGACAGGAGTTAGGGGGGAGTGACAGGAGTTAGGGGGGAGTGACAGGAGTTAGGGGGGAGTGACAGGAGTTAGGGGGTAGTGACAGGAGTTAGGGGGGTAGTGACAGGGGTTAGGGGGGTAGTGACAAGGGTTAGGGGGGTAGTGACAAGGGTTAGGGGGGTAGTGACAGGGGTTAGGGGTTAGAGGGGTAGTGACAGGGGTTGGGGGGGTAGTGACAGGGGTTAGGGGGGTAGTGACAGGGGTTAAGGGGGTAGTGACAGGGGTTAGAGGGGGTAGTGACGGGGTTAGGGGGTAGTGACGGGGGTTAGGGGGGTAGTGACAGGGATTAGGGGGTAGTGAAAGGGGTTAGGGGGTTATAGGGGTAGTGACAGGGGTTAGGGGGTAGTGACAGGGGTTAGGGAGGTAGAGGGGTAGTGAAAGGGGTTAGAGGGGTAGTGACAGGGGTTAAGGGGGTAGTGACAGGGGTTAGGGGGTTATAGGGGTAGTGACAGGGGTAAGGGGGGTAGTGACAGGGGTTAGGGAGGTAGAGGGGTAGTGAAAGGGGTTAGAGGGGTAGTGACAGGGGTTAAGGGGGTAGTGACAGGGGTTGGGGGTAGTGACAGGGGTTGGGGGTAGAGGGGCAGTGAACGGGGTTGGGGTAGAGGGGTAGTGACAGGGGTTGGGGGGTAGAGACAGGAGTTAGGGGGGTAGAGGGGCAGTGACAGGGGTTGGGGGGTGGAGAGGCAGTAACATGGGTTAGGGGGGGTAGAGGGAAAGTGACAGGGGTTAGGGGGTAGTGACAGGAGTTAGGGGGTAGTGACAGGAGTTAGGGGGGGTAGTGACAGGAGTTAGGGGGTAGTGACAGGAGTTAGGGGGTAGTGACAGGAGTTAGGGGGGTAGTGACAGGGGTTAGGGGGGTAGTGACAAGGGTTAGGGGGGTAGTGACAGGGGTTAGGGGTTAGAGGGGTAGTGACAGGGGTTGGGGGGGTAGTGACAGGGGTTAGGGGGGTAGTGAACAGGGTTGGGGTAGAGGGGTAGTGACAGGGGTTGGGGGGTAGAGACAGGAGTTAGGGGGGTAGAGGGGCAGTGACAGGGGTTGGGGGGTGGAGAGGCAGTAACATGGGTTAGGGGGGGTAGAGGGAAAGTGACAGGGGTTAGGGGGTAGTGACAGGAGTTAGGGGGTAGTGACAGGAGTTAGGGGGGGTAGTGACAGGAGTTAGGGGGTAGTGACAGGAGTTAGGGGGGTAGTGACAGGGGTTAGGGGGGTAGTGACAAGGGTTAGGGGGGTAGTGACAGGGGTTAGGGGTTAGAGGGGTAGTGACAGGGGTTGGGGGGTAGTGACAGGGGTTAGGGGGGTAGTGACAGGGGTTAAGGGGGGTAGTGACAGGGGTTAGAGGGGGTAGTGACGGGGTTAGGGGGGTAGTGACGGGGTTAGGGGGGTAGTGACAGGGGTTAGGGGGGTAGTGACGGGGGTTAGGGAGTAGTGACAGGGGTTAGGGGGTTATAGAGGTAGTGACAGGGGTTAGGGGGGTAGTGACAGGGGTTAGGGGGGTAGTGACAGGGGTTAGGGAGGTAGTGACAGGGGTTAGGGAGGTAGAGGGGTAGTGACAGGGGTTAGAGGGGTAGTGAAAGGGGTTAGAGGGGTAGTGAAAGGGGTTAGAGGGGTAGTGACAGGGGTTAATGGGGTAGTGACAGGGGTTAAGGGGGTAGTGACAGGGGTTAAGGGGGTAGTGACAGGGGTTAGGGGGTTAGAGGGGTAGTGACAGGGGTTGGGGGTAGTGACAGGGGTTAGGGACAGGGCTTGGGGGGTAGTGACAGGGGTTAGGGACAGGGGTTAGAGGGGTAGTAGCAGGGGTTAGAGGGGTAGGGACAGGGGTTAGGGGGGGTGGGGGGCAGTGAGTGACAGGGGTTAGAGGGGTAGGGACAGGGGTTAGGGGGGGTGGGGGGCAGTGAGTGACAGGGGTTAGAGGGCTAGGGACAGGGGTTAGGGGGGGTATGAGTGCAGAGGCAGGGTGGGGGGGCAGTGAGTGACAGGGGGCAGAGGGGGGTTTAAATACCTGCCCTGGTGGTCCAGTGGGCGCCCTCTCTCTTCAGTCTGCAGCTCCGCCGGGAGTGAGCTGCAGACCACATGGTGAGTCTCGCGATCTCCAGGCAGAGCGTTGCCGTGGCAACGCTCTGACAGGCTGGAGATCGCGAGATACTTCAGTCTGCAGCTCACTCCCGGCGGAGCTGCAGACTGAGGATCAGGGCAGACGGACAGGAGGGGCCTCTCACCCGGCGGCATTGTGTGCACGCCGCCGGCCCCCTCCTGTGTCGGGTCCTCGGTCATAGACCGAGGACCCGACATGTTAGTCTGCCCAAAGGTAGTGCAGCACGGAGGTGTGATTAGGGTGTGCCCAGGCACACCCGGCACACCCCGTGCGCACGCCTATGTTGGTCTCCCATGTTGGTGTAGGACCCACCACCAATATTTAGGTACTCTGAAGTAGTGGTGGGCCTAACACGCTAGGGGTAGATGGTAGAACTGAATCCCCATATTTGTTTGCGGAGATAAGTGATTTTAAGTAGCTGTGTAAAATATAAAACTGTATTTGTGTATGTGCGCTTTTCCTTATTATTGTGAACGGCGTGATACAGTAATGTGAGCTAACTGCAGCTGAGTTTTTATGACGGAGGGCTCTGTAGTTATAGATTATTTCCCCCACTTTTTATTTGGCACTTTTTATTTGGGCAATGATTTTGACACAATCTATATCCATGGATGTATAGAGCGTATAATAACAGCACCCCTGTCTGGGTGGATTTAAATTATATGCAGTCGGTTTTCTCGTAAATCACTAAACAGAACTGAACGATGCGGTCAGGGTGACCTTGAAATAACGCGTACTTATGAGCTTCACCATCCGGCTAGAAGCTTCCTGAGAATCATTTAACTAGCTCTCATTCCCATTTTACTAAAAATCAAATTTACATATGTGCGGCTTGCAAGAATATTCACCATTGGATACATTATAAATAAATATTTTGTTTCTTTATCACCTCCTGCTTTGCTTAAAGAGGCAAACCATGCTGGAAGTGGAACACATTTTAATGCATTAAAAACAAACAATTCAAAAAAATCATCAAATATAAAGTGATACCTTTGAAGTTCATGCATTTGCCCCAGGCTTCACAGCTTCTGCAGAGCAGAGGAACACCTGTTTAAGATTCTTACAAGGATACTTCTCAACCTAGGCAAATTTTCTTACTGTGTGTGGGTTTTGCATTTAAAAATTTAAGCGAAAAAAAAAAAACATCACACACACACACACACGTTTAACTCACGTTATTACCAGCTGATGAAGCTAATCTGGTCTGATTTGCTTTTAATTTAGCTACATGAAATATTCTAATTGCCGCTGCATTTGAAGTTCTTCATTGCCTTTTAGGCTCCTATCCGTTTAGATAAGTGCCGATATGGTCTAAGTGTCTCTGGAGTCATTTAACCCCTTAAGGACACATGACATGTGTGACATGTCATGAATCCCTTTTATTACAGAAGTTTGGTCCTTAAGGGGTTAAAGTAAGCAGGACAGACTGGAGTTCCACTAAGCATATGGCAAGTGCCAAATTTAGGAGCAGAGAATTCTGGATTAGACAGAGTTCCTGTTCAATAAACTGCTTACAATGAACAATAGAAGTAAACAATATACACAGTAAAAGCCAATCAAATAATCCTTAAAGGGACACTATAGACACCAAAACAACTTTAGCTTAATGGAGCAGTTTTGGTGTATAGATCATAACCCTGCAGTCTCTTTGCTCAATTCTCTGCCATTTAGGAGTTAAATAACATTGCTTATACAGCCCTAGTCACACCTCCCTGAATGTGACTTACAAAGCCTTTCTAAACACTTCCTGTAAAGGAACCTAGATATTTTTGGTTCCCTTACTGCCCAATCTGTGTGCCACACCAGTTGGCGATTTCACCATCTGAGTTCTTTGCAAAATATAAAATAACCCAGAAAGTGACAAAGCAATTTTAATGTGCAGTTTTAAAGGTTGTAGATAATCTATTTTACTGATACATGTAATGTAAATTCAAAACGAAAAGAACTGATCATCGAGTTACAATAAACACATTTTTCGTGCATGTGAAAATGTCCTGAGTCTCAATACCGGTGGGTGAATGAAAAAGGCACAGAAAATGAGGGGAGATTGGGAGGTTTAATGGAAAGCAGAACGTAGAATAAAATAAAGAGCAGGGAGATTTAATGAAAAGGGGGTGGAGATGCAGAGAGAAGGTTTATGGAAGGTTTCGAGAATAGCGAAGACAAAGTCAACATTTTTAAAGGTCATTTGCACATTTCATAGAGTGGCCAACTCCGATATGCTTTACAGAATAACTGTAATTTCCTTTCCATTTGCCCATTAAATAAAAAAAAAAAGGTGCCAGAAGGAAATTAAATATGGAGTCTTGGTGACCTCAAACAATGAGATTGAAGGTCGAAGGGACTATGGATGTCTCTGGGATACCTTGGGTAGATTGGAGCTCCTCTATCAGGCTGTTGAGATACAATAACCTGGATTTCTGAGCAAGTTGCGAGTTTTACTACTGGGCTGCCGCAGATTCTTTTTTGCCATAATTAATTCTGTCACCCTTCTCTCGGTGATAAGACTAGAATCTAGGGTGACCGTGACACAATATGGTTTATAAACCATACTGTGGATTAAAAACTGAACTGCAATTGTGTTTTATGATCCCCCTTATGTCACTGAAGTGCATTTCTTCGTGTTCTCCCCAAACATTCATTGTACACCATGTTGTGTTCCTTTCATATGTATGCGTCTTATTAAAAAATCAATAAACAGAATATGAAAAAACAAAAACAAAGTATATTAAATATATGAACTTCAAAATGTAGGTTAATAGAGTGGAGTTGGGGGATTTTTTCCAAATCGTCTTCATGACCTAGGTTTTGTAATTTAGATTTCAATCCTCTACAATTCATTTTTTTATTTATATCCCCCCCCCCTACATTGGGAGGTATGAGATTGGGATGGGGTTGGCGTGTCCTGATGGGTTGTTGAGACTATGAGGTCCTGAGACTATTACCAAGTGACTCAGTGTCAAGTCAAATTACACAATATGAGAATATAGTAGCAGGCATGTCATATATTCCTCATTACACACCTTCAGGTAATGATTAGGAGAAATTATTTTTGTACACAAGGATTATTTTCTATTGCCGGTTAGATCTTCAGGCTTGATTTTGCCCTAGCAATACGCTTTTAAAATAAGTGTATTTAGCTCTTTGAATGACCAGGATTAGGCTCTCAAGTGGTTAAATCATAATGCTGGGCTGGAATGCAACAGTCCAAGAGAGAGGGGAGTGCGGTTTATTCACTAAACTGAGAATTTTGGGGAATGGACATGTCAACTGCAAATGTTAAGCCGAACGAAGAGAAGGCGGCAAAATACTGGACTTGTAGAATTTTCCAGTTCAGTTCTTTGGTTCTAAGTTTGCACTTCCCTTATTCATTCTGTACGAGTCTCAATTTAATCAATGAACCTCCAGATGTCCGATGCCACTAGGAGAGTTCCTCTTTGCTGGCGTTATCGAGTGAACCTCTGGCGGTGTATGCTGTGACTTGAAGCCAGTTATCCTGATCGAGCTTATTAATGCTCTTATCCCAGACTCCATTCCGCTTACCTCTCATATCGCTTAATGAGAACACCACTTGAATACAAATGGGCCGAAGCTCTCTGCAGCCCAACAGCTGGGGATCGGGATAAACAAACGCTGGTGTATTGCTGGATTATATTTCTTGCTAATCCCTTACAGGCCAGAGAGGATTGCTATAAATGTTATTTTATGTGGCTCAGTCAGGCCTCGCAGTTTATGAGGTACTTATACAGATCTCCATTCCATTTTTAAACAAATTCCTCTCGGATTTGTGTTTCCCAATGTCGAATCTCATGATGTACTTTTCTCCTTACATATAGGCCTGCTATTAATGTTTATACAGGATATTCAGTTATTTATCAAGCAGTGCATTAGCCCATCACCTGATTTAGAATGTAATTCCATTCATTAACCGTTCCATTCCTGCCAACATTTCAAGTGGTAAACTATGGAATGTTCTGGTTTTAGGAAATTGGCTGTGTGAGACCGGGGGGGCAGGTCTTTACCGCAGTGCAGTGGTGGGCTATCTGGGGGCAGTCTGCAGCAGGTCACAGAGGGGTGTACAAATCAAGCCCCTCTCACCTGAGCAGGCAGCTGCCTACTGGCACATTGCTTGGGGGGAAGGAGGGGGGGGTCATGCTCTGCTGCTGCCCTGTACAGATGCTGGAACCGGGATGTGATCACAACCCAGCCCGAGCATCAGCTGCAGGCAATCTGTGCAGAGAAAGAGTTCCCAGCAGCAAAGGAATGGAACCCAGGGGTAAAGTACCACTCAAGCTCAATTTAAAGGTAAGAAAAGGGAGAATGGGTGGACCTCTCTATGACAACCCCCCAAAACAAAAACAAAAATATTTAAATCATGTGTGTGTATGAGTCTATGTGTGTGCATATGAAAGTGTGTGTATGAGTGTGTACGTTTACGTGTGTGTTTATGTTGGAGTCCGTGTATTTGTATATAAATTATCTCCAGGGTATTGTATATGATTTGCGTGTTTCAGGAAGCCTAATTCAAAATGCGTGACTTGGGATGTCTGCAATAGCCAAGTTGGGGGATGAGCAATCTCCAAGCCAGGTATGTTTTCAGTTCAACGAATTAGAATTCGACTATTCCCCACTATTATATCATTTAATATTTAAAAAGTCCCAACAGATGTCACAGCGCTGTACAAATGCAAGAGGAAGAGATCATCCTGAAAATGAGTACAATCTAACAATTACAAACCTTTTATACAAAGAGTGCTGATAGGTGGCTTGTGAGCTTACAATCAAAAAAGTTCCGAATGGGGGTTGAGAGAAGAGTCGCAGGGCAGATTGAAATTGATGGTCAGAGATATAGAGGGAATTTGAAAAGCTCTTAGATTTTAGAGTAGTTATGGGAGATTCCAGGCACCTGGACAGCCATACTATAAAGGAAGATCAAGGACAGGTTAGACAGGATAGTGCTTGCCAAATTTAGGGATACGTTGTAGATGCAAGTGGAGCGGAGATAAAATTGAAAAGGGAGGGGAAGATTGGGAGGTAAGCACATGTTCCCTTGCACCTTCTGGAGAGGAGCAAGAAAAAGGAGAAGGGTTCTTTCGGAATAAAAGAACAACAATGTGTGAATGTAATTTTATATTTTTACCACCAGAACTCAGCTACCACTGGAGAAACTCATGTCAGAACCACCGGTCTGGAAAATGAAGTAAAGTCTACATGATGATGGCGGCAAGAATTGAGAATAAGGTGCTGCAGGGAAAAGTGATGGTGAAAGATGATGGGATGAAGAGGCTGAGTTTGAGGTGAAGATGCTGGTGTGGAAGTGGTGATGGCAGCATGGTGGGCGTTAGAAGAGAGAATGACCTAGGGTGACCAAGGAGAGACAATCACGGATGGCACAATCTCCTACCTAAATCTTTTTGGGTGGGATGAAGAGGCTGAGTCAGAGGAGAAGATGCTGGTGTGGAAGTGGTGGGCCTTAGAAGAGAGAATGACCTAGGGTGACCAAGGACAGACAATTATATCACGGATGGCACAATCTCCTACCTCAATCTTTTAGGGTGTGAAGAAGAGGCTGAGTCAGAGGAGAAGATGCTGGTGTGGAAGTGGTGGGCGTTAGGAGAGAGAATGACCTAGAGTGACCAAGGAGAAAATTATATCACTGAGGGCACGATCTCCTACCTCAATCTTTTGGGTAGGACAAAAAAAATGACATGATGGAATGGCTGAATTGATCTGAAATGAGGACGTTGGAATGTTAATGATAATGTTTTAACCATATAATAATTTATATAGCACATCATAGGTTATGTATCAGAAAATCTAATTTTATCCAAGAAGCGTATCAATTATTGTTATTAATGGGATTCCAATTAACCCGTCATGACAGGGTTATAACATCTCATGAAATAATGGTGCATTTATAGTGAATTAAAACATTTAATAGCTTTACAGGTATTGAATGCTTACCCCCTTTATAAAACTGAATGTACCGCTACATTAATGGGACCCCCACCTACCCCTTCCTACACCGTGATCTGAAACGTACCATTCTTCAACCCTTCTCCGCAGTAGATAAAGTGAATATAACAGGATCACGTGGATTTCATATTCTCCAGTACTTCTGAGAAATTAGTATGGATTAAAAAAAAAAAAAAAAATCAGTAAAAAAGAGAAAGTTTCACTTTTTTTTTGTGTGTTAATCGTTTATTATAAAAAATAATAAATAGCAAAAAATAGAAGGGCCAGAATCAATGGTTTATGTTTGGATGATTTCCTGTCTATTTTGCACCAAGCTGCCTGTGATTCGCCACCATCCTCAATACTTTAACTTATCTGTGAGTACGTCTGCTGCATTTGACATTTAAGGATGTAGGCGATAACATCCCCTGCAGCTGATTAACCCCTCCTGTCCCAGGGAAGTGCATTCGTAAAATTTGTTTCTCACCGTATGTTACTCAAATGCCAACAAGCCCTAAGCAGCGCGGTGAGTGTTAACGTGCAAAACCCACTAAGATGACTTGTACGTTTTCTTTGCAGTAACCAAAAAAAAACAAAATTAAAAAGTGATTTCCATAAAGTGATTATTCTCCTGGCTGCTTCCTGCTGTAAGTGGAGATTTGATTTTTTTTTTTTTAAACAGCCATCTATCGGATGGTATTCTGTGCCCTTTATAGGATATTAATTGTGCCCACTAATTGGGTAGAGGAAGCAACAAGTTCATGGCCTTTCACTCTCATACACGGGCTATGCCAAAAGGCTACGGATGTCAGGTTTAATATTTCAACTTTCAGTCTCAGAGTATCATTGCTTTTCCTGTGTCAGTGACGCTAATTAGGAGAGATGGTCAATTATAGATAGGTATAGATAGGTATGGAGACAGCATACGTAACGGTGAAGTGCGCATTATGGGAAAATAAAAGCCAATGAAGATTTTTGAAGACATCAGCTTTGTATTTATCCTATCCTAAGACACAGAGTTATAAATTACATGTGGGGTTTTAGGTTGTTTTTTTTTTTCTTTTGTTAACATGTTTCCACCAGGTTTTGTTCCACAGCAGTTGACTTGCCATTCCAGACTTGTACACCGTTGCTTCCATCTTGCTTCAGCTGTTTTGAGATTGATGGGAGTTACTTTAGTATCAAAATTTGCGGTTGCCATCATAAATTCTGCTGTCAGGAGAGGTTACATGAACCCCTTCCCACCTAACTGAATGTCCATGTAGTTGTTGTGGTGCTATGAGGGTGCGTGTGCTATTTCCCGATTCCAGGTCATTCTATTTTTAAGCTGTTTGACCACCACGGAGGGTCGCGGAGTCACTCACAGCCCTGCTCATACCACATTGGCAACAATCAATATTTGGGTGGCATGGATCGGTTGGGTGTTAAATCTATTTCTCCACAAGGTGGCAGTCTAAACACCGTCACCACTACAGTCTGTTAAAGTGGTTGCAAAGGCAGGAGTCTCTTCCCATCCCATGGTAAGCAGTTCAGCTGTTTTCGAACGATTTAACACTTACTTAAATTATATTTATTTATTTATTGAGGATGGGGAACTTCCTCTTTAGATATATCACGCATGGAGGTCAGCCTGGACCTGAGACATTCTTGAACACTTCATGAATCTGCTTTACAAGGAAACTGCCGCTTTTTTGGCAATGAATAAAACATGGAAAAGCCCCTTTTAACCTGAATTAACAGACTGTCATTTTAAAAAAAATCCAAGCACCATAACCACTGCAGTTTTATGTAATTATGCTGCTAGGAGTGCCCTGGCCCAGCTCAGATGGCACGGCGTTGGCTCTGCAGAGGAAGTAGTGGAGAAGGGAGAAGCACTTGGCGGACTTCAGGTACGATATCTAACCCCCCTAAATGGGCGTTACCAGAACACTCCTGGGACCATAATCACTACAGCAAGATGTAGTAAATATTGTGTTTGGAGTGATCCTTTAATTGTAATATTAAACTTTTAGAAATGGAAATTACAGTCCTGTTCAGCCCTTTTACATCAGGACACATTGCATTGAAGAAATAAAAACAACAAGATGGGGGAGATTTATCAAAATGTTATTTTCTAAAAAGTTTGGCAATCACCATAGAAACCAGTGGAACCAACCTACGCATTCAGTTGCATACTGCTCCCATTTTACGTGTTTGCATTATTTTAAATAATAAAACACTTTGATAAGACTCCCTTATTGGAGTTATGTATAAAAAGTATCTTTCGTGAAACGTGGTGCAAACATGGAAAAGAGGTGGTTGCAATGGTTTCCATGGAGATTGCCCTCTTTTCTTCTCAACGCTTTCCTATGGACGTTCTGCACGCTGAATGCGATTTTCGCATCCAGCATTGCAGAAGCACCTCTAGCGGCTGTCAATGAGACAGCCACAAGAGGCTGGATTAACCCTAAAGTAAACAAAGCAGTTTCTCTGAAACTGCTATGTTTACAGCAGGCAGGGTTAACCCTAGATGGACCTGGCACCCAGACCACTTCATTGAGCTGAAGTGGTCTGGGTGACTATAGTGTCCCTTTAAAGAAAGCGGGTAAGTAAACAGGATATTAAAAATCTTTGGAAGTGATCGTTGTCCTTTCAGTAACCTAAAAAAATAAAGTGACATCATCTGCAGGGACAACATTGTTAGCATTACACGTATCCGCTGGCAGATTAACTATAATGAAATCAAAATATTATGTGGTAAACCGCATTAAAATTCTTAGTATTTGACTAAACTGGATGACGAGCAGACCTCCTGCAGATATAATGACAAAACATGCCAACTAAATGTTGGAGCAACCTCACAACCCTAGAAGGAAGAGACTCTGTACAGTTTATACAATACATACATTGTATGTTTATAATAACAAGCTGGCCATTTATACAGTTATATATCCTACATGTCGGACACTCCACAATTCCTCACTCACTGTACTGCGTATCACACTATACACAGCACGTGTTAGAATTCCGTAACTGTTACTCTGTGAAATGGGTGTTTGAAGACAAAGCACGTATGGTATATCAGGGTTGTCGCCTGGCACTAACGTACAAGGCATGCCATACGGTATATCAGGGTTGTCATCTGGCACTAACGTACAAGGCATGCCATACGGTATATCAGGGTTGTCGCCTGGCACTAACGTACAAGGCATGCCATACGGTATATCAGGGTTGTCGCCTGGCACTAACGTACAAGGCATGCCATACGGTATATCAGGGTTGTCATCTGGCACTAACGTACAAGGCATGCCATACGGTATATCAGGGTTGTCATCTGGCACTAACGTACAAGGCATGCCATACGGTATATCAGGGTTGTCGCCTGGCACTAACGTACAAGGCATGCCATACGGTATATCAGGGTTGCCATCTGGCACTAACGTACAAGGCATGCCATACGGTATATCAGGGTTGTCGCCTGGCACTAACGTACAAGGCATGCCATACGGTATATCAGGGTTGTCGCCTGGCACTAACGTACAAGGCATGCCATACGGTATATCAGGGTTGTCATCTGGCACTAACGTACAAGGCATGCCATACGGTATATCAGGGTTGTCGCCTGGCACTAACGTACAAGGCATGCCATACGGTATATCAGGGTTGCCATCTGGCACTAACGTACAAGGCATGCCATACGGTATATCAGGGTTGTCATCTGGCACTAACGTACAAGGCATGCCATACGGTATATCAGGGTTGTCGCCTGGCACTAACGTACAAGGCATGCCATACGGTAAAGGACAGGATTGCCACAGATTGTCACTAACAAGATCAGATCCCCATGGATTGACAGACTGAGTTAAGAATATCAATCTGGAGATGAGAACTAGCAGGCGCAGGTTAGATTATTAGTTATGTAACATGAGCAAGTCATCAAATATACAGGAATCAAAACGGACCCTTGACAACACAGAAAAATAAATAATGTCCCTCTTACCATTAGTGGCATGCCCACTCCTCTTACCCCCGGGTGGCTAGGGGTCCCTAATCCCCTAATCAGCTCTTTTAATTATATAAGCCTTACCCACCCCTCCTCACCCCAATAAAAGTGAGAGGATCATTTAAAGGACCACTATAGTGCCCTGAGGGTGCCCCCACCCTCAGGGTCCTACTCCCGCCGGGTTGAAGGGGAGGGAGGGGGATTCTCTGAAACTGTTATGTTTACAGCAGGCAGGGTTAAACCTAGATGGACCTGGCACCCAGACCACTTCATTGAGCTGAAGTGGTCTTGGTGCCGATAGTGGTCCTTTAAAGAAATACCTGTAAAAAAAATAAAAAATACAACAACAAAAAAACACAACACATCACATACTTTCATTACTATTAAAAAAAATTACCACCCCCCCAGTTCACAATTTGCAAAAAACTAAAGGAAATTAAAAGCGGCCCGCCATCAAAAACTGATACAAATGAGCCCCTTAAGGGCTCTGTGCAGAATTAGATTCAAGGCGCCTATTAAGCATTTTTACACTTTGAATTCTCATTTGAGCGCTCTGATTGGTTGGCTTGTAAAGTATGTTTTAATGCTTCCACCCCTCCCCACCAATCAATAGGAGCAAAGGTCCCTTAATGTGACTTATTAAAAATTCAGAGAAGGGCTACTAAACTGGTTCATGGATTGCAGGATAAAACTTACCAGGAAAGGTTTAAGGATATTAACATGTATAGCTTGGAGGAAAGACGAGACAGGGGGGATATGATAGAAACATTTAAATACATAAAGGGAATCAACACAGTAAAGCAGGAAACTATATTTAAAAGAAGAAAATCTACCACAACAAGAGGACATAGTCTTAAATAATATAATATAATATAATATAAATAATATCAGGAAGTTATATTATTATTAGTCTACTGAGGGGGTAGTGGATGCATGGAATAGCCTTCCAGCTGAAGTGGTAGAGGTTAACACAGTAAAGGAGTTTAAGCATGCGTGGGATAGGCATAAGGCTATCCTAACTATAAGATGAGGCCAGGGACTAATGAAAGTATTTAGAAAATTGAGCAGACTAGATGGGCCGAATGGTTCTTATCTGCCGTCACATTATATGTTTCTATTTATGTATCTAAAATGTAAATTAGAGCAAGAACGATGTATCTTATTTACAGAGACTGATTTCTAAACACATTTATTGCAGTGTAAAGACACATTACTGGGAGTATTATTGTGTTGGAGCTCTGAGATACACAAACAGGTTTAGTCACTTCAGTGAGAATTCCAACAGATTTATTAACTAATGAGAGAATTCAACGTGAATTTCGAAGGTGAAAGTAGCGGAAATGGAAGCAAAGCCAACTTAAATTCCGCCTCTACCCCGCCCCCCAATTTGTCTACTTTGGCCTTAAATTTCAAATTCAACTTGTATTCCTGAAAATCCCCACGTTCGTAAATAATCCTGCCAGGCACATCAACAATGTAAAGCTCCTAGAAAACAGGGGCAGAGGAATTTGGGGACAAAACCGGGACTGTTCCTTATAAATAGGGACACTTGGGAGGTATGGAATTTCACTTAGTCCTACCCACTCAAGAACCCACTCCCTCACTACATGACAATACGACGTCAGGCATACCAAGAATATTTTCAGACAGACTCTACTGTCACATATCCCCGGTGTAGAAGAACTGCCTTTTATCCATTAAAGAACTACGAAATAAAACCTATTTCTCTTTTATCCATCTGTTGAATGTGGATACACTATATGTGTTACATGTTATGGGTTTGTTAGTTTTTTTTGTTCCAATTTAAAAAAAATATATATTTGTAACTTTAAAAACAGACACTATAAATCTGTGTTTAGGAACATGATGGGATCACGTTTAACCCCTTAAGGACACATGACATGTGTGACATGTCATGATTCCCTTTTATTTAAGAAGTTTGGTCCTTAAGGGGTTAAACCATAGCTGTATGAACAGAACCCCATGCAGTTAATCTGAGACTGCCTGCCCTGCTTATTTCAGATCTCCAGGCTTTATTTGTAACCATGTGATTATGTTGTAACACATCGATTGTCCCTTAAAAACCAGTGACTACAGCTGGGAGTAATCACGCACCACCACGATCACACAATAAAAGCGGCTATAAATAAAACGGCCATTGGTGAAACGGCCATTGTTCAGAGAGGTCACCTATTTTACTAGGGAAAAAAATACACTTTTTAAAGAAGAAAACCCGAGCCAGGAAAAAAAAGCAGTAAATCACACGAATGTTTAGATGAAGTGAGATCTGTTGATTTGAACAAATTAAACTGCGTCTCGAGAGATTTAAAAATAAATCAATACAAAAATCTTACCGTCGCACTAGATTTAAACTCCTGTAAGGCAAACATTTTTCATGTTTTGTTCTTATGGTTTTTCCATTTACTGGTACGATGAAAGCATGACCTCGATAAGCTGATCAATCGAAATCGTTTGTTTTCCTGTGGGCCGTGAGTGACAACTTGACAGCGCAAGCGGCATTATCCCCGATAAGTTTATTTTCAGCAGTGAGAATCTACGGGATGCTTGGGCCGATATTAAACCTTCGTCAGCGTTTGTGTCAATCCACAAGGGATCATTTGTCGCCTGAAATGTGATCGCCATGCAGTGAATCCGTGGTTCTTTAGATCTGATAGTTACTTCGCCTCCATGACACCTAGAATAACTATTTAAGGCTGTATCTTGCCCTTTAAATCCATGCCAATTTCAATAGAAGCACATTGGTTTTTAGTAAGGGCATAAGCCACAACTCTAACTAGAAAATTATCAGCTCAATACAAAATGTCACCTACTAGCCTCTGTATCAACAGACCAAGATAGACAGTTAGCATTAAAACATCTATATTTGCTGCTCCCTACAATGTAGACGTTACAAGCCCACAAAGCACAAAACTGCTGTTCTTAAAGGGGACCGAGCACTTCCTAGGGTTTTTAATATTACGTTTATTTATTATTTGTGAGGTAGGGAGAGTAGAATTCAGTGTGCTTGAATGCCTTTCTCTGTGAATCACAATATATATATATATATAAATAAAACACACCACTAGTCCCTAGCACAGCGGTGGATGGAGGAGGGGGAGTACCTGGACAAACGCTCCCCTTGAGAAGTCAGGCGTACCTGGCCTCTATCAGGGAGTGAATGAATAACCACCCCATGAAATGCCAGAAGCTACGTTAGATCTATTTCTGTGTGTTTGTATAGGTTTGTCTGAATGTGGGTGTAGAGGTATTTGTGTTTGACCACATGTATAAATCTATGTGTGGGTGTAGATATAAAAATGGATACAGTGACAAATGCCTATATGTGTCTGTGCAACTGTACACGACGATCTTCTTAAGATCAAATATGACTAAATCCAGCAGCACCCCTCCGGAATCCAGGCTCTGGATATACCTCTGTGGTGGCACCCCCTCACACATTGCAACGGGAAGGAGGGTTATTATGCTATAAATGCACAAAGGATCAGACATCCAAGGCTGTACGCAGGGTCTGACCAGCTTTACTGTGATAGACAGGTAAGGCATTGGTTATCTATTGTAAAGCATTAAATCTAAGCAGATTGAAGCTTCTATCCTGATGCACAAGTAGATGAATCTGTTTGTATAAGACAGTGATGGCAAATCATGGCACCCAGGTATTTCTGAACTACATTTCCCATAATGCTCAGCCACAAAATCAAGCTCATACACACATGCTGGGTAGAAATCAGGTGGACTCCCACAAGGGTCCCCATGCAGAAAGCTCCCAGGTGGGGACTATGGAACCTAGAATGGGGGCTTCTGCTGGAGGACATGGTAGGTTTTCCCAATGGGACCCATGAACAGGATTTCCATGAGACCCAAGATGAAGACATTTGCTGGGAGGGTTTCCTGACCGGGGCTTCTACAGGGCCCACTGCAACCCATGCCTTGCTGGCCAGCGACTGAAGTCTAGACTCTAAAACAAGACCCAATGTAAAGATCGTAAAGTCAATCTGGAGGGTCTAGTGGGGTGGGGATGGAGGATGGCAGCATGGCTTTAACTGATTTGTCTATAGCAATGGATGCCAAACCAGTTCTCACCCCCCGACCCCACCAGTCCAGGATCTAGGGATTCCCCAGTTGGATCTAAGGTGTTTTTAGAAGAAAAAAAAACACCTTAGACACAACTGTGCAATGCTTAAATCCAGGACTGGTTGGGGGAAAGTGGGGTGTGAGGACTGGTTTGGATAAGACTGGTCTATAGTAAGTAGGCTACCTAAAATGGGTTACACATTTGTATGTAAAATATGTGCACTCTAAAGAACTTTAAGGAAATAATTTGAATTACAGCTTTAGCAGCCTCTAGGAATTGGGTTTTGAGTGTTCATTATAAGCATACAAGATTGTATGTCTGTAAAGCGCAGAACAATGGCAGCACCCTTCCAAATGAGCTTATTGCGTAAATGAACGAGAACAGGAGTTAATGTCATTTTCAACAAGTAATTAAATGTATGATAAATGTGCGTTTCCTTTCTCTCCGAAAATACCATTGCTCACTATAAAACGTGCCTCTCTCAGAAGCCACATAACCAACCCTGGATATCGTCCACGTGGCACAGAGAACCAAAATAAAATGTACTTAATTGGCGCAAAACATTTTTATTGTTTATTCCAAACAGCCTCATTTCATTACCATCTTTACAAGCGAATATAAAAAAAAAAAAAAAAAAAGAACCGTCTATGTTTCAGCTCTAGCTCATGACAATAGACTTGTTTTAGTGTTTGTGTTGGGTTCAGTCTCAAGTCATCAGTTCCACATCTGTTTTATTTATTTTATTTTGTATCTCAAATGAAAATTAATTACGAATTCTCCCGGGGTAAAAAAAAAAAAGAGAATTTCTTTCATTCTATGACATTATTCCAAACTAATCTCGATCAGTTTTGGCAACAAATGACGCACACCAGGGGAAAAACAATATGCAAATCCTAGTGTGGTCTTTTGGACGGGAACAGTATGTTCTCAATGTTAAATAATAGAATAGTACGGGAAGATGAGGGGAAAAGCGCATT
Organism: Pelobates fuscus; assembly: GCF_036172605.1. Classification (NCBI taxonomy): domain Eukaryota; kingdom Metazoa; phylum Chordata; class Amphibia; order Anura; family Pelobatidae; genus Pelobates; species Pelobates fuscus. Next base: position 154,319,163 of record NC_086325.1, on the reverse strand, counting down.
TTTAAGAATTGGACAGAAGAATTCTGGGATTAGCCCCCCAAAAATTGACACCATTAGTAATCTGAGCTGGGTTCAAATAAGTTTAACCGTTTCTTTCGTTTAAATGGTAAAAAAATATTACGCAATTTTACCGGTCACAGCGTTAATTTATTACATTACATTAAATCAGCAAATATTATTATATTTGGGTTAATATCATTGTAAAATTACTTCACTTCCAGCATATAAGCCCACCACTACGTTAGACGATATGGCCATATCGTGTTAAGCCCACCATTACGTTAGACGATATGGCCATATCGTGTTAAGCCCACCACTACGTTAGACGATATGGCCATATCGTGTTAAGCCCACCACTACGTTAGACGATATGGCCATATAGTGGAACTGAATCCCCATATTTCTTTGCCAAGGTGATTTTAAATAGCCGTATAAAATGTAAAGCTATTTTTTGGGGGTATGTGCTGTTGCTTTAATCATTTTTATTTTTTTTAATATATGTATATATATTTTGGTCTTGATAGCAGCACCACTGCTGAGAAATGCATGTTCTGGGTTTGACTGCAATCCTCTTTTTGTGTGTGTGTGTGTGTGTATTTGGAGTCTAGATCAGATTCCTCCTGAGTTGAGCATCCTGCCCCATTGAGCCCCTTTAAAGGTGACCACAGGAAAGCATACATTTGAGGAGAGTTCGTAGAAAAATGCAGTGAATATTGCAGTGAACATGCTCATCTCCCACGTTTAAATTACTGTAGGAGCACGCCAATTTTGGGGTACTGTGTCGTAGTGGTTGGCTTAATATATAAAGCCAAAGGAGAGCTGCAAACAAGTAAGTTTAAGTGAAAGCTCCATGATAGGGGGTCCACAGTCCACCAGGAACAACTAAAAATGGAGGTCCACAGGTGTCACAACAGTGAAGGCAAAAAATATATTTATTTGAGATCAAAAAGGAAAAAAAAAAGATACAAAAGTAGGATACATAACTGTAGGCCGAAACGTTGTATCTTTTTCTTATTTTTTTTGATCTCCAATAAATATATATTTTTTTGCCTTCACCTTGCGTTGCGACACCTGTGGACCTCTATTTTCAGGTGAGCTTAATACAATAGGGCCATATAGTGTAACCCGATCCCCATTTTTAATTGCCAAGCTGATTTACCCACAATCCATTATTCAAAAGAATTCCACCGAAGGGCAAACTGCAGACATCATGGAGAGAGGAGAACAAAATTAAGCCGCCCAGGTATAGAGGTCCAGCACAAGGAATAAAAGACAATATAAATAAACTCAAGTGGCAAAGAGGGGGTTATAATCATTAAAAATACAAGGGGCATAAAAAAGGAAAACCAAACCAATTAAAAAAAGCATGGTGAAGTTGGTCAATGGTTGGAGTGAGCCACAACCTGTTTGGACGGGAGTAGCAGTTCATCAGTTATATATATGTATAGATCACATATAGTTTGGATTGGAAGAGGACATGATTTAAGGGTCTTAACTGGTACTTCAGGTCAACAAGAACATGGAAAGGTAGAAGAATAGATCATATTCCTTCAATTGAAAAAACAACTAACTGGACTATGCAGAGGTTTGTGGAGAGGTAGATGTATTTATATTGAAGGGGGGGGGGGGGACAGAGTTTTTTTTATTTAAATCTCTGAAAGAGTACATTTAGAAAGTTCAGATTAAAGCCAGATTAAAATAAATAAAAAAGATTGGATCAAAGCTGCTGCATCGAGACGAGCCATAAAAGGGATCACACTAGAAGACCACGTGCATCTTTTAATATCCACCAAGGATGAATAAACACGTTTTTGAACATCAGAGGTTGCATTCTCTTTGGGAGCCTCCGGCTGATGCCATTAAAGGGTTATGGGAAGCCCAGACGAGGACTGACAGCAAGAGATCAATACACGGTCAATGCATTATGTGTAACTATCCAGGATTTTTGGGTAGCGTCCAGAATTTGCATTAGCTTGCAATTTGGTTCATATCTTATGTTAACCTATTAGCAATTCAATCAATGTAAAACAATCTTTCACCAGCAAGTGGACAGCACACACAAAGATTTCTTTAAAGTTATTTTCTCTTAACAACGTGTATGCTTCATGCATGTCTGCACCGTGCACAAAATGAGAGCATTGAGGCTAAAATACCTTTGCTGACATTTTTTTGGGGGAACATTATTTCTTCTGGGCCTTTTGGGAAGTAAATGAATCTCATTCCTGCAGATCATACTGCGATGTCTAATTTGGAGAGAATTGATTGCACTTATTACGGTTATTGATCAAGTCATCTGAGATCAGTTTGAACAGCAGGCTCAATCTTTCTTTCATTTCTATACAATTATTTTGTGGATTTTAAATGTGCGTCAGTAGATTGCAACTCGTCAGGGCAGCCAGTGGCAATGGCATGAGATCTTACAGCATCGCTATAGTACCCAGGATCACTCCTTCCAGACACTCCAGACTTGAACTATATGCAAAAACAATACATTTTAAAATAAAATAAAAGCACTGTATCTGCTGGAGATCTCTCAGATCAGATCAATTGTTCCTGTCTCACAAAATACAATACAGAGTTCCCTAATGGCGTGCTAAAATGTAGAATTGGCAGGGGCACTGCTAGGGGTGGTTGACAGGGGATGGAGCCCTGAGTGGGGTAATAAGCCCGGGTCAAATGTTGGCACCATTTCATTGTTAACCCTGAGCCTCCTGTAATACTGAGAGAGAAAGAACATCCCCCAACTATATCATTTGTAAAAGTGCACCAAATATGGAGTTCCATATTATACAGCACAGCGTGGGGGTATTGCTGAGAGTGCAGGGTGGGAATTCAGTGGGGAGCAGGGTTAATACAGTATAGCTCTTGGTTAATACTACAGTTATGGGGGTTTTAAATCTAGGTTTGTGTATTCCCCTATATTCAAAGTTTTACAAGTTTTCAAAGATACCAGTTAATGAGCCACTTTGGGCACCATCATTTCCTGACAGAGAAGTTTATTTAAACAATTATAACTTTGATTAAATACCTTAGGTGTTGATGAAGCCCCTGGAAGTGGGACTAATTACCCCAGAAACGCTACAGATAGTGGAGGGGTCAGGAGGGTATTATTATTATTATTATTATTTATCTTACTCAATGAAGCCATCTGATATAAAAAGAAAGATCACTTGTATAGTGCTCTGCAAAGCTACTATGGCAGAGGGGTTGGTGCCCCATTGGTGATTGTCAGGAGGGGGTGCTGGGGAACAGAATATCGCCGTACACCAATCGGTTAGTTGGGTAGTGTGGCAGGATTGCATAGAATACTGTGTGGCATGTGCTTGTTTCCTTCTTTCATTGAGATCCCATGAAGCACGCTGTTCATGGGTAGTGAGGATGGGACATAACAGAGACATCGGTATAGGTCATGACATATCTCCACCTTTCTCTTAGTGTAGGGGTCATTGGGCTTTCCTTTGGTCTCCAGGAGTTTCGGGATCCTAGCAACACCCCTGTTAAATACACTCACGGCAAGCGGTTTGAAAAGAATGCTGTTTGGGGTAGGTCAGAGCCGCACAATGGAGTGAATTACAACAGCAAACCGAAAACATTGTATCGACTCTGACACTGTAAATGGGGTTTATTGGGTGGAATAAAATCCCGGTCCTTGAAGCTCAACGCGCTGACCTGATTTCTCGCAATAGTCAGCAGATGCACACAGGCTTATTCGCCATTACAGATCAATGAACCACTTAAACAGTTAGCGTCTGTGGAGCCTTACTAAGGAACGGCTCACTTAGCCGTGCGTGACAGAGTTAAATGGTTTACCAGAATTTCTCTGTTCGTCTTAAAGGGACAGAAAATCACAGAGGCAGCAAATCGGGATTTGCTTTAAACCATGGGAATTTCTATTTCATTATGACACAATAGGGCTTTACTACAAATTCTAAGCCAGTGCTCTGCGTCGATATGACCCCAAGGCTCTGGATAAGGGAGGCAAATAGCAAGGATATCACTATTCGCTATCTGGCTGCAGACAGGTTGTGAATTAAAAGTAGTTCACTCATTACTGTTGGGGCTGAGACAGTGTACATACCTTTGATACAGAAGTCTTTCTGCCATGAGGGGTTGTACGTGTGGCTCAGGAGGCAGTCTAATGGTTCAACAGTTTTTTGGTGCAAAAACTATAAAGATTTGAGCATGCAAAAAAACACAGCATATTAATGAGGCCAAAATCTAGCAAATGCATTAGAGTTATTGGAGCGCAGAGTGTCCATTTAAGTTATTTAGAAACATTTATAGTGTGTGTGTGTGTGTGTGTGTGTACACATACACACATGTACACACTCTCTCTCAAACAAAATTGTATAAATATATAAATCGGGTAATCTGTCCCAGAATGCTTTGCTCTTAGCATATATTAGTGGATCCCAGACTGTGAGCAGGCAAACAATTAATTTCCATGTGGCTATGCACAGCATGGGGAATGGATCGGGAGCAATAACCTTTTTATTATATCCGCTATTCTGTGCATTTGCTAGCCATCTGACTAGCTCGACGCATGGATGCAGTTATCCGCTGATTTAAGCAGGACTGTGTTAAGTTAGCATGGTCAAATCTGTTATGTTACATGGATTTACAAAAAGAACTACAGCAACGTAACAATTTTAACTACAGAGGAAAATAACATTTTATTCACACCCATGACAAACAAGTCACACGTACTAACTCAGCAATGAAGAGCACAATCACAGCCCATTGATTCCCATTGATCGCAGCCCATTGATTCCACCGCAAGATGTCTAGCACGACTTATGCGGGGCAAAAAGGAAGACGAATCTAGCATTCCCATCGTTATTCTGCCTAATTACCGGTATCTTCATACGAGTTCTATGGTTCTTAGCAGTGGGCAACTTACTCAGATACATCTGGATCTACAATCACTTTCGCAATGTTACAGACTAGGACATCTTCTGAGACATCGCTCCATTCTAAGGACTCGGGTGAAGATGTCAATGATGCGAGACGCTGATGATAAACTGACTCTTAATATCGGGTTTATGAGTGAGAGAAAGGCAATTTCGAAAGCCACATTAACAAAATAAATCTCCCATCATAAATATTTCTGCAATTAGGGAAATAGCACCGGAGGTCTATCTGACACTTTTGTGAAAAGAAATCGCACATCAAGGGGGATTGATAGAAATGTTAGGGGTAAAGCAGCACTATCAATGTATGCAAAAGTCATGTGATGGTAACAGTGCCAGTTCAAATATAGGTCTTGTGACGGCCTTCCTGATAGTTACTAGAGGCTTTTCCTGCTTCTACTATAAGAAGCATTGGATTGGACAATATTGTGAATGACATCAGCTTGATGCTGACATCAATGGAGGCGGAGCTGGACACTAGGTGACTTATCATTTTAACTTAGCAAAGGGGGGTGTGGACAGTCATTACATCGCTAGAAGGCCACCTCTAACCCCAAAATAACAATAGTTAGTTTTGGGACTAAAGGCTCTCTTTAAAATGTATAAATCCTTTTATCCAAGAAAAAAAAACCTTTTCCTCACCACAGTATTTTTAGAACACCTTTAGCATGCTGTGTTATAGACTCTATTGTTAAATCAGTAATTAGGTACAGTTTCTTCTACTCTACAGAACTTTATAAAAGTTAAATTGTCACCGTGAAAGTCAAGAGTGTCTGGTGGAAAATTCTGCAGAGCGTCTGCCTGATTATCTAAGTCCTCACTGTCATCGATGTCAGAATGTGGGCATTTTCTAATAAACAGCAAGCCATTATCACAGTTAAGTGTTGGTTAGCACGTTCGACATATGGTTTCATTTGTAGAAGAATATTCTCTATAAATAGTCTCTACAATTATGCAAAGTATAACCTCATTACGTGAAACCCAGTGTATCCTCTGATAAAAAATTGGCAGAGAAATCTGGCTTCAGTCGTAAAAATAAATTGAGGAATTATGCAAAACAATGGGGAACTAGACCATGAGCGATAGAAATATTAACACCAAATGTATCGACGTGAACACAATATTGATATTTTATAGCATACTCTTTCAATTGTTTGACATAGTGGTCAATCACACCCTCATTCCCTTCATATGTTACTAGTTACTGCAATTATACTATTAAATCTCTCTGCTATAACCTCCAAAACCCCCCCTTGCTACCTCTTGTTTCATCTCCCCATTTTAACCATTAGATTGTTAGCTCATGGGCTATGTAGCAAAGTACTCTATATAAAATATCTTCAGAAGCCAGACCTCCGCTCACAGGCAGGGCCCTCTTTACCGTTTGCATTGGTCTCTTTGAAACACATCAACACTGCAAGAATTGGACTTTAATACAGCTTTGCATTTGCCAATATCTTTGAGAGGTATTCACTAAGGTGAGAAGTCAAAGCAAATTCAAAGTAAATTGAAAATTTGAGTTTAAAAGTCAGGACTTAAATTTGAAATTTACTTTGAATTCTCACTTAGTAAAGAAGCATGTACAGTGCTTGCAAAAGTATTCACCCCCTTGACTTTTTTTTCGCTATTTTGTTACATTACAGCCTTAAGTTCAATGTTTTATTAATCTGAATTATAAGTGATGGATCAGAACACAATAGTCTAAGTCTGGTGAAGTGAAATGAGAAAAATATATACATAAAACTTTTTTAGAAATAGAAAACAGAAAATTGACATGTGCGTATGTTTTCCCCCTTCTTTGTTATGAAGCCCATAAAAAGCTCTGGTGCAACCAATTACCTTCAGAAGTCACGTAATTAGTGAAATTATGTCCACATGTGTGCAATCTGTCACATGATCTGTAATTACATATATACACCTTTTTTGAAAGGCCCCAGAGGCTGCAACACCTAAGCAAGAGACAACCCCTAACCAAACACTGCCATGAAGACCAAGGAACTCTCCAAACAAGTAAGGGACATTGTTGTTGAGAAGTACAAGTCAGGGTTAGGTTATAAAAAAATATCTAAATCTTTGATGATCCCCAGGAGCACCATCAAATCTATCATAACCAAATGGAAAGAACATGGCACAACAGCAAACCTGCCAAGAGATGGCCGCCCACCAAAACACACGGACCAGGCAAGGAGGGCATTAATCAGAGAGGCAGCACAGATGCTAAGGTAACCCTGGAGGAGCTGCAGAGTTCCACAGCAGAGACTGGAGTATCTGTACATAGGACGACAATAAGCCGTACGCTCCATAGAGTTGGGTTTTATGGCAGAGTGGCCAGAAGAAAGCCATTACTTTCAACAAAAAATAAAATGGAACGTTTTGAGTTTGCGAAAATGCATGTGGGAGACTCCCAAAATGTATGGAGGAAGGTGCTCTGATCTGATGAGACTTAAACTGAACTTTTCAGCCATCAAAGAAAATGCTGGTGCAAACCCAACATATCACCCAAAGAACACCATCCCCACAGTGAAACATGGTGGTGACAGCATCATGCTGTGGGGATGTTTTTCAGAAGCCGGGACTGGGAAACTGGTCAGAATTGAGGGAAAGATGGATGGTGCTAAATACAGGGATATTCTTGAGCAAAACCTGCACCACTCTGTGCGTGATTTGAAGCTAGGACGGAGCTTCACCTTCCAGCAGGACAATGACCCCAAACACACTGCTAAAGCAACACGAGTGTTTTAAGGGGAAACAAGTAAATGTGTTGGAATGGCCTAGTCAAAGCCCAGACCTCAATCCAATAGAAAATCTGTGGTCAGTAGTGATGTCCCGAACGGTTCGCTGGCGAATAGTTCCTGGCGAACATCGCATGTTCGCGTTCGCCATGGATGGCGAACATATGCGATGTTCGGTCCGCCCCCTAGTCGTCATCATTGAGTAAACTTTGACCCTGTACCTCACAGTCAGCAGACACTTACCAGCCAATCAGCAGCAGACCCTCCCTCCCAGACCCTCCCACCTCCTAGACAGCATACAATTTAGATTAATTCTGAAGCGGCATTCTTTTTTTTTTTTTTGTATTTTTTATTGTGTGTTTATTATACATTATCCCCCCATAGCCAGTGACCTGTGTTTATTATACATTATCCCCCATAGCCAGTAACCTGTGTTTATTATACATTATCCCCCATAGCCAGTAACCTGTGTTTATTATACATTATCCTCACATAGCCAGTAACCTGTGTTTATTATACATTATCCCCCATAGCCAGTAACCTGTGTTTATTATACATTATCCTCCCATAGCCAGTTACCTGTGTTTATTATACATTATCCCTCCATAGCCAGTAACCTTTGTTTATTATACATTATCCCCCCATAGCCAGTAACCTGTGTTTATTATACATTATCCTCCTCATAGCCAGTAACCTGTGTTTATTATACATTATCCTCCCATAGCCAGTAACCTGTGTTTATTATACATTATCCTCCCATAGCCAGTAACCTGTGTTTATTATACATTATCCCCCCATAGACAGTAACCTGTGCTTATTATACATTATCTCCCCCATAGCCAGTAACCTGTGTTTATTATACATTATCCCCCCACAACCAGTAACCTGTGTTTATTATACATTATCCCCCATAGCCAGTAACCTGTGTTTATTATACATTATCCTCCCATAGCCAGTAACCTGTGTTTATTATACATTATCCTCCCCATAGCCAGTAACCTGTGTTTATTATACATTATCCTCCCCATAGCCAGTAACCTGTGTTTATTATAGATTATCCTCCCATAGCCAGTAACCTGTGTTTATTATACATTATCCCCCCCATAGCCAGTAACCTGTGTTTATTATACATTATCCCCCATAGTCATTTATCGTTGGACCTAGGCAGCATGATGTCTTAGGCCGGCCCAGAGAGTGAGTGAGTGAATAATATAATATATATGTTCAGAAACATATTAGTAATACCGTATATACTCGAGTATAAGCCGACCCGAACATAAGCCGAGGCCCCTAATTTTACCCCAAAAAACTGGGAAAACGTATTGACTCGAGTATAAGACTAGGGTGAGAAATGCAGCAGCTACTGGTAAATTTCTAAATAAAATTAGATCCTAAAAAAATATATTAATTGAATATTTATTTTACAGTGTGTGTGTGTATGAATGCAGTGTGTGTGTATGAATGCAGTGTGTGTGTATGAATGCAGTGTGTGTATGAATGCAGTGTGTGTATGAGTGCAGCGTGTGTGTATAAATGCAGTGTGTGTGTGTATGAGTGCAGCGTGTGTGTGTATGAGTGCAGCGTGTGTGTGTATGAGTGCAGCGTGTGTATGAGTGCAGCGTGTGTGTATGAGTGCAGCGTGTGTGTATGAGTGCAGCGTGTGTGTATGAGTGCAGCGTGTGTGTATGAGTGCAGCGTGTGTGTATGAGTGCAGCGTGTGTGTGTATGAGTGCAGCGTGTGTGTGTATGAGTGCAGTGTGTGTGTGTATGAGTGCAGTGTGTGTGTGTATGAGTGCAGTGTGTGTATGAGTGCAGCGTGTGTGTATGAGTGCAGCGTGTGTGTATGAGTGCAGCGTGTGTGTATGAGTTCAGTGTGTATGAGTGCAGTGTGTGTTTATGAGTGCAGTGTGTGTATGAGTGCAGCGTGTGTATGAGTGCAGCGTGTGTATGAGTGCAGCGTGTGTACGAGTGCAGTGTGTGTACGAGTGCAGTGTGTGTACGAGTGCAGCGTGTGTGTACGAGTGCAGCGTGTGTGTACGAGTGCAGCGTGTGTGTACGAGTGCAGCGTGTGTGTACGAGTGCAGCGTGTGTGTATGAGTGCAGTGTGTGTATGAGTGCAGCGTGTGCGTATGAATGCAGTGTGTGTATGAGTGCAGTGTGTGTATGAGTGCAGCGTGTGAGTATGAGTGCAGTGTGTATGAGTGCAGCGTGTGTGTATATGAGTGCAGTGTGTGTGTATATGAGTGCAGTGTGTCTGTATGAATGCAGTGTGTCTGTATGAATGCAGTGTGTGTATGAGTGCAGTGTGTGTGTATGAGTGCAGTGTGTGTGTATGAGTGCAGTGTGTGTGTATGCGTGCAGTGTGTGTGTGTATGAGTGCAGTGTGTATGAGTGCAGTGTGTGTATGACTGCAGTGTGTGTGTATGAATGCAGTGTGTGTATATGAGTGCAGTGTATGTGTATGAATGCAGTGTGTGTGTATGAGTGCAGTGTGTGTATGAGTGCAGTGTGTGTGTGTGTGTGTGTGTGTGTGTGTGTGTGTGTTGCAGAGCCGTGGGGGATGGGCAACTTTATTTTTATTTTTAATTATTTTAATATTTTTTTATTATTATTTCTTATTATTAAATTTAATTATTATTTTTTTATTATTATTATTATATTTTTTTTTTCGTCCCCCCCTCCCTGCTTGATACATGGCAGGGAGGGGGGCTCCTTCCCTGGTGGTCCAGTGGCATTGGCAGTTCAGTGGGGGGAGAGGGGGCTGGCAGAGCTGTAACTTACCTCTCCTGCAGCTCCTGTCAGCTCCCTCCTCCTCTGCGCCGTCCGTTCAGCTCTTCTGTCAGCTCACACTGTAAGTCTCGCGAGAGCCGCGGCTCTCGCGAGATTTACACTGGGAGCTGACCGAGGTGCTGAACGGACGGCGCGGAGGAGGAGGGAGCTGACAGGAGCTGCAGGAGAGGTAAGTAACATCTCTGCAGCCCCAGTCTGTATTATGGCAATGCAAATTGCCATAATACAGACTATTGACTCGAGTATAAGCCGAGTTGGGGGTTTTCAGCACAAAAAATGTGCTGAAAAACTCGGCTTATACTCGAGTATATACGGTATATGTAAATCGGGTTCATGCAAAGAGTGTGAAAAGGTATTAAAGAAAAACACACTTATTGCATCAAATTTACAAAGCCAAACTTTTAAAAGCTTTCCTCATTTCTTTCTCGGGATGAGGAATATATCGGTTGTAGACTGAGGATTTCCATCTGCCCAATCTTTTAATAATATGCACTGGAGTGTCAGTGTTGAAGGAGACCGAAGCTGCCCCTATTCTAAATGAAAGACCCGAGATATGGATACAACCCAATCTTAGGAGTAGTGTTCTGATGTAGAAGATGAATTTAGCCGTAGTCAGAGGGATTCAGTGAGAGTAGTGGTGAAATGTGTGTGGCATGACTGAGTGTGGGTAAGTAAGAGACAAGTATTTTAACTGGGCACTAGTTCTAGGTGGGATAAAGTGGTATAGCGGATGGATGAGTAGTTTGGTTCGTTTTAGAGGTTTGTAGAGAAAGTATATAGTGATCATGATTTTTAGCGATATCCAATATTTTTAAGGTGGTCCCAGTGCCACCACTCATATCTGGTGTCACAATAGCTTGCATTTAAAAAAAACAAAAAACTTTTTGGACTGTAATATAATAGCAGTCAGTTTCCTTCACACATGTGCGTTTCAGGGCCTGCCAGGGCACAGTGTCACACCAGTGCAACTCATATCTGGTGTAACAGTAGTGTACATTTAAAAAAAAAAAAACAGGGGGCTTGTTGTCACCTTTCGGGGACCCTTGGTGTTGTACGTGGCTGGGTGGAGGAAGAGACCTTCAATGACATCAGTGAGGACAAGGAACGGGACATGGCTAGCTTGGTATCCAACCTTGTGCAAATGGGGAGTTTGCGGTTGTGCAAATGGACTGTTTGCGGTTGTTTGCGGTGCGTTAAACAGGGAGTTTGGTCTGTCACTGTGAAGCGGGCGTAACCCTTACACTACCTGATCGATACAACATCATACCTGATGTTTTAAAGCATGTTATTTCAAACAATTTAGGAATGTTAGGTGATTTATGCCCTTTATGAATTAAAACCAGACTCTGCATCAACTATGTAATTTTCCATGGGAGTTTTGCCATGGATCCCCCTCCGGCATGCCACAGTCCAGGTGTTAGTCCCCTTGAAACAACTTTTCCATCACTATTGTGGCCAGAAAGAGTCCCTGTGGGTTTTAAAATTCGCCTGCCTATTGAAGTCTATGGCGGTTCGCCAGGTTTGCCCGTTCGCAAACATTTGCGGAAGTTCGCGTTCGCCATTCGCGAACGAAAAATTTCATGTTCGCGACATCACTAGTGGTCAGACTTAAAGATTGCTGTTCACAAGCGCAATCCATCCAACTTGAAGGAGCTGGAGCAGTTTTGCAAGGAGGAATGGGCAAAAATCCCAGTGGTAAGATGTGGCAAGCTCATAGAGACTTATCCAAAGCGACTTGGAGCTGTGATTACTGGAAAAGGTGGCTCTACAAAGTATTGACTTTAAGGGGGTGAATAGTTATGCACATTGACTTTTTCTGTTATTTTGTCCTATTTGTTGTTAGCTTCACAATAAAAAAAACAAAAAAAAAACATCTTCAAAGTTGTGGGCATGTTCTGTAAATTAAATGATGCAAATCAAACAATCCATGTTAATTCCAGGTTGTGAGGCAACAGAAACACGAAAAATGCCAAAGGGGGTGAATACTTTTGCAAGGCACTGTACGTGTTTATATTCCTATATTTGTTGTATTTTTGGCTCAGTTTTAACCTTATTTATGATTTAAACACATGATATCCCTAAGCGATTGCTAAATTGGTGTCTATTTTGACAGCACATAAAACAAATTCATGTCCTCGAAGTCGGAGGCACCACAATACTGGTGCTTTCTTCTGGTCTTAAAATAAAAATACTGTTGCATGCTTCGATTATTATTGGACGTTTTTTGTTTACGCCCTCCATAAAAGGTTGAAAGAGGGCATAATGACATGCACTTCCCCTTCATATTGCAACATGCTGTCTTTCTATATGCCTCAAACATTTACAAGTACAACTAAACAACTAGTACAACTAGCCATGTGGACACCAGCTGTGTCCTTGAGGAGATAGAAATACAAAAAATACAAAAACAAAAAAACAAAACAAAAAAAGAAATATGTTAAGAGCTAGGATTCCAGTTGCTAAGATAAAAGGAACCTTTAACACCGCTTGTCATCGAATTCATAGGTTTGTAGTTTTTTAACTCTCAAGCACAATAGTATAAATATAATATTGATGCGGAACAATGATTAACAGATAAAAAAAAAAATACAAACTTCAAGGATAAAAAGATAGAATAGGGACAAATGATATAGCTAGCAATTGCCAATTGCCATCTGTTCATTATAAAAAGTATCAAAAAGAAACAAAAAATGATATAAAATCTCTCTTAAGTTTCGGAAAGGCAATACATAAAAAAATTTAACTTGTTTTTAGCAGAGGGAGATGACGGATTGTATCAAATGATTATCCTGAGCATGTAGCAAATGGTTACTATCACATTGCGTCCTGCAGATACCATCTGTCCGTATGGCATTGTGTTAATCGAAAAGTGTTGGAGTGATGTTCTATTTATTTACTTAGTATAATTAAAGAAATACTTAGAAATTATATAGAGCACCTGATCCCATTCTATAAACGGCAGGACTTAACAAGTTAGGCTTCTGGTTGTGAGTGTTTTGATTTTGGTAGCAGGTGAGTTATCAAAAAATTATTTAGAGCCATAATTTTTGCACGTAGAGGATAATTGTTATCAGGTCGTCTGTAAGAAAGTTAAATAAACATTTTTTTTAAATAAAAATAGATTTATATTTAAAAAACAAAAACAAAAAACTGTTTAAAACCGGTTTCTAAATTGGTTTTGATTAAATAGGATTGTTGATCGGAAGGAGAAAAGCTCTTTTGGATTTTTATTATCCCTCCCATCTTTTGCCACCCTTCAACCATGAGGCCAATCTATGGATAATACACAAAGTATAACTCCCCCTGGTGCTTCGTAACTCCTGCCCCCTTTCCGTCTAATTGACTCCACTTAGGAAGAATGGTAAAAACTCATCCCACACCGAGTGCATATACCCTACCTGGTTTAATAAGCACATAGCTATGTGAATGGAGAAGTGTAAGTCACTCAGATCCTATATTCCTTGGGCAAAGCTCAAGACTATCGGAGTCTCCTACACCCTGGGGATTATCACAGCAACTACATCAAGCTACTGTGAAGCTATGTAGGAGAACAGCATGGAAACTGCATACAGAGATAAATAAGCTTAAACTATTGGTTTAATCAATATACTTTATAAAATATAGTGTCATATAAAGTAAGTAGTAGATTTCTGGGGTGGGGTTCATTTTTTATTAAATTTAAAAAAAAATGTAAACAAACTCACTTTTTGCTAAATTTTCCTTTTATCTATTTTTTTATTAGTATTATTATTTTATGTATTTCATTTGTTTTAATAGCTGCAGCTAGACTTTTCCCAATTTGTAATTTGACCGCCCATCTGCAATCACCAGGGTTATTCACTAGTCAAAATTGTTTGGAATTCAAAGTGGATTTTAAATTGTAGACCGAAGTTGCCGAACAGGAAGTATATCATGGAGAATTTTTACAATTGAGTTACTTTTTGGCCTTACATATTAAATACCCTTTGAATTCCGGACTTTTCTCACCTTCGTAAATACATTCTAATTCCCAGTTTAGCAAAACTCTCCCTATTTAAACCATTTTTTACCAATCAATAATATAGATTTTTCCATGTCTAAAGAGGGTTGCCGTTTTAAGTTTAACTGATATTGTTGTGTAAACTTATTTTACATTTCTGCTGATCATTGCTAGAAAATACACACAAAAAATAAACAACAACAACAAAAATGTAATGAAAAACAACTACCAAAAATCATTATCTGCAAAACACAGGCCTCAAGTTGTTACAACTCAAAATAAAACATAAAAAATATTCAGTTACAAACGGAGGTCATTTGCTAGAAATGTCTCTGTAGAAATATTTAGCCGCTACATAAAATGCTTTCTTCTTTAATAGGAGCAATTTATTTAGACATGTCTTACTGCATTGTTTGAAAAGCAGATGTTCCATTAAGTGTATTGTCCTTTAATCTTTAGCCATAGCTGTGTCTCGAGCCTTTCTTTCATTATTGTGACTAATATTACAAAGCAGTAAATATTATTTAACTGTTCGTTTGATGTCAGAGCAGGTTAGAATGAAACTACTCAGCCAGAAAAAAAGAACCAAAAATTATTAATAAAAAAAAAAAAACATACAAAACCACAGAAAATGTTAAAAAAAATTGAAATAATTTAAATATCAGCAATGTACAGTAAATACAATAAAAATACCAAGGATACTATAGTTGACTCAAATAAGACTCGAGTTGTATTTTGCATGTAATATTTGATTTAATTTTTAATCACTAATATACATCCTAAAAAAAAATTACAAATATAAAAATGTATTAAATTGCATTTAATTCTTTTACCGACATACGGTTTACAAATGCAATTCCAGTGGTCAATATTTGTCCATTGCTCTTGATGAAATGTAATTTAAATATTTGAAGAGTTAATAGAAACACTTTGCTTTTCTTAATAAGTTAACTTAACTTGATCTAATGTAGGGCAGAGCAAACACTGCAGATGGCTTGATTTGCTTTAAATATCTGATTAGATTGCCTTATTTTATACACTCTTCATTTAGGATATTTTAAAATATTAATATAAAACAATATCTATTTTTTAAGGTCACAGAGAATACAAAGCCAAATAGGCTTTAGAAGGCAAGAATGTAATGTTTCACCATGAATGCATGTAAAGCGTCCATGAGTATAGAAGTTGAATTTTCATTTGTGGGTTTTGCACAGGTTGATACATAAGTGAACGTTAGCTATGTTTTGGTAAATTTATTTTTACATTCACAAAATCTTATATGTTATAATTAGTGATGTCACGAACATAAAATTTTTGGTTCGCGAACCGCGAACGCGAATTTCCGCAAATGTTCGCAAACCAGGCGAA
Source organism: Pelobates fuscus (assembly GCF_036172605.1). NCBI lineage: Eukaryota > Metazoa > Chordata > Amphibia > Anura > Pelobatidae > Pelobates > Pelobates fuscus. The sequence continues at coordinate 154,303,384 of NC_086325.1, read as the reverse complement.
CCGCCATAGACTTCAATAGGCAGGCGAATTTTAAAACCCACAGGGACTCTTTCTGGCCACAATAGTGATTGAAGGGGGGGGGAGACCTACTCTCCTTCCACCCCCCCCGGCCCCCAACCCTGGGCGGCGGGTGGGGGCCATAAAGATAATGAGGGGGGGGGACCTACTGTCCTCCCCCCCAGGCCCCCACCCCTGTGCGGCGGGTGGGGGGGACCTACTGTCCTCCCCCCCAGGCCCCCACCCCTGTGCGGCGGGTGGGGGCCATAAAGATAATGAGGGGGGGGACCTACTGTCCTTCCCCCCCAGGCCCCCCACCCCTGTGCGGCAGGTGGGGGCCATAATGATAATGAGGGGGGACCTACTGTCCTCCTCCCCCCGCCCCCACCCCTGGGCGGCGGGTGGGGGCCATAAAGATATTGAGGGGGGGACCTACTGTCCTCCCCCTCTCCGGCCCCCACCCCTGGGTGGCGGGTGGGGGCCATAAAGATAATGAGGGGGGGACCTACTGTCCTCCCCCTCTCCGGCCCCCACCCCTTGGCGGCAGGTGGGGGCCATAATGATAATGAGGGGGGGTCCTACTGTCCTCCCCCTCTCTGGCCCTCACCTCTGGGCGGTGGGTGGGGGCCATAATGATAATGAGGGGGGGGGGGACCTACTGTCCTCCCCCCCCTGGCCCCCACCCCTGGGCGGCGGCCATAAAGATAACGAGGTGGGGACCTACTGTCCACCCCCTCTCTGGCCCCCACCCCTGTGCGGCGGGTGGGGGCCCTAAAAAAAACAATAAGGGGGGACCTACTGTCCCCCCCAGCCCCCACCCCTGAGCAGTGGGTGGGGGCCCTAAAAAAATAAGGGGGGACCTACTGTCCTCCCCCTTGGCCCCCACCCCTGAGCGGCGGGTGGGGGCCCTAAATACAAATGGGGGGGGGATGGACCCTAGTCATCCCCTCCCCCCCCAAAAAAATTATCCCCCTACCTACCCCCCTCACCCTAAAAATAATGAGGGGGGGGGGCCTTTAACTAAGAACCTGTAAAAAAATAGAAAAAAACAACTTACCATTCGATGTTTTCTTTCTTCTAAAATCTTTTTTCAGCCCCAAAAAAGGCCAAATACAAAATCCTAATAACCGACGCAACTAAAACAAACAAAAAAAAAGAGCGCAAAAAAAAAATCCATCTTCACCCATGGAGGGCTCCGCACAGACTGAGCTCTGCAGGGCGGGGGAAGGCTTATAAATCCTTGCCACGCCCTGCAATTAGGCTAAGATTTTAAGCCCACCAATCAGAGTGCTCTTTGTCATTTTACACAGCGTGGGAAAATTCCAAAGAACTTTCCCACGCTGTATAAAATGACACAGAGCACTGTGATTGGATGGATTTCAAGCCCACCAATCAGAGTGCTCTTTGTCATTTTACACAGCGTGGGAAAGTTCTTTGGAATTTTCCTACGCTGTGTAAAATGACAAAGAGCACTCTGATTGGCTTAAACCAGCCAATCAGAGTATTCTTAGCCTAATTGCAGGGCGTGGCAAGGCTTTATAAGCCTTCCCCCGCCCTGCAGAGATCAGTCTGTGCGGAGCCCTCCATGGGTGAAGATGGATTATTATTTTTTGCGCTCGTTTTTTTTTTTTTTTTTTTTTTTATTGTGTCAGTTATTATGGTTTTTTATTTGGCCTTTTTTTGGGCTGAAAAAATAAGATTTTCCCCCATTCTGTATGGAACTTTATTGCATCCTTTCTTGCATTCTGTACCCACATGCTTCTTTGTCTCAATAAAAAGAGATTTCAAAATAGAAAAAAGAAGATTTTAGAAGAAAGAAAACATCGAATGGTAAGTAGTTTTTTTTCTAATTTTTTTTACAGGTTCTTAGTTAAAGGTCCCCCGCTCATTATTTTTAGGGTGAGTGGGGGTAGGTAGGGGGATAATTTTTTTTGGGGGGGAGGGGGTGACTAGGGTCCCCCTCGATTTGTATTTAGGGCCCCCACCCATCGCTCAGGGGTGGGGGCCGGGGGGGACAATAGGTCCCCCCCTTATTGGTTATTTTAGGGCCCCCACCCACCGCTCAGGGGTGGGGACCGGGGGGGGACAGTAGGTCCCGCCCATTGTGATTTATGGCCCCCACCCACCCCGCATGGGTGGGGGCCGGGGGGGAGGACAGTAGGTCCCCCTCATTATTTTTATGGCCCCCACCCACCGCGCAGGGGTGGGGGCAGGGGGGGGACAGTAGGTCCCCCCCTCATTATTTTTATGGCCCCCACCCAACGCTCACGGGTGGGGGTGGGGTGGAGGACAGTAGGTCCCCCCATTGTGATTTATGGCCCCCACCCACCGCGCAGGGGTGGGGGCCGGGGGGGGGAGGACAGTAGGCCCCCCCTTATTGTTTTATTTAAAGCCCCCACCCACCGCACAGGGGTGGGGGGAGTAGGTCCCCCCCCCTCAATATTCACTAAATGCCAAACATTGTTATACAGGGGAATATTCACTAAATCCCAAACATTGTTATATAGGGGAATATTCACAAAATGCCAAACATTGTTATACAGGGGAATATTCACTAAATGCCAAACATTGTTATATAGGGGAATATTCACTAAATGCCAAACATTGTTATACAGGGGAATATTCACTAAATGCCAAACATTGTTATACAGGGGAATATTCACTAAATGCCAAACATTGTTATATAGGGGAATATTCACTAAATGCCAAACATTGTTATATAGGGGAATATTCACTAAATACCAAACATTGTTATACAGGGGAATATTCACTAAATGCCAAACATTGTTATATAGGGGAATATTCACTAAATGCCAAACATTGTTATATAGGGGAATATTCACTAAATGCCAAACATTGTTATATAGGGGAATATTCACTAAATGCCAAACATTGTTATATAGGGGAATATTCACTAAATACCAAACATTGTTATATAGGGGAATATTCACTAAATGCAAAACATTGTTATATAGGGGAATATTCACTAAATGCCAAACATTGTTATATAGGGGAATATTCACTAAATACCAAACATTGTTATACAGGGGAATATTCACTAAATGCCAAACATTGTTATACAGGGGAATATTCACTAAATGCCAAACATTGTTATATAGGGGAATATTCACTAAATGCCAAACATTGTTATACAGGGGAATATTCACTAAATGCAAAACATTGTTATATAGGGGAATATTCACTAAATGCCAAACATTGTTATATAGGGGAATATTCACTAAATACCAAACATTGTTATACAGGGGAATATTCACTAAATGCCAAACATTGTTATACAGGGGAATATTCACTAAATGCAAAACATTGTTATATAGGGGAATATTCACTAAATGCCAAACATTGTTATATAGGGGAATATTCACTAAATGCAAAACATTGTTATACAGGGGAATATTCACTAAATGCAAAACATTGTTATACAGGGGAATATTCACTAAATGCCAAACATTGTTATATAGGGAAATATTCACTAAATGCAAAACATTGTTATATATTGGAATATTCACTAAATGCAAAACATTGTTATATAGGGGAATATTCACTAAATACCAAACATTGTTATACAGGGGAATATTCACTAAATACCAAACATTGTTATACAGGGGAATATTCACTAAATACCAAACATTGTTATACAGGGGAATAGTCACTAAATGCCAAACATTGTTATACAGGGGAATATTCACTAAATGCCAAACATTGTTATATAGGGGAATATTCACTACATGCCAAACATTGTTATATAGGGGAATATTCACTAAATACCAAACATTGTTATACAGGGGAATATTCACTAAATACCAAACATTGTTATACAGGGGAATAGTCACTAAATGCCAAACATTGTTATACAGGGGAATATTCACTAAATACCAAACATTGTTATATAGGGGAATATTCACTACATGCCAAACATTGTTATATAGGGGAATATTCACTAAATACCAAACATTGTTATATAGGGGAATATTCACTAAATGCCAAACATTGTTATATAGGGGAATATTCACTAAATGCCAAACATTGTTATATAGGGGAATATTCACTAAATACCAAACATTGTTATATAGGGGAATATTCACTAAATGCCAAACATTGTTATATAGGGGAATATTCACTAAATACCAAACATTGTTATATAGGGGAATATTCACTAAATACCAAACATTGTTATATAGGGGAATATTCACTAAATGCCAAACATTGTTATATAGGGGAATATTCACTAAATGCCAAACATTGTTATATAGGGGAATATTCACTAAATGCCAAACATTGTTATATAGGGGAATATTCACTAAATACCAAACATTGTTATATAGGGGAATATTCACTAAATGCCAAACATTGTTGTACAGGGGAATATTCAGTAAATGCCAAACATTGTTATATAGGGGAATATTCACTAAATACCAAACATTGTTATACAGGGGAATATTCACTAAATGCCAAACATTGTTATATAGGGGAATATTCACTAAATGCCAAACATTGTTATATAGGGGAATATTCACTAAATACCAAACATTGTTATACAGGGGAATATTCACTAAATGCCAAACATTGTTATATAGGGGAATATTCACTAAATGCCAAACATTGTTATATAGGGGAATATTCACTAAATGCCAAACATTGTTATATAGGGGAATATTCACTAAATGCCAAACATTGTTATATAGGGGAATATTCACTAAATACCAAACATTGTTATATAGGGGAATATTCACTACATGCCAAACATTGTTATATAGGGGAATATTCACTAAATACCAAACATTGTTATATAGGGGAATATTCACTAAATACCAAACATTGTTATATAGGGGAATATTCACTAAATACCAAACATTGTTATATAGGGGAATATTCACTAAATGCCAAACATTGTTGTACAGGGGAATATTCAGTAAATGCCAAACATTGTTATATAGGGGAATATTCACTAAATACCAAACATTGTTATACAGGGGAATATTCACTAAATGCCAAACATTGTTATATAGGGGAATATTCACTAAATGCCAAACATTGTTATATAGGGGAATATTCACTAAATACCAAACATTGTTATACAGGGGAATATTCACTAAATGCCAAACATTGTTATATAGGGGAATATTCACTAAATGCCAAACATTGTTATATAGGGGAATATTCACTAAATGCCAAACATTGTTATATAGGGGAATATTCACTAAATGCCAAACATTGTTATATAGGGGAATATTCACTAAATACCAAACATTGTTATATAGGGGAATATTCACTAAATGCCAAACATTGTTATATAGGGGAATATTCACTAAATGCCAAACATTGTTATACAGGGGAATATTCACTAAATGCAAAACATTGTTATATAGGGGAATATTCACTAAATACCAAACATTGTTATACAGGGGAATATTCACTAAATGCCAAACATTGTTATACAGGGGAATATTCACTAAATGCAAAACATTGTTATATAGGGGAATATTCACTAAATGCCAAACATTGTTATATAGGGGAATATTCACTAAATGCAAAACATTGTTATACAGGGGAATATTCACTAAATGCAAAACATTGTTATACAGGGGAATATTCACTAAATGCCAAACATTGTTATATAGGGAAATATTCACTAAATGCAAAACATTGTTATATATTGGAATATTCACTAAATGCAAAACATTGTTATATAGGGGAATATTCACTAAATACCAAACATTGTTATACAGGGGAATATTCACTAAATACCAAACATTGTTATACAGGGGAATATTCACTAAATACCAAACATTGTTATACAGGGGAATAGTCACTAAATGCCAAACATTGTTATACAGGGGAATATTCACTAAATGCCAAACATTGTTATATAGGGGAATATTCACTACATGCCAAACATTGTTATATAGGGGAATATTCACTAAATACCAAACATTGTTATACAGGGGAATATTCACTAAATACCAAACATTGTTATACAGGGGAATAGTCACTAAATGCCAAACATTGTTATATAGGGGAATATTCACTAAATACCAAACATTGTTATATAGGGGAATATTCACTACATGCCAAACATTGTTATATAGGGGAATATTCACTAAATACCAAACATTGTTATATAGGGGAATATTCACTAAATGCCAAACATTGTTATATAGGGGAATATTCACTAAATACCAAACATTGTTATATAGGGGAATATTCACTAAATGCCAAACATTGTTGTACAGGGGAATATTCAGTAAATGCCAAACATTGTTATATAGGGGAATATTCACTAAATACCAAACATTGTTATACAGGGGAATATTCACTAAATACCAAACATTGTTATACAGGGGAATATTCACTAAATACCAAACATTGTTATATAGGGGAATATTCACTAAATGCCAAACATTGTTATACAGGGGAATATTCACTAAATGCCAAACATTGTTATACAGGGGAATATTCACTAAATGCCAAACATTGTTATACAGGGGAATATTCACTAAATACCAAACATTGTTATATAGGGGAATATTCACTAAATGCCAAACATTGTTATACAGGGGAGTATTCACTAAATGCCAAACATTGTTATACAGGGGAATATTCACTAAGTACCAAACATTGTTATATAGGGGAATATTCACTAAATGCAAAACATTGTTATATAGGGGAATATTCACTAAATACCAAACATTGTTATACAGGGGAATATTCACTAAATGCAAAACATTGTTATATAGGGGAATATTCACTAAATACCAAACATTGTTATATAGGGGAATATTCACTAAATTCCAAACATTGTTATACAGGGGAATATTCACTAAATGCCAAACATTGTTATACAGGGGAATATTCACTAAATGCAAAACATTGTTATACAGGGGAATATTCACTAAATGCCAAACATTGTTATATAGGGAAATATTCACTAAATGCAAAACATTGTTATATATTGGAATATTCACTAAATGCAAAACATTGTTATATAGGGGAATATTCACTAAATACCAAACATTGTTATACAGGGGAATATTCAGTAAATGCCAAACATTGTTATATAGGGGAATATTCACTAAATACCAAACATTGTTATACAGGGGAATATTCACTAAATACCAAACATTGTTATACAGGGGAATATTCACTAAATACCAAACATTGTTATATAGGGGAATATTCACTAAATGCCAAACATTGTTATACAGGGGAATATTCACTAAATGCCAAACATTGTTATACAGGGGAATATTCACTAAATGCCAAACATTGTTATACAGGGGAATATTCACTAAATACCAAACATTGTTATATAGGGGAATATTCACTAAATGCCAAACATTGTTATACAGGGGAGTATTCACTAAATGCCAAACATTGTTATACAGGGGAATATTCACTAAGTACCAAACATTGTTATATAGGGGAATATTCACTAAATGCAAAACATTGTTATATAGGGGAATATTCACTAAATACCAAACATTGTTATACAGGGGAATATTCACTAAATGCAAAACATTGTTATATAGGGGAATATTCACTAAATACCAAACATTGTTATATAGGGGAATATTCACTAAATTCTAAACATTGTTATACAGGGGAATATTCACTAAATGCCAAACATTGTTATACAGGGGAATATTCACTAAATGCAAAACATTGTTATACAGGGGAATATTCACTAAATGCCAAACATTGTTATATAGGGAAATATTCACTAAATGCAAAACATTGTTATATATTGGAATATTCACTAAATGCAAAACATTGTTATATAGGGGAATATTCACTAAATACCAAACATTGTTATACAGGGGAATATTCACTAAATACCAAACATTGTTATACAGGGGAATAGTCACTAAATGCCAAACATTGTTATACAGGGGAATATTCACTAAATACCAAACATTGTTATATAGGGGAATATTCACTAAATGCCAAACATTGTTATATAGGGGAATATTCACTAAATGCCAAACATTGTTATACAGGGGAATATTCACTAAATGCCAAACATTGTTACATAGGGGAATATTCACTAAATGCCAAACATTGTTATACAGGGGAATATTCACTAAATGCCAAACATTGTTATATAGGGGAATATTCACTAAATACCAAACATTGTTATATAGGGGAATATTCACTACATGCCAAACATTGTTATACAGGGGGATATTCACTAAATGCCAAACATTGTTATATAGGGGAATATTCACTAAATACCAAACATTGTTATACAGGGGAATATTCACTAAATGCCAAACATTGTTATACAGGGGAATATTCACTAAATACCAAACATTGTTATACAGGGGAATATTCACTAAATGCCAAACATTGTTATATAGGGGAATATTCACTAAATACCAAACATTGTTATACAGGGGAATATTCACTAAATGCCAAACATTGTTATACAGGGGAATATTCACTAAATGCCAAACATTGTTATACAGGGGATGATTCACTAAATGCCAAACATTGTTATACAGGGGAATATTCACTAAATGCCAAACATTGTTATATAGGGGAATATTCACTAAATACCAAACATTGTTATACAGGGGATGATTCACTAAATGCCAAACATTGTTATACAGGGGAATATTCACTAAATGCCAAACATTGTTATATAGGGGAATATTCACTAAATACCAAACATTGTTATACAGGGGATGATTCACTAAATGCCAAACATTGTTATACAGGGGAATATTCACTAAATGCAAAACATTGTTATATAGGGGAATATTCACTAAATGCCAAACATTGTTATACAGGGGAATATTCACTAAATGCAAAACATTGTTATATAGGGGAATATTCACTAAATGCCAAACATTGTTATATAGGGGAATATTCACTAAATGCCAAACATTGTTATATAGGGGAATATTCACTAAATGCCAAACATTGTTATATAGGGGAATATTCACTAAATGCAAAACATTGTTATACAGGGGAATATTCACTAAATGCAAAACATTGTTATATAGGGGAATATTCACTAAATGCCAAACATTGTTATACAGGGGAATATTCACTAAATGCAAAACATTGTTATACAGGGGAATATTCACTAAATGCCAAACATTGTTATACAGGGGAATATTCACTAAATGCAAAACATTGTTATACAGGGGAATATTCACTAAATGCCAAACATTGTTATACAGGGGAATATTCACTAAATGCCAAACATTGTTATACAGGGGAATATTCACTAAATGCAAAACATTGTTATACAGGGGAATATTCACTAAATGCCAAACATTGTTATATAGGGAAATATTCACTAAATGCCAAACATTGTTATATAGGGGAATATACCAATGTTTGGCATTTAGTGAATATTCCCCTATATACCAATGTTTTGCATTTAGAAGAAAAACAAAATAATAATAATAATAATAAAAAATGATTGCAGCTTCCGAATGAATCTAAAATGGATGCTGTCCAGTAGGTGGGAGGGTCTGCTAGGGAGGGTCTGCTGCTGATTGGCTGTAATGTGTCTGCTGACTGTGAGGTACAGGGTCAAAGTTTACTCAATGATGACGAATAGGGGGCGGATCGAACATCGCATGTGTTCGCTTGCGGTGGCGAACGCGAACATGCTATGTTCGCCAGGAACTTTTCGCCAGCGAATAGTTCGGGACATCACTAGTTATAATTTAAAATTGCATGTCTGGCTGTTCTGGCACAGTCAAGGCATGCTATGCAAATTAGTTATTATGGAAGGTATGAAAGCATGCCTATATGTTTGCGCAGTGCTTTTCTGTAGCTGCTCAAGCGTACATGAGCACACTAGGAGAAGGGCTGGTCTCAATCCCCCCATACCTTCCAATATTGGGAGTTATGCTGTTCAGGTTGACATTTCCTCATTAGCTCGAACAGGAAAGAGGGGATGGGTAGCTGGGAATTGTAATTAAAACATTAAAAACAGCTTAATACTGAATGGATGCTAGAGCATGATTAACCATAAGGCAAACCTCGGAGGCCGATTATGGCCCAGGGATTAGACAGGGGTACCAAAATCATTAATTTGCCTGGCTCCTTTAACCATCCCTATGTAAAGATTGAAGGGAGGAGAGGGGGGAACTGGTAATCTGTTCAGGAACCCATGTGATCTTAATCCTTCTCTGATGGAAGGATAGACAGGACTCCTGATACTATAACCACTGCAAAGAGATGTAGCCTCTCCGCCAGTCTTTTAATGGACTACTGAAATAAGGAACGATTCCCCTGAGATCATTCCTTTGCTGGCCAGTTGGCCGGACAATTTTCAGTACTTCTTTCTTTATAAATAGGTATTGTTCACAAAAAGAAGAGAGTCTTCACGTTTGTTCACCTCAAACACTTAATATGGTTTAGATAAAATATATAGTCAACAAGATGACGTGTTTTCTACCCAGTCTGCATCATATAGGAACTGCAGTCTTCAACACAGGAAGCCTGGCCAAATCCCAAATCCCTGGCCAAAGCTTAACACGATATACTGTATATTGATATGAACTGCAGTCTCCTCACCAGTCTTCTTCCTAGAATTCCATTGATGGGAATTTGATTGCATTTTTCCCAAGAGGACGACTTAATCAAAAATTATCCCTGTGCATGAAAACTTTTTTGCTAAAATCTTTTATTTTTGTTATTTTCCATCGTTCCATAGTTATCCTGGTCTGTAGCAGTATGTTTTCAAAAAAATAATTTTTTTACATTAAAATTAAAAAATAAAATGCCATTTGTGTGCAATGAATCTAGGATTGGAAGAGTATTGAAAAGCTGTTGGGAATGACGAATGGACGTTTTTATTTGATTTTAGTTGATACAAAAAGTGCTGTTTCTCCCGCTTGCCTAATTAAAATCCAGGACCCTCATATAAATGCAGCCATTTGCATGTTAGATCAATAAACATCTGTTTTACAGCATCAACGTTTTTTGCCATAACACCTGAGGTGTCTAAATCTTGGTGGGAAATGCTCTCCACCAATAATATTTCCCTGTGCGTGCCAGGACTGAACTGTCACACAAAGATCAGTAGTGTTGTAGTGGATGCTGTGTGTGTAGAGACGACTATGGGGTGTATGGGCTGGTTAAGTGTGTCTGTGTGTGCAGGTAGGTCTGTCTGTATATAATATGTTTTGACATACCCCTGCTTACCTTCACTGGTGGTCCATAGGAGGGTGAGCTGAATTCCTAGTGGTCTGGGAGGGGGAGCTCCATCATCTGTACCAGTATCAAGTAGAGACCACTTTATGAGCACCCTCATTGTTCCTGTGCTTAGTCAATGACTCAGAGTTCCAGATGTGTCACTTTGGATCATCAAGAAGTGCCTGGGGAATTGAGAGAGTGGTCTACATATCCAATGAAGTGAGAGAGCGCAGGGAGATCATTTGATCTCCCTGCCAACTCTAGGAGAGCCCACTCAGAGGTGCAGCATCAGGCCTCTGTCTTAGCCTGGGCCCTACCGTAGGTGGTCGCCTAATGGGTAATCCGACTCTGTTATGGATATCGATTAAAACATCTAGACACCCCTGAAAAATTACTTGTCACCACAAGCCTTTAGGATCCTTGGTTAAATGGCGAAATATCCACTTGCCCGCGACTATAGAGCAAGTGTAAATTTTTAACCCTGGTATATTTAAACATCTGTCCACCGTCGTGGGACACAAGAGCAAAGCGTAGCATGAGCACATTAGTAAACTCAAAGTCAATGCAGTGCATATCTGTCTGTCATACCGTTACATGTGAGCTGGTAATTCCCCTTTCGGGCAGCTCGTATCACCAGTGACATGCATGGACGTCTAAATATTTGGGACATTCTACATCATGTAAACATAGAATATCAGTAAAAGAATATTTCATAGACATTCTTCATTTATGGTTACAACTTGAAAGCAGAAACTTTATGTAGGTAAATATTTATGTTATTGCAGACAAACACAGCTAAAAGTAATTGGTTTTCCCCGTCCCCGTTCCTCATTCCAATTTACAGAAGGACAGTGGCATTATGGAAAATAAACAGTGCCACTTGAGCCGGAAAAGAAATGTGATTCATTCTATTGTTCCTCCTAAAATACTCTTAACAAGCACCAGGACTGAATGCAATTATCATAATTGCAGATTATTTAGAAGCAAAACTGAAATTCTGAGCACAGCCAACACCGGAAAATAATAAGAATGTTTTTACGAGCCGCTTTACCAGCACAGTGTACCCTCAAAAACAAATCACAACTCAACCATAAATAAATGAAATGCCAGACGCATTTTACAAAACGGTCAAGTGTATTTGTGGGAAAAAAAAGAGGCAATAGATTTAATATATGAAAGATTAAGCATTAATCTTAAAGTCTTTGTTCACTTGGTCTATTGGAGCACTAAGCATAAAGGCATACGGCTGTTCGTTCTATATTAAGATTTTCTGGTTTGGTTTTTCGTTTTCACAAATTATTTCCATTTTACCAATAGGAAAGGATGTGATGCAAAGTGATGAATTTAGTACTTCGCGGGGGGCGGAGCCGAGCGAGCAAGCCGGCTGGTCGCATTTCGCATGGGCTCCGGCTCTCAGCGCTCAATAACGTAGCCAAATCGGGACACAGCGATGAAAGAGGCAGGCAACCAAAACTATTGGACTCACATAATGCCGGTGCAACCAACGATACCCGTATCGAACCCCGGCATGCCCGGGAAACGCTACAGCTGGCTTGGGCCTACCGGAGAAGGTGAGGGGGAAGGACGGCCGCCTTCCCGCCCGACTCAAAGGCCCCCAAGCGTACGAAATTCGCTTCCCCCCCCCCCCTATGGACCGGTTGGGGTCATCCCGGTCCCCGCCTGAAGGGAGACCCCACGCGCCGCACCAAACATCGGTTCCTGTCAGCCTTCAAAGCAACGCGGTGGTGAGAGCCCCCAAGCTGGCGGCACTGCCAGCACCAAATATTCGAGACCAACGACGACCAGATCCAACCCCAAGCACCAATGACACTGCTGATGACCCCATCGATGTACTATTCGACCGCTTCTGGGCGAAATGGCTACCACGGTTGCAAGCAGGGTCAGTTCCATCCACACCGTCCCCACAGGAGAAGGTATATGGCGGGAGGAAAATGGGGCCTCCACCTCAGGGCACAGAGGAATGGACAAAAGCGATGCTCCACAAAAGAGACCCTCCCGGGCTGGGAGCAACCAGGGGTAAACCCCGCAAGCGCCGACCACACCGGCGGAAAGATACCACAACTCTCCGCCATTTCCCGACAGGGACGACCATGGGCCACTACGGATCCCAGATCAGTGGAAGAGGGCGCTAGCTCCAATACAGTCCCGGGGCAGAGGGGACCACCCATCACCACAACGCCTTATGACCCCCTACAAGTACCGGCACCCGGCCCAGATAAGAGGTTCAGGGGTCCATCACGCCAGCACAATGCCGGGGCCACAACGGGAGAGGAACGACACTGCTGCTTCAAAGGGTCCCAAGGGCCGAGCTCACCTACCAAGCCTCTACCCAAACAGTGGAAATGAGGCAGAAGATCCTAAACGGGACTGCGACATACCGCCAAGGGCTCCCCAGGATACCGGGCAGCACCCAGAAGGGATTGGTTAAGCATGGGCAATGGCTCTGGACTGATCCCACGGCGATGCCTTGACCCACTCTGCCTGCGTGCCCTTGAGGTCTACCTACCCCGAACGGGCATGGACTAAATGAGACTGACTTGCGGACACATAACCCTCTCTAAATCTACTCTTGCTTTTTATATTCTCAAGGTTTGAAAAGAATCGTTATTTACTTGTGAATGCTATATAGATCTGTACTATAATTATTAGTGTATTGAAAGATGTATAATGTTGCCTCATCTTAGAATACCAACACCTCTTTCCTAACATAACGCTTCTGAGGCAGCTAAGCCATTCTGCTAGATGATATTCCACCCATAGCCTTCCACCATCAGCACTGCAATAGGCGATTGTACTTTCATTCTGACTGACTAATTTGTTATGCAATTTTTCTTGCCTTTTCTTTTCCTTTTTTTTTCTTTTTCTTTTTAATCGTATACACACTAGATGGGCAAGGTACCTAGCATTATAAACCTGCAACACCTTGGTCATTCGCTAATTGTGATCCTCTCAACACACACGTGACCTATTCCTGCTCACAGCCTGTCTTTGCAATGCTAATCGTTGTCTTAATGCTATACCACTTCAGCATGTAATATTAATTATAAAAATGTGCATGCATTATCATACCCCACTCTGTTTTCAAATGTTTATGAAAAAGCGTGAGGATTGCCTTTGGGGTACCTCATGCGTGTTGTTATCTCGTATGCACGACTAAAATAAAGAATAAAAAAAAAAAAAAAAAAAAAAGAATTTAGTACTTCGCAAACATTGTGATCTAAAGTCAGTTTAATTCACCACCATGTGCCAAAGTACTACCGCGTTAACAAGACCTAAAATCAGAATTGTGTACTGTGAAATGTGGGATTACTGCAAAGTGCAGAATTACTGCGAAGTGCAGAATTACTGCGAAGTGCGGATAGGTTTGTTTACTAAACCAAGTATTTATTGTAAAATTTGAGAATTTAAAATTTTGAACCGAAATTTACATTTGCATCTATAGTATACAGTAGTAGAGTGTTTCAGGTACATGCTTTAAATCTTTTTTTATACTTTAAATTCGGCCAGTCTAAGGCCTGTAATACGTTCATATATTTTAGTCAATTCTTCTGAAGTGTTTAACTTAGTTCTGTGTGTTGGGCCACAGCCTTATCCTGACATTATGGCACAGTGGTGAACAAGGTCACATATTTTGTGCCACTGGGCTTCAGTAATAGTCTATACAATGGATAGTTCCCATTTTGATACAAAGGATGGGGGGAGGATGCCCCTGTTACTGTTGAAGGATGGTACATAGTTATGATATGCCATGGGTTAAGGGGTATGGGTCCTGACATAGGGTATGAGCTCTTTAAACAAGTCAGGTTGTTGAGGAATTTTGCCAATATAGTCACTTATTTGTGCATATCAGATTTGTACCATAAAGTTAGGGTTTAGTTGGTCAAGGAATTTGGTGGACCAGGGGCAAAATATGCAGAAAATGCAGGCCAGTCGCTCAACCCCTCATCTGGTGCAAAATGTGGCTTATGAGTCAAAGGTAAGAGGAGTTAGAGGAATGAGGATAGTCCTAGTTTGGTGACCTGTGAGTACGATATCAATGTGACCTTAATAAAGGCTACAAGAAGAACATTTGGTCTGCAGTTGAGGGCAGCTCAACCACAGGAGAGCAGTAAGTGGCCTACCTACTTGGTGTGATTCGATTGATTCCCAAGGTTTCTGTATTCCATCTTGAGCCCACTCAACTACACGGAGTAAGTGACTGGAATGGAGGTAGAGCTTGAAGTCAGGGACAGCCATACCTCCCCTGTTTTTTTTGTTTTTTTTTGCCTGGGTTTGGTACCTTTTCATATAAAATTGATTAATAGAGTGCATAATGAGATAAATAATGATGACGATAAGTTAATTAGAAGGATTTGGAAGACATACAGGTTTATCAGCAATATATTAATTTTAGTAACCTCCATTCATCCCAGGCAGGAGATGTGCCAGCTCGCACACTGCCCTCTTTCGGTAAAATAATTTTGTGGCTTGGGTTTAAGTGATATAGTTAAAATCATTGATAAAGTGTGGGTATAGTGAAGGTGCCAATATTTATAGTACTTAAGGGGCAGGACATCCCTGACTTGGCAGTCTTGAAGGCAATAGCTAGTTCTTCTTGAGTTAGAGGGCCTCCAAGATTCCCACCATGTCGGGTGGGATGTGTTTTTAAACAAATGTGGAGAGGCAAGTTTGTATGTGAGTAGCCTGTGTCTGAACAGAGGCTGGAGAAGCTTGTGTGGGAAGAGCATGAAGAGAAGGATAGCATTGTTTTACAGCTGCAGTTATTTGGTTTCATAGATAGCCTTATTGACTGCTGTAGTTTCTCATTGTAGCCATGTATGATTTGGAGCATTTTTAGTTGATCATACGTGCTAGAAGTATACCACTCTTGTAACGTTCTGCGTAAAATAAGGACTTTCTGCAGAGTTTGCCCTGGTGTAAGATGCTCTTAGAGAGAGTGGAGAGCTCACTTTGTGCTTGGATCATTTTCTCTAGATGGGATTTGTCATGGGTTTCCTTGTGCATGTGTTCTATAATCCCCATCTTTTCCGTCAGGTCCAAGGTGGCTTCATCCTTTGATTTATTAAGGCCCGTGCTTTGGGATATAAAGAAACCCCTGATAATGGTTTTATAGGCTTCACACATAGTGAGTGGTGTCTTGTGATGGATTCTCGACAAAGTAGTGTGTAAGTATCTGCTGAGCTTCCTGTGTTACTAGCTGATTGTAGAGAAGTGTCTCCTGGAGTCTCCAGGTTGGGACTCTAGGCCTGGAGAGAGGGGAGGCTGGCATCATGGTTAAGGGAGTGTGATCAAACCAAGTTGTTGCTTTCTGTATGGCAGGTAGATAGTAATAAGAAAAAAAAATATTCACGTATAGCAGGAATTAGGGGTGGAATAAAAAGTAAAATCTTTGTCTGTGGGGTGTTGGTGTATCGGTTTGCAAATAGTGAGCAGGGTATGAGGCATGGTCCAAGATCGACCAGTGGAAGTATTGACAGTGAGGTGTAAAGCTACGTTGAAATCTTCCTCTAAAACAAGACAAGACATTCTATGATTAAGTCTGTAAGTGCCTTAAGGGCAGAGAAAAGAATTTACCCTATCGGGTATGAGGCACATACACGTTAGCTAGGGTATATGGTCAGTTGAGGATTGTTGCCCAGAAGAAGTTGTAACTGCCTTCCTTATCTTTCAGAGCAGACATGGCATGGCATGGCATTGATCTGTGAATTAGTATGGCTGTACCCCTAGGCTTTCCCTGGGAATTATAACTAAAGAAGCCAGTGTGTATAATTGGGGGTGACCACTGTGGGGTCTATTGAAAATAATTGATTTGTGCGTGTAGGCTCCTGCATTGTCCAAGTGCATGTGACCTCTTTTCTGGGGAGTTTAACCCATGGGAATTTAGAGAGAGAACGTTTAAGGAGACCTCAGCGCATGTGGTTCTGAGTTGGTTTATGGAGTTCAATCTGTGAGAAGTGGGTGCGTAGTGCTCCGTTGTTGCAGCAGGCAGAAGGAGAGTAGAGGGGAAAAAAGGTAAGAATAAGAGAAGGGGAGGGGGTAAAGGAGAAGGGAGTAGACAAAAATGTTACAAACAACATCCTGTCACGACTGCTAGTGTGGTCCAACACGCAGAAACTATGTTAAACATATACATAGAAAATAAAAAGGAAATAAAAGGATAGAACGTAAACCGGTCCTTAGAATAGCCGGACTAATACGTTGGAGACAGAGAATGGTCAAAGGGAAAGCCGAGGTCAAGGAAGCCAGAAAATACACAAATACCGTTTAAACAAGCCGTCAGGGGAACCAGAAATTGGAACAACAAGGAATAGCCAAGGTCAAGATACCAGAATATCAGAATCACAAGGATAAACGCACTCTCGGGAACCAGGAACAGGAAACCACGATGGGGCAAGGTACTGGGGCAAAGCAGGGATTTAAATATCCCTCTCTGGATACAAGCGAGATTTAACCTATTGGTGCCCTTGCTGTCCGCAACTTATACTCTGTAACATATATGTGTATTTCAAGTTTTGCAATGTAATTCTACGATGCTGATTGTTATAATACAGCTAGGCACTTACAACGCAACTAATAGAACGTTTTACTAGATATCAAGCAAACTACAAGAGTATTATAAGCATATTTTAAGCAACATCAAGCATAATACGCGTTGAAACGCGATCTTTTACTTTATTTGCTGTTTCGTATATGGCATTTCATACTGTTAATATAACTAATACGACCTTAATTTTTACTCATTAGCTATGTGCCCCAGTTTTGCATAATCTACTGTCACCCTCTAACTATATATCAGGATGGGCACTACTGTTAACAGTAACACGTTTTTGCTAACACTAAAAAAGAAAAAATGAAGCATCCTTTATCAGGAAATGTAACTGTTTAAGCTACCGCTGTATTCACCCTGTAATGTACCAGATATTGCATTCCCCTCTCTCTATTTTGTACCCAATCTGATATGCTTCAATAAAAGAAAGATTGACTAAATATCCCTCTCTGGGCTCTGATTGGTCAGAGGGTGACCTCTGACCCCAGAACGTGCGCGTGCGTTGGCTTTGTGACGTCACCCGCACGTCCGTATAACTTTTAGGGGCGGAGCCTATGATGGATGCGACCGAATGGTCGGCGCCATCTTTGGTTTGGGCACACTGCCTAGAAAACATGAAGGAGCGTTTCCCGGCTCGCCGACGAAACAGGTAAGCTTGCTTTATCGGCACAGACGCGCCGTGCGGCGGGCCGGGAGCCGTAACACATCCCAGTAACAAAGACTAGATTTAGTTAGACATGAGGCACCAGTGTTGAAAAAGCAGAGGTTCTCTACCACGATGAAGCAGAGTAGAAAAGCCCTCCTCAAGTATTTAGAACACTAACCTCTGGGGGTCACTGTTGGCCCCATGTTAAACAGCAAAAATTCAATATAAATGTGAATGCAATTCAACGGTCTACATGTATAGAAATTGGAAAAATACACAGTAAATGTGAGTAACCCCAAAATGTGTCCAAGTCTGCAGTGGGATCACAACACGAAGGAAGAGACTCTATACCGCTGTCGGAAACCTATCACTGCACCCTCAGGCCTCAGACATACAAATACATGGTAACAAGTAAGTGGCCGAAATTGTTCCTGTCCAGTGGTGACCACAAATCTTGAGTGATAGAAAGTCGGGGTAGTATATGACTTATGTACGCCATACATTCCCATGTTAAGCACAAGGGCACAGGTGAGCCCTGTCTGGGTTCATAATTCTAGGTGACTATGGGCATAAGGTGTTATAATGCACGGGAGGAGATGCAAACTGAAACCAAAAGGTCATTTATGAAGTGGAGTGCCAGGACCATCACAATCTGCAGTGAGCACAGACACAATTAACCTTCTAGTAGAGCTTGGGTATCAGCTACTTAAAGGCAAGATAATGGGAAAACCCTCTCTTTGTAGTAGTAAGTGATGGGGTGCGGGAAGTTGTAAGCAAGTATCAGCAGGCTGGAGTACTGGCTGTAAACCTGAAACAAAGAGAGTGAGTCAACAACTCTGCAACAGGAATCAGAGACAGGTATTGGGCATTAGACCCTGCACCACAGACCATCAGCCTGGCGAGTATAGAAGGGCATATGAATCTGGGGCTTCCTTTCTCCAAGACCCCCAAGTTTAAGGTTAAAGAGACAATTATAATTTACTCATCAGTCCCTGGGTTCTAGGACATCGCCATATCCTGTTGGATCCTCGCTAGGTCTGCAGACTCTGCAGTTGTAAAGTTGGAAGTCAGTCGGTGGCATAGTCTCTCAGTGCAACGGTGAGGGAGGAGCCACAGTCTGTGGTGGTTCTCTCAGTACCCAGCACATTCGCCTTTAGTGGATAACACTGGTGAGCAAATACCCTCCTGGGGGGCACGCTAGAGGGTGCTGTCCGAGCAGTGGCCACTGGCGGCTCGCAGGACGACCGCAAAAAGACCGGGATGATGGCATGGCCGCGGGGGCCTGGGGGGCCCCGCTCGGGGAACCCCGCTCGGGGAACCCTCTCCCCATTCCCCCATCCTAACAACCCCAACCCCGACCGCACACCCCCAATCCCTATCCCCCAGTGGTCCCACGACACACAACTAGGACAGACCTTCACTGCCCGGGACACAGGACGCCCCTATGGGGGCATCCATTTCATATCCAGCACACGCCATAACCAGACAGTCACGCCAGATGAGGGCGTAGAATAAAGAAAAACCAAAACGCCAGACGCAAACCGCAACCGACCCCAACCCAGACACACCCAGGCGACATAACCCCAAGACAGACAGAGACAAACGACGGGAGGGAATACCCAAAAGACCACGTACAACAACACGCACTAAGGCCCACAAGTTCACTTAAGGCTAGTGATCCCTGAAAATAAACTCAAACCTGCAAAGTAGTATCTCCTGACGAAGGAGGAAGCCTCCCGAATAAGGAATCGGACCTATCACAAAATGAAGAGTCCCCCCCCTACCTTAGCGGATACCCCCCTCACCAAAGCCTTCACCATACACACAAAATTGGCAAGACAATGACTTACACAGAAGACCCCAAAATATGGAGTCCCCTCACCACGTCCCACCGACCAACCCAAACTGTCGCTAGCTCACTCAACGAACCCCAAATTCTCTCATCTTCTTCCTCTCTTACCCGTAGTTACATCCTAACCCGGTTAGATGTTCTTAATTACATAAAAATTTGACAGAACAGAATCTTAACAGACGACCTTAAATTTACAACACCGAATAACAGACACATGCTATGGACACCCCTGCAAAGTGTTGTACTGTTATAATTATTGAAATACGGCTTTTGCATAAGCCCATGCATAACCTTAATTAATCACGCCTGTATTTACTGAATCTGTCAATCGAAAAATAAAGAATTTCAAAAAAAAAAAAAAAACACTGGTGAGCAACTCTGCAAAAATACAGCGGTATAACGGTTGTGTCCAGATGGTGAAGCCATGCCTCCATCTACCATTTCCAGAGGTGAGTCAAGTTGTACCACAGCAGCACAGGAGAACAGGAAACCTGTATGGTTGTGTAGCAGTTTGGAAACCAGCCATTTTCCTCAGCAGCCAAGTCACACCCCCAAATGATAGAAAATATATATTAGCAGATTAAAAAATGTAATTAAAAAAGAAAAGCTGAATATGTTTTATGCCATTTCCTACAATTCCTAGTAACTAAATGCCAAAATTATCCATTGCTTAATAGGCACAGCAAATAATTTCGGTTAATTGGTCCGACATTTTATATTTTTACTATGTATAAACTCCATTAAATGAAAAACTTTATTCATTTAACGTGAGTCAGAGTGGTTTTCTATTATAAGGAAAATCTTACAATTCAACAGAAACCCCACAGAGGATTTTAGCTAATATTTATTTTTAAAATCAAACTACAAATCTCACTAACGAAAATATTTATGTATATATATATATATATATATATATATATATAGATTATATATATATATATATATATATATATATATATATATATATATATATATATATATAGATAGATAGATAGATAGATAGATATAGCAGCATATTAACTGATCACATATGAAAGAAGCATCTGGTGCTAACATTTCTGGACACAAAGTGTTCTAAATACGAACGAAAGTTTCCCTCAGTAGAGACTAAATAAAGGAGAGCAGCCCCCCCTCCTGGGAACACACAATCAATCAATCAATACACAAATATATACACAAACACAAAGCCTAGATCAGCTGAAAAACGTTCAGTCTTTTCCTGGTCTGGGCAACAAATCCAAACTATCAACGCATATAAAAATAAAATAAAATAATATTATAAAATGGATCTCTACAAATTCATTTACATTATGCGTAATCAATAATTCATAAAAAACATCATAAACATGCATATTACATTTGCACAGAAAACAAAACCACAAAAATTCACACCATTTACACGTTTTTACTCAAATATCAAATTTACCATCAAAAATATAATTTCTAACATCAGAATTAAAACTTGTGGATGATAACATCCAATGTGAGTTAAATCTAAAAATTCTAATTTTTACGTCGTGCCATCGAAATTGCCAGCAAATATATAGATGTAATATTATACCTAGCGGAGGTTTGTATTTTGTAAGCGTTGGCTTTGTGCTTGGCTGCCCACATCATATTTCAAACTGAGCAGAGAGCATTATCGGATACGCATGGATGCCTGCACATCTTGCTGCCCAGCATAGCTGTGTTTTAGACCTGCCAAATTGTTATTAGCTTCCATTTTATAGCAACACTCTAAGCCAGGGATCACCAGAATTTTGCAGTAGTTATGGTGAAAGGAGTATTTTGGTACCATCTCCATCCTTTTTGTCAAATTGTTTGGGTGGATTGCAAAGCTTGGCCTCTCCCAGCAACCGAAGCTCAGAGCTCCTGTTGCCATGCAGATAATGTGGAGGTATAACTTCTAGAAGGCAATGATAAAATGTGAGCGGCAGGGGCGGGATTTTTGGTGCAAGAGAGCCTCCGTTACACGATTTTTACATTTGCATAACAGGTGCACTGTAAGGTTTCAGAAAATTAAAAACCACATACATATTTTTTTTCGGAATGAAATTACATTTTGAAACGACAAATTACCTATTTCGCACAAGGTTAAAATGATTTATTGCAAACTTAGTAAAAAGCATCGCACGCTGGCTCTCACATTTCCATATTTTATGGAATAAACAAAGGCTTGTTTTGCAGAAACATAAAAATTAAATAAGTCGGCATAGAAATTAAAGGCCGACAATAAAAGAAGCCTCGGCAAAAAGACTATCGTGGCAGCTCAGGAGAAAAAAAAAAAAAAAAGATATAGAATTTGTTTTTTTTTTACA
This sequence comes from Pelobates fuscus, assembly GCF_036172605.1. Classification (NCBI taxonomy): domain Eukaryota; kingdom Metazoa; phylum Chordata; class Amphibia; order Anura; family Pelobatidae; genus Pelobates; species Pelobates fuscus. The sequence continues at coordinate 154,280,828 of NC_086325.1, read as the reverse complement.
TTCTCTGTACCTGTTCTTGCAGGAGCACCTATTAAGGACAACTGACTTTAATATAAATATATATAATATTTTGGGCAAAATCAGTCATTTTTGTCGTTTAATATTGTTTTTTGTATTTTCAATCGCAACAAAATGGCGAAGACAGAAGCAAACAATATCAGTGAGTCCATACACGTTTTCCTTTCATTTATTTGATTTGTAGAGGATGCCCATGGATAAGATTCTCTTAGTGAAGTTTGTTCCAGGTAATTACGGAGACTTACACGGTTAATGCATCAAATTTACCATTCTGAAATACAAACATTTTATTTAAGAGGATGAGAGCAGACTTAATAGCTCCCAACTGATTCCTCTTCTGCAACTGTCACTAGTCTAATACTATCCTTACCTTTTTGTGTCACTTTACCGCACTCCCTCTAGCATGTAAGCTCATTGAGCAGGGCCCTCAACCCCTCTGTTCCTGTGTGTCCAACTTGTCTGGTTACAACTGCATGTCTGTTCATCCACCCATTGTAAAGCGCTGCGGAATTTCTATTTTATAATGTCTCATTGCATGCATATAAAATGACCAAGCTATAGCACAAGTGGGCAATCTTGCTTTAGATTCAAAAAGGTAAAACTCCTAAATCACCCGAATGGGTACCAGTCTCAGCAGTCGGCTTACTAGTACGTGTAGGTAAGGCCACGTTAGCATTTAGCAAGAAGCTTTTTCGTTGAGCACAGTTCCCTGCCTTCTCTATCTCAGTGAGCCAGAAGTTCCTGCTTATCACTCTCAGCCAATGAGCTTAGTCCGGCACTGCAGGCATAACTCATACAGTAAGCGTTCAGCTATCTGGCTGAGGTTAGTAGAGGTGGGAGGAGGCACACAGCAGACCGCAGGTAACAAGTCAAACCGCTCTGTAATGGTGTGACTCCTTACAATAGAGAGGCTTCGGGGAATTCCTGGCACCATAACTACTACAAACATCATGCCACTACAGCGTGGTGGGAAAAAACAAGTGCGCCATCATACAAATTTCTGATTCAAGCCTTTAACAGCAACAGAAGTAGCTGGCCTGGGCGGACAGGTGTTGGATTCAAGACTTTGATACTAAAACGCTCATTAATGGTTTAACACGTTGTGTAAAGCTGGCGCGCACGGGGATCTCTTCGCATCATAAAAACATTGATCCAATTAAGTTGTCATGGAGCCTGGATTTTTTTTTTTAAATGTCAAGAGGCTAAATAAAAATCGTCTAAACATTTTAAAGGCACAGCAATTAAGAACACACACACACTAAAAGAATGCGGAGCTCAGATTAAGACAGTCAGACGAATTTATACTTAAGCAGAGGGGAACTGAAATATGTAAACATGACATTTAATCGTACTGTTTTCTAAGGTGTAGATTAAATTATTGTAAATAATTGCAGTATTACTGACATATCCCATCTTTTCAAGTTACTGTGTGTATCTAACAATGCTGACGTGTCTTTATTGGACATTGCTATTTTCTCTGCACTACAAAATAAAGAAAGACAAAAAGTGAAGCTAGATAAAACGTAAATACATTTCAGAATTCACCATAAAATATATAGAAATAAAAAGATATGAAAGCAAGCCACAGCAATATGACAAAAAAATAAAAATAAGGGTAAAAAATGCAATTTCACAAAGGAAAAAAAAAAAAAGTAAGTCAGATTTCAAGTTAATATGTCATCCAAAATTCAAACTCAATTTTATGCTCTTAGAATTGACATGAACCCAAGTTGGTCATAACAGGTGTATTTAAGAAAAAAAACAAAAAAAAAAACACAAAAAAAACAATCAATTATACAATAGATGTTAATGAGAACAAACAGGAGTAAATGCTTGAATATCGTAAATCTATTTTTTTAAATTACGGTATTATTTATTTTTTTAAATATATTTATTTACGGTTTCTGCTTCCATACTCATACTTGTATATGAATCTGAAGAACTGTATAACATTACTTTTTAAAATGGCTTGACTGGTGGTGTATTTTTATCCTCTGTCATAATGGAGTCGACACAAGCAGACAAATCTTATTATGGTTTGAGAAAAGGAAGATTGATGATCCCTAGCCTGGAGACTTTAAAACACATCTGTAGCGTGAATTATGTGGGAATGGAGAAATTATGGCTTCAAAATCCTGAAAAACAAACATTTTTATACTCAGAAAAGTATTGTCCCCATAATTCTATATTTACTCAGCCTATTTGTCTTTGGCATGTCTGAAAAAAAAATGTGCGAGTTTTATTGTGTGTATAACAATGAAAACGGATCTTCAAAAACCTTCAAACACTTTATGCCCAACAAATAAACAGTTTGTTTGGTTTTAAGTAAATATACTTTATGTGAAGGTAAATCGAACAGAATGGTGTGTAGACAAAACACAGCTAGCTTCCACCTCCCCAAATCGGTCAATTTCTATATCTCGATTACTTTATTCCAGTAGATATTATAGATTAAAATTTGCATTTTATTTGGAGTGCAATCTAATCATATTTTGTCGGCGTTCGAAAAATAAATCAATCTAAAATATTTAAATAAAAAAATTAAAAAGTATAAAAACACCCAACATAAAAACGTGTTATTGGCATTTAATTATTTCTAATCTAAATTTTAGATCAGGCTAAGGGACTAAAATGCTAAATTACAGATAAGTAGTAAGAAAGAGGATGAATGGAAAATAAAGATGAAATTGAAACCAAATGGTGAAGATAAATCAGAACGAAAGGGGGGGGAGAAAGAGAAGACATAAAGGAAAATGGTAATAAAGGAAATTTAAGAGAATCTGAAACCAAGGAAAGGAGGACGGTTCAGGACACCAGTAGACTATGTAGGGGGAAGAAAATAATTGCCAAAAGAGGTAAAAGATAAAGAGCGGAGACGTAAAGAAGAGACGTTGAGAGGAGAGGATTAAAGGACCACTCTAGGCACCCAGACCACTTCAGCTTAATGAGGTGGTCTGGGTGCCAGGTCCCTCTAGGATTTACCCTTTTTTAAATAAACATAGCAGTTTCAGAGAAACTGCTATGTTTATAATGAGGGTTAATCCAGCCTCCAAAACCTCTAGTGGTTGTCTCATTGACAGCCGCTAGAGGCGCTTGCGTGCTTCTCACTGTGAAAATCACAGTGAGAAGACACCAGCGTGCATAGGAAAGCATTTAATGCTTTCCTATGCGACCGGCTGAATGCGCGCGTGGCTCCTGCCGCGCATGCGCATTTAGCCGATGACGTCGCGAGGAAGGAGGAGAGGAGGAGGAGAGCTCCCCGCCTGGCGCTAGAGAAAGGTAAGTGTTTAACCCCTTCCTCTCTCCAGAGCCCGGCGGGAGGGGGTCCCTGAAGGTCGGGGCAGCCTCAGGGAACTATAGTGCCAGGAAAACGAGTATGTTTTCCTGGCACTATCGTGGTCCTTTAAAGGAAGTCTAACGAGGGAAGATTCTTTTTTTTTTTTTTCTTGGCCCCAGCACTACGTAGTTCGACCAATGCACTCTACTATCCAGAGAGAACATCTAGCAAAAAAACAAATAAAAGTAATTCCCCAAACATTTTAAACCGTACACATAAATAATTAATGGTTAAATAGGTAATGTGAGAATGAAAATAAATCTAACATCAGCTTGATCAGTTAGAGCAGTGGTAATGTCACGGCCTTCATTCTGATTCCCGGTCAGATCGCGTCACCAGTGGGCAAGACACTCAACGGTATATATCCACCTACGTCAAATCCGCATAGGTTATACGCTTGTTTGAGCAGGCCCTTCTTCACCTCTTATGTATAACCTTTCTATAATTGTAAAGCTCTGCAAATACATTGGTGCTATATAAAATGGAAGAGTCTTGAGATCAGGTAACCGTTTAAGTCGTGCCTCCCCTATCCCCCCTGCAATCATGGCTTATTATTTCCTAGTATTAGTGGTTACATCCATGGAAATACCAAGTGTCTTCAAAAGTCAGTAACGCCAGACAATATGTATGTGTCATATTTAACTTGTGTGGGCTTGGTGTCACTCGTTTGTCAAAACGAATACACTATTATAAAGACACCGCATGGTGTACTCCTGCTGTGGACAATAATTATAACTTTCCGCAGAGACAAATGTGAACTCTGTGTCAGTTCTGTTCAGAGAACTATAAGAATGCGTAATGACCATATATTAAGCTAAAATAGCCCAACTGATAAGACGGTTGATTGATTCTGTTAGTCTGGAGTAAATGTGCAATTCTCTGGACACTCGTCCACAATTGATATCGCGTGCAATTTATGTTTTTGGTTTACAGGAAACTCACAAATGTGGGAGATATGGGTCGAATTGGAACAGGGTGGGCAATGTGGGTTCCGAAAATGGGCAAGCCCCACTGGAAAGGGCACAGGCTTGCCCATAGAAGGGACTTTCAGCCTGGTGATTTCAATACGTGCCATGCCAGGCACAGATCCAGGGAGGGTGCAACAGGGGAAGTGCATCACCCAAACTCCCAGCTTTTGGCACCTAAGTGTATTTTTTTATATTTTCTATAGTAATATAGTTTAATAATGAATAGGATAATATTTATCCTCCTTGCTGCATGTCAGCAGAATCATTTCTGAGCAAACATGAGGTTGGGTAGGGATCTAGGACGTAGCAGTCAATAACCTGTGGCATTTACCCTGCTCATCTTCCTCTTTGATGAATAGAGGAAGGAGATACATGACATGTGGATCCTTCACTACAAGAAGCAGCAGACGTGTGCAGACCTGCTTGCTTTTAGATCATATTCTGAGGGAGGTAATCTGTGAAAGAAAGCAGGACTGGAAAAGAAATTAAGTGAGAAATGAGGGCTGAATGGAGAAACAATGTGTGTCTGATAGGAAAGAGAGGTTGACTCAAAGAACGGGGTGCGGAAAATTAAATGGAGCTAGAGAAAGTATTAGGGGTATGAGAAGGATAGTAATAGCGAGCCAGTGAAGAGAAAGTATTTAAAAAAGGTCCACTAAAGGTACCCAGCCAGCTACATCTCAATAAAATGGTCTCGGTGCAGTGGGTTTGGTGTATTTTTAGTAAATAAACATTGCAAGGTTAACACTCTTCTAGTGGCCGACTTCCAGAGAGCTACTACAGGCATTTCCACTTCAAGAATGGCGTCCATCTCGGTCCGCGTCGAGAATGGCGTCCATCTCGGTCCGCGTCGAGAATGGCGTCCAGCTCGGTCCGCGTCGAGAATGGCGTCCAGCTCGGTCCGCGTCGAGAATGGCGTCCAGCTCGGTCCGCGTCGAGAATGGCGTCCATCTCGGTCCGCGTCGAGAATGGCGTCCATCTCGGTCCGCGTCGAGAATGGCGTCCATCTCGGTCCGCGTCGAGAATGGCGTCCATCTCAGTCCGCGTCGAGAATGGCGTCCATCTCGATTTGCCGCACATGCGGCCTAACCCCCCAATGCTTCTCTAGATCTGTAAGACTGATGAAGTCAGCCAAGGAGACGGGGTGAATCCGGAGAGAGCATTGGGGCGATGGAGAAAAGCAGCACAATCAATTCTAAGTCAGAGCCTAAAGATACCGGCTATTGGGCATAAGGCAATTGGGAGGGTCGTTAGGTAGCCAGATGCATGATATGTGTCACAGAGCCCAAGGTAGCAAACCCGGTTTCAACCAATGCCTTGTTTATATGGTGTCAGGATACAACTGAGATCCAACACGCAGAATGTAGAGACAAGGTAACGTATACTGGACCTTAGAATGGCCGGACTAACGTATAAGTACAAGGGTAGTCAAAGTCAAGCCGGGGTCAAGGAGTACAGAAAACAGGACAAGCGAAAGCCAAAGCTGGGTCAAGGACCACAGAAAACAGAATACTCATACAAAGCCAAGGTCAAAAGCCAGAATATAAATCACTGAATACAGAATAGCACTATTGGGACCAAAAATGAACCACAACAGGGCAAGGAACCTAACTCATGAAATCCTTTTTATACTGTGGCTGTAGCTTGTTAGGAAGGAAGCCACGCCCCCAAAACGTAATAACTCTGACATTTTGGTGATCCGTGATGTCATTTGCGTCATGACGTCGACGCCCCTTTTTGAGGCATAAAAAGGGGCGGAGCTATCACGGCTGGCGCGAAAACGGCTGGAGCAGGCAGGGGAGACCTGAAGAGGACCTGTGAAACATGTGAAAGGTGAGTAACTTAGGGGACAAGCCTGGTTAACATAGAAGGGATCCTGACATATGGTAGAGGAAGGCATACAAGAGGTGATATGAGGCAGAAGCCGAGATCACAGCCCTCCCAGCCCCAAGTCAATGCGAAGGCCTGCATCCCAGACCTACAGTCTCGGGTCCTCAGCAATGAGTCCAAGTCTTTCCCTGTAGAGGGAAGGCTGAAGCTCCTGATGGACTTTCGCCACCTGCAGCGATGGATCTTCAGCCTCCGTGGTCGATGCAGTGGGAGCTTTTACCTGCTGGCCTTCAGCCCAGGTGAGCTGGACTTAGGAGACTTATTTGCTTGTAGGGAGGCTAAGCCCCGGGGGGTCCACTCACCCCGCTCTGTTCTCTTCTCCTCTCGTGATTCCAGTTTGGTGTTGATGTTGCCGCAGAGCAGGCTTCTATTTTTGCCCAGAAGCTGTGAAAAAGCTCATTCAGGCATGTCAACATTTGCTTTGCTGTACCACAAGGAGCCTTCATGGACTGCGACGGTCCGAGTACCTGATGTGGCAGCCCATCCGCCACCTTGAGGACTTCTGCTGCCAGTCAGATAAGCATCGGAGTGGCTGCCTGATGTCTGCCAATTGATGGTGAGTAGGCCAGCGGGGCCCAGGACAACCCCCACCAGTCCAGAGGGAGGGGGGAGGGGACAGCTGTGTGCAAATGTCACTTTGTGAGTTAGAGAACTGGGAGAGCGGCCGCCTCTCCGCAGCTCATTTTCTTGTAGTCTGGTCAGGGAGGACCACTTGTGAGATTTCTTTTGATTCACTGGAGCCTCCGGATCAAGGTTGTTGTCGTAAGCGGTCAGAAGACACGAGTGGCCTGGGATTAAACAACCCGTTTTTTGGTACCAGATGCAGAAGCTTTCAAAAGCACGTCTAGTCCGATTATTAGTCCAGCTCCGCACTCCGAGAAAAGGAAAGTTAACAGCTACAGGACACTATCACGTTTGGATTTTATAATGCCAAAAGTTTAAACAGTTTGATTATCCCTCATTTTAAAAATGCAAAAAAAAAATTTATGATATGTCTGTATACATGAATGTAGGAGTGTAAATGTTTTTGTACTGTATTATATCACAAATCTTTGCAAAATATCCCACAGGAATAGAGCCCTCAACTCCGTCCATATTTGTATGTCAATTTTGGTATTGTCTCAGATGTATTGTACCATTGTCTTTTTTTCTTGTACTATTTGTACGCGTGTACAGCTCTGCAGAATGTGTTGGTGATTTATTAATTAAGTATAAATAATAAAAAATAAAACATTGCCAATAATAGAAACAAGGAGCAAGCACTTAACAATACGCCTTATGCTCCGTGCTCATGCTGGACCAAGGACCAAGTCATAGAGACTGTCCCGCTGAAAATCAGGACAGGAGGCCTGTAATTGATTAAGAAGGACAAGCAAAACAGCTGGAGTGCCTAGAGAGGGGACACCGTTGTAGTGAAATATTACTTTACAAGTTAAACAACTCCTAATGTGAAAAACAAATATCCTTTGAGAAGTAAATAGACCATATATTTGTCAAACACAATTGTAGAACCATTGAAACATGTGCACGTGGAACACAATTGTCCAACTGGCTGTTTCTCAACACCTGTTCACATTTCAGCAGGTCTGATCAGGCAGTGGTAGGTTTTAGCTCAGGAGAGATTACAGATGCTCCATGTAGAGGAAGTGACCTGCACCCAGCAGACCCCAGGTAAAATGTCAAGCAGTTATCACTAGACTATTCCTGGCACCATAACCACAACAGCAAGTTGTAGTGGTTATGGTGTTTGAAGTGTTACTTAAGAATAATTCAAATATAAAAATATAATATATTCATACACACACCCTACAAAGAGCCACTGTTTAACTAGTTAACACGGGGAGTCATATTTATTCATTAACTCTTCCAGTGCCAGGTGCGCAAGCACGACATCGAACAGCACTCGTGACAATACAAGGGTAAAATGAATGCCCTTTGGAATGTAATGATATATTTGAAGTACCAGTATTATTTCTAGACCAACCATATGTGTCATTTAACAAACTAATTACAGCAACATATGGCTTCCCAGAACCCTTTCGGTCAATTAGACTCTCTAAAATTAAACCGAATGGAGAAGTTGTTGATTGAATGATTCGCTCCCAGGAGGTGAGATGTGCAAAAGAAAATTGCATCCCACCCACATTCTGAATAACATCCTATGTAGAAATAATTAGCCGTGAAAGTTAAAAACCACGCTTTTCTATAGAGGTGTGCTAATCTGAAGGTCTCTCGGAAGACGTAGAAGAGTTACAGCGGGAGGGAGAACAAATCAGGATCTGGCAGAAGAAGAACCTGCATTGTATTAAGTTTAAACAAGGTGTCGAGACTGGAGGACGTAGAGGAGGAAAGTCACAAAAACAAGTAGTTTATAAAAAATAATAATTTATAAGCACGAATGAGTTAGTTCCAATATTAGATTTGAAGTGTACTGCAATTCAACCATTCAGAAAATACCACTATCTGACTGCAAGAGTTAGAGAAACACCATAGCATTAACCATACAAATTTGTATTCCTAACACTATAGTGTCCCTGTCCGTAGTCATATTTTGGTGTGCCCCCACACACCACCCGTTTGCAAATAAAATATAATATAAAAGTTTCACTTACCGTTTTCCATTGCCAATGATCCATTGCTGACCTCTCTACCTCCTCCACGATGGTTCAATCCAACGCTCCTCCACCTCCAGCAAAGACACGGAAGAAGCCTGGTTTCCTCCACGATGGTCCAAACTAATGCTCCTCACAGGGAGCATTGGAAACCTATTTAGTGACAGTAGGTTTACTTTTGGGGAGAAAAAAAAGGATATGCATTTTTTTACCTATACAGTTCCTTTATCCTTGCAATATAAACATTGCAGTTTCTAAATAAAGACATTTATTTTCTTTTACTTGTTACTTCCTTTACATTAATTGAGATGATGTGGCCTGGGGTACAATACTATTATATCCCATTAAAGAGCACTTATCCAGGTAAGCAGAACTTGGTGTCACTTTATAAGAAATACAATTTATTACACACACTGTGCTAGCCAAACTAGCCAGAGATCTACCTACTATTTTCTTGATCTCATTACTCTTTAAGAAGGGAATGGGTGGCTGTGATACAGCTGTACCACCGATTCTATAAACTAGGAATTCTGGGTATGCTGTGCATATAATTTAATTTGGGGCACAGCTACTCCATCCATGGCCAGCAGCAATGTTGGAGGAGGAAGGGATCTGTCGGTAAGCATATATCTTTTAAACTATAATTATTACTAGCAGAATATGTAGAGTTAAAAATGTATAACTATCTGAAGGTGAACTCATGATCCGTACATTTTATAAATGACTGATTTGTTCACTTTAAATTAAAAAGACACAATATATCACGGCAGGTTTAATAGCTGCTGCCACAATTGATGAACCAGCATCTTCCAGCAACCAATGGCGTGATAGAGTTAAATTGTGACCTGTTCTAACGCATTGACAATATGGTGGCAATCTGAGACAGATTTCGATATGTTTTTTTTTCTATATTTTTCTTTCAATGGAATTTCATTTCGAACACACACACGAACACACACAAACACACACACACACACACACACACACATACACCTTAAAAATAAATACATTCAAAAACACCAGCCCCCATTTTGGCGTCAGAGATGAAGGTTACAGAATTCTGCAGAGAATCTAACCTAGGATATATCTGATGATGTATACAGAGTTATCTGTGGATGATAGGTCTCATTGATTGATAATGCTCCTCTGGGAATCCTGGACTTAAAGGCACGTACTTACACAACAGTCGCCCTTAGATTGGCAACATAAATCTACGGCGCACTTAATCATGGGCGATTTCTGGATAAATCCATCAGTTTCAACATTATTGAAAGACTGAATCCGCAAAACCCAACTGAGCATGTTATGAGAATGAAAGAAAATAAATAGATAAAAACGGCTTAACCCTTTCTTTTTTATTTTTTTTTTAAATCAAGGGACAACGTTGTGTTCAACACTAGCAAAAAGCAGTAATAGAAAGTAATCATTTTAAAATTAAGATAAGAATCCGGCAATATTTACAGACAGTTTGTTAAACTGTGTTGTAGAATCCCTTCTAAAAAACACAGACATTTGGAAAAAAAAGTCAACAAAATTTTAATAAAAAAGAAAAAAAAAAAAAAAGTAGATCTCGCACCTGTTCCTTCTGCAGTGGTGTCTACATGAGACCAGGAAGTGCCTACATGCCCCACAGACTGTTCATCTGTATCGGTGCAGATGACATCTCAAAATTATAACGCAAGGAAAATAATGAGTATTCTGTGCTCTGCATCTGACATGAAGTACTTTGAACAAGAAAATTTGCTTTTATGCAGGGGCGCACCAAAGCCATTTTCAGTACATGAGACCGACTAATCAACGGCACTTAAAAGATTTCATCCATCATTTCAAGAGGCACAAGTACCGTCTAAAGTGTGCTGTGACTAATTACAGTCACACAGTATACAAAACAACAACATTAGGAGTGGGCAAGAGAAGAAATGAATAAATAGATTATGTATCTATATGAACACGAGTCCTGGAGCGTCAACGTTGGTTAGGTCCCATTAATGAGGGCATTAAAACCGTCTATGTGATTATGATGGATTACTCCAAAAACAGTGAATCAAAAACATTAATTATGCCACGTCAATTAAAGGACAAGTTTAGAATACTGATAAGATCTCTTCCTTTGGTCAAAATGGTCCTTAATCAAACCACATACTAAATGCCATGGAAAATGCCACTAACAGTTTGCCACTGGCGATTTCGTACTAAAATACTTTAAAGGGACACTCTAGGCACCCAGACCACTTTAGCTCATTGAAGTGGTCTGGGTGTTGTGTCCCTATTGCCCTTAGTGCTATAGGGAAACTGCAATGTGCCAGAGAAACTGTAATGTTTACATTACAGCACTAAGTCTGCCTCCAGTGGCTGTCTAGGGCTTCCTGAATAGAAATGGACCTTTTGACTCAATGCATTCCTATGGGGAGGTCTAATGAGGACGGGGGGGGGTGTAAGGGGGGGGGCTTCGACCCAGTGCTGAGGGTCATCGGCGCTGAGATAAGGTAAGTAAATAAAGGGTTTTTAACCCTTTATTTACAAGGGAGAGGGGAAAGTGAGGGAGGGGGGAGGCAAAGGGAGCGATAGCACGAGGAATACAGCTTTGTATTCCTGGCACTATACTATCCCTTTAAGTAATTGAGTCTATTTTATGTCTGGAATCAGCAGTGCTGCTCACAGACGCATTGAGCTGATGGATTGTGGCATTTGTCGCTCATGTGCTGTGTGTCTGCATTGCTTCTCTACGATTCATGATTTAGTATTTTACTTGAGTCCCATGTTGTGCGCACACATGTGGTTGGAGCATGTTGGCAGGAGAAAAATGACGACAAAAAAGCAGAAATAAATAATTCTCATGGCACAGATCTCTCGTCAGGTCATGGTGATGACACAAGGCAGTGGGTAATTGAGATAACTGGTCACATAGCCGATAGGTATAGCACAATGCAAAATAAATTAGCACCTAATAAATCTCTCTTCTACAACCCATGAAAAGGTATAGAACATGAATTAAAGTGGGGGTGGGGGAGGCAAATCTTGCCGGCCCCCACCTGTAATCCCTGCTATGAATAGAAGGACTGGCATTTTATGCTTCATATGCAAAGTGCATTAGTAAATTGAAAAAAGCTAAACTGTACAATATCTACAATCCTTTGCTGGTACCACCTGCTATCCTAGCAGAGATAACAGAATGAATACATTTATAAATTAAATGATTTTTAAAGACCTTAGAATAATAATCCATTTGATGGACGTTTGAGATTTTGTACCACAGCAATAAGAGCATAGAGGTGAACAGGTCAAAGCTCCTCTAATTAGGGGCTAAATAATTCCAAAGCTAGACAGACTCATTACGAGTCGATCTACAGCTATAGACATGCTCTAGGGTAATTCTGGATCCTTAGTGTGATCCTTCTATGGGGACTGTACAGATTCCGATGAGTAATAAATGGGGGGGAAAAAGCAAGCCAAACAGGGCAGCAATGAATTTAACTGATTTAAACACACACGTTTATAAGAAAGGATTGTTCTATAGACATTGTCGAGCTAAAAATCCACTGATGCAAGAATGTATGGACGTCTGGAAGTTGAAGTTTTGTGACAGAAGGAACGCTACCTGTTTGAGTGTACTGCACCTACGTTATAAAATGTAATGTTCTGCATTTGGAGAAAAAATAACAACACTGTTTAATCATCATATCAATTATGTGAGCATTTCTTTTTTAGTAGACAAATTGAGAAAAGATAATAAAGAAAATAAGACCTTTTTTTCTGGAATTACCTTTTTGTTGGCCGGTACTCTGCTACACATCTTGCAGATCTAGTTTGTAAAAAATTACGCTACTTGTTGCAACTGTGTTTTCTGCGGGTGGTGTGGACTACTACGCTCTCAGCCAATGAACTAATCCTGCACGGTTTTGCTCTGGAAAACTTACAAAAGCTTCTGGCAGAGAAAAAGGTGTACAGCATGTAAACCTGTGAAAACGTAGATAAACCAAAATGTATTTATTGTCAAATAGAGATATAAACATTTTAAAGGCTCTCTGCAGGATTAGTTCATTGGCTGAGAGCGTCAGTCGCTTCCAGCAGAGTGGAGGTGTGGAATGGTGCTCCGCTGACCCCAGAAAAGACAAACTTTTACTCAGTGGTTTGCCTACTTACACCGGGGGCATGCCAGAGCACTTATAGCATCATGACCACTACAACAGGGGTTCCGAACCCAGTCCTCAAGTACCCCCTACAATTCCAGGATTTTAGGATTTCCCTGTTGTGTCTAAAGTGTTATTTTTTCCCCCTTTTCTAAAAACACAGACAAAACTGGGTAATCCCTAAACCCTGGACTGTTAGGGGGTACTTGAGGACTGAGTTGGGAACCACTGCGCTACAATATGCCATGGTGGTTATGGTGTTTGGAGTGTCCCTTTAAATGAATACTAAGCCCACGCACAATCAGTAGAATCACCTTTGCCTTCTGAATTATTTGGGGGTAATCATTAAAAAACATGTGGCTTGCGTTAATCTGTGAGCATTTTTGTTTAATTTTATTTCAACCAAAAGAGGACCTGATCACGGGTCTAACGCGCATGTGAATTTATCTACACATTTCTCCTAATCTCATTCCGCAACTTGACTCTCCCATTGAGATTATTTACTGATGGAGATAAATATATAGAGCCATAAAATATGATATCATTCCATGCGTGGAAATGTATTCCACTGGCGTCATGCCCATCAGCTGGGTGAATTTGTGAGTAAGCTTAGTAAAGGGTTAAACACAAACAAGTCATTAGCTCAATCTGCGCACGGAACAAAATATTAAATAACTGTATAACACCACAAAAGCACTACGATCATCAGGGAGCTCTGTTTGGACGCCGTGACACGAAGAACGCCCAGTGCCAAAAGTACCTTATTGGGCATCAACATTTAAAATGAAGCATTCGCGGAAAATAGGAGGAAATTGACCATTATTTCCCCACGTAGACCTGCCATCAGTCCAAATAATACATTTTCTCCGTCCAATTATTTTTGTGAGCAGTTTTATCAAGCAGCAGGTTGTTGTTGTTTGTTATTTTCACTCTCCACATAAAGCACCACAAATGATTTGCCTGTTCCATACACATCATGATTGGCTACACTGAACAGCTTAATAATATAGATCTCGTTACACTGTATTTTTCTTGTCTGGTATCTCTGCGGGACCATTATGGAAAGGTAAGAGAAAAGTAATCAGTTGACGTGCACCTTTCAATCAGCCGAGAAGCCACTGGGGTATTTCATACATTACATTATAAATCCATTACTCTTATTTAGCCAGATAAGTGAACAGAAATATCGCTAAATTCTGGGCACTCAGTAAGAAACTGCAAAAGGCAATCAGCCACAACATACACACGCTTATTATATCTTCATCTGCAATCATTGGCAATGAAGGACAACCACTGGCAAGGCAGCGGTAGAGGACAACAATTATCATGATGCTTAGCAAGCCACTGCAAGCATGATGATTTATTTAATAACGCAAGACAAAAAAATATATATATAAATCTTATACAATATCACATTGAGTGAATTTGGCAAAAACAGCGTCGCAAAAATTCTCCAAAATCAGCTATTATCAAAGACCGGTCAAAAAAAACAGGGTCAAAATCCAGATAGTACCAGGGAGCCGGGACCCATGACCCGAGTCGTCCAGAGAGCCGGGAACCAAGACCCGAGTGGTCCAGAGAGCAGGGGCCAAAGACCCGAGTGGTCCAGAGAGCCGGGAACCAAGACCCGAGTGGTCCAGAGAGCCGGGAACCAAGACCCGAGTGGTCCAGAGAGCCGGGAACCAAGACCCGAGTGGTCCAGAGAGCCGGGAACCAAGACCCGAGTGGTCCAGAGAGCCGGGAACCAAGACCCGAGTGGTCCAGAGAGCCGGGAACCAAGACCCGAGTGGTCCAGAGAGCCGGGAACCAAGACCCGAGTGGTCCAGAGAGCCGGGAACCAAGACCCGAGTGGTCCAGAGAGCCGGGAACCAAGACCCGAGTGGTCCAGAGAGCCGGGAACCAAGACCCGAGTGGTCCAGAGAGCCGGGAACCAAGACCCGAGTGGTCCAGAGAGCCGGGAACCAAGACCCGAGTGGTCCAGAGAGCCGGGAACCAAGACCCGAGTGGTCCAGAGAGCCGGGAACCAAGACCCGAGTGGTCCAGAGAGCCGGGAACCAAGACCTGAGTGGTCCAGAGAGCCGGGAACCAAGACCAGAGTGGTCCAGAGAGCCGGGAACCAAGACCCGAGTGGTCCAGAGAGCCGGGAACCAAGACCCGAGTGGTCCAGAGAGCCGGGAACCAAGACCCGAGTGGTCCAGAGAGCCGGGAACCAAGACCCGAGTGGTCCAGAGAGCCGGGAACCAAGACCCGAGTGGTCCAGAGAGCCGGGAACCAAGACCCGAGTGGTCCAGAGAGCCGGGAACCAAGACCCGAGTGGTCCAGAGAGCCGGGAACCAAGACCCGAGTGGTCCAGAGAGCCGGGAACCAAGACCCGAGTGGTCCAGAGAGCCGGGAACCAAGACCCGAGTGGTCCAGAGAGCCGGGAACCAAGACCCGAGTGGTCCAGAGAGCCGGGAACCAAGACCTGAGTGGTCCAGAGAGCCGGGAACCAAGACCCGAGTGGTCCAGAGAGCCGGGAACCAAGACCCGAGTGGTCCAGAGAGCCGGGAACCAAGACCCGAGTGGTCCAGAGAGCCGGGAACCAAGACCCGAGTGGTCCAGAGAGCCGGGAACCAAGACCCGAGTGGTCCAGAGAGCCGGGAACCAAGACCCGAGTGGTCCAGAGAGCCGGGAACCAAGACCCGAGTGGTCCAGAGAGCCGGGAACCAAGACCCGAGTGGTCCAGAGAGCCGGGAACCAAGACCCGAGTGGTCCAGAGAGCCGGGAACCAAGACCCGAGTGGTCCAGAGAGCCGGGAACCAAGACCCGAGTGGTCCAGAGAGCCGGGAACCAAGACCCGAGTGGTCCAGAGAGCCGGGAACCAAGACCCGAGTGGTCCAGAGAGCCGGGAACCAAGACCCGAGTGGTCCAGAGAGCCGGGAACCAAGACCCGAGTGGTCCAGAGAGCCGGGAACCAAGACCCGAGTGGTCCAGAGAGCCGGGAACCAAGACCAGAGTGGTCCAGAGAGCCGGGAACCAAGACCAGAGTGGTCCAGAGAGCCGGGAACCAAGACCAGAGTGGTCCAGAGAGCCGGGAACCAAGACCAGAGTGGTCCAGAGAGCCGGGAACCAAGACCAGAGTGGTCCAGAGAGCCGGGAACCAAGACCAGAGTGGTCCAGAGAGCCGGGAACCAAGACCAGAGTGGTCCAGAGAGCCGGGAACCAAGACCAGAGTCGTCCAGAGAGCCGGGAACCAAGACCAGAGTGGTCCAGAGAGCCGGGAACCAAGACCCAAGTGGTCCAGAGAGCAGGGGCCAAAGACCCAAGTGGTCCAGAGAGCAGGGGCCAAAGACCCAAGTGGTCCAGAGAGCAGGGGCCAAAGACCCAAGTGGTCCAGAGAGCAGGGGCCAAAGACCCAGGTGGTCCAGAGAGCAGGGGCCAAAGACCCAAGTGGTCCAGAGAGCAGGGGCCAAAGACCCAAGTGGTCCAGAGAGCAGGGGCCAAAGCCCCAAGTGGTCCAGAGAGCAGGGGTCAAAGACCCAAGTGGTCCAGAGAGCAGGGGTCAAAGACCCAAGTGGTCCAGAGAGCAGGGGTCAAAGACCCAAGTGGTCCAGAGAGCAGGGGTCAAAGACCCAAGTGGTCCAGAGAGCAGGGCCCAAAGACCCAAGTGGTCCAGAGAGCAGGGCCCAAAGACCCAAGTGGTCCAGAGAGCAGGGCCCAAAGACCCATGTGGTCCAGAGAGCAGGGGCCCAAAGACCCATGTGGTCCAGAGAGCAGGGGCCAAAGACCCAAGTGGTCCAGAGAGCAGGGGCCAAAGACCCAAGTGGTCCAGAGAGCAGGGGCCAAAGACCCAAGTGGTCCAGAGAGCAGGGGCCAAAGACCCAAGTGGTCCAGAGAGCAGGGGTCAAAGACCCAAGTGGTCCAGAGAGCAGGGGCCAAAGACCCAAGTGGTCCAGAGAGCAGGGCCCAAAGACCCATGTGGTCCAGAGAGCAGGGGCCCAAGACCAGAGTGGTCCAGAGAGCCAGGAACCAAGACCCAAGTGGTCCAGAGAGCAGGGGCCAAAGACCCAAGTGGTCCAGAGAGCAGGGCCAAAGACCCAAGTGGTCCAGAGAGCAGGGGCCAAAGACCCAAGTGGTCCAGAGAGCAGGGGCCAAAGACCCAAGTGGTCCAGAGAGCAGGGGCCAAAGACCCAGGTGGTCCAGAGAGCAGGGGCCAAAGACCCAAGTGGTCCAGAGAGCAGGGGCCAAAGACCCAAGTGGTCCAGAGAGCAGGGGCCAAAGACCCAAGTGGTCCAGAGAGCAGGGGCCAAAGACCCAAGTGGTCCAGAGAGCAGGGGCCAAAGACCCAAGTGGTCCAGAGAGCAGGGGTCAAAGACCCAAGTGGTCCAGAGAGCAGGGGTCAAAGACCCAAGTGGTCCAGAGAGCAGGGGTCAAAGACCCAAGTGGTCCAGAGAGCAGGGGCCAAAGACCCAAGTGGTCCAGAGAGCAGGGCCCAAAGACCCATGTGGTCCAGAGAGCAGGGGCCCAAAGACCCATGTGGTCCAGAGAGCAGGGGCCAAAGACCCAAGTGGTCCAGAGAGCAGGGGCCCAAGACCCAAGTGGTCCAGAGAGCAGGGGCCAAGAGTTGTCAGTTGCAAACGGAATTGCAAATTTTAGACCAAAATAGCTTTGCAAAAATTCTCCAAGTTTGCTGAAGATGCAGACTGATCTGGATAGCCAGGGCTAAGCACCAATATACTGTGTACGTAGCACTAGTATATAATCTCTACACTAACATTTTTTAATGGTGTTCTCATATACTAAACCCAAGAAATTCTTTGTAGTTTTCTGCATTTTGCTTGAGGTGTCACGGGAATAGAATAAACCTACAAAAGAACCACTGAGACTTGAGCAAAGGCTGCTGCTGAACCTCTTGAGAATCAAGGCTGCCATTCAAGCTCTTCTTTACGAACTGACATCATAATGAGAAATATAAAAATAAATACATATTCTAGAGGTTCTGCAGCAGCTGTTCTGGGTCTGGAGAGTTCCCTTTCCATAGCAGTGTTAGTTTAAGAGTTTGATCTCCAGATATTTGAGCAAACAAGTTAATGGGACACAGTGTTGCCATTCTAAAATAAAGAGAGATAACCTGATCTATGGATCTGCCCCACATCCTAGTGATTTGCAATCCAGGACATCTATCCTTCCAGTTTGCTAGCTGAGAGCTATTGTGTGGGCAGGGGAGGGAATAGGACCCAGCAGCACCTCCTCCACACATACACAGAAGCTGAATGGATCTACATTGAGGATGTCAGCCAGATCCTGCTGCTAACCCTGGTTCAAACAGCAGCTCTTCCAGGTGCAGTGCACACTGACAGTCAGCTGGCTGAGGGTGATCTCCTCTGTACAGGAAGAGCTGGGGGCTCACACATTCCCCAGCCAGCCATGGATTGCCAAGTTGGTTCTAACATGGGGAAAGACAAATCTTCAATCATGAGGAAGAGGGCAGCCCTGCTGAGGAAAGGATGCAGCTTTGAGATACAAAGGTAAGAGGATTTGGTCCTGGCAGTGCCTGGGGTTAATGGGGTTAAACCTTCTGAATGCCAGGGGGCACTAAAAGGGGGAGGGGGATCAGTGCTGGGAGAATTCTTAGAAGCCAACTCTAAATCCAAGCTGTTACAATGTCCCAGGAAACATTTCTGGCTAACTTTATTCAGATTTTATTTAAAATGTGAGCATAGTGTTTAACCCTTTGCTGATACCCAAGGCTGCACTGTACAATCAGATCCTGGAAGGGTTAAGCTCGGCAATGTAGGTCCCAGCTGCTGTTTTAGGGATATAACGCACAATGCTTTGCCACGCAAAGCATGATGGGAGTTGTAGTTCAGAAACAGCCTGGGATCTCTGAATTTAACCATTAGCCCTTTAAGACTGCCAATTGGGACCCTATATCCTGGCATAGCCAAGGTTCAATGGGTTAACTCTGGCTGTGCCCTGGATAATACATAGAATTTTGCAATGATAAATAACCTATTCCAGCGATACTTGCAAACCTTAGCCACTCCAGCTGTTGTGGACAACATTTCCCATGATCCTTTGCCAGAGAGACATTTGTTCCCCACCAGCTGGATTGGCTGGGGTCAGCCATTCCTGCATTATGCTGTGATGTGGCTGTGGCATGGGTTAATAGCTATAAAGGAGGGATTGTGAGAGTGTTTTACTGTACTGGGGGAAAAAAAACACAACACCCACACAGGGAAAAAGGAAAGTTTCCAAAAACCTGCATGGCATGGATCTGCTACACAGCTGATAAAAACATTATCTGACATATGTCAGCGTACAGGGGGAATAAACGCAGTACTGCAATCAAACACACGCTCTAATATTCAGCAGAATAGGAGGCAGTTCGTATATTGTATTAGGTTATTTATTAAATGGACAACAGTACTGAATGAAATCTGAATTGCAAAATATAGGCAAAAAAACAGTCCATTCGTATTATTTCTCCAGCCCCACGATACTCACGGCTTTGCTATTTTAACTTGTGTTTTGTAATTCAGTTTTTAATTCTCTACAGTCCCACGGTTTAGTGGAGAATACACCCTAGCGTTCTGTTTGGAACCTGTAGTGGCTAAAACGGTTTATCACCAACGGTTGTAGAACTACGCCAACTGGGGACATAGCTTTGGATCCCCCCCAGATGTAGAGAAATGTACAGGTATTGTGGCAGCCATGATGCGGTCATTAAATTGGGATGATATGGGTATGTTGGTATTCTGTAGCGGAAGCCAGTGGCTTCTTGGCAGTTGGCAGAGTCCATCAGTGTGGACATAGAGAAGGTTTTTTTTGGTGATTACTACGGTTGTGGCTGAGCTTGAGAACCACTGATCTGTAAATATGTATCTGTAGAAATTATTACAATATATATATATTTTTTTCTAAAATAAAATGTTTTTTGAAGTTCTTGAAATTTCTTGTTCATCTTCATTTACCTTAACCGATGGCAGTCAACGCGTTAAAGGAACACTATAGTGTTAGGAATAAAAACCTGTCTTCCTAATGCTATAGTGCCCTAACCCTAGTTATATATAGCTTCTCCTCCATCCTTTTTCCAGTAAAAGTAATAAAATAAAGCTTTTAACTCACCTTTTTTCACAACCGAGACTCCCTCTGTGCTGCATATGTCTCCGCCTCCTGTGAGGTCATTGAGGAGGCTTGGTCTCCTTTGATAATGGCCCAATCCAACGCTTCTCATAGACTAACCTGATGTGCATGCGGGGCAAGCACGCACACGCATCCAGTACTTTTCATAGGAAAACATTTCATGTAAGCTTCTGCATCACGTGTCAGAGTTTTACTCGGTCAGTGCAGTGGAAGATTCCCTAGTGTAGGGATAGGCAACCTTTGGCACTCCATATGTTGTGGACTACATCCCACATAATGCTCTTATACCCATAATGCTGGTAAAGCATCATGGGAGGTGTTGCCTAAAACATCTGAAGTGCCGAAGGTTGCCTATGCCTGCTCTACTGGATTACAGGAAGATAGCTTCTAGAGGTATATTTAACCCTGGGGCGTATTAGCCGCGAGGCAAACCAGGCATTTGCCTTGGGCGGCATTTTCCAGGGGGCGGCAAAAAAAGCCGCCCCCCAAATGCTCAAGGCAAATGTCTTGTTAGCCTTGCGGCTAACAAGACATGCTGGGCTGCTGCTGGGCGGTCGGGCGGCGCTGCTGGGCGGGCGGCGAGGGAGCACTTCCTCTGAGCTGTCTGCTCAGCTCCCTCGCGCGCCCAGAGTGAGGCTGGGAGCCGGAATATGACATCATATTCCGGCTCCGCCTCCCAGCCTCACTGTGCGGCGCGCGAGGGAGCTGAGCAGACAGCTCAGAGGAAGTGCTCCCTCGCCGCCCGCCCAGCAGCGCCGCCCGACCGCCCAGCAGCCACTGGACCACCAGGGAAAAATTAATCACCCCCCCAGCATTCCCAAAGGTAAGGAGGCTGGGGGGGTTAAAGGAAGAAAAAAAAAAGTGTTAATGTGAGTGAGTGTGAGTGTCTGTTAGTGAGTGTGAGTGTGTGTGTGTCTGTTAGTGAGTGAGTGTGTGTCTGTTAGTGAGTGAGTGTGTGTCTGTTAGTGAGTGAGTGGGTGTCTGTTAGTGAGTGTGTGTCTGTTAGTGTGTGTGTCTGTTAGTGTGTGTGTCTGTTAGTGTGTGTGTCTGACTGTGTGTGTGTGTGTGTATGTTAGTGAGTGTGTGTGTCTGTTAGTGTGTGTCTGTTAGTGTGTGTCTGTTAGTGTGTGTCTGTTAGTGTGTGTCTGTTAGTGTGTGTCTGTTAGTGTGTGTCTGTTAGTGAGTGTGAGTTTGTCTGTTAGTGAGTGTGAGTTTGTCTGTTACTGAGTGTGAGTTTGTCTGTTAGTGTGTGTGTTTCTGTTAGCGAGTGTGTGTTTCTGTTAGCCTGTGTATGCGTATCTATCAGTGAATGTGTGTGTGTGTGTGTATTTAGAATGCGGGGCGGGGTAAAGGTTGGGTGGGGGTGGCGCGCGGGGGGGGGGGGGGGGGGGCGCCGCCTGAGTTTTGTTCTGCCTAGGGCAGCACAAAACCAGGATACACCACTGATTTAACCCTACAGTGTAAACATTGTAGTTTATATATTTTTTAAAAAGTACAATTGTTTACATTGCAGAGTTAAATAACAAGATCACTGCACCTAGTGGTCTGGGTGACTTTATTTGTCCTTTAAGACGCTTCATCAATTGTTACTTCACAAGATATGTATGCAATGTAAGTATTTTGGATAGGTCTTGTGGTTGTGCCAAATGATGAAGATCACACGAATGGCAATAAAGTGGGTCAAAAATAAAGCCCTCACGGTTTGTTTTGCTTTTGGGTCTTCCATGGTCAATTAGAGGAGAACCATTGAGTTGAGTAATAACATTTCTCGTTTTAAATTAACCAGATTGTCCCTGTAACTCAGAAAGCATGGTTTGTTCCTCGCAGACCCATATAAATCAATGTTTTAAGGTACATCTGAAACAGAAATTGGCTTATGCATTTGATCACAAACTTACTGCAGATTGGAGGAAATTGAGTTTTGTGGAGGGTTTTAAATAGTCTGTGAGGCATCAGCTGGCAGAGAAATGTTTGAAATATCTCAGCCATGATCCCTCAGCGAGCCTGCGCCCAAAGAAATGCATTTTAAGTAACAAAACATAGATTTCTAAACCCTTGCTAGTCTCCCATTTGTTCTAGACACTTTGCTTATAAAAGGAATTGCAATGTGCACATTTGTGTGACGTTGGACCCCCTGCGTGGCGAATCAAAAGATCTCCCCTGGCACGGAAATGCCTAATTATATAGTCTATTCAGCCATGTTATAGCAAAGTGTTGTTTAATACTGCGTGTGCACGACAGAATGCTTACTGTGTAAATAGCTAAATAAATACAAAAAAATAAATAAAGGAAAAAAAAATATATATATATATATATATATATATATATATATATATATATATATATATATATATATATATATCTCCAAGAAAGGCTATTAAACAAACAAAACGCCAAAGTAGTGCACCTTTCAAACTCCACTCCCCATATCTAACTTTCCACTTTTGTCCAAATACTTTTTGTGTAGGAGTACATCAAGCTGCATGTGAATTAGTGTATCACAGAGCTCCACAACAATAAAACTCACTGAGCATTAAAGCTCAAAGTAGTGAGTTTTTAAGCTGCAGTAAATGTGGTTAAGAAGTTAGTTTTGTTTGAAAAACAATCACAAATACTTATAAATCTATCTTAATCGTTATTGCAATGCTCAAATCTTTAACCATATCTCCGAACAAACAAAAGTGCCCCTCTTTGCCCAAAAACGACACATTTGCCAGAGACAGCGTGGCAGATACAAAAACATATCAGAAGAGATATCTGAGTATTTAGAGAAGTTACAAAAGTGGTGAAAGGTCAATATCAAAATACCTTGAACTTGATAAAGAAGACTACACATTAAAAGGGACACTCCAGTGCCCAACCCTCCCCCCCCCCCCCCCCAAAAAAAACACAACACTTTTTAGTAGATGTAACCGCAATTAAACCATGCATGCATTTAATTCCATTTGGTGTACATCTAAAATAGCTTGCAAAAGCTGCAATTCTCTTGTCTGCAGCCTTTGAAAGCCCTCCCCTTTTAACCTCACCCAGACTTCCTGTGATTGTCCAATCACAGACTTCCCAATGCAGCTCAATGAGAAGTCTTTGTAAGTCAGGTGCTCTGAGCAATTGCTGCCTCTTGAGTTTAGCTCTATTGAGCTAACCAAACCAGGAAGTAACAGGATCGGTTGTATAATTGCAGTGCCGATTTCTATTGAATTCTGCATACTTCATACATAAAGTACTTCAGCAAGCTATTGTGCTTGGAGTGTCTCTTTAATATTAGTAAATGCACATTCTCTAAACTAAAAATGAATAAGAATTGATGAGGGAATTGCAACTTTTGGCAAAAACTGACAAATTAGGGGAAAATAAATATCTAGAATACAACTGTATTTCCATCCTGGCTATTTTGTCCTAAAACTTGTAATATTCCTTTTATCATTTTCCTACAATTTCTGCCTTACAAGTGTATTTGCTACAGGGGGATTGCATATTTCACAATTACACAGCCAAGCAAAAATAGCGCACAAGATGGCCACACAGTTTCTTAGTGTTTGTATGTCTCTTTAAAGCTGCACTGTCACTGCCTAGGGACTTTGCTGAAGTCGAAAAAGACCCCTGATGGTGACATTGCTGGTGGCGGGGGGCAGTTAAAACTGAGCTTTATTTACATTAACAAGTCAGTCCCGGGCGCAGCCATTTTGTTCCAACGGTTCCTTTTTAGCTCGCCAGGAGCCAATGCCATTGCCTTACTTTCATGCATTGGCGAGAACAGCGTTGAGGTTGATGGTGGATCCTATGAGACCCTAAATAGAGCCAATTCCCTGCAGTCGTCACTTGCAACGCTGGTCGGGATTGACACTGTAGCTCCGCTCAGAGTCAAAGAAAGTCAGGTGGATGAAACTGAGACAAAAATAGTCCCTACTATTCCAACACAGTCAAAACAAGCATTTTAAAAAGATTCTGTATTTATGAAATGCCCATTTTGAAGATGATCAGAATTACTCTTTCATAGGAGACGTGAATGATTAATTTAGCGTTTTTCATTAACAGTAATAGTGGCTTTCAGCATGTTTAAATCGTTGGTATTAAAATTAAACCGGTCTAAATAAGAAATGTGAAATCCATATATGATATCTTTTCATTCCCAGAATGTACATTAACCAGATCCTCATTCGAATTCAAAAAGCTTTTGAAAGTGTCCACACGAAAAATGCGGGTTCTGCAGCCAACCTACAATGAACGTTTCACGTGGATCCTGTTTTAGAAAGGGAGATCTGACACACACATGGGAATGAAATGATCAAAGCTTAGCCATGTGTTGCAGATTGTGCTGGGCTAGGGAAAATTGTTTTATTTATTAAGAATCAGCTGGATCAGGTTTGCTGTGGCCAGTGAAGTCTGACCTTTGACAAGGAAGCGGTTACGTGCAACAAGGCTCACAATGCTCAGTCAATCAAGTGGTTGGTGGAACATAATGAGAATTGCAGTTAAAGGAACAATACAGTGACAGGAATACAAAGATGGATTCCTGTCACTGTATCTGTGAACGCAATGTTTAGCCCCCCTGGCAGAAAAGTGAAGGGTGATTTAACTCAACTTTTTCCAGCACCGCGAGGGCCTTTCTGCGGCTGGCCCCACCCATCCTCCTTGTCTGAGATTATCAAATTTGACTCTCTCAGCCAATCCAATAATTTCAAATAGGAAAGCATTGGAAAGCTATTGCGCATTCGTTGCAAAGTGCTGCACCAACCTGCATTTCTCATAGAGAAGCACCTTTAATTGCCGTCTGAGTGTGTGAGAGGTGTTACTAGGCACTGTAGGCAGTAATGTAAACACGGTCTGTTCATTTAAAAGGCAATGTTTACATTAAAAGGACTGCAGGGGCATCCTATGCACACCAGAACAACTACATTAAGCTGCAGTTGTTCTGGTGACTATAGTGTCCCTTTAACAGCAGATGGAGTTCCAGAGATAAGCCTTTATGTTTACCTGATCATAGAAATCGACAGCAGAAATCTTCTAAGATGGCTTAGCACAATGCGAGCCATATTCCAAGCTAACTAGCTATCCAAAAAGGTATGTAGATTGGATTATAAGTGATCAGACTTTAAATAGCAGTAGATCCATGCTCAGAAAATGGATTGACTCGTATGGAGAAAAAACAAAAAAGGCTTTGTCGAACAAAACACAGACACAGCAGTTTAAACACCCACACACTCAGGAATAAGCCCAGGGCTCAAACTCCCACTACTCTTGGACAGCAGAAACAGCTAGAATATTTATCAGCCCAAATACATAAACAAAGCAAAGTTCCCGGAGCACTATGCCGATTCCCAAGTCACTATGCACATTTAAATAATTAAAGTTTTTAGTATGATTCCAATGGCCATTGAAGTGTAAGCTCACCGGCTGCATCAATGGAAACCTCGTCGTAGGTAAGTGCTACACTAACAATTCCCAGTGTCCATTCAGCAAAAAGGCAAAATCTCTAATTAGACAGAAAGAGGTGTTCTCAGCATCCCCCCACAAACTAATTAACCCCTGATAGGACGCACATGAACATGGCTGCACTGAACATGGCTGTGTAACTGAAAAAACAATGAGCCCTGTGCTCAGACTCCCACTAATATTAGGCAGCAGCAAAGGCTATACAATTCATCATTTCAAATATATATTAAAAAAAAAAGCCCCAAAAAAGGTTCATATCTCACATCCATATGCATTTCCTTAATTTTTTAGCACAACTAGAATTTCGCTACAGGTCAGGATAAAATTACTCGAAAATTATTTACAGTTTTTATTTATTTTCATTTACAACAGGCAAAGTATGTCAATTAGTTATTTCTTGCAGTACTGTATACATGGCGCATGCGCGAATCCGTGGAATTGCAGCGATACAGTGGCGTTTACTGGGGTGAAGGAATACGGAAGTGACAGTTCCCCTTTAAATCACAGAGTTCTAGAAACTGTAGGATGTTTAGAATTGTTTAGTGTTAAATGTTTTGTGTGCTCTCCTGTTCCGCTGATGCTCTCTACCAACTAGGTGGATCTGACTGTTGAGCCTGTACAGCGCTATCTGTTGGTAACATCTGTTATATGCACTACCTGAATAGCAAGACTGTAATTTGCATATTCAGGTAGATTTGCATATTATGGTTTTGCAGGCAGAGGAGATATTTCTTCTCCACCCCTTTATTAAAGGGACACTATAGTCACCAGAACAACTATAGCTTAATGTAGTTGTTCTGGTGAGTATGATAGCTCCCTTCAGGCATTTTCATGCAATTTACATTGCCCCTAGGGACACCTCCAAGTGGCCATTCCTTAGATGGCCTCTGGAGGTGCTTCCTGGTTCAGGGCTGCACAGTAAGCAGCTCTGCCGTTCAGCGTTTGCACACTCTGCATGGAGACGCTGAATTTTCCTCATAGAAATGCGTTGATTCAATGCATCTTTATGAGGAGGTGCTGATTGGCCAAAACGGAATTTGGCCCCGCCCCAGTGACGATTTTAGCCAATCGAATGCTTTCCCCATTGGTAAAAATCGGACAGTTTGAAATAAGGTGAGTTTTAAACTTTTGTAGGGGGTTAAGGGGGAGCAAGCCACCTAAATGGTGGGTTTTGCATTATAGGGTCAGGAATACATGTTTGTGTTCCTGACCCTATAGTGATCCTTTAATATATGGTTATATGTATTAAACTGAGTGTGTCACCATAAGCTTAATGTACAGTGGATAGGGGCTAGTCCCAAGTGTGTTAGTTCTATTGAGAGCTGTGTGTCCAGGCTGGTTTATTCAGGGATCCAACTAAGAGAGTCTTCAAATTGGTTGGCTGATTGGATTGGTCACTAGATCCAAGGACAATATAAGAAAGAGTTAGGTCTGAGAGCCACGGGTGCCTTTGTGAAGGCAGGAACTGGTCACAGTGTAGGCAGAGTTGGGGATACCTGCCTGGGAGAGGAGCTGAAGAGGCGGAGGGGAGGATACATGCCTGAAAGGAAAGAGCTGCAGCCTGCTTCAGGGTGGAAGATGTTCTTAGTGACCCCAGTCGAGCTTCGGTGACTGAGGCTGAAGTGTTCCAGGGCCCCTTAAAACCAGCTAGGAAGCAGAACTGGTGGAGGTAGGTACCCAGTCAGAGTACAGGAGCTCCGTCACAACTATGAAACTAAAGACTCTGCTATGAGTGTGGAAGTGCCTCTAGTGGTGAATTAAGCCCTGCATTTAAAATGTTTCAAAACGTATCTACTAAACAGTAATGTTTTAGACTGCAAGGCTAACACGCCAGGGACACTACACCCAGACCACTTCAATGAGATTAGATTCTTTAATTCTTGAAAATTCTGAGTTTAGTGAATAACTCTGTTGGTATTTAGGAAACTGTTTTAATCTATACCAGATAAGAATAGCAGATAAATAAGTAATATGGCACAGTACATCACATAAAGAATATGCATAAAGAGAGATCCTACGGTTTATATTTCTATTTATCTACAAAAATAACCCCAGTATACCGGTTAATGTTAATGTTAATTTTTTTGATGCAAAAGAAATAGGCCTGGTTTGTTGAAGAACACAGCATTATGTTAGACAATGGAAAGCAGAACCTTTGTACATATTTAAACAAATTATACATATTGCAGAACAAACATGAAGAACAGGCTGTGTAACAGATTAACCCCTTTTCCTACTTATGTATATGCGTTGAAGGTATAGTATTTAAAGTGAAAAATATTTTTTGGAAATGTAGCTGTGAGCCCCAGAAATCCAAAGTACACAACAGTGAACCCCAAAAATCCCAGATTAATGCAGCAGTAAACCCCAACAATCCCAGGTTAACAGCAGCGATCACCAGAAATTCCTTAATAAACTATGCAGTGGGCTCCAGAAATTCAAGGCAAACTCAGCAGTGAGCTCAGCACTGCCCCAAACCCCAGAAATTGTTCAATAGACATATGCGGGCCACAGAAATCCCTTAGTAAAAACAGCACTGAGCCCCATTTATTCTCAGTAACCACAGTTGGGAACCACAGTAATACATCAATTAACACAACAGTGGGCCCTGGAAATTATCAATAAATATTGGAGTGAGCCCCAGAAATCCCCGGCCGTGAACCTTAGAAATCACTAAAAACACAGCTGTGAGACTTAAATCCCTGATAAGCACAGCAGTGAGACTCATGAACACAGCAGAACCCAGTCAATCCCTCAATAGACACAGCAGTGAGCCATAGGAATGCCTGAAAAACACTGGTCCCCATAAATCCAGTACACAGACTAAAGAGCCCCCAAAATTTCTTAATAAACACAACAGCCCCAGAAATGCCTTAAAAAAACACAGCAGTGAAAACCGAAAAAACAAATCAGTGAGCCTGATTAATCCCTCAATAAACACAGCAGTGTGCCATAGGAATCTGTGAAAAAAATCAGCCCCATCATTAGTAAACAACAATGGGCCCTAGAAATCCCTGAAAAAAATAGGAGTGAGCCCCAGAAGGCACAACATTATTGAGCCCCAGAAAACCCCAGTAAACACAGCGATAAGCCCCCTTTTAGATAGTCCAGTGAACCGAAGAAACAAGCAGTAAACAAAGAATTGAACCCTAGTCTGCAACAATGACCCCTCACATAACCATTTTATTAAATAAAGCTACTGACTCTTCTTTTCAACCACTGATGGAACCTCTTGGGCGGGCACTCTTATTCCCATGTGACTAGGTAGAGCCTATCACGTGACATTCTTGCCCAGGAGATTCTGGGAGCTTCAAAATATCCTGTAGATCTACAAGACTTGACTCCTCCAAGCTAGCAACCCAGGCTTCCTCATCCGGTATATTCTAGTCTCATCATGGTGTAGCTGAGTGCAGCATGGTCAAACCATGTACTATATGTAGGGTGATATCCTGCTGTCTGATATAGTAAGAGTTAAAGTTTTTGGGCTCTGCTCCTCAATTTGTTAGAGAATATAATGGATGCACTTAGCATTTGCTGGAAGCCTTTTAATCCTCTAATGCAGCTGTTATAGGGTCTCTATGGCTGCAACGAATTGCGAACCAATGCAGATGATAAATGACCTTGAAAATCAGCTGTACGGTATGACAGCCTGCAAATTGTATAAATCTCTTTTTCTGTAAAACGCAGGGCTGTGTTGAGTAATTTCGGAATTAAGTTTTGCATTTAACTGTCAGGTCTATTTAATATGTAGTTTTTCTTCACCTAGCTTCCTAAATTGCATTACAGAAAAGTATTTTTTTTATATATGTTTTGACCTTATTTCAATTTAGAAAAGGTTGGTAAAAAAAAAAAAAAAAAAAATATAGACAGTGTAGTGGATCCAGGGAAAGGCATCTCAGAGGAGGAGTCACGAACAGGCCAGCAATTTTCATGTGCTGGCCATCAACATGAAGAAGAGATACATGTCCAGGGAAAAAAAAATACTGGTCTAGCAACGCCAACTGAGTAATTTGAATGTATGAAAAATGCACACATTTAAATTCCCCCGCCACCCCAAAAAACCCCAAAAAACTGTCATACATGTTCACATGGAAAATGCTCACACTGAAAAATGCCCACATAGTAATAAGCTGTCTGAGGGGGTGTGATGAAATATTGAGTGATTTAGGCCACAATAGCAGAGTTAAAAGTATAGCTTAATGGGATAATTTGTCCAGCTATATATTACTACAGGTGCATGTTATTCCGTGTGGGCTTTTTGCTATGTGGGCACTTTTTTTGCGTGGGCAATGTTCTGTTTGGGCAACATTCCATGTGGGCATTTTTCAGTTTGAGCAATTTTCCGTGTGGGCATTTTTCAATGTGAGCAATTTTCCGTGTGGGCATTTTTTCAATGTGAGCATTTTTTCAATGTGAGCAATTTTCCATGCGGGCATTTTTCTTGTGCTTATTTATGATAGTGTTTTTATTTTCCTGTGGGCAATTTTCATGTGCGCTGCTTTCATAGATTTGAATTAGTGTTATTGTAACATAGCACAATTATTATTTAATTATACTTGATAAAATCACAACACAAATGTTTTCATATGAATATGAAATGATTTAACCATAAGATAATACCTATTCATGAAGATAATTGTTTATCTACAATTGTAGATTATGCTAACGTAGTGTACCTATAATCTTAATTTTAGTAATGACAGGAGGGGAATATTTTTGCATAACTCTCTTTACTGTAAAATCCAGCAGCACAGATCAAGCAGAAACAACCAATCAGAAACAAGTATCAAACTCTATAAAGGACCCTGTCAGCCTGATCACTTCCTCTTTCTTTGCTGTTTTTGTAGCGAAACAGTATATAACAGTCTAGAACAAAACCAAGTCCTTAAGAACAACGGAACAATCGATAACATCCAGAATTTGAAAAAAAGGTGACCGGAAACTCAATAGAAATAGATCCATTCCTGTGCAGAAGTTGATTACATGGAAAGGAAAGAAAAAGAAGTGACCGATTTTTGCCTGTTCACCACAAAGCCCAAGGACTCCAAAAAGTGAACGATAAAGTGCGTCTGAGAGCGCAGTCTGGACACTGTGTCGCAGAAAATCAGCAAATCGTCCAGGTAAATTAGGCAACGGATGTTCTTTGCCCGAAAGTGTACCATGAGCGACTTCAGCAGCTTTGTGAAGTACCACGGAGCCGAGCTGAGGCCAAACGGCAGACACGGGAACTGGCAGTCCTGTCGTCTCCAAACGATCCGTAGAAATCTCTGACTCTCCAACGTGATTGGTACTGAGAGGTATGCATCCTTGAGGTCGAGTCGTTGGCTTGCAGAAGGTCTCGAAGTAGGTGGAAGCCTTCCATTTTGAAGTGTCGGTAGATCACATAGCTTGGGTTGACGAAGGTTTATAATCTCCCGTCTTTTTCTTTACCAGGAAGATGTTGCTGAAGAATCCGCCTCCGTCCGGAGTGAATTGGAAAGCCCCTTTGTCGAAGAGGGAGAGTATTTCTTTGTCCACCAGGCGGCTGTGTTATTTTGACAAGTTTAGAGGAGGTGGGCGGGAAGTCTGAGCGGGGCGCGCATGAAATTCTATGGTGTAACCCCGAACGGTTTCTAGGACCCACGCATCCATAGTGATGGTCGTCCAGTTCTGAAATAGGAGAGACAACCTGCCTGCAGTAACTGTGGTAATAGGAGCAGACCATGCAAGTCTCACCTCTCGTGAAGCGACCCCGGCCACGTCCTCTAGTGCCTCTTGCTCTGTCCGAGACTCTATGGAACAAGGGTCTTGCCGAGGAAGTCAGGAAGAATGAAGACTGTGGAAAGGACCTGCGGCCCGTAGACCAAAAAACGGCTGGCGGCCTGGCCCCGTTCCCGACCCGCCCTTCCAAAAACACCTCTTGTGGGCGTGGAACTAAAGACCTGCTTGAGTGAAGTTTGTGCTTTGTTCAAGCTGGTGAATAAATTTACATGCTTCTTCAACTCTGCAATGAAAGGCTCTCTGAAGAGCAGTTCCTTGGAGCCCAGGTCTAAGAGCTTACTTAACATACATATGGCGCGTTGACTCCACTCCCTCATGTTGTTGGGATCCAACTGAGTGCCCTGAGATAGCGCCAAATCTGCAAAGTATAACATCTTCGCCAATTGGCCAAGTAGGTCCAGCAGCTCGTCCTGTGCCGATTTCAAGCCTTTCTCGACGCCTTTACGAGGGTCCCGGCCTGATCGGGACATAAACACCACTACCGATGTATCAAATTTGGGAGTGAGTGCAACTTTATTGGAGAGGAGCGGGCGAGGGCATTCGGCCCTGAGTTTGTCCCTTATGTCTTTCTCCAGTGGCTTGCGAAGCAAAAAATGCACGAACTGTGCCAGATGGTCAGGTAGGGACTATTCGGATGACCTAGGGTGCCTGATGGTACAAGGATCGAACAAGGGTTCTCCCAGGTCATCCAAGAAGACACCTTCTTCCGTGTGTTGGTCGGTCGTGTATCCGCTCTTCGAAAGCCATAACCCAACACTGTTTCCTTCACGTATCGGGAATCCAACTAGGGTAAGTCCTGCCAATCATCTTCCTCTGAGGCGGACCTCTCCGTGTGCCATTCATCCACCACTGCCATTGTTGGTGATGGGTAGGGGTCCACTTCAAGGAGTGAACCTGGGGGGAAGGTTCTGGTCTTTCGATTCTTTTGGAGCGCTTGTCTGGGCCTTTGCCTTTAGTCGTCGGGGGGAGGGGTGTTACCCCTTTCCAGTGGTGTTTGGGGCCTGCCCTCTACCCGGCGGTGTCCGTCCCAGTGAGGGCTTCCGTGTCCGGTGCCCCTGACTCTGGGGTCTGTGGCAGCACCCTCATTAAGGCATCTTCCACCAATGCTGCTACGGCAGCGTTGATCAACGCCTGGAGGTCTTGCGTCAAGTGTGGTGTGTCACTCATCTTGGGCAATTAATCCTGTTGGGGAACAGTGATAGTCAGGGTTCAGTCCCCACACATACAATACCCCACTGGGTGCCAGGCTCCTGGTACAACCGGGGTTCACCCAGAAATTGGTCAATGCTGAGTGTGACTCGGAAACCAATCCAAAGTGTCAGTGCCAATATGAGAGAGGCTAATCCTCGAATGTACGGATATCTGAGAGATGTGGAAGTCTCATATTAATATATGGGGAGGTATCCCCCTTGAACTCCCGGGCTGGGAGGTGGTTCCACAGGTGATGTGTATGGATGGGGGGTTCACCCCAGTTGTACA
Organism: Pelobates fuscus; assembly: GCF_036172605.1. Taxonomy (NCBI): domain Eukaryota; kingdom Metazoa; phylum Chordata; class Amphibia; order Anura; family Pelobatidae; genus Pelobates; species Pelobates fuscus. The sequence goes on along the minus strand of NC_086325.1, from coordinate 154,248,076 downwards.
TCAGAGCTGGACCTCCATGGTAAACAACAAGCCATGTATACACAGACAGCGTTTGCAGAATTGGACTACATGGATACCATGAGATGGGGCCTTAGGTAACTGGGGGCTCACCCCAGGTGGTGTGCCATGTAAACAGAGGACACCCACATATGGCAACTTATTACTTGGCACAGTAGCTGTATAAAACACTTTTGGTTCAGTAGCAGTGTAATCAGATTACATCCCAGCAACTGGTAAGTCACACAGCAATAGGAACAGACATATAAGACATATGAAGCATTGCAGCATAAATGACAGTTCTCATCCATTAATAGGTACCTGGAAGGTAAGTAGAAGCACTTGCAGGCCAGATGGTACAGCAGGTAAGTAATCCCAGCATCCAGATCGCGATATCGATCTGGAACGAAAACCAAGATGACGGTACTCGCAAGATTCAAGAAGGCCACTGCACGCGCGCAACGATCAGTGTTGCATGCAGCCACAGGCCTGCTGCGGACCACGACTATGCGACGCTAGTGTCCCCACCACCCTCCAAATCCCCACAGAGACCAGGTGCAGACCGTGGAACTGCGAGCGCGGCACACTATTTTGGGTTGCGGCGCGCCTGAGATAAGAGGGGAAACAGGAAGCACACAGCTCTGAGGGATAGTGACAGACTACAGTATAGGAAATACAGTTAGAAAATTAGTAGTCTAAAAGAGGGGTGAGGAGAAGGGAAAAGGAGAGACACAAAAAGCAATATACCTTCACATAAAATTTAAATAAATAAACCACAAAACCAGAAGGTATAACAGATATATAAATATGCAGTAGAAACACTAGGTAAAATACTCTGACCTGTGCAGTCTGGAGCAGCAAAGAAAGAGGAAGTGATGAGGCTGACAGGGTGCTTCATAGAGCTGGATACTTGTTTCTGATTGGTTGTTTCTGTTTGATCTGGGCTGCTGGATTTTACAGAGAGAGTTATGCAAAATATGAAGCCTCCTGTCATGTGATAAAATTATATATCTATCTTTGGTACTTTAAATTGCACATACATCTTGACCTTTACTTGCAAATTTTTATATGTGCATATTATTCCATTTGGGCATTTTTCAGTGTGAGCAATTTTCCATGTGGGTATTTTTCAGTGTGAGCAATATTCCATGTGGGCATTTTTCAGTGTGAGCAATATTCCATGTACGCATTTTTCCTGTGCCATTTATGACAGTGAGTTCTTGTCTGTGGGCAATTTTCATATGCACTTTTTTCTGATCAGTGAGCAATTCCTATTTTTCTCTGGCTCAGCGTAGACATGTTATTTAAAAGGAGCAATCGACGCAGCAAAGGTTTCTGGAACTTGTAAATTAATTGCTAGCTTTTTAGTGCCTCAACTACCTGGTAAGCTACAACTTCCAGAAATGATTACTTTATATACAGTTAGGGTTCCAATCCTTGTTTATATACCGCCGGGGTTCCCATCCTTGTTGATATACAGCCAGGGTTCCAATCCTTGTTTATATACAGCCGGGGTTCCAATCCTTGTTTATATACAGTTAGGGTTCCAATCCTTGTTTATATACAGCCAGGGTTCCAATCCTTGTTTATATACAGCCAGGGTTCCAATCCTTGTTTATATACAGCCAGGGTTCCAATCCTTGTTTATATACAGCCAGGGTTCCAATCCTTGTTTATATACAGCCGGGGTTCCAATCCTTGTTTATATACAGCCGGGGTTCCAATCCTTGTTTATATACAGCCGGGGTTCCAATCCTTGTTTATATACAGCCAGGGTTCCAATCCTTGTTTATATACAGTTAGGGTTCCAATCCTTGTTTATATACAGCCAGGGTTCCAATCCTTGTTTATATACAGCCAGGGTTCCAATCCTTGTTTATATACAGCCGGGGTTCCAATCCTTGTTTATATACAGCCGGGGTTCCAATCCTTGTTTATATACAGCCGGGGTTCCAATCCTTGTTTATATACAGCCGGTGTTCCAATCCTTGTTTATATACCGCCGGGGTTCCAATCCTTGTTTATATACCGCAGGGGTTCCAATCCTTGTTTATATACAGTTAGGGTTCCAATCCTTGTTTATATACAGCCGGGGTTCCAATCCTTGTTTATATACAGTTAGGGTTACAATCCTTGTTTATATACAGCCGGGGTTCCAATCATTGTTTATATACAGCCAGGGTTCAAATTCTTGTTTATATACCGCCGGGGTTCCAATCCTTGTTTATATACAGTTAGGGTTCCAATCCTTGTTTATATACCGCCGGGGTTCCAATCCTTGTTTATATACAGTTAGGGTTCCGATCGTTGTTTATATACAGCTAGGGTTCTGATCCTTGTTTATATACAGTTAGGGTTCCAATCCTTGTTTATATACAGCCGGGGTTCCAATCCTTGTTTATATACAGCCAGGGTTAAAATTCTTGTTTATATACCGCCGGGGTTCCAATCCTTGTTTATATACAGTTAGGGTTCCAATCCTTGTTTATATACCGCCGGGGTTCCAATCCTTGTTTATATACAGCCAGGGTTCCAATCCTTGTTTATATACAGCCGGGGTTCCAATCCTTGTTTATATACCGCCGGTGTTCCAATCCTTGTTTATATACCGCCGGGGTTCCAATCCTTGTTTATATACAGTTAGGGTTCCAATCCTTGTTTATATACAGCCGGGGTTCCAATCCTTGTTTATATACAGTTAGGGTTCCAATCCTTGTTTATATACAGTTAGGGTTCCAATCCTTGTTTATATACAGCCAGGGTTCAAATTCTTGTTTATATACCGCCGGGGTTCCAATCCTTGTTTATATACAGTTAGGGTTCCAATCCTTGTTTATATACCGCCGGGGTTCCAATCCTTGTTTATATACAGTTAGGGTTCCGATCGTTGTTTATATACAGTTAGGGTTCCGATCCTTGTTTATATACAGTTAGGGTTCCAATCCTTGTTTATATACAGCCGGGGTTCCAATCCTTGTTTATATACAGCCAGGGTTAAAATTCTTGTTTATATACCGCCGGGGTTCCAATCCTTGTTTATATACAGTTAGGGTTCCAATCCTTGTTTATATACCGCCGGGGTTCCAATCCTTGTTTATATACAGCCGGGGTTCCAATCCTTGTTTATATACCGCCGGTGTTCCAATCCTTGTTTATATACCGCCGGGGTTCCAATCCTTGTTTATATACAGTTAGGGTTCCAATCCTTGTTTATATACAGCCGGGGTTCCAATCCTTGTTTATATACAGTTAGGGTTCCAATCCTTGTTTATATACAGTTAGGGTTCCAATCCTTGTTTATATACAGCCGGGGTTCCAATCCTTGTTTATATACAGCCAGGGTTCAAATTCTTGTTTATATACCGCCGGGGTTCCAATCCTTGTTTATATACAGTTAGGGTTCCAATCCTTGTTTATATACAGTTAGGGTTCCGATCGTTGTTTATATACAGCCGGGGTTCCAATCCTTGTTGATATACAGCCAGGGTTCCAATCCTTGTTTATATACAGCTAGGGTTCCCATCCTTGTTGATATACAGCCGGGGTTCCAATCCTTGTTTATATACAGTTAGGGTTCCAATCCTTGTTTATATACAGTTAGGGTTCCAATCCTTGTTTATATACAGCCGGGGTTCCAATCCTTGTTTATATACAGTTAGGGTTCCAATCCTTGTTTATATGCAGTTAGGGTTCCAATCCTTGTTAATATACAGCCAGGGTTCCAATCCTTGTTTATATACAGCCAGGGTTCAAATTCTTGTTTATATACCGCCGGGGTTCCAATCCTTGTTTATATACAGTTAGGGTTCCAATCCTTGTTTATATACAGTTAGGGTTCCGATCGTTGTTTATATACAGCCGGGGTTCCAATCCTTGTTGATATACAGCCAGGGTTCCAATCCTTGTTTATATACAGCTAGGGTTCCCATCCTTGTTGATATACAGCCGGGGTTCCAATCCTTGTTTATATACAGTTAGGGTTCCAATCCTTGTTTATATACAGTTAGGGTTCCAATCCTTGTTTATATACAGCCGGGGTTCCAATCCTTGTTTATATACAGTTAGGGTTCCAATCCTTGTTTATATGCAGTTAGGGTTCCAATCCTTGTTAATATACAGCCAGGGTTCCAATCCTTGTTTATATACAGCCAGGGTTCAAATTCTTGTTTATATACCGCCGGGGTTCCAATCCTTGTTTATATACAGTTAGGGTTCCAATCCTTGTTTATATACCGCCGGGGTTCCAATCCTTGTTTATATACAGTTAGGGTTCCGATCGTTGTTTATATACAGCCGGGGTTCCAATCCTTGTTGATATACAGCCAGGGTTCCAATCCTTGTTTATATACAGCTAGGGTTCCCATCCTTGTTGATATACAGCCAGGGTTCCAATCCTTGTTTATATGCAGCCAGGGTTCCAATCCTTGTTTATATGCAGCCAGGGTTCCAATCCTTGTTTATATACAGCCGGGGTTCCAATCCTTGTTTATATGCAGCCAGGGTTCCAATCCTTGTTTATATACAGCCGGGGTTCCAATCCTTGTTTATATACAGCCGGGGTTCCAATCCTTGTTTATATACAGTTAGGGTTCCAATCCTTGTTTATATACAGTTAGGGTTCCGATCGTTGTTTATATACAGTTAGGGTTCCGATCATTGTTTATATACAGTTAGGGTTCCGATCATTGTTTATATACAGTTAGGGTTCCAATCCTTGTTTATATACAGCTAGGGTTCCCATCCTTGTTGATATACAGCCAGGGTTCCAATCCTTGTTTATATGCAGCCAGGGTTCCAATCCTTGTTTATATACAGCCGGGGTTCCAATCCTTGTTTATATACAGTTAGGGTTCCAATCCTTGTTTATATACAGCCAGGGTTCCAATCCTTGTTGATATACAGCCGGGGTTCAATCCTTGTTGATATACAGCCGGGGTTCCAATCCTTGTTGATATACAGCCGGGGTTCCAATCCTTGTTGATATACAGCCAGGGTTCCAATCCTTGTTTATATGCAGCCAGGGTTCCAATCCTTGTTTATATACAGCCGGGGTTCCAATCCTTGTTTATATACAGTTAGGGTTCCAATCCTTGTTTATATACAGTTAGGGTTCCGATCGTTGTTTATATACAGTTAGGGTTCCGATCATTGTTTATATACAGTTAGGGTTCCGATCATTGTTTATATACAGTTAGGGTTCCAATCCTTGTTTATATACAGCTAGGGTTCCCATCCTTGTTGATATACAGCCAGGGTTCCAATCCTTGTTTATATACAGCCAGGGTTCCAATCCTTGTTGATATACAGCCGGGGTTCAATCCTTGTTGATATACAGCCGGGGTTCCAATCCTTGTTGATATACAGCCGGGGTTCCAATCCTTGTTGATATACAGCCGGGGTTCCAATCCTTGTTGATATACAGCCGGGGTTCCAATCCTTGTTGATATACAGCCGGGGTTCAAATTCTTGTTTATATACAGCCGGGGTTCCCATCCTTGTTGATATATAGCCAGGGTTCCAATCCTTGTTTATATGCAGCCAGGGTTCCAATCCTTGTTTATATACAGCCGGGGTTCCAATCCTTGTTTATATACAGTTAGGGTTCCAATCCTTGTTTATATACAGCCAGGGTTCCAATCCTTGTTGATATACAGCCGGGGTTCAATCCTTGTTGATATACAGCCGGGGTTCCAATCCTTGTTGATATACAGCCGGGGTTCCAATCCTTGTTGATATACAGCCAGGGTTCCAATCCTTGTTTATATGCAGCCAGGGTTCCAATCCTTGTTTATATACAGCCGGGGTTCCAATCCTTGTTTATATACAGTTAGGGTTCCAATCCTTGTTTATATACAGTTAGGGTTCCGATCGTTGTTTATATACAGTTAGGGTTCCGATCATTGTTTATATACAGTTAGGGTTCCGATCATTGTTTATATACAGTTAGGGTTCCAATCCTTGTTTATATACAGCTAGGGTTCCCATCCTTGTTGATATACAGCCAGGGTTCCAATCCTTGTTTATATACAGCCAGGGTTCCAATCCTTGTTGATATACAGCCGGGGTTCAATCCTTGTTGATATACAGCCGGGGTTCCAATCCTTGTTGATATACAGCCGGGGTTCCAATCCTTGTTGATATACAGCCGGGGTTCCAATCCTTGTTGATATACAGCCGGGGTTCCAATCCTTGTTGATATACAGCCGGGGTTCAAATTCTTGTTTATATACAGCCGGGGTTCCCATCCTTGTTGATATATAGCCGAGGTTCCAATCCTTGTTTATATACAGCCAGGGTTCCAATCCTTGTTTATATACCGCCGGTGTTCCAATCCTTGTTTATATACCGCCGGGGTTCCAATCCTTGTTTATATACAGTTAGGGTTCCAATCCTTGTTTATATACAGCCGGGGTTCCAATCCTTGTTTATATACAGCCGGGGTTCCAATCCTTGTTTATATACCGATAGGGTTCCAATCCTTGTTTATATACCGATAGGGTTCCAATCCTTGTTTATATACAGTTAGGGTTCCAATCCTTGTTTATATACAGTTAGGGTTCCGATCATTGTTTATATACAGCTAGGGTTCCCATCCTTGTTGATATACAGCTAGGGTTCCCATCCTTGTTGATATGCAGCCAGGGTTCCAATCCTTGTTTATATGCAGCCAGGGTTCCAATCCTTGTTTAAATACAGCCGGGGTTCCAATCCTTGTTTATATACAGTTAGGGTTCCAATCCTTGTTGATATACAGCCGGGGTTCCAATCCTTGTTGATATACAGCCGGGGTTCCAATCCTTGTTGATATACAGCCGGGGTTCCAATCCTTGTTGATATACAGCCGGGGTTCCAATCCTTGTTGATATACAGCCGGGGTTCCAATCCTTGTTGATATACAGCCGGGGTTAAAATTCTTGTTGATATACAGCCGGGGTTAAAATTCTTGTTTATATACAGCCGGGGTTTCCATCCTTGTTGATATACAGCCGGGGTTCCAATCCTTGTTTATATACAGCCAGGGTTCCAATCCTTGTTTATATACAGCCGGGGTTCCAATCCTTGTTTATATACCGCCGGGGTTCCAATCCTTGTTTATATACAGTTAGGGTTCCGATCGTTGTTTATATACAGTTAGGGTTCCAATCCTTGTTTATATACAGTTAGGGTTCCAATCCTTGTTTATATACCGCCGGGGTTCCAATCCTTGTTTATATACCGCCGGGGTTCCAATCCTTGTTTATATACAGTTAGGGTTCCGATCGTTGTTTATATACAGTTAGGGTTCCAATCCTTGTTTATATACAGCCGGGGTTCCAATCCGTGTTTATATACAGTTAGGGTTCCACTCCTTGTTTATATACAGTTAGGTTTCCAATTCTTGTTTATATACAGTCAGGGTTCCAATCCTTGTTTATATACAGCTATGATTCCAATCCTTGTTTATATACAGTTAGGTTTCAAATCCTTGTTTATATACAGCTAGGTTTCCAATCCTTGTTTATATACAGCTATGGTTCCAATCCTTGTTTATATACAGCTAGGGTTCCAATCCTTGTTTATATACAGTTTGGGTTCCAATCCTTGTTTATATACAGCCAGGGTTCCGATCCTTGTTTATATACAGTTAGGGTTCCAATCCTTGTTTATATACAGCCGGGGTTCCAATCCATGTTTATATACAGCCGGGGTTCTGATCCTTGTTTATATACAGCTAGGGTTCCCATCCATGTTTATATACAGCCAGGGTTCCAATCCTTGTTTATATACAGTTAGGGTTCCAAACCTTTTTTATATACAGTTAGGGATCCAATCCTTGTTTATATACAGTTAGGGTTCCAATCCTTGTTTATATACAGTTAGGGTTCCAATCCTTGTTTATATACAGTTAGGGTTCCGATCCTTGTTTCCAATACTTGTTTATATACAGTTAGGGTTCCCATCCTTGTTTATATACAGCCAGGGTTCCAATCCTTGTTGATATACAGCCGGGGTTCAAATTCTTGTTTATATACAGCCGGGGTTTCCATCCTTGTTGATATACAGCCGGGGTTCCAATCCTTGTTTATATACAGCCAGGGTTCCAATTCTTGTTTATATACAGCCGGGGTTCCAATCCTTGTTTATATACCGCCGGGGTTCCAATCCTTGTTTATATACAGTTAGGGTTCCAATCCTTGTTTATATACCGCCGGGGTTCCAATCCTTGTTTATATACCGCCGGGGTTCCAATCCTTGTTTATATACCGCCGGGGTTCCAATCCTTGTTTATATACAGTTAGGGTTCCAATCCTTGTTTATATACAGCCGGGGTTCCAATCCTTGTTTATATACAGTTAGGGTTCCAATCCTTGTTTATATACCGCCGGGGTTCCAATCCTTGTTTATATACCGCCGGGGTTCCAATCCTTGTTTATATACAGTTAGGGTTCCGATCGTTGTTTATATACAGTTAGGGTTCCAATCCTTGTTTATATACAGCCGGGGTTCCAATCCGTGTTTATATACAGTTAGGGTTCCACTCCTTGTTTATATACAGTTAGGTTTCCAATTCTTGTTTATATACAGCTATGATTCCAATCCTTGTTTATATACAGTTAGGTTTCAAATCCTTGTTTATATACAGCTAGGTTTCCAATCCTTGTTTATATACAGCTATGGTTCCAATCCTTGTTTATATACAGTTAGGGTTCCAATCCTTGTTGATATACAGCCAGGGTTCCGATCCTTGTTTATATACAGTTAGGGTTCCAATCCTTGTTTATATACAGCCGGGGTTCCAATCCATGTTTATATACAGCCGGGGTTCTGATCCTTGTTTATATACAGCTAGGGTTCCCATCCATGTTTATATACAGCCAGGGTTCCAATCCTTGTTTATATACAGTTAGGGTTCCAAACCTTTTTTATATACAGTTAGGGTTCCAATCCTTGTTTATATACAGTTAGGGTTCCAATCCTTGTTTATATACAGTTAGGGTTCCGATCCTTGTTTCCAATACTTGTTTATATACAGTTAGGGTTCCCATCCTTGTTTATATACAGCCAGGGTTCCAATCCTTGTTGATATACAGCCGGGGTTCAAATTCTTGTTTATATACAGCCGGGGTTTCCATCCTTGTTGATATACAGCCGGGGTTCCAATCCTTGTTTATATACAGCCAGGGTTCCAATTCTTGTTTATATACAGCCGGGGTTCCAATCCTTGTTTATATACCGCCGGGGTTCCAATCCTTGTTTATATACAGTTAGGGTTCCAATCCTTGATTATATACAGTTAGGGTTCCAATCCTTGTTTATATACCGCCGGGGTTCCAATCCTTGTTTATATACAGTTAGGGTTCCGATCGTTGTTTATATACAGTTAGGGTTCCAATCCTTGTTTATATACAGCCGGGGTTCCAATCCGTGTTTATATACAGTTAGGGTTCCACTCCTTGTTTATATACAGTTAGGTTTCCAATTCTTGTTTATATACAGTCTGGGTTCCAATCCTTGTTTATATACAGCTATGATTCCAATCCTTGTTTATATACAGTTAGGTTTCCAATCCTTGTTTATATACAGCTAGGTTTCCAATCCTTGTTTATATACAGCTATGGTTCCAATCCTTGTTTATATACAGCTAGGGTTCCAATCCTTGTTTATTTACAGTTAGGGTTCCAATCCTTGTTTATATACAGCCAGGGTTCCAATCCTTGTTTATATACAGTTAGGGTTCCAATCCTTGTTTATATACAGCCGGGGTTCCAATCCATGTTTATATACAGCCGTGGTTCTGATCCATGTTTATATACAGCTAGGGTTCCCATCCATGTTTATATACAGCCAGGGTTCCAATCCTTGTTTATATACAGTTAGGGTTCCAAACCTTTTTTATATACAGTTAGGGATCCAATCCTTGTTTATATACAGTTAGGGTTCCAATAGTGTTCCAATCCTTGTTTATATACAGCTAGGGTTCCAATCCTTGTTTATATACAGTTAGGGTTCCGATCCTTGTTTCCAATACTTGTTTATATACAGTTAGGGTTCCCATCCTTGTTTATATACAGCCAGGGTTCCAATCCTTGTTTATATACAGTTAGGGTTCCAATCCTTGTTTATATACAGTTAGGGTTCCAATCCTTGTTTATATACAGCTAGGGTTCCAATCCTTGTTTATATACAGCTAGGGTTCCAATCCTTGTTTATATACAGTTAGGGTTCCAATCCTTGTTTATATACAGCCGGGGTTCCAATCCATCTTCATATACAGCCAGGGTCCCAATACTTGTTTATATACAGTTAGGGTTCCAATTCTTGTTGGTATACAGTTAGGTTTCCAATTCTTGTTTATATACAGCTATGGTTCGAATCCTTGTTTATATACAGTTAGGGTTCCAATCCTTGTTTATATACAGCTAGGGTTCCAATCCTTGTTTATATACAGTTAGGGTTCCAATCCTTATTAATATACAGCCAGGGTTCCAATCCTTGATTATATACAGTTAGGGTTCCAATCCTTGTTTATATACAGCCGGGGTTCCAATCCATGTTTATATACAGCCGGGGTTCCAATCCATGTTTATATACAACCGGTGTACCAATTCTTGTTTATATACAGTTAGGGTTCCAATCCTTGTTTATATACAGCCGGGGTTCCAATCCGTGTTTATATACAGTTAGGGTTCCACTCCTTGTTTATATACAGTTAGGTTTCCAATTCTTGTTTATATACAGTCAGGGTTCCAATCCTTGTTTATATACAGCTATGATTCCAATCCTTGTTTATATACAGTTAGGTTTCCAATCCTTGTTTATATACAGCTAGGTTTCCAATCCTTGTTTATATACAGCTATGGTTCCAATCCTTGTTTATATACAGCTAGGGTTCCAATCCTTGTTTATATACAGTTAGGGTTCCAATCCTTGTTTATATACAGCCAGGGTTCCAATCCTTGTTTATATACAGTTAGGGTTCCAATCCTTTTTTATATACAGTTAGGGATCCAATCCTTGTTTATATACAGTTAGGGATCCAATCCTTGTTTATATACAGTTAGGGTTCCAATAGTGTTCCAATCTTTGTTTATATACAGCTAGGGTTCCAATCCTTGTTTATATACAGTTAGGGTTCCGATCCTTGTTTCCAATACTTGTTTATATACAGTTAGGGTTCCCATCCTTGTTTATATACAGCCAGGGTTCCAATCCTTGTTTATATACAGTTAGGGTTCCAATCCTTGTATATATACAGTTAGGGTTCCAATCCTTGTTTATATACAGCTAGGGTTCCAATCCTTGTTTATATACAGCTAGGGTTCCAATCCTTGTTTATATACAGTTAGGGTTCCAATCCTTGTTTATATACAGCCGGGGTTCCAATCCATCTTCATATACAGCCAGGGTCTCAATACTTGTTTATATACAGTTAGGGTTCCAATTCTTGTTGGTATACAGTTAGGTTTCCAATTCTTGTTTATATACAGCTATGGTTCCAATCCTTGTTTATATACAGTTAGGGTTCCAATCCTTGTTTATATACAGCTAGGGTTCCAATCCTTGTTTATATACAGTTAGGGTTCCAATCCTTGTTAATATACAGCCAGGGTTCCAATCCTTGTTTATATACAGTTAGGGTTCCAATCCTTGTTTATATACAGCCGGGGTTCCAATCCATGTTTATATAGAACCGGTGTACCAATTCTTGTTTATATACAGCCAGGGTTCCAATCCTTGTTTATATACAGCCATGGTTCCAATCCTTGTTTATATACAGCCGGGGTTCTGATCCTTGTTTATATACAGCTAGGGTTCCCATCCTTGTTTATATACAGCCAGGGTTCCAATCCTTGTTTATATACAGTTAGGGTTCCAATCCTTTTTTATATACAGTTAGGGTTCCAATCCTTGTTTATATACAGTTAGGGTTCCAATAGTGTTCCAATCCTTGTTTATATACAGCTAGGGTTCCAATCCTTTTTTATATACAGCTAGGGTTCCAATCCTTGTTTATATACAACCAGGGTTCCAATCCTTGTTTATATACAACCAGGGTTCCAATACTTGTTTATATACAGTTAGGGTTCCGATCCTTGTTTCCAATACTTGTTTATATACAGTTAGGGTTCCAATCCTTGTTTATATACAGTTAGGGTTCCAATCGGGTTCCAATCCTTGTTTATATACAGCTAGGGTTTCAATCCTTGTTTATATACAGTTAGGGTTCCAATCCTTGTTTATGTACAGCCAGGGTTCCAATCCTTGTTTATATACAGCTAGGGTTCCAATCCTTGTTTATATACAGTTAGGGTTCCAATCCTTGTTTATGTACAGCCAGGGTTCCAATCCTTGTTTATATACAGTTAGGGTTCCAATTCTTGTTGGTATACAGTTAGGTTTCCAATTCTTGTTTATATACAGCTATGGTTCCAATCCTTGTTTATATACAGTTAGGGTTCCAATCCTTGTTTATATACAGCTAGGGTTCCAATCCTTGTTTATATGCAGTTAGGGTTCCAATCCTTGTTAATATACAGCCAGGGTTCCAATCCTTGTTTATATATTAGGGTTCCAATCCTTGTTTATATACAGCCGGGGTTCCAATCCATGTTTATATACAACCGGTGTACCAATTCTTGTTTATATACAGCCAGGGTTCCAATCCTTGTTTATATACAGCCAGGGTTCCAATCCTTGTTTATATACAGCCATGGTTCCAATCCTTGTTTATATACAGCCGGGGTTCTGATCCTTGTTTATATACAGCTAGGGTTCCCATCCTTGTTTATATACAGCCAGGGTTCCAATCCTTGTTTATATACAGTTAGGGTTCCAATCCTTTTTTATATACAGTTAGGGTTCCAATCCTTGTTTATATACAGTTAGGGTTCCAATAGTGTTCCAATCCTTGTTTATATACAGCTAGGGTTCCAATCCTTTTTTATATACAGCTAGGGTTCCAATCCTTGTTTATATACAACCAGGGTTCCAATCCTTGTTTATATACAGCTAGGGTTCCAATACTTTTTTATATACAGTTAGGGTTCCGATCCTAGTTTCCAATACTTGTTTATATACAGTTAGGGTTCCAATCCTTGTTTATATACAGTTAGGGTTCCAATCGGGTTCCAATCCTTGTTTATATACAGCCAGGGTTCCAATCCTTGTTTATATACAGCCAGGGTTCCAATCCTTGTTTATATACAGCCAGGGTTCCAAACCTTGTTTTTCTGGACACATACTCCTTATACACATGGATTGGCGGCACAAGAAAAGTGCTGCCCAATGGAATGCTAAAGTCAAATGATGGAGGGATATTAATTATTCAATGGTGAATCCATCAGCAGCACATGAATCCTACATACTGCAGTGCATCACTGTATTGGCAAATATATGTGTTCATTAAAATATGGTGGTCCAGGAAACCCTATACTCAACAGTATTTTTAGACAATAAAGGAGAACATGCCAGAAATGGTGGGCTTATAGGACTTTGCTAATTAGTAATAAAAAAAATAAAAAATTAAATTAAAGATAATAAAATTGTCCAAAAGAAAAATGACTTTAACCAAACCTACACATTTTACCAGACATGTGTGGGTGCCTGGAGTCTCCCTTTAACACTGGTTACAAGCTAGCGAGAGCAAATAGACCCACTAGCAACAATAGCCTGGAGCTAAGCTGACTATACACCTGCTATAGTGACAGGTTCCTTTATGAGATATTTTTGTATCATCTTCAGATCTCTCATAGTGAATAAGAATTTCCTGCAAATGAAATGTTATTCCATTCCCGGGCGGTCGCCGTGCTAGTGTCAAGCCATCGTATATATTGAATTGAAATAGTGCAATCATTATAAGTCGCAAAATGTTGCTTATTAGTATCTCAGATTGGGGATGTAGTGAATGTGAATGTGCAACGTTGATTGATATGATGCTATCATAATCATCTATGTTGGATAGTTTTGTAGTTTCCTTTCTTCATTATTTATTTTATAAAGGTTATGGTGCTAGGATGCTGTCGTTGAAAAAAGTAACAGAATTTTTTTGCCGCATTGTGTGTGTTTTTTTAAGTTCTTTCTCTGAACACTGGGCTTATCCCAAGTTTTGCTCTGATAGAATATGGGGAAATTACCTCATTCTGTCATTCGTACAGCTTGTGTCTACACAAACTGCTTCAAAAGACTTATCAATTGACACAAGCGTTGCACACAGCGTCCCTAGTAACCCAACGGAGAGGCTCTGTCTGGGAGGATGGGGTCTAAGTGGAATGTTCCAGAGTATTTAAAAGCGCTTGATCTGCACCTTAGATGCAGATTGGGTGTCTTGCCAGGCAGACTGTCCTAGTCCTGGTGTTGACAGTGTTTTTGGTATTTGTGCTTTCTAGAACAGTAGTAGATTTTCTGTTCATCAGAGGGTGGTGGTACAATATAGTCTGCGGACCTGTTAATGAGCGCTTAATGAACTGGGTCTGTGATCCAAAAGTGTCATCTCATTTGTTGGGAGATATTTTGACATAGGCATGTTATCTGCTTAAGAGAAGGATTAGGCATAGGGCATGACCTAGTTTCTGGTACGCACACCACAGGCAGGGGGTACAACAAGAAGTGGCTCGCTGGCCACCTTAGTGCTCTCCCCCACCCCCCTCTCCCCCCAGGTAGCGTCTGGCAGAGGGAGAATGGAGGATGAGATGGCTTCATGATCTTCCAGCATTGCTCCTTTGCACGCCCTGCAGTGATGCCAGGAGACGGGTTATGATGTCACTCCTGCTCCGGCATCACTAAACCGCGCATGCAAACGAAGCAGAGCAAGAAGATTACTCAAACCCCACACTGGACCCCAGGGGAAGGATCCACTCCAGCTATTACAAAGGTATGGAGGCTGGGTGGACGTAAATAAAAAAATTACTTAAATGATCATTTGTGAGTGTGTGAGAGAATGTGTATCTGTCCGTCAGTAAGTGTCTTGTCTGTGTCTGTCAGTGAATGTGTGTCCTCTGTGTGTGTGTGTTAGTATTATCTGTGTGTAAATGTGTGTCAGTGTTCTCTGTGTGTAACTATTAAGTCTGTATTGTATTTTCATTTTGTGACATAATACTTCAGATTAATAGTTCATACATTTCTCATACATTATGTCATGTTTATTTTTAAAATATTCTTTACTACCTGTAATCGGGCTTGTTCTCCAATATGGGATTCACTTAAATATCCGTGTCTGTATGTTTCACTTGGAACTGAAATCAACAGAAATAACTTTCTGGAGGCAGGGGTACTTGGGTGTTTTTTAGACCAACACTGGGTTACGACACTTGCTGGTCCAATGGGTTAAGAGCAAGAGCAAACGATGAAACGTGTTTGTGGGAACACCGGATCGTCCCTGGTGGCAGATAAGAAGGGACAGGACCATGAAGTTCAACCTCCCACGCATCGGTTTCTATGGCAGGTCCAAAAGAAAGCAGAAAGAAAAGTATGAATTGATTTCCAAGTATGGAACAATGAAGGAAAAAATGTCCTTTTTGATTCCAAATTGACAGATATCTCTTTGGACTTTCCTCTTGTCTCAAATGTATCACAAAGTAGGGGGTGATACTCTGGAAAAACATGACAGAAAATCATAACCTACTGTATATTAGCTATCTGTATACACTTGTTATATGCTGAATGTCCCGGAGGAAGTTGAGTGAGACGAAACGCGTTGGATGGCTTATAGCAGGGATAGGCAACCTTCGGCAATCCAGATGTTGTGGACTACATCCCCCATAATGCTCTTACACCCATAATGCTGGTAAGGCATCATGGGAGGTGTAGTCCAAAACATCTGGAGTGCCGAAGGTTGCCTATGCCTGGCTTATAGTGATTTGTTTTTACTGAATATGCTGCTTTTTAAACTTATACGTTTAAGTGGATAAATACTTTTTGGATATTTTAAAAGCTACCGTTAGATCCATTAGATTTTTTCACTTCTCTCCATGTTCTACAATGGCCGATACTTAATGGAGTGAAATCGGACTCTTTGGATTTGACCTATTGAGGGCTTGCAACACACCTGCATTTTACTGGAGGTCTTTACAATGCGCATATTGACTGATTAAGCGAGTGGCCAGTTACGCAGTTACACACTATGATTTTTTTTTGGCATGATTTTCACCCCCTATTTTGTATAGCCTATGAATGTAACCAGGGTAACACATGGACTAGAGGGAGTTTTAAATTAAATTAGTGGGTGTCTGGGGGCTCATTTGCCTGGCCAGGAAATTAAATTGTCGCATCCAGTGATTCACTTTTTGTTATGAACTCGGCATAATTATCCCCAATTTGTTATAATCATGCAGTTTGCACAAATAGATGCCCCCCCATTGTGGCTTGATAAGGGCGAGTGACTTGATGAGTCTGATTTATGCATTGCGTGGTTTTGTAATTTCTTTTACCTTGCAGGGAATGTACTCAGACATGCCTACAATTCCAGGAAATTGGTAGTGCTCTGTGATTAAATAGATGAATATGACAGACTCATGTTCTTTAAAGATCAGCTGTAGCAAGAATTCGTTTTCTTTGATTTTTTTCTCTCTCCCTAAAGTCACTCAGCCAATCATGACGCTCACTTGACTTTCTACAATTCTGATATTCTTATCCCAAATTCAGACCCCCAAGTCAAAACATGCCTTAAAGCACCATCATTGTAACAAAAAGGACAAAGTACAGTTTGACAGTTTTACTTACCTGATCCCAGTGTTGAAATCCTTGGTGCTGGGTTGTAGCTCCATGAGGGGGGGCGCTAATGTGCAATATTTTACACTGCAGCACTAAGTGTAATAGGGACACTGTACTCAGACCACTTAAATGAGCCGAAGTGGTCTGGGTGCCTATAGTGTCCCTTTAATTACATGTTAAATCTTTTGACTTTCCAGAACAGCAGAGGGATGCTAAGACAGGTTAACTTAAAGGGACACTCCAAACACCTAAAGCACTTTAAAGGACCACTATAGGCACCCAGACCACTTCAGCTTAATGAAGTGGTCTGGGTACCAGGTCCATCTAGGATTAACCCTGCCTGCTGTAAACATAGCAGTTTCAGAGAAACTGCTATGTTTACATATGGATTAATCCAGCCTCTAGTGGCTGTCTCATTGACAGGCGCTTGATTTTCACAGTGAGAAGACGCCAGCGTCCATAGGAAAGCATTGAGAATGCTTTCCTATGGACTGGCTGAATGCGCGCGCCGCTCTTGCCGCGCATGCAGCCGATGACTACCAAAGGAGGAGGAGAGTCCTCAGCGCAGAGGGAGCCCGCCGCTGGAGAAAGGTAAGATTTTAACCCTCCCCTTCCTCCCCTTCAGCCCGGCGGGAGTGGGACCCTGAGGGTGGGGGCACCCTCAGGGCACTATAGTTTGTTTTCCTGCCACTATAGTGGTCCTTTAACTTGCTTTAGTGCTTTATGTGTGAAGTGTACACCCTCTTTTTTTATTTGACAACAAAATGCAGAATTCAACAGAAACAGAGCTAAACTGAAGAGGGCAGCAATCACCATGCCTTGCAAACACTTCTCATTGAGCTGCATTGGGCAGTCTGTGATTGGACAGTCACAGAAAGTCTGGGCGGGGTTAGAAGGGGAGGGCTTGCAAAGGCTGCAGGCAAGAGATCTGAAGCTTTTGCAAGCTTTTTTTTTTTTTTTTTTTTTTAGATATACCCGAAGGGAAAAATTACCTATAGACTGTAGTTCTAGAATGTAAACTGTAGTTCTATAGCAGTTTAGAACCTACCTTTTATCTATCCATAGCTTCACATTTGTTTTACTCTCAGATTTTCTCAAAGGAAGGGTATCCGTGCCCCATTTCATGTTTTATCTATGCTAATTCCTAATCTCTACTTGAAATGTTCTGTACTGTGAAAAAACACACTTTTCACCGCTTGCAGGTGTGAGCGTCCTTGAGAGCAGAATGTCTCTGATTAGCGTGTTTACTCTGTGGATGGCGACTTTCTGTTTTTTTTTGTTATCACTGTTTATTATGAACAATTAACTTTTTGGTTTTTTTTCATGTGCTCTTCTAATCATGGCTTTTGAAGTATCCCTAATCAGTGATAAACTGCTCTCCTGATTTAATTTCATTATATTTTATTGTTTGTCGTGTAGTTTCCAAAAAAAAAAAAAAGGGAGAAAAAATATGTTTCCATCTGCTGGGTTCCCATAATTTTTTTGCGGAGGAAACAAAAAAACATCTGGAATAGACAAGGGAGCAGAGTATCACGGTACCTTCCCACGTCTGCCTTGTCTATCAGCCTCCACGTCACTCAGCGTCCTCCACATGTTCCTGAGTCCATTTTTGTTGCAGTGTCCGTGCTTCAAAAAAACGATGCAGGACATGGCGTTTCGTCCTTATCGTGGCATGTGGTAATGAAGGAAATGCCATAAATTCCCCTACTTTTATAAAAGTTGTGTTTTGACTAGAAGGCCGGGCCTTGTGGTCTCTGTAATACCCAATAGCGCATTTTCGGTTTATTGTAAATTATTGGCATTTGACCCAGCTTTTCTTGACTATCCTGCTCTCAGTTATCCTCTGAATCGTCTCTGTCTATCAAATTTGTGTTCTTCTTCTGTCTTTGACCTCGGTTATACCCTGGCCATACCTAAGGACTAGTACACTATAGTTTGTGTTTGCAATTACCAGTGATCTCCATAAAAATGATATACGGTAATGTTCAGACAAGCGAATGCTATTGTTTCCACGAAAATAAACTGATGTAATTAGCATATTGCAATAGGGATAAATGAGAGAAAATCAGAAATAAATAATTGATGATAAATATGTACTGCAAAATTTGAAGTTAAAAATGATGAATAAAAAAAAAAAAGTCTTGAGTTCAGTAATTATTTAATCTTCTTTTTGACCTCTCTTTGATTTGTTTCCATATTTGTTTGCTTAACTTACCAACATTACTATAATTGCTAAGGGACGATTTTTAACATTAAAATGAAATATATTTATTTTTGACGTTAGTTTGACGGGTGTTCCTTGTTTAGCTTACATTACTTCAAAACCCATGCATTCTTATCTCTGTAGCTGGATCTTATTGATCTACTGAAAGATCAATAATGGTAATATCTGGTCCAGTTACAAATATTATAGACCTGTAACACGATCCACCAATCCAGTCTGGTGTCTATCGTGCTGTGTGTAGTGATGTTGAATGGGAAAACCTTCAAAAGTTTTTAAGGAGGAAGCGTCTCTAGTGGCTGGCTGTCAGACTGTCAATCACTAGAGGCATGTTTTTAGCTAAATATAAAAATTGCTGTATCTCAGAAAAGAAAAATAAAGAGTTTAAGTTTAAAGTGGTTATGTCAATATTTTGCAAAACAACTGCGGCCACACCACCATCAGCAATTGGTGGGTCCTATCGAGCTCCTGGCCCTCCCTCTGCCAGGACTGCATTGTTGCTGCCACGAGACCGCAAACTCTCCGTAGACCATGCCTTTTTCCTCGCAGCGGTCGCTAGTGATGGCTAGGCGGGAAATGAAAAATTTCAAAATGTCATTTCAAAATTTGACCGGGCCTTTTGTCAATTATTGTCAGGCATATGAAAAGTACATAAGACACAGTAGTTCCTACTTTCCACTATGTATTTTAGGAAAAATAGAAGAGACAGTAATAAAAGAAGAATGGAACGAGAGATAGGAAAAAAGACAGATGAACTGATTGAAGTAAGTATAGTAATCCATATGCGAGTGACAGAGCCGCTTTAATTATCACAACCCTGCAGGTTTAATGGGGGAATTGAAGGGAGACAGATTCTTGCAGTATAACCTCCAGCATTCCCATAATTGCTTGAATTTTATTTCTGATGTTTGAGAAATGGTCCAAACCCTGCAAATAATACAGAGGTAACGGATAATATTGACCTTTCTTACTCCTTCACATCTGTCGTGTTTGATTCCATTTAATAGGGTGATCAAGCCAAAGAATCTCATTCTATTAAACCGAAGACAAACTTCAAAGACTCTCTTATGTTAATGCAGATTTTTATTAGGTACAGACCCGGTTTAAAGTGCCTGGTGTTTTTGCTCTTGGCCATCATTAAACCGTGGACTGACTGATAAGCCCATGATACCTTGCAAGGCAGAAATTGTGTGACTGCGTTCAGTACTCGACTCTCGAACAATAGAATTGGCCTCTGTGAAGCCAACAGTGGTTAATTAGTCTAGATATTATTAAAGAGGTCAGGCTAGCTCAGTAACTCCCGTCTGCATGCGTCTAAAAAGGAAAAGGTGGAATCAGTGATGCAGACCAGTGAAAGATCGGAAGCAGCAAATATGGGCACGTGAGAATGGTATACTTTACTGTGGACTTATATGGCATTAATGGTTTAAATGCTTTATTCAGCAACAGAAATATATTTTAAATATTGGAAATCTCTGCCCTAAATGTACATACTGAATTTTCCTTCTGCCCAAACAATTGCAAGTGCAAGAGTGTATGCTTTTCAGTTAGTGTGGGTTATAGCAGGTGTGGGGAGCTGCAGTGAACGTGCTGCTCAGGTAGTGTGGGTTATAGGAGGTGTGAGGAGGTGCAGTGAGCGTGCTGCTCAGGTAGTGTGGTTTATAGGAGGTGTGAGGAGGTGCAGTAAACGTGCTGCTCAGGTATTGTGGGTTATAGGAGGTGTGGGGAGCTGCAGTGAGCGTGCTGCTCAGGTAGTGTGTGTTATAGGAGGTGTGGGGAGCTGCAGTGAGCGTGCTGCTCAGGTAGTGTGTGTTATAGGAGGTGTGGAGAGCTGCAGTGAGCGTGCTGCTCAGGTAGTGTGGGTTATAGGAGGTGTGGGGAGCTGCAGTGAGTGTGCTGCTCAGGTAGTGTGGGTTATAGGAGGTGTGGAGAGCTGCAGTGAGCGTGCTGCTCTGGTAGTGTGTGTTATAGGAGGTGTGGAGAGCTGCAGTGAGCATGCTGCTCAGGTAGTGGGGGTTTAAAAGGTGTGGGGAGTAGCAGTGAGTGTGCTGCTCAGGTAGTGTGGGTTATAGGAGGTGTGAGGAGGTGCAGTGAGCGTGCTGCTCAGGTAGTGTGGGTTATAGGAGGTGTGAGGAGGTGCAGTGAACGTGCTGCTCAGGTAGTGTGTGTTATAGGAGGTGTGGAGAGCTGCAGTGAGCGTGCTGCTCAGGTAGTGTGGGTTATAGGAGGTGTGGGGAGCTGCAGTGAGTGTGCTGCTCAGGTAGTGTGAGTTATAGGAGGAGTGAGGAGGTGCAGTGAACGTGCTGCTCAGGTAGTGTGGTTTATAGGAGGTGTGAAGAGGTGCAGTGAACGTGCTTCTCAGGTAGTGTGGGTTATAGGAGGTGTGAGGAGGTGCAGAGAACGTGCTGCTTAGGTAGTGTGTGTTATAGGAGGTGTGGAGAGCTGCAGTGAGCGTGCTGCTCAGGTAGTGTGTGGTATAGGAGGTGTGGGGAGCTGCAGTGAGTGTGCTGCTCAGGTAGTGTGTGTTATAGGAGGTGTGGGGAGCTGCATTGAGTGTGCTCCTCAGGTAGTGTGTGTTATAGGAGATGTGGGGAGCTGCAGTGAGTGTGCTGCTCAGATAGTGTGGGTTATGTAGAGTGACAACTGCTACGTGAGATTATTTGCGGTTTATGTGACTTTGGTTCTATATGCTCAGACAATGCTGTAAATATGGGTTTGTTTACAATGTTTTTACTATCATTTTAACTACTGAACTTTTCAATATCCTGACTGATTTGATTTGACAGGCCTTCCTATTTCCAGCAATTCTCAAAGAGTAGGTTTAAACACAGCACAGCAGGCTTCAAGCTCGGAGCATTTCTCCTGTTCTAAGATTTCACAGATCTGTTCCTTTTAGTTCTCTGTCCTTTTAACATTTTTCTGGTTAACACATGTGCTTTGTTGTTGCATGTTTAGACACTTGGGCAAATCCATAAATGCTATTAGTGCACCCATATGACTCGAAATTTAAAAAACTATTCTACAAAAATCATTTAGTTGAGATGCATCATGTAAAATTCAAAATCCAGTATGCGAGTGCATTTCATTAATTATACAGTCTGTCTAAGAGCAGACATAGAAGACACCCTTGACACTGTGCAGTTATATAGATGACATTTTACAGAAATAGAGTAACAACATTCGTTAGCTGTGACATCGCCGACCTTTTAAACTCTTGTTTTGACAACCATCACAACTTATCCTGGCAGCTTCATGCCGGCAGCCCGAACCATTCTGCCATTAGCAGAATCTTCATTGCATATTTTATCATCGCTTATCTGTAAATGCTTAAACGTCATCTTTCACACAGGCGTTTTCATGTTTGAGGTGTAGAACTTATTAAATGTAAATGGTAAGTTTAGAATCTGCTACATAAAAACATAAATAAAACGCAAATGAATTGATGCTCATTTCTGATTTTGTAACACCGTAATAGTATTCTGAAATACCCAATGAAAAACCCATTAACCATTACCAATCTGAATAAAGTTGTTATAGTTCCAGGAGACCCCTGACGCTGGCTTACCGGTAAGTCTTAAACTGTTAACAAGCAATTTAATTTGGTAAGGTAAGCCTGTGCCAGGGACCTCCATGGAAATTATGTTGTTATGGTGCCTGGAGTGTTAATGGTTGGATAGTTACACACTTGACTCCAACTCGCTGAATGAAATTGCCAGTTATTTTCTTTTTTAGTCTGATTAGCACCAAAAATATACCGTGTTACATCAACATCATGTCATTTTGGCGCTGTTCAAGGTTATCGCTATTATAAAGTTATTTCTGAGAGTAATTGTTAAAGGGTTTCTCCAACCTTTTTAAAAAATCTGCGAACAATGCCCTATTGGCATTATTCTTCAGGGTCCTTCCAAAAAGTAAACACGGTTTTACACTTGGACTGATATAGAATATATTTTACCCTTGTTGAATTCTTGTCTCATATGGGTTTGACAATCCCGCTAACTCCATGTCTATTTTCCTGAATGTAACTGAAAAACTAAAAATAAAAAGTGTCCCCCCCCCCAAAAAAAAGGTTTAATTACCTTTATCCAGCTGCCCTTCCTCCTCCAAATAGCAATAACTCTGGATGTGCAGAATTATACGCACTTCAAAATGCGATCATGGTGGTTAGAGTAAACCTTTAAGGTTATTGCAGCACCCTACCATGGATTGCCAAATTTTATCATTGAATATCTTGTTGTAGACTCTAACTTGCACCCCACCATGGATTGCCAAATGTTATCATTGAATATCTTGTTGTAGACTCTAACTTGCACCCCACCATGGATTGCCAAATGTTATCTTTGAATATCTGGTAAGAGACTCTAACTTGCACCCTACCATGGATTGCCAAATGTTATCATTGAATATCTGGTAAGAGACTCTAACTTGCACCCTACCATGGATTGCCAAATTTTATCATTGAAGATCTTGTTATAGACTCTAACTTGCACCCTACCATGGATTGCCAAATGTTATCATTGAAGATATTGTTATAGACTCTAACTTGCACCCTACCATGGATTGCCAAATGTTATCATTGAAGATCTTGTTGTAGACTCTAACTTGCACCCTACCATGGATTGCCAAATGTTATCATTGAAGATATTGTTATAGACTCTAACTTGCACCCTACCGTGGATTGCCAGATGTTATCATTGAATATCTTGTTGTAGACTCTAACTTGCACCCTGCCATGGATTGCCAAATGTTATCATTGAATATCTTGTTATAGACTCTAACTTGCACCCTACCATGGATTGCCAAATTTTATCACTGACATCTTGTTATACTATAAGTTTCATCATTCTCAGCCAGGTAGACCATCCTTTGTTTCCAACACCACACACACTGTGCACAACTTTTTGATCCTATTTAAGACTTAGGGCTAGAGTCGTGTTCGCCAGATGCTCTCACCCACGAGTCGATATTCAAACCTTTTCTATTGTAATATGTGTTGTAAATGTGGCATGTGCACAATAGTAAATATAACTGGAAACCCACACAGACCTTTTTGTAACGTTTGAACTCACTGGTAACTCCCCTACAGCTGTGCTACAGACGGTACTCTGTAAT
This sequence comes from Pelobates fuscus, assembly GCF_036172605.1. Classification (NCBI taxonomy): domain Eukaryota; kingdom Metazoa; phylum Chordata; class Amphibia; order Anura; family Pelobatidae; genus Pelobates; species Pelobates fuscus. Next base: position 154,224,057 of record NC_086325.1, on the reverse strand, counting down.
TGAGAAACTAATTTGCTTCCCCTGTGAAGGCAGTCAGGCTTTCATTTACTTGTGGAGGCCTCTACATTGGGAATAGATTACATGAAGTGAATAATAGTAATCTGCAATTTTTCACATTTCAACCAGATTCTAAATTTTGTTGTTTAAATTTCACTATTAAAGGGACACTACAGGCACCACGACCATTTCATATCAATGAAGGAATCTGGGTGAAGTGGCCCTGCTCCCTTAACCCTGAAATGTAAACCATTGCAGTTTTAGGGAAATGTTTATCTTGCAGTGTTAAGACTCGGGATCGACCGTTTATCGGTTTTACCGTTATTATCGGCCAATATTCGGTATTTTCAGCAATATCGGTATAGGCCAATAGAGATACCGATATTGCCGATAATACATACCAGGACCGCCAGTAGGAAAGCATTGAGTCAATTCTTTTCTATGTGGAAGGCCTAAAATGTGCAATGTGTGCTCGCCACGCAATGACATTAGGTTCCCCCCATCAGGTGCTAATGAGAAACCTGATCCAGCTCAGAGGGAAAGTGTCTAAATGGTTATTGAACCCTTTCATGGTCGAGGGGGAGCGGGGGCGGTGTGGGGGTGTTGCGGGTGCAGAGGGTTACTATAGCGTTAGGAATACAGCTTTGTATCCCTAGTACCATAGTGTTCTTTTAAGTAATACTGCCCATCTTCAAGTCCCCTTTATTTGGAAACACTGCTTATCAAACCACAGACCATGCAGGTAATGACTTTTATAAATCTTGATATTCATTGCACAGAGAAGCACTCTGTAACAATATATCAGCTGTTGACTGCTGACCAAATCAGTAAGTGATGATTCCAAACTAACTGGACTTGAAGATGGATGCCCCCACAAAGCATATTGAATCTCTGAGGTGCAGTGAAAAGGGGTATAAAAAAAAAAAGCAATGTTTTCTTTTTAAAAGTTTAAGAGTGAGGGTGCTGAATGGCATAAAAACATGGGTGCGCAGCGCGCTGTGCTAATTTATGCCTGGATGTAAAAAATATTAACGGATGACGAAATATATGTTGTCTTTGTTCATCTCTGATCAAGTGTCAGGGATGTATTAACTTAAGTTTTGATTTCCTGGGATTTGACTCAAGATCTTCACCATTTCCCAAATTATTTTTTTCGCAGCATTTTTACTGTGTATTTTGACAGCCAATGGCCGATTCAGCACAGTTCACTGCCTAGTCGTTAAAAACCCTGACTTGTTATTCCCAATGCAAATGTCGTTCCCTTGGTCAGGATACTTCTTCTGCCACTGACTGAGACAGAGGTTTGAGAAACGTGTTTTGATTCTCTGTGGCAGAGGACATCTGACGGCATATCCATGCTTTGTTTGATTGCTTGTGTATTGTGAATGTACGGCCTGTCAGTGTGTTGGCTATATATGGATGTAGCAGCCCGTGGAGAGAGATTTCTTTTTTTATGCAAGGCTGGTTCTGAGATTAGTTGACTTGCACCTGTCATACATCACATGATGTCACTTGAAAAAGCATAAAATATCATCGACACGTCATGCCAGCAAATGTGTAGATTAATACGGATTTTGTAGGTAATTTGGCTTTACTGGCATATGCTGCTATTCTGGTACCATAGAAGTAAAGATGACATCTAAGGATGCCAAAAAAAAAAAACGCTGTGTGCAAGACCTCCCAAATGATCCCCTAATGATATGCTTACAGTCTGCTATTTTTTTTTCTTTTTTAAACCGTTTTTTTATTGTGAATGCAAAACACAAGTGGCTTGTCATTCATGGTAGCAGCATTAATGAGTCAGACAGATTGTCATGACAATTTCGGAGTGCATATGAAACATTTGACATTGACACCTTTCATCCCGCTACTTTTAACATGCATTGCTAGGCGTGGTGGGATGTGGTTCATCCATCTTGCAACCTAGGGTCCTTATTTGGAATAGAAGAATTCTGCAAAAAGCAGTGTGTCTTTATGTAAGTATTTATTATTACCGTATTTTGTATATTTGATGGCAGTTTTACCGGTGCGGTGCTTATAATATATATATATATATATATTTATATATATATATATATATATATACACATACATACACATACACCTACCAGAATGTCACTTTGATTTGTGGATGTCAACAAGTCCCCTTTAATTCTTTGTCAAGCAGATAATATGCGTCTATTTTTCCTATCACAGTATCAAGCATTTGCCATTAAAGGAACCCCCTGAAACAGTGTTTTATGTTTGTCATGTTTGAAATAAAGCGTAACATACAGTATTTACTTCAAACACTGGAAACAGTGCATGAAATAAGGGAATTATTCAATTTATTGGTGCATTGCTCGACTGATGATTCAGAGAAAAATAGGTTTGGCGTCTTGGAGATAAGGCTCTTTTTACCCTCTTTTGAAGCAAAATATCAGAGTTCCAAATTGTTTAATTTTTTTTACATTCGAACCTATAATGGCAACAACAAAGATGTGATACACTGAACCTCCATAAAGGCTATTATGTGACGTCTGTTAATACAAGACATTGAGTGGCTCATGTTGGGTGATAGAAAATTGCACCCTAAAGAGGCAGTAGTGTAGTGTAATAAGGCAGAATTATTATTTTATTTGTATTTTTTTTTTAGTTCTTTGGTGGGGGTGGGGATGAATAACTGAAATCACAAAATGTTTTAAGTCCCATTTATTTTCTTTTTTGTAAAATATTTTTTTCTAAAACTCAGCCTGTCCTCTCTTGTTCATTTCCCTCCTCTTCCTACACAATAACCCCCTTGCTGGTTCCTCCTCCTTCCTGGTTGGCTTCTTCGTTAGGACATTAGAGTCAGAATGGTGTGACATCTTTCACGTCATCCCTATATTCCTCAAGCAAATGGTAAAACGCTCTTGCTAGAGAATTGCTGTGATGGGGTGCAGGAGAACTGCCTGTTTTTCCCTCTGTAACTATATTTCATAGAGGTAAGGGGATGATTCTGAAAATGTATGTATATATACATACATACATACATACATACATACATACATACATACATACATACCACATAAGTTGTGGTTGGGAAAAAGTGTGGATGAAAACCCCTTCCACCTGCAATAAGTGGATAGTAAATGCAATGTTAAACACAAATACACACACCAGACAAGCCATAAGACTTGCTTTTACCACAGAAATCTCACTTTAACAGCTCACTCACTACTGCAAGGGATTCTGGGTAGGCATATGCAAATGCACTCAACAAAGAACCACATTTATGCCTGTTGTAATTTCAACTCATCAGCACGAGATAGGTTACTGGCTTGCTATGGAAGCTTGGCGTTACTTAAGTACATACCAAATAAGTTGTGGTGGGGAAAAAGTGTGGATGAAAACCCCTTCCACCTGAAATAAGTGGATAGTTAATGCAATATAATTTCCAAACACGCAAATATTTAATATCAAAGGAAAAATATTTTTTTGGTGGCCGGGTTTAGTGTATTAGACAGCGAGACAGATACAGAATAATTAAATAGCAAACCTAGGTTAAAGAAGTACAGAGTAACAACAGGATGAGAGAACAAGCCCTGGTCAGAACATCATCAAGATACAAGACAAATCGCAATCTTGATAAACCAATAACACACAGGAACACACTCTTAGGTTAGTTAAGACTATGACCATGCAATAAGCTCTGCAAGGATCGAGTTTAAAAAGGCCAAGGTCTAACATCATGACTATGGCGCCAAAACATCATAGGACAGCAACGCCAGAATAAGTCGGTGCTTCTGTAATTTTTGCTATAAATACAGTTAATGTTATAGCGTTCCACGTCACTCTTGACGCCAATGCAACTCACAGCGTCAATATGGAGATATGAGTTCAATGATAAACATCTCCTGTCAATCGCAATGCCTTGAGGGTGCAATGCGTCGTTAGGAAGCCCTGCGTCAAAATTGACTCAGGAGTGGCTGTCCAGTATCGTTAAGCTTGGCAGAACAAAGTTATCTTGAGGTGGGCAGCCTGACAATATGTTAGTCTAAATACCATAGCAACTTTGGTAAATGAATGGCATCCCTTTGGCTGAAGGCAGTCTCGCTACTCTGGATAACGCGGGAAATAGGAACATGAAGTCCCTGCAGACTTAAGCTCATTAAATTCCAAAATGAAGCAGGTTCTTCCATTAAGGAAACATAAAATGCCATGTGTTTCCATTAGGAGTTTATAGAACTAACGTATACATAAATGGGAGAAAATGTCATACCGCATATACTGTACTTACAAAAATTGGAGCGTTGATTGTATATTAAAGCAGGTAAGTTAATTTGCTGTAAGCTTCAATAATGCATTGCTCATCCAGGTGAATGGAATGTCCTTTTCACTTATCTATTTCTTTAATTCGCCCTGACTTATACCAAGAATGTTTCCGTCTGTCCCTCGTTATCTGTCAGTTGTCTGCTTTTCCTCCCCCAGGTGGATTCCATAATAAACTCTTTGGATACATTGGAAATAGTTTCCGTTGTGCTGTTGCCAAGCCAGCTTGCTGACACCATATTGTCTGTAGTAATCTTGGCTCTGCGTCCTACTGAAACGTCTCCTGCCCGATACATACTCCGAGAAGGAGAAGAAAGTGATTTATTTTACATGAGCTGAAAAAAAAACTCCGTTCCCAAGAACCTGCTTAGGTTCTTAATTTACCAAATCTGTATAAAGTGTCTGCGTTTTTGGGTGAGATTTTTAATATGTTCATATCATTAAAGGGACACTTTAGTCACTCAGACCATTTCAGCTCATTGAAGCGGTCTGGGTGCTGTGTCCCTTTTGCACCTAGTGCTGCAATGTAAAACATTACAATTCCAGAGAACTGCAATGTTTACAATGCAGCTCTAAGTCTGCCCTCAGTGGCTGTCTACTGCCGAGTGTAAAACTCGGGGCTATGAAATTCTGTGATTTTTATAATTTTGTCAGATTTTACCTAGGTAAGATCCTGGAACAATCAAACATGTCAGCTAAAAACTGGCAGAAACACTCACTGACAAACAAACACACCCTTACTGAAACAAACATACACACACACACACTCACACAAAATCACTAGATTATAAACACTTTTTTTTTATAAATTGAACAAGTTTCTACCAGTGGCCAGCCTTCTCTCTTTCCAACACTTGGCCGCTGGGATATGACGTCATCTATTCCAGCAGCCCTTAACACAATGTGAGCTGATTGGCCGCGAGCCACTGCCGCTCCTCGCAGCTCACATCCCCTCTGAGGCTTTAACTTTAATGAATTACTGAGCCGGCGCATCTGGAGGGGTAAGAGAGAGTGGTTTTATGTGCTCCCGCCGGTCACACGGACATCAATGTGCCTCTCGGCCGGTGTTCCATTAAGATGGTAGCACTGGCCCTTTGTCTGACATCCCCGTCCCCCTCCCTCCCTCTCGCTACCTGAAGTATGCCGCCGCCGCTGCCGTGAGAGAGCAAGATAGTCTCCCTCCTTCAGTTCGTGCTTTCTGAGAGCTGCACTGTCAGAAAGCACGAACGTGAGCATGCCCCCGGATCGGCTAGGCGGCCGCCCGGCCCAGCGGCAGCACGATGATGCGGCCATCCCCCCTCACACCCGTGTATAGGTCGAGCCTGCAATATACCATTAAGTTTGCAGGTAAAATTTCTCTACTTATACACGAGAATATACGGTATTTAATGATAATAATAGTGACCCGGACAGTTGCATAGTGTTGATTTATAAATGGGTAATCATCAGAAAATACTACTCTTCTTTATAAATTTTTGCTTTCTATTGTATTCCGATATATAAATTGGCCATATTTGTTTACAAGACGTAGAACTTGGAAAAGTGATCTAACTTTACTAAAGATTGGTAATATCTGGGCATAGGATTTTGCTTCTGTGGCGAGTCTGTTATTGATTTGAGATATTTTCGATTAGCAATGATTTTTATCTGTTTGTCCTTCACACCACTTGTATGTTACCATGTCTACATATACATTATTTTTTACATACCTTTTAGTGATTGGGGTGCCCAGTGGTAGTGAACAAAGCAACTTTAGCATAATGAAGCAGTTTTGGTGTATAGATCAAGCCTATCAAGTTTTACTGCTCAATTCACTGCCATTTAGGAGTTAAATCACTTTGTTTCTGTTTATGCAGCCCTAGTCACACCTCCCCTGACTGTGACTGACACAGCCTGCATGAAAACAAAATGACACAAATGAAAAAATGTAATCTCCTGCTCTGTAATTGACATTTAATCACACACAGTAGGCTCCTGCAAGGTCTAGCAAGCTATTAATAGAGCAGGATATCAGAAATTCTATATTAAACATAATTTGCAATTAAGGAAGTGTAATCACTAGATGACTCTTTACAGGAAGTGTTTAGCAAGGCTGTGCAAGTAGGGTTGCCACCTTTCTTGATAACAGCCATACTAATTAGCATAATTAATTATGCATTTGTGACATCACAATATGTAAATTACATGGAGTGATATTACAGAAAATCGTCAAAAAACTCCTTACAATTTGATTCTGCTGTAACAGTGATTGCTCCCACTGTCTCTACTGCGCCCAAAGGTAATACGTACATACACCTCAGGGAGGGAGAGTTGGTAGGTACCTCGAAGTAATAAAACAGAAAAAAACAATAATAGTGCAGTACAGTATTAAAGTGCAAAATTTGTGCTGGATAACTGTAGGAAAACCACTCACATAGAGTAGAGCTATATAAGAGCTCTGCTTTGTTCAGTGTGGAAAGTATAATCCCCGTCTAAGGATACAGGATGGTAGGGGTGGTATTGGTCCTCCAGATGCAAATGTAAATAAAAGAGAGAAGTGTCAGTGACACTTTTGATAAAGCCTCTGGAGAGGCGAAATGCGTTAAGTGGGACATTCTTTTTTTATGGACATTTGTACCTATATTGTTATATGTTAAATTTATACAATAAATAGTCTATTTTATTCAACTTAGCCATATATCCTTTATTATTTTAACCTACATTTTATGTCCTGTTGACTACCTGGTGCCACCATATCCTTAGGTGGGGATAGCACCACCCATGCTGTGAATACTAGAGCAGGTCTTGCTCTACAAATTGTAAGTACAATGCTTTGTTCTATTATTCTGGTTTATAGTACTTACTACACTATCAGAGTGCTTCTCTCTTTTATTTACATTTGCATCTGGAGGACCAATACCACCCTACCATCCTGTATCCTTAGACGGGGATTATACCGTCCACGCTGAACAAAGCAGAGCTCTTATATAGCTCTACTCTATGTGAGTGGTTTTCCCACAGTTATCCAGCACAAATTTGCACTTTAATATACTGTATTGCACTATTATTGTTTTTTTCTGTTTTATTACTTCGAGGTACCTACCAACTCTCCCTCCCTGAGGTGTATGTACGTATTACCTTTGGGCGCAGTATACGCCATATTTTTTTCTAAATTTAAATGAACACTATAGTGTTCCCCCTTTCCACCCTTTAATTAAAACACTCACCTTATTGCCTCATGCGCGTTGGGCCTTCCCTAAAGCATTAAAGGACCACTATAGTCACCCAGACCACTTCAGCTCAATGAAGTGGTCTGGGTGCCAGGTCTCCCAGGTTTTAACCCTGCAGCTGTAAACATAGCAGTTTCAGAGAAACTGCTATATTTACATTGCAGCAGGGGTCAAGTCCTGGGGAATAAAGTGTGGGAACTCACTCGAGTTCCACCCTCACCCCACCACCAGAAAAAAACAAAACTTGCATGCATATATAAACACGTACACATGCACACACACACACTCACAGACACACACACAGACTCACAGACACACACACACACAGAGACTCTCAGACACACAGGTACACACACACACATACATACATACACTCAGACACACACACACACACACACACACTCTCACACACACACACATGCATTCACAGACACACGCACTCACAGACACATACACACACACTCACAGACACATACACACACACTCACAGACACATACACACACACTCCCAGACACACACACTTACAGACACATACACACACCCACAGACACACACACACACACACACACACACTCCCAGACACATACACACACACACTCCCAGACAAACACACACACACACACACATACACACTCCCAGACACATACACACACTCTCACAGACACACACACACTCCCAGACACACACACACATACACACTCCCAGACACATACACAGACACACACACACATACACTCACAGACACATACACACTCCCAGACACACACACACATACACTCACAGACACACACACACACATACACACTCCCAAACACATACACAGACACACACACATACACTCACAGACACATACATACACTCACAGACACACACACTTACATACACAAAAATTATTTGTATTTTTTTTTTTAAATTTAAAAATGTCCACCCAGCCTCCCTACCTGGAGAGCTGGCGTGGACCTGTCCCTGGGGTTCAGTGCGGCTGGCTCTTGTCTCTCTGTCAGACACGGCGAGGGAGCTGTGTCCTCTCTGCTCCCTCTCGCCGCGCGGGCTGTCTGCTGATGCCGGGAGCCGGAAATGACGTCATATTCCGGCTCCCAGCATCAGCAAACGGCGCGGCGAGAGGGAGCAGAGAGGACACAGCTCCCTTGCCGCGTCTGACAGCGAGACAAGAGCCGGCCGGGGGGATCACCTCTTGGGCCCCCCATGACAGGGGGAACACGGGGACATTTGGGGGCGGCATTTTTTGCCGCCCCCTGAGTGCCTGCAGGACCATAAACGGGAACGGCGTTCCTGCACTAAAAAAAGTGCAGGAACGTCGTTCCCACTCGTTCCCGCAGGACTCGAGCCCTGCATTGCAGGGTTAATCCAGCCTCTAGTGGATGCCTTCCTGACAGCCGCTAGAGGCGCTTCTGCGATGCTCAATGCGAAAATCACATTAATCGCGCAGAACGTCCATAGGAAGGCATTGAGTAATGCTTTCCTATGAACGGTTTGAATGCACGCGCGGCTCTGGCCGCGCATGCGCATTCAGCTCCACTCGGGAGCTGACGTCGGAGGAGGAGGAGAGTTCCCTCGGCGCTGGATTACGTTAAGGGTTTTAACCACTTCAGCCCAGCGAGAAGGGGGCGCTGATGGTGGGGGGACCTGAAGACTATATAGTGTCTGGAAACCAATGTGTTTTCCTGGCACTATAGTGGTCCTTTAAATAAATGCTTTCCAATGGGGTTTTTGAAGAGGCTGGACATCCTCATGCCCAGTGAGGACGTCCAGCATCGTTTAACTGAGTTTAACTCTGTGAAACAACAGGAAGCGCCTCTAGTGGCTGTCTTGTAGACAACCACTAAAAGGCAGTCTTAACCCTGCAATATGAACAATGTCGTTTTTTTTTTTTAAATGTTTTAGAATGCAGGAGTAAAGGGACAGGGACAGTGCACCCAGAGCACTTTGATGAGATGAAGTGGCCAGGTTACCTATAGTATCCCCTTAATCTCCTGCCCCAACCCACATTATTATTTTTAGTTTTTAAATTACATTACTTCCAGTTACTGTTTAGTGAATAAACCCCAATCTACCAAGGTAACCCCTAAATAAGTTAAACTAGCAGATTGCGATGAGATCAGTTTATATTACACATCAAATGAAACAGACATAAAGCAGTAACAAAATAGACATTGCTGTGGAAACGGCCACTGTTTTGAAACCATAAACTGTACAAAAATATTAAAGGATGATAATAAAGCAATAAAATTAAAAGAACAAAAGAGGATGCATTAAAACCCCAGCACCCAAGTCATTTTCCAAATTCCAAAAATAACACCATTGAATACTGAATGATGAATTTAGATGTTGTTTCATTAAATGTTCTGTTTAAAATTACAAAAGCCTTGTAGACAATCTGAAAGTAATTTGTTCCTCCCCTCCCCCCGCTTTTAGGATAAAACTATGGGGTTTATGAAAGGAAGGCATTCATTTAATAATTTTGGATAATATTTTCAGATGACCACAATCTCGAAGAAAAACTTGATGATTTATATTTCTCTACAAAGTCACTGTTAAAGTCTACGGGAATTTTTGTAATTAACCCCTTAAGGACTGGACTTTTTTTGCGATGTTGTACATTTGCGACCAGGCATCTTTTTGACACTTTTGTGGTGTTTGTGTTTAGCTGTAATTTTCCGCTCTCTCATTTACTGTTCATATACAAATTATATATTGTTTTTTTCAGGACAAAAGGGGCTTTCTTTACATACCATTATTTATATAATCTCATGTAATTTAATTTTTAAAAAATGAAAAAATATGATGAAAAATTGAAAAAAAATACATGTTTTTTGACTTTTATGTGAAAAATCTTTTATTCATCTACAAAAGCGAATGAAAAAAACTGCTAAATAGATTCAAAATTTTGTCCTGAGTTTAAAAATACCCAGTGTTTACATGCTTTTTGCTATTTTTTTGCATGTTATAGGGCTATAAGTACAAGTAGGATATTGCGGTTTCAAAACATATATTTTTAAAATTTATCAATAGTGACATTGTAACACTATTATCTGTCATAAATCGCTGAATAACACCCCACATGTACATATTTTTTTTAAAGTAGACAACCCAGGGTATTCAATATGGGGTATGTCCAGACTTTTTTAGTAGCCACTTAGTCGCAAACACTGGCCAAAGTTAGCGTTCATATTTGTTTGTGTGTGAAAAAAGTAAAAAACTAAATTGAACGCTAATTTTGGCCAGTGTTTGTGACCAAGTGGTTACTAAAAAAGACTGGTCATACCCCATTTGCAATACCTTGGGTTGTCTTCTTTCGCAAATGGTATGCCATCATGGGGGTAATTCTCATTCCTGGGCTACCATACGCTCTCAAAGGCAACGTAACCAACCTGGTCATTTTCAATGTAAAAATATTTGACCCATATATTTGACCCTGTAACTTTCAAAAACGCTATAAAACCTGTACATGGGGGGTACTGTTATACTCGGGAGACTTTGCTGAACACAAATATTAGTGTTTCAAAACTGGAAAATGTATCACAACAATTATATCATCAGTAAACGTGCTGTTTATGTGTGAAAAATGCAAAAAAAGTCACTTTCACTGACAATATCATCGCTGTGATACGTTTTACTGTTTTGAATCACTAATATTTGTGTTCAGCAAAGTCTCCCGAGTAAAACAGTACCCCCCATGTACAGGTTTTAGGGTGTCGTAGAACGTTACAGGGTAAAATACAGTGCTAGCAAATTAAATTCTCTAGACTTTTGGCCTGGGTTGGCAGGCAGGTCCCTTAAATTGCAATCAATAAAATAACTTAATTATGTAAAAATATTACATAAATATGCACGTAGAATTTAAATATATATGCATATTTATATATTTGAAGTCTACGTGTATATTTATATAATTATTTATGTCATTTTGTATATGGACATATGAATAGTTTGTATTCTTTTTATTTATTTATATATACATAGATATATATACAATTTCATTCTAAGTGTATTTTGATATAAATATATATATATTAATATCAAAATACAGTTAGAATAACATTTCGTATAGATATATATATTTTTTTTTAATTTTTATTATTATTTTTAATTTTTTAAATTTAATTTAAATTATTTATTATTCGTATTTTATAATAATATATATATACAATATATATATAGTTATTATATATATTATATATATACGTGTGTAAATTAATTATAAGTGTATTTTTATATTAATATATGTACATATTAATATAAAAATACACTTAGCATGACATTATATATATGATATATAGACATATATTATATAGGTATAATATATGTCTATATATCATATATATACACATATATAATAATATTTTTTTTTTATTCACTATAACTTTAATTTTTTTTTGATTTTACACTGGCAGGGAGACTGCCTGTCAGCACAGACAGTCCCCCTGCAGGCAGAGTCTAGGACACCTATTGTGACCATGTGGTCGCCCTGTTGGGCGATCACATGGCCACAGGGGTCCTAATCCGCCATGGGGAGACTGTCTGGGCTGCAGGCAGTCTCCCCACAACGGGAGCAACGCCGATCGCCGCCGGGGGAACGACGGCGATCGGGTAAGTACCTCTTAAATTTAGGACGGTTCAGGACCGTCGTCGGTCGGCAACGCAAAAATGCCGATGACGGTCCTGAACCGTCCCGCGTCCTTAAGGGGTTAATACCAATTTTAAAAAGGTTTTCCATCGGGTTATGATAATGTGAAAAGCATATTACTCGGCTGTTATTATTATTATTATTATTGCCATTTATATAGCGCCAACAGATTCCGTAGCGCTTTACAATATTATGAGAGGGTGGATTTAACTATAAATAGGACAATTACAAGACAATTTACAGGAATGATAGGTTGAAGAGGGCCCTGCTCAAACGAGCTTACAGTCTATAGGATGTTCTAATGGCTGCCCATACATAGAACACTACTGTAAAGCTTAGATATGAGGTAAAATACCCTGTAATTTTTGCAGAGAGCAGCACTAGTAAGTTTAATTTTGAAGCAGGAAAACATCAGATGATATAGGGGTAGGATAGGGTTAGGACACCTTAAGTATGGGCTATCATACCTCAAACATTGTCTTCTCAAAAAACGAAAAGCCGTGGGTGGGATAATAGATGGTGGGTCAGTGATGTTAAATGTGTCATTAGTGCTGCCCAGAGAGGGAGGGCCACTTGGGAATAGGGTAGGTCTGTCCAAGGTATTGGCAGGGTATCCTGACATGAATGTGTAGGTGCTTTGTGTAGGATCTTAGTGATCTAAGTATGTGCTCGTGTTACACTTTTTGGGGACATTTTCCTGGTGTCCCCAAAAGCACAACACCAGGAAACAAAGTTGTAACGGCGTGACAGGACACTAAACTTGGGACAGTCCTGATGAAATTGGGATGGTTAGGAGTCGTAGGCCACCATCTCAGTTTTGTCATTTCTTCTATTTGCAAGGGCTACATTTACACCCTGCCTGTCAGGGTATGGTTGGGAAGGGGTGCTGGTAAGAGCAGGAACAACCATAAGTAGGAACCCAATATGCAAATAAACCACAATATTCCACAATAACAAAGGGAATTCAGTAGATTAGATACTTGAAAACCAATGAATAACACAAATGCAAATAAGAAGAACAGGAGAACTCAATTCAAGGAAACAGGCAGGTCTTTGGGACACGGGCCTTTTAGTTAAGGCCACCAGGAAACCTGAAACAAATTCAATAAAATGGAAACCAAAAAAGGAGTAAGAATGGAATGGAAGAATGGACTAAATAGGGAGAACATGATTACAAGGCATGGCCGGCTGGGACAGTCAGAGCTCTTCAGTCTAGGTCAGGGATAGGCAACCTTCGGCTCTCCAGATGTTTTGGACTACACCTCCCATGATGCTTTGCCAGCATTATGTGTGTAAGAGCATTATGGGGGATGTAGTCCACAACATCTGGAGAGCCGAAGGTTGCCTACCCCTGGTCTAGGTGCATCAGCCTACAACAGCACCACAGCAAGGTAATGGCACTGTGAGGTACTGCACCAGACTAAAGCGATCAGAACTTGTCCATCATGCAGGGGGTGCACCAGCCAGAAAATAATCCAAAAGATAACAGATCTAGGCACAATCCTCACAGTGATTATTGTGGTTTAATTGCATATTGGGTTCCTACTTATGGTTGTTGCTGCTCTTGCAGCGTAAGGTGAGAGCAAAAGTGGCACATATGAATTGGATCACAGCTGACCTCATTCAAATGTACCAGTTTCGGGATTCTTTGTGGTTAAAGTTCAAGGGTACTGGCTCTATGAACGATCACTGTGCATATAAACAATGGTGAAATGTATGCACTAAACAAACAAAATTGGCCAAGGCCCAATATTTCAACATATCAAACCCTAGAAACTTTTGGAAAATCATAAATAAATTACAAACTCCCCCAATCCACTCCCAACCCTCCACTGTCAAAGTGGACAACCAAACCCTTTCCTTGATTTTGCAAAGGCCACGACATTCTACTGCACAAACTAACAAACTCAGGTATTGGTGATCGACCGCTAACCAGGTTTCGATTATATGTATCAGATCGCTCGCAATATGTGTCCATTTCTGATAGCGACTCCCTCCCTCTCCCAGTCACATGTGGTGTTCCCCAAGGTTCCATTCTCGGCCCCCTACTAGTTACATTATTTATAAATGATCTGCCTAATGTCTGCAAATCTTCAAATGTACACATGTACGCAGACGACACAGTAATCTATGCACGCAAATCCGATCTACCGCAACTTGAGGCTGTGCTCCAAGACCAGTTTACAGAGGTAGAAAAGTGGATCACAAAAAAACAAACTTTTCCTAAACACTGTCAGAATGTCAGAAACTGTCAGAATGATCCTTGGGTATGTTGTTGGAACCCAATCTATCTTTCGGCCTCCACATAGAAAAACTTGCATCTAATCTTTATCCAAAAATAGGTGCCCTGTACAGAAACAAATCCTGTCTAAGCCCTACAGTAAAGGAAAAGATTGTACAGCAAATGCTAACGCCAATCATTGGTTATGGAGATGTAGCATATGCATCTGCACCGCAATCCCACATTAATAAACTCAATACATTGTATAACTCGTTCTGCCGATTTGTGCTACAATGCAGAGGCATAGCGTGGAGGGTGCAGGGGGGGCCGGCCGCACCGGGCGCAACATCTGGGGGGGGCGCCAGGGGCGTATTAGCCGCGAGGCAAACAAGGCATTTGCCTTGGGCGGCATTTTCCAGGGGGCGTCAAAAAAAGCCGCCCCCAAATGCCCAAGGCAAATGTCTTGTTAGCCTTGTGGCTAACAGACATGCCGGCGGGCTGCTAGGCTGGGCGGGCGGCATTGGTGGGCGGCCTGCGAGGGAGCACTTCCTCTGAGCTGTCTGCTCAGCTCCCTCGCGCGCCGCAGAGTGAGGCTGGGAGCCGGAATATGACGTCATATTCCGGCTCCCAGCCTCACTCTGCGACGCGCGAGGGAGCTGAGCAGACAGCTCAGGGGAAGTGCTCCCTCGCCAGCCTGCCGCCCGCCAATACCACCCGCCCAGCAGCCACTGGACCACCAGGGAGGAAGAGAACCCCCCCCCCAGCATTTCCAAAGGTAAGGATGCTGGGGGGGTTACATTTAAAAAAAAATATGTGTTAAAAATGTGAGTGTGTGTGTATGTCTGTTAGTGTGTGTGTGTATGTATGTATGTATGTTAGTGTGTGTGTGTGTGTGTATGTCTGTTAGTGTGTGTGTATCTGTTAGTGTGTGTATGTGTCTGTTAGTGTGTGTGTATGTATGTCTGTTAGTGTGTGTGTATGTCTGTTAGTGTGTGTGTATCTGTTAGTGTGTGTGTGTCTGTTAGAGTGTGTGTGTCTGCTAGTGTGTATGTGTCTGCTAGTGTGTATGTGTCTGTTAGTGTGTCTGTTAGTGTGTGTGTGTGTGTCTGTTAGTGTGTGTGTGTCTGTTAGTGTGTGTGTGTCTGTTAGTGTGTGTGTGTATGCATGTTAGTGTGTGTATGTATGTCTGTTAGTGTGTGTGTCTGTTAGTGTGTGTATGGATGTCTGTTAGTGTGTGTGTATCTGTTAGTGTGTGTGTATCTGTTAGTGTGTGTATGTGTCTGTTAGTGTGTGTGTGTGTGTGTCTGCTAGTGTGTATGTATGTCTGTTAGTGTGTGTGTGTGTCTGCTAGTGTGTATGTATGTCTGTTAGTGTGTGTGTGTCTGCTAGTGTGTATGTATGTCTGTTAGTGTGTGTGTGTGTGTATGTATGTCTGTTAGTGTGTGTGTCTGTTAGTATGCGTGTCTGTTAGTGTGTGTATGTATGTCTGTTAGTGTGTGTGTGTCTGTTAGTGTGTGCATGTGTATGTATGTGTGCGTGTGTATTATGTGTGTGTGTCTGTTAGTGTGTGTATGTATGTCTGTTAGTGTGTGTATGTATGTCTGTTAGTGTGTGTATGTATGTCTGTTAGTGCGTGTATGTATGTCTGTTAGTGCGTGTATGTATGTATGTTAGTGCGTGTATGTATGTCTGTTAGTGCATGTATGTATGTCTGTTAGTGCGTGTATGTATGTCTGTTAGTGCGTGTATGTATGTCTGTTAGTGTGTGTATGTATGTATGTCTGTTAGTGTGTGTGTATCTGTTAGTGTGTGTGTATCTGTTAGTGTGTGTGTGTGTCTGTTAGTGTGTGTATGTATGTCTGTTAGTGTGTATCTGTCAGTGTGTGTATGTGTCTGTTAGTGTGTGTGTGTGTCTGCTAGTGTGTATGTATGTCTGCTAGTGTGTGTGTGTATGTATGTCTGTTAGTGCGCGTGTCTGTTAGTGTGTGTGTGTGTGTGTTAGTGTGTGTGTGTGTCTGTTAGTGTGTGTGTGTGTCTGTTAGTGTGTTACTACATTTGTATATTTGTATTCATAGACCTGCTGAAAATGTGGAGAATGTGTAATGCATGTTCGCACTCAATAAAGTGTTGGAAAATAAACTTGTATTTAGATGCATTTTACTTTAATTAGTATTTTCATAACAAACAATACATGTGCTTGGGGGGTAAGGGTTTCTTTAACTAATCTAGTGGAAGAGACTTGAGTGCTAAAATCCACGGGTTAGGGGGCGCAAATTACTTGCCTTGCCCCGGGTGCTGACAACCCACGCTACGCCACTGCTACAATGTAATTACAGGACCCACCATTGTGATATGCTAAAATAACTAAACTGGCTGTCGCTGGAATCTAGACGCACCCTTTATCTTTCCAGCCTTTAAAAGCTCCCACCCTACCTGAGCAGAAGGCTCTCCCCGGCTGTTCCCACCTCCTATAACCTCCGATCCAGTCCCAGCACTTTATTTAGTCTACCTCAACACAAAAAGAAAGTGTCTTGATCCTCCTTTTCCTGCAGAGCACCGCAATTATGGAACGACCTCCTGCACGCTTTAAAAATATTCCCCAAACTACACGGAACTCTACGACCATAGAACACATCCTAAACACAATCAATCCCACCCGACAGACCCCCAAGACATAGACTCTTATCTCCGAGACATCCCCCTCCCTGCACTGTCCGAAGAAACTAAACAGCGCCTCACCTCACCTATCACAACGGAAGAAATTGCCCTCATAGTTAAATCACTCAAGCCTCATAAATGCCCGGGCCCGGATGGTTTTACGGGCCAATACTACAAATCATTCTCGGCTGCCCTACTTCCACACCTTGCCTCACTCTACAACTCGCTACTCCAGGGAGAGACTCTACCCTCAGATATGCTTAGATCAAACATTAGCCTGATTCCAAAACCAAACAAAACACTCACCGACCCAGGCCACTACAGGCCGATCTCCCTCCTCAATGTGGACTTTAAAATCTTCACGAAACTCCTGGCGAACCGCATCCAACACTCCCTACCCAAATTAATCCACCCCGATCAAGTGGGATTTATCCCATCAAGACAGGCCAATGATAACACCAGACGCACTCTAGATCTCATATGGGTAGCAACACACCGGAAGATCCCGACCCTCCTCCTGTCCATGGACGCCGAGAAGGCATTTGACCGCCTCCTCTGGCCTTTCCTTTTCGCCACCCTCAAAAAATTTGGCTTCCCCGATCCCCTGATTGAGGCCCTGTCCTCCCTCTATAATAACCCATTGGCCACCCTCCTCATACCCAACTCTAGCCCAACATCGATTACGATTAAAAATGGAACCAGACAGGGATGCCCCCTCTCCCCGCTTCTCTTCGCCCTCTCCCTGGAACCCTTCCTACAAAAAATACGCGACCCCATTAATCACCGGCATCACGGTGCGACAAAACGAATACAAAATATCAGCCTATGCTGATGATATCCTCCTCACACTTACAAACCCACTCCAATCCATACCCCCCCTACTGGCACTACTGGACGAGTACGCAGCAGTCTCGGGGTACAAATTAAACCTAGACAAAACCGAATCACTCCCAATCGGGATCCCAGAGAATGACCTGAAAGACCTACGACGCTCACACCCCTTTAAGTACAACGACATCAGCATCCCGTACCTCGGCATACTCCTACCGGCTAACCCCGACTCCACATATGAATTAAACTACCCCCCCTTAATCCGCAAAGCCTACACAGACCTCCAGACCTGGAACACCATGCCTATCTCATGGATGGGGAGGATAGCCTCCATTAAAATGAACTTACTCCCCAGATTCCTGTACCTATTTCAAACCCTACCCATCCCTATCTCCCGAAAGGACTTCAAAGCACTCCAGACAAAAATCGACAACTTCATTTGGTCTAACAAAAAACCCAGAATACGGAGATCCACAATGTACAAAACCACGAAAACAGGGGGGCTGGGACTCCCCAACTTCCTACACTACTTTCAAGCAGCCCAACTGACACAAATACAACACCTACATGCCCCCCCAGGTCTAAAATTATGGGTAGACCTCGAACACGACCTGATGGGTAGTGACCACCCCTCACTGCTCCTCTGGGTCCCCAAACAGTCCAGACCCACCACTCCACAAACGTCCCCAGCCCTCAACACCTCTTTTCAGGTATGGGATAAGACCACACCGAAAACCCGACTTATCAACTCCCCCTCACCCCTAACCCCAATCCTACGAAACAAACAATTTCCCCCCGGGATGAATCCCCGAGACTTCGCACATTTCGAGGACAACGGTCTCCTCCGTTTCTACCACTTCTTTCAATCCAACCAGCTGCTCCAATTCCCAGATCTGCCCCGGCACACGCCGCTCACTACTTTTGACTACTTCCGGTACCTCCAGATCCGCAGTTTCCTACAACACCCCCTCCACTCCTCCACGGCCACCGCTACCCTGACCCAATTCGAACGAGACTGCTTACATTCTCCGATACGCAGAGGCCAAATCTCCTTCATTTACCTACAACTAAACTCTTCCTCCCCGACAGAAGCACTCGCATACACCAAGGCGTGGGAAAGGGATATTGGCCCCCCCACTGACCCGTCAGACTGGTCGGCAATATGGGAGGCAACTGCTTCCCTTACTATATGTGTAAACCATAGGGAACAGGCCTATAAAACGCTCCTCAGATGGTACCTGACGCCCCTAAGGTTGAAACAGATGAAATGCTCGACCACTGACGAATGCTGGAAGGGCTGCGGGTCTCAGGGTACCTATATTCACGCCTGGTGGCATTGCCCCCACATAACACAACTCTGGACAAAAGTGGCAGACCTTACATCAGCTCTCCTACACACTGAGATTCCACTAGACCCATGGATCTGGCTACTATCCAAACCCCACACCCCCCTATTCAGGGCACAAAACAAACTACTCGCCAAGATCGCCTTAGCCACGCGTCGCACAATCGCCGAACAATGGGGCAACAAACACATTCCCACCCTGGACACAACCATCAGGAAAATAGAGGAAGCCAGGGAGATGGACAATCTATCGGCCCTACTCCACGACACAACCCACCACCACAATAAAATATGGGACCCCTGGGTCATTTATAGACTGACCCACCCTTAAAAATTCTCCCAACTCTGGAAGACAATCGCCCCGACCCCCTCCCCCACAAACCCTCCAAGATATCACTGCCCAGACCTTCCCTAACCCCCACACGCCTTCACCAGACCACTGGTAAACGTACCATCAATAGTAGCCCCACTCCATACTAACACCTCAACCCCCCCCCCTCACAAAGCTACCGACTCTCAATCGGAATCAACGGCAACACGTCCCCCCCACAACACCGACCCCTCACCACCCGAAACCCACAAAGGGCGAACACCCCCACCCCCCTCCCTCCCTAACTCTCACCACGAAACCCTCACCCCCCCAACCAGGCTCCTGACCCGAAGCGCCCGTCACAGAGCACTGACTTAGACAGATCAAGGTCTATCCACTGAACCAACTCCGCGCCATGACGTGAGGAACGGGCCTCATGGAGACCACAGAGACCTACGAACGTAAGCGTAACCCCCCCCACCTTCCCACCACCCTGCCCGTCCCTGTAATCCCCCCTAGACGTACAAGGTACTAGCCCATATACACGCCCACTAACTCACAGCCCACCTCCTGAACATTCCGGAGAACAACAGCCAACGTTTCCGCGGAAGACTATCGCTAATGACACCCGATACACCAACCACAACTATCTCAGTCTCCTTATCCCCAATCCGGAAATGCCAAACCGTAACTCACCTGAATATAAGGACAGTACTTGTACCCCCCCCCCCTTCCTTATACTGTATCCTGCAATAACAGTTGTGAACTTTGAAAATAAGGATTGTACTTGTACCCCCCCCTTTTTTTTTTTTTATTCTGTATCCTTCATTAACTGCTGAAAACTTTGAAAATAAGGATTGTACTTGTACCCCCCCCCCCCCCCTTTTTCATTCTGTACCCTGCATTAACAGTTGAAAACTTTGAAAATAAAGAATTTTGAAAAAAAAAAAAAAATATTCCCCAAGCCTAAAATCCTTTAAGAGATCCCTCTCTACACACCTCAAAACAGAATGCACCTGTCACGGTTGATTATATATTTCCTACCTGTTCTATGTTACATTGTGTATTTATTGTGTATTAGTATTGTTTTTGTAATTTATTGTACTCTATTGTATCAATGCAATGTTTTGTGGACACAGGACATACTTGAAAATGAGAGAAATCTCAATGTATCTTTCCTGGTAAAAGATTTTCTAAATAAATAAATAATGGGCTGTGTTTTGGCCATACCGTGCCAAGCTAAGGTTTAATAAATGCCTGGTATGGCCAAAATGTTATCCGTTATCTCCACACTACAAAAAAAGGACCACTTTCAGGATCCTGCAGAATCTTTTAAGTTTTGTTACATTTAAACTCTAGACCAGGGGTAAGCAACCTTTGGCATTCCAGATATTTTGGACTACATCTCCCGTTACATCTCCCTCTTACAGCCAAGATACTGGCAAAGCATCATGGAAGACGTAGTCTAAACCATCTGGAGTGCCGAAGGTTGCTTGCCCCTGGTCTAGACAGTCAGGCCTGCAGAGTGAGTTGAGGTGAGAGGTATGAGAAGTATCATCACTGAGGCAAAGTCAGAAACAGGCTAAGGACTAAGAGTATATAAGAGCGACACAACGAGAAGACAAGCCAAGGCCAAAGAATACCAGTAATAAGAATAGTCCGACAGAACTGGGTAACACTGTGTCAGTATGTGATGGGATTGTGCTGAAATCACGGATGGTGCCAGAAGCGATACAGCGCCCACAATTAACCTGACAGGCTCTTAGTAATCAATGACAAAGAGGCTGTTATCGCTAATGGCACTTATATATAATTTTTTCTGTCGGTTGTTGACTGTTGCCTTTATTTGGAGTAACTTGATCTTGCATTATGATTAATATCCAGCAGATGGCGCCCTAAGACAATAAATTCTTTATTCATTCCACACACACTGTAATAGTATATGTCGATGGATTTTTTTTTTTCTATACATATTTTTATTCTGCCTTCTAAAATGTTACATTTTGTAAATATGTATTTTTGATATCAATAAAAATATATAGGCTACAAATAACCAATCCTAAATTAAAATGTAGTAAGTAGCAACTAGAATAATAAGCATACCTTACCATTAACACAAAATTAATGTACCGTATATACTCGAGTATAAGCCGACCCGAATATAAGCCGAGGCCCCTAATTTTATCCCAAAAAACTGGGAAAACTTATTGACTCGAGTATAAGACTAGGGTGGGAAATGCAGCAGCTACTGGTAAATTTCTAAATAAAATTAGATCCTAAAAAAAATATATTAATTGAATATTTATTTACAGTGTGTGTATAATGAATGCAGTGTGTGCGTATGTGTGTGTGTATGAGTGCAGCGTGTGTATGAGTGCAGCGTGTGTGTATGAGTGCAGCGTGTGTGTATGAGTGCAGTGTGTGTGTATGAGTGCAGCGTGTGTGTATGAGTGCAGCGTGTGTGTGAGTGCAGTGTGTGTGCATGAATGCAGTGTGTGTGTGCATGAATGCAGTGTGTGTGTGTATGAATGCAGTGTGTGAATGCAGTGTGTGCAGGGCCAGTGCAAGGATATTTGCCGCCGTAGGCAAAAAAAAATTTGCCGCCCCCTCCCCCCCCCCATATGTCCTGACTTCCCCCCCTCCTCCCTCAGTGGTCCTTACCTCCCCACCCCCGTGTTCCTTCACTCCCCCCCCCAGTGGTCCTGACTCACCCCTCCCCTAGTGGTCCTTACCCTCCCCTCCCCTAGTGGTCCTTACCCTCCCCTCCCCTAGTGGTCCTTACCCTCCCCTCCCCTAGTGGTCCTTACCCTCCCCTCCCCTAGTGGTCCTTACTTCCCCCTCCCCTCCCATAGTGGTCCTTATCCCACCCCCTCCCTCTTATAGTGGTCCTTATCCCCCTTCTCCCTCCCATAGTGTTCCTTATCCCCCCCCATTCCTCCCATAGTGGTCCATATACCCCCCCCCTCCCTCCCATAGAGGTCCATATACCCCCCCTCCCTCCCATAGTGGTCCTTATACCCCCCCTCCCTCCCATAGTGGTCCTTATCCCACCCCCTCCCATAGTGGTCCTTATCCCACCCCCTCCCATAGTGGTCCTTATACCCCCCCTCCCTCCCATAGTGGTCCTTATACCCCCCTCCCTCCAATAGTGGTCCTTATCCCCCCCCCTCCCTCCCATAGTGGTCCTTATCCCCCCCCCTCCCTCCCATAGTGGTCCTTATACCCCCCTCCCTCCCATAGTGGTCCTTATCCCCCCCTCCCTCCCATAGTGGTCCTTATCCCCCCCCCTCCCTCCCATAGTGGTCCTTATACCCCCCCTCCCTCCCATAGTGGTCCTTATACCCCTCTCCCTCCAATAGTGGTCCTTATCCCCCCCCTCCCTCCCATAGTGGTCCTTATCCCCCCCCCCCCTCCCTCCCATAGTGGTCCTTATACCCCCCTCCCTCCCATAGTGGTCCTTATCCCCCCCCTCCCTCCCATAGTGGTCCTTATCCCCCCCCTCCCTCCCATAGTGGTCCTTATACCCCCCCCCTCCCATAGTGGTCCTTATACCCCTTTTTTTTGTTATTATTAATTTTTTTTATTATTATTATTTTTTTATTATTATTTCTTATTTTATTTATATATTTTTTTTTTTCGTCCCCCCTCCCTGCTTGATATATGGCAGGGAGGGGGGCTCTCCTTCCCTGGTGGTCCAGTGGCAGTTCAGTGGGGGGGAGAGGGGTGCTGGCAGAGCTGTACAGCACTCCTCTCCCCCAGTCTGTATTATGGCAATGCAAATTGCCATAATACAGACCTTGACTCGAGTATAAGCCGAGTTGGGGTTTTTCAGCCCAAAAAATGGGCTGAAAAACTCGGCTTATACTCGAGTATATACGGTAAGTAGAAATTAACATATAATTATAGTTACAGTTAAAGGAACACTTAAGTGTTTGAAATACAAGACCTAAAGTGTCTCTCTCCTAAACCTAAAGTGCCTCTCAGCCCCCGTGGCCCCATCTATGAAAGGGTAAAAAAACAAAACCTTTAACACACCCAATTCCAGCACCGATGTTCCTCTTCGACGTCCCACGTTTTTCCTTCGCCGATGAGGGGACCTAATGTACATGCGCTGCAAGCCGTTGGTTCAATGGGCATTGAATTGCCATTGAATCAGTACTTTCCTATGGGGGTTTTGAAGACGCTGGACGTCCTCATGCAAAGCGTGAGGTTGTCCAGTGTCGTTTCACGGAGTCAAACTTTGTGAAACTGCAGATAGCGCCTCTAGTGGCTGTCTGGTAGATAACCACTAGAGGCAGTCAACACTGCAATGTAAACATTAAAGTTCCTTTAAAACTGCAATGTTTTACATTGTTTGTCTGCCTCTGCTGTATCTGTCTTTCTTATCTGTCTACACATCTACTATGTCTGCTTGTCTGTCAATCTTGTTTACATATCTACTGTATGTCTGTGTTTGCCTTTCTTTGTCTTTCATATCTGTCGACCTTGCCTACTCATCTTGCATATCTATCTATCTTATCTGTCTGCCCATTTTGTTTGCATATCTACTGTATTTTATGTTTGTTTGTCATGTCATTCTTATGCACCTGTCGACATTGTCTACAAATCTCATACATCTGTATTTTTGTCTATCTGATTTGTCTTTCAATCTTGTCTACATAGCTACTCTATCTGTATGTTTGTCTGCCTGTCAATCTTCTCTATGTATGTATCTCATATATCTGTATGTCTGTTGATCTTGTCTGTCTAACTTATCGATTTCTCTCTCTCCCTACATTCATGCTAAGGTTGCAAATTAGAACACTGGGTAGCTTGTGTAGATAGTACAGTTCCCATTAATTTACAACTTCTGTTATACGTACTCTACGGAGCTTTGTATCTACCAGATTAATTTCCATTCAATGCATCTTTTACGCTATTATTTTTAAAATAACCATTTTCTGTTTCGGTTACAAAAACAAATGTTTGTAGATGGAATGTCCATGTGGGCTCTCCCCATAAATAGGACCTTCGTAAAGCCTTACACTGGGAGTGCCAAAATCATAGGTCCCCAGATTACATCATTTAGGATGGCGATTTGGTACCCAGAAACTTATTTATCCTGGTATCGAATGCTTGTCTAATCATTGTTGCTATAGAGTACTGTCTTCCCAGAATTCAATGAATTTTTTTCACTAAACACCAGATTTTGATCAATTGAAAACCAAATTGGAATATTTACTATAATATAATCTAAAACTCAATTGGAAAACTTAATAACATAAGTTATATTCAAATAATGCCTGTTTTAGCTTAAAATTTTCAATTAGTGAATGTTTAGCAAATAAAGCCCAATGAATCGACCTATGGGTTAACTTGAAACTTTTAATAAATAGACACTGTCAATTCTGTATTTTCACTTTTTTTTCATAGCCAAATATATAAAAAATGATAAAATCACCGGAAGCTGAGCAAAAGAGGTCAGCGGATATGAAAATGGAAAAAAGTGGGCATTAGACGCCTTCAGCAGGAAATTGAATTTTATCATTACGCATTTTTGTTGGCTTTTTTTTTTTTTCTTTTTTTTTGTGTGATTCTTTTTTCCTGTCTCCTCATATGAAAATGCTGTTAGGAATTCTGTTGTGATAGAGATTTTTATATCACCTGGACACTGAGGGAGAAAATTAAATAATAGTTTAATGAATAGCATTGCAATTTTAATAAAGTGGGTGTTAATATGGAGGTACATAACATATTAAATCATTCTAGCTAAACAAAACTATATATCCTACTTAGCATATATCAGAGACTATTTTTACTCATAAGGATTTAGTCAGGTAATAGTTAGTTGTGACAATTTGGTGACTTAAGTGCAAACTTTTAGTGCAAAATAAAGCCAGGTTTGAGATTCTTTTATTCATTCAAGCCCGGGTCTTGCTAACTTATTATGAACACAGCTCGTTGTTTCAAGAATAAAATTCTTCTGGGATTAAAAACGATAATTAAAGAAACACTGTAGTGTTAAAACACAATCCTTTGTTCCTATAGCTGTAGTGTTCTCCCCTGCCTTTAGTTTAATCCCCCCATCCCCACCAAATCTAAATAATAAAAAATGAAAAAAGAGATTTTACTTACCTCTTTTCCCACTCCTGTCCTTACAGCCTCTCGATCCACCTCCTGCAACATCACACAGAAGGCACTTTTGCCCGAGTTTAACTCGGTTCTCACAGTTGAAGTGAGTAACAAGGAGACAGCCACTAAAGGTGTGTTTAACCCTGAAATGTAAATATTGCCATATCTACTAAATGGCGAGGTTTCACATTGTAGGGATATAACTGATTGAGCTGAAGTAGGCTTTGTAGCTTCAGTGGTCCTTTAACCCCTTAAGGACACATGACATGTGTGACATGTCATGATTCCCTTTTATTCCAGAAGTTTGGTCCTTGAGGGGTTAAGTACAGAACAAGAGTTGAGGTAGAAGACGAATTAAGACGCAGTCTAGAAAGAATATTCAAGGAGATTTTCTTGATATATTTATCAATATTTTAGTTCAATAAATTCATATAATTGTTAGCTGTGATAGTGTTAGTGGTGGGGGTAGAACCAGGTGAAGTAGTGATTTAAAAATACTACTAAAAAGGGCTCTTGGGTTTAGAGACTAAATGCCTGCATTAGTTCTACTCTCTTGAGGCTTATGTGACGCACAGTCTGGCTCCTCTGTGGAATGGGAATGAGTTTTAATTTTTACTGTTAGGCTTGAGTGTTAAATTGCTATAACGACAAACTCTTTGCAGTGTGGGAGGACACGTATTAATTACAATTTACAAGCTCAAGTAAATACACAAATATTCTGCAGCTTCCATTTACTTCAGGTTGTGTAGGTTCAGGATAGCCAAATCCAGAACTTTTAGTAGATTGTATGACATAATGTAGTGCGTATACCTTCTATACATTAAAGTTGAACTATCACTTCCCGTTATGCTTATTTATTATGTTTAATTATCTCTTGATTTAATAGAAACGTGTTTGTAATGTAAAATATACAATTAAAAGATCACTAAAACTAAGCGGTTTTCCTGACACTATGCCCCCACCCTCAAGGTCCCCCTCCCACTTACCTTAATCCAGCGCCGGGCTCCCTCGGCGCTGGTGACCTCTCCTTTCCAGCCGCCGTCAGCAAGTGCTGCGCGCGCATTCAAGCTGTCAATAGGAAAGCATTTTTCAATAAGGCAAAATATGCCTCCTGCGTCGCAGATGCGCCTCTAGTGGCAGCCACTAGAGGCTGGCTTAACCCTGCAATGTAAACATAGCAGTTTGCATCTGCAGGGTTAAAACCTGAGGGACCTGGTACCCAGACCACTTCATTGAGCTGAAGTGGTCTGGGTGACTATAGTGTCCCTTTAAATGTAGGAATCACACAGCTCTTTACCCTGCAACTGGATGCCTCCATCTTAGTTCCCTGTCAGTGATTGTTCTAAGCTCTAGAGAAAGCATACAGACAAGAGGACAAATGATAATGTTTGTTTGCTATGTTTGCCCTGGCTTTACCTTGTCTGAACTTGGTTGTCATGTGCATTTCTAAATTTTTTATATAAATTTAAAAGAAAATGGAGCATTTCATGAAGAAAGGTTAAAGGTGATTTTCAATGTTTATTCGTTGGTGTAAGTTCCCCTTTAAGGAATGGGCACACCCCCTAATTCCAAGATTTTTCTCCACCGTACTGACAAAAAAGTGCTGATATTAGTATTTGGACAAGGGCTCACACACATTCTCACATGATAATGCGTTTTATATCTACTCTTTGTATAAATAATTAATTCAGATGAAACAATTACAAAGACTCCGTGTAAAGCCTCGGCGATTGACCACATTTCTGATGCCACTTACCGAAAGTTAATTGTCAATTAAGTAACATTTTTTCACGATTTCCAGTCTCGGGTGTGAAATTAGTATTCTGTTTAGATACCAAGTGTAAAAATTATATTGGAAATGGTTAAAGCATGAAAATCCCATATTAGCCCTAACGGTGGACTATGGTTTGCCGACTAGAAGCTTTCTCCAAACCCTGTTAGAGGAAAAAACATAAAAAAAGAACCCAAAAACAAATTAAACTAAAACAAAGATGTGCCCATCAACTGGTAAAACTGGAGTAAAACTAGTTGTTTTCAAATGGTAAGCTTTGTTCGATAAAGCATACGAATGGAGATTATCAGCAAATCGAAAGAACCGATACACTGAAAATTCTAAATTAAATAAATGAAAATTTAGAGTTTTCATTATATGGGTTCTTTTTATTTACTGTCTGAGTGTGTTGTGTGGTCACACTTATACCTTGTGTAGCTTACCTTTATAGATACCCAGTTTGTGCCCTATCTGTTCTGCAGTGGGTTTGGTACAGATTTGATACCATATTCCATACCTTCCTACATTGGGAGGTTTGGCTTGGGACAGGTGGGTGTGCCTTCAGGGGAGGCAGTTTGAGACACTTGTGTCACTGGCAATGCCCATAATGAGCAGGTATTTTAAGAAAGTTGGAGGGCCCTTCTACTGAAAGGGTGTGTCAGACCAGCATTAAACACGTCTTCATGCACTGCCGAAGTACTCTCCATACATTGCGAGCCTGTCTAATGATGTGATAGTGCTGTACTGCACAGGGGTCAGTAAAGCGGGTTGGCCTACTCTCTGACAGGCTCCCTGGCCAGACCCCAGTCTTCAGGACCAATTGAGAGAGTGCTGCTGAAGCGTTCCCTGCATGGTTCTGGTGCCCACTGCACAGTGCTCGCGCATCTAATCGGGATTGTCCTGACTGCATCATTTGTGTGTATTTACTTGAGCTTGTAAATTGTAATTAATACGTGTCCTCCCACACTGTGAGTCACATAAGTGTTGTGTTGTGTACACCCCACCTCCTATAGACTGTAAACTCATTTGAGCCCTCTTTAACCTATTGTTCCTGTAAGGTTTTGTAATTGTCTCATTTATTGTTAAATCTCCCCCTTTGATAATATTGTAATGTGCTAGGGACTGTGCTGGCGCTATATAAATACCAGTAATAATAATAAAATACAATAGCAAAAGGAATATCAGTGGTTTCACAAAAGAATAACTGGGCAGAAGTGGTCCGGGTGCCTGGAGTGACCCTTTAATTGGATTACTACCGTAGACAGGGCCGGACTGGGGATACAAAGCAGCCCTGGAAAAAATATATATGCCAGCCCCATAAGTCAATGCGCCATATATTGTCGCATGTAATATGTAAGGCTATGTCTTGCCACCCCACATGATTGAGTAAAAAAAAAAAATATATATATATATATATATATATATATATATATATATATATATATATATAGCTTTTTCTAATATAAAATATTGGTCCTTTCATAGTAAAACGTTTAATTATAAAGTAAGCATACTCACATGCAGACACAGACAATGTCACTGACACACACAAGTTCATTGATACACAGCCTCATAGACAAACAATCTCACTGATATACATAAGCTCATTGACATAAAAACACAAGCTCACTCACTAGCAGGCACACACACACATGCAAGCAAGCAAGCTCACTAGCAGGCGCGCGCACACACACACACACACACCGCTTAATGTAGTGGTTCTGGTGTCTATAGCCTGTTCCTGCAGGCTTTTCAATGTAAACACTGACTTTTCAGAGAAAAGGCAGTGTTTACATTGCTTCCAAGTGACACCTCCTAGTGACATCATGACACACAGACACACACCCACCCACCATGACACAGACACATACCATGACACACACACACCATGACACAGACAGACACATACCATGACACACACACACACTGACAGCATAACACATATTACCTGTGGGTGACCGGCCAGGGGGGTCATGCAGGGTAGAGAGCTGGGTGTGATGGCGGCCACTGGAGGAGCAGGGATGCAGTGGCGGATCCAGAGCCTGACCTCGGGAGGGGCACTTGCAGATTATTTAGAGAAATAATCCAGACACAATACCCACTACAGCTCAGTGTAGTGGTTATGGTGCCAGTACCCCCTCCCAGAGTAAGTAGTCAAACCGTTTAAGAACAGTTTGACAACTTACCTGAGGTCTGCTTGGAAATGGGGCTGTAGTAGGGCATAGGAGCAGGGGTGCAGTGTGTGTGTGTGTTTTGTAAGAAGGACTGTGTGAGCAGTGTGTGTGTGTGTGTGTGTGTGTGTGTGAAAGTTGCAGTGTGTACGTGAGGACGGCAGTGTGTGTTAGGGGGGGCAGTGTGTGTGTGTGCGTGGCAGTGTGAGTGGGGGGCAATGTGTGTATGGGGGGGAAGCTTGTGTGTATGGGGGGAAGTTTGTGTGTATGAAGCAGTGTATGTGTGTGGGGGGCCAATGTGTGTATTGGGGGCAGTGTATGTGGGCAATGTGTGTGTATGGGGGAAGTGTATATGTGTGGGATCAGTAGTATGTGTGTATGGGGGAAGTGTATATGTGTGGGATCAGTAGTATGTGTGTATGGGGGCAGTGTATGTATGTGGGGCAATGTGTGTGTATGGGGGCAGTCTATGTAGTTGGGGACAATGTGTGTATGTGTGTGATAAGGATGTGGGGCTTTTTTTCAATGTTTTTTTTTTGATAAAATGTTTTTTTTTTTTTAAATATAAATAATGTCCCCCCTCCCTTCTTACCTTTGTTTAGGGAGGAGGGGGGACATTTCTCAATCCCTGGTGGTCCGGTGGGGAATCTCTGGTGGTCCATGTGGTGAGAGTGAACTCTAGCCCCGGTCTCCAGGGCTAGAGTTCACTCTCGCGAGATCCGGAGCGTTGCCGTGGCAACGCTCCGTGCTCGCGAGAGAAGGACCTGGAGGAGCTGCAGACTGAGCTCCCCCGGGTCCTCTCTCTCTCCCTCCCCTGCCGGCGGCCAGCAAACAGTGCCTGCGGACCGGAGAGGGAGATCTCTGATCTCCCCTCCGGTCCATGAAGGCACATTGCAGGGCTGGCACTTGGACAGGCCAGCCCTGCATTAGCCGACAGGGGAGAGGGAGAACTTCGGATTCTCGGGGGGGCACTTGCAGTGCAGGGATGGCGTCCGCAGAAGAAACTGTGCTGGCGGCCGCTGGAGGAACTTTTCTGGCGGCCGCAGGGGAAGCTGTGCTGTGTCTGCTCCCCCGCCCTCACGCGCTACTGAATGAGACCGGGGCTGGAATATGATGTCATATTCCAGCCCCGGTCTCATTCAGTAGCGCGCTGGAGAGCAGACACAGCACAGCTTCCCCTGCGGCCGCCAGAAAAGTTCCTCCAGCGGCCGCCAGCACACCCACATGTCTGCCCGGCCCCAGGTGCCGACGGCCCACCGGGAAATTTCCCGGTATCCCGGTGGGCCAGTCCGGCCCTGACCGTAGATAAAAAAAAATTAGAAATAGTTACATAGGCTGAAAACAGACATGTTTCCATTAAGTTCAGCCTTTCTCATATCTAGTTTTGCTGTTGATCTAAAAGAAGGCAAAAAACCCAGCTTAGAGTGCTTTCCAATTTTGCAACAAACTAGGAAAAAAATCCTTCTTCACCCCAGAATGGCAGTCAGATTTATCCTTGGATCAAGACGCTATTACCCCACAAATTAAAATGCATATCCCTGAATATTATGCTTTTGCACGTATGCATCCAGCTGCAGTTTAAACATCTGTACAGACTCTGAATGAATAGTGAATGTATACTTAGCTTCAGTTATGTTTCGTAGTTGCTTTAGTTCCGGGTCACCCTAAAAGCAGGACACCCAGGAACAAAGACGGCACAGGAACCGAAAATTGGGATGGTTGGAAGGCATGAACTGTTTTTTCATAGACACAAACCTCATCTAGATCTGGTGAGGACCAAACTCCAGGATCCCATGTTATGACGTACATGATTCCATGTCATGACCCTTTGTAGTTCTGGCATTGTTCTGTTCAAAGCAACATTCTGCCTAATTATCAGATTTTCAGATAATGATCCACCCATGTACAAAGCTTAGTAAGCAAATGGAACAATCTACAATGCTTACTTGGCTAATTTATATGGAATACTAACTTGTTTCATCACAATAATTTGCATTATTTAGTAATTTGAAACATTCGCATTTGAGAACCAGAACAAAAACATTTCCGAGCTTAATGGCAGAAATAAGAAATAATTAGCAAATAACTGAATATATTCACTGTGGAAGCTAAAGGGCTAAACAATGTCTGCAGTTTTTTTTTTTTTAAAGATAAATCATGTTCCTGACAGTTGATTCCACAGGTAGTTACAGAAGTTCCGTGTTTACCTATCATCTTTTTCACTAAAAGGTGAGTTGTTGGGAATTCCATGAATTCAAATACAATTTTAAATTTAAATACAAAATAAATAAAAATCACTATTTAGTAGATATACCCCAAACAAAAACTTACATGCATTTAATTATTTATATTTTCATTGGAGTTATAGGTATAATCAGCCTGCCAAACCTGCAGTTCTCTTTTCTGCTACCTTAGCAAACGCTCCCATTCTAACCCCGCCTACACTTTCTGTGGATGTCCAATCACAGTCTTCCCAATACACTTCAATGCGAATTCAGGTATTCTTGGCAATTGCTGCCTCTTGAGGTCAGCTGCATTGAGCTAACGAAACCAGGAAGAAACATTACCTGTTGTCTGCTTCAGAGCCAAGGGGGTGTAACCAGATTAATTTATAAAAGTGTTAATTTCTATTAAAATCGCCACTTTTAGCAAAATGAAAAAAGAGGACAGACTCTTCACACATAAAGCTTTTCAGCAAGCTAAAGTTATTTAGGGGTCTGGAGAGACCCTTTAAGGCCCAAATAGTCAAACTCAAATCAGGTCACTGGGTTTTCACTTGACCTATTTTGGACTAAAAATTTATATTCACCTTGATTTAACATTTTAGTAAATAACTATGTGGCAGTTTTATTCACTAAAGTGACAATTCAATAGAATTTGCTAATTTAAGGGTAAAGTAGTTAGAAGCATAGCGGTCTCTGAGAATTTTTGTGGTTTGGCTATTTTGACATTAAATTTAAAATTTACTGTGAATTCACTCAGATTATGTGTAAATATTTAATTTTAAAATCATCTGCAAATCACTCGAGAGCCAATCAGCAAACACAATCCTAAAATCCCTTTAATCTACACAAGAAGGCATATTTGTCACTTACTCATTAAACCACCAGAGGGAGACATCACTTAACAGTTAAACCTGGAGTTAATACATAGCGCCTTATATAAAAATGTATTCAAAAACAGATTTATCCCTATTTCTGCCACTTTTTCCAATAGAAAAGTGTTCTGTTTCACTTTCATTGGCAATTTCTGAAGAAAATGGCTTAGATCACTTTCATCAAAAACTCTGCCTGCAAAATGTGTACCAATTAAAGAGCATTTGTTGGATATTCCATAATTTTATTCTTAAAGTTAAAACCGAGTAATTTTTGAGCTACAAATTCCTCCTCGGCTTTCTATTGAAATAGTTTTTTTTTTTTGTTCACTTGTATATCTAATAATATCATCTGCGTGGTTAGTCACCCCCTGTTAAAATGTGACTTTAGGAATATTTTTAGAAGGAAGTTTAAAGTATTGATGTCATTTAACTGTTTAACTTTTTTTTTAGAATACTTAGCTAAATATTCCCCATGTGTTTGCACAACATAATGCCAATAATTTAAATCTGAGTGTAGCACAATAGATTGGAAGAGCAAAGGTTCTGTATAACTCAAATGTATTTTATTTATCAAAGTGTGGCCGACATGTTTTTGTGTAATTTTTTTATGAACTTTTACTTTCAATGTGTCAGACTTTCATCGGTTGCTTTATTAACCACCATTTTTAAATATTCACCATTTTTTGGCATTTATCAATCTGTCTGACACTTTTTCTGAAAAAAAAAAACACTTTTTTTTTCACTTCTATTTTCTCTGCCGATCTAACTTTGGCGTTCTTTTGGGATGGACATTTCTGCAAAAATTAGTGGAATTTACGATGTAGAAAATTCTCACTTTTTAGATCACCATAAGAAATGCTGAAATAGTGACAGACTGTAAATAGTCACTTTTTAGAACATTTTGATTAATATCCCCTTTTGCCTTTATGAATAAGAATTACTTTAATACATTTAACACTTGGAAAAAGTTTATGGTGGGGAATAAATCAGCCCCCTATTTTAATATCATTGTATGTTTTCCCTTTATCATTGTGGAGCTTTTAACTCCTTATAATCACAAGGCAATGACGGCTAGAATTTACCATTTTTTAAGTGCATTGCAGCAATAATTGCGTTTAAAAATCAAAAAAATAGCCACTCTGAACTTTTAAAAGATTTAAAAAAAAAACATCTGAAGTTTATTGCATTTGCAATAAATCCCCAGACTTTACATTTGAAGTAGTTAGCGATGACAAGGAAATGATGACGAACCAGTCAGGCTGCACTATACTTTCAAAGAGTTGACTTTATCCAATAAATTCCTGGACAACATAGCACATTCACTCAGAGCTGAGGGTCACTATAGGACAATGCTGTTTGTCCTGTCTTTGCTAACGAGGGTTGCTGTTCATCCACTTACAAGGGCCGCCAACCTGATTTTCAATCGTATTAAACCATGTCACATATTTTATCAGGGGGTGACAAATGGCCATTAGTTCTCCGAGCTTGAAAACCATGTAGAACCAATTATTGGATATACAAGTGAGCAAGAAAACAGTTTCAATAAACAGCCAACGAGGAATTTGTAGCTCGAACGCCACTTGGTTTTACATTTCAGAATAGAATAGTCCGACAAATGCTCTGTAATCGGCACAATTCTTGCAGACAGAGTTATTGATGAAACTCCAAATTGTAGCAAATCGAAATCAGAATGTAAAATTTAGACCAAAATAGCTGCTTTGGACACATTCTCCACCTGAGCTACAGTCCCACCTTGGTTATTTTTACCTCTTTTGCCATTTGGCTTTCACATTGATACATTTAGGACTTCGGTGGATTAACCTGTACGTGTAATCAGAATTTGAAGATCTTTACTGGTAATGTTCACAAGTTTTGTAGAAAATTTGATCTTTGACTTGGTCCTATGTTCCTTTTGTATTGGTTTGTCTGTACTGCACTGTCTATTTACCCTGATTGTACAGCGCTGTGGCATATGTTAGCGCTTTATAAATACCAGTAACAATAATAATAATAATATAGAGATTTCTTCAGAATTAGCCAAGTTGGCCTAACATGTGCTAAAAACCTGCTACATACAAAATAGGCATCAGGCCATCACTTATTCCAATCCAAGCAATGACATTTAGCTTTTCCTATTTCCAAGGTTAATAAAAAGAGTACTATTGAGTTGGGTTTTAACACCTATTCACATTACTTACTGAAACATTTAAAAGAATCTTGATGTATCCTGGTGAAACACTTTGATTATATTTGACCTAATTAAACCCTACATTCTACCCATGATGAACTAATCATTTCATTCCCAGAACACAAGAGCTTGCGTAATATCAACACTCCTCTGCTGAACAACAGGCTTTCTCCTAAATCTCGCAGAAAGCGATTGTATCTCTCGCTGCAAAATGTTTTTAGTTTTTTGTTTTTTTTTTATAATGAAACTTGTTGCAAATGTGATGAGGAAGGCTATAGCGTCAAACGTAGGGAACCGTCTTCACAAAAATGACTGGTAATAAATTTAAAAAATGTAAAAAAAAAAAAAAAAGAAGCAATTGTTAATGAGTTGTTCAAACACAAAGTATTGAACCAAAAAGATACATAAATAAATATCGTGTTTTAGTGAAATAAGCTCAGTGGGGAAAAAAAATAAAAATGATAATGCATCTTTTCTCCTTGGTGTAACTGATTAAATGGCATAGTTATTCTCTCCTATATATTTTATAAACAGATCATGTGTGGATTCACGTAAAGGACCACTATAGTGCCAGGAAAACATACTCGTTTTCCTGGCACTATAGGGTCTCTAGGTCCCCCTCACCCTCAGGGTCCCACTCCCGTCGGGCTCTAGGGGGAGGATGGGGTTAATCCCTTACCTTTCTCCAGCGCCGGGCTCCCTCGGCGCTGGGGACTCTCCTCCTCCTTTCCCGTTATTGACTGAATGCGCATGCGCGGCAAGAGCCGCGAGCGCATTCAGCCAGTCCAAAGGAAAGCATTCTCAATGCTTTCCTATGGATGCTGGCGTCTTCTCACTGTGAAAATCACAGTGAGAAGCGCGGAAGCGCCTCTCGCGGCTGTCAATGAGACAGCCACTAGAGGCTAGATTAACCCATTTGTAAACAAAGCAGTTTACAGCAGAAAGGGTTAATCCTAGATGGACCTGGCACCCAGACCACTTCATTGAGCTGAAGTGGTCTGGGTGCCTATAGTGGTCCTTTAAAGGATCACTATAGGATCAGGAACACAAACATGTATTCCAGACCCTATAGTGTTTAACCCACCATTAAGTTGGCTTGCCCCCTATAAAAGTTTAAAACTCACCTTAGTTCCAGTCCCGCACGGGTCCGCCGGCGCAGGCTCCGTCCCCTTTGTGAAATCATCAAAATGGCCGATTTTTAGCCAACCCAATTGGGAATTGAATTAACGTATCTCTATGAGGAAAATTCAGCGTTCCCATGCAGAGTGTGGGGACGCTGAATGGCAGGGCTGCCTACTGCGCAGCACTGAGCCAGGAAGCACCTCCAGTGCCTCTGAAAAGGCAGTGTTTACATGAAAATGCCTGAAGGGAGCTATTATACTCACCAGAACAACTACATTAAGCTTTAGTTGTTCTGGTGACTATAGTGTCCCTTTAAAATATGCTGGTACAAGCTTGTACGTGTTTTTAAACATATGCACAGATTGAACACTAACAAAAAGGTAAAATAGCAAATTTCTCTTTTGTTGAGTTTTTGGCTCTTAGCTGGTTTACCTCAACACGTAATTGTTTATCTTAAAAAAAAAAAAAAAGATAGAAATCGGACTTCGGGCCACTATACACAGCTAGGGTAATGTAATAATGGATTGAGTAAGTATAACCCTACTATACTCCCACACATACCATGGAACTTTGCACTTAAGTTTTTATATATATATATATATTTGATTCTAAAAATGCCCATAGCCTGTTTAAATTCTTTAGTTGCCTTAACCCCTTAAGGACCAAACATCTGGAATAAAAGGGAATCATGACATGTCACACATGTCATGTGTCCTTAAGGGGTTAAAAGTTTTAAAACGTGACATAATATCAAGATGGTGGTCTCTACGCTGAAAAATGGTCATTTCCTCAATGATTAATTTGCAAAGTTTACTGTAACGTGGCTAAATGAATGAATGAAACTTTATTCTCAGCGAATTTTACGGCTTTAACTGTGCAGGTTTTATATAAATAATATCCAAATAAATTTGTTAATTTTTCACAGCATACACATCACTTTTCCTAATTGTTACTCATGGATAAGTTGTCTTTTGATTGATATGACTTTAACATTTAATTACGTGTAGCATCACCTTATATTGCATGTTTCTCACTATAAAATAAATATTTCATAGAATCTTGTTTCAGTGATTTAAAAGGACACCCTAAACACCAAAACAACTTTACAATGACAACGTTTTGGTGTATAGATCATTCCCCTGCAGTCTTACTGCTCAATTCTCTGCCATTTAGGAGTTAAAGTACTATGTTTATAGAGCCTTAGTCAAACATCCAGCATTTGACCTACATGGTCTCCCTGTACATTCCTATACAGAGAGATCTAATTTTAAACTTTTGTTATTGTACAGTATGTTTAATTTAGAATTTCTTATCTCCTGCTCTGTTACTAGTCTGCTAGACCCTGCAGGATCCTCATGCATGTGATTAAAGTTCAATTTCCAGAGTAGGAGATAAACAGGTCTAAAGTGAACACATTGGAGCTGCTCTTAAATCTGTTCCAGGGTCGGTCGCATGGTTGCGGGGCTCCCGACAATCGAGCTGACAAACCCCTTCTACAAACGAGCAAATACGACCCACATACGCTCCAGATACTCACCGAGACCCACACATCCTCAATGGGTCGGAAAATGAAAAAGGCGAGAGCCGAAAAACCACGACAAGGCATGGATATCGGGGCGATGTGGCGGCAAGCACAGGCCGCAACCGGAGCGCACATGGCGGCCATGCATGGCGGATGCTCTGATTTCTCGGACGGGACCTCTGAAGGAGAGGATGGGGACCACCCACAGCCCGAGACCATACAGGTACAAGCGCTGGTACAGGCACAGCCACCCATGAAAGCACCCACCCCAGTGACTATGGAGGCCCTAGGGGAACTCATGGCAGACCACCATAGAAAGATAGCTGCAGATGTGGCCCTACTTAGGGAGGACTTTAAACTCATCACAACCAGACTGGGAGCTGTGGAAGGCACCGCCAACAATCACACAACACAGATCGCAGAATTACAAACGGCATTACATAGCCTGAAGCAGCAAACCCTGCTCCACGAGCAGCTACTTGCCTCCCAAGAGGATAAACTTCGCCGTAACAACCTAAAACTTAGGGGAGTCCTGGACTCCGTCCCAGAGGCGGAACTACCACATTTGGCCAGAAGGCTTCTTACCACGCTAGTGACCCCGAAAGCAGCCAAGGCAATCACCCTCGATGGCATATTCCGCCTACCAAAGTCAGCGAGAGCCCCACCAACCGCCACAGGGGACCTCATAGTCCGGTTCCAGTCCATCAGTGACAAGCAGGCAATTATGGCGGCAGTTAGAGGCCAACCGACACTTACCTTTGAGGGGATGACACTATCCTTCTTCTCTGATCTATCAGGGGGGACATTGGCGTGGAGGAGATCCCTGGGCCCATTCACATCCCTCCTACGACGACACCAAGTCCGGTACCGCTGGGGTCCAGGGCGCGCCCTTCAGATTGACCGAGGAGGCAGCTTTCATATAGTCCATAACATTCAGGAGGCCACGGAGGCACTAGGACTATTGAACCTCCCCACGACCGCGCTCACTACAGCGACAGACAAGGCTGGATCCACGCGCCCACTAGGGAGGAACGCAGCCGCCGCACCGGAGTTTGTCCCTCGACGATCCCCTGCAAACCCTTACGTGGCAGCCACTACATGAACTGGAGCTCGATAATATGGGACTCACTTTAGGACATACAATACCCCCACCGTCGACCATTTGCATGAGACTCTATATATGTTACAGCTGAAACGATTTCGAGTTTTAATTTTACACTACGGAAATAGTTTAATCTTTTAGTTTTTCTTTTTTTTTTTTTTTTTTTCACTAACCTCACCAGAACGTGCCTAATAAGTCCATGCCTACACATATGTTGACACACACAGTGCACACTATCTTACAGCATAGGGGCTTCCTACGCAGTACCACACCTCCACTGGACCCGCTTCAGCTGCGACGCGCCACCAAACGGTGACATCGGCAGATAAAGGTCTAACGTTGCAGGTCTGGTCTTATGCAGCACTAGGCTGTGACCCTTATGCCTATCACAGATCACCCATCACACTAGGCCGACCATCCTATCTTAGCAGCACTGCTTCCTACACTCACTTTACTCTTAAACCAGACAAAACGTATTACTGTTGACATTTTTGTACATATTACAGGAGCACCCACACTAATACCGACAATCAAAAGCACTCTCACGCCATCTATCTATGGCTCCCCCGAGCTTCCACACAACGCAACACAGCTCATACCAACATAGGATAACTCTCATGAACATCCATGCACGGCGAATCATTATGCTTCAGAACCTAACTCTATGTAACCCATAATATGCTGGCAGCTATTGCCCCCCACAGCCAAACCAGCTACACTCATCATGTGTCATAGCTAGGTGTCCTGCGAATGTTATTCTCACACTGTTTTACTGCCATATGTCAACGCGACAACTTAATGCCAGTGGTGTTACTAGCTTATTCCTAAGTTTTTAATGTTTTTAGTTTTGCGACTGATAACTATCTTGCGAGAGGGTTTGCTTTATGTTAACTAGTTTTTGCTTATTTACAGTAGACGTACTCAACGTCCAAGTATTCACTTACACTCACAAAAAATGTGCAAGAAATCTGTATGTCATGACACTGTTATCTCATGTATGTTAAAATTGGGCTTGTACCGCTGTCGTGGCGCAGCAAGCTTGTTTTGTTCATGATTTGCACAATAAAACAAAGATTGACAATAAAGTGAACACATTGTGCTGTAATATCTGATTGGAAATGGAACCATTTTTTTTTCATGCAGGCTGTGAGAGTCACGGACAGGAGAAGTGTAGCTAGGGCTGCATAAATAGAAACAAATGATTTAGCTACTGCATAGAAAATAATTGAGCAGTGAGACAGCAGGGGCATGATCTATACACCAAAACTGCTTCATTAAGCTAAAGTTGTTTTGGTGATCAGAGTGTCCCTTTAACCTGGTTACACTTACTTGGCATTTCAACAGCCAACAGGTCGTGTTACTTCCTGGTCTGGTTAGCTCAGTGGAGCTAAACTCGAGAAAACTGCTCTATTAAAGGTACAATATAGGCACCTAGATCACTTCATCTTGATGAAGTGGCCTGGGTGTCATGCCCCACCCCCATTACTGTTTTAACCCTGCATTGCGGTTCTGCTGAATGGCAATGTTTTCATTGCAGGGATTAAATACATCTGTTACTCAGCGGCTCTTCCGATGAAACTCTATTATACTAATACCTACGGGAAATCATTGGATTGGCTGAGATCATCAATCATAATCTCAGCCAATGAGCCAGAGCTTCACCAAGGAGAGAAAGGGAAAGTAAAAAACCTCTTTCACTCCATTCAGGTGAGGGCTGGGAGTCTAAATGGCCAACACAACACTATAGTCACCCTTTAAGTTAAAGTTGTTTTAGTGCTTAGAGTATCGCTTTGAAGGTAACCTTTTATTCTGTCCTATTGTCTCTTTTCTCCTACTTGTTACTGCTTCAGGCAAGGATTGAAAACATATCGCTTTGTTTCAAGTTGTATTCATTACATTGATACAATGGCACCAACTGTGCAGTATTTTTTATTTGTTTTACCTTCGTGTATTTTTAAACTTGCCGTACATATATGTTTCATTTGTTATACTTTAACTTAAAGTGAACCGGTCATGGCAGGTTTACTTTTCGTGCTTCTAATTCCATAAGCAATAAATATATATTTGATGATAGGGAGAATTAATATATTGAATTGAACAAGGAACTATAAAAATAATGCTTAGACCAGTTTCAGTACTATCACAGCTGCCATTATGTTGGGTTTCTGGGTGTCATTATTGCATTAATGCTTAACTTCCCAGTGCAGTGTGCCGCCCCTCTATAACACACGGATCCTTCCTTTATAAGGACGCCAAAAGCCAGCTGTGTAGGTATAAAAATAACAAGTGCAGGCCCCCCTCCCACCAAGTCAACATGTTAGTATGTGCTTTCTCTTATAAATCTTATCTTTATGACTGAGTAAAGAGAAATTCCAGTATTAGAAAAAGGGTCCAGGCACTCGAATGTCTTCAGACACCTTTTTTTTTTAGAACAAGTGGAACTCTACAATGTTTTGACTCCCAATGGAGTCTTTGTCAAGCTACTTCACACCAAAGCTTGCAAACATTTGTAAGAAAATGGGAATTAAAAACAGAATGGAACTTAAGACACTATCCTCAAACTCAACCAACTATGGTACTGTGGAGAGCCAACCAAATATGGTACTATGGAGAGCCAACCAACTATGGTACTATGGAGAGCCAACCAACTATGGTACTATGGAGAGCCAATCAACTATGGTACTATGGAGAGCCAACCAACTATGGTACTATGGAGAGCCAACCAACTATGGTACTATGGAGAGACAACCAACTATGGTACTATGGAGAGCCAACCAACTATGATACTATGGAAAACCAACCAACTATGGTACTATGGAGAGCCAACCAACTATGGTACTATGGAAAACTAACCAACTATGGTACTATGGAGAGCCAACCAACTATGGTACTATGGAAAATCAACCAACGATGGTACTATGGAGAGCCAACCAACTATGGTACTAGGGAGAGAATAGGGTTGTAAACCCTTCTCAAATAAAATCAAGTTTAGATCTAAGGCAATACCGATTAGAAAAATAGTACCAGGAAACAAAGTTCATCTAGCCTCTGAAGCCATAAGTAAATCTTTTGAAGAATTCTATGAATCCCTGTAAAATCTACCTGATTCGAATTCTTCTGCGAAAGCAATGCAGGAGTTTTTAAATAAACTTAATCTCCCACAAATAGGGGATTCAGAGATGGGAGAACTGAACTCTCCTATAACACCTGAGGAAATTAGAGGGAACATAAAAAATTTGAAATAAGGGAATCGGCACTTTTCTACTAAAAGTTTGAACCCCTGATCTCCCCGGAGGCCTTAAAAGCATTTGGGTTTGTATAAATGTTTGTATAAATGTATGTAAGCTTTGGTGTGAAGTAACTTGACAAAGACTCCATTGGGAGTCGAAACGTTGCAATGTTCCACTTGTTCTAATAAAGGGGCCTGAAGACATTGGAGTGCCTGTACCCTTTTTCTAATACTGATATTTATTATCTTCTGGGCTTGTGCTGGCCCTTGGTTCAGCTAAGCACCCTATCGTAAGTGAATTGAGTGTGGTTCCTTTTCCATTTTTGAAATGCCGCATGAAATTGCCTGTGGGCCGGTGAGGGATCTTTGATCTCCCCACTGGCCCATCATGGAACACAGCGGGGCCGGCGCTCGGATACCGCTGGCCCTGCATGGACCCGCCGGGGAGGTCCTGTGACCTCCACTGCCGGCCTCGGCCCATGGCCATCATGGCACACCAGGCATTTGCCTGGTGTGCCCGATGGCCAGTCCGGGCCTGGTGCTTGGAGTACCGTTCCGTCATAATTAACCTCTTCATCCAAAATAATCCTTTGTGCAGAGATCATCATATCTTCAGGTTCACACCAGTCAAAATAAACAATTAATTGCAACGAATTGTAAACCAAACTGAAATATAGCTGGAAAGGAGATTTTAGTGTAGCTGTTTTTCTCTAAAATGTTCAGGGCTTTTTCAGTTATCTGCAGTTCACTGTTTAGAGCATATCTCCCAACACTGGGAGATAAGAGAAAGGGATGGCTGGCGTCACTTCCCACTCAAATTCTGGAAAAAGAGGCATGGCCGCCTACTGCAGGGACCTGTCTGGCGAGCCCCCATTATACAGAAAACTTTCCTGAAGCTCTCTCTGCATGGTCCTACTAATATTTATTTACAGTGCAAGTGCTTCTAGTAATGGATCAGGATCGTTGGGGGGACTAGTTTGGTGCGTAAACCTTACTGAGTCCACAAATACTTAAAGGTACACTATAGGCACCCAGACCACTTCAGCTCATTGAAGTGGTCTGGGTGTAGTGTCCCTATTGCCCATAGTGCTATAGGGAAACTGCAATGTGCCAGAGAAACTGCAATGTTTACATTACAGCACTAAGTCTGCCCCCAGTGGCTGTCTCCCACACAGCCACTGGGAGCACTTTCTGGATTGAAACGGACCTTTGGTCCAGTAAATGACGCTGGACGTCCTCACGCCCTGCATGAGAACACCCAGCATCAGATTTTTCCCCATAGGAAAGCATGGATTCAATGCTTCCCTATGGGGAGGTCTAATGCACGTGCCCGCTCATTGCGCAACATCGGAGAAAGCAGAGCGTTGACCCATTGCCGAGGGACATCAGCTCTGGGAGAAGCTAAGTAAATAAAGGGATTTTAACCCTTTATTTAATGCAGGTGAGATGGGGGAGGTGTGAGGGAGGCAGAGGGAGCGGAAGTGCCAGGCATACAGCTTAGTATTCCTGGCACTTTAATATCCCTTTCATTTTTAACTACATCTTCTGTTTGTTTGTTTTTCTAGTTTGCTCCTGTGAAATTTTTTTATCAATTGAACGCATGTTTCAGTGTGCCTGTAAGTGTCTGCTCATCATTGGGTCTTTGTATTGATCCGAGATTCAGCCATAACATTGCAGAGAGTCCAAATGACTGAAACAATTTGGCGTGCCCCACATACAACACAAGTGCACTATGAATGTTCTATTTATTGCCTTTAGCAAGATATTTGTTTTCCCAGTGTTTCGGAAGCCATGATTCTCCACACTTAACACGCATTGGGCTACCTTATTTATTTACCTAGTAAATGCCATCGATTCCTATTAAAACATGTTTTATTATTATTAATATAATGTTGTGTATATGTG
This sequence comes from Pelobates fuscus, assembly GCF_036172605.1. Lineage (NCBI taxonomy): Eukaryota > Metazoa > Chordata > Amphibia > Anura > Pelobatidae > Pelobates > Pelobates fuscus. Next base: position 154,180,329 of record NC_086325.1, on the reverse strand, counting down.
AGTTTTTTTTCAGATTCAGATTACATCATGGCATACCTCCCAACATTCCAAATGGACAAAGAGGGAAACTATCATTTTTTTGTGATGTAACATGTGAGTGGGAGTGTGGCCAGGGGTGGGACTGTTCTGAAAATTTGTAGGTGACTTCCGAATAGCAATTTATGCAACTAAAATGTAATTTAGAATATGAACAATGTATTTTATTTACACAGACTGATTTCTAAACACATTTATTGTAGTGTAAAGACACATTACTGGGAGTATTATTGCTGTGGAGCTCTGTCTACACTCTGACACATTACTGGGAGTATTATTACCGTGGAGCTCTGTCTACACTCTGACACACCAACAATATGGAGATCCTAGAAAAGAGGGACATTAGGAGAGAAAAAAGGGACAAAACTGTATGGATTTAGGACCAAAATAGTAATTGTCCCTATTTAATACGGGTACATTCAAGGTATATCATGGAGAATCACCTTGATTGGAAAGCTCTAATATTTAATCTCTTTAGTTTGGAAAAATGTTGCCCTAGAGGGGATATGATAACATTATACAAATATATCCGGGGCCAGTGCGAACAATTGTCTGGAAATCTATTCATAAACAGGGCTATTCATAGGACATGAAGTCACGCATTTAGGCTGGAAGAAAGGAGGCAAAGGAAAGGTTTTTGGTTTTTACAGTAAGAACAATAGGGATGTGGAATTCTCTGCCTGAAGAGGTGATTTTATCAGAGTCCATACAGATGTTTAAAGGACCACTATAGGCACCCAGACCACTTCAGCTCAATGAAGTGGCCTGGGTGCCAGGTCCCCCTAGTTTTAACCCTGCAGCTGAAAACATAGCAGTTTCAGTGAAACTCTGAACGTACAAACTCCAAGTACCATGACCACTGCAAAACACTTTAATGATTGAAGGACTAATATTTGTCCCTCCTTGCCTTAAGGGCTATATTGTACCTGTATTTTACCCTCCCATGCTCTCCAGTTTTCAGTGCGTTGTTTTATTTTAAGATGTGACACTTTACTTGAAAAATTAAGCATTCTTCCAGCTCTCTGTTAATATAAAAAATAGCCTTGTGCGTCCTATAAAGTGATTTATAAGAAAAAAGAAAAGAGGACAATTTAAAAACAAAAAGCAATAAATTGATTTGATGGATGGAATCCAAGCAGAGATCTCACTTCGGAGATCAAGATCATTTTCGTTTATGTAAAACTTTAGCTTTTCAAACCAAATTAGTCATCAGCTTCCTCTTGTCCTGTAACACACCATTTTAGGAAAAGGGTTACGTTAATTGTGCTTGTTGAAAAACTGAGCCCACAGCGTTCATTCCATGCCAATTCTTCAACTTCTCTTCGCTGTTCAAGAAGTGCTTTAAAAAGACATGACTACCTCTGTAGAGGTTATATCGCTTAGACTGCCCTGGTGCTAGCCCCTAGTTTAATGTCAAACAATTTACGTAATCTAGTTTGATATAATCTAAGGCTCTGCTCTGTTCCTAGGGACTACCCAATTTTATATGCATCAATGATGTGGAATCATCAATACACACTATTAAAGGAACACTATAGTCACCAGAACAACTTCAATTTAATGAACCGGTTTTGGTGTATAGGTCATGCCCCTGCAGTCTCACTGCTCAATTACCTGCCATTTAGGAGTTAAATCACTTGGTTTATGCAGCCCCAACCACACCTTCCTTCATGTGACTTACACAGCATTCCTATACACTTCCTGTAAAATGATATCTAATGTTTAAACTTCCTTTATTGCACATTCTGTTTAATTTAGAATTTCTATTCTCCTGCTCTGTTAACACCTTGCAGAAGTCTCCTGTGTGTGATTAAAGTTCAATATACAGAATTGGAGATACAAACTTCAAAAGCAACTTAACATCTGATTGAAAATTAAACCATTTATGGACAGAAAAAAAAGTGATTTGACTCCTAAATGGCAGAGAATTGAGCAGCGAGACTGCAGGGGCATAATCTGAACACCAAAACAACTTCATTCAACTAAAGTTGTTTTGCTGATTATAGTGTCCCTTCAATTTCTTAATCTTAAAAGGGAGATCTTTGCTTGGATTCTATTCAACAACTATTATTATTTAATTTCATATAGTCTAGTTACTTAGAAATCACTTAAAGGACCACTATAGTGCCAGGAAAACATACTTGTTTTTCTGGCACTATAGTGCCCTGAGGGTGCCCCCACCCTCCCACTCCCGTGGCGCTGAAGAGGAAGGAAGGGGTTAATCCCTTACCTTTTTTCCAGCGCCGGGCTCCCTCGGCGCTGGGACTCTCCTCCCTCTTCTTCCGTCATCGGCTGAATGCGCATGCGTGGCAAGAGCCATACGCGCATTCAGCCAGTCTCATAGGAAAGCATTATCAATGCTTTCCTATGGACGCTGGCGTCTTCTCACTGTGAAAATCACAGTGAGAAGTGCAGAAGCGCCTCTAGCGGCTGTCAATGAGACAGCCACTAGAGACTGGATTAACCCACAGGTAAACATAGCAGTTTCTCTGAAACTGCTATGTTTACAGCAGAAAGGGTTAAACCTAGATGGACCTGGCACCCAGACCACTTCATTAAGCTGAAGTGGTCT